>NC_143070.1:21737500-24237500 GCF_052426305.1 Pelodiscus sinensis
CAGAAAGAAATGGCTCCATGTGCTACCACTCCCCCTCTCTCTGGCTGGAAAACACTCCGCTGTAGGCTTTCCCTGTAGCTCCCACTGGCCATAATACTGGCCAATGGGAGCAGTGAGGTGGAGGGGCACAGTGCCTAGGAATGGTGGGAAGTATGGAGACAGGTAAGTGTCTTCTCCTCCCTTTCAGATGCCACATCCCTGTCTCCAGACCCCCCCACTCCCAGCACACTGCTACACCCAACCTACCCTCTTCTACACCCATTTTGTCATCACAGGTGGTCGACTTGCAGTCTGTGGAAAGGCCTGCATTGAGCAATGTGAGCCAAGATCTAAAAAGGTTGAGAACCACAGCTCTAAGGTACAATTAAGTCTCCATCATGGCCCATTCCATCCCCTTGCCCATCCCAGGGCAGGACAGGAACATGCTGCTCAAGAGCCACAGGCAGGGCTTAAACTGCAGTGGCCACATGGCAGGTCACTAGAACTTGGAAAAGATCCAGCAGGACCTCCACTTCAGCTCCCCAAGCACTTGGTCCACAAAGCTCCTGGCTGGGGGGCTTGGCTCAGACTCTACTTGAACCAGCAGGAAGCAGTAGAAGTTACCTGAGCAATGAGGCAAACCCTTGGCTGGCTGCTTCAGACCCTGCCTATGCTCCATACTCCTGACCCCTCACTATGGCTAGATGGGCCCTGACACTGCCCACAATAGCAGCTACTTTCATAGCTGGCCATGGCTGGTTGGCTGTGCTGCTTCTTCAGGGGGGTGTCTCAGGGCCATAGCTGCATTGTTTCTGCCCCTGACCTCCTCTTCTGCTGCCTTGGTTCTACTCTGCCCCCAGCAGAATCCTCTTTGTGTGGATTCCACCCTGGCCTCCCCTTTGTTGTTCCCCTCAGCTGCACAGAATCAACCATTTGCATTTTTCCCAGTGCATTCCTCACTGTCAGCCAGACCCCTTCTCAGACCTTCGTCTAGTACTGGGAAGATCCCCTGGTGATGTTACAGGATTAAAATATGATTATGTAGGTCATAGCGTTACTACTGCTAGCACAAATTTTGTTGTAATTGTGTTTGTCATGTATGGTGTCAATGGGTGGTGTCAATGGGAACATTCTGATGGGATGATTGTGAGTATCCTGTCTGCCCATGGACAACATTTTTGTACCTCAAGTTATGAATATGGACCATGCACCTATATTTCAAATATAATCACTGCTGTCATAAAATGTCATTTCCATCCAGTCTAGCCAGCACCTGTGAGTGGTCCATCCACAAAACATGCAGGGCCTGGAAAGCTCATACCCACCGGACAGACTTTCCCATGTACTTTTCAGACAGATGGAAGGCAATATCCACCCTGGCTCATCAGAGCAGACAAGGACATGAGACCAGCTCACGTGAGACTCAACTCCATCTCACTCCTGTGCATTTCTACTCAGTGCTGGGGGCTTTGCTTGGAACAATGAGTCCCCCTCCACCTGAGCGTCCTATCAGCTACACACGTGCAGCTGCCCAGGAGTCACACACTGCCCAGCAGAGTGCACACAGCTGGCAGCATGTGCTCAGGTGCCCCTCCCCCACCTTATGCTGCTAACTGCACAGAGTAAGGGGAGAGCACTGCTGATCTCAGGGCGTCTCTGAGCCTGTACCCCAACTCGGAGGGAAGGAGGGGGGGGGGGATCAGCAATAATTCCCTGCCATATATGGAGTGGGCCAGACTGCCTGCTCTGCCTGAAGAAGCTAGGCGGCCAGTTTTTAAGCCCAGCAGCAATAGTGGCCGAGTGCACGTGGCCAAGGCCTGGGTGTGTAATAGCCTAATGAAGTCATGGAGGTTGAAAGCTATGTGGCTCCCAATCCCGATTGACTCTGCCTCCATAGCGAGTGCTGGGGGAAATGAGAAGAACTCTGGCTCCTGGGTGGACACTGAGCTCGTGAGCTTTTGCCTAGTGATGGAGGTTTTGCCTAGTGAAGGGATGTGTTGCTGCTCCTGCTTCTTATGTGCTTTGGAGAAGAGGAAGAGAAAAAAGTCGTATGTTTCCTAGAAAGGGGCAGCGCTGCTCTTATGGCTCCAGGGCAGGTGAGATAAAGGGCAGACAAGGGCATGTATTCTACATCAGCCGTTTTTTTCCAGACTGAACAATCTCTGAGCAGCCCTGTAGGACGCAGGCCTGATGGTCAACAAGGGGGCCCGAGACTGGCTAGAGCTTCCTCTCACTCTTGCATATCACACAGAGAACAGCTGCAGGCTCTACCGGCTGATTCACGCAGCAATACCACCTATGCTGGGATGTCCTTGCCCTGGGCATTCCCCTGAGCTGGAAGAGCCCCTGGGCAGCATGTGGCTCTTCCTGTCACAGAGGCAGGCTGTGCGCACCCTGCTGATGAAATGGGTTTTCTGTGCCCTCAGGCTGTTTGTTCACTGAGTGGATTTGCCAGCAGTTTAAATCCTAATCCTCAGCTTGTTATGGTTTCATTGCAGCCTGCTCTGCACTTTTAAAAAATATTCACCCTCCCCAGGACACTAGGAAGACATCTCCGCAAAGGCAGCCTAAAGGCTTTACAATTAAAAAACCCACCACCTAAGTCAGATCCTGCATCAAGTTCTGCTCAAGTAGAACCCCTCAGCTCTCTGCATCTCTCTGCTCTGGATATTCCTTCCTCTCAAACTAACCTCTTCTGCCAGCTGTCAACTGAAACTCACCTTGGTCAAATGTAAGCGCTTCCTCTGTCCCTTCTGATAGGAGATGATGCACCCGATGGCCTAGAACTGCAGAGAAATCAGGGCTTGGGGTTTGCTCTAGCAGTGGAAAATAGTGGGGGTGCCACATTCCTCCTCCCCATCGCATAATTGCAAGGTGTGAGATATGCCAGGAAGAACATCGACAATCAGGAGGAAATTAACACCAGCTCCTTACCCCAGCCTCAGAGTTGCCTCAACAAACAAGAAAAGGGAAGCTGAGCTTGGACTGAACTTGTTCTTGACACTCTACCCTTGGTGCAGCCTGCTCTCCTCTGCCTAGTCTGAGCATAGGAGAGTGTGTCCAGGCACCAGCAAACACCAACAGCTGCTGCTGGGATGCTCCAAACAGCCCACCCCCACCTCGTCCCACTGACCCTGTCATCCTCCTCCTATTCTCCCAAGCTACCCCACCCACTTCTTATTTCCCCATCATTTGACCATCTTTGACGTCCTCTGCAGGGTCCAGAAGGCACCTCGTTAGTGGAACCCCCCTTGTGGCTCCACTTACTGTGTCTGTGGCCATTCACTTCTTCGTGTACAGCCACGTAGGCAGGCACTTTAGAGCAGAGGTTCCCAACTGCCAATCCATGGACCAGTGGTGGGCCGTGAACTGCTGGCTGCTGGGCCACAACACACTGACCGAGCACATGGGTGGGTGTTGCACTAGGACTCAGCAGCAGCCAGCAGGAGTCTGGGAGCCCATTACTCAATCGGACCCAGCAGCAGAAGCAGGAGGAAGCGATCCCTGGCTCCAGCCAGGCAGCAGGAAGTGACTCACAGCCTCTTGCCTGCTAAGACTCTGGGGCCTGACAAAGGCCAGATCCCTGAGCCTGGGGTGGGGGGAGAAGGGGGCAGTGGCACTGCTGGGCCCCACAGCTCAGGCTGCAGCTGGGAGGGGGAATCACCCCCAGGGCCAATGGTATTTAGAAAGCTGCACCTGAGGAGCCCCTCCCAGGGCAGTCCCCCCAGCCCAGCCTCTGCCCCAGGGCAGGCAGCACTTGGAGACAGGGCAGAGACACCACCCTTCTGTCCCTCCTGTCCCTGGGCCCCAGTGCTCCAGGGGGAGGGTTTGTCCCCAGGATGCTCCCAGCAAAGGGGATGGCAATCCCTGCCCGGGCCCAGGGAAGCTGCCACCGGCTCCCAGGGTGTGCAGGATGGGGTGGGGGGAAGCTATCCATGGGAGGGAGGGGGCAAGGGTGCAATGGAGGGAAACTCTCGGGGGGGGGTCACAGGGAGGGAAAGTGGGATACAGGAAGGGGCGGAAGGAGGGAATCTTGGGGGAGCAAGAGCAGCCTGGCTGGGGAAGGGAGCGACATGGGGCAGGGCTTGTACAGAAGGAGATGGAGAAGTTACAATGGCAGACCCCTCACCCCATCGGGCAGAACGGGGAGGGCAGCGCTCACTGCTGGTAGCACTTGAAGACACCAGCTCCTATGTCCCAATAAAATGTCTAAAGTTTCAAAACAGGGGGCCCCAAATGCCCCCTACTGCTGTGGGTGCCTCTCCTTGCACCCCTCCCTCTGTAGGGATTCAGCAGTAAAAGGGACTTTTTTTTTTTTTAAGTGCAGATATCTGCAAACTCTGATCTGTTAGGGACTGGTAACTATTATTTGCATATTCCTTAATTGTATTATGAATATGCAAATACAATGCTACCGGTTTGTGACTGGGTTTGGCAGTTCCCAGCATGAGAGAGGTTGGGAACCACTGCCTTAGTAGGAACGCCGGCCGGCCGGAAGACAGCACTGACGGAACAGCAGCAGCAGAGCAGCCCAGCAAAGGAGGGGCTGCCCAGAAAAGCAGCAACTGCAGCAGCAGCTCAGCAGGGTTCCAAGGCTGCCCTCAGCAATGGCTGCTCCCGCCAGTAGGAGCCTCAGCAGCAGCAAACCCAGCTTCCTCACAGGCTTCTCTCTGTGCCCCACAGAGCAGCAGGGATCTCAGCAGCAGTAACTAGTCAGAGGGCCCTGGGCTCCCTGTGTTCCCCAACCCCCTTTAGTGCCCAACATAGAAGCCCCATTCCGCTAGCAGCCAGAGGGGTTGCTAAAGAAAGGGAGACAGATGAGGCACAAACGGGCAGTGGCAAAATGAAAAGGGGCAAGTCGAGGTTGGATCACAAGATGATGAAAGTGGCCATAGGGGATTCGTCTGCCTCCACTGCTGCCCAGTTTTCTGATACCACCAGCAACTGGCTGTGCTCCCTCCAAACTCTCTGAGAGCTGCAGAGATCTCTTCAGCTCCTGAAAGCTGGGCTCTGCAACCAGATCTGCCCCACGGCCCAAGGATGGCGATCTCCAGCCTGAACTCCTCTTGCTCACCCCCATCTTGTGGCACAGGGGGTGGAGGTTCCTTGGTTGCCCCTGAGGCTGGTGTCACCAAAGTCAGTGATCTCCTGGACAATGCTTGGCAGGACTGGGTGGATCCCAGGGTGCTTGCCCAGTACATAGCGCTGCCGACACAACATGTCCTCCAGGAGGTAAAGGATGCCCTGTTGCCTGCCTGTGCCTGTGTCACCTGCCTCACTGGAGCTTGATGTCAGACCCTGGCCACCGCTCTGAGCCTCCCCTTTCAGCTGACTGGGCTGGTACCCTTGTTGGGGTGCGACACGTATCATTGTACCTGTGTCTGGGGAACTAGGACAATAGCACCTGCTCCTCCGACAATAAACCCGGCCGAGAGCCTTTGCCCCTGAACGGGCCTGTGTTTTTCGACAGCAACAACCTGAACTGTGGGGCTTGGACAAGCCCCACGCTCTGCCAATACAGCATAGGGGAACCCTACAGCCACTAACAGCAGCCATACCCAGACCCACCTGCTGATCATGTCTGGGCCCCTTCCACTAACACCTGTAGTCAAGGCACAACATGGGCAAGATGGTGGGGAACCACTTGGCTGTGGAAAGAGCAGCAGCATTGTAATGCCCTTGAACCAGCTTCCCCTGGAAAGGGCCGTGGAGGGGACAGTATCTCACACAGGAGCCAGGATTACTGGGGCTGATACTCCTGACACTGGAAGGCAGAGGACATTGAGGGGCCTGAACCGAACCCAACCCAGCTGCTCCTGAGCCCACATGGCTACTGTTACCCAAGGGAACAGGAATCTTTACCCAGCCAGCTCACAGCCTCATAATTCTCCTGCATCACATCCCTGTAGAGGGCTCTCTGACACGGGTCCAGCAGGGCCCATTCCTCCTCAGAGAAATACACAGCCACCTCCTCGAAGCTAACCGGCTCCGCCACAGCCATTTCCTGTCCCTGGCTCTGCAGGCCATGGGCTGAGCTGGACACAGACATGAGAGATCCGCAGCCTGTCAGGGGGAGAAGAGTAAATGGAGACATTTTAGAAGAGGCTTTTAATCCTTTCTACACCCCCAATCTGCCCAGACTCTGTCCCTGGTGACACACATGCTATACTCTGCCACTGTGGGCAACTGCTGAGTATAGATATTCCATAAACACCACACACGTTAGATCCCAAATCCACATTCATTTCTCACTGTACCTGGCTTGAGTTACAACATTACTGCTCCTGTAATAATGGGATTCAACTCTCAGCACCCACTGTTTTCAATAACAAGCCACATATTCCCATCTGAACATGGACATAGGTTAAATGTAGGCTGCTGCATTTAAAACCCTTAGTCTTCATTCATTGATTTGCAGCACAAACTTTGTCTCTCATCTGACAGACTTTATAAACCCTCTCCACAACAGAGTGTCAGTGAAGTTAAGTATTCAGGTGTTTATTAAATGTGTGTTGAGTGCTTGTAGGATTCATGAGATCAGAAGACAGATATCCTGTCATGCAGTCTGACCCTCTCTGTGGTATAAGCCATTACAGTTAATTCAGTTGCCCAGTCACAAAGCATTGTTTCCCCACAGCATGTTTTCTAGAAAGTTGCCCAGTGATTTGAAGACATTAGGGCTACATCTAGACTGCAAGCCTCTTTCGAAAGAGGCTTTTTCGAAAGATACTTTTGAAAAAGCCTCTTTCGAAAAAGAGCGTCTAGACTGCAAGCAGTACTTTCGAAAAAGCAAGCTGCTTTTTCGAAAGAAAGCACTGAGGGAGTCTGGATGCTCTCTTTCTAAAAAGCCCTGTTTGCACTCAAGAACGCCTTTTTTCGAAAGAGCACTTTCGAAAAAAGGCATTCTTCCTCGTGAAATGAGGTTTACCGCCGTCGAAAGAAAAGCCGCATTCTTTCAATTTAATTTCAAAAGAACGCGGCTGTAGTCTAGACGCAGGTGAAGTTTTTTCGAAAAAAGGCTACTTTTTTCGAAAAAACCCTTGAGCCTGGACACAGCCCAAGAGATGGAGAATCCACCAGTTCGTTGCTCATTTGTTTCAGCAGCTTATCCTCTTCCCTATCAAACACTTGTGCAATTTCTCTAGCCTGAAATTGCCTGGCTTTAGCTTTCACTTATTAGCTTTCACTGAGCTGCACCCACTAGACCAGGGGTGAGCAATAAATGTTGGTTGGGGGGGGGGGGGGGGGGACTTCAAGATTCTGGAAAGTGGTCGAGTTGCACTCCTCCATGACATTAATGAAGGAAATGCATTAATTCTGGGATGGACATTGGGAGCAGAGGGAGCTTGGATTAAAGGATTGGGATGCAAGAGAGAGAAAGAGAGAGAGAGAGAGAGAGAGAGAGAGACAGGCCTGGGAGGGAGTTTGGGTGAAGGAGACAGGCTGTGACCTGGGGCACTGGATTAGCCAGCTACTCATTAGACATTTAAAGTAACATTAATTTAGAGAAAAGTGCCAGCGTGGACAAATAAGGGGCTGTGAATTTCTGACCACATATATGTTCTCTTACATATTTAGCAACCGGTGGAGAACAGAGTTTGGGAATGTGGAGTGGAGGGCAGAGATTAGAAGGTGAAGGAAGAGGTTGGGTTGCCAGTCTCCTGGCCAGCAGCCAAGCACCTCTTTCAGACCAGCAGGGAGCCTCCCCAACCCTTGCACAGGCTGCAGGGCCACGTGCACATGTGAATTATGAGTCGGAGGGTAAGGGCATGGTGCTTCATTTCTAGCCAGAAACTGGTCAAGGACATTGTCCTGGGGGTGGAAGCAGTGGCTGAAGCGTTCCCCCCTCCTGTCCGGGCTCACAGTCACTTTGTGAGATTGGGCGTGGCAGGCACAGACCCAGCCCACAGCTCCCCCAGCATCTGTGGGTTGGATCCGATGGCTTGCCCAGGTGGTTCCAGCATATGGGCTGTATTTTACCCAGGCCTGCACTAGTCTGAAGAGCCCTTGGAGATCCATCACTTTCTCGCCATGAACAAACTGATACAGTGGAAGCCTCAGCCTATTTATTGTTTGAAACCAACCCCAGATTGAAACTGACTAAGCAGTGAAATCTGAGCCTGAAGGTGCCATCCACTGTGTGCTTTAATTTCACCTCTTGAGCATCACACCCTGGAGACCAGTGTTTCTCAAAGTGGTTTGCAGGTTCCCAATTCAGTGCCCCTGGGTCTGCTCACTGATCAGCAGGTGAGATTTAGGGCTGTGCGTGTTGTGGTTGCTGGGTTTAGTTGGTAAGTTTAATGACAATCCCATGAAGATGTTTTTGATGAGAAAAGTCCCATGATTTAAAGAATCCCCACCTGCAAACTCACCCAGTCTGAAAACTCCCAGGGATTTTCTTCTTGCTCTCTCCAGTGCAGAGGGCAGAGTATCTGTGGGGGAAGGGATCAGAGAGGTGAGACTCCAGGCTCTCATATTTATAACAATGTCCCCACTGTGAACTCTGCGTTTCCATTGTATTGGAGACCAGACACACACACAGGTGTTGAATATGAAAAGGTTTGAAACCTTCTGTTTCCTCTCTCACTCAGGCACCTCCCAGCAACAGAGCCAACATCCCTATAGCCTCACACCCATCCCAGGAGAGACAAGCTGAAAGTGAGATTACCTTTCCCACCTCACCCCTTCCTACTTGGTTTCTCTGAGTCACTTACCACCTCTTGTCATAACCTAGAGCTGTGGTGGCAGAAGGCATTGCCATGACAGTAACTTTACCCATTTTGAGCCCTTTGACACTAATGGGAGGTTCAGAATTTGCAAACTCCTGGCTCTAACTGCAAGCAGTTGGGTCTGTTTGCTCAGTCTCTCTAAGGAGAGCAGCATGATGGGGTCACCATTCTCCATGTGGGAAAGGAGGCAGGGGAAGGTTGGCTTCAGAGGCCAGATTCAATAATCTCAGATACTTAAACCACTTTTCCCTCCTCCATCCCTTCTAGATACCTTTGAACTCCCTCAGAGTATCTGACAGTGCAATCGTTTTCTGGGAGAAACCACTGATTTGTTCTTCCAATTCAGGAGAAATCTCCTCTGACTGCTGGAACTGCTCCGTCTCACACCTGGACAGAAACAATGTCATGTGATTGTATTTCATTTACTGATAAGTTCTGGCTAGTGAGTCTCAGCTCTAACAGGCCTGGAGTTAGAATTCCTCCAATTCTCCCAGCCTGACAGCAGGTGCAACACAGCCCATGGCCGTGCAACCTTCCCCTGAAAGGCCCCATTACTATTCTTCACCTCTGGCCTGGAGAAAACAGCTGGGGGAGAAAGGGGAATTGAGTCTCCCTGGCCAACTCACTCCTTGGTCTCCCGGTGCTGAGGGACAGGAGGTTTCCAGGTGAAGGGCTGTAGGAATCTGCCCACTACAAACTAGACTAAGACACCAGCTCCCCCTCATTCCCCAGCTCATTCCACAAAAGTGTCCAAACAGCCCTTGGGTGGGACAGACTCTGGGTCCCTGCTGCCCTGGGCTGAATGTGCCCAGTGCCCATGTTCCAATGAGAGGCCCATGTTCCAGCCCCCCAGTCCTGAGGTAGCCAATCCTCAGAGACGTGACAACTCTAGGAAATATCTGACGTCAGACTGTGCCCCAGAATTGAGAATTCCAGAGTCTTCTGTGCAAGGGTGAGACCCTCAGAATTAAGTGAGTCAGAGACATTTGTATCCAACACCTGGCTATAGGACCCTGGGGAGATGTGGTGCTAACATCAGCTCCAAGCTCTTTCCCTGCACTGTGCAATTTGAGGGGAGCAAGAACCACGTACCTGCTCAAGATGTTTCTGACGTCCTAGAGAAAAAGGACAGAAAAGATTCTCAGTCCCATTGGACACACATAGGGGGCCCCAGGGAAAAGATTTTGCAAACATGGGAAGAGAGGCCCCGCTCTGGCCCCAGGGCCACTGATTAAATGCACTAATGGGGCTTTGCCATCTATAATGCCTCTGTGCCTGTAACTCTGCAAAGCACAACAGTCACTCACATGGCAGCAATGCACCCACCAAATTACACCCAGATCTGATGGCTGGACCCCAGTGCTTCTGATTCAGCAACATTCCTTCCCTGTGTGGGGAGCTGGGATGTTTCTCCCTCAGTCTCACCTGCAGGAATTCACTTGCTGGCTTCTGACATGTCCCCTCCAGCTCACTGATCAGCTCACTGAGATGGGAAATCTGCATGGAGAGTTTCCTGACCGTGTCAGTCTGGAGCCTCCCAATCTCTTCATCCAGCTTCTCCAGCTGGGCCAGCAGGAGTTGCTCTTGTTCCTCCAGGAACTGCCGCAGCTGCTGAAACTCGGCCACAATCTTCTGCCTCTCGGCTTGTGTCTGTTTCTGTATGAAAACACGGAAAGGTCTGGTCAGGGGCATGAATGGAGCCCAGGGTCCTTTCATAGGAAGCTGAGTGTGCAGCACAGAAAACTTCTTGGAAAACCTTAAAATTTGTGACACTTGACTCTATTCTGTGGGTACTAGGCAGATGTGTCTCTCCCAGCATCTCCTTTGGCCCCTGTGTCCCTCTGAAAGAGATGTTCCCATGTCTGTCATGGGCAGCATGTTCCATTATTCATAGGCACTGGGAATTCAGACTCAGAGCAGCAGGAGTAGCACTCAGCACCAACCTGACAAAGATACCCAGGGAGGAAAAAGAAACAAGTAGGGTTAGGTCCTGCCTAGGGCAGGGAGCTGGACTCAATGACCTTCTGAGGTCTCTTCAAGCTCTATGGTTCTATGAAACAAAGTGAGCAAGCCCAGCAGGCAACCCCTCACAGAGACATTCAATTCCCTTGGGAAGGATTTCAGGCACTCCAGGGCTTTATAAGGCAGTGGGCCGAGGAGCTTGTGAACAGGACAGCAGCGATGGATGGTGATGGGTCTGCTGCTGTTACCTGCACAGTGTCTGCCATGTTTGTCTTCCTCCCGGAAGAAAGAACAGATTTCATCTGCACGAAGTGCAAGCTGGTCGACATTTTGGAACAAAAAATTAGAGGACTGGAGGGCCAAGTGTCGACCCTACACTCGATCAGAGAGGATGAAGACTTCCTCTATAGAAGGCAGCGTTTAATCCTTCAAGCACAGCAGGCAGAAGAGCCAGAGAGGGCAGTACATGACCAAGAACAGAACTGGCAGCATGTAACTTCTAGAAGGGGAAAAAAGCCAACACGGGAATCCCCCAATGCTATAGAGGTAAGTAATCGCTTTCAAGCTCTCTACACAGGCTCTGCAGTGCTGAAAGCTTTGGAAGGGACCTCACAAGGAAGAAACCTGAAGGGAACACCATCTACTGGAAGGCATGGCATGGCATGTTAGGAAGAGATGGGATCCACCTAACAAAGAGAGGAAGGAACATCTTCACGGGCAGGCTTGCAAACCTAGTGAGGAGGGCTTTAAACTAGGTTCGTCGGGGAACGGTGACCAAAATCCTGAGGGGAGTAGGAAAGTCGGATACCAGGAAGAAATGCAGAGAGGAAGGAGCAAGAAAGGAGGACCCCTGTTTTGAATAGAGAAGATAGGGCAATCACTGGTTACCTGAAGTGTTTGTACACTAATGCGAGAAACCTGGGCAACAAACAGGAAGAACTGGAGGCCCTGGCCCAGTCCAAGAAATATGATTTAATTGGGATAACAGAGACTTGGTGGGATGACTCGCATGACTGGAGCGCTGTCATGGAAGGGTACAGACTGTTCAGGAAGAACAGGCAGGGGAGAAAAGGAGGAGGAGTTGCAATATATGTAAGAGAGCACTACGATTGCTCTGAACTCCAGCATAAAGAGGAAGAAAAACCTGTTGAGAGTCTATGGGTTAAGTTTAAAGGAGCAAACAACAGCAGTGATGTTGTGATTGGTGTCTGCTACCAGCCACCAAATCAGGTGGATGAGGTAGATGAGGCTTTCTTCGGACAACTGAGGGAAGCTTCCAGATCGCAGGCTCTGGTTCTCGTGGGGGACTTTAATCACCCTGACATCTGCTGGGAAACCTATGCGGCAGTACACAGGCAATCCAGGAAGTTTTTGGAGAACATTGGGGATAACTTCTTGACACAAGTGCTGAAGGATCCGACCAGGGGCCGTGCGCAGCTTGACCTTCTGCTCACAAACAGGGAGGAACTAATAGGGGAAGTGGAGGTGGGTGACAACCTGCGAAGCAGTGATCATGAGATGGTAGATTTCAGGATCCTGATCAAAGGAAGAAAAGAGAATAGTAAAATACACACCTTGGACTTCAAAAAAAGCAAATTTTGACTCCTTCAGAGATCTGATGGGCAGAATCCCCTGGGATGCTAACATGAAGGGGAAAGGAGACCAGGATAGCTGGCAGTATTTTAAAGAAGCCTTAGTGAAGGCACAGAAAGAAACCATCCTGACGCGTAGCAGGAGAGGTAAACATGGTAGGAGACCGGATTGGCTTACAGGGGAAATCCTTGGTGAACTTAAGCAAAAAAAGGAAGCTTACAAAAAGTAGAAACTTGGACAAATGACCAGGGAGGAGTTTAAATGTATAGCTCGAGAATGCTGGGGGTTATCAGGAAGGCGAAAGCGCAAATGGAATTGCGACTGGCTAAGGATGTGAAGGATAACAAGAAAGGTTTCCACAGGCATGTTAACAAGAAGAAGGTGATCAGAGAGGGTGTGCGGCCCCTAATGGATGAAGGAGGTAACCTAGTGACAGATGACGTGGGGAAAGCTGAAGTACTCCATGCTTTCTTTGCCTCTGTATTCATGGACATTGTCGGCTCCTGGACTTCTACGCTAAGTGACGCAAGATGGGATGAACAGCCCGTGGTAGGTAAAGAACAGGTTAGGAACTATTTAGAAAAGCTAAACGTACACAAATCCATGGGTCCAGACTTAATGCATCCGAGGGTATTGAGGGAGTTGGCAAATGTCATTGAGGAGCCTTTGGCTATTATCTTTGAAAAGTCGTGGAGATTGGGAGAAATACCAGATGATTGGAAAAAGGCAAATGTAGTGCCCATCTTCAAAAAAGGGAAGAAGGATGATCCAGGGAACTACAGTCTTACCTCGGTTCCTGGAAAAGTCATGGAAGGCATCCTTAAGGAATCCATTTTGCGGCTCTTGGATGAGAGGAAAGTGATTAGGAATAGTCAGCATGGATTCACAAAGGGCAAGTTGTGCCTGACCAATCTGATTAGCTTCTATGAGGAGGTAACTGGCTCGGTGGACATGGGAAAGTCAGTGGATGTGATATACCTTGACTTTAGCAAAGCTTTTTATACGGTGTCCCACAATATTCTTGCCAGCAAGTTAAGGGAGTATGGATTGGATAAACGGAGTGTAAGATGGACAAAAACCTGGCTAGACTGTCAGGCCCAACAGGTGGGGGTCAACAGCTTGATGTCAGGGTGGAGGACAGTTTCTAGTGCCCAAGGATTGGTTCTTGGTCCAGTTTTGTTCAACATCTTTATTAACAACCTGAATGAGGGAATGGATTGCAAGTTTGCAGATAACAGTAAACTAGGGGGAGAGGTAGATAGGCTGGAGAGCAGGGATAGGGTCCAGAGCGACCTTGACAGATTAGATGATTGGGCTAAAAGAAATCTGATGAAGTTCATCAAGGACAAGTATAGAGTCCTGCACTTGGGATGGAGGAAGCCCAAGCATCATTACAGGCTGGGGTCCGACTGGCTAAATTGCAGTTCTGCAGAAAATAACCTGGGGATTACAGTGGATGAGAATATGGATATGAGTCAACAGTGTGCCCTTGTAGCCAAGAAGGCTAATGGCATATTAGGTTGCATTACGAGGAACATTGCCAGCAGATCTAGAGAAGAGATTATTCCCCTTTATTCAGCTCTGGTGAGGCCATATCTTGAGTAGTGTGTCCAGTTCTGGGCCCCCCACTATAGAAAGGAGAGGGTCCAGCAGAGGGCGACCAGAATTATTAGGGGGCTAAAGCGCACATGACCTATGAGAGGCTGAGGGATTTGGGTTTATTTAGTCTGAAGAAGAGAAGACTAAGGGGGGATTTGATAGCAGCCTTCAACTTCCTGAAGGGAGGTTCCAAAGAGGATGGAGCGAGGCTGTTCTCAGTAATGACAGATGGCAGAGCAAGGAGCAATGGTCTCAAGTTACAGTGGGGGAGGTATTGGTTTGATATTAGGAAAAACTATTTCATTAGGAGAGTGGTGAAGCACTGGAAGGGGTTACCTATGGAGGTGGTGGAATCTCCATCTCTCGAGGTGTTTAAGTCTCGGCTTGACAAAGCCCTGGCTGGGTTGATTTAGTTGGGACTGATCCTGCCTTGGGCAAAGGGCTGGACTTGATAACCTCCTGAGGACCGTTCCAACCCTAGAACTCTAAGGCCACACAGGAGTCTGCTTCCTAACACAGCCGTCCCACTGCCAGTCCCTGTCGGTTCACAATCACAGGCACCTACCAGATACTCCTGGCTTTTCCCCTCTCCCGTCACTTTCCATCCCAGAAGCTTTTCTCTCTCTTCTCTCAGAGTCTTCAAATGGGCCGCCAATTTTTCCTGAAAAAACAAAAATAAGCACAAGGGCAAACCCTATAAGATTTTAGGAGCCCATTTGTCAGCCTTTAAGCTGCACAGTCCTATTTTTGTGGTTCTCTGTCCCTGTCCAGCAGGCACTCAGCTCTGGACGTGGCTTTGTCCATTGAAAAAGAGACAGGAGGCGATGGCGTATGCAGCAGGATGCCTGTGAGGATGGACTGGTGGTGGCACCTTTGTAAAGAACGAAGATGCAAGTGGGAATTAGGGAGGTAAAAAGGGTTAAAAATACTAATCATGTAACCGATTACAATTTAATCAGTTACAGTATTTTTAACCTACTGAGAGGCAGGGCTGATAGCGGACATGGGCTCTCTCGCAAGGTCTGCCGGGAGCGGTGACAAGGGCTGCCGGAAAATGGGGACTCCCAGCAGCTGAAGACTGATGTTAGCTGACAGGGTCAAGCAGGCACTGCCGGGGACAGTGGGGAGTTTAACTGGTAACTGGCACTAATAAGCATTAGCTCATCAGTTAACCAGACTGAACTCTTGCTACAACCCAGTCAAATCCCAGTGGTGCCTGGCACTGACCTGAGCTGCCTAGGCCAGCAACCTCCTCTAGTGCTGGCTGCAGCATCTGAATTTAAACCCTCATGGACCAGACCAGGAGTTCAGCACCCCAGTGGGAAACCACCTCTTCCTGCTGGGCCTGTGACCCATAGCAAGGCGTCTTTCCCTCCTAAGGGCCACACTTCATCACTTTTCAGTGATCCTGAGGGGCAAGTGGGAGTGTAGCCTTGGACTGAGCCCAGAGAGACCAGGGTTCCGGGCTAAACTCTATCACTGATGGGCTTGGTGATCATGAGTGACTTGCTGCCTCCACTTTCCCTTCCTACCATTTGTCTAACTAGACTGTGATCTGCTCAGGGCAGGAATTGTTCCTTGCTGGGTGCTGTGCAGGGCCCAGATGCCATTGAGGGTCTATAAGGCAAATGACAGATTATTACTGCTTCTCATCCAATCAGTAACAGCTTGTAAACTCCTCTTCTCCAGTCCCAAGACAGCTCACTCCTATAGAGTGGCCTGCAGCTCCTGTGATCTAAACCACTCTGATTGTTAACACCTCCCCTTGTGCAAAAATCCCTCCTGTCACCAGTGAGGGCTGGGTCTTAGGACTCAGAGTCTCAGAGAAACATTTCCCACATCAGGTATCTGTACAGATTTGATGTAAGTTGCCACGCAGCCAGAGCATTTACTTTTTACAGCATCTCTAGTACCATGAAGGCTTTACAGAACTGTGTCACACCTATGCCAGGTAATAGTCAGTGAAATCAGCCTGTAATTAAAACCCAATGTTTTTTCCCATTACACTGGACAGCAACTCTGTACCTTGTACTCCTGGGCAGCTTCCTGTATAGGCACCACTGTGTGAGCTCGGGATCTGTCACACACCACATAGACGGGAGTTTGATCTTTGTCATGGAACAGCTTCAGAGTCTCCTGGTTTTCCCCACACATCTCATCCCATCTTGCCCTCTCTGCTGCCTGGAAACTCAGTGGCTTGGCTAGTTCTACCATGTTTGGCAGCTGCCTGTTGGGCTGGAAGGGTCCCTGCTTTTCAGTGTCTCTGCACTGAGGGCTGAGATGGGCCTGGTAGACATTGTGCCCACACTCCCGAGTGACAGGGGCTGTGAAATTCTCCAGACAGATAGGACAAGATGCTTCCTTCCAGAGACTTTCCATGGGGCTCTCTGCAGCCATAGCTGCCTCTGGGCTGGGGAACAAGGGTAGTTCCATTTCCTGAACTCAGTAATGTAGGGGCAGGTCCAGAGGGAGTGTGTGTGAGGTACCAGCACTGAGGATAAAAAGAAAGTCAAAATTAAAAATCAAAAATCCCCAAAAGCTTCGCTCACCCACTGCCCACACCAGGGCCTCCATTGGGCACCCTCAGCCAGAACCTCCCCAACTCTCCCCCACTCATGCCAAGGCCCCCTCTTCTCCCTGTGTTCAAACCCTTCCCACACACACTCTGCAGTCCCCTCTCACAGCACCTCTGTACTCCCCCGGCCCCTACCCAGCTCTCAGCCCCCACCCAGCCCAGCATGAGCATCAGGAAGCACAAACAGCTCCAGAAAGGGAGCGACATGCACTGAGCTGAATTTTTATAATTCCACAATAGAGGAGAGTGCAGGCAGCACTGAACCAGACCGAGGCAAGGCCATTGCCCAGCCGGAGAAGTCCCCCCCCCGACCCTGCCCCAGGGGGTGCGCCCCAATACCTAAAGCCTGACCCACAAGCAACATAGGATATAATGGAGATTGCCTATCTCCTAGAGCTGGAAGGGACCTTGAAAGATCATCAAGTCCAGCCCCCTGCCTTCACAGCAGGACCAAGTACCATCCCTGACAAATTTTTGCCCCAAATCCCTAAATGGCCTCCGCAAGGATTGAACTCACAACCCTGGGTCATAGCCCCTCCCCCCCAGCTGTGCCAATCTCCCCAACTTCCATAGGTCGAGCTGCAGCCCCCCCAGCCTTGCCGCCACCCCCCCCCCCGTTCCCTCCCCAACAGCCTGTGCGCGCCCTTCGGACAGACCCTCCCCCCGCACTGATGCCCTGCAAGTGCCAGGTAACACGGATGTTGCCCCCCTCAAGCCCAACCCACCCCCGCAGGGACCCAGGCGCGGCCGCCCCGGAGCGGAGCCGGGCCCCGCAGCCAAGCGGCGGGGAGGGAGCCTGGGGCGGGGCCCAGCAGCCGCCCGGCGCGAACGCCGAACCCGCTGCCAGCCGCGGGGAGTGAAATAAAGCGACGAGAGACCTGGGCGACATTCAACGTCCGCGTGTTCGGCTTCGAGGGGCGGCACCGGGCCCGGGAGCCGGACCAGCCCCAGCTAGGCCCCGGCGCTGGCCCGAGATCGGCGTCACTGAGCCACTGCACATGCGTGGTGTGACGTTCCCCATTCCGCATTGTCGCGGCCTGGTTTTCAGTTCCTCCGTCTCCCCCCCCCCCCCTTCAGTCAGTCTCACCCCTCCTGTTGCGGTCCCGCCCACCCCGACGTGTTTGGACCTTGGCTCCGCGCGCGCAGAAGGAGGCAGCCTCTGCCGCCGTCACTGCGCATGCGCCCCGAGGGATTCGTTAGTGCAGTTACTCGCCGTGCCGCTGTTTCTGTTTCCGGGCACGAGGGATCGGAGGAACCGAGGTGATGCGGGGAGGCGCCTGGGGAGCGGGAGGATGCAGTGGGGAGGGGGCTGGACACGGGGGAGTTTGGGCGGGGCTGGGGGCGGGGCAAATAAATCGCTGCGGGGCAGCGGCAGGAGGTTTTGCCCTGGGACCCAAATCACTGGCTGCGCGGCTCCTTGTCTCACACACCGCGGGGGGGAGGGGGGCAGAGATCACGTGACCCCGACGAGCTGCTACCCAGGGTAAAACTGACCGGGGCGGGGCTTGTAGCGGGGGGCGAAGCCGGTGACCCGTTCCCTCTGCTGTCCTCCCTCGGCCTTTGAATCCCACAGCCCCCCCCCCCCCCGCTCCTTCACATCCCCTCCTCCCCCAGCCCCAGGGGATGTGGCGCTCCCAGTAGCGTTTTCTTGCTTGTTCGATGGTAAGAAAATGCTTCTATAGGAAACTGCTGCCAGAAGTAGCATGGCCCTACAGGGGGCAGCTCCAGTCTGCAGTGTAAGCAACTGCTACTTTCAAACACCAGCACCAGATCTAGCAAATTGCTATAGGCCCAGGGATTATTGTCATGTTTCCGGCTCCTCTCTCAGGGAGGATTACTTGAGGATTACTCAGCACAGAGTTCTTCTTGTGTTGTAAACAAAACACAGGATTGCTTCCCCCCCAGAGTTTTACACTGTTGATTCCTATTTAGGTTATGGTCCAAAGCACTTGCAAACCCCTCTCAACGTGTTCTCATTCACAGCCTTTATAAGTGGACTCTCCAAGCAGAGGTGACTGGCGTAGGGGGACCCAGAGTGCTGGGCAAGGGCTGGTGTAACCCCTGCACTTATTCCACCCCTTTCCTGATCTGCCCTTGCCCTGCCTCATCTCCTCTCCCCCCCCACCCGCCTGCCCTTACATACCAGCAGGATTGGGGGAAGTGCAGCAATGCAGCCTCTGCTCTCTTTGGTTCCCTGGCTGCATCACTCTGCTTCTGCCCACACATTTGAGGGGTTGCTAACATGTGTGCTCCTCCCCCCATCTCACCCCAATGTCAAAGCTATTATCTAAAGCAGTGATGAAGATTTTGAACAGGCAGCACAGGATCCAAGCCACAAAGCTCAGCATCTCCTGCCCCCTGCCACAGGACAAGATATGCTGCCTGCAGCCCATGCTCCAGCCACATGGGAAGAGGCAGCATCAAGCTTCACCCCCAGCAGCTGCTTCACCCCCATACCCAGTCATTTGTCACCTCTGCCTCTGGTTAGCTCCTTTTCTCCATTTTTAAACCCTTTTAATATGAAGTCAGCAAAAACATATACATAGAGTGGGCAGGGCAAAGGGCAGTGGTTTCAACAGAGCTGTTGAGCATGCTCTGTGACTGTGCATGCTCAGTGCGCCAAAATTCTTCCTAAGTAGCTCAGTTTCATAGGTAGCAGCTTTCTATATCCATCCTGGAGCAGGCAGGGCAAGGGCGTGCCCCAGAGGGACCTGGGCTGGGCTGAACGGGGAAGCTGCGGGCTGAGGCCCTGACATCCAGCAGGTGAGAAAAATGCTTCCCCTGAGTCTGGCTTGGGGGCTGGGGTGGAAGAATCATGTTATACAGGGCCCTCGGACAGCCCTGCCCAGCCCTGCCTGTGGCTCCCACGTGGGTGGGCTTTAGGAAGTGCGGGGCCCAATTCGAACTGTTTTGGCAGGGCCCCCCATCCCTCTTCTACCCAGGATTTTTTTGTTGAGCCAAAAAAACCCACAACAAACCACAACCACACACAAATATCACATCAAGTAGATCTGATCAAAATGTATATCTATATAATTGAACATTTAAAAAAAATGCCATCCTTTATTTTGCAAAATTTTACACAAAATTAAATCACTTGCCTTAAGTGTAGGTCAAATATTTTCAATTGCAAACTATCCAGTTTTTTCAATAAAGTTTAAAGCTTGATTTTTAAAAAGTTACCAGAGAGTGTTGCATTGTTTTACTTTTTAAATAGCAAAAATGGAGTCTTTTTTTAAGAAAGTGTCAGTTCTGTGGTAAAATTCGAGTCCTTAGTGATTTCAGCACCAATGATTTCACTAGGTCATATGGTACCTCACCACCATTGCCTCCTTTGCACTGCCCTTCAACACGTTGCCTGCATGTTGAGTCTAAGGTCTACACAAGATTTTATCAATGATTTTTGCTCAAGTGATCACTGAGACAAGACTTTCAATTGATTCTAGTCAGCTCTGCCTTTAAACACTGGGGCTACATCTAGACTGGAATGATTTTACGCAAATGCTTTTAATGGAAAAGTTTTTCCGTTAAAAGCATTCGCTGAAAAGAGCATCTAGATTGACATGGATGCTTTTCCGCAAAAGCACTTTTAGCGGAAAAGTGTCTGTGCCAATCTAGACGCGGTTTTGCGCAAGAAAGCCCCGATCGCCATTTTTGTGATTGGGGCTTTTTTGCGCAAAACAATACCGTCTACACTGGCCCACTTGCGCAAAAGCATTTGCGCAAGAGGGCTTTTTCCCGAACGGGAGCAGCATAGTATTTCCGCAAGAACACTGACAATCTTACATGAGATCGTCAGTGTCCTTGCGGAAATTCAAGTTGCCAGTGTAGGCAGCTGGCAAGTTTTTCCACAAAAGCAACTGCTTTTGCAGAAAAACTTTCCAGTCTAGATGCAGCCTGGATGTAAAATGTCAGATATAATTGAGGACTCCCAAATAGACTCTACACCACCAGAAATAAAACTTGTTTCCATCTTCTGTGACTTTCAGTTAGATGTTACTCACTATCCTCTGCTTAGTGTTCAAGTTATGGTAGACCCTAAGCCAGGTCATGTTAAGTTCAGGTCTTTTACCTTTTAATCCTACAATATGGATAACAACATTTCATTCTCCCAGCTCCAATTCTTACGTGAATTTCAACCAAAAAGAGCCAAAATTGATCATCTTGAGACAGCAAGAGTGTCTACTGATCTCTGTGGCAAAGTAAGTTGTCTATATAAATAAGGTCTGCTTGTGAAGCCTTTTCCTACAGTTTATTAACAGATGGCAGTAGATAGCTCACTCAGACCACTGGCTGATAATAGTTAGTCACCCTGACCAGTCATTAACATAGACACGGACTCACCCTACTCTCCATTGACTCTATGATTCTCTGATGACCTGTGACAAAAAAGGAGGGTGTAAAGGGAAACTGAAGGGAGAGACCGCTCTAAATTCACCAATCAAAGAGCAGTATTGCCAACCCCAGAATCACAAGGAACGCCTATACAAAGTTATGAGAATGGTCTACAAATCATAAGATTTTTTTAAAAATAAAACATGTTGGATTTTTATTGGCCTTTTGTTTCTTGAGTATTTAGAGTTCATGTTTTAAAGCTTTCCTCCTTAGCTGTAAGGCCCAGAAGTATAGAGAACTTTTTTTTTTAAATGAAAGCTGAGATTCCTACATAATCAATTGATTCCAGGCCTTTAGAAAAACACCAAATGTTTTGAAACTCATGGTAAAACAGTGGAGGAATTCTTGTGAGCCCATGCTTTGCCCACAGTATAAATAAAAACAAGCAAACAATATCTTTTCCAGTAAACATCCTAATGAGATACAGGCAGTCCCCAGGTTACGTACAAGATAGGGACTGTAGGTTTGTTCTTAAGTTGAATCTGTATGTAAGTCGGAACTGGCGTCCCGATTCAGCCGCTGCTGAAACTGATCAGTTTCAACAGCGGCAGAATCTGGACGCCAGTTCTGACTTACATACAGATTCAACTTAAGAACCCCAGGCATCCCCAAGTCAGCTGCTGCTGAAACTGATCAGCGGCTGATTCCAGGAAGCCCGGGGCAGGGACTTCCTGTAGTCAGCCACTGGTCAGTTTCAGCAGTGGCTGAATCAGGACGCCTGGGGCAGAGCAGCTGGGGTGCTGCCGGGTTGGTTCCGTAGCGCCCAGAGCGGCGCTACGGGACCAACTGGCAGCGCCCCAGCTGCTGTACCACAGGCGTCCGGAGCAAAGCCGCGGAGCACGGGGGCAGCGGGACAGCCCAGACGCGCCGTGGCTGTCCTGCTGCCCTCGGGCTCCGCGGCTTTGCTCTGCTTTGCTCCCCGTCTCCCTGGTCTGCAGACCAGGGGGACAGGGAGCAAAGCCGCGGAACACGCAGGCAGCGGACAGCCCACACGCATCTGGGCTGTCCGCTGCCCGCGTGCTCCGCGGCTTTGCTCTGCTTTGCTCCCCGTCTCCCTGGTCTGCAGACCAGGGAGACGGGGAGCAAAGCAGAGCAAAGCCAAGGAGCATCTCCCTGGTCTGCAGACCAGGGAGACGGGGAGCAAAGCAGAGCAAAGCCAAGGAGCATGCGGGCAGCGGACAGCCCAGACGCGTCTGGGCTGTCCGCTGCCTGCGTGCTCCGCCGCTTTGCTTCCTCTTCCTGGTCTGCTGGAGACCAGGGAGACGGGCCCTGTTCGTAACTGCGGATCCGACATAAGTCGGATCCGCGTAACTCGGGGACTGCCTGTACTGTAAATGGTGAACTGAATTCAACAGCTTATGAACAGGTACAAACCTAGTTTTTCAGATTTGAGATGGGTTACCAGGAAATACATGACAATAGGAAATCTTTCTACTCTCAAGTCAGCATATTCACAAAGCACCTATAATTTTGATCCATGCATTTATTGGATAGTGAAAGAGAAAGGAGGGGAATTAGTGTAGATAAATGTTCAAATTTAAAAAAAAAGCCTGAAGGAATTAGGACTGGGCTCCTACATCTCACGTTCAGAACTGACTAGGACACTTACGACCAGATTTTCAAAGGTGTGTAAAGATCAGTTAGATATCTTTGAAGATTCGAATTGGAAACTGTCTCTTTAGGAGCTTAATTACCTTTGAAAATCTGAGCTTAGATTTCCAAGTCCAATTTTCAAAAATGACTTTAGTCATTCAAGTGCTTTTGAAAATTTTAACTGGGGGCTTAAAGAGACAAAAATAGACACAAGGCAGGAGATATGGTATTCCTTTTAAAAACACGTGACATCTATTTTAAACTAAATTTTATATTTTTCTCCCAAGGGCAACTGACCCATCCGTCCCCCTCACTACGCCACTGCCCCCCTTCCTGCAGATCTATCATCTTAATGCATGTGCAAGATCTGTGAGAGCCGTCCCATGAATCTGCAGTTAGTGTCTGTGGCGCCTGCTTTTGAGTGGTGTCTCAATGCTGCCACACTCACCTCCAAAGAGGGAGCTTCCCAAAGCAGGCCCTTGTTGCAGACCCCCAAGGCATCCACAGGTCCAGTCTCCTTTCAGTGGGCCCACTTCCCAGGGCTCATTGATCTTGGATCTGGCTTCCGTCCCCTCTCCAACCCCCATCAGAACTACTGTGCCCTCCTAACTTAGGAAAAGAATAAATAGGAAGATTGGAAATTAACCCACTCAGTCTCATGTCCCCTAGGCAGGGAATGAGCCATGTACATTAGGCCCCAGCTGGAGTATCATGTCGAGTTCTGGGCATCACATTTCAGAAAATGTGGAGAAACTGGAGAACGTCCAGAGAAGATCAACATAAATGATGAAAGGTCTAGAAAACATGAGATATGAGGGAAGGCTGAAGAAATTGGCCTTGTTTACCTTAGAAAAGAGAAGACTGAAAAGGGACATGAGAGCAGCTTTAAAGTATCATAAGGAGGAGGAAGAAAAATTGTTCTGCTTGGCCTCTGAGGTTAGGATGAGAAGCAATGGGCTTAAATTGCAGATATTTAAGACTAGGTTAGACCAGACACCTGTCAGGGATGAGCTAGGGCAACTCAACTTTGGAAGCCCTAGGGGCCACACTGATATTTACAGAACATGCTGAGGGCCTCAACTTAAGTGTGGTTGCATATGCAAGCAAATATATACAAATAGCTTCTCTCACACTGATAGGCATGAATACAAAGATTAAGGCAAGACTACACAACACACAGGCCCCATTGAAGTCAGTTCTGCTGATATTAATAAAATGCAATATTTACCCGATTTCTACTTGTGACAACACTTTTCATGAGCAATGACAGTCCAAGAATTTAACTACTAAAACACATATCAACAGAAGATTATTATACTGACTACTTTTGTTTTGGCTCCCACTCGCCGGCCACATGTTGATCCCCACAGAAACCAAACTGCACCACGGGGTGCAAACAAACTGACCGTGGGCAGCATACCATGTTATTAATAAATATTTTATAAACCTTTACCTTTTCTCTCTGCTACCATGTCTCCTCTTCTTACTTCCTCTTCTTGCCCCTCTGTGCCCTCACACAACTTGCTCCATCCCCACCTTTCTCATGCCCACCCCTTTTTTCAAGCCTTCTCCCAGCACCTTCCCCTCTATTCCCCAATGCCCTTCCCCTCTCCTCTCCTCTCCCAGCATCACCCTGTCCCCCCCCTCCCACTGACATCTCCCCTCCTGCCCTTTCCCTCATTGTCTGCACTTGGCCCCCTGGAATGTGTCTCACCTCCATCTGCCTCTTGGTGCCTTCCCCTTTCTTCTCCCTCCCCCTCCGCACAAGCCTCTTCCTCTCTCCCCCCTCCCCTCTGTACAAGCCCCTTCCTATTCCACCCCATCAGAGCCCCTGCCACCGCTCCCGCTCCCGCGCCTGCTGCGGGGCCTCTGTGCGAACCGCATGCACCGCGTCATCGTGGTGACACTTTTCAGTTTTAAAATCCTGGGTGTGACGTCATGTCATGGCTGGGCGTCTCCCCGCCCACCTGCGAATGGCACGCACAGCAGGAGCAGCCGGCAGCATGCGCAGGTAAGGCCGGAGGAGAGGCAGCCAACTTCCGGGTGCAGGGGCGCGGGGCCCAAATCGGCTGAATCGGCTTAAAACCAGCCCTGGTCACTTGCCCCTGCCTGGGTCTGTGGCTCGCAATGCTAGAAAGTTGGAGCCGGGGCCAGAGGCTGCAACCTGCTCCCTCCATGCTGGCAGAAGGCCTGGGGACACACTCCTGAGGTCTGGCTGTGGCACAGGGCTGAGGGGGCAGAGGCACAGGCAGAGGCTGCAGAGATTTGGCTGCCTGGGAGCAGCGATGGTTTCTCACTCCCCTCCAGAACAGGGCTGGCTCCCAGCTGCCCAGGGGTGGGGCATGAATACGGGAGATGGGGGCAGAGGACTAGCCCTGTGCCATGGTTGTTGGTCCGTATCTGGCCTTCCCCTGGCATTGTCTGGGGCTGGAGGTATAGAATTAGAAACAAAGAAAAGGGCCTGTGGCTCCTGTCCCTGCTGCCATGGTTTTGCCTGGCAGCCACATGGGGTTGCTGTGGCTATTTGAAGGGCTCATGGCTCTGGCCTTGCTGGGGTGGCAATGTGACTGGGAGCCGTGCACCATGGAAATAAGATGCTGCTGCTTGAGCCACTGCCTGGAAATTCGGTGGCAGTGGCAGCACGATGTACATAAAAAGTGGCCAAATGCTGTCCGTGGGCCGGATCAAAGTGTGAGGAGGGCTGGATCCAGCCCCTGGGCCGTGTCTTGCCCAGCCATGCTCATGGAGTCAGAATTTACAAGGCAAATATCCATGGGTAGCCCCTCCCTGCACTGTTCCCTAACACAGGGCTCCCAATTTAACCTCTGTGTTATAACAATCTCAGCATTTGCAGGGCCTGAGTGGAGAAGGGGGAAAGAGTTGGAATGGTTCCGTTTGCCTTAGAATTCAGGAGTTATTGTAAACTTCTGGAGCCAGGGAGCCTTCTGCTATTTCTCTCCCATCTCCCGCTGTGCACCAGTGGGCTGCCCCTTGTGCTGTTGGAGCACTCTCATGCCTCTGTGTTCTCTGTTTTACAATATTGCAGTCACTTTTGTTTAACATTATCAGACATTGTATCTAGTGGCCATTTTCCCCAGTTCAATTCAGATTCACAAACGCTACGTCTACACTGGCCCCTTCTTCGGAATAGGCATGCTAATTTCGAACTTTGGAATAGGGAAATCCGTGGGGGATTTAAATATCCCCTGCGGGATTTAAATAAACATGGCTGCCGCTTTTTTTCCGGCTTGGGGAAAAGCCGGAAAAGAGCACCCAGACTGGCGCGATCCTCCGGAATAAAGTCCTATTCCGGAGGATCTCTTATTCCTACTTTCAAGGAATTTTTAAATGCCCAGTAGTTCAGACTCCCTGCCTGCGGCTACACACGGCATGGGCTAGGTAGTTCGAACCAAGGCCCCTAATTTGGACTACCATTACTCCTCATTGCAGGAGGAGTAATAGTAGTCCAAATTAGGGGCTTTAGTTCGAACTACCTAGTCCGTGCCGCGTGTAGCTGCGGGCAGGTAGTTCAAACTGCCAGGCATTTAAAAATGGCGGCACCTGGGAACATGCAAATAAAGCCTGAGATATTTTAATCCCGGGTTTCATTTGCAAGTTTGAATGACTACATTAGCCACCTTAGTTCGAACTAGGGTGGCTAGTGTAGACATACCCTCAGAGAAAAATGATGGTTCAAGTCTGATTCCAGGTCAGTTAAAAATCGTACTTTCCTGGGCCTGGTTCAGTTCTGGCAAGTTCAGCTGGTCAAATGGAATCCATATCTGATGAGCTGTCCCTAGCAGCTGTGGGGCACCCCAGGAGCAGCTCAGGCATGTGGGGAGGGGTCCCTGGTTACTGTGCAGGCAGAGGAGGCTGGTGTCTATCTCTGCTCAGGGTACAGAGCCCTAGAGCTGGCTGAGTTTCCTGGGTCGTAGGCTGCTTCCTCTGACACCATGATCTGGGAGCCCAGGCTAAGCAGCAGGTCTGTAGCAGGGAGACATTCACTGCAGCCCCTCTGTGCCCATCCCGGGTGGGGACGTTCCCCGGTGCCTATTACTCACCCCTTGGGGGAGCCCCAAGCTCTGTTGGCATCAGTTCCAGGTGATGGGGAGAGATCTGGTGGAAAAAGGCTAGGAGGGGCAGGAAAGTGACTCAGCCAAACCAGCCTCTTCCAGCCTGTTTGTGCCAGACAGGAGGGGAGGGGTCTCTGTATGTCTGCGGGTCCCAGAGCTGCTACCTCAGTGACACAGCCAGGTTCTCACTGGAGAGGAAATGCCCATGGGTACCGGGCAGACACCAGTGCTCCCAGCAGAGGGGAGAGGGCAGGAGAGGGACAGGGGAGACCAGAAGGGGCAGCAAGTGCAGGAATTAGGGAGAGATTTCCAGCCCTCAACCTGTCCAGGCTCATTCACTGCATCACCCTGGGCAGATTGACTGTCCTGAGAGCAGGATGCAGGGAAGGAAAAGCCAGTTCCTACCCCTCCCAGCCCCCATGTGACCAGAGGAGGGGGGACTGGCCTCAGGGACAATTTGGGGGAATCCCCCACAGTGGCAGGCTTGGAACTTCTGCTCTTTTCTAGCATCTATCTCAGAGTCTCTGTCCCAGGGAGGGTGTAAAAGTGCCTGGTAGGCTCAGCGTTGGTGGGAGGGGCCATGTCTGTGTTGTAACCACACAACTGAGGGGTTCCTAGCATGGCGGAGCCTAGAGCGTCTGTCTCCAGGGAGAGAGCTTTGGGGAACTGGGGGTGTGAAATGAACCCAACCCACTTTGGAAACCTCCCTAGTCACTCCTCTTGCCCTGACAGGGTGAAGACTCACATCCCCACTTCGCTCCAGATCGTCCTGTCTTGCAGGAGGCAGGGCAGGGAAATGGCTGTGGTGGAGCCAGCTCAGGTAGGGGATTTTGTGGGGAGTTGCAGGGGGATTATTGTAGAGAGGGAGGGGCAAGAAATACACATGGTGAGGTCTCTCTGGGCAGGTTTGGGGTGGGATTCTGCTCCTCAGTCCTCCATTGTGACTAGTGGGGCTGGGGCTGGGGCGGCAGGTGCTGAGTAGGGGGCCTCTGTTGTTTCAGGTGCCCGTGACCTTCGAGGAGGTGGCTGTGTATTTCACCGCAGGGCAGGGGGCGCTGCTGGGTCCCAATCAGAGAGCCCTCTACAGGGACGTCATGCAGGAGAACTATGAGACTGTGGCCTCGCTGGGTAAGGATTCCTGTGCCTGCAGCTAGCAAAGCCCTGGGGCCAGCATTTCTGCATATGCTCAGCGCAGTTAGAGGGGACCACAGCCCTCCTGTGAGAGACACTTTCATCCCCATGTCCCCTTCAGGGGAACAGGGGAGTCAGATGCCTAAGGGACATGCTAATTCATCCTCATCTCCCCAGCTTTCAGAGACCAGAAGCAGGGAACTGTCCTGCCTACATTATTTCTCAAACACACACCATTCATCTGCCTCCTTGGGACTGGCTCTGTCCATAGGGAAGGCTCTAGTTCCGTGGTCACCAACCAGTAGATCATGATCTACTGGTAGATCTCAGGGCCTCTAAGAGTAGCTCTTGAGCCCTCTCTGAACTGCGTGCCTGCGCAGTACATTTACATTAGATTTCCTCATTTGAGGAGCAGCTACTCACCGAGCAACAACAACAGGTGAATAGCTGCGAGGAATGGTGGGAGCTGGGAGATCTGGAGGGCTGAAACATCCCAGCCAGCTGACTGTGGCTTTCAGCTGAAAGAGGCTGCCCCATGCTCCAGCTGATCGGCGGCTTCTCCTCTGCACCTGCCCACGTGGAGCTTGGTGCACCCTGGCTGAGCACCATAGCCAGCTGGCCAGGCAGCCACTTCTCTTCCCTCCAGCCTGGCTGCCCTGTGCTCAGCTCAGGGAGGCTGCATCTAGCTCCAGCTGTGCTGGAGCAAGCTTCCCAGGCTGAGCGCAGGATCACAGATGCCCATCTGATGGACTGTATATGACTAGCAATCTCAGACTACAACCCAGACTTCAAGACACTGGCAGATACTGTTCAGTCACAGGTGTCACACTGAAACTTTGTTATTGGAAGAAAAAATATATAATTATCAATACTTGATTTTAGATTTACAAAATAGCAGAGGACAAAATGTATAATTGTAAATGCTTCATTTGATATTTAAATAGCGTGAATTAAAAACAGACCATTTATTTCATACCTATAAACATGTGATTTTAATTTTATATATTGCATAATTTAAAAATAAACTGTTTAACAGAGTGTATAAGGGCTGGGGATAGCAAGTGATGGACAGGAGAATAGAGGGGGCGAGTCTTCAAGGAAGGGGCAGGGCGGTAGATCTTCGCCTGTTCTGAGTCTTAAAAAGTGATCTTGGGTGTAAAAAGGTTGGAGACCACTGCTCTAGTTTGTGCATACTTGGAAATAGGAAGGAATTTAATCCCAGAGCTGTGTGTCAGCAAGTCCCCCAGAGCCCACGGATGATTAAAACTCCTAGTGAGGGTGACAACACCCTCTGTCATTAAGGTGTTGGGAGTCACTGAGCCCTGCTCCCACATCCACAGATGTGACTTTCATCCGGCAGGTAGAACAGAAGGTTTATGAGTTCACAGGGATACAGTATAGAACAGACTTGTTAGTACACGGACCAGGAGCAGTTTCCACAATCCATCTTAGAGACAAGGGGGCCCTGAGCCAACCCCCTCCCCATCTCTGTCCCCAGGCCAAGAAGACTCACTTTCACCCTCCACAACTCGTCCTTGGCTGCAGCCAGCCCTGTCTCAAGCCTTTGTCCAGCTTCCCGGGCAAAAGGTGTACCCTGGGCATACACCGCTCCTAGCTTCAGATGACAATGAGCCTGGGCTATTGTGAATGTGCTGTCCTGAGCATCTTCCCTCAATCACTCTGAAATTCCCATCCCCATCTAGATAGTGGTGCAGTGCTCAGGGAAATTGAGGCACACACACACGGAGTTACTAGAGGACAATAGAAATCACATAACTTAGGGAATACAATCCTGACTTTGTCACATCCCCCACCCTGTTCTGCCTCTGAAATCTCCTGCTCTCAAGATCTCTTGAGTTACCCCAGTCCCATGTAGGATCAGATTGTGCTCAGGGAATGTTTCTTGTGACACACACTCTGCTCAGATTCCATGTGCCTTCACCTTGCCTGATCTCACCCCTGTGCAGGATTCTCCATTCCCAAACCTGACCTGATCACCCAGCTGGAACGAGGGGAAGAACCGTGGGTCCCAGATCTCCAGCCCTCCAAAGAAATGGAGTTCCTGAGAGGCACTTGCACAGGTGAGAAGTCAGGGAAACTGACTTAGAAACCATCCAGCAAGTGCAGGAAAAAGCTGGGAGTCCCCAAAATGAGCAGTGAGCAAGAGCCCTTGCTTCCACCCCATGTCCCCCAGGAAGGGCTGCAGGTATCATCCTGGCAAATACCTGTCATAGCTCCCTAGACATCCTTTTAGCTGTCAGGAGTTTATTCTCTTTGTTTCCTTCCCTGGAAGTGTTTGGTTGGGATGTACAGGTAGAATCCAATGTCTTAGTCTCTCAAACTATTATTGTGTCTACACTGGTGCGTTCTTGCACGAAAATGGCCGCTCTTGCGCAAAAACATGCCGCCTGTCTACACTGGCAGTGCATTCTTGTGCAAGTAAACTGATGTACTGTAGAAAATCAGGGCTTCTTGCTTGAGAACTCTGACACTCCCTCTCAGGAAGAAGCCCTCTTGCACAAGAGCTCTTCCAGAAGAGGGCAGTGTAGACAGGCAACATGAATTTCTTGTGCAAGAAGCCCCTATGTTTAAAATGGCCATAAGAGCTTTCTTGCTCAAGAGAGTGTCTACACTGGCATGGATGCTCTTGCACAAAAGCACATCTTTTGCGAAAAAGCACATGCCAGTGTAGATGCTCTCTTGTGGAAGAGTTTTTGCACAAGAACTCTTCCGCAAAAGAGTTTGTGCGCAAGAAGCTGCCAGTGTAGACGTAGCCTTATTGTTTTGTGCTTTCTGTTGTTGGAATTTCCCTGTGGGTCTTTTCACCCCAGCACAGACAGTGACTCCTGCATGGATTCTCTCTCTCCCAGCAGGTGCTAGGACAGTGAGGGAAAACAAGGAGGAGAATCAACGGCAGGAAGGTCCTGGCACCGTAGAATCACAGGGAACATCTTTGGAGGGAGCTGAAGGGGATTTTTCCCAGTGTGTAGAACAGGGGGAAGCCTGGGGAAATGAATACAGGGCAGAGAGGCAGCTGGAGAACAATCCAAGCAGGAAAGCAGAGGAATCCAGTCAAGGAGGGGAAGGATCCAAGGAACCCAAGGAAACACCAGCCCAGAAGTCAAATCCCAATGGAAAGAAACCTTGTGAATGCTCAGACTGTGGAAAAATATTTAGTGAGAAGTCAGGCCTTATTCTGCCCCAGAGAGGGCACCCAGGAAAGAGACTCTGCAAGTGCCTGGAGTGTGGAAAAAGCTTGCTTGTACTGTCATCCCATATGGAACCTGAGATTGTCCACAGAGGAGAAAAATCCCATAAATGCTTTGAGTGTGGGAAAAGCTTCTTTTCGAGAGCACACCTGGCTAGACATCAGCAAACCCACAGTGGAGAGAAGCCATATAGATGTTTGGAATGTGGGAAGAGCTTCAGTCAGCGGTCAAATCTTATTACACATGAGAGAATCCACACAGGAGAGAGACCATATAAATGTCATGTGTGTGCAAAAGGTTTCACTTGGCATTCAGAGCTCATTAGACATGAGAGAACCCACACAGGGGAAAAACCATACAAGTGCTCCGAATGTGAGGAAAGCTTCAGTCAAAACTCTCACCTTATTATCCATCAGAGAATGCACACAGGAGAGAGACCATATAGATGCCATGAATGTGGGAAAGGTTTTACTCACCAATCAGCCCTTACTGTCCATGAAAGATCCCACACAGGGGAGAGACCATATAAATGTGGTGAGTGTGGGAATGGTTTCACCCACAGATCAGTCCTTACGGTCCATGAGAGAACCCATACAGGAGAGAAACCATATAAATGCCATGAATGTGGGAAAGGTTTTGCCCACCGATCAGTCCTTACTGTTCATGAGAGAATTCACACAGGAGAGAAACCATATAAATGCCACGAGTGTGGGAAATGTTTCACTAGTCGAACAGTCCTCATGAGACATGAAAGAATCCATACAGGAAAGAGGCCGTATAAATGCTGTAAATGTGGGAAAGATTTCATTTGGCAAACTGCCCTCATTGGACATGAAAGTACTCACATAAAAGAGAAACCATATAAGTGCTTGGATTGTGAGGAAAGCTTCAGTCCAACTTAACACTTTATTATCCACAAGAGAGAGAGAGACAGAGACTTGTATCAATGCAATGAGTGTGGTAAAAGCTTTGGGTGCACTTCACACTTTACTAGACATCAGAGAATCCACACAAGTCTCGCATCAGCAAATCCCCCAGAGAAACCTCTGATCCGTATGCAAGGAGGGGGAGAAGGGTGCAAAAGCACCCCCTTACAATCGCTCAAATAAGTATGCGCCAGCCAGCCAGGGGAAAGCCAGAGAGGCATGCTGCCTGAGCCTTCCTCCTCCATGTTCTGGGGGACTGGGGGAAGGCTGGAGCTGATTTCCCCATTTACTTTGAGGACCATGGGTGTGCCTGTGAGGGGGGGGGGGGTGCAGTCACACACTTGCAGTCCACATTTACAAAAAAAGCACCCCCCCCCAGAAATTCCTGTATAGGGCCTGGTGTGTAAAACACTTCTATTAGAGTGGGGGTCAACAATCTTTTCAAACTGCAAAGAGCCAAACTACATCAAAATTCAGAACAAGTGATTTATAAAGAGCTGCATAAAAATGCCCATTTGCATGACTGAAAATATACAACTTAATATCATAGATAATTATAGATAATTGACATGGTGATTAATAATAGTACAAAGGAAACATTGCACTCACGGACTCTATTTAATGGGACTTCTACTGCATCTTTTCACACATTTCTTTGACATTTACATCATAACTGGTCAAATCCAGCTTTGTGCATGTATTCAGAATGTCTTATGCCAATTTGATGATGGGGGCTGGGGATGTGAGGTGCAGGGGTCTGGGTTGCGGTGTTTGAGGGGCTGAGGGCAGGGGGGATATATGAGGGGCACAGATTTGGGGTGTGTGTTGTGCAGGAGTGTTATGGCAGGAGACTGGAGATGTGGGGGTGCAGAAGTTTGGGGATGTGGGTGTAAGAGGGGCTCAGGGCAGGGGGTTCAGGGTTAGGGTGTGGGGGAGTACAGGAGTGTTATTATGCTGCAGCCAGATGGGGGCTGGGCCCCAACTAGGGGCTTGTTGGCCAGGCTTCATTTTTTAAATAAAGTAAAATATGACCAACACAAAAGATTTCAGCATTGTCCTTATTTATGGTAGGGACAAGGAACCTTTTTTGCATGAGGGCCACTGACCCACAGAAAAATCAGTTGAGGACCACACAAGTGAGAAGCAAAAAACAACCCCTCCAGAAACCTCCAACCCTCACTGAGGTGGCCCCCAACTGAGACACCTCATTCCCCTGGCACTCCAGCCCCGTAGGGGGGAGGGTAGGGAGAACTGAGGTTCAAGGCCTCAGGCCAGATTTTCTCTACCTTTTTACATATATAGAAACAAGAACTGATAAAAGTCCTTGTAGGGCAAGAACTTTCATGTTCCTCTTTTATTTAAAATCAACATTGAGTAACATTTCTATACATTATGCCACCATTTCCTTTGGGTTATGTCTACACTGCAGGCTTCTTGCACAAGAATGACCGTTCTTGCACAAAAACTTGCGGAACGTCTACATTGCGCGCATGTTCTTGTGCGAGTAAATTTACAGTAAGGCATCGGAACAGAGGGCTTCTTGAACAAGAGTTATTCCTCTACCCATGAGGAATAAGCCCTCTTGCGCAAGAGCTCTTGCTCAAGAAGGCAGTGTGGAAGGGCAATAGGGGTTTCTTGCAATAGGGGAGTAAGGGCTTCAGCTTAAAATAGTTCATTAACACATTCCAACAGTGCATCCTTCTGGCCTCTCCCCATCTCGGTGAAGGCCAGTTCACTCCCTCTAGTATACGTGCAGACTCAGGAAACTGAAATGGCTTTTGTTATACAGAATGGCTTCTAGCTATATATGAAATGGTTTCCACTAGATCCTGGAACTTACCCTTTTCCAAGCTGAGGGCAACTGGCTCAAAGAAGTCAGTGGCAGCGCTTCTGAGCCAAGCTTCTCTGAGAACAACACAGCCTCCAGTGTGAAAAAAAGAGCTTTTAAACCAAGCTGGGTTCCAACAGGACTCAGCATCTCTGAGGAAAGTTTCTCACAGCTGGAAGTTTTAAAGAGTTGAGATTTTGCCTCTGTTGCCAGAGCACTGATTTCATTACTAGAAGTTTTACCTGACATTGCTGGGGTCCTTAATTCAATTTTTATAGTTTGGAGAATAAAATGAGAATGTCCGGGCTTCATTTCAGTCATTGGCCTGCGGTGGGGCTGGGGAGGAGGGGGTCAGCAGGCAGGGTGCCCTGGAAAGCGAGCACTGTCCCAGCCCTCTGTCACTGCAGCAGCTTGGGGCCAGGTGAGGTGCCTCTCCATGGTCGTTGCAGCTCTCACGGTTTAGGAGAAGTGCTTGAACGAACAGGCAAACACACAGACACAGGCAGACAAACTCTCCCAAATAGACAGTAGATTCAACGTAGTAGCAATTCCCTGTGTAGTACTCCTGGGCCGCTTCCTTATGGGCACCACCCTGTGTGGTGAGCCTGGGATAGATGGCAAATCACACAGATTGAAGTTTGATCCTCATTACAGAACAGCTTGAGAGCCTCCTGGTACTTTCCGCACACCCTATCCCCTCATGCTCCTTTTGGTGCCTGCAAACTCAGCCGCTTGACTAGTTCTACCATATTTGCCAGCTGCCTATTGGGCTGGAAGTTTCTCTGCTACACAGTTTCTCTGCACTGCGGGTAAGGGATGGCTGGGCTGGGCTGGGCTGGGTCCCTCCCAGAACTGGTTGATGCAGGCCCAGCAGAAATTGTGCCCACAGTCTGTGATCACCAGGTCCATGAAATACTCCAGGGAGAGGGGACAGGTCGCTTCCTCCTGGAGACTTTCCAAGGGGCTTGCTGCAGCCATGGCTGCTTCTGGGCAGTGGAACAAGGTTAGTTTGACTTTCCTGAGCTCACACTGTGCCAGGCCTATGCCAGAAATGGGGCATTTCCCTTCCTGGAAAGGGCCTCAAAGGAAACAATTCAGTCCTGGAGACTTTGGTGAAAAATGTCCCACTAGGGCTCTGGTCCTAAAATCACCTAGGACCGGTTGCAGAGCCTTGCTGATGTGCTGGAGAAGGTCTAGCTGGGGGCTGTAGGTATTGGCCAAGGGCATTCTGTGGCTTTCTTGGTTGGGTCTGTCGGTAGCAGGTGACTTCTGAGGTGCACAGACCCACTGCAAGTGCAATAAGGCAGGAGGATGTTGATGTCCCTGTAAAATCCCAGTGATGCTCCCCCCCAGCACAGGGGCTGATGTGAATAAAGCCAGGTGCTGGGCTCAAGCAGCAAATGAGCAGAGCTCCCTTGACTTGGGAGTGAGCTAAACAGAGACATGAGAATGTGCGTTTGTCCAGTTCTGTCAGTGGAGCCGTTTGCTGGAACAGCCAGGCCAAAAAGCTGATCAGAGCCAGGGAGCACCGGCAACACCCTGTCATCAGAGACCTTGAGGCTGGCTGCAGGAGAGACGAGGGGCTTTTCTTCTACACACATGACAGTCTGGGGGGGGGGGGGGAGTTCTTTTCTTTCCAGGTGCACAAGAGTCACTCTGGTCGCATTTCCAACCTGTTTTACTCCTAAATGAAGGGAAGTTGCACAAGGGGGCAATGGGGACTGGACCTGTACCCAGGGTCTCCAGCACAGATACCCCAGGCCTTAGCTGCTCAGCCCCACTGCCTGGAGAGAAGCACCAAACCTCTGCTCATGGATGCTTCTGTCCCTAACAGTCCCACCCCAGAAGAGCAGCCCTGGGAGCCCAGAGCCCTAGGCACAGATGTTCCGCTGGTGCCTGGCCAAGCTGCCTGGAGCCCCATGGAGTGCAGGGGCTGAAGAGACAGTTTCAAACCCTGCAGCAGGGCCAGGAGGGGGAGCTGGGCAGCTCCATGTGTTTTGTTTGTATTTCAGATTGGTGATTGGGCTCTCAAAACCCTCTGCCAGTCCGGTGGGATAAGGGGGAAGGAACAGGCTGGGGGCTGCTCAGGGCAGATAGAGAGTTTGGGGCTCCCCATCAGCCCAGGCTGCCTGGGCAGCTCTTCCCACAGCCTAGCTCTGGCTTCCAGCCTCATTCCCCATGATCCCCCATCACACCCTGATCCCCCGGCAGTGCCCAATACTCCCCACACTGCAACTCCTACCCCCTCCCATCCTCCTTCACCCCCCTGCTGTCCCCACATCCCTCTGCCCTCAGTGCACACAGCAGTAGAGCAGCATCTTCACCTGCACCCAGAGCAGAAGCCAAAGCCTGTAGTGAGGTGGTGGACGGTGGGGTAACCCCTTAGCTCTCGCAGCTGCACGCCTAGGACAGGCTGGGCCAGGCAGGGCCTAGAACAGCCTGTGGTACCTGGGGCAGCCCTTGGGGAGCGGGGCAGGGGCAGGAAGCAGCAACTCCCCACACTGGGCACTGCTGGGGGCGGGGCTGGAGGCTCTGTCTCTCCCCCTGCACCCCAGGGCAGGGCTTCTGCTCACACACTGCCACCACCTCTGTGGGGGCCCACCCAGCCGCACCAATCCTGGGGCAGCAGTGTGCAAAGCAGCTGATTTACAAGGTGATCCCCAACTTATGACCATTTACAACCAGGCTACTTCTACACTGGCATGATCTTGCACAAATACTCTAATGCAAGAGTTCTTGCATTAAAGTATTTGCACAAGAGAGCATCTACACTGGCATGTGCTTTTGCGCAAGAGCTTCTGTGCCAGTGTAGACACTGTCTTGCGCAAGAAAGCTCCGATGGCCATTTTAACCATAGGGCTTTCTTGCGCAAGAAATTCATGTTGCCTGTCTACACTGGCCTCTTGCGCAAGAACAGTTGCGCAAGAGGGCTTATTCCTGAGCGGGAGCATCATAGTTCTTTCGCAAGAAGCCCTGATTTTAGACATTAGAACGTCAGTGTTCTTGCGCAAGAACTCGTGGCCAATGTAGACAGGAAGCAAGTTTTTGGGCAAAATTCTGCCAATGTAGACACAGCCCCATTCTTTTTTACACAATCTTGTCTGTCTGTCATGAGATTTTAGATTTTCCCCTCCTGTGCATACGCCCTAGCGCCAGGCCTGGCCATGGTAGTGTTGCAGGGGCTGCAGCTAAAACATTTCCCTGCGTCCAGCCCCGCTAGCAGGTGAGCGCCGCCCTGGCCAGGTTGTGCCCGTCAGATCCCAACCCTGGGACGGACCCTGAGAGGCCCCCACCACCAGAGAAACACCCGCATCTCCCCTACAGGCCGGTTTGCGAACACCGCAGATGGAACCTCCCCCCTCTGTCCTCGCGCGGTCAGTTTGGTCTCCGCACTTGGCTCCAGCGGCTGTTTTCAAAGCGTGTGCATAGGCGCCTCCCGAGCGGAGCATGCGCAGTAGCTGCGGCCGAGGCCTCTGCCCTCACGCTGCGCGCAGGGGCTAGTACGTTGGGTGCCGCTGGCCCCGCACGCGCGGCTCTGCGCGCTGGTGCCCCGGGCTCGGTCCGGCTGGGCCTCACGGAGGCGGCAGCCCCGCCCCGGGGTGCGGGCGAAGAGAAGGCGGCTCCAGCCCTGCCCGGTTCGGGGAGTCGCTGCCTCCTGCCCCGGGGTGCTGGTGTTCCGGGCTGCCGGGAGGCTGCTGCAGGGGCTGGGCCGGTCAGTGTCACTCGGCCCGCTCTGTGCGCGGCGGGGGCAGGGAACAGGCGCTCGCTCCGCCCGCTCCCCGCGCGGGCTCGCTGTTGCTGCAAGACCCGGCCCAGCACAGAGCGCGGGTTTATTTGGGGTCGGGCCGGTGTCCAGCTCCGCGAAGCAGCAGCAGGCACGTCCCGGGGAGCCCAACGCCGCGGGGCTCGGGCGCGGCCGGGTAACTCCCGGTACGAGCTAAGCCCTGGGCGCTGATGCGGGAGTAGAGTCTCTGAGCCCCGGCCTGTTCCGCCCCCGGCCGTGTTTTCAGTGTTACCCCCCCCCCCCCGTCACTTCTGCCCCGCCCACACCACTGCGATTGGCCCGTAGCGGAGCCGTACTGCGCGGGCAGAGGGCGGCGCTAATCCCCGCCGCGGCTCCGCACATCCGCCGCGAATTCGGAGGGAATCGTTTGTTCCGTTACTCGCCGCGCGGCTGCTTCTGAGAAGCGCGGGGGGAGGGGCAGGAAGGATCGTGGGAGCCGAGGTGAGGCGGGGCGGCGCCTGGGACGGGGTACAGCTGGGGGGGGGGGCAGGTGTCGTGTTAGATCCGAGGGGCGATTGGGGGCCGGGGCCGGCAGACCAATTCCTACGGGGGAAGGTTTTGCCTTGGGTTGGGCTTGGGGGGGGGCAGAAATCACGTGACGCCGACACCAGCCTGTTGACGCGAGGGGGCGGGGTCGTTCCTACGGGCGGGGGCTGCGGGTCAGACCCGGCTCTGCCCAGGTGTCAGTGGGGCGCAGGGGTTGGTTCAGAAAGGGAGCCTGGTGCAGGGGGTTGGGGGATGGAGCTGGGAGGGAGGCGGGTGCAGAGGGGAGCTCTGGGCGAGGGAATGGGGATGAAGGAGGCTGTTACCTGAACAGCGCTGGCCCACAACATTTTGGCACCTGAGGACTAAAGTTTTGGCCCAAATCATAGAACCATAGAGCTGGAAGAGACCTCAGAAGGTCATCGAGTCCAGCCCCCTGCCCTAGTGAGGAGTGACTTTCTCCTTGGGCCATGTCAGAGAGGTTGGGTTTTGTTTGGTTTTTTGCTTCTTGCTTTCCTACAGCCCTGACTAATTTGCAGCCTCCAGCCCCGAAAAAGTTCTCCACCCCTGTGCAGGGGTATACAGTTACTACATATGCTTGTAGAACCATTTGATCTTGGTTCAGGGTAAAATTTACCAATTGATGACCCCCATACACCTGAACTTGGGCCAAAACTTTGGAAGGTCTCAATTCTGCCTTCTTTCTGTTCTACTCCTCTCATGGTACTGCTCTACATATGCACCAGCAGCATATGCACCATATGCTCTACATATGCACCAGCAGCAGACACAATTTTCTACACCCTAGGTCCTAGTGGCGCCCTCCCCACCCCCAGTCTGGCATCTGAAGCGGCTGCCTCAGTTGGCTTTGTGGTAAGGCCAGCCCTGGACCTGGAGCAGGGCAGTGGGATGCAGAGGGGGTTGCAAGCTCCAGCAATGGGTACGGAGATGGGTTTATGAGAGGGTTCTGATGTGGAGTAGGGGAGGAGTGCAGGATACAGTAATTCCTCACTTAACACATACCTGCTTAACACGTTTTTTGCGATAGCACGATTTTTTTGGGGGAACATTTGTCAAACAACACAACACCGTCCCCGCAATAACACGATTTCCCTTAGCGCTGGCCGGTGGCCAGCAGCTGTGCAAGGCTTCCCCTGCCTCCCTGCAAAGCGGCAGAGGTTTGCCGCTCACAACACTGTTCCCCAGCGACCCCCTCTGGCCAGATGCCTTGCGTCCGGCCAGAGGGATTCAGCAGGGAATGGTGCGGCGAGCGGCAAACCTCCACCGCTTTTTATGGAGGCAGAGGAAGCCCCACTCAGCTGCCCGCAACCGGCCAGCTGGGGAAACCCAGCCGCCGACTACAAGCCCACTCCACTGTCCTCCCCTCCCCTTCCCCAGAGCCAAACACCTTCCCAGTCCCCTTTCTCCCCCAACCTTATGTTCCGGTCCCATCTGCTAACAAGTGCAAGCTGGAGCCACATGCACAAACACAACCCCTCGCATAACATGTTTTCACTTAACATGAATACTTTCAGAAACACATCTAGGCTACGCCTAGACCAGTGGTCCCCAACACGGTGCATTTGTGTGCGCCCGCCAAGTGCTTAGGGCTGGCCTGGCCCCGGGCATGTGGTACATGTGCGGTGCCGGAGCCAGCCCTGGGCGCATGGCACATGGTGAGTGCCGGCCCCGGGGGCGCCGCAGATTGGCCGCCCGCGCTCTGGGCACGCGGCGCATAGGGGGAGCGCAGGCCCCGGGTGCGTGGCGCTTGCAGGGTGCACCGGCCCCGGGCGCGCGGCGCATGGGGGGAGAGTGCCAGCCCCGGGTGCGCGGTGCTTGGGGAGAGCGCTAGCGCCGGCCCCGGGTGCTCGGCGCTTGCAGGGTGTGCTGGCCCCGGGCACGCGGCGCTTGGGGGAAGAGCGCCGGCCCCGGGTGCGCGGTGTTTGGGGGGGAGGGCGGGCCCGGCCACGCGCCTATGGGGGGGGGGGCCGCTCCCGGGCATGCAGCTATGGAGGGGGCCCCCGTTCCCCAGGCGCGCAAGGGGGGGCCCTGCCCTCTGGCACCCAGCGGGCAAACGGCCACGCCCCCTGGCGCCCGGCGACCTCAAATGGTTGGGGACCACTAGTCTAGACTACATCCCTTTTTCATAAAAGGGATGTAAATTAGACGTATCGCAATTGCTAATGAAGCGGGGATTTAAATCTCCCCCACTTCATTAGCATAAAAATGGCTGCTGCTTTTTTTCGGCACGGAGCTTTGCCGGAAAAAAGCGCCAGTCTAGACGTGGATCTTGTGGAAAATAAAGCCTTTTCCGAAAGATCCCTTATCCAAGATAAGTCTTTATTTTCCGCAAGATCCGCATCTAGACTGGCGCTTTTTTCGGGCAAAGCTCTATGCCGAAAAACGTGGCAGCCATTTTTATGCTAATGAAGCAGGGGAGATTTAAATCCCCGCTTCATTAGCAATTGCAATGCATCTAATTTACATCCCTTTTACGAAAAAGGGATGTAGTCTAGACGTAGTCCTATAGTGTTAAATGAGGAATTACTGTATAGGATGGAGCCATCTGCAGGAATTTCTGGGGGTGCTTTTTTTTGTAAATGTGGACCACAAGGGTGTGAATGCTCCCTCACTCATGGTCCTCCCAGTAAGAATGCTCTCATGGGCTGATTTCTGCCCCACTCCACTAACAGCAAGACCCTGCCCTGGGCTTCACTTCTGGGAAAGGGTGGAAAATCGGCCCCATCCTTCCCCCCAGCTGGCTGGCACGTGCTTTACTTGATGGACCATGGGCCTTCCTCTCCCCCATCTGTATGGACCTGATGTTTCAAACATCCATCTTTGGGTTCCTTTTCCTTTAGGTAGGAACATTCATCTCTTTCTTGTAAATTTTGATCCTCATGCACATATCCCAAATTTTCATGGGCTGCACACTGAAACGTGTCAGTGGTTTTCCAATGTTGGGTTTTCTTTATGTGCCTGGGAATGCCAATCAGTGGAATACATAATGATTTTTTTTGCTAGCTATATTCCCATAGATACCACTGGATAGATATTAATAGTTAGGCTAGGCAAGTGTGGGGAGTCTGAAGCCTGGAGGTTGGATGTGGCACCCAAGGTCATGCCCCCCCTCAAGCATTGGGGAGCCCACAGTAGAGCTCAAGCTCCCCTGCTGATCCACCACAGAACTGAAGTACACAGTGTATTAGTCTGGACCCATGTAGGCTTTGGTGTGCGAGAGGAATGTGAGGAGTGACTTTCTCCTTCTCAGGGCCCATGTCAGTGAGGTTGGGTTTTGTTGTTGTTTGGTTTTTTGCTTCTCGCTTTTGTGCAGCCCTGACTGATTTGTGTGTGTGGATCAGCAGCCTCCAGCCCTGAAGAGGTTCTCCACCCCTGTGCAGGGGCATACAGTTACTACATATGCTTGTAGAACCATTTGATCTTTGTTTAGGGTCCAGTTACCTTTGTTTTACCAATTTCCACCATGCCATTAATTGTGTCTCCCCCTCTGTAACATTTTCCAACAACAGTTTTCTTATTTCCAAAGGCAAATTTCCTTGCATACCTTCCCAGATTATTTGAATGATCAGTTGCTGGTTTATTTCCTGGGCCTTTGTACAGGCCAATGCTAGGGATGCGTTTTCTTATATCGATCCCATAGTTCCTGCTAATAGTAACACATCCTTTTCCCCCTGTGGTTGACATACTGGCAATATTCTAGAAAATAATTGTTGTCCCATATCTAATTTTGATAAGGATGCACTGCACTGACAGGCTTTCCCAACTCTTGTATTTCAGCTGTGCTTGTTTGCCAATATCTCTATGTAAGCGGCATCTAGTATTCCAACTCCTACTGCAGTTCCATACAAAATGGTTTCCAATACACTCCTTGGAGTTCTTTTTCTTTATAGGTTTGTCATAATACCATAATTCTAGCCATGCTGTCCACCCCTTATGGAATGTTTGTACGTATAGGGCACAGTGAGGTGTGATGCTGAGCATATTTAACCCAGTAAGGTCCAGCTCAGTTTGCTTTAGAGATCATATTGGTGATATAATGACTTGCTCTTTGTGATTCAGTTTTATCACGTGGTGCAAATGGCTGTTGTCTTGACTTTTGCAAGGGCTTCCCCCCAGAGCCAGACTAAATCTTCTGGGAACCCTGGGATTGTAGATTTTGTGGAGCTCCTATACTCGGGGGTGGGAACAATATTGAGGGGCTCAGTATGTGGGAGGGAGCTTTATGAGAGGCAGCAATGAGGGTGGGACCAGCTTACTACATTTAAAAAGCAAAGATTTTTTAACAGCGTCTGGGACCCAGATAATCTTCATTCAAGAATATTAAAGGAACTGGCACATGAACTTGCAAGTCCATTAGCAAAAATTTTTAATAAATCTCTAAACTCAGGGGTTGTACCATTTGACTGGAGAATTGCTAATATAGTTCCTATTTTTAAGAAAGGGAAAAAAAGCGACCCCGGGTAACTATAGGCCTGTTAGTTTGACATCTGTAGTATGCAAGATCTTGGAAAAAATTTTGAAGGAGAAAGTTAGAGACATTGAGGCTAATGGCAATTGGGACAAATTACAACATGGTTTTACAAAAGGTAGATCATGCCAAACCAACTTGATATCCTTTTTTGAGAAAGTAACAGATTTTTTAGATAAAGGAAATGCAGTGGATCTAATCTACCTTGACTTTAGTAAGGCATTTGATACAGTACCACATGAGGAATTATTGGTTAAATTGGAAAAGATAGGGATTAATATGAAAGTTGAGAGGTGGATAAGCAGCTGGTTAAAGGGGAGACTAAAGTGGGTTATATTGAAAGGTGAACTGTCAGGTTGGCGGAAGGTTACTAGTGGAGTTCCTCAGGGATCAGTTTTGGTTCCAATTTTATTTAATCTTTTTATCGCTGACCTTGGCACCAAAAGTGGAAGTGTCCTGATAAAAATTGCGGATGACACAAAGTTGGGAGCTATTGCCAATTCAGAAAAGGATCGGGATATCATACAGGAAGATCTGGATGATCTTGTAAATTGGAGTGTTAGCTCCAATTGGATGAAATTTAATAGAGAGAAGTGTAAGGTTATGCATTTAGGGATTAATAACAAGAATTTTAGTTATAAGCTGGGGACACATCAGTTGGAAGTAACGGAGGAGGAGAAGGACCTTGGAGTTGATTATAGGATGACTATGAGCCGCCATTGTGACATGGCCGTGAAAAAGGCTAATACGGTCTTGGGATGTATTAGGCGAGGTATTTCCAGTAGAGATAAGGAGGTGTTAGTGCCATTATACAAGGTATTGGTGAGACCCCATTTGGAATACTGTGTGCAGTTCTGGTCTCCCATGTTTAAGAAGGATGAATTCAAACTGGAACAGGTACAAAGAAGGGCCACTAGGATGATCCGAGGAATGGAAAACCTGTCTTATGAAAGGAGACTCAAGGAGCATGGCTTGTTTACCTTAACCAAAAGAAGACTGAGGGGGGACATGATTGCACTCTTTAAATATATTAGAGGGATAAATACCAGGGGGGGAGAGGAGTTACCAATGTGGACACAAGAACAAATGGATATAAGCTGGCTACTAGGAAGTTTAGACTTGAGATTAGATGAAGGTTTCTAACCATTAGAGGAGTGAAGTTCTGGAACAGCTTTCCAAGGGAAGTAGTGGGGGCAAAAGATCTATCTGGCTTCAAGATTAAACTAGATGGGTTTATGAAGGGGATGGTTTGATGAGATAACATGATCTTGGTAACTAATTGACCATTCATTATCAATGGGAAATAGGTCAATGGAGGGATGTTAGGAGTTATTATAGAGAACTTTCTGGGTGTCTGGCTGATGAGTCTTGCCCACATGCTCAGGATTTAGCTGATCACCATATTTGGGGTCGGGAAGGAATTTTCCTCCAGGGTAGATTGGCAGAGTCCCTGGAGGTTTTTTGCCTTCCTCTGTAGCATGGGGTATAGATCACAGCTGGAGGATCTCTGCATCTTGGGATCTTTGAAGTATTTGAAGGCTTCAATATCTGAGATATAGGTGAGAGGATTATTCCAGGAGTCGGTGGGTGAGATTCTGTGGCCTGTACTGTGCAGGGGGTCAGACTCGATGATCATAATGGTCCCTTCTGACCTTAAAGTCTATGAGTCTATGTGGTAAGAGCCTGGTGGCTGTTATTTATGCTGATGATCTGTCCCGAAAAATCTGACGGTCCCAATTCTTAATTTCCTGTCCCAGTGTTGTACTTAAAGTATTGCATGGGATTTTCTTTTGGGGGTGTGACGGACCCGGCGGGGTCCGCACTTGAACCCGCAGGGGAACCCCCCCCGCGGCAGGAAAAGCGGCCGCCGTGGCTGCCGAGAGCACCGAGGCGGCGGCGCTGAGGACCGGGCACCCCGCAGCGCCGACAGGAGCGGGGAGTGGGAGGCGGGGTCGAGCACGAGCGGCCAGGAAGCAGCCGCCCCGAATGATGATCCAGCCGAGCACCCGGGAGCACGCCAGGACCGCCGCAAAGGAGGGGGTGCCGGAGGGGCGGAGCTTACCGCCCCGACGTCATCCCCCGGCGACTATAACAGCCGGGAGCGTCCCGGCAAGAGGGGGGGGGGGAGCGTAACGGTGGACGCCCTGGCGGCCAGAAGCACCAAACCCCCAGCCCTCGGGGCAACCCGGCGAGACGGACTCAGCAGCTAGCGGCTCGCCCTGGGACGCGCCCGACGACTCCGGCGGGGTGAGTGACCCTAAACTTGTTCCGCCAGCGGGACAAGCCAGCGGGGAGTGGAAGGAGCCCGAGGCGGGACCGTTTTGGCGCCCGTGGGCGGATGAGTTGAGGGCCGCAGCCCCGTCCGCCGTGGAGGGCGACAACAGGTCGCTGACCTCCGCTTAGGGCCTCGGGCTGGGACCCGGAGGTGAGGGAGGGCCCGGGTCCCTCACTCCCTTCCCCGCCGCAACCCTCTCCTACCCCGCCAAATCGAGGAGCTGGAAAGACTGACGAAGGGGCCGCCGAGCCCCCTCAGTCCCTTGGGGGGGGTCTGAGGGGTGATCGCCCCCGCAACCAGACACTGCTACTAAGACCCCGGGTGGGGCGACCAAAGAGTCCAATTCAGACGGTGGGTATGCTGGGCCCCCCCCTCCCTGGACTAGGGCCGGGATCGGCTGGGGGAAAAGGGGGGCAAGGTGCTCGCACCCGGAAATCCCCGTCACACTGGTGGAGAATGTGGGCATAAACATTTTTTTCCACAGACGAGCAAGACCAGGAAAACCGGGCGATTTCCCCAGAGTACGGCATGGAGCCGGAAGGAACAATGGAACCCCGGCAATTCCTAGAATGGTTCGAGGGGAACCAACGTCAACAGAATCAGGTCCAGCAAGAGCGCCAGGCGCAGCTGGTCCAACAACTGACGAGTCAATTCCAGGAACAACAAAGACTACTGATTCAGGAGATGGCTGCCCAGCAGGACCAGTGGCGGCAGACAGCAGAGAAGAGGTGGGGAACCACCACGGGAGGACCAGGAGGAGCCGGGGAAGGATCCAATCTCCCCCTGCGACTTAGCAAGTTGGGTCCCCAGGACGACCCCGAAGCGTTCCTGACCACCTTCGAGAGGGTGGCGTCGGCAGCACGCTGGCTGCCGGAGCAATGGGCCACCTTGCTGGCCCCCTATTTGAGCGGACCCGCCCAACTGGCGTATCGGAGCCTAGCAATTCCGGACGCCCTGAACTATGTCAAGGTGAGCGAAGCCATATTGGATCAAATAGGACACTCCCCAGAGACCTGTCGACAGAAGTTCCGGCAAGAAGGGTACAAGACCGGGGACAGACCACGAGCGGTGGCCCAGCGGTTGCGGGAGTGGGCAAATCGATGGCTAGAACCAGAACAAAAGACCTGGGTTCAAGTCACGGAAATGATAGTCTTGGAGCAGTTCCTACACATATTACCCCGGGACGGGCAGCGATGGGTCCGAAGAAACCAACCCGCAACCTTCCACGAGGCGGTGGCCCTGATGGAGGCACACCTGCTGGCCGAGCAAGAAGAAAGCGGGGGCCGGTGAGAGGTACTCCCCGGTCCAAAGGCGGGAGGACCCCGGCCCCTGGGGAAACCCGGAGGGCGGGAATACCCCCCCGGGGTACGTCGAGGACGGGAGAATGTCCCTCGTTTAGCCCCGGTCTGGCCGCCCCAGCGGCCGGAGAGAGCCGAAGAGGGAGAGCCGGCAGAGCGGACCCCGAGGGAGGCACGACCAGGACCCCAGGGACCCTGCTTCCAGTGCGGGCAGGAGAGCCATTTTAAACGGGACTGCCCCATGATGGACTGCACGCTGAACCCGCCGGGACCGCGGCGAAGACGACCGGTACCAGTGACCGCGTCATCCGGGAGATGTTGATGGAAGGGCGGCCAGTTAAGGCCCTGGTCGACTCCGGGTCATCCGTGACCCTCATCAGGGCTGACCTCATCTCCCAGAGCCAACCGGAAGGAGAACCCGTCCGGATGCGTTGCGTCCATGGGGACGTCCGCGCCTACCCCACCGCCCAAGTACACCTGACCGGCGGTGGCCAGGACTTACTATGGAAAGTAGGGAAAGCCAAGGACCTGCCCTACCCCCTCCTTATAGGACGAGACTGGCCTGGATTCGGGGCCCTGCTGCAGAGCCGGACCCCACTAACGCCCCAGGGACGAGCAGTGGAGTCCCGAAGCCAGGGGAAGGACAGGGAGCCCCAGGAAGGGGCAATCTGTCTGGAGGTAGGGATGGAGCCAGACTTCCTGACGGAGCAGAGGATGGATCCCTCCCTGCAAAACGCCTGGGACCAAGCGACCGCGACCGGAGGGACGGAGCCAAGCCCGGACCGACCCGCCCAAGGCCCGCAATTCCAGGTATGGGAAGACCGACTTTACCGGGTCACGATGGAAAGGGGGGGGGAGGAGCGGAGGCAGCTGGTGGTCCCCACCCGATTTTGCCGGGAAGTATTAGAGCTGGGACACGCCAACCCCTGGGCGGGACACCTGGGGCGCGAGAAAACCTTGGACCGGGTGCTGCAACGGTTCTACTGGCCTGGGGTCTTCCGAGCCGTGCAGGACTTTAGCGCCCCCTGCCCCGAATGCCAGAAAACCGGCGTGGCCAGAGTGCCAAGGGCCCCCTTGGTACCCCTCCCGGTGGTGGCCATCCTGTTCGAATGGGTAGCCATGGACCTGGTCGGACCGTTAGAACCATCGGGGAGGAGACACCACTTCATTATGGTGGTGATAGACTACGCCACCTGCTACCCGGAGGCAGTACCCCTCCGAAATACCAAGGCCCCTACCCTGGCCCAGGAACTCTTGCGGATCTTCTCGCGAGTCGGGCTCCCCCAGGCCATCCTCACTGACCAAGGCCTGAACGTGACATCGCGGGTCATTAAAGAGCTCTGTAGGATGCTGAAGATCAAACGGCTACAGACGTCGGTTTACCACCCCCAAACCGACAGCCTGGTGGAGCGGTTTAACCAAACACTTAAGGGCATGCTGCGCCGGTTCGTAAAGGACGACCCTCGGGGGTGGGACCTAATGCTCCCCAGCCTCCTATTTGCAGTACGGGAAGTCCCCCAGTCCTCCACAGGCTTCTCACCATTCAAGCTGCTGTACGGACGGCAACCCCGAGGGATCCTGGACCTCCTGAAGGAAGGCTGGGAACAGGCGCCGACCACCGGATGCGGAACGGTCCAGTATATCACCCAGCTACGGGAGAAGCTGAGCCGGCTGGGCGAGTACGCCCGACTGAATTTGGAAGAGAGCCAGAGACGCCAAACAAGGTACTATGACGCTCACGCCCGCCAGCAGAACTTCCAGCAGGGGGATCAGGTCATGCTACTCCTCCCCACAACCCAATCCAAACTGCTAGCACAGTGGCAGGGACCTTTTGAGATAGTAAGAAGGGTGGGGGAGGTCGACTACGAGGTAAAGCTATCGGGAAGCAGGCAAGGGACACAGCTCTTCCACATTAACTTGCTAAAGAAATGGGTACCCCGCGAGACCCTGTTGATAGCACCGGCCTCCCAGGGAGAAGATCTGGGGCCCCGAGTGGAGGAAGGAGAGGAGCAGCCAGGACCCCGGTGGGACCCCGAACTAACATGCCCACAACAGGAGCAGTTAAAAGAGGTCCTCCGGCGGCATCGGAAGACCCTCACGATGAGACCGGGCCGTACGACTATGGGTCTACATCAGATCATCACCGAGGAGGGCCGGAAGGTGCGCGAGCCCCTCCGAACCCTCCCCCGAAAGGTGTGGGACACGGTTAAACGGGAGTTGCAGCTAATGCAAAGCTGGGGGGTGATAGAGGAATCCGCCAGCGAGTGGCGCAGCCCGATCGTCCTGGTCCCTAAACCTGACGGGTCGACGCGGTTTTGCATAGACTTTAGGAAAGTAAACACCGTATCCCGGTTTGATGCCTACCCAATGCCGAGAGTGGACGAGCTACTGGAGCGACTGGGGCAGGCCTTATACATAACAACATTGGACCTGTCTAAGGGGTACTGGCAAATCCCTCTCGACCCCCCGGCCCGGGAGAAGACAGCCTTCTCAACACCCTTTGGGCTGTTCCAATTTCAGACCATGCCTTTCGGACTCCATGGGGCAGCCGCGACCTTCCAGCGGACGATGGACTGAGTCCTGGCGCCCCACCAGGCGTACGCTGCCGCCTACATAGATGACATTGTCATCTACAGCCGGATGTGGAGGGATCATCTAAGCCACATTGAAGCGGTACTGACAATGCTGGGTAAGGCGGGCCTCACGGCCAACCCAAAAAAATGTCACTTTGCGCAACGGGAAGTCTCCTACCTGGGCTACATGGTGGGGCGGGGCAAGCTGAAGCCAATTTACAGCAAAATACAAGCCCTGAAAGATTACCCGACCCCGACAACAAAAAAACAGATCCGCCAGTTCCTGGGGCTGGTGGGCTACTATAGGAGATTTGTACCGCAGTTCGCCTCCCTAGCTACCCCCCTGACCAAACTGATAAAGAATGCAGAACCAACCAGGGTCCAGTGGAACCCACAGGCCGAACTCACTTTCCAAACATTAAAGGAAAGCTTGGCTTCAGCCCCGGTACTGAGGCAGCCAGACTTTGATAAACCTTTCATCCTCTATACAGATGCCTCGGAGGTGGGACTCGGAGCAGAGCTAGCCCAAGAGGAGCAGGGTGGAGATCAGCCGGTCCTATACTTAAGCTGAAAACTGTTACCAGCCGAACAGGCCTACGCCACGATCAAAAAAGAAGCACTTGCGGTGAAATGGACAGTCGACACACTACGGTATTACTTATGGGGGAATAAATATAAGTTGGTGACTGATCACGCACCCTTAGTTTGGTTAAATTCAATGAAAGAAACAAATGCGCATATAATGCGGTGGTACCTGGCTCTACAGCCATACTGCTTTAACGTGGTACACCGGCCAAGGATTACCCACCAAAACGCGGACTTCTTTTCCCGAATAGGGGAACAACCAAACCCGGGAACTCGCCTCTCTAAAGGGGGGAGGTGTGTGATGGACCCGGCGGGGTCCGCACTTGAACCCGCGGGGGAACCCCTCCCCCCCCCGCGGCAGGAAAAGCGGCCGCCGCGGCTGCTGAGAGCACCGAGGCGGCAGCGCTGAGGACCGGGCGCCCCGCAGCGCCGACAGGAGCGGGGAGCGGGAGGCGGGGCCAAGCACGAGCGGCCAGGAAGCAGCCGCCCCGGCCACCCCGAATGACGCTCCAGCCGAGCACCCGGGAGCACGCCAGGACCGCCGCAAAGGGGGGACGCCGGGGGGCGGAGCCTACCGCCCCGACGTCATCCCCCAGCGACTATAACAGCCGGGAGCATCCCGGCAAGAGGGGGGGGAGCACAACGGCGGGCGCCCTGGCGGCCAGAAGCACCAAACCCCCAGCCCTTGGGGCAACCCGGCGAGATGGACTCGGCAGCTGGCGGCTCGCCCTGGGACGCGCCCGACGACTCCGGCGGGGTGAGTGACCCTAAACTTGTTCCGCCAGTGGGACAAGCCAGCGGGGAGTGGAAGGAGCCCGAGGCGGGACCGTTTTGGCGCCCGTGGGCGGACGAGTTGAGGGGGCCGCAGCCCCGTCCGCCGTGGAGGGCGACAACAGGTCGGCGACCTCCGCTTAGGGCCTCGGGCTGGGACCCGGAGGTGAGGGAGGGCCCGGGTCCCCCACTCTCTTCCCCCTTCCCTGCCGCAACTCTCTCCTATCCCGCCAAATCGAGGAGCTGGAAAGACTGACGAAGGGGCCGCCGAGCCCCCTCAGTCCCTTGGGGGGGGGGGCTGAGGGGTGATCGCCCCCGCAACCAGTCACTGCTACTAAGACCCCGGGTGGGGCAACCAAAGAGTCCAATTCAGACGGTGAGTACGCTGGGTCCCCCTCTCCCCGGACTAGGGCCGGGATCGGCTGGGGCAAAAGGGGGGCGAGGTGCTCGCACCCGGAAAACCCCGTCACAGGGGGAAAAGCAAAATGTCACATTTATTGGTAGCACATATATAAATCAACAGTTATCACGTGCCTATGATGCATCACAATCACTACTTTCTCTAAAACCTTATTTAGTAATGTTAACTTCCATAAAATGAATATTAATGAACAATTATCCCTGCCCCTAATTACTATTTATAGAATTTCCAATTGAATCAACCCTTTCTACTCGACAAACTTTCAGAATAAGCAAGTTTCAGAGATTACAATAAATTTAACTCTGAAGATATTTTATACAATGCCAATGAGGGTAAGCAAAAGATGCAACAAAGTAGAGTAGCTGCATACATATCTATTTTTCTAGGTTGCAAAAATGAAGGGAAAGAGTAATGCCTACTGTGGATGAACTCCTTCCCACCATTCCAGACCTCTCTTCATGGAGTATTACATCCCACTATAGAAAGGATGTGGATGCATTGGAGAGGGTCCACTGGAGGGCAACCAAAAAAATTAGAGGGCTGGAGCACATGGCCTGTGAGGAGAGGCTGAGGGATTTGGGTTTATTTAGTCTGCAGAAGACAAGAGTGAGGGAAGATTTGATAGCAGCCTTCAACTTCCTGAAAGGGGGTTCCAAAGAGGATGGAAAGAAGCTGTTCTTGGTGGTGACGAATGGCAGAACAAGGAGCAATGGTCTCAAGTTACAGTGAGAGAGGTTTAGGTTGGATATTAGGAAAAACCATTTCACTAGGAGGGTGGTGAAGTACTGGAATGGGTTACCTAGGGAGGTGGTGGAATCTCCATTCCTAGAGGCTTTTAAGTCTCGGCTTGACAAAACCCTGGCTGGGATGATTTAGTTGAGATTGATCATGCTTTGGGCAGGGGGCTTGACTTGATGACCTCCTAAGGTCTCTTCCAACCCTAGGAGTCTATGATTTTATATATTCCAACAAATACAATGATATATAGAAAAGGTATAAAAGATATTGGACATCTGAGGTGTCTGGTATTTTCTGATTTTTTTTTCCCCGGCCAGGAGGTGAGAATGCCGGGTACGTGGCAACCCTACAAACACTCAGCACCCAGCCTCCCCTCTCCCCACTCCCGGCCCCCAACATCCCCAGCCCCTGTGCTTACCCGGTTCCACAAGGCTTCCAGCACAGAGTGGCTGCTGGCCAAAAGACCAAGGGGAAGCAATGCTTCCCCTGGGTCTTAGTGCTCAACCTGTTCCCATCCCTGCACTCACTCTTAATGGGGACATGCTGTTTAAGTCTTGGAGTCCTCTTTTTTTGCTTAACAATTGGTCTCCCCCACCCTTTTTTTTTCCTTCAGCAGAATTTTTTCCCAGTGGTTTTTTTTTGGGGGGGGGGGTAAGGCGGCCAAAAATTGTTTTGCTTGGGGCAGCAAAAAACCTAGACTTGGCCCTGCTCCCAGCCTGCCTCTGCACCCTACCTCCCATGTATTCCTTGCAACCTCTCCCCGTTCTGCACACCACCTCCCTTCCAGATCCTGCACCCCATCCCTATCCATTCAATGGCAGCCCTGTCCCACACACTGGCAGCCCCTCATTTTTGTCTCCACCGCAGAACCTAAGGGCATCCATGAAATTCACCAGAAAAGAAAATCTGGCCTAAGGGAAACCCTGAACTTCAGTCCTCCCTGTCCCTTTTCCTCACTCAGTGGAACACCAGAGGAATGAGGTGTCTCAGTTTGGTACCACCTCAGTGAGGCTTGGAGGTTTGGAAAGTTTTTTTGTTTCTCACTTGTGTGATCCCCAGCTGATTTTTCTGTGGCTCAGAGGTCCCTGACCCAAAAAAGATTGCCTACCCTTGTCCATAAATAAAGAAAACATTGAAACCTTTTCTGTTGGACATGAATTCATATTTTATTTTATTTAAAATGAAGTTTGATAAATTAACATGAGAAAGTTAAAACTCTTAATCTGTTTAATAATTTAAATTAAACCATTCTGTCTAGCTGTAGCTCTAGCAAAATAGTGCAGGTGTAATTATGTAATTAAAAGTGAGTTTCCATTAGCAACTGGCAGTCCACAGAAAAGTTTACATTGTGCCAGACCAAAAAGTTTGAGACACTAAAATAGACGGTCCTGGCCTCTGCCCGTGAGAGATCACTGCAGCCTCCCTGCTGCTCCACAAGAGCTCAGGGTATGTCTACACTACAATGTTAGTTCGAACTAACGGACGTTAGTTCGAACTGACATTCATAGCCGCTACACTAGCGCTCCGCTAGTTCGAATTTGAATCGAACTAGCGGAGCGCTTAGTTCGAACTAGGAAAACCTCATTTTACGAGGATTAAGCCTAGTTCAAACTAGCTAGTTCGAATTAAGGGGTGTGTAGCCCCTTAATTTGAACTAGTGGGAGGCTAGCCCTCCCCAGGTTTCCCTGGTGGCCACTCTGGCCAACACCAGGGAAACTCTATGCCCCCCTCCTGGCCCAGGACCCCTTAAAGGGGCACGGGCTGGCTACGGTGCCCGTGCCAGGTGCAAGCCTGCCAGCACCCAGCCAGCAGACCCTGCAGCTGGCACGGCACAGAGCCACCCACCCGATGTCCCCCAGCCCACCCCCTCTTCCCGGGACCAGGCTGGTGGCTCCCGGGAGCTTGCCCTGGACCGCAAGAGGCGGGCACCTTCCTGGGCTAGTGCGGACATCGTAGACCTCGTCCACGATCTCCGCACTAGGCACAGGAAAGTGGCCGTCTAGGGCAGGAGAGCTGCCAGCCTGGCCACCCAGGAGCAGGTGTGCATGAAAATCAAGGGGGTCCACTGAGACCCCCGACCCTGAGCCCTGAGCTTACAATGGCCGTCCTGGGTCAGACCAAAGGTCCATCTAGCCCAGTAGCCTGTCTGCCGACAGCGGCCAACCCTAGGGACCCTGGAGGGGATGGACCGAAGACAGTGACCAAGCCATTTGTCTCGTGCCATCCCTCTCCAGCCTTCCACAAACTTTGGGCAGGGACACCACTCCTACCCCCTGGCTAAGACTACTCCATGGACCCAACCTCCATGACTTGATCTCACTTCCCTTTAAACTCTGTTCTAGTTGTAGCCTTCACAGCCTCCTGCAGCAAGGAGTTCCACAGGTTAACTATTTGCTTTGTGAAGAACAACAACTTTCTCTTACTAGTTTGACGCCTGCTACCCATTCCTTTCCTTTGGTGTCCTCTAGTCCTTCTTTATGGGAACTCATGAAGAACTGTTCTGAATGCACCCTCTCCACCCAACCCCTGCTTTTAGAGACCTCTATCCTGTCCCCGCTCCATCTCCTCTTTTCTAAGCTGAACAGTCCCAGTCTCTGTAGCCTCTCTTCATCTGGGACCTGTTCCCAACCCCTGATCATGTTAGTTGCCCTCCCCTCTCCCAGCCTTTCTCTTCCCCTCTCCCACCTCCTTTTCCCAGTCTCCCCCAGTTTTGTTCAATAAAGACAGAGTCAATGTTGGAAGAAACGTTATCTTTATTTTGTACATCAATAAGAAGGGGGGCTAGGGAAGGATAAGTGGAAGGAGGTGAGGGAGGAATGGGGTACGAGCGCCCGATGGGGAGGACTGGGCTGGCTCTGCGGGCTTCTGGGGGTGGAAGCTCTCCTGCAGCCCCCCAATTGCCCCCTCTCCCCAGATGGCAGCCTGCGGCAAGTGCAGCCGGGCTGATGGCCGAGTGGTGTGATGTGCCCAGTGTGGGTACTCCGGGCAATCCAAGCCAGGACCGCTTTGCAAGCGGGGCACCCCTTAGAACTGTCTGTCCGGGGTGGGGGTCGGGACCCTTTAAGCGCAGCCCTTGGCTAGCCTGAGACAGCATCTCCACGCTCTAAGTCCTCCTCTGATGCCCTGCTGGCACTGCTTCCGGCCATCCTTAAGCCCTGTTCAGGGTCCACTCAATGTGGACTTGCTAAAACGCTAATTCGAACTAGTTTTTAGTTCTAGACGCGTTAGTTCGAATTAACTAATTCAGACTAAGTTAGTTCGAATTAACGTTGTAGTGTAGATGTACCCTCAGAGAGAGATCGGATCTGTTACCACAGCGATGAAATCACCGAATCACTGGTGTGGATGATGGATAGACTCTTTGTGAATCTTCCTCATCCAAGCAGTGGATGATTTAAATGGCATGGTAAGGTGCCACCTGAAAACACTGGCATGTATGCAGAAAGGCAGGATGTATTGTTTCTCTATAGAGGGGGTTGTTATGACTTGTGTCTTTGGGTGAACACGCCCTTTGTGAGCTCTGTGGAGAGGTGAGATGTTTTGACTTTCAGTTTCAAGGGATTTGGTCTTCTGTCTTTGAGCTGTACATTGCCTAGACCTGAATGGCGTTTGCTGTGACAACGCATTTCTGAGCTATTCTGACACACACAGTGAAACCTGTGCTGAAGACTCTACTTCCAGTGAGAGAAAATGCTGCTGTCAGAAGTAAATTCAAATTTCTTCAGAAATCACCTCTACCAGGCAGTAAAGATGTTAACTAAGGAATAACTTACTAGTCGAGTAGTTGATGCAATTTCCATCGACTTACTTGACAGGCACTTTCACGTTCCTCCTTTGAAAGGTACAAGAGCCCCTGCTGGAATGCAGAACTCTGTGTGCTGCCTGGGGCTAGCAGGAAATCCGTGGTTCTTGTGCATTTCAAAGCGGAAGCACCCATGTGGAGCCTGGAGTCAGTGGGACTTCCCACTGATTCCAGGCCGCATGCGGCATGCCATCTTTGAAATCTACAAGAGTCCTCAGCGGGAGTCCCCAGCTCTTGTGCATTTCACAGTGGAAGTGCCCTCTGGAGCCTGGGGTCAGTGGGGGACTCCCCAGCTGACCCTAGGCTCTGTGCTGTTCTACTGCTTTGAAATGCCACATAGAGCCTGGGATCAGCTGGGGAGCTGACCTGGGGCTCTGTGTGCTTTGAAATGCTGCACTGGAGCCTGGGATCAGTCCCCAGCTGATCCTGGGTTCCGTCTAAATTCTATGCAGAGCCTGGGGTCAGCTAGGGACTAATCCTGGGCTCCATGTAGCATTTCCTCAGAACCCAGGGTCAGCTGGGGACTCCCCAGCTGATCCCGGGCTCTGCTCGGTTTTTCAAAGTGGCAGCACTGCACAATGTATCCTGGGTACAGGCTCCATGCAGCACTGCTGCTTTGAAGTACCCTTTCCCCCGCCCCTCCTTTGCTGCCTCTATCTGACATTTGCTTATCGGATAGTTAACTAGTCCTTAACATCTTTACCAGGTAGTGGGGCTTTTACTGATTGGTCCCTTTATATTTTTGAAGGGTGACTAAATGTTAAGTCGATCTTGTTGGGTAATAGCAACAGATTGGTTTGGGCCCTATCCTAGCTTAAAATGAAATTGGATTGGGCCATTTTTAAGAAGGTTGGGAAGTGGTCTTATTTGGTAATTAGTAGTTTTAAGTTTTATTTACATAACATAGGCATTGCCGTGATGGAATTCACATGTGCATTTCTCATATAAAATAGCCCAGCCCCATTGATATCTATGGGAAATGTACTTTTCAAGATGTGGTGATGAGGGTTAGTGACATGGTCTTCTTCACCTGTAATTGTCATAGTTAGTTCAGTATTGTCACTCTGGCTTGTGGAAATGGAGAACACTTGATAGTTTTGCAGTAACGTCAAAAAATGCAGTTGCAGTCCATTCATTAGGGATGTAAATTTTCCCTAATTTATTGCCACTGGCTCCGAACCCCCTTCACACCCTACAGAGAGAGGCTGATCTTGACACTGGAGCAGTCCCTGCCTGCAGGGTCCCAGGCCCCCCCACACACAGACTGCTCCAGACGAGCAACCCCTGCGTGCAGCAGGCCCTCCATGAGGCTGAAGTAGCCCCCTGCCCACAGCAGATGAGCTGCTGCTTCTGCCCCTTCTGATTACCAGTTATTAGAACCAGTAAGCATCTGTTAAGAGGACTAAGGAAGTTATCCAGTGAAATTATGGGATAGTTCTGGATGACTCCCAGGGTCTGAATCAAAGGGGGCTGCATCTACATTGCAAAGTATTAGGACTGTGAATCTCATCTTGAATCAAGGTTAGACACCTAGTTGCTGCAGTGTCCTGAGACCCTAGGTTTGGGGCCTTGGTTAATGCAATTGCCGTATAGTTGCATGGGGGTCTCCTACAGTGCCCAAATCCATCCCTATTGGTGGGAGAAGTTCTTAGAGGGGGTCACCTGACAGCCTGTACTTCCAGTCCTGTGTCCATCTTGACCCTGGAAGTACTACCCCCCAGGTGTGGGACTTACTGTATCATGTGAGCAGGACGTAAGAGGGCAGGGGCGTGGCTAGCAGTATTGGGGGCGTGGCTAATGTGTTCCTATTTTTGTGTCTGAAATATGGTCACCGTATGGTCCCACCAGTACCAGAGACAGCATGAATCTGGACTACTCAGTCCCAACTCCTGCAGTCCCAGGAGCTAAGCCTCTTATCAACTAATCGAATAGTCAATGGTAATTCCATTGAGTTAGCTTACCAACTGCAATTTAACATCCCTAACCTTTAAAAGCACAGTGAGGAAGCTGCCTTGTACTCCCTCCCTGGTACATTTTGCCCTGAGAGAGGAAATAAAACTCCTTCTCTGGCCCCACCTCTGCTTTGCATCCTTGGCAGGTGGTTCACCCCTGGGTAACTGTTACCCCTTTGTCCCTTCCTGTGTAGGAACAAAACCCCCACACGGGGGCTGGCAGTGTCTCCAACTGAACCAAACCCCAGCTCCTCCCCCACCCTGCATAGCGCCTGGCAGTGTCTCCCCCCTTAGCCAAACCCCAGCTCCTGCTCCTCGCCTCTGCACAGGGAGTAGAAGTGTCTCTCCCTCAGTCAGACTCCAGTTCTTCCCCTCCATCCCTGGATCAGGATCTGGTGGCTTCTCCCTCCCGAGGTGAACCCCAGCTCCTGACTCACCCACCTAATTTTTTTCCCCTTCCAGTCCCTCTTCTGCCTTAACCTAAAGTTATTTGACCCCCATCCTGGTCAGATAATTTCTGCCCCCTGCTCACTTTGCCCATCCCGCCACTGTAATGTGCCCCTGAACCTTTTTTTAATGCTTGTAAAGCTAGAAGTGGCCTCTGAATCCAAGAGTGTACAGCAGCTCTTACTGAGCATGCTCAGTACACCCTAAGTAGTGCATTCTGACAAGCAGCTGCTTCTGTCGCTATAGTTTGCAAGACACAACACTAGAATCTCACCTAGTACATGCTATTTCTGACTCATAAGAGCCAGAACTCTACCACACAGCATAGATCTGGCCTTAATGCAACACAGTTATCCATGTATTAATTAGTAACATGGGATTTAAAAAAATCATTATGGTCAGAGTTTTAGATATTGGCAACACTCCAAAAAATTCTGTTAAAAGAATCTTTTTCTTTCTGACCGTAAGCCATTAACACAAGGGTGGGCAGTCATTTTTAATGGGGGGGCCACTCCAAGAATTTGATAAGTGGTTGAAGGCCACACTCTTCTGTGCTATTTCTGGAGGAGGTGTGGGGGTCTGGGATGGAAGTTGGTTGCAGAAGGGAGCTTGGAGTAAGGGATTGGGGTGAGGGATCTGGGAAGGAGTGTGAGTGAAGTAGGGGACCGTGACCTGGGGCAGGAGAGTAGGAGTGGTGCAGAGATCTGGGCTGTGACTAGGAACAGAGGTGGTTTGTACCCCCCCCCCCCAATGCTTTATGAAATAGACCTATGGACATGAATGTATAGAACTCAAAGATGCTTTGAGCAAATTATTTCATGTAACCCGTCAATCTTCATGTCATGATCCACTGGTTTTGTTTGTCTTATTTTGGGGGGTATGTGTCTCTCTTGTGTGTGAAATTGGACATGTGGAGTGGGGAATACTTCATGTTTTTTGAAATGTGTAAATGGAAAGCCATCAAGTGGGGCCTCAGAGTCTGGACAATCATATGCAAATACCTTTTCTCCTTAAGGCTCAGCAGTGGTTGGTGAGGAGCAGCCAGGTGACTCCCCATGCCATAAGGCAGGGGTCTCCAATCTTTTTAAGCACAAAATCGCTTTTTGAATGTAAATGCAATCCAGGATCTACCTCAAACCCAGACACCCTTGTCCTGCCTTCTTTGTGCCCCTTCTCTGAGGCCCTGCCTCTGCTCACTCTGTCCTCCTTCCCTCCCCCATTCTCAGTCACTTTCACCAGCCTGGAGCAGAGGGTTGAGTTGCAGGCTCTGGTCTTGAGTTAAGGGATTTGAAGTGTGAGAGAGGCCCTGAGCTGAGCTTGGGGCAAGCAGTTGGGTTGCAAGAGGGGGTTCTTGGTGCAGGCTCTGTGAGAGCGTTTGAATGAAGGAGTGCTCCAGCTGGGCACTGCTTATCTCTGCTCCTGGGTGGTGGTGCAATAGGGATAAAGCAGGTTCACTCCTGACCTGACCTTGCACCTTCCCAAAAGCAGCCAGCAAACTCTCCCCTGCCCAAGTCTTGATGTGCCCTCTCTCTGCTTGTGGAGACAGAATACAAAGCAGGAGAAGGGAGCACCTTGGCCTCAGCACCCCTCTTCTCCCTCCCATGCCCCGCACAGAAAGCAGGAGGCTCCTTAGGGGCCAGCTCCAAGGCAAATGGCAGCAGATGCACAGCAGTGGGGAGAAGGGACAGCTGAAGTGCCAGCACTTGATAGCCTCCTGGCCAAACCAGTCAGGATCCCTTGTCAGAGGCTCTAAGATCTACCAGTAGATCCTGATCTACTGGTTGGTGACCTCTGCTCTATAGGGACATCATGCAGGAGAGCTAGAACATAACGGCCATACTGGGTCAGACCAAAGATCCATCCAGCCTAGTATTCTGTCTGCCAACAGTGGCCAATGCCAGGTGCCCCAGAGGGAGTGAATCATGCAATCTCTCTCCTGCCATCCATCTCCATCCTCTGACAAACAAAGTCTAGGGACACCATTCCTTACCCATCTTTATTAATAGCCATTAATGGACTTAACCTCCATGAATTTATCTAGTTCTCTTTTAAACCATGTTATAGTCCTAGCCTTCATATGAGACTATGGCCTCGCTGGGTAAGGATTCCTGTGCCCTCAGCTAGCAAAGCCCTGGGGCCGGCATTTCTGCATTGGGTCAGGTTCTTCCTTGGTCAGTTCAATGAGAGGGGAGTGGGGCCCACAGCCCCCATGTGAGAGACACTTTTTAACTGCATGCTCTCTTTTGGGGAGCAGGGGAGTCAGACATATAAGGGAGAATGGTAATTCATCCCCAGCTTTCAGGAGCCAGAAGCAGGGAACTGTTCTGACGACATTATTTCTCCTTCACACGCTGTTCACCTGTCTTGGGACTGGCTCTAGCCGTGAGAAGGGCTCCAGCTTCCTCAGACTTGGAAATAGCCCAGAGTTTAACCCCAGAGCTGTGTGTGCGTCAGCAAGTCTCTCAGAGCCCACAGATCATTAAAACTCCCAGTGAGGGCATGACAACACGCTCTATCACCAAAGGGTGGGGAGTCACTGGGCCCTGCATCCCCATCTGCAGCCAGGCATGACTCTCAGCCAGCAGGTAGAACAAAAGGTTTATTAATTCACAGGAACACAGCATCAAACAGACTTGTTAGCACAGTGACCAGGAGCAATCAGCACAATCCATCTTGGGGAGAAGAGAGCGCAGAGCCAAGGGCCCTGCCCCCCATCTCTGCCCCCCACAGAGACCCAGAGGAGCCAGCCACAGCCCCACTAGTCGCAGTGGAGGAGGCCAGAGGAACAGAAACCCACCCTGACCCTGCTCAGAAAGGCCTCATTCTGTGTGTTTCCTGCCCCCAAGCCAGAGGGTATGTCTGCATTGCATTCCTCCTTCGAGAGAGGAATGCAAATGCAGACAAACAAAATTGCAAATGAAGCTCAGATTTGAGTTTCCCGTGCTTGATTTGCATAATGGTGGCTGGCCACTTTTCTGAACTAGCGTATTTTGAGAAAAAAATTGGGTTATTTAAAAAAGAAACCCTTCCTTAGAAATAATCCTTAAAAAATGAAGGAGGAATGCAATGTAGACATACCCAGAAATACTCACTTCCACCCTGCACAGCTCGTCCCTGGCTGCAGCCAGCCCCATCTCAAGCATTTGTCCAGCTTCCTGGGCAAAAGCTGTCACCTGGTCACACACCCTTCCCAGACTCAGATTGCCATGAGCCTGGGCGATTGTGAACGTGCTGGCCTGGGCATCCTCAGGAATTTGGGTGAGTCACCTGCAAATTTTCATCCCCATCTAGATAGTGGTGTAGTACCGAGAGAAACTGAGGCACACAAAAGGGTTATGACGGCAATAGAAATTGCATGCAACATCAAAAAGTGAACAGAGTGAATACAATCCAGACTGTCTCATCCCCCACTATATTCTGCCCCAGAAGTCTGCTGCTCTTAAGATGTCCTCTGTTGGATTAATTGAGTTCAGGGAATGTTCCTTGTGACACATACTTTTCCCAGACTCCATGGGCCTTCACCTTGCCTGATCTCAACCCTTGCAGGACTCCCCATTCCCAGACTTGACCTGATTGCCCGGCTGGAACGAGGGGAAGAGCCTTGGGTCCCAGATCTCCAGCCTGCCAAAGAAATGGAGGTCCTGAAAGGCACCCGCATAGGTGAAGAGTCAGGGAAACTGACACACAAACCTTCTGGTGAGTGCAGGAGAAAGCTGGGACTCTCAAAAATGAGCTGTGAGTGAGTGCCCTCACTTCCGCCCCCATATTCCACTCCCAGTTAGGGCTGCAGGTTTTATCCTGGCAAATACCTGTCACAACTCCCCAGCCACCCTGTTAGCTATCAGGAGTTTCCTCTCTCTGTTTCCTTTCTGGGAGTATTTGGGTGGGATGTGGAGGCAGAATCCAATGTCTCAGTCTCCTGAACTATGATTGTGTTGTGCTTTCTGTCTTTGCCATTCTCTCTCTTCCAGCAGGTGCTAGGACAGTGGGGGAGAACAATGAGGAAAATCTACAGCAGGAAGGTTCTGGAACCATAGTATCACAGGGAACATTTTTGGAAGGAGCTGAAGGGGATTTTTCCCAGTGTGTAGAACAGGGGGAAGCCTGGGAAAATCAACACAAGGCAGAGAAGAAGCTGGAGAACAATTCAAGCAGGAAAGCAGAGGAATCCATTGAATGTAGGGGAGGATCCCAGGATCCCAAGGAAACTTCAGCCCAGCAGTCAATTTGCAATGAAAAGAAACCCTGTGAATGCTCAGACTGTGAGAAAAGATTGAGTGAGAAATCAGGCCGTATTCTGCCACAGAGAGGGCACACAGAAGAAAGGCTGTGCAAGTGCCTGGAATGTGGAAAAAGTTTGATTGAACTGTCATCCTGTATTGAACATGAGATTATCCATCAAGGAGAGAAATCCCATAATTGCCTTGAGCGTGGGAAAAGCTTCACTTTGAGATCACACCTTAGTAGACATCAGCAAACCCACACCAGAAAGAGGCCATATAGATGTTTGGAATGTAGGAAAAGCTTCAGTCAGAGTTCACACCTTATTATCCATCAGGGAGTGCACATAGGAGAGAGACCATATAAATGCCATGAATGTGGGAAAGTTTTCATTATGCGTTCAGCTTTTACTGTCCGTGAGAGAGCCCACTCAGGAGAGAGACCATATAAATGCCATGAGTGTGGGAAAGGTTTCACTCAGCAATCAGCCCTTACTGTCCATGAGAGAACCCACACTGGAGAAAGACCATATAAATGCCATGAATGTGGGAAAGATTTTACTATGCGTTCGGCCCTTACTGTCCATGAGAGAGCCCACACAGGAGAGAGACCATATAAATGTCATGAATGTGGGAAAGGTTTCATTCAGCAATCAGCCCTTACTGTCCATGAGAGAGCCCACACTGGAGAGAGGCCATATAAATGTCATGAGTGTGGGAGAGGTTTCATTCAGCAATCAGCCCTTACTGTCCATGAGAGAACCCACACTGGAGAAAGACCATATAAATGCCATGAATGTGGGAAAGGTTTCACTCAGCGATCAGCGCTCACTAGTCATGAGAGAACCCACACTGGAGAGAGACCATACAAATGCCACGAGTGTGGGAAAGACTTTACTATGCGTTCAGCCCTTACTCTCCATGAGAGAGCCCACACAGGAGAGAGACCATATAAATGCCATGAATGTGGGAAAAGTTTCACTCGACTACCAGACCTTACTGTCCATGAGAGAACCCACACTGGAGAGAGACCATATAAATGCCCTGAGTGTGGGAAAAGTTTCAGTCGTCGATCAGCTCTTACTCTCCATGAGAGAACCCACACAGGAGAGAGACCATATAAGTGCTTTGACTGTGGGAAAAGCTTTGATCGCACCTCATATCTTACTAGGCATCAGAGAATCCACATGTCTCCTGCATCAGCAAATCCCTCAGGGAAGACCCTAGGGATGTTAAATATCAGTTAATTGACTAGTCGAGTAACCTCATGAATTTTTATTGCTTAGTTGATTATTTTATATCCCTGGGCGTGGGGCTGGCAGTCAGTTTGACTCACTCCCAAGGAGCCCCCTTCCAGTCTGTGCTGCTGCCTCTGTATCAGAGGCAGCAGTATAAGGTGCCAGGCATTAAAAGGTTTAAAAACCGGCTCCCCTCGTGGCCTAGCAGCCTGTCACCCAGTGCTGTTGCCTCTGTAGTCTAAATGTAGCCTATCAATGTTTTATTAGAAAAAGTACATAAATTGCACTCTGCAATTTGCATACCTTTTCCCAGGAGTTTTGTCAGAAGAGGCTTTTCCAAAATTTAGCTCTTCTATATTGGGCCAAATTTTGGAAAAACCTCCTCTTTTGGGAGAGCCCTTCCTTGTGGAAGGAGAAAGACAGGGCTTCCAAAAGAGCGCATCTGCTCTTCCAACAAAAACGTCTGACAAAAATGTCAGAAGAGCAGATGCATTCCCTAGATGCGGCAGAATTTTTCTGGGATACATCCAGTATCCCAGAAAAACTCCGGAGTCTACATCAGTGTTTCTCAATCTTTTAAAAAATTTTTTAATAAAGTTCCCCTTTAAAAAAAAAGTACTGCCTTTTTTTTTAAATAAGTATAAATACCTGGAGTACCGATAGTTTGCAGACACACACAATATTTTTCTACCATTGCATCACATTTATTTAAACAACTTCATAGCTGGGTGGGCAATGAAATGTTTGGGTATAAAAAGTACAAAAATAATAAAGTGCTGTATAACTTAAAACAAAATTCAGTTTTCTCCAAATTTCAGTTGTGTTGACATACCCCCCAGATATCTCTCAAGTACCCTTGAGGGTACTCATACCACTGGTTGAGAAACAGTGGTCTAGATGTAGCCATAAAGAGGCAGCATTACAGGGTGACAGTAGCCCTTGTCTGGGGTGGGTCTGAGTTTGCAGACCTGACGCAGGCTGAAACTGAGCTGGACTGTCTTCCTGCGTAGCTCCTAATATATTTTAAATGCAAAACTGTAGCAGTGGTTAGTCCTGGACCCATTGCAAGCCAGGACTGAGCCAGGTTGCTGTCCAGCCTGCTAAAAAAATTACTGGTGGGACGGGAGAGAGAAATGCATGTAGTTTAGAGTATTAACCTATAAGCTTTGCTTATTGGTTAATTGACTGTGCTATTACATCTCTAGAGAAAACCGCTCAGATTTCATTAGCTGGTGTGTAAAACACTTCTGTTAGAGCCCGGGCACCAGAGATTGCTCCAAACACAAGGGAAATGCTTTCCATGGCCTACCTGATTTCCATACACAGATGAATGGCATTCAGCTTCCAGGAATGCATCTGCCCAGCTCTCAGGTAAGGGGCTTGCAGCACCCAACATTGAACTGGTCCCACTGGCTCTGCATGGTCTGTGTAACCCCAGTCACTCCTTCTGCTGGCGTCTGAGCCGACGGGTCACAAGGGAGAGAAGGAAGAGACTGCTCAAGATGATCCCTGTGCCTGCCTCAGGTTCCCCCCTCCCTTCCCATCCAAGCTGGGATCCACCTGCCATGGACATTGGAGGGATGTCTACACTGCGCAGTAATTTTGGAGTAAGCTATTCTGGAAGAGATTTTTCCAGAATAGCTTATTTTGAAATAGCATGTCTACACACAAAATGCACATTGAAATAGTGCTTTGCTATTTCAAAATAGAGTGTCCATACTGATTGGATGCTGAATTGCATTTAAGGCCTCTCAGAACCAGTTTAGGCAGGATATCAGGTCAGTAGTTACTTTGTGTGGCTGCTTCTTGAGATTATCTGAGGTTGGTGCTTAAAGGGACACTCCAGGACAGCCATTTCTCAGGTTTGCTTGCTTGCTTGCCTACCTCTCTGAAGGACCCGAAAGCATTTTCTCTATGTGCTCAGGTTGCCCTGCTTTTGGACAACACAGCACTCTTTGTTATGGGGCCGGAGTTGCCCCTGGACAGTCTTCAGCTCTTGTAGCTTTTGCTGCAAGTTATGCAGCACTTTCTGCATGAAGCCTCCCAGGCTCTGCAGAAACTTGACCCCCAGCCCTTGTGGGAAATCCTCTTAGGAACTGTGCAGGCACAGCTCCTGCATCTGCATCCCGCCTGCTCTCCCCTGGACACTGTGCCCTGACACATCTGGCATCTGGACACCAGTGCAGACTGGTGGGACCACATTGTTTTGGAGCACTCGGGAGAAGAGCAATGGCTCCAGAACATTAGAAGGAAGAAGGACACCTTCCTGATGCTCTATGAGTGGCTCAACCCTGTCCTGAGGTAATGGGACATGTACATGAAGCCTGCAATCCCCATCCAGAAGTGTGTTGCCATCCACCTATGGAAGCTCTCCACGCCGGACAGCAACTAATCCATAGGGAGGCAGTTTGGCATGAGAAGATTGATCATCAGGGCCCTGGGCATGCAGGTATGGCATTCTTGGGCTATTGTCCCAGGAGGGGGATTGAAGGAATTAATGGGCTTCCCTGGGAAATGGGTTTGATAGTGGGGGGTAGCAAGCCCCCTCCTCAGGAGGTTTTGTTCAGTCCCACCCTCACAAAGCCCTGCCAGAGGTTGGGTTGATTTGAGGGTGTTGCTTCTGGTCGGGGGAGGGTCATAGGGGGGAGACTAGGAGGAGGGGCTAGGGAAACTTTCAGGCACCCTGGCACCCCTGTGATTCTGTCTCATGCAGGTTGTCAGAGCAATCAACACCATCTTGCTGCGCAGTCATCCGCCTTGCAGATGTGGATGCCATCATTATTGGATCTGCTGACATGGGATTCCTCAATTGCAGGGGAGGGAGGGGCTATCAACAGGACCCACATCCCCATCCATGCCCCAGATCACCAGGCATCTCTGTACATCAACCGAAAGGGATATTTTTCAGTGGTCCTGCAGGCTGTGATGGATCACCAGGGACAGTTCACCGACATCTATATCGGGTGGCTGGGGAACGCGCACAGCACATGTCTGTTTAGAAACTGTAGCATGTTCCATAAGCTGCATGCCGGAACTTTTTTCTCCAACTGCACCATCAGGGTCGGGGATGTGGACGAACCCGTCTGCTTGGTCAGCAGTGTGACCTATCCTCTGCAGCCTTGGCTCATGAAGCCCTACACCAGCCACCTCAACCCTGCCAGAGAACTTTATAAAGCCAAGTTGAGAAGGGCCCGCATGCTTGTGAAGGGTGCCTTTGGCCTTTTGAAGGTGCACTTCAGTTGCCTCCTTACCTGTCTGGACCTCGGGGAGCATAGCATTTCACATGTGGTGACTGTGTATTGTTTGAGAGATAGAGGGAGACGTTCCTGACAGGGTGCAAAGCGGAGGCTGACCGCATAGGCAGGGAGTATGGGCAATCATGCATGGCTGCCATTTGGCAGGCCTTTTGGGGCCGTGCGCATCCAGGAGACACTCAGGAAGAGCTTCTCCCTGGAGGACAAGTGACACTCTCCCTTGGGCTACCCCAACTGGGGGCTTCTCCTTCACCCCCTCACTGTCATCCCTCTACTAACCACTCCCTTCCTTCCCTTCTTAATGAAAAAATAAAGGACACATTTGTTTTTGAACAACTAAAACCTTTGTTTTGAATGTGGGGCCAAAGAAGCTGGGGAAAGAACCTAGGAGAGAAGGTGTAAGAATGGGGGTAGTGAGAACCCGATGCGCAGCAAGAAAAGCAATTATGGTAGGCGACCAGATTGGCTTACTGGAGACATCCTTGGTGAGCTTAAACACAAAAAGGAAGCTTACAAGAGGTGGAAACTTGGACAGATGACTAGAGAAGAGTATAAATATATTACTCAAGAATGCAGGGGAGTTATGAGGAAGGCGAAAGCACAATTGGAATTGCAGCTAGCAAGGGATGTGAAGGATAACAAGAAAGGTTTCTACAAGCATATTAGCAATAAGAGGGTGATGAGAGTGGGGCCCTTACTGGATGAGGGAAGTAACCTAGTGATAAATGATGTGGGAAAAGCTGAAGTACTCAATGCTTTCTTTGCCTCTGTCTTCACGGACAAGGTCAGCTCCCAGACAAATGCACTAGGCAACGCAATATGGGAAAGAGGTGGACAGCCCTTGGTGGAGAAACAAGAAGTTAGGAATTGTCTAGAAAAGCTAAACATACACAAATCCATGGACCTGGATTTAATGCATCCGAGGGTACTGAGGGAGTTGGCAAATGTCATTGAGGAGCCTTTGACCATTATCTTTGAAAACTTGTGGCGATCAGGAGAGATCCCGGATGATTGAAAAGAGGCAAATGTAATGATTATCATTAAAAAAGGGAAGAAGAACAATTCAGGGAACTACAGACCCGTCAGCCTTACTTCAGTCCCTGGAAAAATCATGGAGGGGATCCTCAAGGAATCTATTCTGAAGCACTTGGAAGAGGGGAAAGTGATCAGGAATAGTCAACATGGTTTCACGAAGGGCAAGTCTTGCCTGACCAATCTGATTAGCTTCTCCACAACTGGCTCTGTGGATATGGGAAAGTCAGTGCATGTGATCTACCTTGACTTTAGCAAAGCTTTTGATACGATCTCCCACAATATTATTGCCAGCAAGTTAAGGGAATATGGATTGGATAAATGGACTGTAAGATTGATAGAAACCTGGCTAGACTGTTGAGCACAACGGGTATTGATCAATGACTTGATGTCAGGTTGGTGGTTAGTTTCTAGCCGTGCACCCCAAAGAACTGTTCTAGAACTGGTTATGTTCAACATCTTTATTAATGACCTGGATGAGGGAATAGATTGCACCCTCAGCAAGTTCACAGATGACACTAAGCTAGGGGGAGAGGTAGATACACTGGAGGGCAGGGATAGGGTCCAGAGTAACCTGGACAGATTAGAGGATTGGGCCAAAATAAATCTGATAAAGTTCACCAAGGACAAGTGTAAAGTCCTGCCTTGGGACGGAAGAATCTCAAGCATTGTTACAGACTGGGGACTGAATGGCTAAGTAGCAGTTCTGCAGAAAAGGACCTGGGGATTACAGTGGATGAGAAGCTGGATGTGAGTCAACAGTGTGCCCTTGTAGCCAAGAGGGCTAATGGCATATTAGGGTGCATTAGGGGGAGCATTACCAGCAGACCCAGAGAAGTTATTATTCCCCTTTATTTGGCTCTGGTGAGGCCACATCTTGAATATTGTGTCTGGTTCTGGGCCCCCCACTATAGAAAGGATTGGAGAGGATCTAGCAGAGGGCAGTCAAAATGATTAGGGGGCTGGCGCGCATGACCTATGAGGAGAGACTGAGGGATTTTCTTTTGTTTAGTCTGCAGAAGACTGAGGGGGGATTTGATAGCAGCCTTCAGGATGCGATCTAAGTCCTTTTAATAAGGGCAGGTGTGGGTCTCTGTCCCAGAGCAGGAGTTGTTTTCCCTAGCCCTGGCATATGCCTGCTGGAGCTTCTTTTCCTTCATCTTCACCTGTTCTTGGGTGTGGATGAGTCCTTTTGTGGCCAGGCTGTCGGCCATCTGGCCATAAAACATCCGCATTCCTGCATCTGGTGTGAAGATCCGGGAGGTTGGTCTCATCACCCCAAACCTCAATAAGGTCTAGAACCACCCACAGTGCGGGAAAAATATGTGTGGGGGGGACGGGGTAGGCTAAAGTTGTTGAGGAAAAAAAACCTGACCCTGAGAGTTATTAAGCAATAAATAAATAAAATCCAGTTTACAAGCAATTCACTCCAAAGTCCTCAGGAAAGAAAAGTCTTGTCCTGGAGTCCAGTTTTAGTAGAACCAAAGAGAGAAACTGCCATTTCCGTCTTCTGAGGAGAAGGGAAGAGGATTTTCTTCTATTCAATTCTATCCACATCAGCTCAGGGAGGAGAAAAAAATAACCCTCCGCCAGCTGATTGCTCCCTTTAGCCTGTGTAGCTTCACATTCTTCCACAGCAGCTCCAGCTCTGAGCTTCAAATATCAAGGGGCTGGTGAGGAAATGAGGAGCTCCTATCTTGGGATATCCACTTCCTTGAGAACAAGAGGCTGATTGTTCATTAGTGCTCTGGGGAAAATGAGAATTAATTGTGGCTACATCTACACTGCAGTGTTCTTGCATAAAAACAGGCGGAGTGTCCACACTACAAGTGTGTTTTTGTGCAAGAAACAAATACAGTAAATTGTAAGAACACAGGGCTTTTTGCACAAGAGAAGATATCTTCTGCAAAAAAGTTCTTGCACAAGAAGCCTGCAGTGTAGACATAGCCCCCGTATTAATTGGGTGGGTTGGGAATTTCTGTGCCTTGTTTTCTGATTCCTCAGGCTGGAAACCTGCTTTCTCACTTTCAAATGGTCCATGAGGCTGGAAGGACCAAAAAAAGAGGGAAACTTCCAGCTGGGAATGAAATATGTAAAGTTGGGATTTCTCTATTGCTGGATTTGGTAAGAAGCCAGCAAACTCCTAAGTGATGGTCTGTTTCTTCTCTATCCAGACAGGGTGATCCCCTCCCATAGAGTGCCAGTGCTAGCCAGGGAAGGAAAACACCTAGAGGGAGAAAGCAGAAAGGCTGGGGCTGTGTGGGAGGCAGGACTAGGATTGAAAGAAGAGAAAAAATGCAATCAAGAAGGATGGGGAGCTCTTTCTGTCTGCTTTTGACAATCCCAGAGGGGCAACTCGGTCAGCCTAGGGCCTTTCCCCACCAGACAAAGAGAGGCTGAGTCCAGCAGCTTTCTGCCCCAGGGTGACTGGCTTTTGGGGAGAGCAAGTAGGAAGAGGGAGGGGCCACTGGAAGCCCTTAGCCCCCTGGCTGGCTCTGCCTGTAAAAAGAGAAATAAGCTACCCTGCACCAGGGAATGTGGCATCAATCCCACTGCCTTACACAGGCAAAGCAAGTGCTCTGCCACTTGAGCTAATTCCCATACCTGTGACCAGCTTGCCTGCCTCTCCCCCCCCCCCCCACACAATGTGTTCCAGAGCCCTTCAGCTGCCCAAGGCTCCTTTCTGAAAGGGCCAAATGGGAGACTGATGCCTGGGCACCAGCTAGCTCAGCTGGGCCAAGTGTGGTGTGTATAGTACCAAGATTACAGGTTCAAGCCCTTTACTGAACAGGTAGGATAGAGTCTGTCTTCTTTTAGTTGCCTGCTATGGACAGGGAAGCAGAAATAAGCAAAAGCCTGAGGACTTTGCAGAAAATAGGCCAGACATCTGGTAGGAGGAGCCTCCACCATGCGTGTAGGGCCAGCCTGTTGGAAGGAGGCTCTGGCCACCTTCTTTCCTCCCCTCTCTCAGCTTCCTCTTTTGCCAGAAGGGTGAAGCTGAAAGGGACTTGAACCCTGGACCCAGCTTGCTTAGCTGCCTTCCCCAGTGGTAGAAGAAGAAACTTTTGAGGGGGCTCTCATCTTGTCCCAATGCACTGACCTGAGGTCCTGAATTCTTGCTGACCCCTGCTATCCATCCAGGTGCCCCTTGTGATGTAGTGGGGGTACTTGCTGGGCTGTGGTGACCTCTGCTGTCTGGAGTAAGACCCATCAGGGAAAACCTTATTATGCAAAGGTACCATACCAGTTGAACCAGCCTACCCCCCATGGGGAGAAACAAAGGGAGGTGGAATGCTGCCCTGGCTGGGGGCAGGGCTGGGAGAGGTAGAGTTAGTTCCTGTCTGGAAAGCAGGGGAGAAGGAGCTGGGGAGGGGGGCTGGGACTCCCCCATCTCAAGGGGGGGCACTGAGGCCTCTTAGCCCCAGTTCCTGTAACCAGATTACATCTGTGCTATGCTGTATCCTGGAGGAGCAATAAACCACCCTCAATTCCACTGGCTGGTGGAGTCTGTTTGTGCCATTTCGGGGTGCAGGAGATGGGGGACCCCCAATGCGCCATCACACCCCTGTGGTGCAGTCTCTCTGGCACACACTGCTCCTCTCACACTCCAGAACAGAGCAGCCTCCAGAGGTACGGCTGAGCCATAAGTCACTGAGCAAAGGGCTGCAAGAGCTGAGAGTTTGCCTGACATCTCAGGGACCCAGCATGAAGCATCATCCCAGGCATCTCTGACAGGAGAAGGGGATTGATGGGGGATGGGAAGCATGTGAAGAGTGTCTGGGGTTGTGTAGCTTGTTGCCCTGGTTAGGGGTGTGGCAGAAAAACAAAAACAAAAAAACATAGGCCTTGTTATGAGCAGGATTTGAACCTGCATAGGGAAATCCTATTGAATTTCTAGTCCCACCCCCTGCCTAACCACTCAGCCATGAGCACAATCATGAGCAAAAGAAATGTATCTCCTTCTTAATGGAGAGGTAGCTGGATTCACCCTCATCTTCTCCTATCTGCTCTCTGGTGCAGAGGAGCTGCCCCTCCCTGCTGCCCCAATTTTTATCCCTGCACGACACATTGAGCAGGGGCCATTGGTCTTTCTGCCACACCATGTGCCTAGGATGCAGGTCTGAGAAATTTCCCCAAGTAGATACCGACCCTGCCTCACTGACGCTATTCTGCTTGAGACCCCGGAGCCCTCCCTTCAGCTGACTGGTGCCTGGCACATGGGGAATTAGGGGAGGGGAATTGGATCTAGGGGGAGATTTCTAGAGTCCCACAACAGCTGCTGCTAGTGTGCGGATGTGCACATCTGTCTGGGGTTACTGGGCACCCAGCCTGCTTTGGCAAGTCAGCAAAGATGTCCTGTGCCCAGAACCTGATGGCTCCCAGGCTGTATGGGGCAGCAGGCAGGGCTGGCCTTAGGGAAAGCTGTGCCCTGGGTGAACTTGTGTTTTGGGGCCTCTGGCCCCCACAAAATGGTTCACCCTCCTTTCCCTCGGCCCCCTTGGAACCTCCCACCCCCATAACCCATCCTGTTCCCCTCTTGCCATTGTATCCTGCCCCCTAAACTCCTAACCTGTGCCCCCTGCATCCTCACCCCAGCCCTACACTCCCCTCCCACCTACACCCCAATCCCAGCTCTGCACTGCCAGTGAACCTAACACACTGCCCCCTGTCCCTGTCACCCAGCAACCCCCATTTCCAGTAGCCCCGCTCCCAGAGATCTCTTCCACAGCCCCCAGTCCCAGCCCCCTCCCTCCCACAACTGCCCGTCCTCCTACAGCTCCCCTACAACTTCCCAGCCCTCCCCTCCCACCCTGAGCCTGTTCTGCACTGACATTCCCTGCTCTCTGCACAACACGGCACGTAGGTCAATGACTGAGTTACTGGGGAGGCTCCAGCCTGTCAGAGGTGGGCCCAGGCTAGTGGCTGCAGGAAGATGGGAAATCACCCTACAGCCTCTCCTCTCCCCCCTAGGATAGGGCTCCTGCCTCTCCCCGAGTTTCCAGCCTGGCCCTGAGACACCCCCTTTAGTGCTAGGGGATCGGGGGGGGGGGGGGGGGGCAGAGCCTGGCAGCTGCAGGGACCAAACATGCAGGCACCAAAGGCAACAGCAAGAGATGCAAGCTCAGCCCCTCCTATCTAGCCAGGTGGTACGTCCCAGGCCCCGCCTATCCCAGTCCCCCTGCTGCACCAGCCAGACCAGAGACTGAGCTCCAGGGAATGCCAGATCCTCAGACCCCTGGCTTGCAAAGGCAAGAGCCTCTGGCCAGCCAGGATCTCTTATTTTATACAATTCACTTTTTTCTGTTCTCTCTCTCTTTCAGGGGTTGCAGCACTTTCCCTTAACCCAGACTCCTTTTTTCTAAACACTATCAAGAATATTCTTAGCCTACAGTGCTACAAAGCCACCCACAAAATAAATATTCCCAACACTGTTCTATAAAACAAATATCATAATATGATTGGAGGCACTAAGCTCTGTCCTTGTCTTGGGTAGGGATACCAGATGGTTAAAACCAAAAATACCGACCCCCCCCCCCCAAAAGAAAACACAGGAAAAATTCTGTTGAGAAAAAAAAGTGTGTGTGTGTGGGGGGAGGGGTAGGCCAAAGTTGTTGAGAAAAAAAAACCGACCCTGAGAGTTATTAATAAATAAATTAATTAATTAAATTAAATCCATCTTGGCCCCTTTAAGAAAGGCCTTTGAGGCTTTTTGCTGGCAGCCATATTGTTTTCCTGCTCCAAGCCAGAAGACAGCTCCCCTGCAGAACCAGGTAAGCGGGGCGGGGGGGGGGGGGGGGGGCGACTGCTGAGTGTGTGTAGGATTGCCAGGTGTCTGGTATTTTCACCTCCTGGCAGGAGAAAAAAATTAGAAAATACCAGACATTTTAGGTGTCCCGTGTTTTCTGAATTTTTTACTGGACAGGAAATGAAAATACCGGACTGTCCAAATCAATACCGGACACCTGGCAGGGACTCTATGGCTGAGGGTATCTCATAGCAATTTGTTACACATGTTCACGGGTCAAGGAAGGGCTCCTAAACCTCCCTGATTCTTGGGACACTATGGCTGAGGATACAGATACCTAAAAGCAATTTTCTTTACCAATTCCCTTAGCACCCTCACCCAGTAACGGGGAAGCAAGCACTCTAATCCTTCTTCCTAATCTGGGGAGATTCAACAGCCGGGAGGGTGTAGCCGGGGGGGGTGTACACCTCATTGATAGATCATTTTCCAATACTTTTGAGTGTTTATGATCACTCTTCAATACTTTTCAATGTTTCTGTTTTATTACCCAATAAATAATTGTGGTACCTTCCCCCTTTCACAATTCTCCACCAAAATGTTGTGCTTAAAGAACTGCACAGGATCTTTTTAGGGGGATAAGGAAAAGTGCCACATTTATTGGCAATACATATAGCCAGGGCTTGACAAATGGCCAAACGGCAGTGAAAGCTGCTCGCCAGTGCCGCACTGCGCATGTGCGCACCGTTGCTAAACGAGGTGTGCAGCTGAAATCTACTCACCACAGGTGAGTAGATTCTATAGTTTGTCAAGCCCTGCATATAGCAATCAACAATGTATCATATGAATATGATACAATACACTCATAAACACATACACACTCCTTGTTGTTGCTACCAACTAGTTGCTCCCTTTAACTTCACTGGCCAGGTAAGTTAGAGGGGGGAGGGAGGAGCTGGGCTTCTGCCAATCCAGACTGATGCTCCAATGTTGACAAGATGAGACCCAGGGACCCCTGCAAGACACCCTACACCAAATGGTAAATCGTGATCTACCGGTCGATCTCAGGGGCTCTAAGAGTCGATCTTGAGCCCCCTCTGAACTGCGCGCCTGCGCAGTACATTTACATTTGATTTCTTCATTTGAGGAGCAGCTACTCACCGAGCAACAACACACGTGAGTAGCTGCACGGAATGGTGGGAACTGGGAGGTCAAGAGAGCTGAAATACCCCAGCCAGCTGATTGGGCAGCTTCTCCTCTGTGCCTGCCCACGTGGAGTGTGGGGTACCCTGACTGAGCGCCATGGCTGCCAGGCCACCTGGCCATGGTGCTCAGCCAGGGTGTACCATGCTCCACGTGGGCAGGCACAGAGGAGAAGCTGTGCTGGAGCAAGCTTCCCGGGCTCAGCGCAGGGCAGCCGGGCTGGAGCAAAGAGAAGCGACCGGCTGCCCGGCCAGCTGGCCATGGCGCTCAGCCATGAGCACCATGCTTCACATGGGCTGGTGCAGAGGGGTAGCTGCCTGGCCAGCTGGCTGTGGCATTCAGCCCCGGAAGGCTGCACCTAGCTCTAGCTGTGCTGGAGCAAAAGACGAACAGCTTCCCAAGAATCCTGGCACAGCCTCCTGGGCTGAGTGCTGGGCAGCAGGGCTAGAGCGAAGTGAAGGGGCTGGCTGGCCAGCTGGCCATGGTGCTCAGCTAGGGTGCACCAGCTCCCGGTGGGCTGGTGAAGAGGGGAAGTTGCCTGGCCATGGTGCTCAGCCAGGGATTTCCCTACCCCCCCCATGGGGGTGTATATCCCCCTCAATTTCACCAACACCCCCCAGTTTTGTGAGCTATGATGCCATACAGCCCACCTTCCCCCTCACGGTCTCACTCCTCATCAGCCCTGATACCCCCCCCTTGTAAATTTGAACAATCCCCTTAATTTCAATTCGTGGGAAGGCTACTGTGTTCAGCCCAGGTGCACCACACTCCACGTGGGCTGACAGAGGAGAAGCCTCACCATCAGGTGGAGTGGGGCACTGAATGCCACAGCCAACTGGCCAGGCAGCTTCCACTCTGTGCTATATTCTAGGAGCCTCAGTCTCTCCCCAGACACAGACCTGCCCAGCCCTGCCTTCTGGGGAGTTTTCCTCAATGCCTAGTAATGAGAATGGAACCTCTGCTGCTTTTCCTTTCCCAGGCCAGGTGTAGCTGGTCCTATTCAGCCCAGTGACAGTAAAGCCTGGAGAGGCCCTCCTATTGACCTGTGCTGTCTTGAGTGTATCCATCACCGACAGCAGCTCTGATTCTAACTGGATCCAGTGGGGTCCTATGAAAGGCCTGGTGTCCAGTGAAGCTGTCCCTGCTGGGTTCCTCCAGCAGACCACACTGACTAGCATGCACAAATAAATCATGACAATTTTAAATTCAAAATACAAACAGCTGTAAAAACTGTGTTCAGTCTGTCCGTGACAATAATATCACCACACTGTACCAAAACACAAATATCACACATTTGGTAGTTTAGTGCTATCTTGCTTTTTATTTTAGCTCTACCTCCCTGGCTGGCGATAAACACGAATGGCGACCCTAGGCCACCTAAGAAATAAAAAATGTACAACTTCCACATGGAATGGGAAAATGAATTTCTGTTCATAAATATAAAAGATAAGAGTGTATGCTTGATATGTCATCAAAGTTTATCATTAAGTAAAAGGGGCAATTTGGAACGACACCACACAACAGTACATAGTAAATTCAAGGATAGTTTTCCCTTGAACAGCATGCTACGTACAAAGAAAGTTAATGAACTGAAGGCCATTTTGAAAGCTCAACAGTCATTATTTTTTAAACCAGCAGCAAAAGGCAAGGCTTGCACTGAAGAATCATTTTGTATTTGCCATTTGCTGGCAAAACATAAGAAATCATTCACAGATGGCGAAATAATTAAAGAAGCAATAATTGTGGCAGCTGACTCTTTATTCAAAGATTTTAAAAACAAAGAAGAAATAATGACAGCGATCCAGGGCATGTCACTTGGTGCTTCCATGGTAGCAAGAAGAGTGCACCAGCCATGCTTGGCGCAAACACAGGCTTTGTTGCATTTTACAGGAATTATCCTGATTTCCCTTCTTTTGTCAATTATCACTGTATAATCCACCAGCAAGTATTAGCAAGTGAAGTTATGGACTTCTGTCATATAATGAAAGTAGTTGTTAAGATTGTAAACTCAATTTGAGCAAGACCCCTTCAGCACCACCTAGTCAAATCTTTACTCAACGAACTGGATGCTGCCTATGGTGAACTAATCCTCCATGCTGATGTGAGGTGGTTAAGTTGAGGAAAGGTCCTGCAAAGATTTTTAGAGCTGATGCCTGAAATTAACACTTTTCTTCAATCAAGGAATGAAGTGTACAGTGAGCTGTCAGATAGTGCATGGTTGCTAGACTTTGGGTTCCTTACAGATATGACATCAAAACTGAATGAGTTGAACTGTGAACTTTAGGGAAAGGACAGAGACTTAGCATGTATGTTCAGTGCTGTGAATGCATTCAAGTTGAAACTGGGCCTACGGTCCTCCAAATTAGAGAATAAAACACTGCATGACTTCCCAAGTTTGGGGGGAATACTAGAAAAAAATAATGAGAAAGAAAGATGGTTCCACCCAGAAAACTTCTGTGCACACCTGAAGAAATTAGCAGAGGAATTCAACAGGAGATTTCAGGAATTAGATGTGATGGAACCAATTGCCATGTTTGTCTTGAATCCATTCCTTCAAGTAGAAGACATTCGCGGCTTGGCTACCAAATTTCATCAGGTGTTTCATTTACAAAGCAATGGACTTAATAAGGAGATAATTACTATGCAAAATGATATTGAGCTGAAAGTCAGAGCAAGGGACAGTGATTTTGGGAGAATAGTAAACAGAGAAAAATATCCCCTTCTATCATCTTGTGCTTTCAAAGTGAAGGCTACTTTGGCTCCACAAACCTCTGAGAGACAGCATTTTCCCAGTTAAAGATAATCAAGTCCAAGTATTGCACCCGCGCACAGATGCTCATCTAATGGACTCTATACAACTAGCAATCTCAGACTACAACCCAGACTTCAAGACACTGGCAGATACTGTTCAGTCACAGGTGTCACACTGAGACTTTGTTATTGGAGGAAAAAATATATAATTATCAATACTCGATTTTAGATTTACAAAATAGCAGAGAATAAAATGTATAATTGTAAATGCTTCATTTTACATTTAAATAGCATGAATTAAAAACAGACCATTTATTTCATAACTATAAACATGTGATTTTAATTTTATATATTGCATAATTTAAAAATAAACTGTTTAGCAGAGTGTATAAGGGCTGGGGATAGCAAGTGATGGACAGGAGAATAGAGAGGTGTGTCTTCAAGGAAGGGGCGTGTTTTCAAGGAAGGGGCGTGTCTTAAAGAAAGGGGTGGGATGGTAGATCTTCCTCTGTTCTGAGATTTAAAAAGTGATCTTGGGTGGAAAAAGGTTGGAGACCACTGCCCTACATTGATAGTAGCTTCCCTCCCATGAAGATCTATTCATCATCTTATGCAAATCTATGCACTCTCGCTGTGTAAGTCAGTCATTTGTGGCCCCTTCTTTTGGTTGCTGTTCTCAAAGCTGCCACATTAATCAAAAAGGGGTTTTGAATTTGCTCCAAAAGAAGGTGCTGGCTTCCGACTCTCAGGGCCCTCAGTGTGTCTGAGCGTTTCTCAATGAGCCCACTTTACAGGTCTTAGTATCCTGGGGTCTGGCTCCTGTCCCCTCTCCAACACCTGCAGCTGTTTCAAGGTGCTTGCCTTCCATGCCTCAGTCATTCACCCCTCAGTCATTCAACAGAGCAATTCAGATCAAAAGGGAGAGATCTATTCTACTCCTAGCACAGAGACATTTTATTTACCTTAGCTATTCCTAAGCACTAAAACATTATGAAAAGCCTTGATGCAAAATGTCTATAATATAAGAAGACTTAATACAAAGTTATATATGGAAAGACTTAATACAAGGTTATATGAAAATGATACAAAGTTACATGAAAATGCTTAATACAGAGATTTAACTACATCTCCTTACCCCAGTGCTGGACAGCTGGATCCCTGGGAGCCAAACACCACTCATCTGTGTGTGGGAATCAAGCAGGACATGGAAAGAATTTCCCTCAAGTGTAGAGCAGTCTCTGATGCCCAAGCTCTAATACAAGGATCTGCAACCTTTCCAAAGTGGTGTGCAAAGATTTAACACTCCTGTCCTGACCTGTGCCACTCTCCTGGGATGCAGGGGGGGGGGGGAGAAGGGAGATTCTCTCCACCACGTGCACCTCTTAGTCTCCTGTGAGTGGATATGCACCCACCAGTACAATCAAAAACCATAGACATAAATATATATTTAAATAGTCCATTAGTGTGGAAGAAAATACATTAAAACAAAGGATAATTATCAAGGAACAAGGCTCATGATTAATTATATATGAAATAAAATAAAAAGAAAATTAACATTACCCTTGGCTGCAAAAGTGGTTTGTGCCCACGAAAGCTTATCATACTATTTAAATATTTTTGTTAGTCTAAGGTGCTACAGGACCATTGTTTTAATGGTTAGGGTATATCCACATAGCAACATTATTTCAAAATAACTTTGTCCACGGGTACGCAGCAGGCAGTTATTTTGACATAATGTCCAAATAATGTCAAGATGGAGGACTTCTTACTCAGAGGGTATGTCTACACTACCACCCTAGTTCGAACTAGGGTGGTTAATGTAGTCATTCGAAGTTGCAAATGAAGCCCGGGATTTAAATATCCCAGGCTTCATTTGCATCTTGCCGGGTGCTGCCATTTTTAAATCCCCGTTAGTGGAATGAGATGTAATGGTAGTTCGAATTAGAAAGCCTAATTCGAACTACCTACTCCGTGCCACGTGTAGCCGCGGGCACGGAGTCCACACTAACGGGGATTTAAAAATGGCGGCGCCCGGCAAGATGCAAATGAAGCCCGGGATATTTAAATCTCGGGCTTCATTTGCAACTTCGAATGACTACATTAACCACCCTAGTTCGAACTAGGGTGGTAGTGTAGACATTCCCTGACTCCTGTAACCCTCATTGTATGAGTAGGAATGGAAGTCAGAAGAAGAGTGCTCGCTTTCGAATTAAGCACTGTGTAGATGCTCCCAGTTTTGAAATAAGCTATTGTCGAGGGGCTTGTCCCCCCCTCGGCTGCGCCACAAAGTCAATGTCCCTCTACCAGGGGCAAATATGGCTCTAGCAGTCTAGTCCCCAAAGTCAGTGCCCCTCTACCGGGGTAAATACAGCTTTTGAGGCCTAGCCTCCTGGAGAAGCCTCTCCTGGGCCAGGGGTTGATTGTCCAGGGTAGGGAAAATGGGTGGTAGGGGGACCTGGGCCCACCCTCTCCACCGGGTCCCAGCCCAGGGCCCTTTAGGCAGGGACTATGGCTCCTACCCGCTCAGCAGGGAATCCGGCCGACACACACCGAGCCACACTTTTAGTCCTTTGCCCTGGGCTGCTTCCTACCACGGCCTGGTTCCCCTGTAGTCTATTTGCCTCAGAGTCAGTACTTGCCAGGGTTGCTGTCGGGGTTGTGGGTTCTCTGGTCTCTCTGGCAGGGAATGGCTGTTGGCTTTACTCCTGGGCTACGTCTAGACTGGCATGATTTTCTGCAAATGCTTTTAACGGAAAAGTTTTTCCGTTAAAAGCATTTGCGGAAAAGAGCGTCTAGATTTTACACGGATGCTTTTCCACAAAAGCACTTTTTGCGGAAAAGCGTCCGTGCCAATCTAGACGCGGTTTTGAGCAAGAAAGCCCCGATCGCTATTTTCGCCCTCGGTTCTTTTTTGCGCAAAACAGTTTTTAGCTATCTACACTGGCCCTCTTGTGCAAAAGCATTTCCGGAAAAGGGCTTTTGCCCGAACAGGAACGGCAAAGCATTTGCGCAAGAAGCACTGATTTCGGACAGTAGGACGTCAGTGCTTTTGCGCAAAATCAAGCGACCAGTGTAGACAGCTAGCCAGTTTGCTTTTGCGGAAAAACTTGCCAGTCTAGACGCAGCCCTGGAGTTTGTTGCGGGATCTGTCTCTGGCCTCAGCTGCTGCAGAAACACCGGAGTTGCTGTCTGCTCCCTTCTGCCCTCCTCCTGCTCTCCCAAATGCAGGGCTCTCTCTGCTCTTATACCTGGGCTCTGCTGGGAGCATGCCCAGCAGGGCTAGGTGGGCAGGGCCTCTTCCGCCAGCTGGGCCTTGGCTGTCCTCTGCCCTTCAGTGCGGGGCTTGTCTGCCCCATCACACACCCTCCCCCTTAACTGGGTAGTCATATCCTGTTTTGGCCCTGTCTCCTCCTCCCCTACCTGGGGAAAAAAATCTGCATTTGTGTGAGTCTTGCCTGGGCGATGAGCCACTTTGAACTCATATGGCTGCAGTGATAGGTACCACCTCATTATCCTGGGGTTGATGTCCTTCATGCTGTGCAGCCATCTTAGAGGGGCATGGTTCATCACTAGTTGGAAATGACTACCTAAGAGGTAATATCAGCGGGCGTCTATGGCCCGTTTTACTGCCAGCGCCTCTTTTTCAATTGTGGAGTACTTCTGCTCCCGTGGGAAAAGTTTTTGACTCATATAAAGTATCGGGTATTCTTCACCTTCTACTTCTTGAGCCAGCACAGCCCCTAACCCCCTCTAGGAGGCTTCTATCTGAAGGATAAAGTTCTTAGAAAAGTCTGGGGAAAATAACACTGGCGCCTCCATCAAACATCTTTTTAATACTCGGAGAGCTCCCTTGCACTCTTGAGACTACTGTATCCTTTTTGGCGTGGTAGCTCGGGTCAGGTCCGATAGGGTGGCCGCCAATGCTGAAAAGTCAGGGACAAAGCGGTGGTAATATCCCACCAGTCCCAAAAATTGGCAGACCTGTCTCTTCGTTGTGGGTCTGTTCCACTCGTGGAAGGCCTGCACCTTGTTAACCAGGGGCTTCAATGTCCCTCTACCCACCGTCTATCCCAGGTAAGTCACCTCCCTATGTCACAAGTGGCACTTTCCAGGGTTTTCTGTGAGGCTTGCTTCCCCTAGGGTCTTCAGTATTGCTTCCAGGTGTTGAAGATGTTCCTGCCACGTGTGACTGTAGACCACTATATCATCTATGTATGCAGTGGCATATAACTGGAGGGGGCACAATAGCTGATCTACTAAACTTTGAAAGATGGCTGCTGCCCCATGCAGCCTGAAAGTCATGGTAATAAATTGGTAAAGCCCAGATGGCATGGCGAAGGCGTTTTTTTCTTTGGAAGCAGGGGTCAGCGGGATTTGCCAATATCCCCTTGTTAAGTCCAATGTGGAAAGGTACTGTGTCTTACCTAGCCTTTCTAGTAACTCTTCCACTTGCGGCATGGGATAGGCGTCAAACCGCGCTACTGCGTTCACCTTCTGAAAGTCTATACAGAATCATATCGACCCATCTGGTTTTGGGACGAGCACGATGGGGCTCTGCCACTCACTGTGAGACTCTTCTATCATCCTCATTTCCAGCATTGCCCGGAGTTCTTTCTGCACGGGCTCCCACATCTTTCTTGGTAGTGGGCGGTGATGGTCCTGAACTTTATGACCTGGTAGGGTGCTTATATGGTGGCTGATCATGCTAGTCTGACCTGGTTGCAAAGACAAAATGTGGGTGTACTTTTGAACGAAGCAGCATAACTCCTCTTTTTGTTCTGGGCTCAGTTCTTCTCCCAGGGTGATCGGGGAGTTGTCGTCAGTGCCCTGGCACAAGGTCCTAAGTTTTCGATGGGTGGGAAAGGGTGAGATCAAGAGCCCCTCTTGTGACTTCCACTTTTTTAGCAAGTTCACATGATAAATTTGTACTCCTCTCCCTTTCCCCGCCAACTTCACCTCATAATCTATGGGCCCCTCCCATTGTATCACCTCAAAAGGACCTTGCCATTTGGCTGGTCTCCAGGCTCATAAGTCCGCAGTTTCATTCCCCTGTCATAGTAATGGGCTTGGATCTCCTGGGCCTGTAGCAGGTTGGCCCATGCAAACTCTCCTAACTTCTGAAGACGCTCCCTTAACTGTAACACATAGGGGACCGTTCCCATCACTCGAGCCTCCTACGCCTCTCAGTCCTCTTTCAGGTGGTCAAGTATCCCCCAGGGTTGTCGCCCATAAAGGAGCTCTAAAGGGGTGAAACCTGTCGACCCTTGTGGTACTTCCCGTATTGCGAAAAGCAAGGATGGGAGGACCTTGTCCCAATCCCGGGGGTCTTCTCCTATGAATTTCTATAGCGTTAATTTCAATGTTGATTAAACTGCTCCACCAAGCCGGAAGTTCGTAGGGCTCGGATGTTTAATGGTCGGCATAACTCTGCCATTAATTTGGATGATACATTAGTACCCTGGTCCATTAGTTTCTCCTTCAGTATCCCCACTCTGGAGAATACCTTGAGGAGCTCAGCAGCTATAGCAGGGGCCGTGGTATTCCATAATGGGACCGCCTCTGTGGATCTGGTGGCATAATCTACTATAACCAGGATATGTTGGCAGCCCGAGCTTGCCTTCTCTAGAGGTCCCACGAAGTCCAACCCAATTCTCTTGAAGGGGGCCCCTACTACTGGCAAAGATACCAGTGGGGCCTTGGGTACCCCCTTTGGGTTGGTTTGCTGACATTTGGGGCATGATTCACAGAACTCACGCACCTGGCCAAAGAAATCTCTGGGCCACCCGTTGTAGAGTTTTCTCATGACCCAAGTGTCCAGCCCAGAGGTTGGCATGGCCCAACCACAGCACCCTCTTTCTGTACCTGGAAGGGACTAAGAGCTGTGCAAATTCCTTATCCGTCTGCAGGTCTCGGACTACCTGGTACAGCCGGTCGTTTGGACCCCAAACATCGGGCCTTGCCACCCCAGCGCGCTTCTTGGCTCCACACCCTCTGTTTCTTGGACTTGCTCCCAGGCTCGGCTTAACGTGGGGTTCTCTCTCTGGTCCTGCAAAAAATCCTCTCCAGTGCCCAGCCACTCTGTCCCTCTCTCTTCTACCAGCGGCCGCGGGGGTCTGGCTTAGCCCGATGTCCCAGTTTCAGCTCCCAGTTCTTTATCGGGCCCTAGAGTTCTGCCCTGAGTCACTACTGTCCTTCCTCAGGGCCGCCTTCCTATTTCGGATGGTCTGTGCTGGGCCCAGTCTTGGCGCAACCTGCGGAGATCTGTCCAATCTCGTCCCAATATTACCAGGGCCAATATTGCCAGTTGGGGGGCCAATCCCACCCAACATGTCTTGCTGGATGGCTGCTGGCTTTACTCCCTGAGTCTGTTGCAGTCTTTGGCCTCAGCTGCTGCAGAAACACCGGGGTTGCTGCCTGCTCCCTTCCGCCTTCCTCCTACTCTCCCAAATGCAGGGCTCTCTCTGCTCTTATACCTGGGCCCTGCTGGGAGCATGCCCAGCAGGGCTGGTTGGGTGGGGCCTCTTCTACCAGCTGGGCCTGGACTGCCCTCTGCCCTTCAGTATGGGGCTTGCTGTTCCGTTACAGCTATTTCAAAATAAGCTACGCAATAAGCTATGCAATTCGAGTTAAGCCCTGCTGTGTAGACACACCCTTAGGGTACGTCTACACTGCATCCCTAGTTCAGACTAGGGATGCAAATGGAGACGACCGAAGTAGTTAATGAAGCGGGGATTTAAATATCCCGTGCTTCATTAACATGATCTCGCCAACACGCATCAAAAAATGAGGAGTAATGGTAGTTCGGACTAAGGGCTTTAGTCCAAACTAACATGTCCCAGCATGCACTTCTCGTGCCAGCGAGATCATGTTAATGAAGCGCGGGATATTTAAATCCCCGCTTCATTAACTACTTTGGTTGTCTCCATTTGCATCCCTAGACTGAACTAGGGATGCAGTGTAGACATACCCTTACAGATTAACACTCCTCTGAGACTTAGAGTACATGTATCATCATTCTTTCTAACACACAAATGCACCTTTCAAGATCTTGCAAATAACGTTTCATCCTACAAAACAGCATCACACCTAGTACTTGCTACTTCTGACTTACAAGAGCCAGAACTCTACCAAATAGCAAATATCTGGCCTTAATGCAATATAGTTTACCATGTATTAATTAGTTACACAGTATTTTAAAAAAAGAATTAAGATCAGAGTTTTAGATATATGCAAACTCTCAAAACATTCTGTTCAAAGAATATTTTCTTTCTTACCTTAGGCCAAGGATTGGGAAATTTTTTTGGGTTTGGAGCCACTGACCCACAGAAAAATCAGTTGGGGGGCCTCACACAACTGAGAAGCCCTTGGCTGAGAAGGACAAAGACACTCTCCACATTCCCCTTGCACACAGAGCCTAGGCAGGCCCAAACTAATAGTTTTTGTGTGCTTTTGTGTTAACAAGAAGAAGGTGATCAGAGAGGGTGTGCGGCCCCTACTGGATGAAGGACGTAACATAGTGACAGATGATGTGGGGAAAGCTGAAGTACTCAATGCTTTCTTTGCCTCTGTATTCATGGACAAGGTCGGCTCCTGGACTTCTGCGCTAAGTGATGCAAGATGGGATGAAGATGGACAGCCCTTGGTGGGTAAAGAACAGGTTAGAAAAGCTAAACGTACACAAATCCATGGGTCCGGACTTAATGCATCCGAGGGTACTGAGGGAGTTGGCAAATGTCATTGAGGAGTCATTAGCCATTATTTTTGAAAAGTCATGGAGAGTGATTAGGAATTGTCAGCATGGATTCACAAATGGAAAGTCATGCCTGACCAATCTGATTAGCTTCTATGATGAGGTAACTGGCTCTGTCGATGTAGGAAAGTCAGTGGATGTGATATACCTTGACTTTAGCAATGGTTTTGATATGGTCTCCCACAATATTCTTCCCAGCAAGTTAAGGGAATGTGGATTGGATAAATGGACGGTAAGATGGATAGAAAGATGGCTAGAAGGCTGGGCCCAGTGGGTAGTGATCAATGGCCCGATGTCAGGATGGCGGTCGGTTTCTAGCAGAGGGCCCCAAGGTTTGGTTCTAGGACTGGTTTTGTTCAATATCTTTATTAATGACCTAGACGAGGGGATGGATTGCACCCTCAGCAAGTTTGCGGATGACACTAAGCTAGGGGGAGAGGTAGATACACTTAAGGACAGAGACAGGGTCCAGAGTGACTTAGACAAATTGGAGGATTGGGCCAAAAGAAATCTGATGAGGTTCAACAAGGACAAGCGCAGAGTCCTGCACTTGGGACGGAAGAATCCCAAGTATAGTTACAAGCTGGGGACCAACCAGTTAAGTAGTAGTTCTGTAGAAAAGGACCTGGAGGTTACAGTGGATGAGAAGCTGGATATGAGTCAACAGTGTGCCCTTGTAGCCAAGAAGGCTAATGGCTTATTAGGTTGCATTAAGAGGAGCATTGCCAGCAGATCCAGAGAAGTCATTATTTCCCTTTATTCGGCTCTAATGAGGTTACATCTTGAATATTGTGTCCAGTTCTGGGCCCCCCACTACAAAAAGGATGTGGACGCATTGGAGAGGGTCCAGAGGATGACCACCAAAATGATTAGGGGGCTGGAGCATATGACTTATGAGGAGAGGCTGAGGGAGTTGGGTCTGTTTAGTCTGCAGAAACGAAGAGTGAGGGGGGATTTGACAGCAGCCTTCAACTTCCTGAAGAGAGGTTCGAAAGAGGATGGAGAAAGGCTGTTCTCAGTAGTGACAGATGGCAGAACATGGAGCAATGGTTTCAAGTTGTGGTGGGAGAGGTCCAGGTTGGATATTAGGAAAAATTATTTCACTTGGAGAGTGGTGAAGCACTAGAATGGGTTACCTAGGGAAGTAGTGGAGTCTCCATCCCTAGAGGTGTTTAAGTCTCGGCTTGACAAAGCCCTGGCCTGGTTGATTTAGTTGGGATTGGTCCTGCCTAGAGCAGGGGGCTGGACTTGATGACCTTCTGAGGTCTTTTCCAGATCTATGGTTCTATGATTCTATGAAAGCCTCCCCCTTCCTCTCACATAAATTGTGGAGCACACAGCATGCTGCCACCACGTGTGGAATATTGTGCTCAGAGAGGATCGAGGCTGGTGAGGAGGCATCTAAATTGGGCCTGTCACATTACCGAATTAGAGGGAAGCAGCCAGATCACTGCTGCACCCCTAGGTGGGGGTGTTGGCCCCAGAAATTGGTATAAAAGGGAGCCATGTGGGGTATTGAATGGGAGCTTATTGTTTGCTGATCTTATGTACGCTATTTATGTGAGTGTATAATGTCTGTGTGTGTAGGTAGGAATCTGTAATCTGTGTGGAAGCTGAATATTTCTCTCAATATGGTTAAGCATTGCTATGGACAGGCTGATTAGCCAGGCCCTGTAGGACAATGGCACTTGATGGGCCAAGGACACACCCAAAGAATGGGGGCTGTCACCTGAGAGCAGCCAGCAGGAAACACAGAGATTGGCCTCTGACCAGGTGACCTGCTGCATACAAGAAGAGGCCAGGAAGGAGGTATAAAGAGGTCATGTGGTCGATGCCATTTTGTTCTCAGCTCAGCACTTCATCCCAGAGGCAGCACTGCAGGGATCGAAGAGCCTGGAAGACCTGTGAACCCATCCTGATGATAGGATGTGCAACAAGAACTTTTAAACCAGCAGCTGTAACATCTCTGCTAGAGCCTGCATCGAGGACTGGGAGATTTGGTGCATTTAACAACCTGACTCTCAAGCTTTTCTTTCTTGTGATAATAAACCTTTAGTTTTAGATTCTAAAGGATTGGCCCAGCGTGATTTGTGGGTAAGATCCAGAGGGTAAATTGACCAGGGATCTGTGGCTGGTTTCTTGGAACTGGACAGAACTTGTTCGGGGTAGGTGGGATTGGGTGCTAGGACCCCCCACCTGTTTATGAGGCCCGGGGCCATCTGGGGCACGGATATTGCTGGGGTGTCAGAGGGGTTTTGCTCGTAAGGCTTCTGGCAGGCTGCTGAAGCGCTCTGTGGGACTGGTTTGTGGCCTGTTTGGAGAGGTCACCAGTCTGGGGGCTGTAAGGAGCCCCGGATTTGAGCAATTCGCCCTGAGCGGGCGCCCTCAACTGTGCCCAGACACGGCCCGGTCTGTCACAGTGGCGTAGTCGGCAGGATCCACGGATCTTGGTCAATTGAGCTTTGGGATCAGGACCCCACGCTGTCTAAATTTGATTTTTTGTGTTGAGACTTTGGTTGGTTAAAGAGCCGCTGCGATGATCCCGGGATTATATGAGAGTCTGGGCAAAAGTGCTCTGAAGGGTTTGTGCTTGGGGAGAGGCATTGCCTTTAGGAAGAGGGCCTCTAAACTAGATCTGGTAGTGTTGTTACTAACCTGAGGTGGATGAAAGGGATCAGAAGCGAGCCAAGGAAGCTGCTGAAAGAAGGCAGAAGGCAGATGAAGAAATTGCTAAGAGACAGAAGGAGATGGATCGGGAACTTGAGGAGGAAAAGGCAGAATATGCTGAGAGACAGTGGAGGGAAGAGGTAGAGCATGCAAAGAAGATGGCCCTAGCCAAGGAGGAACATGCTAGACTTGACCTCCAGCTTAAGAGACTAAAAGAACAAGAGACTGTATTCTCCTGAAGGTTCAATGTATAACTCTGTGGGTATGTGGTGTGCTTATGATATGGCAGACGTATTTTGCCCAGCAGATGTGATGACCCAACCCCAAAGCATGTGTAAATGCAAACCTTTTGTGTTATCTGTAGCTAACAGGGAGGTTTGGGAAGGGGGTGCATGTGGGTATGGAAAGTTTCCTGGAGCTAGTCAGTCTCCCTGTAACCAAGGGGAAAGTGTCTCTACATGTGTGCCTGTGGCAGATAGCTGTGTGTCTGTGTAGGGGGGCAGTGAGCCTGTGGGTGAGGGCCCGTCTGATGCCTCAGAGGTGAGGCTGGAATCAGAAACAGGGCAGGGAGAGCCCAGAAGTCAGGGAAATGTTTCTCTGGGGCAGCCTGGAGTGGCTGGCCAGAGTGAAGTTTTAGTTGAGGAGTTGGTGGCTGGTGAGGTTTGTGGAACTGAACCTGCACAAGCTGAAATTGAGTTGTGTGAAGCACAGTGTGTGCAAGCTGGCAATTTGGCTGGTGGAAGTCGCAGTGGGGCAGTAAAGGAAGCTGTCTCAGTGGCTAGCTGTATGCCTGAGATTAGCCAGGGGTATTGGGACAAGGGAGAAACTGTCTCTGGTTGTCTGTTCGTGTGTGGGGAAGAGTTTCTTCCTTTGTCTGAGGAAGATGCCCCACAGCCTGTGTTGGCTGAGAGCAGTGCTGTTGTCCCAGAGTTGGGTCTAGATACAGAGAAGGCCCAGAAAGGAGGTGGCTCTAAGTTCGTGTCTGCTGGGGAGAAGGATGAGGTGACTCAGGTAGATCCAGTCAGTGTTTTGCCAGAACCCCAGAGATTCATAGATTCATAGATTCATAGACTTTAAGGTCAGAAGGGACCATTATGATCATCTAGTCTGACCCCCTGCACAGTGCAGGCCACAGAATCTCAACCACCCCTCTTAGAATAATCCTCTCACCTATATCAAAGATATTGAAGCATTCAAATACTTTGAAGGACCCAACATGCAGAGAGTCCTTCAGCTGTAATCTGTGCCCAATGCTACAGAGGAAGGCGAAAAACCTCCAGGGTCTCTGCCAATCTACCCTGGAGGAAAATTCCTTCCCGACCCCAAATATGGCGATCAGCTAAACCCTGAGCATGTGGGCGAGACTCACCAGCCAGACACCCAGAAAGTTCCCTATAGCAACTCCTATCATCCCTCCATTGACCTATTTCCAACTGATAATGAATGGTCAATTAGTTACCAAGATCATGTTATTTCATCCAACCATCCCCTTATAGAATCATAGAACTGGAAGAGACCCCAGAAGGTCGTCAAGTCCAGCCCCCCGCTCTAGGCAGGACTAATCCCATCTAAATCAACCAGGCCAGGGCTTTGTCAAGCCGAGACTTAAATACCTCTAGGGATGGAGACTCCACTACTTCCCTAGGTAACCCATTCCAATCCTTCACTACCCTTCTAGTAAAATAGTTTTTCCTAATATCCAATCTGGACCTCTCCCACCACAACTTGAGACCATTGCTCCTTGTTCTGCCATCTGTCGCTACTGAGAACAGCCTCTCTCCATCCTCTTTGGAACCTCCCTTCAGGAAGTTGAAGGCTGCTATCAAATCCCCCCTCACTCTTCGCTTCTGCAGACTAAACAGACCCAAGTCCCTCAGCCTCTCCTCGTAGGTCATATGCTCCAGCCCACTAATCATTTTGGTTGCCCTTGGCTGGACCCTCTCCAATGCTTCCGCATCCTTTTTGTAGTGGGGGGCCCAGAACTGGACACAATACTCCAGATGTGGCCTCACCAAAGCCGAATAAAGGGGAATAATGACATCTCTGGATCTGCTGGCAATGCTCCTCTTAATGCATCCTAATATGCCATTAGCCTTCTTGGCTACAAGGGCACACCGTTGACTCATATCTAGCTTCTCATCCACTGTAACCCCCAGGTCCTTTTCTGCAGAACTACAACTTAATTGGTTGGTCCCCAGCCTGTAACTATACTTGGGATTCTTCCTTCCCAAGTGCAGGACTCTACACTTGTCTTTGTTGAATCTCATGAGATTTCTAGTGGCCCAATCCTCCAATTTGTCTAAGTCACTCTGGATCCTATCTCTGCCCTTAAGCGTATCTACCTCTCCCCCCAGCTTAGTGTCATCTGCAAACTTGCTGAGGGTGCAATCTATCCCCTCATCCAGGTCATTAATAAAGATATTGAACAAAACCGGTCCTAGAACCGAACCTTGGGGCACTCCACTAGAAACCGACCGCCATCCTGACATCGAACCGTTGATCACTACCCGCTGGGCCCGGCCTTCTAGCCATCTTTCTATCCATTTTACCGTCCATTTATCCAATCCACATTCCCTTAACTTGCTGGCAAGAATATTGTGGGAGACCGTATCAAAAGCCTTGCTAAAGTCAAGGTATATAACATCCACTGACTTTCCCATGTCCACCGAGCCAGTTACCTCATCATAGAAGCTAATCAGATTGGTCAGGCACGACTTGCCCTTTGTGAATCCATGCTGACTATTCCTGATCACTTTCCTCTCATCCAAGTGTCTCAAAATGGATTCCTTTAGGATCCCTTCCATGATTTTTCCGGGAACCGAGGTAAGACTGGATCGTCCTATAGTTCCCTGGATCGTCCTTCTTCCCTTTTTTGAAGATGGGCACTACATTTGCCTTTTTCTAATCATCCGGGATTTCTCCCGATCTCCACGACTTTTCAAAGATAATGGCCAAAGGCTCCTCAATGACATTTGCCAACTCCCTCAGTACCCTCGGGTGCATTAAGTCCGGACCCATGGATTTGTGTACGTTTAGCCTAGATCAGACAGTGGTAACCTTGATATTGTGACTGATGCTGCTGTGTTGCTGGAAGAGGGGGAAGTGACTCTGTGGGACCAGGGTGACCCCTTAACCTGGGCACAAGGAGATAATGAGGGACTGTTAACTCTGGAGCCTAATGATGGTGTGGAAGTTTACAGCCATCTAGAGAGCTGCAAAGGGAGAGAAGGTGCCTCTGACCCGGTCTCTTGTGAGTCTGTCTGTGTGCCTGAGAGGGGATTGTCTGTGAATCTACCTGAGAGGCCAGAGATGACTCAGGGAGTAAGGGAATTGCAGGAGGAGTTGGTTGTGGCTCAGCAGGGTAATGCTGCTGTAGAGCCAGAGAAGGGTGAACTGTTGCTTAAGGAAGCTCATAGGGAAGTGAGTCCTGGCAGTGCTTGTAGCAATCAGTTTTCAGTAACTGAGGGTATGTCTACACTATCCCGCTAGTTCGAACTAGCGGGGTAATGTAGGCATACCGCACTTGCAAATGAAGCCCGGGATTTGAATTTCCCGGGCTTCATTTGCATAAGCGGGGCTCCGCCATTTAGAAATCCCCACTCATTCGAACCCCATGCCGCGTGGAAGTTAGTGCCTCGTGGAACGAGGTGTACAGATAGTTCGGAATGGCTTGCTAGTCCGAACTATCTAGCCTGTGCCGCGTGTAGCCGCGCGACACGGGGTTCGCACTAGCCGGCTTTTAAAAATGGCGGCGCCGGCTTTATGCTAATGAAGCCCGGGAAATTCAAATCCCGGGCTTCATTAGCAAGTTCGGTATGCATACATTACCCCCCTAGTTCGAACTAGGGGGGTAGTGTAGACATACCCTCCGGGAGTTTGATATCTGGTTCCATTTGGAAACAGAGGTTGGAGGTGGACAGAGGAGAGACTTGGGAGTCTACAGCTTACTGCTGTTACCCCACTGAATGGGAGAAGGGGGAGAATTCCAGGGCCATTGTGAGCCAGGGAGTCACACCCAGCCAGCCCTTTGTCTTGGTCAGGCCAGAGGTTTCAGGCCTAGAGCCCAGAGGACAAGGGGGAGGGGCAGGACTTGCTTTGGCAAAGAAGATTTGCAGGTTGAACCTGAAGGGCCAAAACTTGACCACAAGCCCTGCTGATTCTACTCAGACGTGTAAAATCTGTCGGGGATTCAAGCCCAGAACCCGGAGAGAGAGAGATGCCAGACTGAAGAGGCTCCTCATGGAGTCTTCTCTGCAGCCGCTGGCACCAGAGGGGCCTCAGTTGGTGCAGAGCACCCCTTCATTGGCACCAGAGGGCGCTGCGGCTCCAGCCAAACACAAGTCAAAGGCTTCTCTGCACCGATCACACTCCCTGGTGCCAAGGAGGCAGAAGGATGCCAGAGGCAGGTCCCCAGAAAGGAGGAGTCAAAAAGTGCGCCCAAAGGAGGGGCACATAGCAGCAAGGACTCTAGGGTGCCACGCAAAGAGCCGGGTCATTCTCACTCTCCACTGAGGGGAGAAGCTGAGGGACCACTCCAGGAACTGAGACCGTTGACCCCAGAAACTTTTGACGTGGCTCAGGACCTGATTGCGATGACCGTGCAGGAACTGCTGCCTTCCCCGGTACCGAACCCATAACACTCCACCACCCTAGTTCTGGCCACTCTGATGGGGTCTTGGAGGCCTAGCTTAATGGTGCCACCCACATCTGGGGCACCTCCCCAGTTCCTGGTGCCTCCACAGCCTGTGGACACTAGCACTCCGACCCCCTGGGTCCCAGGACAGTCCTTGGCACCGGCCACCACTTCAACGGTGGTGCCGTACTCCGTACTGCACTCGGTACTGTTCCCAGTGCTGTCAGGGGCACGGGGGGCAATGCTGGTACTGGCACCGGCACCAGCACCGGCACCGGCACTGGTAATACCGCTGGTATTGCCCCTAACACCAGAAGGGGCACTGAGCATGCTGGCACTGGCACCGGCACTGATGCCAAACATGATGGTGGCACTGGCACCCGTATGGTCAGCGGCACCAGAAAGAGCTCAGACAGAGGCACCATTAGGGGCACCAACCCCTACACTCTAGCCAGTTCCAGCACCCACAGCGACCCCAACACTGAGCTTTGTGCTGGTGCCGTCGTCCTCCCTCCTAATGCAGCCCTTGATGGTGCCACTATCCACCATGTGGTCGGAGTTGGGGGCTGCTAACATCCCGCTCCACCTGGCACCGCTGTCCCCGGAGGTGCCAGCCCCAGTGTCTGTCTCTGCACCCTATTGCCCCTGGCACCGCTGGTAATGATCATGGACCTCCACAAATCACCCTTGACCACAGCCCGCAACTGCATATGACTTCCTGTACGTACATAGTAACCCATGCCAGTCTCAGGCTTTGGCCACTGCAGGGACTTGCTCAGTACCCAACCCACTATGGCATCCTTTGGACATGATAGTCACAATCCTGGAAAGGATCCTGCAATCCTTGAACTGGTGGATGTAGGAGGATGTAGTTTGTGCAGCTGGGCCCCCTTCTTTCCAAGAGGGATTGTACTGACAGCTCCTGGTCTCTATGCTAACAAGTTTGCTCTATACTGTATCCCTGTTAACTAATAAACCTTCTGTTCTACCTGCCAGCTGACAGTCACGTCTGGCTGCAGATGGGGGTGCAGAACCAGGTGACTCCCCACCCCTTGATGACAGAGGGTGTTATCATGCCTCACTAGGAGTTTTAATGATCTGTGGGAACTTGCTAACACACACATAGCTCTGAGGTTAAACTCTTGCCTATTTCCAAGTCTGAGGAAGCTAGAGCCCTCCCCATGGATGGAGCCAGTCCCAAGAAGGCAGGTGAAAGTGCATGAAGGCGAAATAACCTAGGCAGGACAGTTCCCTGCTTCTGGCCCCTGGAAACTGGGGAGATGAGGATGAATTAGCATGTCCCTTGGGTCTCTGACTCCCCTGTTCTCCAGAAGGGGGTATGGGGATTAAAGTCTCTCTGACATGGGGGCTGTGGACCCACTCACTTCTAATCTATCTGACCAGGAAAGAACCTGGCCAGATGCAGACATGCCGGCCCCAGGGCTTTGCTAGATGAGGGCACCAGAATCCTTACCCAGCAAGGCCACAGAGTTGTAGTTATCCTGCATGATGTCTCTCTAGAGGGCTCTCTGCACGGGGCCCAGTAGCACCCCCTGCCCTGCAATGAAATAGGCAGCTGTTGGAACTGAAAGTTTTATTCTTTTTATATTTGTATTTTAGGTTTAGTAATATAGTAATGTAGTTTAATAATATTAAATTAAGCCCTTTTAGTTAAATGTCTATTTCCTTGTCCTAAATTTTAGTGAGTTTAGTAAATGGGCCTGTAGGGTAAACTGAGGCAGCCCTAAATGTGCTAGTAGGCCTCTAAACAGCATAACTCCATTCTAGGATTAAGGCCTGGGAACACCACAGTCAGGATAAGAACTGCAGACAGTAAAAGACCCTGGGCACCATAGCAACCACGTTCTAAAACACTCAACAGGGTCTCAGTTGGTACCGTAACACATTTTGCTTAAGATAACATTCATAAAATTTGCTTAAACTGTCTTGCTTCACTCCTAGATAATAAGCCTGAGAACCAAGTGCTGCACCAACTCAAGGCCATACCCGCCTGCTATAGCAACATCATCATCCTTGCAGACTAAAATGTTATTACTGTTTTGCTGACATGTTTTGGCATTTGAACAATAACCACCTGTATATTAATTAATGAGCTGTTACTTTGCAATGGGCAGAGATATTATGTAATCTTTAGTAGTTCTATTGGCTTATGTGCTCATTTCGTCTTGCTGCTAGACCTATCAAATCATTTTTCCTCCGTCCACCTGCTGACTATATAACCTATTGTATAGTGTTAATTAACCAGTGTTCACCAGGGTAACCCCTGCGTGTCACTCCATCAGCTGATGTATAATAAATCCTCTGCTTGTTTTCACCTGCATCCAGAGTGTCCTGGCTTATTTCCAACAATTTGGGGGCTCGTCCGGGATTCAGGCTTGTGAGCTGATCGGGAGCTGGAGACTGAAACCTCATTAGGTCTAGGGGTTGACGTCTCTGGTTTCCTTCAGACACATCCTGGTTCCGTTCCCATTTGAGGCATGAGATACCTGGATGAAGGTGAACCAAGTATATGAGGCAGGCCTGAAAGAGGGAGGAAGGAACATCTAACCTCCCACAGGGGACGAGCACAAGAGAGTTGTGTACTGTTAGAACTAAGGGGCTCGTTACGGAGAGACTGGATAAATCACCAAGGAGTGATTGAGCCGTACGTTAAGCTCGGGATCGGCCGAGTACGCAAGGCGGCAGGCAGCACGAACTGGTGACCCACTCTCTCATTGCACGTAACATTGTAAGACTTGGCGGACGCCCCCCCACAGGCACTTAACGTACACACTCTTGCATAGTGCAAATCCCCGCCAGCAATTGTGAAGGTACCAAGAGGCGCTACAAGAAGAGAAGACCGTACGGTATAAGCCCACACATGGAAGTTCGGGGAAAAAGGCTGATCCCTAAGTGTACGTCTGAAAGACGAAGCTAAAGAGGGACAGTTAAGTCGTGTGTGGACTCCCCGAGGAGGTACCAAAAAGCAGAAGCAGGGAGGAAAGCCGCGCGCAACCTCCGTAAGTCAGCCGGGTCGAGAGCAAGGTGCCCGAGCCCGAGCTGGAAGTTAAACCCAGCCGGATTGGGAGCCAAAGCACCCAAGTCTAGGACTGGAAGAGAAAGAACCCAGCGCCTGTCCGGAGGGACTGGGAAGGTCGGACGGTGAGCTGTAGCTGTTACAGCTGGAAAGTGTGATCCGCTGAACCTCTGCATTTTCCAGACCACGTGTTGTGTGTTTGTATGTCATACCCTGTCATTATTTGTTCAATCCCAGGGAGTGCTCCTTTTCCTGCTAGAGATAATCCTATTTCTCCTACTGATAGTATGTTAAAAACCACATTTATACTCACTCATCTGAATGAATGCAAATTGATGTATGAGGAGTGAATGCCGCTGACAAGGTCTTAAATGCAAGGGGAGGTCAGCCGAACCTTGAGGCCGAGCGGATATGTGAGGGAGTGACGACTCCCCTTCTTTCATAAGCTGCTAATAAGGTCTGACACTCTAAACGCAGCAGACCCCTTCTTTGGAGTGTGTAGATTTAGTTCCCTATAAGCCATTGAACAAACAAGGAGTGGACAAAATACTCCCCTGAATAACTAAAATGAATGGGAATTAGTCTAAGCATACCCCCACTGCAGAAAGGCACCCACTACATGTATGTGCATCATGGTCCAAGGACCTGTAAGCATTTAACAAATTGACAGAAAAGAAATTAAAGCCTGAAGGATAAAATTGAAGCTCAGAAAAGCAAAAAGAAATCCTCCCTATGGTAAGAAATGTAACTTACAAGCAGCAGTGCCTCTGTGCCAAAAGAATGCATGAGGAGTGAGAGGAAAGGATTTCTCAGCTGGCGCACCCATCTCAACTGTGCTGCCTCTCCCAAGCTTAGAGGGGGAATTTGACACATTACCCCTTTACTCCTCTCTATGCCCAGACCCATATGAGCTATACATCGTTATAGCTAGAGAGGAGGTATGAAAGATAACTAAAAAAGATCAGCTCTTCCCAATGGAAAAACGGGCTCTAGTAACAACTTTGCCCGATCCAAAGCAAATAAACTTAACAGCTGATGGGAAGTATTCCTCCAAATTCTCACGGAAAGAATGCCTGCCGACCATCAAGCCATATTACCCTAGGCATTTTATTTAGAAACATTTACACAGAACACAATACAAGAGTAGGAAAGTCCACCAACCAACTTCAAGACATTCTCAAGGCCTTGTTAGCAAATAGATAACTACAGCCTCTCCGGCTGGAATCGCAGGCAATTCAAGGATGTTTCACAACGCACGAGCAGAGGCCGTCCAGAGAAAAAAAAAACAGTTAAAACCCTTCCCTCACACGCTGTTATAATTAGCTTGAGGGCGTGGGAGGAAGTAACCTAAAAGCCACCCTAAAGTCAACCGGTAGAAATTAAATTTAAAGATGTAATCACCAGAAGCTAAATCTGCCCTAACAAGGGGACACATTCTACAACATAAATCTCCTTACAGAGCATGGGCAAGTGATCCACCCCAGAATCAGCAGCATAGATCAACTGCTGCAGCATGGATGTTATAAAAACCTTATACTGAGAAGTTTAAAATTAATAATAGCTGACTGCAATAATACACATTTAGATTTACATATTGAAAAGAATAAGGAAGTGTGGGGGCTAATTGGAAAGCCCACTCTCCTTACCAAATTAATATTGGATAAACTTGTGTCATTAGGAAGGGTCATTTAGCAGGAATCAAGATAGACCATAAGAAAGAAGAAGAGAAAAAAAAAAAGCATAGTAGAAAGTAAATAAGAAATTCGATTGATACTTAACTGGTTAACTGTATAAAAGAATGAAATCTATACATTCAATCCTTAAGGTTAAATTTACTCTTTAAAAAACAAACCATTGTTTTAAGAATTCAAGCCCTGAAACTTCACTGTGTCTCTGTTCAAGGCTGAGTTGATAGCACTTTTAGCTTGCTTTCAGATCCAAAGTTGTGTCTGCAAACTGCCTGTCTGTTCTAGAAAGGGGGGGGGGGCACTGTCCCCCATAAGTAAGCCTGTAACATTGTGTATGATTCTTTTCAGGAAAAGAAAACCGTTTTGCTTGCTGAAATAGTAATTAGCAAGTGCCTTGTTCTAAGAAAAAGTTTCTGTGGCAGTAAATTATTTAAAGCTTCACATATTAAAGGAAAAAGGAGCCTGAACTGCAGTACAAGAGGGAAACTGAAGCATGTCATCTTCAACTTAATAATTGAACAATGAAGTAATTTACTCAAACCCTCTGAAGCTGGTGTGCAAAACAAAGCATACCATTAGGTAACAACAGGATAATAAAAATTTGGAAAGAACATCTGTAAAGAAAAAGTATTCTAAATATAATGCACTACTCCAATGTGGGTAGAAATGTTTTCTTGTCTTTCAGATCATCAGAAAGCGCTGGTGCAAGCTGAAGAAAAACAACAAACAACAACAACAAAAAACCATGGTTCTGTGTCATGACATAATAAGTTTGTGTTCTGTCCAAGTTTGTCTTGTGTGTCTTAATTGTAATACATATTGCAAATGTTGTTGTGTATAGGAAATTGTTTTAATGAAAGGATAATTTAAGTAAAGCAGAAGCATGGATTTAAACCAACAAAATTAATAATTGGGCCCAATCAATTGGCAACTCTAAACTTAATCAATTGTCAACTTTAAAATTCAGTAAAAGGATAATAGTTTAGTAATTATTTAGGCTAGAAGAATGTTAACAATGTCTCCACAGGTGAACAAAAAAAGAACTGGAAGGAAGCAAGGAGCGCATCACGTGAAGAGAAGGACTGGGAGTAGGATACCAGCCCCTCCCCCACCGGATTGGTTTTGCTTTAATGGCTACATAAATAAAATATTTAGCTTCTGAAAATTTGCACACCAACCATGAAAGTGGTTTGGCCAGAGATAATAAGAAATCTATAAGTAACAACACGGGCAAGTGGGACATCAGCATATTTAAGTAAAGATGCCCACAACAATGAGGAAATTAGTAACCTCACCATTGCAATAACAGCTACTTGCCCTGCTACTCATTGGTGCCTGATGCCTTAAAAGGCCTCAAGAATTATGGAATTGCATAGGTTCCTATTAACAATTAAACATCTGTGAACCATGCTTGGTCCTATAAGAGAAACAGCGATTCCAGTCAATGAAACCAGACTTCAAGTCACATACATAGAACAAATATACACTAATAATGATGGGAAATATACGGCCTTAGGCCGCCCCTCATTCACACATAATTATTTGTTTATTGTAACAACATGAACACTACGAGGACAAAGAATACACAGTCCTCTGAGTTAAAGTTTGTATGGAATATTGTGGGAAAGAAGCTAAACACTAACATCAGGCCACTGAGGTTAAACCTACTAACTCCCACTGGGGCTTACCACTTAAAGCCCAAACAAAGGTAACCCCTAAGGCATGGCTGTCACTTGTTAAACAAGGGCCATTGCTAAATTGCCCTCATTTAAGTTTTATTAACCAAGTCCTTGAGGACAAAATAGAGCCTCCCAATTGTGCATCATTCCCTGAACAGACCCGGCCCAGAACTAAGACAACTGTCACTGGTCCTTACCTTGGTGATGTTCCACACTGGTATAGACCAGCTGTGTGCTAGACTGGCTAATGGAATTGGCAAGTGCCTGATTAGGCAACAACGGGGCTTAGCAGATACCATCGCAGATTGGTTTGGGCCTGGAAACTCTGTCAGTAGCACTTATGTCTAAGCTGGTAGATGCAGTAATATCCAGTGCCTGTAAAGGCCTAGACACTAGCCAAGCTAATCAAGTGAACCTAAATAGTTTGAAGGATCTGTTCAGCTCTGTGTCCACTTCACTAAACCTAACCAGATATTTGGACCAGAGACTAATTAGATTGTTAATTAATCAAACTAAATTAAAGAAATTAAAAGGCCAGTATTGAAGAACAGGGTAAGCTTTAGCCACTACCACCCAGCCCTTATAGAAGTGGTGAGTCCCCATCTTCCCTGTGCCTATCCATGAGAGTGGGGAAGTAGAGAATTATTGAGGACCTAAAGGCCCTCCTAGACAGGCCATAGTATAACTGTTTGTTTTTGCCCCTCTAGGGGTTCCTCACTCACAATGATCAGAATAGTAACCTCCCTGCCTGTACCAAAGCAAGAGCATATAGATAGAGTAGAGAGCATTGCTTATTCTGAAGGTGTAAAAACCTCCCTGTATCCAGAGCTTATTGCACCCACTTTGATAAAAATTTTATGTACCTGCCCATTTAACATCATGACGAATCTGCCTAGGTTTAATGTAGTTCTCACAGAAAAACAAATAAACATCGAGCTGGTCCAAATAAATGGTACCTACTGGTGTTTGACTACCCAGACAGATCACTCTATCCTGCCCCTCTACATATCCGTCTGTGTGCATAACAGTCCCCCACCGGGCGATCCTGACCGTTGATGGAATGCGGCTCTATCGCACTTCGGCAGTGATGGGTAACTTAACATGAGATCCTGAGTGGCACAGCGGAAGTAAGTACCAAGAGGAGGGTTTACTGGCCCTGCAGGCAAAGATCAAGGAGTTGGTAGCCAATGCCCAAAGATATATCAGGGCTGGCCGTCTGAGGTACACACAGATAGGGAAACACCGTGGACCATGCCAAACACCTACCTCTGAGGCACTCAACCAGGCAGTAGAGGTCAAACCTAAATCATGGGCAGCACCTTCACCAGCGAAGAAATACCCTGGGAGTGGATTTAGGTAGTGTTTTGCCAAATTATGTGGGGAGTTTCAATCATAACATTCATACTGGTACTGGTATTGTGCCGTCGCTTCCAGCGTAGAATGAACACCCTGAAATTACTGTATTTGACCTGGCGGGTCAGAGAACCCTAAGGTCAAAAGGAGGGAACTGTAGGGTAAACTGAGGCAGCCCTAAATGTGCTAGTAGGCCTCTAAACAGCATAACTCCATTCTAGGATTAAGGCCTGGGAACACCACAGTCAGGATAAGAACTGCAGACAGTAAAAGACCCTGGGCACCATAGCAACCACGTTCTAAAACACTCAACAGGGTCTCAGTTGGTACCGTAACACATTTTGCTTAAGATAACATTCATAAAATTTGCTTAAACTGTCTTGCTTCACTCCTAGATAATAAGCCTGAGAACCAAGTGCTGCACCAACTCAAGGCCATACCCGCCTGCTATAGCAACATCATCATCTATGCAGACTAAAATGTTATTACTGTTTTGCTGACATGTTTTGGCATTTGAACAATAACCACCTGTATATTAATTAATGAGCTGTTACTTTGCAATGGGCGGAGATATTATGTAATCTTTAGTAGTTCTATTGGCTTATGTGCTCATTTCGTCTTGCTGCTAGACCTATCAAATCATTTTTCCTCCGTCCACCTGCTGACTATATAACCTATTGTATAGTGTTAATTAACCAGTGTTCACCAGGGTAACCCCTGCGTGTCACTCCATCAGCTGATGTATAATAAATCCTCCGCTTGTTTTCACCTGCATCCAGAGTGTCCTGGCTTATTTCCAACAGGCCTAAGGAAAAATAGTTTTGGTATTGTGTCTGCGTTACTAGACTAAAGGGATGTTGAAGGCTGAAGCCTTAATTGCTTGATTAACAAAGTCTCTTTGCTTTGCCAATGCAGATGTTGATGTTGTGCCACATAACCTTGAGAGCCCTTGTAACATTGCTTATGTGTGTGAAAAGGGTATGAAGGTGTCGAGATAAGGTGCAAAAGTTATTGTTCAGAACCAGATGGCTGAAGGAGGTTGAGTGTGGGTGAAAACCAGACTACCCAGTGTCAAAGATGCGTACCCATAATAAGGAGTGATTGGACTATTGGCTGATTGACGAGCCTTGAAGCGAAGCTGGCAAGCCCAAAAGATGACTGATTACAGGATGAGCCTTCAAGCGATGTTTGGGAATGATTGACATCCACAAGATAACACTCTGGTCACAGGCTGACACAGCGGAATCCATTGATTTCAACAGAGAAAAGGATTATAAAAGCAGGGTGCTTTGCTATGGAACTTTGGGTTTGTCTTGCCACCAACTCCAGAGAGGAATCCGATCGATCAACTGACTAAGGCCCTGCTCCCCCTCTCTGTGCGATCTAGCTGGCCACTAGATTGATACAGACTCTGGACTGGTAACTATGACATCATCTGGCGGGACTGTGTTTGCATGGTGTTTGTGTGTGTGAGTGATTGAAAAGCATATGCAACTGTTGTATTCTCAATAAATGCGGCGTACTGCCTTTTCCCCTATAGGGGTATGTCGTTAATTCGAGCTAGGTAGGTAAATCAGGCAACCGGAGTTGCATGTTCCTGTCCAGCCGCCATTTTCAAATCCCCCTTAGTTCGAACGAACTGCCTGCGGCTACACGCGGCAGTTTAAAGTTAATCCGAACTAAGTCCTTAGTTCGGATTAACTGTTACTTCTCATGGAATGAGGTGTAACAGTTAATTTGAACTAAGGAATTAGTTTGGATTAACTTTAAACTGCCGCGTGTAGCCGCGGGCAGTTCGTTCGAACTAAGGGGGATTTAAAAATGGCGGCTGGATGGGAACATGCAAATAAAGCCCGGGATATTTAAATCCCGGGCTTCATTTGCAACTCCGGTTGCCTGATTTGCCTACCTAGCTCGAATTAACGAGCTAGTGTAGACATACCCTAAGAGATCTTGTGTGCTTCGTTTAAGCAGATAACATAGCCACCTCCTTGAAGGTCACCGGCATCTGAAACAATAGGGGCCCCTCACTCAGCTCCTGCTGCCCCCGCCACAGCCCCACTAGTCACAATGGAGGAGGCCCAAGGGGCAGAATCTCACCTCGACCCTGTCCAGACAGGCCAGGAGGCTCCAGGGAAGACAGAGAGGAGAGCTCCTTGTGCCTCCCAGCAGATGCAGCAAGGCAGGGTCTTCACAGTCACCCACCTGCCAGCCACAGGCTGAGGTGGGAGCAGAGCTCTGTACAGGCAACAGGGACAGGAATCTCAGCACCTTCCTAGTGTATGGCAGCCTCTGCCTAGTGAGCTCTGTGTCCAGCATGAGAAATATCAATAGGAATGGCCAGGCTGGGTCAGACCAAAGGCCCCTCTAGCCCAGTGTCCTGTCTGCCCAAAGTGGCCAGTGCAGGTGCCCCTGAGGGAATGAACAGAACAAGGAATCCCCAAGTGATCCACCCCGTCGCCCATTCCCAGCTTCTTGTAAACAGAGGCTCGGGATCCCCTTCCTGCCCAGCCTGACTAGTAGCCATTGACGGATCAATGGAGACTCTGGTCAGTTTTCCCAGCCCTGTCCATGGGGAGTTTCCTTTTTCAGAAATGGGAGAACATTCATACACCCCCTTCCAATGGGCCTGTTCAGACCATTAGACCCTAGGCTGAGCAAGTCCTAGCATGTTTACCCCACCCTATCCCACCCTGTGTATTTCCTGCCCCTCCCCCTCTGCAATAACCCCCCTGCAGCTCCCCACGCAATCCCCTACCCGAGCCGGCTCCACCCCGGCCATTTCCCTGCACTGCCTTCTGCAAGATGGGACAACCTGGAGCAAAGTGGGGATGTGAGTCTCAGCCTGTCAGGGCGAGAGGAGCCTCACAGGGTTCTCATTCCCAAATCATAAAACAATTCTGTGGCAGGTGACATCAGGTGTGGGCACTGGGATTATTTACCAGTTTCCCTGGCCCTGGAGCACTGCTATGCCTGTGGCTATGTTGGCTGAGTGGTGAAAGTGTTGGACTTGAAATCCAATAGGGGTTTCCTGCACATATTCAAATCCTGCTTGCAGCATGTATTTTGGCCACCCCCTTCACCAGGGCAACAAGCTGAGACACTCTTCCCACACTCCCCGTCCCCCATCAATATCCTTCTGCTTCTTTCAGAGAGAAGCCTGTGATGGTGCCTCATGCTGGGTCCCTGACATCTCAGGCAAACTGTCAGCTTCCATAGCCTCTGCCCCTCACTCAGCACCCCATGACTCAGTTGTACCCCTGGGAACTTCTCTGCTCTAGAGTGTGATAGAAGCTGGGTGAGAGGCCAGGGAATCTGGGCCTGCTCCCAAAGGTCCATTCCTGCACGGGGGAAATTCTGGGGATGTGACACAGGTCACCACTCCCCAGGCACCCGGACCCCCTGCTACCTTCCCAGTGTTGGGAACGAAGGTCTAGAGAAGTCGCATGGGACAGGTGTTCCCTGCACTTGCTCTGCCTCTTCCCCCAAGGCCTTGGCCAGAGTTAGTAACAGAATATTTGTACAAGTTTAAGCACACATGGAGAAATACTGAAAGGAGTTTCTGTGGTGTAGTGGTTATCATGTTTGCCTAATTTACAAGAGGTCCCTGGTTCAAAGCCAGACAGAAACACAGCATCCTCTCTTATTGCCACTCCCCTTGGTGCCCAGGTAAGCGCAGCTCCTGCTGCCCGGCCTGTGCCTGGAATGAGCCAAACTCCACATGACAGAGGGTGGTGACATCAGCTGAGAATGCCTCTTGATGCCAGCCTAGGGAAGCGATATGAGTCGGGCCGGGCACCTGATGGAGGCTTGTGGCTGGGCCTCCCCTGGTCTGGGAGGCTGGCATATGGCTCTTCCTGCTGCTCCCTTGTGACTTGCCCAAGGAGGATGCAAGGCAGGAATGGGGCAGAGGAGGAAAGCCAAGCTGAGGGGGGCAGGGCAAAAGCTCAGCACCTCAGTGGGACTCAATGTGGTGAGCAGAGCCCCTCCCCCACTTGTTCTGCCAAAGCCTGTAGGGTGCAGCTGGCTGCGGGGAGGCAAGGTCCTGTTCCTTTCTTAGGGCATCCCAGAAGTGAGGGTGATGGGGCAGGAGATGGGATGGGGAGGGACACAATGAGGGGGTGGGATGCAGAGGGATGCTGTGAGGGAGGGTGGAGTGAAGTGGAGGTGGAAGGAATCCTGGGTTAGTTCAGGGCTTGGCAAACTTTTTGGTCCAAGGGCCACACTGGGAACAATAAATTGAGGGGAAGCTGTGACCCCCCCCTCGTAGAGCCAGACATCCTCTGGCCCATCTCCCATCCCTCCCTCCTGCCCCCTGAACTCCAAGCCCCCCATCCAGCCCCCATCTGCTCTCCACACCTGAGGACTTCCCTGCCCTTGGCCCCATGACTGCACCATGCCAAGCAGCAGGGCTGGCAGTGGGGCAGCCATGCCAGCCAGGCTCTGGAGGAACTGGGTGCGAGAGGGAGAAGAAGGGGAAGGGCTCAGGATGCCTCTCCAGGGAGCCTGGTCAGTGACCATCCCTGCTCACCGTGTTGCCCAGCAGCAGTTCCTGCCCTGGCCCAGCTGATGGGGCTGCATCTGCAGGCAGGGGGTGGGGAGCACATGCCCCCCCCCCATCTGCCTCAGTGCTAAGAGCCAGACATACTGTCTCAGGGCTTCCCCACAGGCTGCACAGGGGCTGGCAGGGAGCCTATGGAGCCACAAACTGGATGTTCGACAGCCTGGGCCAGTGGAGCTGCCTGGCACCTCCAGGAGCCTGTTGGGCCAGGGGCTTCCAGTCACAAACTGGACACCTGCCACCCTCATCTCTCCCCCTCGCACCCTGCCCCCAATCTCCTCATGGCTCCCCTCCCCCACCCTCGTAACTTCTGCCCCTCAGCTAGGGAGTCTCTGGCTCAGTCCCGCATCAGGAAGGCACAGGAGTGGACGAGGATCCCACATCCCAGGGATTCATGAGCCCATCCAACACTATGACATGGCTCCCCGTGATGGTCAGCGTGCAGTATGTATTGCACGGCTGCTCACCACAGACATGCAGCCTGGGTGATGTTGCCCAACCTGGTGCCAGCTCATGCTCAGTCCCCAGACCTCCCTGGGCACTGGCACATACTGGGTCAGTAGCCAGCTGGCTCCCCGGTATGTCCATGCAATTAAAACAGGCATTCGACTGGAAGAGATGAGGGCAGGGGCTGGTGTCTGGGAAATGCTGGGGGGTTGCTGCTGGTGCTGACCCCTCCTGGGACTGGCTGTACTTGTGGCACTGGGTGAGAGTTTGGTGCTTCTCAGGGGCTGTACGAGGGTTTGTTGTGACACCGGGAGCAACCCAAGGCCAGAAGAGGGGCAGAGCCAAGTATGCAACTCTGGTGTATCCGAGGAGGGAGGAACATCTCCTGCCTCGCACAGGAAGCTGCACACACCAGACAGGCCACCATGGAGCAATGGTTGCTCCACTCCTCCACATGCCCTTGAAGAGAAGCCAGGCCCCAAACCCTCATATCAGAGTGAGCTCTGGGGGAGGCACCCCCAGGAGGGAAGGACAAGGCAGGGCAGAAAGAACTTTCTCTCTCCCATGCTTAGACACTCGGGAAGGGGCAGGGAGCGAGGAGGATGGCGGAGGATAGGCAGACACAGAGGCATCTGCAGCTGTCCCATGTAGGCTGGTGCTACAGGACACACAGAGCTGGCGTCTCTGTTCCCTTGGGCCAGGCAGGAGCGCACCATGTGCATGTGTATGTCCGGCTGGTGCATTCATCCGGAGAGTAACTCTCATTCCCTTCTCTTGGCCAGTAAATCATTCATGACTGTGTCATAGACTGGCTGCAGGCACTGGATTTGCTTTCATCCCAGAGGTGCCAGTGACTTGGCTCCAGCTTCTGGCCAGGGTGGGGTGGCAGTGCCCAGGGGGAATGGGGAGGAGCAGAGGTGCCAGGACAGACTTGCCCATATTCAACAGTGGGAGGGGGCCCTTGGCCTTCTGTTCTGGTGCCCCCGAGGGGGATGGGCAAAGGTAGAGGTCACTCATTGTCACAAGTGTATCCTGTATCCATGGCAATATTGCACCTCTGCCCTAGGGGCTGGTGACAGGAAGGATGTGGCAGGGAGGGGCAGCAGCACATGGGGCTGGGAATGTCCCAGCCACCAGCACCTCCCAACCCTGGAGGAAAGGCTGGGGAGATTCTGGAGGGGAAAATGACAAACACCTACCCCATCCCAACCGCTGGGCCAGTCAGTGGGGGAGACAGGCCCCACTGGGGTGGGAATGTTCCAGCTCCTAGTGCACTGCCCAGGGGCTGCAGGGTGGGGGCTGGCAGAAGCAGCAAAGGGGAGGCAGCTCCCACCAGCTCCCACCAGCAACTCCAGAAGCAGGGAGACCTGGGGGTAAGAGGAACTGGGGAAGGTGGTTCCTGCAGCCCAGGGGTGGGACAGAGCAGCTGAGCCCAGAGCGTCTGTCTGCAGGGAGGGAGCCTGGGGGGAACTTTGGTGTGAAATCGACCCAACCCCCTTTGGAAACCTCCCCCATCGCCCCTCTCGGCTGAAGACTCACGTCCCCGCCCCCCTCCCCCGAGTGCCTGGTGGCCAATGGGGGCTGCGCCTGAAGGCAGCTGCACATGGAGACTCCCCCCTCATCCCCCTCCCCACCTAGGGATTGCGGCCAGAGGGGAGGTGAACCAGGAAAGTACCGCACCCCTCCCTCCTCCTGTGCAGAGCCTGCTCCCCGCCCCAGACCCTGTCCCTCTGCCCCCAGAATCCCTCCCACACCCACATTCCCTCTCAGAGCTCAACCACGCCCCCTCCTGCTCCCAGAGCCTGCACCCCGATCTCCTGACACGCCCCCCGTCCTGCCGCGAGGGGTATGTCCGGGAGGGCCGCGGGGGCAGCGCGCGGAGAGTGGTTACCTGTGAGATTGGGTTACGTGCGGGGGGAGAGTAATCGGGGCACGGAGCATGCGCGGTAGCGCCGCTGCCACTGTTCTCTACAGGCGCGTGTCCGGACGCTGGTACCGCGGAGAAAGCGGCTCCGGCCGCCCCTCCCCCCGTGCGTCTGACTGGGGCGCCTCCCGCCGGACCCGAGGGAACGACCCGGCCCCGCCTGGCTCCCCCGCTCGCCTCTGCCGGAGGAACCGCCCAGCGGCCCCTGGGCTGGAACACGGGGGGCGACTGTGGCCCTGGGCAAGCGCCCGAAGGGGGCGAACTCTGAGACCAGCTGCTGGTTCCGCTGCAAACCCGGGGTGCGTGCGTGCGGGGCGGTCACATGGGGGCAGAGGGGACCCCGGGCGGGGGGACCTATCCGTGGTGTTTGCAAACCGGCCCGTGGGGCGGGGCAGAGGTTTCCCGGGGGGGACATCTCAGGGCCCTTTCCAGGGCTGGGATCTGACGGGCACAACGTACCCAGGGCGACGCTTCCCTGCTGGGTGAGGGGAGCTCGCCTGCTAGCGGGGCTGGACGCAGGGAAATGTTTTAGCAGCAGCCTCTGCAAACCCGCAGTGGCCAAGCCTGGCTCTAGGGCTGGAAGAATCTCTGTTCGGTTTCTGGCTCACGATGTCGAGCAGGGGCAGGGAACCTAGGGCCCGGGGCTTGCCTGGCTCTGGCCACTGAAGCTCAGGGAACCCTCAAATATTGGAGAGCCTGCACTGGCTTTCACTCCTTGGGGCTTGGCCCACTCCCTGGGGTCTAGCCAATCAAAATCTACTAGACTGGACCTCCCCCTCCGCCCCCCCCGCCCCAGTGTGCTGAATGTGTGGAGTTAGGGGCCACATCAGGGAGGGTTTTACATTTTTTTCCTTCTCACTTCTTGGATGTGAGTGTGCAGCCCCTACCCCCCCCCCCAACTTTGTTTGTGGAGGGAATATGATGCATGAAATTGTAGGGGAGGCAAAACTTGTGCAGGGGCCAAACTGACCAGGTGGGTGTGGAGATCACACAACTGGCTGCAGAGCCAAGAGAGGGGCCAAAGGGTAAAATTAGGACAGGTAGCATGGTTAAAAACAGGATCTGCGCCCTGCCAGAAAAAAATTCCTGAAGGGGGGGCATTTGCAGTGTTTATAAAAATATAGGAGAGGAGACAGAAGGTTTTCTCCCTGCCAAGATGGAGGGTGGCAGCGCCCACCTCCCAGGGCTGTGTGGGTGGCCAGTGCCTGGAGAAGGTGCCTCTTCCCTTCCTGATAGGTGGGTGCTGCCCAAGGGGTGAGATTCAGTGGCTGAGCGCTGCCTGGGAGAGCTGTTGTTTTGCCTCCTGCCCAGCACTCTAGTTAGTGAGCAGACATCCCAGGCTAAAGGAACAGGGCTTGATTTAAGCCCGGCTGCAGGGTCCTGGCTTGTTCTTAAAATGGGTAAATTGTCCCATATTTTCTTTCTCCCTCCCCATCAGCAGTGGTGGGTCCTGCTGCTGCCAGATCCCTGCTCCCCAGCCACCCGCACGCCAGCAGGAAGTGGGGATTCCAGTGGCTGCTCCCCCAGTTGGTCCATCTGTACAGCCTCTGCTGGTTGTACTGATCTAGAACAACGTATCCTCTTCTCCTGCCCCCAAGCACCTCCCCTTTGCTTACGCTATCATAGAACTGGAAGAGACCTCAGAAGGTCATCAAGTCCAGCTGCCTGCTCTAGGCAGGACCAATCTCAACTAAATCAACCCAGCCAGGGCTTTGTCGAGCCGAGACTTAAACACCTTTTGGGATGGAGACTCCACTACTTCCCTAGGTAACCCATTCCAGTGCTTCACCACTCTCCTAGTGAAATAGTTTTTCCTAATATCCAACCTGGATCTTTCCCACCACAACTTGAGACCATTGCTCCTTGTTCTGCCATCCGTCACTACTGAGAACAGCCTTTCTCCAGCCTCTTTGGAACCTCCCTTCAGGAAGTTGAAGGCTGCTGTCAAATCCCCCCTCACTCTTCTCTTTTGCAGACTAAACAGACCCAATTCCCTCAGCCTCTCCTCATAGGTCATATGCTCCAGCCTCCTAATCATTTTGGTTGTCATCCGCTGGACCCTCTCCAATGTGTCCACATCCTTTTTGTAGTGGGGGGGCCCAGAACTGGACATAATACTCCAGATGTGGCCTCACCAGAACCGAATAAAGGGGAATAATCACATCTCTGGATCTGCTGGTAATGCTCCTCTTAAAGCAACCTAATATGCCATTAGCCTTCTTGGCTACAAGGGCACACTGTTGACTCATATCCACCTTCTCATCCACTGTAACCCCCAGGTCCTTTTCTGCAGATCTACTACTAAGCTGGTTGGTCCCCAGCCTGTAACAATGCTTGGGATTCTTCTGTCCCAAGTGCAGGACTCTACATTGGCAACAGCTTTTCATATGGACCCATGGGGAGGAGACCCACTGGATGTACTCACACTCACACTCACACTCACCAAACCAACCATCAACTTCAGCCTGGGCCTGTCCACACAAGAGATCTGCTTCCTGTACATGATAGTAGTAATCACTGATGGCCACATGAACACCAACCTATTCCAGACACCTACTGACTCCTCTTCTTACTTATATGCCTTATGCTTCCATCCAGGACACGTCACATGAGCCATTGTTTGCAGCCTGGCCCTAAGATCCAATTGGCTCTGCTCCCATCCCACAGACAGACACACCCACCATATCTTTACATGCATCTGACGAAGTGGGTCTTTGCCCACGAAAGCTTATGCTCCTACACTTCAGTTAGTCTATAAGGTGCCACAGGACTCCTCGTCGCTTTTGCAGATTCAGACTAACACGGCTACCCCTCTGATACTTGCCACCATATCTTTATCATCCATTCTTAACACTGACACGTAAGAACGGCCATACTGGGTCAGACCAAAGGTCCATCTAGCCCAATATCCTGTCTGCCGACAGTGGCCAGCAGCAAGTGCCCCAGAGAGGGTGGACCGAAGAAAATGATCAAGCGATTTGTCTCCTGCCATCCCTCTCCAGCCTCTGACAAACAGAGGCCAAGGACACCATTTTATCCCCTGGCTAATAGCCTTTTATGGACCTAACCTCCATGAAATTATCTAGCTTCTCTTTAAACTCTATTATAGTCCTAGCCTTCACAGCCTCCTCTGGCAAGGAGTTCCACATGTTGACTACACGCTGTGTGAAGAATAACTTTCTTTTATTAGTTTTAAACCTGCTCCCCATTAATTTCACTTGGTGTCCTCTAGTTCTTCTATTTAGGGAACTAATAAATAACTTTTCTTTATCTGCCCTCTCCACACCACTCATGATTTTATATACCTCTATCATATCCCCCCTCAGTCTCCTCTTTTCTAAACTGAAAAGTCCCAGTCGCTTTAACCTCTCCTCATATGGGACCCGTTCCAAACCCCTAATCATTTTAGTTGCCCTTTTCTGAACCCTTTCCAAGGCCAAAATATCTTTTTTGAGGTGAGGGGACAACATCTGTACACAGTATTCAAGATGTGGGCATACCATAGTTTTATACAGGGGCAGTAAGATATTCTGGGTCTTATTTTCTATCTCTTTCCTAATAATTCCTAGCATCCTATTTGCCTTTTTGACTGCCGCTGCACACTGCGTGGAAGTTCTCAGAGAACTGTCCATGATAACTCCAAGATCTCTTTCCTGATTTGTCGTAGCCAAATTAGCCCCCATCATGTTGTACCTATAGTTGGGGTTATTTTTCCCGATGTGCATTACTTTACACTTATCCACATGAAATTTCATTTGCCATTTTGTTGCCCAATCACTCAGTTTGGTGAGATCTTCTTGGAGTCCCTCACAGTCTGCTTTTGTCTTCACTATCCTAAACAGTTTTGTATCATCTGCAAACTTTACTACCTCACTGCTTACCTCTTTCTCCAGATCATTTATGAATAAGTTGAAAAGGATTGGTCCCAGGACTGACCCTTGGGTACACCACTAGTTACCCCTCTCCAATCTGAAAATTTACCATTTATTCCTACCCTTTGTTTCCTGGCTTTTAACTAGTTCTCAATCCAAGAAAGGACCTTCCCTCTTATCCCATGGCCATGTAATTTACACAAGAGCCTTTGGTGAGGGACCTTGTCAAAGGCTTTCTGAAAAGCCAAGTATACTATATCTACTGGATCCCCCTTGTCCACATGTTTGTTAACCCCTTCAAAGAACTCTTAACAAATTAGTAAGACAGGATTTCCCTTTTCAGAAACCATGTTGACTTTTGTCCAACAAATTATGTTCTTCTACATGCTTCACAATTTTATTCTTTACTATTGTTTCGACTAATTTGCCCGGTACTGAAGTTAGACTTACCAGTCTGTAATTGCCAGGATCGCCTCTAGAGCCCTTTTTAAATATTGGTGTCACGTTGGCTACCTTCCAGTCATTAGGTACGGAAGCCGATTTAAAGGATAGGTTACAAACCACAGATAATAGCTCAGCAATTTCCCATTTGAGTTCTTTTAGAACCCTTGGATGAATGCCATCCGGTCCCGGAGATTTGTTAACATTAAGTTTTTCTATTTGTTCCAAAACCTCCTCTAATGACACTTCAATCCGGGACAGTTCCTCAGATTCATCACACACAAAGGACGGTGCAGATTCAGGAATCTCCCCAACGTCCTCAGCCGTGAAGACTGAAGCAAAGAAATCATTTAGTTTCTCCGCAATGGTTTTATCGTCCTTGATTGCTCCTTTTATAGCTCGATCATCTAGGGGACCCACAGGTTTTTTTAGCCGGCTTCCTGCTTCTAATGTACTTAAAAAACATTTTGTTATTTCTTTTTGAGTTTTTGGCTAGCTGTTCCGCAAAATCTTTTTTTGCTTTTCTTATTACATTTTTACACTTGATTTGACAGTGTTTGTTCCTTTCTATTTATCTCACTAGGATTGGACTTCCACTTCTTAAAAGATACCTTTTTGTCCCTCACTGCTTCTTTTACATGGTGGTTAAGCCACGGTGACTCTTTTTTAGGTCTCTTGCTATGTTTTTTAATTTGGGGTATACATTTAAGTTGGGCCTCTTTTATGGTGTCTTTAAAAAGTTTCCATGCAGCTTTCAGGGATTTGGCTCTAGTCACTGTGCCTTTTAATTTCTGTTTAACTAACCTCCTCATTTTTGAATAATTCCCCTTTTTGAAATTAAATGCCAGTGTGCTGGACTGCTGAGGTGTTCTTCCCACCACAGGAATGTTGAATGTTATTATATTATGGTCACTATTCCCAAGCGGTCCTGTAATGGTTATATCCTGGACCTGATCCTGTGCTCCACTCAGGACTAAATAGAGAATTGCCTCTCCCCTTGTGGGTTCCTGCACCAGCTGCTCCAAGAAGCAGTCATTTAAGCCATTGAGAAATTTTATCTCCGCTTGTCTTCCTGAGGTGACATGTATCCAGTCAAAATCGGGGTAATTAAAATCCCCCATTATTATAGAGTTCTTTATTTTGGTAGCCTCTCTAATCTCCCTTAGCATTTCAATGTCACTATCGCTGTCCTGGTCAGGTGCTCGGTAATATATCCCTACTGCTAATTTCTTATTATTGGAGCATGGAATTACTATCCATAGCGATTCTATTGAACATGTTGATTCACTAAATATTTTTATTTCATTTGATTCTACATTATCTTTCACATACAATGCCACTCCGCCACCCACCTGGCCTGCTCTATCCTTTCTATATATTTTATATCCCGGTATGATTGTGTCCCACAGATTTTCCTCATTCCACCAGGTTTCAGTTTGTCAATCTTCTCATTTAATACGAGGTACTCTAGTTCACCCATCTTATTAGTCATACTCCTAGCATTTGTGTACAAGCACTTTAAAAATTTGCCACTGCTTATTTGTCTCCCTTCCCTGATGCATTGGATTCTTTGTATGCAGTTGTTTGTCTACTCTGGCCCATGGTTTGCCCTCTCCCCTCCTCTCTTTCTGACTACAGCTTAGAGAATCTCTATCAATGGATTCTCCTCTAAGAGAAGTCTCCCTCCGATTTACGTGCATCTCCGCACCAATCGGCTTTCCCCCATCTCTTAGTTTAAAAACTGCTCTGCGGCCTTTTTATTGTTTAGTGCCGGCAGTCTGGTTCCACCCTGGTTTAGGTGGAGCCCATCCTTCCTGTATAGGCTTCCCCTCTCCCAAAAGTGTCCCCAGTTCCTAATAAATCTAAACCCATCTTCCCTACACCATCGTCTCATCCACGCATTGAGACTCTGAAGCTCCGCCTGCCTACCTGGCCCTGCGCATGGAACTAGAAGAATTTCCGAGAATGCCACCATAGAGGTCCTGGATTTCAGTCTCTTTCCTAGCAGCCTAAATTTGGCCTCCAGGACATCTCTCCTACCCTTTCCTATGTCATTGGTACCTACATGTACCACGACCACTGGCTCCTCCCCAGCACTACACATAAGTCTATCTAGATGCCTCGAGAGATCCGCAACCTTCACACCAGGCAGGCAAGTGACCTTACGGTTCTCCCGGTCATCACAAACCCAACTATCTATGTTTCTAATGATCGAATCACCCACTACTAACACCTGCCTCTTCCTAACTGGCATTCCCTCCCCCTCAGAGGTATCCTCAGTGCGAGAGGATACCGCAACATCCTCTGGGAGGAGGGTCCCAACTACGGGATGGTTTCCCTCTGCTCCCATTGAATGCTCTGTTCCCTTGAGACTTTCATCCTCGTTAAGAGCACTGGGGCTTTCAGACTGGAGGTGGGACAGTACTACAGTGTCCTGAAAAGTCTCATCAACATAGCTCTCTACCTCCCTTAGCTCCTCCAGTTCAGCCACCCTGGCCTCCAAAATCCGAACTCGGTCTCTGAGGGTCAGGAGCTCCTTGCATCGGGTGTACACATACGCCACCCGCCCACAGGGCAGGTAATCATACATGTTACACTCAACACAATAAACAGGATAGACTCCACTCTGCTGCTGGGCTTCTGCCTCCATTTTTCTAATGAATAAGTTTAAGTATATACTGGGATTCTTTTAAAACCTCTGGACTATAGATTATTCTAAGAGTTATGTTTTAAAGTAGGTCAGAAGTCACTAGTGCCCTCTAGCCTCCCCCTCTAAACTCCCTCTCCAAACTCTCCTGTTAGCTGTTTCTGTTCGCGCTCTGAGACCAGGCGAATAGAAGTGGAAACACAGGAGAGGATTGCTAAAGCAAAGGCCCCACCAACTGACCATCCCACTCCCATGAATGTTCCAGTTCCTGTTCAATATCCCAGGAAAATCCAGACCCAGAGAGTAGAAAAACAACAGAGACTGTATCCTCCCAGGAGTTCAGTGTACAACTGGGTGGGTATGAGATATAATTGTGGCATGGCTAATATGTGTAATTGGGCTGGTATCTTCACCCAGCCCCAGAACATGTATGAGTGTAAATCTTCTGTGTTGCCTGTAGTTAACAGGGAGATTTGTGAAAGGAGTGAGTGTGAATCTGAGTTTTCTGTGGCTAGTCAGTACTATTGGGAGCCTGGCAGTTTGGCTGCTTGGAGGGGCAGTATGCCTATGGGGGAAGGGTTTCTTCCCAGTTCTTTGTCTACAGGAAGTGCCTGTCAGCTTGGGATGTCTGAGGAGAGTGCTGTGGGTCCAGATTTATTTCTGGAGACAGCTGAAGCCCAGAAAGGGGAGGACCTAGGTTTGTGTCTGCTGGGGACAGTGGTGCTGTAACTGGGGTGGGCTCAGTCAGTATCATGTCAGAAACTCAGGGATCAGACCAGACTGGTGCTTGTGTGTTACCTGTTGCTGGGAGGGAGGCGAGTGACTCTGTATGATCAGGGTACTACCCTAGCCAGGACACCCGGGGAGCAGCAGGGTGCGTGGGACCTACAGACAGTATGGAAGTGTGTAGTAGTCTAGAAAGCTTCAAGGGGGAGGGAGATGTGTCTGATCTCCCCCCAGATGAGTGTCTGTGTTTTCCTGAAAAGGGATTGTGTGGAGACTTGCCTGTTCAGGGGGTTAAGGAAACTCCAGGGGAGTTGATGATGGCTCAGCAGTTTGCTGTGCCTGAAGGGGGTGAAGGTGACTTGGGTATGGAAAGATCAATGTGGACAAGGGTGAGGAAGTTGCAGAGGGATTGGAGGTTGTTTCAGGTGGAGTGGAAGCAGCCAGGGAGATGAAACAGCCCTCTGGTGACCAAGTGACTGTGTTTGACCAGCTTGCTGGGAAGTGTGGGTTGCTGGAAAAAAAAGTGTTTCCAGTCTGAATCTGCGAAGGAACCAGAGATCCATAAGTCTATCAGGCCAGTAATCTACCCAGACCTGTTTCTGTGAGGCAGTGGCCTACTTGGAAAACTAGATTGAAAACAGCGGGGTGCCAGATTAATGTCTGGACTGCTTGCTTCATGATTAGCTGTGGGGAGCAAGGGAATTCCATAGCCATTGTGAGCAGGGGAGACACACTCAGACAGCCCTTTGTCTTTGGGATAGGGAGTTCTGAATTTGAACATACAGTGCAAAGGGGAGGGGCAAGACCTGCAACTTTTTAAATCTAAAAGGCCAGAATTGTCAGTGTACACTTGGGATGGATTTGTTCCTACTACTGTTAACTTTCATAACCACTGTACTGCTGGTACTAAGAATTGTAACAATGTCCATTGTACATAATCCTGTGCCAAAACCCTAGAAACTGTTAAGAAATGTACCCAAGGACACACTGTATGTTAAAAAGCCTTGTGACACTGGTATTTCACTGTTGATACCTGTACTTAGTTTTAGAGCTTCTCATCTGAGAAAGGGCATTCCAAAATTGGTGTGCTATGTGAAAGGGGAAACTGAGGCACAACTACATTTTGTTTTCATGGCTAAGTGCCAAGATACCTACATTATGGGGAATAAGGTTACATACATTGTCCCAGTATTAACTGGATTTCAAACCATTGCCAAAGCTGGCTCGGAGCAAGGGCATTGCTGTACCCACTAATGGGTGTTGGGTCCAAATTTTGTGAAAAGGGGCCCATGTAAGGTGTCTAATGAAAGCTTGTTCTCTGCTGATTCTATGTATGATACTTGTGTACATGTGTGATGTTTATATATTAAGTTATGGAATGGACTCTGTTCTTGTATATTATTTTTTTTTCTGTCTGGAAGGAAGCAATGGAAATGGACTGCTTGCATATGACCAGTTCCAGTTGGAAGATGCAAGGAACATCAAAGGGCCCTCTGAGGCTGACAATAAAGACTATTAAGCTAGATGTTTGTACTAGCCAGCCTGCATCAAGCACTCGGTGATTTATGTATGACAAGTGTTCTCATTAACAGGGCTCACCAAACCACGGCGAGCCCCGCTCGCCAGCCCCGCTCGCCAGCCACGCTCGCCAGCCACGCTGTCCGGCGATCTGCGCATGTGCAGATTGCCTAAGCCCGGCTCTTCCAGGTTACAATCTACTCGCCACAGGCGAGTAGTTTGTATAATTTGTAGAGCCCTGCTCATTAACAATCTTACTCTTAACCTTTTCTTTCTTTTATTAATATATCTTTAGAGTTTAGATTCTAAAGGATTGGCCCAGGGTGCTCTTGTGGGTAAGATCTAAAGTGAAAATTGGCCTGGAACTGTGGCTGAGTCCTTTGAACCAGGAGGATCTGTTTGGAGTTGGTGAGTGTGAGTTTTATAACCTCTCACCTGTGTGTGAGGCCTAAGTCTGATAGTGACACAGGGAAGTTGGGATGTCTAAGGGCTTTTGCTGGTGAGGCTTCCTGCTGGCCACAGTGTCAGCTGAAGTGCTCTGTGTTACTGGAGGGCTGCGTTGGGTAAGGACCCCAGTTGAGGGCAGTAAGTAGCCCTGGTTTTAAGCAATTAGCCCTGAGCTGATGCCCTCAGCAGTGCCAAGACCTGGCCTGGTGTATGATAGTGGTGTATTCCACAGGAGGCACAGAACCTAGTCAATTGAACTTTGGATCAGGACCTCATGCTACTCTACATTTGATTTTGAGACTGATAGTTTGATTGGTTAACGAGACGGTTCTGGACCCAATTACTTAAAACACTCTCTGTATGTCAGTTGTGATAATCCACAGATGTGGAAATACTTTTCATGTATTTCAATAGTCTAGTAAGATGTGCATGTACTTATTTACTATGTTTTATCTCAGACCTCCAGGAAGAAATCACATCCAGTGTAGCCAGAAGCTGTCCAGCACTGTCTGTGATTTGGTGCATGTGTCATGATCATGAGGGTTAGCCAGGAGCCTGGGAACTAAGGGGTTAACCTTACCTAAGTCAGGTAGATTCAGCCAATAGCAATGTAGGTAGGAATTTCAAACTGGGACAAAGGAATTTTTGGTTTTTCCCTCCTTTGTCCTGGGCAGTTCCCTCCAGCTACTGAAGGAGACAGACCTGTCTCTCTCTCCAAGAAATAATTCTTCACTCTTCTGTAAGTAGGGTAAAGTTTAAATCAATCCTTTAGGTTTTATTGTTTTATGGTTTGGGAAATGGGATCTGATGTCTGTGTACTTTAAAAAAATGTTTTAGCTTCCCTTTGTAACTAAGTTCTAGGCCCATGGTGGAGTTTCTCCATGAGTATTACTTTATTACTTTTCCATCTAGTCATTATGCTTGCAACAGGAATATTGTGGTGATAATAAAAGTTCTTTCTCTTTCCTTTTTATTAACCTGGTATTGTTAATGGTTGTGTCCTGGTTTGTACTTTAGGGGTGAGATTTCCAAAGTGATCTCTCCCCTGATTTTCATATCAATACTTGTGTGGTGGCAGTGGAGATTTTTATCCCCAAAATCTAGGTTGTTAAGATTTTAGGGAGAAGTTTTATACCAAAGCCTGGTAGATAAGGTTCTGGGGTACTTTTGCTGGCCTCCACTTCTGCATTTATTGTGCCAGAGAGGAGAAGGAGCCATGACAGTCCTACTACACTGTGATGCCAAAATCGAGGTTTTTTAAAATCAATTCTCTCTTTTTTTTTTGCAAGGCTCAGAGTACAGATGTAAGTGACTAATCAGGTAGTTGCATACCTGAGCAGCATATTCTTATCGGGTAGTCGAGTCACTGCTCAACTAGTCACTTCCCTCCCGCCTCGTTGCCAGAATGGGGCATGAAAAGGATTAAAGCCACTTCTGATATTTCTCTAATTCCCCTTCTCTCTCTAACAGGCTACAGCTGTCTGTCTCCAGCTCAGCCCCTGGCCTGCAGAGCCAGGGACAGGAAATGGCTGTGATGGAGCCGGTGACCTTCGAGGCGGTGGCTGTGTATTTCTCTGAGGAGGAATGGGCTCTGTTGGACCCAGGCCAGAGAGCCCTCTACTGGGATGTGATGCAGGAGAATTATGAGGCTGTGATCTGGCTGGGTAAGGATTCCTGTCCGCTTGGGTAACAGAAGCTGGATGGGCTCTGAGGAAGCTGGGTAGGGCTATGTTCAGGGTCCCCCATTGCCCCCACACCCAATAATCCTGTCTCCTGTGTGAGAGACTGTCCCCTCCATGGTCCCTCCCAGGGGAAACAGGTTCAGGGACATAACAGTGGTGCTGCTCTTCCCACAGCTAAGGTCTCCATGTACTTCCCCACATTTTGCCCATGTTGTGCCTTGGCCAGAGGTGTCAGTGGAAGGGTTCAGGCCGGAATGGTAGGTACCAGAGTTATGGAGCTGGGTGCGGCTGCTGTTAGTACTGCCGAGTCCCCTTTTGCTATTGTGCTGAGTCACTGGAAGGAAGATGCTGACTCAGAGTCCCTTCCTGCTTCTGGTATATTCTGTGCAGCGCAGAGGGGCACCAAATGGCAGGGTGCCTGGGAAACCACACACAAACCTGGGAAACCACACACAGGCTGCTGCTGGTACTGCAGAACCCAGGCTACCGAGGAGCAGCTGAGCTGCAGGGACACCTACAAGCAGCAGAGAAGCAGCACAGCCACTCTCTACCCTGTGCGACCACAGGAACTGCCCTGGTCAGATGTGGGGGCAACAACTGTTCTGAGCAGCTGGCAGGACCCACCTGGGCACAGGCAGTTGGGATCAGGAGTGCGGAACATAGGCAGGGCCTGAAGCAACCAGCCAAGGCTTCATTTTGCTATTCAGACAACTTCCTCTGCCTCCTTCTGGCCCAAGAGGAGCATCTGAGCTAAACAGCAGGGTGAGCCAAGCCCCCCAGCCAGGAACTTTGTGGACAGAGTCCTTGGGGAGCTAGAGCTCTGCTTGGTCCTTTCTCTCCAAGCCTAGTGACTTGCCATGTGGCAAGTGCAGTCTGAGTCCTGTCTGGGGACCTCAGAGTCAGACCTGCCAGCCCTCACTAGAACTCCTCTTCTGAGCAATATGTTTATGGCCTGGGATGGGGGGGATAGAACGGGTCATGAGGGAGACTTAGCTGTACTCTGGAGAGTGCAGCAGAGTGCTCAGCTCCCTTGGGAAACTAGCAGGGCCTTTCCAACGTGGGAGGAAGCATAGTTCCTGCAGGTGAGTGTGTCCTGGGTTCTTGTACCAGCCAGAGCTCAGTCTCTGCAAGGTGGGGAAGGAGCCTCTCTGGGTGGGCGACTCAGATCCTGGGTCTGGAAGCAGTAATGGCACAGACCTAAATGAACAAGATCAACTCTTAATTGCTCCCCAAAAAGGATTTCCAGACTCCAGAGCTCATGTACTCTCCTGGGTGGAGCGAGGGGAGGAGCTGCAGATTCCAGATCTCTAGGGCTGTGAAGAAGCGGAGATCATAAGTGATGCCCACACAGGTGAACAATCAACTAAACTGACTCTAACTAATTTCTGTGTCCTCAGAGCAGTTGTCACTTGTGCATTTTCATCACATCTCACCCTTCAGCCTGTCTTCAACTCCAGTCTGAGGGTGGTGATTGGGGAAAGGGTTGTGGGGAATGAGGGTGAACTCAGCTCATGATTATTCAATCTTTCCAGCTATTCTTTGGGCATGTTCTCCCTTTTCTAGTTCTCTTTTAGAGTTTTCTGTCAGCTCAGCGAAGGGAATGATTCCAGACCGGATTCTCTGTTCCAGCAGGTGATGGGAGGCCGACTGAGAGCCATAAGAAGAGTCTTCAGCAGGAAGGACTAGAGCGAATGGCTCCATGTGGGATGTTGTTGAGAAGAACTGAAGGGCATATTTCTCAAAGCCCTGAGCAAGGAGAGACCTGTGAGAGACAGCATAGCCCACAAAGGCAGCTGGGAAACCATCCAGGAGAGGGGCAGGGTAAATCCAGTCACAGAAACAGAGGGTTGAAAACAAACACAGAAACTGTTCAAGAGCAAATCCTCCATCAACAGTCCCTCTGCGCTTGCAGTAACTGTGCAACTCTTATTAAACATGGAAGAGCCCACACAGGAGAGAAACCTTTCAGCTGCTCTGACTGTGGAAAATACTTCAGTTACAAGTCACAGTTTGTTATTCATAGGAGAACCCACACAGGGGATAAACCCTTCAGCTGCTCTGACTGTGGGAAAAGTTTCAGTCAGAGCTCACATCTTCTTATCCATAGGAGAATCCACACAGGAGAGAAACCCTTTAGTTGCTCTGACTGTGGAAAATGCTTCAGTCACAGGTCACACCTTGTTATCCATAGGAGAACCCACACAGGGGAGAAACCCTTCAGCTGCTCTGTCTGTGGGAAAAGCTTCAGTGACCGTTCAGGCCTTGTTGCACATAGAAGAACGCACACAGGAGAGAAACCATTCAGTTGCTCTGACTGTGGTAAAAACTTCAGTCGGAGGTCAGACCTTGTTATCCATTGGACAACTCACACAGGAGAAAAACCCTTCAACTGCTCTGACTGTGGGAAAAGCTTCAGTCAGAGCTCAAATCTTCATATCCATAGGAGAACCCATACAGGAGAGAAACCCTTCAGCTGCTCTGACTGTGCAAAATGCTTCAGTCACAGGTCACACCTTGTTATCCATAGGAGAACCCACACAGGAGAGAAACCCTTCAGCTGCTCTGACTGTGGGAAAAGCTTCAGTGACAGTTCAAGACTTGTTGCACATAGGAGAACCCACACAGGGGAGAAACCCTTCAGCTGCTCTGACTGTGGGGAAAGCTTCATTCAGAGGTCACATCTTGTTAGACATAGGAGAACCCACACAGGGGAGAAACCCTTCAGCTGCTCTGACTGTGGGAAAAGTTTCAGTCGGAGCTCAAGCCTTGTTGCACATAGGAGAACCCACACAGGAGAGAAACCCTTCAGCTGTTCTGACTGTAGGAAAAGCTTCAGTCGGAGCTCAGGCCTTGTTGCACATAGGAGAACCCACACAGGGGATAAACCCTTCAGCTGCTCTGACTGTGGGGAAAGCTTCATTCAGAGGTCACATCTTGTTAGACATAGGAGAATGCACACAGGAGAGAAACCCTTCAGCTGCTCTGACTGTGGGAAAAGCTTTAGTCAGAGCTCAAATCTTGTTGCACATAGGAGAACACACGCAGGGGAGAAAGCCTATACTAGAGGTGGGCACAAGCCTCTCAATGGGTAGGATCCAGCCTGCCTAGGGCTTTGATCCTGCCTGGGAGGCAGTGCCAGGCACTGCCCTCCAATGGGCATGTGCTGCCTGGGAAGGAGCTTAACCCCACCCCTTTTCCTGCTGTGTAGCCAGTGGAAAGGAGGCAATGCTGAGGCTCTGCCACACGACCTGGGGCTAGCCCCGGAGGCTGGAGGCATGGTTGCCACTGTACCTGTGGCCTTCAAGGGCAACTCATGGCCACAGCCATAGAATCTTGTGCCTCTGGTGCCATGTGGCCATGGCAGGGGTATATCTGGGGCTGGCTTAGGTTGTGTGGCTGTGGCAGCGGCATCTCTGGCCCTGGGCCACATGGCTATGGTAGTGGTGTCACTGGCCTCTGTGGCTAGCCCTAGACTGTGTGGCTGCCACAGCAGCAGAGCCTCCCTCTGGGTCCACCAGGACAGTGTGTCTGGAAATGTTGCTGCAAGGGGGCACAAAGCCAGGTAATGTTCCCCCTCATCCCCAAACCCTCCCCACTCCACTTGTGTTCTACAGTTCTAATTTTATTGTTAGCGGCTTTACTTAAAAAAAAGAAAAAGGTTTAGTTATTTCGTTCTAGGTCCTAATGCAATACTCTGCTTGGACCTCATAATGCCTGATTCACCAGGTTTTAAGAAGTGCTCCCTTTGCCATGAGGCCATGCTGGCGTCAGATGGCCATTCAGCCTGCATTTGTTGTCTGGGAGAGGTGCATGTCCTACAAAAGTGGATGTATTGCTCCAAGCTAGCAGCCAGGGCACATAGGGACAGGGAGATCACCTCAAGATCTTGTTTGATAAAGCCTTACAGCCTTCAGATCCCCTCCACCCTCAAACTCAGAGGTGGGTATGGCACAGAAGCGAAGCGCTCTGGGGGTGGCCACAGTGAAGAGAGGCAGAGTGTCCCCCACCCACTCTTCACCTGCTGATCTGAGCAGCAGAGTCAGCAGAGGGGATAAACTGGGTACCTCCGGTGCTGCCCCATGGCTTCAAAAGCATCCCTGGCCACCAAATCTAAAAAGCTGCTGACCCCGTCTCCAAGTAGCAGTTCACCACCAGTGCCAAGATCAACACCGGCCCTGGGTACCCAAACTGAGACTCACTCCCAACCATCCTCAGCACCAGTGCTAATGCGACCATCAGCACCGCCCACATCTTTACTACTATTGGCACCAGGGCACTCAGTATCAACATTGGTGCCGCACCCTTTGGCGCCGCAGATAGCAGAACTGCAGACATTGGCACCAAAGGTACCACACAATGTGGGTGCAGGGTTAACTTCAGAGTGGCACCACATTGACACTGAGGAAAGCCGCTAATGAGACATACAGTCGTCAGTCCTATTTCCCCATCTCCGACTTTCTCTCTTTCTCCCTCACTGCCTATACATCATTCTCCTATACAAAGTTGTTGAAAAGGGATGTAGATTGTAAATGCTTTGAACACTAAGGAGAGGGGACCACCTCATAGAAGTGTAAAGGGTTTATTTATTAAGTTAAAACTGGGAAAAGAGGGAGATCTCACTCATATACTCAATAGTCTCAGGCAGGATGATAAGGCAAGCAGAAGGCAGTTCATGTTATCTGATCTTCCCATATTGACTCTTGAGCTGGTCCGCTGGCCAGGCGATCTGAGCATAGGACATTCTCTGGGAGGCTCCACTTGATGGTCAACCCCTTGTGGCTGTATCCCTCTCTCCTTTAAGGATTGGCCACATACAACTTCTGGATCCCTGGGCCTCTCAGGGCTGTGTGCACTGTTGTTTTCTCCTGCTGTTTACCTCAGAGTTTTCCCGCCTATTGTGTCCACCTCAGACAGTCTTCTGCACTCACTCAAGGAAGAGATAGGGGGTTAACAGATAACACTTTAAGGCTATGTCTACACTGGCAGCTTCTTGCACAAGAACAGTCATTCTTGAGCAAAATCTTGTCTGCTGTCTACACTGCACGTGCATTCTTGAGCCAGTAAATTTACAGTATAACATTGCAAAACAGGGCTTCTTCCAGAAGTTATTCTTTTCCTCACAAGGAATAAGCCCTCTTGCGTAAGAACTCTTCCACAAGAGGGCAGTATAGACAGGCAACATGAATTTCTTGTGCAAGAAGTCCCTATGGTTAAAATGGCCATTCGAGCTTTCTTGTGCAAGAGAGCTTCCACACTGCCATGGATGCTCTTGTGCAAAAGCACATGCCAGTGTTGACGCACTCTTGTGGAAGACTTTTTGCACAAGAACTCTTCTGCAAAACAGTTCTTGCGCAAGAAGCTGCCAGTATAGATGTAACCTAACAGTTTAGGGAGCCAAATAGCATCGTTAAAAGGTGAGAGAGAGAGCAGTGTACATTTTAACTCTTTCCTTGCTCCTCCTTTGTCTCCAACAGTAACTCAGGGACTCTGCTGCTGATCATGCAATAGAAGCACGTTGTGTTTAAACAGCTGCGGTATGAATGTACCTGAAAGTCATAAAGATCAGTGGATCTGTGTTAAAGGCAAGTGGCCCTTAATTAGAACCCCAATGTATGTTGTGTGCACACTGAAAGGTAGGAATGTGCACCAGGCAGTCTGATAATGGCATCTATGGTATGTTTGTAACAGGCTCCTGCCTATCTCCAGTCACATTTTCTGTCCCATATCCGAGCAATTTCCCCTGCCAATGCAATAGGCACTAGGCCATTTTTGCCCAGCTGGACATGGTTCCTGTTCTTCTGCACAGCACAGCACAGCCCATGGAGACCAAAGACCTGCCACTGGGCATTCAGATCACACCTTGGTTTAAATGAAATTAAAGAATCCCCAGACAATGGAATCCACTCTGTAATGGAACTGGAGAGGCAAATGTTCCTACTAAATAGACACTTGCCTAAGGGGGCACTTAGACTGCAATCAAACACCCTATTGCTGAGCTATACCCTCAGGCTACATCTACATTGACCTGTCTACACTGACCACGAGTACTTGTGCAAGAACACTGACGTTCTAATGTATAAAATCAGTGCTTCTTGCGCAAATACTCTGACGCTCCTGCTCAGGGATAAGCCCTCTTGCACAACTGTTCTTGTGCAAGAGGCCAGTGTAGACAGGGAACATCAATTTCTTGGGCAAGAAAGCCCGATGTTTAAAATGGCCATTGGAGCTTTCTTGTGCACGAGAGCGTCTACACTGGCATGGATGCTCTTGCACAAAAGCACATCTTTTGTGCAAAGGCACATGCCAGTGTAGACGCTCGCTTACTCAAATACTCAACACAAAAACTCTTGCGTTAAAGAGTATTTGTGCAAAATCTTGCCAATATAGACGTAGCCTCAGAGAATCCTCATTCTGTATCCAGTGTTGGGAAGTGGACAGGGAACAAGAGGCTTTTGTACACACCTCTGATAGGATGAACCCTTAGGCTATGTCTTACAGTGGTGGGTTCTTGTGCAAGAACATGGCAGTTTGGACACTCTCTTGTGCAAGAAAGCTCTGATGGCCATTTTAGCCATAGGGCTTTCTTGCTCAAGAAACCCCTGCTGTGGGTCCACACTGCCTTCTTGCGCAAGAGCTCCTGCACAAGAGGGCTTACACCTGTTAGAAAAGAGCATAGCTCTTATGCAAGAAGCCCTCTCTTTCCATGCCCTACTATAAATCTTGCACAAGAGTGGGCAGGCAGTGTGGATGCTCTGTGGAAGAACAGCCATTCTGATTTCAGACTGTGACTGGTCCTAACAAGGAATTTGTCCTGAAAAGAGCAGAACTGGGGCAGGACAGAGAGTCATGAGAAATGAAGCAGCTAGAGGAACACCAGGAGTACAGAGCTGAGAGTCACAGGTATCCCCCCAAAGGCATTAGCTCTAGGTCACCTGGTGTAATGGGCAGTACTTAGGACTCTGAATCCTGCAATGAGGGTTCAAATCTCATTTGGACCTACAAGGGCTTCCCCCCTCATGTTTTAAGGCTTCCTTTCTCTCAGGTTTAACAAATAGGTTTTTTTCTCCTGCTGGGTGTCTGAGGCCCACTAGAGCTTGATCTCCAAACTGAGCAGACTCATGTGAGGGGCCTGATGCCATCACAGCTGCAGGGCAGTTCACCCACCCAGCCCCTGACCTTAGCCCATGTGGGGAGGCAGCCAGACAGTGTAAGCAGAACAGAGTGTTGCAGGGAAGGGGCAACTCTATTGCTCCGCCCACCTTGTTGCTGAGCCCACAACATCCCTGCAGCTGCCCCAGGCTCCTTTCTGAAAGGGCCACTTGTGCAACTGTTTCCTGTGGGCTGGGTAGCTCTGCTGCCATGCTGATGGAGGGAAGAGACTGGGCAGCAAGACCCGGCTGGCAAGAGGGTTTTGCTGCTGCTGCTGTAGCTGAAGGAAAAGGGTCCCTCCTCCAACCAGCAGCTCCCAAGTGCAGAGTCCTGAGTCTTTGGCTGGGCGGGTCATTAAGCAGATGAGGGGCTGAGCTGCCGCACAGCTTAGAGGAATCTGGGCTCTGGGTTAGGAGTGAGGGGCTCTGTGGGGCTGGGAGAAACCCAGGCAGGTAGCAGGAGCTGAAACTCAGGAGTGAGGGCACCACAGGGCTAGGCTGGCAGAGGCTTCACAACAGGAGTCAGCAGCAGCATGGAGCTGGGGGTTGCCCAGGCATGGAGCAGGGGGCTGTGTATTGGGAGTGAGGGCACCACAGGGCTAGGCTGGCAGAGGCTTCACAACAGGAGTCAGCAGCAGCATGGAGCTGGGGGTTGCCCAGGCATGGAGCAGGGGGCTGTGTATTGGGAGTGAGGGCACCACAAGGCTGGACTGGCAGGGAAGCAAATAGCATCAGGAGTCTTTCCACCAGGGTCTAGCTGCCCAATTTCCTCCCCACGGTGCTGGACCTCTGACCACTTCAGCCACCAGGTCAGCCTGGGAGCTAAGGCAAGAATGGGGGGAGGAAGTGAGTCAAATGGGGTGGGGGAATGCTTGTCTTGCCTTTTTGGGCAGTGCATGACACTATCCCTTGTGTGTGGCATGGCTGCCAAGCACCTTGGACAGAGAATTACAGGCCAAGAACATCAACTTGTAATAGCCAAAGTAACTCAGATCAGTGTGCATTGTACTGAAGCTCTAAAGGTCCTTCATTCAATCCCATGTTTTGGCATTTCTCTAGGTGCAATAGCATCCTCTTCCAAAATTTCACTTGCTTGTGTGTGGGTGGTGCTAGTGCATTGTCTCATCAAATCACACATTTTGGGGTTCTGTGTGTGGCCCACCCAGAGACGGCCTGTGCCTATAGGCAAACTCAGAAGTGGCAGCCCTGGAGGAAGGCTTCCCTGTGCCACAGGAGGAGTGAGTTGTCCGTGGAGGAGGAGCACAGGGGAGGCACACACCGGCTTCCCCTGCACCGCAGAAGGGGAGTTCAGCCCCGGGGGAGGCACGCGCTGGCTTCCCCTGTGCTGCCGGAGGGGGGTTTGGTCCCAGAAGAGGTGGATGTGGGGGTTCCCTGCCCTGCATGAGGGGGGTGTTGGCCCCAGGGAGGCACACGCTGGCTTCCCCTGCGCCATGGGGGGGAGGGTTTGGCCTTGGGAGAGGCATGCACAGGGGTTCCCTGCGCCTCAGGAGGAGGGGGGTTGGTCCTGGGAGAGGTGTGCACCAGCTTCCCTTTGGGGGGGCAGAATCCTGGGAGGAGGTGAGTGCAGTGGACTCTCTCCCCACACTGGCACCCTGTTCCCTCTCCCCAGCCCCCCCCCCAGCCACAGAACTCCATCCCCAGTCCCCCTCTCCCGAGCCACAGAACTCCATCCCCAGCCTCCCTTTCCCCAGCAATGTAGTAATGGCAGTTAAAGCAGGATAGCATAATGGACTATTTTGGATTTGTAGTAATAAAAATTATAATTAACATTTGTAATGCATTTTTATTTGAAATTGTACTGAAATATCGTCTAACTGTTGTGTACAAATCTCTTCTGAAAATTTCGTGTTTCTATTTTAATCTGATCTCAGAAACATTGGTTGGATGGACAAACCGAATAATTATGCCTGTTTAAATAAATATGCTTAAAAAACATTACATGGAAAATAGAGGCAAAATGTTTCCCAGTTTATGAAAAACCTCAGCCTATATCTGCCATTGGGTGTGTGTGTGTGTGTGTTGATTTCATGGTTTGCCTAGGGCGCCAGTTGCTGGCAGCTAGTTTAGGGCTGCCCCTGGGCCCACCAGACTATATTTCTTTATTATTATACACATCAAAGAGAAGACAGATTCGAACAAATTACAGGCCCCAAAGGCAGGGGCTGATTTGATGCTGAACCCCCTGGCTCAGCAACAAGACCCCCGAACTTCCCCTGAGCTCTGGGAGCCAGGTTTGGTGTTTGAATTCTGTGGGGCAGGTGACTTTAGGCTGGAAAAAACTGAGCCCCCATGTGTCCCTGGTGGTCTAGTGGCTAGGATTTAGCATGGTCGTTGCTGTGGTTTGGGTTTGATTCCCAGTCAGAGAAAACAACCTCAGGGTATATTTACTCAGCATGCTCACTTTGACAAAATAAGTTATTTTGAATTTTTTTTATATAGTGCATGCACACTACAGGGAAGCCTCAAGATTAGTCTGAGGCAGGCTCCCCTAATGTGGATGCACTATTTAGAGCCCCAGAAAGCACTGGGGTGTTGTTACTTTCAATTGCCCTAGATAGGAGCTATTTTGAAATAGCAGCAGTAGAGTGTCCACACGACCACTATTTTGAAATAGCTATTTTGGAAGAGGCATTATCCCTCGTGCAATGAGGTTTACAGATTTTGAAATAAACCATCCGCTATTTTGAATCTATTTAGAATTGGTGGGTAGACACTCACATTATTATTTCTAAATAACGCTGCTGTGTAGTTGGGGCTGCCAGGGAGGGGCCTCATTGCTAGAGCCTCCTGGGCAGGTTCTTACTACAGAGACTTGTCCCAAAGCAGGATGAATGCTCAGTCCAACACTGAGTGTTGCTCAGCACTAGGGTGAGACAGGGAAGAACAAAAGAGTCTAACGGTGCCTGTAGCCTTTCAGGACAAACCCTGGCCCCACCCCCAAGTACCAGCCCTTCTCTCCACCCTTAGTCCTGGGGCTGCCCCTTTCCAGAAGTGTGATGGTGAAAAATGCTACTGCCACTTTGCTACCTCTGCCTCTCACTGACATTCATAGATGTTCTTTTCTGCTGTCCTGTCTCTGGTCTCTGCGTCACCCTTTTCCCATCCCCTGGTCCTGTCTGGCTCTGGCTCCCTCCCAGCTGTCTGGCTGCCTCCAGCATGGGCTGAGCTCAGGGGCTGGATGGGTGACCTGCTCTATGAGTGCCTCCCATCAGCCTGCTCAGTCACTCTCAGGGCACTGATTGTGCTCAACTGGCACTCTGCCAGCCAATCAGCTTTGTAAAGATGAACATGGAAGTGGAAGCAAAGGGCCAGGGATCTTGAGTTACATCAGCAAGGAAGCAACCAAGGCCTCACCCCTAGGGAGCTAGTTGGAGATCATGTGGAGCAAGCCACTGCCTCCCCCCTGTATAGCAGGCACTTTCCCAGTGGGGCAACTCTGCCCCCCTGGGGCCTGTCTCCATCACTCCTGTCACTGCCAGGCAAAAGGAGGCTGAGTCTTAGCAGTTTTCTGCCCCGGCATCGCTGGCTTTTGGGGAGACCAAGTAGAAAGAGGGAGGAAGCTAGTGGAGGCACTTAACCCTCTGTCTGTCTCTGCCTGTGAGAAGGAAAGTGGGGATTTCCCCTATCACTGGAGAATGTGGGAATTCATTCCACTGCCTCTTACATGATACGCAAGCATTCTACCACTGGAGCTAATTCCCCTGCTGTAGAATCACCAGCTCTCTTGGTGGTTCTTACCTTCTCCACAGGGATGTCTTGTCTTCTAGGTTAGTTAGTCATAGGAAAGGAGAATGCTCCAACAAGGCGCCTCCTCACATTTATGATTGTGACCCTAATTTTCTCCCTGGCTTCAAGGGCAACTCTCAAGAAGAAGACTCCCTGCAGCAAAGTCATGGGGGTCTCTGAGGTTGCCCCTGCTCTGCAGCCTGTTCCACCTGTCCATTGTCATGGACTCCCAGTGAGGTCCTCTTGGGACTCACCAAAACAGGCCCGGTGTCCAGGAACCCCAGATAGATGTGCACAGTCGCACACTAGCAGCAGCTGTTGTGGGACTCTAGAAATCTCCCCCTAGATCTAATTCCCCATGTGCAAGACACCAGTCAAAGCCAGGACTCCAGAGAGTATCAAACAGAACATGTTGGGTGGATACATGTCTGTTTGGGGTAAGTTCTTCAGGCCCACATCCCAGGCACATACTGTAGCACAAAGACACTGAGGCTTTGTCTACACTGGCGGCTTCTTGCGCAAGAATATCTTGCGCAAGTGTTCTTTCGCAAGATGTCTTGCACAAGAAAACGTCCACACTGCCATGTGCGAGCTGTGCTTTTGCACAAGAGTGCCCATGGCAGTGTGGATGCTCTCTTGTGCAAGAAAGCTCTGATGGCCATTTTAGCCATAGGGCTTTCTTGCGCAAGAAATCCCTGCTGAGCATCCACACTGCTCTCTTGCACAAGAGCTCCTGCACAAGAGGGCTTACACCTGTTAAAAAAGAGCGTAGCTCTTGTGCAAGAAGCCCTCTCTTACCACGCCGTACTGTAAATTTACTTGCGCAAGAGCGGGCGAGCAGTGTGGACGCTCTGCAGATTCTTGTGCAAGAACGGCCATACTTGTGCAAGAAGCCGTGAGTGTAGACATAGCCAAAGTGTGTTGCAGGGATAAGCATTAGCCCTGTTCAAGCACTGCCCTGCAGAAGAGATACCCCTGGTATGGAGCCCAACAAACTCAGAAGCCAACAACTCAGGATCCCCAAGCGCACTGACACAGACTCCCTGGCACAGGAGAAACCCAAGTCTCGGTTCTGCCGGCCACCAGTTTCCCCTCTTCCATTTCTTGTCAGCTCACTGCAAAACATGTCGCAACTGTAGGTGAGGGTGAGTGTGGATAAGCCCAGCTGTGCTGTAGAGTGGCTGTGAGGTAGGGAAAGAGAGGTGCTCCCTTGGCCTCTCCAAGCAACTCACACATGTAAGAAAACTAGTTAAAAATACTAGCATGGGTGTCAGGATGGCTGAGTGGTCTAAGATGCTAGACTTAAGGGCCTGTCTTTCCTGCAATTGTGTGTTCTGATCTCCAAATCCCACTCCTGTCACAGCCTCTCTTTTCTAGCTAGAGAAGTGATCTCATTTTGTTGTCTCCTCTGACATTGTAGGAGCACTTCCTCAGCATTTCTCTTAAGGCAGTGGTCTCCAACCTTTTAAGCACGAGATTGCTTTTCTGAATTTAACTGCAATCCAGGATCTACCTCAAACCCAAATTCCCTTGCCCTTCCTCCTTTATGCCCCTTCTCCAAGACCCCACCCCAGCTCCCTCCCCCATCCTTCCTCCCTTTCATCAGGCAGGGGCAGAGGGTTGGGGTGCAGGTTCTGATCTTGGGCTAAAGGATTTAGTGTCTGAGCTGAGTCTGGAGTTGGGAGTGCAGGGGGGAGTCAGGGTACAGGCTCTGTCAGAGAGTCTGGGTCTAGGAGGGGCTTAGGGCTATGACTGGGGCTTGGGATGCAGGAGGGAGTTTATGACTGGGGCAAAGGTTCAAGATGCAGGCTCCACCTGGGCACTGCTTACCACAGGAGGCTCTTGGGTGGTGGTGCAGGGGACAAAGGCAGGCTTACTCCTGCCCTGGCCCTGCACCACTCCCAAAAGCACCTAGCAAACTCCCTCCATCCCAAAACATGTTGTGCCCACTCTGTTCTGTAGGGATAGACTACAGGAGGGGAGAGTGGTCATCACCCTGACATCAGCGCCTCCCCTCCTCTCCTGTCCCTGCCCTGCGGACAGCTCCACAGAAAAGTGGGGGGAGGGGCAGCTGAAGTGCCAACATTTGATAGCCTCTTGGCCAAACCAGTCAAAATCACCCATCAGAGGCTTCAAGATCCTGATCTACTGGTTGGTGACCACTGTCTTAAGGTATGTCTACATTGCATTCCTCCTTTGAGAGACGAATGCAAATGCAGACAAATGAAATTGCAAATGAAGTGCGGATTTGAATTTGAATTTCTTGCACTTCATTTGCATAATGGTGGCCAGCCGCTTTTCCGAAATAGAATATTTCGAGAAAAAAAAGGGTTATTTCAAAAAGAAACCCTTCCTTTGAAATAACCCTGAGTTGGGATTGGTCCTGCTTTGGGCAGGGGGCTGGACTTGACCTTCTGAAGTCTCTTCCAGCTTTATGGTTCTATGACTGGTATACAGAGCAATTCCATTTTTCTGACTTCTGTGAAGTTCCATCCAGAGCAATGGTCTGAGGAGCCAAGAGGTTTCCAAGCTCACAGGCAAAGGCAAAGCAAAGTCTCAGCCACTTCCCACATAGCCCATCAGGGTCTTCATGTGACCCCCAGACCTTTTGCTTGCCGTTGCCCAGGCACAGGAGCCCAGATTCTGCAACACTCACAGGCCCCACAGGAGGGGGCTGGTTTGATGCTACATACGAAGGCACAGCAACGAGCCCCCAAACTTCCCAGCTACATCTACACTGGCATGATTTTCCTAAAATGCTTTTAACGGAAAAGTTTTCCGTTAAAAGCATTTTTGGAAATGCATGTCTAGATTGGCAGGATGCTTTTCCGCAAAAGCACTTTTTGCGGAAAAGCGTCCGTGCCAATCTAGACGCGGTTTTCCACAAAAAAGCCCCGATCGCCATTTTCGCAGTCTGGGCTTTTTTGCGGAAAACACTACTGTGCTGTTTATACTGGCCCTTTTGTGCAAAAATCTTTCAAAAAAAGACTTTTGCCCAAACGGGAGCAGCATAGTATTTCCGGAAAAGCACTGACAATCTTACATGAGATCATCAGTGCTTTTCCGAAAATTCAAGCAGCCAGTGTAGACAGCTGGCAAGTTTTTCCACAAAATCATCTGATTTTGCAGAAAAACTTGCCAGTCTAGACACAGCCCCCCTGTGTGCTGGGAGCCAGGTTTGCTGTTTGAAATCTGTGTGGCAGGTGAAGTCAAGTCTGGGCACTGGGCTTATTTACCAGTTTCTCTGGTCCTGGGGCACTTCATTGCTCATAGCTGTGATGGCTGAGTGATCAGGTGTTGGACTTGAAACCCAATAGGGTATCCCTGTGCAGGTTCAAATCCTGGTCACAGTGAGGCTTGTGCTTTGGTTGCTGTCCTTGCTGGTGTAAGCATGCTGCCAGGGCTGCGTTTAATATCTGGAGCTATGTCTACACTGGCAAGATTTTGCGCAAATACTTTTAACGCAAGACTTTTTGTGTTAAAGTATTTGCGCAAGAGAGTCTGCACTGGCATGTGCTTTTGTGCAAGAGATGTGCTTTTGCGCAAAAGCGTCCGTGCCAGTGTAGACGCTCTCTTGTGCAAGAAAGCTCCGATGGCCATTTTAGTCATCGGGCTTTCTTGCGCAAGAAATTTATGTTGCCTGTCTACACTAGCCTCTTGCGCAAGAACACTTGCACAACAGAGCTTTTTCCTGAGCGGGAGCATCATAGTTTTTGTGCAAGAAGCACTGATTTCTTACATTAGAATGTCAGTGTTCTTGTGCAAGAATTTGCAGCCAGTGTAGACAGGTGGCAAGTTTTTTGCGCAAAAGCACTTGTTTTTGCGCAAAATCTTGCCAATTTAGACGTAGCCTAGGAGTTCCTTTTCATCCATCTCACACAAAACTGGCTCAAGCCCCCACCCAGTAGCCTGGGAAATCCACACACACCCCTGGGCAGCCTTGGGGGGGGGGGGTCAATGCTTTCCCACTCACCAGCACAGAGTCTGAGCATTGAAAATAAACTTTTAATGAAAGAGGGCAAGAAGTAATGTGACATTACCTTGGGAAAATACCACAAGCAGGGTTCAAAATCAACCCACAAGTGGATTGAACAATGTCCTTTGCCTCTTGGGCCCACAAGTCCAGCAAAGTAAGTATCTAATTCACATGTTCAACCTTCTTCTAAACTCCACTCACAGTTGCTGCCCTTGCTCAAGGCAGATAAGAGCTCAAGGGCGATTTTCAGCGCTTACCTCCCACCCTGGGAGAGGATAGGAGGAGTTACACAGGGTAAATTTATGAGTCTTTTAGTCAGGGAGTTTTCAAAATGGAGTCTCTGATGGGTTTCATTTTGTGTGACCATAAGAAGCAGGAAGGGGAGTTTTCCCGCCAGAGTCAGTGTTTGCACTCATTCCTCAGCTTTGCACCCCGTTCAAACATTGTGCACACCCCCCCCCCCCCCCAGAAACTGAACATCACCGAAGATTGCACATAACCCTTCATAGGTGCACACCACCCTGTGGAATCTTTGCACATATCACAAAGTTATGAACCCAACACTCATGGACCTTTTCCCACCCACATGTTAATAAAACCTCTCTTTGTCCTTTCTGTTCTGGTTCTTTGTTCATTTGTTTCGGTTCTGTCGTGTACGTGTGCTTGTTCGGTTCGTCTACCCTGTCTTGTCTGCATCTATGTACGTATGAGTGAGTGAGATTGGTCGAGTTTTATCATCACTGTGAATGTAGTAGTGTGGGCTCAGCTTCATAGCTATCTAGTCCCACAATTGGGAGTCCCACATTTGGGAGTTGAGACCAGGGATAGTGATAGTTGGACTATGTGTCACCGCCACCACCATCTTTTTGGATCACGTGGATGTACTGAAGGGTCCAAGGTTGTCATAGCCAGGGGTGGTAGTGGGGATAAGCTCCCACTGTCTATAAAGTACCCCTATACGGCGTGCGTCTCCAATAGCCTCTGACAACCAAGTCCAGCTCCTGGCCTTCACGTGCGGTTTAGCTTGTAAACCCGGCGGAACTGTTTTAACTGACAGGAGAAGGGGCGCAGGCGGGTCACTGGCGCCTTATAACCAGTTGCTTCGGGGAGATGATACTCGTCAGCCTAGAAGGCAGTTCATCTAGGGGAAGGAAAACCCTGATTTTAAACCTCCGCTGCCTTGCGGCTATATTCTTCCATGGAAAAGGCTTCAGGAGTAAACCTCGAGGAAAAATCCGGAGTCGGAGTCCCTAAGACAGTTCGACGCTGCTTGCAGCCTCGCTCTGGCAACTCCTGCGACGGCGCCGATGCCAAACTGTAGCAGCCCTGCTGTTCCTTTGGATCCATCGACGACGTGGAGAGGGGGGACCCGCTACGTGGGCAATAGCCTGTTCCTCCATATTACATCGCCCTGGCTAGTATCCGACTACCAACATATCTCGCAACCCTGGAGAGGACACTCCAGCCTCGCTAGCGCTACTAGCGCGGAAACAACACGGGGAGCAACAGTTTACCGGTTATAAGCCACAGCTCAATTGGCGTAGAGCATGGCGCCAGGGGTTGTTCCCGACGGTGGGAGGGATCTTCGGGTCTCACTGGGCAGTTACCGCCCGCCTCAAGCTGGGCAGCCCCCAGACAGTCAGGTACTGCCCCGCCACAGTCTGCTTTCCTCACTGGGTGCATGGGGATTAGGAATATTCCGAACGGCAGGCTGCAACCATCGCACCAGGCAACAAAACACTGAGAAAGAGACCACCTCTTAAACTGGGATGTTGGAATGTCCGTACAATGTTGACGGGCCTCTCCGAAGACGTTTGGGACATTGACGACCTACGAAAGACAGCAGTCATCAACAACGAACTTCTGAGGCTGAACGTAGACATCGCCGCCCTACAGGAAACACGACTGGCAGACTCAGGCATTCTGAAAGAAAAAGACTACACCTTCTACTGGCAGGGAAAGGCCCCAGACGAGCCCAGACAGCATGGCGTAGCTTTCGCGGTGAAAAATAGCCTACTGAGTATGGTAGAACCAGGCAGTAATGGCTCAGAACGACTCCTCACCCTTCGTCTCAACACCACCACGGGCCCTATCACCCTCGTCAGCGTATACGCCCCAACTCTGAACGCAACATTGGAAACTAAAGACCGGTTCTATGAGAACCTAACATCTGTCATCAACAGCATCCCCGACAAGGAACAACTCATCCTTCTGGGTGACTTCAATGCCAGAGTAGGTGCGGACAATGACTCATGGCCTTCGTGCCTCGGAAAATTTGGCGTCGGCAAAATGAACGAGAACGGCCAACGCCTGCTCGAGCTCTGCGCTTTCTACAACCTGTGCATCACCAACTCATACTTTCAGACCAAGCCCCAGCATAAGGTCTCCTGGCGACATCCGCGCTCGAAACACTGGCACCAGTTGGACCTTATATTAGTTCGCCGCTCAGCTATCAATTGCGTCCTGCACGTACGCTCTTATCATAGCGCTGACTGCGACACAGACCACTCCTTAGTGTGCTGCAAGATCAGGCTGAACCCGAAGAGGTTTTATCGTTCAAGGAAACAAGGAAATCCTCGCATCGACGTCAGCAAGATGTCGCAGCCTGACCTGACGCAGAAATTCGCAGAAGCGCTTGAGAAGGAACTTGACGCCACACAGACAGGAGACTCTGCCATGGGAAAGTGGGAAACACTGCGGAACATAATGCACTGCACTGCCCTGGCAACCTTTGGAAAGAGGACCACAAAGACGCACGACTGGTTTGAAGCAAAGTCCTCTGTGATGATTCCAGTCATAGAAGCCAAGCGCGCCGCCCTGGCAGAATACAAGCGGTCACCAAGCCAGAGGAACCTACAAATTCTCAGGGCTACTAGGAGCAAGGCTCAACAGGTTGCCAGACACTGTGCGAACGAATATTGGCAGCAGCTCAGCAACGACATCCAGAAAGCAGCCATATCAGGGAACACAAGAGGCATGTACGACGGCATCAAGAAAGCGCTGGGCCCTACCAAGAGCAAAACAGCACCCCTCAAGTCATCTACTGGAGAAATAATCTCCGACAAGCAACAACAGTTGGGGAGATGGGTGGAACACTACTCTGACCTCTACTCCAGACGGAATACGGTGACCTCCGCAGCATTAGATGCCATTGAATGCCTGCCAATAATGGAAGAACTTGATGCAGAGCCAACAGTAGAAGAGCTCAGCAAGGCTGTTGATAAACTGGCCTCAAGAAAAGCCCCCGGCAGCGACGGGATTCCTCCAGACCTGCTGAAACAGTGCAAGTGTTCCCTACTGCACCCTCTTCACAAAGTGCTCTGTCAGTGCTGGAAAGAAGGAGCCGTACCGCAGGATATGCGGGATGCTAAGATCGTCACCCTCTACAAGAATAAGGGCGAGAGAAGTGATTGCAACAACTACAGAGGCATCTCCCTTCTTAGCATCGTAGGCAAAGTATTTGCTAAGGTCATCTTGACCCGACTGCAGAAGCTGGCTGAACGTGTCTACCCGGAGTCACAGTGTGGTTTCCGCGCAGAACGGTCAACCGTAGACATGATTTTCTCCCTACGACAACTCCAGGAGAAGTGTAGAGAACAGCAGATGCCCCTGTACGTCTCCTTCATTGATCTCACCAAAGCCTTTGACCTGGTCAGCAGAGACGGACTCTTCAAAATCCTTCACAAGATCGGCTGCCCACCAAAACTGCAGAGTTTGATTGAATCCTTCCACACAGACATGAAGGGAACAGTGCAGTTTAACGGCAGTTGCTCCGAGCCTTTCAGCATCAGCAGCGGCGTCAAGCAAGGCTGCGTTCTTGCCCCCACATTGTTTGGGATCTTCTTTGCCCTGCTCCTTAAGCATGCCTTCGGCTCAGCAACGGAAGGAATCTACCTCCGCACCAGATCGGACGGCAAGCTATTCAATCTCTCTCGCCTCAAAGCCAAGACGAAGATACGCGAGACGCTGATCAGGGACATGATATTTGCCGACGACGCAGCAGTCGTCACACACACCCAGGAAGAACTACAGTCGCTGATGAGCCGTTTTTCCATGGCCTGCAAAGACTTTGGGCTGACTATCAGTTTGAAAAAAACAAACGTCCTAAGCCAGGACACTGTCACTCCACCAGCCATCACAGTAGACGACTACCAGCTTGACGTCGTCCACCAGTTCACGTACTTGGGCTCCACCATCACCGATAATCTCTCCCTTGACGCTGAGCTCGACAAGAGGATCGGGAAGGCAGCCTCTACTTTAGCCCGCCTGACAACCCGAGTGTGGACCAACCCCAGGCTGACAACCGCAACAAAGATGGCAGTGTACAACGCCTGCGTCATCAGCACCCTGCTGTACGGGAGCGAGACATGGACCACATACGCGAGACAAGAGCGGAGACTGAACGCCTTCCATCTACGAGGTCTGCGCCGCATCCTGGGTATTACCTGGCAAGACAAAGTCTCCAACTTCGAAGTTCTGACTCGAGCCGGCCTCCCCAGCATGTACACCATGCTCCGACAACGTCGCCTGCGTTGGCTTGGCCATGTACGCCGCATGGAGGATGGGAGGATCCCAAAGGACATCCTCTACGGGGAACTGGCATCTGGGAAGAGAACCACAGGGCGCCCGAACCTGCGATTTAAAGATGTCGTGAAGAGGGACATGAAAGCCATCGACATAAACACGCAGTCCTGGGAAGACCTCGCAGCAGACCGCCCAAAGTGGAGGGGCACCCTGACCACACAGCTCAAGTCAGGCGAAACGAACATGATGCGTGCATCAGAAGAAAAGCGAGCCCGCAGGAAGTTACGCAACAACAACAGCCAGGGAACCACCTATAGCTGCGACTTCTGCGGCAAAGAATGCCTGTCCCGGATTGGCCTTTTCAGCCACCAACGACGCTGTCCCCGACGCTGTCCCAGACAATTCGACACGAACCAAGACGAGAACTAGGATACGTCATCCATGGTCAACTGACCGACGGAGGCCAACAATAACTGAAGGGTCATTCGCCCCTGAATCCAGTGGAGAGCTACAGTCCAAGAGGTCAAGGATTCCTAGACAGTCCTGTGTTGGAAAGGCCTTGATACCAGTTTCAAGGAATCTCCTCACTGATCCTCCACCAAGGCTTGAAACTAGCCGTGGTGTAGTAGGTCGTGAGCATGAGCTGTAAATCAACCATTTTGTATTGTATATTCCTATTTGTTTGAGGGATTTTCTGTCTTCTTTCTTCTAAGATTAGGGTAGGTTTATATTTCTGGTTTGTCATTTTCTGTGTATGCTGTTCCTAAATTCTCACAATATATGGTTTGGCCCTAAAATTGGTGTCTGCCTGTTTGTAAAGAAATCACCGGTGACTAGATACGGATTTATCAGGCGTTCCTCGCTTCTGAATCCAGGGACATTTAACAGCTTATCAGTCAGAGCAAACCTAGTTTATTCTTAATCCGGTTAAAATTAAATGTTGCAGCGTTCCCTGTGCAACAGAGGCATCTCACCTACTCCATTGGCCACTTGCTGCTGCTCTTACTGGTGGCTTGCTGGCCACTCCTGCCAGCCATCCTGCTGGCCAGCTACTCTTGCCAGCAGCTGCTTCCATGATGAGTCTGGCTCTGGGCCAAACCTAGGCTACATCTACACTGCACCTCGCTTGCGCAAAAGCCTATGCAAATGAAGCATGGATGAGCATATTGTCACACACGAAAAGTGGGTGCTTATTAATTATGCAATTAAGGCTCTGCGATATTCCACGCTTAGCCTCATTTGCATGTTTCTAATGCAAAATGGATGCAGTATAAACATAGTGCCCGTAAAAAAATAAATCAGCAGAAAATATGCAAATGAGATAGCAACTCTTGCAAATGTGTCCCTCATTAGCATATTTTTGCCAAGAAAATTCATAGGCTGTGTCTAGGCTGACATGATTTTGCGGAAATACTTTTAACAGAAAAGTTTTTCCATTAAAAGTATTTCTGCAAAAGAGCGTCTAGATTGGCACGGATGCTTTTGCGCAAAAGCATCTGTGCCCAATCTAGATGGGCTTTTGTGCAAGAAAGTTCCGATGGCCATTTTAGCCATCGGGCTTTCTTGCACAAAAAATTAAGGTGCCTGTCTACACTGGCCCTCTTGCACAAGTATTCTTGCACAAGAGGGCTTATTCCTGAGCAGGAGTGTCAAAGTATTTGTGCAAGAAGCACTGAATTCTTACATTAGAATGTCAGTGCTCTTGCACAAATTCAAGCAGCCAGTGTAGACAGCTGGCAAGTTTTTGCACAAAAGCAGTTGCCAGTCTAGATGCACCCATAGTGTAGACATAGCCTGAGGCAAAAACTTGCCAGCTGTCTACACTGCACGAGCATTCTTGTGCAAGTAAATTTACAGTATAGCATTGTAAAACAGGGCTTCTTCCAGAAAAGTTATTCCTCTCCCCATGAGGAATAAGCCCTCTTGCACAAGAGCTCTTCCACAAGAGGGCAGTGTAGACAGGCAACATGAATTTCTTGCACAAGAAGCCCCTATGATTAAAATGGCCATCAGAGATTTCTTGCACAAGAGAGCGTCCACACTGCCATGGATGCTCTTGCACGAATGCACATCTCTTGCGCAAAAGCACATAGCAGTATGGATGCGCTCTTGTGGAAGATTTTTTGCTCCCAGACAGCGACCCGCACCTGATGGGGAGAGGGTTACACCTGTCCCCCAAGGAGTGCTGCTCTCGGGGCAGCCTGTGTGCAGGGCAGGGGCTGCCCCACACTATTGCTTGTGGGACTGGCTGTGAGTTGCTGCCCAGGGCTGAGGGAAGCTGCTGCCAGCTTCCAAGGTTTGCAGATAGCTGGGGGCTGGGGTTGAGGCTGAGGCTGGGCAGTGACATGTGGCGAGGTGGGGGGAGGGAGGCAGCTGGGTGCTGCAGGGGGCAGGAGGCTCTGAGAGCCAGAGTGAAGGGAGGGGGAAGAGGGGTGCGGGGAACCACAGGGCCCTCCCCTTGCCCCTGCTTGTGCTCCTTCCTCTGTCTCCTCCTTCCTTCCTCTGGTCTCCTGCAGCCCAGCCCCTTCCTGCTGAATCCCTGCTCACCCGCCTCCTGCCTTCCCACCAACTCCTGCAGGGAGAGCAGGGAGCTGGCCTGCGGCCTGCGCGACACCCACCTTGCAGGGAAGGGCTGGGGCTCAGCAGACAGCAAGAGGCTTCCCATCTGGTGACAGTCAGGCTCCAGCCAGTGTTGTGGAGGTGCAGCCCTTTGAGAATCCTCACCCTCCGGGGCCCCTCTGTCCAAAAAACCCTGCCCTCTTCCTGCTGCGGCTCTGGCTCCCAGGTGGGGCTTGCTAGCAGTGCTCCCTCTGGCTTTGCAGGGAAGGGGTGCATCCACTGGTCCCATGTCCATCTAGAAAGAGAGAAAGACCAACCTGCCACTAGTGCCATGTTATTACTGGCTACTCTGCTTATGCCAACCCCCACCCCCCCGTCTGCTCTATCCCCCCAGCACAACTTGTCTGACAACGGCCGTGTGTGGGACAACCACAGACTGTCGTTATTGGTCAATACAAATATGCTAACGTGCCCTCACCAGCCCAAATGGTCTAGCAGGCAGGGGATGTTGCTGGGGCCGGGCACGAGGCGGGGCTGGGGGTGAAGTGCACACCAGGCACTGCAGGGGCCAGGCATGGGGAGGTGTGGGGGCAGAGTGGGTGGGGGGCACTGTGGGGCCTGGGACAGTAATGGGGAGAGGCAGGTACAGAGCAGTGGGTGGGGAGCGCTGTAGGAGCTGGGGAGGGGGAGAGTCTGACAGGTTGCAGCCGTGGGGGCAATGAAGGAAATGGACAAGGGCAGGCAGGCATAGGCAGAGGGGAGGTTCAGGGAATGGGCCGGGCTCAGGCAAAGCACCGATGGCAGACATTCTGCAGGGACTGAGGCAGTTTTAGGGAGGGAATGAAGGTTCAGCTGGTAGGGGGTGCTGCATGGGCTGAGCAGGGTGCACAGGGCGGGGTGCTGCAGAGGCCAGGCAGGGTTCACAAGGTGGGGGCTGCAGGCACCAGGCAGGGCAGAAACGGCAGGGGATGGGCAGGGTGAGAGGCTGCCATGGCTCCTTCCCCATTCTGGCATGATAAATGAAGAAGTGGAGGCCAGCAAAAGTACCCCAAAATCTTGTGTCACATTACTGGATTTTGAGGGGAGCAGCCAGATCACTGATGCACCCCTAGGGGGAGGTGTTGGCCCCAAAAATGGTATAAAAGGGGGCCATGTGGGGTGTTGAATAGAAGCTTACTGTCTGCTAATCCTATGTATGCTAGTCATGTGATTGTATAATGTCTGTGTGTGTAGTTAGGAATCTGTAATCTGTGTGAATACTGAATATTTCCCTGCATGTGGTTGAGCAGTGGCCAGAGCCTGGCCTATGGACATGCTAATCAGCAAGGTCCTGTGGGACAATGGCACTCAATGGGCCAAGGACACACCTAAAGAATGAGTGGTGACTCATACCTAAGGGCTACCAGCAGGGGACACAGGAATAAGCCGTGGGCCAGGTGACCTGCTGTAGCCAAGAAGAGACCAGGAAGGAGGGATAAAGAGGCCATGTGGTGGACTCCATCTTGGTCTTCAGCTCAGCACTTCATCCCAGATGCAGCAGTGCAGGGATCGAAGAGCCCGGAAGAACTGTGGACCCATCCTGATCCTAGGATGCGCAACAAGGACTTTTAAGCCAGCAGATGTAACATCTCTGCTAGAGCCTGCATCGAGAACTGGGCGATTCGATGCATGTAATGTACTTTCCTTTAACAACCTTACTCTCATGCTTTTCTTTATTGTAGTAATAAACCTTTAGTTGTTAGATGCTAAAGGATTGGCTCAGCGTGATTTGTGGGTAAGATCCAGAGGGTAAATTGACCAGGGATCTGTGGCTGGTTTCTTGGAACCGTACAGAACTTGTCTGGGGTAGGTGGGATTGGGTTCTAAAACCCCCCACCGGTGTATAGGCCCAGGGCCATCTGGGGCACGGATATTGCTGGGGTGTCAGAGGGGTTTTGCTCGGGAGGCTTCAGGCAGGTAGCTGAAGTGCTCTGTGGGACTGGTTTGTGGCCTGTTTAGAAGGGTCACCAGTCTGGGGGCTGTAAGGAGCCCTGAATTTGAGCAATTCGCCCTGAGCGGACGCCCTCAGCTGTGCCTAGACCGGCCTGGTCCGTCACAGTGGCGTAGTCGGCAGGATCCACAGATCTTGGTCAATTGAGCTTTGGGATCAGGACCCCACACTGTCTAAATTTGATTTTAGCTACTGAGAGTTTGTTTGGTTAAAGAGCAGCTGCAATGAGTCAGTTACAGTATGAAAATCTGGACAGAGAGGCTCTGGAACTCTTGTGCTTGGAAGGAGGCATTGCCTTTAATGAGGAAGTTTCTAATCTGGAGCTGGCATTTTTGTTAATGGTCAGAAATGCTACAGAAGAAATAAGGGTATGTCTACACTACAGCGCTAATTCGAACTAACTTAGTTCGAATTAGTTAATTCGAACTAAGCTAATTCAAACTAACGCAGCTAGACCTAAAAACTAGTTCGAATTAGCGTTTTGCGAATTCGAACTAGCGCATCCACACTGATTAGACGCAGGGGCGCATTTAAGGGCACCTGAAACCGGTTCTGGCAGGGCATCAGGTCAGTAGTTGCGTTGTGTGGCTGCTGTCTGAGGCTACCTGAGGCTCGTGCTTGAAGGGACCCCCCTGGACAGCCGGTTCTCAGCTTTTCCTTCTTGCTTGCCAACCTCGCCGAGGGACAGCAAAGCGTTGGTCTCTGTGCCCGTGTGTGTCGGTGCTTCCCTTCGGGGATGCCGCCACAGGTGGCAACATGGAGCCAGAGCTCGCCCTGCACCTTCTGGTGCACTTTCTGGACTTGCTGCTGCAAGCCTGCCAGCAATGGCTGGAGGCTGCCTGGCACCACCTGGTGCACATCAGCCCCCTGCCTCTCTGCCTGGCCGCCCTGGAGCGCTGGGAAGACCGACAGTGGACCCAGAATTTCAGGATGAGGAGGGACACCTTCCTGGAGCTCTGCAAGTGGCTCGCCCCTGCCCTGCGCAGAAGGGACACTCGCATGAGGCCCGCCATCCCCCTCCAGAAGCGTGTGGCCCTCGCCCTCTGGAAGCTCTCCACACCGGACAGTTACCAATCCGTCGGGAACCAGTTTGGCGTGGGAAGATCCACCGTCAGAGTGGTGCTCATGCAGGTATGGCACTCACCGGCCACTGGACCGGGCGGGGAAGGAGGGCTGCAAGGAGGGGATGGGCTGCCCCAGGGCAAAAGGGGGGGGAGGGAGGAGGTGAAAGTGCCCCGCACCGGTCTCTCCCAGCCATACTACACGCCACCCGGGGCGGTTGCTTCCAGGAGTGGGGCATGGGGCACTGCCAGGGCACGAACACTCCCAGCCACCCGGGCGCCCCACTGATTTACGCTTTGCTGTGTCTCTCCACAGGTGGTCAGGGCCATCAACCAGGTGCTGCTCCGCAGGGTGATCCACCTCGCCAACCCGGACGCCATCATCCGGGGCTTCGGCACCCTGGGCTTCGCCAACTGCGGGGGGGACATCGATGGGACACACATCCCCATCCATGCCCCGGAACACCAGGCCTCCCAGTACGTCAACCACAAGGGGTATTTCTCCGTGATCCTGCAGGCCGTGTGTGACCACCGGGGACAGTTCACGGACATTAATGTGGGCTGGTCCGGCAAGGCACACGACGCACGGGTGTACCGCAACTCCTCCGTGTGCCAGAGGCTGCAGGCCGGGACCTTCTTCCCCAACAGCCACATCAGGGTCGGGGACGTGGACATGCCCGTCTGCCTGGTGGGGGATGCCGCCTACCCCCTACAGCCGTGGCTGATGAAGCCCTACACAGGGCACCACAATCCTTCCCGCCAGGCCTTCAATGCCAGGCTCACCAGGGCCCGCATCGTGGTGGAGGGGGCCTTCGGGCGACTGAAAGCCCGCTTTCGATACCTCCTCACCCGTCTGGACCTCGCCGAGCACAATATACCTCCTGTAGTGGCAGCATGTTCTGTGCAGCACAATTTGTGTGAGAGAAAGGGGGAGGCTGTCAGCCGACGGTCAGGGCAGTGAGTCCTTATGACCGGTTGAAGTTCTTTTAAATTGTGCTTGGTTCTGTTACAGCAACTGAAGGAGTCAGGTTAAAGCTTAAACAGTTACTATTTTATCGTTACAGGGTAAACTTAGTTGTTAACTGGGGTGTTGGGACAAGGGCTATTAAGCGGTTTAGTCCCATGATCGTAGACAACCCTGTTGTCCATCGTGTTGGGTAAGCAAAATCAATTCTTGGAACAATTTCTACTCCAGTTAAAACATACTTCCACCCTTGCTTACTGGTGGGTGGTGGACCAATATACTTGCCAGGTTGCCCATAGTATTTTTCCATCTCTTAGCCTGGCAAACTGTTGCCCTTCTGTTATATGTTTCCTGAGCTCAGCACATAGGGTGCAAGCTTGTACCAGATCTCTGGCTTGTTTGTGGGTGATAGGCCAGCCCCTGGCCTGTGCCTGCCGCACCAGCTCATCGCTTTCTGTGTGTTCCAAGGTTTCATGTAGCCAAATGTACAGGCATTCCCAATCCACCTGGGCAGCAAAAATTTGTACTGCTGCATCTGCTAGGTTATTTAGCTGTGCAGTCAGAGTGTTATTCTTTTGGTGAGCTGCCACATGACCTATGCTTACGGCATTTTGGGTTGCATACTAGTATATCCATTTCCAATATTCCAATCTCCAAACAGGCTTTCCCCCCATTTCCCAGTTATTATTTTTCCAGTTAATTATTCACTGGGTGGCTTCAGCCCATATAGCATAGGAGTTAGTGTAGATGGTACTGGCCCCTGCCTCACAAGCTAATTTGATTGCTGCCAGCTCTGCAAGCTGAGCTGTTCCTTCTATGTTTGTGGTCAGGGGTGCAGTGGATGTGTCTGCTGAAACAGCAACAGCCTTCCCTGTCCACTTTCCTTTGAAATAGCCAGGCAGCCTGTATTCACATATAATGTTGAATTTAAAAGCAAGCCAAAAGTGTTATCAACTCAGCCTTGAAAAGAGACAGTGAAGTTTCAAAGCTTGAATTTCTAAACTAATAATTTGGTTTCTAGAAAATTAAATTTAACCTTAAGAGTTGAATGCCCAACAGAAGCACTAACCAATTTGTGCCTTGTCTATTTGCAATTTTAAGCAAGAGGACATTATCCAAAACAAAATAAAACTAGTTCATTTGAAACCCACAAAATAGAGTTACAATATAGAGAGCTCATTCTTTTATGCAGTTAACCAATTAAGTTTCAGTAGAATCCCTAATTTTCCTTTACAGATTTAACAAAGGTGTCCATAGACAAGTGTTTACATTTGATTGTTTCTTTGCCTAGATGGTTTGCACAGTGCTTAAGGAAGAGGCTGCAAAGAAACAAGATGTCATTTTTAAAGCAAGTTTCCCTTCACATATTACTACCATTGCTTAATTCTTTCCACACTCCCACGGAGTCCACCTTTTATCTTCACATTCCCTCAAATCACTTGCTTTGTCCTTTCAAAGAAAATGTTTCTCATTCCTAGTAACTTTCCAATGTCTGCTCTACTTTCCTTATTCCTTCAACTATGCCCATAGGGCTCCAAACCTTTTGCCTTCCCCTTTTTACATGCTTTTTCCTTCTTATGGTCCATCCTAATTCCTGCTAAATGACTTTTCCAATGACACAGGTTTGTCTACTATTAATTTGGTAAGGAGGGTGAGCTTGTTCACTAAACCTCATACCTCCTGGTCCTTTCTTAAGCATATTCCTGAGGAAAGAAAAAAAAAATAAATCTGAGAGTTGCTTTAACTCTCAGCACCCATCCTTAAGGGAATCTAGCTCGTCTGGGTACTGAGGGTCATGCATTTCTACCTCTCCACTTCTGCAGCAGAGGCTTTTACATTTTTGCAGTTTCATATTTGCATTCTTATATTCAGTCAATTTTGAAGAACACCTCATTACAGGGTTTCCATAGAAGACAAGCTGGAGCTGTTTCCCTCTCCATTGGAGCCAAGGGTTTACATATCCACAGGTAGTTAGCCAATTTGTCTTCTAGGTCTGAAATTGTATGAACAAGCAGTTAACACTTGATCAGACCATGGGCTATGCCCGAATCTTTGCAAGATTTTGTTCAAAAGGACAACATCTTTTACAAATGCCAATTTCTCAGTCTTCTCTCTGCCTTCTTAAAAGACTCCTTACATTTAAACTTTTTCTAGTATACCCAACCTCCTATTGGGACTAAAATAGCAATACCAATACCTCCTTTTTCTTTCTGGAGGGCTACAATTAGAACTTTCTGATTTCAGGTAGTTTGCTGATCAAACTTAGCTATTGCTAGGACATTTGCATCACAAAGGAAATCACAACATGTTGTGGCTCCTGGATCCTCCACAGCATTTGAATTTGTTTGCAGTTTTTACTCATTCTATAGTATACATGGCATGTTACAGGAAAATGTGCAATCTTTGTTTATAACACTACTTAGCCACATTAAACTTTGCATAGGATGTAACTCTTTTTTATGCTCACAGTTTTCCTGTACTTTCATTAAACAACTTGGACTGAAAGTAAACCAAACCAATTTGTTTTAAACCTACAAACAAGATTACTGGACCTTAAAACTTCATTTATTTACACTCTCTCTCTCTATATATATATCTACACACAGATACACATACATTCTCTCTGAACCTTTCTTACACTATTTCTACATAGCTGTACAACAATTATATTCCTTTTTATTCATTGGGGTAGTTCAGTTCCAATAGAACTCCTTCCCTTAAGAGTTCTTTTAGCAGACTCTCTAATCAAATGTACAGATTTGAGTCAAATTTGCCTGGATTATTTACAGACATTCCTTAAGAAAAAGGGCCCATTTTTCCTTCAGAATGACTGTAAAGAAACCACAATTTTCTATCTACACCATTTTAGCATTTGCACAACTGCTCAATTCTCTCCATTCTCTGTACAGTTAAATTCTCTGTGGGTTTTTCTTTTCTTAAAACTTTCTTATCTTTAAAATTAAAAAACTGGCCTTGTTTCTGATATTACTCTTGTAAGTATGTTTTAAGGATTTAGATTTCTAGTACTTGTACTTACTGCCTTTTTCTCAGTTCTACCACGAGGCCTTCAATCTAGCTGTTGCCTGCCTGCTTGTCAGGGCCTGATCCTGTTTTCCTTGCTAAATGGAAAGTGGCCCCTTTCCACAGACTCAGGCTTTGTCCCATTCTTTAACTTGCAGGCAGTTCTATACTTACAGAACTGCACCCACAACTCCTCAGGACTTCCCCAATCCCTTTCTAACATTTCTCTATCCCATTTTGGGTTGCCCCAACCTTCCTGGGCAAACCCTTTCTCTATACCACTAAAATCCATGTCTATCATGACAGACTTCATGTTGCTGTATGTGAACCAGTAGCACAATCCTGCCGACTACGCCAATTCTGATTTCAGCCGACGGTCAGGGCAGTGAGTCCCTTATGACCGGCTGAAGTTCTTTTAAATTGTGCTTGGTTCTGTTACAGCAACTGAAGGAGTCAGATTAAAGCTTAAACAGTTACTATTTTATTGTTACAGGGTAAACTTAGTTGTTAAATGCTACTGCTGTGTTACAGATAACACAGCCACTACAAAGGACAGGACAGAAATTACACTAAGAAGTCACTTACAGGTACCATGAAACCCCTTTGGTTCTCTGAGCTCTTATTAAATGCATGCAAAATAGACACATAGCAAGTATATATTCTTACCCCTGCGTTCCAGACTTGGCGTGGCCAGCATCTTTCTCTCAATCCCTCGGGAAAAAGTAGGGCGAGGTTGGGCGTCCCACAGACCTCGGGAGACAATCAATACCTGCCAGCAGGTGTAGATGATTGAAGCTCAAATGGGGTGGGCTACTGAACCTCTTTTTATACTCCTTGGGTCATGTAGGCTTCTTCCTGGGCTCAAGTGGCCAATTAGAAAAAATGGCTTTGAACACCAAGTTTCCCACGAAGGGTGCAAAGCATAATTTACACCTGGGAAAATGCAGACAATGGGCACCTCTGGTATGTGTTGGGCGAAGATTCCTCTCCTGGGACAGTGCAGTTGTGTCAATTACTGGTACTAGCCATCAGGGCGACGGGAGGCCCCGGGTCGTCAGCTAGCCCATTTACTGTCTGGTTTCTGTTTATGGTAGAATCAGGGACAGGCAGCACACCTGCGTTCCCAGGGCTGACTGCCTTTCTCTTGCTCTCGGGGGGGGGGGGGGAAACAAGATGGGGTTCGTGGAAAACCAAGATGGGGTTTGTGTCTGGCTACAGAGGCTTTCCTGCCAGCCTATATGGCTGAGGCTGACCGCATGGCTGGCCACTACGCTCAGCCCCGCACCGCCGCTGTCCGGGAAGCCCACCGGGGGGCCGTCCGGATCCAGGAAGCCCTGAGGGAGAGCTTCCTGGTGGAGGAGGAGGAGGATTGAACTCTCCCTGCATGCCCCCCTGGGGCCTTCTTCCACCCCCCCTTCCCCTTTCCCCTTCCTAACCACCCTTCCTAATGTCAAATAAAGACACCTGTTTTGGCAAACAACCTCTCGTTTTATTTAACATAAGTGGGGTGGGGGACGGAGGAGTGAGGGTGGGAGACAAGAGGGGGAAACCTGGGAGGAGGGAGCTGGAAGGGGAGGGAAGGGAGGAAGGGAATGGAAAACTCAAGGGTGGGGTTCTGGCTGCCTCTCCCATCTTGCATCACTGTGGGTGTGGGGGCCTCGGGGAGGAATGGGTGTGGAGGTTGGGGCAGGAGGGACGGGGGCTGCGGAGGAAGCAGGAGCAGGGGAAGCAGGGGGAGCAGGAGCAGGAGGAAGCGGGAACCGGTCGAGGAGGCTCTGGAGGTGGCCTCTGAGGGCACGGCTCTGCTCCTCCAGCGCCTCCAAGCTCCGCTGGCGCAGCCGAAGGTCCTCCTGGATCCAGTGGTCCTGGGTGCGGAGCTGGTGATCCAGGAAGTGGAGGTGCTGCCGCTGGTACTCCTCCTGGTTCCTGGCTCTCCTGCTGGCCCGGGCGCAGGTGGCTGCTGCAGGCGGGGTGGTGTGCCCTGCAGGCCCAGGTGCTGCGGCTGTGGTGAAACAAGAGCAGCGGTCAATTCTCCCTGGGGCCCAGGTGGCTGAAACCCAGCCCCCTTCTGCAAGGCCAGGGCCCCTGCATGACACCCAGCTGCTGCTCTGTGGTGGGCAAGGCCCAGGCGCACGGTCCCTGGGCTCCCTCTCCCCTCAGCCCTTCATACACATAAGGGGAGCATGATGGTACTCACATGTGGAGGCCTCCCCGGCCTCGAATGACACAGGCTCAGTGGGGTGCCTCGGGGGTCCTGGTTCTGGTGCAGGCTGCCGCCAGGCTCCTGGCTCTCGGTGTCCTCCTCCTCCTCCTCCATGTCAGGGAGTGGTCCCTCTGCCCTGGGATCCATCACCACTCGGGGGGCAGGGACAGCATGATCCCCCAGGATGCAGTCCAGAGCCAGAAAGTGGGGGCAGGCCTCCTGGTCGGCCCCTGGCAGGCAGGCCTGGGAGTAGGACTGCTGCAGGTCCTTAATCTTGCAGCAGACCTGCTCCCTGCTGCGGTGGTGGCCTCTGGCGGCCAGGCTGGCAGCTATGAGGCCATAGACGGCCACGTTCCTGTGCCTAGTGCAGAGATCGTGGACATTGGAGGATTCCCCCAAACCTGGATGAGGTCCACGATCTCCGCAGTAGACCACGTGGGCGCCCGCCTCTTGCGTCCCCGGGCAGGCTCCTGGGAGCCGCCAGGCTGGTCCCGGGAAGAGGGGGAGGGCTGAGGGGCATCGGGTGGCTGGCTCATGGGGTGTCAGGTGCAGGGTCTGCTGGCAGGGTCTGCTGGCAGCCTTGCAACTGGCACAAACACTGTAGCCAGCCAGTGCCCCTTTAAGGGTGGGAGGGGGGCAGTAGAGTTTGCCTGGTGTTGGCCAGAGTGGCCAGCAGGGCAACCTGGGAAGGGCTAGCCTCCCACTAGTTCAAACTAAAGGGCTACACAGCCCTTAGTTCGAACTAGTAAGTTCGAACTAGGCGTTAGTCCTCATGAAATGAGGTTTACCTAGGGCGAACTAAGCGCTCCGCTAGTTCGAATTAAGTTCGAACTAGCGGAGCGCTAGTGTAGTGCCTATCAAAGTTAATTCAAACTAACGTCCATTAGTTCGAATTAACTTTGTAGTGTAGACATACCCTAAGAGTGCAGGATCCAGTAAGGAGAATGCAACTTAGATGTAAACGAGAAGTGGAGGAGTTTCGTCTGCTATCACAACAGAGAATACAGAGGCTAGACCGAGAACATGCAGAGAGAATGGCAGAGTGGGACAGACAAATCAATCAAGGCCGGGAAAACGCTGCCAGATTTGAACTTCAACCCAAAAGAATTGAAGCACAAAAGGAACTGTGTCCTCCTGAAAGTTCAGTGTATGACCGTGTGGGCATGTTAGGTAATGTTGTAACACAGCCCCGAAGCATGTATGAGGTTTGTGAGGGGGGTACAGGTAACTCTGGGAAGTTTTCTGGGGCTAGTCAGTTTTATTGTAACCGAAAGAAAAGTGTCTCTAAATGTTTGCCTGTGGCTGTTAGCCATGAATCTGCGAGTGATGCTTCTAAGGGCCTGTCTAGTGCCTCAAAGGCGAAGCTGAAATCAACACCAGGGTGGAAAAAGCCCAGAAATCAGAGAAAGTTTTCTGGGGCTGGTCAGTTTTACTGTAACCAAGGGGAAAGTGTCTCGAATGTGTGCCTGTGGCAGATAGCTGTGTGTCTGTGTAGGGGGGCAGTGTGCCTGTGAGTGAGGGACCCAAGGGCCCATCTGATGCCTCAGAGGTGAGGCTGGAATCAGAAACAGGGCAGGAAGGGCCCAGAAATCAAGGAAATGTTTCTCTGGGGCAGTCTGGAGTGGCTGGCCAGAGTGAAGTTTTAGTTGAGGAGTTGGTGGCTAGTGAGGTTTGTAGAATTGAACCTGTACAAGGTGAAAAGGAGTGGTGTGAAGCACAGTGTGTGCAAGCTGGAAATTTGGCTGGTGGAAGTAGCAGTGGGGCAGTAAAGGAAGCCATCTCAGTGTCTAGCTGTATGCCTGAAATTAGCCAGGGGTGTTGGGACAAGGGAGAAGCTGTCTCTGGTTGTCTGTCTGTGCGTGGGGAAGAGTTTCTTCCTTTGTCTGAGGAAGGTGCCCCACAGCCTGTGATGGCTGAGGGCAGTGCTGTTGTCCCAGAGTTGGGTCTGGACACAGAGAAGGCCCAGAAAGGAGGTGGCTCTAAGTTTGTGTCTGCTGGGGAGGAGGATGCTGTGACTTGTGTAGATCCAGTCAGTGTTTTGCCAGAAACCCAGAGATCAGACAGTGGTGACCCTGATGTTGTGCCTGATGCTGCTGTGTTGCTGGAAGAGGGGGGAGTGACTCTGTGGGACCAGGGTGACCCCTTAGCCTGGGCACAAGGAGAGAATGAGGGTCTGCTAACTCTGGAGCCTAATGATGGTGTGGAAGTTTACAGCCATCTAGAGAGCTGCAAAGGGAGAGAAGGTGCCTCTGACCCTGTCTCTTGTGAGTCTGTCTGTGTGCCTGAGAGAGAATTGTCTGTGAATCCACTGGAGGGGCCAGAGAAGACTCAGGGAGTAAAGGAATTGCAGGAAAAGTTGGTTGTGGCTCAGCAGGGCAAGGCTGCTGTGGAGCCAGAGAAAGGTGAACTGTTGCTTAAGGAAGCTTATAGGGAAGAGAGTCCTGGCAGTGCTTGTAGCAAGCAGTTTGCAGTAACTGAGAGAGGTGAGAATGCCTGGCTTAGAGAAGTGATAGAAATGTAGCCGTGTTAGTCTGGTGTAGCTAAAACAAAATACAGGACTATGTAGCACTTTAAATACTAACAAGATGGTGGGGAAGGAAGGTGAATGCCTGTGAGTTAATGATATTAGAGGTGGGGAAGGGTAGATGTCTGTGAGTGAATAGTGTTAGAGGTGATAATTAGGGAAGCTATCTTTGTAATGGGTAAGATAGCTGGAGTCTTTGTTCAGCCCCCCCCCCCGCAGAGAGTGTCGAATTTTAGCATGAATGCCACAAAGAAAAAACAGTTGCTTGCCATTTCAACCAGAAAGAACACTGTCTCAATGACCTACTCACCTGCATCCTACTTCAGAAGACATTCAAATCTGCACTTGAAAGAGAATTCTCTGAACTGGCATTCATGCTAAAATTCGACACTCTCCGCGGGGGGGCTGAACAAGGACTCCAGCTATCTTACCCATTACAAAGATAGCTTCCCTAATTATCACCTCTAACACTATTCACTCACAGACATCTACCCTTCCCCACCTCTAATATCATTAACTCACAGGCATTCACCTTCCTTCCCCCCGCCCTGCATTCCCCTTCTGTTCTGAAATGTGATTTGTCCTTTTCATATGTGCTCACTTTTTTTTAATTGTATCCTTTGGTATATATGGCTGTGACTATTTTCTTCCACTATTTGATCTGAGGAAGTGGGTCTGGCCCACGAACGCTCATCATCTAATAAACCATCCTGTTAGTCTTTAAAGTGCTACATAGTCCTGTATTTTGTTTTGGCTTAGACAAGGCATTCAGGAGAAAGCTCTGCCTGTAAAAGGCAGCAGCTTGTTGTGAGGGTGTTGGGTCATGTACACTTGCTTGGATGTGCCGCCCTGGTACCCACCAGCAGCACTGCCTCCGAGAGCCTCTCCCAGTGCAGAGACCTCCATCCTGGCCCTCCCTTGTTGGCCCCCCGAATCCTGTGTGGGGAGGACAGACCTGCCCCAAGAAAGTGCTGCTTCTGGGGCAGCCTGTGTGCAGGGCAGGGGCTGCCCCAGGCTGCTCCCTGTGGGGCTGAAATTGGATCCCTACAGGGGCAAAGGGAAGCTTCTGCAGTCCATTGTTTGTAGGGAGTGGGATTCAGCAGAGGGCAATGTGAGAGCAAGAGGGCGGTGAGGGGGGAAGAGGGGTGTGGCATAAGTCCCTTCTAGAGTGCGCGCCTGCATGGGCTGCACAAGTAAATGTAACCCCGCCCATAGCCAGAACCTCCTCTCCACTTTCTTGCACATGGCTGGGCCGGGGACTGGGTGGGAGAGTGGGGAGCCAGGGCCACGTGGCAGTTGCGTAGCTTCTCCAGGAAAGAGGCTGGATCGGGGGCTGGCTCTGGGCCTGTCATACAGCTGCTTCTGGGGCCAGAGCCTCTCACACCCCTCTCCCCCTCCCTGCCCTCTGGCTCTCAGAGCCCCCCGCCCCTGCAGCACCCAGCTGCCTCCCCCACCTTCTGCCTCCCCCCGCTCTCTACAAATCCTGGGGGAGGCAGCAGCTTCCCTCAGCCCCTGGCGGCAACTCGCAGGCAGCCCTGCAAGCACCAGGTGGGGAGTTGCTGCCTGTGAGCAGGGCTCAGGCTCCCTGCAAGGGGGGGCTGGGCTGGGGTCTCTGCGCTGGGAGAGTCTCTCGGGGGCAGCACATCTGAGCAAGTGCACATGACTCACTATTGGGGCACAAGACAAAACTCACTACGCTTCTGGGTGGGAAATCTTAGAGGGAACAGTGGGTGCAGAACAGGAGCAGAGAGGTACCATGAGCAATGGCACTGCAGCCTGGCTCTGGCTCTGGCTCCAGCAGGTGTCCACTACATAGTCTGGGAGCATCTGGTCAGCCGCTACAAAGCCCTGGCTGTAGCTGCAACTTTCATCTCTGGAACAGCCGTGGGGCAGGCCGGGGCCCAGCCTCTGACCCTGGCCCCAGCCTCTGGACTAGCCGCCCCACAGGCCTGACCTAGCTGCCAGAAGCTCCCAAGGGTGCAAGTGACTTAGCGCCATGGAGAGCGCAGCCGGGGTCAGTGTGTGGTTTATGACTTTCTGGCCACGAAAGCAGCTGACGAGAGGGGGGTTGGTGAGTGCAGTGAGCAGGGGGAAACAGCCCACCAGTGTTTTCTTAGACTGAGTCATCTTGAGGATATCGGTCTCACCACTGTATTTATTTGTAGTGGCAACATTAGATCAAGTGGGTTTGGTATTTTTGGTGTTTGGTGGAAACTTTGGGTGATGATGGTGTGTTTGCAAATGATTTGCTACATTCTGTTAGTTCCGTAAGGATATGTCTACAATGCTCCTCTCTTGCGGAAAAACAAATGCAGACGAAGGTAAGCATGGAATATTGCTGTGCTTCATTTGCATAATTAATGAGGCCCAGTTTTTGTGCAAGAGGCTTTTGCACAAAAAAAGCCATCTGTACTGCTTCTTTTTGCACAAACCCCCCCTCTTGCACAAGAACCGTTCTTTCACATTTTTTCCATTTACACAGCTCCTTTTTGCACAAAAGCTCCTTGCTCAAAATTAATTATGCAAATGAAGCACGGTGATATTCCACACTTAGCTTCATTTGCATTTGTTTTTCCACAAGACAGGGGCAGTGTAGACATAGCCTAACGCAGACATTTCCTAAAGTGGCAGTTAGAGTTAGTTGTGATTTTTAATTACTCCTAAATAGTAAGTGCAGCCCGGGGCACTGTAGGGGCTGGGCATGCGGAGGTGCTGGGGGCACAGTGGATAGGGGCCTCTGCAGTGACCAGACAGCTAAGTTCTCTCTCAGCTGGGCACAAAATTTTCAGTCCCACCTACATCCACAGTGAAGCCGTGCACTCGCCTGTCTTACATGTGGCTGGGGAGCTGGTGGACGAGGACTTGGTGGGAGAGGAGGAGCCAGGGCTCCAATGTGGCTGCCCAGCTGATTGCAGGACGAGGTCCTGGGATAGCCGGCTGGCAGCCCCATGGGGGCGATGGGCCTGGGGCCAATCTCGACTCCACATGACCCCGCCCTGGGAGCAGCAGGGCAACCACCACATGGCCCTGGCCTTTGCTTCAGCCCTTCCCTGGGACTGGAGCCATGGCCAGGGCTGCCTTGTGGCTTCTCAGCTGCTCCTGGGGGCTGGAAATGCGGGTTGACCTGGGGCAAGAGCTAGGCCTGCTGGGCAGCTGCTCTCAGCATCGGAGCTGGAGCTGCAGCCTGGGCCATGTGGCGGATGACTGCTGGTGCTGGCACCAGGCTGCCTTGCAGTTGCTCCTCCGTGGAACGAGGTGTAACGGTAGTTCGAATTAGAAAGCCTAATTCAAACTACCTACTCCATGCCGTGTGTAGCTGCGGGCACGGAGTCCGAACTACCGGGGATTTAAAAATGGCGGCGCCTGGCAAGATGCAAATGAAGTCCAGGATATTTAAATCCCAGGCTTCATTTGCAACTTCGATTGACTACATTAACCACCCTAGTTCGAACTAGGGTGGTAGTGTAGACATACCCTTAGTGAGGTGGGGGGGGGGGGTTGGAGGTGGTTATTTTTGCATCTCATTTGTGTGGTCCCAACTGACTTTTCTGTGGGTCAGTGACCCCTGACTCAAAACAGGTTCCCTGCCCTTCTCATAAGTAAAGACAATGCTGAAACCTTTTGTGTTTGAAATAATATTTTATTTAAAAATGAAGCCTGGCCAACAAACCCCTAATTGGGGCCAAGCCCCCATCTGGCCTCAGCATCATAACACTCCTGCCCCCCTCTCCTGATCCCAAACCTGAGCCTATCATACACTAGAACCCCGTCCTGAGCCTCTCACATCCCCAAACTCCTGCATCCCCAGTCTTCTGCCACAACACTCCTACACCATCCACACACTGACAATCTGTGTCCTGAGTCCATCATACTCCCAACCCTCCCTGCCCAGGGTCCCTCACACACCCAACCCAAATTCCTGCACCCTCACATCCACAAGCCTGTGGCTGGCTCAGCACCTCAACAATACTGAGCCCAACACTGCTCAGCCTGGAGCTCCCTCCCTGAGCCAGAATCCCCTTCTCCACATTATCCTACATCTAAATTTCCTCCCAGAGCTTCCACCTCTCACCACTTCCCACACCCAAATCCCTCATTCCCACCCCAAAGCCCACACCTCCTGTCTCAATCCAGTGCAGATACGGCTAGACTATAAGGCTGTGTCTAGACTGCATTCCTTTTCCGTAAAAGGGATGCAAATTAGACACATCGCAATTGCAAATGAAGCGGGGATTTAAATCCTCCCTGCTTCATTTGCATAAACATGGCTGCCACTTTTTTCCAGCTTGGACCTTTGCCGGAAAAAAGCGCCAGTCTAGATGGGGATCTTTTGGAAAATAAACCCTTTTCCGAAAGATCCCTTATTCCTTTTTCTAAGAGAAATAAGGGATCTTTCAGAAAAGGGTTTATTTTCCAAAAGATCCCCGTCTAGACTGGCGCTTTTTTCTGGCAAAGCTCCTAGCCGGAAAAAAGCGGCAGCCATGTTCATGCAAATGAAGGGGGGCAGATTTAAATCCCCGCTTCATTTGCAATTGCGATGTGTCTAATTTGCATCCCTTTTACAGAAAAGGGATGCAGTCTAGACACAGCCTAAGAGTTTTCCAGGGACACGTTTGTTCTGCTTTTTTTTTTTGGCAGAAGAACAGACACGTTCCACGAGGAATAAGGGGGCTTCCAAAAGAGGGTTTTTTTCTGACATTTGGCCCAGTCTGAATGGGCCAAACGTTAGAAAAAACCTCTTCCAACAGAAGGATCCAAAAAAACTATGCAAAATGCGGTGTACGTTTTGCATAGCTTTTTTTGAAGAAGAAAACAAGTGGCAGTGTAGCTGTACCGTGAGAGTGTCTAAGGGCTGAGGATAGCAAGTGATAGAGAGGAGGGGAACAGAGAGGGCGGAGCCTCAAGGAAGGGGTGGGGTTTTTTGGGAGGGGATGAGATAGATCTTAGCTTGTTCTGACATTTAAAAAGTGATTTTGGATGTAAAAAGGTTGGACACCACTGCCTTAAAGGGACAGTTTTTGCAGGGGACACGGAGTTGAACCAAGGACCACTTGATCTGCAGGCAAACACTCTACCACTGAGTTACACCCCCACCAATGCTTTCCTTTTGATTCTCTGATCTTCAGGAATGTGAAGGACAGACCTAGCTTCAGTAAGTTTCATTTCTGTTCCCAGACCAGAGGGGTTAAAAATGGGCTTTGATTAAATGTCACACACACAAATAAATGCCCTGGCTTGAAAACCCACCCACAATGCTTCTCCACCTCACAGAGCTGCCGCCTCTCTGGGAGGTGGATGAACTGCAAGTGCAGGACAGCTCTCTGCCAGCATGGACAGCAGCCAATGTACCAAATATTGCTGTCTGCAGCCAGTGTTGGGAACTGAGCAGAGAGCAGGAGGGATATTTCAGACTGAATAACAATGAAATGTAAATCGCAGTTCCATCCCAAAGTTGGAGTGAAATAGCTGAGCAAGACAAGGCACATACTTCTGGTATCCCAAAAAACCCCCCGCCATGTCCAGTAAAGGCATCTGCTCTTCTGCTTATTTTTGCGGAAGAGCAAACATGCTCTTTCGGGGAGCCCTGTATACCTTGTTTTACAAGGAACAAGGGCTCCTCCAAAAGAGGAGGCTTTTCTGCCATTAGACCCCATTTACATGGGGCCAAATATTGGAAAAGCCTCTTCTGGAAAAGCAATCGTAAAAAGCTACGCAAATCCCTGTTACGGTATATTAACTTTTTGTCCTATTGTGATTAGCAAAACTGGAAACACACGGTTACATGGCCTCGTAGATGTCACAACCTCCCTAGGCAATTTATTCCAGTGTTTCACCACCCTGACAGTTATCAGGTTTTTCCTAATGTCTAACCTAAACCTCCTTCACTGCAACTTAAGACCATTTTCCCACAGTAAGAGCAATTAAAAGGCCTCTCAACTATGTTGGTTCTCTGATGTTCAAAAACCTATCAGCTACGATTGAACATTTTTGCTCAGTTAGAGCAGTTGAAATGTTTCTCTCCTGCATGAATTTTCTGATGTTTAATCAGGCTTGTGTTCTGACTGAAGCTTTTCCCACACTCAGAGCAGTTGAAAGGTTTCTCCCCTGTGTGAACTCTGCAATGGCTTTTAAGATGTGAGCGTCGACTAAAGCTTTTCCCACAGTGAGAGCAGTTGAAGGGTTTCTCCCCTGTGTGGACTCTCTGATGATTAATAAGGTTTGTGTTCTGACTGAAGCTTTTCCCACACACAGAGCAGTTGAAGGGTTTCTCCCCTGTATGGATTCTCTGATGTTTAATCAGGTTTGCGTTATGACTGAAGCTTTTCCCACAGTGACAGCAGTTGAAGGGTTTTTCCCCTGTATGGATTCTCTGATGTTTAATCAGGCTTGCATTCTGACTGAAACATTTCCCACACACAGAGCAACTGAAGGGTTTCTCCCCTGTGTGGATTGCACAATGAGTCTTAAGAAGTGAGCTCCGGCTAAAGTTTTTCTCACAGTGAGAGCAGCTGAAGGGTTTCTCCCCTGTGTGAATTGTAGAATGAGTCTTAAGATGTGAGCACCGACTAAAGCTTTTCCCACAGTGAGAGCAGCTAAAGGGTTTTTGTCCTATGTGGATTCTCTGATGTTTAATCAGGTATGCGTTCTGACTGAAGCTTTTCCCACACTCAGAGCAACTGAAGGGTTTCTCCCCTGTATGGATTGTATAATGAGCCTTAAGAAGTGAGCGCCGACTAAAGCTTTTCCCACAATGAGAACAGTTGAAGGGTTTCTCTCCTGTGTGGATTCTCTGATGATTAATCAGGGTTGCATTCTGACTGAAGCTTTTCCCACACTCAGAGCAATTGAAGGGTTTCTCCCCTGTGTGGATTGCACAATGAATCTTAAGAAGTGAGTGCCCACTAAAGCTTTTCCCACACTGAGAACAGCTAAATGGTTTCTCGCCTGTGTGGATTCTCTGATGTTTAATCAGGCTTGTGTTCTGACTGAAGCTTTTCCCACACTCAGAGCAATTGAAGGGTTTCTCACCTGTGTGGATTGCACAATGAGTCTTAAGAAGCGAGCGCCTACTAAAGCTTTTGCCACAGTGAGAGCAGCTGAAGGGTTTCTCCCCTGTGTGGATTCTCCTATGAGTAACAAGATTTGACCTCCTACTGAAGCTTTTCCCACAGTCAGAGCAGTCAAAGGGTTTCTCCACTCTGTGGATTTTCTTATGTCCAAGAAGACATGAGTGCTCATTGAAGCTTTTCCTACAGTCACTGCACTTGAATGGTTTCTCTGCTCTATGGTTTGTCTTGTGTTCAGTAACACCTAATCGGCAATGTAACTTTTTCCCACAGTCAGGGCACTCACAGAGTTGCTCAGTTGGATGCATTCCCTGATGGGTAATAAGCTTGGAGGTCCAATTGAAGTTATTACTACAGTCAGACAAGTTGAAGGGTTTCTCACCTATGTGGATTTTCTGGTGTAAAAGGAGGACCTGTTGACATTGGAAACTTTTCCCACAGTCGCTGCAAGTGTAGGGTCCCTCTTGATGAGGGATTTTCTGTTTAACAGTGTCTTTGTTTCTTTTCACACCTCTGTTCCTATGACTAGATTTACCCCATCCTTCCACTGCATGAATTCCCTGTTGCTTTTCTGGGCTAAGATGATTCTCACATGTCTTTCCCTGCTCAGGATTCTGGGAAACATGCCCTTCAGATCTTCCTAGTAACATCCCATGTGGAGCAACTTGCTCCAGTCCTGCCTGCTGAAGACTCTCCTCGTTGTTCTCCCTCAGCATCCCATCACCTGCTGGGACAGAGACAGAAACCAAACAGGAGTCATTCACTGTGCTGAGCTGAAAGGGGAACAGGAAAAGGGGGAGAAAACACCGAAACACCTGCAGGGGAGATGAAATTGTCACAGCCCTCCACTTCATGAAAACTGACTGATGAATATGAATTTTCATAAAGCATTTTCAAGATGTTACATGATGTGTTATGTCTATCATTTTTAAAGTTACAGTCTCCATAATCTGCATGCCCTGTTTTTGTGCCTGTATCATTCTTGTACGTGGAGTTAAACATACAAAGCATGAACCTGGTAGTGATTCAGTACTCAAACCAACCACCAATGACGGTTCTATTTCTGCTGTGGTTGATCCTAGAAAGTCACATGACCATGCCACAGAAAAGTCCATGTCCTTCCTGCAGAGATCTCTGTTGCAATTGCTGAGAAGCCTGTCTGTGTGCCCTCAGAGTGTGTCTGTCAGGGCCCCAAGGCAGGAAAACTCTGAAATATCCCACCTGGCTAGCTGATGGTTGGAAGGTGACTGCCTGCCTGACCTTCAGCATTGCTCAACTTTCCCTGAAATGATGGGTTACTGTAATACTAATGAATAAACAGGGATGACAAGTTAGGGACTTATCAGGGATTCCCCTACAGGAAGTTGTGGTCCCCACCAGCAGAAGGAAGATTGGCCCACTGAAAACTGCCGCTGGGTCATTCAAGAGCAGGGGTGGACAATCATTTTTTATGGGGGGGGGGGTTCACTCTCAGATTTTGTAAAGTGCTCAAGGGCCACTCATCTCTATGCAGGGGATGTGGAGTTTGGGAAGGAGGCTGGGTCAGAAGGGAGCTTGGGGTAAGGGGACTGGGGTGCAGAAAAGGGCGTGGGGTCAGAGAGGCAGTTGGGGTAAAGAAGGAGTTGTCTGGGGCAGGGGATTGGGGTGCAGGGTCCAGGAGGGAATGGGGTGCAGGAATTAATTTTGACTTGGGTGACAGAGGGAATTGTAACCTGGGGCAGGATGTGTGTGCAGAGCATTTGCATGGTGATGTGGGGAAGGAGGGGGTGGTGACCTGGGCAGGGAGTTGGGAAGTGGGAGGCCCTGGGGTGCCAGAGGCAGGCTCTGGCTGGGAGTAACTTACCTTAGGCTGCTCCCAGCCAGCAACCCAACAGGGTTCTTGAGGCAGGCACCCTCTTGCAGCAGCCCCTGGCGGCTCAGGGAGGTTACCTCCATGTATTGCTCAGAGCCATATGGCCCTGGGAAGGGTGTGGGGAGAGACTTTGTGTGTTTCCCTGCCCAAAGCCAATCATTGTACCTGGGCACGGGACCTGGGGGAAAAGAGAGTATGCAAACTCTTTCACCCCTCACAGCCAGAGCTGGGTGGCACCTACACGGAACCACCAGCCATTCTGAACAGCTGGCGGTTCAAAGCACTGCGCACCCCTGATGAAGGGTGGGGGGAGGAGACTTGGTTTAGGAGCAGGGAAGTGAGCAAAGTCTCTTGCCCCTCAGTTTCCTCCTGCTAGCACACATTTCACTGTTGAAAATGGCTGGCAGCTCCCTCCAGGCACCTCACGCTCCTGGTGGAGGGAAGCCACCAGCTTCAGGGCCCAGACAGAGCAGGCCTTGGGCCGGATCAAACAGCTTGGTGGGCTGAATCTTACTCATCCTTGCTCAAGAACTACACCCAACTTCAGGAATCTTTGCAGTTTGGGACATTTTACTAACCTGTTGTAGACAAGTGTAAGCAACTGAGGTGAAATAACGTTAAAGGTTAAGTGAAAGCTCTTCTGTGGTCCTGTTTGTGCCAGTCACCTATTGGTTGGAGGCCACGTCTCCCTGGATTTACTTCCCAACATCATCTCACACAGAGTCAAGCTACCCAGGTGGAAAGAAACCTGAGTAACACCCCGTCTCCCACCTCCCTCGCCAGACTGCAGTTGAATACAGGCTGATGGGGTAGTCAGACATGATGAAAATGCACAAGTGACACCTGCTACGAGGACACAGAAATTGGTTTCTGTGTCAGTTTAGCTGATTCCTCACCTGTGTGGGAGTCATTGAATATCTCCCCTTCCTCACAGCCTTGGAGATCTGGGACCCACAGCTCCTCCCCTCGCTCCACCCAAGAGATCACATGAGCTTTGGAGACTGGAAATCCTGTCCAGGGGAGCAATTAACCAAGTGCTGATCTTGTTCATTAAGGTTTGAACCACTTCCAGATCCACGTCACCCACCCAGAGAAGCTCCTTCCCCACGTTACAGGGACTGGGCTCTGGCTGGTACAAGATCCCAGGACACACTTACCTTCAGTAAAGGTGCCACTTCCCTGGGGGAGCTGAGCGCTTTGCTACACTCTCTAGGGTACAACTAAGTCTCCCTCAGGGTCCGTTCCATTCCCCCTGCCCCAGGGCAGGACAGGAACACACTGCTCAGAAAAGGAGCTCCAGTGAGGGCTCACAGGTCTGATATCAAGGCCCCCAGGCAGGGCTCAGACTGCAGCTGCCACACGGTGGGTCACTAGGACTTGGAGAGGAAGGACCCAGCAGAGCTCTAGTTCCCCAAGGGTTCTGACCACAAACTCCTGGCTGGAGAGCTTGGCTCGCCCTGATCTTTGCCTCAGAAGCTCTACTTGGGCCAGAAGGAGGCAGACGAAGTAGCCTGAGCAGCTAAGTGAGTCCTTGGCTGCCTGCTTCAAACCCTGACCAGGTGGGGGGGGGGGGGGGGGGGGACATACCCTGCAGGCACTAAGAGCAGCTGAACCCAGTCCCAGAGTTCTGATACCTGCCATTCCTGCCTGGGCCCTTCCACTCACACCTCCAGCCAAAGAACAACATGGGCAAGATGATGGGAAGCACATGGAGACTTGGGGCGTGGGAAGAGCTGCACCATTTTTATGTCCCTGAACCTGCTTCCCCTGGGAGAGGACATGGAGTAGACAGTCTCTCACACAGGAGTCAGGATGATTGGGGCTGATAGTCCTGACACTGGAGAAGCAGAGAGCAATGAGGGACCCTGAACCATACCCAACCAACTGCTGCAGAGCCCATCCAGCTTCTAATACCCGAGGGGACAGGAATCCTTACCCAGCCAGCTCACAGCCTCATAATTCTCCTGCATCACATCCCTGTAGAGGGCTCTCTGGCCAGGATCCAGCAGAGCCCATTCCTCCTCAGAGAAATACACAGCCACCTCCTCGAAGCTAACCGGCTCCGCCACAGCCATTTCATGTCCCTGGCTCTGCAGGCCAGGGACTGAACTGGAGACAGACATGGGTGTTCTGCAGCCTGTCAGAGGGAGAAAGGCAATGGGAGACATTTCAGAAAGGACTCTGATTCTTTTCCACACCCCCATTCTGCCTAGTCTCTGTCCCTGGTGACACACATGCTAGACTCTGCCACTGTGGGCAAATGCTGAGTCTAGATATTCCATAAAAAGCACACAACTTAGATGCCAAATCCACATTCATTTATCTCAACACCTGATTTGAGTTTCAACATTACTGCACCTGTAACAACGGGATTCAGTTCTGAGCTCCCAGTGTTTTCAAGAAACAAGCCACTAATTATGCTGCCTGAGCATGGATGTAGGTGTTTAAATTTAGGTTCCTGCAGCTACTCGGCTCTGGTCCTCACCAGATCTGGACGTATTGTGTCCAGTTCTGGGCCCCCCACTATAGAAAGGATGTGGACGCATCAGAGAGGGTCCAGCGGAGGGTGACCAAAATTATTAGGGGGCTGGAGCACATGACCTATGAGGAGAGAGAGAGGGATTTGGGCTTGTTTAGTCTGCAGAAGCGAAGAGTGAGGGGGGATTTGGTACCTTCCTAAAGGGGGGTTACCAAAGAGGATGGAGAGAGGCCGTTCACAGTAGTGACGGATAGCAGAACAAGGAGCAATGGTCCCAAGTTACAGTGAGGGAGGTCTAGGTTGGATATTAGGAAACACGATTTTATTAGGAGGGTGGTGAAGTACTGGAATGGGTTACCTAGGGAGGTGGTGGAATCTCCATCCCTAGGAGGTTTTTAAGTTTCGGTTTGAGAATGCCCAAGCTGGGTTGATTTAGTTGGGATTGGTCCTGCCTTGGGCAGGGGGCTGGACTTGATGACCTTGTGAGGTGTCTTCCAGCTCTATGATTCTAAAATGCCTCGTTTTCCTCCATTTATTTGTAGCACAGACTCAGGCCATCTCATAAGGACAAAACCAACAGAGACTTTATAACCCCTCCCCACAATAGACGTACAGGCTGGCTGTGTCTACATTAGCACCCTTTTCCGGAAAAGGGATGCTAATGAGACCAGTCGGAATTGCAAATGCTGCGGGGGATTTAAATATCCCCCGCGGAATTTGCATGAACATGGCTGCCGCATTTTTCCGGCTCAGGATTTTGCCAGAGAAAAGCGCCAGTCTAGACGGGATCTTGCGGAAAATAAGCCCTTTTCCAGAAGATCCCTTATTCCTACTTGAAAGTAGGAATAAGGGATCTTCTGGAAAAGGGCTTATTTTCCACAAGATCCTGTCTAGACTAGCGCTGTTCTCCGGCAAAACCCCGAGCCGGAAAAAAGCAGCAGCCATGTTCATGAAAATGCCACGGGGGATATTTAAATCCCCCGCGGCATTTGCAATTCTGACTGGTCTCATTAGCATCCCTTTTCCAGAAAAGGATGCTAATGTAGACACAACTGCTGTGTCTAGACTGGCCAGTTTTTCCGGAAAATCAGCCGCTTTTCCAGAAAAACTTGCCAGCTGTCTACACTGGCCGCTTGAATTTCCGCAAAAGCACTGACTTTCTACTGTAAGAAATCAGTGCTTCTTGCGGAAATACTATGCTGCTCCCTTTCGGGCAAAAGTCTCTTTTGCGCAAAAGTTTTGCGCAAAAGGGCCAGTGTAGACAGCTCAGATTTGTTTTCCGCAAAAAAGCCCCGATCGCGAAAATGGCGATCGGGGCTTTTTTGCAGAAAAGCGCGTCTAGATTGGCCATGGACGCTTTTCTGCAAAAAGTGCTTTTGCAGAAAAGCGTACGTGCCAATCTAGACGCTCTGTTCCAAAAATGCTTTTAACAGAAAACTTTTCCGGAAAATCATGCCAGTCTAGACGTAGCCATAGTGAAGTTAATGCCAGTCAAATGTTTACTATTAAGCTGGTGTGGTAAGTATTTGCAGGATGGGACCCTAAAGTTCATAGATTCACAGTATCCAAGATAAATGTTAATACTGCAATCTGACCCCCTCTGTGACAAGCCATTACGCTTAGCTCAGCTACCCAGGCACAAAGCTCTGTTTCCCTATAGAATGTTTCCCACAAAGTCGCCCAGTGCTGAGTTGAAAGTATCAAGAGATGGAGAATCCATCAATTCCTGTGGCTAATCACTGTCCCTAGCAAACATTTGTGCCTCCTCTCTTGCCTGGCTTCAGCTTTCACACTGAGCCGTATCCACTAGACCAGTGGTTCCCAATCTAGTTTTATACTGCGGACTGGTAAAGCCATTCACAAACTTTTGGCAGATAGGCAACATTTTCTTTGCATATTTATTATGCAAATAATGAATATGCAAATGAAATGTTGTCAGTCCATAATGGATCAGAGTTTGCCGATATCTACAACATAAAAAAAAATTCAGAGAAAGAATTCCCCTGTTGCTGTTGAGTGGGCGATTGGTGCAGGGAGGAGCACCCACAGCAGCAGGGAGCATTTGGGGCTCTCTATTTAGTAACTGAAATATTGTCAGGGGCATAGGAGCTGGTGCCACCTATTGCTACCACCAGTCACCTCTGCCCTCTCCCTTTCTGTCCCACGAGGCATCTGTTCCCCCCTTTCTGCATCTCAATTAGTCCTTACACCTCTAATCTGGACCCTTGCAAAAAAGGAGAGAATTCATTTTAGAAACCTGGATTTTGGCAACACAGAACAGAAAGACTGTTGGAGTGAAGAGCCCCATTGGAAAGTATTGTAACAATAGATGTAGCATGCAGAGAAACTGTGACACCAAAATATGTGATTAGAAGTACAAATATTCAAGTAAAATGCCCAATATTTGTATATATATCAAGTAATATAAAAGCGTGTACTTTGGGGTTGCAGGACAGGGAATTACTTACAGAAATACAGATTTTCATAAATTTGAAAGTACAAAGTTATTTCCCAAAGTATCTCAGAGCTTTCATATTTAATAACCTCGCCTGTAGTGAAAATTCAGAAAGCAAAATCTAAGTGGCTGGTGATGTGAAAAAGCCCCAGGCTCGGGGTGATCATATTTCCCTATGTTGGATACTGGACACCTGGTAAAATAACTCGTATTCAAGTGAGCTCAGCAGTAATCCATCAGAACTGAGCAGCACAAAAGTTCAAATTAACATCAAATCCCTGTTAAGCATAATGACTGTGCAGCTGGAGCCTTTTTATCTTTAAGATTTTAGGGTTCAAAAGGGCAAGGGGAACACCCCTCTACACCTCTCTCACATGACTGGGTGTCTGGAAGAGATGACTAGGGATGTTAAATATCAGTTAATTGAATAGTTGAGTAATCTCAATAATTCTTATTGGTTAGTTGACTATTCTATAGTCCCTGGGGGTGGGGCTGGAGCACATTGGCTGAGGAGCCCCCTGCCTCCTCACTCCTGAGGATAGCCCCTGCCCAGTGCTGGCTGCCAGGAGAGACCTGGTCTGCGAGGGTAGCTAGTTTAAAAAGCAGCTCCCCTCGCAGACCAGATGTCTGTTGCCCTGTACTGCTACTTCTGATAAAGAAGCAGTATCACAGGGTGGCAGCAGTTTCTGTCTAGGGGCGGGATCTGAGCTCCTGGACCCGGTTTGAACTGGAACTGAGCTGGGCTGCCTGCCCACCCAAGTCCTAATACACTTTAAATACAGAGCCGCAGCAGGGGTAGTTTCCGGACCCATTTCAAGCCAGGACTGAACTGGACTGCTGGCCAGCCTGCTAAAAAATGTACTAGCAAGTAGGGGTGAGGAGAAGTAATGTGTGTAGTCCAGTGGTCTCCAACCTTTTTACACCCAGGATCACTTTTTAAATGACAGAACAAGCCAACATCTATCGCTCTGCCCCTTCCTTGAAGCCCCATCCCTTCCTCTCTATTTTCCTCGTCTCCATCACTTGCCATCCTCAACACTTATACTGCTGCTTTTTTCCCCAATTCTTCTGTAGGAAGAGGTTTTTCCAACATTTGGCCTGTCTAGACTGGATCAAATGTCAGAAAAAACCCTTCTTTTGGAAGCCCCCTTATTCCTCATGGAAAGAGGAAAATAGGGATTACCGAAAGAGCACGTTTGCTCTTCCACTAAAAAAAGCGGAAGAACAAATGCCCCCTGGATGCACAAGAGTTTTTCTGGGATATCTCCAGAATCCTGCAAAACTCCTAGGCTGTGTCTAGACTGGCCAGTTTTTCTGGAAAATCAGCTGCTTTTCCAGAAAAACTTGCCACCTGTCTACACTGGCCGCTTGAATTTCCGCAAAAGCACTGACTTCCTACTGTAAGAAATCAGTGCTTTTTACAGAAATACTATGCTGCTCCCATTCGGGCAAAAGTCACTTTGCGCAAAAGGGCCAGTGTAGACAGCTGAGATTTGTTTTGTGCAAAAAAGCCCCTTTTTGCGGAAAAGCATCCGTGCCAATCTAGACGCTCTTTTCCACACAGCCCAGGGAAGTGGGTGCTGCCACCCTCCATCTTGGCAGGGAGAAAACTCTCTGTCTGGAAAACTTTTCCGTTAAAAGCATTTCCGGAAAAATCATGCCAGTCTACAGTGTAGCCTTACCCTTGCAGCCCTACAGTGTAGCCTTACCCTTGCTGGGTTGAGGCAGGATGTATAGGCTCTGAGGTGGGAATGAGGGACTTGGGTGTGGGAAGGGGTGAGAGGTGCAAGCTCTGGGAGGAAATCTGGATGCAGGAGGAGGTGGAGAAGGGGATGCTGAGTTGGGGTGGGGTCTTCAGGCTGGGCAGTGTTGGGGTCAGATGTAGGGTTAAGGTACTAAGCAAGCTACAGGCTTGTGGATATGAGGGTGCAGGAATTTGGGTTGGGGTATGTGAGGGGCTCAGAGCAGGGGGTTCCAGTGTATGATAGGTTCACATCTAGGGTCTGGGGGAAGGAAGAGTGAAGGAGTGTTATCATGTTATGGGCAGATGGGGGTTTGTTGGCCAGGCTTCATTTTTAAATAAAATACTATGTCAAACACAAAAAGTTTCTGTATTATCTTTATTTCTGAGAAGGGCAGGGAACCTGTTTTGAGTCAGGGGTCACTGACCCACAGAAAAGTCAGTTGGGGCCACACAAGTGAGATGCAAAATAAAAACTCCTCCATCTTGGGGGGTGTCCTTCCCTCTCATCTCCCGACCCAACACACATGTGGGGGGTTCTTGTTACTTCTGTTACTGCTTGCAAAGTGTAGTATTTTTGCTTTTTGACTGGTCTGTGCATTTCATAATTTTCATTTCTCTCTTACACTTAAATTTAATTCTTTGAGTAGTGAGTTCTAAAATGCCCAACCTATCATGGCTGGAGTCATTATCCCTGTGGTAATTGGTTTCTGGAAGTGGCTGGTGTGTCCCTGCAGCCCCTGAGAAAGGCAGAGTAGGGGTTCTCCACATGCTGTCTTTGCTGGCAAACACCACTTGCTCCTGTAGCTCCCATTGATCAATAATGAGGAACCGTAGCCAGTAGAAGCAGTGGGCTCAGTGGATGAGGGGCAGCACATGGCGCAATGAAGCCATTACTGTACATGCCAGCTGCTTTCAGGAGTAGTACAGAGCCAGGGCAGGAGGAAGCCTGCCTGAACCCTACTGTTCCAACACCCAGAAGCTGTCTGAGTTAAACAGTGCCCAGCCAGATGCTGCTTCCTGAACCCCTGTCCCAGCCCTGAGCCTCCTCCTACACCCAGCCTCCTGCCCTAGACATGAGTCCCCATGCAGCCAAATTCCTTCCCAGACTTTGCACCCCAAAACCCCTCCTGGACTCCAATCCCCCACACTAAGCTAAGACCACAGCCCCTCCCACAGTCCAAACCCCTTGTCCCAAGACCAGAGGCTGCAGCCCAACCCACTACCCGAGCCTGGTGAAAGTGAATGAGGATGGGGGAGGAAGTGAGCAGGGTGAGGTCTCGGAGAAGGGGTGGAGCCTCAAAGAAGGGGTGGGAAGGAAACGGGGCAAGGGTATTTGGGTTTGCAGTAGATTTACATTGCACTTAAGTTGAAAACGTGATCTTGTGGTTAAAAAGGTTGGAGACCACTGCATTAATCTATAGGCTTTTGCTATCAATTAATTGATTAATATACTAGACTATTACATTCCTGGAGCTGACCCTGCTGCTCTCCTTTGAGCCCAGTCCTGTAAGGAGGGATGACACACTCCCCTCTCCTGGCACCTGGAATCACATTTCTCTGGGGCAGCACATGGGCACAGGGGATATGGGGGAGCAGAATGCTATGGGGCATGAAGGGGCAGGGCAGGGAGAAGATAGCAAGAGGGGGAGGATGCAAAAGGCTGATGGGGGGCTGCAGAGGGAACAAGTCACCATCTGACGCCTGGCACCTGCTCACATGGACCGGCCTATTGCTACTGGTAGTGTGGTAAGAGCTCGATGGGAATGGAATGGGGGAGGGGTCTGCTGGCTGACGCTGACACGCAGCAGAAGAATCGCGGATGGACCAACTGAGGGAGCAGCCACTGGCCCCCCCACTCTCTGCTGGCTGGCAGGCGGCTGTGGAGCAAGGATCTGGCGGCAGCAGGACCTGCCAGTATGGAGGGGGAGGGAGACAGAAAATACAGGACAATTTACCCAGTTTTAAGAACCCTGCAGCAGGTATTTTACCCCGGACGTCTGCTCATAAACTAGAGTCCTTGGCAGGAAGCAAAATAGCAGCTCTCCCAGGCAGCCCCCACCTACTGAATCTTACCCCATTGGGCAGCACCCACCTCTCAGGTAGGGAAGAGGTGTCTTCTCTAGGCATTGGACACCCACACAGCCCAGGGAAGTGGGTGCTGCCACCCTCCATCTTGGCAGGGAGAAAACTCTCTGTCTCCTGTCCCATATTTTTTACAAACACTGCAAATGTCACCCCTTTTCCCCCAGGGTACTGTTTTTTTGGCAGGGCTCAGATCCTGTTTTTAACCATGATGCCTGTCCTAATTTTACCCTTTAACCCCTCTTGGCCCTGCAGCCAGCTGTGTCATCTCCCCACCCATTCAGTCAATTTGGCCCCTGCACAGACTTTGTCTCTCTCCCCTGCAATTTCATGCATAATCTTCCCTGCACAAACAAACTGGGGGGGGGGGAGGGAATCTTTCACTCACCGACATGGCCAACACACCAGCTGGAGTGACCGGGGGTGGGTGGGTGGGGGTGTGTGTGTGTGGCGGAGAACGGGACTAGAAAGCCAGAGCAGGCGCCCAAATATCAGGAGGCCAGATCCAGGTAAGCCAGAAGCCATGTCCAGCTCCCGGGCCGTAGGTTCCCTGCCCGTTTGACAGCGTGAGCCAAGCAGCTATAAGCAGACACACAAGCCGAACAGGGATTTTCCGGGCCCTAGACCCAGGCCAGGCGACGGCCGGTTTGCAGGGACTGCAGCTAAAACAATTACCTGCGTCCAGCCCCTCACCCGGGAGGGAAACACCCCCCCGGCCAGTCCCTGGGCACGTGGTGCCCGTCAGATCCCAGCCCCGGGAAAGGCCCTGCCCCCGCCCCACGGGCCGGTTTGCAACCACAACGGCCCTTCCCCCACTGACAGCACGTCACTTACACACACACACACCCTCCGAATAACCCCCGCCCCGCACTCACCCGGCTGCAACTGCACCAACAGCTGGTCTCAGAGTTCGCCCTCTTAGGACGCGCTGCGCAAGCGCCACCCGAGTGGAGCATGCGCAGTAGCCACAGTACCCTCACTATGCGCTCAGACTGGGGCTGGAACGGTCTGCTCACCGGCGGGAGGCGCTTGCCGAGGGGCCACCAGCTGCACGCGCGGCACCTGCGCAGTGGGGAAAAGTGGAACGCCGGAGTCACTGACGCGCTACACGCGGTTTTACCTCCCATTTACCTCTTCCCCCATTCCGCAGCGCCCCCGCCGGGTTTTCAGTGCGTCCTTCTCCGCCTGTCCCGTCACTCCTTGCTCAGGACCCGCCCACCCCGCTTCGATTGGCCGCAGGGTTTGATTCCGCGCGCGGCAGAGAGGCTGCGACAGGGAGCGTTCTGAGGGAGCCGTTACTCGCCGCGCTCCTGCTTTCGTGGGGGCGGCAGGTGAGGTCGGGGCCGGGCAGTTAAATCGCTGGGGGGGTGTCCCCCTGGCACCCAAATTTCTGGCTACGCGGGGGGAGGGAGAGGTTCGTTCGTTTCTCGCCGCTGTTCCCAACGGCTGGGAGCGCCCGTGGTTTGGTTTTCGGGCCTGGCGGCTGCTGGGCACCTCGCTCCTGCCCCGCCCCCGGGGTGTTTGCGGGGTGGCCGCTGCTGGGTGGGGGGGGGCAGCATCCCTTTACCTGCCTTTGCCCTGCTCACCTGCCACTTGCAGGGCATCAATGCGGGGGTCTGTGGGGGAGAGGCGCGGGGGGCAAGGCTGGGGGGCTGCAGCTCGGCTTGTGGGAGTTGGGGAGATTGGCACAACTGGGGTGGGGGAGGGGCTGTGACTCACCATCCTGTGCTGCTTGTGGGTCAGGCTTTGGGGAGTGGGATACACCAGCTGGGAGCATGGTATGGGGGAGCTGCTCCGGCAGCACAATGGCCTTGCCTCCGGCTGGCTCAGTGCTACCTGCTCTCTCCTCTGTTGAATTATAAAAATTCAGCTCAGTGCATGTTGCTCCATCTTTCTCTTCATCTTAGTGCTTCCTGATGCTCGTACTGGGCTGAGGGTGGGAGTGGGGCCTGAGAGCAGGTCCGAGCTGTGGAGGCACAGAGGTGCTGTAAGAGGGGACTGCAGAGTGTGTGTGTGTGTGGGAGAGGGGGGCATTTGAACACAGGATAAGGAGCCCTGGCGTCAGAGGTGCAGAGATTGGGGGGTAGGATTCTCGCTGGCGCAGTTGGCTGAAGGAGCCCAATAGAGGCCCTGGCATGTACAATGAGTAAACAAAGCTTTTGGGGCTCTTTTACTGTTTAATTTTGATTTTTTTTTGTTTTGTTTAACATCAATGCTGGTATGTATATCTCTGGACATCACGCACACTCCCCTCCAGACCTGCCCCAACATTGCTGAGTGCTGGAAAGTGAAACTACCCCGGTTCCCCAGCCCAGAGGCAGCTATGGCTGCAGAGAGCCCCGTGGAAAGTCTTCGGGAGGAACCGCTGTGTCCCGTCTGTTTGGAGGATTTTACAGCCCCAGTCTCTCTGGAGTGTGGACACAATTTCTGCCAGGCTCCCCTCAGCTGTCAGTGCAGAGACACTGAGCAGCATGGACCCAACCGTCAGCTGGCAAACATGGTAGAACTAGCCAAGCCACTGAGTTTCCAGGCAGCAGAGAGAGCAAGATGTATGGGGACCACCAGAAGGCTCTGAAGCTGTTCTGTGAAGAGGATCAAACTCCTATCTGGGTGGTGTGTGACAGATCCCAGGTTCACACAGTGGTGCCCATACAGGAAGCCTCCACAGGAGTACAAGGTACAGAGTTGCTGTCCTGTGTAATGGGAAATAAGGTTGGGTTTTAATTACAAGCTAATTTTACTGACTGTTACCTGGCACAGGTGTGACACAGGTGTGGCACAGGTGTGACACCGCTCTGTAAATCCTTCATGATATATGAGATGCTGTAAAAAGTAACTGCTCTGGCTTTGTGACAACTTACATCAAGTCTTTACAGATACTTGATGTGGGAAACATTTCTCTGAGACTCTGAATCCTGAAACCCAGTTCCCACTGGTGACAGGAGGGGTTTTTGCACAAGGGAAGGTGTTAACAATCAGAGAGGTTTAGATCACAGGATCTGCAGGGCCACTCTATATGAGCGAGCTGCCTTGGGACAGGAGCCCAGGAGTTTACAAGCTGTTACTGTTTGGAATAACAGCAGTAATAATCTGTCAATTTCCTTATAGACCCCCCCAATGGTATCTGAGCCCTGCACAACACCCAGCAAGGGACAATCCCTGCCCTAAGCAGGTCACAGACTAGTTAGACAAATGGTGGGAAGGAAAAGTGGGGCAGCAAGTTGCTCATGGTCACCAAGTACATCAGTGATGGGCTGTGTCTACACTGGGCCACTTATTCCGGAAAAGCAGCCGCTTTTCTGGAATAACTTGCCAGCTGTCTACACTGGCCACTTGAATTTCCGGAAAAGCACTGACAATCTACTGCAAGAAATCAGCCGCTTTTCCGGAAATACTATGCTGCTCCTGTTCGGGCAAAAGTCCTTTTTCTGGAAAACTGTTCCAGAAAAGGGCCAGTGTAGACAGCACAGTAGTGTTTTCCGCAAAAAAAGCCCCAATTGTGAAAATGACTATCGGGGCTTTTTTGCGGGAAAGTGTGTCTAGATTGGCCACGGACGTTTTTCCGGAAAAAGTGCTTTTCCGGAAAAGTATCCTGCCAATGTAGATGCGCTTTTTCCGGAAATACTTATAACAGAAAACTGTTCTGTTTTAAGTATTTCCGGAAAAGGGTGCCAGTGTAGATGTAGCCTATAGAGTTTAGCCCAGAACCCCGGTCGCTGTCCAAGGTCCTAACTGTTAGGCTACACTGCCCCCTGCCCCTCAGCATCACTGAATAGTGTTGAAGTGTGATCCTTAGGAGGGAAAGACGCCTTGATAAAGCCCCAGACCCAGCAGGGAGAAGAGGTTTCCCACTGGGATGCTGAGCTCCTGTGATGCTCCAAGAGAGGTTAAACTCCAATGCTGCAGCGAGTTCTAGAAGAGGTCACTAGGCTGGACATTGTGTGGGGCCCAGATACCTTGAGTCCAGCCACAGCAGGGCTTCAGGCAGCGCAGGTCCATGTTAGAGACCACTGAGATTCAGCTGGGTTGTAAAAAGAGTTCCAACTGGTCAACTGATGAACTAATGCTTATCGGTGCTAGTTAACAGTTAAACTTCCCACTGCCCTTGGCAGTGCCTGCTTTCCCCAGCAGCTAATGTCAGTTTGCAACTGCTGGGAAGTCCCCACCTATCAGCAGTCCTTGTGGCTGACCCCATGAGAGAGCCCTGCCCCCAGGAGAGCTCATGTCCACTACTGGCCTTGTCTTTCAGTAGGTTAAAAAATACTGTCACTGCTTAAATTGTAATTGGTTACATGATAAGTTGTCTTAAATCTTTTTACCTCCCCAATCCCTACCTGCATCATTCTTTACAAAGGTGCCACCACCGATCCATCCCCCACCCTCACAGGCGTCCTGCTTCATTTGCAGTCTCCTCCTGTCTTTTTTTTTTCTATGGACAAAGCCACGTCCAGGGCTGAGTCCCTGCCGGACAGGGACAGAGCTCCACAAAACTAGGACTGTCTTAAAGGCAGACAAATGGGCTCCAGATATCTCGGGGTTTGCCCTGGTGCTTATTTCTGTTTCTTCAGGAAAAATTGGAGACCCATTTGAAGACCCTGAGGGAAGAGAGAAAAAAGCTGCTGAGAAGTAAAATGAAAGCAGAGGGGAAAAGCCAGGAGTATCTGGTAGGTGCCTGAGGTTATGAACCGGCAGGGACTGGCAGTGGGAGGGCTGTGTTAGGAGGCAGTCTCCTGTGTGGCCTTGGTGAGGTTGGGTTTGTTTGTGTTTCTCCTAGATCATGGGTTGCTGGGTTAGATCCATGTGTAGACCTCCTCTAAGCTTCCATGTCAGTGGATGAGTTGATGTCCAGCTCTTGTGGCTTTCCCAGAAGTCCTCCCCAAGGGAACTGAATGTGAAGGGCTGTCTGCTCATTTGGTGCATTAACATGTTTGCTGCTTTTTCCTCCCTGGGTATTTCTGTCAGCTTGGTACTGAATCCTGCTTCCTGCTGCTCTGGGTCTGAATTCCCAGAGCCCATGAATAACAGAACTTGCTGCCCATGACAGACATGGGGACATCCTTTTCAGAGGGACACAGGGCCAAAGGAGATGCTGGAAAAGAGGCCTCTCCCTAGTACTTGCAGAGTAGAGTCAAATGTCACAAATTTTAGGGTTTTCCAAGAAGTTCTCCCTGCTGCACACTCAGTTCCCCATGAAAGGGACCTGGACTCCATCTGTGCCCCTGACCAGCCCTTTCCCTGTTTTCATACAGAAACAGACACAAGCAGAGAGGCAGAGAAGATTGTGGCTGAGTTTCAGCATCTGTGGCAGTTTCTGGAGGAACAAGAGGAATTCCTGCTTACTCAGCTGCAGAAGCTGGATGAGGAGATTGGGAGGCTTCAGACTGACACTGTCAGGAGACTTTCCATGCAGATTTCCTATCTCATTGTGCTGTGCAGTGAGCTGGAGGGGAAGAGTCAGAAGCCAGTGAGTGAATTCCTACAAGTGAGACTGAGGAAGAAACATCCTAGCTCACCACACAGGGAAGGGAGGCTCCTGAATCACAAGTGCTGGGGTCCAGCTATCAGATCTTGGTGTAACACCTTGTGCATTGCTGACATGTGAGTAACTGTTGTGCTTTGCATAGTTACAGGCACAGAGCTATTAAAGATGGCAAAACCCCGTTAGTTCAGGTAATCTATGGCCCTGGGGTCAGGACAGAGGCTCTTTCCCCATATTTGTAAAATCCCTTCCCTGGGGTTCCCTGTGTGTGTCCAATGAGGCTGAGATTCTTTTCTGTCTCTTTTCTCTAGGATGTGAGAAGCACCTTGAGCAGGTATGTGGCTCTCACTCCTCTCTCACTGCACAGTGCAGGAAAAGAGCTTGGAGCTGATGTTAGCACCACATCTCCACAGAGCCCTACAGCCAGATGTTGGATACAAATGTCTCTGACTCATTTAATTCTGAGGGTCTCATCTTTGCACAACAGACTCTGGAATTCTCCATTCAGTGGCAAAGTCTGTTGTCAAGTACAGTAAAACTCCGTTGGTCTGGCATCTGATGGTCCGGCACTCCTGATAGTCCAGCACCATCAGGAACCCGGTAGTGCTCCGGGCAGCCGGACCATTAGAGCTGCTCTGCCCCCAGCTTCCTCGATTCAGCCGCTGCTAAAACTGACCAGCGGCTGAATCAGAGAAGCCGGGGGCAGAGCAGCTGGAGTGCTGCCGGGTAGGTCCTGTAGCACTGCCCCTCGGGGCTGTGAGACCAACCCGGCAGCACTCCAGCTGTCCCCAATTCAGCTGCTGCTGAAACTGACCAGCGGTTGACTCCCGGAAGCCCGAGGCAGAAGAGCTCTGCCCCGGGCTTCCTGGAATCAGCTGCTGATCAGTTTCAGCAGTAGCTGACTTGGGGACACCTGGGACAGAGCAGCTGGGGTGCTGCCGGGTTGGTCCAGTAGTGCCGCTCCTCGGCGCTGCGGGACCAACTTGGCAGCCCCCCAGCTGCTCTGCCCCAGGCGTCCTGATTCAGCTGCTGCTGAAAATGACCAGCGGCTGACTCCAGGAAGCCGGGGGCAGAGCAGCTCTGCCTCGGGCTTCCTGGAGTCAGCCACTGGTCCGTTTCAGCAGCGGCTGACTTGGGGATGCCTGGGCAGAGCAGCTGGGGTGCTGCCGGGTTGGTCCAGTAGCGCCGCTCCTCGTCGCTGAGGCACCAACCTGGCAGCACCCCAGCTGCTCTGCCCCAGGTGTCCCCAAGAGCAGCTTGGGTGCCGCCACATTGGTCTTGCAGTGCCAAGAGGCAGCGCTACCAGACCAACCCGGCAGCACCCCAGCTGCTCTGCCGCAGGCATCCCCAATTCAGCCGCTGCTGAAACTGACCAGCAGCGGCTGAATGGGGACGCCTGGGGCAGAGCCAGATTATCGGAAGGGGGGGGCTATGAGGGGTCTGGGGTGGCATCCCCCCACCCCAGACCCCTCATAGCCCCCCTTCCAATAGTCTGGCATATCTGATAATCCGGCACCCCCTAAAGAGACCCACTCCTTTCCCCGGGTGTCTGGGATGGGCTGGCGCCATGGAACTTACAGGCTGGCTGGAGTGGCAGGGGGCTGAGCTTGTGTTGCTGGCCGCTTTCTCTGATACCCTTACGTCTGGTCCCTGCAGCTGCCAGACTCTGCCTCTTGTCCGCCCCCCCCCCCCCAGATGCTAACAGGAAAGAGCATCAGGTCAGGCTGACTGGCCAAGGAAGAGCAGGAGCTCTGTCCTAGGAGGGGAGAGAGGGGCCAGTGTGTGTGAGGGCGTCACCGAGATAGCTCTGTCCTCCCAGCCTGCAGCTGGCTATCCAACATCTCTAGAGCCCCTGAGTCTCAAGGGATCCCAACACAGACGCAAGAGCAGCAGCCTTGGCCAATTGTTCCAGGTTTGCAGGGACTGTCCGTGGCTCCCTGCTCAGACTGGCCAGTGGTGCACGTTGGCACTAACAACAAGTGGCGCCATGTTTCACCCAGGCTGACGGAGTGTTTCTTGTGGCATTACCTGATGCTCACAGGTGTAGTCCATGCACTCTTCCCCTGGCCCCTGTGGGGCTGACGGGGAAGAGGCCCAGGCTAGGCTGGAGCCTAGCTCCCCTCTCCTCCTCTGGGCACCATGAGCAGGGGTGGCTGGTGCTGATACTCAAAAGCCACAGAGCAACCGAGGCAGGGCAAGAGGGGGAGGGCAAGGCCAGGCCTACATGTGGCTACAGAGACCCCCCTGGTCGGGCTGCTCCCTGCCCTCTGGCTGCCAAATGCTGAGAGAAGGCCCCACTCACCAGCCCATGGGCAGCTGCTGACACTCTGTGACCAGTGTGAGAAGGTGTCAGAAAAGCAGGGCTAGGCCCCCTCTGTGCTCCCACTCCAGGAGCTCAGAGGGGCATGTAGCCAGACAGACGCGCCCCCCCCCCCCCCATCTCATCCATCTTATTTGCCTCTCTGAGGTTCCTGAAGCATACAGGACAGAGAAGGAGCAATAATATCAGTGATAGAAATGTAGCCGTGTTAGTCTGGGGTAGCTGAAGCAAAATGCAGGACAATGTAGCACTTTAAAGACTAACAAGATGGTTTATTAGATGATGAGCTTTCGTGGGCCAGACCCACTTCCTCAGATCAAATAGTGGAAGAAAATAGTCACAACCATATATACCAAAGGATACAATTAAAAAAAATGAACACATATGAAAAGGACAAATCACATTTCAGAACAGGAGGGGGATAATATCAGCATAGTCTATGCTGGCTCATCTGATCCTGAGGAGCTGAAAACAGATATGTGGAGAGAGAGCGATTAAGTCAATAAGCTGGCCTCGAGGCTGCGAGAACTGCCCTGGCTGGCACCCATGTTGATTCGAACACACACACAGTCCCTGGGAGAGGAATTTCCCACTGAGAAAAGAATCCCCAGTAATTCCAATTTAGTTATCTCTTACAAGTGTAAATTAAGTTCACAACTCCCTTGTAAGAACTGGTCTCACAAAAGGCAGACCAGCACTATTTGGCATCACAGATAAGAAAGAGAAATATGTGACCCAAAATGGGTATAAAAGATGGGTCCAGCACACACTCACTTGGAGTGTCATTCTACCCTCTACCTGCTGGTCGGGTTAGGTGTTTGACCTCCCGAGGTTCTATGGGGACGCCCACCTCGTATTTTCGTCTTTCCTAGGAATGGAGGGACCGGCCCTGGCCTGACATGCTGGAGTCGAGAGGCACAGAAGGGGGTAAAAATTATACCTGGATGTGGTCCTCTGTCTTAAGTGTACACGGACTTAGAGCTCTTTAAAGATTAAGCTGTTACTTGGTATTATTATTTCTGTTTTCCTATCTTTATCTTATTTGTAACCATTTTTAAGATCTATATTTTGCTAGCAGTTAAGAAATAGAACAATAGCCATTGCAACCATATGATTTATAAGCTTCCTCGATAAACCTGTAACTGTTTAAGCTTTAACCTGACTCCTTCAGTTGCTGTAACAGAACCAGGCAGAATTTAAAAGAACTTCAGCCGGTCATAAAGGGACAGTTATAGGAAGAGCTTGGGCGTTTGGATCTGTGTCACTCCCAGGTGACAGGGTCCACTGGGGCACTTCTCAGCCTTTCCTGGGCTGCCTGCTGTGAAGGAACTCCTCCCCCGTGTTCTAGCAGCTAAAATCTGAAGTGTAATAAGCTCTTCCTACACACTGGGGCGTCTGTTAGCCTGTTTGGCTACCCTCTGCGACGGGACCTCGGTCCTAGCAGTAAAGTCACGGACGTTAAACTCTCGGGGCTCCTTTCAGCCTTCTGGGCTGCCCACTGCGACGAGACTTTGTGTCTTAGCAGCTAAAGACTTAGGAGACACACCCACACACACTGCCCTGACCGTCGGCTGACAGGGCAGGAGATGTTGCCCAAAGAACCTTCTCCCCAACAAGTGAGAAACAGAGAAACACCCAGGGCCCAGATGTGCTATTAAATAAGCCCTTTAAGCCCAGGGGCCTATTTGGGAGAGAAACTACCCCACGCACTGGCCTGGCCTCCTCCTCTCTAGCAAGGCCAGAATGGCAAAGGCTCATATAGGAGCAGCCAGGGATCCTGCCTGCCCAGCAATTCCTTCCCAGGGCCCAGCTAGAGCCAGGCCAATGGGCTGAAGACAGCAGGTCCCACAGATAGAGACAAAGCCAAGCCATTGCTATTGCAAAGGGATGAAGCCTGGACAAGCTGGGTTCTCTGAGTGCATTTCTCAGCCAGGCAGCCCGTGTCCTCAGGCATATAGCACTGTCACAGGCTAGCATGGCTGCCTATTGTACAGGAAGTGAGTTTGGTTGGGGTAGCAGCTGGGAGGAGGCTCTGCATAGCACTGGGCCCTAGTCAAGTGCTTCAGATAACCATCACTGCGACTCCAGCTCCAACTGCAGCACACCCAGCAGCCCACTACTTACCCTGATGTTGCATGAGGAACCCCCAGTGGGCAGGGCTCATTAGCAGCTTGGGGCATGACCTGGCAGTGTACCGTGGCCTGGCAGGCAGGGATTCCTGGCCCACAGCAGGTATGGGGACAGGCAGTTGGGAATTGCTGATTTAGAGGAGCCAGAGGCACTGCAGTTTCAGGAAGTGAAAGCAAGAGATTTTGATTGGCTGCCAGGCGCTCCACATGCTAACCGGAAGGTGTTTGTGTGTCTGTCTGTCAATAGGGATATGGCGTATATTCTAGTATACAGTTTTCTGAATAGGGCAGAGTATGCTTTAATGGGACAAGTCCTTCATTAAGATTATTTCTGTTAGTTTTCAAAGTGTCCTGCTAAGAATGTATTTTTAGGGATAATTTCTATAGTTTGTAATTAGAGGAGTGTAGCTGAAAGTGGTTGGTGGTGTTAACCACAAGGAGGAGTGATAGTGTTCTCTTCAGAGTGTGAAATGAGCAAACAGTATTGCTTTAATGCAGCTGCTGTCTGCTATTGATGATGGTTTTCTTTCCTATGAGAAAGTTAGAGGAAGAGAGCACAGACTGAGTGGTTGGTTCTTCTAAAAAGGGTTAAAATTAGCTTTGTGTGTGTGAGAGAGAGAGAGAGAGGCAGTGATTTCACTTTTTGTTTCACCCTGCCTCCACTTTTCTTTAATTCCTAGTTTCACTTGTACTGCTCTGGCTGTGATTCTGCTGCCTTCATGCTTCCCTCTCACTTGGGTGTTAGTTTTTTTCCACATGCTCCTCACATTGGACCAAGGCAGCCCCTTGGGTCTGCCTCATGTCTCATCTCCCATCTGCTCCCTATTGGTCCTGGAGGGGCAGAGACTAGCCACAGCACAGTGTTAATTATCCATTGGGCTATGTCTATTCTGCAGCAGTTTTTCGGAAGAGGAAACTTAAATCTCACGGTAATTTGAAAATCTTGCACTTTCATTTACATATTCTCTTCCAATCCTTTTTGCAGAAGAGGTTTTTGCGATAAAAAGCCTTGTGTAGATGAGGCCATTTGTCGGGAAAACTCTGTTTTGTACAAGATCCTGTAAACTTCAGAACTCACACGGCAAGGCATGTGGCACATGTGGAGTAACTGTGGCGGGGACTGCGGTCTCCCTCTGTCCGTGTGTGGAGTCAGACGCAGCTGCAGGCTCTGCCCAGGGGCCAATGGCAGTGGGCTGGGCAGGGCCTGAGCAAAGGCAGGGAGTGACTGGTGGTGGGGGGGAGGAACAGACTGGGGCATTTCGGAAGGGGGCGGGTCAAACTGTGCATGCATAGCGAGTCAGTGACTCTGGTCTGAGCCAGGGTCAGGGCTTAGTTCAGACCAGGAGCTACCTGGCCATGCTCCAGCCCAGCAGGGTTGGACTCTCTTGGCAGGGTCGCAGGCTGCAGCCTTTCAGCCTATTGATTGTGTGAAATTAAGCCCACATTGCAATGTCTCAGATTCAAGGGGCTGTAACTTGTGCACTTTAACTTCACCCCTTTAGCGACATCCCTTCCTAAGGGGATGGTCTAATGGGAAATGGGGGGTAAGAACGTGTATTAATTGCTCTTCCATCACAACTACACATATGGCACTCAAGCTACATCTACACTGCAGGCTTCTTTTTGTGCAAGAGTGCTTCCACACCTCAAAGTGCATTGCAAAAGGGATGTGCTTTTGCGAAAAAGAGCATCCACACTGCCTGGATGCTCTTGCACAAGAAAGCTCTGATGGCCTGCAGAGTATCCAGACTTGCTTTAACAAAATACAGGACTATGTAGCACTTTAAAGACTAACAAGATGGTTTATTAGATGATGAGCACAAAAACCTGGCAGTGTAAACGTAGCCTCAGATGCAAATACCTGAGACAGCAAAGTAGCACAATTGGTAGGCGAGTGGTCATAAAAAAGTTTATCTTCTTCGAGTGGCCCCGTGGGTGCTCCACTCTTGGTGTCGGGTCCCGTCCTGGTGCCACAGTTTGGAGAATTCTCATAGCCGTGCTCCGCCGGACCACGTGGCTTCCCTGAAGCACCGTTCGCGCCTTTGATCAGCTGCGCGTGGACCGGCAACCGGCAGTTCCTCTCAACCACCTCAGGTTGCAGTCGGAGTTCCCTGTGTTCTTCTGTTTCTTCTCTCAGAAATGATCCTAGCTAGATTTTCATCTGTAAATAGTTAGAAGTTTTAGTGTTAGTCATGTTTAGTTAAAGCGCTAAAGAACTGAAATTGACAAAGCAGCAAAAGCGGGGATCAAACAGGCATTCAGCCACCCTTATTGGCCCTGACAATGCCGGGGTTGCCAGGTTTTAAAAAATGCTCAGTTTGTGGTGAAGCCATGCTGGCAGCTGACAGCCATGACGTTTGCATTAGGTGCCTGGGGGAAGCACACGTCCCCCGGAAGTGCATCCACTGTAGCAAGCTCACATCGAGGGCCCGGAGGGAGCAGGAGTTGAAGGACTGAATGATGGCCTTACCGATTGATGAGGCAATCGTGGAAGTGGTGGATGAGATATGGCAGACGCCAACATCGGTTACACCTATGAGTAAAAAGGCCGATAGAAAATACTTTGTACTGGCAAAGGGGTTGGATTTTCTATTCAATCATCCCCAGCCTAATTCATTAGTAGTTGACGCAGTACAACGTAGAAGTAAGGCACTGCAATACAAAAACACGCTCCCGGATAAGGACAATAAAAAATTAAGTATCTTTAGTAGAAAAGTCTACTCCTCAGCCACACTTCTGTTACGCATTGCAAACTATTCGGCTCATTTATCTAACCATAATTTTGATATTTATTCAAATTAGCAGAGTTACTACACCATCTCCCAGACAGCAAGAAACCACTTCTGAAAGCAATAGTACAAGATGCATACGCATCATGTAGCACTGCACTGCAGATTGCCATGGACGTGGCTGACACAGCTGCTCGAGCCACTGCTACGGGCATCGAAGTGAGAAGATCGTCATGGCTTTCATCCGCAGGAGCACCAAGAGAGTTACAAAGCAAGGTTGAGGATCTGCCTTTTGATATGCTTAAGCTTTTTGTGACAAACACCGATGAAGACCTTCACTCAGGCAAAGATTCCTGCACCACCCTACGTACACTGGGGATGTACACGCCTCCCTTCAGATGTAGGCACTATTATCCTTATCAGTGGAGATATGATTTTAATTTCCCGAGACAGCAAATGCGTACTGTGGAGAACCAACGCCCTAGGCAATGTCCTCAACGAAAACGACCCCAACAAAACTGTTTGTCCAATTAATCTTCAGCCAAACAGCAGATTTGATGCCTTCCATAGTCAACGCGGAATACAAAGATCTGCACCTCTTATGTTATACCAAATAAAAGCAAGCAGGATCTTATGAGGGGGATAAGGCAAAAAGCCACATTTATTGTAAAGATAATAAAAAAATAAAGAAAAGATAGAAGCAAACAACGTTGTTTAACTACTTATTCCTATCGCTACTTAACCCTTATATACTTATATATAACCATTCATTCATACATCCATTCATTCAAGTTCTGTGTATAGTTACCAGCCTGGAAGTTGCTTGTGACAGAATACTGTCCAGGTACTCTGTACACAAGTGATGGTAGTGGGGAGCGAAGTCCTGATCAGATGCGCATCTGAAGCTCCTGATAGGCTGGCAGCAGAACCTTGGATTCTGATTCCATAGTTTTTTTAGTCCAGTTCTTATAGGAATTTCTTCCTATGCCAGTCTATGGAAATTGCTGCATCATGCTGATGTCTCCAGGGTGGCTGCCAGGTGCTCGTCAGTGATCTCATCGGGTGGACCTCCAGTACTTGGTTTTCTCCACTTGACACCTTTTGGTTGCACTGGCACCTGACGCCTTCTTCAGCCCTTTGTTGCTGTATTCTCAGGCTGGCACCTCTCAGAACCATTCACTCATCATCCAAGCACTCTCTCTCTTACATACATTCCTTAATTAATGTTTCCCATACAATATTTTTGTATAACAATAACTTTACATATATCAGAGTTGTAGTTACAAAAAGTTTCTGGGTGGTATTGCTTAAAACATTCTCTGAGTGCTGAGTAAAGTTACAATGTTTTAAAGAGAACAGGCATCAATTAAGTAACACTGCCCTTAGTCAATTACAGGGCTTGGCTCCCATAGCGGAGTTAGTGGCTTGACAATGCATTGTTACAATGTATTTCTGCAATGTCAATTTCAAGCAGCCCCTTGCACAAGCTTGAGCATGCCCTGGGGCACAGAGGGGGGGCTATTTCTGGCTACATAGGATTGTATTCTTAACAGTTCTAAGTTACATGACCTAATACATTATATTCTAAAGGGGCAATAATAATAATGAATCTAAACATTTAGCAATCTTAACAAATAATAATAAGAAGAATTAATAATAAATCTAAACACTTTAAGTTGTGGGGAACAAATTATGGGGAGTCACTTCCATTTGGGGCAATAATTTTCAATACATTAATATGTTATCCCTACACTTCCACCATCGCCTGAGACCATACCACCATTATTGGTCCTGCATCACCACAGACAAATGGGTACTAGAGGTGTGTAGAGAATCAGCAAGCATAGTGCTTTGGCCGCATGACAGAGCGTCCCAAGGACGAAACCAAGCAAGAGTCCTGAGCCAACAATAACAACATCTGCCTGAGTCAATGACCTTCGAGAGTGCTGTGTTTGGGACTGGGAAAAAGCAGTTTGTGAAAAAGCAGTTTGTAAACTTTTAAGGGTATAAAGGTAGTTGTGATCTTGCAATAAAAGGATTTCGTGCTTGCACCGGCCGGAGTCCGTGCCTTCATACACCACAAATGGCGCCCGATACAGGGCTTGAACTGAATGAGTGATTCAAACCGGTGGTGTACCCGCGTCTGGACGGAGGATAAGTTGTTGAGAGGAGCTCCCGAAATTACTGACATCACCATTCGCAGGACGAACAGGTGAGCAGCCACGGACAGAATAACAGAATGGGGCAGTCTGCCATGAAAGAGCAAAAACTGCAGCTTGAGATCTTGCAGCACATTGTGAAGGAACAGGGGTTTAAGGTTCCACCTGTACAGCTGGTTCAGCTGTTGGTTTGGATACGAGACCATTGCCCGTGGTTCCTGGAAGGGGGTTCTTATGATTTGACCTTCTGGGAGAAGGTGGGCAAGGAATTGAGAACCTCTGAACATCTTGCATTATCCCTCCCAAAAGGGATCATAGTAACGTGGCGAACTGTTTATACAGCCATACGGGCATTGCATCCCACCGAGCGGGTCCTGAAGGAAGCGTCAGAAACATTTGATCCCAGGCCATATCAGGACCCAGAGGATCCCTCGTCCCCTCCCCCAAACCCCCCGGGGAGGATTGTGAGCCAGAGTACGCCACGGTCCCGGTCTCCCCGGAGCCTGATGACTTGTGCCTCGGCCCTGAGGACAGTGAATCTGAGGACGGCGGGACCGAGGACCCCTTTGACACAGGGACGGCGGCGGTCAGCGTAGGGCCTGACTCGTACCCGTCGTTCGAGCCCGTCAAGGCCCTGGCGGCATCTGTACCGACGGCGGAGCAAATTTTACAGACTCAGAGGCTACAAGCTGTTTCTCAGTCCTCGATTGTAGCCCCTCCGCCTTTTGCCCCAGCATTAGCTCCCGCTTCTTCATACAGGTCCGCAGGCCACACGGTTACTCCATATGGGCCCCCCTTGGCGGCGCCCTCGCATAATGAACAGGCAGGGGTTTTATCTGAATGCCGACGTGAGGCTCTTCGGCGAGAAGATGTGCAGCTTGTACAGGCTTTTCCAATTGTATATGCGCCCCAACGGCCCGCCCGACATGAGGCTTTGCCATATGAACTTGTAAAGAGTTGTGCAAATCTGTGAAGGATTATGGATTACAGTCTTCTTATATGATGAATTTGGTTGTGGCTATTTCGGAGTCATATGTTATGGCCCTGCATGATTGTCGCACGTTATTACGCCTGCTACTTAGCCCGGCGTAGTATGCAGTTTGGGACACCGAGTATTGTGACGGTGTTATGTCGCAAGTTATGGATAATATTACCAATGGGGTAAACGTTGGCATAGATGAACTTATAGGGCAAGGCCAATATGCTACTCCCTAGGCTCAGGCTCAGATGAATCGCTTGGTATTTACGCAAGCCACATCGCTGACCCTTCGAGCCTTATGACAGGTCCCTGATGCGGGCCAAAGGGGGACATCTTTTGCTACGGTCCACCAGGGCCCCCAGGAACCCTATGTCTAATTTTTGGATAGGCTCCAAACCGCCACACAACGATAAGTAGACTCAGAGGAGGTTCAGCACCTGTTGCTGTTTCAATTGGCTATTGAAAACGCTAATATAGACTGCAGGAAGGCTTTGGACCCCCTGCGTAACAAGGCAAAAACTCTTTCAGAATTGATAAATTTGTAAAACCTGAACCCTAAGGGTTAAATGTGTCTTCCAAGGAAACTAATTATTGTTTTAAGAATCCAAACTCTGAAACTTCACTGTGTTTCTTTTCAAGGCTGAGTTGATAGCACTCTTGGCTTGCTTTCAGACCCAAGGTTGTGTGTGTCTGCAAACTGCCTGTCTGTTCTGGAAGGGGGGGGCACTGTCCCCCATGAGTAAGCCAGTAACATTGCATGTGATTCTTTTCAGGAAAAGAAAACCTTTTTGCTTGCTGGAATAGTAATTAGCAAGCACCTTGTTCTAAGAGAGTTTCTGTGGCAGTAAAAAAAGCCTGGTCTGCAGTACAAGAGGGAAACTGAGGCATGCCACCTTTAACTTAATAATTAAACAATAAAGTAATTTATTCAAACCCTCTCAAGCTGGTGTTCAAAATAAAAGCATACCATTGGGTAACAGCAGGCTGATCAAAAAGTAGCAAAAATCTGTAAAGAAAAAGTGTTCTAAAATATAATGCACCACCCCAATGTGGGTAGAAATGTTTTCTTGTCTTTCAGATCATCAGAAAGCGCTGGTGCCAGCTGAAGAAAAACAACAACAACAAAAAACCATGGTTCTGTGTCATGACATAATAAGTTTGTGTTCTGTGTTCTGTCCAGATTTGTCTTGTGTGTCTTGTTTGTGATATATGTATTTCAAACGTTGTGTGTACAATATTGTTGTTTTAATGAAAGAATAATTTAAGTCCCTTGAATAATCTTAACTTTGTGCTTTACACAGACGGTTTTTTTGCTTTTATAATTCTAGTGGAGTTTTAATAGCAGGCTATGCAGTTTGTACTGTCTGGAATGTAGTGAAATCTGCTCCTCTACCTGCTGTTTTTCCTTTCTCTCCTACGATCGCCAGCTCCTTTGCCATCTCTTTCGGAACTGGCCCTTCTGCAAGACCAAGCCCCAGAATCGGGAAAGCAGGAGTGGAGACTGGCAGGGTGCACCTTGCACCCAGAGCACTACTGGTGCAGCTCTGATGGCCACATTGTTGCCCCAGTGGTCTTGCTACCTCACCTTGCCTCCGTGCTCCCTGGATTGTCGCACGTTGGCAAACGTAAAACAAAATTGGTTTGCTCCCAAATTCTCCCAAGCAGTCAAAGATTACTGTTTGGCTTGCCCTATCTGCCAAGCCTACAACGTGGGTAAACCTGTAAAGACAGTCCCGGCAACCAGACCTCCGCCTTTGGGACCATTTCTGAATTTACAAATGGACTTTATTCAATTGCCTAAATGTCAATTTTTTTGAATAATGTGCTGGTGATTGTTTGCTTGTTTTTGAGATGAGTAGAAGCTTATCCCTGCAGGAAAACTGATGCCATCACAGTGGCAAAGAAACTTTTAAATCATTACATCCCATCATGGGAATACGCTTTGTGATCTCCAGTGATAAAGGTACCCACTTTAGTCGACAAATTGTTCAAAAACTGGCAAAGCACTACTCTACCAGACAAGCACTGCACTGTGCGCGACACCTGGAGAGCACAGAAGCAGTAAAAAGATGAAACAGGATTTTAGAGAACAAACTTGCTAAAATATGTCAGAACTCTGGCCTGTGTGCACTCTGGCTGCCCTCTGTGATGGGACCCCGGTCCTAGCAGTAAAGTCACAGACGTTAAACCTTTTCTCAGCACACACACACACACTGCCCTGACCGTCAGCTGACACATGGGTAGAAGCACTCCCGATTGCCCTAATGAGCATGAGAGCCACTCCTAATCGGAAAACTGGACTCAGTCCACATGAAATTGCATGTGGCCGACCTATGAAATTGTTAAGCAACCCAAAATTAACCTGGCTGATGCCACGCTTGTTAAAAGAAGCCTAGTCAAGTATTGTCAGGAACTTATGAGGTGTGTACAGTCTTATCATTCACAGGTTAAGGACGCCTTCCAGGAGGACCCGACTGAGCCGTGCCATAAACTACAACCAGGAGACTGGGTTTGTGTGAAAGTTCACCAATGAAAGACTGCCCTGGAACCCAGGTGAAAGGGTCCCTACCACGTCCTTCTGACCACAAATACTGCTGTAAAGTGCAAGGGATTGCCCACTTGGATTCATGCCTCTCACTGCCAACTGGTTCCAGCGCCTACAGAGGTTTGCCCCAACAAGGATCACTGCAGACCTGGTACCGGAGAGCCAGGTCCAGAAGTAGATAGAGATCAACGCAGGCTTGGTACCGGCAATCCAGGCCCAAAAGCAGACAAACCTGAGAGACCAAGGCCAAGGTACCAGCTGCAGCCCAGAAAAACCTGCCAGCGATAGGTGAAGCAAACTACGAAGTCCTGAAGAACAGCCAGCATGAGGCTAGACAAACAATTCATGTTGCGCTTATGCTTAATCTTGTTTTTAATATCTAGCAGTTATAACCTATATGGTTCAAATGTGTTATGATAAGCACGACTTTCACATGATTTTTTTCACCAGAATGCTAGATCATTAGCTCAGCAATTTTCCCTTACTAAACAGCAGGCGCAAGATATAGTTCGCGCCTGTCCGGATTGCCAGCGTCTATCCGCCATTCTGGTACCTAGCGGTGTTAACCCGCGAGGCCTACGGGCCAATGAACTTTGGCAGTCTGATGTGACCCATTTTTCCGAATTTGGCAGATTGCGCTATGTACATGTTACTGTTGATACCTTTTCCCACCTTATTGTTGCTACTGCCCATGTGGGAGAAAAGGTTCGTGATGTTGTTCGGCATTGGTTACATTGTTTTGCTGTTATGGGTGTTCCAGTTTCTGTTAAAACTGATAATGGTCCCGCTTATATCTCCCACAAAGTTCAGTCCTTTTTGCAGGATTGGGGTGTAAGCCACATCACAGGCATTCCACACTCCCCCACGGGCCAGGCGATTGTTAAACGCACGCACCGCTCTCTCAAGACCCTTCTTGATAAACAAAAAAGGGGGAGTCCAATGGGAATGACCCCATAGGAGCGTTTGGACAAAGCTATGTATGTGTTAAACTTTTTAAATCTTTCTGATTTGTCTTTCATGGCAGCACAGCGCCACTTTGGGCGAGAGACTGCGTGGCCGGAGCGGCCACAGGTTTACTACAGACACCTGGAATCCGGACAGTGGCAAGGTCCCGTACCATTAATCACGTGGGGACATGGGTATGCATGTGTTTCTCTTCCCTCAGGTCCCTATTGGCTTCCTGTGCGATTTGTTAAGCCAGCCAGGATTGGTAAGCCATCAGCGCAAGAGATTCAACTCAAGAATGAAGGGACTGCTGCCGATCCATAGCGACAAATCCATGACGGTCACCACTGCATTTTTGTGGTTCCTGTGGAGCGGTTTCTGTGTGCATACTGCGACAGCACATTTGTATTGGGCACACATCATTGATCCCCCCGTATTCAGGCCTGTGACGTGGTGGGATCCCTCACCGCCCATCAGTAACAATGGTACCGACTGGGTGGGAGGGGTGTGGATACCCCCTACAGCGGAACAAGAAACCGAGGTCGTTAATGTTACCAATGTCACCTTTGTCACTGACCTCCCACCGCTTTGCTTTTCTACCCTTCATGACTCAGGTTGTGTGCCCGTGCAGCCACAGTTGCACCTAGTGGCGCGGGAGCACGATGGAAGGGTTAACTATACCTTACTGAGCATTCCTGGGATGCACGGAAGCGGCAATGACTCGTGGGAGCCATACGCCCCTGATTTGCCCCGCTGCATGATAAAGAGGATATCAGCGGACGCGGCACCAGTTTGGCAGGCATGTCATGGACGCAGCCCCCTGGTACTCCGGGCCGAATTCGGCACGGTTGTGGATTGGGGCCCTCACGGTGTGCTGTGGGATAAAGTGGACAATCGCACTGTCCCCTTCGGCCGGTATAATCATAGCCTTTCATGGCATGGGGGAGGCTCCGCCGGTCCTGTGTTACAATTTATTACTAATGGGGATAACACCACGGCCTCCACGTTACATAAGGGGGTGTGGCGGATAGGGTTAGCATTTATGGGTTATAATTTAGGGAGTTTGATTTTAGAGAATTATACATCTAACTATATTAAGCAGCAAGATAATAGTGTTATGGTTTGTACTTCGCATCCATATGTTTTTGCCTTGACACAAAATGCAAGTTTTAAGAGATGTAAATTTTCCCATTCTTGTTATTCTGTTATGTTGTCTGAGGTGCGATATAAGACCTGCATTTCCATGAGTGATAATGTAACCTTTGTGTTCCCTCTTCAACGACGCTCTGAGTTATGGATTCCTGTTAATCTCACACGAGACTGGGAAGGAGATAGTGGCTTTGGCCATCTTACAAGGTTGCTGCAGGAGGAGATTACTAACACTCGTAGACGTACGAAGCGATTTTTGGGGTGGCTGATTTTTGCTCTTGTCGGCAATTATTATTCTTGCTTCTGCCACTGCTGCTATTGCCTCTTTAACTCAGTCGGTTAAGCCTGCAAAAATGGTAGGGGAAACTCTAATAAACGTTACATGGGAGTTCCAAATGCAGAAGACCATTGATGAAGAGATATTGGCGCGGCTTGAGGCCCTAGAAGCCGCAGTCATTTGGCTTGGTGATAGGCACGCAGCCTTAAAGACTAGGTTGTCTCTGCATTGTGATTGGGAGTACACTGCTGGAGGTCTCTGTGTGACATCCCTCCCCTGGAATTCATCAGTTCATGATTGGAACCTTGTTAAACACCATTTACAGGATGCCTTTGATGTTTCTTTACGTTCTCATGTTAATTCTTTGCATGTTCAATTAAAGAACCAAATTCAGCAATTGCAAGAATTAACCACACAAAAGGCTTTTGCTACTTTGCAATCTGACTTATTTTGGCTTAATCCTACTACGTGGTTTTCTGGATTAAATTTGCGCATGTGGGTGTTTATTGGACTTGCTAGTGGGCTTCTTATTGTGCTTTTTATAATTCTTTCTTTACTTTTTTCTTGTATTCATTCTGCTCAGAAAGTTGAGGCTCATGTAATGACAATGTTACTTATTAATGGTATTGCTTTGTATAAAAGAGGGGGAGATGTAGAGAATCAGCAAGCATAGTGCTTTGGCCGCATGACAGAGCGTCCCAAGGACGAAACCAAGCAAGAGTCCTGAGCCAACAATAACAACATCTGCTTGAGTCAATGACCTTCGAGAGTGCTGTGTTTGGGACTGGGAAAAAGCAGTTTGTGAAAAAGCAGTTTGTAAACTTTTAAGGGTATAAAGGTAGTTGTGATCTTGCAATAAAAGGATTTCGTGCTTGCACCGGCCGGAGTCCGTGCCTTCATACACCACAGAGGTGATACAGTCCAGTATCTCCATCCCCTTTCTCTCCTTTCCCCCTATCTCACCCCCTACTTGTCCCTTTTCAGGGACCCCTCTCACGAGCAACTGCTAAGACAAGAAGTTCAGCATTTGCTCACAATCGGGGCAATAGAGAGAGTACCCAAACAATTTTGGGGAAAAGGATTTTACTCCCGATATTTTCTCACATCAAAGAAATCGGGAGGATGCAGACCCATCTTAGATCTTTGAAAGGTAAATCGCCACCTTTGAAAACTTCGATTCAAGATGGTGACCTTAAAAACTATTATTCCATCGTTCAACAAAGGAGACTGGCTTGCAGTCCTCGACTTGCAGGACGCTTGCTTCCAGGTTGCTATTCATGTGACACACAGACGTTTTCTTCGATTCCAGCTGGGAGACTAACATTTTCAATACCGGGTTTTACCATTCGGACGAGCGTGTGCCCCCAGGGTTTTCACCAAAACCTTAGCGGTAGTAGCGGCCCACTTACGAAGAACGGAAGTCACAATATTTCCCTATTTAGACGATTGTCTTGTCAGGGGCACAACATATATGGAGGCATGTCAAATGGTGTAGACAATGTCCAACGAGTTTGCATCGCTGTGCCCTCTCATAAATGTAAAAAAACCATCACTGGTTCCGTCTCAAAACCTGATTTTTATAGGTGCACGGCTCAGCTCAACCATGGCACATGCTTACCTACCGACGGAATGTTTTGCGGCGATCCAAGACCTTGTGCATACTAACATGCTCCAACAATTCCCACGTGCGTCTGCTTACAACTGATGGGTCACATGGCTGCCTCTACCATCATAGTGCAGAACGCAAGGTTACTTTTTCGTTGCCTCCAGCATTGGTTAGCCATGGTTTACATCCCAGCGAAGCACAGTGTCCACAGACCAGTAGTGGTACTACAGCATGTACGACAGTCCCTCCAGTGGTGGACCAAACCGAGCAATCTTCTCATCGGCATCCCCTTTCACAGCTGTGGAAGATAACATTGTCCTCACTCTGAGTTTGTAAGCAACAAGTAGCCAGAGGCAGTTTTATTACGAGCTGCAGCAAGGGAAAAACTGGTTCAGACGGGGGGGAGCCCCCACCCCTTCCGAGGCAGATCTTCGAATACAAGCAATTATGAAGCAGTTTATATACTGTCTATTAGATATAATAACAATAGCAATTAATCTCCTTCCCATTACTAACACCAATGGCTAACAGTTATTTAGTTGCACCCAGATGCTCCTTATCTCAAGGTTCCTGCCAGAGTCAGCATTCTATCCTTATCTCCATATGGAGGCAAGACGCGAAGGCAGCGTCTAATTACAGCTCTCGCGTTGTCAGGCCACAAACTTAGCCTGACTCTTGCTAACAAGACCAAGATGGCTGCACACAAATTCTCTTATTCCCTTTTTCTGCCTCCACAATCCCCCTTTTGTGCTTACAACACAACTACCTTTCTAAACCTTTATTTTCATTAAACATTACATATTAGTACAAACATAAAAGCTATTTCTATTACTATATCTTTTACAACAACAACAATCTAATATAAAACCTTTAATAAATAAAAGCAATATAATCATTAATATCCCCAATATAATTCTGTGATGGGGTTGTTCTATAATTTTAGTAACATAACACAACATATCATAATTAGTAACCAAATTAGGGAGGGCAGGTAAATGCTGATGGTACCTGTCCATAAGCACAGAGTCCGGATCAAAGGGAGAAACCCAAACCACTCCCACAAGTTTCTCCTTGGCAATATACAATACTTCGCTTCTTTCAACAAGGTCAGTTCTTAATGTCTTTTTGTAGTCAGAAATCTTTGGGCTTTGGCAGTGTCAGAGGAGCGACTTTTCCTCTTTTTTTTCTTGAAGCAGTCGTGGTTCAGCATCATGCAGGGGAGAGGTTACCAGCACATCACCCTGTAATATTTTGGTTCTTCTGGTGTCCAGCAGGTAGGAAAGCAGGACCAGAAAAGAGAGGCTTATCATCAATCGGGGTAGGACCATTTCGAGATGGAGGGATCTTTTTGCAGTGAGAAGCATTGGCCAACAGTCAGTTCTTGGCACATCACAGCGGTGTTGGTGGTTAGCAAAACTTGGTAAAGGTCTTTCTAGAGCAGTCTTTCGCTGATGGACATAAGAGTCTCTATTCTCTGAGCTAAAAGCCAGCTAGCTCCTTTGGAACCAAGGTTATTTCCTAGGAATAAAGCAAACCATAAAAACAATCCCACATGGTTGTTTGATTGTTTGGTACTGGCCTTATCAAAGTGAGGCCCTTTTGGAATGTGGTTGCCAGGGGAACCAGGATCACAGTAACTGCTGTACTGTATGCTTCTCAGGCTGACATGATTTGAGTTTGTCAGTTCTCAGCAAGATACCATGGACTGCCTCAGTTTACTCCTATAGTTCCTTTCTCTTGACTTTGGGGTTCGCCTTAACCCACGAGGTTAAATACAACAATTTAAGGGGTTTTAATTTACTCTGGAAGTGCCAGTACAGCACCAGCATTATTATAAATGTTATAATCAAAACTTCCCACATAATTTGGCAAATACTATTCAACTCCATCCCCAAGATATTTCGTTGCCTTACTGGCGCTGTCCATGATTATAGGTTTGACCTCTACTGCCTGGTTGAGTGCTGCAGAGGTAGGTGTTTGGCATGGTCCATGGTGTTTCCCTATCTGCGTGTAACTCAGACGGCCAGCCCCGATATATCTTTGGGCATTGGCCACCAAGTTCTCGATCTTCACCTGCAGGGCCAGTAAACCCTCCTCTAGGTACTTACTTCCGCCATGCCACTCAGGATCTCATGTTGGGTTACTCATCACTGCCAAAGTGTGATAGAGCCGCATTCCATCAACAGTCAGGATCATCCGGCAAGGGGCTGTTATGCACACAGACGGATATGTAGAGGGGGAGGATGGAGTGATCTGTCTGGGTAGTCAAACACCAGTAGGTACCATTCATTTGGACCAGCTCGATGTTTTTGTTTCTCTGAGACAACCACATCAAACCTAGGCAGATTCGTCATGATGTTAAATGGGCAGGTATATAAAATTTCCTTATCAAAGTGGGTGCAACAATCCCACACCTTCAGAATAAGCGATGCTCTCAACTCTATCTATATGCTCCTGCTTTGGTACAGGCAGGGAGTTTACCATTCTGATCTGATCTGAGTGAGGAGTCTCCAGAGGGGCCAAAAACAAATGGTTATACTATGCCCTGTCCAGGTGGGCCTTTGGGTCCTCATGGATTCTCTACTTCCCCACTCCCATGGGTAGGCAGGGGGGAGATGGGGACTCGCCACCATAAGGGCTGAGTGGTCAAAGCTATCCTCCAACATTGCTCTTCTAATACCTTTAATTTAGTTCCATTAATTAGCAATCCAATTAGTCTCTGGTCCAAATATCTGAAAGTGGACACAGAGCTGGACAGATCCTTCAAACTATTTAGGATCACTTGATTAGCTTGGCTGGTGTCTAGGCTTTCACGGGCCCTGGATATTACTGTATCTACCAACCTGGATTCTCATACAATTTCTGGGCTATGACATAAGTGTTGCTGACAGTTTCCAGGCCCAAACCAATCTGCGATGGTATTTGCTAAGCCCCGTCGTTGCCTAATCAGGCACTTGCCAATTTGATTAGCCAGTCTAGCACACATCTGGTCTATACCAGTGTGGAACATCAGCAAGGTAAGGACCAGTCACAGTTGTCCTGGTTCTGGGACAGGGGTCTGTTCAGGGCATGATGCACAATTAGGAGGCTCTATTTTGTCCTTAAGGTCCTGGTTAATAATATCCAAATGAGGGCAAGTTAGCAATGGCCATTGTTTAACAAATGACAGCCATGCCTCAGGGGTTACCTTTGTCCGGACTTTAAGTGGTAAGCCCCAGTGGGAGTCAGTAGGTCCAACTTCAGCGACCTGATGTTAGTGTTTAGCTTCTTTCCCACAATATTCCATACAAACTTTAACTCAGAGGACTGTGTATTCTTTGTCCTCGTAGTGTTCATGTTGTTACAATAAACAAAATAATTGTGTGAATGAGGGGCGGCCCAAGGCCGTGTATTCCCCATTGCCATTAGCGTGTATTTGTTCTATGTATGTGACTTGAAGGAGGTTACGTTGACTAGAGTCACTTTCTCTTATAGGACCAAGCATGGTTCACAGATGTTTAATTGATAACCTATGCAATTCCATAATTCTTGAGGCCTTTTAAGGCATCAGGCACCAATGAGTAGCAGGGCAAGTAGCTGTTATTGCTATGGTGAGGTTACTAGTTTCCTCATTGTTGTGGGCATCTTTACTTAAATATGCTGATGTCTCACTTGCCCATGTTGTTTCTCATAGATTTCTTATTATCTCTGGCCAAACCACTTTTATGGTTGGTGTGCAAATTTACAGAAGCTAAATATTTCATTTGTGTAGCCATTAAAGCAAAACCAATGCGGTGGGGTAGAGGGCTGGTACCCCACTCCCAGTCCTTCTGTTCACGTGATGCACTTCTTGCTTCCTTCCAGTTCCTTTTTTTGTTCACCTGAGGAGACATTGTTAACATTTTCCTAGCCTAAACAATTACTAAACTATTATCCTTTCCCTAAATTTTGAAGTTGCCAATTGACTAAGTTTAGAGTTGCCAATTGATTGGGCCCAATTATTAATTTTGTTGGTTTAAATTAATGCTTCTGCTTTACTCAAATTATCCTTTCATTAAAACAATACCCTACACACAACAATGTTTGCTATAAGTATTACAATTAAGACACACAAGACAAACTTGGACAGAACACAAACTTATTATGTCATGACACAGAACCATGGTTTTTTGTTGTTGTTGTTTGTTGCTTTTCTTCAGCTGGCACCAGCACTTTCTGATGATCTGAAAGACAAGAAAACATTTCTACCCCCGTCGGGGTGGCCCATTATAACTTAAAATACTGCCTAAGATCTGTTAGGGGAACCGGTTACAGATAGTTCCTTACCACTTCCATGGGCTAGTGAGCTGCAACTTTCCGAGAACAAGGGCACTTCATCGGTACTCGTGACCTTCCACTCCCTTGAATTACCTCAGAGTTGCTAGCCCTCCCCAACAGTGGCATGCCTCAGTTTCCCTCTTGTACCACAGATCAGGCTTAATGTGTGAAGCTATAATGCTTTTCCTTAGCACAAGGTATTGGTTGGCCAGTTACTGTTCCAGCAAGCAAAAAGCTTTTCTTTTCCTGAAAAGAATCATATGTACAATGTTACAGGCTTACTTATGAGGGACAGTTGGCTTCACACCTCTTCAGAACAGACAGGCAGTCTGCACCCACTCACAGCCTTGGATCTGAGAGCAAGCTAAAAGTGTTATCAACTCAGCCTTGAACAGAGACACCGTGAAGTTTCAGAGTTTGGTTTCTTAAAACAATAACTTGTTTTCTTAGAGAGCAAATTTAACCTTTAAGGGTGCAGATTTTACAAATTTACAGTATATAGATTTATTCTTTTATACAGTTAACCAGTTAAGTGTCTGTAGCCAAATAGTTAAATTTGATTGTTTCTTTGCCTAGATGGTTTGCACACTGCTTAATAAAGAGACTGCAAAGAAACGAGGTGTCGTTTTTAAAGCAGGTTTCCCTTCACATATTACAACAATCGCTTAATTCCTTCCACTGTGCCCACAGGGCTCCAAACCTTTCGCCTTCCCCTTTCGCATGCTTTTTCCTTATTATGGTCCATCCTGATTCCTGCTAAATGACTTTTCCCAATGACACAAGTTTATCCAGTATTAATTTGGTAAGGAGAGTGGGCTTTCCCGTTAGCCCCCACACCTCCTAATTCTTTTCAATAGGTAAATCCAAATGTGTATTGCAGTCAGCTATTACTAATTTTAAACTTCTCAGTACAGGGTTTTCATAACATCCATGCTGCAGCAGTTGATCTATGCTGCTGACTCTGGGATGGATCGCTCGACCATGCTCTGTAAGGAGATTTATGTTGCAGAATGTGTCTCCTTGTTAGGGCAGATTTAGCTTCTAGTGATTACATCTTCGAATTCAATTTCTACCAGTTGACTTTTAGGTTGCCTCCTCCTATGCCCTCAAGCCAATTATAATGGCATGTGAGGGAAAGGTTTTAACTGTTTGTTATTATTTTTCTGGATGGCCCCCACTCATGCATTATGAAACATCCTTGGGTTGCCTGCGATTCCAGCCAGAGAGGCTGTAGTTATCTATTTGCTAACAAGGGCTTGAGAATCTCCTGAAGTTGCTTGGCAGCCCTTTCCTACTCCTGCATTGTGTTCTGTGTATATGTTTCCAACCAAAATTCCTAGAGCCAATATGGCTTGATGGTTGGCAGGCATTCCTTCCTCTGTCAATCTGTCAAATGCTTACAGGTCCTTGGACCATGATGCACGTACATGTAGTATGCAGGGGTGCCTTTCGGAGGTCTGGTGGGTATGCTTAGACTGATCCCCATCCATTTTAGTCATTCAGGGGAGTATCCTGTCCGCTCCCTGTCTGTACAGTGGCTTATAGAAAACTAAATCTACACACTCCAAGGAAGGAGTCTGCTCGGTCTAGAGCGTCAGGCCTTATCAGCAGCTCATGAAATAAGGGGAGTTGTCACTCCCTCACATATCCGCTCGGTCTCGAGGTTCAACTGACCCCCCTTGCGTTCAGAACTCCCTTGTGGGAGAGCCCTGATGTGGCTGGAATCAGCTTACTTCTCAGAGACCTGGGCAGCGGCATTCACACTCCACTCATTACATTCACACTCAGCATGCTTTTCACACAGAAATTTTCCCACTTTTAGAAGCATCTCTCTTTATGGACCTCGTCCATATTTGGGGCGGCAAACAACACTGTTCCCCCCAGGGGCAGCAAACAACACATTTCCCCCCAGAACCACAGCAATTCCCAGTACTGCATAAACCTAGGACTATTCGGGGGTAACAAAACAACCTCCCCGGAACCAAGATTCAAGAAATTCAGATGGTGTGAGCCCACTAGAAGCAGACGACCCCACAGGCAGTCCTCCTCCACACCCCAGTAGAGATTTCAAAAGGTCTCTTATCTCTCATTTGGTGCCATGAGGGAGAAGGGGGATGGTCTGCAGCTGCTGTCGCTGTCTTCAATCGGGCGTTGCCATCCGAGTCACGGCACCAAATTGTGGAAGAAAACATTGTCCTCACTCTGAGTTTGTAAGCAACAAGTAGCCAGAGGCAGTTTTATTACGAGCTGCAGCAAGGGAAAAACTGGTTCAGACGGGGGGGAGCCCCCCCCCCCGAGGCAGATCTTCGAATACAAGCAATTATGAAGCAGTTTATATACTGTCTATTAGATATAACAATAACAATTAGTCTCCTTCCCATTACTAACACCAATGGCTAACAGTTATTTAGTTCTACCCAGATGCTCCTTATCCCAAGGTCCCTGCCAGAGTCAGCATTCTATCCTTATCTCTGTATGGAGGCAAGAGGCGAAGGCAGCGTCTAATTACAGCTCTCGCGTTGTCAGGCCACAAACTTAGCCTGACTCTTGCTCTCTTGCTAACAAGACCAAGATGGCTGCACACAAATTCCCTTATTCCCTTTTCGTGCCTCCACATAGCCCACAACCTACAAGGGAAATAACCACAGATGCTTCCCTTACAGGTTGGGGGGCACACATGAACAATCTGACGATCCAAGGACGGTGGTCAACACAAGAAATGCTATTGCATATCAATGTGCTCGAGTTGCAGGCGGTGCAGTATGCTTGCAAGCATTTTCAGTCCCAGATACGGAATACAACTACCAGAATCCTGACAGACAACATTGCAACCATGTTTTATATCAACAAGCAGGGAGGCACCAGATCCCGTTCTCTCTGTGCGGAAAGCATCCAATTATGGAACTGGTGTATCCACAACAGTATTATTTTAACAGCATCCTACCTACCGGGCATCGACAATTCAATAGCAGACTCACTCAGCAGGTGCTTGTCAGCCAATGGTCAGGGTGTGTTACACCCAAGTCTTCAACTGCTGAGATACAAGGTCCCGTCGCAGTGGGCAGTCTAGGAGAGACTGATGGGCACACTGAGGAGTTTAACATCCGTGTTTTTGTCTGCTAGGATCGGGATCCCTTCGCGGCGGGCAGCCAACAGGCTGACAGATGCCCCAGAGTTTATAGGAAGAGCTTATTACATCTCAGATTTTAACTGCTAGGATACAGGATCCCTTCGCAGTGGGCAGCCTAGGGAAGACTGAGAGATGCTCCTACGGATCTGTCCTCTGGAAGCAACACGATCCAAATGCCCCAGCTCATCCTATATCTGTCCCTTATGACCAGCTGGAGTTCTTTTAAATTGTGCTTGGTTCTGTTACAGCAACTGAAGGAGTCAGGTTAAAGCTTAAACAGTTAGGCTACGTCTACACTGGCCCCTTTTCCGGAAGGGGCATGTAAATTTCACCAGTCGTCGTAGGGAAATCCGCGGGGGATTTAAATATCCCCCGCGGCATTTAAATAAAAATGTCCGCCGCTTTTTTCCGGCTTTTAAAAAAGCCGGAAAAGAGCGTCTACACTGGCCCCGATCCTCCGGAAAAAGTGCCCTTTTCCGGAGGCTCTTATTCCTACTTCAAAGTAGGAATAAGAGCCTCTGGAAAAGGGCACTTTTTCCGGAGGATCGGGGCCAGTGTAGACACTCTTTTCCGGCTTTTTTAAAAGCCGGAAAAAAGCGGCGGACATTTTTATTTAAATGCCGCGGGGGATATTTAAATCCCCCGCGGATTTCCCTACGACGACTGGTGAAATTTACATGCCCCTTCCGGAAAAGGGGCCAGTGTAGACGTAGCCTTACAGGTTTATTAAAGAAGCTTATAAATCATATGGTTACAATGGCTATTGCTCTATTTCTTAACTGCTAGCAAATATAGATCTTAAAAACCGTTACAAAGAAAATAAAGATAGAAAATAGAAATAATGGTACCAAGTGACAGCTTAATCTTTAAAGAGCTCTAAGTCTATGTGTACGCTTAAGACAAAGGACACATAAAGCTACAATTTTTACCCCCTTCTGTGCCTCTCGACTCCAGCGTATCAGGCCAGGGCCAGTCCCTCCATTCCTAGGAAAGATGAATATGAGATGGGCGACCCGTGGAAGCTCGGGAGGTCGAACACCTAACACAACAAGCAGATAGATGGTAGATTGACACTCAGAATAAGTGTGCTGCTGGACCCATCTTTATACCCATAGGGGCCCGTATCCTCTTTCTTATCTAAGATGCCAAATTGTGTTGGTCTGTCTTTGTGACACCAGTTCTTACAAGGAAGTTTCAACTTAATTTACATTTGCAAGAGAGACAACTAAATTGTGAGTACTGGACATTCTTTACTGGGCGGGAGATTCTTCCCCCCATGGACGGCTGTGTGTTCGTATCAATATAGGATTCAGTCAAGGGCACTCCTTGGCAGCCACTTGGTCAGCAGTTGGTGTATCTCTGTTTACAGCCATCCAGGGTCACAGCAGCCTGCATATCCAGGCCTTCTGTCAAGGATCTTACTGCTCTGTGTGCCCTGTATGCTCCAGGTAAACAAAAATGGATGTTATGGGGGGTTCCTGTCTGGCTACAGTGCTTTCCCCACAACCACGAGTGGGAAATCCGCATGGAAATTTTCGGTCAGATGTGTGCTCAGTGCGGGTTTCCGACAATAGACTTGTTTGCGACGGAAAGCAATACGAGGTGTCCCGCCTATTGTTCCAGATGCGGCAGAGGACATCATTCACTAGGAGATGCCTTTCTTCTCCATTGGGGAAGGATGCTGTTGTATGCCTTTCCCTCAGTGGCTCTAATACCCAGGGTTCTCGAGAAAATCAACATCGAAGGCGCTTAAGTGATTCTTATAGCCCCAGTGTGGGCTCTCCCACCCTGGTACTCGATGCTCCACCAGATGTCGATAAGGGTACCGTACTCCCTACCCCCTTCTGAGATCTCTTCCAGTTCTATGATTCTATGATAAGGGGATGGGTTGATGAGAGAGTATGATCTTGGTAACTAATTGACCATTAATTTTCAGTGGGAAATATGTCAATGGAGGGATGATAGGAGTTATTATAGAGAATTTCTGGGTGTCTGGCTGGTGAGTCTTGCCCACATGCTCAGGGTTTAGCTGATCGCCATATTTGGGTCGGGAAGGAATTTTCCTCCAGGGTAGATTGGCAGAGACCCTGGAGGTTTTTTGCCTTCCTCTGTAGCATGGGGCGCAGATCACAGCTGGAGGACTCTCTGCATCTTGGGACCTTCAAAGTATTTGAAGGCTTCAATATCGGAGATATAGGTGAGAGGATTATTCTAAGAGAGGTGGGTGAGATTCTGTGGCCTGCACTGTGCAGGGGGTCAGACTAGATGATCATAATGGTCCCTTCTGACCTTAAAGTCTATGAATCTATGAATCTCTTCTCTCCAATCTCTTGACCCAGGACAATGGATCCCTGAGCCATCCTAAACCTGAGATTCTGCACCTCACGGCATGGATGCTTCCTGGTTTAGCGATTCTGAACAACTCTGTTCCCAACGGGTCAAACAGGTGTTAATGCACAGTAGGAAGGAATCTACATGAGCAACATATACAGCTAAATGGTCCATATTCCAGGCATGGTGTGCGAACAATAATCTGGATCCTCGCTCTGCAACCTTACCTCGTATATTAGAATACATTTTACAGCTCCATGACAATGGGCTGGCAATAGCTTCTCTATGGGTGCATTTGGAAGCAATTAATGCTTTCCATCATATAGACAATTCCTCCTCTTTATTTGCGCATCCTACCACAAAGAGATTCCTGAAGGGGCTCACAAACCTTGTTCCACCTCGGAGACCCCTTCCGCCTCCATGGAATCTGGATCTAGTATTGGAAACTTTGACTTGCCCTCCCTTTAAGTCTCTAGCCACCATTCCATTACACATACTTATCATCAAACTTTTGTTTCTCCTAGCCCTTACCTCAGCTCATAGAGTAAGTGAGATAGCAGCCTTCATGGCTTCGCCTCCTTATACAGTTTTTTCTAAAGACTCAGTGACGCTGAGATCTCACCCAGCCTTTATTCCAAAGTCTCCTCTGATTTTCACATCAATGAACCAGTGGTCCTACCTTGCTTCTTTCCTAAACCCCATGCCTCAGTGCAAGAAGCGACATTACACGCATTGGATGTAAGGAGAGGTTTGGCGTTCTACATTGACAGAACGAGGGACTTTAGGAAAACGGACCATTTAATAATATCATTAGCGGACCGTTCAAAAGGGCAACTACTGACTTCATTTTGAGACTGATAGTTTCATGCATATCTATGTCATTCTATACATGGAAAACCTCTGCTGTGCCCTCCTAAGGCCCATTCCACCAGAGCGGTATCTACTACTATGGCCTTTCTTAGAGGAGTTCCATTTCGTGCCATTTGCAGGGCAGCAACATGGTTCTCTAATGTTACCTTTATGAAACATTATGCCATAGTTGAGCGTTTTGCTTCAGACTCCTCAGTGGCTACGGCAGTACTCAGTCGTGGTTATAAACCTTAATTCTGGAGCCCTCAGGCAACTTGGGTACTGCTCCAAAGTCACCAAGAGTGGAGCAGAAGCAACAGCAGCAGCTCGCCCTGTGAAGTAATGATTGTGGTGCCCTGTGGGTGCTCCACAACCCGCCCTTCCTCCCCGCTCCGGAATTGTTTATTTTCTCTTTCAGACGAGCGGGTGAGAGGAACTGACGGTTGCTGGTCCGCGTGCGACTAATCAAAGGCGCGAACGGTGCTTCAGGGAAGCCACGCATGCACAGTCTGGTGGAGCATGGCTATGAGAATTCTCTGAACCAAGGCGCCGGGAGGGGACACGTCACCAAGAGTGGAGCAAAGAACAATCATTAATTCACAGGATGAGTAACTTCTTCTTCACAGCTGATTCAGCACACTGCTGTGTCCTCTGTGCTAAGAAAATATTTTACCAGTGAGGAGCCAGCACTAGCCATAGAAACATATGTAGAAAAGCCAAATCTGGCCAGATCAGCACTATGCAGAGACCCAACCTGTACAGAGACGCATTACTCATTTTAAAACTCCTGGGCTACATCTACACTGTGTATTGTTGTGCAATAAGATATGCAAATGAGGCACAGGGATGAATGTTGCTATGCCTCATTTGCATACCTAATGAGCTGCCATTTTTGCGGCACGGGCTTTTGCTCAAGAAGGAGCTGTCTACACTCCTCCTTCATGCGCAAAAAACCCCTCTTGCGCAGAGCTGTTCTTCCTGAAAATAAGCGGCAAAAATGGCGCTCATTAGGTATGCAAATGAGGTGCGGCGATATTCATCCCAGTGCCTCATTTGCATATCTTATTGTGCAACAATGTGCAGTGTAGACATAGCTCTGGGTTTTGGCAACACAGAAGAGTAGCATTGTCAGAAGTAAGAGCACCAGTGAAATGTATCATATACATTTCTATACAAATCTATGACATTAACATGTACAAGTAGAAATATAACCGAGTAGAAAACTCGACATTTATCTCTGCAATACATAAAATAATAGATGAGTAAAGTGTGTCATTCAGTGGTGACAGGGTGTAGAATTACTGACAGAAAGAAGAATTTTTAATAAGTTTTCAACCACAAAAGGATTTTCCAAAGTATCTCGGTGCTGTCACATTTACAATCTGCAAAGTCTGCCCCCATAGGAGGACAAAAGGAAACTGAATGTTTTGATACCACCCCAGGAAAGCTGTCAGCCTGAATATCACATGGACCCACAGTCTAAAGATCTGAAGCTGCAGCACAGACAGGCAGTGCTAGATTGGAAACCCTGGCTCTGCTGAAACCACCTGCTACATGGTGTTTTGAATGATTTCTTGGTATTCAAATCACACACACACTGTCTACCCTGATTTCATCCTTTGGCCCCTCTCCTAGCCCTGCCACCCGCTGTGTGACACTCCCTCCGCCCATGAGGTTGGCTTGGCTCCTGCACAGATTCTCCACCCCACCACCCCCTGACGATTTGGCCCTGCCCTGGGTCCTACAGCAACATAACATTCAGGATGAGCCTCAGGACAGGTCCCCCACCGACCAATCCTCTTCCTCGCCGGATGATGCAGCATTCCAGGAAGACACATCACCATCGGATGATCTCTGACAATTCCAGGACCTTTTCAGGAGAGTGGCGGCGTCACAGACTGTGCAGATTGCAGAAGTCCAGCAGAAGTCCCACCAAGACTACACTTTCGTTGTCTCCAGCATTGGATAGCTACTGTTTATACTCCAAATGCTCGAGATGTCCACAAATGAGTATCAATTCCCCCGCACATCAGAAATTCTTTAGTTTGGTGGACGGTTCCCAAAAATCTGATGTTGGGTGTCCCATTTCACCACCAACAACCGACAATACAACTGACCACTGATGCATACTAGGGTGGAGTGCACATCTGGAGCACAGTCAGCCTCAGGGACTTTGGCCCCCCGTGGAGTCGATGATGCATATCAATTTCCTAGAATTGTGAGCGGTGCACAATGCCTGTCGTCACTTTCTCCCAAAGATTCGTGCTCAAACCATCTGAATTCTTACCGACAACATGACCACAGTATACTATATAAACAGGCAGGGCAGGGCCCGATCCCGGTCACTTTGTGCCGAGGCGATTGCTTTATGGAGTTGGTGCATCCACCACAAAATCTCCCTCATTGCAGAATACTTACCCGGTCAACAGAACACTATGGCCGGTGCACTGAGCAGGCATTTTTCCATGAAGCACAAATGTGAGCTTCACCCAGTAGTCGTCCCAAGTGCAGGACTCTACACTTGTCCTTGTTGAACCTCATTAGATTTCTTGTGGCCCAATCCTCCAATTTGTCTAAGTCATTCTGTACCCTATCTCTGCCCTTAAGCATATCTACCTCTCCCCCCAGCTTAATGTCATCCGCAAACTTGCTGAGGGTGCAATCCATCCCCTCATCCAGATCATTAATAAAGATATTGAACAAAACCGGTCCTGGAACTGAACCTTGGGGCACTCCGCTAGAAACTGACCACCATCCTGACATCGAGCCATTGATCACTACCCGCTGGGCCCGGCCTTCTAGCCATCTTTCTATCCATCTTACCGTCCATTAATCCAATCCACAATCCCTTAACTTGCTGGCAAGAGTATTGTGGGACCGTATCAAAAGCCTTTCTAAAGTCAAGGTATATAACATCCACTGAGTTCCCCATGTCCACCGAGCCAGTTACCTCATCATAGAAGCTAATCCGATTGGTCAGGCACGACTTGCCCTTTGTGAATCCATGCTGACTATTCCTAATCACTTTCCTCTCATCCAAGTGCCTCAATATGGATTCCTTAAGGATCCCTTCCATGATTTTTCCAGGAACCGTGGTAAAACTGACCGGCCTATAGTTCCCTGGATCATCCTTCTTCCCTTTTTTGAAGATGGGCACTACATTTGCCTTTTTCCAGTCATCCGGGATTTCTCCCGATCTCCACGACTTTTCAAAGATAATAGCCAAAGGCTCCACAATGACATTTGCCAACTCCCTCAGTATCCTCGGATGCACTAAGTCCGGACCCATGGATTTATGTACGTTTAGCTTTTCTAAATAGTTCCTAACCCGCTCTTTACCCACCACGGGCTGTCCATCTTCATCCCATCTTGGGTCACTTGGCGCAGAAGTCCAGGAGACCTTGTCTGTGAATACAGAGGCAAAGAAAGCATTGAGTACTTCAGCTTTCCCCACATCATCTGTCACTAGGTTACCTCCTTCATCCATTAGGGGCCGCACACCCTCTCTGATCACCTTCTTCTTGTTAACATGCCTGTAGAAACCTTTCTTGTTATCCTTCACATCCTTAGCTAGTCGCAATTCCATTTGTGCTTTTGCCTTCCTGATAACCCCGCGGCATTCTCGAGCTATACCTTTAAACTCCTCCCCGGTCATTTGTCCAAGTTTCCACTCTTTGTAAGCTTCCTTTTTGTGCTTAAGTTCACCAAGGATTTCCTCTGTAAGCCAGTCCGGTCTCCTACCATGTTTGCCTCTCTTGCTACGCGTCGGGATGGTTTCTTTCTGTGCCTTCAATAAGGCTTCTTTAAAATACTGCCAGCTGTCCTGGACTCCTTTCCCCTTCATGTTAACATCCCAGGGGATTCTGCCCATCAGATCTCGGAGGGAGTCAAAATCTGCTTTTTTGAAGTCCAAGGTGTGTATTTTACTATTCTCTTTTCTTCCTTTGATCAGGATCCTGAAATCTACCATCTCATGATCACTGCTTCCCAGGTTGTCACCCACCTCCACTTCCCCTATTAGTTCCTCCCTGTTTGTGAGCAGAAGGTCAAGCTGTGCATGGTCCCTGGTCGGATCCTTCAGCACCTGTGTCAAGAAGTTATCCCCAACATTCTCCAAAATTCCTGGATTGCCTGTGTACTGCCGTATAGTTTTCCCAGCAGATGTCAGGGTGATTAAAGTCCCCCACGAGAACCAGGGCCTGCGATCTGGAAGCCTCCCACACCTCTAATTCCCAGAGTACTAGAGAAGATACTTATGGACAAAGCCACGGAAATCCTGATAGATCCTTTTTGGCCAAGACAAACGTGGCTTCCTTACCTCCATCAAATGTCAGCATATCGTCCATTCCCTCTGCCCAAGAGGCACGACCTTCTTTCCCAGAACAATCAACGATTCTTCCATCTCCAGATCAAGCTTCTGGCACTGACAGTCTGGTTCCTAGTTGGTTCCAACAAACAGAAATGATCTGTTCGCAAGAGGTCAAACACGTTCTTCTACATAGCAGAAAATTATCCACAAGATCCACCTACCTTCACAAATGGGCACAGTTTTCTACATGGTGCTCATTGGCATGTCTGGACCCCTACTCCGTGCCCATTCACCGGATTCTGGGCTACCTTGTGCAGCTCAAGAACTCTTCTCTCAGCTGCGCCTCCATTAAAGTGCACATTGCCGCAATCACTGCATTACATCATGCTGTGGACGGTTATTCCGTTTTCTCTCACCCAATGATGTGGTGCTTCATGAAAGGCTTGGCTAATCTTTTTCCACACCGCATACAGCCAGTGCGACCATGGGACTTATAGCTAGTTCTTAACACATTAACGTGGAAACCCTTTGAACCCTTGGCCACATGCAATTTGCGCACCCTCACAATGAAAGTTACCTTTTTGATTGCGATAACCTCTGCAAGATGGGTTGGTGAACTGGCTGCCTTATTGGCTATTCCCCCATACACAGTGTTTACCGATCAAGGAGTCATCTTACGCCCTAAACCCACTTTCCTTCCGAAAGTGAATTCACAATTTCACATCAATGAACCGATAATACTTCCCACTTTCTACCCTAGGCCCCATGCTTCGGCAGAGCAAGCTCGGTTACATACTCTTGATGTCAGATGTGCCCTGGCTTTCTACATAGAGAGGACTAGGTCCATCAGAAAGACAAACACGCTACTTGTGTCTACAATCAACCGTTCTAAGGGCCGTTCATTATCAGCACAGCACATTTCGTCAATCATAGTGAACTGCATAAAGGAATGCTATGCGCTACATAGTAGACCACTATTACAAAAACCGACAGCACATTCAACACACGCAGTTGCTACATCAACTGCATTCTTGAAAGGCATTCCGCTAAAAGACATTTGCAGGGCTGCCACATGGTCGTCAAACTTCACCTTTGCCAAACACGATGCCATTCCCAACCTTCACCTTTCAGATGGGGCAGTGGCAACAGCGATGCTGTCCATAGCCGCAGCACGATAGCTCCGAACCCCCTTCCTTTCAGGGGCTACTGCTGCGAATTCACCTACAGTGGAGCACCCACGGGACACTGCTCGAAGAAGAAGTTACTCACCCTGTGTAGTAACGATGGTACTTCGAGATGCGTGTCCCGTGGGTACTCCACGACCCGCCCTCCTCCCCTCTTTGGAATTCTTATTTTTGTCTTTCAGACCAAGAGGATCAGGAGGAACTGGCGGGAGCTGGACCACATGAACACAAACGGCGCGGAAAGGCACGAACTAGACTACAGCTAGAAAAGTTCTCTGATCTGCGGCGCCAGGACAAGCCTGACACCTACAGTGGAGCACCCACAGGACACACATCTCGAAGAACCATCGTTACTGCACAGGGTGAGTAACTTCTTTTTTTTGTGCCCAGGGAGCCAGACATTGCCTCCAGGCCAACTCTACAGTCTCAGCGGCTAAAGGTCCTGCCTTGTAAGCAGGAGAGCCTGGTTTCAACTCCCAGTGGTGTCTTCTTGTAGCCTTTGTTCACATTTTCCTAGGTACTTCTGGGACACAGAAGTGGCCTCCCCTGGCTATCCATGGAACTGTTCAGAAAAATGCTGATTGGAGAGGAGCGTTGGAATGAAGTAAACCACAAACCTGGTGCGGGTGTAGAGGCTGCTTTAACTGGCACTGGCAAGGCAGGACTCTGACTGCAATTGCTGGGGTAGGAGACCCAGCACCACACACCCTTGGGATTCCCTGGGGGTTTCAGCGCCCAGGGATCCTGAGAGTGCAACCTCTGCATTTCCTATAGCCATGGAGGTTGACTCTCCTCTCCCCTCCCTTGGGATGGGCAATGGCCACATTTGGAGCAGCTGGGAGAAAAGTCCTAGAGAATGGCTGCATGGCTAAGCTGGCCAAGGCACTTGCCAGATACAGTGGAGATGAGGGAGGCAGCCCCCAGTGGTGCCTGGCCAATGTGTCTGCTCTACCCCCCCATCCCTCCATATGTCAAGTTGGAGTTGGCTTCCTTCAGTTGAGCTTGGCTGTGTCCCCGCAGTGGGAAGCTAAAGGGAACAAAGAGCAGAAGTACTGGAAGCTGGTGAGGGTGCCCTCTGGGTTTGATTTAGTGAGTCTTAGCTGGACTTGCTAAATCGAACTCCATAAGATCGATCATGATCATTCCTCCCCAGCTGGACATGGTTCTTGTTCTTCTGCATAGATCATCCCTGGGAGACCAAGCACCTGCCAATGGGCACTCAGATCACACCCTTGTTGAATGGATGGGAATAGAAACCCAACACACAGCAGGTTTGAACTGGTTTCAGCTGAGGGCCGGGTTTGCCAGGTTTATGTGCATTGGTACAAGAATGCATTAAGGCAAGATACTGAACGTGTGGACCGTGGGCCACGTACAGCCCGTGGCCTGTTTGTATGCATCCTGCAGTGCCTTGAGCCACTTCCCGGGATGCCTGCCTGCCTTGTCACTTTGGGCTCTAGCGGTAGCACCTCCCTGCCTCCTCGAGCTGCCAGCTGGTGGGAGGGCAGCATGAGATGGTGTCAGAGCACACCTACCACATCGGCCACAGTGGCAGCACCTGTCCACGAGCGGAGATGCACAGCGCTGCACTGAGCCAGGCCACAATGGCGTGTGCACTTCCCTGCTGCCTATCGCTGGGGATGGCAATAGGCAGCAGGGAAGCCAGGCAGCAAGGCACTTGGCAAGGCAGCAGTGGAGCCAGGCAATGAGGCTGGGGTGAGGAAGGTATGAGCTGGGGCTTGGGTAGGGTTGATTATGCAAATTAGGCATGGTGATATGCTAATCAGTGCCTCATTTGCATACTCACTGCTGGTTTTGCCAGCAGTTTAGACAAAGCCGAGGTGTTTTCCAGTGAGCTGACAAGAAGCAGAAGAGGGGAAACCACTGGCCAGCAGATCTGAGGCTAGGGAGTCTGTGTCAGTGGGGTTAGGGATCCTGAGCTGGGTGGCTCCTGGGATTGCTGAGCTCCATACCAGGGGTGTTTCTTCTACAGTGCAGTCCTTGTTCCTGTGACACATTTTATGCAGGGCCCCTTGGTCTTTGTGCCACAGTATGTGCCTGGAATGTGGGACTGAGGAACCTGCCCCAAATAGACACGTATCCACCCCTCCTCCATCCCCAGTCCTGACACTCTGTTCTGCTTGAGACCCCAGAGCCCTCCTTTGGGCTGGCTGGTGCCTCGCATGTGGGGAATTAGATCTAGGGGGAGATTTCTAGAGTCCCATAACAGCTGCTGTTAGCATGCAGATGTGCACATCTGTCTGGGTTTACTGGACTCCCAGCCTGCTTTGGAACATCCCGGATTCTGTTCCTGCCAACCTGGATAAAGCAGCAGCCCAAGAGGCCCTTCAATAGCTCAGCTGGCAGAGCAAGGGCTGTAGTGGGTTTCAACTGGTTTAATGCCGTTTTAAGACGAACTTCTTTTTCCTCCCCTGGCAGAGCAGGAGAAGAGAGGCAGGGCTGGTTGGCTCCTAGGTGGGGCAGGGCGATCTGCTTTTTCGAAAGATAGCGTCTTTCGAATTGGATGATTGGATGCTATCTCACATTTCAGTTGTGATTACTGTGGACAGAGTGGCCACCAGGGTAGCTGTGTTATTTCCTGGGGGGGGGCCTCTTCTTTCGAAAGAACTCCCTCTTCTGTGTCCACACACACCTTTTCCCGAAAATGCTTTTTTTGGAAAAAGGCTTCCTCATAGAAAGAGGTTTACCGTCATCAGAAAAAAACCTCCATTCTTTTGACTTTCAATGGCTCCTGTGCCAGGGCTCTAATGGGGACGTTCTATGTCAATTTGGAGCCCCAGGAAGCACTGGGGAGTAATTACTTTCAATGGTCCTGGGGAGGAGTGATTTTGAAATACCAGCAGTGGAGCATCCACACTACAGCTATTTTGTGTCACTTGCTCAGGCTATGTCTACACTATAGCCTTTTTGCGGGAAAACATATGCAAATGCGGCTAAGTGTGGAATATCGCTGTGCCTTATTTGCATAATTAATGAGCACCCATTTTTGCACAAGAGGTTTTTGCACAAGAAGGAGCCGTCTACATGTCTCCCTTTTTCACAACTCCCCCTCCGCCACCGCACATCAGCCGTTCTTCCAGAAAAAAAATGCAGAAGAATAGCTCTTGCACAAGAGGGGAGTTTTGCACAAAAAGGAGCTGTGTAGATGGCTCCTTGCGCAAAAGCCTCTTGTGCAAAAATGGGTGCTCATTAGTTATGCAAATGAGGCATGGCAAGATTCCACGCTTAGCCTCATTTTCATATGTTTTTCTGCAAAAAGGCTATAGTGTAGACATAGCCTCAGGGGTTTCTCTACTCAGTGCACTTCAGAGAAAGCCCTTGTTTGTTAAAGGACCTTAGGGAGCCCAAAGCAGAGGGATTCTAGACCCATTTGATCCCTTCAACACACTCACACAATCCCAACCCCAAATACCGACCACCACATCACTAATCCTGTGCCCTGACTTCAGTAACCCTCCCACATCCTCACCTCAGCCCTGAGCCCACTCACACACTCCCCAAATCCCTGCCCGGAGCCTCGCACACTCCAATCCATACTTTAATTTCTTACAGGTGATGTCCTATCACAACATCTTCCCCACCTTCCTATCTTGAGCCTCCCTCCCTCCCCCTGCCCAAGAGGGGTGGGGTGCCCAATAGAACAGTCCCTGTACAAATGTGTTATTTTCACCCCTGGGAGCAGCTCAGCCTTGCAAAGGGGCTGCCTGGGGCCTGAGCGGGGAAGTAGGGACCCGGGGAAGGATTTAGGCCCCGGGGACAGTAACTGGCCATGAGCTCCCAGGGCAGCGTGGGGCAGCCGGACTGATGGGCCCCTGGGCTGTGTAACGAGGGGGCAGGGAGCAGGCACCGGGAGGGGGGGGATTTCCCCAGCCTGAGGCCTTGGGGAGGCCGATCCTGGATCCTGAGCCCGGCTCTGGCCTCATTTCAAAGGCTGCTGGCAAAGTGCAGCAGGGGCAGGGCAGGGCCCTCTGCTGCTACAGGGGATTTGCCGACTCCCTGGGCTTTCTTGGTTCCATTTTCTCCCAACCCCTGCGAGTTAGCCCAGGGTCTCACACACTCACCGAGCAGCAAGAGGAACAGAGACAGGAGCATCGGGGCTGTGGCAGGAACCGAGAGGGTGGAAATGGCCAAACGACGTCGGCTTCTGACGGGGCCAGGAAGGGACAATCTGCAGTCGCTGTCTGCTCCGACCTGCCCCCCGCTGTCCCTCTGGGCTCACAGCAGAAAGCCCCCCTCCCCGTGCAGAGTCTCTGCCAGCCCCTCAGGGCTGGGCTGGGAACCCAGATGCTGTCGCTGCTCTGATCCTCGTCAGGGCGTACGGTGAGGGAGCAGAGATGCCGCGGCCCTTCTGCTCTGCCCCGTCCTCTCCTCATGTCTGATCGTCACTGTTCTTCATTTCCTGTCCACTACATACCCCACCACCAACAACATCTTTATTTAGCACCGGAAGCCTGAGAATCAAACACACGTAGTTACAGGACTCAGCGAAACCTACCATGTTAGATGTAGTCCTGGCCTCGCTGGAAGGTTTAACATGAACTACACTGAACTCATGCATAGATCTCATAGTGCTGTATCAGGGAAACAGGTGGGGAAACTGAGGCACGGGAAGGTGGGAATGGGAGTGTCCTGAAGTCACCCAGCAGGACAGAGCCAAGAATAGAAGTCAAGTCTTTGTCTATACATTCAGCATTAAAACACTGCGCGCACGGGGTGATTTTTTACACCTCTAAGCAATGTTCCCTCTAATTATTTTCATTTGTGTGCACCATAAATGTTATGTGCACTGAGGTATGTGTGGATATGCATCACTAGTGGCAACACCTGTTCCCGGCTATGGGCACTGTGCTCCTCAGCTGGGCTGCATGTAAACGAAGGGTAGTGGTGGTTGGGTCGGAGACTCTCTTCTAAGGGGGACGGAGGTGCCCATCTGTTGCCCTGACATTTCAGCTCAGGAGGTATGCTGTCTGCTGGGGGCCGTATCCAAGTTGTTACGGAGGCATTGTCGAGGATTATCCGGCCCTCTAACTACTACCTCATGCTACTCATCCATGTGGGCACAAATGATACTGAGAGGTGTGACACTGAGCGGATCAAGAGTAACTACAGGACACTGGGGGTATGTCTAGACTACAGGCTTTTGTCGACAGAAGTTTTGCCGATAGATACTGTGGACAAAGCTTCTGTCAACAAAGAGCGTCCAGACTACTTACAGTTCTGTTGACAAAGCAGGCTGCAATAACGCCTTCTATTGACAGACCTCTGTTGACAAAAGGTGTTATTCCCTGTAGAATGAGACCGCCTTGGCAGGTAGGAGTGGGTATGGCAGTGATATCATAAGGGCCTTTTGCAGCACCTCAGCTTATTGGCTAAAGGAGGTTGGAACATGGTGACCTCATAGAGAGTCCATGACAATGTCAGGTGGGACAGGTTGCAGGGCAGGGGCAATCTCAGAGACACCCCCATGGCTTTGCTACAGGGAATCTCCTTCCTGAAGCCCGGGAGAGAATGAGGGTCACAAGCATAAGTGTGAGGAGGAGCCTCTTTGGATCATTCTCCTTTCCCACGACTAACTGATCTAGAAGACAGACATCCCCGTGGAGAAGATAAGAGCCTCCAAGAGGACTAGTACTGACAGAGCAGCGGAATTAGCTCAAGCAGTAGAGTGTTCACGTAGCATGTGCGAAGCAGTGGGATTGATGCCTGCCCCATTTTTCTTTTCACAGGCAGAGCCAGCTAGGGGCATAAGGGCCTATAGTATCCCTTCCCTCTTCCTACTTGCTCTACCCAAAAGCCAGCCACACGGGCAGAAAGCTGCTGAAACTCGGTCTCCCTTTACCTGGCAGTGGTAGGAGTGATGGAGACAGGCTCCAGGCTGGCAGACTTGCCCCACTGGGAGAGTGCCTGCAACACAGGAGAGAGGCAACAGCTCGACCTACATGATCGCCAGCTGGCTCCCCAGGGTTGAGGCATTGGCTACTTCCTTGCTGACCTAACAAAAGAGCTCTTTGCCACTGCCTCCATGATCCTCCTCACAAAGCTGATTGGCTGGCAGAGTGCCATTCAAGGGCACAATTGCTTGGCTCCCTGGGATGCACTGAGTGATGGAGCAGACTGGTGGGAGGTGTCGGTTGACCAAGTCACCCACCCAGCCCCTGAGCTCAGCCCATGCTGGAGGCAGCCAGGCAGCTTAGAGGGAGCCAGAGCCTGTCAGGACCAGGGGACAGGAAAGGGGAGAGGCAGAGAACAGAGACGGGCGCAGTAAAGAACATCCATAAATCTAGCCTAACTGCTTGTCCGGCTGCCATGCAAACCACTACTCCACCCGCCACCAGCCTACAGTGCTTTCCCCAGCCCAGCCCCACAGCTGCTTAATAAGCCCTGCCCAGACTGGGGCTCAGGACTCTGCACACAGAGCTGCCACGTCTTCTCCAGAGCCCTTAGGCTGGCACCGGGGAGGCCTGAGTCCAGACAGTGGCCAGTGAAGCCCAGTAAGGGCAGAGGGAAGGGCTGGGTACATGGGGGTGGGGCTGCGGGTTGTTCTGAAAGGCTGTAGGTGCCCTTAGACCCTTTTGTCCTTCCCTGTCTAGCCCCAGCACTGAGCAACACTCAATGTCAGTCTGAGCATCTGTCCTGTTTTGGGACATGTCTGTGGCAAGAACCTGCCCAGGCAGCTCTAGAAGTGAGGCCCGTCCCTGGCAACACCAAGCAGTGTGGGGGCATCCACACAGCAGTGATATTTCATAATAGCAATGCAAGTGTCTACCCAGCAATTCCATTCTTATAAATATTTCTGAAAGTTTGTTTGTATGCTTCTTTGTTTGTTTGTCCAGAAAGATCTCTGAAATGGTAAGAGCTAGAAACACCAATTTTGCACAGATACTCCTGATTTCCTAACTTAAATCACTGGATTGATTATATCTCAAAATTGGTTCCCGCAGAGCCCCAATTGGGCCCACTGATAATTAGCTTTTAGTAGTGCCTGATCATAGTCATTTGCTGGATTCTTCTGTTAAGCGTATCACATAAACTGCAACTACAAGATCCTAGAGGATAAAACATGTGGGCACTTGCAGCACCATCAAGGTGCTGGGGGTGAGGCTGCAGTGAGGCAGAGACTCAGCAACCTCTTCTGTACTAGGGCACCAGCAGGTCTCCAGGACAGACCCAAATGTGGCTGATGCTGGCTGGGATCTAGCCTTGCTAATTTTGGCTGGGAGAAGCCTCCAGCTGTCACAGCCTCTCAACATCTTCATGCAGCCGGACTCCAACTGAACCCCTTCTGGAAATTAAAGTTGCTTCCCTCCCCCCACACCCAAATGAGCCATCCCACCACTTCCCCTCCTTTGGGCTGTGTGTGTTCTCCTGGCATGGCTGTGTGCATTAATAGCAAGTGCCACGAGCATTATGTACTTCGCAAGATTCAGCTCACAGTATAAAGAGGAGGTGGTGGGTAGGAGGACATGGTTTTGAGCACAGTGGCGCCTAAGGAAGACACGGTATACTCAGAACAGCCTATTCTCATTAGAACAGGTACGTTCAGATGCTCTATGTTCTGATTATCTAGAAATCACTAATTGCACCAGGTCTGAAGGGCTACGTTTAGACTACATCCCTTTTTCGGAAAAGGGATGTAAATTAGATGTATCGCAATTGCTAATGAAGCAGGGATTTAAATCTCCCCCACTTCATTAGCATAAAAATGGCTGCCGCTTTTTTTCTGCACGGAGCTTTGTCGGAAAAAAAGCACCAGTCTAGATGCTGATCTTGTGGAAAATAAAGCCTTTTCTGAAAGATCCCTTGCCCCTCTATGAAATAAGGGATCTTTCGGAAAAAGCTTTATTTTCCGCAAGATCAGCATCTAGACTGGCGGTTTTTTTCCGATAAAGCTCTGTGCGGAAAAAAAGCGGCAGCCATTTTTATGCTAATGAAGCAGGGGAGATTTAAATCCCCGCTTCATTAGCAATTGCGATACATCTAATTTACATCCCTTTTCCAAAAAAGGGATGTAGTCTAGACGTAACCAAGGTGTTTTGCTTTGTCTGACCAATATAACCGGTCCAGCTGCCAATAGGAAGTCCATTCAGGTGGCCCCATGGAACGTGCACTGAAGGCACTCGGGGAGTGGCTACTTGGGGAGCAGTGATTTCCTGCTGCTGCAGAGCCCAGGAGACATCCCCTCCATTTCTCAGAGTTTCTAGCAAGGAGGCTGCAAGCATTGGTCTGCATAGAATCTTTAAGAGAAGATGGGCCTTCCTGATTTGTAGGGATTGAGAAAAGAGACCCTATGGGATCTGTCATTTAGTAAGCACATCACTAGCTATGTTAATTTCTTAAAGTAATATATCAGATAAAAGTATTTCCAATAAAATACGCTATGTTAATGTCATTGATGTAGTTCATTCATCACACCTTTTACTATATTTTCCCCAGGTGACGCCGGGTATTTCTGCTAGTTTCTAAATAAATTCAAAATACCAGATGGCTTATTTTGAAATCTGTAAACCTCATTGCACAAAGAATAACTCCTTTTCTGAAATAGCTATTTTGAAATAGCCATCGTGTGGATGCTGCACTGCTGCTATTTCAAAATAGCTCCTCCCCAGGGCCATTGACAGTAATTGCTCTCCAGTGCTTCCTGGGGCTCTAAATAGCACATCCACATTAGAGGAGCCTGCCTCAGACTAATCTTGAGGCTTTCCTGTAGTGTGGTCACACTATATCGAAAAAAATGCAAAATAGCTTTTTTTAAAAGATAAGCGCATTGTGTAGACGTACCCTGAGAGATGAGTTAAGTGGGAGGAAGCAGGACCAGGGGGAGAAGGTGCCATGACAGTGTAAGAGGATGGTTCGGCTCTGCCCTGGCCAGTGGGGAATCGTTGCCACTCTGAGGTTCTGTCATGACCATGAGGGATGGCCAGCAGTCTGGGGACTAAAGGGTTAACTATGTCCCTTACCTAACCAGCTATCTGCTCAGCCAATAGAAATGTAGGTTGGAATTTCAGACTGGTACAAAGGAATTTTGGGGTTTTTCCCTCCTTTGTCTCTGAACAGTTTCTCTCCAGATACTGAGGGAGACAGACAACATGTCTCTCTTCAAGAAAAGACTCTTCACTATCTGTAAGTAGGATAAAGTTTAGATAAATCCATTAAGTTTTATTGTTTTATGGTTTGGGAATGAGAATCTGATGTCTGTGCATTTAAAGTGGGGTTTTCTCTCCTTTGTAACTAAACTTTTGGCCCATGGGGGTCCCCCATTAGTATATTAATTGGTGACTTTTCCATCTAATCATTATGCTTGTAACAGGAGTATTGGGGTGATGATAAAAGTTCTTTCTTTTTAAAAAATTAACCTGGTATTGGTTAATTTTTTTGTGTCCTGGTTTTACTTTAGGGCTGAGATTTCCCAAGTGATCTCTTCCCTGGTTTTCTTACCATTACTTGTGTAGTGAAATATAGTAAAAACTGTGTGTGCTTCTTCCCCTTTCCATTACTTAAGCTTGAAACAGTACATGTCATTTAGCCGATTGCGCATGTTTTAGAAGCTGTGGAGGTACTAGCTGTTTAGACCCATTTCTCAAGGACTGGAGTACACCTATTACTTGAGTTAGGGGAATTTGCTAATTGCTATTGCTTAAGTAAGCTATACTGGTGGTTGTTACTGAATGGAATAGAGTTGAAATATGCTAACCAATAACGCGGCAACATGAAGCTAAGGTAACAAATCAAGACATGCCAAGTTAGATAAGAAAGTGAAAGAAAGTATAAAAAAGGATGCTTAGCCAACGCCCAGGGTCAGCTTTGCTTTGAGCAATAGCTCCTTGGCTGACCATTGCTTGCAAACAATAAAATGGAGTTGGACCCAGCCTGAAAGTGTGACTCTCTTCTGTGGGCAAATTAGACTGGCCTCCTGGGGACGAACCTTGCTATTTATGCAACAAATTGGCGACCCAGATTGGACACCCCTTGGACTACTCCGGAGTCGGACGACAAGATTCACCGTAGGTGACCGTGATGTGCGCACTGGACTGTTTGAGTCCGTCACGGCACCGAAAGCGTGAATCGGGACATCCGGAAAGTTAAAGGAGTCTCTATTGAATGAGTCACACGAGGCTGTCAGGTCCGAAGAAAAGAGGAAGGCGCCGGGGTGTAGACGGAGTGAGTATACCTATTCCTGTGTTCTTGTAGATATTAATCTGTAAGTTTGCACTCAGCACAGAGGTCTGAGTATTTGTTTGTCTCTCGGGGACGTTGCGTTCAGCACATAGGTCTGAACACTGGAAAGAACACAATATTGTGGAATTGGGTCACACCCAAATGGTAGAAACCTCTGTAAGCCCCATAGGGAATACCACCAATCCGTGGTCCGTAGTAACCAATTATGGGGATTTAGAACAACCTCAGGGAATACTTATATTTATAGTGGGAGTACTCTTGTTCTTTGTTTTAATGATTTGTTGGAAGCCTAAATTGTGAAACCAAAGTTTTGTGTGCTAGTATGATTGTCGCTGACCAGGTCTGAGACTTAAGCTGACTCCAGCCGCCCCAAGAATCCTGCAAGGGGAAACCCGATGAACAGGATTCCTTGATTGCAAGGGGGGTCAGCCGAACCTCGTGACCCAGCGAGTCTCTAAGCCCCCCGTTTGTCTATATTTGTTGCTGTTTGATAGGCCCGTCTTAAGTGTCACGGCTCCAAAAGGGCACACCGGTGTCTCTAGTGAGACAGCCAAGCGTGGGACCCTCCGGGTTCGGACGCTAAAAGCTGGTGTGGTGTCATTCCATCGACACATGGAGCCGCGATAAAAGCCTGTTGACTGTGTGTGTGTGTGTGTGTGTGTGTGTGTGCGCGCGCAATATATAAATAGATAGACATGGGTTCAGAAAGCTCCCAGATAGAAAACTCCGCAACCCCATTAGGATGTATGATACAGAATTTTAGTAAATTTAAGAGTGACTATGGAGTAAAAATGACAAAGAATGAATTAATCAAATTTTGTCAATCTGAATGGCCTACCTTTGGAATTGACTGGCCAGATACGGGCTCCTTTGATGTAAAATTGGTATCTTTGACTCATGGCATTGTGACACGGGACGGACATTGGGATCAGTTCCCATATATTGATTGTTGGTTATTCCATGTTCAGGATCGACCGAAATGGTTATTAAAATGTAGCATGGGGGTATGCAAGGTCATGACAGCAAAGGCCAAGACTTTGGGGGGTAAAAACCCTAAGATACTGGCTTCTTCCAACGACGAGGATTTTGAGCCCTATGGGAAAAAGAGGCCTCCCTCTCCTTCTGGAAGATCAAGCCCTGATAGACCCAAATGTCCCTCTCATGCTCTTCCAGAAGAAGACAGTAGCTCTGAAAACACGAGCGAGCCTGCTTCGGGAGGAACATCCCCCCCCCCTTATCAGGCTCCAGCTGGTTCTGAATCCCCCTCTGCCCCTATTCTCAGCAGCACCGAGGGAGGAACTGAGCTAGCTGGGTTTGCTCCAGCCGGGCCAAAGAAGTACTTTTTGCGAGCAAACCCATCGGGTTCAGGATCAGGATACCATCAGTGCCCCCTTCGAGAAATAATAGTGGAGGGGGATCCGACTTTTGTATATGTGCCATTTAGCACGTCTGACCTATTTAATTGGAAAAATCAAAACCCCTCATTTAGAGAAGACCCTTTAAAGATGCAAAGCCTTTTTTTGTCCGTGGGCCAGACACACAGACCCACATGGGCAGACGTGCAAATGATGCTACAGACCCTTTTAACTACCGAGGAACGCCGCTTAGTATTAAGTACTGCGGATTGGATAGCTGAAGAATGCCGAGCCCAGGAGGGGGGAAGAAGCGGACGAGGAAGGAGCCTAAGGGAACTATGCCCATTGGAAGACCCGGGATGGGATATTCGGCATAATAGAGAACGTCACTAAGAATAGGGATCATAGTACAAGCCTTAGGACAAGCAGTACCGAAGGTTACCAATTTCTCCAAGCTATTAGACGTTAAACAAGGCCCAGTAGAAGACCCCTCTGCCTTTCTTGGGCGGCTGTATGAGGCATATCGAAAATATAGTAATCTAGATCCTGAAGCTCCTGAAAACCAAAGAATGGTAAACATTATGTTTATAGGGCAATCAGCCCCAGATATTCGCAAAAAGTTACAGAAGACAGAGGGCGGGCCCGGGAAACCCATATCCGAATTGGTAGAGATCGCATACAAGGTATATGCTAATAGAGACCAGGTGGCTGAAAAGAGAGAAGATAAGAGAGCGCAGAAACAGATGGCAGCCCTGGCAGCAGCACTTTCTGGCAATCAAAGACCAAGCCAGAAGGGGCCCCCTCGGAAGGGAACGGGACGAGTGGGAGCCAATGAATGTGCCTATTGCCGAGAAAAAGGACACTGGAAAAAGGATTGCCCCCGATTAAAACCCACCAGGGATAAGACTCAATTGGGGCCCAAAAAGAAGGAACAGTCGGAGAACTGCCAGATGCGGGCAGAGTCCTCCGGAGAGGAATCTAGTTGAAGGGGACCGGGATCTAAGGCCACCACCCTTCGAGCCGAGGCTCGAAAGGATCCCATGGTAAAAATAAGGGTTGGTGGCAGGGACTATGAGGCTTTGGTGGATACTGGAGCCACATTTTCTATGATTCCCGTAAAACCCCCCTCGGCTAAGGAAAGTGGAAAGCATGTGATAGTGGAAGGAATTGAGGGAAGAAGAAGCAGGCTACCTGTATGTAGACCCCTCCTCACAAAGATTGGAGACAATATGCTGGAACATGCCTTTGTTGTATCATCTGCATGCCCAGTTGCCTTACTAGGGCGAGATATGCTAACTAAGCTGCAGGCTGAAATTTTCTTCCGTGGTGATCAGATAGTAGTACAGCTGCCTGTGAAACAGGGCTCAAATTACCAGATGGCTCTCTGTGCAGCTGAGACACCGTCAGGGGCAGAAGGGACTGAAGTCTTAGAAGGCGTCAATCCATGTGTATGGGCAGATGGGTCCCCGGCCCGAGCGAAGTTTGTGACTCCAGTGAAAATTCCTCTCATTGAAGGGGAAGGCCCCGTGCGTGTAAAGCAATACCCCCTGAAGAAAGCCACCCGAATAGGCTTAAAGCCATTAATCGAACAATTCAAAAGATATGGCTGGTTAGTGGAAGGCTCCTCTCCTTTCAACACCCCTATCTTAGGGTTGCCCAAACCAGACGGCATCTCATATCGACTCGTACAGGACTTAAGGGCAGTAAATAAGAAAGTTCTTGTAGATCACCCTATGGTCCCGAACCCACACACAATTTTGACGCAGGTTCCTGCAAAAGCAAGAGTGTTTACAGTGCTGGACTTGAAAGATGCTTTCTTTTCTATACCTTTACACAAAGATAGTTGGAAATTATTTGCTTTTGAATGGGAAGACCCGGACACCCATCACAAAACCCAGCTGTTGTGGACCGTGTTGCCCCAGGGTTTTGTGTCATCCCCCCATATTTTTGGGACGACATTGCAAAAGGACTTAGAGGACTGGAAAAGACAACATCCTGAGGTAGCGCTGCTCCAGTATGTTGATGATTTGTTAATTGCCAGTCCTGATATGCAAAAAGGGAAGAGGGCAACGGAGTCCCTGTTGAATATCCTAGGAGAAAAGGGATACAAAGTCTCACAAAAGAAGGCCCAAATATGTCAGTCAAAGGTCACTTTCTTAGGCTATGAGATTGAAAAGGGAGTATGGGCTTTAAGCCAAGATCGAATCCAAGCAATACAGGACATGCCTGTCCCACAAACTCCCAAAGAACTACGGGCTTTCCTAGGCTTAACTGGATTCTGTAGAATGTGGATTCCCGACTATGGGGGTAAAGCCAAACCTTTATACGAATCTCTCACTAAGGAAGATCTCACAAATTGGAAATGGACCAAAGAACATCAACAAGCTTTCAAGTCACTAAAAACTGCTTTAATGCAGCCCCCCGCCTTGATGATCCCTAATGGGCATAAGCCCTATAGACTGTATGTACATGAGAATAGGGGCATCGCCTCAGGGGTCCTGACCCAACCAGTGGGCCCAACTTGGAAGCCTGTGGGCTATTATTCAAAAGTGCTGGACTCAGTAGCAAAAGGGTGGTCTGCATGTTTAAGAGCTGTTGCAGCAACAGCTACCCTCGTAGAGGAAGCTCAAAAGATTGTAATGGGAGCCGACATGGAGGTACATACCCCACATGGAGTTCCTCAGATTCTGGGAGGAGAAGGGGGAAAGTTTTTAAACCCCTCCAGGCAGTCCAGGTATGAGATTTTCTTGCTATCTAACCCCAGACTTACCTTTAAACACACCGTGACTTTTAATCCAGCCACCTTGTTGCCCGAACCAGGACTACCCTGTCATGATTGTTTAGAAGTGCTATCTCAAACCGTGCTGATTCGGCCAGATCTGCAAGATGATCCACTTGAAGATCCAGAGGAAGAATTTTTCGTAGACAGCTCCAGCAGTATGGTAAAGGGAACTAGGCACACGGGTTGTGCAGTGGTGAACTTAACGGAAACAGTGTGGAAAGAGAAGCTTCCTGCAAGCTGGTCAGCACAAGCAGCAGAACTGACAGCCCTAACCCGTGCCCTAGAAATGGGGAGAGACAAAAGGGTGAATATCTTCACAGACTCTCGCTATGCCTTCGCCACCGTGCATGCCCACGGATTACTATGGAAGGAGCGCGGATTCATTACAGCTGCAGGGCAGAAAATAGCAAACGGACCACAAATTATAAAGCTGTTGGAAGCTCTCAGACTGCCTAGGGAAGTAGCGGTGGTCCACGTGAAGGCACACGGAAGGGCTGCTGATGAGTGGCAGAAGAAGGGAAATGCAAGAGCCGATGCAGCTGCCAAGGAAGCAGCACTAATGGGAGGTGATATAGGATTTCAGGGCTCTGCACACGAAGTTGCGTTCCCCCTTGAAGACTGCATAGTACATTACTCCCCTTCGGACGATGCCGCAGCAAAGGAGAACAACGCAGTAAAAAATAAGAATGGCTGGTGGATAGCGCCGGGAGGAAAAGTTATGGTGCCGCGACCCTTGCTGATAGAAGTGCTCCTACGTCTTCATGCCTCCACTCACATGGGAGGCACGGCAATGGGAGACTTGCTAGTGCGACAAGTGGTAGCACCAGGATTGTATCTAGAAGCACAACGAGTAGCGGCGCAGTGTCCAACCTGTCAGAAGGTAAATCCTAAACCAGCACGACCTCCTGCTCCCATGGGAGGGAGACAATGGGCCTATTACCCTGGCCAGGCATGGCAGATTGATTTTGCTGAGCTTCCGAAGTCCGGACGATACCAATATTTACTGGTGTTAGTAGATCAGCTAACAGGATGGGTGGAGGCATATCCCACCAGGACGGCTACAGCATCAACAGTAGCACGTATCCTACTGCAGGACCTGATACCACGATTTTTGCTGCCAGAGTCAATTGAGTCAGATCAAGGTAGTCATTTTGTAGGGAAGGTAGTGCAGGAAGTAGCCAAAGCTTTAGACATTAAGTGGAAACTCCATACACCATGGAGACCACAGAGTTCAGGTCAGGTGGAGCGCATGAATAGAACCTTAAAAACAATGTTAACCAAGATTTGTATTGAAACACATTTAAAATGGCCACAGGCGCTCCCATTGGCTTTAACTCGCATCCGTAGTATGCCACGTAGAGGGATAAAATTGTCCCCCTTTGAATTAATGTTTGGAATGCCTCCCAGAGTCTTGCCATCAGGGTGGAGAGAACAAATAACTGTTGATTTAGGGAAAACCGAACTCAGGGAACATGTTATTGCCTTGCAGTCTGTTTTGTCATCTCTCCACAGGTTTGTTGTACCATTCCAGAGCTTGCCATTGGACACTCCAGTTCACGCTTTCCAGCCAGGAGATCAAGTGCTAGTCCAGAAGTGGAAAAAGGATCCACTAACAGAAAAGTGGGAGGGACCTTACCAAGTGCTGCTAACAACCCATACAGCGGTGAAGTTAGCAGGTAGCGATAAGTGGACTCATTATTCGCGAATCAAGAAGTATTTGTCAAAGAAGCAAGACAACAACTCCCAGGACGTGGCCACTCCGGAGGCTGGCCATTCCTCGGAACAAGAAGCCGACCATTGAATCAGCACAGTAGGAGAAGGGTTAAAATTGACAATTAGTAAAAAGAAACATGAACCTTAAATCAGCCCTAATATACTGGGCCGCTGCCCTCATTCAAACACTAGACTGCACCTCAGGACAAGAATCCGAAAATAGTGTCTTGTTCCTAGCAGAAAATATAGCAAAGTATTTTAATCTATCCCATTGCTGGGTATGTGTGCAGGCTAGGGACCAGGGCCATCTCGGGCCATGGATACCTGAACCATTAAATTTGACCACCATGATAGATCTAGCATACAGCGTACATCTAAGTAATATTAGCTGGAAAGATGACCAGCTAGCCCGCGAAACTCCGTCATGGAAAGTTCAAACCCAGATGGTGCTTCACCAAAAATAAATCATCCAGCGCCACACATTTTGTAGGAAAGAGCACATGTAAAAATTACTTTTTAGAATCAGGAGCCTGGCACAATCTCCATACAAAGAATCCCTCATATTGTACAGCATATGCAGAATTCTACCGCATCTCTGCATTTTGTACTCCTGGAAAATCAGGCAATCTTCCTGTACTATGCCAAAATACCTCCTTATCCACCAGCACCCCACTATACATGCAAGCAATTGGCGCCAAAAATCTGGTTTGCCTCTGTTACTCTAGAAAGGCTAGTAGTACGAACTCGAGGTGTTTTCTAAATGGGACCAAAACCAATTTAGAGGAGGGGCCAGCTTATATGCAACACCCTCTTTTCTATTATCGAAAATTTCTTGATAAACAGAGCAAAGGCCCGTGGTCCGCAATAGCAGGCCATTATTGGGTGTGTGGAACAAATGCATACACTCAGTTGCCTGCAAATTGGACAGGCGTATGTTATCTTGCTATTCTCCGACCTCCCTTTACTTTACTTCCTCAAAAGGCTCACCTTTTGCATCGCATGTATAAACGAATTAAAAGGTCACTCACCGCCTCTGATCTCTCCGCCACCCAGAAGTGGGGGAAAGACGAGTGGCCGTCAGAAAGAATTATAAAATATTATGGCCCTGCCACTTGGGAACCCAACGTAGTCGGACGGGAGCCCACGTACTTAACCAACAGAATAATCCGACTCCAGGCGGTGGTAGAAATATTTGCAAATCGCACAGCGGATGCTTTAGCTGATCAGCTTACTCAATTACGGACAGCCGTCCTCCAAAACCGGATGGGTCTTGATTATTTGTTGGCAGCTGAAGGGGGGCTGTGTCAGAAATTTAATTGGACAGACTGCTGCTTCCAGATAGATGATAATGGCAAGGTAATTAAAGAGTTGGCAACAGATATTCGGCGTGTGGCCCATGTTCCGGTCCAAACTTGGAAAGGTTGGGATTGGGGTGGAAGCTGGCTAACTTCCTGGTTGCCTAATATTAGAGGCCTCAAAGAAGTATTTGTAGTGTTTTGTTTTATTATGATTATACTATGCATATTGCCCTGTTTTATACCTTGTATAATTGCCTCTATACGTCGCACTGTATTGACTACTGTCAACCGCGAAATGTTTGTACACTATCAACAATTGGCAAGAGAAGAAACAGATAGAGTATAATACAAAGAAAGCATCTTGAGGGGGGAATTGTAGTGAAATATAGTAAAAACTATGTGTGCTTCTTCCCCTTTCCATTACTTAAGCTTGAAACAGTACGTGTCATTTAGCCGATTGCGCATGTTTTAGAAGCTGTGGAGGTACTAGCTGTTTAGACCCATTTCTCAAGGACTGGAGTACACCTATTACTTGAGTTAGGGGAATTTGCTAATTGCTATTGCTTAAGTAAGCTATACTGGTGGTTGTTACTGAATGGAATAGAGTTGAAATATGCTAACCAATAACGCGGCAACATGAAGCTAAGGTAACAAATCAAGACATGCCAAGTTAGATAAGAAAGTGAAAGAAAGTATAAAAAAGGATGCTTAGCCAACGCCCAGGGTCAGCTTTGCTTTGAGCAATAGCTCCTTGGCTGACCATTGCTTGCAAACAATAAAATGGAGTTGGACCCAGCCTGAAAGTGTGACTCTCTTCTGTGGGCAAATTAGACTGGCCTCCAGGGGACGAACCTTGCTATTTATGCAACACTTGGGTAGTGACAGCGGATTTTTATCCCCCAAATCTAGGGTTTTTTAAGTATTTGGAAGGAAGATTTATACCAAAGCCTGAAAGATAAGGTTTTTGGGTACTTTTGCAGGCCCCCATTTCTGCATTTATTGTGCTGGAGTGGGGATTTAGCCTTGACAGGTGCCCAGGTTACTGAGTGGGGGCTGGAGCCAGTTCTGTGTTGTCTCCTTTGACAACAGAACACACCATGTGTCAGCCTGAATGTGCCTGCCACAAAGCTTCCTTCAGTACTGCCCAAACTGGTGGTGAGGATGAAAGGGAGCCCAAAAGCAACCTATTGTATCACAATCTGGCTTCTCTTTGATGTGTTCAATAGTAAAGAAATAGTCTGGTGGGCCACACACAGAACCCCAAAATGGGTGATTTGAGGGGGAGATTCACCAGCATTTCAAAGGGAGCAGAGAGGAGCCTGCTGCACCTAGAGAAATGCCAAAATGTGGGATTGAACCAGGGACCTTTAGATGTTCAGGCTAATGCTTGCTAACCAGAGCTACTTCAGCTGTTGCAAGTTGATTTTCTTGGCCTGTAATTTTCTGTCCAAGGTGCTTGGCAGCCATGCCACACACAAGGGATTTTGCTGTGCACTGCCCAGGAAGTCAAGACAAGTGTTTCCCTCCCACCCACCTTCTGACTCGCCTCCTCCCTCCATTCCTGCCTTAGCTCCCAGACTGACCTGGTGGCTGAAGTTGTCAAGGGCCCAGCAGCGTGGGGAGGGAGCTAGACAGCTAGACCCTGGTGGGAAGACTCCTGATGCTACTTGCTTCCCCTCCAGCTCAGCTCTGTGATGCTCTCACTTCCCACCCTCAGCCTCCTGCTCCATGCCAGGCCATATTCCATTGCCATGCTACCCCTGATTCCTGTTGTGCAGCACCTGCCAGCCTGGCCCTGTGGTGCCCTCACTTCTGAGTTGCAGCCCCTGCTACCTGCTTGGGTCTCTCCCAGCCCCACAATGCCCCTCACAGCCCAGATTCCCTCTAAGCTGTGTGGCAGCCTAGCCCCGCAGCTGCTTAATGACTCTGCCCAGCCAGGGGCTCAGGATTCTGTGCATGGAGCTGCCTGGCAGGAGGAGGAACCCTTCTCCCTCAGCTACAGCAGCAGCAAAACTCTCCTAGCCAGCCAGACCCTCTTGCCAGTTGGGTCTCACTTCCCATTCTCTTCCCCCATCAGCAGGGTAGCGGAGCTACCTGGCCCACAGGAAACAGCTGCGTGAGTGGCCCTTTCAGAAAGGAGCCTCAGGCAGCTGCAGGGACGTTGTGGGCTCTGGAACAAGGTGGGTGGGGCAGGAGACTTGCACAGAGGTGGGAGAATTAGCTCAAGTGGTAGAGCACTAGCTTAGTATGTGAGAGACAGTGGGATTGATGACATGCTCTCTAGTGATGGGGGAACCCCCATTAACTTTCTCATAGGCAGAGCAAGTCTGTGGGGGCTAGGGGCCTCCAGTGGCCCCTCCCTCTTCCTACTTACTCTCTCCAAAAGCCGGCCCTGAAAGGGCAAAAAGCTCCTAGGCTGCAGCCTGGAAACAACTTGCAGGTGGAGCAGAATTAGCTCCATTGGGAAAGTGCTGCCTTTGCTTCCTGGGCTGTGCTGTGTAGAAGAACAAGCACCATGTCCAGCTGGGGAGGAATGGCCACAATCAATCTTCTAGGCTACATCTACATTGTAGAGTTCTTGTGCAAAAGGTCTTCCACAAGAGCATTTCCACACTGCCATGTGCTTTTGCGCAAGAGCATCCATGGCAATGTGGACGCTCTCTTCCGCAAGAAAGCTTTGATGGCCATTTTTGCCATAGGGGTTTCTTGCACAAGAAAATCATGTTGCCTGTCCACACTGCCTTCTAGTGGAAGAGTTCTTGCTCAAGAAGGCTTATTCCTCGTAGGGAGAGGAGTAACTCTTCCGGAAGAAGCTCTGTTTTCTGACGCTGTACTGTACATTTACTTGCGCAAGAACACGCGTGCAGTGTAGACACCTGGTAAGTTTTTTCACAAGAACAGCTGTTCTTGTGCAAAAAGCCTGCAGTGTAGGCTTAGCCCCAGAGTTTTATTTAGCAAGTCCAACTAAGACCCACTAAATCAAACCCAGAGGGCTCCTCCACCAGCTTCTAGTACTTCTGCTCTTTTCTCCCTTTGGCTTCCTGCTGTGGGCATATGACCAAGCTCGACTGAAGGAAGCCAACTTCAGTTATGTACGGATGGATGGTGGGATGAGCAGACACATTGGCCAAGCACCAGTGGGGGCTCCCTCCCCCGTACCTGGCAGGTGCCTTGGCCAGCTTAGCCATGGGGCCACTCTCTGGGACTTTTCTTCCCACTGTTCCACATGTTGCCATTGCCCATCTCAAGGGAGGGGAGAGGAGAGTCACTCTCCATGGCTGCAGAAGCTGCAGAGGTTGCACTCACAGGATCTCTGGGCACTGACACCCCCAGGGAATCACAAGGGTGTGTAGCGCTGACTCTCTTGCCCCAGCAATTGCAGCCAGAGCCCTGCCTTGCCAGTGCCAGTCACAGCAGCCTGTGCACCCACTCAAGGCTTGTGGTTTCCTTCTTTCCAACACTCCTCCCCCAATCAGCCTTTTCCTGAACAAGCAGTTCCATGGGTGGCTAGGGGAGGCCTCTTCTGTGTCCCAGAAGGACTTAGGAAAATGTGAACAAAGGTTACAAGAAGGCACCACTGTGAGCTGAACAAGGAAGGTACTTTAGCCAGCTCTCCTGCTTCCAAGGAAGGTGCTTTAGTCAGCTAAGCCATGGTGCCCTTAGTGGTAATGTTGTTGAAACTGTTCTGCTTTATGGTTCCAGACAACACCTTTGAATCCCAAAGTGCTGCCATTCCCCATTTCCCTCCAAACTCCCAGCCCTGGTGGTGTCTGGCTCACTGGGCACAGAAAGCTACAGCTCAGTGGGCAGAGGCTCTAACATGCAAATATTCCCCCAACTGATGGGACTGTAAAGTGGCTAGTGCTGCGTGTCACCTGCAGCAACCTTGGCACAACTCTGCTCCGTGGGAACCTTCCCATCCTCTCCTTATTGATCATTAACTACTTGCTCAGACGTAGCTGCAAGGGGGCTCTCTCTGCCTTCCACAAGCACTGGCAAGGTTTGCATAGCCAGGTCTGTCCTTTTAACAAGAAGAGATACAAATGCAGAGCCTCAGACATACTGGGTTCAGCAAGGAAGATGAATTTCACCAAGATACGATGCTTTGGAGTGTCTCTGCCTTGGGAAGTCCTAGGAGCGCTGTCTGGAGCTTTAGCCCTGTTTTCCTTAGACAGGGGAGGGATGATTTACATTAGTGAGAGGGGAAAAGTGAAGAACAGCTGAGATGGTGGCTGATGTTATATTTGCTAAAGAGTTTCCCCAAGGTTCCCGGTCCCTAAGGTGTAGAGAATTTTCTTGCAGTCTCGAATGTATTTTGTGTGCAGAAAGAAAGATAGGAATGTGCACCAGGCACCAGATAACGGTGTCTACTGTATGTTTGTACATACAGTACAGTTTGTACATACTGCCCACCTCCAGTCACGTTTTCAGTCTCGTATTAGGGCAACTGCCCCCGCACCTATGCAATACAAACTAGGCCATTCCTCCCCAGCTGGACATGATTCTTGTTCTTTTGCACAGCCCAGCCCATGGAGACCAAAAATCTGCTCATGGCCATCCAGATCACAACCTTGATGAATTGATGGAAAGAGAAAGCAGACACACAGCAGGGCTGTGTCTACATTGCATGCTTCTTGTGCAAGAACAGCTGTTCTTGCACAAAAACTTACCAGCTGCATACACTGCATGCGCATTCTTGCGCAAGTAAATTTACAGTATAGGGTTGGAAAACAGAGCTTCTTCCAGAACAGTTATTCTTCTCCCTATGAGGAATAAGCCCTCTTGCACAAGAGCTCTTCCACAAGAGGGCAGTGTAGACAGGCAACATGAATTTCTTGAGCAAGAATCTCTTATGGTTACAATGGCCATCAGAGCTTTGTTGCGGAAGAGAGCGTCTACATTGCCATGAATGCTCTTGCGCAAAAGCACATCTCTTTTTTGGTAACTGGGTTTGGTTTTTTTAAATGATTTGAAAGTACAGACAGAGGAATACTTTTTTTAGGGTTAAACAAAGATTTTTATTTTTCTATTTACTTTATAATTAATTTTTCATTTAAATCAATTTACTATCTTTGATTTTTTTTAAAGACAGTGTAATATACAAATAAAAAGTAGAAAAACAGTACAGTTAAAAAACAAGAAATAATAACTCCTCCTACAGATATACCCTCCTGATTTACCTTTAAAAAGTTTATGGAGTTAACAAATATACAATACTCATGTTAAGAAAGATAGAAGCATTGCTTAGATTCAGGAGATATTCTTTTCTTTATGTTTCTCCTTTTTTTTTGGATTTTTCATTTCAACTTACGACCAGTGTTGTTCCCCTTTTGGAGTTAATGTGCAGCAGCAAAATTCAGTGCCAGGGAGGGAGCTTTGGTTGATTAGACCTAGCTTTTTGGATTTGCAACCTGTCCGTTCTTGGTCTGTTCCATTTAACCTTATATACCCTGTTTCGGTATTTCAATATTCCTCCACTCGCCTGACAATTGCTGACGTTAGATTTTTTGCTTTCTCATTCTGCCCTTTCAAAACTTTCATCTGCTCCATTTGGGGTAATCAGTACTTTGTTGCATATTGCAGTCTGAGTTACTTACTTCCCTAAAAACGGGGTTACTGCTGGTCATCCAATTAAATTTTGTTTTTATTTTATATCTCAGCTACGTCTACACTGGCATGATTTTCCGGAAATGTGTTTAACGGAAAAGTTTTCCGTTAAAAGCATTTTCAGAAAAGCGTGTCTAGATTGGCAGGACGCTTTTCCACAAAAGCACTTTTTGCAGAAAAGCGTCCGTGGCCAATCTAGATGTGCTTTTCCGCAAAAAAGCCCCGATCGCCATTTTTGTGATCGGGGCTTTTTTGCTGAAAACAAATCTCTGCTGTCTACACCGGCCCTTTTACGCATGAGATCGTCAGTGCTTTTGCGGAAATTCAAGCGGCCAGTGTAGACAGCTGGCAAGTTTTTCCCCAAAAGCAGATGATTTTTGTGGACAAACTTGCCAGTCTAAACACAGCCCTCCTGTATCTCATAGTGCTGCCATTCCTTTACACTTACAATTAAACTGGTGCTCATTTGACATATTCTGAGTAGTCCTCAACACCTTCCTTTTGCACTCTTGTGCAAAAGCACATGACGGTATGGACGCGCTCTTGTGGAAGATTTTTTGCTCAAGACCCCCTTCCACAAAACAGTTCTTGCGCAAAAAGTCTGCAGTGTAGACGTAGCCCAGGTTCATAGTTGCACCCAGACTGTCAGGCAGGAGAATGTGACCCAACTCCCTGCACCTGGGCCCTGCCTTTATAGCAGGGAAAGCAACACTTACAGGCCCACAGGAAGGTGCTGGTTCTATGCTGAATTTTCTGCCTTCTGCTCTTGGGATTCTCTGTTGAGGTGAGAAGAACCAGGTGGTGGGAGGCACCAGCCTTTTAACAACCCCCTGACACCTCCAGGGGTTGTCTGCAGGGTCAAGGAAACCCAGGCTGAGGAGAACTGGAGGGAGCCCCCCAGAGATGTTAACTGAAGGGTTGAGCATCTTCGATACCCAGGCTCCAAACTGTCCCACCTGGCTCCCAATCTGGGCCCTGCCCCCATCCATGCTGCTGTAGGTGCCAGTGTCTCACCACACAGTGAAACCAGACCAGAGACAGACACAGTCAGTAAAGGTTCCTCTCAGAAACGATCCTGCAGATGCTGGGCCTTCTTCCCTGCCCCACCATGTACTACTGCTGTGTGACTGCTCCCCATGCATCTTTCCCCTGCAGAGAGCACTCCGAACCAGGTTGTGACTAGCCAGCCCATCTCTGGACACCCAAGGGATGTTTGGGTTTGTCACCAGCACTGAGCTTTGTAAAATAGCCCAGGGAACATTGTGAAAAGCCAAAACCTTCCTGCCCTGGGTGTCCCTGGCCAGCCAGCAAGTGACACAAAGATTCTTGGCATTGCTGACTTTGGGTAGCTTGAAACAAGCTTCTGCAGCTCAGATGAGGTGGCCGAGTGTTTAAGGTGATGGGCTGCTAATCCAGTGTTCTTTAGGTGTATGGGTTCAAACCCTCTCCTCATTGGCTGTTTCCAACCCTCTTTCTTGCTTCTCCCAGAGGTGTCTTCAGTTCAGTGCCAGCCCCTCCTGTAACACTGCTTGCCCTGCTCCCTCCCACTGCAGCCTGGGAAAAGGGGAAATCTCCACTAAGATACTCCCACATGTGAGATTCCAGGCAGCCAGGCCATGGTGGGTGGAGTGGTGGTGTCTCTGAGATTGCCCCACTCCTCCAGCCTGTCCCACTTGGCTGTTGCCATGGACCCTCTGTGAGGTCACTGCCTCCCAACCAATGAGCTGAGCTGCTGCAAAAGGCCCTTTTGATGTCACTGCTGCCTTGCAGGGCTCATGTCCTGCCCCTAGCCAGCCCCTTGGCATGTTTGAGCTGCTCCCTCTGTGTTACCCCCACTCACTTAGGACTGATTCTGGGGCTCAAGCAGAGAACCTCAGAGGCTGCTCAGGGTGCCACATGCAATCAGCAGACTTTTAAGGCCAGAAGAGACAGTTATATCATCTCATCTCACCAGCAGCCCCTTGCATGGTGCAGCAGTGAATTTTGTACCAAAACACACTCCAGAAAGGCATCTGATCTTCATTGCCAGAGCCCTAGAGGTGGAGAAAGCCCCACGCCCTTTGGGAGTGGGGAGGGATTGATACAGTGACAGGAAAAGAAGTGACCCCAAGGCCACACTTGTGGGTCTATGTCACACACACACAAAACAGCCCTGGTACCTTTCTTCTACTATTTCCTCACACTCACAGCCTGGCTGTGCACAGGGCTTAGTACTGACAGCGCGAGTGTGGGGAAAGATGCACTATGTTATTGAATATTGTGAGGGCTCCCATCGTTTGCAAACAAACTGGGACCCCCGTCCGAGCCCTGTGTCTCCCAAGCCTGGGCCCCTCTCACATTGTGCCCGCTGGGATGAGGTGGAAATTGCCCCAAACCTGCACTTATGCAAGCTCCATGCTGGCCCTTTTAGTCTTAGTGCAGTGGCAGGTCTTCCTTTAGCTGACTGCTCTGGGCAGGGAGGCCTGAAGAGGAACAGGAAACAGACTGGGCAGCTTGCAAGGAGGAGACAGGGGTTCTGGTGGGAGGAGGGAGCAGCAAATACAGACCCTGTGCATCCGCAGGCTTCTGGGAGGGGACTCAGGCCACCTCCTCCCCTTTCTCAGCTCCCTCCCTCCCCTGAGGGCTGAAAGGGGTCCCAAGCCAGGCCTGACCAGCTGATTGCCTCAATAGCAGGGGAAGATGTTCATGGCAAGACTCTTAAACTATGTCCAGTGTCCCTACTGAGTACAAGCCTACGGCCCAAATTCTTGCCACTAAGAACATTGACCCATATGCACCTGGCAGGCAGCAGGCTCCACAGCCTAAGACACAGAGGAAGGCTCCATAGTTACCACCTCAGGCTCAGGGGGAAGCATAAAAGGGGGCTTGGGCCAGGTGAGGCTGGGGTTTCTCTGGACACCAGACGCCCAATGCACAGAGCCAGCCCCCCTCCTCCCATCCCACTGTCCCACACACCTCAGACAGGAAAGAGCAGCAGGACACTCTCCCATGGGGCACCAGTCCTCCCCAACCGCTTCATTTGCTTCCTCTGCTCCTCCCCAAGTAGGCCCAGGCATCTAGTAACCCAGCCAGATGTGCATCCACACATTAGCAGCGGCTGTTGTGGCCCCCTAGCAACTCCATTCAGCTCCAATCACGTGCTTAAGCTTTACCTCAAAGACTCTGTCTGTGGCACAGGCCACTCCCCCCTGGAAACCCCTCTGCTCTTGGTCAGCCTCCCCAATCCTCTGCTGCCTCTAACTAGGGACACGCACCAGCCAGGCATGTGCACAGAGCAAGGGAGAGAGCAAGAGCATGTCCGAATTCTCCCCTTGCAAAGAGAAAAGGAAGGGGGAGGGGACTCACAAAGGGCACCCTGGCAGAATTGCCCTCCTGTGAACATGGAACCAGGTTGTGGGGCACTGTGCAGCACAGGGACTGGTGGCTCAGGGATGGGAGCTGGTGGGGAAGGCAGGGACCCACCATTTCCGGTGGGCATCAGTGAGTGCATTGGCCTGTGTGTTACACCTGTGACCCACACTGGCAGAGCATGTGCCTGCCAGGGGCTGACTGGTTCTGCTGGCCAGACCAGAGTGCCAATAAGGCCATGATTGTGAAATCAAGCTCCCAGGGAGCTGCCGGCCTAGGCAGGGCAGAAGGACATTATCTGATAGAAAGATGCTCATGGGGGTGGCTGTTGTCACTGCTTTTGTAGAATTACAGCAGCTCTTAAACAAGGGTGTCCAGCACAGTGTGGAGAGAAAAGCTACAGGTTGCTGATCTAATGGCAACCGTGGGATGTTGTGGGCTCTGGAACAAGGTTGTTGGGGCAGGAGAGCTGCTCATAGGTGGAGGAATTAGCTCAAGGGGCAGAGTGCTTGCTTAGCATATGAGCGGCAGTGGGATTGGTAACCACATTCTCCAGTATCTGATATGTTCTTGTTCCTTCTTTTCACAGGCAGAACCAGGGGACTAAGCGCATTCAGAGACTTCTTTCTCTCTGGTCTCTGAAAAAACCCACCCTAGTGAGGCACAAAGCTGCTGGGCCTGGTGGAGGTAAGAGCACTAGAGATGTGTTGCAAGTGGGGAAAGTGCTCCCTTTGCACACAAGAGTTAGCAGGATTTGCTCCCATCTTCTTCTGCCTGCTCACTGGTGCTGAGGGGCTGGCCCCTTTCCAGCTGCCCCAACTCTTATTCCTACAATGTACTTTGTGCAGGGACCGTTGGTTTTTGTGCCAAAGTGTATGGCTGGGAGCCAGGACTCAGGACCCTTCCCCAAATATATGAACTTATATAGTGAAACCTGAGTCCTGCTTAGCTCTATCTTAACCAATTTTTTTAGTTTAATTTTGCTAACTAATAGCAACATACTGTAACATAATTACCTAACCAATCATACCCTTCCCCTTAGTTGATTTACACCTAGCAAAATCTAGTATATAAAGGAGATTTTAAAATCAGGAATAAGGGATCTTTCGAAAAGGCTTTATTTTCCGAAAGATCCCCGTCTAGACTGGTGCTTTTTGCCGGCAAAGCCCCGAGCTGGAAAAAAGCGGCAGCCATGTTCATGCAAATGAAGCAGGGAAGATTTAAATCCCCGCTTCATTTGCAATTGCGATGTGTCTAATCTGCAGCCCTTTTCCACAAAAGGGGTACAATCTAGACACAGCCTATAAGAGCCAGCACAACCAAACTTTGCATGGGATAACTTTTCATCCAGGAGGTTCTACGGTACTTTTGGACCGATCAGGCCCAAGCTCAAGGTCTAAAAATCAAAAAGTAACCGGCTGCACTGCGCTGCACTGGCAGGGGCCACCACGCCCACCCTAGATCCCATGTCTGCCGCCTGCATCCCCCAGCACTGTGTGAGACTCACCCCCTCCTGCCAGTGAGGTTACATAAGCAACCCTTTTTCCCCGCCTCCCTCGCCCCTGCCACCAGCACACAGTGCCCCGATCCCCACACACACAATAGCTTGGGGACCCGCCCTGCCCCCCGTGGCGGCACCTGCAGCCCTGGGCATGAGCGGTGGTGCCTCTCCCACATGTAATTTCCCCTCCACCTGATGTCGCACTGCCCCCACCTGGGCATGATGCGGACCTATATTTTAATCCATATAGAAATCAGCGCAACTTTTCTACCATTCAAAAGAAGATAATGGACTACATTTTGTCCCTCCGGTTTCCCAGGCAATGCTGGGTAACTCCAGCTAGTATGCTACAAGTGGCAAATGAGCTGGTTTTCATTAGCACATGTGGCAGGATCTCAGCCCTGCCCCTCTTCTCCCATGCTGGAGCCCTCCTCCTTCCCCAGCAGCATCGGGGAGGAAGTAGTGCTGGACCTAATGCTCCTCAGTGGCACCTCCAGCCTCTGGGGCTAGTCCGATACTGCACGGCCATGGCAACGGCTCCAGTCTGGGACTACATGGCTGTAGCAGCATCACCTCCAGCCTTCAGAGCCAGCCCAGGACTGTGAAATGGTGACAGTTGCTGCAAGGGGGCGCAAAGCCAGGTAAGCATCCCCCGACCCTACACTCCAATCCCCCTCATTCATTCCCCTCCTCCCACCAGGATCCCACATCCCCAGCTTCCTCCAGCACCCTCCTACCCTTTCTCTTACTCCATCCTCTTGACACTCTTCTCCCAGCCTGCTTCTACACCCTTTGTTCCACACAGACCTCACAACCTGTCCCACTTCTGTACCCCACCTCCCTCTCAGATCCTGCACCCCATCCCTATCCCACTCACTGGCAACCCTTTCTCACACACTGAATCCTTAATTTTTGCCTTTCCCCAAAGCCTAAGGGGTTCTATAAAATCCACTAACTCCAGAAGCCCAGGAAAATAAATCTGGCCTATGGGAAACCCTGAACCTCAGTCCTCCCTGTTCCTTTCTCTCAACCTGTGGGGGTTGGAGTGCCAGAGAAGTGAGGTGTCTTAGGTAGGTGGAGGGGAACATCAGAGAGGGTTGGGTGGAGGGGGTTGCACTTTTTTTGGTTCTCACTTCCGTGGTCCTCAACTGATTTTTTTTGTGGGTCAGTGGCTCCTGACCCAAAAGAAGTTCCTCACCCCGCCATAAGTAAAGAAAACATTGAAAACTTTTGTGTTGGACAAAATATTTTACTTTAAACCCAGCTTGTCCCTATTCCCTCCTTCCCCCGGCATGCAGCTCTGTAAATAGAAGTGAGTAAGTTAAATCTTGGCACCCCACTTCTGAAAGGTTGCGACCCCAGGTCTAGATAATGGTTTCTGCTGGGAATAAGGGAAATCATGCAAGGAGGGATGACTTGCCCATGGAACTCCAACCACTCTCTTGTCACCTGGAATTTTCCACTCTCACTGCTGAGAAATTGTTTGAAACAGTATGTGGCTAGGAGGAGGAGGGCAGGAGCATGGTTAGGGTAGGTGCGTGGAAAGGCCAGCAGGGAGAGTTCAGGAGCTGAATGGGGATAGGGTATCTGACCTGGAGGTAGGGTGCAGGAGCAAAGAAGCTGGTTGAGTGTTCAAAAGTGGAAACTAGCATATGCCCATCAATGGAGACTGTGGGCATTGATCCTGAGGCCTCTCACCTGCTAAACAAATGTTTTGCCACTTGAGCTAATTCCCCCATATGTGAGCAGCTTCCCAGATCCACCCTCCTTGTTCCAGAGGCCACATCGTCCCTGCAGCTGCCCACATGTGAGACTTACACCTGTGGCTTGGGTAGCTCAGCTAGTTAATTATACAGCAGACAGAAACAATTAAAAACCAGAGATCATACAAAGCATAGGAAAGTGAGTACCCTTATCACAGATAGAATGAGGAGTCCACAACCTCAGCTATTGATAAATGGTTTCTTGCCAGATGAAATGTTATTCAACTAAGTTTTCTTTACCCATCTTGAGATCTGTTTCTTTATTTGGTGACAGTGGGTGCCATTAGGACAGGATCCTTCTTAACAGCCTGATATTACACTAATTTTAATGCAATTTAGATGGAATGTGAGTGTGTGACTCCAGGCTTTCCAGCTAATGGCTGCTGCTCTTCAGTATGGCTGCAGAGGACTTTAGGCCTTCTAACATGGTTACAGTTGCTTCATCCTTTCTTGCCCAGGGTCACACATAGATATACAGTGCAGACAGCACCACAAATTCAAAGGCCATGCATCAAAAAATTTTAAATTTCAAAAAAGAGATACATTTTGATTCCTTTTATTTGCCTTTTTGTTTCCGAGATGGTATTGAGACTTGCCTCCTGGCTTTTCATACCCAATAGCTTCTACTTTCACAAATATGTCAAATAGTGCCTGAGCTATGCCAAAAGAGGGAGAGCTGGAGATATGTATTTCACATCTATACATACATGGTCTTGGTATCATAGAATCAGGGTTGGAAGAGACCTCGGGAGTTCCTCAATTTTAACCCCCTGCCCAAAGCAGGACCAACCACAACTCAATCATCCCAGCCAGGGCTTTGTCAAGCCAGGACTAAAAACCTTGAGGGATGGAGATTCCACAACCTTCTTAGGTAATCCCTTCCAGTGCTTCACTGCTCTCCTAGTAAACTAGTTTTTCCTAATATCCAATCTATATTTCCCCCACTGCAACTTGAGACCACTGATCTTCATTCTGTCATCTCTCACTACTGAAAACCATCTCAGGTAGTTAAAGGCTGCAATCAAATCCCCCTCTCTCTTCTGTAAACTAAATATGCCCAAATCCCTCAGCCTCTTCTTGTAAGTCAAGTGCTCTAGCACCTTACTCATTTTGTTTCCCCTGCACTGGACTTTCCCCAATGCGTCCACAACATTTCTATAATGGAAGGCCCAGAATTGGACACAATACTCCAGATATGGCCTTTACCAATGCTGAATAAAGGAGAATAATCACTTCTCTAGATCTGCTGGCAATGTGTCTCCTACTGCACCCCAATATGCCGTTAGCCTTCTTGGCTACAAGGGAACACTGTTGACTCATATCTAGCTTGTCATCCACAGTAATCCCCAGGTCCTTTTCTGCTAATGCACTGCAGAAAATTACAGAATTGTTTAATATACTTTCTGGAACTAGGCTTTGGCAGTGATTCTGCATTCACAGACTCTGACTCCATAGGTACCATAGGGCTACTGCATCCATAGAAAAAAACTGTGGGACCCCCTGGAAGCCCCATGGATCAGGTCTACCCCTCATCCCTTGCCCTCCTATGTACCATTGGGCCCCACAGATCAGCGTCTCCCCCTCAAACAGAGCTTCCTATCTCCTACAGCTCAACTGTTGAGTACATTTAAGACCATGCTAGAAGAAAAAGGCAAAATGGGGGCAGGAAGAAATGAGTCTAGGTGGATGTTTGGGGGAATAGATGGAGTGAAGTCAATTGCTCCCTGAGATAAAAGTGTGATTGATTATGTGCCCTATAGATAGTTGGTGTATGTGTACATTTGGTGCAAAGAGATCCTGGACCTCAGAGACTGTACCTACAGCCTTTGGACAGTAAAGTGGTTGAACAGGAGGAGCTAAGGAAGGCAGAGAGGTACATTGATGAGACTTTCTGGGACACAGTAGAACAGTCCCATCCTGGGGACCGGGGCTCCTCTCGCTCTCGCTCTCGCTCTCGCTCTCGCTCTCGCCTCACGGCGCACACAGAGGTACTCTTCCCCTCCCAAGACGTCCCCCAGCACCGGGGCATAGAAATTTTCGAAGTCCCGCCCGCTCGCTCACTGCCTGTCGCCCTCTCTTCGCTCACGGGGACCGCACTCACTCACCCGCCCCGCGCGCCTCCTTCGGCCTCCCCTCCCCTCTCCTCCCTCGGAGCAGGGAGGCCCGGGTGGGGGCGGGGGACGGGCGCTGGGGGCACTCTGGGCGGCGCCCCGCTCGCCTCCTTCCTTCCTTCCTTCCTTCCCTCCCGGCAGCCTCCGCCGCCCCCGGGCTCGTCTGCATGTGGGCTCCGCCCCCTCGCTTCCCCAGCTGGCTCGCCCCGACCAGCCGCGCCTCGCCTGCAGAAGTGGCTAGTCTCATGTTTAACGGGACTCGTCAACTGCTCCCTGACAGCCCCGCTCGCAGGTACGACGCCCCGCCCCGCCGGCAGGAGCGCCAGGTGTGAATGGGGCTCCTCAACAGCTCCCTGGCAAGGCCGACGCCCTGCAGACTGCTTGCCCGCAGTCTTTCTGCATCCGCCTCTGCCTCTGCTCTTCCAAGCACTCCCTCACTCCCTTGATTGATTTAAAAAATAAATAAAAATAAAATTTAAAAAAAGCGGCAGCTTGCCACCGCTGCCTTTCAAAAAACCTCTTCTCTTCTCTTCTCTTCTCTTCTCTTCTCTTCTCTTCTCTTCTCTTCTCTTCTCTTCTCTTCTCTTCTCTCACTCCTTCCTGCCTTCCTTCAGTCAGTCATGCACTCCCAATGTTTGCACTGATTCGTATGGGGACGCTTATTTATTTCCAAAAAAAAAAAAAAAAAAAAGCGGCGGCTTGCCTCCGCTGCCTTTGCAAACAAACCCTGCGGCGGGGTCATTTGGGGGCGTGTGTGAGTGTTTTTGCTTTCTTTTTCTTGTTGTTTGTTTGTTTTCCAGGACCTCCCCCGGAGATGGGCAGCGCAGCGCGGCCCCGGCCCCGGCACACAGGCACAGACGCACAGCAGAGATTTTTCTGGGGGGCGGGGGACTGTTATTCACATACACACTTTTTTTTTTAATAATTCCCCTCTCCTTCCACAAGGGGCATTCAGGTCTATTTTTGGCACCGCACAGGGGTTCTCCGACGGGAGGTGCACCGCTCCGGAAAGTAATGCAATACCAGGTCGATGGTGGAGTAGACGGAGCAAGCTCCTGTTCAGACCCCCTATTCCAAAAATCCATTTAATATAAAGATCTCAGATAGAGATCATATCAGATATTAAACAGATAAGAACAGATATTATTTGACCGGGAGCATGTTCGACGCTTCCAGGCAGGGACCGAGCGTTGGGCAATCAGGCGAAACGCCCCGCGAACGTCAGGGCACTGACTAGAGACCCGTTATGACATCAATACAGCCTACCGACCCGGCCTCCTAGCTTTCTGCGATTCGCGCTCCCGAGAGCACGTTTACACTAATACTACACCAGACCTCCATCACCCCTCATTGCGAGAATTCGAGGAAACTTTACAGTAGTTACCGCTATGGGACAGAAACCACTTGTGCTTAGCTAGAAACACTTAAGGCACCGTGGCACTCTTGCTTCCGAGACGCTTTTTGAGTCCATGTCTTGTACTGCCTCAGAAATCTGTGAAAAACCTGCCACATGTTCTCAAGGCGGAAAAAAGGATGTTCTAATAGATTTTTTTGCTGGGACCGTCCTACATGCAGAAAAACGCTACCGGCATTGGCGCTACCTGACCTCCATGATCCCTCATTGCGAGAATTCCAGCAAACTGGACGGTACTTACCGCTATGGGACAGAAACCACTTGCGCTTAGCTAGAATCACTTATGGCAATGTGGCACTCTTGCTTCTGAGACGCTTTTTGAGTCCATGTCTTGTACTGCCTCAGAAATGTGTGAAAAACCTGCCACATGTTCTCGAGGAGGAAACAAGGCTCTTGAACTAGATGATATGGCTGGGACTGTCGTATATGGAGAAAAATTATATCTGGCATTGGTGCTGACAGGAAAGTTTTCACCAGACCTCCATGATCCCTCATTGCGAGTTTCGAGGAAAGTCTATAGTAGTTACCGCTATGGGACAGAAACCACTTGTGCCTAGCAACTTATGGCAACGTGGCACTCTTGCTTCTGAGACGCTTTTTGAGTCCATGTCTTGTACTGCCTCAGAAATGTGTGAAAAACCTGCCACCTGTTCTCGAGGCAGAGAAAAGGGTGCTCTAATAGATGATTTTTCTGGGACCGTCCTACATGCAGAAAAACGCTACCGGCATTGGCGCTACCTGACCTCCATGATCCCTCATTGTGAGAATTCCAGGAAACTGGACGGTACTTACCGCTATGGGACAGAAACCACTTGTGCCTAGCTAGAAACACCTAAGACACCGTGGCACTCTTGCTTCTGAGATGCTTTTGGAGTCCATGTCTTATACTGCCTCAGAAATGTGTGAAAAACCTGCCACATGTTCTCAAGGAGGAAACAAGGCTGTTGAACTAGATGATATGGCTTGGACAGTCATACATGGAGAAAAATGATACCCGGCATTGGCACTGACAGGAAAGTTTTCACCAGACCTCCATGATCCCTCTTTGCGACAATTCGAGCAAACTCTACAGTAGTTACTACTATGGGACAGAAACCACTTGTGCCTAGCTAGAAACACTTAAGGCACCGTGGCACTCTTGCTTCTGAGATGCTTTTAGAGTCCATGTCTTTTACTGCTTCAGAAATGTGTGAAAAACCTGCCACATGATCTAGGAGGCAGAAACAAGGCTGCTGTATTAGATGATATGGCTGGGACCGTCGTTCATGCAGAAAAACGCTATGCGGCATTGGCGCTACCTGACCTCCATGATCCCTCATTGAGAGAATTCCAGCAAACTGGACGGTACTTACCGCTATGGGACAAAAACCACTTGTGCCTAGCTAGAAACACTTAAGGCACTGTGGCACTCTTGCTTCTGAGACGCTTTTTGAGTCCATGTCTTGTACTCCCTCAGAAAGGTGTGAAAAACCTGCCACATGTTCTCGAGGCGGAAACAAGGCTGTTGAACTAGATGCTATGGCTGGGACTGTCGTACATGGAAAAAAATGATATCCGGCATTGGCGCTACCTGATCTCCATGATCCCTCATTGCGAGAATTCCAGCAAACTGGACGATAGTTACCGCTATGGGACAGAAAACACTTCTGCCTAGCTAGAAACTCTTAAGTCACCGTGGCACTCTTGCTTCTGAGACGCTTTCTGAATCCATGTCTTGTACTGCCTCAGAAATGTGTGAAAAACCTGCCACATGTTCTCGAGGCGGAAACAAGACTGCTGTAGTAGATGATTTTGCTGGAACCATCGTACATGCAGAAAAACGCGATGCGGCATTGGCGCTACCTGACCTCCATGATCCCTCATTGCGAGAATTCCAGCAAACTGGACAGTAGTTACCGCTATGGGACAGAAACCACTTGTGCCTATCTAGAAACACTTAAATCACCGTGGCATTTCCGCTTCTGAGAAAAACCTACCACACGTTCTCGAGGCGGAAACAAGGCTGCTGTAGTAGATGATTTGGCTGGGACCGTCGTACATGCAGAAAAACGCAAGAATTCCAGCAAACTGGACGGTAGTTACCGCTATGGGACAGAAACCACTTTTGCCTCGCTAGAAACACTTAAGGCACCGTGGCACTCCTGCTTTTGAGATGCTTTTTGAGTCGTACATGGAGAAAAATGATATCCGGCGTTGACGCAGGCAAGAAAGTTTTCGCCAGAGCTCTATGATCCCTCATTGCGAGAATTAGAGCAAACTCTACAGTATTTGTTACTATCTGACAGAAAACACTTGTGCCTAGCTAGAAACACTTAAGTGAACGTGGCACTCCTGATTACGAAACGCTTTTTGACTCCAAGTCTTTTGTTGCCTCAGAAATGTCTGAAAAATATTTCACATGTTGGCGAATCATATTTCATATGATTTGGCACGGACCGTCAAACATGGAGAAAAATGATATCGGCATTGGTGCTGACAATAAAATTTTCACCAGACCCCCATGATCCCTCATTGTAAGAATTCCAGCAAACTGGACGGTAGTGACCACTATGGGTCAGAAACCACTTGTGCCTAGCTAGAAATACTTAAGGCACCATGGCACTCCTACTTCTGAGACGCTTTTTGAGTCCATGTCTTGTACTGCCTCAGAAATGTGTGAAAAACCTGCCACATGTTCTCAAGGCGGAAACAAGGCTGATGAACTAGATGATATGGATGGGACTGTCGTACATGGAGAAAAATGATATCCAGAATTGGCGATGACAAGAATGTTTTCACGAGACCGCCATGATTCCTCATTGCAAGTATTGTAGCAAACTCTATGGAATTTGCCGCTATCTGACAGAAAACACTTGTGCCTAGCTAGAAACACTTAAGTCAACATTCCCTGATGGCACTCCTGCTTATGAACCGCTTTTTGACTGCAAGTCTTTTGTTTTCTCAGAAATGTATGAAACATCTTCCATATGTTCGAAGATGCCACAAGGCTGCTGAATTATAAGATTTGACTCGGAGAGTCAAACATGGAAAAAAATGATATCCGGCATTGGCACTGACAAGAAAGCTTTCACCAGACCTCCATGATCCCTCATTGCTAGAATTCCAGCAAACTGGATGGTAGTTACCGCTATGGGACAGAAACCACTTGTGCCTAGGTCGAAACTGTTATGTTAGCATTCCCTGATGGCACTCCCGCTTACGAAACTTTTTGACTGCAAGTCTTTTTTCCTCAGAAATGTATGAAACATCCTCCACATGTTCGAAGATGCCACAAGGCTGCTGAATTATAAGATTTGACTCGGACAGTCAAACATGGAGAAAAATGATATCCGGCATTGGCGCTGACAAGAAAGTTTTTGCCAGACCTCCATGATCCCTCAGTGCGAGAATTCGAGCAAACTCTACAGTATTTGTTGCTATCTGGCAGAAAACACTTGTGCCTAGCTAGAAACACTTAAGTCACCGTGGCACTCCTGCTTACCAAACGCTTTTTGACTCCAAGTCTTTTGTTGCCTCTGAAATGTGTGAAAAATCCCCCACACTCTAAAGAGCACGACGACGTTCGTCACCAACAAGATTTCCCTGGTCCTTGCTTACACCGTGGATAACGCAAGCCTTCTTTCTCACTGACAAGAAGATTTCCGTAAGCTCTAGCTACATCGGTCTGCATAAGCTGGAAACCTTTTTCAGTAATGCCATTCGTGTTTGCAACCATCGTCTTTAGAAAACGCTGACTAGGTGCGGGCACAACATTCTCCACATCAGTTTTGCTTCTGAGCCTCTTTTCCACACACTAGCTACAGTGAGCTCAGAAGTACTTATCCTGCCGTCCCTTCTGCAAACCGCAGCAACTCGCTCTACCGCCAGATTAGCTCGTGCGCTTCTTAACATGCAGAGCACTGACTCGTTCACTAGGTCTCACACGATCGTTTTGTCAACTACCGCTTCACTCAATGTCCCTCATAGATGAAATCGATTTGGATTGATTTTTAGCAATCACGGAGCTGTTCGCAGCCACAGCCATTCGTAAACTGCGACTAGCTGTACGCAACAGTCCCCTATTTCAGTTTCGCTTAGGAGACGCTCTCTTGCCAGGTTTCTTGTGTTGCTTCAGAAATGTGTGAAAAATATTCCACACGTTCTGGAGGACGCAACAAGTCTGTTGAACTAGATCAATGTTTCCCAATTTTATTTGGCCGAGGAACCCTTTTTAGCTTTTCAGAATTTCAAGGAACCCCTAGGTTTGTCAAGCAAAAAGAAGAAAAGAAAGGGGGGGAGGGAGAGGGACCCAGTAATTCATAAAATCCCCACCAATGCATGAAAATCACATTCCTTCCCCAAGACCCTGCCATCCTCCTTCCTTGAGGACTCATTCTCTCTGTTCCCCTCCTCTCCATCGCTTGCTATCCCCAGCCCTTATACACTCTCACTAGGTTGAGACAAGAGGTGTGGGGTGGGAATGAGGGATTTGGGTGTGGGAAGGGGTGAGAAGTAGAAGCTCTGGGAGAGAATTTGGATGCAGGAAAAGGGGCTATTGGCTCGGAGAGGGGGCTCCAGGCTCAGGAGTGTTAGGCTCAGGTGGAAGGTTGGGGTACTGAGCAAGCCAAGGGCTTGTGGCTGTGAGGGTGCAGGAGTTTGGGCTGGATATGTGAGGAACTCAGGGCAAGAAGGTTGTGAGTATGATGGGCTCAGGACACAGATTTGTGATGTGTGGATGGTGCAGGAGTGTTGTGGCAGAAGACTGAGGGTTTGGGGATGTAAGAGGCTCAGGACAGGGGGTTCCAGTGTATGATAGGAGGAAAGGTCTGGGTGGTAGGTAGGGCGCAGAAGCAGGCTGGATGTAAGGTGTCTGGCCAGCGGGAGGGAGCAGGAGCAGATTGGGGGTAGGGTGTCTGGCTATGACAGAGGGTGCAAGGAGAGGACTTGGGTAGGAGTCGGACCTCCCTGATCTGGCACCCTCTGGACTTGAGTGGTCCCAGATGAGGGATTTTTGGACCAGGGGAGGTTATTTCAGGGCTCCTGGTTTCCCCCCCACACACAATAGGCTTCTTTGCACCTCTATCCCCTGTAACTCAACTGAGCTGCCCACCCCTGCTGGTTCCCTGCACCTCCCCCAAAACCATCCCCCACAATCCAAGGGAGTGCAGCACCAGTTCCCTTCAGCCCCTCACAGCCCAGCTGAGCTGCCCGTCTGTTCCGTACGCCCTCCCCCATCCACCTCAGCCCAGCTGAACCCTGCACTGGTTCCCTGCATGCCTCCCCCACAGCACAGCTGAACCCCGTTTCCCTGCACCTCCCCCAAACCCCACAAAACTGCTGCACCAAACGCCGATTCCGTGCCCCTCCCTCCCCTTGAGTCTAGCCCCGGTTCCCAGCACCTTCCTCATCCTGCAGCCAAACTGAGCTCTGAGCTACACACACACACACACACACACACACACACACCAGCTCAGCCCAGCTCCCGGGACCTCCCCAATCTGCAACCCAGCTGAGCTCAATTTCCCTGCACCTTCCCCCAAACCATGCAGACATGCTGAGCCAGCACTGATTCCCTGCCCCGCCTCCTTCCCTCCCTCCCCTTGGCTGTGTCTACACTGGCACGATCTTGCGCCAAAGCGGCCACTCTTGCGCAAAAACTTGCTTCCTGTCTACACTGGCCATGTATTCTTGCGCAAGTAAACTGACGTTCTCATGTATGAAATCAGGGCTTCTTGCGCAAGAACTATGATGCTCCCGCTCAGGAATAAGCCCTTTTGTGCAACTGTACTTGCGCAAGAGGCCAGTGTAGATAGGCAACATGAATTTCTTACGCAAGAAAGCCCTGTGGCTAAAATGGCCATCGGCACTTTCTCGGGCAAGAGAGCGTCCACACTGCCATAGATGCCCTTGTGCAAAAGCACAGTTCGCACATGGCAGTGTGGACGTGTTCTTGCACAAGAACTCTTGCACAAGAAACCGCCAGTGTAGACATAGCCCAAGAGTTTCCTCCCATGAGCAAAATGAATTTTGTGTTGTGCACCAGCACTGAGTTCATGTGGCTTGTTTGGATGTGCCACTGTGGCACCCAAGTTATTAATAAATATTTTTAAACCTTTACCTTTTCTCTCTGCTGCCATGTCTCCGCCACTTGCTCCATCAGCTCCCCTGGTGCCTGCTGCCTCCCCCCCCAACTCCTCACCATCCTCTGCTGTCCTGACTCCTGCCCTTCTCACTGCCCTCAGCCCTCCTGCAACCTGCCCCCCTCCACCAGCCCTTCTCTCCACCCTGTGCCCACTCCTCCAGTAGCCCCATGTGAGCTACCCCTCCTCATCCCCTCTTCTAACACCTCCCTCTACAAACCTGCCCTGTGTCTCTCCTCTGGTGCTGGTCCCATCCCCTGCAGGTGTCTGCCCTTCTGCTTCACCACCAGAATCCCCTGGCACTTGCACCTTCTCTTACTCCTGCACCCTCCTGTTGCCTCCCCCTTACCTCACTGCACCTACCTCCTTTGCCCTCTTTTTTCCCTGATGACTACCACCTCACTGCCCTCTGCCCCCGTTCCCCTCATGTCCCTGTGCTCATGCCCCTGTGCCCTCCACACATGACTTGCTCCATCCCAGCCTTCCTCATGCCCACCCCTTCTTTCAAGCCTTCTCCCAGCACCTCCCCCTCCCCTCTCTAGCCCCCAATGCCCTTACCCTCTCCCCTCCCAGCATCACCCTGTCCCCCTCCCACTGACACCTTCTCTCCTGCCTTTTTCCTCATTGTCTGCACTTGGCCCCCTGGCATTTGTCTCTCCTCTACCCTGTCCTTTTGGTGCTTTCCCCTCTCTTCCCCCTCTTTTCTCCCCCTCTGCACAAGCCCCTTCCTCTCCCAGCCCTTCCCCTTCCCCTACCTTCTGCCTTCCACTTTGTGGGGCTGGAGTCTGTGCTCCATCCCCAAACTCTGAACCCACAACTCAGCCACACGGTGCAACGCAGCGCCCAGCAGTTTTAAAATCCCGGGCCATGACGTTATGTCACACCCGGGCGTCTCCCCGCCTACCGGTTTGAGCACGCCATGCAGGGAAGCAGCAGCCAGCAAAGAGGAGTTCAGTAAAGGTCGTACGCGGCAGGGACGGGGATGGGACTGGGGGAGAGATGCTCTGGGACCGGAGTGGGAGGACACACAGGGCCAGGGCCCGCTTCAGTTCCAAATATTGGGAGCATACTCTGGGAGCAACCAGACACAGGACAAGGGACACCCTAGAAAGTAAGGAGGTGGGATGGGTCAGGAAATAAAGCACCTGCCCAAGAAGGACAGGGTTGTGGGTTGGAGCCTCCACCCAGCAGCCCAAGCCCCACCCACCCTGGGAGTGACCAGACAGCCAACACAGAACCCACCAAAGTCAGGGGAGGTAGAGAGGGCTCAGCTCTGGAGTGGCCTAGAGCAGTGTTTCCCAATTGGTGCTCCGGGGAACCCTGGGGTTCCGCAAAGCAAAACTAGGGGTTCTGCGAGGAGCTGGCACTCCCCCACCCCCTCTGAAAGAGAGAGAGCTGGCTAGCCAGCAGAGGCATGGGCAGCAAGTTGTATGGGCTCGTGGTGTCCATGCTCCACCAATATTTGGAACTGAACCTGCTCCCCCAGCTGCCCCTCCTGCTCCCGCTCCTGCTTCCTCCACACCCCCCGTCCCTCCTGCCCCACCCTCCACAACCATTCCCCACCGACGCCCCCGGACCCGCAGAGACGGGAGAGGCAGCCGGACTCCCACCCCTCAGCTTTCCTTTCCCTTCCCTCCCCTTCTAGCTCCCTCGTCCCAGGTTTCCCCCTCCTCTCTCCCACCCTCCTTCCTCCCTCCCCCCATCCCAGTTATGTGAAATAAACAGACGTTTTTGGTTAAAAAACAGGTGTCTTTATTTTACAGTAGCCTGGTGTTCCGGGGCACGGATGGGGATGTGTGTCCTGTCGATGGCCCCCCCGCAGTTGGGGAAGCCGAGGGCGCCGAATCCCCGGATGACGGCGTCCGGGTCGGCGAGGCGGACCACCCTGCGGAACAGCACCCGGTTGATGGCCTTGACCACCTGCGGAGAGAGACACAGCAAAGTGCCAATCAGTGGGGCGCCCGGGTGGCTGGGAGCGTTCGTGCCCTGGCAGTGCCCCGCGCCCCACTTCCGGAAGCAACCCCTCTGGCGGCGTGTAGTACGGCCGGGACAGACCAACCCCTCCGGTGCGGGGTGCTTTCACCTCCTCCTGCCCCCCCTTTGTCCCTGGGGCGGCCCATCCCCTCCTCGCAGCCCCCCTCTCCCCCGGCTCGGTGGCCGACGAGTGCCGTACCTGCATGAGCACCGCTCTGACGGTGGATCTCCCCACGCCGAACTGGTTCCTGACGGATCGGTAGCTGTCCGGCGTGGAGAGCTTCCAGAGGGCGATGGCCACCCGCTTCTGGAGGGGGATGGCGGGTCTCATGCGAGTGTCCCTTCTTTGCAGGGCAGGGCCGAGCCACTTGCAGAGCTCCAGGAAGGTGTCCCTCCTCATCCTGAAGTTCTGGGTCCACTGTCGGTCGTCCCAGCGCTCCAGGATGATGCGGTCCCACCAGTCGGTGCTGGTGTCCAGACGCCAGATGCAGCGGGGCACGCCAGTTCCGGGGCGCCGCCGCGGCTCCTCCACGGCCCCCTGGGCGGCCAGGCGGAGAGGCAGGGGGCTGACGTTCACCAGGTGGTGCCAGGCAGCCTCGAGCCATTGCTGGCAGGCTTGCAGCAGTAAGTCCAGAATGTGCACCAGAAGGTGCAGGGCGAGCCGTGGCTCCATGTTGCCACCTGCGGCGGCCCCCCCGAAGGGAAGCACCGACACAGACGGGCACAGAGACCGACGCTTTGCTGTCCCTCGGCGAGGTTGTCAAGCAAGCAGGAAAAGCTGAGAACCGGCTGTCCAGGGGGGTCCCTTTAAGCTCGAGCCTCAGATAGCCTCAGACAGCAGCCACACAAAGCAACTACTGACCTGATGCCCTGCCAGAACCGGTTTCAGCTGCCCTTAAATGCCCCCCTGCGTCCAATCAGTGTGGACGCGCTAGTTCGAATTAGCAAAACGCTAATTCGAACTAGTTTTTAGTTCTAGATGTGCTAGTTCGAATTAGCTTAGTTCGAATTAACTAATTCGAACTAAGTTAGTTCGAATTAACGCTGTAGTGTAGACGTACCCCTTTGGATTCTTCCAGCCCAAGTCCAGGACTCTGCACTTGTCATTATAGCTAGAACATTGAGGTCCAACAAGGACAAGAGGTGCTGCAGATTACTGAACAATGTAGACTGTCAGCTTTCCTGCAGCATCTGCCAATTAGGGATGTAATAGTGTCACTGGTTAAACAATTAACCAGATGCTTATCGGTCAACACTAGCAGCTACAAGCCACCTGTATTTAAAGTATTTTCAGAGCCTTTGGGGAGGCCATTGGCTCAGTCCCAGCTCATGCTGGAGCCAGCAGCAATCACACTGCAGCTCTGCAGTAAAAGGATTTTCAGAGCTTGCGATCATATGCAGAGCACAACGGGGGTAGCTGCCCGACTTGGAGTGAGCCAGGACTGAGCCAGCATGCCTGCCCACTGGCTCTTAAAGTGTTTCTAGTGCAGAGCCACAGCAGGGGTAGTTGACTGGACCAGGCACACACTTGGACTGAATATTTGCAGTTCTAATTCTAACTGATTAATCGTGTGACCAAGAAAACATTGGTTGACTACTCGATTAACAAATTACGCACTTCTTAGCGTCCCTACTGCCAAGGGGCTGAGAGTCTCATCCACACAGACTGGTAAGGTGCAAAGAGGATTATGCTGCAATGGGGAAGGGAGGCAAAGAAGCAGGAAGAAAGGGAAGTGCAGCTTCTGCAAAGGAAAATTGTACCCACCTCGCTCCCATCTCGCTCCTCTCAGCCCCATGATCCCTCCCCAACAACGCTGCCCCTCCTCCTCCTCCTGCCCCAACCCCTGTGTCCCCGAGCACACACCGGGCTGTAGCGACAGCAGCGTCTCTCAGACTCGGCTCCTTAGGGCGCGCTTTGAAGACGCCCCCTACCCCAGTGAACCATGCGCAATATCCCGGGCTGAGGTGTGCGTATAGCGACAGAAACAGCTGCGCCGCAGAACGCGCTGCGAAGTGTTTAGAGCATGTGCACTGGAACTGAGCATGCTCAGTAAGAGCTGTTGTTGCTGTTGCCCTCACTCTGCCCTTATGTGGATTCGGACACTGCTCCAGCTCTTTACCAGCTTTACCGACGAACGCGGGGGCCAGAGGGAGCAGGGCGCTTCAGGATGGAGCAGAAAAGCGGATGGACTAGAAAAATCAGGCGGGGGGAGGATCTGGCTCGGGGGGAGATGTTGTCAGCCCGTGTGTGTGGAGGGGGTAGAGGCTGGGGTTGTGCTCAGTGGGGAAATGCTGCCAGCCCCTGTGGGGTGGGGGGCAGGAGAGGGAGGGAAGGCGTGGAAGCTGAGGTCTCTAAACTTCCTGTTAGCACTCATCAGTAGTTCTGCAGAAAAGGATCTGGGGGTTACAGTGGATGAGAAGCTGGATATGAGTCAACAGTGTGCCCTTGTAGCCAAGAAGGCTAATGGCATAGTAGGCTGCATTAAAAGGAGCATTGCCAGCAGATCCAGAGATGTCATTATTCCCCTTTATTCGGCTCTGGTGAGACCATACCTGGAGTATTGTGTCCAGTTCTGGGCTCCCCCCCCCCTTACAAAAAGGATGTGGATGCTTTGGAGAGGGTTCAGTGGAGGGCAACCAAAATGATTAGGGGGCTGAAGCATGAGACCTATGAGGAGAGGCTGAGGGAGTTGGGTCTGTTTAGTCTGCAGAAGCTAAAGAAGTGAGGGGGGACTTGATAGCAGCCTTCAACTTCCTGAAGGGAGGTTCCAAAGAGGATGGAGAGAGGCTGTTCTCAGTAGTGACAGATGGCAGAACAAGGAGCAATGATCTCAAGTTGTGGTGGGAGAGGTCCAGGTTGGATATTAGGAAAAACTATTTCACTAGAAGGGTAGTGAAGCACTGGAATGGGTTACCTAGGGAAATAGTGGAGTCTCCATCCCTAGAGGTGTTTAAATCTTGGCTTGACAAAGCCCTGGCCAGGTTGATTTAAGTTGGGATTGGTCCTGCCTAGACCAGGGGGCTGGATTTGATGACCTTCTGAGGTCTCTTCCAGCTCTATGGTTCTATGACTCTATAGGTTTCGCACAGCAGCTGCCAGCGCGCACACGTGTGTGTGTGGCGGGGGGAGTTAGAGGGGTAAGAGCTAGGTTTTGGCTCAGAGGGGAGATGCTGCCAGCTCCTGTTTGGGTGGGGGTGGGGGTGGGGGTGGTAAAGGCTGGGGTTGGATTTAGCTGGGAGATGCTGGCTGTCAGCCCCTGTGTGTTTGTGTGGGGGTACGTCTACACTACAGCGCTAATTCGAACTAACTTAGTTTGAATTAGTTAATTCGAACTAAGCTAATTTGAACTAACTCGTCTAGAACTAAAAACTAGTTCGAATTAGCGTTTTGCTAATTCGAACTAGCGTGTCCACACTGATTGGACGCAGGGGGGCATTTAAGAGCGGCTGAAACCAGTTCTGGCAGGGCATCAGGTCAGTAGTTGCGTTGTGTGGCTGCTGTCTGAGGCTATCTGAGGCTCGTGCTTAAAGGCACCCCCCTGGACAGCTTCTCAGCTTTTCCTGCTTTCTTGCCAACCTCACCGAGGGACAGCAAAGCGTTGGTCTCTGTGCCCGTCAGTGTCGGTGCTTCCCTTCGGGGGGGCAGCCGCAGGTGGCAACATGGAGCCAGAGCTTGCTCTGCACCTTCCGGTGCACTTTCTGGACTTGCTGCTGCAAGCCTGCCAGCAATGGCTGGAGGCTGCCTGGCACCACCTGGTGCACGTCAGCCCCCTGCCTCTCCACCTGGCCGCCCTGGGGGCCGTGGAGGAGCCGCGGTGGCACCCCAGCACCGGCGCGCCCCGGCACCGGTGTGCCCCGCCACATCTGGCGTCTGGACACCAGCAGCGACTGGTGGGACCGCATCGTCCTGGAGTGCTGGGAAGACCGACAGTGGACCCAGAACTTCAGGATGAGGAGGGACACCTTCCTGGAGCTCTGCGAGTGGCTCGCCCCTGCTCTGCGCAGAAGGGACACTTGCATGAGGCCCACCATCTCCCTCCAGAAGCGGGTGGCCATCGCCCTCTGGAAGCTCTCCACGCCGGACAGCTACCGATCCGTCGGGAACCAGTTTGGCATGGGGAGATCCACCGTCGGAGCGGTGCTCATGCAGGTATGGCACTCGTCGGCCACTGCGTCGGGAGGAAGGGGGCCTGCGAGGAGGGGATGGGCCGCCCCAGGGACAAAGGGGGGGCGGGAGGAGGTGAAAGCACCCCGCACCGGAGGGGTCGGTCTGTCCTGGCCGTACTACACGGTGCCAGGGGGGTTGCTTCCGGAAGTGGGGCACGGGGCACTGCCAGGGCACGAATGCTCCCAGCCACCCGGGCGCCCCACTGATTGGCGCTTTGCTGTGTCTCTCTCCGCAGGTGGTCAAGGCCATCAACCGGGTGCTGTTCCGCAGGGTGGTCCGCTTCGCCGACCCGGACGCCGTCATCCGGGGATTCGGCGCCCTCGGCTTCCCCAACTGCGGGGGGGCCATCGACAGGACACACATCCCCATCCGTGCCCCGGAACACCAGGCGTCCTGGTACATCAACAGCAAGGGGTACTTCTCCATCCTCCTGCAGGCCGTGTGTGACCAGTGGGGACAGTTCACGGACATTAATGTGGGCTGGTCCGGCAAAGCACACGATGCCCGGGTGTACTACAACTCCTCCGTGTGCCAGCGGCTGCAGGACGGGACCTTCTTCCCCAACCGCCACATCAGGGTCGGGGACGTGGACATGCCCGTGTGCCTGGTGGGGGATGCCACCTAACCACTGCAGCCGTGGCTGATGAAGCCCTACACGGGGCACCTCAATCCCTCCCGCCTGGCCTTCAATGCCAGGCTGACCAGGGCCCGTATCATGGTGGAGGGGGCCTTTGGGCGACTGAAAGCCCGCTTTCGATGCCTCCTCACCCGTCTGGACCTGGCCGAGCACAACATCCCTCCCGTGGTGGCAGCATGTTGTGTGCTCCACAATTTATGTGAGCGAAAGGGGGAGGCTTTCCTGCCAGCCTGGATGGCTGAGGCTGACCCCATGGCTGGCCACTACGGTCAGCCCCGCACCGCCTCCGTCCGGGAAGCCCAGTGGGGGGCCGTCCGGATCCGGGAAGCCCTGTGGGAGAGCTTCCTGGTGGAGGAGGAGGACTGACCTCTCCCTGCATGCCCCACTGGGGCCTTCGTCCACCCTACCCTCTTCCCCTTTCCCCTCCCTACCTACTGTCAAATAAAGACACCTGTTTTTCAAACAAAAATGTCTTTTTATTTTACATAACTGGGGTGAGGGGAGGGAGGATGGAGGGTGGGAGAGGGGAGGGGGAAACCTGGGACGAGGGAGCTGGAAGGGGAGGGAAAGGAGGAAGGGAAAGGAAAACTCAGGGGTGGGGGTCCGGCTGCCTCTCCTGTCTCGCAACGCTGCGAGTCTGGGGGCGTCAGTGGAGAATGGTTGTGGAGGGTGGGGCAGGAGGGACGGGGGGTGTGGAGGAAGCAGGAGCGGGAGCTGGGGGAGCAGGGGGAGGAGAAGGAGGAGAGAGAGCAGGGGGAGCAGGAGCAGGAGCAGGAGCAGGAGGAATTGGGAAGCGGTCCAGCAGGCTCTGGAGGTGGCCTCGCAGGGCACGGCCCTGCTCCTCCAGGGCCTCCAAACTCCTCCGGCGCAGCCTCAGGTCCTCCTGGACCCAGTGGTCCTGGATACGGATCTGTTGCTCCAGGAACTGGAGGTGCCATCTCTGGTACTCCTCCTGGTTCCTGGCTCTCCTGCTTGCCCGGGCATGGGCAGCTGCTGCAGGCGGGGTGGTGCGCCCTACAGGCCCAGGTGCTGCGGCTGTGGTGAAACAAGACCAGCGGTCAATTACCCCAGGGGCCAAGGTGTGTGAAACCCAGCTCCCCTCTGCAAGGCCAGGGCCCCTGCAGGATCCCCAGCTGCTGCTCCGTGGTGGGCAAGGCCCAGGCGCATGGTCCCGGGGCTCCCTCTCACCCCAGTCCCCCGTACACATAAGGGGAGCAAGATGGTACTCACAGGTGGATGCCTCCCCGGCCTCGGACAACACAGGCGAGCGGCTCTGTGGGGTGCCTCGGGGGTCCCGGGTCCTGAGCAGGCTGCTGGCAGGCTCCTGGCTCTCGGAGCCCTCCTCCTCTTCCTCCTCCTCGGTCTCTTGGAGCGGTCCCTCTGCCCTGGCGTCTATCACGTCCCGGGGGGCAGGGACGGCATGAGCCCCCAGGAGGCGGTCCAGGGCGTGAAAGTGGGGGCACGCCTCCAGGTCAGCTCCTGGCAGGCAGGCCCGGAAGTAGGACTGCCGCAGGTCCTTGATTTTGTAGTGCGCCTGCTCCCAGCTGCGCTGGTGGCCCCAGGCAGCCAGGCTGTCAGCCATGCGGCCGTATACAGCCGCATTCCTGTGGCTAGTGCGGAGATCGTGGACATTGGAGGCTTCCCCCCAAACCTGGATGAGGTCCACGATCTCCGCACTAGACCACGCGGGCGCCCGCCTCTTGCGGCCCCGGGCAGGGTCCTGGGAGCCGCCAGGCTGGTCCCGGGATGAGGGGGAGGGCTGGGTTTCCTCGGGTGGCTGGCTCATGGGTGTCAGGTGCAGGGTGTGCTGGCACGGGTGCTGGCAGCCTTGCAACTGGCACAAACTGTGTAGCCAGCCCGTGGCCCTTTAAGGGCTCCTGGGCCAGGAGGGGGGCAGACAAGTTTGCCTGGTGTTGGCCATAGTGGCCACCAGGGCAAGCTGGGAAGGGCTAGCCTCCCACTAGTTCGAATTAAGGGTCTACACAGCCCTTAATTCGAACTAGCAAGTTCGAACTAGGCTTAAACCTCATGGAAATAAATTCGAACTAACGGAGCGCTAGTGTAGCGCCTATGAAAGTTAGTTCGAACTAACGTCCGTTAGTTCGAGCTAACTTTGTAGTGTAGACATACCCTGGGTGGGTAAGATCTGGGCTATGTCTACATTTGCAAGATTTTGTGCAAATACTTTTAATGAAAGAGTTTTTGCATTAAAGTATTTGCACAAAAGAGCATCTACACTGGCATGTGCTTTTGCGCAAGCATCCATACCAGTGTAGAGGCTGTCTTGCGCAAGAAAGTTCCTATGGCCATTTTAGTCATCGGGCTTTCTTGCGCAAGAAATTCACGTTGCCTGTCTACACTGGCCTCTTGCGCAAGAACACTTGCCCAAGAAGGCTTATTCCTGAGCGGGAATGTCATAGTTCTTGCACAAGAAGCACTGATTTTTTACATTAGAACATCTGTGTTCTTGTGCAAGAACTTGCGGCCAGTGTAGACACAGCCCTGGGGTTTGGCTCAGGGGCGATGCTGCCAGCCCCTGCGTTTATGTGTGGTAGGAGCTGGGGTTTACCTCAGGGTGGAAGATGCTGCCATCTCCTATGAGTGTGGGGGTAAAAGCTGGGGTTTGGCTCAGGCACGATGCTGCCAGCACCCATGTGGTGAAGGGGAGTAGCTAGGGTTGGATTCAGGGTGGAGATCCTGCCATCCCCTATGAGTGTGGGGGTAAGAGCTGGGGTTTGGCTCCGAGGGGAGACGCTTCCACTCCCTTTGTGTGTGTGTGTGTGGGGGGGGGATAGGAGCTGGGATTTGGTACAGCAGGGAGGTGCTGCCAGTTCCTGTGTGTGTGTGTGTGGGTAAGATCTGGAGTTTGTCTCAAGGGGGAGATGCTGCCAAGTCCTGTGTGTGGGGGGGATCTGGGGTTGGGCTTAGTGGGGAAATTATGCCAGCCCCTGTGTGTGGGGGAGGGAAGGTATAGGAGCTGGGGTTTGGCACAGCAGGGGGATGCTGCTAGCGCCTTTGTGTGTGGGGTAAGAGCTAGGTTTTGGCTCAAAGGGGAGATGCTGCCAGCTCCTGTGTGTGTGTGTCGGGGGTAGGAGTTGTGGTTTACCTTAGAGGGGAAGATGCTGCCAGCCCCGTGTGTGGAGGGGGGAGTAAAAGGCTTGGGTTGCCGTCAGTGGAGAGATGCTGCCAGCCTCTGTATGTGTGTGTGTGTGTAGGGAGTAAGAGCTGGGGTTTGGCTCAGAGGGGAGATGCTTCCAGTTCCTGTAGGGGTGGGGGCTTAGGAGCTGGGGTTTGGCACAACAGGGAGATGCTGTCAGCCCGTGTGTGGGGGTGGGGAGAGAGCTGGGGTTTGGCTCAGGAGGGTGATACTACCAGCCCTTGTGTGTGTGCGGGGGATAAAGGCTGGGGTTGGGTTCAGTGGGAAGATGCTGCAAACACATGTGGTGGGGGTAGGAGCTGGGGTTTGGTTTGGGGGGGTGGGGGCGACTCTGCCAGTCCCTGTGTGGGGGTGTAAGAGCTGGGGTTTGGCTCATGGGGGAGATGCTGTCAGCCCCTGTTGGGGGGTAGGAGCTGGGGTTTGGCTCAGGGGGGAGATGCTGCCAGCCCCTGTGTGTGTGGGGGGGGGGTACAAGCTGGGATTAGAGTTGGGGGAGATGCTGCCAAACCATAGGGCGGGGGGAGGGGAGGAAGAGCTGGGGTTGGGTTCAGGAAGGAGATGTTGTCAGTCCGTGTGTGTGCAAAGGCTGGGGTTGGTCTCAGTGGGGAGATGCTGCCAATCCGTGTGAGTGTGAGGGGGAGTAAGAGCTGGGGTTTGGCTCAGGGGCAGATGCTGCCAGCCTCTGTGTGCAGGCTGTGTAGAAACTGGGGTATGGCTCAGGGGAAGATGCTGTCAGTCCCTGTGCTGGGCTTTTGCACATGGGGCAGCATGGGGTAACAGTTAACCAGGGGAATAAGCCACCTTTCAAGTATGCAAAGATGGGGGGCAGAGAGGGGTTTTTATTTCCCCTCTCAGGGCAAAATGTATCAGGACCTGAGCATAGGACAACTTCCTGATCATGCTCATAAAGATAAGTGTCCCTAATGCTCTCCTGAAACAAAAGACAGGACTATGCAGCACTTTAAAGACGAACAGATCTGAGGAAGTGGGTCTGGCCCATGAAAGCTCATCACCTAATAAACCATCTTGTTAGTCTTTAAAGTGTTGCATAGTCCTGTCTTTTGTTTCAGCAAGACCAGACTAACATGGCTACATTACTATTCTAATGCTCTCCCTGGTAGCCCCCGCTGCGCCTCTCTCTGCACTGCTACAGTACAGGTGACTGAATGTGAAGCTGTATCCACATGTTGGGTGTGTCTACACTGGGCCACTTATTCCGGAAAATCAGCCGCTTTTCCAGAATAAGCTGTGAGCTGTCTACACTGGCCCTTGAATTTCCGGAAAAGCATCGACGCTATACTGTACAAAATCAGCCGCTATTCTGGAAACCGTATGCTGCTCCCGCTCGGGCATAAGTCCTTTTTCCGGAAAAGCTTATCCGGAAAAGGGCCAGTGTAGACAGCTTTTCCAGAAAAGCAGAAGAAACGGAAAAAAGCGGTTTGGACGGCGGGAGACCCCGTAGAAGCTGCGGACTTCCGTGTTACCCGAGGGCTTAAAGAGCCCGCACGCTACTGGCCGCACGTGGCAGGAGCCCCCCAGAGACCACCCTTCCCCGCTCTGCCATGTGGCAACTGTGCTGCCCAGCCACCTCAGTGCAGGCATGGCAGCTCCAAGTGATCGTCAGCCACCGTCACCCGGGGCAGGGGAGGAAGCCCCCAGGGGCCGCAAATGCAGGGCCCCCTCCTGGACCCCTAGGGAGCTGGAGACCCTCCTGGACTTGTGAGAGGAGAAGGAGGGTCTCCATGACCTGCAGTCCCACCGCCGGAATGCAGAGCTGTACACCCGTCTGGCACGGAACCTGGCCCAGCAAGGCCACCCCAGCTGCAACTGTGAGCAGGTGTGCTCCAAGGTGAAGGAGCTGCAGCTGGGGTACGTGCGGGCCATGGAGGGGAGGGGAGCAGGACCCGATGCCTGCCCCTATTTTGAGAGGATGCACTCTTTTCTGGGTGAGCCAGCCCCGCAAGCCCCAGCTGTCCCTGTAGACACCTGCCAGCACCCCCCCATCAACCGTCCCACCGAGCCGGAGGAGGGAGATGACAGTGGCGGCGCGTCGGGAGAGGAGGCCAGCATTGCCACCCAGCAGGCCCCCTCCAGCAGCTCCTCTGTGGCCGGGGAGGAACCCACTGGTGAGTCTTTGCAGGTTACACTCCCAAAGGGCGGGGGGCGGAGGGCGGGGGGGAGGGAGAGCCAGGTGCCCGGAGGGGGGAGGGGGAGAGCATGTCACTCAGGCCATGTCAGCTGCACGCTGCGTAACATGAGGCAGTTAGCAGCACGTGCAACCACGTGCAGCCTGGTGACCGAGCGGCAGGTGGCCGTGGCAGGCAGCTGCAGGGCACGCCTGGGACCGTGCTCCTCGCACACATTCAGCGGGACCAGGGGGAAGGGTGGATGCCGGCTGGAACCGGCCAGGGCCCCAGGGACTCAGCCCAGAGCCCGCAGCCCCACCAAGGGGTGCAGCACAGGGAACGGCACACTGTCCCATGCCTGGCTGTGAGGCACAGCCAGCTGCTCCTGGGATAAGCGCAGTGTCACAGTCCTGTGACCGTGGACCCCCACCAAGCCCCTCACCTGCTCCCAGTGCCTTGGCAGGTTCCCCGAGGGAAGTCCCCACTGTGGCCACAACTGTCCCTGGGCTACCAGGCTTACGGGAGGGATAGTGGGAGGGAGAAGGGCCCCTGAGTTTTGCTGCAAGGATGGGACATCCCCCACCCAGTCACCCTTCTGGTTCTGTCCAGGAGATATCCCACGCGAGGGGATCTGAGAGCCCAGACCGCCACTGACAGGTGTGCATCCAGGCACTGCCGTGGGGATGCATCTCGCTCCCTGTCAAACACCACTGATTAGCCCTAAGCTTTTCACAGTGTCCACCGGCAGGGAGTTCCACAGGTGAACGCAGCATAAGCACCCTCCCGCCCTGCACGGGGCCAGGATACAGACTGGTGCTTACAATACTGGAGGGAGGACCCTACTCCAGGGGCGGTCCTCCTTGGCAACATACAACACTGGAGCAGGAGGGGAACCGAGTGGGCCCAAGCCACAACTGTGCGGTCACCTGGGCTCCGGGGTGGAGGGCATGGAGGTGTGGGGACAGTGGACGGCCTGCTTGACTGACCCATCCTTTCTTCTCTTCCCTGCAGCGGGACCCAGCACCAGACCCGCGACTCCAGCAACAGCAGCACCCCCAGCTGCCCAAGCCCGGAGGTCCAGGCTCCGACACCGGGACCAGCTGCTTCGGCGTCACGTCACTGCGGTGGAGGGGATCCAGACCTCCATTGCGGAGCGTGTGCAGGGGGACCAGGAGTGGCGGCAGGAGGGATGGGCTGCGTTCCTGGAGGAATGCCGCGAGATGCACGCCACAATGGGCACCCTGACGGCACATTTAATACATGCCATCCACTACGGCATGGCCGGACCGCATGCCCCTGCCATCCCTCCCGGAGCACAGCCCATACCCCCTCCTATCCCTGCTCCTCTCCCAGCTCCTGCTCCTCTCCCTGCCCCTGCCCCTATTCCTGCTCCTGACCCTGCCCCTGCTCCTGCTCCTGACCCTGACCGTGCTCCTGCTCCTGACCCTGACCGTGCTCCTACTCGTACTCCTACTCGTGGCCACCTCAGCGTGCAGGCTGCCCCAACACAGTCTGCCCAGCGTGGGCAGGTCCGCCCCCAGAGGGGCACTCAGAGGGGCCACCCGTCCCAGTAACTGCCCCCCTCCTTCTCCCAGTTAAAGGTCCCCCCCGCCTCTCCTTTGTAAATAAAAAGTTCTGTTTTCATTTGAATCTTGTGTGGTTATTGTGTTCCTCTAGTAACTGTAAAGAAATTATGTGAGATGCCAATTAGCCACTTCAATTTAACAGGGTTACAAACTGTGGACAACAAATTCATGACTCTATCACCGGGGGGGGGAGGGGGGAGGCCTTTTTCAGTGGTCATTGGTTTGCGGCGCATAAAGAAATACTGAGACTTTTCAGTAAAGATGTAAACCACAAACTATATTTACATAGCAACAAACAAGCACAAATGGTTAAAAGATGCAGTACAGTACAGATTCTAAAACATAGTCGGCGCAGGGAGGACGATTGTGGTGTTGCTGGCCACCTCAATCCTTTGGTCCTTCCGGGCCTCAGGAGAGGAAGAGCCAGGAGATCCCTCGACAGACAATGACAGCGAAGCTTGCCACGTCAATCCTTTGAACCTTCCGGGCCTCAGGAGAGTAAGAGCCAGGAGATCCATCGAAGATGGCACTGATGTGAGCCTTCCGCACAAGTCCCAAATCCTGTTGGCTGTTCTTCAGGACAGGCGATGGTGGCCTAAACCCTAGCCTAACTTAAAAGTAAAACCCTAACTACGCCCGATGCACCCGATGAACAGACTCGATGACGGCCGATGTGCTGTGACCCGACGCTTTACTATTGGGGGGGAGATAAGGGGAGGAAGTGGGGAAGGGTAGGAGCTGGGACGGAGTACTCTGGGGTGACCCAAGCGACCCTGCTACGGGGCTTGGGCAAACATGTCCACCAGGGCCTCTCTAATGCACACCGCCTCCTGACGCGCCTGGCGGATGGCAGCTGTGGCAGGCTGGTCCAAGGTCTGTGCCTCAGCTGCCACCCATGCAGGGAGGAAGGCCTCCCCACTGCGCTCCACAATATTGTGGAGCACGCAGCACGTGGCCAGCACCTCCGTTGCATTCTGCTCACCCATGTCGAGACGGGTGAGCAAACAACGGAAGTGGGCTTTTAAGCATCCAAACGCCAGCTCCACTGGGTTTCGGGCCCGGTTGAGGCGGTCGTTGAACCGGGCCTGGTTCTGGTCCGGCTGCCCCATTTAGGGCCGCATGAGCCAGGGCATCAGGGGGTAGGCTGCGTCCCTGACGATGCAGATGGGCATTGGCACATCCCCGACAGTCAAGTCCCGCCAGGGGAAGTAGGTGCCCGCCTCCAACCTCTGAAACAGTCCTGAGTTCCGGAGGATGCGGGCGTCGTGTGCCCGGCCGGACCAGCCGCCGTAGATGTCCAGGAAGTGGCCCCGGTTATCCACGAGGGACTGCAGGACGATGGAGCAGTACCCCTTGCGGTTCATAAAGTGGGCTGCTTGATGCTCCGGGGCCCAGATGGCGATGTGGGTGTCGTCCAGGGCTCCCCCGCAGTTGGGGAACCCGAGGGCAGCGAAGCCGGCCATGATCTCATCGACGTCGTGCAGGCGGATGATTCTCGGGAGCAGGACGTCATTGATGGCGTGGACAACCTGCAGAAGGGTGCAGAGAAACACAAGGGAACACATTACATACAGCCAGGGGTGAGTGTGCGCTCCCTTGGGTCCCCCCCCTTGATTCCCTCTGTCCACACACACACACACACACACACACACACACACACAGACCCCAGGGCCCCCCTTGCCCCACGCCCTCCCCCCACCAGCGGGCCTGTGCAAGGGAGGGATGGCCGAAACCCCTGGGCGACCCAGCCTGGAGTCTTGGGTGTCCCTGGGCCTGGAGTGGAGCACCCTCCCCCCATCCCACTCCCCCTGGGACTTACCTGGATGATGATCACTCCAACGGTGGATCTTCCCACCCCGAACTGGTGTGCCACCGAGCAGTAACATGTCCGGTGTGGCCAGCTTCCACAGCGCGATGGCAACCTTCTTGTTCACGGGGATGGGTGCCCGCAGCGGGTGGCGGTTCTCTGCAGCGTGGGGGTGAGCCAGGTGCACAGCGTCATGAAGGTCCGCTTTCTCATCCGAAAATTCCGGATCCACTGGTGGTGGTCCCATCGTCCGAGGACCACATGGTCCCACCAGTTGGTGCTCGTCTCCAAAGTCCAGATGGGCCGGTCTATGGTAGGGTGCTGATGCCACGCAGTTGCCAGGACCTCCCTGGTGAGGGAGTCCAAGGCGATCTCTGCCTCCGGGTATATGAACGCCAGGGCACCAGCCTGCAGCACAAGCTCCAGGCACCTGTACAGGTCCAACAGGGGCCCGAGGAGGTACATGGCCACCCACGGCTCCATGGCAGATAGAGCAGGGCAGACAAAAGAAGACGCTGGGAAAAGCAGTTGGGGGCCAAAGGGTGGTGTCCCCAAAACTCACAGGGCAACCACTGACCCTGCAAACGGTGCCAGTCCCTGGCAGAGGTCCCAAGGCACGGGAGCACGAGACCAACAGCTGCCCGGCGAGACCCCTTTAACCACATGTCTGGACGGAGCTCCGGCCCTGCCCCCGGAAAGGTCTGGTGGCCTTTGCCCTTTTCAAAATGGTTCCGGGCTTTTGCTTTTCCGGAAAAGCGCATCGTTATCACGGAAACGTCGCGGCCAATGTAGATGCTCCTTTTCCGGAAAAGCTGAAAATGGAATAGTATTCCGTTTTAAGCATTTCCGGAAATTCATGCCAGTGTAGACGTAGCTGTTGTGTGTTAGGGAGAGTGTAACATGTTTTGAGGATTTTGAAGTCTCATCAATTTATATGTCAGTGTGAAGTCTCATAACAGTTTTGTCTTATCTGTTGCCATGAATCCCTGAATTGCACTGCATCCAGTTCTTGTAATCCATTTTAATTTTGCTCCTTTACACATTATTTCTATTTATCTTATTACACTTCATCATTTCTCTGTATTATCATTGTGCAATGCATGTCAGGGCACCATTTGTTTTTAAGAGCTAATGCTCAAAACCATTTAAGTAAATAGTAGTTACTGATTTTAGCAATTCCATCATTGCTATGGTTTTTGTACTTTCTTTTGTAACTTGAAGTTTATTTTACCTTTATTTTTATAGAACAAGTTTTATTCTATTGGGTTTGTTACTACCAGCTCTGTATTCTTGGGGAACGAAGGCATAGTATCTAGCCTATTGTGAAAGTAGAAAGAATTATACTGTAAGAAAAAGATGAATTGTGCTGTAATAATTGAATAAGTTAAAGGAATTCTGTTTGTTTTTTTAAGAGAAAGAAGAAAAGTATGTTAATGTTGATTGTAGGTATGCAGATCAAGGTGCTAGCCAATTTGGGCCTAAGTTTAACAGGAAAAGAAACATTAAGTGTTAGGAAACAATTCCAGATAATCAGGGAGATATAGCCAGGAGATTGCTGTGTGCTTAATATTGAAATGAAGAGTACTTGAGTAGCCTCACACTAATTATGTGAAGTTTTGCCCCCCTTTTAATCCTGTTAATTTTGGCTTCCTTTTGACTGTATAAAATCAAGGGGTTTGAACCTTGTAGGGTACTCACATTTTCTCCATGCATTTTAGCAAAGCTTTGCTGAAATAAACAGAGCAGTCTGCCAAATCTGTGAGTCCTGTCTGACTTTGACAATTTGGAGGTTCTACTGAGATGGCAACCGTCTTCGCTGAAGCTGTGTGATCCCTGACTGTCTTGCAGGACTACCGTGGCAGCCGGCACCTGGGCATTTAGCCCGAGCGGTCCTCCGCCAGAACGGAAAGGTGCACAGCCACAGCGAAGTCTACGCCATCGAACCTGTTGGTTCCTGCTCTGTTCTGGTAGGGATCCCGGGATCTAACATCAGGACTCTGGTCAGGTAATTATTTTGTCCGGACTGAGGACTGTCTTGTCTCTGTGTCTATCCGTCTTCCCTGTGGTGTGAGTGAGTCTGGGAGCCATCCCTGTCCAGGGACTGGCCGACCAAGGGGCTCCTGTCCCCGCGGTCTGTGAGACTGGAATCTGCACAATCGCAGCCGCACCGCACCTTGGATAAAATCCTTGGAGTGAACGCAAGGGCGATTGAGGCAGTAGCCTGTGGGCTTCTTTTGTGTGTTGCACCGGGCACCGCTCTGACGAACCCGAATTTCCTCCTGGTGTGATTGGTGTATGAAGTCCTCCTGTATGGGTAACCAGACGTCTAAGCAAGGGCAGTTCCCTAAAGGGACCCTGGCTCAGTTTATATATTTTAGAAAGGGTCCGGACTCCTGTAAATTTCTGGAAAAATAATCTAGATTGACTCTGGGGGGATCCCAAAACTCAGTGGCCACTGTTAGGATCTTGGAACAAAGACCAAGTGGATGTCTTAAAAGACAAACTTGGCCTTCCCAAAAACTAAATTGGCTAGAGGAGAGGTAGATTGCTTCATGCAGTGGTGGGACGAGGCAAATCTTAAATGAACTGAATCGAAGCTCGCCTCCCTTAAAAATTCTAATTATAAGAAAAAAAGCTTTATTGGAAACCTCCTCTCCCACCACCAGACCAAGCGCTTCCCTTTACCCCGTCCTCCAAGAAAACTCAGACCGGTCCCACTTGAAGCTATAAACCCTGGACCCACACGGAGCTCCACTCGATTTTAAAAGGTTTTCCAAAGCCCCAGGAAAACCCTACCAAATTTGCAGAGGAATTTTGCTAGTGTGCAATGCCTATGAACCCTCTGAAGCAGACCTCCTGCAACTGTGTAAGCTACTTATAACCCCGTAAACAGCAACAAAGAAAAAAACCCGGGCAACTATCACACAGACTGACTGATGGTTTTTGTTTGTTTGGTTGGTTTTTTTGGATTTTTTGGGGGTACAGCAACCAGGTAAAAATGGACAGGGCGCTGTGGCGCATGCGTTTGTTAATAGCCTCTTATCTGCTATTAGCAGTATGTTAAAGCAAATAAGTGTTGGATGGGAGGCCAAGACCATGAACAAATTGCAAGCAGTGGCAGAGCATTGCCACTGCACTCTAAAAGGAAAGAGAAGCAGTCCTCACAAAAATTGATAGCTCTGCAAATACAGCATTATTCAGGGCAGGGCAGACAGTACTGGGAATGGGGAGGGTACCAAGAATGGGGATAAGGTCACAGAAGGGGTCGTGGCACCGGGTTTTTGGGATTTAAAGGTTTCAGCTCCGGTCATATCCACCCTGTGGGAACAAGGCATTATTGTCCCCTGTTCCAGCCCCTGTAACACCCCTATCCTCCCAGTTCGAAAAGCTGATGGTAAATCATGGCGGTTTGTTCAAGCTATTAACTGCATTGTTGTACCCACCTTTCCTGTAATCCCTAACCCAGCAACTATTCTGGCTTCTATCCTGCCAGATGCAACTCATTTTACTGTTATTAATCTGTGTTCTACTTTCTTTTCTGTCCCGGTTCACCCTAAGTTCCAGTATCTTTTTGCCTTTTCTTACAAGGAGCAGCAGTATGCTTCCCAAGGGGTACACAGAAAGCCCGTCTTACTTTTCCCAAGCATTAGCCAAAGACCTTGTTAACCTGGTCTTCCCCTCTGGGTCCACATTGGTCCAATGTGTAAATGATCTACTCCTCTATTCCCCTTCATTATCTGCCTCAGAAACTGACTCTTTAGTGCTTCTCACTGCCCCCCCACCTTAGGGTTACCTGTCTACTGTAAGCCCTTTACCCTTTTCTGCCGCGAGCAATCTGGTTGTGCACTTAGGGTTCTTACTCAGGAGCATGGTGGCAAAAATCGTCCAGTAGCTTATTTCTCTGCCACCTTGGATCCTGTTGCCCAAGGTCTACCCCCCTGTCTGCGTGCTGTGGCTGCCGCGGCACGCCTAATTAAAATGTCTGAGTCCCTTGTCCTCCGCTCTCCTGTTTCTCTCATGGTCCCTCACTCTATAGATACTCTCCTGCTACAATGTAATACAGCTCACCTTTCCTCCGCCCGCCTCACTTTTACTGCTTTCGGCTTCGCATATCACCATAAAGCGCTGTTCTCAACTGAACCCTGCCACTCTCCTTCCTCTGTCTAATGACGGTGAACCCCACGACTGCCTTGCAACTGTCTCTGCTGTCACCGTCCCGCGCCCTGACCTTTCTGATGTCCCTGTCTCTAACTCCGACCTTGTGTTATTCACTGACGGTTCCTGCTTTAGAGATAGCCAAGGTCGTCTCCTCGCAGGATACGCTGTGGTATCACTCTCTGAAACCCTAGAAGCTGTGCCTTTACCTTCTGTGACTTCAGCACAAGTTGCTGAACTAGTTGCCCTAGCTCGCGCTTGCTTTCTGGCTGAGGGACGCTCCACCACCATTTATACTAATTCTCGATATGCTTTTGGGGTTGTACATGACTTTGGCACCCTCTGGCAAGCTCGGGGTTTCCTTACCTCTGCTGGTACCCCTATCAAGAATGGCCCCTACATTGCTGCTCTCCTGTATGCAGTTTTACTCCCATCTGCATTAGCTATTGTTAAGTGCCCTGGTCACTCCACAGCAGATACTGATGTTGCTAAGGGTAATGCTGCCATAGAACCTTCCCCCGGTGCGTTTCTCGGTTCCCTTTCTGTTTCTGTACCACCGCCGTCCCTTTCTGACCTCACCCTGCTCCAAGACTCTGCCCCAGAAGCAGAAAAAGACTCCTGGGTCGCCCAGGGTTGCTCTCTACACCCTGATTCCCTTTGACGCTCGCCTAGTGGTGCCTTTGTGGCCCCCTTTTCGCTCTACCCAGCTCTGGCCGCCCTGCTACACGGCGTTTCGCATGTCGGAAAGGAGGGGATGGTCTCTGCTGTAACTAAGGCAGGATGGTGAGCCCCACATTTCAGCTCTTTTGCAGCTCGCCACTGTGCCACCTGTACCACTTGCCAAAGCTACAATGTTGGCAAACCTGTAAAGGTAGCTCAAGGGTTCCGAGGCCTGCCCCAAGCACCGTTCTTGCATTGGCAGCTTGATTTTGTACAAATGCCTAAGTGTCAACGCTATGAATTCATTCTGGTTATGGTATGCTTATTTTCGGGCTGGATTGAAGCCTTTCCTTGTCGCAAAGCTGATTCACTGTCTGTTGCCAAATGTTTGTTAAATCATATTATGCCTGCCAAAGGAATTCCTGCCACTTTGTCCAGTGACAAAGGAATTCCTGCCACTTTGTACACATTTTACTGGACAACTTGTTCAGCACCTGGATCGTGTATTACATGTCACGCACTTGCTGCACTGTCCCTACCACCCACAGAGCGCAGGTGCAGTTGAAAGACGAAATGGCATGCAAAAAAAAAAAATAAGCTTGCAAAAATTTGTGACTCTACAGGGTTAAGCTGGCCAGCGGCCTTATCATTGGCCCTTATGGAAATTCGATCCACCCCATCCCAAAGACATAAATTAAGTCCTTTTGAAATTGTTATGGGGCGCCCTATGCGAACAATGACTACCATTACTCCAGTCTCAGACTTGAACTTGACTCACAGTATACTCCTACAGTACTGCAAGGGACTAATGCAAGCTGTAAGTCACTTCCATTCACAGGTTTGAGCCGCCTGGCCAACCGAACCCACCTCTGACGCCTGCCACACCCTCGAGACAGGTGATTGGGTCTACATACGACACCACCAATGAAAACACGCCTTGGAACCCCGGTGGAAGGGCCCACATCAGGTGCTGCTCACTACCCAGACGGCTGTTAAGCTATCCGGCATAGCAGCATGGATACATGCTTCTCAGTGTAAGAAGGCACCACCCCCAGCAGACCAGTCATCGCCTCAGGACCACGCAGAGTCAATTTTGACTCCAGAAGAAGACGTAGAGGAACAGCCTGCAATACCTTACAACCTACGTTCACGTAAGGGTTGCCTGAAGCAGACGACAACCAAAAGCAAGGCCCAAAAAGAAGCAGCAGTGAGCCTAGCGCCTGCTGCCTGGTGGACATAAAACCGTGACTGCGGTTCCCTCAGCTGAGGTTGTCAGAACCAAAAAGGGTCTTGCCTCCAGCATGTGCCTCTGGTGGGGCCTGTTCCTCGGCTACTGGTGTCTTAAGGTCTGGGGAATCCACAATGACAATGACAATTCTTTTATCCACCAGCAAGTATGGATCGCTCAGACCCTTAATATCTCTAATTGCTGGGTCTGCAGCCACATCCCAGCCCACTCACAAGCTGGTGTTCCTGTCTTGGCAATCCCACTTAATTCCCCAGGCCTCACCGGAGGACCTCATCCGTTTAACAAGACATGGAACAGTAATAACACTTGGGAAACAGTAGGAATAAATGTATCTAAATGGATAAGCGTGGTGGAGGGAAAAGGTCACTGGTGTTGGGTGTGTAATGGGACAGGGCTGAATCTGGGGAGGAGCAGTTGTCTTCAGCATATTGTAACCAATGGTGTATGGGATTATTCAAACAAGATTGAAAAATGGAGGACCGGGTATGGGGATATGAATTTTTTCTCAACCTGGGATCAAACAGGAAAATCACTCTCTTGCTCCCGCTACAGCCACCCTAGTGAGAACAGTACAATCTTTCAATGCCATGCAAATAACACCACTCCCCGTAAGAAGAATCACCTTGTGCCCTTCGGGGGATATTACTCCTCCTTTGTAGACACCTATATGGCAAAGGGGTGCAACCGACCCTTCCCGGCTTTAATAGGGCATCATTGGGTCTGTGGGACAAAGGCCTATACCACATTACCAGTTAACTGGTCAGGTATCTGTTATCCCGCCCAACTCTTCCCACAATTCCGAGTGTTAGAGTCCTTCCCACGAGAACGCCTCCGTAATTTTAGGCGAAAAAGAAGGGACTTGTCGGATGCCCAATGGTATGTGAATCACATAAGCCCTTTAACTTGGGAAGAGGCTATTGGTGGTTCCTTTATCCCATTTGGGGGAGTAATACATCATGCAAAAAGGCTTCTGAGGTTACAAGCAGTAGTTGAAATCATGGCAAATAAAACTGAAGAAAGTTTAAGGGCCCTGGCCAAAGAAACGGGAGCGATCAGACAAGTGGTCCTCCAAAACCGTCAGGCATTGGATATAGTGCTGGCAGCAAAAGGAGGGACCTGTGCTCTCATTGGCAATGAATGTTGTGTATATATACCAGACAACACCAATGATGTAATAGATCGCGCTAACTACTTAAAGAAGATTGCATATCTTCCTCACGAAGAGCCAAGTTCCCTGTGGAAATGGCTGAGTAACTTGTTCAATTTCACTGGCATAGGAAACTGGTTGTTTCAGAAAGCCCTAACTATCCTATTTGGGATCTTAATAATTTTTGTATGTTTTCAGTTAATCTCCTGTTGTATCCAAAACTGTGCAAAACATATCACACAGCTAGCTACCCCTCACCAGAGTGCTAATCTAATGATTTTAAATATCACTGATGAACAGAGAGACAAAGAACGGTTAATGCAAGAAACCCAGTAATTGTTGGTCATAGGCAAGGCTTGACCAAAAGGAGGGATTGTGAAAGTAGAAAGAATTATACTGTAAGAAAAAGATGAATTGTGCTGTAATAATTGAATAAGTTAAAGGAATTCTGTTTGTCTTTTTAAGAGAAAGAAGAAAAGTATGTTAATGTTGATTGTAGGTATGCAGATCAAGGTGCTAGCCAATTTGGGCCTAAGTTTAACAGGAAAAGAAACATTAAGTGTTAGGAAACAATTCCAGATAATCAGGGAGATATAGCCAGGAGATTGCTGTGTGCTTAATATTGAAATGAAGAGTACTTGAGTAGCCTCACACTAATTATGTGAAGTTTTGCCCCCCTTTTAATCCTGTTAATTTTGGCTTCCTTTTGACTGTATAAAATCAAGGGGTTTGAACCTTGTAGGGTACTCACATTTTCTCCATGCATTTTAGCAAAGCTTTGCTGAAATAAACAGAGCAGTCTGCCAAATCTGTAAGTCCTGTCTAACTTTAACACTATCTGACTCATGAAAGATGCCCTCCCACACAGACTCACCTGTCTCTGCTTGAACCAAAGCTGATCAGAAGAAAGACTTAGAAAAAGAAGTGAAAAGGCAGGGGAAGATGCACCCTACTCTCCCTCCACCCTTTGAAAGCTCCTCAGCCTCATGTGCCTCACTCTGATAGTGTACAAAATGGAGAACAGAAAGTCCAAGGCAACAACCACATTGAACTCTGGTATGCAAAAAGCAGGGAAGCAGTGCCTGGTGGGAAATCCCTGCTCCAACTGCTAATGAGCCCTTGCCTACAAGCCATGGGTTGCATCCACCCCATGGACACTGTCTGGTAGGGGGAGGAAATGGCACTGAACAGCAGCACAGTGAAGCTGTATCCCTATGTTCGCTTGCAGGCTACACCCCAGTTTTTCCTACTGGCCAGAAATTGCAGCCAATGGGAGTATGGGGGGGGGGGTTGCCTGTAAGTGGAGGGCCATGCGGAGCCACCTGCCATCCCTGAGAGGTGCACCAGATAGTTGCCCCCATGCTCTGTCCCCTCCTGCCCAGGAGACACACTCCTAGTTCCTTCTCACATCATCAACCTTCTCAGACTCTGCACCTCACTTCCTACCCAGACTCCCCACTCCCTCTGTACCACACATCCTGCCCATATCCTGCACCTCTATCCCCAGCCTGCACCCCAGCTTCCACCGACTCCCCACCTCGCTCCCACACATCCCACCCTACCAGACCCAACATCCCCAGCCTACTCCTGTGCCCTACATCCTGCCTCAACCCTTCACCCCTAGCCTGTTCCAGGCAGCCCTCTCCCATATATTGAACCCCTTATTGTTGGTCCCACCTCTGGGCCCCACAAAATCTAGTTGCCCTGGGTTTCCAAAAGAGTTAATCTGGTTTTGGGGGAAGCCCTGAGTCTCAGTGCCTTCCCTGCATTTGTGAAGCAAGAATGAAGTGTGTGCGTTAAGGAAGGATATTGATATGAAGCATCACAGAAATACGGTGGAATGAAGCTAATCAATGGGACATAGTAATACCAGGGTACAAAATATATTGTAAGGACAAAACAGATGATGATGGTATGGAAGTGGCTTTGTATGTGAAAGAGATAGATTCATATGAAATAAGTCTTACATGAACCAAACTATCATCTCTCTTTAGATAATAATTCCTTGCTCCAATAATAAGAATATAGCAGTAAGGATATATTGCCAGCCACCTGACCAGAATGATGATAGTGACTGTGAAATGGTAAGGGAGCATAGAGAGGCTCTAAAAACAAAAAAACTTAAAAGTAATAGGTGTAATGGCATTGCGCAAGAGGGTTTTTCTTGCACAAGACAGGGCAGTGTAGATGCTCCTTCTTGTGCAAGAGCCTCTTCTGGAAAAAATGGTGGCTCATTAAGTATGCAAATGAGGCTCAGTGATATTCCACGCTTAGCCTCATTTGCATATTACTCACAGAAGAAACCGCGAGTGTACACATAGCCTAAGTGATTACTCATGTCCATTCAACTTAGGTGTGTGCAGAGCTCATGGAGCACAGCAGAAAAAATGCTATTGGGTGTCTTCACTGTCACCAATGCATTAGCATGGTCACACTTGTGGCACTTTTGAACAGTGCACTCCCACAGAGCACCTCTTCCTCTTCTGCCACAGAGGTTTGTGAGGAAGTGCAGGGCATCTTGGGTCCTATCTCAATGCCCTGCGGTTCACTGCTTTACACCCCAGCAATTCCCACACTTTTATCTGCATTTGGCATAGTCTTTCAACAGCTTCTGTGCTGCATACAAGTACTTCTCCAGTGTGTAGGAATGGCTCCCTGGCTTTTGACAAAAATGTGACTGGTCTCACTTGCATGCTATGCATGGCAGTTGATTTATTCCTAAAACAACAAAGTGACGGTGAGGAGTCCCAGCAGTGTTTGTATGACACAAGATTTCTTGTGGCATTCATAGGGATGCTGACCACAATAGAACACCACTTTTGGGCTCAGGAAACAAGCGCTGAGTGTTGGGATCCCCTCATAATCCAAATCTGGGATGATGAGCAGTGGCTGCAGAGCTTTCAGATGAGAAAAATATATTCCACAAGACTGTTTGTTGAGCTTGCCCCCACACTGTGGCGCAAGGACATGGGTATGAGTACTGCCCTGCCGGTAGAGAAGTATGGGGTGATTGCACTGTGGAAGCTGGCTACTTCAGGCAGTTTTTGCTTGGTCACCAATCATTTTGGAGTGGGAAAGTTGACCATTTGAATCATGCTGATGGAAGTGTGTAGGGCCATCAATCATTGCATCCGATTCTGAAAAACATGACTCAGTTCACGAAACTGTGGCTGGCTTTGCACAGATAGACTTTCAAAATTGCAGTGGAGTTATAGATGGCACACACATTCCAATTCTGGCACCAGACCACCTAGCCTCTGAGTACATTGGCTCCAGGAGAAATACCCCTTGAGCTTAAAGATCACTGTGGAGGAAGTGAAAATGCCCATTGTGATCCTTGGAGTCCTTCCCTACCCCTTAATGCCATGGCTCATGAAAACATACACAGGGAGCCTTGACAACAGAAAGGGGTGTTTCAATAACAGGTGAGCAAGTTCAGAATGACTGTGGAGTATGTTTTTGGCTGTTTGAAGGCCTGTTGGTGATGTTTATACAGGAAGCCAGACGTGGTCAATGATAGCATCCCTATGGTTATTGCTGTATGCTGGACCCTCCATAATATTTGCAAACGGAAGGGTAAAATCTTTATTCAGGACTGGGCTGCCGAGGCACAGTGCTTGGAGGCTGAGTTTGAACAGCCTGACAGCAGGGCTATGAGGATCAGAGATTCTTTGAGGCAGCAATTTGATGCTGAATGTCAGTAAAAATGGTTGATATGCATGGGATTACAGTGGCTGCATTGGGGTTACTCTCATTGGTCCATGTACTGGACTTAGTGCTACACTGACCTTAGTTTTGCTGGAGTATTCTTGCTTGCTTTCATATCTAGCTTCTCATTCACTGTAATCCCCAGGTCCTTTTTTGCCGAACTGCTACTTAGCCATTCGGTCCCCAGCCTGTAACAATGCTTGGGATTCTTCTGTCCCAAGTGCAGAACTCTACACTTGTCCTTTTTGAACCTCATCAGATTTCTTTGGGCCCAATCCTCTAATCTATCCAGGTCACTTTGGACCCTATCCCTGCCCTCCAGCGTATCTCTCTCCCCCCCCTAGCTTAGTGTCATCTGTGAACTTGCTGAGGGTGCAATCCATCCCCTCATCCAGGTTATTAATAAAGATGCTGAACAAAACCGGTCCAAGAAGAGATCCTTGGGGCACTCCGCTAGAAACCAACTGCCAACCTAACATCAAGCCATTGATCACTACCCATTGGGCCCGACAGTCTAGCCAGCTTTCTATCCATCTTACCGTCCATTTATCCAATCCACATTCCCTTAACTTGCTGGCAAGAATATTGTGGGAGACTGTATCAAAAGCTTTGCTAAAGTCAAGGTATATCACATCCATTGACTTTCCCATATCTACAGAGCCAGTTACCTCATCATAGAAGCTTATCAGATTTGTCAGGCACAACTTGCCCTTCATGAATCCATGTTGACTATTCCTAATCACTTTCCCCTCTTCCAAGCGCTTCAAAATGGATTCTTTGAGGATCCCCTTCATGATTTTTCCAGCGATTGAGGTAAGGCTGACTGGTCTAGTTCCCTGGATTGTCCTTCTTCCCTTTTTTAAAGATGGGCACTACATTTGCCTTTTTGCAATCATCTGGAAATCTCTCCTGATCTCCACGAGTTTTCAAAGAAAATAGCCAAAGGTTCCACAATGACATTTGCCAACTCCCTCAGTACCCTGATGGCCGAGCGGTGTGATGTGCCCAGTGTGGGCACTCCGGGCACTCCAAGCCAGGACTGGTTTTCAAGCAGGGCATCCCTGAGAACTGTCTGTCCGGGGTGGGGGTCGGGTCCCTTTAAGCGCAGCCCTCGGCTAGCCTGAGACAGCATCTCCATGCTCTAAGTCCTCCTCTGATGCATTAAATCTGGCCCCATGGATTTGTGTATGTTTTGCTTTTCTAAATAGTTCATAACTTGTTCTTTCCCCACCAAGGGCTGTCCACCTCTTTCCCATGCTGTATTGCCTAGTGCATTTGTCTGGGAGCTGACCTTGTCCATGAAAACAGAGGCAAAGAAAGCACTGAGTACTTCAGCTTTTCCCATATCATCTCTCATTCATCCAGAAAGGGTATGTCTATACTACAGAGTTAGTTCGAACTAACTTAGTTCGAATTAGTTAATTCGAACTAAGCTAATTCGAACTAACGCGTCTAGAACTAAAAAAGCGACGAGGAGTCCTGTGGCACCTTATAGACTAACTGAAGTGTAGGAGCATAAGCTTTCGTGGGCAAAGACCCACTTCGTCAGATGCATGTAGTGGAAATTTCCAGAGGCAGGAATAAATATGCAGGCCAGGATCAGGCTGGAGATGACGAGGTGGATCCAATCAAGGAGGATGAGGCCCACTTCTAGCAGCTGATCTGGAGGTGTGAATTCCAAGAGAGCAGAAGCTGCTTTTGTAGTTAGCAAGCCATTCACAGTCTTTGTTTAATCCAGAGTTGATTGTGTCAAACTTAAAGATGAACTGTAGCTCAGCAGTTTCTCTTTGAAGTCTGGTCCTGAAGTTTTTTTGCTGCAGGATGGCTACTTTTAGATCTGCAATTGTGTGTCCAGGAAGATTGAAGTGTTCCCCTACAGGTTTTTGTATGTTGCCATTTCTAATATCAGATTTGTGTCCACTGATTCTTTTACGTAGGGACTGTCCTGTTTGGCCGATGTATATAGCAGTGGGGCATTGTTGGCACATGATGGCCGGAAGCAATGCCGGCAGGGCATCAGAGGAGGACTTAGAGCATGGAGATGCTGTCTCAGGCTAGCCGAGGGCTGCGCTTAAAGGGACCCGACCCCCACCCCGGACAGACAGTTCTCAGGGATGCCCTGCTTGAAAACCAGTCCTGGCTTGGAGTGCCCGGAGTGCCCACACTGGGCACATCACACCGCTCGGCCATCAGCCCGGCTGCATTTGCCGCAGGCTGCCATCTGGGGAGAGGGGGCAATTGGGGGGCTGCAGGAGAGCTTCCACCCCCAGAAGGCCGCAGAGCCAGCCCAGTCCTCCCCATCGGGGGCTCGTACCCCATTCCTCCCTCACCTTCTTCCACTTACCCTTCCCTAGCCCTCCTTCCTGATGTACAAAATAAAGATAACGTTTCTTCCAACATTGACTCTGTCTTTATTGAACAAAACTGGGGGAGACTGGGAAAAGGAGGTGGGAGAGGGGAAGAGAAAGGCTGGGAGAGGGGAGGGCAACTAACATGATCAGGTCCCAGATGAAGAGAGGCTACAGAGACTGGGACTGTTCAGCTTAGAAAAGAGGAGATGGAGCGGGGACAGGATAGAGGTCTCTAAAAGCAGGGGTTGGGTGGAGAGGGTGCATTCAGTACAGTTCTTCATGAGTTCCCATAAAGAAGGACTAGAGGACACCAAAGGAAAAGAATGGGTAGCAGGCTTCAAACTAGTAAGAGAAAGTTGTTCTTCTTCCCAAAGCAAATAGTTAACCTGTGGAACTCCTTGCTGCAGGAGGCTGTGAAGGCTACAACTAGAACAGAGTTTAAAGGGAAGTGAGATCAAGTCATGGAGGTTGGGTCCATGGAGTAGTCTTAGCCAGGGGGTAGGAGTGGTGTCCCTGCCCAAAGTTTGTGGAAGGCTGGAGAGGGATGGCACGAGACAAATGGCTTGGTCACTGTCTTCGGTCCATCCCCTCCAGGGTCCCTAGGGTTGGCCGCTGTTGGCAGACAGGCTACTGGCCTAGATGGACCTTTGGTCTGACCCACGACGGCCATTGTAAGCTCAGGGTTCAGGGTCGGGGGTCTCAGTGGACCCCCTTGATTTTCATGCACACCTGCTCCTGGGTGGCCAGGCTGGCAGCTGTCCTGCCCTAGACGGCCACTTTCCTGTGCCTAGTGCGGAGATCGTGGATGAGGTCCACGATGTCTGCACTAGCCCAGGAAGGTGCCCGCCTCTTGCAGTCCCGGGCAAGCTCCCAGGAGCCGCCAGCCAGGTCCCGGGAAGGGGGGGGGCTGGGGGGCATCGGGTGGGTGGCTCTGTGCCGTGCCAGGTGCAGAGTCTGCTGGCTGGGTGCTGGCAGGCTTGCACCTGGCACGGGCACCGTAGCCAGCCTGTGCCCCTTTAAGGGGTCCGGGGCCGGGAGGGGGGCAATAGAGTTTCCCTGGTGTTGGCCAGAGTGGCCACCAGGGAAACCTGGGGAAGGCTAGCCTCCCACTAGTTCGAATTAAGGGGCTACACACCCCTTAATTCGAACTAGTAAGTTCGAACTAGGCTTAATCCTCGTAAAATGAGGTTTTCCTAGTTCGAACTAAGCGCTCCGCTAGTTCGATTTAAATTCGAAATAGCAGAGCGCTAGTGTAGCGCCTATGAATGTTAGTTCGAACTAACGTCTGTTAGTTCGAACTAACATTGTAGTGTAGACATACCCTAAGTTACTTCCCTCATCCAATAAGGGCCTCACACCCTCTCTGATCACCCTCTTATTGCTAACATGCCTGTAGAAACCTTTCTTGTTATCCTTCACATCGCTTGCTAGCTGCAATTCCAATTGTGCTTTCGTTTTCCTGATAACTCCGCTGCATTCTCGAGCAATATATTTATACTCCTCCCTAGTCATCTGTCCAAGTTTCCACTTCCTGTAAGCTTCCTTTTTTCTGTTTAAGCTCACCAAGGATGTCCCTGGTAAGCCAATCTGATCGCCTAACATATTTGCTTTTCTTGCTGCACATCGGGATGGTTTCCTCCTGTGCCTTCAATAAGGCTTCTTTAAAATGCGGCAGCTCTCCCGGACTCCTTTCCCCTTCGTGTAAGAATCGAAGAGAATTCTGCCCATCAGTTCTCTGAGGTAGTTAAAGTCTGCTCTTCTGAAGTACAGGGTGTGTATTTTGCTGCTCTCCTTTCTTCCTTTGGTCAGGATCCTGAAATCTATTATCTCATGATCACTGCTTCCCAGGTTGTCACCCACCTCTACTTTCCCTACTAGTTCCTCCCAGTCTGTGAGCAGCAGGTCAAGCTGCACATGGCCCCTGGTTGGTTCTCTTCAGCACTTGTACCAAGAAGTTATCCCCAACATTCTCCCAAAACTTCCTGGATTGTCTATGTACTGCTGTAATGGTCTCCCAACAGATGTCAGGGTGATTAAAGTCGCCCATGAGAACCAGGGCCTGTGATCTGGAAGCTTCTCTCAGTTGTCCAAAGAAAGCCTTGTCTACCTCATCCACCTGATCCGGTGGTCTATAGCAGACCCTAACCACAACATCACCCCTGTTGCTTCCACCTCTAAACCTAAACCATAGACTCTCCATGGGCGGCGAGTTGTATGGGCTTATGGTGCCCATGCTCCACCAATATTTGGAGCTGGAGCGGGCCCAAGCCCTGCTGCACATCCTCCCATCCCAGCCCCAGAGCATCTCTCCCCCAACCCCGGAGTGTCCCTGCCATGCACAACCTTCACTGAGCTCCCCCTTGCTGGCTGCTGCTGCCATGCACGGCGTGCTCAGACTGGTGGGCAGGGAGACCCCCAGGCATGACGTAACGTCATGGCCTGGGATTTTAAAACTTCTGGGTGCTGCTTTGCGGGTTTGGAGTCTGGGGATGGAGCACAGACTCTGGCCCTGCAAAGTGGAAGGGAGAAGGTAGGGGAGGAAGAGGGAGAGGGAGAGGGCTGGGAGAAGAAGGGGCTTGTGTGGAGGGAGAGGGGAGGGGGGAAGAAAGGGGAAGGCACCAAAGGGACAGGGTAGAGGAGAGACAAATGCCAGGGGGCCAAGTGCAGACAATGAGGAAGGGCAGAAGGGGAGGTGTCAGTGGGAGGGGGACAGGGTGATGCTGGAAGGGAAGAGGGTAAGGGCATTGGGGGCTAGAGGGGGGAGGGGGAGGTGCTGGGAGAAGGCTTGAAAGAAGGGGTGGGCATTAGGAAGGCAGGGATGGAGCAAGTCATGTGTGAGGGCACAGGGGCATGAGGGTGGTGAGGGGGTGGGCATCAGGGAAAAAGAGGGCAAGGGGGCAGGGGCAGTGATGGAAGGGGGAGGCACCAGGAGGGTGCAGGAGTAAGAGAAGGTGCAGATGCCAGGGGATTCTAGGGTTGAAGCAGAATGGCAGACACCTGCAGGGGAGGGACCACCACCAGAAGAGAGACACAGGGCAGGTTTGTAGAGGGAGGTGTTAGAAGAGGGGATGAGGAGGGGTAGCTCACATGATCAGAGTTGGGCTACTGGAGAAGTGGGCACAAAGGGGAGAGAAGGGCTGGTGGAGAGGGGCAGGTTACAGGAGGGCTGAGGGCAGTGAGAAGGGAAGGAGTCAGGACAGCAGAGCAGGGTGAGGAGTTGGGGGGGCAGTAGGCACCAGGGGAGATGATAGAACAAGGGGAGGAGACATGGCAGCAGAGAGAAAAGTTAAGGTTTAAAAATATTTATTAATAACTTGGGTGCCACAGTGGCACATCCAAACAAGCCACATGAACTCAGTACTGGTGCACAACACAAAATTCATTTTGCTCATGGGAGGAAATTCTTAGGCTATGTCTACACTGGCTGTTTCTTGCACAAAAACATCTTGCGCAAGAGTTCTTGTCCAAGAAGTCTTGAGCAAGAATACATCCACTCTGCAATGTGCGAGCTGTCCTTTTTCACAAGACCATCTATGGCAGTGTGGACGCCCTCTCGCCCTTTTTAGCCATAGGGGTTTCTTGTGCAAGAAATCCCTGCCAAGCATCCACACTGCCCTCTTGCACAAGAGAGCTTACACTTGTTAGAAAAGAGCATAGCTATTGCACAAGATACCCTCTCTTACCATGCCGTACTGTAAATTTCCTTGCACAAGAGCAGGCGGGCAGTGTGGATGCTCTGTGGGTTCTTGCACAGGAACGGCTGTACTTGCACAAGAAGCCACAAGTGTAGACATAGCCTTAGAGGGAACACTTCCCCCAGCCTCTCTGCCCCCGAGTTAATGTCCCACACATTGGGTTAATGCAACTGCAGGATAGTTGCATGAGAGGGATTTGGTGGGGGCCAAACTAATCCCTGTTGGTAGGAGGATGGTGGGAAAAGCCCTTTGAGAGGGGTGGCATGTCACCTTTTACTTCTGGTCATGTGTACCTCCAGAGGCATAGCTAATGGGAGGCGGGGGACCAAGGGGCATGGCTAATGGGGCACCACCAAAAATTATAGAAACCTGCCACCCATGAGACTCTCAACTGTCTTTTCTTCCTCTAAATACTAGAGCTCCGAACAATCATACTGCTCTCTTTCATACAACTCCTCCTTTTCTCCCCCACCTGTTCTTCCTGAACAGTTTATACCCTTCCATGACAGTGCTCCATTCATATGAGTCATCCTACCAAGTCTCCGTTATTCCAATCAAATCATAGTTCTTTGACTGGGCCAGGGCTTCTAGTTCTTCCTGTTTGTTTTCCAGGCTTCTTGCATTTGTGTACAAACACCTTAGATAACCCGTTTATTGCTCTACCTTTTCCATCCGAATCAGGGGTCCTCCTTTATTGCTTGTTCCTCCTTGTGATTCTTCCTGGTGTCCAACTACCTCACAGCTTTGGTCACTATCCCCCAACGAACCTAGTTTAAAGTCCTCCTCACTAGGTTTGCAAGCCTGCCCATGAAGATGCCCTTTCCTCTCTTGGTTAGGTGGATCCCATCTCTTCCTAACAATCCTTTTGCCTGGAACACAGTTCCATGGTCGAAGAAACCAAAGCCCTCTTTCTGACACCACCTGCATATCCACGCATTTAGTTCCTCAATTCGACGATCCCTACCCGGACCTTTTCCTTCAACCGGAAGGATGGACGAGAACACCACTTGCGTTTCAAATTCCTTGATCCTTCTTCCCAGCACTACACAATCTGCTGTGACCCACTCAAGGTCATTCTTGGCCATATCATTAGTTCCTACATGAAAAAGCAGGAAGGGGTAGTGATCCAAAGGTTTAATCACTTTTGGAAGACTCTCCGTCACATCCTGAATGTAAATGCCCAGTAAGCAGCACACTTCTTGAGACTGCAGGTCTGGACGGCAGATGGATGACTTCCTCTTAGGAGGGAGTCTCCGACCCATCTTCTTCTTTTGGGGGTGGTGGTCGTGGAATCCCCATCCCTAGGACTACGCATCCCATGCCTTCCGGTAGATGGTGTTCCCTTCTGATTCCTTCCCTGAGAGGTCCCTGCCAAAGCATTCTCCACTGCAGTGCCTGTGGAGAGAGCCTGATAGTAACTTACCTCTACAGCAGTGGTCTCCAACCTTTTTCCACCCAAGATCACTTTTTAAATGACAGACCAAGCCAAGATCTACCGCCCGCCCCTTCCGTGAAGCCCCACCTCTTCCTTGAAGCTTAGCAAGGGTGCACCACGCTCCACATGGGCAGGCGCAGAGGAGAAGCTGCCTGGCCAGCTGGCTGTGGCCTTCAGCCCAGAGGAAGCTGAACCGTGCTCCAGCTGATTGGGCAGTTTCCCCTCTGCGCCTGCCCACGTGGAGCTTGGTGCACCCTGGCTGAGCGCCATGGCCAGCCGGCCAGGAAGCTGCTTCTCTTCCCTCCAGCCTGGCTGCCCTGTGCTCAGCCCGGGAAGCTTGCTCTAGCACAGCAGGAGCCTGACGCAACCTCCCTGGGCTGGGCGCAGGGCAGCCGGGCTGGAGGGAAGAGAAGCAGCTTCCCGGCCATCTGGCCATGGTGCTCAGCCAGGGTGCACCAAGCTCCATGTGGGCAGGCACAGAGGAGAAGCTGCCGATCAGCTGGAACGCGGGGCAGCCTCTTTCAGCTGTAAGCCACAGTCAGCTGGTTTGGGTGTTTCAGCCCTCCCAACTTCCCAGCTCCCACCATTCCTTGCAGCTACTCACCTGTGGTGTTGCTCGGTGAGTAGCTGCTCCTCAAATGAGGAAATCTAATGTAAATGTACTGCGCAGACACGCAGTTCAGAGAGGGCTCAAGAGCTACTCTTAGGGTATGTCTACACTACATGGCTCCATCGACGGAGCCATGTAGATTTGTTTATTGGGCAAAGGGAAAGAAGAGGTGATTTAAATAATCGCCGCTTCATTTAAATTTACATGGCTGCCGTGCTGAGCCGACAAACAGTTGATCAGCTGTTTGTCGGCTCAGCGCGCTAGTCTGGACACTCCCCGGCCGACATCAAAGCCCTTTGTTGGCAGCCCCGGTAAACCTCATCCCACGAGGAATAACAGGGCTGCCGACAAAGGGCTTTGATGTCAGCAGGGGAGCGTCCAGACTAGCGCGCTGAGCCGACAAACAGCTGATTAGCTGTTTGTCGGCTCAGCGCAGCAGCCATGTAAATTTAAATGAAGCGGCGATTATTTAAATCGCCGCTTCATTTCCCTTTGCCTACAACCCTAATCTACATGGCTCCGTTGATGGAGCCATGTAGTCTAGACACAGCCTTAGAGCCCCTGAGATCTACCGGTAGATCGCGATCTACTGGTTGGTGACCACGGCTCTACAGGGATGGGGGATACCGGAGTTGGCCTTCTCCTTCTAGAGGTTACATGCTGCCAGTTCTCTTCCTTAACCTGTACTGCCCTGACTGGTTGTTCAGCCTGCTGTGCCTGCAGGATTAAATGCTGCCTTGTATTAAGGAAGTGTTCATCCTCTCTGATAGAACATAGGTTCAATACTTTGCCCTCAAGTCCTCTAATTTTTTCTTCCAAAATGGTGACCAGCTTGCTCTTAGTGCAGATGGAATCCCTTCTGTCTTCTGGGAGGAAGACAAACATGGCACATGCTGTGCAGGTAACAACAGCAGACCTATTACCATCCATACCTGGCTTCCTTCTGAGAGACTCCTCAGTTGTTATTAAATGCCTCCTTGAAGGGAAAGAGTATAGTGAAAAGATGTTAAAGAATGGTGAGTATTTCACTCCCTTCCCACTCCCCTTCCTAATTCCCTCTCCAAATTTCCTGTTAACGCCCCTGTTCACAAGCTCCTTGGTCGCTGACTCACTCCTTGATAAAGCTGTTGCAGAAAAGCTATAGTTCACGAGGGCTAAGCTGCATGCAGATTGTTGTTGAATGCATTGGCAGCTTGTGGAGGCTGTATGGGTGGAAGCTGGATGGGCAGGTGTGGAATGTGGCAGGTTGCACTTGGAATAGAGTGATCTCCAAATTGTGCTGGCAGGGATGGGGGTGTTTTGGGACACTGCCTATAGGTGGGGCTAGTTGCATAGCTGCAGTTTCAGCAGTGTCTCTAGTGCAGTGTGTGACGTAGTGGGGGTACTTGCTGGGCTGTGGTGACCCCTGCTGTCTGGAGCAAGACCCAGCAGGGAAAACCTCACTAGGCAGAGGTAATGCCAAACTTGTTGAACCAGTGGCCAGACACCCCCCATGGAGAGGAACAAAGGAAGGTGGATGCTGCCCTGGCTGGGGGGCAGGGCTGTAAGTTAATGAGTTGGTGGCTGGCTGTCTGTGAGCATGGAGGAGACAGCCTAGGGAGAGGAGCTGGAGTTTAGGGGCCCAGTCTCCCCCCAACTCAAGGGGGCCTGAGGCATCCTAGCCCAGCTCTGTGACCAGATTCCATCTGTGCTGTATCCTGGAGAGCCAATAAACTTCCTCTACTCCACCGGCTGGTGCGGTCTGTTTGTGCCATTTCGGGGTGCAGGAGACGGGGGACCCCCAACGCGCCGTCACACTGGTGTCAGGGGTGGGATGCACTGCACCCCATGGATGGAGCTTCCAGCGGTGAGCGACAAGGCGCTGTAGAAGCAAGAGCCCTGGAGCCAGGCGTGCTGGAGACAGAGCGAAGCGGTTCCTGGGAATCGTGGGGCGCTGCAGCACTAGACTGGTGAGTCTGCACCGAGGGGACCAGCGGGCAGATGGCCTACGCCCGACTCTTGAAGGCAGAGCTGGTGGGGCTGTGCAGAGAGAGGGGCTTGCCTGTGCGGAAAGCAACCAAGGCCCAGCTGATTGCTCAGCTAGAAGAGAACGACCAGCCACAGGGCCAGGATCTTGTCCCCAGGGGAAGCAGCCAGACCCCCCCTGAGAGTGTGTCAGGCTCAGAGATGGGGAGGAGTGCTGGAACTCACCGGAGAGATGAGACAGATTCCCCCAGGAGGCCTGCAAGCTGCAGCCCATCTAGGGCAGGGGCCAGCCAAGCAGAGCTGCGGCGGCTGGAGATCCAGCTGCGGATCAAGGAATTGGAAGTAGAGGACCGAGAAAGGGATCGCCAAGACCGAGAGAGGCAGCGGCAGCATGAGCTGGCCATGGCAGAGCGGAGAACCGGCGGGGCACCGGCTGTGCCAAGAGTGGATGGGCAACAGGGTCCCAGGACTGCCAGATGCTTGGAGAGGCTCGTGGTGGCCCAATTGAAGGACATGGGCGACATAGACGGGTTCCTCAGCTCCTTTGAGAGGGCCTGTGGACTGCAACGGGTTCCCCCAGCTGACTGGCTGCAGGAGCTCATCCCCGCACTGAACCAGGAGGCGGCCGGAGTGCTCAGTCAGCTGGAGGACCTACAGCCAGGGGATTACAACCGAGTCAAGGAGGCCCTGCTGCACAAGTTCGGGCTGACCCCCGAGATGTACAGGAAGAAGTTTCGGGGGGTACAGAAAGGGCCACGGGAGACCTATGTGGACCTGGCCTCCCGCCTGGCGCAATACTGCCGCAAGTGGGTGTCTGGAGTCGGAGCCCAGACCGCAGAGGAGCTGCTCAAGCTGGTCATGATGGAGCAGTTCTGTGAAGCGTGCCCACCCAAACTGAGGCTGTGGCTCAAGGACCGGAGACCAGAGAACCCCCAGGATGCCGGGAGACTGGCGGATGAGTTCACGGAGAGCCGGTCCGGGGGTGAACGGGAGTCCCGGAGAGAAAGAGAATCGCGCAGAGACCGGTTCTCGGCGGAGCAACGGAGAGAGACACCTCCGAGGCGAGCCCCAGGGACCAGGACCAGTCATCGATACCCCAGAAAACCAGCCAGGGCCCGGGCAGAGCCGACCCGAATGGGCCCACAGAACCTAACTTGCCATCGCTGTGGGCAACGAGGCCACAAGAGGGCTCAATGCACCAGGCGCAAGAACAGGTCCCATGACCTGGGACGTTCCAGGGTTAACTGGCTGGGGCGGGAGGAAGGGCCGGCTGCCCCAGTGGCAGGAGTTGGCCGGCAAACCTCCGCTCAGGGAGGGAGGAAGGATGCTCAGTGCACCTCCCCTTGGAGGTCCGACCCTCGGGAGACAGATTTCTCCGTGCACCGGGTGGGGGCGGGGCGGCCCCTACGGAGGGACTGCCTCGTACCCCTGGAGGTGGATGGTAGGAAGGTGACGGGTTTCTGGGACACGGGGGCGGAGGTGACGCTGGCCCGGCCCGACATAGTGGCCCCAGACTGTATGCTACCTGACACTCAGCTGACACTGAGGGGCATAGGCGGCACCCCCTTTAAGGTACCCGTAGCCAGGGTGCATCTGAAATGGGAGGCCAAGGAGGGCCCCAAGGAAGTGGGGGTGCACCCGCACTTGCCCACCGATGTGCTAATGGGGAGTGACCTAGAGGAGTGGCCAGACGGACCCCACAGGACGCTGGTCACCACCCGTAGCCAGAGCAAGCGAGGGGCTTGCGGCCCGGAACTCGAGGAGGTTCCCCAACAGGGGGCCCAGGGCCCCGTCCCAGCAGACCTAGAGTTGGACCTAGGCAGTGGGGGGAACCACGGCCCTGTCCCAGCCCCAGCCGCTGAATTCCAGGCGGAGGTGCGAGCGGATCCCTCCTTGCAGGCCCTGAGGGACCGGGCTGACCTGGGCGCCGCTCAACCCCTAGGAGGAGATTGCCAGGAGAAGTTCCGGTGGGAGAGGGGATTTCTGTACCGGGAATGGCTTTCCCCCGGGACGGTAGGCAAGTGGGGGCTCCAGTGGCAGCTGGTGGTTCCCCAAAGGTATCGCCGCAAGCTGCTATACCTGGCCCATGACATCCCGTTCTCGGGACACCAGGGGATCCGGCGCACGTGGCTGAGGCTGCTCCAAAACTTCTATTGGCCGGGGATGTTTGCAGCTGTCCAGCGGTACTGCCGGTCCTGCGACTCCTGCCAACGAGTGGGGAAGGCCCAAGACAGGAAGAAAACTGCATTGAGACCCCTGCCCATCATAGAGGAGCCTTTCCAGAAGGTGGCGATGGATATTGTGGGGCCCTTCAACAGAGCGACCCGGACAGGGAAGAAATACATCCTGGTGGTGGTGGACTTTGCCACCCGCTATCCCGAGGCCGTGGCCCTGCCCTCCATCGAGGCAGACACGGTGGCAGACGCCCTGCTGACCATTTTCAGCAGGGTGGGGTTTCCCCAGGAGGTTCTCACAGACCAGGGATCCAACTTCATGTCGGCCCTGCTCCGGTGCTTGTGGGAGAAGAGTGGGGTGCAACACACCTGGGCCTCGGCGTATCACCCCCAGACCAACGGGTTGGTGGAGAGGTTCAATGGGACTCTGAAGCAGATGCTACGGACCTTTATGCACAAACACCCGCAGGACTGGGACAAGTACCTACCCCACCTGCTGTTTGCATACAGGGAAGTGCCCCAGGAGTCCACGGGGTTCTTGCCGTTCGAGCTGTTATATGGGAGGCAAGTGAGGGGCCCCCTGGACTTATTGAAAGACGAGTGGGAGGGGAAGGTCTCCCCGGAGGGTGAGCCAGTCGTGGAATACGTCCTGACATTCCGGGAAAGACTTGCCGAGCTCATGGGCCTGGCCAGAGAGAACCTGAGCAGGGCCCAGAGGAAGCAGAAGGTCTGGTACGACCGCAATGCACGGGCCCGCGCCTACGCTACCGGGGACCAGGTGATGGTCCTGATCCCCGTGCGGAAGAACAAGCTGCAAGCCGCCTGGGACAGCCCCTTCAAGGTGGTTAAGCAGCTGAACGAGGTGAACTACGTGGTGGAGCTGACGGGCCGGACGCGCGGCCAGCGGGTATATCATGTTAACACGATGAAGCCGTACTGGGACAAGGAGAACTTGGTGCTGGCCGTGTGTAAGCCCTGGGAGGAGCAGGGGGAGGATCCCCTGGTGGGCCTGTTCCCTGGGACCGGAGAGGACTCTTCGCTGGAGTCAATTTCTCTCTCGGACCAGCTCACCCCAGCCCAGCAGGCCGAGATCCGGGAGGTGCTGCGCTCCCACCAGCAGCTGTTCTCCAACAAGCCGGGTCTCACCAACCTGGCTGTCCACCGGGTGCAGACGGGCACTCACCCCCCGGTGCGCTGCGCCCCATTCAGGGTCACAGGGAAAACAGCCCAGGACCTGGAGAGAGAGGTCCAGGACATGTTGGCCCTGGGGGTGATCCAGCCATCCTCCAGCCCCTGGGCCTCTCCCGTGGTGCTGGTTCCCAAGAAGGACGGGTCGATCCGGTTCTGTGTGGACTACCGGAAGCTCAACGCCATCACGGTGTCCGACGCCTACCCAATGCCAAGGCCCGACGAGCTCCTGGACAAGCTGGGGGGAGCTCGCTATCTCACCACCCTGGACCTAACCAAGGGCTACTGGCAGGTGCCGCTAGACCAGGAGGCCAGACTGAAATCGGCTTTCATCACGCCACTGGGGCTCTATGAGTTCCTGGTCCTGCCCTTTGGCCTCAAAGGGGCGCCGGCCACCTTCCAGTGCCTGGTGGACCAGCTGCTGAGGGGAATGGAGAACTGTGCCCTAGCGTACATCAATGACATCTGCGTCTTCAGCCAGTCCTGGGAGGACCACGTGGCCCACGTCAGCCAGGTACTGGATCGGCTGAGGGAGGCTGGGCTGACTGTAAAGGCTGGGAAGTGCAATGTTGGAATGGCCGAAGTGTCCTACCTGGGCCATAAGGTGGGGAGTGGCTGCTTGAAGCCAGAGCCGGCCAAAGTGGAGGCCATCAGGGACTGGCCTGTGCCCCAGACCAAGAAGCAGGTCCAGGCTTTCATTGGGATGGCGGGGTACTACCGGAGGTACTGAGGGGGAAACAAAAGTTTTAATGGCAACTCATTTCCACAGGCTGTGCCATCTTGGAAAACATTTAATAGTTTAGGGTGAGCAGGGAAGCAAAGGAAGGTCTTTTACTAGACTGTAGGTTTCATCCAGTACCATACATGCAACATACACAGCTTGCCTTTGTGCAGCGATGGTCCTCCACTCCCTCCTGATGACGGCACAGTAGGGAGGGACTATCAGCCTTCAGGGCCAAATACCACATTTGCTCTGCCAGCTTATTTGAGGAGATGGGTGGCACAGCAGCTGCTTGAAGATTTTGATGAGGTCTGTGAGATAGATTATCAAGACATCTGTGATGTTATTGGATTTTAATAAGTGCAAGATCATTGTTGCACCCACTGTTGTGTGTTTGCCCCAAATTCTGTGCTTAGTTTGCTATGTGACATGTCCAATGAAAGCTTACGCTACACTGATTTTATTTATGCTACTCATGAGCTACGCCAGTCACCTTCCAGGTCTAGCAGGAAGATGAGTGCTACTGTGCAGCTCTGGAAAGGCAGTGGGTGAGCTTAGAATTTTTTGTGCATGGCCGCGCAGGCATGCACCATAGAGGGAACGCTGCTGGGAAGCCCCCTGCCACTCCATACTGCAGAGGCAGCAGGGCAGGGTGCCAGGCAGGAGCTCGTCTGTGAGGGGAACCCATGTAAAAACCACTTCTCCACGCAGACTGGCTGCCAGCAGCAGCATGTGGTGGCAGTAGCCTGTCTGTGGAGGGTCCAAGTGTAACCAATGCTTCTGTTACAGCCAGCTGGAATGGGAAAGAAATCCTGGGTATGTTTATGTAAATACAGTTTGCCCCTATTTTGCTTACATGTGTTAGATATTCAACTGTTACAATGGTGTTTTGTCAACGAATTTGGCTGTTGTGGGGTCACAATTTGTGTAAAAAAAATAAATGGAGGAATTGTGAGAGATGATCAACAATGCTTGCATGCAGTTGCTGTGGGAACACAGAAAAGTCAGACTATGTTTAACTCAGTTAAAAGGAGAAAACATGTCAGGGTACATACACTTGGCTGGACAGAGGCTCGACTTCCAGAGCCCTATAGGTACTCTGACCATATGTCCCCTTTTTTCCAGGACTGTCCCAAATTTAAATGCTCCATGCTGGTGCTCTATCAAGTAGTGAAACATCCAGAAAAGTCGTTTACATTCCTAGTCTGTACATTATTCTGTAATAATGTAATATATCTGTAGCTCCCTTGATATTAGAGGTGGGCTATTTGCTTCCCTCCAGGTCTCTAGTAGAGTAGCTGTTTTCAATGCCAATGCATATTCTGCTGGCAGCTCAGACCATTATTCAGTATTTCCTCCAGAGCTCTGAGCTGTGTCCATCTGGGATTTGTTGCTTTTTCCATGGATCAGTCTCCTCCAGCCCTGCTCTGCCCCTCAGCTACTGATAACACCTCATTGGGACTGCCAGAAAATAAGCCTGTCCCAGGGAGACCTCTCCCATCTCATAGACTCATAGACTCATAGACTTTAAGGTCAGAAGGGACCATTATGATCATCTAGTCTGACCCCCTGCACAGTGCAGGCCACAGAATCTTGCCCACCCCTCTTAGAATAATCCTCTCACCTATGTCTCAGATATTGAAGCCTTCAAATACTTTGAAGGCCCCAACATGCAGAGAGTCCTTCAGCTGTAATCTGTGCCCAATGCTACAGAGGAAGGCGAAAAACCTCCAGGGCCTCTGCCAATCTACCCTGGAGGAAAATTCCTTCCTGACCCCAAATATGGCGATCAGCTAAACCCTGAGCATGTGGGCAAGACTCACCAGCCAGACACCCAGAAAGTTCCCTATAATGAATGGTCAATTAGTTACCAAGATCATGTTATTTCATCCAACCATTCCCTTATCATAGAATCATAGAACTGGAAGAGACCTCAGAAGGTCGTCAAGTCCAGCCCTCCGCTCTAGGCAGGACCAATCCCATCTAAATCAACCCGGCCAGGGCTTTGTCAAGCCGAGACTTAAACACCTCTAGGGATGGAGACTCCACTACTTCCCTAGGGAACCCATTCCAATGCTTCACTACCCTCCTAGTAAAATAGTTTTTCCTAATATCCAATCTGGACCTCTCCCACCACAACTTGAGACCATTGCTCCTTGTTCTGCCATCTGTCACTACTGAGAACAGCCTCTCTCCATCCTCTTTGGAACCTCCCTTCAGGAAGTTGAAGGCTGCTATCAAGTCCCCCCTCACTCTTCGCTTCTGCAGACTAAACAGACCCAAGTCCCTCAGCCTTTCCTTGTAGGTCATATGCTCCAGACCCCTAATCATTTTGGTTGCCCTCCGCTGGACCCTCTCCAATGCGTCCGCATCCTTTTTGTAGTGGGGGGCCCAGAACTGGACACAGTACTCCAGATGTGGCCTCACCAAAGCCGAATAAAGGGGAATAATGACATCTCTGGATCTGCTGGCAATGCTCCTCTTAATGCATCCTAATATGCCATTAGCCTTCTTGGCTACAAGGGCACACTGTTGACTCATATCTAGCTTCTCATCCACTGTAACCCCCAGGTCCTTTTCTGCAGAACTACTACTTAACTGGTTGGTCCCCAGCCTGTAACTATGCTTGGGATTCTTCCGTCCCAAGTGCAGGACTCTACACTTGTCTTTGTTGAATCTCATGAGATTTCTAGTGGCCCAATCCTCCAATTTGTCTAAGTCACTCTGGACCCTATCTCTGCCCTTAAGCGTATCTACCTCTCCCCCTAGCTTAGTGTCATCTGCAAACTTGCTAAGGGTGCAATCTATCCCCTCATCCAGGTCATTAATAAAGATATTGAACAAAACCGGTCCTAGAACCGAACCTTGGGGCACTCCACTAGAAACTGACCGCCATCCTGACATCGAGCCATTGATCACTACCCGCTGGGCCCGGCCTTCTAGCCATCTTTCTATCCATCTTACCGTCCATTTATCCAATCCGCATTCCCTTAACTTGCTGGCAAGAATATTGTGGGAGACCGTATCAAAAGCCTTGCTAAAGTCAAGGTATATAACATCCACTGACTTTCCCATGTCCACCGAGCCAGTTACCTCATCATAGAAGCTAATCAGATTGGTCAAGCACGACTTGCCCTTTGTGAATCCATGATGACTATTCCTGATCACTTTCCTCTCATCCAAGTGTCTCAAAATGGATTCCTTTAGGATCCCTTCCATGATTTTTCCAGGAACCGAGGTAAGACTGACCGGCCTATAGTTCCCTGGATCGTCCTTCTTCCCTTTTTTGAAGATGGGCACTACATTTGCCTTTTTCCAATCATCCGGGATTTCGCCCGATCTCCACGACTTTTCAAAGATAATGGCCAAAGGCTCCTCAATGACATTTGCCAACTCCTTCAGTACCCTTGGGTGCATTAAGTCTGGACCCATGGATTTGTGTACGTTTAGTTTTTCTAAATAGTTCCTAACCTGTTCTTTACCCACCAAGGGCTGTCCATCTTCTTCCCATCTTGCGTCGCTTAGCACAGAAGTCCAGGAGCCGACCTTGTCCGTGAATACAGAGGCAAAGAAAGCATTGAGTACTTCAGCTTTCCCCACATCCTCTGTCACTAGGTTACCTCCTTCATCCATTAGGGACTGCATACCCTCTCTGATCACCTTCTTCTTGTTGACATGCCTGTAGAAACCTTTCTTGTTATCCTTTACATCCTTAGCTAGTCACAACTCCATTTGCGCTTTCTCCTTCCTGATAACCCCCCGGCATTCTCGAACTATACATTTAAACTCCTCCCTAGTCACTTGTCCAAGTTTCCAGTTTTTGTAAGCTCCCTTTTTGTGCTTAAGTTCACCAAGGATTTCCCCTGTAAGCCAGTCCGGTCTCCTATCAGGTTTGCCTCTCTTGCTACGCGTCGGGATGGTTTCTTTCTGTGCCTTCAATAAGGCTTTAAAATACTGCCAGCTGTCCTGGACTCCTTTCCCCTTCATGTTAACATCCCAGGGGATTCTTTCCATCAGATCTCTGAGGGAGTCAAAATCTGCTTTTTTGAAGTCCAAGGTGTGTATTTTACTACTCTCCTTCCTTTGGTCAGGATCCTGAAAACTACCATCTCATGATCACTGCTTCCCAGGTTGTCACCCACCTCTACGTCCCCTATTAGTTCCTCCCTGTTTGTGAGCAGAAGGTCAAGCTGTGCACGGCCCCTGGTCGGATCCTTCAGCACTTGTACCAAGAAGTTATCCCCAACATTCTCCAAAAACTTCCAGGATTGCCTGTGTACTGCCGTATTGGTTTCCCAACAGATGTCAGGGTGATTAAAGTCCCCCATGAGAACCAGGGCCTGCGATCTGGAAGCTTCGCTCAGTTGTCCGAAGAAAGCCTCATCTACCTCATCCACCTGGTTCGGTGGCCTGTAGCAGACACCAACCACAACATCACTGCTGTTTGCTCCTTTATACCTGACCCATAGACTTTCAACAAGTTTTTCTCCCTCATCGTAGTGCTCTCTTACATATAGAGCAACTCCTCCTCCTTTTCTCCCCTGCCTATTCTTCCTGAACAATCTATACCCTTCCATTACAGCGCTCCAGTCATGCGAGTCATCCCACCAAGTCTCTGTTATCCCAATTAAATCATATTTCTTGGTCTGGGCCAGGGCCTCCAGTTCTTCCTGCTTGTTGCCCAGGCTTCTCGCATTAGTGTACAAACACTTCAGGTAACCAGTTGATTCTCCATTCGAAACTGGGGTCCTCCTTTCTCGCTCCTTGCTCTATGCATTTCTTCCCGGTATCTGACTTTCCCACTCCCCTCAGGGTTTTGGTCACCGTCCCCCGACGAACCTAGTTTAAAGCCCTCCTCACTAGGTTTGCAAGCCTGCCCGCGAAGATGCTCCTTCCTCTCTTCGTTAGGTGGATCCCATCTCTTCCTAACAATCCTTGCGCCCGGAACAGAGTCCCATGGTCGAAGAAACCAAAGCCCTCTCTGCGACATCACCTGCGCAACCACGCATTTACATCCTCAATTCGACGATCCCTGCCCAGTCCTTTCCCTTCAACAGGGAGGATGGACAAGAACACCACTTGCGCTCCAAAGTCTTGGATCCTTCTTCCCAGCGCTACATAATCCGCAGCAACCCGCTCAAGGTCATTCTTGGCCGTATCATTCGTTCCTACATGGAGAAGCAGGAAGGGGTAGCGATCTGAAGGTTTGATCAGCTTGCTAAGCCTCTCAGTGACATCCCGAATGCGAGCTCCTGGTAAGCAGCACACCTCTCGAGATTCCAGGTCTGGACGGCAGAGGGATGGCTCAGTCCCTCTTAGGAGGGAGTCCCCGACCACCACCACCCGTTGTTTCCTTTTGGGGGTGGTGGCCGTGGAACCCCCATCCCTAGGACTATGCATCCCATGCCTTTCAGTAGATGGTGCTCCCTTCTGGTTTCTACCTTGTGAGGTCCCTTCCAGAGCTTTCAGCACTGCAGAGCCTGTGGAGAGAGCTTGAAAGCGATTGCTTACCTCTATAGCATCGGGGGAATCCCGTGCTGGCCTTTTTCCCCTTCTAGAAGTTACATGCTGCCAGTTCTCTTCTTGGTCGCGTACTGCCCTCACTGGCTCCTCTGCCTGCCGTGCTTGAAGGATCAATTGCTGCCTTCTATCGAGGAAGTCTTCATCCTCTCTGATCAAGCGTAAGGTCGACACTTGGGCCTCCAGTCCTCTAATTTTTTCTTCCAAAATCTCGACCAGCTTGCACTTGGTGCAGATGAAATCCGTTCTTTCTTCCGGGAGGAAGACAAACATGGCACACACCGTGCAGGTAACAACAGCAGCAGACGCATCATCAACCATCGCTGCTGTCCTGGAGAAGGGATTTAAAAAGAAAGACAAGAGAACCTCCCGCCCTTCCCTCTCCCCTTGCGAACTCCCTCTCAAAACTCCCTGTTAGCAATCACCTGTTCGCAAGCTCCTTGGTCGCTTGCCCACTGCCTTATAAAGCCCCTCCCCCTACCAAGGCTCAGCCAATCAGCAGAGGCTTCTAGAATTCAACTTTAATTAGAAGCCAACAGTTTCCACCTGCCAATCACAGCCCCTACCAATCACAGCACAAACTCTATCAAGGGGAGGGGGGAAAAAAAAAAACCTCACTCTCAAACACAGGGGAAAATAAATAAATAAACAAACAAACAAAAAAGAACACACACAACCCTTACTCACAAACACAAGCTCAGCATACAGCAAGAAATCCCCAAGCACAACACCCACTTCTCCCAAGACTCCTGTATCTACTTCTCCTCTACCTGGAGAACTCCCCCTCTAAAGCCTCACTCAAACAGGGGGGGAGGAGGGAAAGGAAAAAAAAACCCCACAAACCACCACACACCAAACAAACACAAGCTCTGCACACACTAAGAAAGCCCCAATAACAAAACACACTTCCCTCAAGAGTCCTGTATCTGCTTCTCCTTCTCCTGGGTTGGAAACTGATGCACACAAATCTATCACTTCCCAACAAGGGTCTGATTTCTTCCTTTAAAGCTTGCTGCAGCTTCCTGATCCTTTCTGCTGGCTTCACTCCAGCTGGATTTCTATTTCCTGCAGATCTCTGTCTGTGTTGAGCAACCTAGGTTAGTGACAACCTAATCTTGTCACTTAGCCAGACCCTCTGCTTTACAGACTCCCTTTCTGCTTCCCTTGCTGTTCAGACTGAGCTGTGCTTCCTTCAGAGACTAGGGCCTTTATTTAAGTAGCATCCACCTCAAAATTAAGGATTAACAATGTTAGTGTCATTAAGCTAGGTGTTTTAGCCTGCCTTTCTCAAGGTATTTTATCTGTGTAAAAGCACTTAGAAAATTGCTGCATTAAGAAATTGTCACCACTCCAAAACAATCCTTCTCACCAAATAAGATTTTAAATAGGCCACTAGTATATTTACCAAACTCATCAGGACAAAGAAACATTCCAAATGCAGTATCTGGTGAAACAGCCATAGTTTCTGCTGTTCTGACAATGAAATGACGTGCGCTAGTAAAATGTGCAATTACTGATCAAAATGCATGCTGCATTGTAACTGTGAAAAATTAACCTCTCATTGCTCTGCCCAATTTTAAAGAAATCTGCAAAAGCTATTCAGCAGATTCCACCTTGTTCACTTGCAGTTTTTTACATGAATCAAAGCTCCCATTACTGATGATTCCCTTCTTCTACAACCACTTTAGTGTAAAAGCAAACAGTCAGAAATATGACAGCAGTTTTCCCATGGTTTTGTATTTACTGTTTAGATTTTCCGAGGGGAAAAAAATCTTGTGACCCAAACAAGTTACTTTTCTGTTTATTAGACAGAAATGCAAGTGAAAAATCTTCTTATTGTAGTTGTCAGATAACCTATTGTATCTTGGCAGATTCTTATCACTGTTCAACCACAAATTAACAGTTATTAGCTAGGGAAAGGATGTTCATCATGTGACAGAAGATTTTCAAAAGTATTTGATTTTTGCAATTCTGTGCCCAAAACAACAGGAGTCAGAGCAACATCCATCTGGGAAATCTGACCCTATTTTTCTAACTGAAATAAAAAATTATTCCTGATACTGAATACTTGTTGGCTTAGGATTTTTAACATAAATAGCTACTTCAACATCTACATGTAAAAGTGAATCAATGTTCTTTTTTTTACTCTTAGTTTCAGAGTCACACAGATGCCATAGGAACCACAAATCTCCATTATAACCCAGAAAGGCACCTGGGATACCACCCTTCCCCTTCCACAGATAGAAGTACAATTACCAACCAGCCACAAGGATTTTGATTTGCAGCTATTTGGCTGCATTCTCACCCTCTCACCTTTTCTGCATTACTCCCTCAAATCCCTCCCATACCCACACACTCTCCTGCTTCCAAACTCCTTCCCAGAGCCCTCCTCACCCCTCCTACTTCCCACTGTCTTCCCCAGCCCAAAGCCTGCACCCCAAATCCTCTCCAACATCCAGATTCTCTCAGAACTTGCCCTTCTCACCCCCTCCTGCAGCCCACCCAGCCCAGAGCCTGCATCCCCAGATTGCCCCCCAACCCAACTAGGGTTGCCGGATGATTTCAACAAAAATACCGGACACACTAGACATTACATCACAATCGACATTATGTCTTATTTAGAAAATACTGGACATTTATATTTTCTCAATTTGTTTTCTGAACAGAAAGCTCAAATACTGGACTGTCTGGTTCAAAACTGGACACCTGGCAATCCTAAATCCAACCCAACCCCTCTTCCAGGGCCATAGGTAGGTGGGCGAAGGGGTGCAGGCTCAGTGCATTCTGGGCACAACCAACATTTCTGAAAACCTGCCACCCCTGCCAGCAGCTACCTCACCACCCCACCATCTCTGCAGCCTAGGGATGTCCATTCCCTTAGCCTGTGGCAGCTCAAGGAGGGCTGCAGAAGCTGGACACATCAGATACTCCTTCCTCACCTAGGGTGTGTCTAGACTACATGCCTCCTTCGACGGAGGCATGTAGATTAGCGAGATCGGAAGAGGGAAATGAAGCCGCGATTAAAATAATCGCGGCTTCATTTAAATTTAAATGGCTGCCCCGATCTGCCGATCAGCTGTTTGTCGGCAGATCGGGGGAGTCTGGACGCGATGCCCCGACAAAGAAGCCTTTCTTCATCGACACAGGTAAGCCTCGTGAAACCAGGCTTACCTGTGTCGATGAAGAAAGGCTTCTTTGTCGGGGCATCGCGTCCAGACTCCCCCGATCTGCCGACAAACAGCTGATCGGCAGATCGGGGCAGCCATTTAAATTTAAATGAAGCCGCGATTATTTTAATCGCGGCTTCATTTCCCTCTTCCGATCTCGCTAATCTACATGCCTCCGTCGAAGGAGGCATGTAGTCTAGACACACCCCTACAGGCTGGGCAAGATCAATGTCGAAGCAAAAAACGCTCCTCTCTGTTTAGGCAGCTAACAAGCAGCTTTATGAATTAATAAAGCACAACATGAGCCAAACGTGGTCCCAGCAAAGCCAGGCCCAGTAAGGCTGGCTAATACAATCAATCCTAGTATCTTTATACCCTTAGCCAAACAGTCTGATGTCAGGTCATCCAATTACAGAAATCCTCAATTAAACTTGGAAAAACAAAGCTTTATCAACAAGATGGCAGATAGGTACGAAGGATTAATGATAGAAATGTAGCCATGTTAGTCCAGGGTAGCTGAAACAAAATACAGGACTATGTAGCACTCTAAAGACTAACAAGATGGTTTATTAGATGATAAGCTTTCGTGGGCCAGACCCACTTCCTCAGATCAAATAGTGGATTGAAAGAGAATCCTCTGAACTGTTATTCATGCTAAAATTCAACACTTTACGCCGGGGTCTTAAAGACTCTAGTTATCTTACCCATTACAAAGATAGCTTCCCCAATTATCACCTCTAGTATCATTAGCTCACAGACATTTATCTCCCCGTCCCCCCCGCATCCTCCTTCTGTTCTGAAATTTGATTTGTCCTTTTCATATGTGTTCATTTTTTTAATTGTATCCTTTGGTATCTATGGTTGTGACTATTTTCTTCCACTATTTGATCTGAGGAAGTGGGTCCGGCCCACGAAAGCTCATCATCTATTAAACCATCTTGTTAGTCTTTAAAGTGCTACATAGTCCTGTATTTTGTTTCAGATACGAGGGAGTGCATCTCCTGTCCCAACCAGCCCAATTAACACATATCAATAGCCCATCCTGTAGGCCTCTTCTCATGGGGTGTCAGAAAATTCACTCTGGTCTACGTGCTTGAAAGAAAAGCTGAAATGGTTTCTGTTATACAAGATGGCTTCTAGCTAAATATGAAATGGTTTCTACAGTTTCTACAACTCCCCCCCTTTAGTCTTTTAAAGGCTAACCTTGAAACCATTTTATACCTCCATTTCCATTAAAGTATTTATGTACATTTCTTGTTCCTTTCTCTGCTCATCATATTTTAACAGCTCAGTCGGGGCCTCCTGGAAGGCGTCCTTAACCTGTGAATGATAAAACTGTACACACCTCATAAGTTCCTGTCAACACTTGACTATGCTTCCTTTAATAAGTGTAGCATCAGCCAGGTCAATGTCTGGGCTGCTTAACGGTCTCATAGGTTGGCCACATGAAATCTCATGTGGACCGAGTCCAATTTTCCAATTAGGGGTGGTTTTCACACTCATAAGGGCAATTGGGAGTGCTTCTGCCCAAGTTAAGCCAGAGTGTTCTCATATTTTAGCAAGTTTGTTCTTTAAAATCCCGTTTCATCTTTCTACTTCTTTTGTGCTCTCCGGGTGTCACGTGCAGTGCAGTGCTTGTCCGATAGAGTAGTACTTTGCCAGGTTTTTTTTTTTTGAACAATTTGTCCAGTAAAGTGGGTACCTCTATCACTGGAGATCACAAGGTGTATCCCCCCATGATGGGATGTAATGATTTAGACGTTTCTTTGCCACTGTGATGGCATCAGCTTTCGTGCAGGGATAAGCTTCTACTCATCTCAAAAACAAGCAAACAATACCAGCACATATTCAAAGGATTGACATTTAGGCAATTGAATAAAGTCCATTTGTAAATTTAGAAATGGTCCCAAAGGCAGAGGTCTGGTTGCCGGAACTGTCTTTACAGGTTTACTCACGTTGTGGGCTTGGCAGACAGGGCAAGCCAGACAGTAATCTTTGGCTGCTTGGGAGAATTTGGGAGCAACCCAATTTTTTTTTAAGGTTGCTACCATACCCCCTTTGCCAATGTGCAACAATCCATGGAGCACGGAGGCAAGGTGAGGTAGCAAGACCACTGGGGCAACAATGTGGCCATCAGAACTGCACTACAAGTGGTCTGGGTGCAAGGTGCATCCTGCCAGTCTCCACTCCTACTTTTCCAATTCTGGGGCTTGGTCTTGCAGGAGGGCCAGTTCTGACAGAGACAGCAAAGGAGCTGGTGGTGGTAGGAGAGAAGGGAAAAACAGCAGGTACAGGAGCCGATTCCTCTAAAATTTCACTAGAATTATAAAAGCAAAAAACCATCTGTGTAAAGCACAAAGTTAAGATTATTCAAGGGACTTAAATTATTCTTTCATTAAAACAACAATATTGTACACACAACAATGTTTGAAATACATATATCACAATTAAGACACACAAGAGACATCTGGACAGAACACAAACTTATTATGTCATGACACAGAATCATGTTTTTTTTCTTCAGTTAGTTTTCAGCTGATATTAGCGCTTCTTGATGATCTGAAAGATAAAGAAAACATTTCTACCCACATTGGGTGGTGCATTATATTTTAGAATACTTCTTCTTTACAGATGTTTTTGCTACCTTTTGATCAGCCTGCTGTTACCCAATGGTATGCTTTTATTTTGAACATCAGCTTCAGAGGGTTTGAGTAAATTACTTCATTGTTTAATTATTAAGTTAAAGGTGGCATGCCTCAGATTTCCTTTTGTACTGCAGACCAGGCTTTTTTTACTGTGTAAAGCTTCAAATGATTTACTGCCACAGAAACTTTTTCTTAGAGCAAGGTGCTTGCTAGTTACTATTTCAGCAAACAAAAAAAGTTTTCTTTTCCTGAACAGAATCACATGCAATGTTACAGGCTTACTTATGGGGGACAGTGCCCCCCCCCTTCCAGAACAGACAGGCAGTTTGCAGACCCACACAACCTTGGATCTGAAAGCAAGCCAAAAGTGCTATCAACTCAGCCTTGAACAGAAACACCATGAAGATTCTGGGCTTGGATTTTTAAAACAATAATTAGTTTCCTTGGAAGACACATTTAACCCTTAGGGTGTACGTTTTACGAATTTACAATGTATAGATTCTGTTCTTCTATGCAGTGTCAGCCAGTGGTCAGGGCAGTGAGTGGTGTGTGTGTGTGTGTGTGATACACCCGAGACTTCAACTGCTGGGACCGGGATCCCTTTGCAGCGGGCAACCTGGAGAAGGATGATGAGCGCCCCAAGAAGTTTACAGATAGATACAAAGACTCCCTGCAGTTTGATTGACAAGTTAATTGGATTCCGCCGTTTATAGCTAAATCACCTTGCCGAAGGCGGTTTTACAATAGAAATGAAGCAGTTTGACTTAAGAAACTATAATAGATTAACTAAACTTATAACATAGTAACAATTAAAGTGTACACAAACACATTGCAGGTATAATTCTCACCCCCTGCGTTCCAGACTTGGCGTGGCCAGTGTCTTTCTCTCAATCCCTCGGGAAGAAGTAGGGCGAGGTTGGGCGTCCCACAGACCTCGGGAGACAATCAATACCTGCCAGCAGGTGTAGGTGATTGGAGCTCAAATGGGGTGGGCTACTAAACCCCTCTTTATACTCCTTGGGTTACGTAGGCTTCTTTCTGGTCTCAAGTGGCCAATTAGGAAAAATGGCTTTGAACACCAAGTTTCCCACGAAGGGTGCAAAGCATAATTCACACCTGGGACAATGCAGACAATGGGCACTTCTAGTATGTGATGGGCGAAGATTCCTCTCCTGGGACAGTGCGGACGTGTTGTCAGCTAGCCCATTTACTGTCTAGTTTCTGTTTATGGTAGAGTCAGGGACAGGCAGCACACCTGTGTTCCCAGGGCATCAAAGGCTGACTGCCTTTCTCTTGCTCCCTGGGGGGATGGGGGGGAAACAAGATGGGGTTCATGTCTGGCTACATGCAGTTAACCAATTAAGTTTCAGTAGAATTCCTTATTTTCCCTTTAATAGATTTAACAAAGCGTCTGTAGCCAAATGTTTAACTTGATTGTTTCTTTGCTTAGATGATTAGAAGAGGCTGCAAGAAACAAGGAGTCATTTTTAAAGCAGTTTTTTTTCCCCCTTAGGATTTGGAAGAACACTTTCCTCACACTGTTAAACTTATTTTAAACTTGGCGTTTTGCTTTGGATCAGGCAAGTTTGTTACAGGAGCCCGTGTTTTCAAAGGGAAGAGCGAATTCCTTTCAGTTATTTTTCATGTTTTCTTTCTACCTGTGTATGTGTTATAAAGAGGGGTAGAGGGGCGATGTTGTGCCAAATGAGAAATCTCTTTTTCCTCCTCCCCCCACTTCTTGTGCATTATTTTGGCACAGAGGCGCTGCAGCAACTTTTAAGTTACATATCTTACTACAGGGAAGATTTTTGCTTTTCTGAGCTTTACTTTTATCCCTCAGGGCTTTAATTTTTCCTCTTTTCCAATTTGTTAAATGCTTACAGGTCCTTGTACCATTATGCACATACATGTAGTACACAGGGGTGCCTTTTGGCAGAGTGGGGGAGTTTAGACTAACCCCCACCTAAACTAACTTTACACACACCAAAGAAGGAGTCTGCCGGGTCTAGAGTGTCAGACCTTAGCAGCTCATGAAATAAGGGGAGTTGTCATTCCCTCACATATCCACTGAGTCTCGAGGTTCAGCTGACCCCCCCCCCTCCTTTGCATTCAGAGCTCCCTCATGGAAAAGCCCTGGTGCAGCTGGGATCAGCTCAAGTCTCAGACCTATGCAGCGGCATTCATTCTTCACTCATTACATTCATACTCATTTTCCACGCACATTTTTTTTCTCTACAGTTTTCACACTTAGATGCATCTTTCTTTCTGTCCAATTCCCATGGGTTTCTATTAAGTGGCGCTGCCCTAAGACACCCAGCACTGAATATCAGACTTAGACTTTAGACTTTAAGGTCAGAAGGGACCATTATGATCATCTAGTCTGACCCCCTGCACAGATTTCCTTAGGATCCTATACCAGAAGGCCCTTATCATAAAGGCACTGGAATTCCTGTAGACTGACCTACCCCCATTTTCTGCGCGTGCTTAAAAACAGATTCTGTAAGGCACCGAACCAAAAGTCCACCTGCTTACACTATTCTCTTCTGCAAGTCACCGAATGAAGAAGAATTTGCCTGCTCACACTGATCCCCCCCCCCCCTTTGGTTGCGAGGCACTGGATTCAAAGTCCACCTGGCTCGCAGGGGTTTCCGGCACCTGCCCCTGCCCCAGCCCAGCAGAACACCACGTCCTGGCGCCTGGAGACAGCCTGGCAGAATGGGGAAATACTATGGCCTGGGGTTAGCCTCAGAGGTCAGTACTACGTCCACAAGTGACAGAAAGAGACGACAAAGCTTTCCCACAGTTCCGTGCGCTAAGAGAGAGTAATGGCACCACACCAGTTTTTAGCATCCGAACACAGAGGGTCCAGCTCATGGCTGCCTCACTAGAGACACCAGTGTGTCCTTTTGGAACTGTGACACATAAGACATGCCTAATAGACAAAGAGACACAGACAGACAAAATGTTAGCCACTCCACAAAATTGAATTCCGTAGCTCCCCTTACCGGCCATCACTCCAAATCCCAAGCCCTCAACCAGGAGATTTCGTAACAGGTATCCCCTTACCTTCTATTGAGCGCTCTGAGAGGTTTGGAAGTGGAGTGCCGGTCCATCCATATGGGCAAGTGGCGCGTTAGGAATCTCGCTGGAACCTCCAAATCATCGAAGCAAAAAACGCTCCTCTCTGTTTAGGCAGCTAACAAACAGCTTTATTAATTAATAAAGCACAGCATGAGCCAAACGTGGTCCCAGCAAAGCGAGGCCCAGTAAGGCTGGCTAATACAATCAATCCTAGTATCTTTATACCCTTAGCCAAACAGTCTGATGTCAGGGCATCCAATTATAGAAATCCTCAATTAAACTTGGAAAAACAAAGCTTTATCAACAAGATGGCGGCCAAGTACGAGGGAGTGCATCTCCTGTCCCAACCAACCCAATTAACACATACCAATAGCCCATCCTGTAGGCCTCTTCTCATGGGGTGACAGAAAGTTCACTCTGGTCTATGTGCTTGAGAAAAAAGCTGAAATAGTTTCTGTTATACAAGATTTAGCTTCTAGCTAAATATGAAATGGTTTCTACAGTTTCTACAGCAAGGAGAGAAAAGCTGCAGAGATGGGGCATGAGAAAGTGTGCCAAAAAGTGAGAAGTACCAGAGGGGTAGCTGTGTTAGTCTGAATCTGCATAAACAATAAAAAGTCCTGTGGCACTGTATAGACTAATAGATTTATTGGATCATAAGCTTTCGTGGGCAAAGACCCACTTTTTGTTAGATGCATGTAATGGAGATTCCAGAGGCAGGTATAAATACACAGACAAATGAAAAGAGTACCAATCAAGAGTAAGGCTAGATATAACGAGGTCAGCTCAGTCATCTGACAACTTCTTGTTGTTTATTCAGATTCAGACTAACATGGCTACCCCTCTGATACTTGTCACCATGCAAGGCACTGTATTTAGCCCTATGTAGTGGAAATCCATCTACCTCATGCACTTGCACAAGTACAGACAGATACCATCTTCCTCTCCAAATGCAAATGGATGGGCATCAAACTAAATGGACCGAAGCTAAAAAATCCACTGCAATTGACATACTGTACAGACTATGGTGAATAGTGATAGAAATGTAGCCGTGTTAGTCTGGGGTAGTTGAAGCAAAATGCAGGACAATGTAGCACTTTAAAGACTAACAAGATGGTTTATTAGATGATGAGCTTTCGTGGGCCAGACCCACTTCCTCAGATCAAATAGTGGAAGAAAGTAGTCACAACCATATATACCAAAGGATACAATTAAAAAAAATGAACAAATATGAAAAGGACAAATCACATTGCAGAACAGAAGGGGGATGCGGGGGGGTGGGAAGGGGGAGGAAGGAAGGTAAGTGTCTGTGAATTGCTGATATTAAAGGTAGGGAGAGTGGGATGTTTGTGAGTTAATGGTATTACAGGTGATAATTGGGGAAACTGTCTTGGTAATGGGTGAGAAAGTTCAAAGTCTTGTTAAGTCCTTGTTGACAAGTGTCGAATTTTAACATGAATGACAGTTCAGAGGATTCCCTTTCAAGTGCAGATGTAAAAGGTCTTTGTAGCAGAATGCAGGTGGCTAAGTCATTTAGAGAGTGTCCTTTCTGGTTAAAGTGGCAAGAAACTGTTTTCTCTTTGTAATCTTATCTGATATCTGTTTTGTGATAACCTCCCCAATAATACCATCCTTGCCACCATGGATGTAGAAGCTCTATATACCAACATCCCACATGAAGACGGATTACAAGCAATTAGAAACACTATCCCAGAGGACACTACTGCCAACCTGATAGCAGACCTATGTAACTTTGTTCTCACCCACAATTATTTCCAGTTTGAGAACAACTTATACCTCCAGATCAGCGGCACAGCCATGGGTACACGCATGGCCCCACAGTATGCTAACATCTTTATGGCTGACCTAGAACAACGTTTCCTCAACTCCCGTCCCCTTTCACCCCTCCTCTACCTACGGTACATCGATGACATCTTTATGATCTGGACACATGGCCAAGAAACACTGGAGATATTCCACAGAGATTTCAACAACCTACACCCCACCATCAACCTCAGCCTGGACCATTCTACACGAGAGATCCACTTCCTGGACACCACCGTACAAATCAACAATGGAAAATTAGACACCACTCTCTACAGAAAACCCACCGACTCATACAGTTACCTACATGCATCCAGCTCCCATCCAGAACACACCACACGATCCATCGTCTATAGCCAAGCCCTTCGATACAACCGCATCTGCTCTAACCCCACTGACAGAGACCAGAAGCTTCAGGATCTCTACCAAGCATTTATAAATCTCAACTACCCACCCAGAGAAATAAAAAAGCAAATTGAAAGAGCCAGACGAATACCTAGAAACCATCTACTTCAAGACAGACCCAAGAAAACCAACAATAGAACACCACTTGTCATCACCTACAACCCCCAACTTAAACCTGTCCAACACATTATCAATAAACTACAGCCTATATTGGAACAGGATACCATACTCAAAGAGGCTCTGGGAGACAGACCCATAGTCTCCTATAGACAACCACCTAACCTCAAGATGATTCTTACCAACCACCACAGGACATACCACACTAATACCAACCCTGGTACCTTCCCTTGCAACAAACCCCGTTGCCAGCTTTGTCCACATATTCATTCTGCTGATTCCATTATTGGACCTAACCAAGTGAGTTATAAGATCAAGAACACATATTCCTGCGCATCCAGAAATATAATCTATGCTATCATGTGCCGAAAGTGTCTGTCTGCTGTGTACATTGGACAAACATCTCAGACACTTCGCCAAAGGATTAATGCCCACAAAACAGATATCAGACAAGATCACAAAGAGAAAACAGTTTCTTGCCACTTTAACCAGAAAGGACACTCTCTAAATGACTTAGCCACCTGCATTCTGCTACAAAGACCTTTTACATCTGCACTTGAAAGGGAATCCTCTGAACTGTCATTCATGTTAAAATTCGACACTTGTCAACAAGGACTTAACAAGACTTTGAACTTTCTCACCCATTACCAAGACAGTTTCCCCAATTATCATCTGTAATACCATTAACTCACAAACATCCCACTCTCCCTACCTTTAATATCAGCAATTCACAGACACTTACCTTCCTTCCTCCCCCTTCCCACCCCCCCGCATCCCCCTTCTGTTCTGCAATGTGATTTGTCCTTTTCATATTTGTTCATTTTTTTTAATTGTATCCTTTGGTATATATGGTTGTGACTACTTTCTTCCACTATTTGATCTGAGGAAGTGGGTCTGGCCCACGAAAGCTCATCATCTAATAAACCATCTTGTTAGACTATGGTGAGAGATTGTGCCATACACTCTCAAAGAAACTGAGGAACCAACTGATTAGCATCCTGTATAGCAAAAAAGAGCTCTCAAATCTGGAGAGTCTCATAAAAAACCAACCTTCCACACAAACTTCCACATGGCTGGACTTAATTAAAACAAGATGGAAGATTTACATTGCACACTTCACTTCTCTACAGAGGAAAAAGGACTGTAAGCTACTCCTACTTGCCACATGGGGCCACAATAGTGATACCCTTAACTCACCCAGAAATATTGTCAATCTATCCAACTACACACACAGTCCAGCAGAAGAGTCTGTTCTATCTCAGGGACTCTCCTTGTGCCCCACCCTTCCACAAACATGATACAGTTCTGCGTTGATCTGGAAGCCTACTTTCACCGTCTCTGACTCAAGGAATACTTTCAACGCAACACTGAACAGTGCACTGACACACAAATAACCTCCTACCAACAGTACAAGAAGAAGAATTCTGCATGGACTCCTCCTGATGGTTGAAATGACAGACTGGACCTATACATAGAATGCTTCCACTGATGTGTGCAGGCAGAAATTGTGGAAAAGCAGCATCACTTGGCTCCATAACCTCAGCTGTGTAGAACACAATGCCATCCACAGACTCAGAAACAACTCTGACATTATAATCAAAGAGGCTGATAAAGGAGGTGCTGTTGTCATCATAAATAGGTCAGACTACCAAAAGGAGGCTTCCAGACAACTCTCCAATACCACATTCTACAGGCTACTTTCCTCAGATCCCACTGAGGAGTACTCAAAGAAACTACATCATCTGCTCAAGACACTCCCTACACAAGCAGAGGGACAAATCTATACAGACACGTCCCTAAAGCCCCATCCAGGGTTATTCTATCTACTACCCAAGATCCATAAACCTGGAAATCCTGGACACCCCATCATCTCGGGCATTGGCACTCTCACTGCAGGACTCTCTGGATATGTGGACTCTCTGCTCAGACCCTACGCCACCAGCACTCCCGGCTATTTTGGAGACACCACTGACTTCTTGAGAAAACTACAATGCATTGGTGATCTTCCAGAAAACACCATGGATATAGAGGCTCTCTACACCAACATCCCACATGTAGATAGAATACAAGCTGTCAGGAACAGTATCCCTGATGATGCCACAGCACAACTGGTGGCTGAGCTCTGTGACTTTATCTTCACACACAACTATTTCAGATTTGGAGACAATTTATACCTTCAAACCAATGGCACCGCTATGGGCACCCGCATGGCCCCACAATATGCCAACACTTTTATGGCTGACCTGGAATAATGCTTCCTCAGCTCTCCTCCTCTACTTACGCTACAGTGATGACATCTTCATCATCTGGACCCATGGGAAGGAGGCTCTGGAAGAATTCAACCACGATTTCAACAGTTTTCACCCCACCATCAACCTCAGCCTGGACCAGTCGACACAAGAGATCCACTTCCTGGACACTACAGTGCGAATAAATGATGGTCACACAAACACCACCCTATACCAAAAACTTATTGACTGCTATGCTTACTGTGGAGGCAGGAAAAGGGAATAAGGGAATTTGTGTGCAGCCATCTTGGTCTTGTTAACAAGAGAGCAAGAGTCAGGCTAAGTCTGTGGCCTGACAACGCAAGATCTGTAATTAGATGCTGCCTTTGCCTCTCGCCTCCATACAGAGATAAGGATAGAATGCTGACTCTGGCAGGGACCTTGAGATAAGGAGCATCTGGGTGGAACTAAATAACTGTTAACCATTGGTGTTAGTAATGGGAAGGAGATTAACTTTTATTGTTATTATATCTAATAGACAGTATATAAACTGCTTCATAATTGCTTGTATTGGAAGATCTACCTCGGAAGGGGGGGGGCTCCCCCCCGTCTGAACCAGTTTTTCCCTTGCTGCAGCTCGTAATAAAACTGCCTCTGGCTACTTGTTGCTTAAACACAACACAGAGTGAAGGCTTGTTTTCTTCCACATTACTTACATACCTCCAGCTTCCATTCTGGATACACCACACGATCCATTGTCTACAGCCAAGCACTAAGGTACAACCGCATTTGCTCCAACCCCTTAGACAGAGACAAAAACCTACAAGATCTTCACCAAGCATTCTTAAAACTACAATACCTGCCTGAGGAATTGAGGAAACAAATTGACAGAGCCAGATGAGTACCCAGAAGCCTCCTGCTACAAGACAGGACCAAGAAAAAAAACAACAACAACAGAACACCACTACCTATCACCCACAGTTCCCAGATAAAACCTTTCCAATGCATCATCAGTGGTCTACAACCTATCCTGAACAATGTTCCCTCACTATCACAGACCTTGGGCCAGTCCTCGCCCACAGACAGCTCACCAACCTGAAGCAAACTCTCACCAGCAAATATACACCATACCACAGTAACTCTAACTCAGGAACCAATCCCTGCAACAAACCTTGGTGCCAACTCTGCCCACGTGTCTATACCAGCGACACCATCACAGGACCTAACCACATCAGCCACACCATTACAGGCTCATTCACCTGCACATCTACCCATATAATATATGCCATCATGTGCCAGCAATGCCCCTCTGCCATATACATCTGCCTACGTAAAAGAATAAAACGGACACAAATCAGATATCAGGTATGGTAACATACAAAAACCTGTAGGAGAACACTTCTATCTCCCTGGACACACATTAGCAGATTTAAAAGTAACCATCCTTCAACAAAAAAACTTCAGAAACAGACTTCAAAAAGAAACTGCAGAGCTACATATCATTTGCTAATTTGACACTATCAGTTAGGATTAAACAAAGACTATGAATGGCTAGCCAACTACAAAAGCAGTTTATCCTCTCTTGGGCTATGTCTACACTCGCGGCTTCTTGTGGGAGTAATATGCAAATGAGGCTAAGCATGGAATATCGCTGAGCCTCATTTGGATACCTAATGAGCCACCATTTTTTTCAGAAGAGGAGAGTCTACACTACCCCTTCTTGCACAAGAAAAACCCTCTTGTGCAATGCTGTTACACCTATTACTTTTCAGGAAGAATGGCATTGCGCAAGAGAGCTTTCTTGCACAAGAAGGGGCAGTGTAGACACTCCTTCTTGTGCAAGAGCCTCTTCTGAAAAAAACAGTGGCTCATTAGGTATGCAAATGAGGCTCAGTGATATTCCACGCGTAGCTTCATTTGCATATTACTCGTGCAAGAAGCCACGAGTGTAGACATAGCTTGGGTGTTCACACCTCCACATCAGGTGCTAGAAGTGGGCATCATCCTCTCTGACTGATTTGACCTTACTCTTGATGGGTACTCTTTTCATATGCCTGTATATTTGTACCTGCCTCTGGAATTTCCACTACATGCATCAGACAAAGTGGGTCTTTGCCCACGAAAGTTTGTGCTCCAATAAATCTGTTAGTCTGTAAGGGCCACGGGGCTTCTCGTTGTTTTACCAAGAAGTGAGGCAGCTAAAGGGAAGCAAGGTATGCAGGGTGTCAGCCTGCCAGCAGAGAGTCACAGAAGCCCAGAGAAAGAGAAGTCTGCAAGTCCCATGGTGTAATGGGCAGCGTTCAGGGCTTTGAATCCTGCAATCTGAGTTCAAATTTCAGGGTATGTCTACACTACAGAGTTTTGTAGAAAAACGACCATTTTTCCAAGAAAACTTGAGGAATGTCCATACTGAAATTGCATTCTTTCACAAGAAAATCAAAAGTACAGAGGGGTTTTTCTGGCATTGGTAATCGACATTCTATGAGGAAGAAGCCTTTTTGCAAAAGAGCTATTTCACAAAAAGGCATGTGGGGAAGAGAGAGTTCTTTTGGAAAAAGAGGAAAGATGAAAAAGCACAGGTAACCTGGTGGCTATTCTATCCATAGCAATTACAGCTTACATGTGAGAGAACATCCATTCAGTCTGGACGCTCTCTTTTGAAAAAGCAGATTACTTTTTTGATGCACTCTTGCAGTGTGGATGTAGCCTGAGTGAGACTTCCTGGTGAGATGTTGGTTTGCTCCAAAACCTTGGTGTCGAAGCAAAAGCTTCACTAAGTTTTAGGCGGCTAAACAAACAGCTTTATTGATCAGTAAAGCCAAGTGAGCCAAACGTGGTCCCAACAGAGCCGGGCCCAGTAAGGCTGGCTAATACAATCAATCCTAGTATTTTATACCCTTAACCGCAGTGTTTCCCAATTTTATTTGGCTGAGGAACCCTTTTCAGCTTTTCAAAATTTCAAGGAACCCCTAGGTTTGTCAAGCAAAAAAAGGGGCGGTGGGGGAAGAGAGAGGGACCCACCAATTCATGAAATTCACATTCCTTCCCCAAGACCCACCCCATCTCCTTTCTGTGAGGCCTCATCTGCTCTGTTCCCCTCCTCTCCATCACTTGCTATACCCAGCCCTTATACCTGTCTCAACCTAGTGAGAGTGAGGTGTGGGGTGGGAATGAGGGATTTGGGTGTGGGAAGGGGTGAGAAGTACAAGCTCTGGGAGGGAATTTGGATGCAGGAGAAGGGGCTGTTGACTCAGGGAGGGGGCTCTAGGCTGGGGAGTGTTGGATTCAGGTGTTGGAGTGCTGAGCAAGCCAGGGCTTGTGGATGTGAGGGTGCAGGAGTTTGGGCTGGATATGTGAGGGACTCAGGGCAAGAAGTTTGTGAGTATGATGGGCTGAGGACACAGATTTGTGATGTGTGGATGGTGGAGGAATGTTGTGGCAGAAGACTGAGGATATGGGGATGCAGGAGTGTGGGGATGTAAGAGGCTCAGGACAAAGGGTTCCAGTGTATGATAGGCTCAGATTTGGGGTCATGTGGTGCAGGAGTGTTATGATGCTGCAGTGAAATGGGGGTTTGGTCCCAATTGGGGGCTTGTTGGTCTGGCTTCATTTTTAAATAAAATATTATGTCAAACTCAAAAGGTTTTAGCATTGTCTTTATATGTGAGAGGGGTGAGGAACCTGTTTTGAGTCAAAGGTCACTGACCCACAGTAAAGTCAGTTGGGGCCACACAAGTGAGATGCAAAAAAACAAAAAAAAGCTCCTCCAAAACCCCCCAAGCCTCACTAATGTGGTCCCAAATGTGCTGGTGGGGGTAGGGGACAGAGTGCTAGTGGGTGCTGGGGAGAGGGTGCTGCTGGGTGGAAGGATGCTGGCTCAGGTGGCAGAGTGCTGGGGCAAGGTGCTGGGACAGGCAGGTGGCAGGGTGCTGGGGTCAGGGACATGGTCCTGCTGGGCACTAGGGTGACTGGCAGGGTGCTGGGACAAGGAACAGGGCGCTGCTGGGTGCTAGTGTGGATGGCAGGGGGCTGGGGCCAGGGCCAGGGCGGTGCTGAGTCCTGCGGTGTGAGGCAAGGTGCTGGGGCCAGGACGGTGCTAGGGTGGATGGCAGGGCTGCCAAGGAGTGGGATAGGGATGGGGTGCAGGATCTGGGAGGGATCTGGGGAGAGGAAGGGGACAAGGTCTGGGTAGGGTGCAGACCAGATAGGTCGGGTACAGAAGCAGGCTGGATGTAGGGTGTCTGACTACGAGGGAGGGGACTTGGATAGGAGTTGGACCTCCCTGATCTGGCACCCTCTAGATCTGACTGGTCCCAGATGAGGAATTTTTGGACCAGGGGAGGTCATTTCAGGGCTCCTGCCCCCCCCCCCTTCCCCACTAGGCATCTTTGCACCTCTATCCCCTGCAACCGAACTAAGCTACCCACCCCTGCTGGTTCCCTGCACTTCCCCCCAAACCATCCCTCACAATCCAAGGAAGTGCAGCACCAGTTCCCTGCAGCCCCTCACAGCCCAGCTGAGCTACTTGTCTGTTCTGTATGCCCTCCCCCATCCACCTCAGCCCAGCTGAGCCCTGCACTGGTTCCCTGCATGCCTCCCCCACAGCACAGCTGATCCCCATTTCCCTGCACCTCCTCTAAGCCCCACAAAACTGCTGAGCCAAGAGCCAATTCCCCGTCCCTTCCTCCCCTTGAGTCTAGCCCTGGTTTGCAGCACCTCCCTCCTCCTGCAGTCAAACTGAGCTCCACACACACACACACACACACCGCACCCCACAGCCCAGCCCAGCTCTCCAGACCTCCCCACTCTGCAACCCAGCTGAGCTCAATTTCCCTGCACCTTCCCCCAAACCATGTAGACATGCTGAACCAGTGCTGATTCCCTGCCCCTGCCTTCCTCCCTCCCCTTGGCTGCATCTACACTGGCACGATCTTGCGCAAAAATTTGCTGCCTGTCTACACTGGCCGCGTGTTCTTGTGCAAGTACACTAACGTTCTCATGTATGAAATCAGAGCTTCTTCCACAAGAACTACAATGCTCCCACTCAGGAATAAGCCCTTTTGAGCAACTATTCTTGCGCAAGAGGCCAGTGTAGATAGGCAACATGAATTTCTTGAGCAAGAAAGCCCTATGGCTAAAATGGCCATCGGCACTTTCTTGGGCAAGAGTGTCCACACTGCCATAGATGCTCTTGTGCAAAAGCACACCTTGCACATGGAAGAGTGGATGTGTTCTTGCACAAGAAACAACCAGTGTAGACATAGCCTAAGAGTTTCCTCACATGAGCAAAATGAATTTTGTGTTGTGCACCAGCACTGAGTTCATGTGGATTGTTTGGATGTGCCACCCAAGTTATTAATAAATATTTTTAAATCTCTACCTTTTCCCTCTGCTGCCATGTCAGCTCCCCTGGTGCCTGCTGCCCCCTGACTCCTCACCCTCCTCTGCTGTCCTGACTCCTGCTCTTCTCACTGTCCTCAGCCCTCCTGCAACCTGCCCCCCTCCACCAGCCCTTCTCTCCTCCTTGTGCCCACTTATCCAGTAGCCCCACTCTGATAATGTGAGCTACCTCTCCTCATCCCCTCTTCTAACACCTCCGTCTACAAACCTGCCCTGCATCTCTCCTCTGATGGTGGTCCCTCCACTGGGCAGGTGTCTGCCCAGAATCCCCTGGCACCTGCACCTTCTCTTATCCCTGCATCCTCCTGGTGCCTCCCCCTTCCCTCACTTCACCTGCCCCCTTTGCTCCATTTTTCCCTGATGCCCACCCCTCACCACCCTCTGTCCCCATTTCCCTCATGCCCCTGTGCCCTCTCACATGACTTGCTCCATCCCAGCCTTCCTCATGCCCACCCCTTCTTTCACGCCTTCTCCCAGCACCTCCCCTCATCGTTCTAGCCCCCAATACCCTTACCCTCTCCTCTCCCAGCATCACCCTGTCCCCCTCCCACTAACACCTCTCCTCCTGCCCTTTTCCTCATTGTCTGCGCTTGGCCCCCTGCCATTTGTCTCTCCTCCACCCCTGTGCCTTTGGTGCCTTCCCCTCCCCCTCCACACAAGCACCTTCCTCTCCCAGCCCTTCCCCTTTCCCTCTGCACAAGCTCCTTCCCTTCCCTCCTCCTCCCCCTCCTTTTCCCTCTCCCTCTCCCGTACCTTCTGTGATGGCGCATTGGGGGTCCCCCGTCTCCTGCACCCCGAGATGGCACAAACAGACTGCACCAGCCGGTGGAATAGAGGAAGTTTATTGCCTTTCCAGGATACAGCACAGCACAGATGTAATCTGGTCACAGAGCTGGGCTAGGATGCCTCAGGCCCCCTTGAGATGGGGGAGACTGGGCCCCTAAACTCCAGCCCCTTTCCCTAGGCTGTCTCCTCCATGCTCCCAGACAGCAACTAACCAACACTCTTCCAGCCCTGCCTCCCCCAGCCAGGGCAGCATTCCACCTTCCTTTGTTCCTCTCCATGGGGGGGTGTCTGGCCATACTGGTTGAGAGATCCCTTTGCATAGTGACTCACCCTGTTTTGCTGGGTCGTGGTTACCCCAGAGCCAGCAGCATAGAAACCAGCCAGGTACCCCCACTACATCACAGTTCTCCCCCCTCCGAGAGAGAACTGAGCAGTGTCACTCTGCTCGTGACCGAGGGAAGTTCAGGTCCTCTGCGTGGGAACCCATCCTGGGGACATGGGTGCTCCCCTTGTCTCGGGCCGGCCGCGGCAAGGCCCCACATGAATTGGCTTCCCTCTGTCCACTCGCCGCCCCGCTCCAGGGCAACTGGCACAGGCCTGTCCTCGGGGGTCACACCCACCCTTCTGCTGGCCTTGATCTCTGGCCAGGGTCTCTCGGGAGGGGGCCATGAGCCCAGCGAGCCTTCTCTGGATAGCCAGGGCGGCTTCCACACCCGACGCTCCATTCAGGGGGGGTCTTCCCCTCCCATAACTCTTTCAGCGAGCCCAGGGGGTCCTCTATATGGGGTAGGAACCCCCAAGCTGCTTTCCTCCTGTCATGGGCCTTCCCGCCCCTCTGGCAGGAGTTGCAGGGCCGGCAGTACCGCTGCACCGCCGCAAACATCCCCGGCCAGTAGAAGTGTTGGAGCAGCCTCAGCCGGGTGCTCCGGATCCCCCGGTGGCCCGCAACGGGGATGTCGTGGGCCAAATACAGCAGCTTGAGGCGATGCTTTTGGGGGACCACCAGCTGCCACTGGACCCCTCATTCCCTCACCTTCCTGGGGGGAAGCCATTCCCGGAACAGGAATCCCCGCTCCCACAGGAATCTCTCCTGGCCACCTCTCCCCAGGGGCTGAGCTGCACGGAGGCCAGCCTGGTCCCTCAGCCTCTGCAAGGAGGGGTCTGCCTGCACCTCAGTCTGGAATTCAGCCGCTGAGGCAGGGATCGGGACCTGTTCCCCACCTTTGCCTAGGTCCGGAGTCCCAGCCTGGCTGGACCCCATGTCCGCTGGGATGTGACCCTGAGGACTCTGCCTGGAGTCCTTCCCTGGACCCAGGTTGTCAGCCCCCCGCTGGCTCTGGCTCCGGGTAGTGACTAGAGCCTGCTGGGATTCATGGGGCCACTCCTCTAGGTCATTCCCCATCAGCACCTCGGTGTGCAAGTGCGGGTGCACCCCCACTTCCTTGAGGCCTTCCTTCGCCCCCATTTCAGATGCACCCTGGCTACAGGCACCTTAAACGGGGACCCGTCTATGCCCTTCAGGGTCAGCTGCGTGTGGGGTATTATCCTGTCTGGGGCCACTATATCAGATCGGGCCAGAGTCACCTCCGCCCCCGTGTCCCAGAAGCCCGTCACCTTCCTACCATCCACCTCCAGGAGTATGAGGCACTCGCTTCACAGGGGTCGTCCTGCCCTCACCCGGTACACGGAGAAATCCACCTCCCGAGGGTCAGACCTCCCAGGGGAGGTGCACTGAGCATCCTTCCCCCCACTCTGAGCTGAGGTTTGCCTGCCGGCCCCTGCCTCTGGGGCAGCCTGCCCTTCCTTCCGCCCCAGCGTTAACCCTGGAAAGTCCCCGATCCTGGGACCTGGTGCACTGAGCCCTCTTGTGGCCTTTTTGCCCACAGCGATGGCAAGTTAGGCTTTGGGCTGTCTCTGTCCAGGCCCTGGCTGGTTCTCAGGGGCACAGACGACATGTTCCTTGGGCTCGCCTCGTAGTTGACTCCCTCCGTCGCTCAGCTGAGATCCGGTCTCTGCGCGATTCCCTTTCTCTCCGGGACTCCCATTCACACCCGGACCGGCTCTCCGTGAACTCATCTGCCAGTCTCCCGGCCTCCTGGGGGTTCTCTGGTCTCCGGTCTTTGAGCCACAGCCTCAGTTTGGGTGGGCACGCTTCATAGAACTGCTCCATCAGGACCAGCTTGAGCAGCTCCTCTGCGGTCTGGGCTCCGACTCCAGACACCCACTTGCAGCCGTATTGCGACAGGCGGGGGGCCAGATCCACATAGGTTTCCCGTGGCCCTTTCTGTACCCCCCGGAACTTCTTCCTGTACATCTCGGGGGTCAGGGCTTCCTTGACTCGGTTGTAATCCCCTGGCTGTAGTCCTCCAGCTGACTGAGCACTCCAGCCGCTTCCTGGCTCAGTGCGGGGACGAGCTCCTGCAGCCAGTCAGCTGGGGGGACCCGTTGCAGTCCACAGGCCCTCTCAAAGGAGCTGAGGAACCCGTCTATGTCGCCCATGTCCTTCAATTGGGCCACCACGAGCCTCTCCAAGCGTCTGGCAGTCCCGGGACCCTGGGGCCCGTCCGCACTTGGCGCAGCCGGTGCCCCGCTGGTTCTCTGCTCTGCCATGGCCAGCTTATGCTGTCGCTGCCTCTCTTGGTCCTGGCGGTCCCTTTCTCGATCTTGGCGCTCCTTCTCTCGGTCCTGGCAGTCCCTCTCTTGGTCCTCTACTTCCAATTCCTTTATCCGCAGCTGGATCTCCAGCCGCCGCAGCTCCGCTGGACTGGCCCCTGCCCTAGATGGGCTACGGCTTGCAGGCCTCCCGGGAGACGCTGTCTCATCTCTCCAGTGGGTTCCAGCGCTACTCCCCCTCTCTGAGTCTGACACACTCTGAGGGGGGGTCTGGTTGCTTCCCCTGGGGACAAGATCCTGGCCCTGTGGCTGGTCATTCTCTTCCAGCTGGGCAATCAGCTGGGCCTTGGTTGCTTTCCGCACAGGCAAGCCCCACTGTGACGTAGTGGGGGTACTTGCTGGGCTGTGGTGACCCCTGCTGTCTGGAGCAAGACCCAGCAGGGAAAACCTCGCTAGGCAGAGGTAATGCCAAACTTGTTGAGCCAGGGGCCAGACACCCCCCACGGAGAGGAACAAAGGAAGGTGGAATGCTGCCCTGGCTGGGGGGCAGGGCTGGAAGTGGGTTAGTTGGTTGGTGGCTGTCTGTGAGGATGGATGAGACAGCCTAGGGAGAGGAGCTGGAGTTTAGGGGCCCAGTCTCCCCCCAACTCAAGGGGGCCTGAGGCATCCTTGCCCAGCTCTGTGACCAGACTACATCTGTGCTGTGCTGTATCCTGGAGAGGCAATAAACTTCCTCTATTCCACCGGCTGGTGCAGTCTGTTTGTGCCATTTCGGGGTGCACGAGACGGGGGACCCCAACGCGCCGTCCCTGCCTCCCCCAGCCAGGGCAGCATTCCACCTTCCTTTGTTCCTCTCCATGGGGGGTGTCTGGCCATACTGGTTGAGAGATCCCTTTGCATAGTGACTCATCCTGTTTTGCTGGGTCGTGGTACCCACGGCAGCCAGTGGGGGTTACCCCAGAGCCAGCAGCATAGAAACCAGCCAGGTACCCCCACTACGTCACAGCTTCTGCCTTCCACTTTGCGGGGCTGGAGTCTGTGCTCTGTCCCCAGACTCTGAAGCCGCAACTCAGCCATGCAGTGCATCACAGCGCCCAGTAAGTTTAAAATCCCGGGCTGTGAGTTTATGTCACGTCTGGGCATCTCTCCACCCGCTGGTTTGAGCGCGCTGCACAGGGCAGCATCAGCCAGCCAGGGGGAGCTCAGGGAAGGTCGTGCACAGCAGGGACGGGGGAAGAGATGCTCTGGGGCCAGGCTAGGAGGACTCTCGCACGCGGGATCGGGACCAGCTCCAGGTATTGTGGAAGCATGGGCACCACAAACCCACACAACTCGCCAACCATGCCTCTGCTGGCTAGCCGTCTCTCTCTCTCTCTCTTTCTCAGGGGGCCGGGAAGTGCCGGCTCCTTGCGGAACCCCTCGTTGTGGAAACCAATTGGGAAACACTGCCTTAACCAAACAAGTCTGATGCCAGGGCATTCCATCAAAACAAACTCCAAAGAGAAATTGTTATCAGCACAGAAAGAAACAGGTTTTTTTTTTTAGGGAGTTTGAGCTTCAGCTCAAAATGGTTCATTAACACATTCCAACAGCCCATCCTCCTGGCCTCTCTCACATTGGTGAACATCAGTTAACTTTCTAGTGTACGTGCAGAAGCGAGAAACTTAAATGGCTTCTGTTACATGAAGTGGCTTCTAGTTAAATATGAAATGGTTTCTACAGTTTCTACACTGGGAATCCAAATGTTTGGCATCCTTGTCCTTAAATGCCCCAGAGTCTTTTCCCTCCTACTGGGTGACTGATACTCACTGGAGTTAGGACTTTCCGCCATCTGTTTCAATGGGGTGGCTACTGAATGCTGGGCCCCTAGAACTTACAGTCTGGCTAGAGATTGAGGGGGACTGAGGTTGTGTCTCATGCTGCTTCATCGGATGCCCATACATTTGGTCCCTTTATTGTCAGCTTCCAGGCTCTTCCCTCTTTCCTCCATGGAGCTTCAAGGAAGAAGCAGCAGAGCCAGGCTTAATAGTCAAGGCAGAGTTGCTGACTGGACCTCAACACACCTTTCCTCCTCTAGGCACATGGAGCAACAGCAGCTAGGACTGACAGCTCTGTGGTAAGGCTCAAAAGCCAGAGAAGAGTCAAAAGGAGGGGAGGACCCTGTTTAAATGTGGCCTGAGGACCTCCACAAAGATCCCAGACTATCTACTCCCCACTCCCAAATGTTCCCTCAGGCCACTCCCAGAGTGTTCTGTAGCGAGCATCACAAGGTGTTAGCCTGGGGTCAGCAACCTAAGGAACGCAAACCAATTTTCAGCTGCGCATAGGAGGGAGCTCAGACCCGCCCTTCTTCCCCCACACAGATGCTGGAGAGCGCTCCCTTCTCCCTGCAGCAGGTTAGGCTGATGTTGGATGAGGCGCTTCTGTGGTGGTTTTTTGCTTCTCACTTGTTTGGTCCCTAACAGATTTTTCTGTGGGGAAACCCAGGGCTTCCTCTTATGTGGGAAGGGTCATGGCTTTCATATCTTTCAGCTGGCTAATTGGTAGCACCTACAGGACTGTAACAAGGGGGAGGCAAGCAGGGCACTTGCCCCGGCACATCATATTCAGGGGCACAAATACAAAATACAGACAGTCCCCAACTTACAAACGAGTTATGTACCAAGCACTTGGTTGTAACTCGATGTGTTTGTAAGTGGGACCCCATTCATTTAAATGGGACCACACTGTTTGTAAGTGTGATCACTGTTTGTAAATTGGGGCAGCACTTAATGGGAGGTTGGTCATAAGTGCGGCTGGTGATATGTTGATGCATTTGTAAGTCTGGGACTACCTGTAAGTAAATCTAATAAGCTGCAAAAGTAAAGAATGCACTTCATCCTAAGTTAAGGAGATGGGGCACCAGTTGCCTCTGAGAACAACCCTGTCCCCACTCACAAGCACAAAGTGGGGAACAGAAAACGCAAGGGAAGACGCTTGTATTAATGTGGGGAAAGAGCACAAGCAGGATGCTTCCGAAAGCACCAGAAGCCAAACGCCCCAGAGAAACCTGGGCAGGGCCCTTTCACTTGGGTCCTTAAAGCCAGCCACCAACAGCTCTTGTGAGTCACCCTCCCTTCCCTGCCCCGCACTCACGGCAGGTGGGCGGTTCCAGCATTCAGTCTGCTGCCGAGCTAAAGGCGCTGCAAGGAGAGACCAGGAACTAGCCCGGCAGGACCTTTCAGAGCAGAGCCGGGGAGCTACCCTGTGAGGGGCAATAGCTGCCCTCCAGCCCTGCCTTTGCATCCCACTGGGGTAACTCGCAGGGGCTGGCAGCATCTCCCGCTAGGACAAAGCCCAGCTCTTAGCCCGCCCCTCTCCGCCAGTCACTCTTTGCTCCTGCTCAGGCCCCGCCCTCCTCATTGCAATTGGCCCCTGGGTAGGGCCCGCAGTAGCGTCTAACTCCACGCGCGGGCGTAGGGAGGCAGCCTCGCCCATTGTGGTCACTGCGCATGCGCTGCGCGCACTGATGAGCGAATACTGAGAGAGCCGTTTGTGCGGTTACTCGTTCGCGCTACTGCTTCCGGTTCCGCGCCCGGAAGGGGGGAGCGGAGGAGCAGAGGTGAGGCGGGGAGACACCTGCTGGGGATCGGCGGGTGCGAGGGGGAGGGCCAGGTGGGGAGCTGGGGGTCAGATACTAAAAGGTGCCAAAACCAGCGCGCGGCCGGTCTCCGTGCGGTGGGGAACTTGCGCTTCAGCCGCAGCAGGGCGGCATCGCGCGGAACCTCTGGCCGGGCTGGAGAGACCCGCGTGCGGGTTTGGGGAGCAGCCTGTGCGCTGCTCAGGCACCGCCGAGACTCAGCGTTTGCCCGCACTGCAGCGCGGGGCCCGTCTGGGGAGAGCGGGGTTAATGCCCCGTGTTCCCGCTAAGATTTCCCATCCACGAGCGGAGTGAGTCTTGTCGCGCGCGCCTGTTCGGATGCGAGCTCCCGGCACTCCCGTTATAAACCTCTACTGCCTTGTCTCCCTCCCTCCATCTGTCCCCCGGGGCCTGCAGCTTCCCCTCACCCTCCTCTGCCCTTCTCACTTCCCTCAGCCCTCCTGGGACCTGCACCCGCCCTTCCCTTCCCTCTCCTCTAGCCCCTCTCAGCATCCACTCTGCTAACAATTGTCTCTACCCACCTGCCCTGCCTCTCTCCTCTGCTGCCCATCCCTCCCCTTCTGCTTCACCCTCACAGTCCCCTTGGTACCTCCACCCTCCCCCTTCTTTCACTGCCCCAGCCCTTCCATCAACTGCCCCCCTGACCACTCTTGGTGCCAGTTCTCCTCATGCTTCTCTGCACCCTCACACGTGACTTGTTCTGTTCCCTGCCTTCCTCATGCCCTGGGGCCGCAAGTTTGTATAATTTTCCCCCTCCTCTCCCCACAAGCCTCTTCCACCCATTCCTGCTAGTTTTCCCTCTTCTCTTCTCTTCCCCTCCCCTCGCCTCCCCTCCCTTCTGCCTTCTATTTTGTGGGGCGGAGTCTGTTCTCGGACCCCAGAAGTTCCTGGTCTCTGAACCTGGAAGTAGGCTGCACAGTGCACCGCCGCACTGAGCAGTTTTAAAGTCCCGGACCGTGACGTCATGGCAGCAGCAGCCAACTGCAGGGAGCTGGACTGAAAGCTCCGCACGGCAGGGACGGGATAGGGACGTTCTGGGGTTGGGGTGGGAGGATGCGCAAGGGGGCTGGCAGGCAGGGCTGGGGGAGAGACCCAGCTCCAAATATTGCTGGAGCAGGGCCTCTGGCTCTAAATATAGCTGGAGCCCATATACCCACGAGCCCATATAACTAGCCGCCCATTCTCATGCCATCCCTCCTTTCTAACTCTCTTCTCCCAACATCCATTCTCCCCTTCTTCCTTCCTTTTGCCCTCATTGCTCCTCCCCCTGCCCTTTCCCTTTCCCTGTAAGGGGCTGGGCCGAGTCTGGGCACTGCTGAGAGTGTCCACTCAGGGCAAATTGCTCAGAACAAAGGCTCCTTACAGCCCCTGACTGGAAACCTTTCCCAACAGGTCACAGACCAGTCACTTCATCTGCCAGCAGGAAGCCTCACGAGCAAAACCCCTCAGACACCCTAGCTCTCCTTGTGTGTTAGGCCCAGGGCTGATTGTGGCACAAGTGAGGGGTTATAGAACCCAATCTCACATGCCCCGAACTGGTCCCAAAGAACAAGGCACAAATCCCTGGTCAGTTTACACTTTGGATCTTACCCACAAGATCACAGTGGGTCAATCCTTTAGAACGTGGATTCCCAAACTGGGGGTCGTGAAGAAATTCCGGGGGGGGGGGGATTCGAGGCGACCTAGCCACACACACCCCTGTCAATCCCACCCCAAGTTTTGCTGCTATTTTTGGGGGGGGTGAGGGTTTCTCAAAAATCAAAAAGGGGGCGTGATGTGGAAAAGTTTGGGAACCACTGCTTTAGAATCTAAAATCTAAAGGTTTATTAATAAAAGAAAGAAAAGATGGAGAGTAAAGTTGTTAAGGAAAAATACATTACATGCACCAGTCACCAAGCTCTTGATGAAGACTTTCAGTGGAGATGATACAAACTGCTATCTTAAAAGTCTCTGGTATACATCCTATGTCAGGATGGGTCAGTAGTCCTTCACGGCTATCTGTTCCTTGCGAGACTGCATCTAGGTTCAGTAGCAGAATTGAAGACCAGATGGAGTCCGCCTCATGGCACTTGTATATCTCTCCTGGAGTCCTCCTAGCCAGAGCAGGTCACATGGTCAAGTGACCTGTTTGTGTTTCACATGCTGGCAGCCATTATGCCCTGGCTGGTTTGCATGTTCCCAGATATTCCTCAGGTGTGTATTGGGCACCTTGAGAGCCATTCCTTGGTGCTCTGCTAGTTAACGTAGTCATTTATTGGACATTCCTTCCTTACAGCAGGCAGAGAACATCCACAGTATAGGCACAGAGTCCGTATTCATAACTCCATATACAGACATCACACAAGTACATGAGTAGCATATATAGAATCAGTAGAATATAAGCTTTCATTTGACACCTCACATGGCCCCCTTTGTATATAGTTTGGGGCAAACACCTCCCCTGCTGGCGCAGCAGTGATCTGGCTGCTCCCCTTAAAATCCAATAATTTGACAGTTCTATTCCCTGCCTTCCTCATGCCATCCTTCCTTTCAACCTCTCTTCTCCCAGCACCCACTCTTCCCTTCTTCCTTCCTTTTGCCCTCATGGCTCCTCCCCTCTACCCTTTCCCTTTCCTCGCCCAGCATCCCCCTGTCCCATCCCTTCTTTCACCCCCACTGACACCTTCCCATCCCCTCCCCTCTGCTCCTTCTGCCCTTTTACTTCATTGTTTCCTCTTGGCCCACTGGGATTTCTCTCTCCTCTTAGTGCTCCTTAGTGCCTTCCCCTTTTGTATGCCCTGGCCCCTCCTCTGGCCTCAGCATCAGCCCCTTTCACTCCTCACCCCTGCCTTCCCTTTAGTTCTCTCCCTGCACCTTCCTCACCTTTGCGACACCTGCACCCCTCAGTCCCCTTTAGCCCTCCTGGTGCTGGGACTGGAGCTGGGGTTGCAGTGCTGTTTTTACCAACATGCAGCATTCCTTCAGCCTGAGGAAGGGCTGAAGCTAGAGCCAGGGCCATGTGGTTACTGCCCAGCTGCTCCTGTGGTGGGTCATATGGAGCAGTTACTTCATGGCTTTGCTGAGGAGATGAGTGACAGGCAAATTTTTGGTGCTGCAGGACACATCTTAGGGGAAACTATGTTGAAGCCCATTCTGAAATGTCTCCAATTGCCCTTCTCATCCTGACAGGCTGCCGAACACCCATGTGTTGCTCCAGCTCATCCATGAAGAAACAGGCAAAGAAAATTGTTGTGGTGGAGCCAGTGTCCTTTGAAGACGTGACTGTGCATTTCATTGAGGAGGAATGGGCTCTACTGGACCTGGGTCAGGGAGCCCTCTGCAGGATGTGATGCAGGAGAATTATGAGTCTCTCAACTGGCTGGGTAAGGATTCCTGTCCCCTTAGGTATCAGAAGCTGGGTTGGGTCTGGAGCCACTTGGCTGAGTTTGGTTCAGGTTCCAATGTCAGAAATATCAGCCCCAATAGTGCTGGCTTCTGTGTGAGACACCTCTTCTGTGTGAGAACCTCCCAGGGAAAGCAGGTTCAGGCACATGACATAATGGCTCTTCCCATACTCAATGTGCTTCCCCACCATCTTGCCCTTGTTCTGCCTTGGCTGGAGGTATCTGTGGAAATGCTCAGGCAGGAATGGCAGGTGGCTGAGTTCTGGTGTTGGATCTGGATGCTGTTAGTGCCTGCAGGACCCTGGAAGGACGGTGCAGTTCCCAGAGTCCTTTCCTGGCTGTGGCTAATCTTTGTGACATGCTGGTTCCTGCCTGTGGTGTTGGGGCTGAGGGAGGGTTGATGAGGCAATTCAAGCTGTACGAGTGCTTTATGGGGTGTATTGCGGTAGTGCTTAAACGTGAAGACACTTTGGGCAAGTGACTTAGACTGTCTGTGCCCCAGTCCCCAAAATAGGCATTATAGCATGTCCCTGTTTCACAGGGCTGGTGAAAGACAAATACATTAATTAGGGGAGATGATCAGCTCCACATAAACACCCCGATAGCACAGTGGTGTCCTGGAGGTCCCAGGTCTTGCTGTGACTGATAAGCTTTGTTTCCTGTAATGACTGCAGTGCCATATGAATTGCTGCTAGTGCTGCAGTGTGTTGTTAGAGCTGCTCAGGGCGGCTCTTGTCAGAGCTCTGATGCCAGCTGCACTGGCAGAGTGTGCGGCTTGCCCATGCAGCACAGCTCAGGGTTATTGCTAAAGAAAGGCACAGGCTCCATTTGGGAACTAAGGTGCTCGGACAGGCTTGTTGTTGAAGGAGCAGACTAGTAATTCAGCTCCTTAGGCACAGGTATAGTAAGATAATACCTCCAATAATGGTACCTGCTCAGTTAGCAACCAGAACACTGCTTTTCAGCCAAACACCAACATGTCCCTTGTGTGACTTCTCCTTTCATATATTAACACAAACAAGGTGAACATTGCACTCTGGGTGTTGCTACTTCCCTTTTCCTTGTTCCCGTTTGTTAGAACAAAACATCTGTATCCATTATACCCTCATCCCCCCTCCTGTCTCTCTCCCCCCCTTCGCCCTCCCCCCCCGATTTGCACAAGGGTCAGTATGTTCCTCTGACATCTCTTAGGAGTGTGTGTTTGCAGGTACTGCAGAGATCGGTGTGTTCTGAATCCTCTTTACTCATCTGGAATGTGCTTACATGGTTAGCTGGTACTTAGTGTAAGGAGGTTAAAGACTAATCAACTATCCAATAAGCATTTGTTTATTGGGTAGTTTTTGACTACTCAACCCGTCGATAGGCATTTCCACATTCCTCCTTTGAAATGTACAAGAGCCCCAACAGGTTCTGGAATAACATGTGCCTTAAGATGCAATCTTACTGATCTAAGTCACAGAATACATTCCCTGCTGTGCCCTCGTCCTGCAGTGATACGTGGTTGCCTTTACTAGAATGAGAAAGACGCCAACAAAGAAGCTTGAAGACTTGTGGAGACAAATGTGGGCAGTGAGTCCATACAAATGTGAATGCAAAAGTGCAGCTAGAGTCTCAAAAAGAGGTTCTGGAGGAGGCAGAACAGGGGCTGTAACCTGGAACACTCCAGATACAGACAGGCCTGAGCTCTGGGACTCCCTCTTGCCTAGAACAAACAAGTGCCAGGGAAAGCTGAAAAGGGAGTCAGCTACATGACCTTGCTTCGCTCTTCCCAGCCATCTCTAATTCCTGCTGGGCCATGGAATGATGGCGGAACACAGGCTGGCCTCTCTTTAAGAGGAGGCAGCATATTCAGCCTATGTGTATCTGGGTAGAACACTGGCCCAGGGGAATGACTGGGGGCAGTGTGAGTGTGCAGAGCTTCTCTGGGGGTGAGACAGAAATTCTCAGAGTTATCTGAAATGGGAGGTTCAGAGCAATGGGTGGGAGCTGATGTGGCAGGGACCTGACATCAAGCTCTAGCGAGCCTGGTGATACAGGCAGGTGGAAAACACTGCCTGAGAACAGCCATAGAGGCAGGGGACAGGGCAGCCTTTACCTCTCGGAGCACACTATGGAAGACGTGGTTGAGTTGGGAGTGCTATATCCTGGGCAAGCACACTGGGGTCCACCCTGGGCTCCAGCCATAGTCCAGAAGGTCACTGACTTGGGTGTCCCAGAGGCAGGTCTTGGTGACACCATCCAAAGGAACCTCCAGCCCCTGTGCCACAGGATGGAGGTTGTGCTAAAGGAGTTCAAGCAGGAGGTCTCCACCCTCAGGATATGGGGCAGATCTGGTTGCAGAGACCAGCTTTCAGGAGCTGAGGAGATCTCTGCAGCTCTCAGAGATTTTAGAGAAGACTTGTCAGAGGGAGGACAGCAAGTTGCTCATGGTATCAGAAAACTGGGAGATAGTGGAGGCAGATATAAGACCACAAGACTATGAAAGTGGCCCTAGGGGGGGATTCCTCTATTTGTCCCTCTCCATTCTGCCACTGCCCATTTATTCCTCATCTTTTTTTCCCTTTCCTTAGAAATCCCTCTGGCCCGCCAGCAGAATGGTGCTTCTGTTGTGTCAGTCGCTAAAGTGGGTTGATGAATGAAGGGAGCACAGGGCCTTCTGGTGAGTTCATGGCAAGCTGCTGCTGAGATCAGTGCTGCTCTGTGGGGGCAGAAACAGAAGCCCGTTGGGTTGCTGGGTTAGCTGCTGCTGATGCCTCCTGCTGGTGGGAGCTGCTCTGAAACCCTGCATGGGCTGTGCTGTGGTAGCTGCTTTTTCAGGCAGCCCTTCCTTTGCTGGATTGTTCTACTGCTTCCGCTGTTCCCTAAGTGCCGCCTTTGTTCCCTCTAAAGTGTCTGCCTGGGCAGCTGCACATGAGGGTCTGAAGGGCCACACACCTAATGAGTAGAGCCACGCTGGTGGGGTTCCATTAATGAGGTGTCTCCTGGATCCTGCAGAGGTAGTGGAATAAAGTGAGGGGTGGGGGGTATATTGAGAGAAATAGGCAGAGGGTAGGAGGACAGTGGGATGAGGTGGAGATGGGGAGTTTGGGGTAGGGTTATAAGTGAGTAGTTAAGCTTAGGCTTATTGGGTAGCTGTCTACTCATCAGGTAGCTGAGTTGACTACTTGATTACCTCTCCGTCCCCCCCGTCCCCCCCTTGCTGCCTGTGTATCAGAGGAGCAAAGTTGGAGAGAAACAGGAGCAGGTGCTGGGGGGAGCACCATCTCTTTCCCCCAGCACCGTCTCTGTGGTGCCAGCTGTTCTCCCCCCCCCCCCCCCCCGCCGCACTGCAGGGGTTAGCAGCAGCCTCTGCCCACAGTGGACTCGGGCTGGCCGTGGGAAGAGGCTGTTCTTGTAGTAGCTCCTCTTTGGGGCTAGCTCCAGCCACTGTGAACAGGGGCTGTTTCATGGCAGCAGCCCGTGCCCATGGGGAGGCCCAGCTCCCTGCGTGAGCTGGGATTGAGCATGCCCAGGTCAATCCCAGCTTGCGCCAGTCTGGGACAGCTGAGGCTCTGCATTTTAAACGTAGTAATAGCCACTTGGCTCTTACTATATTTAAAATGCAGAGCTGCAGTGATCCCAACTCATCCTGCTATGGGGCCTACCCCCGCTGTGGCTCTGCAGTTTAAATGTAGTAGGAGCTGGGTGGCTCCTGCGAACCTGGGTCCTACTATATTTAAGCTGCAGAACCCTGGTGGTGGTAGCTCCTGGACTGGCACGAGCTGGGACAGAGCACCTTCCCTTATTGATTAATTGTGTAGTTGATACAAATAGTATCAACTACATGATTAGTCAGTTACGCCTCTTAATAGCCTTGGTTTTGGGCATCACAGCCCCAGCTGGGCTGCAGCTGCTGATGCCGGGGAGAGACTGCACTCTATCCCAGGCTCAGACTATGCTGAGGGGGAGCAGGCAGCACAGGGGGTAGGGTACCAAGATTTTGAGTGGATTGCTGTCATTCTGGGCAACTGAAGAGGGGATGCAGCTACGTGGGAATTGGGGTGCTGGGGAAATTTCGTTGTCTCATTAATGTCAGATTGAGGTCAATTCAAGCTCATCTTCCCTTCTCTTGTTGAGGCAACTATTAGGCTGGGATGAAGAGCTGGTAATTACCACCTGACTGTTGATGATATTCCTGGTATATTTCAGACGTCAAGCCCTGATTATGAAAAGCGGCAGTGAGCTCGCCAGCTGTGTGGCTTGGCACGCTGCGCATGCGCTGACCTCACTGCGCGGCCGCACTGGGCTAAAATCTACTTGCTGCGGGCGAGTAGATTGCCCTAATTGTTGAGCCCTGTTCATAATTATGTGATAAGGAGGGAGTATCGTGGGGCCCTCTCTGTTTTCCACTGTTAGAATTATAGAGCAAATCCAAAACAGTGAATTCTCTGCAGTTCTAGGCCAACAGATTTGTCATCTATCAGCTGGCACAGAAGTGCTTGCACTTGGCCAAGGTGTGTTTCAGTTTACTGCTGGTGGACATCTGGTGGGAAATGTTAGAAAGCCTGGGCTAAGAGGTAGTTTGATGAGAGGGATAAAGATCCAGAGCAGAGAGGTACAAAGGGCTGAGGGATTGTACATTATCAGAATTCAATTCAGGGTCTGATTTGGACTTTTTTTTATTGTAAAGCACTTAAGATGCTTTTGTAGAGACGTGTTAATAATCTGTGCTCTTTGTAGTGTTCTGAGAAGGTGGAGTATTTTTAAAGTGCAGATGAAGTTTAACAAGTGCAGGATCAGGCTCTGAATCGCTGGCAAGCCCACAGTGAACAAACTGAATAAACACTTCAGTCTTTCTGTTCTAGTGACCTTCTGAGTGGTGCACCCACAATGCCAGGTGAAAAAAAATAGCTCTGTGGTTTGTTGTGATTGGATTACTTTAAGAAGTTGCTTTCATGCATTTATTCTTTCAGGTTTTGTTTACAGCAGCACTTTAACTCGGCAGCGTGGTTGTGACAAGAGGGCTGGGAGAGAACTCTTCTGATGCCCTAGACCAGGGGTCAGCAATCTACGGCACACATGTCACTTATTTTGAGTGGCATGTGTGGCTCAACACCCCGCCTCCCCCCTAGGCAGGAGCTGGAGCTTTGCATTTGCCAAGCAGCTGCAGGCTAGAGCAGTGTTTCTCCACCTTTTTTTTTTTTTTTTTTTTTTTTTTTTTAAATAAAGCATCCCTTTAAAAAAATTATAAGTATTCCCAGTACCTACAGTTTTCTGACACACAATTTTTTTCAACTATTGCAACACACTTGTTTAAACAGCTTAATCATAGCTGGGCAGATGATGAAATTTTTGGCTGTAAAAAGTACAAAAATAATAAAGCGCTGTAAAACTTAAAAAAAAATCATTTTTCTCCAAATTTCAGTTGTTGACGTACCCTCCAGACTTCTCTCGAGTACTCCTAAATGTACTCGTACCACTATTTGAGAAAAACTGGGCTAGAGAACCAGCTCCAGCTTCCTGCTGGAAGGGCAAACAGAGATGAGGGAGGCATGGGTGCGTAGGTGTGCGGGTGGCATGATCATACACTGGGCTTCTTGTCTCTGGGGCTGCCGCTGCCGAGCCTGTGCATGTAGTTCCCAGGAGCTAAAAGGGTTAACCCCTTTCCTCTCCCTCCCCCTTTACAGGCTCTGCTTCAGGAGGGGGTGGGGCTGGAGCCACTCTGCAGATCCTGGGCTGGGCAGCCAGTCACAAGCTGCTGCCTCTGTGGGATGCCTGGGCTGCTCCCCACAGGGAGAGTGCAGAAGAACGGGGAGCCCCTTCCCCAGCACCCTGTTGCACCTGGCTGGGCTGGAACCAGCCCTGGGCTCCACCTGCCCCAGAGCAGCAGCCTGCAGGTGAGGGGTGTACCCCAGCAAAGGGCTGGGCACGGCAGGGAAGTGACTCTGTCTGTCCCCCCCCCCCCCCCAAGCCTCTCCTTGGCCCTGCGCTACTCCTGGGGGACTGTGGGTCCCAGCATACTGCCCTGCCATTGTGCACACTAGAGGTACAGGGATGTGGAGGTAGGAGGGGTGAAGGAGGATATGGGGGCAGGGGTTATACTGAGGTGAATGGGCAATGCAAGGGATCAGGTTGCGGGGCATCATGTGCTGTAGGGAGTGAAGCTGGAGCAGAAGGAAGATGTGAGGGGGCATATCATTTTACTTTGCAGAAGCTGCACTTTCCTTCACTTCCCACTTCTTTGACTCTCTCCCCAGTTAGCTATTTGGCTGCATTGTCACCTTCTCACCTTTTCTGCATTACTCTCCCAACCCCCTTCCAACTCCTTCTTGTACCCCCACCCCACACCTACTCCCACTGCCAGACTCCCTTCTAGACCCTGCTTTCCTCACCCACCTTACATCCCACCTCCCACCCAGTTCCTGCATCCATATCCCACTCTCTGGCAGCCCTATCCCACACATTGAGCCTCTCATTTTTGTCCCCATCCCGGAGCCTAAGGAGGTCCACCAAATCCACTAACTCCGGAAACCCAGAAAAGTAAATCTGGCCTATGGGAAGTCCTGAACCTCAGTCCCCCTGGCCCCCCTCGTCCTTTTCCCTTACCCAGTGAGGCCAGAAGAATGAGGTATGTCAGTTGGGGGACACATCAGTGAGGTTTGGGGATTTTTGTTGTTTTGCTTCTCATTTGTGTGGTCCCCAACAGATTTTTCTGTGGGTCTATGGCCCCGACCCAAAAAAGGTTGCCCACTTCTGCCATAAATAAAGAAAACATTGAAATCTTTTGTGTTGGACATAAATTAATATTTTACTTTATCTAAAATGAAGTTTGATAAACTAACATTATGTTAAAACTTAACAAAACAAATAGTCCTGCAGCACTTTAGAGACTAACAAAAATGTAGACAGTATCATGAGCTTTTTGTGCCCACAAAAGCTTATGATACTATCTACATTTTTGTTAATCTCTAAGGTGCTGCAAGACTAGTTTTTACAGACTTACACAGCTATTCCTCTGAAACATGAGTTAAAACTCTTAATCTATTTAATTTAAATTAAACCATTCTACCTAGCCGTAGCTGGTTCAGAAAATATGGTAACTATACCCAGCCTGCCTCTGTCTCCTCCCCTGAGCACACAGATCCATAAATAGAAGTGAATAAGTTAAATCTGGGTACACCACTTCTGAAAGGGTTGACGACCCCTGGTCTAGATAAACCACCTTCAGGAGGGGAGTAGCTCACAGCCTTGGGGATGCATTTACACTGGTGCTTCACAGTGCTGTGACCAAAGAGTCCATGCTGAATAGTGATTCTGAGCACCAATTCCTCAGGACATGGAGGTTCCACTTCTCCAGCAGGGTGCGCCCAGCCTGCCTCCATGACAGAAGGAGCCACACACTGCCCAGGGGCTCTGCCTAGTTCATAGCAAGGACATCCCAGAACGTGTAGTAGTGCTGCATGATCAGCCATTGTTGCTGTAGATTGGTTAGTGGGCATCACACAGAGCCCTTCTGAGGGCTTTGCCAGAGTGTGACGAAGCTCTAGCTGGTTTCAGGCGCCCGTGTTGACCACCAGGAGCACATCTCACAGGGCCACTCAGAGATTGGTCAATCTGGAAAGGAAAGGCTAGCAGTGTTCCCGCTAATCCAGGGGTGGGCAATAATTTTGGAAGGGGGGGCCACTACACAAATTTCAGAAGTAGCCATGGGCCAATCACAAGAGGTGGAGTCGCGGGCAGAAGGGGTAGAATTGAGAACTACCCTGCCAGAAGTTTTGCTTGGCCTGGGGGCCCTGCCTCCTGACTTCTGGCCAATGGAAAGGACCTGGAGCAGATGGGAAGGTGCTGGGGGCCAGAGTCCTCCCAGAGTTCTAAGTGAAGGCTTAGAATTCACATAACATGGCTGGCAGCACCTGCCCCTGCTGCTAACCTGTTGCCTGGCAGGCTCAAGCCCTTTGAATAGAAGCAGTTGAAAGGGCACCTCCTGTGCAGTTTCCAGGCAATGGGCCAGTGGGACTGAAAGCTGTGAGCCCTTTCAGAGGTGCAGTGCTGGGATTTGACTTATTTGCCTCGTTATACAGGTCCGAGTGCTGGTGATACTTTTTAAAGTAAAAAATAGTCCTATCTACAGCAGCTTCATTATTAAATAAATTAAGATGCAGATTATACCTTTTAGTGCAAGGGTTGGCAACCTTTCAGAAGTGGTGTTCTGAGGTTTAACTTATTCAAGGATCTGTGTGCCGGGGGACGGAGTGAGGAAGAGAGGCAAGGGCAGGTTGAGTACGGTGATCTTATTTTCTGAACCAGCTGCAGCTAGTGAGAATGGTTTAATTTACATTTATGAAACAGATTAAGCATTTTAACTTTCTCATGTTAGTTTATCAAACTTCATTTTAAATAAAGTAAAATATGTCCAACACAAAAGGTTTCAACGTTTCCTTTATTTATGGTGGGGTGGAGAACCCTTTTGGGGTTGAGGGTCACTGAACCACAGAAAAATCCGTTGGAAACCACCCAAGTAAGAAGCAAAAAACCTTCTCCAAAATCCCCGAACCTTCACTGACATGGCCCCCAACTAAGACACCTCACTTCCTGTGAGGCTGGGGCACCAGAGGTGAGGAGAAGGGATGGGGAGGTTCAGGGCTTCCCATAGACCAGATTTACTTTTCTGGAGTTTGAGTTACTGGATTTTATGGCTCTCCTTAGGCTCTGGGGTAGGGACAAAGATGAGGGGTAGAGCGTGCGAGACAGGGCTTCCAGAAAGTAGGATAGGGATGGGGTGCAGGATCTGGGAGGGAGGTAGGGTTCAGAAGCAGGCTGGGAGTAGGGTGTCTGGCCAGGTGGAGGGAGTGGGACTAAGGGAGGATGCAGTGTGTGTCCAGGAGCGAGGGTACAGGAACAAGGGAGGGTGTGAAAGCAAGCTTGGGGGAGGAGTGAGGGGATTAGGATGGGGGAAGTCTGGGCATGAGGGAGTAACCTTACCTATCTTCGTGTCCTCTTGTAACAAAGGCTTCAGTCATGCTGTCCCGGATGCTCTGGAGGGAGGTCCTGCTGCTGCAACAGCCACGCAGCCCTGGGGCCAGCCCTGGAGGCTGAAGGCGCTGCTGCGGACATGCAGCCTCGGGCTGGTCCCAGAGGCCAGCAGACCTGCTGCAGCAGACACGTGGCCCTGGGCCATGTGGCCACAGAAGTGATGCCTCCAGGGCTGGCCCCGGACCGTATGGCTACGGCACCCTTGTCCCTACTGAGGCATCACTGATGAGCCTCAGCCCCAGTGCTGCCTCCTCCCATGGTAGCCTAACCTGCTGCAGGGAGGAGGGAGCATTCTCCAGCAGCTGCGTGGGGGAGGAGTGCTGGGGCTGAGCTTCCTCCCCCGTACTGAAAATTAGCACATGTAGGTTGCTGACCCCTGCACTAGGGGGCAGGGCCTGGAACTTCCTCTGGGCTGGATCAAAGCCCTGGGTGGAGCAGATTTTGCCTGCCAAGAGGCTTTTGCCCACCTCTGCTCTAAGCTGTGTAGCATCACAGGTGATTAATCATCCACACCCAGTCAGTGAGCTCTGCACAGAGCTCTGAGCCTCTCACTGGGTAGGGCTGATTAATCATCTGTGAAGCTGTGCTGTCCTGCACTGAAGAGTGGTGTTGAAAACTCGCCCTTTATTTCATCCAGATGCTAGACTTAATTAGTGGTTATGATTTAAAACCAGTTTCGTTAACCAAAGGTTCTTCTGCTGCTAAAGGACCAGCCATATATCCAGGTCAATAAATAATTCAGATGTTATCCAAATATAACATGGTTGCCAATTCTTTATTCTGTGATGTCTAAAGGTTTCTGCAAGAGAAGAGAGAGAGGTGAGGGTTACAACTGCAGAAAGCAATAAAATACAAGCCCACATTTCAATGTTTCTGCATCAGGTTTGAACCAATGATGCAATAAACTGTTGGCTTGTTGAATTTCTGGTTGCTTCCAAAAGACTGGAAGGTCCTCTGTCCTTTGGTTAGAATGCTCCCATTAGTATACATCCATAGTCTGGAGATCAGTGCAGGGAAGAGGCCAAATGGAGTTGTTCTATCCTTTTATGCAGGGACGGGCAATAATTTTTTGCCAGGCCATACCGGAAGGAGTGGGGCCAGGATGCTTCGGGCTTCCCCAGTCATAATCTGGGGGTAAGGGAGCCCCTTTGTCCGCTCCTTCCCACTAAGCACCGTGCCCTGGCATTAGGAAGAGTTTCCGTGCTCCCCAGGCCAATCAGGGCCTGAGAACATGTGAAGCTTCCTCCTGCCCTGCCAGGAGCATGTGGCACTTCTAAGTGCCATGCGCTCCTCGCAGAACTGGGGTAGAGCGGAGGAAACTTTGTGTGCTCCCCCCACCCCCAGGCCAATCAGGGCTTGAGGACGGGGGAGCGTGAGAAGTCTCCCCCTGTTCTGCCAGGAGTGCGTGGCACTTTAAAGCGCCGCCTGCTCCTGGCAGGGCGGAGGAAACATTGTGTGCTTTCCCCCCCTACTCCCAGGTCCTGATTGGCCTGGGGAGGGGAGAGCAGCAGGACCCCTGTGGGTCGTATCACCCTGCTTGGCAGGCCAAATCCGGCTTGCAGAGGCCCTTTTGCCCACCTCTGCTTTTATATCTCTTTAGCATGTGAACAGCAGGATTCCTTCTATTTTTTTCATCCATGTGTGGAATGCATGTTGTTGTGTGCACTGACACATGCTCTTGTGCACCACAGGTAGAAACAAATCCCCTGGATTTCATAGATACTTTTTAAAAGTCTCCACTGTGTATAAAACACACACAGTGTCTGCGTCTAGACTGGCATGATTTTGCGAAAATACTTTTAACGGAAAAGTTTTTCCGTTGAAAGTATTTCTGCAAAAGCACGTCTGTCTAGATTGGCAAGGATGCTTTTGCACAAAAAGTGCTTTTGCGCAAAAGCATCCGTGGCCATTTTAGCCATCGGGGCTTTTTTGTGCAAAACAATTCTTCCCTGTCTACACTGGCCCTCTTGAGCAAGTATTCTTGCACAAGAGGGCTTTTTCCCGAGCAGGAGTGAAAGTATTTGTGCAAGAAGCACTGATTTTGTACATTACAGAGTCAGTGCTCTTGCGCAAATTCAAGCGGCCAGTGTAGACAGCTAGCAAGTTTTTGCGCAAAAGCGGCTGCTTGCCAGTCTAGACGCACCCATAGAGAGAGAGAGAGAGAGAGTGTGTGTGTGTGACAGTGGGTGTCTTTGTGGGTGATGCAGACAGGTTGTGTGTGTGAGAGAGGAACAGAGGAGTCTGTGTGTGTGGTGGCTGCTGCTGGGCAAGTTTCTGAGAAACCCAATGAGCTGTTTCCTTACGACACAGCAAGCTCTGTCCCTGTGCCCTGTTGTTTCCCCTCCCCTTGCTCAGCGAACAGAGGAAGGGAGAGAGAGACAGTGTGAGCTGGCTGCTGGGGAAATCTCAGATTCAGTATAGGTATTTAAAAGAGTAGCTGAGTCAATTACACTCAGTGCTGGAGAAATGTTCAAATGACAGCAACTCAGAATTCTGAGCCAGGCTGTGTCTTCTCTCCCTTGCTCTGCAGAGTTGAGGTACAGGGGCAGGGGACACCCTGACATCAACACTGACACACACACACACACTCACTCACTCACTCACTCACTCACTCACTCTCTCTCTCTCTCTCTCTCTCTCTCTCTCTCTCTCTCTCTCTCTCTCTCTCATGCGCACGCTACACATAGCTATCAGGAAAGTCCCTCCCAGGAGCAGCTACAGTATGGTTATGGTAACCATATTTTCTCAACCAAAAATGGGGACACTTTAGCCATGCCCCTTGATCCCATTACCTAGGCCCTGCCCACCTACCACAGGAAGTCTGTGGGTAGTACTTCTGGGGTCAAGATGGACACATGATTGAAAGTAAAGGGTGTCATGTGACCCCTGTAAGAACTCTTTCTACCATCTTCTATCCAAAGAGATCGGTTTGGACCCATAGTAGGGCCTCATGCAACTATACTGCAATTGCATTAACCCGGGCCCCAGACGTAGGGTCCTGTGATGAGACTGCAGCCCTAAGGGTTCAACCTCAATTCAAGATGAGATCCAGGATCTGAACCCTATTACTTTGCATTTGACTAAGGGCCTGAGAGTCATTCAGAACTATCCCACAATTTCATGGGACAATGTCCTTAGTCCACTTAATGGATGATTCTTACCAATTCCAATTAACTGGGGGCTGTTTTAGCCCTGCAGGGGGGCCATTACAGACAGGGTTTGCTCTTGTTCAGAGTAGCCCCTGTCGGTGGGAGACCCAGGGTCCCTGCAGGCAGGGACTGCACTTGTGTGTGGAGCTGCCTTTCTCTGTTGGAAGTCCAGCCTGCGGTGGACAGGGGTTGCTCCGGAGGGGGAGTTGACCCCTCAGGGTCTAGTAGCTGGCCCCTCATGGTATGTCTACACTGCAGCATTTTTCCAGAAAATGGCTGTTTTTCCGGAAAAACTATCCTTACGTCCACACTACTATTCTGTTCTTTCGACAGAAAGTCTAAAGAATGGAGGGGATTTTCTGACAGCAGTAAACCTCTTTCTATGAGAGAGAAGCCGTTTTCTGAAAGAGCTCTTTCGGAAAAAGGTGTGTATGTTTGTGGAAGAGGCTTTTTTTTCCCCAAAAGAAGAGGCCTCCAGAAATAGCTAACCTGGTGGACACTGTCCAAACTAATCACAACTTTATAGTTCCTGTCTTCTGCCAGCTCTTAAAGCTGCATGTACCCTGGACAAGCCTTGTGGCAGGAAGCTGGCCCTGGGAGCAGCACCTGACTGTGTGGCTCTCTGCCACAGGCATTGCCATTCATGGTCAAGCCAGAAGCCCCCCAAAATTCCCCTGACCTTCACAGGGAGGAACAGCAGGGCTCTCAGGACGCTGCCAAGAGTAGCAAATGGTATGCGCCCTCATAGTCCAGACCAGAGATCCTGTCCCTCCTCAGGCTAAGGGGGGAGGAGGAGACCCTGAATGATCTTCGCCCCCAGTGCTGATAACACCGACATCTATGGGTGCATGGCCAAAGCCCTGGCAGAGAGGGGACACTCCCCCTTGGACCTTGGAACAGGTCTGGAGTAAAGTTAAAGAGTTCTGCCAGGGCCAGGCCAGGGAGCACAGTTCTCACTCTGGGTCAGGACCCCATTCCTGCCCCTGCTACCAGAAGCTCCACCAGATCCTGGGGGGGGAGCCCTTTCCCCACCCATGGTGGTAGACTTGGGGCTTGAGACACCTGTTGCCCACGCTGAGCTCACTGTGGAGGAGGAGGATGAAGGACAGCAGGCCAGATGGAGGAAGACACGGCCAGCACTGTGATGCTGACCCTCGAACTGGTATCCCAGGGCCTGGACGTGTCACAGGCATTCTCTGACTGCATGAAGAGATCATCAGGTGAGAGCTCTCAGTTTTACACACACACAGGGCGGGGGAGGCGGGCACAGAGGGGAGGGGGTGCGACTGTCACTTGGCCTTCTTGGCCTGGGCATCATATTCTTTCAGGGCATGTGGAAGCATGTGCAGCACCAGACTGCTACAAAGCCTCCAGAGGCAGTCCCGGAGCACTCCCAGGATCCTGTTCACAGACTCGGGAAGCCACACACACGTCTGGCCCCTGGGGAGGATGCCCTGCCATCACCATCCACCACTGGAAGCAAACTTGGCATAAGGGTGCGTGCATGACCTCATATACCCTGAGAAGATGCAGGTGTGTGCGCAGGCCCAAAGGAGGGCCAGGCTGCTCCAGGCCCCTCTCCCACCCATGGGAACCCACTGTGGCTGTACACTTCCCTTGTGTGCTTGTCTATGGGGGACAGAGGGGAGTGGGCAGCATGGTGCCCTGGGCACTTGGTGTGGCAGGGCTGCTGTGCAGGCCACACATGGCCTTGCTCCTGGGACATCCCTGTCCTCTGGGCCAAGGACTGTTGGTCACTGCTCACAGAGGAGGGCATGGCCTCAGGGACAGTTTCTGCATGGATGACTGACCGCCTCTCCCTCTATTCTCCACAGCCAGACCAGGCATTGCTGAGGGGTGAACCTCCTGAAACAGCATGTAGGCATCCTGTGCAACATGCAGCAGGCCCTGGCTCATAAGGTCCGGGAGAATGCTGAGTGGTGGAGCGGCATGTGGGACCAGCCTGTGTGGCAGGGTGACAACATGTATGCCATCATGTGTGAAATGATGGCACACCCAGCTGCTCTCCTTGCTCCTGCCTTCCACCCTTCTGCCCTCCTGCTATGCATATTCCCCCTGCCTCCCAAGTAATACCTCTGCTCCCACCCCTGCTATGCCTATGCCCCTTTCCTCTGCCCCCGTCATCCCTGCCTCCAGCCCCCCCCTTCATGGTATCCCCCTGCTTGTCCCAGATTCCATCAACCCCAAGTTTGTTGAGGTTCCTTGACCCGAGGTGGCACTTCCAGCCGCCCCTCATGCCAGTCCCAGCACTGAGCCCCACTCATTTCTCCCCCCTCCAAGTTCTCAGCCCCCTTCCTCCCCAGTTTATTTTATTGAAATAAAAATACAAAGATTGTTTTGTTAAAATCAAAACAGGTGTGTTGAGACTGAAGGGAAGAGGGGAAGGGAGGGGTTGTGGTGGGAAAGGGATAGTGGAGCAAGGCACAGGCTCCTAGTGGGGAGGCCCTGGGGAGAGTTACTGAGTTACTTTCCCTCAGGGCCTCCCAGATGCGCATCCCCAACTGATGGGCTTAGAAGATGGCAGTTAAACACAGCTGCTCGAAGGCCCTCTCTTCATGGCTGGCCTCTGCCTCCCACTGCAGTAGGAAGACCTCCCCCTTCTTCATAATGTTGTGGAGGACACAACACACCAACACCACCTTGGGGATGTCATGCTCCCTCAAGTGCTCCTTCAAGAGGCACCTGAATCATGCCTTGAGGTGCTTGAAGGCACACTCCACCTAGATTTGGGCCTCACTGAGGTGGATATTGAATTGGTCCCTGCTGGGGTCCAGGTGGCCTGTGTACACCTTCATCAGCCACAGAATATGGGGGTAGGCGACATCCCCCATGATGCACAGTGGCATCTGCATGTCCCCGACCCCAAAGTCAAGGTGGGGGAAGAACGTGCCCACCTCCAGCTTGTGGTACAGGCTACAGTTTCTAAAGACTCGGGCATCACGTGCCCTGCCCGACCACCCGACAAAAATGTCTGTGAACTGTTCACAGTGGTCGACCAGGGCCTGCAATGCCATTGAGAAGTAGCTCTTGCGGTTTACGTATTGAGCTGCTCGATGATGTGGTGCACGGATTGGGATGTGGGTTCCATTGATTGCTTCACCGCAGTTAGGGAACCCCAGGACAGCAAATCCTGTGATGATTGGATCCAGGTGTCCCAGGCGGATGATCCTGTGCAGCAGGATGGAGTTGATGGCCCTCACAACATGCAGAAGGAGACAAACACACAAAACAGAGAATGAGAGTGCTTGAGCCTTGGGAGGTATCTGTCCCCTTCTCCAGACAACCCAGGAGCCACCCCCTATCAGGTCGCTCCCCAGCAGCAGGGCTGTGTAAGAGCGGGACAGCACAACTTCCTGGGGATGGAGCTTCCCCCCAACCCACTCCTGTATCCTTTTGCTAGGGTACCCCTTTCCAGGACTCCCCCTCCCCCCACACAGATGCTGCAGCCCAAGAGTGCCTTACCTCCATAAGGAGGGTTTTGATGATGGACCTCCCCATGCCGAACTGGTTGCCCACTGACCAGTAGCTGACTGGGGTGGCAAGCTTCCAGATGGTGATGGCAACCCGCTTCTTCAAGGGGATAGCATGCTGCAGGTGGGTGTTGCATTGTTGGAGGGTAGGGGCAAACCAGGCACACAGCTTCAAAAAGGTGGCCTTGCACATGTGGAAGTTTTGGAGCCACTGCTGGTCATCCCACCACTCCATAACCAGCCAGTCCCACCAGTCAGAACTGGTGTCCAGCCTCCAAAAATGTCTCTCCACTGTTGGGTGCAGTTGCATGGGTCTTGCTCCTGCACAGAGGAAGAGGATCTTAAGGATGAGTTCAGTGTCAAGCTCATGCAGGTCCATGAAGCCAGCATGCACAAACTGCTGCAGAAACTGCAGCATGGCAGTGTGGGGCCGTTACATGGCATGGGGCAGCTCCGGCTCTGTGTCATGAAGAATGCTGTGGCGTCCAAAAGCTGGGCAACCGGACCACGCACTGCTAATGCTTTGCTGTCCTTCAGAGAGGTAGGCAAGCAAGTAGCAGAAGCAAAGAAACAGATGTCCAGGGGGGTCCCTTTAAGCGCATCTCTCAGCTAGCCTTAGGCAACAGCACTCAGAAGCAACTGTTGACTTAATGCCATGCCTGAACTGGTTCCAGGTGGCCTTATATATGATTGCTTTTTCAATGTGCTTTTGCTGTGTAGATGCTCTCTTTCAAAAAAAATTTCTAGAAGATCTCTTCTCAAAAAACTTCTTTTGAAAGAAGCTTGCAGTCTAGATGTAGTCTCAGTCAGAGGCATGCATGCAGATACACACAGACCTTCAAGAACACAAGAATCAAATCATCACCTTAAAATAAGTGATTTTTATTACAAAACAAAAGACAAACTTGATAAAACATACTTGGATGCTAGATGTTACAGAGCAACTAAGGAAAACAAAACAGAGAAAAAAACTTGGCACAATCCTTTGATGGTAAAGGGGGAGGGAAGGCATAGAATCACAGAGCAGGTCAAACCAAACCACAAAATAAAGAAAAATTACCCTGAACACAACTGGATTCACATTTCCCTTGTACTTGCTTCTAATTTTCTCTTTGTTCAGTCAACTCTCATGCCCTGAATTCCATGGGGGTTCGTGGTAGTTCTGCCTGGGTTTAAATGATTCTGTCTCTCTCAATTCCTGGTTTAACTCTCCCACACAATAAAAACAGGCAGGGAATATATCCAATTCAAATTTCAACCTTCTATCTCAATTGGTTCTCTCGGCCCTCTGGCTTACATCTTTGCTAGGTACCTGAGTTAACCCCTTAGTCACTGGGTGCTGGTCAGCACTCCTCCTATTCATGACACCAGAGGTGCCTCTATTTTAGTGGTTCTCAAACTTTTTTGCCTGTGAACCACTTGGCTCCATGTAAATCTTTCCACGAACCACCAGTTGATAATGGACACTCACCGTTAATTACATAATTATGCCTGAGCTGTTTTGCTAGTGCTGCAGCTAGGGAGATGGGTTTAATTTAAATTATTAAATTAATATAATATTAATATTAAGTGTTTTAATATTATCATGTTAGTTTATCAAACTTCATTTTAAATAAAGTAAAATATTAATTTATATCCAACACAAAAGATTTCAATGTTTTATTTATGGCAGGGGTGGGGAACCTTTTCTGGGTTGGGGGTCATTGACCCACAGAAAAATCAGTTGGGGTTCACACAAGTGCGAAGCAAAAAAATTCCTCCCAAAACCCCCAACCCTCACTAATGTGGCTCCCAACTGAGACATCTCACTCCTCTGGTGCTCCAGTCCCACAGGACGAGGGGAAAGGACTTCCTGTAGGCCTGATTTACTTTTCTGGGGTTCTGGAATTAGTGGATTTTATGGGCCTCCTTAGGCTCTGGGATAGGGAAAAAAGGAGGGGTTCAGTGGGCAGTATAAGGCTGCCAGTGAGTGGGATAGGAATAGGGGTACATGATCTGGGAGAGAGTTGGGGTGCAGAAGAAGGAGCGGTTGTGAGGTCTGGGTGGGTGGTAAGGCAGCATGGGTGTCTAGCCAGGTGGAGGGAACAGGAGCAAGGTGGGGGTAGGTGTCTGGCAAGGAGGTAGGGTACAGGAGTAAGCTGGGAGTAGGGTGTCTGGCCAGGAGGAGGGTGCAAGTACAAGGAATGGTGTCAGAGCAAGCTGGGAGTGCAGGGTCTTGGTGGCGGGAGGGTAGCCAGTGAAGGAGATTGGGGTGCAGAGGTCCAGATATGAGGGGGAATGTTTACCTGGCTTTGCGCCCTCTTATGTTATGGAAAGTTTCTGGACAGTAGGCTGCTGTTCCTCTAGTGGGGTGGGGAGAGGGCAGGGAGCTCAGGCTCATACACACATAGCGGGGAGCTTTTGCAGCTGCGAGGTTGCAGTACCAACTCTGGCTTCCTGCTCAGAGGCATGGCGGGGGAGGGGTGTGTGTGAAGAAAGCCCCAATCCTGGCAGACTGGTTCAGACAGAGCAGCAGAATGAGCAGCTCCATGCGCTCCTGCTCCCCCAGTAAAGGGTGGGGAAGAGAGAGTGGCAGTGCACGGAGTGCACTTGCTGAGCCTGAGTATGCTCCGAAGGGGTGCCATCTCACCAGCCAGGCCCTGTGTCGAGACTCAGCAGCCCAAGACTCAGCAGCCCAAGTGCCGAGATCTGGGAGTGGCTTTGGTGGCCATTGTAACAAAAAATAAGTGGTTGCCTGCACATGTTGAGGAGAAGGCTGCACAGCTGGACCAGGGGCCCCGCATAACAGAATCAGTCCTGCGGGGGAAGAGAGGAGGCTATGCAGCCCAAAGTGGTGGGTTAGGGGGTGGCGGAGGCTCACTGGGTGGTGTGCTGGAATGCAGGGAAGTCCAGAAGCCACCCTAGCTGCCCTCTGGCACAGTGCCAAGGCAGGCAGCCGCCTACATGATCTGTGGGGAGGGCAGAGAAAGACTGTGGCTGCTGAGCCGCACACTAGGGGATGATTCTCTGTGAGTTCTGCCAGCTGGGGGAGGGAAATGGCAGTATACTGAGTCATTTCCAGCTTGCTGCTCCTCCAGCAGGGCTTTCCAGGACATTTTGCTATTTGATGGGAACATCAGGACAGAGTATTTAAATTCAAGACTGTCCTGGCTTTTCCGGGATGTACGGTTGGCATAAGTATGGTGCAAGGTGGTGGGAGAGGCATGTCCATGCAAAGCTAGCAGCATGTGCTCTCTGCTGATCAGCTGGCTGGTGTGTGAATCTCACTTGCTTGGCTGCATGTGGCTGTACCTTACAAGGAACACAGGTGGAGAGGAATTAATTGTTCCAGCACTGTGAATTGAAAAGCACAGGGGCTAGATGGAGTGTATTGTCACATAAGCTAGTCACATGCCCATGGCTGCTCTGATGAGCCACGGCAGGCATTCCCATGGACTTTTTGGGCAGATAGTGAGTAATGTCCATGGGAGATGAGATTTGTTTTTTCTTGATGGAGCATCAATCTGAATGTTCCATTCACAATGTGCTGGCTGGACTGGATGGAAACTACCTTGTGCTTCCAGCAGAAACCATATTTCAAACACACATGCCTGGTTCATATTCATAATTTGAGGTACAAAAATGATGTACCTCAAATTGATGTATATAAATTGGATAATCATATTCACCACATCAGAACTTTCCCATTGACACTGCAAATGACACACTTTGCACAAGGCTTGTTGCAATTGTGTAACAGTGGTAGCACAGTGACCTATATGTTCATATTTCAATCCTTTAATGTCACGGGGGAATCTTCCCAGCACTCAGTGGTCTGACAAGGAGACTGGTTGAAGATGTGAGGAATGCACCCCACAAGATGTAAAATGATTCTCTGCAGCTGAGGGTGTGTAACTGAGCCACCTCCACCCAGACATAGGTGAAGGAGGTGGGGGATCTGGGCACCCAAGGAAGGCTGGGAAATCACACAAGTAAGCTGCTATTGCTGGCTGAGTAGAACTGAGGCAGCAGAGGGGGAGCTCAGTTGCAGCAACAACCACACACTCCAGAGAAGCAGCACAGCCTAAACTGCAGGAGCAGCATCTGTTATGGGCTGCTGGCAGGGCCCACCCAGACACAGACACAGGCAGCCAGGGGTTGTGGATCAGGTGTGTGGGAAGGGTCTGAAGAAGCCACCCAGGGATTCTCTCAGCAGTCCTGAGGGAGTGGACAAGGTGTTGACCAAGCCATGCTCAGCTGCCCCCTCTGCCTGTGGCTGTGCAAGCCAGTGACCCTGATGCACTACCACCGATGAGCCCAGCCCTGGATCAACATAGTGCTAGACAACCTGTTGGAAAAGTGGCTGAAGGAGGAGAGCCAGGCTGTGCAGTGATCACAAGCCTTGAGCAGCCATGTGGGCTGGGGAGGAGGGGGAGGGGGGACTGAGCTCCCATCAGGGAACAGCAGTGCAGTGATATGCTGTCTGGAGGCTTTCCCTGCTGCTCTCTTGGTCCTGCCAATGGGAGCAGTGGGGATGGTGCTTGGGAGCAATGGGGGGTAAAGCCAGGTAAGCACCCCTCCCTTGTGCACAGACCCCTGCACCCCAATCCCCTCTCACTCACCTCTGCCAAGACCCTTTCACCATCCTGTGTTCCCCAGGTGAATCCCTGCTGTATCCCTGAGTTCATTGGAGATCTCACTCCACCTTCCTACCTTCAGTGGGTCCCTTATCTTGCCTTCCTAATGCAGGAGCCAGCTCCATCCCTGAGGCATCTGTGCTGGCTGTCTCGCTGTTCCTAGGGTAGGCAGGACTTGAACCCACCACCCTCTAGGCAGATACCTTATCCCCTACTCTACTCCAGAACCTACCCCACCTCTCTACCTTCAGCAGATCCCTCATCCTGTGTTGGCTGTCTGGTCACTCCAAGGGTGGGAGGGGGGACTTGAACCCACCTTCCCTTGCTCCTGCACCCTTCCACCTGGCCAACCACCCTGCTCATAGCCTGCTTCTGCACCCCATCTCCCACCCAGACCTCCCACCCTCACCCCCCTACACCTCACCTCCTGCCCAGATCCTGCACCCCATCCTACTCTCTGGCAGTCCTGTCCCATACACTGAACCCCTCATTTTTGTCCCTACCCCAAAATCCACTAACCCTGGAACCCCAGAAAAGTAAATCTGGCTTATGGGAGACCCTGAATCTCAGTCCTCCCTGTCCCTTCCTCTTGCCCTGTGGGGCTGGCACACCAGAAGAGTGAAGTGACTCAGTTGGGAGCAATATCAGTAAGAGCTGGGGGGGTTTGGAGTTTTTTTGCTTCTTATTTGTGTGGTGCCAAACTGATTTTTCTATGGTTCAGTGTCCCCCAACCCCAAAAAAGTTTCCTTCCCCCTGCCATAAATAAAGAAAACATTGAAACCTTTGTATTTAAATTAATATTTTATTTATTTAAAATGAAGTTTGACAAACTGAAATGAGAAAGTTAAAAAGCTTAGTCTGTTTAATAATTTAAATTAAACCATTCTCTCTACCTACAGCACTAGCAAAATTGCTTAGACGTAATTATGTAATTAACGGTGAGTTTCCATTAACAAGTGGTGGTCTGTGGAAAGGTTTGCATTGAGCCAGGTGGTCCATGAGGTGTGCAGTGGAGAGAACCCCTCCCCTGCTCCCGGGAGATGGCATGGCCCAGAGCAGGAGGGTTAGATCTTGGCAAACCAGTAAATGCAGGCTCTTCGCAGAGATGTAGTAAACTGCTGTCTTAAAAGTTTCTGGAGTACAGCTTTTGTTAAGATGGGTCACAAATCCTTCTCGGCCCTCTGTTCATAGCACTTCAGTCTGAAGTGAAGAGCAGGACTGAAGACCAAAATGGAGGAACCTGTGGGATATTTTTATGACCTTGCCCATGCAGAGGGAAATTCAATGTTCTGTCTGAAGGTATCTCCCAAAAGGGAGTTGACCACATGATCAAATTACCTGTCCTATGTCCTTTTTAGGCAGCCATCCATGGGTATATTTGATGGTCTGTAGGTTTGCAGCAATATCCTCAGGTGTTTGTTAGCAACACTTAAGGGCCATTGTCCATGAAACATAGCTATTCACTGAGCACAGTGAATTAATTCACTGAGTGCCCACAATAGGTGAGCAACACTGCTGCTTGTCTCCCAGTCACAAACATTTAAAACACAAGTAGAGCGCCAATACTCATAACTTTACATACCGAACCTCTAATACATGCATATGAGTAGCATAAATAAAATCAAAAGCTAAAGCTTACCTCACTTGGCCCACTTTGCACAGAATTTGGAGCAAACACAGAATAGTAGGTGCAACAATGATTTGCATGTTCCTATTAAAATCTAATAACATCACACATTCACACAGGTGAGTAATCCACTAAACTGACTCAGAAACCAATTTCTGTGTCCTCATAGCAAGTGTCACTTGTGCATTTTCATCAAGACTAACCCTTAGCCTGTTTTCAACTTCATTTGGGGGAAGTGGGGAAGCCAGATTTTCTCTTCTGAGGAAGGGTTGTGAGGAAGGAGGATGAACTCAGCTCATGATTATTCAACCTTTCCAGCTATTATTTGGCTGTGTCTCCCCTTTTCTATTCTCCTTTCAAATTTTTCCTTTCAGCTCAGCATAGAGAATGACTCCTGAATTTTCTCTCTGTCCCAGCAGGTGATGGGACAGGGAGTAAAAACAATGAGGAGAGTCTTCAGCAGGAAGGACTAGAGCCAGTGGCTCCATGCGGGATGCTATTGGGAAGATCTGAAGGACATGTTTCCCAAATACCTGAGCAGGGAAAGACCTGTCAGAGTCAGCATAGCCCAGAAAGGCAGCAGGGAAACCATCCAGGAGAGGGACAGGGGAAATCCTGTCATGGGAACAGAGGGGTGAAAAGAAACACAGAAACTGTTCAACAGAAAATCCCTCATCAACAAGCACCCTACACTTGCAATGAGTGTGGGAAAGTCTTCCAACGGAGACAAGCCCTTGTTTTACACCAGAGAATCCATACAGGGGAGAAACCCTTTGACTGTTCTGTGTGTGGGAAATGCTTCAGTCGGCGCTCCGTTCTTATTATTCATCAGAGAATCCATACTGGAGAGAAACCCTTCAACTGCTGTGATTGTGGGAAAAGCTTCAGTCAGAGGTCAGAGCTCATTAGACATAAGAGAATCCACACAGGAGAGAAACCATTCAGCTGCTCTGTGTGTGGGAAAAGCTTCAGTGGGAGCACGTACCTGGCTATACATCAGAGAATCCACACAGGGGAGAAACCCTATGACTGCTCTGTATGTGGGAAAGGCTTCTGTCAACGCTCAGTCCTGATTAAACATCATAGAATCCACACAGGGGAGAAACCCTTTGATTGCCCTTACTGTGGAAAAAGTTTCAGTGTTCGTTCAAGTCTCATTAGTCATCAGAGAATCCACACAGGAGAGAAACCTTATAACTGTTCCGAGTGTGGGAAAAGCTTCTGTCAGAACACACACCTGATTAAACATCAGAGAATCCACACAGGGGAGAAACCTTTTGACTGTTCTGACTGTGGGAAGAGTTTTAGTGGGCACTCAAGTCTTGTTAGACACCGGAGAACTCACACAGGAGAGAAACCCTTCAACTGTTCTGACTGTGGAAAGTGCTTCAGTCAGCACTCAAGTCTTAGTAAACATCAGATAATACATACAAAAGAGACACCCTATAACTGCTCTGACTGTGGGAAAAGCTTCAGACAGATGTCAAACCTTGTTACACATAGGAGAACCCACACAGGAGAGAAACCATTCACCTGCTCTGAGTGTGGGAAAAACTTCTGTCAGCGCATAAGCCTTATTAAACATCAGAGAATCCACACGGGAGAGAAACCCTTTGAGTGCTTTGACTGTGGGAAAAGCTTCAGTCAGCGCTCAAGTCTTATTAATCATCAGAGAACTCACACAGGAGAGAAACCTTTTAACTGCTTTGAGTGTGGGAAAAACTTCAGTCAGAACACACACCTTATTCAACATCAGAGAATCCACACAGGGGAAAAACCCTTTGAGTGCTCTGACTGTGGGAAAAGCTTCAGTGGGCCCTCAAGTCTTATTAGTCATCAGACAACCCACACAGGAGAGAAACCCTTCAACTGCTCTGAGTGTGGGAAAAGCTTTCGTATGAGCTCACACCTTGTTACACATTGGAGAACCCATACAGGAGAGAAACCCTTTGTGTGTTCTGACTGTGGGAAAAGTTTCAGTAGGCACTCAAATCTTAACAGTCATCGTACAATCCACATAGGAGAAAAATCCTATAACTTCTCTGACTGTGGGCAAAGCTGCAGTGAGAGTGCAGACCTTGTTAGGCATAGGAAAGTTCACACCAGAGAGAAACTTTCAACTGCTCTGTCTGTGGGGAAAACTTCTGTCCATGCGCAGACCTGATTAAACATCAGAGAACAGGTGAGAAATCCTATAACTTCTCTGATAGCAGGAAAAAGTTCATTCAGAGCTTAGACATTGTTAGATTAAGGACAATGCACACAGGAGAGAAACCTTTAATTTCTCTGACTGTGGCAAAATCTTCAGTCAGAACACAAACTTCATTGAATATCTAAGAATCAAGATAGGTTAGAATCCCCTATAACCTAAGTTCCCTTTAAGCTGTGTTGCCATGCAGCCTATTAAGTGCTATTCCAGTGCTTAGGGCTGTGATGGGGAGAGATGCCTCTACCCATTGGTCTCAGTCCTAGACCAGACTTGTCATGGCTGAGGGAGGATGTTTGGCTATCCCGCAGTCCCAGCCCCAAAGCTGCCATGGCAAATAAAGGTACCTTTCTTCTTCCCTCTCACAGCAGCACCTGAGCTGGAGGAGAGAGAGCTGGTGGGATTCTCTTTGCTCTACTGTAGCCTGAATCTCATACCCCTCATCCTTGGCCCACCATAGAGCCCACACTCCCAGGTGGAGCCCTCAGACTCCTGCTCTCCCACTCTTTGACCCAACATTCAGGGATCTATGGATTGTCCTCTGCATCAACCCTGTATTAATAGCCTTGGATTTCACTAAAGAATTTATCTTGCAGACCCATCCTGGACAATGATCCCTCGCTTTCACAGGCCTTGGGAGGTAGGCCGGTCCTTGCCCACAGACAACCCGCCAACCTGAAGCATATTCTCACCAGCAACTATATACCGCACCATAATAACTCGAACTCAGGAACCAATCCTTGCAACAAACCTCGGTGCCAACTCTGCCCACATATATACACCAGCAACACCATCACAGGACCTAACCAGATCAGCCATACTGTCACTGGTACATTCTCCTGCACATCCACCAACGTAATATATGCCATCATGTGCCAACAATGCCCCACTGCTATATACATCGGCCAAACAGGACAGTCCCTACGTAAAAGAATCAATGGACACAAATCTGATATTAGGAATGGCAACATACAAAAACCTGTAGGGGAACACTTCAATCTTCCTGGACACACAATTGCAGATCTAAAAGTAGCCATCCTGCAGCAAAAAAACTTCAGGACCAGACTTCAAAGAGAAACTGCTAAGCTACAGTTCATCTTTAAGTTTGACACAATCAACTCTGGATTAAACAAAGACTGTGAATGGCTTGCTAACTACAAAAGCAGCTTCTGCTCTCTTGGAATTCACACCTCCAGATCAGCTGCTAGAAGTGGGCCTCATCCTCCTTGATTGGATCCACCTCGTCATCTCCAGCCTGATCCTGGCCTGCATATTTATTCCTGCCTCTGGAAATTTCCACTACATGCATCTGACGAAGTGGGTCTTTGCCCACGAAAGCTTATGCTCCTACACTTCAGTTAGTCTATAAGGTGCCACAGGACTCCTCATCGCTCTTGCAGACAGATGCATCAAAGTTGGGTTGGAGCCAGTTCTATTGCAAATATTTGGGGAAGAGGAGCATCCTGTACTAAACCTCAGCAGAAAATTCCTCCTGAGGGAATGTAAATATGATGTGGTTGAGAGAGAGTGCCTCAGTGCTGATGGCCTGTCATGCATGCACTGCTTAACATGCCAAGTTACCCAATCCTTGGGTGTTGAGCAGGCAGGGAGGATATGTGACAACCCTAAGCTGGCTTCCACACACTGATGGAGGGAAGACAAGCTGGGGCTTGGGTGAATCATTGTCTCTTCCCTAAATAAAAAAAAATCTCAAATCTAACTGCAGCATAATCAGTCAGGCACCTGGGGTCAATTAAAGCTTGCTAGAAGCTAGGGCTGATTAGACACCTGCAACCAATTAAGGCCTGTGATGCCACTTTAAAATGTGTCTCCCAGGCAAAGGTGGGGGGAGGGTGAGAGTGAAGGATAGGAAAGTGATGTGTGCAGGAACTGTGTAGGTATGAATAGAGGACTGACGAACAGGTACCAAAGGAAAGGTGCTGGGAGGGATCTTCGGGGAAGTGGCCCACAGATAAGCTGCCAGATTGAGAGTGACAGTAACTCTGCCTGTTGCCTATGCCCTAGGGTCCCTTGGCCATAACCCAGAGTAATGGGAAGGCCTGGGTTCCCCCCAAACTTCCCCACAACATTTTAAAATCTGCCTTGAGAAGAGAGATCAGGACTCCCAAGGGGATTTTACCCCAAAATTATGAATTAGCCTGTGATAAGTATGGTTTGGTAGACTGGCTTCCACCTCTAGTAAAGAGAAAGATACTGTGTGGAGAGCCACAGCAAGCCTCTGAGGCTAACACTACCTACCAATAATGTGTAGTTTATGGAGAATAGTTGGAGTTTGCCACAATGTATATCTTTTTTTAAAAAAATCATTTTTTTGGTGCATGATTTTTTAATTTTTGGTTCTGTCCATACTGTATATCTGTGTGGCACTGCCCAAAGACACATTTAGTAGGTTAAGTGACCTACATTTAAAAGTATATGAATGTTAATTAAGACAATTCCCTATAAATATCTAACATAGCCATGTTAGACTAGAACTTTGAAATGTAAAACTGTATTGTTAGAGAATTCAGTGTAAATACTAATCATATTTAGATATTGCTTGTTAGATGTTAACAATATAACTTTTGGATATTAATTCCCTTTTGTGTTTTAATAACATTGTATTCTGCTTGTGGAGGATTCAGTTAAGCTTAAGATCAAAGATGTCAAGAGGCTGCCACTGCCTGCTAGAAATCTATAAAAGCTCTCTAAGGCCTGATCCTGTCATCTCAGATCTGCTTATACTTGGTCAGGGGATGCTTGAATTGCAAGACTGAAGACTCGAGCTCCAGTCTAAATTATGCTGCTAATCTTCATGGAAGAATTTGAAGTCTTTATATGGACTGTCTGCTTGGAGAACTTCATTCGTTTCTGTATGCTTAATGGTATTTAATTGCAACACTCTTTCTGTGGTCTTACTTCATAAATCTTAATGAAAGAATTGGTTGTAAACATGTATGTTGGGGAGATATGACATAATCATTAATCTGGTGGGTAACGTGTCTGACTCTTTAGGCTTGATAGAACATTATTAATGACGAACAAGATTTTCAGTAATCCTCATCATATTTAACTTGGCTGTCTAGTTGGGGGCCCAGCCCTAGAACATTTTAAGGGAGCTGTGCTTTGGCTTCTGGGTAACCAGTAGGGTATTGTAAAAGTTGCTTTGTTGCTGGCTTGGTGAATCTAACTATTTGAATAATAATCTGTCTCCTGCTTTCTTTCAAACAACCCCTGGCCCCCCGTTACCTGATCTGCAGAGAGGAGGCTTCAACAACTTGCCTAGGGTGGAAAAAAATTCACCCCTTCCATACGGTCCCTGTGTGCTAGGGGATCCCCACACAGCTTTGCAGCCTTGGCTACACTCCTGAGATTTGCAAGGATGTAGGCTAGTGACTCTGCATCTCCAGTCCCCACCTCCTCCCTGCACCCTTCACAGCACCCCACCAGTCCTCCTCCCCAGCACTGGTCCAGGCTTTCCAGGACATGGAGTGACCAGGAGGTTCCCTCTAGAGCAGGGATTCTTAACCTTTTTACCTTCACACCTCCCCTGAAAGTGAACTTCATGTTCAAACCCCCTGGCAGCCATTTTGTGCACAGCCTAGCTCTGCCCCCTCATCTAACAGGAAGTTAAGGGGTATGGCTAGGACTATTAAGGACTCTGCCAGGGAGCTCAGTTGGGGCCCAGCCTCTGAGGGAGACAGAGGCCTGCCTAGAGCTCCTGGCTGACGAGGCTGAGACCTGGCCTAGGCTTCCCACAGCCGCCTTCCCTCAGGCCAGCAAAGGCTTCCCTGCCTGGGCTGCGGAAGCATGGCCAAGCCGGCCAGCCAGCAGGGCTACCCTCTGACCTAGAAGAACCCAAGGCTCTACTGGTGCCTGGTGATTCAGAGGACTGGCCTGAGCTGAAGGCCCAGCTTGAACCCCAAAGCTTGCCTGGGACCTGGCGAACCAGCTGGACACAGCTGTCCGAGCTAATTCCCAAGTTTAATAGCTGGTGGCCCTGTGGGGTAAGTGAACCCTGTTACAATGCCTAAATGAATAATATGAGCTTTTTACTTTGAACCTTTTCCTAACAAATTTACATAATATTTGAAGATGAAAGTCGGCAATGCTTGCATACTGTTATTGTAGTGTGTTGTCACATAGGCCTGATTGATTTGCACTGCTATTGTAGTGTGCCAATCTCTAGAAGTTAATAAGGAATTAATGTTTATAATTTTAATTCATAATATTAATTATCAGGGTCACCAGCCGCACTGTCCAGCAATCTGCGCATGCGCAGATCACCTGAACCTGGCTCTTCTGGGTTGTAATCTACTCACCACAGGCGAGTAGATTACATAGATTGTCGAGCCCTGTTAATTATGTAGAAATCTAACCTTTAGGGATACGTCTACATTGGCAAGATTTTGTGCAAATACTTTTAATGCAAGAGTTTTTGCGTTAAAGTATTTGCGCAAGAGAGTGTCTACACTGGCATGTGCTTTTGTGCAAGAGATGTGCTTTTGCACAAAAGCATCTGTACCAGTGTAGATGCTCTCTTGTGCAAGAAAGCTCCGATGGCCATTTTAACCATTGGGCTTTCTTGCGCGAGAAATTCATGTTTCCTGTCTACACTGGTCTCTTGCGCAAGAACAGTTGCACAAGAGGGCTTATTCCTGAGCAGAGCATCATAGTTCTTGCGCAAGAAGTACTGATTTCTTACATTAGAACGTCAGTGTTCTTGTGCAAGAACTCGTGGCCAGTGTAGACAGGCGGCAAGTTTTTGCGCAGAAGCGGTTGCTTTTGCGCAAAATCTTGCCAATGTAGACACAGCCCATAATTTTATCCAGTGAGAAGGCAATTGCGATAAATTTTCTGGGAGGCACCTCACACCTCCACGTATCCCCTTCACACCTCCCCTAGGGAGGTACACCTTAGTGGTTAAGAACCCCTGCTCTAGGGAATCTCAGCTCTCAGCACAAATTCAGCTGCAGTCTCTATGCTGCTGACTCATAGCTTTACTTTCCTTCTCCAAACCTGCCTATTTCCACCCACACTGAAATCTCTATCTCTCTCTGACATCTCCTCATGAATATCCAAGCTCCAGCTGTCAACTCTACGTACTTGTTATCTTTTTCTTTTTATAGCACAAGTTTATTCTGTTGAGTTTGATACCTACCAGCTCTGTGTTCTTGGGGAATAAGGGCATAGTGTTCAAACTGTCAGACTCAGGAAAGTCTCCTCCATTGTCTCCCCCTCTATCTGCTTGAACCAAAGTTGATCAGAAAACAAAAAGCAATGAAAAGGGCTGGGGAAGACACAGATACAGAATAGAGAACAGCAAGTCCAAGACAAGGGAAGCATTGCCTGATGGGAAATCCCTGCTCTAGATGCTGATGACCTCTTGCCTACACACACACAGATCAGAAATTATCAGATAATTTGCAAGAAGATGTGTACATTGGCATGATCTTACGCCAAAGCAGCCACTTTTGTGCAAAAACATGCTGCCTGTCGACACTGGCGGCGAGTTCTTGTGCAAGAACACTGACGTTCTGTGTGAAATCAGTGCTTCTTGCGCAAGAACTATGATGCTCCCGCTCAGGAATAAGCCCTCTTGCGCAACTGTTCTTGTGCAAGAGGCCAGTGTAGACAGGCAACATGAATTTCTTGTGCAAGAAAGCCCAATGGTTAAAATGGTCGTCGGAGTTTTCTTGCGCAAGAGAGCATCTACACTGGCACAGATGCTCTTGCACAAAAGCACATGACGCTCTCTTGCACAAATACTTTAACACAAGAACTCTTGCATTAAAGAGTATTTGCACAAGAAAGAGGGCTCTATTTTGAAATAAGTGCTGTGTAGATGCTCCCTGTTTCAAAATAAGCAACACAACTGATATAGCTCAGTTTGTGTAGCTTATTTCAAGTTAAGCCCTGCAATGTAGACACACACCCTCCTGGTGGGGCAGAACAGGACTTGGATCCTTCCCCAGTAGAAGAAGATGCTCATGTCTGCCCCCTTGTAACTAATCCACTGACCTGGTGATACAAATTCTGGCTGCCCACAGTGTCCATCAGAGACAAGTGAGGGCTTCTGTCTTCCCTGGCCCTGGCTGAGCTGACTGCTGAGTTTCCCCTCCTGCTTAGCTGGCTGGCCCCAGGTAAGGTCACATGAGACTATTCAAATATGCTCCCATCAGAACATCACTCTGAGCCACAGCCCTTGTGCCCATATCTAGGCCAGCACTGGATGGACTTTAGCCAAGGAAGCAGTGACTGAGGAGTTGAGGGAGGGGGAAGGACAGTGACTGATCAGATGAACATGAGTTTCATGGGCCCTAGCTGAGGTCCAAGCAGGCTCTGGGGTGGGGAAATGCACCAGCAACTCCAGGAGTATGTCTATGGCTGAGGCTACTGCCCTTACTTTGCATATAGGCGCCCCTGCACAGACCATGTGCAGTAACTGGCTGCTGTCTTTACTCAGCATGTAGTCACAGGCAGGCAGGGGCCAGAATACTGGGTGCAGCTGGCACCACACAAATGGCTTCAGACACCGCCTGCCCTGGGCTTGGTCCAGCTGTGACTGGGCAGGGCCCTGGCACCCCACAGAGGGGCAGCAGTGTGTGACTAGAAAGCCCCCAGCCTCCCCCCCCCACAACAGTACCCAGTATGCGGAGTTACTGACTCTTGCCCCAGCTCCCCAGGGGCTGCCCCAGGTATCGCAGCCTGTGTTAGGCCTGGTGACCCTAGGGCTGCCCCTACCTGGCCTGGTTGTGAGGCTCCTGGGAACTAAGGGTATATCTACACACAAGTTTTATTTCAGGAGAAGAATGCAAATAGTGCTGGGCATTTGCATACTTCCTCTAGGGTTTTTTTCGGAAGACGCTCTTCCGATATTTACCTGCATCTACATGCAGCCAAATTTTGAAATAAACCCCTATTTCGAAAGACCCCTTATTCTTCCTACAATGATGTTTACAGGGGTCTTTTGAAATAGGGGTTTATTTTGAAATTCGACCTTTGTATACACGGATAAATACCAGAAGAGCGTCTTCCAAAAAAAACCAACCCTGGAGGAAGTATACAATTGCACAGCGCTATCTGCATCCTTCTCCCGAAATAAAAATTGTGTGTAGACATACCCTAAGGGATTTAAACCTCTCCTCCCTACAAGCTCTGTCTTCTGATCTGGGAGTGGCTGCTGCAGGAAGGGAAGGCCTTACTCAAATGGGGGAGTGTGGGCAGCTAGTCACACCCTGCTGTAGCCTCTGTGGAGCGCCAACACTGGGGTGCACCACAGGCTGCAGCTGAAGAGTGAGCCCCAGGAGAGAGGCTGGGCCAGGCAGGGAAGTGACTCTGTCCCCTGACCCTCCTCCCAACCTCAGTGCTGCTCCTGGGGAGCGAGGCTGTGACTCCCAGTGCTGCTGTTCTGCTGGTGAGTGTAGTGGGAGCACATGGATTGGGGGGCAGGTGGGGTGAAGGAGGATGTGGGGGGAGTATGAGGGGAGGCAGAGGTTGCACTGTGGGGGGGATGGGAAGATGCAAGGGGATCATGGGGTTGAAGGGAATGACTGACACGGGCTCATTCCCTGTTCCCAGCCAAGGGGAGTTGTGAGAAGTGGCAGCCAGCATGGCCCTGTGGCCCCTTTGTTTTCTATAGTTACATTGATATATGGCTGTGAAGTTTTGCAAGTGACAGTGTCACTGCCAGTAAATCAAAATCACTGTCAGTAAATTATTCATTGCTTCCCATTGGCTAAAATCCTCCCCACCACCTGCCGAATTCCTTACAACTGTGAACATCTGAATAGAGAAAATTTTTAAACAAAATCTTCAAACCCACCACTTGAGGAAACCATTTAAATCAATCAACATTTACAAAATGCTTCCTAACAAACATCTCTCCAGCCTCAGAGTCTCTGGGAATACCTCTACATGGTGGGTTTTTTCTGCAAAAGATATGCAAATGGTGCTTTTATTTGCATATCTTCTGCTGATCCTTTTTGTGGAAGGACATCTGTAAACTTCATTTTTTGAGGAATAAGGGATCTTGCGCAAAAGGGTTTTTTTTTCTGACAAATGGCCCCATCTACACAGGGCTTTTTTGCAGCAAAACCTCTTCTGCAAAAAGGATTGTCAGAAGATATGCAAATGAGAGCATGATTTGCATATCTTCTAGGGGGAAAAAACAGCAGTGTAGATGTAGCCTGGGAGAGATTTCTGCCAAGCCCTGTCCCAACTCACTGGTCAGAGCTCTCCTGAGAGATGTAAAACCCTTGTTCAGAGCTGTGTCCCCACTTGAGGAAGGGGAAATGAGCCCTGGGCTGCTGCCCTCTGGGCAAGAAGACAAGTGGGCTGAATGTTCTCAAGCAGGGGCAGATGAGGATTTTGCAGGGCCCAGGGCAGCACAATTTCGCAGGGCCCCCCTTTTGACATGGCGCATGCGCAGGGCTTCTTGAAGTGCGGGGCCTGTGGCAGCCGCCCCGCTCGCTCAGCCCTATATCCGCCCCTGTTCTCAAGGACACCACATCAACACCCCTGTTCTCCCTCTAACAGGGGGTTTCCTACATGGAGCAGCCCAAGCCCTGACTTCCAGGAGAGGGGCTCCCAGCTGGGGATCCCCAAGAGCAGCCATAGGATGGTGAGAGCCAGAATTTCAAATCACCTTGACATGCTGGAGAGCTGGTCTGAATTGAACAAGATGAAATTCAGTGAAGACAGGTTGCCCTGGGGCAGGTGCACCCTGTTCCCCTTTGGAGTGGGGTAAGGATCCAAGGAGTGAGTCTGCCTGACTGCCCTTGGGCCTCAGAGTGCTACAGCCTAGGGGCCAAAGCCTCCCAATGGCCCCACCACTGTGCCCCCCCAGGACCAGGAAGTGCAGACCTAGCCCCACCCAAGAGAGTGACTCCCCCATCCCAAAATATCTGGGGCCTGGAACTGGCTGGAGGGGCAGGAGAGGCCGGGGCAATCCCCAGATCTCTACCACACTGGATAAACAGGAGGCTGTAGGGGCAGCTGGAGACTGTGCTCAGCCCCTTAAGCCCACCTCAGACAAGCTGGAGGCTGGGACTGGGAGGGGCCACTGGCTGAGGAGTGCAGCCCCAGCCTTGTGGAAGGGGTCACCACTGGAGCAACACCACCCTTCTGCCAGTTATTTCCAGTAAGCTCCTCCCCCAGCCCTGTGCCCTACATCTCCTACAACCTACCATCACCCCCCACCTGCCTCTTGTTCTGAACCCCTCCACACTGACCCATGTGCTAGAGAGAGGATGGGGTGGAATGCGGCACTCACGCTACGTCGTGATGCCTACTCACCGCTCTGGTGGGTGATTTAAATCCGCTGGATGCTGAGGCTGAGGCAAGAGGAGAGGCTTCAGTTGCCCAGCAGGATGGCAGGTGAGCCCGGCAGCTCGGATAGAGGTAGGCGGAGCCTGGACGCCTCAGACAAGGGTGGAACTGCTGTGGTGGCTTGGAGGAGGACAGAGCAGTTCTGCGAGTGGACAAGGGGCCCTGACACGCTGACGGTAGGGCCACACTGAATAGTAAGTTGGATGAGCCCCCGAGGAGGGGAGAGAGGAGGAGTAGGAAATGGCCCAGGGTGGGGCCTTCTGATAGCCTGTGGATTGGCGAGTTTCAGACGGAGTGCCTGTCAACCAGGCAGGGGAGTGACTGTATCCTGCCTTAGAGCCTTTGGGAAGACCTGCCTAACCCCAGAGAGCAGGGAGTGGCACTGGGTGGGGCAGCCCCAAGAGAAGAGAAGAGTTGCCAGCATCATAGGAAGAGTGTCTCCTCAAGGCAGGGAGCAGCTCCAATGGGAGAGCCCAGCCTTGCCCAAAGGAAAGGCCGGATGGGGAGAAGAGCGATGGGGAGCCCCCCCTGCACTGGTTTGAAAAAGAGGGATGAGAGCTCGGTGCAGACACTGCTAAGGGAGAGGGTTTCTGTGCAGCAGCCTGGGCAGAAACACAGCCCCACAGCTGGTGTCAGGCATATTTGTGTGACATCAGCTTGTGATCCCCCCACAAGTTCTGGATCCCAAGCTGACATCACACAAATACGCCTGACACCAGTCTTGGGGCTGAGGAGAATTGAGGGATGAGGGAGCACGAGGTCCTGCAGCTTGTAGCCCTACCACTCCATGGCTCCTCCCTACTGTTCCTCTTGCAAGTGAGGCCCTGCCTCCTGATCTGGCTGTGAGCCTTGGCCGCTGTGGGGACCCCCTGACTCTCCAACTGGCTTGGGCCACGGTCCAGGTGGCCTGAGAGCAACCCCCCAGGCCATGTCCCCATTCCTTGGAGTGTACCACCCAGGACAGGGGCAGGATCCATGGCTCAAAAGGTAACCTGGGCCCAGTATGGGGGGGGGGGGGTTCTAGCCTGCCCAGGCGGCAGGGCCTTAGGGAAAGAGGAGCTGGGGTGCGGCCACTGAGAGGGGCCAGCACAGGGAGGAGGCTCTGACTTGTTCTTCCAACAGTTTCAGGGGGCAGCCAAGTTACTCTATACAGGTAAACTGAAAAAACAACAATAATCTGGTAGTACTTTATAGACTAACAAAACATGTAGATGATATCATGAGTTTTCGTGGGCACAGCGCACTTCTTCAGATGATGTTCTTCCAGTTCAGGAGAAATCTCCTCTGGCTGCTGGAACTGCCCCATCTCACACCTGGACAGAAACAATGTCATATGCTGACACTGCATTGAATGATTCAGAGTTCTGGCTAGTGAGTCACTGTTCTGATGGGCCTGGAGTTAGAATCCTTCCAGTTCTCCCATCGCCAAGCAACATTCTCCAGCTCTGGGGACGAAAGGGGAATTGAGTCTCCATGGACAATTCTCTCCTTGGTCTCCAGGCCCTGAGGGACAAGAGGTTCCCAGGTGAAGGGCTTTAGAAATCTGCTCACTAGGAACTAGACTGAGACACCAGCTCCCCACTCTGCAGTTCATTCCACACAGATCTCCAAACAGCCCTTGGCTGGGAAAGACTCTTGATCCCTGCTGCCCTGGGCTGAATGGTGCCCGGTGCCCAACAGTGACAGGCCCGTGTTCCATCCCCACAGTCCTGAGGCAGCCAGTCCCCAGGGAGGTGACAACTCCAGGAAACACTTGAGGTCAGACTGTGCTGCTGAATGGGGAATTCCAAAATCTGCTGTGCAAGGACAAGACTCTTAGAATTAAATGAGTCACAGAGATTTGTATCCAAAATGTGATCTTCCCCACACTTTGCTGTAGAGACCTGGGGAGGTATGGTGCCAACACCAGCAACATTTTTCCCAGCACTGTACAGTGTGAAGGGAAAGAGAGCCATGTTGCTGCTCAAGATGCTTCTGATATCCTTGAGGGGAAAGAGAAAAGAATCTCAGCCCCATCGGACACACACAGGGGACCCCAGGGAAGGGATTTTGCATGGGGAAGAGAGGCAATGCTCTGATCCAAGACTATGCATCCTTGGAGCGAATGGGGCTTTGAGATCTCTAATCTCTTTGTCTGTAACTGCAAAGAACAACAGTCACTCACATGTTAGCAATGCACATGTTAAGCTACACCCAGATCTGACTGCTGAACCCTAGCAATTGTGATTCAGGAGCCTCCTTTCCCTGAGCGGGGAGCTGGGACATTTCACCTTCAGTCTCACCTGCAGGAATTCACTCGCTGGCTTCTGACATGGTCATGGAGAAACCAATCGGCTCACTGAGGCTATGTCTAGACTGCAGGCTTCTTTCGAAAGATGCTCTTTCGAAAGTATCTTTCGAAAGAGCATCTTTCGAAAGATCGCGTCTAGACAGCAGGCGGATCTTTCGATAGAGGAAATCCGCTTTTTCGAAAGAGAGCACCCAGCGAGTCTGGATGCTCTCTTTCGAAGACGGCCTCTTTACATTGAAGAACGCCTTCCTTCGAAAGAGGAACTTTCGAAGGAAGGCGTTCTTCCTCGTGAAACGAGGTTTACCGCCATCGAAAGAAAAGCCGCGTTCTTTCGAAATAATTTCGAAAGAACGCGGCTTGAGTCTGGATGCAGGGGAAGTTCTTTCGAAAAAAGGGTACTTTTTTCGAAAGAACCCCTGAGTGTGGACACGGCCTGAGATGGGAAATCTTCACGGAGAGTTTACTGATAGTGTCAGTCTGGAACCTCCCAATCTCCTTGACCAGCTTCTCCAGCTCTTGTGCCTCCAGGAACTGCCACAGCTGCTGAAACTCAGCCACAAACTTCTGCCTTTCATCTTGTGTCTGTTTCCATATGAAAACAGGGAAAGGGCTGGTCAGGGGCATGAATGGAGCCCAGGGCCCCTTCACAGGGAGCTGAGTGCACAGCAGGGAGAACTTCTTTGCAAACTCTCAGATTTCTGACATTTGACTCACTCTCATGGATACTGGGGCTGAGGCATCCCTCAGCTTCCCCTTTGGCCCGTGTCCCTCTGAAAGGGCCAGTTCCCTGCCTGCCATGGGCAGCGTGTTCTGTTACTTATGGTCTTTGGGAATTCAGACCCAGAGCAGCAGGAGGCAGGACTCAGCACCAGCTTGACAGACACACCCAGGGGAGAAAAAAGAAACAAAGTTGTTAACGCAGGAAATGAGCTGATACAGCAGACAGCCCTTCCTAGGGACATTCAGGTCACCGAGGGAAGGATTTTCTGGGAAAGCCACAAGGGATAGACATTAACTCATCCACTGACTTGTCTGCACATGGATCTAACCCAGCAATCCATGTTCATGGAGAAACCCATCTTCCGAATGCCATACAGGAGTCTGCCTCCAAAGAGCCCTCCGTCTTGCCAATCCATAGCCACAGTCACCTACCAGATACTCCAGGCTTCTCCCTCTCCTGTTGCTTTCCATCACAGCAGCTTTTCTCTCTCTTCCCTCGTGTCACGTTGCTGGATCTTGAGGGGAGCAGCCAGATCCCTGATGCACCCATAGGTGGGGGTGTTGGCTCCAAAAATGGTATAGGAGGGGGCCATGTGAGGTATTGAATAGAAGCTTATTATTTGATAATCCTATGTATGCTGTTCTGGTGTTTGTATAATGTGTGTGTAATTATTAGCATGTACTTGTATGGACACTGAAGATTTCCCTGCATGTGGTTAAGCATTGGGCAGGGCCGAGCCTGTGGACATGCTAATTATCGAGGCCCTGTGGAACAATGGCTCTCAATGGGCTATGGACACACCTAAAGAATGGGGGCTGTCACCTGAGAGCAGCCAGCAGGGAACACAGAGATTGGCCTCTGTCCAGGTGACTGGCTACATACTAGAAGAGGCCAGGAAGGAGGTATAAAGAGGCCATGCGGTCGATGCCATTTTGTTCTCAGCTCAGCACTTCATCCCAGAGGCAGCACTGCAGGGATCGAAGAGCCCGGAAGACCTGTGAACCCATCCTGACCCTAGGATGTGCAACAAGAACTTTTAAACCAGCAGCTGTAACATCTCTGCTAGAGCCTGCACCGAGGACTGGGAGATTCGATGCATGTAACGTACTAATCTTTAACAACCTTACTCTCATGCTTTTCTTTCTTGTGTTAATAAACCTTTAGTTGTTAGATGCTAAAGGATTGGCCCAGCGTGATTTGTGGGTAAGGTCCAGAGGGTAAATTGACCAGGGATCTGTGGCTGGTGTCTTGGAACCGGACAGAACTTGTTCAGGGTAGGTGAGATTGGGTGCTAGGACCCCCCACCTGTGTATGAGGCACGGGGCCGACTGGGGCACGGATATTGCCGGGGGGTCGGAGGGGTTTTGCTTGTGAGGCTTCAGGCAGGCAGCTGAAGTGCTCTGTGGGACTGGTTTGTGGCCTGTTTGGAGAGGTCACCAGTCTGGGGGCTGTAAGGAGCCCCAGATTTGAGCAATTCGCCCTGAGCAGACACCCTCAGCTGTGCCCTGACACGGCCTGGTCCGTCACACCTCAGTCTTCAAATGGGCCTCAAATTTTTCATGAAGAAACAGAAATGAGTTGGGAGGTTTCATTGTGAGGGCTGAGAGGGATGTGGAATGGGGTGCTTTTCCACCAACAAGATGACTATTGGCCCCTAGGGAGATGAAAGGTCATTAATGCAGACTGGGAGTGTCCAACTTGTTACACATTCAGGTTCAGGTATTTTAGTAATTAGAGAAGGATCTTAATTATCACCAACCTTTATTGGTATTTATGAACAGATAGGTGGTACAGCCCGTAACATGGCACTGGAGTTACATGGGGGTGAATCAATAAATGTCATAAACGGTTCAGCTAAGTGATACAAATCACAGAAGCCACCAGTTCTGTGGAGCTTTGTCCCTATCCTGTAAGGCTCAGCATTGGATGTGGCTTTGTCCAGTGAAAAAGAGACAGAAAGCAACTGTGGATGCAGGAGGACACATGTGAGGATGGGAATGGGGGTGGCACTTCCATGCAGAATGGCTTAGGTAGGGAAGTTTTGACAAAGCCAGAAGCTGGCTCCCATAGTCTGATCTATACAGGTCAGGGTGGGCCCGGGCAGGTAGGTGAAGGGTTTCCTATGTTCTGGAGATGCCTCAGAGGCCCCTTTATTTAGACATGCAGAGCTCTATAAGGAACAGTTGGGGTTTGCCCCTGTTTTGTCCTAAACCCCTGGGCTACGTCTACACTGGCCCCTTTTCCGAAAGGGGCATGTTAATTTCACAGGTCGTAATAGGGAAATCCGCGGGGGATTTAAATATCCCCCGCGGCATTTAAATAAAAATGTCCGCCGCTTTTTTCCGGCTTTTAGAAAAGCCGGAAAAGAGCATCTACACTGGCCCCGATCCTCCGGAAAAAAAAGATCCTCCGGAAAAGGGCTTTTTTTTTCCGGAGGATCGGGGCAAGTGTAGACGCTCTTTTCCGGCTTTTCTAAAAGCCGGAAAAAAGCGGCGGACATTTTTATTTAAATGCCGCGGGGGATATTTAAATCCCCCACGGATTTCCCTATTACGACCTGTGAAATTAACATGCCCCTTTCGGAAAAGGGGCCAGTGTAGACGAGCCCCTGCAGTAGCAACACCCTTTGGGCAGGTACCCACTGTCCCAGTCCCTGATACAGCTCCTGGAAGCAGTGCATTCTAGGAGATTCCCAAAAGGTGCCTGGTGGGACTAACGGAACCACGTTGGCTGGTCTGTGCCCATGCACTCACTAGCACAGGTCAGACTGGCACTGGGCAGCTCCAGCTTGGGGCTCATTTTGCTCCAATCCAGTCTAATCTCAGTAGTACCTATCATGGACCTGCACTTCCTGGAGCCCTGTTATGTGTGAAGATGCTCAGGGTCCCACACAGCGTCCAGCCCAGTGATCTCCTGTAGAGCTGGCTGCAGCACCTGATTGGAGCAGCCCAGGAGTTCAGCATCCCAATGGGAAACATCCCCTCCCTGCTGGGCCTGGGGCCTTTAGCAAGGCAACTTTCCCTTCTAACCAACAGTCTCATCAGTGGGGTGGAGCTGAGGTTCTATGCTGAATGCATCCACCAACCTGCTGGGTGACAGTGGGCAAATCTCTGTCTTGCTTTGTGCCTCAATTTCCTTTCCTATCATTTGTTTATTTAAACTGTTCAGGGCAGGGATTGTCCTTCACTGTTTTTTGTGTGTGCAGACCCCAGATCTTATTTGGGATCCGTAAGAGCTACAATGATTGAAAATTAATGGAATATCAAATTCTATTGATCAAATCTTTAACAGCTGCTAGTAACATCCCCTTCTCCAGGCTGAAAGCAGCGCTCTCAGAACTACCTGACCTAAACCACGACTTCCCTTGAGTGAAACGAGCCCTTATTTCACCAGCAGGAGCTGGGCTCCAGGAGAGTTCAGCAGGTCAGAGAAAAGAATTCCCACATCCGGCGTCTTTACAGATTCGATATTTGCCTCAATGGCCCTCTCGGCCGGAGCATTTCTTTTGTCACTGCCTCTCCCGGGCCAGCCAGGCTTTAGCTGGCTGGTGAGTCGCACGGGACCAGGGCACAGTCAGGGGCATTAGCCCAGTGAGTAAAACCCAGAGCGACCCGCCGCAGACAGGGCAGCAGCTCCCGGCCTTGCACCCCTGGGCAGCCTCCGCTAGGGGCACACCCTCCGCGCTCACTGCGCATGCGCCGTGCGCCCTGAGGCGCCAAGTCTGAGGAAATAGTTCGTGCAGTTACTCGCTGCGCGGCTGTTTCCGCTTCCGGGGAGTGCCGCCCGGGCGGGGGGCAGGAGGAGGCGAGGCGAGGTGCGGTGGGGAGGCACCTGGAGGGGAGGGGTGGGGCAGATGACGTGTCAGTTCCGGTGGGCGCTAAGGGGAGGGTTGAGGCCAGGCCAGATAAATCTCTGGGGGGGGGGGCAGTGAGGGGAAACATTTACCCTGAAACCCACATTACGGCTGCGGGGGTTCATGTCACACACGGGGGGGGGGGGTTGTGAGGGTTTGTAGAGATCACGTGACACTGACCCATGCCACAAACTGTTTCCCAGCGACCGGTCCAGCACTTTGGTCTTCATCTGCGGGGCGGAGCAGCCCAGTGCGCATGCGTAAGGCGGAAGGCGGTGCGAGGGAAGACACGGCGGTGGCTGGGGGCGGGGGGCTGATGATGGGAGGGTCTCTGGGGTGGGGGCTGGAGCAAAGGGAATCACTGCCAGGCAGGGCGAGGTGTTGGCGGGGAAAAGGCAGGGAGATGACACTGATATCACACCAGTTAGGTGCCAGGAGTGACTCCATTGAGCACTGGGGAGCTTGGTTTCAGCTGGTGCCAGGCCTCCTCTTTCCAGGCCCTCCTTGTAACTCCCTGGAGGGGAGCGGTTCCCCCAGCGTTCCATGTCTCAGACTGGTTTTCCTCTCCCTCTTGTCTTGCACTCTGCAGGAGAGCAGTAACGGCCACATAAGGCCTTCTGCCTCTACTGGGCATTGCCTGCATGCTGTTGTCTGCCCAGGTGAAGATATTTCCTAGATCGTCTTAATCTACTTCAGTTCCTTTTCCAGTCCTTTCTGGTAAGCAATAATGCTGAATTGTAATATGGGGCACTGCTAGAGGGATCCTCAGTGCTTTTATCTGCGAAGCTTGGGGCAACTAGAACCCCTTCGTAGATGTAACTATTTAAACAGATTGGCTTAGCATGTAAGCTCATAGAAGCTGTGTTTTACTTCTATGTTCACACAAGGCCTAGTGAAATGGGACCCTTTGGCTCTATGCCTTTGGTGACCGACCGTATGTCCCTTTTTTCTGGGACGGGGGTGCTGCTAATGGCTGATCCCCCTGCCTGTGTAGCTGCTTTTGCTGGCAGCTTTCTAGGAAGTATTCATTGGGGAAATACAGGTTTGTTTTGGGGGTAACTGGGTTACATAAAATGGCTTATAATACAGATGAAACCAGAATACATGAAAGAATAATTCCTCTGAATCCATGAATCTTAGGATCTCATCCTATAAACATTCAGCATTTAATTTAATTTTAAGCATCTGAATGGTCCCCTTGATTTCACCTCTTTTCTGCCAAATTAGTCCTGATGAGAAGGCCTAGGTCTGTGCTGCTAATAAATGCACGAAGGGGCTTTAAATACAGGAGCCTACATTTGAAACCTACATTCACGTTCAGGCAGGTGAATATGCAACTTGTTTATCAGACACATTGGGCTCACAGAACCAAATCCCGTTGTTGCCAGTGCAGTAATGTTAAATCTCAAGACAGGTATTGAGAGAATGAATGTGGATTTGGGATCTAACTTGTGTAAGTTGTTTATGAAATATCTAGACTCAAGCATTTTCCCAAAATAGCCGAGTCTAGCATGTGTATCACCAAGTATCTCAGCAGAACGGGGGTGTAGGAAGGATTAAAGCCCCTTCTGAAATTTTTCCAATTGCCCTTCTCTTCCTGCCAGGCTGCAGAACACAGATGTCTTGCTCCAGCTCAGCCCATCACCTGCAGAGTCAAAGACAGGAAATGGCTGTGATGGAGCCGGTGAGCTTTGAGGAGGTGGCTGTGTATTTCTCTGAGGAGGAATGGGCTCTGCTGGACCTGGATCAGAGAGCCCTCTACTGGGATGTGATGCAGGAGAATTATAAGGCTGTGAGCTGGCTGGGTAAGGATTCCTGTCCCCTTGAGTATCAGAAATTGGGTGGGCTCTGGAGCAGCTAGGTTGGGTTGGGTTCAGAGTCCATCATTGTCCCTTGCCCCCCAGTACCAGGAGTATCAGCCCCAATAATCCTGGCTCCTGTATTAGAGACTGTCTCCTTCATGCCCCCTCCCAGAGGAAGCAGGTTCGGTGACATAACAATGGTGCTGCTCTTCCCTGCACTCAAGGTCTCAGTGTGCTTCCCCACCATCTTGCCCATGTGGTGCCTTGTTTGGAGGTGTGAGTGGAAGTGCCAAGACAGGAACGGTAGGTACCAGAGTTGTGGGGCTGGTGCGGCTGCTGTTAGTGCCTGCAGGGTACCTCTGGCAGGGTCTGAGGCAGCCAGCCAAGGATTCACTTAGGTTCTCAGGCAACTTCCTCTGCCTCTTTCTGCTTCAAGGAGCTCTTGAGCCAAAAGAGCAGAGTGAGCTGAGCCCTCTAGCTGGGAGCTTTGTGCACAGAACCCTTGGGGAGCTAGAGCTCTGCTGGGTCCTTTCTCTCCAAGTCCTAGTGACCTGCCACTGCAGTCTGAGCCCTGCCTGGGGTCCTCGGTGTCAGACCTGCCAGCTCCCACTGGAGCTCACTTTCTGAACAGTGTGTGTCTGTACTGTCCTGGGATGGAATAGGCCATGAAGGAGACTTAATTGTACCCTACAGAGTGTGGCAGAGCTCTCTCCTTCCCTGGGGGAATCAACTGGGCTATTCCCCTGGCAGGGGGATGCACGTTTACTGCAGGTAAGTGTGTCCTGGGATCCTTGTATCTGTTGGAAGAAGGAGCACAGGAAACTCTAGAGCAGCGGTTCCCAACCTTTTCCAGATGGGGACCCCATTTTAACAATTCAGGAAGACTTGGTGACCCAAGGCAATTCAGAAACAGGGGGAGGAGAGGGAGCAGAGCTACCTGGGGAGACACTTGGCTACCCTTTTGAAATGTAATGGTGACCCATATTTGGGTCCTGACCCATAGGTTGGGAAATCCTGCTCTAGAGGACAGAGAAAATGGGCCACTTTATCGCCCATACATGTTTACCTTGGACTGCCAACACAGAGTTCTGAGTGGCAAAGATATCGCAGCAGTTACTAAAACTGATAAAGGAATGTATGTAAATTTGCACGACTATCACTATTTTTCATAAACCTTTATTTAGTAAGGTTAATTCCCATACAATGAATATTAATAACAGGTGATGAATACAGTTATACCCACTGCTGTTTGTTTACTGATTTTTAGTTGAATCAGCTTTACATATGGTCTTAATCTGCAGCTTACAAGGGAGGAGAAAAGAAACTGTGACCCCGATAATAAGTTTTACAGCAAGTGAGAACAGGCAAGGGATGCAATTAGGGTGGATTTATCAAGTTACAGTTTAGTGTAACACAGCCCCATCTATCTCATCATCAGAGAGAAGGATAAGTGGCCTCACTTATCTTTTCTACAAGCAGCAAGGAGGGAGAAAGCAGGCCTCATGCAAGAGAAAAACGGGCCTATAATTTAGTAAGGAAAATTTACAGGTGTTGCCAGACCCTTGCCAATCTCACAGGCCTTCCCAGACCCCAATGAACTCTGAAATATCCCAACACTCCTCCACCCTATTTCAAAGAAGGTCCCAGGCACCCTTCCTTCCCAGACGCTGACCACTAGGGCATTTAGGCTAGAGGCCCTAACTCTTAACTACCTGATTCCTTGATCCACTCTCCATGCTACAGGGTGGGTAGCTGACCTACAAATATGGCTTCCAAAGAGTGGCCAGGACAGTGAATAACTTAGAGCCCTAGTAATAATAATCAGTGGTACAATCAGCAGGAACAAAATCCCAATACTATGGATAATCTGAGAAGCGAATGAGTGTACATAAGGCCTGTTCTAAGGGTGCAGGTTACATCAGTCCAAGCACACACTGTAGGCAATTCAGTTGCCAGTTGGAATGCATTGGTCCAGTCCCTTGGATGGCCCAGGTTTCCAGGATCTGCACTTGGCATTGCTCAGCCTGGAGATGCTTTAAAAGGCGTGTCAAAGTTAATCCTGGTAGGTTCAGATACTGCCTTAGTCCAGTCAGTGTGCACCATCGGACAGAGGCGTAGCAAGGGTGTTATGTGCCCGGGGATGAAGGCAAAATTGCCCCCAGGCCAAATGGTGGGGCCCTGAACCTGGTGCACAGCTGAGGCTGAGCCTGACCCTGGGAGGAGTGGGGGGAGCTTGTACTGTGTCTTACCCAACCGCCTCCAGTTTGGGGCTGGGTCCTGCATGCACTAACCCTCTGGCAGAGGTGGAGGGGGTCGGGCTGGGGGCAGAGAGGCGGGTCGGAGGTAGCTCCAGCCGGTGGCGGAGGGCAGAGAAGGAGCAGGCGAGCAGAGGGATGACCGGGAGAGTGTAAGGGGACTATACTGTCACCTCACTAGTGTGGCGCCCAAGGGCCATTCCCCCCTCCCCCCCCCCACTTCACCACTGTAAATAATCCACCTCTTAGGATATTTATTGTTTAATGAATTACTTATTTTACTAACGACAGACATATAAGTTATAAAGTTTTGTGGTTTACATTCTGTTAAATATTTTTTCTCTTTAATTTGTTCATATCCTATTCTCATTAGGTTCATGACTTTTACATAAAAAATGTCAAATTCTTAAATATGTAAGTTTTATAAAACACAAGAGAAATTAATGTTATACAACCTAAATATGAATTTCATCACTATATTTCATTTGAGCATTTAAAACCACTTAACACATTTTTTTAATGAATAAAAAGTAAAAAAGATTTTGATCATATCAAATTTATTGTAATAGAGGTAGCTGTGTTAGTCTGACCTTGGTAAAACAAAAAAAAAAAATGATGTAGCACTTTAAAGACTAACAAGGTACCTAATACATTTATTGTAAGCAATCTGTAATGCTTCCTAACTGCCCATTTACTTACCTAGTTAACCTAATTGTTTTTCACATTATTGCACAGCAAAAACTACGAGAGTTATGAATGTTAGGGTATGTCTACACTACCCCGCTAGTTCGAACTAGCGGGGTAATGTATGCATACCGCACTTGCTAATGAAGCCCGGGATTTGAATTTCCCGGGCTTCATTAGCATAAGCGGGGAGCCGCCATTTTTAAATCCCCGCTGCTTCGAACCCCGTGCAGCGCAGCTACACGGGGCTCGAACTAGGTAGTTCGGACTAGGGTGCCTATTCCGAACTACCGGTACACCTCGTTTCACGAGGAGTAACGGTAGTTCGAAATAGGAACCTAGTCCCAACTACCTAGTTCGAGCCCCGTGTAGCTGCGCTGCACGGGGTTCGAAGCAGCGAGGATTTAAAAATGGCGGCTCCCCGCTTATGCTAATGAAGCCCGGGAAATTCAAATCCTGGGCTTCATTAGCAAGTGCGGTATGCATACATTACCCCGCTAGTTCGAACTAGCGGGGTAGTGTAGACATACCCTTAGAGATTAACTTACCTGTTAAAATAACACTCTGAAAACTTTTAATTAAACTAACATACAACACAAGAATCACCCTCGCTTTCTTGAAGTTCACTTGAAGCAGTAAGTAGCCTAAGGCTGAGGATACCCTGCAAACGTGGCTTTCTGTATGCCATGAGGACTTTTTCCTTCAGGCTTCTGTGAGATTCTATCTTTAAGTAAAGGAGAAAAAATTATAAGTAACCCTAATAAATCCACCTCTCCCCCCAGAGCCTTTAATTGGGTGGCTATATCAGTTCCTTCCAATAACATAGGCCTGAGTGGGCATCCCGCAGGAGGCTTACAATGTGGGCAGTAAGAGTTTGTTGTACTTGACCATAGGCTTTACACTGCCTACTAGGTTAATCATGAGAGACTCAGTGATGTTTCCCAGAGTTAAAATGACATCCCCTAACAGGTGATTGGTGGAGCTAAGGGCAGATCTCTAACAGTCCCCACTCCTCCTCATCCAGTAACCTCCGAGCATGTTCCAGCTTTTGGATCTGAGTGGAGGAATCAGCTTCTTGCAGGGAATTTCAACATTCCCATATATAATTGGCAAGGTCTTGCTGTCCCTGGGTACTTCTGTCAATTGATTTCTTGATGGCCCATAGCAGTGCTTTTTCTCCTACTTTGTTAAACTGGGAGCAAATGTGTTACTAAGATACCAAACAATCCGAGTGATAGATATTTTGCAAACCTGGTGCATTAAAAACTACAGGCCTTTGGGGAAAAGTCAACCACCATGGAGCTAAGTGTGTAACTGATTATTTTCCCTGAGGGATGGAGGTAGAGGAGGAACTTTAATTCGTGTGAATTTCCCTTTATTTCAAAAGGGGATGGCATGACATGCCCAATAAAAAGGGGTGCTATGCTTGTAGAGAACAGGAGAACACAGAGGGTGGGTGAAATTCCCATCTGATGCCCCCTCTGCAATATTGGTTTCTATATCGTTATAAAATGCTTATTAATTTTTCTGCTAAATGCAGTATTCCCTCTTTTTTCCCAAACACAGTACGTAACCATGCTAGCAACGCGACAAACGCCACAAGATAAACATGAAATACAAAACCGTCTTTGTTGTGACAATAGAGCCATGTTATTTTCAGTTGCTTTTCAGCTGGTACCAGCTCTTATGTTCTGAAAGACACAAAGAACATTTTGTACCCCTTTGGGGATGGTGTATAATAGCTTAAAATACCCATTTCGTTTACAGATATTCTTGCTGGATTTTTTTAATTTCCTGCAGTTACTCCAATACTTACCTGTACATTTGTTCTATAAGCCTACCAGGTTTCAATGGCTTCTTCCCTTTAAGGGTCTAGGGCAGTGGTCCCCAACGCGGTGCCCACGGACGCCGGGGCATTTGTGTGCGCCCACCGACAACCTGGGCCGGCCCGGCGCGTGGCGCACTGGAGGCGCCGGCTCCAGGCACACGACACGCACCGGCGCCTAGTGCGCAGCGCTCGGGCGGCCCCAGTCCCGGGGCACATGCGGGCGTGCGGCGCCGGTGCCGGCCCCAGGCACGTGGCTCCGGCCCCGGGCCCACGGCACAAGGCGCTCAGGCGGCCCCGGCCTTGGGGCACATGCCGGCGCCGGGTGCAAGGGCATCCCCGCCTCTGGTGTGCCCCAGGACGCGTGGCCCCGCCCCCGGGTGCCTGGCGCATGAGTGGCCCCGCCCCCGGGTGCCTGGCGCATGAGTGGCCCCACCCTCGGGCACCCAGCACATGAGTGGCCCCGCCCCTGGGTGCCCGGGAGCCTGTAAAGGTTGGGGACCACTGGTCTAGGGTGAATTATCCAACTGTGTGTTCATTACATTAATGAAGCGGCGAGGAGTCCTGTGGCACCTTATAGACTAACTGAAGTGTAGGAGCATAAATTTTCATGGGCAAAGACCCACTTCGTCAGATGCATCTGATGAAGTGGATCTTTGCCCACGAAAGTTTATGCTCCTACACTTCAGTTAGTCTATAAGGTGTCACAGGACTCCACGCCACTTTTGCAGATTCAGACTAACACGGCTACCCCTCTGATTAATGAAGTGATATACTTCAGTTTCCTTTATATACTGCAGACCAGGTGTGTTTACAGCTACCATTCCAGCATGCTTAAAGGCTCTTCTTTTCCCAAAAGAAAATGAGATGCATTACGCATTGTTACTTATTAAACTTAAATGTATCTAAGGATTTAACAGTAATGTAAAGTCTCTTACAAGTGCATGTTTACCATGCCTTTTATTAGACTATTTATCTTTCAGGCCAGTGTGTCTGGAAATCTTTGCATAGGCCTTAATTTTTCCTGGGGTTTGAGTGAATTGAAAGATAGGATTATCATGCATAATAGCAGACCCCTCTTATCTGTTTTCAGATTTCAGCACTGTGCCTACAAATTTTTCTACCTAGGGTTGACCCCCCCACTTCCCCGATTCTCAGGATTGACACCCTTGCCAATCTCCCCTCTGGAGGATTACAGTATGAGTGTAGCTGCTGCTCAGGTCTATTAATCATCCACAACCCCTTTGTGCTGCCACTTATGGGCAGTTCTCACCCTTCCCCACTAGCCAGACAATCTGCATTCACACAGACACTTTCTGGCTTGTTTCAGATCCAAAGTTATCAACAGCTCAGAGACCCTGCCTTAGAAGGGACACAGTGAACTGCCAGAGTTCTGATTAATTCTTACTTTCAAGTTCTGCTCCCACAACACTCAGTAATCTGAAAAAGAAAACAGTTAATTCTTCGAGTGGCCCCGTGGGTGCTCCACTCCAGGTGTCGGGTCCCGTCCCGGTGCCGCGAATTGGAGAGCTATCAGAGCCGTGGTCTGCCGGACCGCGCATGTGTGGCTGCCTGAGGCGGCGTTTGCACCTTTGAAGTGTTGCGCGTGGTCCAGCTTGCTCAGTTCCTCTCAGCCGCCCTCGGTCGTGGACGAGAGCTCCTGCTTGTCAGTTTCACTTCACAATGGCTTTTTCAAAGAAGCCTTCACAATTGTAAATAGTTCAGATCCTGATTAGTTATTTAGTTCTTGTTGGTTTCTAGTTTAAAAAAAAAAAGAAAGAAAACAGAAGAAGAAAGAAGGAAAGTTTCCCTCAGACTAAAGGGGGAAACGGACTGGATCTCACAGCCAGTTAAGGAGACAAGCGGAGGAGAGACTACTCAATTTCTTCCTCCTCCTTAATTCACTATGCCAGGATCCCCCGTTTTTAAAAAATGCTCCGTCTGCCGGGACCCTATGCCGGTATCGGACGGTCATGATTCTTGTGTGAGGTGCCTGGGTGAGACGCATGTCCCCCAGAAGTGCACTCACTGCAGCGTTAACGGCGAGGGCTCGTAAGGACCGAGACTTGCGCCTCAAACTTATTCTTTATGGCAAGGTGCTGGAGTCTGATGCTGTACCTGCCTCTGGCATAGCAGCTCAGAAATGGCGGACAACGTCTCCTGGGACGACCGTTAGTAAAAAATCTAAGCCATCCCCAGCGCGATCCCTCCCTGCCACCACCAAAGTCAAATGCCCTGACGAATCATCAGGGGTACCTGCCCCAGGGCACCAACGGGCTCCTAGAGCGAGGAGATCACCTGAGCCAGGACTGCACGGGACAGCAGCACCGGCTCCGGCAACAGTGTAGAAGCCGGCATCAGCAGGAGCGCACAAGCCAGCACCGCCAATGGCTGTGCTAGTGGCACCGGCAGGGGCGCCTTTAAACCCCCCGGTGCCGAGCCGGCAAACATCCCAAGCGGCACCGCAGGCATGCTCTGATCTACCGGCACTGGGCATATCCTCAGCACCGCCAACACTGCCTTCATGTGGCTCTCCATCGGCACCGCAGCCAGGTTCAGCCCTGAGCTCTCCACCAGCAGTTGAAATTGACAAGGCTTCTTTGCCTTGTAAAGCTGCAGGGAAAGAAATCTACAGGGCTTTGTCACCATCGCTTACCTTCTCCCCGGGACCGTCTTCTTCTCCACCCAGATACCGACGGCACCGAGACTATAGCTTCTCGCCTTCTTACCAGCTACTTGGAAGACCCTCACGGGGGGACACAGTTTATATAGAATCAAGACGCTCTCTATCGCGTTCTCGCTCCCCCAGGAGGTCACCAAGGCGCAGATCACCGAGACGGTCACCATGTCGAGTCTACTACATCCGCAGTTCAAGATCTTCTAGATATTCTTCGCCAGTGCGGTCAGACCACTGCTATGGCCACTACTGCAGGGATGATTATGACCGCCCCCGCCCTGGCCATGCTATCCTATCCTATAGAGGCTCTTCATGTACTCGTCCATTACCTAGTGCGCACTTACCTGACCATCCACAACAATTGTTTTCTTCGCCTCCATCAGAAAACTTAAGCATCCATCAAGATCATTCAGAACCAGAAGAGGGCCAATTGTCCGATACAAAAGATCCTCAACCACACATTCCCCCAGCCGAATGTTCCTCCTCCTCTCCGGATGACGCAGTGATTCCAGAAGACACCCCTCCCTTGGATTACCTTAAGCAGTTCCAGGATCTGTTCAAGAGAGTCGTGAACACACAGGAGATACAATTAATGGATGTACCAGTAAAGAAACATCGTCTTTTAAAAAATCTACGGCAACAACAACGGGCAAACATCGCCCTCCCTATTGATGAGGCCATTATGGAAGTGGCAGACGAAATATGGCAAACCCCTACATCGGCTCCCCCAACTAGTAAGTGAGTTGATAGAAAATATTTTGTACCTGCTAAAGGACTAGATTTCCTTTTCAACCATCCTCAACCCAATTCCCTTGTTGTTGATGCGGTACAACGTAGAGCTAAAGCTCCCCAATATAAAAATACATTCCAAGACAAGGATAATAAAAAATTAGACGTTTTTGGAAGAAAGGTTTACTCCTCGGCTACGTTATTGTTACGAATCACAAACTATATGGCCCACCTTTCTAATCACAATTTTGATAATTACTCGAAATTTACAGAGCTACTACAATATCTCCCTGATGCCAAGAAACCCTTGCTAAAGGCCATAGTCCAAGAGGGATATATAGCCTGTAATACTACTTTACAGATGGCCATGGATGTGGCCAACACGGCTGCACGGGCCACGGCTACCGGGGTCACAATGAGACGGTCTTCCTGGTTATCATCTGCAGGAGCCCCACGGGAGCTTCAAAATAAAGTTGAAGACCTACCCTTTGATAAGCAAAAGCTCTTCGCTAGTAACACCGACGAGGTTCTCCATTCTGACAAAGACTCCCGTACCACTTTACGTACCTTGGGAATGTACACACCTCCCTATAAGCGTAAGCACTACTATCCTTACCAACGAAGGTACGATTATGCGTTCAATAAGAATCAACCGCGTACCCAAGACGATCAGTGTTTCCGACAGCGTCCTCAACGTAAGAGATCTCAACCGAACCGTTTGTCCAGTCAACCTGCTCAAAAGCAGCAGATTTGACTTTTCTGTCGAGGATGCAAGAACGACTCCCACGTTCAACGTACCACAAAATTCCTTACATCTGTTTCACCATCGCTTAAAACAGTACCATCTTCACTGGTCCAATATCACCACGGACAAGTGGGTACTGGAAGTGGTATGATCTGGTCTCTCCATCCCCTTTCTATCCATTCCCCCTACCACCCCTCCTACTCCGTCCCTTTTCAGGGACCCCTCTCATGAGCATTTGCTGAAGCAAGAAGTTCAGCACCTTCTGAATATCAGCACAATAGAGAGGGTACCAAGTCAGTTTCGGGGGAAAGGATTTTATTCCCGCTACTTCCTTACCCTGAAGAAGACAGGAGGATGGAGACCCATTTTGGACCTACGCAGGTTAAACCGCTATCTCAGGAAACACCGTTTCAAGATGGTGACCCTAAATGCCATCATCCCATCGTTGAACAAGGGGGACTGGTTTGCAGACCTCGACCTGCAAGACGCCTACTTCCACATAGCAATCCACGTGGCACACAGGCGTTTTCTCCGTTTCCAGCTAGGCCGAGAACATTTCCAATACAAAGTACTACCTTTCGGTTTGGCATGCGCACCCAGAGTTTTCACAAAAACCTTAGCGGTAGTGGCTGCCCACTTGCGCAGACTGGGAGTGACAATTTTCCCATACTTGGACGATTGCCTTATAAGAGGCCTAACGTATTCAGAGGCCGAACACATGGTGACAACAGCCTCTCGGGTCTTTCACTCTCTGGGTCTCCTCATAATCATGCAGAAATCCTCGCCAGTGCTGACACAAGATCTGATTTTCATAGGGGCAAGGCTCGACTCGAAAACAGCACGCGCTTACTTACCTGCCGAACGTTTTGCCGCCATTCGAGATCTTGTTCACACATTGACACATGCCCCAACGAGTCCAGTCCTTGACAACTGTTGTCCAAAATGCAAGGTTACTTTTTTGCTGCCTCCAACACTGGCTGGCTACAGTATATACTCCAGTAAGAGACAGCATTCACAAGGTGATGGTGATACCACCACATGTACGACAATCCCTGCAATGGTGGACCAAGCCGACCAATCTTACGGCGGGCATTCCCTTTCACCGTCCACAACCACCGAAGCAAATAACAACGGATGCGTCCCTTACTGGCTGGGGAGCGCATATGGACAACATGACGGTTCTAGGTCACTGGTCTACACAGGAAATGCTCTTACACATCAACATTCTCGAGTTAAGAGCAGTGCGTCACACATGTCACCATTTTCAGTCCCATATAAGGAATACAACCATCAGAATCCTTACAGACATTATTGCCACCAGGTACTACGTGAACAGACAGGGAGGAGCTCGATCCCGATCCCTCTGTATAGAGGCGATGCGCTTGTGGAAATGGTGTATCCGTATCAATACCGTCCTGACAGCCACCTACTTGCCAGGCGTCCAGAATACTGTTGCAGACTCACTCAGCAGGCTGTTTCCCCACGACCACAAATGGGAACTTCGCATGGACATTCTGCATTATATTTTCACCCAATGGGGGTTCCCCTCAATAGACCTGTTTGCTACGGCGGCCAACCCCAAGTGCCCCAATTATTGCTCCAGGGCAGGGATCGGACGTCACTCCTTAGGAGATGCTTTTCTTCGCAATTGGGGAATGTCATTGCTATACGCTTTTCCCCCAATTGTCCTAGTTCCCAAAATCCTGGAAAAGATCATTATGGAAAGGGCTCGAGTAATCCTCATAGCTCCAGCTTGGCCATGGCAGCCTTGGTATTCAATACTCCACCAGATGTCCATCAGGACACCGTACACCCTTCCTCTGCTTCCAAACCTCTTGACTCAAGACAATGGTTCCCTTTGTCTTCCAAAACCCGAGACCTTATACCTCACAGAGTGGATGCTCGCTGGTTTAACCCAGTCGAACGCTCATGTTCACAGAGAGTCAAACAAGTATTAGTACACAGCAGAAAAGAGTCTACTCGAAGGACCTACCTCACCAAGTGGACCAGATTTGAAGCGTGGTGTGGCAGTGATGTCAGGGACGCGCATGTGACAAAAATATCCCAGATACTTGCTTATATTTTGCACCTCCAAGACACGGGTCTTGCAATAGCCTCGCTGTGAGTGCATCTAGCAGCAATTAGTGCTTTTCATCAGGGTCAGGATGGGTTTTCTGTATTTGCTCATCCCATCACAAAGAGGTTCCTAAAAGGACTTACAAACCTCAGCCCACCACGGTGTCCACCACCACCTTCCTGGAATTTAGACTTTGTTCTGGATTCCCTGACACACACACACCCTTTGAACCCTTAGCTACTATACCATTACAGCTTCTGACCACAAAATTGCTTTTTCTGCTTGCCATTACATCAACCCGCAGAGTGAGCGAAATAGCTCGTCAATTGCTCAATTGTCATGTCGTCACCTCCTTACACGATTTTTACTAAGGAGTTGGTGACTTTGAGATCTCATCCAGCGTTTGTTCCAAAAGTTTGTTCGGATTTCCACATAAACGAGCCGGTTGTTCTATCCCAAGCCTCATGCTTCAAGGGAAGACACAGTGCTGCACACGCTGGATGTGAGGAGCGCATTAGCTTTTTATATCGAAAGAACCCGACACTTTAGAAAATGGACCATCTAATAGTGTCGTTAGCGGATAGAACCAAGGGACAACCCATCACATCCCAACGAATTGCAAGATTAATAGTGTTGTGTATTACAACCTGCTACTCCATACGTAACAAACCTCTTGTATGCTCTCCTAAGGCCCATTCTACAAGAGCAGTAGCCACGACTACAGCTTTTCTTAGAGGTGTTCCGTTCCGAGACATTTGTCAAGCAGCAGCATGGTCCTCTCATTCTACCTTTATGAAGCATTATGCTGTAGTAAACCAATTTGCTGCTGATTCCTCTGTGGCTACGCCAGTTCTTTCGCATATTCAAAAACATTAATTCCGGAGCGCTCAAGTGTTCGAGTACTGCTCCGAAGTCACCTGGAGTGGAGCACCCACGGGGCCACTCAAAGAAGAAGAAGAAGAAGTTACTCACCCTGTGAGGTAACGATTGTTCTTCGAGATGTGCCCCGTGGGTGCTCCACGACCCGCCCTTCCTCCCCACTCCAGAATTTTTCACTCTTTTCTTTTCAGGGAGCGGCTGAGAGGAATTGAGCAAGCCGGACCGCGCGCAACACTTCAAAGGCGTGAACACCACCTCTGGCAGCCACGCATGCGCAGTCCGGCGGACCATGGCTCTGATAGCTCTCCAATTCGTGGCGCTGGGACAGGACCCGACACCTGGAGTGGAGCACCCACGGGGCACATCTCGAAGAACAATCGTTACCTCACAGGGTGAGTAACTTCTTCTTGTGGCTTTTTTTGGAGCCCTAATAAGATGTTAAGTAGCATGCTTGTTTGCATTTCTTTTAAAATGAAAGAGAGAAGAGGGGTGGGAAACAAGGAGCAGAGGGAATGAAACTATCAAAGGGAAAAACAAGTAGGCAGAGCTGGTGCCTATAAGCACCTGAAGGTTGGATAGTTAAAAGGAAGTAGATAAGGATCAAAGGCAACGAACACAAGTGTCTTGTCAGTTTTTCAACTTAAAATGAAATGGCATTATTAAAAATAAAACAAAAAACTAATTTATCCTAAGCCTAAAAAACAGAACTTTACAAATCATGATTTACAAATTGTGTTTGTTTAAATTTTAAAACCCTTATATATTTACACAACATTTGTGTGTGTGTGTGTGTGTGTGTGTATGCATAAACACGCACACATGCGTGCACACACCATATTCACACACAAATTACTTCAGAGGGGTTTGTTAGCCTGCAACGGGAAAAACTTAAAAAAAAACAGTCTAGTGGCACCCATGAAAGCTCATGATACCATCCACATGTTTTGTTAGTCTTTAATCTGACGCTAGACTATTCGTTGTTTTTTAAGTTTTTTTCACATGCCTGATTATTTACAGACATTTCTTTGAAAAGGGCCCATTTTTCCATCAGAATGGCTGCAAAGAAACCTAGAATTCTTTTCCTATAACAATTTCCCTCAACATTTAAACAACATTTAGTTGTTCACACAGCTCACACAGACACTCTGCAGAGTTAACATCTCTCTCACTCACTCTTTTTCCTTTAATTACTTGCTTTATCTCCCAAAATAACACTCACAAATAGCTTACACTTGGTGGCTCAAACCAAGTTACCGCCATTCACAGGGATGTGAATTCCCTATATACTTTTTTCCTTACTCCTCTGACTATACCATCCCCCTGCCTGTTTTTACAGTTCATCTGTTGCATGCCAGCTTGTCTGGGCCTGATCCTTTTTTCTCTTACATGGGCACAGGCTTTGTTTCACTAATGATTTAGCAAGCCCTCACATTTCCTGGTCCTTTTCTTACAAATTTTCAAATGCCCTATGTTTGAGTACTTATTTTTGAAGAGGAAAATGAATTGTTCTTTAAGGCATTTGCTTGACCCTTCAGGGCTAGGTTCTTAAACTTAAGGCAGTTAAAAATTGTCCATACAGTTCTTAGCCAAGCTGACTGCCAGCACACTTTGATGGTTAACTGCTCTTCAGCAATTTGCTGAAGAGTTTCTACTTTAATTAAAAGTTTAGTAACTTCCTCCCAGACAGACCCTCACACAGAGCCTGGATCAGAAAAGCTGCCGCCTTCTTCTCTTGGGAAGTTTTGAACATGAGAGGATTCTACCTGTCCCTGAATGGCCCGCCAATCCTGATATTCCCCAGATGGACACTCATAAGGTCCCCACTATTTACCCATCAATTTGATAATAAAACACCTTTCAGTTGTTGCAGTAAATTGCCTGTCAGATTTACCCATATGATCCATTGAAACATGTTAATGAGGCATAAATCTCCCTTGAAATCCTGTTCATGATTCCAGATGTTAGAAAAGAAAAAGGAGACTCAGTAGTGGACGGAGTAAATAGACCTCTTTAGTGCAGGTGCTCATTCCCATCATACTCCCAACCCCCCATTCTGAGTGAACAAGTATTTGGCATGAGTTACATTCCTTTATCTATTTTAGTATGTTAATTCACATGTCTATCACTACTCTCCCTAAATCCTTATTCAGTAATGTTAACTCCCATATAATGAATATTAAAAGGCAGGGAATAAATATTATTATATCTGCCCTTGTTTACTGGATTTTCTGTTAGATGAGCATGTTTCTACATTATGGACTTCCCAAACCAGCAGGTTACAGAGATTGCAAAGGATATGACCCTGAAAGTAGTTTTATAACGCATGTGAAAATAAGCAAAAGACAAAACAAAGAAGACACTGTTCAGTGCAAATATCTTTTAGGGTGCAAGAATGAACGGAAAGAGCATCTTTATACATCAGAAATCATAATTCCCCCTCTGGCCAGACCTTTATCTATCTTTCCAGTGTGCAAGGATGAAGGGGGAAAAAACATATTCAAAGGAGAATGTCTGCTCTTGCTAGACCCCTTTCACTGTTGTATTGCCTTCCCAGAACCTATTAATTCTTACATATCCCAACAGTATTCATCACCATGCTCCATTTTGAGGAATAGGGGAGTCAGACACCTAACGGATATGTTAATTCATCCTCATCTCCCCAGCTTTCAGGGCCCAGAACCAGGAGACTGTTCTATTCATTATTTCTCCTTCACACATCGTTCACCTGCCTTCTTGGGACTAGTTACATCCATAGGAAAGTCTCTAGATTTCACAGGCTTGGAAATAGGCAGGAGTTAATCATAGATCTGTGTGCATGTCAGCAAGTCCTCCAGAGCCCACAGATAATTAAAACTCCTAGTGAGGGCATGTCAGCACTCTGTCACCAAGGGGGGGAGGGAGTCAATGGACCCTGCACCTCCACCCGCAACCAGATGTGACTCTCAGGTGGCAGGTAGAACAGAAAGTTCATTAGTTTATAGGGATACAGACTGGGGATGTAAGTGAGTAGTCAGCTACCTGATAAGCCTAGGTCCACATTTCAGAGGCAGTGGAGGGCAGATAGAGCAGGAGCCAGTGCTATCAGAGGCTGCAGTGCAGGTGGGGGTGGGGGCAGAGGAAGCTGTTGCAAAGCAGCTGCTGCCCGCAGTGGACCCATCCATGGAGGGTCCCAGCCCAGCTCTTACTGTATTTAAACTGCAGAGCCGCAGCGGGGGTAGCTTTAAGACCGGCACAACCCAGGACTGAGCACTTCTTCCCTTATTGACTGATCGTATAGTCGATGAAAATTCTGTTGACTACATGATTAGTTAAATACCCGCTTAACATCCTTAGAACTGACTTGTTGGCCCAGGAACCAGGAGCAGTCAGTACAATTCATTTTGGGGAGAAGGGACTCCAGAGCCAAAGGCCACGATCCCCTCCATCTCTGCCCCTAAACAAGTAAGACTCACTTCTGTTCTCCTCAGTTTGTCCGTTGGTGCAGCCAGACCCATCTTTAGTCCAACTTCCTGGGCAAAAGGTGTCACCAGGTCACACGCCTGTCAAGCTCAAATTACCATGAGTCTGGGCCATTGTGAATGTGCTGGCCTGGGCATCTCCTACAGTGAGTCACCCCCATGTTCTCATCTCCATCTAGGTAGTGGTACAATGCCCAGGGAAACTGACACACACACACACACACGGTTACTACAGGCTGTAGAAATCGCATGCAATGTAATAGAGTGAATACAACCCCAACTTTGTCACATCCCTCACCCCATTCTGCCCCAGAACTTTGCTGCTCTCAGATGTCTGAGTTACCACAGTCCCATGTAGGATCAGATTGTGCTCAGGGAATGTTCCACATGACACATACTCTGCCAGGACTCCATGTGCCTTCACTTTGCCTGATTTCACCCCCGTGCAGGATTCTCCATTCCTAAACCTGACCTGATCACCCAACTGGACCAAGGGGAAGAGCTGTGGGTCCCAGATCTCCAGCCCCCCAAAGAAATGGAGAACCTGAGAGGCAACCACACAGGTGAGGATTCAAGGAAACTGACACAGAAACCTTCTGGTGAGTGCAGGAAAAAGCTGGGACTCCCAAAATGAGCAGTGAGTGAGAGCTCTCACTTCTCCCCATGTCTCCCAGGAAGGGCTGTAGGTATCAACCTTGCACATACCTGCCACAACTCCCTATCCTGTTGGCTGTCAGGAGTTTCCTCCATACATTCCCTTCCTTGGGAGTGTTTAGGTGGGGTCTGGAGGCAGAATCTAATGTCTCAGGCTATGTCGACAAAGTTTTTTCAGTAAAACGGCTGTTTTTCAAAAAAAACTTCACTTACGTCCACACTGCAATCATGTTCTTTCCAAAAAAATTTGAAAGAACAGAGGGGTTTTCCCAATATTGGTAAACTTCTTTCTATGAGGAAGAAGTCTTTTTCCGAAAGAGCTGTTTTAGAAAACGGTATGTGTGGATGAGGAAGAAGTGTTTCTTTTGAAAGAAGAATAGGAAAAAGTATAGGTGTCTTGGTGGCCACTTCATCCATAGTAATTACAGCTTTTAAATGCAAGATAGCCTCCGTTCAGTGTGGAAGATATCTTTCAAAAAAGCAGATTGCTTTTTCAATGTGCTCTGGCAGTGTGGACGCTATCTTTCAGAAGTTTTTTCAGAAGATCCCTTCCAGAACAGCTTCATCTGAAAGAAGCCTGCAGTCTAGATGTAGCCTTAGTCTGTTTTTGCCATTCCCCTGTGGGTCCGTTCTTCTCAGCACAGACAATGACTCTTGCCTGGATTCTGTCTCCCAGCAGGTGATAGGACAGTGAGGGAGAACAATGAGGAGAATCAACAGCAGGAAAGTCCTGGACTGGTAGAATCTCAGGAAACATTTGTGGAAGGATCTGAAGGGGATTTTCCCCAGTGTATAAATCAGGGGAAAGCCTGGGGAAATCGACACAGGGCAGAGAGGCACCTGAAGAACAATCCAAGCAGGACAGTGAAGGAATCCATTGAATGTGGGGGAAGATCCAAGGAAACAGCAGCCCAGCAGACAAATTGCAAGGTAAAAAAACCCTGTGAATGCTCAGACTGTGGGAAAAGATTCAGTGAGTGTAGGAAAATCTTCACTTTGAGATCACACCTTAGTAGACATCAGCATACCCACACTGGAGAGAGGCCATATAGATGCTTGGAATGTGGGAGAAGCTTCATTAAGAGGTCACATCTCAGTGTACATCAGAGAATTCACACTGGAGAGAGACCATATAAATGCCATGAGTGTGGGAAAAGTTTCATTGAGCGATCAGCCCTCATTAGATATGTCAGAACCCACACAGGAGAGAGACCTTATAGGTGCCTTGAGTGTGGGAAAAGCTTCATTCAGAGTTCACACCTTATTCTCCACCAGAGAATGCATACAGGAGAGACCATATAAATGCCATGAATGTGAGAGAGATTTCACTGAGCGATCAGCCCTTATTGTCCATGAGAGAATCCACACAGGAGAAAGACCGTATAAATGCCATGAATGTGGCAAAGTTTTCACTGAACAATCAGCCCTTGCTGTCCATGAGCGAATCCACACGGGTGAGAGACCATATAAATGCCACGAGTATGGGAAAGGATTCACTGCACGCCCAGCCCTTGTTGTCCATGAGAGAATTCATACGGGAGAAAGACCATATAAATGCCATGAATGTGGGAAAGATTTCACAATACGATCAGCCCTTACTGTCCATGAGAGAACTCACACAGGAGAGAGACCATATGAATGCCGTGAATGTGGGAAAGATTTCACTATGCAATCAGCCCTCATTAGACATGAGAGAACCCACACAGGAGAGAGACCATATAAGTGCTTCGACCGTGGGAAAAGTTTGTCAGACTGCATACCTTATTAGCCATCAGAGAGTGCATACAGGAGAGAGACCTTGTAAATGCCATGAGTGTGGGAACGATTTCATTCGTCAATCAGCTCTTGCTGTCCATGAGAGAATCCACACAGGAGAGAGACCATATAAATGCCTTGACTGTGGGAAAAGCTTTGGGCACACCTCTCGCCTTACTAGACATCAGAGAATCCACACAAGTCCTGCTTTAGAAAATCCCCCAGGGAAGAAACCTCTCAGATTTCAGGAGCTGGTGTGTAAAACACTTTAATTAGAGCTTCGGCACCAGAGACTGCTCTACACCAAAGGGAAATTCTTTCTGTGTGCTACCTAATTCCCACAAACAGATGAGTGGCATTTGGCTCCCAGGGATCCAGCTGTCCAGCACTGGGGTGAGGAGATGCATCACCCAACAATCAACTGGTCAGTAACCCTCTGGCTCTGGCTTGTTTGAGCAAACCCTAGGTGTGGGAGGAACACCAATCAGCCCTCCTGCAAACTGCAGCCCTGTCTGATGGGCCACAGGGGGCAGAAGAAAGAGACACAATCTCCTCCAGATGCTCCCTGGGCCTGCCTCAAGTTCTCCCTCTCCTTTTCTGTTCTAGCTAGGATCCCTCAGCGATGGGCATTATTAGAAGGACACTTTCCATCTGGATCCCTGTCCCCACCCCCCATCTTTCATCTCCCCTTGGCAGGCCTCCCATACTGCCCTAGAACTGTTTCCTGGAAGGGGCCTGTGCAGAAATGCTGCAAAATCCTCCCCTCCCCAAATCCCACAGGGATACTGGAATTCCTCCGCTCCCCCTCTCCCCCCTCCCCTGTTAAGCAGAGTCATTGCTAGTGATTAGCTCATTCCCAGACACTCCTATGACCCCAGGCCATGCTGAAAAGCATTTAGTTTTTGTCCATTTCCTGCCTGATGGGCCAGAACTCACTAGGTCAGGGGTCAGCAACCTTTCCAAAGTTGTTTTCCAAGATTTAACCCATCTTCCCTGGGCCATGCTGTTGTCCCAGGAAATGGGAGGTACTTTCTCTACCACATGCTCTGCTTGGTGTCCTGCCCTGGGCTCCACACTGGCTTTTCCTGGGGGGAGTGGAGGAGCACCACGCACGCACTTCCCTGCAAGCTGGATCAAGAGTGCAGCCTCAGGACTTTCCAGGCCAGCCTGAGTTGCCAGATTTGGTCCTTCAATGCATACATACATGCACCTCTCATTCTTGCCCCCTCTCCACTTGCTGCAATTGGCTCCTATCCTGGGGGCTGTGACGGAGCCAGGAATGTGCTGTGAAGTCGACGCCCCAAGTGGAGAAAGAGAAGGGGCCAAACTGCCTTAAGGGTCAGTTCAGCTTCCTTACATCATTTCCGATTCTGCAAGCAGATATAATGCACATTTAACGCTGTGCATTTTGCAGTGGCAGCACACAAACATCCCTAGTCTCTTTCTTCACAGCCATCCCCAAGCTCAGTGTCGATGGGGCATGTGCAACAAATGGGCTCCTCCTCGCTCCACTCCTGTAGGAAACCAACTCTGGCTCCAATTTTGTGGGGGGAGTAATGCTGGATTGCAAACACAGGCTCCCTTTTGTAGGTGTGGAGGGTGTGGGGGCCCATTTATTGTTTGGCACTGAAAATCATCTTGCGTGCCACTTATAGCATGTGTGCTGGATGTTGCCAACCCTTGCACTAGATGCTAAAACACTGAACATAAGAACGGCCGTACTAGGTCAGACCAAAGATCCATCTAGCCCAGTATCCTGTCTGCCGACAGTGGCCAGCACCAGGTGCCCCAGAGAGGGTGGACCGAAGACAATGATCAAGTGATTTGTCTCCTGCCATCCCTCTCCAGCCTCTGTCAAACAGGCCAGGGACACCAATTCTATCCCCTGGCTAATAGCCTTTTATGGACCTAACCTCCAGGAAATTATCTAGCTTCTCTTTAAACTCTGTTATAGTCCTAGCCTTCACAGCCTCCTCTGGCAAGGAGTTCCAAAGGTTGACTACACGCTGTGTGAAGAAGAACTTTCTTATATTAGTTTTAAACCTGCTACCCGTTAATTTCATTTGGTGTCCTCTAGTTCTTCTATTATGGGAACTAATAAATAACTTTTCTTTTTCTGCCCTCTCCACACCACTCATGATTTTATATACCTCTATCATATCCCCCCATCTCCTCTTTTTCTAAACTGAAAAGTCCCAGTCGCTTTAACCTCTCCTCGTATGGGACCCGTTCCAAATCCTTAATCATTTTAGTTGCCCTTTTCTGAACCCTTTCCAAGGCCAAAATATCTTTTTTGAGGTGAGGAGACCACATCTGTACACAGTATTCAAGATGTGGGTCTACCATAGTTTTATACAGTAAGATATTCTGTCTTATTTTCTATCCCTTGCTTAATAATTCCTAGCATCCTATTTGCCTTTTTGACCGCCGCTGCACACTGTGTGGAAGTTTTCAGAGAACTGTCCATGATAACTCCAAGATCTCTTTCCTGAGTTATCATAGCCAGATTAGCCCCCATCATACTGTACGTATAGTTGGGGTTATTTTTCCCGATGTGCATTACTTTACACTTATCCACATTACATTTCATTTGCCATTTTGTTGCCCAATCACTCAATTTGGTGAGATCTTTTTGGAGTCCCTCACAGTCTGCTTCTCTCTTGACTATCCTAAACTGTTCGGTATGATCCGCAAACTTTACCATCTCATTGCTTACCCCTTTCTCCAGATCATTTATGAATAAGTTGAAAAGGATTGGTCCCAGGACTGACCCTTGGGGGACACCACTAGTTACCCCTCTCCATTCTGAAAATTTACCATTTATTCCTACCCTTTTGTTTCCTGTCTTTTAACCAGTTCTCAATCCAAGAAAGGACCTTCCCTCTTATCCCGTGGCCATGTAATTTACACAAGAGCCTTTGGTGAGGGACCTTGTCAAAGGCTTTCTGAAAATCTAAGTATACTATATCTACTGGATCCCCCTTGTCTGCATGTTTGTTAACCCCTTCAAAGAACTTTAATAGATTAGTAAGACATGATTTCCCTTTACAGAAACCATGTTGACTTTTGTCCAACAAATTATGTTCTTCTATATGCCTCACAATTTTATTCTTTACTATTGTTTCAGCTAATTTGCCCGGTACTGAAGTTAGACTTACCAGTCTGTAATTGCCAGGATCGCCTCTAGAGCCCTTTTCTAAATATTGGTGTCACATTGGCTACCTTCCAGTCATTAGGTACGGAAGCCGATTTAAAGGATAGGTTACAAACCACAGATAATAGTTCAGCAATTTCCCATTTGAGTTCTTTTAGAACCCTTGGATGAATGCCATCCGGTCCCGGAGATTTGTTAACATTAAGTTTTTCTATTTGTTCCAAAACCTCCTCTAATGACACTGGGGACAGTGAAACGTGGTGTTTTCTCTCCATTGCCATTGGAAGGGGACAGGTGAGTCTGAGGCTTCCCTCCTTCCCCCATCCTTCACCCTAGACACAGGAACCTCTGTCTCAGCCATGTAGAGTTTTATTTTCTTCCTGTTCTACTGCTGCACATTCCCAAGGGTCACTGACCACAGCAGCCTGGGTTCTCCATGTTTAAGAATCCCAGAGTGATTTCTGTGTCATAAGTCAGGCTCCTGGGGGCTGCAGGAGAGTGTCACGGGCATGAGTAGGGAAACACCAATGACTCTCCCAGCACAGTGTGACTGGTCCTATCTCTCAGCCCTGGTTCCATTTCTGCGTGCAGTTTTTTCTGGGCTACTCTAACTCATTTGTTCATGGGAACTTGAGGGCTTTTTTTTTTTGTTTTAGTATGATGACATATAGAACTTTTGTAACTAATACAGTCAAGTAATGAAAAATAAAGCAGGTTTAGCCACTTGATAAAAAAAATGGGTAAATTTTATTTATTTTCATGATTCTGAGGCTTAAAAGATTCCCTGATGTTTCACTCTATGGGTGTGAAAGTGATTAACTGCCCACCCTGTATTGTGGGTTTTCTCTCCTTGTGAAGACCATTGGGTATGCTGACCATCCATCCTGGAAAATCCGCGAAAGTCACAGTTTACCTGCTTACAGCCCCATGGGTTGGTTTTTGTTCAGTTCCCTGTTGTACCTCGGTGTTTTCGTACCTCGGTACCTTCGGTGGTCTGGACTGTCAGTGTCAACGTCATCTGGTCAGGGTCGTCCTGGCGTGCTCCTGACAGGACCTCTACTCCGTCTGTGATAAACTTTTGGCTGCTTGCGTAACAATCAGTACTCCCTTTATCTAGAGAGTTAGACCCCGTGCACTTGGGTCAACACGGGAGATCTCCGAGAGGCCCCGGAAACGACAGATGTAGGCAAGGTTTGAAATCAATCGAGCAGGTTTGTTGTCAAATGCGAAGCTCTACCAGTTGGTAACAGAGATCAGTACAATATTATACCACTGGGCACTATGGCCCACGTTGACAAGGTACCAACATCAGGCAGGCCTATTGCCATATAACAAATATTAACAGCAGTTAGTCAAAGTTAAGCTAGTGTGCGTTCAGGCGCCTACTGCGCCTTTCCCCCCCCCCCCCCCCCCGTCAAGGTCGGCCGGAGAGCACCTTTTGTGGTGTCCTTTTATAGACAGATACAAACAACTTACATCATTTCTTTATGTACGGGCTACCACCCTCTGTTGCTTAGATACCACCCATCACCTACGGAAGGGGGGCTTACTTACTGTCCTTCATGCTGTCAATGCTGACCTGGTCCTGAACCTAGGTCAGTATGTGCATTCGTGTTTAGGGAGTTTTTGTACCAGGACATTCCTTAAGATGTTCTGTTACTCCCTTTCGGCTTACAGTCCTAACTTACACAATTACACAGTTATGAGTATTGAGTTACTGAACCAAAGTCTTGCTCACTAGATTGCAGGCCTGTTGCTGTTTTCATGTTACAGGCTTTAGGCCAGCTGACTCCATGTTACTGACCCTCAACTTACTACATTCCCCCACTTTTTGTCCTTTTATGGGGAGGATATTTACCCATCGTCCCGGAAAAGCATAATACATGAACTGAAGGTGACGCAGTGGGCGAAACAATGTTATGCAGACACCTTTGTTGTACCGTTCACAAACTAATTCCCCATCTATCCCTTAGGGTACGTCAAGACTACATGCCTCTGTCGCAGAGGCATGTAGATTAGGCTACCAGACATAGTAAAATGAAGCGGCGATTTAAATAATCCCCTCAGTATGCCTCAATAGTGGTACAACAAACAACAATTGGTTTTACATAATAGCCAGGTTTAAATTAACTAACAATGATTTTTAGCTGATTGCCAACTTAATTGTCCATATATGGGACATTGACGTGAACAGTCTTTTGTTTATAAAGTACTTCATTTTTCTTTTCTTTATGCTTAGGCATTTCTTCACTGTGTGCTGGTAGTGTTTTTGTGCTGTGATATCATATGGTTTTTTTTTATCTGTAAGATAAAACCTTAAAAATCTTCAGTTAGTTGACATAATAAAAGTTTTTGCTTTATATCTGTCTTGTTTTTAGTAACCCAAATTTAATAAACAGGTTAGTTAAGTTTGTTTATAATAGGGACCAAGTCTTTTATAATACAACTAAACTTTTGCAATTGTTGTATAGGTATCTATTTTCACTTGAGGTTTATTACCAATTTTGTCTTCCAAACGTAATGCTTAATTGCTAAAATAGATACTCTCAGTGTTCCATGAGATGGTGTATTGCTTGTCCCTCAAAGTGTTTAGCAATTTTACCAAGTTTTTAGAGTTAATTTCCTTGTGATACCAATTCCACTTTTGTTAACTGTTTAAAGGCACAAAAGTTAACAACCACTATTTCCTGTTAACATGCTATAAAAGAAAACAGAATTTATATCAAAATGAAGTTTTAAAACACATGCATGTAGATGCTTTGAAAATATTAAACATTCATAATGGTTTGTTGTGTTAGGAGTTCAAGGTGGAAACCTGTTGAAAAAGTTTGGTTAGCTTTATGCGTTATTGCTATACCATTCTTATAACTGCATTTAAAAGTAAAAACAAGGTTATAAAATCCATACCAAAATTGACATTTTGTTAATGTTATCTGAACCTTAATATTGGACCTTTAATGTTAAGAGTCTGGTCTCCTTTACATTTCCTTTGAATTAAAAAAAAATAAATAAAAAAATTTGATTAATAAAAGAAAAAAATTGTTTGCAATTGCATTTTTTGTTGAGGCATGAAATATATGTACATATATTGTACCTGAAATCTTTCTGAACTTTGAAAAAAATAGTATTCATAAAATGATTATAAAATAGTGTGGTATCACATTTAAAAAAAAGTATAAAAATTGACTTTTGTTGCAACACAATAAAAATAATAATAATAAAAAAGTCAGGTGACATACAACATACAACAAAAACAACATACATGACACATAGGACAACTTACAATTTAAAACAAATAGCGCCAACATTACATTTATAACTATACAAAATTTTAAAAAAATGGAGTCAGCAGGCCTAAGGCCTGTAACATGGAAACAGCTACAGGCCCGCAATCTAGGGAGCAAGACTTTGGTTCAGTAACTCAGGGTATGTCTACACTTACAGCACTAATTCGAACTAACTTAATTCGCCCCCAGTCCTCCCCATCGGGGGCTAATGCCCCATTCCTCCCTCACCTCCTTCCACTTACCCCTCCCTAGCCTCCCTTCCTGACGTACAAAATAAAGGACACGTGTGTTCAAAAATAGAAACTCTCTTTATTGAACAAAACTCGGGGAGACTGCGAAAAGGAGGTGCGAGAGGGGAAGAGAGAGGGTGGGAGAGGGGAGGGCAACTAAAATGATCAGGGGTTGGGAACAGGTCCCATATGAAGAGAGGCTAAAGAGACTGGGACTTTTCAGCTTAGAAAAGAGAAGACTGAGTGGGGATATGATAGAGGTCTATAAAAGCATGAGTGGGGTGGAGAGGGTGCATAAAGAAAAGTTCTTCATTAGTTACCATAATAGAAGGACTAGAGGACACCAAATGAAATGAATGGGTAGCAGGCTTCAAACTAATAAAAGAAAGTAGTTCTTCACAAAGCAAATAGTCAACCTGTGGAACTCCTTGCTGCAGGAGGCTGTGAAGGTGTGACGGGGCAAGCGCCGCAGCTGCGCTTCCCCGCTGTGATGGGGCAGGCACCGCTTCTGCGCTTCCCCGCACGGAGCCCGGAACTGGGGGGGAGTGAAGCAGGGGCCATCCCCACGGCGCCGTACACGGGGCCGGGGGCTGGGACAGGGCTTGGCCCGCCGGGAGAGCGGGGGAGATCCAGCTGAGCGAGGCTCGGGGGGGCCGAGCCGAAGAGGGGAAGCCCGGCGGGGCCAGGACATTCGGGCGCGACCAGAGGACGTCACTGGACACGTCAGGGAGGTGGGGCTAAAGGACGTGGACGTCGGGGGCGGGGCCCCTTACGACCCGAGCGAGGAATCCAAAAGGACGGGATCCTCAGCCGGAGGAGGAGGGACGGGGCGACGGACAACCCCGCACCGGGACAGGAGGACTCCGAGGGACTTCAAGGCGCGAACCCTCGGCAGGGACCGAGACTGGGGGTAAGCTTATTCCCCAGCTGGGGAAACCCTCGGGGCTGAGCCGGGAAGAAGTGACCCAGGGCGGGGCCGTGGTCCCCGCGAGTGGAGGGTTTGGGGGAAACTCGTCCCCCTCCACTATCCAGGGACTACCGTCCCTGCCTTAGGGCCCTGGGTCGGGGCTCGGAGTGTGGGAGGGCCCGAGCCCCCTTCCCGGCCCCCTCAGGCCTGTCGGAACGCGCGCCGACAGCATATACGGCCGGGGCCACTAGCAGGCGGTCGAGCGTGAAACTTAGGGAGCACCCCGAACTTGGGGTGGCTGCCCGAGACTGGGGAACACTTGGTGACAGAAGGCTACAACTATAACAGAGTTTAAAGAGAAGTGAGATAAATTCATGGAGGTTGGGTCCATGGAGTGATATTAGCCAGGGGGTAGAAACGGTGTCCCTGGCCTTTGTGGAAGGCTGGAGATGGATGGCACGAGACAAATGGCTTGGTCATTGTCTTCGGTCCATCCCCTCTGGGATAGCTGGTGTTGGCTGCTGTCGGACCTTTGGTCTGACCAAGAACGGCCGTTCTTATGTTCTAAGCTCAGGGTCGGGGGTCTCACTGGACCACCTTGATTTTCATGCAAACCTGCTCCTGAGTTTGCATGTGGCCTTTGGTGGCCAGGCTGGCAGTTATCCTGCTCTAGACAGCCACTTTCCTGTGCCTAGTGCGGAGGTCGTGGATGTTAGGGGCCTCCCCCCAAACCTGGATGAGGTCCACGATCTCCACAGCCCCGGGCAGGCTCCTGGGAGCCACCAGCCTGGTCCCAGGAAGAGGCGGAGGGCTGGGTGGCAGCGGGTGGCTGGCTCGTGCCGTGCTAGGTGCAGGGTCTGCTGGCTGGGTGCTGGCAGGCTTGCACCTGGCACAGGCACCATAGCCAGACCATGCCCTTTTAAGGGCTCCGGGGCCAGGAGGGGGGCAGAAGAGTTTCCCTGGTTGTGCCCAGAGTGGCCACTAGGGCAAGCTGGGAAGGGCTAGCCTCCCACTAGTTCGAATTAAGTGGCTACACAGCCCTTAATTCAAACTACTTAATTCGAACTAGGTGTTAGTCCTCGTAGAATGAAGTCTTTTTCCGAAAGACTTTTGCCCGAAAGGGCCAGTGTAGACATCATAGTTCTGTTTTCCGCAAAAAAGCCCCGATCACAAAAATGGCGATTGGGGCTTTTTTGCGGAAAAGCGCGTCTAGATTGGCCACGGACGCTTTTCCGCAAAAAGTGCTTTTCCGGAAAAGCGTCCTGACAAATTAGATGAGCTTTTCCGAATACGCTTTTCATGGAAAACTTTTCCGTTAAAAGCATTTCTGGAAAATCATGCCAGTGTAGACGTAGCCCTTGGGTTCCATGGGTAGGCCCAGTAACCCTTCAACTGATCTGGTGGAATGGCAATGGGTCTTTAGCTGACCCAAGCAACTCTGTCTGGTGGGAGGGAATCTGGAAGCACACTAATATGGTTGCACGAACTAAAACTTGCAATTGGTTCAGCCAGCTTCAAGCCCAGCTTCAGGGGTGGAATCCCACTAATTCCTCCATTTTTCTTTCCACCAACTTGAGCTCACAGCAGCGGGTTATTTTGTGGTCCCAATGGTGGGATAGCAGTGTCCAAGTTATAGAGCCATGTCTCAAAGGGTATGTCTAAACTACAGCACTTATTCGAATTAACTTAATTTGAATTAGTTAATTTGAACTAAGCTAATTTGAACTAGTGCATCTAGACCTAAAAACTAGTTAGAATTAGCATTTTGCTAATTCGAACTAGCATGTCCACATTGAGTGGACCCTGAACCGAAGTTAAGGCTGGCCGGAAGGACATCAGGTTAGGACTTACAGTGTAGAGTTGCTGTCTCAGGCTAGCCGAGGGCTGAGCTTAAAGGGACCCGACCCCCACCCCGGACAGACAGTTCTCAGGGTTCCCCGCTTGCTTGCCTACCTCGATGAGGGACAGCAAAGCAGTCCTGTCTTAGAGTGCCCTGAGTGCCCACACTCGGCACATCACAGCACTTTGCCATCAGCCCTGCTGCACTTGCCACAGGCTGCCATCGGTGGGGGTCAATTGGGGGGCTGCAGGACAATTGTGTTCAAAAGGACAATTGTGTTCAAAAATAGAATCTCTCTTTATTGAACAATCCTCCAGGGGTTTATTGTCCCTTGGAGCTGATCGGAGAAGGATCATCGGGGTACCAAATAATAACTGATATGGGGACAAATGGGAATTCAACCTGTTTTTGCTCCTAAGAACTTCCAGAACTAAGGGGAGCTTCTTCACCCATGATCCTTTTTGCTCTTCTAATACCTTCCTCAATGCCTCTTTAATAGTATGGTTCATTCTTTCAACTTGACCCGAGCTGTGAGGGTGGCGTGAGATATGCAATTTGCATTTAATACCTAACGCCCCCAACAAATTTTCCCACATCTCTGAGACAAATTGTGGCCCTCTATCGGAGTCAAAGACCCCCGGAGAACCAAATTGGCAAATGATTTATCTAAAAACTAACTTGGCAGTGTCTGCTGCGGTATGTCGCTTCATAGGAAAAGCCTCTACCTCTGCTGAAGGCATCTATAATCACTAGACAACAAGTATGTCCTTGTGGGCCGGGGGGAAAACCTTCAATAAAATCAAGCTGAACACAGGACCATGGCCCCTCCGGAATGCGCTGATGTCCCAGTGGCAGCACTTTCTCTGACTCGCTACCTACTTGGGCATTATACATGGCACACACCAGACAGTTGTTTCCTCTGACCTGGCCATCGGCCTATCTCCCCCACTCGCTGGTATGTAACTTCCACTCCCTCATGGCCCAAACTGTGAGCCCATCATATAATATCCTGCCGGTCCCATTTTCCAGGAATTGACACTGGGAATTCAGAGGGGTCGCCTGCTCCTTTTAACTGCTTATACAGAGCACCTTGGGTAGTAACAGCTGACACTGCTGGTGACTTAGCCAATGCATCTGCCCTATTATTCCAGAAGGCCTCAGGGGACCCTTCTGGGTCTTGATTTCCTCCTACATGAGTCAGATATAGTTGTCCTGGATGTGCCTGGACCCATTTATACACGACCTGCCAATCTTCTGCATGTGCTAGTGGTTTCCCATCCATACTTCTCCACTGATCACGGGCCCACTGCCACATCTAGTTCCTGGTTCCTTCCACTACATACTTTGAGTCACTAAAAACCACCAGTGGTCCCAGATTCTCAGACCAAAGTCTCAAACACTCAGCTAGGCCTTTAAGCTTAGCAAGCTGAGCTGATCCAGCAGCCTAACTGTGGACCAACCTGCGATCCATTAAATTAAGGCATGCTGCCTGGATATGAAGTTTGCCATCTATTCGGGTTGCTGACCCATCGGTAAACCAAATATTTTCTGGGTGAGTAATTGTCTGGGCTTCTTCTAAGGAGGTGGCCTGCAGAACAGCCTATTTTGGTGCCTGAAACAGACATTCATGGGTCTCTCCTGTACTTTACAGGAGACCTGCAGTTGCTGTAGCTGTTCCTGGGGTGGACTGATACTGCACTCCTCTGTTGACTTAGGCTAGGGTTCACTGTACCAATTGGGGGTTGCTCACACCACTCCCCTTAAGTTTGCCTGACAAAATGAATCGCAGAGGTGTATGGGAGCTCTGAATGACAATGGGACTATCCCCTACCATGGCAGCAGATACCTCCAGGGCCCACACAGCTGCCAGACACTCCCTCTCACAGGGACCAAACTTCTGCTCAACTGGGGTCAGAACCCGGGAGTAATAGGCAATGGGGTGAGCTGGTTCTGCTTCTATTGCTTGGAACACTGCCATGGCCAAAGCCTGGGGTGAGGTGGCAAGCCTAAATTGAAAGGGGAAACCTACCCTGGGGGTGGCCAGCACAGCTGCCTGTGGGACCCCATTTTTAATCGCTGCAAAAGCTTGGGATTGTTTTTTCCCCCACTCAAAAGGCACACCATCTTTTAGAAGGGCATACAGGGGCTGGGCCAAATTGGCAAAGTCCCCAGACATGTGCACGAACAAAATTAAAGGAGCCCAGAACCATCTGAAGCTAGTGCTTATCAGAGGGCACTGGGAGAGTCTGCAGTGCCTGCAGCCAATTTTGACACACCTGCCGTCCCTTCTCTGATATTTGTACCCTAAGGTATGTGACATGTGGCTAGACTAGCTGGGCCTTTTCCCAGGAGGCTTTAAAACCAGCTTCCTGTAAGATGTGCAGAACCCGCTCTGTATGTTCTTGGGTCTCCTGCTGCTCTGTCCCCATGGTTAAAATGTCATCTACATAAGACACCACCCAGGGCTGATCTAAGGGTCCCAGGTGATTAAGAGTGGCTGTCACAGCCTGGTGGGCTAGTGTCGGAGAGCTGAGGGACTCGGGTAAATGTATATTGTCAGTTCTGAAAGGTGAAGGCAAAGCGGTCCTGGCTTTCGGGTGCTAAAGGCAATGCAAATAAACAGCCAGATCGACCACCGAGAACCATCTTGCTTCAGGTGGCATGCTTTCTAATAAGGAGGTCATATCTGCCACTATAGGGGCTCGCTGTGGGATGTTTGCATTAATTCAGCGATAATCAATGGTCAATCGCCATGATTTGCCATCTGCCTTTTGCAGAGGCCAGACAGGGGAATTGAATGGAGAGGTGGTCTCCCTAATTACCCCTTGTTTTTTCAAAGCCTCCGTAATTTCCCTGACTGCCTGTTCAGCTTCTATTAGATATTTATATTGCCGCTGTGGAGCAACCAGAGGGCCTTTAATCACAATGGCTGTGTCTAGACTGCCCAGTTTTTCCGGAAATTCAGCCGCTTTTCCGGAAAAACTTGCCAGCTGTCTACACTGGCCACTTGAATTTCTGCAAAAGCACTGACTTCCTACTGTAAGAAATCAGTGCTTTATGTGGAAATACTATACTGCTCCCGTCGGGCAAAAGTCCCTTTTGTGCAAAATTTTTGTGCAAAAGGGCCAGTGTAGACAGCTGAGATTTGTTTTGCGCAAAAAAGCCCCGATTGCAAAAATGGCGATTGGGGCTTTTTTGCACAAAAGCGCGTCTAGATTGGCAAAGCATCCATGCCAATCTAGACGCTCTTTTCCAAAAATGCTTTTAACAGAAAACTTTTTCGTTAAAAGCGTTTCCGGAAAATCATGCCAGTCTAGACGTAGCCAATGGGTTCTCCCTTCCATTAGCCAATATCATATTTATCTGTAGCCCAGACTCCAGGGACCCTATAGCACCACTCATCATCCTCTGGAACATTCACAGAAGAAACTCCTAACATTGAGTGAATTAACACCCCTGAGACACCTCCTAGTGCTTCTGGATTCCAATCTCTCTTAGGGACCTGCCACAAACCACAATTAGCACAGTTTACCACCAATTGCATTTCCTTTAATTGATCTATCCCCACAATTGGCTCTTCTACTAAATTAGACTGGACCCAGGGTAACACCAAGATGAGGTCTCCCACTTCCCATCAGGTTGGAGACAAGACCCGTCCTTTTTCTTCTTGATCCCCATAAGCAGCTAAAACAACAGACTGGACTACCAAACATTCAGGAGGTCTGAAGGGAAGAAGGGACATAGCAGCTCCAGTGTCCACTAGCGCTGCACAAGGGGTTCGCGCCATTCCCACCCTCATTTGGACCATAAAGCGTCCCTCTGTATCGGTGGACAGAGTGGCAATCCATTGCCATCTGCCCTCCGAACGCCGATCCTCCTGTGGGCTTCCCTATGGGGTTGGGGTCAGCCGGTGGTTCTCGGCTGACCAGGTGTGAGGAGTACAGCTAGTTCGGATTAGGAAGCCTAATCCGAACTAGCTACTCCATGCCGCGTGTAGCCGTGCGGCACGGGGTTCGAACTAGCCGAGATTTAAAAATGGCGGCGCCCGGCTTATGCAAATGAAGCCCGGGAAATTCAAATCCCGGGCTTCATTTGCAAGTGCGGTATGCCTACATTACCCTCCTAGTTTGAATTAGGAGGGTAGTGTAGACATACCCTCTCTGCCACCGTATGCCCAATATTCGGGGCCTCTCCTCCCCCTTGCGGGGTGGGCCCATCAGTCCGGACTATCCTTCGGATTGCTGCAACCCGATGTCTGAGATCTGGCCCTCCAGAGTCTGGATCTGGGTGATCCAGGTCACCCCATATATCCCCATCCCAATCTTCACCCCAGTCACTTCCCAGTCTAGGTATTGATCACTTCTCTTAGGAAGCCCTACAGCCGCTTAGAAAGCAGCCTTCTCTCTGGCCTACTCTCTCCCAAAACTAACCCCTTGAGACACTGTACCCTTTCACTTAAAGTTCTATTCTCCTCCTGGACATGCTCCTGTTCCTCTTCTGCAGCTGCCACTTGTATGGTGGCAACAGAAAGAGAAGAAGCTTGGGCGTTGGCTGTAAGCACCTGAGCTTTCCACATATCTTGTTTCTCCAGTTCCTTCTTCTGTTCCTTCAACTGCTCCACATCCTGTGCTAGCTGACTCTTAGCTGCCTGCCACTGATGTACTGCCTGCCATAGCAGCCAAGCAGCTGCTCGCTCCTTACCTCGCTTGTACAATAACATATTTGCTCTCTCCTTACCTCGCTTATACAATAACATATTTTTCCATCATTAGTTCCAAATCAGTCACTGAAGCACCAGAGAGCACCGCCCCTTAAGTCCAGGGGTCAACCCCTTTACTTTGGATCCATTCCCTCAGGGGTCCAGGCACAGGTGCTGCACTCCACCCTTCTGGGAGTCCTTTACACCTCCCTTTCCTTTACCCCAAATGGGCTTCTTGTTGACAGGAACCTGGACTGTGTGCTGTGGGTTGCTAGCCTACCACGTTTCAATGCACCCCAGTCCCCCAAAGTTCACCGTCTCAACTTCCCATGGGGAAAGGACTTTTACTTATCCCCTCTTCCCCAGCATCTCCACCAAAAATGTTGCAAGGGGATGTGGATTGCAACTGCTTTAAACACTAAGGAGAGGGGATCACCACATAGGAGTGTAAAGGGTTTGTTTATTCAATTAAAACTGGGAAGGGAGGGGAATCTCACTCATACACTCAATCACACTTACAGTGCCAGGCAAGATGATAAGGCGAGCAGAAGGCAGTTCATATTGTTTGATATTCCCAAGTAGACTCCTAAGCTGGTCCGCTGGCCAGGCAATCCAAGCAGAGGGTGTTCTGGGAGGTTCCACTTGATGGTCAACCCACTCTATCTCTGTCCCTCTCTCCTTCAGCCACATGCAGCCTCTGAGTCTGGGCCTCTTGGGGCTGTGTGCACTCCCTGCTGGGGGCCATGTGCATTGTTGTTTACTCCTGCTGTTTACCTCAGACGTTCTTCTGCACTCACTCAGGGAAGGGATAGGGGGTTAACAGACAACACTCCAAGGCTGTGTCTACATTGGCACCCTTTTCCGAAAAAGGGATGCTAATGAGACACTTCAGAATTGCAAATGCAGCAGGGATTTAGATTTTCCCCGCGGCATTTGCATGAACATGGCTGCTGCTTTTTTCCGGCTCGGGGCTTTGCCAAAAAAAAGCGCCAGTCTAGACAAGGATCTTGCGGAAAATAAAGCCTTTTAAGAGGCACATGGGATCTTCCGGAAAAGGGTGCCAATGTAGACACAGCCCAAAAGTTTAGGGAACCAAATATCATCATTAACAGGTGAGAAAGAACAACCACCAGTTTAACTCTCCCCTTACTCCTCCTTTGCCTCCAACATGCTGTACTTAAAATTACTGCATGGGATCTTTTCAGGGGGATAAGGCACAATGCCACATTTATTGGTAATACATATAGCAATCAACATTTATCATATCCACATGATATATTATAGTTACACACACAAGCACACTCTGTCTTGTTGTTACCAATAGTTGCTCCCCCCTAACTGCACTGGCCAAGTGAGTTGAGTGGGCAAGGGATGAAGCCGGGCTTCTGTCGATCCAAATTGGTGCTTCCATTTTGACCTGGAGTCCTCCTGCAAGATACCACTGATTTATAGTAGCTCTTTTCTCAAACAACTCTATCATCTTCTGCATATGCAAAATCTGTGAGAATCATTATATGTATATGCAGTTAGTCATCTGTGGTACAGTCTGGGTATTGTCTTAGTGCTGACACATTCATCTCCAAAGAGGGGGTTTCCAAAAGCAGGTACTTGCTGCTGACTCCCAAGGTGTCCATATGTCTAATCTTATTTCAATGAGTCCACTTAACAGGTCTCCTTGTTCTTGGCTCCCATCCCCTCCAACCATTGCAACAGTTCGGAGGTGCATGCCTTCCATATCATACCCATTTACACTTTATTCACTCAACAGAGCAATCAATTAAATAAAAAGGGGGAGCTCTATTTTGGTACAAAGACATTCTCTTTACTTTATTTTTTGGGACTATTCTACCAAGACTTAATACAAAAGACTTGATACAAAGTTTCTATTTCTATATGAAAAGATACATTTCTATATAAAAGGACTTAATACAAAGCTATATGAAAGGACCTGATACAAATTTAAAAATTTAATATGGAGATTATATGAAGATGATTCATACTTATATGAAAATGATTAATACAGAGGTTTATGATTAACACAGAAATGTATCAACAATTTCAAAATAACAGGCTAGATAGTGTGAATGCTCACCTTGGGTATGTCTACATTATGGGATAAGGTCAAAATAAGATATGGGACTTCAGCTACGATAATTGCATAGCTGAAATAGAAATAGCTTAACTCAATTGTTGACACAGGAAGTCAAGGGAAGAACACTCTTACTTTACTCCTCATGATAGCAGAGTTGCTAGCACAGTCCAGAGTGCCCCTCTCAGTTCAAATTAGCTGTCTTAACTAGACCCACTAATTTTAACCCCAGAAGATGACAGCAGCAACTTTGATCATCTCTGCAGGGTAGACATACTCGTTATTTCAAAAATTGAAGACATTTCCTCAGGGAGGGAGTGTCACCACCAGAGCAGGCTAGGCAGTTTCTTGTATCAGAGAGACGGTCCCAAAGCAGGACTCATGCTTAGAGCTACATTTAGTCCTTGTCTATACTAACTCCACCATTGCCTGGTCCCAAGTCCAGGATGTGAAAGGAGGAGGATTGTACGTCAGGCTAGCAACCCACTACGTAAAAAACTCTTGCTACAGAAACGTCAATGAAAACTTTAAAAAGCCATCAAAGGGGTGATCAGCTGAGGATTGAGGCAGCAACGCCTAACATGATGAGCAGAGATGAAAGCCAAAAGGAAGTTTCTGCTCCGATTCAGTCCCTAGCGAGACCCAAGCAACAAGTGAGAGTGGCAGTATGGAAAGTAAGAAACATGTACGAGACCAGGAAAACAGCACAGGTGGTGAGAGAAATGACCAGGTACAAGATCAATATTTTGGGCATTAGTGAAATGAGATGAACTGACTCAGGGATGCTAACACTTGATTCAGGGGAGACTGTCTGGAAGGAGACTGTCTGGAAGGTCAGATGGACAGCATCAAGAAGGGGTTGGCATCATCATGGATATTCAGGCTAAGAAGAGCCTTCTGGGATGGGAACCAGTCAACTCTCAAATCATCAGAGCAAGATTCTTTTCCAGCTACGCCAAAACCACCATTATTCAATGCTATGCACTCACTGAACAAGCAACAGAGGAGGAGCAGGACTTATTCTATAGCAACCTGCAAGAGCAGATAGACAAGACACCTCGCCACGACGTTTTGATCGTAATGGGGGATCTGAATGCAGAAGTCGGGTCGGATAACGAAGGCTACGAATCCTGCATGGGCCCAGAGGGTGTCGGTGAAAGAAACAATAATGGACAGCGTTTTGTAGATTTGTGCCTGGAGAATGGTTTGGTGATAGGAGACACTGTCTTTCAACATAAGACAATACATAAGTTGACCCGTATATCTCCAGATAGAAGGACTTGTAACCAAATTGATCACATTCCTATCAACCAGAAGTAGAGAAGATCCATGAGAGATGTCCAAGCACTGAAAGGAGCAGATGCCAACAGCGATCATCATCTTTTTCTTTGCAAGCTGCAGCTCAAGCTCAAATGGCTGAAAAGGACAGACAGAAAGACTGGTGGCCATCTCTTTGACTCCAGTAGACTAAAACATCCAACAGTGAAGATCCAGTTCACTCTAGAGCTGTCCAACAGATTCAGCCTGCTCGAAGACCTGATAGCAGATGATATTAATATCCACTGTGAGAAGATCCAGAAGGTATACCTGGAAACCAGCAAGATTGTATTGGGGTACAAGAAGAAACAGAGAAGGGAGTGGATTTCAGATGCTACATGGCAGCTCATGTAGAACAGAAAGATGGTTAAACAGCACACACTTGCAGGCAGTGACGAAGATAAAATAACAGCTGTATAGGTCTACAGGGACCTAAACATTGCCGTGAAGAGAAGTGTACGAAGAGATAAGAGAGCGTATGTGGACAATATTGCCACGGAGGCCTAGTCAGCAGTAGACAGAGGTGATTCTAGGACAGTGTACAAGATCACCAAGACTCTTATAGGAGACTTTACCAACAAATCTACAGTAGTAAGAGACAAGAACGGGAAAATGCTGGTGACAACAAAAGAACAGCTCAGCAGGTGGACGGAACACTTCAGGGAGTCTCTCAACAGACCAGACCCAGAGGAAGAGGCTGATATTAGAAGTATGAACCTCCAAGTAGACATGGAATGTGGGGACATCAGTGAGCTGGAGATAGCAGACACTATCAAACAGACGAAGGGCAACACAGCGCCAGGGGAAGACCAGATCACTGCTGAAAGCTCTGAGGGGTCTTTTCAACAGGGTCTGGGAAGAAGAGAGGGTACCGGAGGCCTGGAAGAAGGGTATCATTGTGAAGTTACCCAAAAAAGGCGATCTGTCCATCTGCGGGAATTGGAGAGGCATTAATCTGCTGTCTGGGCCAGGAAAGATTTTCTGTAGAGTCTTGCTACAGAGAATGCGAAAGGACATTGAGAAAATCCTCAGGGAAGAACAGGCTGGCTTCAGAAGTGGAAGGTCATGCATGGACCAGATCTTCATCCTACGCACCATAGTGGAGCAGTCAATAGAGTGGAACTCTTCGCTCTACATTAATTTCATCAATTTTGAGAAGGTGTTTGATAGCATCCACCACCCCTCACTCTGGAGGATTCTACAAGCATACGGGTTCCCTGAGAAGGTCATTAACATCCTGAAGGACCTGTATGCTGAGAATCAATGCTGTGTGTGACATGAAGGACAGCAGAGTGACTGGTTTCACATGAAGACAGGGATCAGACAGGGCTGTGTAATCTCACCTGTTATTCTTCCTTGTGGTCATTGACTGGGTGATGCACAGAGCCACTGAGGGCAGATCAAGGGGAGTGCTATGGGGACCGATTGCTTGGCTTGAGGACTGCAACTTCGCAGATGAGCTGGCGCTTCTCGCGCATGATCAGCAGGACATCCAAGAAAAGACTGACATTGTTGACCGGACAGCCAGAAGCGTTGGGCTCAGAATTCACCCTGGCAAGTCCAAAGTGATGAAACTGAGGACAACTAACACCGATAAAACCACCATCATGGGTGAAGAGTTAGAGGAAGTAAATGACTTCAGGTATCTCGGCCGTTACATCTCGGCAGACAGCAACATCGACAAAGAGATCTTCGCTAGAATTGCCCTGGCAGCGCAAGCCTTCCAAAAGCTTAACAACATTTGGAAGTTGTCACTGTTGCAGACCAGGACTAAACTGATAATCTATAGGTCAAATGTGCGCTCAGTCCTGCTGTATGCCGTAGAGACTTGGAGGACTAACAAGAAGATTGAGAGCAGACTCAGAGGCTTTGAAGGACAGTGCCTTCGTCGTATCCTCAGAGTCTGCTGAGAACAGCATGTTACCAACAAGGAGTTGCCAACGCACTGGCATCAACAATGTTATGAACAAGATCAAGCAGAGATGCTGGAGATGGCTGGGGCATGTCCTTTGGATGAGCGAATCAAGACTCCCTCATATGGCACTCAAATGGACTCCACCTGGAAAGCGTAAAAGAGGGAGGCTGTTGGGCACCTGAAGGACGACTGTGGAGGAGGACATGAAAAGGAAGGGCACAACCTGGGAAGAAGTCAGCTGGCTTTCTCAGGACTGTGAAGACTCGAGAAGATTCGTTGGCGCCTTATGCTCCATCAGGAGCAAAGAGGACTAATAATAATAATACTAAAAGGAAGATGACTGCTGTTGATCTTCCAGAGTTCAATTTAGCAAGTCTAGTTAAGACTCATTGAAGTCAAACTCAGGGGGCACCCCCATCAATGTCTGTTACTTTACTTTTACAAGTCTTAAGGAAAGCTGTGACGGACCGGTCCAGGTCTGGGCACGGCTGAGGGTATCCACTCAGGGCAAATTGCTCAAACTCAGGGCTCTTTACAGCTTCTGATTGGAGGCCCTTTCCAAACAAGCCACAAACCAGTCACACCGAGTGCTTCAGCTGCCGATCCAGCCAGCCAGAAGCCTCACGAGCAAAACCCCTCAGCTCTTCCTATGCCCCAATCAGCCCCAGGCCTAACACACAGGTGAAGGATTTTAGAACCCAATCTCACCCACCCCAAATGGGTTCTTCCAGTCCCAAGAAACCAGCCACAGTTCCCAGGTCAATTTATTCTGGATCTTACCCACAAGACCACGCTGAGCCAAACCTTTAGAATCTAAAATCTAAAGGTTTATTACTAAAAGAAAGAAAAGCATGAGAGTAAGATTGTTAAAGGATAATACAGCCTTTTCCCGACTTACGAACCGGTTATGGACCAAGCAATTTGTTGTAACTCGGTCCATTTGTAAGTCAGACCCCATTGAGTTACACACGACCACACTGTTCGTAAGCGCGGATCGTGTTCGTAACTCAGGGTCCGCCATTTACGACACCTTTGGTCATAACTGCGAATGGTTGTAAGTCGACCATTCGCAACTCGGAGACTGGCTGTACATTACATGCATCGAATCACCCAATTCTCAAGGCAGGCTCTTAGCAGTTCATAACATCTCTGCTATCTTAAAAGTCTTTGGTATACATCCTATGTCAGGATGGGTCCACAGTTCTTTCTGGCTCGTGGTTCCCTGCATCTGGGATCAAGAGCTGAGCTGAAGACCAAGATGGAGGGTGCCACATAGCACTTATATACCTCTCCTGGAATCTTCTTGGCTGCCACAGGTCACCTGGTCAGTGGCCTATCCCTGTGTTCCATGCTGGTAGCCCTTAGGTATCAGTCACAATCCTGAGATGTGTATTGGCACCTAGAGATTCATTGTCTCCTTGCTCATTGTCTCCATAGGCTGAGTTTTCCTTGCCCCTTTGCTCAGCCACCGAGAATTTTGCAGCATTCATACAGAGTACATATTTCTAACTCCATACAGATATTATACCATTACATGAATAGCACACACAAAATCAGTAGAGCAGAAGCTTTCATGTGACACCTCACATGGCCCCCTTTGTATACACTTTGGGGCAAATACCGCCCTCTCCCCCCATGGGTGCAGCAGTGATCTGGCTGCTCCCTTTAAAATCTAGTAACATGACAGAAGCCAAAGGGAAAATAAGGGAAACCAACTCCAGATACATATTCTACATAGCTGGAAATGTGTCCCTTATGCCGAGCTGCCAGTTCTAGTGTAGACTGAGTGTTGCTCAGTTCTGTTGTCACAAGGTGAAGAACAAAAGGGTAAAGTGGTACCTGCAGCATTTCAGAACAACCCTATCACTCATCCACCCACCAGCAACTCTATCTCCTCTCTCTCAGCTATACTTTGTGCTTCTTGACTATTTCAACATAAGGACATTGAAGAAGCATATGAAACAGCTATTCAAGGTTGTTTACTAGAAGTAACAACCAGCTATATGAAAATGCTACAAAGTTATACGATGCTATAAAGTTACATGAACATGCTTAATACAGAGATGTATCTACAGCGCCTCACCCCAGTGCTGGACACCCCTGCGAACCAAATACCACTCATCTGTGTGTAGGAATTAGGCAGAGCATGGAGAGAATTTCCCTTGGGTGTGGAGCAGTCTCTGGTGCCCAAACTCTAAAAGCGGTGTTTTACATCCTAGCTAATGAAGCCTGGGAGATTTTTTCCCTGGAGGATTTGCTGCTGCAAGGACCTGTGTGGATTCTTTCATGTCTAATAAGGTGTGAAGTGTGCTCAAAGCTTTTCCCACAGTCAAGGCATTTATATGGTCTCTCTCCTGTGTGGGTTTTCTCATGGAAAGTAAGGGCTGCTTGTATAGTGAAACCTTTCCCACATTCATAGCATTGAAATGGTCTCTCTGCTGAGTGGGTTCTCTCATGAATAGCAAGGGATGATTGCTCAGTGAAACCTTTCCCACATTCATGGCATTTATATGGTCTCTCTCCCGTGTGGGTTCTCTCATGTTTAAGGAGGTTAGAGGGCTCAGTGAAACCTTTCCCACATTCATGGCATTTATAAGGTCTCTCTCCTGTGTGCAATCTCTGATGGATAATAAGGTATGAACTCCTGCTGAAGCTTTTCCCACAATCAAAGCACTTACATTGTTTCTCTCCTGTGTGGGTTCTCTCGTGTGTAATGAGGACTGATCGCCTAGTGAAACCTTTTCCACACACAAAACATTTATATGGTCTTTCTCCTGTGTGGGTTCTTTCATGTCTAATGAGGACTGATCGCCTAGAGAAATCTTTTCCACACTCATGGCATTTATATGGTCTCTCACCTGTGTGGGTTCTCTCATGTCTAAGGAGGGCAGATGGTTCAGTGAAACCTTTCCCACACTCCAGACATTTATATGGTCTTTCACCTGTGTGGGTTCTCTCATGTCTAAGGAGGGTAGATGGTTCTGTGAAACCTTTCCCACACTCAGGACATTTATATGGTCTTTCTCCTGTGTGAGTTCTCTCATGTCTAACAAGGACTGATCGCCTAGAGAAATCTTTTCCACACTCACGGCATTTATATGGCCTCTCCCCTGTGTGAATTCTCTGGTGTTCAATAAGGGTTGTCCTCTGACTGAAGCTTTTCCCACATTCCAAGCATCTACATAGCCTCTCTCTAGTGTGGGTTTTCTGATGTATACTAAGGTTTGATCTCAAAGTGAAGCTTTTCCCACATTCAAAGCATTTATGGGAGGATTTCTCTCCCATGTGGAGAATCTCATGTTTAGTACAGGATGACAGTTCAATCAAACTTTTTCCACACTCCAGGCACTTGCAGATTCTCTCTCTTGTGTGCCCTATCTGGGGCAGATTAAGGCCTGACTTCTCATTGAATCTTTTCCCACAATCTGAGCATTCACAGGGTTTCTTTCCATTGCAATTTGATTGCTGGGCTGGAGTTTCTATGGGATCCTTGGATCCTCCCCCACATTCAATGGATTCCTCTGCTTTTCTGCTTAGACTGTTCTCTAGCTGCCCTCCTGCCCTGTGTTGATTACCCCAGGCTTCCTCCTGTTCTATATTCTGGGAAAAATCCCCTTCATCTCCTTCCACAAACATTTCCTGTGGTTCTACGGTTCCAGAACCTTCCTGCTGTTGATTCTGCTCATTGTTCTCCCTCGTTCTATCACCTGCTGGGAGAAAGAGAGAATCCAAGCAAGGAGTCACTGTCTGTGCTGGGAAGAAGGGACTGACAGGGGAATGGCAAAGATAGAAAATACAACACAATAATAATTGGGGAGACTGAGACATTGAATTCTGCCTCCACATCCCCTCCCCCAAACACTCGCAGGGAAGGAAACATAGGGAGGAAACTCCTGACAGCTGAAGGGTATGTATGTGTTCATTTTAAACAAAATGTGGTTTGGAAAGTAGATATGCATAAAGAAGCATGCTGTGGCTCACCATCCTAGGAACAGTCTAGAAAAGGCCCAGGGGAGGGTGGTGAACTCAACATGTGGAGTGGAGAAGTACAAGCACGTGACAAAGCCATATATGGAAAGGTTGAATCTGATTGGTTTAGAAGTTTGTGTTATGTAACCTGTTATGTAACTGCCATGTGCTATAAAACAGCAAGGGGAGGGGCTCCTTGCTCGAGGGGCTCTGGCTGATTTTAGTACCAGGGGCTCTCCCTTTGTGCACATTGAATAAAGTCTTGTTGAATTGAATTGAATTGAATTGAATTGAAGTATTGAAGACCCTTGATTCTGCCCAGCACCTGATTCTCTGGGAACCACAAAATCCCAACACATCTAACAGGATATTAGCTATTATTGTGATAAGTATTTGCCAGGATGATACCAGCAGCCCTACCTGGGGTACATGGGGTGGAAGTGAGAGCTCTCATCCACAACTCATTTTGGGAGTCCCAGCATTTTCCTGGACTCACCTGATGGTTTCTGTGCCAGTTTCCCTAGGGTTACCATATGTCCAGTTTTCCCCAGACATTTCCTCCTTTTCACTTATTAAATCTCCATCTGGCTGGGCTTTTTCAATGGCTAAAAATATCCAGGATTTTGCCCGGAATTGGGGAGGGGGCAAGTGTCTGTCAAAATTGATCATTTAGAGCCACGTGCCTGGACCACTCACAGTCACTCTGCACACCTGCCCCAGTGCCTGGAAGGAAAAGTGCTGGCTGCATCTTCGGTGAGACCAAGGGCAGGTTGGATGTGGGGGATGGGTTTGGCTCGTCCCATGGAGTGACTGCTTTACCTTCCACCTGTGACAACGCAGTCGGGGTTCCCCTGACACTGCACCTAAGTAGCAGCAAGAACAGACTCCCCCAGCCAGTAGAATAGAGGCTTCTCCAGGATTCAGCACAGCATAGACGTGCTATTGCTACAGGAGTCTGGGCCAGGATGCCTCTTACCCCTTGAGATGGGGTCCCTGGACACCTAGGGTACGTCTAAACTACATGCCTCCGTCGACGGAGGCATGTAGATTAGCCAGATCGGCAGAACCTCGTGAAACCAGGTTTACCTGTGCCGATCAAGAAAGGCTTCTTTGTCGGCGCGGCGTGTCCAGACTGTCCCGATCTGCTGACAAACAGCTGATTGGCAGAGCGGGGCAGCCATTTAAATTTAAATGAAGCCGCGATTATTTTAATTGCGGCTTCATTTCCCTCTGCCGATCTGGCTAATCTACATGCCTCCGTCGACGGAGACATGTAGTCTAGACACACCCCTAGATTCCAGCCCCCTCCTTAGACTGGTTCCTTCATGATTCCAGCCCAAGACTAACCCTTCCCCCAAACACTCACTTCCCTAGTTCCCTCACTGCCCCCAATTCATGCGGGGCAGTGCTGGGCAGTGCTCACAGGCAGAGGCCAGTAGGGGTTAAAGCAAGGGGCTGGGGTTGGCTTGTTCTGGGGGAGGGCTGCGGCACTGGGTTAGAGCAGGGAACTGGGCATTAGAACTTCTGGCTTCTTTCCTTTCCTGTAGGTGGGCAGTGGATCTGTTGGCTAGATTTGGGGCTTCTAGTCTCAGCTCTGTGAGAACTGTGGGTGCTGGTGCTTGGTGGGGTGGGCAAGTGAAAGTAAGGGATTCTGGGAAGCAGGATTCCTGGGTTCCTTTTCTAGCCAGCCACTTCTCCCCTCGCTGCCTTTAATTTCAGGATCTGGCCCAGCCAGCAGCCTCCCTGGACCCCCACTCTTTCCTCCTGGCCCTGCAGCAGTCTGGGCTGCTGGCTGGTTGGTGGCGCTGCTGGAGCCTGTGCTGCCGCATGTCTTGGGGCGACGTGGCAGGGAAGCAGGATCCCAGCATGCAGTGTTCCCTTACACCTTGAGAGCCTGAGGGGGCAAAGGCAGCCCCAGCAGCAGCAAGATAGCCCCAAGACTGGTATGCATGGGGATGAGTTTGCCAGCTCCTAAGCCTGGCCTCCTGTATGAGTTGCGCAGCCACCCCACAGCAGCACCAGCAGGAACCAGAGAAGTGGCGATGGGAAGCCCAGTAGCAGCTGGTGTCTGAGCAGCTGCAGCTCCTGCACTCAGGTCGCTACACTGGACAGCAGCAGCAGCAGCTGGGGCTCTCTGGTGAAGCCAGCCCACCCTCCCCTGCAGCAACAGCACCCCGGGTAAGGTGCAGCCCAGTTACCACATAGGGGCTGGAGGGGGGAAGGAAGGCTTAGCCAGTGGGCCTGGGGACCTGGCGTGCTTGTCAATGCAACACAGCAACAGGGTAAGAACAGTGGGGTAACTCAGTGAGTCTGGGATTCAGTGTCTTCTGGGAGTGCCCAGTATGCTTTTTTATATTATATTCTCACATTGTATACTCACTGTTACTTGTATACAGTATAGATTATATATATATATATATATATATATATATATATATATATATATATATATATATATATATAAACCCACATTAATACAATGTGAGTTAGTAGCTACTGATACAGATACACTCCCACTCAGGAGTATCCTCTTTTTTGAAAGTTCAGATATGGTAACTGTGATGGGACGCCCAAGCCCTGCACTCAGAATGGATTGCGATACAAGCTGGACACCACCCCCACCCCGGGATCATGGGGGAAAGGCCAGGCCGGACGCGGTGGGACGCAACCCTCCCGCAGGCAAAAAGCGGCCTGGACACTGCCTGGCGGGGAGGGAGAAAGGGGGCGGAGTCTGGACGGGGAGTAAGACATTGGGCTGCACCCAACTTCTAGCGTACGGGTGATGTCAGTGCTGGCGGGGCCTTTGAAAGGTGGCCCTGACCCTGGAGAAGGGGGAGACAGCAGGAGAGTGTCAGGAGGTGTGGGGAAGCAGCCGGGAGCCGATTGGCAGGAGCTTCAGAGGAAGCGGCCACCAGGAAGGGGATACAGCACCTCCAGACAGGGGAGCAGAGTGTCTGGATCCCGGGAATGGCCTCGATGCAGAGCGGACACGGACACAAGGACAGCAAGGGTAGGAAGCAGCCCAGTGCAGGGTGTAATTGGAACGCCCTTGGGTTAGCGGGTGCTATTCCCCCACTAACCTGTGCAGGGGGCCGTTCCTGTGCTTTAGGGCCCTGGGCAGGCCTGGGTCCCCCTACCCCACCATTTCACTTGGGATCATAGCCAAGGAAACTCTGGGGAAGGAAGAGGCTTGCCTGAAGACCCATGGGGGGTCTAAGCAGTTATGGACTCAGAGAAAGACTTAGGATGTGATGAACGTTTGTCTATCTAACGGGTATGAGTACTGTTTAGAGGGGGGGGGCACTAAAGAGGAACACAGGTACCTCCAAAGGACCTCTACATGGAGCGTACCCCATTACAGTAACCCTAGTTTCCCCGACTCCCCACCTGTGCAGATGCCTCTCAGGATCACCATTTCTTTGGAAGGCTGGAGATCTGGGACCCATGGCTCTTCCCCTTGTTCCAGCTGGGCAATCAGGTCAGGTTTGGGAATGGAGAATCCTGCATGGGGTGAAATCAGGAAAGTTGAAGGCACATGGAATCTGGGCAGATAATGTATCAGAAGAAAACTCACTGAGCACAATCTGATCCTACATGGGACTGGGGTAATTCAGACATCTTAAGAGCAGTAGACTTTTGGGGAAAAATGAGGGTGGGAGATGTGGCGAAGTCAGGATTGTGTTCTCTCTGTTCACTTTTTTATGGTGTATCTGATTTCTACTGCCCTGTAGCAACCCCATGCATGTGCCTCAGTTTACCTGAACACTGTACTACTATCTAGATAGGGATAGTAGTTTGGCTGTGACTCACTGGGGGAGGATGCCCAGGCCAGCATGTTCAGAAGGACGCATGCTCATAATAATCTGAGTCTGGGAGGGGTATGTGATCAGGTGACACCCTTTGCTCAGGAAGCTGGACAAAGATTTGAGATGGAGCTGGCTGAAGCCAGGGATGAGCTGTGGAAAGTGGAAATGTGTCTTGCTGGCAGAGATGGGGGCAGGGCCCTTGGCTCTGGGACCTTCTCCCAAGATGGACTGTACTGATTGCTCCTGGTCCCTGTGCTAACAAGTCTGTTCTACGCTGTAACCCTGTGAACTAATAAAACTTCTGTTCTACCTGCCAGCTGAGAGACACGTCTGGCTGTGGATAGGAGTGCAGGCCCAGTGACTCCCCACTCCTCGATGACAGAGGGTGTTGTCATGCCCTCACTAGAAATTTTAATGATCTGTGGGTTCTGAGGGACTTGCTGACACACACACACATCTCTGGGGTTGAAGTCTAGGCTATTTCCCAGCCTGTGGAACCTAGAGCCTGCCCCACAGGTGGAGCCAGTCCCAAGAAGACAGGTGAATGGTGTATGTAGGAGAAATAATTTTGGTAGGACAGTACCGCAGGTCTGGCCCTTGAAAGCTAGGTAGATGGGGATGAACTAGCCTGTCCCTTATGTGTCTGACTTCCCTGTTCCAGAAGGGGGCATGATGATGAAAATGTCTCTCACATAGGGGCTGTGGGCCCCACTTCCCTCTAAGCAAACTGACCAGGAAAGAACCTGACCTGATGCTGAAATGCTGGCCCCAGGGCTTTGCTAGCTGAGGGCACAGGAATTCTTACCCAGTGAGGCCACAGTCTCATAGTTCTCCTGCATGACGTCCCTGTAGAGGGCTCTCTGAGCGGGATCCAGAAGAGCCCCCTGCCCTGGAGTGAAATACACAGCCACCTCCTCGAAGGTCACCGGCATCTGAAACAACAGGAGCCCCCCACTTAGCTCCTGCCACCCCAGCCACAGCCCCACTAGTCACAATGAAAGAGGCCCGAGGAGCAGAATCCCACCCCACCCTGGCCAGAGATGCCAGGAGGGCCCAGGGAAGAGAGACGGGTGAGCTCCTTGTGCCTCCCAGCAGATGCAGCAGGGCAGGGTCTTCTCAGTCACCCACTTACCAGCCACAGGCTGAGGTGGGAGCAGAGCTCTGCACAGGTGATAGGGACAGGAATCCCAGCAGCTTCCTAATTCATGGCAGCCTCTGGCTAGTGAGCTCTGTCTCCAGCAGGAGAAAACAACAACAGGAACAGCCAATGCAGGCAACCCAGAGGGTACGTCTACACTAGCCCCCTAGATTGATCTAGGGAGTCTAATGAGGGTGACCGAAATTGTAAATGAAGTGTGGGATTTAAGTAACTTCCCGTGTCTATACGTGGCAGTGAAACGGGATTCTGAAATAAAACCCTAACTCGAATTAGCTGATATTCCTCCTGCAATGAGGTTTACCAGCTAATTCGAGTTAGGGCTTTATTTTGGAATCCCATTTCACTGCTGCATGTAGATGTGGGTAGTTACTTCCGGCTAGTCAATTTCTAAAATGGCGTCCGGCTAGGAACATGCAAATCAAACGCGGGATATTTAAATCCCGTGCTTCATTTTCAATTTCGGTTGCCCTCATTAGCCTCCCTAGATCAATTTAGGGGGCTAGTGTAGACATACCCAGAGGAAATGAACAGAACAGGGAATCCTGAAGTGATCCACCCCCTGTTGCCGATTCCCAGCTTCTGGCAAACAGAGGCTCAGGACATCCTTCCTGCCCATTCTGGCTAGTAGCCACTGATGGACCAGTGGAGACTCTGGTCAGTTTCCCAGCCCACCCGTGGAGTGTTTCCTCTTTCAGAAAACGGAAAATGTTCACCCTGCCCCCCAAACAGGCCTGTTCAGACAATCAGGCCCTAGGTTGAGTAAGACCAGCATGTTTATCCCACCCTGCCCCACCCTGTGTATTTCCTGCCCCTCTCCCACTGCAATAACCCCCCTACAGCTTCCCACAAAATCCCCTACCTGAACTTCCTCCACCACAGCACTGCAAGATGAGACGATCTGGAGCACAGTGTGGATGTGATTCATCAGCCTGTCAGAGTGAGAGGGCTGATTGGGGAGGTTTTCAAAGTGGGTTTGTTCCATTTCACACCCCAGTCTCCCCCAGCTTCTCTCTGCAGACTGATGTTCTAGGCCAGGGGTGGGCAATAATTTTTGAATGAGGGGCACTTCAATTTTTTTTGAAGCGATTATAGGCCAACCCAGAAGGGTGGAGCCATGGACAGAAGGGGCAGGTCTTTAAATAGCAGGAGTTGAAAGGGCTCGCGCCTCCCCTGTGGCTCCCAGGCATTACATTAACAGCTGCGAACCCTTTCAATTCCTGCTATTTAAAGAGCTTGCTGCTCCAGCCCTTGCTGCTAGTGTGTTGCCTGGGAAACTGGGATGCTAGAGCCCTTTCAACTGCTTCTATTTAAAAGGCTCACACCAATAGTGTGGGGAAAAGTAAATAGCTTTTCCTTAGTCACTTTTTCCACACCAGTCATGATTTTATAGACCTCTATCATATTCCCCCCTTAGTCTCTTTTCTAAGATGAAAAGTCCAAGTCTTTTTAATCTCTCTTCATTAGGAAGCCATTCCAAACTCCTAATCATTTTTCTCGCCCTTTTCTGAACCTTTTCAAATGCCAATATATCTTTTTTGAGATAAAGCGATCACATCTGTATGCAGAATTAAAGATGTGCATGCACTGTGGCTTTATATAGAGGCAATAAGATATTCTCTGTCTTATTCTCAATCCCTTTTAAAATGATTACTAACATTCTATTTGCTTTTTTGACTGTCACTGCACATTGAGTGGATGTTTTCAGAGAACTATCCACAATGACTCCAAGATCTCTCTCTTGCGTAGTTATAGCTAGATTAGTCCCCATCATATTGCATGTATAGTTGGGATTATTTTTTCCAATGTGCATTACTTTACATTTATCAACATTAAATTTCATTTGCCATTTTGTTGCCCAATCAGTTAGGGTATGTCTACACTACAAAGTTAGTTTGAACTAATGGACGTTAGTTCGAACTAACTTTCCTAGGCGCTACACTAGCGCTCCGTTAGTTCGAACTTAATTCGAACTAACGGAGCGCTTAGTTCGAACTAGGTAAACCTCATTTTACGAGGACTAACGCCTAGTTTGAACTAGCTAGTTCGAACTAAGGGCTGTGTAGCCCTTTAGTTCGAACTAGTGGGAGGCTAAGGCTTCCCAGGTTTCCCTGGTGGCCACTCTGGCCAACACCAGGGAAACTCTATTGCCCCCCTCCCAGCCCCGGAGCCCTTAAAGGGCCACGGGCTGGCTACTCACTTTGTGCCAGTTGCAAGGCTGCAAGCACCCGTGCCTGCACAGCCTGCACCTGCCACAACATGAGCCAGCCATCCGAGGGCTCCCAGCCCTCCACTGCTCCCCAGGACCATCCTGGAGGCTCCCAGGAGCCTGCCCGGGGGCGCAAAAGGCGGGCGCCCGCCTGGTCAAGTGCGGAGATCGTGGACCTCATCGAGGTTTGGGGGGAAGCCTCCAATGTCCATGATCTCCGCACTAGCCACCGGAACGCAGCCGTCTACGGACGCATGGCTGCCAGCCTGGCCGCCAGGGGCCACCAGCGCAGCCGGGAGCAGGTGCGCTGCAAAATAAAGGACTTGCAGCAGTCCTACTCCCGGGCTTGCCTGCCAGGGGCCGACCCGGAGGCCTGCCCCCACTTCCGTGCCCTGGACCGCATCCTGGGGCCTCATGCCGTCCCTGCCCCCCGGGACGTGATTGACCCCGGGGCAGAGGGACCGCTCCTGGAGACGGAGGAGGAGGAAGAGGGCTCTGAGAGCCAGGAGCCTGCCGCCAGCCTGCCCAGGACCCGGGACCCCCGAGGCACGCCACAGAGCCGCTCGCCTGCATCGTCAGAGGCCGGGGAGGCGTCCATCTGTGAGTACCCTCGTGTTCCCCTTATGTGTACGGGGGGCTGGGGCAAGAGGGAGCCCCGGGACCGTGTGCCTGGGCCTTGCCCACCACGGAGCAGCAGCTGGGGATCCTGCAGGGGCCCTGGCCTTGCACAGGGGAGCTGGGTTTCACACACCTGGGCCCCTGGGGAAATTGACCGCTGGTCTTCTTGCACCACAGCTGCAGCACCTGGGCCTGCAGGACACACCACCCCGCCTGCAGCAGCCGCCCGCGCCCGGGCAAGCAGGACAGCCAGGAACCAGGAGGACTACCAGAGGCGGCACCTTCGGTTCCTGGACTGACAGCTCCGTCTCCAGGACCACTGGGTCCAGGACCTCAGGCTGTGCCAGAGGAGTCTGGAGGCCCTGGAGGAGCAGGGCCGTGCCCTGCGAGGCCACCTCCAGAGCCTGCTGGACCGCTTTCCATTTCCTCCTCCCCCTGCTCCCCCTCTTGCTCCCCCTCTTGCTCCCCCTGCTCCTCCTGCTTCCGCTCCTGCTTCCGCTCCTGCTTCCTCCACACCCCCTGTCTCCTCTGCCCCCCCTCCACAACCATTCCCCACCGACGCCCCCGGACCCGCAGTGTGGCGAGACGGGAGAGGCAGCGGGACTCCCACCCCTGAGCTTTCCTTCCCCTTCCTCCCTTCCCTCCCCTCCCCTTCCAGCTCTCTCGTCCCAGGTTTCCCCCTCCCTTCTCCCACCTTCATTCCTCCCTCCCCCCACCCCAGTTCTGTGAAATAAACAGACGTTTTTGTTGGAAAAACAGGTGTCTTTATTTGACAGTAGGTAGGGAGGGGAAAGGGGAAGGGAGGGTAGGGTGGAAGAAGGCCCCAGTGGGGCATGCAGGGAGAGGTCAGTCCTCCTCCTCCTCCACCTGGAAGCTCTCCCACAGGGCTTCCCGGATCCGGATGGCTCCCCGCTGGGCTTCCCGGACGGCGGCGGTGCGGGGCTGACCGTAGTGTCCAGCCATGCAGTCAGCCTCAGCCATCCAGGCTGGCAGGAAAGCCTCCCCCTTCCGCTCACACAAATTGTGGAGCACACAACATGCCGCCACCACGGGAGGGATGTTGTGCTCGGCCAGGTCCAGACGGGTGAGGAGGCATCGAAAGCGGGCTTTCAGTCGCCCGAAGGCCCCCTCCACCACGATGCGGGCCCTGGTCAGCCTGGCATTGAAGGCCTGGCGAGAGGGATTGAGGTGCCCCGTGTAGGGCTTCATGAGCCACGGCTGCAGTGGGTAGGCGGCATCCCCCACCAGGCACACGGGCATGTCCACGTCCCTGACCCTGATGTGGCGGTCGGGGAAGAAGGTCCTGTTCTGCAGCCGCCGGCACACGGAGGAGTTGCAGTACACCCGTGCGTCGTGTGCTTTGCCGGACCAGCCCACATTTATGTCCGTGAACTGTCCCCGGTGGTCACACACGGCCTGCAGGAGGATGGAGAAGTACCCCTTGCGGTTGACGTACCGGGACGCCTGGTGTTCCGGGGCACGGATGGGGATGTGCGTCCCGTCGATGGCCCCCCCGCAGTTGGGGAAGCCGAGGGCGCCGAATCCCCGGATGACAGCGTCCGGGTCGGCGAGGCGGACCACCCTGCGGAGCAGCACCCAGTTGATGGCCTTGACCACCTGCGGAGAGAGACACAGCAAAGTGCCAATCAGTGGGGCGCCCGGGTGGCTGGGAGTGTGCGTGTCCTGGCAGTGCCCCGCGCCCCACTCCCGGAAGCAACCCCCCTGGCGGCGTGTAGTACGGCCGGGACAGCCCGACCCCTCCGGTGCGGGGCGCTTTCACCTCCTCCCGCCCCCCCCTTTGTCCCTGGGGCGGCCCATCCCCTCCTCGCAGCCCCCCTCCCCCCCGGCTCGGTGGCCGACGAGCACCGTACCTGCATGAGCACCACTCCAACGGTGGATCTCCCCACACCGAACTGGTTCCCGACGGATTGGTAGCTGTCCGGCGTGGAGAGCTTCCAGAGGGCGATGGCCACCCGCTTCTGGAGGGGGATGGCGGGTCTCATGCGAGTGTCCCTTCTTTGCAGGGCAGGCGCGAGCCCCTCGCAGAGCTCCAGGAAGGTGTCCCTTCTCATCCTAAAGTTCTGGGTCCACTGTCGGTCGTCCCAGCGCTCCAGGACGATGCGGTCCCACCAGTCGCTGCTGGTGTCCAAACGCCAGACGCGGCGGGGCACGCCGGTGCCGGGGCGCCGCTGCGGCTCCTCCATGGCCCCCAGGGTGGCCAGGCGGAGAGGCAGGGGGCTGACGTTCCCCAGGTGGTGCCAGGCAGCCTCGAGCCATTGCTGGCAGGCTTGCAGCAGCAAGTCCAGAAAGTGCACCAGAAGGTGCAGGGCGAGCCGTGGCTCCATGTTGCCACCTGCGGCGGTCCCCCCCGAAGGGAAGCACCGACACAGATGGGCACAGAGACCGACGCTTTGCTGTCCCTCGGCGAGGTTGGCAAGCAAGCAGGAAAAGCTGAGAACCGGCTGTCCAGGGGGGTCCCTTTAAGCACGAGCCTCAGATAGCCTCAGACAGCAGCCACACAAAGCAACTGCTGACCTGATGCCCTGCCAGAACCGGTTTCAGCTGCCCTTAAATGCCCCCCTGCATCCAATCAGTGTGGACGCGCTAGTTCGAACTAGCAAAACGCTAGTTCGAACTAGTTTTTAGTTCTAGATGCATTAGTTCGAACTAGCTTAGTTCGAATTAACTAATTCGAACTAAGTTAGTTCGAACTAGCGCTGTAGTGTAGACGTACCCTTAGTTTGGTGAGATCTTTTTGAAGCTCTTCACAATCAGCTTTGGTCTTAACTATCTTGAGTAGTTTGCTATCATCTGCAAATGTTGCCATCTCACTATTTACCCCTTTCTCTAGATCATTTATAAATAAATTGAATAGGATTGGTTCCAGGACAGACCCTTGGGGGACCCCACTAATTACCTCTCTCCGCTCTGAAAACTTACCAGTTATTTCTAGCCTTTGTTTCCTGTTTTTTAACCAGTTATCAATTCATGACAGGACTTTCCCTCTTGCCCCACGACAACTTACTTTACTTAGCCTTTGGTGAGAGGCCTTTATTAGATTCAGGGATAGCCGAGTTAGTCTGTACAGGATAAACTTAAAAAACAGCAAATAGTCTAGTAGCACTTAAAGACTATCATGAGTTTTCGTGAGCACAGTCCACTTCTTCAGATGGTCATCTGGAGAGTTGTTAGTAGGGATTTAATGTTATTAGAAATGCACTAAAACCAAAATAGAGACTGTGACTAATGGGACAATCCAAGATGGAGTTGTGGTGGGATTTCAACATGGAACCCAACAGACTGAAAGGACTTTTGCCGCCAAAACCATCCTTTGCACATGGCATGTGTCCATGTACACCGCACCAGTTTGTCTGCACCCAGCACCATTCTCTGCACTTGGCGCTTCAGCTGCTTTCCTGCCCAGAGGCGTTTTATAAGCTTGGACCCTGAGAGAGTTCGGGTTCCTGAGTTCCTGATTTTCTCGGGTTCCGTCGTCTCTTCGTGAGTTCATCGTTCACCTAGCTTGCTGTCTTCAGGACCGTGGTGAAGGCCGGGACCTATCCTAATAACAGACCAGCAGAGTGCTTCAACCCATCACTGCGGTGAAAGCCCAGTGTAAGTGGACTCTAGCTACCTGTCCTGACGAACCAGACACACCGCCTAACTCCGATTGCTGTGGTGAATGCCCTCTACTCCAGAGCGGGGAAAACCATCTTGTGTGTTTTCTACTCACAAACTGACTGTCACACCATCGACAGAATAACAACAAGGACTCCTCAGTTTTCCTCCCCCAAGGCTATCTGAGCTAAAGGGTTGCAGGTCCTGAGCCTTGGCTGTCAGTTACCATCTCCAGACAGACTGAGTATAATCTCCTTTACACACTGCATAACATCTCATTATTTTAAAAGAGTGTAGGGTTGGTTTTACAGTGTCGTATTGTGTTTATTCAAGTTTATTGGTTACCTGTTGTATTCAATACACTTTTACATCTTTTAAATTTGAAATCAGAGTCTGTGTTTATTTCCATCTGAGAAATCCTCTGGTGATAGATACAGTGGGTTCCAGGCCGGATCTCCTTCTGGGACAAAGGCATTTACCATCTAGTCAGCAGCTCCAGTCTAAATTAGTTTACTAGTGTGCCTTTGCTGGTAACAAAGTGGGCTGTGCCCACAAAAGCTCATGGTACCATCTACATATTTAGTTAGTTTTTGAGGTGCTACTAGACCCGTGGTCACCAACCAGTAGATCGCGATCTACCGGTAGATCTCGGAGGTTCTAAGAGTAGCTCTTGAGCCCTCTCTGAACTGCGTGCCTGCCCAGTACATTTACATTAGATTTCCTCATTTGAGGAGCAGCTACTCACCGAGCAACAGCACAGGTGAGTAGCTGCGAGGAATGGTGGGAATTTTTTTTTAAAAGTAGCAGTATAAGGATTGGAGATAGCAAGTGAAGGAGAGGAGGAGAATAGAGAGGGAGGGGCTTCAAGGAAGGGCGGGGCGGTAGATCTTGGCTTGGTCTGTCATTTAAAAAGTGATCTTGGATGTGTAAAGGTTGGAGACCACTGTACTAGACTATTTGTTGTTTTTTAAGTTTATCTAGTATATTAGTAAGGCATGATTTCCCTTTAGAGAAACTGTGTTGACTTTCCCCCGACAAATTATATTCATCTATGTGTCTGACAATTTTATTCTTCACTATAGTTTCAAATAAATTTGCCCGGTACTGATGTTAGACTTACCTGTCTGTAATTGCCAGGATCACTTCTAGAGCCCTTTTTAAATATTGGCATCACGTTAGCTACCTTCCAGTCATTAGGTACAGATGCTGATTTAGAGGATAGGTTACAAACCACAGTTAATAGTTCCACAATTTCACAATTGAATTCTTTCAGAACTCTTGGGTGAATGCCATCTGGTCCCATTGACTTGTTACTGTTAAGTTTGTCAGTTTGTTTCAAAGCCTCATCTAATGACACCTCAATCTGGGACAATCCTTCATATCTGTCACATAAAAAGGATGGCTCAGGTTTGGGGATCTCCTCAATAAAGACTGAAGCCATAAGGACTGAAGCTAAGAAATCATTTAGCATTTCCACAATGACTTTATCTTCTTTGAGTGCTCCTTTAGCATCTCACTCATCCAAGGGCCCCACTGGCTGTTTAGCAGGCTTCCTGCTTCTGATGTATTAAAAAATGTTTTACTTTTTTATGAGGTTTTGGCTAGTTGTTCTTCAAACTCCTTTTTGGCTTTTCTTATTATATTTTTACACTTAATTTGAAAAACTTTGCTTCTTTCTATTCTCCTCACTGTAAGATATTGCTACTGGAAGTAGCACAGTCCTATCTTAGCTCTGTACAAATCACCAACCACCTCCTCTGCACCTGCCTGCTACATGCATGGAACCAGAGCTGGGAAGTGACACTGGCATGACGGGGCAGACACAGCCAGCAACCAGATGCATGGGAAGCTGCCATGTCCCACTCTCAGTGGGAGATGGAAGCTGCAGCTGCAGAGACCTTTCTGCTTCCTGAAGCCAGGTCAGCAAGCTCCGGGAGCTACAGTCAGGGCACAAAGCCAGCCTGGCAGCCATTGCTGGGCATTTCCCAGGGGGACAAGCTCCTGCCCAGCTAAGAAAAGTGGAACCTTCCAGCCAAGGGGCTGACAGGCCCCAGAATCTCCATCTAGGTGAAAAATCAGCTAGGCCAAGGCTTGGACTCACTGCAGAGAAATGCAGTCACTTGAGGGCAATTGATTATTGGTCATCATTACCAAAGAAGGGCTCTGGCATAGCTACAAGTCAGCTATTCAAAAGTTCAAGCAAGTTTATAAAACCCCAGACAAGACATTGACATTATGTTCATATTCCATTTACCTTAATGGTGAGGTTTCCCCTTTCATTTTGTCCTTAAATTAAAAAATAAAAATAAACAACAAAACCGTAATTAACAAAAGAGATTGGTTTTTGTTTACAAGTACGTTATTTGTTGAGGTAGAAATATATGTACCTATATTTATAACAGTGACTTCTTTGAACTTTAAAAATATTGATATTAATAACATTATGATTATACCAGAAGCAAGATGTTAAAATAATGTTGTACCATCTATTTTTAAAAGAAACCATAGAACAGTGACTGTTGCTGCAATAAAATAAAAATAATAAAAAAGTATTCATATGACACACAACATACAGAAACTCTAGGACAAGTTACAATTAAAAACAAGTGGGGCCAGAATTCTATTTATGACTATTCAAAATAAGGCAAACAAAAATAAAACATTAAAAGGGTTAAACATATAAATAAACAACTTAATGCCTTATGGAAACATGCAGTGATAACTGATACAAATGCATTCTGATGCTTGCCAAATTTCTTCCATTAATATAATAACGTTTGGCATTTTCATGTATTTATATAAACTCTGTTTTAAAACGCTGCTGTCTACTGATAGGAAAAGCCCACGTTTCAAGCATTAGTGCTTAGAAGCAGAGTAGACATTTCTGTTGCTCAGCAACCATCTCTTCCAGGAAGCTGGGACTCTTTCCAGCTGTTGCATTCCTGAGGGTTCAAATCATTGTTATTAAGTTACTGGATTTATCGAAAGAAAAGTTGTTACCTTGTTTTCTCTTTGTTTTTTGTTTCGTTCTGTTTTCAATTGTTTTACCTTTGGGAAGTGTCTGTAAAACCTGTCACTTTCACTAGAGGAAGCCTCAAAGAGAGGACAGCAGAGAGAGGGGGAGAAAGCAGGGTGGGGGTGGGGTTAAGAGCAGCCTAGGAATGTGGGAAGACCTGAGCCGACAGCGATTAACTCTTAAGGTACACGCAGCAGCCAACTGAGGAAGGCTCTACAGGTGATCATCCCTGCATGTAAAAATACTGGTGCAGGAAGAGTGTAGTTGCAGCTAGTGTGGGTCTTTCCAAGCAGTTGGGAACCTGCACCGGGGTGTTAGCCCTGGCTCTGAGATGGGGGAGGAGAATCATTATCTGCTCTCGTAAAACCTCCGTTTCCTTCCTCAGTGCCTCTTGCTTTTGTCTCCGTGCCCACTGCATTGTGGGAGCAGGACTTGATCCTTCAGATTCATGCTGCCCTCTATGTGGGGGAGGGGTTGCCTCAGGAGGCATCTGTGCCGATTGAGGTGGGGGCAGGAGCAGAGCAAGGAGGCATGGACGCAGGAACGAGGAGTGATTACAGTACCCAGGGCCAGATTAAGGGGGGGGGGCTAACCAGGCAGCTGCCCGGGGCACCAACCTATGGGGGGTGCCTGATTGCAGCTGTAAGGGGTGTCATGCGGTCTCCATCCCCAGGTGCGCTGAGCCCCTTACAGCTGCAATACGGCACCACATGGCCCCTGCCCCTGAGCACACAGTGCCCCTTACAGCCCGGGGGCAGGGGCCGTACAGAGCCTGATTACAGCTGTAAGGAGCACCTCGGGGGTGGGGGGGGGCATGCATGCACCATGTGCCTGCTGCCCGGTGCACAAGAATGGCTCAAGCTGGCACATGCAGTACCCTCTCATTTCCATGGGCTCCCAGCTGTTCCCACCGAGCACCTATTATATTTAAAGTAGCACACACACACACACTCTCTCTCTCTCTCTCTCCCTTTCCCCCCTTGTTGTTACCAATAGTTTCTCCCCCCAACTGCAATGGCCAGGTGAATTAGGTGGGGGAGGGATGGAACATATAGGCTGTGTCTACATTGGCCGTGAGTATTTGTGCAAGAACACTGATGTTCTACTGTACAAAATCAGCGCTTCTTGTGCAAATACTCTGACGCTCCTGCTCAGGGATAAGTCCTCTTGCGCAAGTGTTCTTGCGCAAGGGGCCAGTGTAGACAGGTAACATCAATTTCTTGCACAAGAAAGCCCAATGGCTAAAATGGCCATCAGAGCTTTCTTGTGCAAGAAAGCGTCTACACTGGCACGGATGCTTTAGAGCAAAAGCAAATCTTTTGCACAAAGGCACATGCCAGTACAGACGCGCTCTTGTGCAAATACTTTTAATGTCAGATGCACGAAGTGGGTCTTTGCCCATGAAAGCTTATGCTTCAACACTTCGGTTAGTCTATAAGGTGCCACAGGACTTCTCACCACTATTGCAGATTCAGACTAACATGGCTACCCCTCTGATACTATTCTATCAAGACTTACTACAAAAGAGTTAATACAAAGTTTCTATGTTGTATATCAAGGGTTCCCAAACTGAGGGGCATACTCCACTGGGGGGGAGTGAAGAAATTCAAGGGGGGGCGTGAGGTGACCCATCCCCTCCCATCAACTCCCCCCCCCCCCCCCCACCTAAGTTTTGCTGCTATGCTGCTATTTTTGTTTTTTGGCTGCGGTCAGTTCCCTTTTTTTTTTACTCAAGTTTTGCTGCTGGGGGGGGGGGGGGTGGGGCATGAGAGTTTCTCAAAAATCAAAAAGGGGGCGTGATGCCAAAAAGTTTGAGAACCACTGTTGTATATGAAAAGGTACAAAGTTTCCATATAAAAGGACTTAATACAAAGCTATATAAAAGCTATGTACAAAGTTAAAAACTTCAATGAGAAAATGATAAATGCAGAGCTTTACGATTAATACAGAGTTGTATCTACACTGTCTCCCTTTTGGCCCCTCAAGAACAATTCTTGAGTGGGTCACACTTTATACCACTGATGAATGACAACACACTGAGAAGCAATTTGAGCTTGTGGTTGTAATTTAACAAATGTTTTCTTTGTCCAACATCACATACAGCACACTCATTAAACAATATTTTAATATGTATTATCACAATTAGAGTGAAAAAAACTCCCAATATTTTAGATGGAAGTGACAATCCCTTAAAAGCAGTTTCTCCTGGATTGGTGTTTGTAGTAAATTGAGGGTCAGTAACATGGAGTCAGCAGGCCTAAATAGAGGCCTGTAACATGAAAACAGCAACAGGCCTGCAATCTAGTGAGCAAGACTTTCGTTCAGTAACAGGAGCCAAGAAAGAGGCCCTATTGATAACTGTGTGATTGTGTAAGTTAGGTCGAGCATGGAAGGACACAGGGAGGCACTGGATACAGACTGTGAGCCAAAGGGGAGTAATGGAACATCTTAATAAGAAATGTCTTGGTACAAAAACTCCCTAAAAACTAATGCACATACCGATCTAGGTTCAGGACCAGATCGGAACTGACAGCATGAGGGATAGTAAGTAAGCCCCCCTTCCATAAGGTGAGGGGTGGTAACTAGGCAACAGAGGGTGGTAACCTGGTGCGTAAAGAAATGATGTAAGTTGTTTGTACCTGTCTATAAAAGCACACTGCAGAGGATGCTCTCCGGCCGACCTGGGGGGGGGCGCACTAGGCGCCTGAACGGCAGATGTCATTGCCTAAACTTACAGAATGCACAGTAGCTTAACTTTGACTAACTGCTGTTAATATCTGATATATGGCAATAGGCCTGCCCGGTGTTGGTACCTTGTCAATGCGGGCCATAGTGCCCAGTGGTGTAACATTGTACTGATCTCTGTTACCAACTGGTAGAGCTTCGAATTTGACGATAAACCTGCTCGATTGATTTCAAACCTTGCTTGCATCGTCGTTTCCGGGGCCTCTCAGAGATCTCTTGTGTTGACCCAAGTGCACGGGGTCTAACACTCTAGATAAAGGGAGTACCGATTGTTATGCACGCAGCCGAAAGTTTATTATCACCGATGGAGTAGAGGTCCTGTCAGGAGCGCGCCAGGACAACCCTGGCCAGACGACGCTGACACTGACAGTCCAGACCACTGAAGGTATCAAGGTATGAAAACACCGAGGTACGACAGTGTTCACACCTCCACATCAGCTGCTGGAAATGGGGCAAATCCTTCTTTGCTGAATTGATCTCATTATCTCTGGCCTTCCCCTCGATTGGTAGTCCCTTCTTTTTATGAGCCTGTATATTTATACCTGCCTTTGGAATTTCTATTACATGCATCTGACAAACTGGGTCTTTGCCCATGAAGGCTTGTGCTCCAATAAATCTGTTAGTCTATAAGGTGCCACAGGACTTCTCATTGTCATAACATTGATGAATACTTATGTTTAGCTTTATGTGAACATTTGGGGATTTTACACCCTTTAAGTAAAATTGCCAAACTGTATGTTTAAATCTGAACCCCAGTGGCATTCGTTAGTTGGCTAATTTGCTCACTTTAATAAATCCAATGATATAGTTTTGTTCAATTAACTTCTAATGATAAACCAGAATCGATAACATCAGCCACTATGTTACTTTTGTTTAATAATTTAACCTTGTACTTTCTTTATGTTTATTAGTTTTCATTTTTGCCAACAAATAATCCTTGTGCCTATTCTGCCTTTAAATGTGTCTTTATCACTTTTGGATGCTTTATTAAGACTGGAATTCTATGGTCTCTGCCCTTCTGAGACACTGGATTCTGAAAAAACAGTCAAAAAGCTTGATGCTTATGAAACCTTTTCCGCTTAATGCAGTACTGTTTTAACACAATACACAACAATGCTAACAGTAAGACAAACATAAAACATAATCTTTGTTGTGACAACAGATCCATAGTATTTTAGAGTATTCAGCTGGTACCAACTTGTACTGATTTTTCTGAAAAACATACTCTCTCACTCTCTCTCTCCTTCTTCCCCTTTGGGGGTGGCACAGTATTGCTTAAATACTATTTTATTTTACAAATATCCTTTTTGATTCCTCTTTGCTTACAATTACTCCTATAGTAGTTACCTATGTTTTTGTTTTGTAAACCAGACAGATTTTAATGCAGGGCTACTCAGCACGCACTACTTTTAAAACAAAAAAGTAGTTAATATTTGACATGCGTTTTAGTGGTTAAATTCCTGGACCGTCATTGCTCATTAACAGTCAGCAACTGGTGCCCTAGGCGGAATGCGCGATCGGTGCCACCGCCTCCATAGCCCTCAATGCCATGACATTATCATCGGGCGCCGCGTTAAATGTGGCACTCTTGGCAACTGCCGAGGTTGCCTTCATCCACGGGCCGCCCTTGTTAACAGTGCTGTCATATGGGTGGAAATCAGGTAAATATTTCATTTTATTAATATCAGCGGAACGGACCTGTGTGTTGTGTAGTCTTCCCTTAATCTTTGTATTCATGCCCATCAGTGTGAAAGGACCTATTTGCATATATGGGTACAGCTAGATTACAAGTTTTTGTTGGAAAAAGATACACAAAATGTGCTTTACATTTTGCGTATGTTTTTCCAATTCTTCTGTCAAAGAGGCTTTTCTGACATTTGGCCTGTGTAGACTCCTGCCATGAGGGCAGGGGTCTGGACTTGATGACATCTCTAGGTCCCTTCCAGTCCCAGTATTCTGTGATTCTCTTTTTCCTTGTAGAACGAGGAACACAGGGGCTTCCGAAAGAGCATGTTTGCTCTTCCACAAAAAAAATGGAAGAGCAAACGCGTTCCCTGGATGCGATGGAGTTTTAGACATACCCTAAATTTGCATGTATATGCAACCTCACTTAAGTTGTGGCCCTTGACATATGCTGTGAGCAGGGGCGGCAGGTTTGTAAAATTTTTGGTGGTGCCCAGAATGGGTCTAGTCCACCCCTACCCGCACTGTAAGCTGATATATATTTTATTAAATAATGTAAAAATGGACTGGAAACTGTGTCGAACAGTTTCCTTTTATTGCACAATATCACTATCATAAGAAAAAAATACGGGACTGCCCGTAGCTTCTCATCCACTGTCACCCCTAGGTCCTTTTCTGCAGAACTACTACTTAACCGGTTGGTCCCCAGCTTGTAACTATGCTTGGGATTCTTCCGTCCCAAGTGCAGGACTCTACACTTGTCCTTGTTGAACCTCATCAGATTTCTTGTGGCCCAATCCTCCCATTTGTCTAAGTCATTCTGTACCCTATCTCTGCCCTTAAGCGTATCTACCTCTCCCCCCAGCTTAGTGTCATCCGCAAACTTGCTGAGGGTGCAATCCATCCCCTCATCCAGATCATTAATAAAGATATTGAACAAAACCGGTCCTAGAACCGAACCTTGGGGCACTCCGCTAGAAACCGATCGTCATCCTGACATCGAGCCATTGATCACTACCCGCTGGGCCCAGCCTTCTAGCCATCTTTCTATCCATCTTACCATCCATTTATCCAATCCACAATCCCTTAACTTGCCGGCAAGAATATTGTGGGAGACCGTATCAAAAGCCTTGCTAAAGTCAAGGTATATAACATCCACTGACTTCCCCATGTCCACCGAGTCAGTTACCTCATCATAGAAGCTAATCAGATTGGTCAGGCACGATTTGCCCTTTGTGAATCCATGCTGACTATTCCTAATCACTTTCCTCTCAGCCAAGTGCCTCAATATGGATTCCTTAAGGATCCCTTCCATGATTTTTCCAGGAACCGAGGTAAGACTGTGTCAGCCGACGGTCAGGGCAGTGTGTGTGGGTATGTCTCCTAAGTCTTTGACTGCTAAGACACGAAGTCTCGTTGCAGTGGGCAGCCCAGAAGGCTGAAAGGAGCCCCGAAAGTTTTTAACGTCCGTGACTTTACTGCTAGGACCACAGTCCCTTCGCAGAGGGTAGCCAAACAGGCTAACAGACGCCCCAGTGTGTAGGAAGAGCTTATTACACCTTAGATTTTAGCTGCTAGAACACAAAGTTCCTTTGCAGCAGGCAGCCTAGGGAAGGCTGGAAAGGTGCCCCAACGGATCTTGTCACCTGGGAGTGACACAGATCCAAACGCCCAAGCTCTCCCTATGTCTGTCCCTTTATGACCAGCTGAAGTTCTTTTAAATTGTGCTTGGTTCTATTACAGCAACTGAAGGAGTCATGTCAAAGCTTAAACAGTTACAGGTTTATTAAAGGAACTTATAAATCATATGGTTACAATGACTATTGCTCTATTTCTTAAATGCTAGTAAAATATAGATAGATCTTTAAAAAGTGGTTACAGGAAAAAGATAAAGATAGAAAATAGAAATAATGGTACTAAATGACAGCTTAATCTTTAAAGAGCTCTAACACTATGTATATATACTTAAATAAAGGACCACATTCAGGTACAATTTTTACCCCCATCTGTGCCTTTCGACTCCAGCGAGTCAGGCCAGGGCCGGTCTCTCAATTCCTCGGAAAGAGGAATACGAGGTGGGCGTCCCCTCTGGAACCTCGGGAGGTCAAACACCAAACCCGACCAGCAGATAGGTGGTAGATTGACACACAAATCAAGTGTGCTGCTGGACTCATCTTTATACCCCTGGGGGCCCGTATTCTCTTTCTTATCTTAAGAGGCCAAATTTTACTGGTCCGTTTTGTGGTGCCAGTTCTTACAAGCAGGTTACAAGTTAATTTACACTTGTAAGAGAGGAAGATAACTAAATTAGGACTGCCGGATGTTCTTGTTGGGCGGGAGATTCCTCCCCCCGCGGACGGTTATGTGTTCGTATCAATATGGGTTAAGTCCAGGGCACGATGTACAGACTCTTAGTTTGACCACCCTCTTATCTCTGCTTACTGTTGGTCATGGTCACTGAGGCAGCATATCTAAACCTCTTGCTCTAAGGTTTTCAAAGAATATGCTGTTTTCCTGCTCTTATGTGCCCTGCATGGTTTCAAGCAGACAAAGACGGATGTTAAAATGGGGGTTCACGTCTAGCTACAGACTGACCGGCCTATAGTTCCCTGGATCATCCTTCTTCCCTTTTTTGAAGATGGGCACTACATTTGCCTTTTTCCACTCATTCAGGATTTCTCCCGATCTCCATGACTTTTCAAAGTTTGAACTAGCGGGGTAATGTAGGCATAACGCACTTGTAAATGAAGCCCGGGATTTGAATTTCCTGGGCTTCATTTGCATAAGCAGGGCTCCGCCATTTTTAAATCCCCGCTCATTCGAACCCTGTGCCGCACGGCTACACGTGGCACGAACTACTGTTACTCCTCGTGGAATGAGGAGTAACGGTAGTTCGAACTAAGAAGCCTAGTTCGAACTGCCTAGTTCGTGCCACGTGTAGCCGCGTGGCACAGGGTTCGAACGAGCGGGGATTTAAAAATGGCGGAGCCCCGCTTATCCAAATGAAGCCCGGGAAAGTCAAATCCCGGGCTTCATTTGCAAGTGCGGTATGCCTACATTACCCTCCTAGTTCGAACTAGGAGGGTAGTGTACACATACCCTCAGTACCCTCGGATGCACTAAGTCCGGACCCATGGATTTATGTACGTTTAGCTTTTCTAAATAGTTCCTAACCTGCTCTTTACCCACCACGGGCTGTCCATCTTCATCCCATCTTGCGTCACTTGGCACAGAAGTCCAGGAGCCGACCTTGTCCGTGAATACAGAGGCAAAGAAAGCATTGAGTACTTCAGCTTTCCCCACATCATCTGTCACTAGGTTACCTCCTTCATCCATTAGGGGCCGCACACCCTCTCTGATCACCTTCTTCTTGTTAACATGCCTGTAGAAACCTTTCTTGTTATCCTTCACATCCTTAGCCAGTCGCAATTCCATTTGCGCTTTCGCCTTCCTGATAACCCCCAGCATTCTCAAGCTATACCTTTAAATTCCTTCCTGGTCATTTGTCCAAGTTTCCACTCTTTGTAAGCTTCCTTTTTGTGCTTAAGTTCACCAAGGATTTCCCCTGTAAGCCAGTCCGGTCTCCTACCATGTTTGCCTCTCTTGCTACGCGTCAGGATGGTTTCTTTCTGTGCCTTCAATAAGGCTTCTTTAAAATACTGCCAGCTGTCCTGGACTCCTTTCCCCTTCATGTTAACATCCCAGGGGATTCTGCCCATCAGATCTCGGAAGGAGTCAAAATCTGCTTTTTTGAAGTCCAAGGTGTGTATTTTACTACTCTTTTTTCTTCCTTTGGTCAGGATCCTGAAATCTACCATCTCATGATCACTGCTTCCCAGGTTGTCACCCACCTCCACTTCCCCTATTAGTTCCTCCCTGTTTGTGAGCAGAAGGTCAAGCTGTGCACGGCCCCTGATTGGATCCTTCAGCACCTGTGTCAAGAAGTTATCCCCAACATTCTCCAAAAACTTCCTGGATTGCCTGTGTACTGCCATATAGGTTTCCCAGCAGATGTCAGGGTGATTAAAGTCCCCCACGAGAACCAGGGCCTGAGATCTGGAAGCGTCGCTCAGTTGTCCGAAGAAAGCCTCATCTACCTCATCCACCTGATTCGGTGGCCTGTAGCAAACACCAACCACAACATCAATGCTGTTGTTTGCTCCTTTAAACTTAACCCATAGACACTCAACAGGTTTTTCTCCCTCTTTATACTGGAGTTCAGAGCAATCGTAGTGCTCTCTTACATATAGTGCAATTCCTCCTCCTCTTCTCCCCTGCCTGTTGTTCCTGAACAGTCTATACCCTTCCATGACAGCGCTCCAGTCATGCGAATCATCCCACCAAGTCTCTGTTATCCCAATTAAATCATATTTCTTGGTCTGGGCCAGGGCCTCCAGTTCTTCCTGTTTGTTGCCCAGGCTTCTCGCATTAGTGTACAAACACTTCAGGTAACCAGTTGATCGTCCTATCTTCTCCATTCGAAACATGGGTCCTCCTTTCTTGCCCCTTCCTCTCTGCATTTCTTCCCAGTATCCGACTTTCCCACTCCCCTCAGGGTTTTGGTCACTGTCCCCTGACGAACCTAGTTTAAAGCTCTCCTCACTAGGTTTGCAAGCTTGCCCGCGAAGATGCTCCTTCCTCTCTTTGTTAGGTGGATCCCATCTCTTCCTAACAATCCTTGCGCCCGGAACAGAGTCCCATGGTCGAAGAAACCAAAGCCCTCTCTGCGACACCATCTGCGCAACCACGCATTTACATCCTCAATTCGACAATCCCTGCCCAGTCCTTTCCCTTCAACAGTCCTTTCCCGTCCGCCATGGGGTGCTTCTCGTCCTTGTTCATCTGGGGCCCTGGCTCCCTCCGGCCTCCCGCATCCTCTGCCGGCCTCATGGTGGCGTGCTTTGCCCCCTTTCTCAGCTATGCAGTGCTTTTGAAGTGCCCACTGGGCCGCCGGAGCATGCACAGAGCACCAAGGTGCGCCAGGGGGTGCAGCTTCTGATGACGCAGTCGCCGGCATCTTCTTGTGGGGGTGAGGGGACGGGCTTGCCCAGTCACACCCCTTCTCCACCAGCAGCCTCCAGCTGGCCTGTCTGATGATAGCCCACTGGGAAATTCCCCTGTGTCCCGCCGGGCCAGTCTGTCCATGGCCGAGGCCTGCTCCAGGCAGGGCTTGGGGAGAGACCCACCTCCAAACATTGGAGGAGCAGGGCCCCCGGCTCTGAATATTCCTGGAGCATGAGCACCACAAGCCCATATAACTCGTTGCCTATGGCTGTGAATATTATTATGGCCCCCGGGGCTTTCAAAGTTGAATTGCCCTGTTACCAGTAGATCCAGAGAAGTGATTATTCCTCTTTATTCGGCTCTGGTGACGCCACATCTGGAGTATTGTGTCCAGTTCTGGGTCCCCACTACAAAAAGGATGTGGACGCACTGGAAAGGGTCTAGGAGAGGGCAACCAAAATGTTTAGGGGACTGGAGCATACAACCTACGAGGAGAGGCTGAGGGAGTTGGGTCTATTTAGTCTAGACCTGGATGAAGGGATGGATTACACCCTCAACAAGTTCACAGATGACACTAAGCTAGAGGGAGAGGTAGATACGCTAGAGGGCAGAGATAGGGTCCAGATTAGAGCATGGGTTCCCAAACTGGGGTGTGTGAAGAAATTCCAGGGGAGTGCGAGGTGACCCAGCCCCCCTCTACCCCATCAATTCTCCCCCAGGGGCGGCCCTAGACTAGCTGCCAGCAACTGGCACCCTAGGCGAACCATGCAATCGGCGCCCCCCTCCAACCCAAGGGCAGATATCGATTGAGGGTTTTGGTTCTGTGCTGGGGGAAAGGGGCTGGGGCTGGAGTTCTGGGGCTGGGGGCCAGGGGACTGGGAGCCGGAGATGGAGTTCTGGGGCTGGGGTCTGGGGGCCAAGGGGTTGGGGATGGAGTTCCGGGGCTGGGGAGAGGTAACAGGGTGCTGGGCTGGGGAGAAAGTCCCCCGTACCCACCTCCTCCCAAGATCCCACCCCCCGAGAGAAGTCGGCATGCACCTCTCTCGAGGCTGACCCCCCCACTCCCATGGAGTAGGGTAAACTCCTGAATTTCTCCTCCCCTGGGGCCGACCTCCCCTCCTGTGGCACAGGGAAAAACCCCTCACGCGCTGCCTCTCCCAGGACTTACCCCCTTCCTGGCTGCAGGGAGGCCGTGCTCCAGGTAAGGCACCGGAAAGGGAAGGGGAAATGGAAGGAGCAGGATTTGGAATTTGGTGCCCCATGTAACTTGGTGCCCTAGGCAGCTGCCTAGTTTGCCTATAGGCACAGGCTGCCCCTGTTCTCCCCCAAGTTTTGCTGCTATTTTTGTTTTTCAGCCCTGGCCAGTTCCTTTTTTTTTTTTTTTTGCTCACCAAGTTTTGCTGCTATTTTTTTTTTCTTTTGGAGGGGGAAGAGTTTCTCAAAAATCAAAAAGGGGGTGTGATGCTGAAAAGTTTGGGATCCACTGGATTAGAGGATTGGGTGAAAAGAAATTTGATGAGGTTCAACAAGGACAAGTGTAGAGTCCTGCCGTCGGGATGGAAGAATCCCAAGGATTGTGTCAGCCGACGGTCAGGGCAGTGTGTGCGTGTGTGTTACACCCAAGTCTTCAACTGCTGAGACGCAAAGTCTCGTTGCAGTGGACAGCCTAGGATGCTGGAGGGCGCCCCGAAAAATAGTTTAACGTCTGTGACTTTACTGCTAGGACCGGGGTCCCATCGCAGAGGGCAGCCAACAGGCTCTCAGATGCCCCGAGTTTATAGGAAAAGCTTATTACACCTCAGATTTTAGCTGCTAGGATACAGAAATCCCTTCACAGCGGGCAGTCTGGGAAAGACTGAGAGAAGCCCCAACTGATCTGTCACCTGGGAGTGACACAATCCAAAACGCCCAAGCTCTTCCTATACCTGTCCCTTATGACCGGCTGAAGTTCTTTTAAATTGTGCTTGGTTCTGTTACAGCAATTGAAGGAGTCAGGTTAAAGCTTAAACAGTTACTATTTTATTGTTACAGGGTAAACTTAGTTGTTAAATTCTACTACTGTGTTACAGATAACACAGTTACTACAAAGGACAGGACAGAAATTACACTAATAAGTCACTTACAGGTACCATGAAACCCTTTTGGTTCTCTGAGCTCTTACTAAATGCATGCAAAATAGACACATAGCAGGTATATATTCTCACCCCTGCGTTCCAGACTTGGTGTGACCAGCGTCTTTCTCTCAATCCCTCGGAAAGAAGTAGGGTGAGGTTGGGTGTCCCACAGACCTCGGGAGACAATCAATACCTGCCAGCAGGTGTAGATGATTGGAGCTCAAATGGGGTGGGCTACTAAACCCCTCTTTATACCCCTTGGGTCATGTAGGCTTCTTCCTGGTCTCAAGTGGCCAATTAGGAAAAATGGCTTTGAATGCCAAGTTTCCCCCAAAGGGTGCAAAGCATAATTCACACCTGGGAAAATGCAGACAATGGGCACCTCTAGTATGTGATGGGCGAAGATTCCTCTCCTGGGACAGTGCAGGCATGTCAATTACTGATACTAGCCATCAGGACGGCGGGAGGCCCTGGGTTGTCAGCTAGCCCATTTACTGTCTGGTTTCTGTTTATGGTAGAGTCAGGGACAGGCGGCACACCTGTGTTCCCAGGGCATCAAAGGCTGACTGCCTTTTTCTTGCTCTCGGGGGGGGGGGGGACAAGATGGGGTTCATGTCTGGCTACAGATTGTTACAGGCTGGGGACCGAATGGCTAAGTATCAGTTCTGCAGAAAAGGACCTGGGGATTACAGTGGATGAGAAGCTGGATATGAGTCAACAGTGTGCCCTTGTAGCCAAGAAGAAAAATGGAGCATTATTTCCCTTTATTTGGCTCTAGTGAGGCCACATCTGGAATATTGTGTCCAGTTCTGGGCCCCCCACTATAGAAAGGATGTGGATGCATTGGAGAGGGTCCAGCAGAGGATGACCAAAATGATTAGGGGGCTGGATCGCATAACCTATGAGGAGAGACTGAGGGATTTGGGTTTTTTTAATCTGCAGAAGAGAAAAGTGAGGGGGGATTTGATAGCAGCCTTCACCTTCCTGAAAGGAGGTCCCACACCTGGGGATAATACTTCTACCTGGACAAGATGGACAAGTAAAAGATGTCACGTGACCCCTCTAGGGGTATGTCTACACTATGTTAATTCGAACTAACTTAGTTCGAATTAGTTAATTCGAACTAAGCTAATTCGAACTAAGGGTATGTCTACACTACAGTGCTAATTCGAACTAACTGGGGGGGCTACAGGAGAGCTTCCACCCCCCAGAAGCCCGCAGAGCCCCATCGGGAGCTCGTACCCCATTCCTCCCTCACCTCCTTCCACTTACCCCTCCCTAGCCCCCCTTCCTGATGTACAAAATAAAGGACAATTGTGTTCAAAAATAGAATCTCTCTTTATTGAACAAAACTGGGGGAGACTGGAAAAAGAAGGTGGGAGAGGGGAAGAGAGGGTGGGAGAGGGGAGGGCAACTACAATGATGAGGGGTTTGGAACATGTCCCATATGAAGAGAGGCTAAACAGACTGGGACTTTGCAGCTTAGAAAAGAGGAGATGGAGGAGGGATATGATAGAGGTCTATAAAAGCATGAGTGGGGTGGAGAGGGTGCATACAGAACAGTTCTTCATTAGTTTCCATAATAGAAGGAGTAGAGGACACCAAAGGAAAGGAATGGGTAGCAGGCTTCAAACTAATAACAGAAAGTTAATTAAAAAAGTTCTTCACAAAGCTAATAGTCAACCTGTGGAAATCCTTGCTGCAGGAGGCTGTGAAGGCTAGAATTAGAACAGAGTTTAAAGAGAAGTGAGATAAATTCATGGAGGTTGGGTCCATGGAGTGGTATTAGCCAGGGGGTAGGATTGGTGTCCCTGCCTGAAGTTTGTGGAAGGCTGGAGAGGGATGGCACGAGACAAATGGCTTGGTCACTGTCTTTGGTCTATCCCCTCCAGGGTCCCTAGGGTTGGCCGCTGTCGGCAGACAGGCTACTGGGCTAGATGGACCTTTGGTCTGACCCAGTATGGCCATTCTAAGCTCAGGGCTCAGGGTCGGGGGTCTCAGTGGACCACCTTGATTTTCATGCAAACCTGCTCCTGGGTGGCCAGGCTGGCAGCTCTCCTGCCCTAGACGGCCGCTTTCCTGTGCCTAGTGCGGAGGTCGTGGACAAGGTCCACGATGTCTGCACTGGACCAGGCGGGTGCCCACCTCTTGCGGTCCTGGGCAAGCTCCCAGGAGCCGCCAGCCTGGTCCCGGGAAGAGGGGGAGGGCTGGGGGCCATCGGGTGGCTGGCTCGAGCTGTGCCAGGTGCAGGGTCTACTGGCTGGGTGCTGGCAGGCTTGCACCTGGCACGGACATCGTAGCCAGCCCATGCCCCTTTAAGGGGTCTGGGGCTGGGAGGGGGGCAATAGAGTTTCCCTGGTGGCCACCAGGGAAAGCTGGGGAGGGCTAGCCTCCCACTAGTTCAAATTAAGGGGCTACACACCCCTTAATTCGAACTAGTAAGTTCGAACTAGGCTTAGTCCTCGTAAAATGAGGTTTACCTAGTTCGAACTAAGCGCTCCGCTAGTTCGAATTAAGTTCGAACTAGCGGAGCGCTAGTGTAGCGCCTATCAAAGTTAATTCGAACTAATGTCCGTTAGTTCGAATTAACATTGTAGTGTAGACATACCCTTAGGGATGATCTAGACAGTGCTTGGTCCTGCCATGAGCACAGGGGACGGGCCTTGATGATCTCTTAAGGTCTCTTTCAGTTCTAGTATTCTATGATTCTTTGCCTATCAAACATCTATGCCTCCTTACTAGTCTGAATCTGTCTGGCTTTAGTTTCCAGTTATTGATTCACACTGAGCTGTATCCACTAGACCAGGTCTACTCAATACACAGCCCATGACCTATTTGTTTGTGGCCTCAGCGTAGGGGCTCAACATGCAGCCTGAGGTTGGGACCCTTTGAATATGGCCTCCACTGGGAACACGTTCCACAGTGGCAGGTCAATATAATGGTCTTCTGTTGATATGCATTTTAGTAGTTAAATTCATGAACTGTCATTGCTTATTAAAAGTGCTGTCATATGGGTGGAAATTGGGTAAATATTGCATTCTATTAACATCAGCAGAACTGACTTAAATGGGCCTGTGTGTTGAGTAGTGTGATGGACCCAGCGGTTCCCTGGCTAGGGAAAGACATGCAGGTGGCACGAACAGCTGGAGTAGCCCAAGCCAGGCTGAGACCTGGCACAGCCCTGTGGCAAAGGAGGCGGGGCCAGACACAGCGGGGGCGGGCGGGCTGGGAGCCCGAGGAGCGTGCCGGCTGCACGGGGACGCGCAGAGCGGGGGCGGAGCTCTGGGCCCCGGCCGTTATGCGACGGGGCGTGCGGACACCGGAGGGGCAGGGCTGGCGCCCCCAATGTCCCTGCCTGGGCTGCTTGAAAAGCGGCTGGGTGAGACAGCGGGAAGTGGCTCAGGGAGGAACCGCCAAACTTCCCCCAAAAGAATGAGCATCCTGCCTCGCTGGAGGGAAAGAAAAGCGATGCTGGAGCCCCCAGGACACTAGGCAGATGGGGCCAATAGCTCAGGCGTGGTAAGTGGCCAGAACGGACACCCCAGCAAGGCGGCAGGGAGTTAGGAGTGGAAGAAGCCCGGGGCAGAGCGCTCATGGCGCCACCTGATCGTCCCCACCTGTCGTGGAGGGAATGCGTTAGTTGTTCCCCATTTAGGGCCCCAGGCTGGGACCTGGTGGAGAGGGCAGGCCTGGGTCCCCCACACCCCCCCCTTTTTGTCCCCGCCACCTCAACCTACCCAGTAACTACATCACGCCATAACTCCTGGGGAGCCAGGTGACCTTCAAGACAAACTGAACGCTTGATATTCCACCCTTCCCCCTTTCGGGGAGGACCTTTCCTAGGAACTGGCCCCTGGAAATCCCCCCTATCCTATGGGACCCCTGGACCCTAACGAGGGCGGGGCAGTGAGTCCGCCGAACCCCGGCACCAACTCGGCACCGGGCAATCACACTCATGTACCCCTCCCCAGGGAGCAGGCCCCGGGACAGAAACACGTCAGAGTCAGACGTCGGGAGGGGGTGCTCACACCCGGTAAATCAATCACAGTGGTGGAGAACGTGGGTAGTCATGTTGTTGTGACAGCCCCCCCTCCCCCCCCCGAGCTTAAACGGCCAAGCAGCTGGTGAGTATTCCGAGCGTCAGACGATAGCGGCCCTGATGACCCCATGGAGCCAAGGCAGTTACTGGAATGGTTCGGAGAAACCCAACGGCAACAGCAACAGACCCAGCAGGAACAACAGGCCCAACTGATCCAGCAGTTAGCCACGCAGTTCCAGGAACACCAGTGGATGTTGGTGCATGAATTAGCAGCCCAGCAAGACCAATGGTGCTAGACAGTGGAAAAGAAGCTGGAGGCACCGGTCAGGACACGGGGAGGAGCCCGGACTACCCTTACACCTCACCAAGTTGGGGCCGCAAGACGACCTGGAGGCATTCCTCACGACATTCGAGCGGGTGGCTACAGCAGCATGCTGGGCCCTGGAGCAATGGGCCACTCTGTTGGCACCGTATTTGAGCGGGCCCGCCCAGCTGGCCTATCGTAGCCTATCGGTCAGTGACGCCCTTAACTACCATAAAGTAAGGGAGGCGATACTAGACCAGCTGGGGCACTCCCCCAAGACTTGCCAGCAGAGTCATTTAATGCTGGGGACCGGCCACGAGAGGGAGCACAGCACCTCCGAGTGGGCTTCCCGGTGGCTGGAGCCCGAACACAAGACAGGCGCACAGGTAACGGAGATGGTTGTGATGGAACAATTCATACATATCCTCCCACGGGAAGGTCAGCGATGGGTACGAAGGAACCAGCCTACGATGCTTAACGAGGCAGTGAACCTGATGGAGGCATATCTCATGGCCGAGGCGGAGGAAGGGGGCGGTAGATAAGAGACACTACCGGGCCCGAAGGTAGTGGGACCAAGGCCCCAAAGCAAGCCCACAGGAAGAGGCCAACCCCTAGGGCCTCGGTGGGGGTGGGACGACATTCCCAGGCTGGCCCCGGTATGGCCTGCCAGGATCGTGGAAAAACCAGAAGGGGATGAGGCCCAAGACGGGACTCAAAGGGAGGCGAGGCCAGGCTTGCGGGGGCCCTGCTTCCAGTGTGGCCAGGAGGGACATGTCAAGCGGGATTGCTGAAATGGACTGTACCCTGAGTCAGGAGGAACAGACCGGCCCCAACTCGGTCCCCGGAGCGGGGAAGCATCGGGTCCTCACAGAGATGACGATAGAAGGCCAATGTACTGAGGCCCTGGTGGACTCGGGCTCGACGATGACACTGGTTCAGGCAGACCTGATACCCTGAGGGTGGCCAGAAGGAGAGCCAGTGTGGATGAGATGCGTCCACGGGGACATGAGGGCATACCTGACAGTCTGGGTCAGGATAGAAGGGGGTGGACAAGACTGGGTATGGAGAGTGGGGAAGGCAGCGAACCTGCCCTACCCCATGCTAATTGGGTGAGACTGGCTGGGGTTCGGGCAGCTATTGTAGAGCCAAGGCCGATGGATCACCAAGGAACGAGCCTTGGAGAATGCCGAAGGAGATGCTCAAGAGAGGCCCAGAGGGGGAGTGGCCTGTTTGGAGGTAGAATCGGCCCCAGACTTCATGACGGAACAGAGACAGGACCCCACGTTCCAGCATGCATGGGACCAGGCTATCAGCCCCGGAGAGCCGGAGGAGCCCCAAGACTACCAAATCCAAGGACCGCACTTCCAGGTATTGAACAACCGCCTATATCGGGTGACTGGGGAGAAAGAGGGAGGAGAATTGAAGCAGTTAGCAGTCCCCACACGGTTCCACTGGGAAATATTGGAACTCGGACATGCGAACCCTTGATCGGGACACCTAGGGTGGGAAAAGACGTTAGCCCGGGTGTTACAAAGGTTTTACTGGCCTGGGGTGTTTTGAGCCGTGCAGGACTTTTGTGAATCGTGCCTTGAGTGCCAATGGACCGCCCCAGCCCTAGTCCTGAAGGCACCTTTGGTGCCTCTACCATTAGTTACGGTGCCATTCGAGCAAGTGGCCATGGACCTGGTGGGACCCCTAGAACCCTCGGGGAGGGGACACTGATATATAATGGTGGTGCTAGGCTATGCGACCCGGTACCCCGAGGCCATCCCCCTTAGGAACACCAAGGCCCCTACCTTAGCCCGAGAGTTGGTGAAAATCTTCTCGAGGGTGAGATTGCCCCGGAGATCCTAATTGACCAGGGCCCAAATGTTACCTCCTGGGTCATGAGGGAACTGTGCCGAATGCTGAAAATTAAGTGGCTAAAGACCTCGGTATACTATCCGCAGACCAATGGGCTGGTTGAGCGATTTAACCAAATGCTAAAAGGGATTGCTGAGGAGGTTTGTGCAGGATGACCACCTGGGGCTGGGACCAAATGCTCCCAGGCCTTCTGTTTGCAGTACGAGAGGTCCCCCAATCATCTACGAGATTCTCCCCCTTCAAACTGCTGTACGGCGACGTCCTCAAGGAATCTTGGACCTTTTGTGGGAAGGGTGGGAGAATCAAGCCATGACAGGACACGGGACCGTCCAGTATATTATGCAACTACGCAAGAAGTTAAGTCGTCTGGGGGAATACGCATGTTTAAATCTGGAAGATAGCCAGAGGAGGCAAGCACGGTATTATAACACCAAGGGTGTGTCTAGACTACAGGGTTTTGTCGACAAAAGTGGGCTTTGGTCGACAAAACTATACCTGCGTCCACACTGTCTTTGAGTTATGTCGACATAATGTCGACAAAACTCAGCAGTTTTGTTGACGTATGTAAACCTCATTCTACGAGGAATAACGCCTTTTGTTGACAGAATTCTGTCGATAGAAGGCATTATTGCATCTACACTGTCCTTTGCATCCACACTGTTATGTCAACAATGCGGCTTGCTTTGTCGACAGAACTGGATGTAGTCTAGACGCTCTTTGTCGACAGAAGCTTTGTCAACAGTATCTGTCGACAAAACTTCTGTCGACAAAACCCTGTAGTCTAGACATACCCCAACACGTTTCAATGAGAATTTCAACCGGGAGACCGGGTGATGCTCCTGTTGCCGACAAAAGAGTCCAAACTGTTGGCACAATGGCAAGGCCCCTTCGAGGTGGTTAAAAGGATAGGCGAGGTGGATTATGAGGTGAGGATGACAGGCCATTGCCGGGGCACCCAGGTTTTCCACACTAACCTGTTGAAGAAGTGGATTCCCTGGGAGACCCTAATGATCGCACCCCCGACAGAGGAAACGACCTCGGACCATGGGGCAGGGACGAGAACACAAGGCTGGCGGTTTGCATAAACACCGACCTAATGGCCCAGCAACAAGAACAGCTGCAAGATGTCCTTCAATGACACCAGCAGACCCTTACGACCCAGCCCGGGTGCACGACCCTAGGAGTGCACTGAATTATCACGGCAGACAGCAAAACCGTGCGGGAGCCACTACGGCCGCTGCTCCGGGAAATGTGGGACACCATGGCGAAGGAGATCCAGCTGATGCGGCACTGGGGGGTGATAGAAGAGTCAAACAGTGAGTGGTGGAGTCCGATCGTCCTAGTACCGAAGTCCGATGGGTCGACCCGATTTTGCATCGATTTTCAGAAGGTCAACTCAATAGCCTGCTTCGATGCGTACCCAGTACCTTGGGTGGATGAGCTCCTGGAACGGGCTAGGGCAGGCCGTCTATATATCCACTGTAGACCTCTCAAAGGGATTCTGACAGATACTATTGGACCTCGAGACCAGGGAGAAAAACACCTTTTCGACCCCCTTCGGCCTGTTCCACTTCATCACCATGCCCTTTGGCCTACACGGGGCTGCCCCCACCTTCCAGTGGATAATGGATCAATTACTGACACCCCACCATGAATATTCGACTGTGTATATAGACAACATCGTTATTTACCGCCAGACCTGGGAGGACCACTTGGGACATGTAGAGAAGGTACTCACCTCCCTAGGTAAGGCTGGCCTTACGGCCAACCCAAAAAAATACCACGTTGCGCAGAGGGAGGTTTCCTACCTAGGGTATACGGTCGGGCAGGGAAAACTGAGTCCAATTTATAGCAAAATACAGGCACTACGGGATTACCCAATGCTGACTACAAAGAGGCAGGTACGGAAGTTCCTGGGACTCACAGGCTATTACAGGAGATTCGTGCCGCAATTTGCCACGCTGGTGGCACCCCTAACCAAGATGGTAAAGAACACTGAGCCAACGAAGGTGAGGTGGACCCCGCTGGCTGAACAAGCTTTGCAGGCGCTAAAAGGGAAACTTTCGGCCTCCCCGATATTGGCTCAGCTTAATTTCAATAGACCTTTTCTCCTATATACAGATGCCTCTGAGGTGGGACTAGGCGTGGTACTGACACAACATCACCAGGGAGAGGAACACCCCATCCTGTACCTCAGCCGGAAGCTCCTACCTCATGAGCGAAGCTACGCCACCATAGAGAAAGAAGCTCTAGTGGTGAAGTGGGCGATAGACGCGCTGAAATATTACTTACGGGGTAATAAATTCAAACTGATAACTGATCATGCTCCCTTAGTGTGGTTAAATTCGATGAAAGAGACGAACGCTCGCATTATGCGGTCGTATCTGGCGCTCCAACCATATTGCTTTGAAGTGGTGCACCGGCCTGGGGCTTCCCATCAAAATGCGGACTTCTTTTCGTGAATAGGGGAGTCGGAGCCAACCCCAAAGGAGTTACCCAAAAGGGGAGAGGTATGTGACCAGGGTCGGGGGACCACACACCCCACCTGGCTAGGGGAGGGCAGGTGGGAGGCATGAACGGCTGGAGTAGCCCCGGCTGGGCTGAGACTTGGCACAGGGGAACACGCATGGCCCTGCAGCAAGGGGGGTGGGGCCAGACATGACCAGGGCAGGCGGGCTGGGAGCCCGAGGAGTGTGCCGGCAGCACAGGGACGCGCAGAGTGGGGGCAGAGCTCCAGGCTCTGGCCGTTATGTGACGGGGCGTGCGGATGCCGGAGGGGCGGGTCTGGCGCCCCCAGTGTCCCTGCCCGGGCTGCTTGAAAAGCAGCCGGGTGAAACAGTAGGAGACGGCTCAGGGAGGAACTGCCAAACTTCCCCCAAAAAGACGAGCATCCCACCTTGCTGGAGGGAAAGAAAAGCGCTTCTGGTGCCCATGGGCAGGTGAGTTTCAGGGATCGTCCCCACCTGTCGTAGAGGGAACATGTTAGTTGTCCCCCACTTAGGGCCCTGGGCTGGGACCCGGTGGAGAGGGTAGGCCCGGGTCCCCCACTCCTCCCCCCTTTTTGTCCCCGCTGCCTCAACCTACCCATTAACTACGTCACGCCGTAACTTCTGGGGAGCCAGGTGACCTTGAACGCGAACCGAACGCTTGATATTACACCCCCCCTTCCGGGGAGGACGTTTCCTTGGAACTGGCCCCTGGAAATCCCCCCTACCCTATGGGACCCCTGGACTGTAACGAGGGCGGGGCAGTGAGTCTGCTGAACCCCGGCACCAACTCGGCACCGGGTGATCGCACTCATGTACCCCTCCCCGGGGAGCCAGTCCCGGGACAGAAACACATCAGACTCAGACAGTGGGTCCGCTCAACCCCCCTGCTCTGTTGGGAGGGGGCGCTCGCACCCGGTAAATCCATCACATGTAGTCTTGCCTTAATCTTTGTATTCATGCCCATCAGTATGAAAGGAGCTATTTGCATATATATTTGCAAGTATATGCAACCACACTTAAGTTGCAAGGAAGAACTGTCTTGTCTAAGCCCTGGATAAGATTGTGCCATTCAGATCACAGCCCTGGGAAGCAGGCCCTGAGATGTCCCAACTTGGAAATGGGAAACACACCATAACTGCCCCTACACTCCATTTTTACTAGCACTGTAGAGGACTCCCTGTCCCCACCCCTATCACTTCCAACCCCTCTGCCAGTCCCTATCCTGGGGTTTCCCCTTTGCTAGTGGCTCACATAGCCTCTCTCCTGCCCCAATGTTGCCCCTTGGCCCCTTTCCTGGCCCTGTAGCCAGCTGTGTAATGCACTCGTGTGGTCAGTTTTGCCCTTGCACAGACTTGCCCAATCCCCACTTCCCTACCCATGGTTGTTGCCCGGCTACTCCTGGGGTAGGGCCACATGGAAGGCGGCTGCACCATGTGCTGGAGCCATGGTGTAGCCAGACATAACCCCCCCTCCTCCCTCTGACACACTTGGGAGAGAGAATCCTTGAGAGCAAAACTGTCTTCAAAGGCTCCAGGGCCTCCAGAGGTGCTGGAATAACAATGGCCCTGGCTGCTAGACAGGAACCAGATCACAGCAACAATTGGGCCAGCAGGTGGTCGGGGGTCTTGGGCTACCTTTGGCTGGTACCGGTACTGATACGCCTACACACACCATTCCAGAAGAGGAATCTACCGCCCCATCAGAAAAAGGACGTCTGGCCCTAATGATTTAGTTACCTCCACCTCACACGTGCAAATGAAGCTTTGGACCCCCTGTGGGAATGGGCGTCACAAAGACGTTCCAACTTAATTGGCATTTTAATGACAAGAGAAGCGTCTATGTGACCACAGGGGTATAAAGTGTGGTCGTGTGCCCCACTCTAATTGGAGATCCACCCATATACCTGCTGGTCAGGCAGTCTTGGACCCCCAAGACTTTAGGGATGCATTTGTCTCGTACCGACTGCTTCCCATTGGGACTGAGAGAAACGCTGGCTTCGCCGGAGTAAGGATCGCAGGAGTAAGAATATACTCGCTAGGTGTCTATTTTTGCATGCATTCAATAAGAGCTCAGAGAACCAAAAGGGTTTCATGGTACCTTTAAGTGACTTTTCATTGTATTTTCTTCTTGGCTTTTGTAGTGGCTGCGGTATCTGTAACACAGCAGTAACATTTAACAGCTAAGCTTGTGAAAATGGCGATCGGGGCTTTTTTTTTTTCAGAAAAGCACGTCTAGATTGGCCACAGATGCTTTTCCACAAAAAGTGCTTTTCCAGAAAAGCATCCTGCCAATCTAGATGCACTTTTCCGAAAATGCTTTTAATGGAAAACTTTTCCGTTAAAAGCATTTCCGGAAAATCATGCCAGTGTAGACGTAGCCTTGCTGAAGACACTTCTCAATTTTCAGTCAGACATTATTTCATCCCCTCTGTCACAAGACACATCATCTGCTTTTTTAATAGCACTGTTGTTTTTGTCTATTTACACATGTACATATTTGCATTCTGTTGTTTTCACATTAACTTCCAGAAATATGTACCATATAAAACAGGTTATTTTCCATTTTTAAATTAATATGAATTATTTTCTCCATCTAAGCAATTGTTTTAACTTTAATATGTATGTAAAGTACCAAAAAGGAAGTGTAACTATAGAAGGCAAGTAAAGGCATTGGAAGGGAGCTGAAGAGTTCCCTTTTATTTCTGACATGCAGCAAAATTGTGTAACTGGAAAATGACAAAACAATATTCCATAATAAAATCCAGTTAAAATCCACTACCAGTTATTATATCACTAAAAAGAAATATTTCCCCAGACCGATTTAATTTGGAAACATGAGCAATATTATCCAGCACTGTACACTGGCAGCTACCGAAAAGGGTTTAAAATACATTCTTGAAGATACATTCTCACACAACAGAGTATAGATTTTGGTGTAGACACAAAAGCTGTTTTTCAGCACTTTTAACTTAATTTCTATATGCACTCAGATTAGACAATTTGAAACCGTTACCAAAACACGAGTTTTAAATTATTTTCAAAGACATACAGCAGACAAAATTACACAGTTGGACATGCTATAACACACTGGTGTACGAGCAGATGATAGAAGTGGCTATAAAGTATCTTCTTTAAAAATAAGTAAAGTTTTGTTTTATTTTACTACATATCTCAATGCACAATCAACTCTCAAAACTCAGATTCTCATGGATTTTGGGACCCCCAAGATTTGTCCACCTCGCATCCCCCCCAAAATTTTGGGCTTCTGATAGTAACTAGTAAAGCTAACAGATGAACACAACGTTTACAAATAAATTTCACTCGCTGCTTTGTTTTTAATGTTTGTTGGGCTTTTTTTAGTGTGTTTTGTAAATATTTACAGTAGAATAGATGCAAGAGAAACAATAAATTTTCTTGCTAATAACCCGGTCCAAACCACCTGTTGAAAAGGTCTGTCAAGAAGTCAAAATGCTACCAATTGGCAAGAATTTAATAAGAAAATATTCCAGCATCCAGACGGGGTGTGACCGAGTAATATGAGAATAAACCCTGAGAATTAAGGATTCTTAAACCCCATAGTCTCCTATAGACAACCACCTAACCTCAAGATGATTCTTACCAACAACCAAAGGACATACCACACTAATACCAACCCTGGTACTTTCCCTTGCAACAAACCCCGTTGCCAGCTTTGTCCACATATTCACTCTGCTGATACCATTATTGGGCCTAACCAAGTGAGTTATAAGATCAAGAATACATATTCCTGCGCATCCAGAAATATAATCTATGCTATCATGTGCCGAAAGTGTCCGTCTGCTATGTACATTGGACAAACGTCTCAGACACTTCGCCAAAGAATCAATGGCCACAAAACAGACATTAGACAGGATCACAAAGAAAAAACAGTTTCTTGCCATTTCAACCAGAAAGGACACTGTCTCAATGACCTAATCACACGCATCACGCATCACCTAATCCTACTTCAGAAGACATTCAAATCTGCACTTGAAAGGGAATCCTCTGAACTGTTATTCATGCTAAAATTCTACACTCTTCGCAGGGGGCTGAACAAAGACCCCAACTACCTTACCCATTACAAAGATAGCTTCCCCAATTATCATCTCTAATACCATTAACTCACAGACATCTCCCCTTCCCCACCTCTAATATCATTAACTCACAAGCATTTACCTTCCTTCCCCCCCCCCCCCCATCCGCCCTCTGTTCTGTAATGTGATTTGTCCTTTTCATATGTGTTCATTTTTTTAATTGTATCCTTTGGTATATATGGTTGTGACTATTTTCTTTCACTATTTGATCTGAGGAAGTGGGTCTGGCCCACAAAAGCTCATCATCTAATAAACCATCTTGTTAGTCTTTAAAGTGCTACACAGTCCTGTATTTTGTGTAAACCCTATTCCAAAGTCTTTCTCTGCACTCTTGGACAAGCAACATCACCTCCAGGCCTCTGCTCCTCTTTCCCCTCTGTACCCGCACGCCACACAACATGTATCAGTTAAAATTTGTCAAGACTCCCGAAGAAAAACGAGCGGTTGCAGGAATCGGCCTGACACATGGAGCTGGACCCCTGCTGTTCCCCCACCCCCGGCGCCTTTGCACCTCGGCTCCTCCGATCCCTCCCGCCCGGCGCTTCCCAGAGGCAATAGCGCAGATGGTGCTGCCTCCCTCTGCCCCCCGCGGAGAGTCAGACGCTGCTGCGGGCTCCGCCCAGGGGCAAATCGCAGCAGAGGCGGGCGGAGCCTGAGCAGGGGTCGGGAGTGTCTGGCAGAGAGGAGCGGACGTACTGAAAACCCAGCCGGATTTATCCGGAATGGGGACGTTAGACTGCGCGTGCGCAGCGGGTCAGTGACTCCGGTCCCGAGCCAGCGCCAGGGCTCAGCTCAGACCGGGAGCTGCCTGGCCACGCCCCAGCCCCAGCCGCTTCCGCCTCCCGGAGCCGGGCCGCAGGCTGCAGGTGCGGGGCGCGCTCGGGAAATTGGGGGGGAATCTGTGCAGGGGCCGCACCCATCGAGCCGAGCGGAGCGGAGCGGGGCGGGGCAGGGCAGGGGAGCAGCGGCTGCCGGCGGGGCTGGAGCCCAGCCAGTGATCGCTCCCTGTCGGGCTGCGCCGCGCCCGGCGCCCTAAGCTCCTGCTCCTCCGCAGCGCAGCTTTCCAAGGGAGCAGCTCGATACAAACCTCCGGCGGGCCGGGGGTTGAAGTGGGGCGGACCCATCTGCGGTGTTTGCATACCGGCCCCTGGGGCAGATGCGGGTGTTTCCCATTCCCGGGACCGGCATGCGGTCGGTCTCAGGCCCCTTCCCACGTCTGGGATCTGACTGGCCAGGGCGGCGCTTCCCTGCCGAGTAAGGGGCACTCGCTTGCTAACGGGGCTGGATGCAGGGAAATGTTTTAGATGCAGCCGCTTGTAAAGCGCGCTATGTCAAGGTCTGGCTTTAGCGTCTAAAGAATCTCTGATCCGCTTCAGTGTCTGCTTAAAGCTGCCTGGCTCATGCTATAAAGCAGGAGCTGGGAATCTATGGTCTGGGGACGGACATGGCCCCTAGCTTGCCATGGCCAGGCCTGGCTTTAGGGTCTAAAACAGGGGCGAGGAACCTTTTTGGGGTCGGGGGCAACTGACCCATACAAAAAACAATCAGGAGCTGCACATAAGTGAGAAGCAAAAAAAAACAAACAAAAACCAAACCCTCACTGACCTGGCCTCCAACTGAAAAGGAGAAAGACACTCCACACCTTCTCCTCACACCCCAATTCTAGTGGGGCCCAACCTAATAGATTTTGTGTGTTCCAGCCTTGTGGTTGTTCAGCGGGGTGGGGGCTGGGGTGCCAGTGCTGGCTCCCCAAAGCTGGGAGGGCCCTGAGCTTTGGGGGCTGGATCTAGGCAAGTCAGGAGTTGCATTTGGCCCCTGTGCCTGGAGTTCCCACCCCTGGTCTAAAAGATTCCCTGACCCTCTTCTGTGTCTGCTTACAGCTGACTGGCTTCTACTCTACACATTCCTTTGTTTATGGAGGGAAATTGATGGATCAAATGGGAGGTGTGGGGGCCAAACTGACTGCACATGGTGGGGGGGGGGGGCTGGCTGCACAACCAGGAGAGGGGTTAAGAATCAGATTCAGCCCTATCAGGATAAAAGATACTGCAGTGCGGGAGGGGACATCTACAGTGTTTGCAAAAATAGCAGGGAAGGGACAGAGGGTTTTTTCCCCACTGCCAGGATGGGGTGTCACAGGGCTGTGTTGGTGGCCGGTGCCTGGAGAAGGCACTGCCAAAGGGGATTAGATTCAGTGGCTGGGGGCTGCCTGCGTGAACTTCTGTTTTGCCTCCTGTCCAGCACCCTAGTCAGGGTGAGTAGCACCTGAGTTAAAGGGACAGGGCTGGACTTAAGCCCTGCTGCAGGTGTCCTGACTTTTTCTTAAAAACAGGCAAATTGTCCTATATTTTCTGTCTCCATCTGTCAGTGCTGGTGAGTCTTGCTGCTGCAAGGTCCCTGCTTACCAGCCACCTGCCCACCAGCAGGAAGTGGGGGGTCCAGTGGCTGCAGCTGGTTCATCTGTGCAGCCTCTGTTGTATGTCAGTGTAAACCAGCAGCTCCCCCCTCCCCCCCATCCCGTTTCCATCTGGCACTGATTGCACTACTAGCAGCAATGGCTGGTCCATGTTAGCAGTTGCCAGGTGGCAGCCAGTGACCTGTTCCCTCTGCTGCCCCCATCGGTCCTTTCCATTCTCTCCCTTTTTCTGCTCTCTTCCTGCTCTGCTCCTTCATGGCCCGTAGCCTCCTGCTCCTCCATATCTCCCTGCGGAGCATAGCCCTGCCCATGTGCTGCCTCAGGGAGATGTGATTCCAGATCCTAGTAGAGGGGAGTGTGTCCTGGGGGCTCAGTCAGGCAAGCAGAGAGGTGAGCACCAGCCAGGGAGGAGCAGGTCTATCAGACACCTCACCCATGTGAGAGAGCTTTACGCGGTGGGGGAGGGATGTTCACCACTGACCATGTGATCCGTGTGCACGAAGCATTGCGCGAAAAGCCAGAAGTCCCTGATGATGTTCTGTGCTGGCAGTTTCCACATCCCATAGTCCTAGGGTAGCATTCCTGTCTGTGCTGCAGTTTTCCAGTCTACATTTTTGTACTTGCATTTCCTGCAGAACTTTATTCTTTCAGATCCCCTGATATCAAGGTGACAGATTTCCTGGGTTGGCATCAGAGCTTTTGCACCTAAACCTGTATTCAGACAGGTGAATCTGCAGCTTTTTTAGCAAAATCACTGGACACTCAGAACTGAATACCATTGTTACAAGCACAGTAATGTTGAAACTGAAGCCAGGTATTAAGAGAAATGAATGTGGATTTTGGATCTTAACTTTTATGCATTGTTTATGGACTACCTAGACTAAAGCATTTGCCCAAAATATGTGTCTCCAGGGACAGAGTCTGGGCAGAATGAGGGTGTGGAAAGGATTAAAGCCCCTTCTGAAAGGTCTCCATTTGCCCTTCTCCCCTTGACAGGCTACAGAACATCCATATCTTGCTCCAGCTCAGCCCACGGCCTGAAGAACCAGGGAAAGGAAGTGTCTGTAGCGGAACCGGTGAGCTTCAAGGAGGTGGCCGTGTTTTTCTCTGAGGAGGAATGGGCTCACTGGGACCCAGCTCAGAGAGTCCTCTGCCAAGATGTGATGCAGGAGAATGATGAGGCTGTGAGCTGGCTGGGTAAGGATTCCTGTCCCCTTGAATATAAGAAGCTGGGTGGGTGCTGGAGCAGCTGGGTTGGGTTTGGTTCAGTTTAGGGTCCCTCATTGCCCCTGCCCCCCAATGTCAGGAGTATCAGCCCCAGTAATCCTGGCTCCTGTGTGAGAGACTGTCCCCTCCATGCCCCCTTCCAGGGACAGCGGGTTCATGGACATAACAGTGGTGCTGCTCTTCCTACAGCCAAGGTCTCCATGTGCTTTCCCACTATCTTGCCCATGTTGTGCCTTGGCCGGAGGTGTCAGTGGAAGGGCCAGGCAGGAATGGCAGATACCAGAGTTGTGGGACTGGTGTGGCTGCTGCTAGTAGCTGCAGGGTACCCCCTGACAGGTTCTGAGGCAGCCAGCCAAGGATCCACTTAGATGCTCAGGCAGCTTCCTCTGCCACCTTCTGATTCAAGGAGACCTTGAGCCAAAGAGCAGGGTGATCCAAGCCAGGAGCTTTGTGGACAGAACCCTAGGAGAGCTAGAGCTCTGCTGGGTCCTTTCTTTCAAGTCCTAGTGACCTGCCACATGGCAGCTGCAATCTGAGCCCTGCCTGGGGGCCTTGGTGTCAGACCTGCCAGCCCTCACTGGAGCTCCCCTTCTGAGCAGTGTGTTCCTGTCCTGCCCTGGAATGGAACAGGCCATGAAGAAAGTCTTAGTTGTACCTTAGAGAATGCAGCAGAGGGCTCTGCTCCCCTGGGGAATCAGCTGGGCCATTCCTGAGGCAGCGGGGGATGCATCTTTACTGCAGCTGAGTGTGTCCTGGGATCCTATACCTGTTGAATTTCCTGTGCTCCTTCTTCCAAGCAAACAGGCCATTTTATTGTCCATGCACGTTTACAGCATTCTGAGTGGCAAAGATTTGGCGGCAGTTGCATTCCTTTATCCGTTTTGATATGTAAATTTACATGACTATAACTACTTTCCATAAACCTGTCTTTAGTAAGGTTAACTTCCATACAATGAACATTATAAGCAGGTGATGAATACAATTATACCCACCCCTGTTTGTTGTTTACTGGTCTTAATTGGCAGCTTACAGAGAGGGGAAAAGAACACTAGGCCCTGATAATAAGTTTTACAGCAAGTGAGAACAGGCAGGGCTACAATGAGAAGCCATTAACAATGGGTGGATTTATCAAGTTGCAGTTTAGTATAACACTGCCCCATCTATCTCATCATCAGTGGAGAAGGAGAAAACTGGCCTCACTTATCTTTTCTACAAGCAGCAAGGAGGGAGAAAGCAGGTCTCATGCAAGAGGAAAACAGACCTATAATTTAACTAGGAAAATTTGCACACCTTGCCAACCTCACAGGCCTTCCCAGACTCCTATGAACTCTGAAATATCCCAACACTCCCCCACTCTCTTTCAAAGACGGTCCAGGTGCCCCTCCTTCCCCCACACTGACCCGCAGGGCATTCAGGCCAGAGGCCCTGGCTCTAATTACCCAATGCCTTGATGCACTGATCATGCTATGGGGTGGTAGGAAAAGTAGGTCACATGTGGAGTGGGTAGCTGACCTGCAAGTATGGCTTCTGGGGAGTGGCCAGGGCAGCAAATAACTTACAGCCTGCCAGTTGTCAGACGCTGCCACCAGTGTGGTGCTCTGGCATCCATTCTGCTCCCTTCAATGTTGATAACTGTTCAACTTCGTATGGTGTGTGTGCTCTTTCCAAATGCTGTGCAGGTAGCCTAAACCGCAGACTTCTAAGAGCCCCCAATGACCACAAATCAGACAAGGTGAAAAGGCATTGGAACCAGGTTTATTGTCAAACAACTTATGGTCTCTAGCACCGTGGGCGTCTAGACCAGACGTCAACAGTTTACACTAGTACATACGCAAGCCCTGGCAACAGTCTTAACTCAGCGGCCAGGAGTTTCCACTATCCCCTAGACTGGGCAAGACAGCCCCTCTGAGATACGCTTTTATACACAGACACAAGTTATACATCATGTCTTACATATCAAGGTGCCACTCTTAAATGTATTTGGTTGACACTCCCTGACGTACCTAGATACCTCCCATTACCTTGTTTCTGATGATTTGAGCAAAACATTACTCTTCATCATGCTGTCATCCCGACCCTGTACTGAACCTGGGTCAGTATATCCCTGTTATCGATGGGGAGCGTACTGGTACCGAGCTGTTTCTGCAGCGAGATGTTCTGTTACCATCCTCCTGGAATGTTTACGTACCTGTCCTGTGCCTAGTACCTCCTAGGTATTTGTGTTTCTGTAATACCAGCAGCCCTGCCCTTGCCAAGTGTCTGTGAACAGGACCTGTCTTTTGCTCACAGCTTAGCTCTGCTTTATGGTAGCAAAACACTGACTGTTGCTCAGGCCTCCATTGTCAGGCCCTCTGATTACTACACCACTAATCAATGGTACAGTCAGCAGAACAAAATCCCAATAGCGTGGATAATCTGACTGAGAAGCGAATGTGTGTCCATGAGACCTGTCCTAAGGGCATAGTCTATATTAGTCCAAGCACAATCTGCAGGCAGGTCAGTTGCCAGTTGGAATGCATTCGTTCCTTGGATGGCCCAGGCTTTCAGGATCCACGTTTGGCATTGCTCAGCCTGGAGCTGCTTTAACAGGTGTATCAAAGTGTTCCAATTTATCCAGGTAGGTTCAGATACTGCCTTAGTCCAATCAGTGGGCACCATCAGATCTCTGATCAAGTTAAGCTGCTGTACAACTGGAATATGAATTTAGTAGATGGAGTTCCCTAGCTGCAAGGAAAAATGGCCAAACCAGGTCCCATCCTTCCCAAGCATTGTCATCCTCCCCGCCCCCAAAACCTGCCCATTGAGCATTGCTGTTCCCTCCAAACAAATTCTATTTCCCAGTTACACCCAGTGCTGAGAGACTAGCTCTGCACATTGCAGGGATGGTGTTTCTTGAGGCCCTTCCCTCCAGGTATTCTCAGGTTAACCCAAGGTGTGGACAGTATATCTCTGACCCTTCTAAAACCAAGTATAATTTCCCCCAACCTTAACTTGCCATACTGGCTCTTGGGACCATTTCCATGTGCACCTGCCCCCAAACCCAGACTGTAAGAGGGTGGCTGGGGTCCAGTTCCACCTTAGCAACTTCCTTGGTGGTGAGGATACATTGGGCTAGTGTGCATTTCCCCAGGGTTATGTGCCAAGTGGCCCTAAAAGCCCAGCAGTCCTTTAATTGGTTGGCTATATCGGTTCTTTCCAATACCATAGGCCCTAGCAGCTATCCTGCAGGAGGGTTACAAGGTGGGCAGTAAGAGTTTGTTACATTTGACCATAGTCTTCACACTACCTGCTAGATTAGTCATGAGAGACTCAGTGCTGTGTCCCAGAGTTAAAATGATGTCCCCTAACATCAGGTGATTGGTGGAACTAAGGGCAGATCCCTGTAACAGTGCCCCCTGTCCAATAATCCCAGGTGTGTATTTTCAGGCAGAATGGCTCTTGCACAAGAGGGGGTTTTTGCGCAAGGAGGAGCAGTGTAGAATGCTCCTTCTTGCACAAAAACCCCTTGCACAAATATGGCAGCTCATTAAGTATGCAAATGAGGTGCAGCAATATTAATTGCCATGCCTCATTTGCATATGTTCTTGCGCAAAACTGGGCAATGTAGACGTAGCCTACGTGTTTTATTAGTCTTTAAGGTGCTACTAGTCTATTTGTTGTTTTTTTAATTTTTCCTGTTACAGACTAAGGGGTTTTTTTCTGAAGAAGATATGCAAATTGTGCTCGCATTTGCATATCTTCTTCTGGTTTTTTTTTTTCCTCCCAAATGAGGATTTTCTGACATTTGGCCTATCTACATGGGGCCAAATGTCGGGAAAAAACCCTCTTTCAAAAGCCCCTGTAAACCTCATTTTATGTGGAATTTGCATACCTTCTTCGACACCTCCTCCCCCTCCCCAGCGTAGCCATACCCTAACTTGGCTACCTCTCTGAAGCTAGTGAATAGATTGTTCAAGTTACAAGAGGCTGATAAGAACAATTAGTACCTCCATTGTTTGGTTGGTTAACTCTTAAGTCAGCCAGGTCCTGAACCTAGGCTGGTATGTACTTTATTTATGGGGAGGTGATTGGTATCAAGATGTTTCTCAGCAAGGCATTCTGTTACAGCCCCTTTGGTATGTGCTTGCAGCCTGTGATTGGTACCTGTGCCTGGTACTTTTTGGTGTTCTTTATGCTTGACTTGGCTTATACTATTTCTCTTTAGCCAAGCCCCTTTCCTGCTTGCAGTTTCACTAAGCCAAAGTCTTGCTCACTAGATTTCAAGCCTGCTTTTTTTATGTTACAGGACGTTATTCAGGCCTGCTGATTTTATGTTACTGACCCTCAACTTACTACAATTTACACTACAATTTTGTATATACACAAATATACATACACAGGCGCACACACACATACACGCATCAGATTGTCTCCTTGTCTGGATTATTTGCAGACATTTATTTGGGAAAGGGCCCATTTTCCCATCAGAGTGGCTTCCAAGAATTCTTTTAATTCTTTTCCTATAACAGTTTACCCTAATAGCATTTACACAACATTCAGATGCTCAATTCCTCCCCAGACTCTGCAGAGTTAACTTCTCACTCATTCTTTTTCCTTAAATCACTTGCTTTATCTCCCAGAATGACACTTCCAATAGCTCCCACTATCACGGTACCAAGTTCCCACCATTCACAGGAATCTGAATTCCCTATTCCTGTACTCTTTTCCTTACCTGTCCCAGCACCTGTTTTTACAGTTCATCTGTTGTGTGCCAGCATATCTGGGCCTGATCTTTTTTCTTTTGCTGAATGGTCCCCTTCTGTGGACACAGGCTTCTTTCACTACCAATTTAGCAAGGAAAGGATCCTTTCAACTAACTAGCCCCACATCTTCTGGTCTTTTTTAAAAAAAATGTCAAATGTCCTATGCTTGTGTACCTCTCTGAAGAGAAGGGATCTTGATTTAAGGCATCTACGTGACCCTTCAGGGCCAGATTGTCTGATAGCCCCTCGCACAGAGCCTGCACCAGCATAGCCACCTCCTTTTCTGGGAAGCTTTGAATGCAAGAGAGGATTCTACCCATTCCTGAATGGCCAGCCAATCCTGATGATCCATGGAGGGACACTCATAAGGTGCCCCCCATTTACCCATCAACTTGATAATAAAATCCCTAAAAGTTGTTGCAGTAAAGAGCCCGTTAGACTTACCTAAGCAGTGCATCAATATATAATGATCAGGCACAACTCTCTTCTGGAATCCTGTTCATGATGCCAGATGTTAGAGAAGAAACAAGTGACTCAGGAGTGGATGGAGTAAACAGACCTTTTTATAGCAGATACTCTATATCCTCAGATCCTCCAACACAGCATTGTGAGTAAGCAATGATTTGGCACCAGTTACATGCCATTATCCATTTTAGTAAATGAGGGGTGGGGAACCTTTTTTGGGTTGGGGGCCACTGACCCACAGAAAAATCAGATGGGGGCTGCACATCAGTGAGAAGCAAAAGGGGAAAAATTCCTCTCTGATGTGGGCCCCAGCCGAGAAGGGCTTTCCCTTTACATGCCCTACATTCCCCTCACACAGCAGAGCCTAGGGTGTTCAGCCTGGTAAATTTTGTGTGCTCCAGCCCTGTGGTAGAGCAGCAGGGGAACTGGAGCATCAGCGCAGGCTCCCCAATGCTGGGGGGGCTGAGATTCAGGGGCAGGATCCAAGCAAACCAGGTGCTACATCTGGCTCCTAGGCCTGAGGTTCTCCTCCCTGCCCTAAATCCCTATTTAGTAATGTTAACTCCTATACAATGATTATTAATAGGCAGGTGATAAATATTATGATACCCACTCCTGTTTACTGTTTATATGATTTTCAGTTAGAACAGCACTTTCCTGCATTCTGCACTTTCCTGAACCAGCAGGTTCCAGAGATTACAAAGGATGTGTCCCTCAAAATATTCTTACAGAGCAAGTGAAAATATGCAAGAGACAAAACAGAGGACACGGTTCAGTGCAACTATCTTTCTAGGCTGTGACGGAGAATTTAATCCGAGGGTTCGGATGGGGGCCCAAAACCCCTACCAAATCAATTCCAGACACCCTTCTTAAGCAACCAGCTTTATTCAGGAATGCATTCCAGGGCAAAAACCTCCAGGATACTCAGGAGAAAAAAAGTTTCTGCAAAGTTTCTGCAAATGCCCAAACAAAAGGCAAGGTCTTTTGTACTTTCTTACATGGTAATTACCCCCCTTTTACTGACCACTTACAATTGCATGCATATACAGGTCATGCCCCTTTGCACCAAATTCCCTCCAATCATCATTTGTCCCCTCACTGTCATTTTGCAGGCCTTACAACAGGTTCAAACCAGTTTCACCTGTCCCCTCCTTTTGTATACCTGTGTTCAAGCACATACCTCTTTACAAAGACCAGACTTTAACAGCAGGGGTCATATTGACAACAGTTAAGTTTATCCTTCATTCCCCCCTTTGATCCACTTGTGGATCACAATTAATCTGAAGCATCCTTTCCCATTCATCCTCAAACGTGCAAGTGTCTTTGTAGTCTTTCTTGGGAGGGTTCTGTACATTTAGCAGAAGCATCTGTTGTACTTTGCTTTCTGCTACATTTTCTATCTTTTGTAAGCACCTTTTAATACAGCATAAGGCTAGCTGTATCATTATGTATATAGAGCATATTAAGACAAGGAACATCAATATTCCTCCCACCACTTTCTTCATGAGTTCGCTTAACTCTATTCCCAACCAATTCAAAGGATTCCAGTTTTGCAACTGCTCTCTAAATGTTTTTGTCTGGACAGACAATGTTTGGATTTCCTTTATCCTTGTGGTTAGGTTTGAACTCACATCAGAAACTTTAACACAACACTCTGGGCCTATTAATCCACATACCCCTCCTTGAGCTGCTAGTAGATAGTCAAGAGCCAGTCTGTTTTGCTGGGTAAAGATTCTTAATTCATTTAAATTTTCCTGTACCACACCTAATACCCTTTCTGTGGTATTCATGAATTTTTCCATAAGCAGGGACATTGTTTTTAAATCATGATTTGTTTTTGCCTGCCCTACCCATGGAATGGTAGTTTCAGCTTCTGCAAGGGCAGTTTGTTCTATCCAGTTCCATGCTTTCTCCCAAGACCCATCCCGCTTATTCCTGATATGCCCTGGTGGCAAAGTGTCAACAATTCTCATAGCTGGTATCACAAGACCGAGGTAACAAAACCCTGAGGCATTCTGCGGAAGCCTTTTATAGGCAAATTTACCGCATATCCACCAATAATTATACATGTTCCACGAGTCAGACTGATATATCATCATGGCTCGGTTCCCAAAGGTGGTGTTACCTTCCTTGCAAAGGTCTGTACTAGTGGTCCCTCCCCATATGGTTGTTATTTCTGGTTTGAATAGGGTGCACCAAAGGTTTGTGGTAGACATAGTGGAACCATTATGCCATACATGTGTCCCATTCACCTTTGTTATAATGTGTGTGCAGCTTGATTTCCAGACAAAGGTGGTACCTGTAAGATTCCTACATAGGGGGCTTGTACCACTGAATGATAATTGGATGCACCCAGTCTGATTGAACCACACAGTTTGGTCATTTTGTTCCAGTAATGCATCACTTACTAGTCCGGTTTTGTTTAATGGAAGGGCACCTATTGGGTATCCACTATGCGCACTTTGTGGTGCCCAGGCACACACCCAACAGTTAGTTTTGTTTGCGGCTCGTGCCATACCTTCTGCCAGCTGCAGAAAGGTGTTAGTACCAATACCATTCCCCCCTTGGAGCCAAATAAGGCCTATATAAAGGAGGAACAAGAGTTTAGCCATTGTGCAGGGATTGTAATCCTTTCAGCACTTGCGCGGACGGAGGTTATAAGTAGAAAACCCACCGTCCTCTGACAAAATGCAGGTAGGGTCAATGGCAAGGTCGGGTGCAGATTGTTGTGGAATGTCAACGTGACTAGTAGGACCAGAAGGGATCTGGCCTGTAGTTAGAGCGTAGTGAATGAGGTCCAGGTCTTTGATTTCCGATGATGTATATGCCTCGTTCAGGAGAAGTGATTCAATTTCTTTCTCAGAAAGCGGTAGAAAGTTGTTCTCTTCTGGCTCTGGGCTGACAGGTTTAGTAGGAGACAATATGTCGGGAGAGGCAAATTGACACAACTTCTGAGGGTCAACGGTGCGGCGCACGTGGCTTGCGTGTATCCAAGAATCTCGCTCGGCTACCTTCACAGCCGTGTTGGTAGTCAGCAGGACTTGGAAGGGACCATTCCACCTTGGAGATAGGCAGTCTTTCCTCCGGAATTCTTTTATCAGGACCCAGTTTCTTGGTTGCACATCATGGCAAGGCACATCAGTTGGGACAGGTAAGGCTTCTGCAACCTGAGAGGAGAGACTAAAAGCAATTTTAGACAGATGTATACAGTATTGAAGTAGTTCATCATAACATTCAGACAAGTGGGAAGGATTAATTTTTCCAGGAGGCTCAAATCCAAGTAAAATTGGCCTCCCAAATAGGATTTCATGAGGGGTGAGACCATGTTTGCGGTTTGGGGTATTTCGGATATGCATGAGGGCAAGGGGCAATGCCTGTGGCCACTTGAGTCCAGTATCAGAGATAATCTTGCTTAACTTCCGTTTGATATTGAGGTTTTTCCTTTCAACATGCCCTGAACTTTGGGGATGATATGGAGTATGGAATCGTTGTTCTATGTGGTGGGCTCTACACAGATCTTGCAGGATTTTGGCCGTGAAATGGGTTCCCTTATCCGAGTCAATTTTTAAAGGGATTCCAAATCTGGGAACCACCTCAGTAGCTAATTTCTTCACCACAGTAGTGGCGTCCGCTCGGCGGCAAGGGAAAGCTTCCACCCAACCACTGAACACACATACAATAACCAGACAATACTTGAACCCACAGGAAAGGGTTAACTCTATAAAATCAATCTGCAAATATTGGAAGGGTCCATAGGCCCAAGTATGAGCACTCAGAGTAGTCTTTTCTCCACCCTGGGTAGAGAACTTTTGGCAAGTAGCGCAATTGCTGTTGATTTTAGCAGCAGCTTGGTGAATCCCGGGTGCATACCAATGCTTCAGAATCTGGTCTGCTACCCCCCTTTTGTTCATATGTCCTAATCCATGGGTAATGGTAGCAAAGTGGGACACCAACGTAGAAGGAGCCACAGGTCGTCCGTCTGGTGAAAGCCAAATGTTATTATCTTGAATACGACACCTAGCTTTGTACCAATTGTGTCGTTCCTTCTCAGGTGCCCAAGATTGCAACAGGGATAAATCATTTAGAGTCAGGGGAACAGAAACAGCAACCAGGATTTGAAATGGAGCAGGAGGTCCACAGGCAGCTGCATTCTTGGCTGCAAAATTTGCCCGTCTGTTTCCTACTGATGCAGTATCAGTTTTATCAGTATGAGCACTGCAATGCATAATAGAAATAGCAAAAGGTAATTGAATAGCAAGCAAGAGGTCATTAACAAGGGATCCATTAGAAATAGCACTTCCCGAGGATGTTAAGAATTCTTGATGTTTCCAAATCTGACCTACAGAATGACAGATATTAAAAGTATACATTGAATCAGTATAAATGTTAACAGATTGATCAGTAGCTAAAATACAGGCACGAGTGAGAGCAATTAGTTCAGCAGCTTGTGCACTTTTTATCCCTGGAAGAGAATGAGCTTCAATTATTGCATGATCAGAAACAACAGCATACCCGCTTATAAGGTTTCCCCTTTCATCCCTTTTACATGACCCATCAGTGTAATACACTAAATCAGGATTGGACAAAGGAATGTCCCTTAGATCAGATCGTGGGGTACAAGTGAGGTCCACCAATGCTAAACAATCATGGGGTTCCATCTCATGGGGCTCTCCATCAGTAGGGTTAGGAAAAAGGGTGGCAGGATTTAAAGTAGAACAGCGTACTATAGAGACATTCTGGGCTCCTAAAAGGGCTTTCTCATAGTTAGTCAGTCTTTGCATTGACAAATGCTGGGTCTTAGTCTTATTCAACAAAGCTTGCACTGCATGGGGTACAGCAAGTGTCAGGTGGTGACCCAATACCAGGCTGTGATGGGCCGGCCCCTGATCAGGGGCAGGGGGAGCGGAGCCCCCGCCGGCCGTCACTCTCCCGGGGGCGGGGCGAGCGGAGTCCCCGCCGGTGGGGTTCTGCCGGCCAGCCCCAGACCCCCCAGCAACCCCGCAACTCCAGCCGCCGGGGGCGGCAGGTGGGGGCGCTTCCCCCGCGCCTGCGCCGGCAGCTGATGGGCGGCTCACCCCCCGCCGGCGCACTCAGGGAAGGCGGGGCCAGAGCGCACGGCCACTGGCGAGGGCCGACAGCGGGGACGTGCCCAGAAGGGGCGGGGCCCCGAGTGGCGGCCGGCGCGGCGGGCCAGTTTAAAAGTGCCCGCCGCCGGAGAAGCAGGGCGCAGGCTCCTCGCGGCAGCGGAGGAGCAACCCCCGCCGCAGGACGGAGCGTGAGCGCCACACAGCCCGGCGCTGGTCCCGGGGCCTCCGGGACAGCCACTGCCCCTGGCGAGTGCTCAGCCCCTCACCAGACGGCGGGCGGACCCCGCCGCGCCGAGCCAGGAGGGACCGGGACGGACAGGAGCACGCCAGGGCCGGAGAACTCACCCCCGAGACTCCGACGGAACATCGGATGTCGCGGACCGCCGAGTTGAGGTAGGCGCCCGGGCGACGGGGATCGGCCGGCAGATCCAACAGGAGGGAGGAAGGAGCCCGGGGCAGGGCGCTTCTGGCGACCGTGGGTGGATGTGACAAAGGGGGGAGAATCCTCACCCCCCCCCCGTCCACCGTGCCGGGGCGCTAGTGGCCCCGGCGCTTAGGGCCCCGGGCTGAGACCCGGAGAGAGGGCGGGACCAGGTCCCCCTCCCTCCACATGGGGAGCGTCCAGCACCCGACAGCCACACTAACTGACAGGGACCAAACTAGAACCCCGGACCGGGGGGGAAGACTTAAAGCTAGGGGCTTCGGCCCCACCCCGCTCGGCGGGTACTCACGGCCCGGGGTTCGCTGACCCCCCCTTCCGGCTGGGAGGGGGTGATCGCACCCCAGGGGCCCGGACCCCACATCGGTGGTCCAGGGACAACGCAGAACGAAAGGAGGACCAAAGGGGTCCTCAGACCCCCCTCTCGGACCGGCAGGGGGTGATCGCACCCCGAAACCCTCCCACAGGCATTGACTTTTTTCTAATAGTACAGCAGGTGCGGCTACAGCTCTAAGACACGGGGGGAAACCCTTTGCTACTGGGTCAAGCTGAGCACTAAAATAAGCTACAGGACGAAGGCGATTTCCAAATGGCTGACATAATACTCCCGAAACGACCTGATCCTGTTCGTGGCAAAAAAGAGTAAAGGGTTTATCATAATCAGAGAGCCCAAGAGAGGGTGGAGAGACCAAAGCAGCTTTCACTTTTTGAAAGGATTTTTCTTCCTCCTCTGTCCACGGGACGGGATCCTTCACCTTGTCACATGTCAGAGATACAAGGTGTTTTACAAGACCAGAGAAATTAGGAATCCATTGTCTGCAATAGCTAGCAGCACCTAAGAGAGACCGAACCTGTTTCTTAGTTACTGGGCGAGGGAGAGAAAGAACAGAGGTTATGCGTTTATCAGTAAGCTTTCGCCCTTCTTGGGATATGAGGTGACCCAAATATTTAACCTCTGCTTTACAGAACTGGAGCTTTGCCTTGGAGGCTTTGTGACCCCTCTTTGCTAATTCACACAGCAAATGAACAGTATCTGTTTTACATGCTTCATGATTTGGTGAGGCTATCAGTAAATCATCAACATACTGAACAAGGGTAGACTCTTTTGGCAAAGAAATTGAATCAAGGTCCCTTTTTAACAGTTGTGAGAAAAGGGTGGGACTTTCAGTATACCCTTGAGGAAGTCTGGTCCAGGTCAGCTGCTCCCCTTTATAGGAAAAAGCAAACAAAAACTGTGAATCCTTATCAGTGGGAATGGAGAAGAAGGCTGAACATAAATCTATGACAGAGAAACATTTAACACCTGCAGGGATAGAGGACAATATTGTTGCTGGATTAGGAACCACAGGAAATCTGGGGATAACAAACTGATTTACAGCTCTTAGGTCCTGCACAAATCTATAGATCTGTCTTCCTTGATCATCAAATTTCCCCTCCTTTTTGACTGGAAGTATTGGGGTATTACACACAGACTGTGTTCTTATGAGCACTCCTTGTTCCAACAGGGAGGAGATTACAGGCGCTATGCCCTCCTCTGCTTCCTGGGACAAGGGGTACTGAGACACTCGAGGGTAAGGCCGGCCGTGTTTATACCTGATCCGTACAGGCTCTGCTGTTAACAGTTTCCCAACTTCATTGGAGTGAGAAGCCCACAAAGACGTTGGTACCTGGTCCAGCTCCACACTCTCCAGTTTGGAGTCTGGGTTTATACCTTGTCCGTCTGTTGTTAACATCATGAGGAAATTTGGTGCCTGATTATGGGGTATATCAACAAAGACCCCTTCAGGGGAACAATAAATTGTAGCATTCAATTTACACAGCAGATCTCTACCCATCAAGTTTACAGGCGTACTGGGAGATAACAGAAAGGCATGTTCCTCTGTCAAAGGCCCAATGGTTAAGGAACACGGTTCACTCATTGCATGGGGTATACTTACTCCCCCCACCCCCACAGCATTTACTATTTCTCCAGTTCTGGCCAGACTGGGAGCTTCATCCTCTCTTATTGTGGAAAGAGAGGCACCAGGATCAATTAGAAATTCATGTTTGTTTCCATTAACGGAAAATGAAACTAAGGCATCAGGTGTAGCAGAAAGAGAGACAGAAGGTAACAGAGAGCATTGCAATGTATTATCAGTAACCTCTGGGCATAGTCAGAACGGATTACTCCTTTGTCGGTCCTCCGGAGGGTAGTCTCTGTTGGGTGCACCTGCTGGAAAGGGGTTAGTATTGGGCCACCTCTGTCCTTGTGACGATGGTCCGGACTGTCTGTTGGGGCCCTGGTTAAATCTAGTTTGTCGTCTTTTACGGCATTCATTTTTCCAATGGCCAAACCCACCACAGTAATTACACACATCATTAGGTTGGGGGCCACGCCGGGGTCTGTTTAGGCCTTCCCTCTGACCTTTTGGTTGCCCGTGGCCTTGTAAATCTTGTATTTGTAGTGCCATTAGGGTATTTTTAAGTTCCTTATTCTTTTGTTTTTCTATTTGCAAGTTGTCAAAGAACTGAGTTGCAGCTTCCAAAATTTTCTCAGTAGTTTCCATTTTCCATCCAATCATATTATTAATAATCTTGTCTCCAATTTCTGGTCTTAAATTCTGCACAAAGGTGGTTACTACCATAGTGCGCATATTGGCATCATTTGGGTTAAAGGTGCTATACTTTCTCATGGCTGCAAAGAGCCTTGCCTGAAAATCAACAGGGCTTTCATCTGGCTTCTGTTTGCAGTTATATACTTTAGACCAATCAGTTTGCACTGGAACCATTTCGGTAATTGCATTCAGGAGACCTGTACGGTCATTTGCTAGCCCGGTACGTTCTGCAGCAGTAGCAGGAATTCCTGGCAAATCTTGGGGCCATTGCTCACCCAGGTGGACAGAAGTATCCCCAGGGCCTCGCCTTGCTTGGGTGTAAAGAGCTTGCTTCTCATGGGGTTCTATTATTCCCGAGAGTAGCATGTCAACGTCTCTGTGGGTAGGCTGATAAACTTCAAAAATCTGGCGCAACTCCCTTTGCAAGCCCACAGGATCCTCTCTTATTTTTGGGAGAGTAAACTTAAAATTCATGATGTCATTAGGTGTCCAGGGGACATGGATAAGTGCTGGGGCGCCCCCTGCTGGATTAGGAAATTGTCTTAGTGGGAAAAGATTAATATTCTCTTTAAACAGTCCAGGAAAACTTTTAGGTCCAACTTCAATAATCACATCCTTATTTACTTCATTACTTATAGTCACTGAGTTATTTTTGGGATCTATTTTAGTTATAACAAACCCCAGGTCCTTTAAGTCTTTTGCCAATGTCCGCTGCAGCATTTTTGAGGAGACTTCTGACTACTTCAGAATTACTGGACTCTGAGTATGCTCACAGTCTGAAGTTTTATTGGCCAGGTTGACATTCCCCACTGCCCCTGCAGAGGTGTGAGTATGTGCGGGGGATTTAAATTGGGCTGATGCAGCTGAATGATCGGTAAGCAATATTTGGTGATGCTGGGGCAGGTCGGTGGGAAGGGGAGCCGGGAAATTGGGGACCCACAGGTCCAATAGATCTTCAGGTGGGTCTGGCAGCGGAGCTGGTGGTTTCGAGATGGATGGGTAAATTCCGCTGGGCACGCTTGGTGTAGGAACGTACGGAGGTGGACAAACTTTAGAGGAGTCAGATTTCTCCTTTATTTCTGCCAATTGTTTTTTCAGTTTTTCATTTGAGTCCTTTAGGCTAGCCATTATAGATTTATCTCTTAATTTAGAGGCTTGATCATCCCAGAGGTGGCAATAATTCATCTGGGAGGGGTGACTGGACTCTAAGACACCCTTTAAATAATTTAATTTCTCTAATTGAAAGGTACCTTGAACTGGGAATTGCAATTCTGATTCTACATAAGTATATTCATTCCACGCGTGTGTGAGCTTTGCCAGCCTCCTGAGCTTAAGACCTGCTGGCAATTTCCCTGGCTGGCTATAAATCTGCAGCATTTTACCCAATGGGGTTTTTGGATCTATCTTAGATCCTTTATTCCCCATAATCCCTGTCCTATTACCTATAAGACAGTTCCAATCCGGCACTAACCTGCCTTCCTCTCAGCTTCAAGCCTGAGCTGACCCTGTTTCTGTGTCTTCCCACAGTCCCCTTTTAAACAAAAACTTATTCAAAACCAAAAAAATAAAGAAAAAGAAAAGAGAAAGACTTACAGTTGCTTGGGAAGGATGTTCTAACGTAGGGTGGACGCTTACCGCCAGTGAAAGCAGCCGTTCAGGACAAGGAGAGAGGAACAGAACAGTGAGATTTTTAACACGGATCTCTTACCGATTTGTATGGCGCCTTTCTGTTCAGTCTCTCCAGTCCGGCTCGTCACAATCGCCTGGTGTCCCGATCCATCCCGCTCCTGACACCATAAATGACGGAGAATTTAATCCGAGGGTTCGGATGGGGGCCCAAAACCCCTACCAAATCAATTCCAGACACCCTTCTTAAGCCACCAGCTTTATTCAGGAATGCATTCCAGGGCAAAAACCTCCAGGATACTCAGGAGAAAAAAAGTTTCTGCAAAGTTTCTGCAAATGCCCAAACAAAAGGCAAGGTCTTTTGTACTTTCTTACATGGTAATTACCCCCCTTTTACTGACCACTTACAATTGCATGCATATACAGGTCATGCCCCTTTGCACCAAATTCCCTCCAGTCATCATTTGTCCCCTCACTGTCATTTTGCAGGCCTTACAACAGGGTTCAAATCAGTTTCACTTGTCCCCTCCTTTTGTATACCTGTGTTCAAGCATGTACCTCTTTACAAAGACCAGACTTTAACAGCAGGGGTCATATTGATAACAGTTAAGTTTATCCTTCAGCTGCAAGAATGAGGGGAAAGAGCATGTTTATATATCAGAAAGGACAATACCTGCATTGGCCAGACTCTTTATTTTTCCAGGCTGCAAGGATGAAGGGGAAAAAAAAATATTCAAAGCACAATGCCTTCTCTAGCTAGATTCCTACATGATTATATTGCCTTCCCAGACACCTATTAATTCTTACATATCCCAACAATGTTCATCACCACGCTTCCTTCTGGTGAACAGGGGTGTCAGACACTTAAAGAACATACTAATTCATCCCCATCTTCCCAGTTTTCAGTGGCCAGAAGCAGGGTACTGTCCCACCGACGTTATTTCTCCTACACACACCGTTCACCTACCTTTGAAATAGCCCAGAGTTTAACCCCAGAGCTGTGTGTGTACTAGAGCGGGTATGACAACACTCTTTGTCACTGAGATGTGGGGAGCCATTGAGCCCTGCACCACCCACCACAGCCAGTTGTGCGTCAGTCAGCAGGTAGAACAGCAAGTTAATTACTTCACAGGGATACAGCATGGAACAGATTAGGAATGTGTGTAGTTGATTATCCGATAAGCCTAGACTCAAATTTCAAAGGCAGTGGAGACCGGGGGAGCAGGAGCTGGTGCTATCAGGTAGCAGTGTGGGTGAAGGGGCCATTGGAAGCTGCCAGGAAGTAGGCCCAGGCTCAGCGTGGGCAGGGACTGCTCCAGCAGCAATTCCTGTCCACAGAGGATCTTAACTTCCTGCTGGGACCCCCTGTGGACACTGGCTGCTAGACCTGGTCAGAGTTGAGACTGAGCAAGCCCAGCTCTTAGGCTCTCTCTACACTGGACCCCTTTTCCGGAAAAGGGATGCAGATGAGACAAGTCAGAATTGCAAATGAAGCGGGGGATTTAAATATCCCCCCTTCATTTGTATAAACATGGCTGCCGCTTTTTTCCGGCTCAGGGCTTTGCCGGAAAAAAGCGCCAGTCTAGACGGGGATCTTTAAAATCAGGAATAAGGGACCTTTCGGAAAAGGCTTTATTTTCCGAAAGATCCCCGTCTAGACTGGCGCTTTTTTCCAGCAAAGCCCCGAGCCGGAAAAAAGCGGCAGCCATGTTTATACAAATGAAGTGGGGGATATTTAAATCCCCTGCTTCATTTGCAATTCCGACTTGTCTCATCTGCATCCCTTTTCCGGAAAAGGGGTGCAGTGTAGACACAGCCAGCCTGTATTTAAACTGCAGAGCTGCTGCAGGGGTACCTCCCAGACTGGCACAACCTGAATCTGAGCACACTTCATCCCTTATAAACTAATCATGTAGTTGATAACAATTCTATTGATTGCATGATTAGTTATATACCCACGTCTTAGCATTCCTAGAACAGACTTGTTAGCACAGTCAAAAAACAGGACTATGTAGCACTTTAAAGACTAACAAGATGGTTTATTAGGTGATGAGCTTTTGTGGGCCAGACCCGTGAGAGGAAGTGGGTCTGGCCCACGAAAGCTCATCACCTAATAAACCATCTTATTAGTCTTTAAAGTGCTACATAGTCCTGTTTTTTGATTCAGCTACACCAGACAAACACGGCTACATTTCTATCACTATTGTTAGCACAGGAACTTGGAGGAGTAAGTACAATCCATTTTGGGGAGAAGGGGGCCCAGAGCCAAGGGATCTGCCCCCAAGCCAGCAAGACTCACTTTCACCCTCCACAGTTCATCCCTGGCTGCAACCAGCCCCACCTCAAGCCTTTGACAAGCTTCCTTTGCATATGGTGTCACCTGGACTCACACCCCTCCCAGGCTCAGATTACAATAAGCCTGGGCCATTGTGAACATGCTGGCCTGTTTATCCTCCCTCAGTGAGTAATTCCCATTGTCATCTAGATAGTGGTGCAGTGCCCAGGGAACTGAGGCACACACATGGGGTTATTACAGGGCAGTAGAAATCACATGCAACACAAGAAAGCAAACAGAGTGAATACAATCTCAACTTCATCACATTCCCCCACCCCATTCTGTCCCCTTTCTGTCTTTGGTATTCCCCTGTTGGTTCTTTCTGCCCAGCACCAGAGAGTGACTCCTGCCTGGATTCTCTCCCTCCCAGTAGGTGCTAGGACAGTGAGGGAGAACAAGATGTCTGAGTTACCCCAATCCTATGTAGGATCATACTGAGCTCAGGGAATGTTCCTTGTGACACATGCTCTGCCCAGACTCTTTGTGCCTTAACCTTGACTGATTTCACTTTTGTACAGGATTCTTCATTCCGAAACCTGACCTAATCGCTTGGCTGGAACAAGGGGAAGAGCTGTGGGTCCAATATCTTCAGCACTCCAAAGAAATGGAGATCCAGAGATGCATCTACACAGGTGAGGAGTCAGGGAAACTGACACAGAAACCTTCCAGTAAGTGCAGGAAAAGCTGAGACTCCCCAAAATGAGCAGTAAACAAAAGTTCTTACTTCCGCCCCATGTATCCCAGGTAGGGCTGCAGGTATCACCCTGGCAAATATCTGCCATAACTCTACAGCCATCCTGTTGTCAGTCAGGAGTTCCTTCCCTACTTTTCCTTCCCTGGGAGTTTCTGAGAGTTGTGGAGACAGAATCCGATGTCTCAGTCTACCGAACTACTATTGTGCTTAAAAAACAACAAATAGTCCAGTAGCACCTTAGAGACTAACAAAACATGTTGGTATCGTGGGCACAACCCACTTCTTCAGATGACCGGAGTGTTGGAAGTCCAGATCCAAGAAATTGTGCAGTGCTTTCTGTCTTTGGGATTCCCCTGTTGGTTCTTTCTGCCCTGCAACAGATAGTGACTCCTACCTGGATTCTCTCTCTCCCAGCAGGTGCTAGTACAGTGAGGGAGAACAATGAGGAGAATCAACAGCAGGAAGGTTCTGAACTGGTAGAATCTCAAGGAACATTTGTGGAAGAAGCTGAAGGGGATTTTTCCCAGAGTGTACAACAAGGGGAAGCCTGGCAAAGTCGACACAGGTCAGAGAAGCAGCTGAAGAACAATCCAAGCAGGAAAGTGGAGCAATCCATTGAATGTGGGGGAGGATCCAGAGATCTCAAGGAAACTCCAGCCCAGCAGTCAAATTGCAATGGAAAGAAATCCTGTGAATACTCAGACTGTGGGGAAAAATTCAGTGAGAAGTCAGGCCTTAATCTGCCCCAGATAGGGCACTCAGGAGAGAGATTCTGCAAGTACCTTGAGAGTGGAAAAGCTTTGACTGAACTGTCATCCCGTATTGAACATGACATTATCCCTATGGGAGAGAAATCCCATAAATGCTTTGAGTGTGGGAAAAGCTTCACTTTGATATCAAATCTTAATAGACAACAACAAACCCACACTGGAGAGAGGCCATATAGATGCTTGGAATGTGGGGAAAACTCTCAGAGGTCAAACCTTATTTTACATCAGAGAATCCACACAGGAGAGAGGCCATATAAATGCCACAAGTGTGGGAAAGGTTTTACTGAGCGATCAGCCCTTCTTAGACATGTGGGAACCCACACAGGAGAGAGACCATATAAGTGCCATCAGTGTGGGAAAAGCTTCAGTCAGAGTTCACACCTTATTATCCATCAAGGAGTGCACACAGGGGAAAGACCTTATAAATGCCATGAATGTGGGAAAGGTTTCACTATGCGATCAGCCCTTACTGTCCATGAGAGAACCCACACAGGAGAGAGACCATATAAATGCCATGAATGTGGGAAAGGTTTCATAGTACGATCAGCTCTTACTGTCCATGAGAGAACCCACACAGGAGAGAGACCATATACATGCCATGAGTGTGGGAAGGCTTTCACTGAGCCATCAGCCCTTCTTAGACATGAGAGAACCCACACTGGAGAGAGACCATATAAATGCCATGAATGTGGAAAAGGTTTCACTAGGCAATCAGTCCTCGTTACACATGAGAGAGCCCACACAGGAGAGAGGCCATATAAATGCCATGAATGTGGGAAAGGTTTCACTATGCGATCATCACTTACTCTCCATGAAAGAACCCACACAGGAGAGAGACCATACCAATGCCATAAATGTGGGAAAGGTTTCACTATGCGATCGGCACTCATTAGACATGAGAGAACCCACACCGGCGAGAGGCCATACAAGTGCTTTGACTGCGGGAAAAACTTCAGTCAGAGTTCTTACCTTATTATGCATCAGAGAGTACACACAGGAGAGAGACCATATAAATGTCATCAATGTGGGAAAGATTACATTGATCAATCAGCCCTTACTGTCCATGAGAGAACCCACTCTGGAGAGAGACCATATAAATGCCATGAGTGTGGGAAAGATTACACTGATCAATCAGCCCTTACTATACATGAGAGAATCCACACAGGAGCAAGACCATATAAATGCCATGAATGTGGGAAAGATTTCACTATGCGATCAGCCCTTACTGTCCATGAGAGGACCCACACAGGAGAGAGACCATATAAATGCCAAGAATGTGGGAAAGATTTCACTGTACGATCAGCCCTTACTGTCCATAAGAGAACCCACACAGGAGAGAGACCATATGAATGCCATGAATGTGGGAAAGGTTTCACAATGCGATCAGCCCTTACTGTCCATGAGAGAATCCACACAGGAGCAAGACCATATACATGTCATGAATGTGGGAAAGGTTTCACTATGCGATCAGCCCTTACTGTCCATGAGAGAACCCACACAGGAGAGAGACCATATAAATGCCATGAATGTGGGAAAGGTTTCACTGTACGATCAGCCCTTACTGTCCATGAGAGAATCCACACAGGAGAGAGACCATATAAATGCCATGAATGTGGGAAAGGTTTCATAATGCAATCAACCCTTACTGTCCATGAGAGAACCCACACAGGAAAGAGACCAGGGAAGTGCTTTGACTGTGGGAAAAGCTTCAGTCAGACTTCATACCTTATTATGCATCAGAGTGCGCACACAGGGGAGAGCCCATTTAAATGCCATGAGTGTGGGAAAGGTTTCAGTGATCTTACTGACAATGGAGGAAACCATACTGTAGAGAGACCATATAAATGCCAGGAATGTGGGAAAGGTTTCACTGAACGATCAGCCCTCATTAGACATGAGAGAACCCACACAGGAGAGAGACCATATAAATGCCATGAGTGTGGGAAAGGTTTCACTCAACGATCAGACCTGACTGTACATGAGAGAACCCACACAGGTGAGAGACCATATAAGTGCTTTGACTGTGGGAAAAGCTTTGGGCGCACCTCACACCTTACTAGGCATCAGAGAATCCACACAACTCCTGCATCAGCAAATCCCCCAGGGAAGAAACCTCTTAGATTGCATTAGCACTGGGCATTAGAGACTGCTTTATGGCCAAGGGAAAGTCTCTAAGTGCCCTGCCTTATTCCACAAACAGATGAGTGAGATTTGGGTCCCAGGTTTTCAGCTGTCCAGCTGTGGGGTGAGGAGACAGCTGGCCCTCTGGCTCTGCCTGGTCTGAGTAAACCCCAGGGCTACGTCTAGACTGGCATGATTTTTCGGAAATGCTTTTAACGGAAAAGTTTTCTGTTAAAAGCGTTTTCGGAAAAGAGCATCTAGATTGGCATAGATGCTTTTCTGCAAAAGCACTTTTTGCGGAAAAGCATCAGTGCCAATCTAGACGCGCTTTTGCGCAAAAAAGCCCTGATCGCCATTTTAGCCATCGGGGCTTTTCTGTGCAAAACAGTACTGTGCTGTCTACACTGGCCCTCTTGTGCAAATGATTTGCACAAGAGGGCTTTTGCCCGAACGGAAGCAGCATAGTATTTCCGCAAGAACACTGATAATCTTACATGAGATCGTCAGTGTTCTTGCGGAAATTCAAGCGGCCAGTGTAGACAGCTGGCAAGTTTTTCCAGAAAAGTGGCTGATTTTCTGGAAAAACTGGCCAGTCTAGACACAGCCCAGGTGTACGTGTGTGATCCTCATCACCTCTCCTGCCAGCTGCAGCCCTGGCTGCTGGGCCATAGGTGGGAGAAGAAACAGATACAAACTTTTTCAGATGTTCCCTGTGACTGCCTCAAGTTCTTCTTCTCCCTTCCTGTCCCAGCTGGGATCCCCCTGCCATGGACATTATAAGAAGGACACTTAAGGCAGCCCCCAGTTTACCTCTTGACACCCATCCCAATTCCCCATCTGCCACCACCACTTGGCTAGGCTCCCTCACTCTTCCCTGAAAAGGGTGTATGCATAAAGGCTGCTAAATCCTCCCCTCCCCAAGTCTTTCAGGGATGCTGGGATCCTCTCACCTTAAGCAGAGTGATTGCTAGTTCCCTGTGTGGCTAGATTGGCTGATTCCCAGACACAGGGAGGGAGGAGGTTTCATTTGATGCGCCTGCCCTTAGCAAAATTCTCATCTCCTATTGGCCAGAAACTGGCCAATGGGAGCTGGAGGATTTTACTAGGGGGCAGAGACAGCACAAAAAGCTTTTTCCTTCTTGCCCAGGCTGTATGGCTACGTACAGCTGGCTGTTTAAAGCAGCTACAGCTGCTCTTTAGTAAGAGTGCCAGTGAGGCTGCAGTGGGCCAGATCTGCCCCATTAAACACTTCTTGCCCACCACTGCTCCAGGCCATGCTGAAAAGCATTTATTATATGTCCATTTCCTGCCTGATGGGCCAGAGCTCAATAGATCATGGATCAGCAACCTTTCCAAAGTGAGTTGCCAAGATTTAACCCACCTGCCCAGGGCCGCACCGCTCTCCCAGGAGGCTGGGGGGTGGGAGAGGGTTTCTCTTCACCATGGGCCCTGCTTGGTTTCCTGCCCTGGACCTCACTCCAGCTTTTCCTGTGAGGAGTGGCAGAGCAGCAGATGCACATTTTCCTGCAATCTGGATCCAGCGTGGAGCTTTGAGGCTTCCTAGGCCAGCCTGAGCTGCCAGACTTTGCCCTTCAGTGCCCACACACATGCACCCCATCTTCTCTGCTCCCCCCCCCCCCACTGGCTGCAATTGGGTCTCAGGCTGGGGGCTGTGACAGACCCAAGAATACACTGTGAAGTTGATGTCCCAGGTAGAGAAAGGGGTGGGGCCAAATTGCCATGAGGGGCAGCTTGGCTGACTTATGTCCTTTCCTCTTCTGCAGAGACAATGCACACATAACACCACATTACACATCCTATGTCAGCAGCACCACAAATGTACCTAGACTCTTCCCCCCCACCCCAAAGCTCAGTGCCATGTCTGCAGGGCACACTTAATGAATGGGCTCCCCTTCACTCCTCCCTGCCCCCACACAGGAAGTTGGCACTGGCTCCAATTTTGCAGGGTGTATGATGCTTGATCGCCAGCACAGGCTCCCAGGTATAGGTGTGGAGGAGTGAGGGAGAGCCTGTTCATTGCACATGCCACTGAAAATCATCTTGTTCCACTTACGGCATGTGTTCCAGACATTGCTGCCCCCTGCACTAGATGCCAAAGCAGTGGGACAGTGAAACATGGTGTTTTCCTTCCAGTGCCATTAGAATGGGACCAGTGAGTCTGAGGCTTCTCTCCTTTCCCTGTCACTCTCCCCCCTAGACGCAGGAATCTCTGTCCCAGCAATGGAGAGTTTTATCCTCTCCCCATTCTACTGCTACTCCTCCCCAAGGGTCACTGCCCACAGCAGCCTGGGCTCTCCAAGCACAGGGATCCCAGAGTGATTTCTGTGGTCCTAAGTCAGGTTCCTGAGGGATGCAGGAGAAAGCATCACAGGCATGGGCAGGGAAATCCCAGTGAACCTCCCAGCACAGTGGGACTGGTTCCATCTCTGGCCCAGGTTCCGTCTCTGGGTATAATTGCTGCTGGGCTTTTCTGGGCTACTCCAGCTTGTTCATTTATAGGAAGTTGGGGAATTTGTTTGAGCACAATGACATATAGAATTTTTGTAACTAACACAGTCAAGTAGTAAGGCAAGAAGTAAAGCAAGTTTAGCCACTTTAGACGAAAATGAGCAAATGTGTTTATTTCCCTGATTTTGAGGCTTAAGAGATTCCCTGATGTTTCACTCTATGAATGTGAAAATATTTAACAGCCCATCCTGTGTTGTGGGTTTTCTCTCTGTGTGAAGGCAGTTGGGTCGGACACTTTGATCTCCAGTTAGTTAGATGTATGGAGAACACAACACAAATGATCATTTGCCAGAATTTTCATTGTAATCATGTTGTATCATTTGCCACAAGCTGTGTGTGTGGTTGGAGCAATGACAATGGTCAGTATCTCTCAGCAGTGGGGGTAGGGAGGGATTGGAGCAGGGGAAGATGAGTGACATGGGGTAGGACATTGCCCTGATACTGCACCCCTCCGGGGATGACCCTAACTGCAGGTTTCTAATCTCCCACCCCAACTCCTGCAGGCTGGATCCACCTGAGCTGGGCCAGCTGCAGCCTGGCCACAGGGCTGTTCTCCGTGCCGACACCCAGGCTACGTCTACACTGGCACCCTTTTCCGGAAATGCTTAAAACGGAACAGTTTTCTGTTATAAGTATTTCCGGAAAAAGCGCATCTACATTGGCAGGATACTTTTCCGGAATCGTCATTTTCACAATCGAGGCTTTTTTGCAGAAAAGAAATCTGTGCTGTCTACACTGGCCCTTTTCCGGAACAGTTTTCCGGAAAAGGACTTTTGCCCAAATGGGAGCAGCATAGTTTTTCCGGAAAAGCGCTGATGATTTTACAGTAGATCGTCAGTGCTTTTCCAGAAATTCAAGGGGCCAGTGTAGACAGCTGGCAAGTTATTCCGGAAAAGCGGCTGATTTTCCAGAATAAGTGGCCAGTGTAGAGACAGCCCCAGAGTGTTTCCTTTTGTGTTGGTGCCTCAGGAACTCTCTCCACTTTTGAGCCCCCATGTGCGAATGCTGCTCTCTGGTGGGTGCCTGGAGGAGTGCTGGGCTGGGATGCAAAGTGCCAGGCTGAGTGGGGTGGGGACAGGAGTCTATCTTTGTTCCTTCTTTGCAAATAAAGCAGATTGTTAATTTCTCCCACTCCTGGTGTCCTTTTTTCTGCATTTACTGGCTTCCACCTTCCCATGGCTGCTGCTGGGAATCCCCATCTAGGATGGGGATGGCCCCTCTCCTGGAGGCCGGGGCTTGGGCTATTCCATGCAGGAAACCCCTTCTGAGGGGGAGAAGGGATGTTGCTGTGGTGTCCCTGAGAATATTCAGCCCACTTCTGCTCCTGCTCGCCTGGGGGCAGTAGCTTGGGGCTCATTTCCCCTTCCTCTCTTGGGTGGGGACACAGCTCTGAGTGAGGGTCTCACCTCTCAGGGGAGCTCTGACCAGTGAGCTGGGGCACGGCTTGGTTGAAATTTCTCCTGGAGACTCACAGGCTGGAGAGATGTTTGTTGAGAAGCATTTTGTAAACATCGATGGATTTAAACAGTTCCCTCAAGTGGTGGTTTTGAAGGTTTAATTTAAAAATATTCTCTGTTCGGATGTTCACAGTTGTAAGGAATTAGTGTGGGGGAGGGGGACTGTCAGCCAATGGGGAGCAATGAATGACAGTGATGCTGTCAGTCACAAAGCTTTACAGCCATAGATCAATGTAACTACAGGAAACAAAGGGGCCACAGGGCCATGCTGGCTGCCACTTCCCACAGCTCCCCTGGCCGGGAACAGGGAACCATGGCCACTGGGAGCTGCAGGTGAGATGCCTGCCGTCGGACAACACCAGCACAAGGCCTGGCAGCTGCACTCAGATTGCCCTAATGAACCATATGCGCCAGCGGGCTCCTCACCACTGTTCTCAAAGAGAACTTTTATGCCCTCTGGGTTCTGCTTGGGGAAGGAGGCACCAGTCATGTGACAGCCTCCCAGTGTGAGGAGCAAACTCCCAGCTCCCCTCCCCCAGTTGCTTTGCCATGAGGGAGGAGGGAATGTCAGGCAGTAGGGGGTGGAGGGATTTTCCCATCACAATTCAGGAGACACTGGCTGCCCTACGTGTGCCCAGGCCTGGCCTTTCAATGGTGTCAATTGGCAAAGGACTAAACAAGTCTCCCATCAACTGGTTTCTGTGGGACATTTGCTACTGCTGCAGAGGGCAGGAGCCATGGAGACAGGCCCCAGGGGGGCAGAGTTGCTTAGTTGGGGAAATGTCTTCTACACAGGTGAGGGGCAGCAGCTTGCTCCACATGATTCCCAGCCAGCTCCCTGGCGGTGAGGCATTGGCTGCTTCCTGGGTGACCTAATGTGAGAGCCCTGGCCCTTTGCCCTCTCCCTGATACTCCTCCCACAAAACTGCAGGGCTGCGTCTAGACTGGAAAGTTGTTGCTTTTGTGCAAAAACTTGCCAGCTGTCTACACTGGCCACTTGATTTTGCGCAAAAGCACTGACATTCTACTGTCCGAAATCAGTGCTTCTTGTGCAAATGCTTTGACGTTCCCATTCAGGCAAAAGCCCTTTTCTAGAAATGTTTTTGCACAAGAGGGCCAGTGTAGACAACTGAGAACCATTTTGCGCAAAAAAGCCCCGATGGCAAAAATGGCGATCGGGGCTTTCTTGCACAGAACTACGTCTAGATTGGCACGGACACTTTTCCGCAAAAAGTGCTTTTGCGGAAAAGCGTCCGTGCCAATCTAGACGCTCCTTTCCGCAAATGCTTCTAATGGAAAAACTTTTCCATTAAAAGCATTTGCGGAAAATCATGCCAGTCTAGATGCAGCCCAAATGTGCTTAGCCTGCAACCTGCAGATTTAAAGGTCAGAAGAGACAGTTAGATCATCTCCTCTGACACCTTCCCCACCCACATGTATTGGCAGCCTCCTGCATGGCACAGCAGAGAGTTTTGGACCCAAACAAATTCCAGAAAGGCATCTGATCTTCATTGCCAGCCCTGCACAGGTGGAGGAAGCACCACACCCCTTGAGAGTGGGGAGGGATTGATACAGTAACAGGAAGGGAAGTGACCCCAAAGCCACACTTAAGATGCATGCAGAGTTGGAGGGGCAGCTAGCAGAATAACCTCTGCAAGACCTGTCTGTGATTCCCATAGACAAAATTATTTCATCTCAGTCCCTCTGAAATTCAACCCCCTCCAAAAACCCCCCCAAAAGAACAACAAACCCACCCCCCTGGTTCTTTGCTGCCACCACCCAAATGATTCCAAGAAAATATAAAAATAAACCATTTTCCAGGGAAGATATCACTTGGAAAATCTCCTCCCTAAGGTAAAGCTCTTCCCCCTGCCCAAACCTCCATCTTGCTTGGAGTTGGGAAAACAAACGGGGAATCCACAGACAACAATGGACTCTGCCCTTGTAGAGTAAACTTCTAATAATCCAGCACCTTTAGGTGCTGCTGGGTTGGTCCGGTAGCGCCACCCCTTGGCGCTGCAAGATCAACCCAGCAGCACCTCAGTTGCTCTTGGGGATGCCTGGGGCAGAGCAGCTGGGGTGCTGCCAGGTTGGTCCCACAGCACCAAGGGGCGGCGCTACTGGACCAACCCAGCAGCACCCCAGCTGTCCCCAAGTCAGAGCTGCTCTGTTCCGGGCTTCCCAGAGTCAGCCACTGGTCAGTTTCAGCAGCGGCTGACTTGGGGACACCTGGGGCAGAGCAGCTGGGGTGCAGCCAGGTTGGTCCAGTAGCACCGAGGGGCAGCGCTACGGGACCTACTGGCAGCACTCCAGTTGCTCTGCCCCCGGCTTCCCCGATTCAGCCGCTGGTCAGTTTCAGCAGCGGCTGAATTGGGGAAGCCGGGGGAAGATCAGTGCTGGACCAATGGAGTTTTACTGTAACTAGGCACTGAGTCCTAAGGACACAACAATCAACCTATACCGGTTAATTAGAATAAAAAGAAAACTCTTTTATTATCAAACCAAAACTACTGTTGCAAGCATAGTAAATTGCCTAGGTGGAAAATAGCTACAATTTGATATATCTACACTAAAGGAAAGTCCCTGGGCTGTGATCCTTAGTCACAAAAGAAAAAAAAAAACAATTAGCCACCTCAGACATGATTTCCAAATCCCCAAACAAAGAAAACAATAAACCCTGATGGACTATCTAAACTTTTCCCTACTTACACATTTTGAGAAGTCTGTTCTTGGAGAGGGAAAGTGTCTCCCATCTCCCTAGGTACCGGGGATAAACTGCTCTCATCTCAAACAAAGAAAACCTCTCTTTTCCAATTTGAAATTCCTGCCTGCATTGTTATTGGTTGATTGCCTGACCCTCCTTAGCCAACACCTTTGTTAGGTACCCTTAGTCACCGGGTGCTGGTCAGCACTCCTGATCATGATATTAATTTGACCTTATCCTGTACTGTAGACATAGCCCTGCTGAAGAAGAGGAAACCAAAGGGCACCAAGCATTTTTATTAACTCAGACAATCACCACAAATGCTGCTAAAGCTTTTCTAATTGGCCCTTCTCACAAGGAGATAGAACACAGCCAAACCTTCCAGCCAGCAAAGCTTTCACTCCAGTGTCACATGGACGTTGAGCCAAGGTAGCTGCACACAGAGCACGAACCACTCTACAGTCCCAGTGACTGGGAGAGATGTACGTTAGAGCCTCTGCCCACTGAGCTGTAGCTTTCTGTGCCCAAAGAGCCAGACACCACCAGGGCTGGAAGGAAATGGGGAATGGCTGCACTTCGGTAGTCAAAGCTGTTGTCTGGGACCATGAAAAAAAAAAAGACGACAACACTGTTTCTTGTAAACAGGAGATCATCGGTTCAACTCCCAGTGGTGCCTTGCTGTACACATTTTCCTATGTCCTTCTGGGACTCCCCTGGCCACTTGTGGAACTGCTTGTTCAGGAAAAGGCTGATTGGAGAGGAGCGTTGGAAAGAAGGCAACCACAAGCCTGGAGCTGATAAAGAAGCTTCTGTGCCTGGCACTGGCAAGGCAAGGGAAGAGTTATGGGGGCATTAGCCCCCCTCCTGAGTTTGAACTCCTTGGATTTCATGCTTGAGCTCTGCTGAAAGCTACATTCCTGACTCCAGAGGCAGCTCTTAAATGCAACAGAGTTTGAGCTGCTTGTAGCTTTGCCTTTGGGACAGGGAGTTTGTACTAGAAAGAGGCAGGCAGGGTGACTAAGAATAAGAAAAGGTCAGGCATTCCCATCATTAAAAGATCATTAGATCATCATGAAAACATTGCCAGGTATCCACTTAAAGATGGGGCTGGGGGAAGAGTAGGAATGAGTCCATCAGGGGGATGAAGCAGCGGGATTGGGGTGACCAGGCCAGTTGTGAAGGGAGGAGCTTTAATGGGGCTGAGGTGCAGCAGAGATGATGATTAGGAAAAACCTCGCAGTCTAGTTGCTGCCCCGTGCAACAGGGCTCAGAACTGAGACCACTGCTTCTCTGCTACTTTCTTTTGGTCACTCTTCTGCCGATCCCATAATACTCTGGCCATCCACCTTCTCAAGCCAGTGCACTTGTTGGGCAGTTTCTCTCTCACAGCACGTCTGCCTGAAGCATCTGGGAGGGGCTGGCTCAGGGTTGCAGAGGCTGGTCTGTCCCCACTGCCCAGTAACAATGTGGAGGATCACTGAGAGGTCCCATTGCTGAGGGGTGGTGCTGGGAGCTCGGGGAAGCTGTCTGGTGCCTCTCCGTGATTCACAAGTGGCTCTGGGAGGGTCCATACAATCTAGCTGGTGCAGGAGGTTGCATGTGAGCGGGGAGACAGTAGTCCCAGGGAAGGGGGGGCTATTGCTTGTGGGCACTAGGAGGCGCTGGGAGAGACAGTGCAGGTGGAAGAGGTTCCAGGGGGCAGAGCTGCCCCAGGCTGTGCCCCTGGAGATCCCATCCCAGGAAGCTTCTTTTTCATCCCCTTGCTAAGAAGAAACAGGAGAGGAAAGGGGAACCGAAAAGGGACTGGCCTGACTCATCTCCATTCCCCAGGCTGACACCAAGGTGCATTCTCAGCTGATGTCATCACCCTCTGTCACATGGGATTATCACAGGCTCAGGCCAGGTTGTAGGAGCTGTGCTTACCTGGGCCCTAAAGGGAGCCATAGTAAGAGATGACAGTTTTTCTGACTGGTTTTGAACCAAATGCCTTTGGAGTGTTAGGCAAATATGATAACCCCTACGCTACAGAAACTCTTGCAGGAGCCTATTGTCCTGTACACGTTAGCTACGTGTAGACTGGCATGATTTTCCGGAAATGCTTTTAATGGAAAAGTTTTTGGCACTTTTTGCGGAAAAGCATCCGTGCCAATCTAGACGCGCTTTTGCGCAAAAAAGCCCCGATCGCCATTTTCGCAATCGGGGCTTTTTTGCGCAAAACAAATCTCAGCTGTCTACACTGGCCCTTTTGCCCGAACGGGAGCAGCATAGTATTTCCGCAAAAAGCACTGATTTCTTACAGTAGGAAGTCAGTGCTTTTGTGGAAATTCAAGCAGCCAGTGTAGACAGCTGGCAAGTTTTTCCGGAAAAGCGACTGATTTTCCAGAAAAACTGGTCATTCTAGACACAGCCACTGTGACAAAGTCCCTTGGTAGCTTCCTGGGGGTTCTGTGCTTCTTGGCAGTTACTTGAGCACCTCAGAGACTCACAGAGCCCCCTTTGTTGCCCTGGGATTTCCCTAGGGGCAAGGGTCCCCACTAACCAAGTCATTCTCATCACAGGCCAGTCCTTGGTGTTCAGCATTTCCTTGCTCTGCTCTGTGCACCTTCCAAAAACTCCTCCCTGCTGCATGGGAGGAATCCTTTTATAAGAACCAGGAGGCCTTAATTGGCAGCAGGTACTTAATTAACCCCAGCTGCAAGCTGACTCCTAATTAGGCTTCTGTTTTCTACCCTGGCTGCTGGGCTGTGTTCAGGTGAGGCTAATTGGGAAACAAGAAAGCATTAACCCACTTCCCAATATGGCTACCTTCTATAAGGCTGTGTCTAGACTGGCCAGTTTTTCTGGAAAATCAGCCGCTTTTCCGGAAAAACTTGCCAGCTATCTACACTGGCTGCTTGAATTTCCGCAAAAGCACTGACTTCCTACTGTAAGAAATCAGTGCTTTTTGCGGCAATACTATGCTGCTCCTGTTCGGGCAAAAGTTTTGTGCAAAAGGTCCAGTGTAGACAGCTGAGATTTGTTTTCTGCAAAAAAGCCCCAATCGTGAAAATGGCAATCGGGGCTTTTTTGCGCAAAAGCGCATCTAGATTGGTCACGGATTCTTCTCCGCAAAAAGTGCTTTTGCAGAAAAGCGTCCATGCCAATCTAGATGTGCTTTTCCGAAAATCATGCCAGTCTAGATGTAGCCTAAGAGTTTTGCAAGAGGGTGGGGAGCCCCAGTGGGCCAGCCTCTATTTGACCTTGGTTCCACTGCTCACCGGGGACATCAGTTGGAGAATCCTGCACGGTGTGGTGAGCACAGGCATGTACTTGGTGTGGTTCACGCCCATTCCCAACACTTGCCTCTTTTGTGGCATGAAGGAGACCCTGGCGCACATCTACCTTGAGTGCGCCAGGTTACAGCCCCTCTTTCAGTTCCTCCAGAATCTCCTCTCCCATGGCGGCCCGGCTGAGGGGCGCACCACTCAGCGCCACAGCGGGAGGAGGAAGGGGGGGGGGCAGTGATGTACATAGCCCTGCCCCCTGGCTGTGTACATCACCTCCCCGCCCCCCTTGCTGTCCCACTGGGGCTCAGCTGAGCGGTGCAGCACCAGTGCCACAAGCGAGCAAGCGGCAGCAAGTGGCTGTTTGGGGTCCGGCTACAGCCAGTGGCTGCACCCCCCCCCACCAGGTCTGCTTCCCGCTCCCCTCCTCCCATCCAGCCCCATGGCCCCCCAATTCCCCTCCCCCAGCTCTACATCCCACCCCCTCTTCCTGCTGGCCAGCCCCACGGCCCCCTGGACACCTCCCTCCTCCCCCCCACCAGCACTGCTTCCCTTCCTCCAGGCCCCCCATCCTCCCCTCCAGCCCCACAGCCCCAGATCCCCCCAACTCTGCTTCCCTTCCAGCCAGCTCCGCCCTCCTCCTCCTCCTCCTCCTCCCTGCGTGGTGCCCTGCCCTCCTTCTCCTCCCTCCCTGGCGTGCTGTGCCTCTCAGCTGGGCTGAGCAGTGCTCATCTGGGCCCCAGCGGGGGAGCAAGTGGCGGCAAGCGGCAGTTTAGGGTCCGTGCTCCCCACACGCTGCACTTTCCCCCCTACTTGTTAATTTATATACACCCTATCTGTATTTTTACAAACACCAGAGCCCAGGGAACAAGTCACTGGCTCCCGCGCCCATGTCAGTTTTATCCTAGGAGCAGCTCTCCACGTACCACCGGTGTCGGTATCACGTGAACTCTGCCACCCCATGCAATGAGCCTCCCCCATCCGTGATTTGGGTCACAGGGCAAAACCTCGTCCCAGCGATATGTCTGCAATGCCCAGCCCCTATCTGAAACGTCACCTGTTCCGCCCCCTCCCCTCCATGTCTCCCCGCACCGCATCTTCTCGCCTCACCACGGCTCCTCCTGCCCGACCCTAGCACTGCGCTAACCGGAAACTGAAGCAGTCACGCGGCGAGTAACAGCAACAACGGCTCCCTCAGCTCGCATGCCTGTTTGTACGCAGAGTCAGACGCGACTGCGCTTTCTGCAGGCGGAGGGGGAGGGGGAGAGGGAACGCATTGAAAACCCGGCCGGGGTGGAGCGGCATGGGGGGAGGGATCGTACCGCGCGTGCGCTGCGGGTCAGTGGCTCCGGTCCGGGAGCAGCATCAGGACATAGCTCAGAGCGGGAGCTGCCTGGCCATGCCGCAGCCCAGCGCGGTTGGTCTCCCCGGCCCGGCCACAAGCTTGCGGGGGCGCTGTTTCACTCCCCAGTCACGCCCTCTATCCACCACCCCCTGCTTGCCCGGCCCCTTGTGCACACAGTGCGCGGGGAGGGGCGCTTTTAAGAAGGATCCTCCTCGTGCCCCCCCTTGTGCTGCTCTCGGATGGGGGGAGGGGAACTAGGCGGTTTCCTATGCGGGTGCCAGGAGGACCAGCCGCTCACACCCCCAACCACCTTCTCTCCCGCGCTGCCCCGCAACACGCGCTACTACCAGACAGTCTGAGCTAAATCCTGGCACAGGACTCCCAGTGGAGTCACTGACGCGCTGCGCATACGCGGTCTGACCACGTCTTCCGGTTCCGCGGCCGGGTTATCAGTGCGTCCCCGCCAGTCACTCCTCGCCTTTGCTCAAGTCCTGCCCACTCCGCTGTGGCCTGCAGCAACTTCTGTCTCTGCGCGCGAGCACAGGGACTCAGCGGACTTCTCGCCGCTGTTACTCCCACGTGCTGCACGCACTGAGGTGGGAGTTCTGAGGGAGCTGTTGGTGCCATTACTCGCTAGGGGGCTGGCGCAGCGGGCGGCAGAGCTGGGGAGCCCAGCGTAAGGGAGCTGGATGGGGAATTGGCGTGGCTAGTATGGGAGGAGGGGCTGTGTCCACCGTCCTGTGTTGCCTGTGGGTCTGCCATTGGGTATTGGGCGCGCATGCTGGAAGGGGGGGTGGCTCCGGCTGGGCAATGGCCTCGCTTCGGGACAGTCCAGCGCTGCCGGCCCCCGATTCTGTGGTCACGTTACAAACATTTAGCCTTGCTCTTGGAGGCTACGTCTAGACTGGCCTGATTTTCCGGAAATGCTTTTAATGGAAAAGTTTTCCATTAAAAGCATTTTTGAAAAAGAGCATCTAGATTGGCACGGATGCTTTTCCGCAAAAGCATTTTCGCGATCAGGGCTTTTTTGCGGAAAACAAATCTGAGCTGTCTATACTGGCCCTTTTGCACAAAAGTTTTGCGCAACAGGACTTTTGCCTGAACGGGAGCAGCATAGTATTTCCACAAGAACACTGATGATCTTACATGAGATCGTCAGTGCTTTTGTGTTAATTCAAGTGGCCAGTGTAGACAGCTGGCAAGTTTTTCCGGAAAAGTGGCTGATTTTCCGGAAAAACTGGCCAGTCTAGACACAGCCGAGCTGTTGGTACTTCCTGATGCTCACGCCAAGCTGGGGCGTACAGAGTGTCTGTGAGAGGGGGCTGCGGAGTGTCCGGGGGGGCGGGGATTTGAACACAGGATAAGGAGGGGCCCTGGCATGAAGGACACAGAGATGCAGTGTGGGGCGGTTCTGGCTGGAGCCCAACGGAGGCCCTGGCTGGGCAGTGGGTGAGCAAAGCTTTTGAGGCTTTTTTGGTTTTTAATTTTGATTTTTTTTTTATCATCAGTGCTGGTACACCACGTACATGCCTTCTGGACCTGCCCCTCCATTGCTGAGCTCAGGAAAGTGAAACTACCTCTGTTCCCCAGCCCAGAGGCAGCCATGGCTGAAGAGAGCCCTGTGGAAAGTCTCCTGGAGAAAGCGACTCATCCTGTCTGTCTCCAGGATTTCACAGCCCCTGTCACTCTGGAGTGTGGGCACAGTTTGTGCGAGGCACATTTCAGCCCTCAGTGCAGAGACACTGAGCAGCAGGAACCACTCTGGCCCAGTCGGCAGCTGGCCAACATGGTAAAACTAGCCAAGCAGGTGAGTTTCTAGTCAGCAAAGAGAGCAAGATGAGACAGGGTGTGTGGGGAGCATCAGGAGGCTCTGAAGCTGTTCTCTTAAGAGGCTCAAACTCCCATCTGTGTGGTGTGTGACAGATCCTGGTCTCACACGGTGCTGCCCAGGAGTACAAGGTACAGAGTTGCTATCCAGTGTAATGAGAAATGTCACTGGGTTTTCATTACAGGCTAATTACACTGACAGTTACCTAGCACAGGTGTGACACAGCTCTGTAAAGCCTTCATGGTACAAGAGATGCAGTAAAACAGTAAATGCTCTGGCTTTGTGGCAACTTAAATCAAGTCTTTATAGATATCTGATGTGGGAAATGTTTCTCTGAGTCCTGAAACCCAGCCCTCACTGGTGACAGGAGGGGTGTTTGCACAAGGGAAGGTGTTAACAATCAGAGAGGTTTAGATCACAGGAGCTACAGGCACCTGAGTGAACTGCCTCATGGGTTCCCAAACTGGGGGGTGTGAAGAAATTTTGGGGGGGCGCGGGGCGACTGTCAGCCAATGGTCAGGGCAGTGTGTGTGTGTATGCTGAGAAAAGGTTCTGTGTGCCCTGCATGCTCCAGGCAAGCAAAAAAATGGATGTTACAAGGGGGGTTCCTGTCTGGCTACATTCCACCCCCTGATACGACACACCACATCCCAGGATACAAGATAGCGGTGATACCAGCACCTCTTGCCCACCTTGGGGGAATTTAAAAGTGCCCAATGGCCGGAATAGAGGGTTCAGGATCTAGGAATTGGCTAAGGTCTATTCCTAGTGCAGTATATCAAATATGCACAAAAAAGGTAGCTGCATTAACTAGGCATTGCACAATACATAGAGTTATGCAGAAAATGATTACAAAAATTACAGTGGTTAGAGCAGTGGTTATAATAGAGTGTAGAAAAGGAGTTAGGGAAAATCTCAGTTGTTGGACTAACCAATTTAGCTATGAGATGTTTACATTATTAGTTACAGCATGTCTTATCCCATACAGTCCGTTGCCACTTCCCTTGCCTTCCCCCAAAGTTATTTTGAGGATTGCGGTGGTCGCTGTCATCGAACCACACCTGTCCCCATTGGAAGATGTTGCTCTTGTTCCACCAGTTGTTTTGGGCTGAGAGGGACAAACTCGATTTCTAGTCCAGTAGAGGAGTCAAGTAAGGTGTTCTGGTACAGCAGTAGCAGTTGGGATGAGGAAGAAGACCGTGGCAAGTTGGAGTACCATGTCTTGCTTCAGCTTAGGTTTTTCCCATAATTCAGTCTTTAACCAGCAGCAGCGATTGCAAGGGCTATAACAGCAAGCGGTATATATACAAAAAGTTCATGGTGGTTTCCTGGATCCACACCAGCGTTGTGAGGGATCCATCCCACTGGAGCACTGTTCAGGGCCATTGCCTCAGTTTTCTGTAATAAAACATAAGGTTTGCCGGTCTTGGATACAATCCAAGCCTCAGTAATGGTTATTGGTGTTAGCCCGGTGTCTGCAGTGGTCCAGACTCCTTTTCCCTTGTAGGAGTGCAGTACGTGGGTTTGCATTCTTAAACTGGGGTGTTTCATTACCACAGTGTCTCCAGGTGCATATTTAGAATCTTTGAGTGGTACAGTGGGGCTAGGAGGTGTTCTCCCTGTAGGGAAAAAAATCCCTTAGGCTATGTCTAGACTGCAAGCCTCTTTCAAAAGAGGCTCTTTCGAAAGAGAGCATCTAGACTGCACGTGGAACTTTCGAAAAAGCGGCTTGCTTTTTCGAAAGAAAGCACCCAGTGAGGCTGTGTCCAGACTCAGGGGTTTTTTCGAAAAAAGTAGCCTTTTTTCGAAAAAACTTCACCTGCGTCTAGACTGCAGCTGCGTTCTTTCGAAATTAAATCGAAAGAACGCGGCTTTTCTTTCGACGGCGGTAAACCTGCCTCTTTCGAAAGAAGTTGTTCTTGAATGTAAATAGGGCTTCTTCGAAAGAGAGTATCCAGACTCACTGGTGCTTTCTTTCAAAAAAGCAAGCCGCTTTTTTGAAAGTTCCGCGTGCAGTCTAGACGCTCTCTTTCGAAAGAGCCTCTTTCGAAAGAGGCTTGCAGTCTAGACATAGCCTGAGTCTGGATGCTCTCTTTCGAAGAAGCCCTATTTACATTCAAGAACGCCTTCTTTCGAAAGAGGCACTTTCGAAAGAAGGCGTTCTTCCTCGTGCAATGAGGTTTACCGCCGTCGAAAGAAAAGCCGCGTTCTTTCGATTTAATTTCAAACGAATGCGGCTGCAGTCTAGACGCAGGTGAAGTTTTTTCGAAAAAAGGCTACTTTTTTCGAAAAAAACCCTGAGTCTGGACACAGCCTTACTGATGACTGCCCGTAGGGGTCTGCCGATTGTTTAATCTTTGCACTACAGTATTTAATCTGTTTTCCTATTTGCTATCTGTGGGCCTTTGGGTCCTCATGGATTCTTTACTTCCCCACTCCCATGGGTAGGCATGGGGAAGTTGGGGACTCACCACTATTAGGGCTGGGTGGTCAAAACTATACTATTCTTCAATACTGGCCTTCTAATTCCTTTAATTTAGTTCTGTTAGTTTATGGTTCAAATATCTGGTTAGGTCTAGTGAAGTGGACACAGAGCTGGACAGATCCTTCAAACTATCCAGGATCACTTGATTAGCTTAGCTGGTGTCTAGGCCTTTATGGGCACTGGATATTATTGCATCTACCAGCCTGGATTCTATACTATTTCTGGGCTATGACGTAAGTGTTGCTGACAGAGTTTCCAGGCCTAAGCTAATTTGTGATGGTATCTGCTAAGCCCCGTTGTTGCCTAATTAGGCACTTGCCAATTTGATTAGCCAGTCTAGCACACAGCTGGTCTATACCAGTGTGGAACATCACCAAGGTAAGGACCAGTGACAGTTGTCCTGGTTCTGGGACATGGGTCTGTTCAGGGCATGATGCACAATTGGGAGGCTCTATTTTGTCCTTAAGGACTTGGTTAATAATATCTAAATGAGGGCAAGTTAGCAATGGCCATTGTTTAACAAATGACAGCCATGCCTCAGGGGTTACCTTTGTCTGGGCTTTAAGTGGTAAGCCCCAGTGGGAGTCAGAGGTCCAACTTCAGTGGCCTAATTTTAGTATTTAGCTTCTTTCCCACATTATTCCATACAAACTTTAACTCAGAGGACTGTGTATTCTTTGTCCTTGTAGTGTTCATGTTGTTACAATAAACAAATAATTATGTGTGAATGAGGGGTGGCCCAAGGCCGTGTATTCCTCATTGCTATTAGCGTGTATTTGTTCTATGTATGTGACTTGAAGGAGGTTATGTTGACTAGAGTCACTATTTTTCTTTTAGGACTAAGCATGGTTCACAGATGTTTAATTGATAAACCATGCAATTCCATAATTCTTGAGGCCTTTTAAGTAGCAGGGCAAGTAGCTGTTATTGCAATTGTGAGGTTACTAGTTTCCTCATTGTTGTGGGCATCTTTACTTAAATATGCTGATGTCCCACTTGCCCGTGTTGTTTCTTACTCTGGCCAAACCACTTTTATGGTTGGTGTGCAAATTTGCAGAAGCTAAATATTTCATTTGTGTAGCCATTAAAGCAAAACCAATCCGGTGGGGGAGAGGGCTGGTACCCGACTCCCAGTCCTTCTGTTCACGTGATGTACTCCTTCCTTCCTTCCAGTTCCCTTTTTGTTCATCTGTGGAGATAGTTAACATTCTCCTAACCTAAACAATTACCAAACTATTATCCTTTCATTAAAACAATATCCTACACACAACAATATTTGCAATACGTATTACAATTAAGACACACAAGACAAACTTGGACAGAATACAAACTTATGTCATGACACAGAACCATGGTTTTGTTGTTGTTGTTGTTTGTTGTTTTACTTCAGCTGGCACCAGCACTTTCTGATGATCTGAAAGACAAGAAAACATTTCTACCCCCATCGGGGTGACCCATTATAACTTAAAATACTGCCTAAGATCTGCTAGGGGAACTGGTCACAGCTAGTTTCTTACCACTTCCATGGGCGAGTGAGCTGCAATTTTCTGAGAACAAGGGCACTTTATCGGTACTCGTGACCTTCCACTCCCTCGAATTACCTCAGAGTTGCTAGCCCTCCCAACAGTGGCATGCCTCAGTTTCCCTCTTGTACCACAGATCAGGCTGAATGTGTGAGGCTATAATGCTTTTCCTTAGTACAAGGTGTTGGTTGGCCAGTTACTATTCCTGCAAGCAAAAAGCTTTTATTTTCCTGAAAAGAATCATATGTACAATGTTACAGGCTTACTTATAAGGGACAGTTGGTTTCACACCTCTTCAGAAAGACAGGCAGTCTGCACCCACTTACAACCTTGGATCTGAGAGCAAGCCAAAAGTATCATCAACTCAGCCTTGAACAGAGACACAGTGAAGTTTCAGAGTTTGGATTCTTAAAACAATAACTTGTTTTCTAGAGAGTTAAATTTAACCTTAAAAGTTGAATGCCCAACACAAGCACTAACCAATTTGTGCTTTTTCTGTTTGCAATTTTAAGCAAGAGGACATTATTCAAAACACAATAAAACTAGTTCATTTGAAACCCACAAAATAGAATTACAATATTTAGAGCTCATTCTTTTATGCAGTTAACCAATTAAGTTTCAGTAGGATTCCTAATTTTTCTTTTGCAGATTTAACAAAAGTGTCTGTAGACAAATGTTTACATTTGATTGTTTCTTTGCCTAGATGGTTTGCACAGTGCTTAAGAAAGAGACTGCAAAGAAACGAGGTGTCATTTTTAAAGCAGATTTCCCTTCACATATTATAACAATCACTTAATTCCTTCCACATGCTTTTTTTTCAATGATTCATCCTAATTCCTGGTAAATGACTTTTCCCAATGACACAGGTTTGTTCAGTATCAATTTGGTAAGAAGGGTGGGCTTTCCAATTAGCCTCCCATACCTCCTGATTCCTTTTCAGTAGGTAAATCCAAATGTGTATTGCAGTCAGCTATTACTAATTTTAAACTTTTAAACTTTAGCTGCAGCAAAGTCTGTGGTGTAAATAGAGTGCTCATCTTTGGACAGTCATTTTCTTTTGGGCTATTCCCGGTGGCAACTCCTTTCCCTCCAATGTGGACTTAATGATTGGGAGAGGAGTGTGAAGTGTTATGGCTTGAGCTTGGGTTAGCTCTTCTGTTTCCCTTAGTGCTGTGTAGGCTGTCAGAAGCTCTTTTTCATAAGGCAAGTAATTTGACTGTGACCCCTGCCATAACTTCGAGCCAAACTGTATGGGACGGCGGAGTGTACCGCTTCTCTTTCTTGCCATAAGGCATAGGACATCCCTGTGTTTCCCACAGTGACGTACAAATGAAATGGTGCATTAGGGTAAATCGGACCCATAGATTGATAAGTGTGTATCTTGTTATTAGCTGTCTCAGAGCTTCCTCGTGGGTGGGGGCTCATTCCTAGCGAGCACGCTTCCTGAGCAAATTATACGGGGAGAAGGTACAAATTAAGATTCCCCGTTTTTCCAGATATTTAATTAGTTCACAGCCATAGCTTCGGCTGGAACGCTGTACTGTTTTATCTGGGTTACAATGGAAGGCGGGAGATCAGGGGCTTGAGCCAGCAAAGTTTTAAAGCCAGCTTCAAAAGCTCATTTTTTTCCATTAATTACTTTCTCCTTTTCCTCTCTAGCCTTGGGAGGAGCCATTCCTGTAGGTGCTCCATGTCCTTATTTAAGGGTTTGCATCCGGGTATCTAGGTTCTGGCATTGTTCCCAGAGTTTGTATCTCTCTCTCTCTGCACTCTTATCAGCTCTATTTTTTAAGTTCCAGTAGCTAGAGCAGGCTGCTGGCCACACACCCTTTAACAGCCAGATGCAAGCGCCTTTCCCTAACATCTCTTTATCCCCTTTAGGGTTGCCCCATCCCTTTTGGGCAAACTCTTTCTCCTTACAGCTAAAATCCATGTCCAGCGTGACAGGCTTCATGTTGCTGTATGCCAGGGGTGTCCAAACTTTTTTCAAAGAGGGCCAGATTTGATGAAGTGAACATGCGTGAGGGCCAACCATTTTGCCTGACATTCTTTGAACCATTAAAATTAAATGCAAATTAACTATTTTATGCAAAGTTTATTGCAAACGGCATACTTTTCATTTCGTCACATGGATGACAAATCTAAACAGGTGTTAAATCACTCTGCCTTTCATATCTGAAGGCCAGATGAAAAAAAAATCCAGGAAGCTGAAATATGTCAGGAACATTGTAAAGTACATTACATATTATTGGTAATAAAGGTTGTCTGTCAACTTTTAAGTTCAAAAAATATGAACAGGAACATAACGCCAAGTATACATGTTGTCCAAATATATTTATAACTGATTTAGACCAACTGACATTAACTGAGATTTTACAATGTATTCATCTCAATAAATATGGATTCGTTGGGGGCCATAAAAGATAGATATTGCCAAATTACCTGTGGGGCCGTATTAAACCGGAACACGGGCCGCAATTGGCCCACGGGCCGGACTTTGGACATGCCTGCTGTATGCGAACCAATAACACAATCCTGCTGACTACACCAATTCTGTCAGCTGACGGTCAGGGCAGTGTGTGTGTGTGTGTGTGTGTGTGTGCTGAGAAAAGGTTTAACGTCTGTGTCTTTACTGCTAGGACCAGGGTCCCTTCGCAGAGGGCAGCCAACAGACGCCCCTGTTTATAGGAAGAGCTTATTACACCTCAGATTTTAGCTGCTAGGATACAAAATCCCTTCACAGCGGGCAGTCTGGGAAAGACTGAGAGATGCCTCAACAGATCTGTCACCTGGAAGTGTCACGATCCAAACGCCCAAGCTCTTTCTATACCTGTCCCTTATGACTGGCTGAAGTTCTTTTAAATTGTGCTTGGTTCTGTTACAGCAACTGAAGGAGTCAGGTTAAAACTTAAACAGTTACAGGTTTATTAAGAAAAAATCTTATAAAAGCATATGGTTACAATGGCTATTGCTCTCTTTCTTAACTGTTAACAAATACAGATCTTAAAAATGGTTACAAAGAAAATAAAGATAGAAAATAGAAATAATGGTACCAAGTGACAGCTTAATCTTTAAATACCTCTAAGTCTATGTGTACACTTAAGACAAAGGACCACATCCAGGTACAATTTTTACCCCTTTCTGTGCCTCTCGACTCCAGCGTGTCAGGCCAGGGCCAGGGCCAGTCCCTCAATTCCTAGGAAAGACGAATATGAGGTGGGCGTCCCCGTTGAACCTCGGGAGGTCAAACACCTAACTCGACCAGCAGATAGATGGTAGATTGACACTCAGAATAAATGTGCTGCTGGACCCATCTTTATACCCCTGGGGGCCCGTATCCTCTTTCTTATCTTAAGATGCCAAATTGTACTGGTCCGTTTTGTGGCGCCATTTCTTACAAGCAAGTTTCAAGTTAATTTACACTTGCAAGAGAGATAACTAAATTGTGAGTACTAGGCATTTTTTTACTGGGCGAGAGATTCCTCCCCCCGCGGACGGCTGTGTGTTCATATCAATATGGGTTAAGTCAAGGGCACTCCTCGGCATCCTCATGGTCAGCAATTGGCATATCTCTGTTTACAGCCATTCATGGTCACTGCAGCCTGGGCCTTCTGTTCTGTGTGCCCTGCATGCTCCAGGCAAGCAAAAAATGGATGTTACAAGGGGGTTCCTGTCTGGCTACAGCGACCCAGGTCTCCCGCCCCCCCCCCCGTCAATTCCCCCCAAGTTATGCTGCTATTTTTTTGGGGGGGGCGGAGGGGGGCGTGAGACTTTCTCAAAAATCAAAAAGGGAGCATGATGCCAAAAAGTTTGGCAACATCTGGTCTAGTTAGACAAATGGTGGGCAGGGAAAGTGGGGCAGCAAGTTGCTCATGGTCACCAAGCACGTCAGTAATAGAGTTTATCCCGAGCCCCAGTCCAAGGTTCTAACCGCTAGGCTACACTGCTCCCTTTCCCTCAGTATCACTGAACAGTGATGAAGTGTGGTCCTCAGGAGGGAAAGATGCCTTGATAAAGCCCCAGGCCCAGCAGGGAGAAGAGGTTTCCCACTGGGATTCTGAGCTCCTCGGCTGCTCCTTGAGGGGTTAAATGCCAATCCTGCAGCCAGCACTAGAAGAGGTCATTGGGCTGGATGTTGTGTGGGGCCCCAGGTACCTTGAGTCCATCCACAGCAGGGCTTCAGGCAGTGCAGGTCCATGTTAGATACCACTGGGATTCAACTGGGTTGTAGAAAGAGTTCAAACTGGTTAACTGATGAGTTAATGCTTTTTGGTGCAGTAACTGCTTAAACTTTCCACTGCCCCCATCAGTGCTCACTTGCCCCAGCAGGTAATGTCAGTCTGCAGCTGCTGGGTATCCCCACCTGTCAGCAGTCCTTGTGCCATCCGGGGGGGAGTCAATCGGGGGGCTGCAGGAGAGCTTCCACCCTGACGAGCCCGCAGAGCCACCCCAGTCCTCCCCATCGGGGGCTCGTACCCCATTCCTCCCTCACCTCCTTCTACTTACCCCTCCCTAGCCCCCCTTCCTGATGTACAAAATAAAGGACAAGTGTGTTCAAAAATAGAAACTCTCTTCATTGAACAAAACTGGGGGAGACTGGGAAAAGGAGGTGGGAGAGGGGAAGAGAGAGGGTGGGAGGAGGAAACCTGGGAGGAGGGAGCTGGAAGGGGGAAGCCAGGGGAAGAAGGCGGAGGGCTGGCTTATGTCGTGCCAGGTGCAGGGTCTGCTGGCTGGGTGCTGGCAGACTTGCACCTGGCACGGGCACTGTAGCCAGACCGTGCACCTTTAAGGTGTCCGGGGCCAGGAGGGGGGCAGACAAGTTTTCCTTGTTGTGCCCAGAGTGGCCACCAGGGCAAGCTGGGGAGGACTAGCCTCCCACTAGTTCGAATTAAGTGGCTACACAGCCCTTAATTCGAACTACTTAATTCGAACTAGGCGTTAGTCCTCGTAGAGTGAGGTTTACCTAGTTCGAATTAAGCACTCCGCTAGTTCAAATTAAGTTCGAAGTAGCGGTTTGTATGTGTAGCGCCTATCAAAGTTAATTCGAACTAACGTCTGTTAGTTCGAATTAACTTTGTAGTGTAGATATACCCTCTGAGTGTGTGTCCTCTTTTCTAGTCCTCTTTCAGATTTTCCTTTCAGCTTATCATAGACACTAACTTGTGTCTGGATTCTTTCTCTATCCCAGCAGGAGTTGGAATGCTGACTGAAAACCATGAGAAAAGCCTTCAGCAGGAAGGACTCGAGCAAGTGGCTCCATGTGGGATGTTATTGGGAAGATCTGAAGGATATGTTTCACAGAGTCCTGAGCAGGGAGACACCTGTGAGAGTCAGTGTAACTCAGAAAGGCAGCAGAGAAACTATCCAGAGAAGGGACAGGGTAAATCTAGTCACAGGAGCAGAGGGGAGAAAAGAAACATAGAAACGGTTCAACAGAAAATCCCCCATCAACAGTCACTCTGCACTTGCAGTGACTGTGCAACTGTTACTAAATACAAAAGAGCCCACCCAGGAGAGAAACCCTTCAGCTGCTGTGACTGTGGGAAAAGTTTCCGTCAGAGATCACAACTTGTTATCCATAGGAGAACCCACACAGGGGAGAAACCCTTCACCTGCTCTGACTGTGGGAAAAGCTTCAGGGAGGGCTCAAACTTTGTGAAACACAGGAAGGGAATTCACCTGCTCTGAGTGTGAGGAAAGTTTCCATCAGAAGTAACTCCTCATTACCCATTGTAGAACCCACACAGGAGAGAAACCCTTCATCTGCTCTGAAGAGCTGAGCCAGAGCATAGGCTAACTGGGCCAAGCCTGTGAGGGTATGGCTCTTTTTGCTTCTCACTTGTGTGCAGGCACCTATTGATTTCTCGGTGGGTATGAAGCCGCCCAGCCAAGAAAAGGTTCCTGGCCCTGAGCTGAAGGGAAGGCAGGAGCACAGAGTCTCAGCTGCCAGATGAGCATCACAGCTGCCCAGAGAGCAGTATCCCAACAGGTCTCATGGTGCAATTGCTGGGGGAAAAGGGAGAGGAGCCAGGTCTGTCTGTCTGTCTGTCTTGGGGGAGCAAGTAGGAGGAGGGAGGAGCCACTGGAAGCCCTTAGTCCCCTGGCTGACTCTGTATGTGAGAAGATGGGAGGGAGGACACTCCTCCCACTAGAGAATGTGGGCATCGATCCCTCTGCCTCTCTCACGCAAAGCCACTTGAGCTAATTCCCCTGCTGCAAGGATGGTTTCCTGCCCACCCATCTCATTCTAGAGCCCACAGTGTCCCTGCAGCTCTCTGAAAGGGCCATTTGTGAGGCACTTTGCTGTGGGCTGGCTAGCCCAGCTGGTTTGTGTTTGGGGCTGATCATGCCAAGGTGCTGGCTTCAAGTCCCTTGCTGGGCACTGCAGGCTTCCAGCATGGTGGCCTGCTCTTCTTTAGCTGCCTGCTCTGGGCAGGGAGGCCAGAACAAGAAACAGGGTGAGCAGCTTGCAAGGAGCAAGCAGGAGTCCTGGTGGGAGGAGGAAGCAGCAGACACAGGCTATGTCTACGCTACAGGGCTTTTGTGGGGGAAAAAAAAGTCCACACCTGGGGGGATTTTGTGGTGTAGGTAGTCCTCTTTCTATGAGGAATAACTCCTTTTTTTACAAGAGCTCTTGCACAAAAAGGTGTGTGTGGACAGGGAACAGGCATTCTTTGTGTCAAAAGAGCCAGTAGAAAAAAGCACAGGTGCCTGGTGGTCGTTCTGTAAATAGCAATCAGAGTTTCCTTTTAAGAGAGTGTCCATGCAGTCTGGATGCTCTCTTGCACAAAAGCATATCGCTTTTCTGATGCGCATTTGCAGTGTGGACATGTGCCTGAGCAAGAAGTTTTTTGCGGAAGATCTCTTCTGGAAAAAGCTTCCTGTGCAAGAAGCCTCTAGTGTAGATGTAGACATAGCCACAGCCCCAGTCTGCTGAGAGAGGGCTCTGGTCATCTCTTTTCCTCCCCACTTTCAGCTCCCTCCTTCTCCTGGGAGCTGAAAGGGACTTGGACCCTTCCCGAGTGGCAGGAGAAGATGCTCGTGTCTTCTCCCCATTGTCATTAATCCACTCACCTGATGACCCAAATTCTTGGTGCTCGTGGTGTCCATCAGGCAAGTGAGGGCCTCTGTTTTCCCTTATCTGGCTGCTGTTTCCCCTCCTGCTTAGATGTTTGGCCTCAAGTAAGATCACAAGACTATCCTAATGTGCCCCCATCAGTACATGAGCCACAGCCCTTGTGCCCATATCTAGGGCCAGCACTGTGGGGCATTAGCCAAGGAAGAAGAGACTCTGAGGCAGAATAGGAAGGGACAGTGACTGATCAGATGAACATGAGTTTCCAGGGCCAAGCGGAGGCCAAAGCAGACAACCTCACTTCCCCCTTTCCCGGTAGCCTGACTCTCTTCCCCACCTCAATCCCTTTCCTTCAGTGCATCAATTTCCTCCACTCTGCTGAGGGAACTGATGCTTTCTCCAGTCCTGGGTGTCTTCCAGTGCTAACCAGATTTCTTTCTGGAGTGCACTTTGGTCCAACACTCACTTCCATGATACACAAGGCCTGTGATCTGCAGGAGGAAGTCTGCAAATTTCTGCGAACTGTGGGTGGCACTGAGCAGCCTCTGGTGTTTCCATGTGCAGCCTGCTTAATCTCCAGAACTAACCCTGAGTGAAGGGGGCAGATTAGCCATGTAAAGGGGCTGCTGGGGTAGGACATTAGACTTATAGGGTAGGAGTGTGTGTGGCAGTGGCATCACAAGGGCCTTTTGCAGCCCCTCAGCATATTGGTTTTATAGTTATTCTGAAATAGCTTATTTTGAAATAGCACATCTACACTGCAGAGATGCCTCAAAATGAGTCTGAGGCAGGATTCCCTAATGTAGATGTGATGGTGTGGTCCAGCCTTGTACTGGCCAAGGGGGTAGCCAGCTGGGCTGTGCAGGCCCTGCCCCTGCAGCAGTGCTGGGCATGCTCCAACTGCAGGCCAGATATAAAAGCCAGGGAGACAGCTCAGTTGGGGCTGGCCTCCGGGGAGGGAGGAACTCCTGCCCAACCTCCAGAACTGCAACCAGACCTGCCACCGGAGCAAAAGCTGCTGGGTCTGCCGCCGCTGCCACTACAATCCCTGGGCTGAGCCTGACCACAATGCTGACCCCAGTGGGCAGCTCACCCTGCCGCGGGGGACAACCCCGTCGCTGCTGCCCCAGATGCCGGACCTGCCAATGCCATGGCTGCAGCCAACCCAGCGCCTGCAGGTGGGGTCTTTGTCAGCCACAGGGCTGGGATAGGAAGCAACCCGGGGCAGGGAACCCCCCAGTGGGCTTGGTGCATTTCGGGGAGAACCCCCTGCCGAGCCAGGGGTGGGAACCACCCACCACTAATAGGGCCCTGGGTTGGAGTCTGGTGGAAAGGGAGGGCCCAGATCACCCCATCCACCCTGAACCTGGACTAGGCCTCAGGGCTTGCGTTTGTGTTGGACTAGGCCTCAGGGCCGGTGAGTGTAATGGCTCAACCCCAGGGTTGCCCCAATGGGGCCTGTTGGCCTGGGCCCCCCACCCCAAAACCTTTCCTCCCACAACCCATCCCTGCACCAATCTCTGGACAGTGAGAACAAACACACCAGGTTTAATATAAAAAATGTTATGTTTATTAACAAACTGTGCAAATAAATAACTTTTTGCAACAAAATAAAACTGTGCAAAATGTTTTCAAAAATAAATTTTCTTGTGCAACTAGCAAAGTCTTTTTAAAATTGGGGAGGAGGGGGGATGTAAACCTGGAGGAGGGAGGGCAGATGAGCAGTTTAGGTCTCAGGGTGTTGCCTGGCCTACAAAACTCTGCTGCCTTGGGTCCATGGCCCTAAATGTCTTTGTGGTTGAGTGGGGCCTGGGACCATGGCGGGGGGGGGGGGGGAAGAGTGGTGAGCTAGCACGGGGTGAGGGATGGCAGGGGCTGAAGTGGGGGCTGGAGCAGGTTGAGCGGGAGAAGCGGCAATGGGGACAGGACCTGGGACAGCCAGGGCCTCACATTGCCGTCCACTGCGGGAGGGAATACTTCAGCAATTGGTTGTGCCACCGAGCCTCTTCCTGTGCCCTTTCTTCCATGGACTTCTCCATCCTTTTGAGGGCCTCTGCATGCCAACGCATGAGGTCATTGTAGACCTACCAGTTCCTGCGGCTTCCATGGGACCGGGTGGGTGGTGGCATGGGTGTCGCACAGCACTCTGATCCAGCAGATCCGGCTGTGGAGGAGAAGAGGGAGAAGTGATCAGTTTTATGAATGCACACACTGACCCTGCTTATGATCAGTGAGTAAGTCCTTAGAACAAGGGATGGGAATGTTCTCAATGCAAGCCTACGTCTGGCTTGGCCTCACAGGGGCCCCAAGGTGACTAGAGCAATGTCCCCACCCAGACCCACCCACCCACACCCACCATGGCCATACAGCTCAGGGTAGTGTGCAGCCACAGTGGATCACAAGACGCAGGCCAGGGGCCTGGAGCAGCTTGAGTCTCCCAGGGCACACACCCACTGCCTGCCTGTGGCAGCACTGTCTGCGGGACTGATTGTTGTGTCACTTGTGCATACATGCTCAAGTGCTAGGTGTGACACTTGCGGTGGTCTGTGTGGTGTCGAGCATGCACTCTTGTGACCAGCCTACCTCCCATAGTTCCTGATGGGGGGAGGGCAGCCCTCCCTGCAGTCAGACATGTGTGGGGCTCTCCCCCAGCTGCCCACGTGTGTCCTGGGAATAAATATGCTTGCACATGCACAGAGAGGTGCAAGCTGTCCAGGAAGGGCATGGCATGTGCAGATTGCCCCGCATCCCTTGTGCTCCCACCTGCCCCCTTCTGGTGTGTGTGACCCTGACTGCACTCACCCGTTATTCCTTCACCAGCATCAGAGGATGCCTGCGAGGCCTCCTGGGTCTTGGGGACCAGCTCCAGGGTCAGGGTAACCACATTGTGGTTGGGGTCCTCCTCCTCCTCCTCTTCATCCTGCAGCTGCTCCTCTGGGTTGTTCTCAGCCCCCTCCTGGCATTTCTGCACCAGTGTCTGCAACTGGTCTGGACCAGAACGGGGGCAGAGAGAGGTTCTCCACCACCCAGAATTCTGTCCAGCTCCTGGAAGTATGAGCAGTAGTATGGCGCTTCCCCTGAGGTGGAGCTGCACTTGCAGGCTCTGGCATAGCCCTGCCTTAGTTCTTTAACCTTGGCCCACACCTGGTCCAAGGTTCTGGGGTGGTGTCCTTTTTTGGCCAGCCCCGGGCTATGTGCCTGTAAATGTCTGCATTTCAGCGATGGGGATGCAGAGCCTGGAGCGATTCCTCCTCTCCCCATAGTTCTAAAAGGGTCTGGCCCTGACCAAGCTGGAGCTTGCCTCTTACCCCTGGAAGGCTGCTGGAATGGCTCCCAGGAACGTCCTCGGGGGTTTCGGGGGACTTGGGCTTGTGCCATGATGAATTCTCAGAGAGACAGGGAGAGTCATGTGGTCAGAGGTTTCCTCTGGCTGCCTTCCTGCCATGATGGCTGCCCAGGGTGCCCATGCCTTTAAAACATGGGAACAGACAGGAACAATAGAGGTTTTTCCTGTAGATGGACTGTCCACCAGGGCTTTTCCCTGGAGGTCTGTTTTTTCAAAACAAAAAAACCCAATAACCCTGCATCCACACACGCCTTTTTTCAACAGATCATTGTCAAAAAAGGCATTATTCCTTGTAAAATGAGGTTTACCGCTGTCGACAAAACTGCCATGTTCTTTCGAAAGAATCCAGCAGTAGTGTAGACGCAGGTAACATTTTTGTGAAAAAGGCAACTTTTTTCAAAAAAACTGTGTAGTCTTGACACACCCTGAGTGATATTGCTAGGTTGATCTAAGTATAAGTGTGGAGCAAGCCTCAGAGGGTTTCCCGGGAGCTGGGTGGGGACACAGGGGCTGGGGACTGGCTGGCAGCTTAAGTGTGTGTGAGGCAGAGGCCAAGAGAAGCAGGCATGTGTGAGAGCCTGGTAGGACACAGACACACACAGCTGGCTTCAGGCCCAGGGGTCCCTGGAAACACAGATGTGGGGCTGGGAGTCAGGGAGCTGCCAGTTGCTGTTTGTTTCTACCCTGCTCAAGGCACAAGAACGTACTGATAAATAATAAAGTTTGCACCAGAGAAACACCCAACTCCTACACTCAGCATCGTCAGCCAATGGCAGAACCGAGCGAGGCCCCAGACACTGGCTGGAAGCTGAGGCCAAAGGTGCCAGGGTACAACCTGCATCAGGATCTCGCTCTAGAGCAGCAAATGTGCAGGTGGGAACATTTGCAGGCAGCCCAGTGGCACAGAGCCTGTGCAGAGAAGCAGGTTGCTGCTCCCTGGGGATTTCAGCATGTGCAGCTCTGTGTGCTGAGCTGCCCCCGATGTCCCTGCTCTCCAAACCGACACCTCTCTCTCCAGAATCAAACACACCCAGCATAGACCCTGGCTTGTATTTCCCCCCTCTCCTCCCCCATAGTTATGGGCTCAGGATTGGCTCTAGGAGAAAAAACAACTGGAAGAAACTGGGACAGCTGGAATGGGGTGGAGGATGAGTAGGGTTGTTACTTTCCCTCTTGTCTATGGAATTTTACAAAGTTTCACAGTGTGTATCCTTCCTTCCACTTGCTAGCTGCTATATTGAAGGGGCTGGTCTCTTATTTTAAGATTGAAAAGTTATAAAGCTGAGAATGTTAACCATAAAATCCTCCTTCAGCTCAAAGGCTGCTGCTAATTAATTCATATGTTGCTGACATTTCATGCCTTGTCTCTAGCACACCTTAATGCAGGGAGCCCCTGGAGTCCGGCTGTTGCCAGGCAGGAGGTGAGATGTTCAAGTCACAGCTAGGTCAAGGCTCCTCTGCACACCCAGTGTCACTGCAGTAACTCAATGGGACTAGTTCCTATCCCTTGTTTCACTGCTAGAGTGTGTGCTAGTTGAATTGCAGGCTTGTATACACAGCCTGAGGAGGGGAGGGTTCCAGCTCCAGACATGTGCACACCCTGACTCTGTGAACAGCTGGAGTGAGCACCCAGCCAGTTGCCATGAGGCAGCAGTAGCCAGGGAGTGGCTGCACTAGCTGCTGGGATATAATCCAACTGGACCCCGGCCTTGTGTGTGGACAGATCCTGTGTTTAAGCTTTAGTGTTGTTGTCTGTTTCCCCCTTTTCCCTTCATTTCCTCCCTGCTCCTTACACCTCCCTGCTCCCTATCCCTTGCTTATGTAACTCCTGCTTCCTCCTTTCTTATCTGTCTCCAGCTTCTCCTCCCGGCCTTTCCTTTCTTTCCTGCACCTGGGCAGCTGATATGGGATCCCTTATCAGCATTGCCATTTCTGGTACAGAGAGAACAGGAGGCTAGTGAGCTCCCAGCAGCCATGGCCTCAGTGTTTCCTATTTGGGAAATCCAAGAGGAAACCAAATGTCCCATCTGCCTGGAATGTCTGACAGACCCAGTGACCCTACACTGTGGGCACAACTTCTGCCAAGGCTGCATCACGCAGCCTTCTTACCAACGACCACAGGACATACCACACTAATACCAACCCTGGTACTTTCCCTTGCAATAAACCCCGTTGCCAGCTTTGTCCACATATTCACTCTGCTGACACCATTATTGTGCCTAACCAAGTGAGTTATAAGATCAAGTTATAAGATCAAGAATACATATTCCTGAGCGTCCAGAAATATAATCTATGCTATCATGTGCCGAAAGTGTCCATCTGCTATGTACATTGGACAAACGTCTCAGACACTTCGCCAAAGAATCAATGCCCACAAAACAGACATTAGACAGGATCACAAAGAAAAAACAGTTTCTTGCCATTTCAACCAGAAAGGACACTGTCTCAATGACCTACTCACCGGCATCCTACTTCAGAAGACATTCAAATCTGCACTTGAAAGGGAATCCTCTGAACTGGCATTAATGCTAAAATTCGACACTTTCCGCGGGGGGCTGAAAAAAGACCCCAGCTATCTTACCCATTACAAAGATAGCTTCCCTAATTATCACCTCTAATACTATTAACTCACAGACATCTACCCTTCCCCACCTCTAATATCATTAACTCACAGGCATTCACCTTCCTCCCCCTCCTCCCCCGCATCCTCCTTCCACTCTGAAATGTGATTTGTCCTTTTCATATGTGTTCATTTTTTTAATTGTATCCTTTGGTATATATGGTTGTGACTATTTTCTTCCACTATTTGATCTGAGGAAGTGGGTCTGGCCCACAAAAGCTCATCATCTAATAAACCATCTTGTTAGTCTTTAAAGTGCTACATAGTCCTGTATTTTGTTCACGCAGCACTGTGAGACGTGGGCAGAAGGGGACTATGACCAGCTGCAGAGCCCTGATCTGGAAAGGGACTCTCTGGAATAATTACCAGTTGGCAAATATCATGGAAAAACTCAAACAAGTGGGTTTCCAACCTGGCGATGAGGATGTCTGTAAGAGATATGGCAAAGCCCTGGATCTGTTCTGCAAAGAGGATGGGGAAGCCATGTGTGTGGTTTGCTGGAGATCCCCCAAGCACAGATTTCACCAAGTGCTGCTCCTGGATGAGGTTGCCCAGACACACATGGTAGGACACACTCAGGATCCAGGTTAAGTCCAACCTTCTGTTTTCAGACTCAGTCTCTCTGAGTTCCAGAATCAACCTATTTTCCCAGATTTTCTCCCCTGATCTCTGACTCCACCTAAATCTCTGCCTTGCAGTCTCCTTCCTCTGGGCAGGTGCAGGGAACCCAGGGTATGTCTACACTACCCCGCTAGTTCGAACTAGCGGGGTAATGTATGCATACCGCACTTGCTAATGAAGCCCAGGATTTGAATTTCCCGGGCTTCATTAGCATAAGCGGGGAGCCGCCATTTTTAAATCCCCGCTGCTTCGAACCCCGTGTAGCGCGGCTACACGGGGCTCGAACTAGGTAGTTCGGACTAGGGTGCCTATTCCGAACTACCGTTACTCCTCGTGAAACGAGGTGTACCGGTAGTTCGGAATAGGCACCCTAGTCCGAACTACCTAGTTCGAGCCCCGTGTAGCCGCGCTACACGGGGTTCGAAGCAGCGGGGATTTAAAAATGGCGGCTCCCCGCTTATGCTAATGAAGCCCGGGAAATTCAAATCCCGGGCTTCATTAGCAAGTGCGGTATGCATACATTACCCTCCTAGTTCGAACTAGGAGGGTAGTGTAGACATACCCCCAGGCACTGATACTGCCCCAGCCTGTCATTAGGGAGAGGTGGGCACAGAGGTGAAAGTGAGCTGGTGTACTCTGCTGGCTTGGGCACTCCGTTTCAAGAGGAAGCAGGCTCCTGGGGCTCTGCGGCAGTCTGGTGCCCTAAGCACCAGGGAGGCAAAGGGTCTGGCTGGCAGTGCCCTCCTCTCCCATAGGGCACCATTAAGGAGGACAGGGCTAAAGTACCCCATTCCTGTTGAGGCTGCTTGTTGTTCCCCCGCTCACTGTCTGAGAGCGAGAGGAAAGTGCAGAGTCCTTTCATTTCTCTCCCTTCTGGTTGCTGAGGGCAGGGGGCAGAGGAGTGTGTGTGGTTTCCTCTCACTCCCTGACAGCTTCAGCCCCCTGTGCCTTCCCTAAATGGCACCCTTTGCAGCCTCTCCCCTCCAGCTTTAAGGCTGTGTCCAGACTCAGGGGTTCTTTCGAAAAAAGTAACCTTTTTTCGAAAGAACTTCCCCTGCGTCCAGACTCAAGCTGCGTTCTTTCGAAATTAAATCGAAAGAACGCGGCTTTTCTTTCGACGGCTGTACACCTAATTTTACGAGGAAGAACGCCTTTTTCGAGGGAGATCCGTTGAAAGTAAGTGAGTGTGGACGGGGGGAGCCCTTTCTTTCGAAAGTATTGGCCTCCAGGAAGAAGCCCTGGTGGACAATCTGGGGCATGGGTTGCACGTCTGTGGTTCCTGGCTGCAGCCATTCCTTAAAGGGACAGGCACCCTCACAGACACTTGTTGCAGAGAAGGAGCCAGAGCACACGGCTACTTTGCTGCAGCATGTCCCAGCCCCAAGACCGTCCTGGCCCTTCCACTGAGCCTTCTGGGGACCCAGCCAAGGGCTCCAAACGCCGGGCACCATCCTGGTCTGGCGCAGAGATCAAGAGCCTGCTGGAGCTCTGGGGAGAGGAGGAGGCCTTACAGGCCCTCAAAAGCCGGCGGCGAAACGCTGATATTTATAGCCGCATGGCTGAAGCCCTGGCCCAGAAGGGCCACTACCCCCACACCCAGGACCAGGTGCGGTCCAAAGTCAAAGAGCTGTGCCAGGGGTACGTCAAGGCCAGGGAGGAGAGCTCCCGTTCTGGGGCAGCCCCCCACTACTGCCCCTACTACCCCGAGCTGGACCAGATCCTGGGTGGCAGTGGAGAAGCACGCACACCCCGGCGGTTCATCCAGTCTGGATTGGCAGACCCCGTGGTGGACGCTCCCGAGCAGGACCCAGAGCAGTCTGGAGACGGGGACATGGTCCCAGAGGAGGAGGACAGTGAGGAGACGGCGACCCTCACCCTGGAGCCAGTCACCCAGACCCCAGAGGCCTCCCAGGCGTCATCTGGTGCAGGAGAGGAAGCAGCAGGTGAGTACAGTGAGGTTGTGTCACACCCGGGGGGGGGGGGAGGTAGGTGGGTGCACAGTGGGTGATGCACAAGGGAAACCTGTCATGCTCAGGCTGATGCCCAGGTCACACACACACAGTGTAACCTTCAGAATGTCTGATTCCCCTGTCTCAAGGGAGAGGGCATGCCCTTTTGGACAGCTGTTGCACACATGACTGATTGTGATAGAAATGTAGCCGTGTTACTCTGATCTGAGGAAGTGGGTCTGGCCCAGGAAAGCTCATCCCCTAATAAACCATCCTGTTAGTATTTTAAGTGCTACAGAGTCCAGTTTTTAGGACTGATTGTGTCTTCTTCTTTTCCTCCACAGCCGGACCAGCCGTGGAAGAGGGCCGCAGCACCCCAGCCCCACCTCCATCTCCATCTCGGGGACATGGGAGCCACAGACACAGGCGTGTCTATGCGGACATCCTGAGGCAGCACGTGGAGGCTGTGCAGGAGCTCAAATCCATCCTGCGAGAGAGGGCGGAGGCAGAGGATCGCTGGCGTGACCAGCTCATGGACGAGCTGGTCCTGCAGCGCACGTCCCTGTGCACCACTCTCAGGGAGGTCTGCGGCTTGCCTGCTCCTGTGCCTGTTCCTGCTCCTCCAGCACCCCATGACCCCACCCCACCAAACCCCCCTTCCACAACAGCATCCCTTTCCCCCCTTGGACCTCCCTCTCCCCCAGCCCCCCCAGTTCCCCAGCCCCTCTCTCCCCCTGGCCCTCCTCTCCCCCAGGCTTCCACGTCCCAAGAGCACCCCAGCCAGCCAACCGACAGGTGCACCACCCGATCCCGTAGCCGTGGAGCACCCCAAACACGAGGCCCAGGCAGGAGAGGGAAATCTGGCAAGCCCCATGCAACCTGATCCCCTTCCCCCCTCCAGGTTTCCAGTCCCCTTCCCCCCTCCAGGTTTCCAGTCCCCTTCCCCCCTCCAGGTTTCAAGCACCCCCATCACTCCAGTTAAAGCTCAAACAAAGGGTTCAACAAAATGTTTCTTTATTGTAAATAGTGTTTTCAACAACAAAAATGAAAAAAAAATTGTTATGTTTGCTACATTTATACTATTGTTTGAGAATATGTACAAAAATTAAACAGAACATTTTATTTTGCAACACACCCTGGTGTTACTGATGTGTCCAAACAGGGTCAGGAGATGGGTTGTGGAGGGAAGCTTCTATTGGGCCAGGGCCCAGTCCCCAGGCAGAAGCCCCTCAGTAGAGTCAGTGGCCTCCACTGGAGAATTGCTCCCGGAGGGCCTCCCGGATGCCAACAGCAGACCGGTGAGCCTGGCGGATGGCAGCTGTCCGGGGCTGGGCAAAGAGCCTCTCCTGGCCATCAGCACCTCTACCCCACCCTGGTAGGAAGGCATCCCCTTTCCTCTCCACGAGGTTATGGAGGACACAACACGTGGCCACCACCTCAGGGATGTTGCTCTCCCCCATGTCGAGGCGTGTGAGCAAGCACCGGAATCTGCCTTTTAAACGTCCAAACGCACATTCCACCTGGTTGCGAGCCCGGTTAAGGTGAGCATTAAACTGCTCCTTGCTCGCATCCAGGTGGCCGGTGTAGGGCTTCATCAGCCACGGCATCAGGGGATAGGCGGCATCAGCCACTATGCACACCGGCATGTGCACATCCCCAACCGCAAACTCGCGATGGGGGAAAAATGTTCCTGCCTGAAGCCTCCGGTAGAGGTACGAGTTTCTGAAGATCCGGGCATCGTGTGCCCGTCCTGACCACCCAACACAAATGTCCGAAAACTGGCCACGATGGTCGACCAGGGCCTGGAGGACCATAAAAAAGTAGCCCTTTCTGTTGATGAATTGGGCTGCTCGATGGGGCGGTGCACGGATTGCAATGTGTGTCCCATCGAGCGCTCCTCTGCAATTCGGGAAGCCGAGGGCAGCAAAGCCGGCCATGACGCTGTCCAGATCTGGTAGACAGATGAGCCTGTTGAGCAGCTCCGAATTGATGGCCCTCACCACCTGCAGAACGAGACAGACAACAAAATGTTAGAAGGGGTGCCTTATCTCTTAGGAGGAGAACCCACCGCCCACCTTCCCTCTCAAACACCCCGGGAATCCCCTCCTCAGAACCCCCCCCCCCAACAATTCAGGGTGAGTGGAGGAGCTCCCTCCCACTCCCACTCCACTTGGCCCTTCCTGATAGTCTCCCTTCCCCCCACCCCAAACTGTGACTGTCCCCAGACAATGACTTACCTCCGTCAGGATGGATCCTACGGTAGACCTGCCCACGCCAAATTGGTGTCCCATGGAGCGGTAGCTGTCGGGGGTTGCCAGCTTCCAGAGGGCAATGGCAATCCTCTTTTCCAGGGGGATGGCGGGCCGCAGGTGGGTGTCTTGCCGTTGCAGAGCAGGGGCAAGCCAGGTACACAGCTCCTGGAAAGTGGTCTTTCTCATCCTGAAGTTGTGTAGCCAGTCTTGGTCATCCCAGATCTCCATCACGAGCCGGTCCCACCAGTCAGAGCTGGTGTCAAACCTCCAAACACGCCTGTCCACGAAAAAGTTTGGAGGCAAGGGCAGTGCGGCTGCTTGACGGAGGAGCCCCTCGTACCTCTGGTCTGGGTCCAGCTCGGGAAGTAGCCTCATGACAGTGTCATGCAGATGCAGCAACAGCTGCAGTATGGTGGTGTGGGGCCATCGCCTGCCCAGGGGCAGCTCTGGCTCCATGCCAAAAAAAAGGGTCTCAAAGCGAAAAACCTCAAAAGAAAAAAGCTGCTGGGGTGTCCCAGGAAGCTGAGCACTCCAAACCAGCACTGCAATGCCTTGCTTACTTCCTCGAGGGACAGCAAAGGCAGCTGCAGGAGCAGAGCAACGGGTGTTCAGGAGTGTCCCTCTCACCACGCGTCTCTGCAAAGGGCAGGCAGGCAGCACCCGGAAGGAAATGCTGCCCCCATGCCCTGGCAGAAGCAGTTCCGGGTGGCTTTCAATTTCGAAAGAGTGTCCAGCAGTCTGGACGCTCTTTTTCAAAAAAGCGGATCGATTTTTCGATCCGCGCATTGCAGTCTAGACGCGCTCTTTCGAAAGAGGCTCTTTCGAAAGATGCTTTCGAAAGAGCCTCTTTCGAAAGAAGCCTGCAGTCTAGACATAGCCTAAGAGTGGCCAGGAGACAGGAACTATAGAGCTGCGATGAGACCACCTGTGCTTTTTCCTGGAGGCCATTTCTTGTGCAAAACCCCCCTCCTGCCTGTCCACACAAGCTTTTTTGCAAAAGAGCTCTTGCACAAAAAGGCTTCTTCCCCACAGAAAGAATACCAATTGCACAAAAACTCTTCTATTCTTTCAATTTACTGTCAATTTTCTGTCAAAAGAACGCGCTTGCAGTGTGATTGCACTGCAAGTTTTTGCAGAAAAAATGGCTGTTTTTCTGCAAAAACTCTGTGAGTAGACATAGTCTGAGTCTTCCAGCCTCCTCCCCTCTTTCACAGTCTGGAGTCTGAAACTTTTGGGCCTCCAAGTTATCTCTCCAAACATTAATAGTTTATTCACTACTAATCCCGAGAACTACACAATCATTTCACACATGGGAAAAGAGACACAATTGTCCATACAAAAGGGATCAATCGAATTCCTAACATAAAGCTTCTATTAGTACAAACTTTTAATCATTCATCATATTTTCTTTAGAACACAATCTATATTCTAATTACTCCTAAGAGCAACAGTGTGATCATGCAAACTCACAAGACCTTTCTGAGAGGGTGTGGGGAACACCAGGAGGCTCTGAAACCTTTCTGTGAAAATGATCAAACTTCTTCCTACCTGGCTTGCCATCTAAGCTTATATTCACAGAGTTCACATGGTGGATCCCATGGAGCAAGGGCGGGGAACCTTCCCCCACCTTGCCTGGATCCAGCCCCCAAGGCTTGGGGTTGCCGCCCAGCACTGGGAAGCCTGAACTGGTACACCACCCCCCTGCCATTTTCCCATGGGTTGGAGAATACAAAATATATTGGCCTGCTCCTCTCCCCCCTGGTGTGTGAAGAAAAAGTAGGGAGTGTCTTTCTCTTTCTCGGTCAGGAGCCACGTCAGTGAGGTTTTCTTTTTTCTTTTTTGCTTTTCACTTCCGTGTGGCTCCCAACTGATTTTTTTCTGGCTCAGTGGCCCCCAGCCCAAAAAGGGTTCCCCAGCCCTGCCATAGAAGAAGCAGTCCAGGAACACAAGGTACCGAGTTACTGTTTTCATTTAATTGGCAATAACTTTGGATTTTAATAACTGGTTATCGGCATCATAAGCTGCCTGTCACAGGTGTGACTGAGTCATTCAGCTCTGTGCTGCTGTCACTGCACAAAAACAGCTGCACAAATCAGTGACACTCCAGCCTTATAAGAAAAGTGACAGTGGAAGATTATGACTGTGTCTGATGTGGAACGTTTTCTCTGAGCAGCTGAACTCAAATCCGGCTTCTAGTAGGGACAGTCTAGACATAGCCTTAGTAAAAAGCTTGTTGGGCTGTGCGCAGACAGCACCAGTAGAAATCTGGGTGGTGCTGAATGTGCTGGGAAAAACAACATGTGGCAAAGCCTGCAAGTCAAACTAGGGGAAGAGATCTTTGATTTTGGTTGGGGTGCATATGAACCACATTGTTTATCATTCATGAAAACAGTAGCTGAATGTCTTCCAATTTTTATGGAGTTCTTTGCAGTGAAAGTTTCATATTTACATTATGTTGAAGAATTGAAAGACTTCTGCCAATGTGTTGATGATGAGTATTTTGAATTGCTAGAACAGTGGTCCCCAACGCAGTGCCCATGGGCACCATGGCACTCACTGGGCCATTTCTGTGCTCCCGCCAACTGATCAGGGCCGGCCCTGCCCCCGGGCACATGGCACAGGGGCAGCGCCAGCCCCGAGCTTGCAGCACATGGGCAGTCCTGCCCCTGGGCACGCGGTGCATGGGCTGTGCCAGCCCTGGGAGCATGGTGTATGGGCGTCCCCGACCCTGGGCACTCAGCATAGGAGCAGCACTGGCCCCAGGCACACAGTGCATGGGCACTGCTGGTTCCTGGGCACACGGCACAGGAGCGGCGGTGGTCCCGGGCATGTAGCGTATGGACTGTTCCAGCCCCGGGTGGGCCCACCCCTTGGCACACAGCACAGGAGCGGTGCCAGCCCCGGGCACGTGGCATATGGGCAGCTCCACCCTGGGAGTGCGGTGCATTGGTGGCGCCGGCACCGGGCATGCAACGTGTGCACGGACCCCCCGGGTGTGTGTGCGGCCCGCCCCCGGGAACCCAGCAGCCCCAAAAGTTTGGGGACCACTATTCTACAGCAAGGCAGTGCACAATTACTTTCTCTTGGGCCAGCGCTAGAACAAATTTTGTTGATTTTTTTTTTGATGGGCACAAGGCATATTTTTCTCTCCAGACATATGCCCAATACTGTTCAAGAAAGTCTTCAGTGACCCTTGCACAAAACTGGGGCTTGTTTAGGCTAGTGATCAAACAGACAGGTTCCAAAACAAGTAGAGGCAATTGAGAAAAATTCAACAGTGATAAAAGTTGCACTGCACATTCGTACACTTCAACATAATTTAGCATGAGGCTGAGACGGTGGTTATGTCTAGACGGTGGTTATGTCTAGGTGGTTTTTTTTGGCAGAAGATATGCAAATTGCACTCTCATTTGCATATCTTCTGCCGATCCTTTTTGTGGAAGAGGTTTTTCTGATATTTGGTCCCCATGTAGACGGGACCAGATATCAGAAAAAACCCTTTTTCACAAGACCCTGTAAACCTTGATTTATGAGGAATAAGGTGTCTTGCAAAAAAGGGGGGTTTCCCGACATATAGCCCTGTCTACACGGGGCCAAATACTGGAAAAAACCTCTTCCGCAAAAAGGATCAGCAGAAGATATGCAATTTGCATATCTTCTGCCGGAAATAAAATGGCAGGCTAGACATAGCCAAAGATTTGTCACATCACACACAAGGACCCTGCTGCAGTCTTTGGTTGAGGGTGAAGAAATTAAGGAACAGAAATTTTACAAGTCAAGAATTTGTATTCAAGTTCTCAGAAGTACTTTGAACACTGGAAACCTGTCTAAGTCAGACAACTTGAGTGGTTCTTGTTGAGAAGGATGCTGATGTGGGATAATGTACAAAACAATCTTGCTTTTGCCACACAAGTATTCCCACCTCAGATGAGATGAGAACTGAGTTTTTGATGAATGGACAAATGCAAACCCAATAATATCCTGTCATATGTCTGACAGGGACGCTCAGAAAATCCCCACTTCTAAAAGGGGGTGGAACATTTTTCAAAAGATGGACAACAAGGCAGCAGAACAATTGGATCTGGCAAAGGCCATTGAATTCATTTTATGTTTGCCTGGCAGCACAGTCTCTGCTGAATATGTTGTTTCAGGAATGAATGCAGTTTGGTCACCTGAACAAAAATCACATCTGTTTTGTTTGTGCCAGTAAATTTTGCCCTAGACTGTGCTGCATTTTATAACAAGTTGCTGAAAAGCATGAGGATCCTATGAAAAATGTCTTCATGTGACAACTACAGTCCACAAGAAGTATCACTCTGTGGAGGAAGCAAGATGAGAACAAGCCAGCACTTTGAGGCTATGTCTACAAATAAAAGTTATTTTGGGATACCAGACGTATCCTGAAATAACTACCTAACATCCTCACAAACTACTCATTATTGCAAAATATTTTTTGAAATAATGGGCATGCTATTTTGGTATCCCAGTAAGCCTCGTTCCACGAGGGTTTAAGGGATGTCACAAAATGGCACTTTATTTTGAAATTTGGTGCTGTGTAGACAGCACCAAAATTTTGAAATACCCTATTTCAAAATAAACTCAAAATTAGCTACATAATTTGCATAGCACAAATTGCGTATCTTATTTCGATTTAAGAGTACAGTGTAGACATAGCCCTAAAGAACAGTGACCTATTCTCTAGTTGCTAGAGAATTTACACAGTCCTTGTTGGGGCTCCGGTTAGGGGGTGGAGGAGGTGGATCAGTCAGTAGAGGGAGCTGGAAGGTGTCGAGGGGCTCAGGACAGGGGGCTGATAGGTGTAGGAGTCAGTGCAGGGGGTGGTAGTGTGAGGGGGACTGAGGGCAGGTGGTGGGGGTTCCGGGCAGTGGGGAAGGAGGTCTGGGATTCAGGGCAAGGGTGTGTGGAGGAATTGACATGGGGCTCAGGATAGGCAGCTTGGAGGTGGGGGATTTACTGGGGCCTTGCTGGGGCCATGCGTCACGTTACTGGATTTTGAGGGAAGCAGCCAGCTCACTGCTGCACCCATGGGGGGGTGTTGGCCCCAAAAGTGGCACAAAGGGGGCCATGTGAGGTGTCCAATAGAAGCCTGCTTTCTTCTGATTCTATATATGCTATTCATGTGATTGTATAATAGACTCATAGACTCATAGACTTTAAGGTCAGAAGAGACCATTATGATCATCTAGTCTGACCCCCTGCACAGTGCAGGCCACAGAATCTCACCCACCCCTCCTAGAATAATCCTCTCACCTATATCTATATCTAAGATATTGAAGCCTTCAAATACTTTGAAGACCCCGAGATGCAGAGAATCCTCCAGCTGTGATCTCTACCCCATGCTGCAGAGGAAGGCGAAAAACCTCCAGGGCCTCTGCCAATCTACCCTGGAGGAAAATTCCTTCCCGACCCCAAATATGGTGATCAGCTAAACCCTGAGCACGTGGGCAAGACTCACCAGCCAGATATAATGTCGGTATGTGACGTTATAAGCATGTATTTTGTGTGAATACCAAATGTTTCTCTGTATGTGGTTAAACTATGGGCAAAGCAGTTCAGCCTATGGACATGCTAAGGAGAAAAGCTCTGGAACAATAGCCCTCTATAGGCCAAGGACACACCTCAAGAGTGGTGACTCATACCTAAGGGCTACCAGCAGGGAACACAGGGATAGGCCATGGGCCAGGTGACGTGTTGTAGCCAAGAAGAGACCAGGAAGGAGGGATAAATAGGCCATGTGGTCAACTCCATCTTAGTTCTGAGCTCAGCACTTCATCCCAGAGGTAGCAATGCAGGTATTGAAGAGCCAGGAAGAACTGTGGACCCATCATGATCCTAGGATGTGCAACAAGGACTTTTAAGCCAGCAGCTGTAACATCTCTGCTAGAGCCTGCATCGAGAATTGGGAGATTCGATGCATGTAATGTACTATCCTTTAACAACCTTACTCTTGTGCTTTTCTTTATGGCAGTAATAAACCTTTAGATGTTAGATGCTAAAGGATTGGCTCAGCGTGATTTGTGGGTAAGGTCTGGAGGGTAAATTGACCAGGGATCTGTGGCTTGTTTCTTGGAACCGGACAGAACTTGTTCGGGGTAGGTGGGATTGGGTTCTAAGACCCCCCACCTGTGTATGAGGCTCGGGGCCATCTGGGGCACGGATATTGCTGGGGTGTCGGAGAGGTTTTGCTCGGGAGGCTTCAGGCAGATTGCTGAAGCGCTCTGTGTGACTGGTTTGTGGCCTGTTTGGAAAGGTCACCAGTCTGGGGGCTGTAAGGAGCCCTGGATTTGAGCAATTCGCCCTAAGCAGACGCCCTCAGCTGTGCCCAGACACAGCCCAGTCCATCACACCATGCATCATGGCAAGGGTGGCACTGCTCCAGCTATGGCTCTTCCCATGGGGCTGGAATTGTGCTGCCCTGGTGGATCCTCTAGTGTGAGCAGGAGGAGTCATTAGCTGCCCCATGAAGCTGGAGGCCAAGCCCACACCTCAGCCGGTGATTTTTGGAGGGGTGGCTATCTGCCCCCCATCCTCTAGTCATGGGGGAATCAGGACTGGGGGTAGACTACTCAGCCCCGCAGCCTCTACCCACAGGGCTGGTGGGATGCAGTTCCTTGATCTCTCTCCTCCTCTTGTGGGGGGCAAGACAGGACTGTGGCTTCTGAGCCCCATGGTGTCTCCTGAGGGCATGCAGGCCAGGCCACGGTTCCCAGCCTTCCTGGTCTCTCCTTCATGGGAGCAGGGCCAAGCCACAGTTTTCAGTGCCATTGGTGCCTCTGTGGGGAGGGAGCTGGGGCCAAGTTGCAGTTCCCTGTTCCCTTGGCATCTCCTCCTGGGGGAGGCAGTGCCAGATCAATTTTTGTCTCTCATTATCTCCTGGTGGAAGGGGGGCTGGGGCAGCATGGTACAGCCCTGGGTGTGGTCCAAGGACTGAGGGCCAGGGAGTAGGGGTTTAGGGGAATGGAGCCACTTACCTGATGCAGTGGCCAACAAGATGGTGAGCCCCAGCCTCATGTGTCCCATATTTGGCATAGGGAAATATGGTCACCCCAGTGAAGGGTGACTTGTAAGCTTGTAAGCTGTGACTGTTATTACCGATTGTAACACAGTGTTAGTTATTATTTATTTTATTTGCATCCCAACAGCCCCTACAAACTGTAGATGACCTCAGATGGAGGTGGCGGGGGGGGGGGGGGGGGGGCGGTTCCTGCATAAAACCCAGGGTGGGACAATCCCTGACTTGAGCAATTTACAGTCTAACTAGAAAAGAGAGACAAAGAGTGGGAGGGGAAACTGAGGCTTAGAGAGGGAAAGTGACTTCCTTAAAGCCACTTAGTAGGTCAGTGGCACAGCTGGGTATAAAATCCTGTTTTTTTCAAGGTCCAGGCCAGTGTTCTAACCATTAGGTCATGCTGCCCCCTGCAGCACTGAGCAGTGATGAAGTTTAGCCTTTAGGTGGAAAAGATGCCTTGATAAAATCTCCAGGCCCGGCAGGGAGAGGAGGTTTCCCACTATGGTTCTGAACACCTGTGCTGTTCCGTAGTAATTTGATGATGAAGTCATCAGTTACCTGAGAATGGCTTTGTTTTTCCCACAAGCCCAAACTCTGGTTGGTCTTAGAAAGACATGTGGCCAAACCACTTGATGCTAAAACTCATTTTGAGTCTGGTACTTTCAACTCAAGATGAGAAAAATGAGAACTGAACACAAGGAATTCCTGCCTTGGGCAAAAGAGATATAAAATGGAAAAACCAAACAATAGTGCTATGTCTAGACTACGTGGACGATTCAAAAGAGGAGATTCAAAAGTAGTCGGGATGCGGCTTTTTTTGGCACCTCCGCCCTCTTTTTCGAAAAGCTGCGTAAACCTCATTTTTTGAGGAAGAGTGGCTTTTCGAAAAGGGGAAGGGTTGCTGAAAAAGCCACGTCCCAATTACTTTCACTTTCAAAAGTTCTGCTTAGTCTAGATAAGCCCTAGGAGAGTGGCAGAAGCCAGGTAACCCCCTTTTAACATCCAAGGTATCTGCTGGAAACATCTAATAATGAACAGGAGGAAAGATTGGAACCATGCCAGGAGGCTGCCAAGCTTGTGGGAGAGATGATTCGAATAACTGTTAGGGTAAAAATGTGCATGTAAGAAGTTTCTAAGTGGATTAGGTTTAGCTGGCATCTTTTGTTTGTTTTGTCATATCAATTTACTTTGATTTGTTTGCTTTACTTGCAATCACTTCAATCTTACTTTCTATACTTAATAAAAACATTTTATTATCAATCCCAGTGTAAATAATTGTTACTGGGGGAGAGGGAAAGCAACCACTGTGCAGCTCTCTTTAATTTATAAACAGGGTGAACAAATAAACTTTCTCTGTGTAAAACTTTTATACAGAGTAAGATGGATTTCTTTGGGGGTTTGGGTCTCCTTTAAGGCTGTGTTTTTGGGGTTCCATCAGCAGCCTTACAACTCAGCTGCATAGGTATCTGTGTTACTGTGCTGGGGGGGGGGGCTGTTACCTTAACTCTGTGCCTTGGCTTAGGGAAACCAGAGCTTCTGGCCCAGCAGTACAGGGATGTAGGGTGTCTCATAGGGCAGGTTGCTTGATCAGTATTCCAGATGACAATCTCAAGGAGATCCCTGTGATCCAACCCATGATATTGAACTCCTGGGCTGCTCCGTGACAGGCTAAACTGAGTCACTGGCCTGGACTGTGCTAAATACTCCCTGGACCCTGAACACCTTTGGCTACGTCAACACTGGCATGATTTTCCGGAAATGCTTTTAACGGAAAAGTTTTCCGTTAAAAGCATTTTCGGAAAAGCGTGTCCAGATTGGCAGGATACTTTTCTGCAAAAGCACTTTTGCCAATCTAGACAAGCTTTTCCGCAAAAAGGCCCCAATCGCCATTTTTGCGATCGGGGCTTTTTTGCAGAAAAGAAATCTCTGCTGTCTACACTGGCCCTTTTGCGCAAAAGTTTTTCGGAAAAAGACTTTTGCCTGAACGGGAGCAGCATAGTATTTCTGCAAAAGCACTGACGATCTTACATGAGATCATCAGTGCTTTTGCAGAAATTCAAGAGGCCAGTGTAGACAGCTGGCAAGTTGTTCTGCAAAAGCAGATGATTTTGCGGAAAAACTTGCCAGTCTAGACACAGCCCTTGAGTCCACCCACAACAGGACTCCAGACAGCACAGGTCTGTGCAAGCTACCACTGGGATCCGACTGGACTGGAGCAAAACTAACCCCAGGCAGGAGCTACCCAGTGCCAGTCTGACCTGTGCTAGTGGGAGCATGGGCATGGACCAGTCAAACTGATACCATTAGCCCCATTAGAATCCACTGCTTCTGGGGCCTTTGCTGGGGACTGTGTAGTTTAGGACAGCACAATGGCAAACCTCAGGAGTTCTTAACACAATCCAACATATCTAAGGGGGCTTGCCCTAAGGCTCAGATCACTGCTGCCCAACCAGTCCAATCCCTTGGAGTTCTGTGCTGAAAATTAATGGAATTGGGCTCCTTTGATCATGCCAGTCTATCTGGCTGCCTCCAGTGGCTTCTGGGATTGGTATCACTTCAGTTGTTAAACCTCCTGAAAGATACCTTTGCATATTCACCATCATGTGACACCAGTTTTCTGCTGGTTCAGCTCAACAGAGAAAGTGAATGTAAGAACTCCAAATCATCTGAATCTAAAATAAACCCAGTTTCCATAAACAGGGTTTCATTTCCTTTTGTCTCTGATGTCCTACATTTAGACAGACTCATTGTGCTGAACAACATTGTAACCATGCTGGTCGTGGGAGGTTAGAGAGACAAGGTAAGGGAAGCTGTATCTGCTACTGTCCCAACTGCTGTGGATGAGTGACAAGCTTTGCAGCTTACACAGACCCTCTCTTCAGGTCCAGGAAAGAGTCTGTTCCTCAGAGCTGAGCTCTGTGAAAGTCCAAAAGCTCAGCTGTCTCGCCGCAGGGATTGGGCCATGAGAAGATATTGCCTTTTGAAGTTTTCTTGGGGAAACACCCTCTACAAACAGTCATCACTCAAAGATACCAAATCACTTCTGTTTTGTCAGGAAATCCTCCAGTCTCATTTGAGGACTCTGAGGGTATGTCTACACTACAGTATTATTTTGAAATAGTTTATTTTGAAATAATGCATCTAGACACAAAATGCATTTCGAAATAGTGTTTTGCTATTTTGAAATAGCTCATCCACACTTAAGGCCGTCCGGAACAGGGTCTGGCAGGGCATCAGGTCAGGAGTTAGCCTCAGGCAGCAGCCACAAAAGGTATCTCAGACCTGTGCTTAAAGGGACTGTGATAGACCGGGCTGGGTCTGGGCACAGCTGCGGGCGTCTGCTCAGGGCAAATTGCTCAAATTAGGGGCTCTCTCTAGCCCCCAGTCTGGAGACCTTCCCAAACAGGCCATAAACCAGTCCCATCGAGTGCTTCAGCTGCCTGCCTGAAGCCTCACAAGCAAAACCCCTCCGACACCCCAGCAATATCCGTGCCCCGGATGGCCCCAGGCCTCATACACAGGTGAGGGGTCTTAGAACCCAATCTCAACTTCCCCAAACAAGTTCTGTCCGGTTCCAAGAAACCAGCCACAGATCCTAGAACAATTTACCCTCTAGACCTTACCCACAAATCCCACTGAGCCAATCCTTTAGAATCTACAATCTAAAGATTTATTACTACAAGAAAGAAAAATATGAGAGTAAGAAAAACAGGATATGCTAAAGCAGGGGTCTCCAAACTTTTCTGCCCGAGGGCCGCATTAACTATCAAACAGCAGTTCGGGGGCCAACTACACACTTGAGGTCCAAATAAAAAACAATCAAAACATGGATGTTGTTTTTAATTATTTATTTAATATTATTTTATTCAGTTATTATTTAATAACACATTGATTTATCAGCCCTGTAGATCCACTGTTTGAAATTGGGGGTGGTGCTTGTCCTAGTCCTGCAGGAGGGGCTCCAGAACGGGGAAACTGCTGAGAACTCATTTCCACCTGCGCAATGTGATGAAAATTGTAAGCAACATAATCCTGGCAGTATGTTCAGCCTAAGACGCTCACACTTGAAGAGATGTGATCGCTCTCCTATCATGCAGGGAATGAGGTGACAATTTGTAACATAGCCCCATGGAACAAGGGGCATGCATTTTAATGGGAAAAGCTGGTTTGAAAGCAGACACGTTATCACTTGGTAAAGGAAGTTGGAAAGCAGTGCCCAATGCTCCCACAGACTGATACCCGGCAGGGCGGTGCTGCTCTGGGTTGTGGATGAGAGAGACCAGACGTGGAAGGGAGAGGGATGTTTCTTCAGGGCGCACTGCAGGCACCAGGGCAGCGCGCTAGGCACGGCACAGCATCACCCAGAGGCTGTGCCACAGCAACCAGACCGCCTCCTGCAATGGGCACCAGCTCCTCAGGTATCCCCCCCCGCGCGCGCGTGCGAAGTACCCACTTCAGCCCCCTCTCGCGCCAAGAGCCCCATAAACCAGCTACTAGCCCCTTCGCTGATTGGGTGGCATAAAGGAGACTACGTCATAGCCCTGTACCAATCCAAGGTCAAGCTGGGCCACGAGCCAATCGAACGCAGATTTAGGCTCGTGCGCTCAACCAATCGAGAGCCCAGCCCACTAGTGACCTCATGAGAGAGCTAGCCAATAGGATAAGAACGCACTGGCCAATAGGGAGCAATTGTCCACGCCAAGTCCCAACCCCTCTCGCTGTGAGGGACGCGCAGAGCCCGGATGTTCACAAGCAATAAAGCGCAACGGCCACCAACAAGCCAAAAAGGTCTCCACGGGCCGGATGAGAGGGCCTCGCGGGCCGCATCCGGCCCGCGGGCCGTAGTTTGGAGTCCCCTGTGCTAAAGTATCATACGTTACATGCATCGAATCTCCCAGGGTATGTCTACACTACCCCGCTAGTTCGAACTAGCGGGGGTAATGTAGTCATCCGCAATTGCAAATGAAGCCCGGGATTTGAATTTCCCGGGCTTCATTTGCATGAAGCTGGCCGGCGCCATTTTCAAATGCTGGCTAGTTTGAACCCCGTGCCGCGCGGCTACACGCGGCATGGAGTAGCTAGTTCGGATTAGGCTTCTAATCCGAACTAGCTGTACTCCTCGCTAGTTCGGATTAGGAAGCCTAATCCGAACTAGCTACTCCATGCCGCGTGTAGCCGCGTGGCACGGGGTTCGAACTAGCCGGCATTTAAAAATGGCGCCGGCCGGCTTCATGCAAATGAGGCCCGGGAAATTCAAATCCCGGGCTTCATTTGCAATTGTGGATGACTACATTACCCCCGCTAGTTCGAACTAGCGGGGTAGTGTAGACATAACCCCAGTTCCTTGATGCAAGCTTGCAGCATAGATGTTATAGCTGCTGGCTTAAAAGTCCTTGGTGCACATCCTATGCCAGGATGTGTCTACAGTTCTTCCTGGCTCGTGAATCCCTGCGAGGCCACATCTAGGGTCAGGAGCAGATCTGGAGACCAAGATGGAGTCAGCCACATGGCATATTTATACCTACTTCCTGGTCTCTTCTTGGCTGCAGCAGGTCACCTGGCCCGTGGCCTAGCGCTGTGTCCCCTGCTGGTAGCCCTTAGGTATCAGTCACCATTCTTGAGGTGTGTCCTTGGCCTATAGAGGGCTATTGTTCCAGAGCTTTGCTCATTAGCATGTCCATGGACAAACATTCCTGGCCCATTACTCAACCCCATACAGAGAAACTTCCAGTCTCCATACAGAGTACCTATTCATAACTCCACACACAGACAGTATACAGATATATGAAGAGGATATACAGAATCAGTAGAAAGTAAGCTTTTGTTTGACACCTCACATGGTCCACTTTGTACCAACATTTGGGGCAAACATCACCCTCCCATGGGTACAGCAGTGATATAGCTGCTCTCCTCAAAATCCAGTAATGTGACAGGGACTCCCCCGGACAGTCGACTCTAAGGTTTCCCTGCTTGCTTGCCTACCTTGCTGAGGGACAGCAAAGCATTTTTTTCTGTGTGTGCTCCAGTTGCCCTCACTCAGGACACCACAGCACTCTGCAGCATGGAAGCCAGAGACACCCCTGGGCACTCTGGTGCTTCTCCTGGATGTGTTGCTGTGAATCTGGCAGCACGTTCTGCAGGCAGTAACAGTCTCCCTGGTGTGCCCCACTGGGGGCATTTGCCTCATTCCTCCCTCACGCCCTTCCACTTACCCCTCCCTAACCCCCTTCCTGCTGTACAATAAAATGTGTTCATTACAACAAAGCCTCTTTATTGAACAAAACTGGGGTGAGGGGGAATGAAACTGAGGTGAGACTGGGGAAAGAAGGTGAGAGAGGGGAGGAGGGAGGGTGGGAAAGAGGAGGGGAAAACCTGGGAGGAGGGGGCTGGCAGGGGGAGGCAAGGGGAGGAGAAGCTCAGAGCTCAGGGTTGGGGGTCTCGCTGGCCCAACTGCCTCCCAGCATCACGGGTGCAGGGGCCTTGGCATCCCTGGGGGTATGCGGAGGAAGAAGCGGAAGGGAGGAGGAGTGGTAGCAGGGAAGGCAGCAGGGGCTGGAGCAACAGAAGGCAGCAAGCTCTGCCCCAGGGTCGATGACCAGATGGGGGGCACGGACTGTCCTGTCCCCCAGGATGTGGTCCACAGCATCAAAATAGGGGCAGGGGTCTGGGTCTGCCCCTGGTTGGGAGCTGCCCCCTGTGGCCCTGGCATATGCCTGCCACAGCTCCTTTATTTTCAGTAACTGCTGGCTCTGAGCTGGCAGGCTTGGAGCTGGCACAGGTACTGTGGCCAGAGTCTACCCCTTTAAGGGCTCTGGGAAGTGGGGGAGGGAGAGGAATTTTCTTGGTTGTGCCCAGAGTGGCCACCAGGGCACCCTGGGAAGGGCTGGAGGCCCCCTATTTCAAAATAAGCATCTACACAACGCTTATTTCGAAATAGCAATTTCAAAATTGGTGTTATTCCTCGTGGAATGAGCTTTACTAATTTCAAAATAAACCCTCTGCTATTTTGATTTAATTTCGAAATAGCGGTTTCGCTGTGTAGATGCTGGTAAAGGTATTTCAAAATAATGGCTGTTATTTCGAAATAACTTTGCTGTGTAGACATTACCCTGAGGCTGTGCCTACACTGGCGGGATCTTGCCAAAATCAGGATGCCAGAGCGTGCCTCCTTCAGGCCCGACTCCTCCCCGCCCCACCCATGGCGCAGGGAAACCCTGTGCGTGCCTGCCCCGGGGCCAACCTCCTCCCTCCTGCAGCAGGGCCAAACTCCCACGGGCGCCTGCCCTGAGGCCAAACCCCCCTCCTGCCGTGCAGCCCGGCCAACCCCCTCTCCTCCCGCAGCACGGCCAAACCCCAGGGCCAACCCCCGCTCCCGCGGCACAGAGAAACCCATGCTCGACTCACCCCTCCGGCACCAGTGGCGCACAGAAGCCACCGCACTCCTCCTCCAGGGCTGATGCCCCCTCCCCCAGCACGCAACAGAGCTGTGGGAGGGGAGCAGCCCACACACACACTTCTGGGCTTCAGACAGGACTTCCGTCCACCCCGCGGAAAGCCGGCACTACACTAGAAGTAGGTAGAGGAGCTTCTTGGGAGTGGGGATGCCTGAATGCCTCATGATCTACTGGTCGATTGTGATCAACTAGTTGCTGACCATGACAGTACATCCTCCCCAAATGCCAGCCAGGGTTCAGGGAGAAGGCTAACAAGTCAGCATGAGTTGTGACAACCATCCCTCACAGATGCCAATCTGAGCTCAAGGGGACGCATTGATGAACTACACACAGTTGTCATTGTTGTGTTCTATTTACTGTTCTCTGTACTTTAAGAGCATCTAGGAATATACCTGTGGGCAAACCTGTCTGCAAAGTGCCACCCACCATTCCCATAGACCTGAAATCTGGACTTAACTTACACACTGCAAGAGGAAGATTTTGAGGAATAACACCTGTGTAGTAGCAAACATGTAACCCTGACCCATGGGTGGAACACTCATGTAACCTTTTAGATTATTGGCTTATTGTGCCCATTATGCCTTGACACTAGGACCAATCCAGGGGCTCAGGAACTCCCATCCCATTGCTTCTTTCCACCCACTGACGCCCTCTGTAATCTACTGGAATCCATTGTTGGGCAGCGCCTCACTGAGCAGGACAAGCCAAGTGACCCTCCCCAGCGCTGAGCATAACAAACCCCCCTGCTTGGATCCACAAGGGGTCAAACTTCTGTTCCTTCAGGCAGCGTATGGGCCGGGCTGCTCTGCAAAGGGAGATGAAAGGGGGGGGCATGAAGGGGCAGGGAGGGGGCAGCAAGAGGGAGGGAAATGCCGATGGGAGCAGCAGAGGGAACAAGTCACCAACTCCCACCCCAGTTTTATGGGGGGACGGGACGGACAGCACTCTACATACCCTGGGTGTCACTGTCACCTGATCTGACACCTCTTCTGCACAGACAGTGATCTGGGTCGCAAGGCAAAACCTCCCCCCGCTGCCCTTGCCCAGCAATTTATCTGCCCGCTGACATGTCACCTGCCCCACCCAGAGGCAGAAGCAGCAGGGCAGTGAATAATGACACTAAGCAGGGCTGGATTACCCACTAGGCAGACTAAGCACATGCTTAGGGCACCAGCAAAGCAGGGGCACCCCAAAAATGAGATTTTACATTCTAGTATTGTTTTTATTTTGAATTACATATGGGGGGCACCATAATCTTTTGAGTGCTTAGGGCCTCTAAAGATCTGAATCCGGCCCTGCCACTAAGATTTCCTTCAGAATTTGCACGTCCGTGGGCGCTGCACATGCGCATTGACGCACCCTCCCTCTGCTCACCCATGAAGTCAGACGCTGCTGCGGGTTCCTCCAATTGCAGCAGGGTAGGCGGGGCCTGAACAGGAGCGGAGAGTGACTGGCGGGGGCGGGACACACTGAAAACCCAACGTGGGGGAGATTAGACCATGCTTGTGCAACAGGTCAGTTACTCTGGTTCTGCTGTACCGCCAGAGCTTACTTCAAACCTGGAGATGCCTGGTCACACCCAGCGCCGTGTGGTAGGGGTCCCTGGCGTAAGCCAAACTGGAATTCTCTGGGCCCTAAAGCCCACGCGGGTTTGCAGTAGCTGAAGCTAAAACATTTCCCTGCGTCCAGCCCCGCTTGCGGGCGTGTGCCCCTCACCAGGCAGGGAAAGGCCACCCTGGCCAGTCCCTGAGCAACTTATGCCCGTCAGATCCCAGCCCTTAGAAGGGTCCTGAGATACCCCGGCCCCGGGAAACACCCGCATCTGCCCCACGGGCCAGTTTGCAAACCCTGCAGCTGGGTCTCCTTTGCCCCTCCCAGCCCGGGGTCCCCCCTGCCCCGCGCTACCCCGCACACGCGCGGTTTGGGCCTCGAACAGACCCCTCTAGGTCTAAGTCCCTAACCCCGCACGCACCGGGCTGCAGCGGTACGAGCAGCTGCTCTCAAAGTTCGAGCTTTAGGACACGCTACGCAGGCGCCCCAGATCGGAGCATGCGCCGTAGCCGCGGCTGAGGCTGCTGCCCTCACTCTGTGCGCAGGCGGACAGGTCTTGGAACGCTGGGGGCAGCTGGGTCCGCGCGCTGCCGCCCAGGTTCTGTCCGACTGCGGGGGGGGGGGGGGGTTCAGTGTGTCCCGCTCCGTCCCTGCTCAGGCCCCGCCCACGCTTCTGCAATTGGCTGCTGGACGGATCCCGAAGTAGCGTCAGACTCCGCGCGCGAGCAGAGGGACCTAGCCTATCCGTCGCCGCGGTCACTGCGCATGCGCCGCGTAGTGCGCGGCGCGAATTCTGAGGGAGCCGTTGGTGGCATTACTCGCTGCGGGCTGATTCGGGGAAGCGCCGGGGCCCGGAGGACGCGGGAGAGCCGAGGCGAGGGGGGTCTGGGTCAATGTGAGTGGGGGCGGCTGACGTGTGAGATATGGAGGGGAGCTGAGGCCGGGGCAGATCAATCGCTGGGAGGGCTCCGGGGGGAGGTTTTGCCCTGGGATGGGCTGCTTGGGGGGGGAGGGCTCCTTGTCATACACCGGGGGTGTGTGTGTCAGAGATCACGTGACACTGGCATCAGTCTGGGGATGCGGGGGCGGGGTTGCTGCCAGAGGCGGGGGAGGGTATTTCTCTATGTCGGGCCCCGCCCTACCCCGACTGCGGGTCAGACCCGTCCCTGACGCGGCGGCGGCTCCCAAAGACCCAATTCCCCCAAGGTATGGGTGTGGGTGTGGGTGTGGATGTGGGTGTGGTGGCTGGGAGGGAGGCAGGTGGAAAAGGGAGCCTGGGGCAGGAGCTGGGAGGGGGGCAGATGCAGAAGGGAGCTCAGGGAGAGTTAGGGGAGGTATAGAAGGGGGTGCAGGGTCCAGCAGTGGGTATGGAGATGGGTTGTGGGCAGGGTTCGGAGGAGGAGGAGGGGAGGGGAGGAGTGCAGGAGGGAGAGATGGGTTGTGACCTGTAGGGATGTAATAGTGCAGTTGATTATTCAGTAAGCAAAAGCTTATTGGTTGTTGCTATAGTTTACTGCTATAGCATTTTGCCCCACCCCTCTGACCATCAATATTTTAGTGGGCTGGCCAGCAGTGGGATTCCCCCTAAGATTTTCCATTTTTGGCCAGGTTAAATTTAGTTTTGGGTGGATTGAACTTTCTTTTGAACAATGCCAATATTGAGGTAGTGTGTGGATTACTAACCATTACAAACAAAAACTACAGCTATAAATGTATCTGAATAGTCCATAGTTATGGAAGAAAATACATTAAAGAAAGGGATAATTTACAAGGAGCTATGCTTATGATGTTTTAATATGAAATCAAATAAAAAGAAAATTTAACACTGTCCTTGGATGAAAAACTGGGTTGTGCCCACGAAAGCTCATGATACTATTTGTATATTTTTATTATTCTCAGGCACTACAAGACGATTTTTGTTTTTTAAGTTTAGTTACAGACTAACACAGCTACCCCCTGAGACCTTGCAGTGCATGTATCATCTTCCTTTCTAATGGATGCATATATGTCAAAGTTCTTGCAAATAAGCATCACACCTTGCATTATCTACTTCTAACTCATAAGAGCCAGAACTCTGCCTGATAAATTATATTGTATTAAGGTCAGATATTTGCCATCATATATTTTAATTAGTAACACTGGTTTTAAAAAAATCATTAGGATCAGAGTTCTAGATATCTGCAACATTCCAAAAAAAATCTGTTAAAAGAATCTTTCATTTTTGATGTGGTCTGTTCCAAGAATTTGGTAAATGGTCAAGGGCTACACTCTTCCATGCTATTAATGGAGGATCTGGTAGGCATCCAAGAGAGAGATTGGGGAGTTTGGGGTGTGGGATCTGGAAGAGAGTTTGGGTAAAATAGGGCAGGTTTTCTCAACCTTTTTTTTAAAATAAAGTACCTACAGTTTTCAGACACACATTTTTTTCCTACCATTGGAACATGTTTGTTTAATCAGCCAGGTGGTCAATTAAATTTTTGGGTGTAAAAAGTACAAAAATAATAAAGCAATATAAAACTTAAAACAAAAATTCAGTTTTCTACAAATTTCAGTTGTGTTGCCGTACCTCCAGACTTCTCTTGACTACCCTGTGGGTATGTGTACCACTGGTTGAGAAACACTTAAATAGAGGATTATGACAGGGCAGGAGTGTGGGGGAGTGAGGGGTGGATTTGCACTGTGACCAGGGATAGTGAATTTGGGTGCAAGGTCTGAGCACGGCTGGAGCAAGGGTACACAATGTTTGGATTACATGGGGTGGGGGGTCAGAAGGTTGGGAATGGAGAGGCTGGGGTCCCAGAGTCACCCTTCTTGGAGGAGAGTGTGAAATGAACCAAACCCCCTTTGGAAACCTCCTCAATTGCCCCTCTTACCCTGACAGACTGAAGAATCACGTCCACACTTTGCTCCAGATCATCCCATCTTGTCAGATGCAGGACAGGGAAGTGACTGTGGTGAAGCCAGCTCGGGTAGGGAGTTTTGTGGGAGCTGTGTGTGTATAGGGGGGTTAGTAGATGGGAAGTGCAGAAAATACACAGGATGAGGCAGGAAATGGGCAGGGTGAGATATACCTGCTGGGACGTGCTCAGCCTAGGGTCTGATGGTCTGAACAGGCCCATTAGGAGAGTGGTGAACGTTCTCCCATTTCTGAAAGAGGAAAAACCCCATGGTCAGGGCTGGGAAAACTGACCAGAGTCTCCATTGGTCCATCAATGGCTACTAGACAGGATGGGCAGAGAAGGTGTCCCGAGCCTCTGTTTGCCAAAAGCTGGGAATGGTCGACAAGACTTGGTGATTCATTGTTCTGTTCATTCCCTCCAGGGTGCCTGCATTGGCCACTGTGGGCAGGCAGGACACGGGGCTAAATGGGCCTTTTCTCTGACCCAGCCTGGCCATTCCTATTGTTGTTTTCTCCTGCTGCCATGAGCTAGGAAGGTGCTGGGATTCCTGTCCCTGTTGCCTGTGCAGAGTTCTGCTTCCCTAGTAGCCTGTGGCAGGCAGGTGGGCGACTGGAAAGACCCTGCTGGGAGGCACAAGGAATTCTCCCCTCTTTCTCCTTTGGAGCCTTCTGGCCTCTCTGGGCAGGTTCGAGGGGAGATTCTTCTCCTTGGACTTCCTCCACTGTGACTTGTGGGGCTAGAGCTGGAGTGGCAGGCGCTGAGAGGGGGGTCTCTGTTGTTTCAGATGCCGGTGACCTTTGAGGAGGTGGCTGTGTATTTCACTGCGGGGCAGGGGGCACTGCTGGATGCTGCTCAAAGAGCCTTCTACAGGGACGTCATGCAGGAGAACTATGAGATGGTGGCCTCGCTGGGTAAGGATTCCTGTGCCTGCAGCCAGCAAAGCCTGGGGGCCAGCATTTCTGCATCTGATCAGTTCAATTAGAGGGGAGTAAGCTCTACAGTCCCCATGTAAAAGACATTTGAATCACCGTGCTTCCTTCTGAGGAACAGGGGAGTCAGACACTTAGGAGACATGCTAATTCATCTCCATCTCCCTAGCTTTCAGAATCATGGTACTATCCTGCCTACATTATTTCTCCATTCACTTGCCTTCTTGGGACTGGCTCCATCTGAGGGGAAGGAACTAGGCAGGAGTCTAACCCCGGGGGGGAGGGGGCGGGTTTGCGAGTGAGAGAGCCCCTCAGAGCCCTCAGATCATTACAACTTGTGGCATGACAGCACTCTGTCACCAAGAGATGGGGAGTCACTAGGCCCTGCATTCCCATATACAGCCAGACATGACACTCAGTATTTTAAAGAAGCCTTATTGAAGGCACAGAAAGAAACCATCCCGATACGTAGCAAGAGAAGCAAACATGATAGTTTCGGTAACCGGGTTTGGTTCTTTAAAGGATTTGAAACCACAGAGAGAGGAATACTTCTTTTTAGGGTTAAACAAAGATTATTTATTTTTTCTATTTACTTTATAATCAATTTTCCATTTAAATCAATTCATTATTTTTGATTCTTTTAAGACAATATAATATACAAAGAAAAAGTAGAAAAACAGTACAGTTAAAAATAACAAGAAATAACAACTTCTCCTACTGATATACCCTCCTGAGTTACCTTCAAAAAATCTATGGAGTTAACAGTTATATAATACTCACGTTAAGAAAGATAGAAGCATTGCTTAGATTCAGGAGATATTCTTTTCTTTATGTTTTTCCTTTCTTTGGATTTTTCGTTGCAACTTACGACCGGTATTCGTTCCCCTTTCGGAGCTTATTTGTTCCCCTTTCGGAGCTTATATGCGGCAGCGAGATTCAGCGCCGGGGAGGGAGCCCTGGTTGATCAGACCTGGCTTTTCGGATTCGCAACCCGTCCGCTCGTGGTCTGTTTCAGCCCACCTTATATACCTGTTTCGGTATTTTGGTACTCCTCCACTCGCCTGACAATTGCTGACGTTAGATTTTTGTTGTCTCATTCTGCCCTTACAAAAAACTTTCGTCTGCTCCATTTGGGGTAATCAGCACTTTGTTGCATACTGCTGTCTGAGTTACTTACTTCCCTAAAAGCGGGGTTATTGTTGGTCAACCAATCAAATTTTGTTTTTATTTTTATCTCCTGTATCTGAGAGTGCTGCCTTTCCTTTCCACTTACAATTAAACTGGTGCTCATTTGACATATTCTGGGTAGGCCTCAATACCTTCCTTTCACAGATAGGAGATCGGATTGGCTTACAGGGGAAATCCTTGGTGAACTTAAGCACAAAAAGGGAGCTTACAAAAAGTGAAAACTTGGACAAATGACCAGGGAGGGGTTTAAATGTATAGCTCGAGAATGCCGGGGGGTTATCAGGAAGGCAAAAGCGCAAGTGGAATTGCGACTGGCAAAGGATGTGAAGGATAAGAAGAAAGGTTTTTATAGGCATATTAACAAGAAGAAGGTGATCAGAGAGGATGTGGGGCCCCTACTGGATGAAGGAGGTAACCTAGTGACAGATGATGTGGGGAAAGCTGAAGTACTCAAAGCTTTCTTTGCCTCTGTATTCACGGACAAGGTCAGCTCCCGGACTAATGCGCTAAGTGACGCAAAATGGGATGAAGATGGACAGTCCTTGGTGGGTAAAGAACAGGCAAGGATCTATTTAGAAAAGCTAAACGTACACAAATCCATGGGTCCAGACTTAATGCATCCGAGGGTACTGAGGGAGTTGGCAAATGTCATTGAGGAGCCTTTGGCCATTACCTTTGAAAAGTCGTGGAGATCGGAAGAGATCCCAGATGACTGGAAAAAGACAAATGTGTAGTGCCCATCTTCAAAAAAGGGAAGATGGACAATCCAGGGAACTATAGGCCGGTCAGTCTTACCTCGGTTTCTGGAAAAATCATGAAAGGGATCCTTAAGGAATCCATTTTGAGGCACTTGGAAGAGAGGAAAGTGATCAGGAATAGTCAGCATGGATTCACAAAGGGCAAGTTGTGCCTGACCAATCTGATTAGCTTCTATAATGAGATAACTGGCTTGGTGGACATAGGAAAGTCAGTGGATGTGATATACCTTGACTTTAGCAAGGCTTTTGATATGGTCTCCCACAATATTCTTGCCAGCAAGTTAAGGGAATGTGGATTGGATAAATGGACGGTAAAATGGATAGAAGGCCAGGCCCAGTGGGTAGTGATCAATGGCTCAATATCAGGAATGGTGGTTGGTTTCTAGCGGAGTGCCCCAAGGTTCGGTTCTAGGACCCGTTTTGTTCAATATCTTTATTAATGACCTGGATGAGGGGATGGATTGCACCCTCAGCAAGTTTGCAGATGACACTAAGCTAGGGGGAGAGGTAGATACGCTGGAAGGCAGAGAGAGGGTCCAGAGTGACTTAGACAAATTGGAGGATTGGGCCACAAGAAATCTGATGAGGTTCAAGAAGGACAAGTGCAGAGTCCTGTACTTGGGATGGAAGAATCCCAAGCATTGTTACAGGCTGAGGGCCAACCAGCTAAGTTATAGTTCTGCAGAAAAGGACCTGAGGGTTACAGTGGATGAGAAGCTGGATATGAGTCAATAGTGTGCCTTTGTAGCCAGAAGGCTAATGGCATATTAGATGCATTAAGAGGAGCATTGCCAGCAGATCGAGAGATGTCATTATTCCCCTTTATTTGGCTCTCTAGTATTGTGTCCAGTTTTGGGCCCCCCACTACAAAAAGGATGTGGACGCACTGGAGAGGGTCAAGTGGAGGGCAACCAAAATCATTAAGGGGCTGGAGCATATGACCTATGAGGAGAGGCTGAGGGAGTTGGGTCTGTTTACTCTGCAGAAGCGAAGAGTGAGGGGGGATTTGATAGCAGCCTTCAACTTCCTGAAGGGAGGTTCCAAAGAAGATGGAGAAAGGCTGTTCTCAGTAGTGACAGATGGCAGAGCAAGGTGCAATGGTCTCAAGCTGTGGTGGGAGAGGTCCAGGTTGGATATTAGGAAAAACTATTTCACTAGGGCTTTGTCTACATTGGCAAGATTTTGCACAAAAGTGGCCTGTCTACACTGGCTGCAAGTACTTGCTCAAGAACACTGACGTTCTAATGTAGGAAATCAGTGCTTCTTGCGCAAATATTGTGATGCTCCCGCTCAGGGATAAGCCCTCTTGCACAACTGTTCTTGTGCAAGAGGCCAGTGTAGACAGTCAATATTAATTTCTTGCACAAGAAAGCCCCTTGCACAAGAAAGCCCTATGGCTAAAATGGCCATCAGAGCTTTCTTGCGCATGAGAACGTCTACACTGGCATGGATGCTTTTGCACAAAAGCACATCTCTTACTCAAAGGCACATGCCAGTGTAGACGCTTTCTTGAGCAAATACTTTTAATGCAAGAGTTTTTGCGTTAAAGTATTTGCGCAAAATCATGCCAGTGTAGACGTAGCATAGGAGAGTGGTGAAGCACTGGAATGGGTTATCTATGGAAGTAGTGGAGTCTCCATCCCTAGAGGTGTTTAAGTCTCAGCTTGACAAAGCCCTGGCTGGGTTGATTTAGTTGGAATTTGTCCTGCCTAGAGCAGGGGGCTGGACTTGATGACCTCCTGAGGTTTCTTCCAGCTCTATGATTCATCTGGCAGGTAGAACAGAAGGTTTATTAGTTCACAGGGATACAGCATAGAACAGAATTCTTAGCCCAGGAACAGTCAGTACAATCCATCTTGGGTAGAAGAGAGCCCAGATCTCTGGCCCCAAGCCAGCGACACTCACTTCCACTCTCCACAGTTAATTCCTGGCTGCAGCCAGCCCTGTGTGAAATTTTGTCCAGCTTCCCAGGTGAAAGGTGTCATCTGGTCACACACCCCTCCCAGGCTCAGATTATCATGAGCCTCAGTTATCATAAATATGCTGGCCTGGGCATTCTCCTTCAGTGAGTCACCCACATATTCACCTCCAGATAGTTGTGCAGTGTCTAGGGAAACTGAGGCAAACACAGAGAGTTACTACAGGACAGTAGAAATCACATGCAACAGAACAGAGTGAATACAATTCTGACTTTGTCACATTCCCCACCCCATTCTGCCCCAAAAATCTGCTGCTTTCAAGATGTCTTGAGTTACTCCAGTTCCATGTAGGATGAGATTGAGCTCAGGGAATGTTCCTTGTGACACTGCCCAGACTCCATGTGCCTTCACCTTGCCTGATTTTACCTCTTGCAGGATTCTCCATTCCCAAATCTGACCTGATCACCCAGCTAGAACGAGGGGAAGAACCGTGGGTCCTAGATCTCCAGCCCACCAAAGAAATGGAGATCATGAGAGGCACTCAGACAGGTGAGGAGTCAAGGAAACTGAGGTACAGAAATATTTTGGCAAGTGCAAGAAAAAGCTGGGACTCCTGAAAATGAGCAGTGAGCAAGAGCCCTCACTTCTGCCCCATGTTCCCCAGGTAGGGTTGCAGGTATCATCCTGACAAATACCTGTCTCAGCTCCCCAGACATCCTTAGTTGTCAGGAGTTTCTTCCCTTTTTTTCCTTCCTTGGGAGTATTTAGATGGGATGTGGATGCAGAAACCAGTATCTCAGTCTTCTGAACTAATATTCTGCTGTGCTTTCTGTCTTAGGCTATGGCAGGCAATACTTTTTTATGGGGGCGGGTACTCTAAGATTTTGGAAAGTGTTCGAGTGCCGCATTCTTCCATGGTATTAATGGAGCAGGTGCAGGCTCTGGGATGGAGGTTGAGTACAGAAGTGAGCTTGGGGTAAGGGACTGGGGTGCAGGGGTTTGGGATGTAACATAGGGTAGGAAGGGATTGTGATCTGGAGCAGGAGATTGGGGTGCCAGATGCAGGCTGTGGCCAAGAGACTTACTTGCTGGCTGCCAAACTAGCCTGCCTGCTTGCAGAGTGTAAAATGTTTCCCAGCCAGCCTTCTTGCCTGGCCATATGCTTGATGAATAACATCCCAGGGGAAGAGGCATGGTTCTTCTTGGCTGCCTGTTACTCCAACAAGCAGCTCACATTGGGGTGGGACAGCTCCTAAAACTTCCCCCCCTCCAGTTTTAAAACAGAAATTGAGCCCCACAGCTGCTTTTCTGCCTAGCCTGCAGGACAAGCTAGGGAGCCTACCAGGGGCTTCCTAATGCCTCCGCAGGCTGTCTTATGCTCAGATCTGCTTTAGGGTCTATAGAAACCCTGTTTGGTTTCTGTCTACTTAAAGCTGACTTGCTCACGCTGTAAAGCAGGAGCAGGGAGCCGATGGCCTGAGGGCCAGACATGGCCCCTGACTTACCTGAATCTGGCCCCTGAAGCTCAGGGAATCCCCGGTATTGGGGAGCCTGCACTGACCTGTATCCCCAAAAAGTTCCTTTTTTAACCCCTTTTAAAATGAAGTCAGCAAGAAATTAAATTTAGGCAATGTCTAGCTATGCTGCGTCTAAGGAACACATCTGCTTTTTCAGACCAATTTCCGAAAAAGAGGACACGTTCTTTCACCATCCTGTGCCACAGTGCCCAGAGCCCAGAGCTGCTGGGGGAGGTTGGCCCCAGGCTACTCCCAGCAGAGCTGGTTGTGATCCCTGCCCAGAACCCAGGGAAACAGCTCCCAGCATGTGTGGGGTGAAGGAGCCAGCCCTGGGAGGGGGCTGAAGAGGGGAACAGGGATGTGTGAGGTAGGGGCAAGAGAGGCATACAGGAGATGCTGAAGGGAGATGGGGGGGGGGGATTCAGGAGAGATATGAGGCAGATGGGAGCAGGACTGCATTGGAGGGAAACTCGGGGGGTGGCTGGGAGGGAGAGGGGGGATGTGGCAAGGGGAAAGTATTGAAGCAAGAGCAGCCTGGGTGGGGAAGAAAGAGACACAGGTTGCACAGAAGGATATGCAAGAGATAGAATGGCAGCTCCCCCACCTTGTGGGGCAGGAGGGGAGAGGGCAGAGGTGACGTGGTAGCAATAGGGGGCACCAGCTCCTGTGTTCTTGACAAAATTTCAGGTGCTAAATAGGGTGCCCCAAATACCCCCTGGGTTTGAGGGTGCCCCTTCCTGAACCCTACTCAGCAGAGAGAGGGAAATTCTTTCTCTGATTTTTTTTTAAGTGTTGTAGATAGCGGCGAACTCTGATCATTATGGACTGGCAACATTTCATTTGCATATTGATTATTTCCATAATAAATATGCAAATGTTGCCAATCAGCCAAAAGTTCATGAATGGGTTTGCTGGTCTGTGGTATAAAAAAGTTTGGGAACCACTTGTCTAAGTGGATGCAGCTCAGTGAGAAACAATAACTGAAAGCTGAAACCAGACAATTTCAGGCCAGAAAAAAGGCACAAATGTTTGTGAAGGATAATGACGAGCCACAGAAACCAATGGCCACAGGAAGGAAGTGGTGGATTCAACTCAACACTAGGCAACTTTCTAGAAAATGTGGGGAATCAGCTTTGTGCCTGGGTAGCTGGGCTAAGTGTAGTGGCTTGTGCCACAGAGAGGGTTAGACTTCAGGGCTAACGTTCCCCTTGGATATTGTGAGTCTACAAATTTTAGCATCTCACCCTGCAACACTCACCACACATGCTTACTAATAAACATTTGACTCACATTAACTTCACTGCATCTCTGTGAGTCTGTGCTACTAATAAATGGAGGAAAACCAAGGCACTTTAGCTGCCGGAACCTAAATTTAGACACCTCCATCCATGTTCAGGAAGCGTAGTTAGTGGCTTGTATCTTAAACACTGCATATTCAGAATGAAATCCCATTGTTACAGGCACAGTAATGTTGAAACTCAAGCCAGGTATTAGGAGAAATGAATGTGGATTTGGGATCTAACTTGTGTGTGGTGGTTATGGAATATTGAGACTCAGCATTTGCCCGCAGTGGCAAAGTCTAGCATATGGGTCACCAGGGACAGAGTCTGGGCAGAATGGGGTTGTGGAAAAGGATTAAAGCCACTTTTGAAATGTCTCCAATTGTCTTTCTCCCCTGACAGGCTGCACAACTCCCATGTCTGTCTCCAGTCCAGCCCATGGCCTACAGTGCCCGGGACAGGAAATGGCTGTGCCGGAGCTGGTGACCTTCGAGGAGGTGGCTGTGTATTTCTCTGAGGAGGAATGGGCCCTGCTGGACCCGGGCCAGAGAGCCCTCTACAGGAATGTGATGCAGGAGAACTATAAGGCTGTGAGCTGGCTGGGTAGGGATTCCTATCCCTTTAAGTAATACAAGCTGGATGAGCTCTGGAGCAGCTGGGTTGGGTTTGGTTCAGGGTTCTTCATTAGCCCCACCCCCAATGTCAGGAGTATCAACCCCAATAATGCTGGCTCCTATGTGAAAGACTGGCCTTTCCACACTCCCTCCCATGTGGAGCAGGTTCAGGGATATAACAGTGGTGCTGCTCTTCCCAAAGCCAAGGTCTCCGTTTACTTTCCCACCATCTTGCCCATTGGTTGGAGGTGTCAGTGGTCACGATGTTAAATATCGGTTAATTGAATAGTTGAGTAACCTAATTAATTCTTATTGGTTAGTTGACTATTCTATAGAGCCCAGAAGGCAAGGCTTGCAGCCAGTGCACTCTGATCTCAGTCCCAAGGCGTCCCCTTCCAGAGTACCTTGCTTCCTCTGTTACAGAGGCAGCAGCACAGGGTGCCGGGCAGGAGCAGGTCCGCAAGGGGAGCCAGTTTGAAAACCAGCTTCCCATGCAGACCAGCTGCCTTCTATCAGAAGCAGCAGTACAAGGTGGCAGCAGCCCCTAGCAGGGGATCAGAGCTTCCAGATCTGGTGCAAGCTTGTAACTGAGCCAGGCTGCTTTCCCATCCCTCTCCTAATAAAATTTAACTGCAGAGCTAGAGCAGGGGTAGGCGCAAGCTAGGTCTGAGCCAGGCTGCTAGCCAGCTTGCTAAAAATTTACTGGCAGTGGGGACGAGGGGAATGTTTGTAGTCTCTGGCATTAACCTATAATCTTTTGCTTATCGATTAATTGGTTAATTGACTACACTGTTACATACGTACTCAATGGAAGTGCCCAGGTAGTAACAGCAGGTACCAGCATTGTGGGGATGAGTACAGCTGTTGTTAGTGCCTGCAGGCTACCCTTGTGCCAGTGGGCTGGACTGCTGGAAGGGGGTGCCATCTCAGAGTTCTTTCCTGCCTCTGGTAGATTCTGTGCAGCCCGAGAGGAAGGGGAGGCACCAAATGGCGAGCTAGACTGGCCACAAGAGGGAGGCTGGGAAACCACACTAAGGGTGCAGCTTCTGGCAGAGTAGAACCAAGGCTGCAGAGGGGGAGCTGAGCTGCAGCAAAACCTACAAGCAGCAGAGCAGCAGCACAGCCCATCTCCACCCTGACTGGCCACAGGAGCAACAGCTGTTGTGGGCAGATGGCAGGGCCCACCCAGGCATAAGCGGTCGGGATCTGGAGCATAGGCAGGGCCTGAAGCAACAAACCAAGGGTTCATTTTGTGCCCAGACAACTTCCTCTGCCTCCTTCTGGTCCAAGTAGAGCATCCGAGCCAAAGAGCATTCCTGTCCTGCCCTGGGATGGGGTGGGGATGGAACCGGCCTGGCGGGAGACTGAGTTGTATCCTAGAGAATGCAGCAGAGGGCTCAGCTCCCTTGGGGAATGAGCTGGACCATTCCCAAGGCAGCGGGGATGCACCTTTACCGCAGGTGAGTGTGTCCTGGGGTCTTGTACCAGCCAGAGCCCAGTCTCTGCAGTGGGGGAAAGAGCCTCTCTGATCCTGGCTCTGGAAGCAGTAATGGCACAGACCTTAATGAACAAGATCAGCACTTGACTAATTGCTCTCCAAGCAGGATTTGCAGTCTCCAAAGCTCATGTGATCTCCTGGGCAAAGCAAGGGGAGGAGCTGTGGATCCCGTATCTCCAGGGCTGTGAGAAAGAGGACATCATCAGTCATATCCACACCGGTGAGTAATCTGCTAAAATGACCTGAGAAACTAATTTCTGTGTTCTCGTGCAGCTGTCATTTGTGCATTTTCATCAAGTGTCACTGACCTTTCAGCCTGTCTTCAACTCCAGTCTGGGGAAGGGGGGAGGAGGATGGGCTCATGATTATTTAACTTTCTAGGATTATTTGGGCGTGTTCTCCTTTTCTGTTCCCTATTCAGAGTTTTCTTTTCAGCTCAGCACAGGGAATGACGCCTGTCTAAATTCTCTCTCTCTCCTTGCAGGTGATGGGATGCTGAGTGATAACAATGAGGAGAGTCTTCAGCAGGAAGCATTGGAGCAAAAGGCTCCACATAGGGTGTTATTGGGAAGATCTGAAGGACATGTTTCTCTGATACGTGAGCAAGGAGAGGCCTATAAGAGTCGGCATAGCCCAGAAAGGCAGCAGGGAAACCATCCAGAGAAGGGACAGGGTAAATCCAGTCACAGGAGCAGAGGGGTGAAAAACGTAGAAACCAGTCAACAGAAAATCCTCCATGAACAGGCACCCTCCATGTACAATAACTGTGCCACTCTTATTGAACATCAGAGAATCCACAGAAGAGAGAAATCCTTCAGCTGCTCTGAGTGTGGGAGGAGCTTCAGTAAGAGGTCAGACCTTGAAAGACATAACAGAATCCACACAGGGGAGAAACCCTTTTCTTGCTTTGACTGTGGGAAAAGCTTTAGTAGGAGCTCACATCTTTTTCAACATCAGAGAACTCACAAAGAAAAGCCATATTTCAACTCTGACTGTGGGGAAAGCTTCAGAGAGAGATCAGACCTTGTTAGACACAGGAGAATCCGCACAGGGGAGAAATCCTTCATCTGCTCTGACTGTGGGGAAAGCTTCAGTTGGAAATCACATCTTAATCTACATAGGAGAATGCACACAGGGGAGAAATACTTTAGCTGCTCTGACTGTGGGAAAAGCTTCAGTTGGAAATCACATCTTAATATACATAGGATAATGCACACAGGAGAAAAACCCTTCAGCTGTTCTGACTGCGGGAAAAGCTTCCGTGGGCACTCACATCTTATTAGTCATATGAGAATCCACACTGGAGAAAAACCTTTCAACTGCTCTGACTGCGGGAGAAGCTTCAGTAGGAGCTCAAATCTTTTTAGACATCAGAAAATCCACACTGGGGTGAAACCCTGATTGCCCTTGTGTGGGAAAAACTTCAGGGAGAGGGGAGGCCTTGTTAAACATGGGAGAATTCACATGGGAAAAACCCTTTGACAGTGGGAAAACCTGGATTTTAATAACCATGATATTGTCACAAAAGAGAGCTGTTGTATGATTGATCAGGCTGCATGACAGGGTATTGATCAGCGTCACAGAACAAAAGATCCACAGTAGCTCCAATATACCTTTAACAAGTTGTATTGCAAGCAATTCAGAAGCAATATATATATATATATATATATATATATATATATATATATATATATATATATTAGTAGCAAGCAATTAAAAGATGTGTTAAAAGCACGATTTCGATTTACATTGAATAGTTAACAGTCTAAATGTAATCCTTAACACAATTTAGCAGCCAAATTCTTAATCCTATTTAAAACATACACTCTCATACACATGTACCACTCACCCTCTGCGGCTGGCCAAACCCCAGGTAATTTTGGTTAATTTGGTTGAGGCAGAAGTCTGACGTGCATGTTACCCCAATATGCCGAATCGATGGGCTCCAACTCGTGTAACATGTATCCCCCTCGGTGGGGGCTAGTCAGGTGGGATGTTATCCACTGGTTGCACCCAGCTTGGGTGGGGTGAGGTTGTACCCTCCTTTTTGCTGGTATAACTACAACCGTTCTTGAAGCATCTCATTTGCACCACCTAATTCTGCTTGCTTCACCATGAGTGATAAATAATAGACTGCCCTTGATTAGGTTTCCCCCTTGTTACTCCTCATCTGGGAATAGCCCAAGAGGAGGCAATATTTCTACATAGGGGTGGCTGAGAGCCGCAGTGGTCATTGCAAGAGTAAGGTGGGCAGCTGTGGGACACAGTGGGCCCTTCATCTGCCCTGGAAATGGGCTCTGAGGAGCCCCACCCCTTCTCAGGCAAGTTCCTCACAATTCCTCAAAGCTGCTGCCTGGGCTCTTACCCTCTGCTGGGAACAGAAGTGGGGGCAGGGGGCAGGTAGAGAAGCCTGGGGGAAACTGTGCCAACCCCTCTGCATTCCAGCCCCCCCATTTCCCCACACCAGAGGAGCTTCCCTGCCTCAGGGACAAGAGGAGTACCTTGCTGGGGTGCTCGGTTAGTGGCCTGCCCTCTTTGCTGCACTTCCCAGGAGTGGTTCCTGCCCTGCCTGCGGGCAGGGAGTGGGCAGCACATGGTCTCCTCCAGCTGCCCTAATGCTAAGAGCCAGACATGCTGACTCAGGGGCTTCCCGAGGGCTGTGCAGGGACTGGTAGGGAGTTTGCAGAGCCACACACCAGACATTCCACAGCCTGGCCAGCAGTGCCGCCTAGCACCTCCTGGATTCCCTAAGGCTAGGAGTTTCCAGTCATGAACCAGGCACCTGCCTCCCTTATCCCTCCCCCCATTGCCCTGCCCCCAATCCTCTCACAGCTCCCTTCCCTTGCCCTCATAACTTCTTCCCCTCACCAGGCAAAGACAGGCGTGGATGAGGATCCCAGGGGCTAAGCTGAAAACTCCCAGGTTGGCCTACCGCATCCTATGCCCACTCCAGGCAAGTGAGGCCCCGGCCTAGCTCCTTGGCCCAGGGGGCGGCATGGCCAAGCACAGCACCTGCCAGCAGCGGGGAATTAGGTATCAAGCTCCATGAGAGCCAGGGCTTAGGTCACATGCTCTGGTGGGAGCTCCCATTGGCTAGCTCCAGTGGCTCCCTGTTTGCTTGCTGGTGTGTGTGTGGCCCATTCTGAGGGGCACATCTCTTCCCTTTCCTTGCCCAGGGAGCGCAAGGGCCCACCTCAGGCTGGGTGTGTACTGGTATGCTTCCTGTGACTGTGCAGGTGCTGGTCAGTGAGGTGCCTGGCGACTGGTCTCAGCACCTCAGGGCTGGTGAATGTGGCCACCGGGTCTTTCTTCGATGTTGTGCATGGGAATTTATTTTCCTTCTGCAGCCTCTGGGGACCCCGGCGCAGGTGTTACTGGCACAAACACAGCAAGGAGAAGGCAGGTGGGGACATGACTAAAATAAGAGCAGGAGGCTCAGGTGTGGGGCCAGCACACAGATACTTTGCTACGTCTACACTGTTAGCGTCTTGCACAAGAACTGTTTTGTGGAAAAGTTCTTGTGCAAAAAGTCTTCTGCAAGAGCGAGTCTACACTGGCATGTGCTTTTGCATAAGAGATGTGCTTTTGCGCTAGAGCATCCATGGCACTGTGGATGATCTCTTTTGCGAGAAAGCTCTAATGACCATTTTAGCCATAGGGGCTTCTCGTGCAAGAAATTCATGTTGCCTGTCTACACTGCCCTCTTGTGTCGGGGCTCTTTTCCGGAAAAGCGCGTCTACATTGGCCACAGATGCTTTTCCGGAAAAAGGGCTTTTCTGGAAAAGCAGCCTGCCAATGTAGACGCTCCTTTTCCGGAAAAACTGAAAACGGAATAGTATTCCATTTTAAGCAGTTCCGGAAATTCAGCCGTGTACTGAGTGTTTGTAGGATGAGCTCTTAAAATTCATGGGAGCAAAAGATACCCTTAATCATGCAGTCTGACCTCCTCTCTGACACAAGCCATTACACTTAGCCCAGTTACCCAGCCACAAAGCTCTGTTTCCCTAAAGCGTGTTTTCTAGAAAGTCACCCAGTGTTGATTTGAAGACACCAAGGCTACGTCTACATTGGCAAGATTTTGCACAAATACTTTTAACGCAAGAGTTTTTGCGTTAAAGTATTTGCGCAAGAGAATGTCTACACTGGCATGTACTTTTACGTAAGAGATGTGCTTTTGCGCAAAAGATGTGCTTTTGCGCAAAAGCATCCATGCCAGTGTAGATGCTCTCTTGCACAAGAAAGCTCCGATGGCTATTTTAGCCATCGGGCTTTCTTGCACAAGAAATTCATGATTCGTGTCTACACTGGTCTCTTGCACAAGAACACTTGCGCAACAGGGCTTATCCCTGAGCAGGAGCATCATAGGTCTTGTGCAAGAAGCACTGATTTCTTACATTAGAATGTCAGTGTTCTTGCGCAAGAACTCGCGGCCAGTGTAGACAGGTGGAAAGTTTTTGCGAAAAGCGGCCAATTTTGCGCAAAATCTTGCCAATGTAGACACAGCCCAAGAGATGGAGAATCCACCAGTTCCTTGCTCATTTGTTTCTGCAACTACTCCGCTTCCCTATCAAACATTTGTGCCTCTTGGCTTTCAGTTATTTGCTCTCACTGACCAGTATCGACTAGACGAGTAGCAGGCAATACATTTTGATGGGGGGGGGTCACTCCAAGATTTTGGAAAGTGGCTGAGCATTGCACTCTTCCATGACATTAATGGAGGAAATGCAGGGTCTAGGATGGTCGTTGGGAAAAGAAGGGAGGTTGAGGTAAGGGATTCGGATGCAGAAGGGAGAGAGAGGGGTCTGGGAGGGAGTTTGGGTGAAGGGGGCAGGCTGTGGCTTGGGACACTGGATTAGCCAATTACTCATTAGATATTTAAAGTAACTAATTAGAGAAGTGTCTGAGTGAACAAATAAGGGACTGTATCAGAGGGGTAGCCGTGTTAGTCTGAATCTGCAAAAGCAACGAGGAGTCCTGTGGCACCTTATAGACTAACTGAAGTGTAGGAGCATAAGCTTTCGTGGGCAAAGACCCACTTCGTCAGATGCATGTAGTGGAAATTTCCAGAGGCAGGAATAAATATGCAGGCCAGGATCAGGCTGGAGATGACGAGGTGGATCCAATCAAGGAGGATGAGGCCCACTTCTAGCAGCTGATCTGGAGGTGTGAATTCCAAGAGAGCAGAAGCTGCTTTTGTAGTTAGCAAGCCATTCACAGTCTTTGTTTAATCCAGAGTTGATTGTGTCAAACTTAAAGATGAACTGTAGCTCAGCAGTTTCTCTTTGAAGTCTGGTCCTGAAGTTTTTTTGCTGCAGGATGGCTACTTTTAGATCTGCAATTGTGTGTCCAGGAAGATTGAAGTGTTCCCCTACAGGTTTTTGTATGTTGCCATTCCTAATATCAGATTTGTGTCCATTGATTCTTTTACGTAGGGACTGTCCTGTTTGGCCGATGTATATAGCAGTGGGGCATTGTTGGCACATGATGGCATATATTACGTTGGTGGATGTGCAGGAGAATGTACCAGTGACAGTATGGCTGATCTGGTTAGGTCCTGTGATGGTGTTGCTGGTGTACATATGTGGGCAGAGTTGGCACCGAGGTTTGTTGCAAGGATTGGTTCCTGAGTTCGAGTTGTTATGGTGCGGTGTGTAGTTGCTGGTGAGAATATGCTTCAGGTTGGCAGGTTGTCTGTGGGCAAGGACCGGCCTACCTCCCAAGGCCTGTGAAAGCGAGGGATCATTGTCCAGGATGGGTTGTAGATCACTAATGATGTGTTGGAGAGGTTTTAGCTGGGGACTGTAGGTGATGGCCAGTGGTGTTCTGTTGGTTTCTTTCTTGGGCTTGTCCCGTAGCAGGAGGCAGTTGCATTGGCCTCTTCTCTCTGTAGCCAGGCCTAAGCCAGGACTGATATTGTCAGGAAGGAGAATATGACCCGACTCCCTGCACCTGGGTCCTGACTTTGTAGCAGGGACAGCAACAGTTACAGGCCCACAGGAGGTGGCTGGGTTGATACTCAACTTTCAGCCTTTGGCTCTTGGGACTCTCAGTTGAGGTGAAAAGAACCAGGGGGTGGGAGGCACCAGCCCTCTAACAATATCCCCTAAGGGACTGTCTGCAGGACCAAGAAACCCCAGGCTGTGAACTGGAGGGAGCCCCCCCAGAGGTGTTAACTGAAGGGTTGAGCATCTTCAATACCCAGGTTCCAAACTGTCCCACTTGGCTCCCAATCTGCCCCCCCCCCCAACCACGCGGCTGTAGGTGCCAGTGTCTCCACACGGTGAAATCAGAACAGACACAGACACTGACAGTAAATGGGTCCTCTCAGAAACCCTCTGGATGCTGGGCTTCCCCTCTGCCCCATCAGAGGTATGTGTCACTGCTGTGTGACTGCTCCACTTGCATATTCCCATTGCAGAGAGCACTGTGAGCCAGACTATGAGTAGGCAGCCCATCTCTGGGCACCCAGGGGATGTTTGGGTTTGTTACCAGCACTGAGCTTTGCACAGTAGCCCAGGGAACATTGTGAACAGCCAGAACCTTCCCGCCCTGGGTGTCCCTGCACAAAGGTTCCCAGTAGCACCAGCTTTGGGTTGTTTGAAACAAACCACTCTAGCTCAGATGAGGTGACTGAGTGACTAAGGTGCTGGACTGTTAATCCATTGGGTTCTGCATGCATGGGTTCCAATCCCATCCTCATGGGGTGTAAGTAACCCTCCCTCTTGCTTTTCTTAGAGCTCTCTTCAGTTCAGTGCCAGACCCTCCTGTAAAACTGCCTGCCCCAGCCCCCTGGAGAAAGGGGAAATCTCCACAGAGACACTCCCATATGTGACCCTCAATCCCTTCTGCCCTCAAGGGGAAACCTCACAAAGGAGATTCCAGGCCATGGGAGTCTCTGAGCCCTGAAGCCTGTCATCATGGACCCTCTGTGAGGCCATTGCCGCACAACCAATGATCTGTAGTGCTGCAAAACACCCTTGTGTTGTCACTGCTGCCTAGCAGGGGCTCATGTCCTGCCCCTTGGCATGTTTGAGCTGCTCCCTGTTTCACCCCATTCACTCGGGGCTGGTTCTGGGGTTCAAGCAGGGAACATCAGAGGCTGCTCAGGGTGCCACATGCAATCTAGAGACTTAAGGCCAGAACAGAGTTCATCTAATCTGTTCCCCTTCCTCACCCCTCACCACACTTAGTATCAGCAGCCTCTTGTATGACACAGCAATGTTCCCACCATGTGGGAGCCTCAAAATTAGCCAGAGGCCGGCTCCCTTAAAACGGATGTTCTATCTCAACTTCCAGCCCCAGGAAGCACTGGAGTATCATTACTTTGACTGCCTCTGGGGAGTGGTAATTTTGAAATAGCGGCACTGGAGTGCCCACATAGCCGCTATTTCAAATTAACTATTTCAAAATGTGTTATTTCCCAAGGAAAGCAGGAGAGCAGATTTCAAAATAACCACCCCATTATTTTGAAATGACAGGCTTGATAGAGTGAACACTCAGCTTGTTATTTCAAAATAACTCTCTAATTTAGAACAAGGGCTTGGTTTCTACCCTACCAACAATTTTAGCTCCAATGATTATTTCCCACAAGAGCCTCTTGGGTCCTGTGGGTCAGAAGTGAGGGCACTGTGGAGCAGGCAGGTAACCAGAAGCCCCCAACTCAAAAGAGGTTTCCTACCCCTGAACTGAAGGGAAGCAAGGAATGCAGCATGTCAATCAGAGGGGCCCAGAGAGAGCACTGCTGGCAGGTCCCATGGTGTAAGGGGCAGCCCTCAGGACTCTGGATCCTGCTACCTGAGCTCATATCTCAGTGGGACCTGCTGGTGAAATGTTCATTTGCTGCAAATCCTTAGTAATGAAAGGTTTTGGCTTCCCTGTCCTAAAATGCCCCAGAGTCTTTCCCCCTTCTTGGGTGACTGGTGCCCATTAGAGTTAGGTGTTTTACCTGTCTGGTTCAGTGGGGTGGCTGCTGCATGTTGGGGCCCTAGAACTTAACAGACTGGCTAGAGATTGAGGGGGTCTGAGGTTGTATATTGTGCTGCTTTACCTGATGCCCACACATTTGGTCTCTGTATCGGCAGCTGCCAGGCTGTTCCCCTTGCCCCCAGGGCACTTCAAGGAAGGAGTAGCAGGGCCAGGCTCAATAGTCAAGGCAGAGTTACAGACTGGCCCTCAACCAACCTTTCCTCCTTTGGGCACGTGGAGCAACTGCAGCTGGGACTGAGAGCTCTGTGGCAAGGCTCAAAGGCCCCAGAGCAACTGCAGGCAGGGAAAGAGGAGGGGAGACCCTGCCTCCATGTGGCCTGAGGACCCCCACACAGAGCCCAGCCGGTCTGCTCCCGACCCCCAAATGTTCCCTCAATCCACTCCCAGAGCAGCCTCACAAGGTGCCAGGCAATCAAGGTCAATCCCCTGTTGGGTCCTCTGCCCATGGCCACACAAGACTTTCTTTTGAGGGGGACAGGGAAGGCCAACCTACCCCAGAGGAAGGGGGGGAGCTGAAGCTGAGAGAAAACAGAATAGCTGTATCTACATTGGCACCCGGAAAAGGGATGCTAATGAGACACTCCGGAATTGCAAATGCCACAGGGGATTTAAATATCCCCCGCGGCATTTGCATGAACATGGCTGCCGCCTTTTTCTGGCTCTGGGTTTTGCCGGAGAAAAGCGCCAGTCTAGATGGGATCTTGTGGAAAATAAACCCTTTTCTGGAAGATCCCTTATTCCTACTTTCAAGTAGGACTCTCAGCAAGCATGAAACAGGAAGGTTTATTGCGCATCTGGGACCCTGTTCCTGGAGGGACAGGAAGAGGGGGGTGTCTCTGACCTATCCCCAAGTGCTGCCTGCCCTGGGGCAGCGGCTGGGCTGGGCTGGGCAGGGGCTGGCTGGGCTGAGGGTGGTGCCCTGGGAGTGGCTACCCGGGCACAGCTTTCTAAATACCATTGGCTCTGCGGGAGATTCCCCTTTCCAGCTGCAGCCTGAGCTGTGGAGCCCAGCAGCCCCACCACCCCTTCTTCCCCCCAGGGCTCAGGGACATGAGCTTTGTCTGGCCCCAGAGTTTCAGCAAGCAGAGGCTGTCTCACTTCTTGCTCCCCATCCAGAGCCAGGGATCGCTTCCTCCTGATCCTGCTGCTGGGTCCAATTGAGCAACGGGCTCCCAGACTCCTGCTGGCTGCTGCTGAGTCCTAGCACAACTCCCACCCATGTGCTCGGTCAGTGTGTTGTGGCCCAGCAGCCAGCAGTTCACGGCCCACCACTGGTCCATGGACCAGCAGTTGGGAACCTCTGCTCTAAAGTGCCTGCTTGTGTGGCTGTACACAAAGAAGTGAATGGCCAAGAGTGGAGCTGCACAGCTGGGGTTCCACTAATGAGGTGCCTCCTGGACCCTGTGGAAGATGGGGAAATAAGGAGTGGGTGGGGAAGATTGGGAGAATAGGGGGAAGGGTGGCAGGGTCAGTGGGATGAGGTGGGGGTGGGCTGTTTGGAGCATCCCTGCACTGCTGCTGGTGTTTGCTAGAGCCTGGACTCTCTTTCCCAGGCCCAGACTAGGCAGGGGGGAGCAGGATGCACAGGAGGTGGGGTGCCAAGAGCAAGGTCAATCCATGCTCAGCTTCCCTTTTTTTCTTGTTGAGGCAACTCTGAGGCTTTGGTGAGGAGCTGGTATTAATTTCCTTCTGATTGTCAGTGTTATTCCTGGCATATCTCAGACTTTCTTCTTATGTGATGGGGAGGAGGAATGCACTGCCCCCACTATTTTCCATTGTTAGAATTATAGAACAAACCCCAAGCTCTGATTTCTTTGCAGTTCTAGGCCAGCGGGTGTGGCACCTCCTATCAGCAGGGACAGAGGAAGCGTGAGACCAAGGTGTGTTTCAGTTGACTGGTGGACATCTGGCAGGAGAGGTTAGTTTGATGGGAGGGAGACAAATCCAGAGCAGAGAGGTGCAGAGAGCTTAGCAGAACTTGATGCAAGATCTGACTTAGTGTTGTTTTTACTTGTAAAGCCTTTAGGCTGCCTTTCTGGAAATATGTCATCTTAGTGTCCTGGGAGGTTGAATATTTTAAAAAGTGCAGAGGAGGCTGCAATGAAGCCATAACAAGCTGAGGATCAGGATTTACACTATCTAATTCTCGGGTCCCGAAGCAACCGCCACTGCTACAGCCACGCGTCTCCCTCCAGGCGCTGGGGCGTGTGTGCTGAGTGGCCGGTACGCTGAGCAGTCAGCATGCCATGCGCCACCCCCAACCTAATCTCCCTTCCCTTCTCCAGAACCAGACATGTCCCCTCCCCCACTAAACTTATGTCCAGGTCCCGGAGCCGCCACTCGCACTGCCACTGCTGCAGCCCGAGTCTCTGCCGCTGCCTGTGCTCAGCAGCTGGCTGCCAACATGTGCAGGCTGGGATGCTGTGTGCGACCCAGTCTGCACATGCAGGATATGAAGCAGTACACTGGCGGCTGTGAGTGGAACGGCATGGGCCATGAGCATGCATGCGGCTCACAGCGGCCCAGCTGTGAGAGTGGCTGACCTAAGCAGTTCCGGTTTCTGTTCAGGTTCCATCAGGAGCCGCAGTTTTTTTCCGTTGGGAGCCGCGGATTGCGCACCTCTGTTACAGAACACTAGAACTGGAAGGGATCTTGAGAGGTCATCAACTCCAGTCCCCTGCATTCACAGGAGGTCCAAACACCATCTTATTTCTGACAGATGTCTATTTAACTTGCATTTAGATATCTCCAATGATGGAAATTGCACAACCTCCCTAGGCAATTTATTCCAGTATTTAGTGACCCTTACAGTTAAGAAGTTTTTCCTAATGTCCATCCTAAACCTCCCTTGCTGCAATTTAAGCCCATTGCTGCTTCTATCATCAGAGGTCAAGGAAAACAATTTTTTCCCTCCTCCTTGTAACATCCTTTTAGGTACTTGAAAACTGCTATTGTGTCCCTTCTCAGTCTCCTCTTTTCTGAGCTAAACAAACCCAATTCTTTCAGTCTTCCCTTTTTGGTCATGTTTTCTAGAACTGTAATAATTGATGATGCACTTCTCTGGACACTCTTAGGGTACGTCTACACTACAGCGCTAGTTCGAACTAACTTAGTTCAAATTAGTAAATTCGAACTAAGCTAGTTCGAACTAACGCATCTAGAACTAAAAACTAGTTCGAACTAGCGTTTTGCTAGTTCGAACTAGCAAGTCCACATTGAGTGGACTCTGAACAGGGCTTAAGGATGGCCGGAAGCAGTGCCGGCAGGGCATCAGAGGAGGACTTAGAGCGTGGAGATGCTGTCTCAGGCTAGCCGAGGGCTGCGCTTAAAGGGTCCCGACCCCCACCCCGGACACACAGTTCTAAGGGGTGCCCCGCTTGCAAAGAAGTTCTGGCTTGGAGTGCCCTGAGTGCTCACACTGGGCACATCACACCACTCGGCCATCAGCCCGGCTGCACTTGCCACAGGCTGCCATCTGGGGAGAGGGAGTAATTGGGGGGCTGCAGGAGAGCTTCCACCCCCAGAAGCCCGCAGAGCCAGCCCAGTCCTCCCCATCGGGGGCTCGTACCCCATTCCTCCCTCACCTCCTTCCACTTACCCTTCCCTAGCCCCCCTTCTTATTGATGTACAAAATAAAGATAACGTTTCTTCCAACATTGACTCTGTCTTTATTGAACAAAACTGGGGGAGACTGGGAAAAGGAGGTGGGAGAGGGGAAGAGAAAGGCTGGGAGAGGGGAGGGCAACTAACATGATCAGGGGTTGGGAACAGGTCCCAGATGAAGAAAGGCTACAGAGACTGGGACTGTTCAGCTTAGAAAAGAGGAGACGGAGGGGGGACAGGATAGAGGTCTCTAAAAGCAGGGGTTGGGTGGAGAGGGTGCATTCAGAAAAGTTCTTCCTGAGTTCCCATAAAGACGGACTAGAGGACACCAAAGGAAAGGAATGGGTAGCAGGCTTCAAACTAGTAAGAGAAAGTTGTTCTTCTTGACAAAGCAAATAGTTAACCTGTGGAACTCCTTGCTGCAGGAGGCTGTGAAGGCTACAACTAGAACAGAGTTTAAAGGGAAGTGAGATAAAGTGATGGAGGTTGGGTCCATGGAGTCCTATTAGCCAGAGGGTAGGAGTGGTGTCCCTGCCCAAAGTTTGTGGAAGGCTGGAGAGGGATGGCACGAGACAAATGGCTTGGTCACTGTCTTCGGTCCATCCCCTCCAGGGTCCCTAGGGTTGGCCGCTGTCGGCAGACAGGCTACTGGGCTAGATGGACCTTTGGTCTGACCCAGGACGGCCATTGTAAGCTCAGGGCTCAGTGTCGGGGGTCTCAGTGGACCCCCTTGATTTTCATGCACACCTGGTCCTGGGTGGCCAGGCTGGCAGCTCTCCTGCCCTAGACAGCCACTTTCCTGTGCCTAGTGCGGAGATCGTGGACGAGGTCCACGATGTCCGCACTAGCCCAGGAAGGTGCCCGCCTCTTGCGGTCCAGGGCAAGCTCCCGGGAGCCGCCAGCCTGGTCCCGGCAAGAGGGGGAGGGCTGGGGGGCATCGGGTGGGTGGCTCTGTGCCGTGCCAGGTGCAGGGTCTGCTAGCTGGGTGCTGGCAGGCTTGCACCTGGCACGGGCACCGTAGCCAGCCCGTGCCCCTTTAAGGGGTCCGGGGCCGGGAGGGGGGCATAGAGTTTCCCTGGTGTTGGCCAGAGTGGCCACCAGGGAAACCTGGGGAGGGCTAGCCTCCCACTAGTTCGAACTAAAGGGCTACACAGCCCTTAGTTCGAACTAGCTAGTTCGAACTAGGCGTTAGTCCTCGTAAAATGAGGTTTACCTAGTTCGAACTAAGCGCTCCGCTAGTTCGATTCAAATTCGAACTAGCGGAGCGCTAGTGTAGCACCTATTAAAGTTAGTTCGAACTAACGTCCGTTAGTTCGAACTAACTTTGTAGTGTAGACATACCCTTTTTTCTCTACATCTTTCTTGAAATGTGCTGCCCAGAATTCAATACAATACTTCAATTAAGCCTAATCAGTGCAGAGTTGAGCAGAAGAATTACTTCTCATGTGCTACTCACACCATTCCTGTTAATGCAACTCTATAACTTCTCTGACTGCAGGAAAAGATTCATTCAGAACTCAGAACTTGTTAGACATAGGAGAATCCACACAGGAGCAAAACCCTATAACCTAAGTTCCCTTTAAGCTGTGTGGTCATATTGCTTATTGTGGGGGGAAGTTGCAGCCCTTATTTCTATGCTGCCTGTGACTGGGCGCTGCCTTCAGAGCCAGGTCCCTGGTCACACAGGCCCAGCTTTCCTTGTTTCTAATGATCAAATCCTCATCACTAATACCTGTCTCTTCCTAATAACCACAGTTCTTTCCCCAGGAGAGATATCCTCAGTTCAAGAGAATATCATGACATCATCTGAAAGGAGGGTCCTAATTATAGGATCATTTCCATTTGCTCCAGTTCCCTGAGACTTTCACCCTCCTCAATAGCACAGAGGCTGTCTGCTCTTCTCAGTCTTTTGGCTGGGATGGCGTGTAGCATATAGTAGGTGTTTGTCTGTCCGTCCCCGCTTCAGGGCAGGCTTCTGGCTATGCGGGCTGGCTTGGGCTCGCTCCTTTCTCTGCCTTTTGGCTAAGATCAAGTGTAGTATTGTCCCCGCTTTTGGCTAAGATCAAGTGTAGTATCGGACGGGACCGGACCGGGTTGCTGATTGAAGATCTGATGAAAACCCGCCGTGGGACCTGATTGCTGCTACGGGGACATGGATCCAGCCCTTTTAAGGGCTTTTGCCTGCAGGATCCTGTCAGCAGCCTTTTGCCGAGGAAGACCAGAAGCCACTGAGGAGCCACCAAGCCTCCGCTTTTTTGCGGGGGTTTAAACCCCTGCAGCGGCTTTTTTTTCTTTTTTGCCGGCCGCCTTACAGCTGATTCTAAATCAGCTGTTCAGGCCCCGCCCAGGCACGTCTTTTTGAGACTGCCTATTGGCTGGGGCTTCCCTGCTGTCTTAAAGGGACAGCTGCTCCTGCGTCCTGGGACCTGTTCCTGCTCCTGCGTCCTGGGACCTGCGCTGGACCTGCTCCTGGGTCCTGCTCCGGACCTGTTCCTGATTCCTGCTCCGGACCTGTTCCTGGCTCCTGCTCTGGACCTGCTCCTGGATCCTGCTCAGGACCTGCCCCCAACTCTTGGGTCCCCCTCCGGACCTGCTCCTGGTTCCTGGGTCCTGCTTCGGACCTGCTCCTGGTTCCTGGGTCCTGCTCCGGACCTGCTCCTGGGTCCTGCTCCGGACCTGCTCCTGGTGCCTGGCTCCGGACCTGCCCCCACCTCCTGGGTCCCGCTCCGGACCTGCTCCTGGATCCTGGGTCCCGCTCCGGACCTGCTCCTGGGTCCTGCTCCGGACCTGCTCCTGGGTCCCTCCGGACCTGCCCCCACCTCCTGGGTCCTGCTCCGGACCTGTTCCTGGTTCCTGGGTCTTGCTCTGGACCTGCTCCTGGTTCCTGGTTCCTGCTCCGGACCTGCTTCTGGATCCTGCTCCGGACCTGCTCCCACCTCCTGGGTCCCGCTTCGGACCTGCTCCTGGTTCCTGGGTCCTGCTCCGGACCTGCTCCTGGTTCCTGATTCCTGCTCCGGACCTGTCCCTGGTTCCTGGGTCTTGCTCTGGACCTGCTCCTGGTTCCTGGTTCCTGCTCCGGACCTGCTCCTGGGTCCTGCTCCAGACCTGCCCCCACCTCCTGGGTCTTGCTCCGGACCTGCTCCTGAGTCCTGCTCCGGACCTGCTCCTGGTTCCTGGTTCCTGCTCTGGACCTGTTCCTGGGTCCTGCTCTGGACCTGCCCCCACCTCCTGGGTCCCGCTTCGGACCTGCTCCTGGTTCCTGGGTCCTGCTCCGGACCTGCTCCTGGTTCCTGGGTCCTGCTCCGAACTTGCTCCCGCTCTCTGCGGTAACAGCATTCACTGGGCTCTTCTACCGTGAGCTGCACTCCCTTCTGCCCCAAGATGGCTTCCAGGAGGGCACCACCAAAGGTCTCCAGTGCTCCCCGCTGCAGCAGCACAAGGATTACCAGAGCCAGCAGCCGTGAGAGGAAAATCAGCGCCTGGCTGAAGCCTGCTGCCGCTACAATTGCTTCAGGGTCGGCACTGCGCTCTCGCCGCTCGCCTGCTGTTCTCCGGGAGGCTGATGAGGCTTCACTGTCGCCTGACCTGGGATCTGCTCCTCCCCGTACCGCCTCTCCGGATCTGGGAACTGCTCCCCACCCTGAAGTCCTATCGGGGACGCCTGCCACAGGACCTTCCATGCCAGGCCAGATCTCCCCCGGCCACCCTCCTGGCCCCCTGACCAGGGTCCAAGTCGCTGCTTGCTGCAACGATGCCCCCCCGACTCCAGACCCGGCCTCTGCATGCCGCCCTGCTGCCTCCGCAACACCAGACATCTCACTGGTGGGGGGAATCCCGCGCTCCAGTGTCCCCCCGTTACGGGACCCCCTGCTTGCCCCGGATTCTGCCTGGAGTACTGATTCTGCTTCAGAACTGGGCCTGTTGCTGGACCTGGGCGCTCCCTATCTCCCTGCTGCCTCCCCGATACTGCACCCCCCGATGTCCCCGGACCAGGCCCGCTGTCCTGCTGCCTCCTGGACACCGGACCCCCCGCTGGCGGACGAGACCCAGCTCCGTGGTGCCCCCCTGACGCTGGATGCCGTGCTATCCCCAGCCTCTGACTGCTGCCCTCCTGCCCCTGCGGCGCCGAACCCACCGTTGACTCCGGACTTTGCTCACCATCTTGACACCCCCATGGCCCCAGAACTCCTGCTGAAGCCAGACCCTGCCTCGCGCCCTACTACCTCCCCGCTGGTGATCCCCGCACCGGACCCCGACGCTCCTTGCTGTCCTGCTGCCGCCCCAGCGCAAGACCTCGTGCCAGACCTGGTCCCTGCTTGTCTCTCCACGGTCTCTCCAATGCCAGACCCTGACCTGGGCTTCTTCCTCCGCCCTGCTACCAGACGGTCCCCCACGCCAGGACCAGACCCTGCCAGCTGCCCGACCGATCTGATCTACTTGGACTTTCCCATTCCCGACCACACCCTCCTGTGCCCGGACTGCTTCCCCTTCCGAGGAGTGAGGACTCTGGGGGCCCTCAGCAAGCACGTAAAGTCGGTGCACCGGAAACAGATCGCCTTCCACTGTGACCGATGCCACGGCCTCTTTGAGTCACAGAAACGGTGTAAACGACACCAAAGCACCACCTGCAAAGGCCCCCATGCCCGGGTCGTCCCCTCGACCCCGATCTGGCTGGTGCCCACTACGCCGTATAGCAGAAAACAACCAATGCCATACCACGAGAACCTCGCTCCGGTCAGGAGCACCCCCGCCACAGAGCCCACCCCCTCACCACGAACCAGCCCTGCGCCTGACAGTCTGTCACTAAGGGCCGGCCCTGCGTCTGCCAGCCCTGAACAGGGATCCAGCCCGGCACCCCGTGCCGTCAGGCCAAGCAACAGCCCATCTCCGGGGCCCCGCACCCCCGACCCTGCCGGTCCTCGGACCTCACCGCCTCTGATTGTCAGGAACTTGTCCGTACGACTAGACCAGTTCCTGTCCACCGTCAGGAATGCCACCGGTGGTCGCCGGATCGGTGCTCCTCCACAGATCAGCTCACCCCGGTCACCTGTCAGCAGCACCAGCCCTCCTCTCTGGTCCACCGAGCGGCGTCCGGCACCTGCCTCCGCTGATCCCTCCCTCCCAAGGACCCCGGTGGCCGCCACAGAGAACCCCGAACCGGCCAGGGACCGCACCGGGCCTCCCGTGCCCCGAGATCACTGCCAGCCTGCCGGTCCCAGACGACAACCATGCACCTCCACTAGCGCCCCCGGGGATGCTGACTCTCTCCGATCCGGAGCTGACTCCTCTGGCGCACCTGCCCGGCCATCAGCATCCCGCCCCGCTGCCGTCTCCTCTGCACAGAGACCCCGTGCTCCAGCGGCCTCCATGCCTGTCCCTCCTGCAGGAGAGATGAGTTCCCAGCACGGACGGGGCTCCCGCCACGAACGCACCGCCACGGCTTGGCAGCAGCTGTGGTTAAGAGAGCTGACATCGATTGACTCCTTCGATGGCCTGGTGACCGTGACGGAGCACCTGACAGCCGACCTGGCAGCAAGCGACGGGCCAGATCGCCGCGGCAAATCACGACCCCCACGCCGACCCCCGTCACCTGAAATGACCGCCAGCTCCAGGGTGGGGAGACGAGGGGACGCTGGCCGCCAAGATGACCCGGTCGCCGCAACCCGCCTCCAAACGCTCTACCACACCAACCGCCCAAAGGCCGTGAGGGAGATCCTGGAAGGTGCCCCGTCTCACTGCACGATCCCCCCAGACGCACTTCACTCCTACTTCACCTCTGTGTTCGCAAAGGAACGTCCCCGAGAGGGGCCCCGCCCGGACTGTATCCCTCAGTTACCGAGACTAGAAGCCACTGACGACCTGGACAGGGACTTTACCCCGGAGGAGGTCCAGGTACGATTGTCCAGGACCACCAACACCGCCCCCGGGAGAGATGGCATCTGGTACCTCCAGCTAAAGAGACATGACCCTGGTTGCTTGGTGCTAGCCGCCCTCTTCACCGCCTGCAAGAGGTTACGGCGCATTCCTGACACCTGGAAAAGTTCGATGACCGTCTTGCTGTACAAGAAGGGCGACCGTATCGATCCAGAAAACTGGAGACCCATCTCGCTGGGCAACACTTTATACAAACTTTACGCCAGCTGCCTGGCGGCCAGGATCACTGACTGGGCTGTTCACGGTGGCGCCATCAGCTCCACCCAAAAAGGCTTCATGACCTGCGAGAGCTGCTACGAGCATAACTTCGTGCTCCAGGCAGCCCTCAGAGAGACAAGGAAATCCGGGGGACAATGCGCCATCGCCTGGTTGGACCTTGCAAACGCCTTCGACTCCGTCCCCCACCAACACATAGCAGACACCCTGACAGACTTTGGGGCCCCGGACGCCTTCCTCCACATCCTCCGGGATCTATACACAGACTGCACCACCACTATCCACGCCACCACTGTTTCGGTAACCGGGTTTGGTTCTTTAAAGGATTTGAAACCACAGAGAGAGGAATACTTCTTTTTAGGGTCAAACAAAGATTATTTATTTTTTCTATTTACTTTATAATCAATTTTCCATTTAAATCAATTCATTATTTTTGATTCTTTTAAGACAATATAATATACAAAGAAAAAGTAGAAAAACAGTACAGTTAAAAATAACAAGAAATAATAACTTCTCCTACTGATATACCCTCCTGAGTTACCTTTAAAAAATCTATGGAGTTAACAGTTATATAATACTCACATTAAGAAAGATAGAAGCATTGCTTAGATTCAGGAGATATTCTTTTCTTTATGTTTTTCCTTTCTTTGGATTTTTCGTTGCAACTTACGACCGGTATTCGTTCCCCTTTCGGAGCTTATTTGTTCCCCTTTCGGAGCTTATGTACGGCAGCGAGATTCAGCGCCGGGGAGGGAGCCCTGGTTGATCAGACCTGGCTTTTCGGATTCGCAACCCATCTGCTCGTGGTCTGTTTCAGCCCACCTTATATACCCTGTTTCGGTATTTTGGTACTCCTCCACTCGCCTGACAATTGCTGACGTTAGATTTTTGTTGTCTCATTCTGCCCTTACAAAAAACTTTCGTCTGCTCCATTTGGGGTAATCAGCACTTTGTTGCATACTGCTGTCTGAGTTACTTACTTCCCTAAAAGCGGGGTTATTGTTGGTCAACCAATCAAATTTTGTTTTTATTTTTATCTCCTGTATCTGAGAGTGCTGCCTTTCCTTTCCACTTAACAATTAAACTGGTGCTCATTTGACATATTCTGGGTAGGCCACAATACCTTCCTTTCACATCCCCCCGTGTCAAATGAGACACTTTAATTACAATAACTCTATTTCCCTCTGTGCTTGTGCATCTGTTATTTGCTCATTTTCTATTTGTTTTATTTTCATATATTTTATAGTTTGTTTTGGGGAGAATATTCCACACATATATATTATTCTTATCACAATTATTAATATTATTATTGCACAAACAATCCAAAACCATTTTCCTGATATCAACATGGATAAAAAGTTCCAAACACTTGCTCCCCATCCTATTGAACTTTCTATACCCTTATTAATTGTTCCATCCAAATCATTTAATATGTCCACAATTGTTATGGGTGATTCGTCCACATTCCTTACAGTTTGATTCTTGTTTGCTAGCTCAATAAATTTTCCATTTTTTAACAAAATGTTCCAATTTTGTTTCTCCACGTCCAGATTTATAACCTCTATTTTTTGTAAGTCCAGTTTTTGTATTGTGAAATGCTCCACTCGTAATATTACTTGGGCGTCTTGGAAAGTTTGTTTTGTTATGGCTTTCACTTCTCCTGTTAAAAATCGGATCCACAACACTGTATTTTGTTCAATAGTCTTATTGCCTTTTCCAGTGCAGTTGTATCCCATTTGTGTTAAGTTCCATAGTCCATTTACATTACAAAAAGGTACGGTGACATTCATTTTAACTGGTACAACATAACATTTATTATGCATTATCTTTTTGCTTAACAATTGCCAAATTGAGTCACTACAGTGACAAACAATTAAATGGGTCTGGTTAGAGCCTATGTATTCTTTACATTTGTTTGGTAACCAATTAATTTTACCCGTTAATGTGGACACAACTTTCTGTCCATTAAACAATGCTGGTTTACACATCCTGAACTTTTCTGAACTATTACACCAACGCTCAGGTGTAGTAACCATTCCTCTTCTCCATACTTCACTTGTTTCTTTATATCCTACTTGTTGGTACACCATTGCTTCCCATCCTATTTTAATTCTATGGGATGTTATTTCATGACTTATTTGTACTGTATTTGGTATTTTTACCAATGGTGCCCTTCCACTTATCCCTCTCTCATCTTCCTCAATTTTTTGCAATAATTTTTTTCTAAAACTACTACTACTATACAAACTTATACAATTTAGATTATTTAAATACATAGATATATTTTTACTCCATTCTTGTGTTTTATCAGCATTTGTATTAGATATGTTTACAGCTGTATTTACCCAATGTAATAATTTTGCCGTTTCAGCTTTCATGGTGACTATTATTTTTTTACTTAATGAATCAATTGCTAACAAATCTGGTTTTACATCCTCCTCCCATTGCCTTAATAATTTTTTGGTTGCCCATATATCCCATGCTCCTCTTTTCTTTCTTCGTGACCCCCATGTTGTGCAATTTATGCTATATTTTATATTCCTTCCTTCATTTTCATATGCTGGTTGCAATCTTATTATTACCCCTCCTGTTTCTGTTGATTGTAATTTTGAGGGGGGTATTACAACTGTTAATGTTGGAAGGGTTGTATTACTACCTGGTGTAGCTAAGGCTGTGGTTCCAGATAGTGGAATTGTTACAAATGTAGGTTGGATCCATGGGTCACATGTTTCTGTTGAGTTGCTAATATTAAGCCATACGCCATATAATGGTGTTAAGCTAAAGCCAAATACACCCAGGCTTGGGGCCTGTATGCTTATCATTGTATTGGGGGGAGTGCTATCATATGATTTGTTTACCCAATTGTTCATATTAGCTTTAATACTATACAAGCGGGACATATTCCAACTGGTATCATTTTCCTGAACTATAGCTAGAGTTTGATTTACCTCTTCTTTCCAGTGGGTGGTATATTTTATTTTACACACTTGCCACTGGGCTGGTTTGTTAGCTAATTTAGTTTGGGTATTGTTGTTATTTTTGACCCAGGTCCAGTTTTGTTGTAATGGATCATACTTACCATCTACGCTGGTCCATCCTGCACCATTAACGTGATTTTCAGTGATGATGAACAACCTGTAACATATAATCTTGCGTAACTGTTAATTTCATTCTCTACTACTTAGCCAATTATGGTGTGCTAATCCTTTTCTTGTTTTTGTTGTGATTACATAGGTGAATGGTAACTTTCCAGCTTCTATTACTGTTCCTTCCAATGCCACTCTTTTCTCCTTATCCTCCGTTGGCCATACAATCCATATTTTTTCTCCTTGCTTATAGGAGGGCTCCCAGTTTGGTTGCTGCTTAGGTTTTATATCTGGCCATCGGCTTGTATGTTCATTCACATTTAATAAAACTGTATCCAATACTAGGTGCCAACCTTTAAAGGTGCCATCCTTAGTTGCCATTTTTTTTCTAAGGCTTTTAGTATATGTTCTGCTTTTGTTTTTTTCAAAGGAATTACCATAGTACTCCGACTTCCCAAATCTACTACAATTACTCCCTTTGGGTATTGTTTAGCATTTGGTAATGGTCCTATTAAATCTATTTGCCAGTGGTTTCCTGGTTTATAATATTCTGGGTTATATGCACCATAGGCATATTTTAGCTGATTCATGCGTTTAGTATTGTGACAGATTTTACAGGCTTTATGTATTTTTTCATGTTCTTTTACTCCAATTATTGATTCTCCTCCTGTATATTGTCTTATCCATTCTCTTTCCTTTTGTATCCCAAAGTGGCCTGTACATTCATGTAACCATTTTATGAATGGATCCACTTCTCCTTTTTCTTTGGTTTTTTCTACTAACACTTCAAATTCTTGCAATTCTTTATCTAGTTGTTTGTGGTCAGGATTGTATCCTTCTTTATGGCTAGGGATATGTTTCACTGATGTGCCACTTACGTGATTTCTAATTATGGCCCATATTTCTCTCCACCCTGCATGTGTTTCAATGTCTGTATTCCCTTTTAACAGTGTCTTTATACAATACATACTATCTATGCCTAATTCCCATGGTTCGTTAGGGTGACTCTCTTGTGCATGTTGTAATCCTATTCTAACTCCTTCTACTTCTGCTTCTTGGGCATTCACTTTTTCCCCTAACACAATAAAGAACTGTATCTAATTCCTAACAGAAAACCAAATATGGCTTTTTCTTCCTTGTTTGGGTCTTTCCCCTTCTGCGGGGTTTGGAAACTTTCGCACGTTTTACGCGTGTCTCTCAGGGGTTCGTATGTTGGTGTTGGGGTATGTTTGCGTACTACTTCCAAATCATTTATAGTTTCCAATATTCCCCAAACACTACTCCCTGTTAGGGCTGTTAGCCACAATTTTAGGCTTTGGTTTCCTTCCTTATTTTCTACTCCTTGCCATACCATTTGTGCTGTTACTCTGTCCATTGTTATCAGACCTGGATCCCCTATATATTTAAATTGGTGAGGATCAGCTCTCTGTGCTGCTGTTAACTGGTCTTGGGCTGCTGTTGTGGGTTGGTAAAATAGGAAGGAAATTCCAACAGCTGCAGCTTTAACATCTTCCTTCGTTTTTATGCAACCCTCTGGTACAGCTCCTCCCTGCCCTGTAGCTGCTATTGATAAGGCTACTGCGGCTGGTAAAGTTAACGGCCATTCTTCATTCCCTATAGCTGAACTCATTTTCATCAGCCCTCCTGAATATCCGGGATTTCCTGTTAATATAGTTAGCTCTGGTTGTGAAATTAATTCATTCATATTTTCCATTACTAGCCTTCCTACCCACACTACTGGGTTCTCTCCCTGCCTCCTTCGGGTTCGACTTATTAAGTCATTCATTTCTATTCGGGATCTTTCCCTTGATTCCATAGTGGCTACAGGTGGAAGTCCTCCCCTCTGTTTATATATTATTTGTGTTATCGGATGAGCTTTGACCAAATCATCTCCAGCCTCAATCTTTTCTCCTATCTCCTTCTCACATTTACATTCCCCTGTGCATATTCCTTCCATTAACATATCCCATGGATATACACCTCTTTTTAATACTTTTTTCCTTTCTTCCTTTTGATTTTCCTCCATGACTGATTCAGGATAAGGAGGGGGTGGGGCTGTTGGTTTTATTATATCTTTTTTCCCATTATTTCCCTTTTTCTCTCTCTCCTGAGTTTCTTTTTTTAATAAGGCTTGTAGGGTATTTACTGTGCCTTCTAATTTAGTTATTGTATTTCCGGCTTTTTTCAACCAGTGCCAAAGTACACGGACCCCTTTATTTGGATCCCATTTGTCGGCAGTTAATTTTTTCTTTTCTCTAGCATATCTTATAAGGTCCTCTAGTACCTCTCCCATCAACTTGTCAGTTGTTTGACTTGGCAATTTTAATATTTCTGGGGTACCCCCATTTCGATACGGATCTGTCGTATCGGCTGTTCTTTCTAATATATTTTGCAGTTTTTTATAATCTGTTTCTTTAGATGGGGTTTTTTGTGTTACATCTGATAATGGTACTTTGCAATCTTTTAACTCCCATTTCGCTAGATCATTATTAGCCATTAAGCATCTCAACCCTGAACATGTTACATGTAGGGTATATGTATGATTTTCTTCCCCTATTGCTAGAACTGCTCCTATTTTGAGCATGTTTTCTTCACTCTCATCCTTATTATGATATAACCAGTGGTTGAGAGGTCCTATACCTTCTGTTTTGTTTAACCCATCAAAAGGGCATCCTCTGCTCTCATCAAATCCTGTTCGTGACGCCATTTCGGTAACCGGGTTTGGTTCTTTAAAGGATTTGAAACCACAGAGAGAGGAATACTTCTTTTTAGGGTCAAAAGAGAGAGACCGCACCCGTCGACATCCACCGTGGCGTTAAACAGGGCTGCCCCCTCAGTCAAATCATTTTTACTCTGGCCATGGAACCCATCCTGCGTGCCATCTCCCAGGGCCCGGACGGTCTGGACCTGCACGGCGTAAGGGTCGACGTCCTGGCCTACGCCGACGACCTGGTCCTGATCGCCGACAGCGCGGAGGGGTTGCAGCGGATGCTCCAGATCGCCGGCCGGGCCGCTGACTGGACGGGCCTTCGCTTTAACACCCGGAAATGCGCCTCCCTCCATGTCGACGGCAGCTTGAGAACCCTCACGAGGCCAACCACCTTCTCCATTCAAGAACAGTCCATGGCCTGCCTCCAAGAGGGCCAATTTTATCAACACCTGGGTACCCTGACAGGAGTACGGGTCGAGGCCACTCCAACAGACACCATCCACAAAATCCTGAGGGACGCAGAGCTGCTCGACCAATCTCTGCTCGCACTATGGCAGAAAATAGACGCACTTAACACTTTCCTGATCCCCTGCATCTCCTTCACCCTGAGAGGCTCCGCCGTCGCCAAGGTCCCCCTGAACAAAGCTGACAGAGCAATTAGAGTCCTTATCCGGAAGTGGCTCTACCTGCCTCAGAGGGCCTGCACGGACATTGTCTACATCCCCCACCGGCAGGGAGGCGCCAACGTTCCGCGCTTGGGGGACCTCTGCGATGTGGCCTCCATTACCCACGCCTTCCGCCTCCTGACCTGCCCGGATGTGAGAGTGCGCACCATCGCAGAAAACGCCCTGCACGATGTAGTGAGGACGAGGATTGCCAGGGACCCCACCGCTGCAGATATCGCCACCTACCTCAGCGGTTCCCTCGAAGGGGACTTCAGGAGGGACGGCGGTGACCTCTCCTCCTTATGGTCCCAGGCCCGCAACGCCACCCGCCGTCTGGGAAAAAGAATTGGCTGCCGCTGGGTCTGGAGCGAGGCCCGTACGGAGCTTAGCATAGTGCTCCCCCGCATCACCACACAAGGCCACACCACCGTCAACCAGGGCTATGCTGGAGAGGCTCCTGAAAGGGACCATCCGCCGCCACTATACAGATGCCATGGCTAAAAAACCGGACCAGGGTAAGGTGTTCGAGGTCACCAGCAAGCAAGAAGCCAGCAACCACTTCCTCCGGGCTGGCAACTTCACCCGTTTCGCTGACTGGCGCTTCATTCATCGAGCCTGCCTCAACTGCGTCCCCCTGAACGGCGCCATCCGCCACGGCACCAGGGACACGAGGTGCAGACGGTGCGGATACCCTCTGGAAACACTACCCCACATGCTTTGCGGCTGCACGTTGCATTCAGAGGCCTGGCGGCGGCGTCACGATGCCATTCAGAACCGCCTCGTGAAGGCTCTCCCGCCAGCCCTCGGAGCCGTAACTGTGGACTCCCCTATCCCTGGAACTAATAGCAGCCTGCAACCAGACGTGGTTGTCACGGACGATCAGTCCAAAAAAATTCTCTTAATTGATGTGACGGTGCCCTTCGAAAACCGCCTGGCCGCCTTCCGTGTCGCCCGGGAAAAGAAACTCCGTAAATACGTGCAATTGGCTGACAACCTGCGGTCCCGTGGCTACTCGGTGGCAGTCCATGCCCTGCTGGTGGGTGCTCTGGGCACCTGGGACCCGGAGAATGACGCGGTGCTGGAGGCCTGCGAGATCGGGCGTCGCTACGCCGGTCTGATGCGCAGGCTGATGGTATCCGACGCCATCAGGTGGTCCAGGGACATTTATACGGAGCACATCACCGATCACCGCCAGTATGACATCTAACCACCCGGCCCCCCTAACACCTCCAGTACACCTTGCCAGGCCTGCTCCCGGTCCTGCCAATGCTCGTATCCACCACGCTTCACCCTAACCTGCTCTCACCCTGCTCCCTAGGCCCTGGACCTGCCCAAGGCCTGCCTCTATGGCTAACCCTTAAACTACTATTAGCCTCCTTGCCCTCTGGCCCTGCCCGTGACCCCTTTCTGCCACCCATAGGTACGGTCTCCCGTACTAAACAGGGCCCCAACGAGCGCTATTGTCGCTTCCCTGGCCTTCCCCTGCATCCCTCCATAATCCAGGTGTTGGTACAAATAGGGCCCCCGACAGCTCCCTTGCTCAATCCCTCTACACACTTGTGGAGACTCATCTAGAAACCCCCTCAGCTTTCACGGAAGAACACTTAGTCTTCTAAAAGGCCTGTATTCTCTGCACACTCTGCAATTCTTAACCTTTCCTGTATGTATCTGGGACTGGAGAGGTTCCCTTGTCTCTCCATGATAACTCCAATGGTACTATCCACCCCGCAGTGCAACCCGCTCCAGCTCCCCAGATGTATTTTACTTGTTTACTTGTTTACTGTATTTTATTTGAAAACATTCACTCAATAAAACTCGTTTAATATGTCCCCGCTCGCCGCTATTCTGGGCTGCTAAGTCTGCCGCTCGGCTGGAGGCCAGCCCAGGCGCTCTTTGCTCTGCTCTCCTTTTCTTTTCTTTTCCCAGACTGCCGTGCTCAGTCGGCCTGAAGCAGAAGGAAGGAAGGAAGGAGTGTCTGCCCAGCCGAGGCCACGCCAAAGCCGCCGCTGCAAACACAGGCCAGCCAGCCAGCCAGCCGGCCGTGATGACGCCGGGCACAAGGAGCAGCTATGCAGATGAACGCAGGCCAGCCAACCCGGCCTGCCGCGGGGAGCGGCCTCAGCAAGGGCTGGCACCGGTCGCCGAGGGCGGGTTCCCAGGGGCGGTGGGCGTGCGTGGCGAGGGGGGAATGGCCGACGCAAGCTGTCGCTTTCCGGCTTTTTGGCTAAGATCAAGTGTAGAATTAGCGTAAACGTGCTCTCGGGAGCGCGAATCGCGGAAAGCTAGGAGGCCGGGTGGGTAGGCTGTATTGACGTCATAACGGGTCCCTAGTCAGTGCCCTGACGTTCGCGGGGCGTTTCGCCTGATTGCCCAACGCTCGGTCCCTGCCTGGAAGGGTCGAACATGCTCCTGGTCAAATAAATATCTGTTCTTATCAGTTTAATATCTGATATGATCTCTATCTGAGAACTTTATATTAAATGGATTTTTGGAACAGGGGGTCTGAACAGGAGCTTGCTCCGTCCACTCCACCATCGACCTGGTCCAACATGCTCCCGGTCAAATAAATATCTGTTCTTATCAGTTTAATATCTCATATGATCTCTATCTGAGATCTTTATATTAAATGGATTTTTGGAACAGGGGGTCTGAACAGGAGCTTGCTCTGTCCACTCCACCATCCACCTGGTCCAACATGCTCCCGGTCAAATAAATATCTGTTCTTATCAGTTTAATATCTGATATGATCTCTATCTGAGATCTTTATATTAAATGGATTTTTGGAACAGGGGGTCTGAACAGGAGCTTGCTCCGTCCACTCCACCATCGACCTGGTATTGCAGTACTTTCCGGAGCGGTGCACCTCCCGTCGGAGAACCCCTGTGCGGTGCCAAAAATAGACCTGAATGCCCCTTGTGGAAGGAGAGGGGAATAATTAAAAAAAAAGTGTGTATGTGAATAACAGTCCCCCGCCACCCAGAAAAATCTCTGCTCTGCGTCTGTGCCTGTGTGCCGGGGCCGGGGCCGCGCTGCGCTGCCCGTCTCCGGGGGAGGTCCTGGAAAACAAACAACAAGAAAAAGAAAGCAAAAACACTCACACACGCCCCCAAACGACCCCGCCGCAGGGTTTCTTTGCAAAGGCAGCGGAGGCAAGCCGCCGCTTTTTTTTTTTTTTTTTTTTTAAATTAATAAGCGTCCCAATACGAATCAGTGCAAACATTGGGAGTGCATGACTGACTGAAGGCCGGCGCGCGTCTTCTGCCTCTGGGGCGCGGGAGCGTCGGCTGCAGAGCCCTGGCAGCCAAAGGTGGCTCCGGAAGCCTGGCGAGACTTGTGGGCGAGACTTGTGGGAATGTCGTACATGGAGAAAAATGATATCCGGTATTGGCGGTACCTTACCTCCATGATCCCTCACTGCGAGAATTCCAGCAAACTGAAAGGTAGTTACCGCTATAGCACACAAACCACTTGTGCCTAGCTAGAAACCGCTAAGACAACGTGGCACTCGTGCTTCTGAGTCGCTTTTTAAGTCCATGTCTTGTACTGCCTCAGAAATGTGTGAAAAACCTGCCACATGTTCTCGAGGAGGAAACAAGGCTCTTGAACTAGATGATATGGCTGGGACTGTCGTACATGGAGAAAAATTATATCCGGCATTGGCGCTAACAGGAAAGCTTGCACCATACCTCCATGATCCCTCCATGCGAGAATTCCAGCAAACTGGATGGTAGTTACCGCTATAGGACAGAAACCACTTGTGCCTAGCTAGAAACACCTATGACACCGTGGCACTCTTGCTTCTGAGACGCTTTTGGAGTCCATGTCTTTTACTGCCTCTGAAACGTGTGAAAAACCTGCCACATGTTCTCGAAGAGGAAGCAAGGCTGTTGAACTAGACGATATGGCTGGGAATGTCGTACATGGAGAAAAATGATATCCGGTATTGGCGGTACCTTACCTCCATGATCCCTCATTGCGAGAATTCCAGCAAACTGAAAGGTAGTTACCGCTATGGGACAGAAACAACTTGTGCCTAGCTAGAAACCGCTAAGACAACGTGGCACTCGTGCTTCTGAGATGCTTTTTGAGTCCATGTCTTGTACTGCCTCTGAAATGTGTGAAAAACCTGCCACATGTTCTCGAGGCGGAAACAAGGGTGCTGCAGTAGATGATTTTGCTGGGACCGTCCTACATTCAGAAAAACGCTAAGGGCATTGGCCCTACCTGACCTCCATGAACCCGCATTGAGAGAATTCCAGCAAACTGGACGGTAGTTACCGCTATGGGACAGAAACCACTTGTGCCCAGCTTGAAACACTTAAGGCACCGCAGCACTCTTGCTTCTTAGACGCTTTTAGAGTCCATGCCTTGTACTGCCTCAGAAATGTGTGAAAAACCTGGTACATGTTCTTGAGGAGGAAACAAGGCTCTTGAACTAGATGATATGGCTGGGACTGTCGTACATCAAGAAAAATTATATCCGGTATTGGCGCTAACAGGAAGGTTTGCACCATACCTCCATGATCCCTCCTTGCGAGAATTCCAGCAAACTGGATGGTAGTTACCGCTATAGGACAGAAACCACTTGTGCCTAGCTAGAAACACCTAAGAAACCGTGGCACTCTTGCTTCTGAGACGCTTTTGGAGTCCATGTCTTTTACTGCCTCTGAAATGTGTGAAAAACCTGCCACATGTTCTCGAAGAGGAAGCAAGGCTGTTGAACTAGACGATATGGCTGGGAATGTCGTACATGGAGAAAAATGATATCCGGTATTGGCGGTACCTTACGTCCATGATCCCTTATTGCGAGAATTCCAGCAAACTGGATGGTAGTTACCGCTATGGGACAGAAACCACTTGTGCCTAGCTAGAAACACCTATGACACCGTGGCACTCTTGCTTCTGAGACGCTTTTGGAGCCCATGTCTTTTACTGCCTCTGAAATGTGTGAAAAACCTGCCACATGTTCTCGAAGAGGAAGCAAGGCTGTTGAACTAGACGATATAGCTGGGAATGTTGTACATGGAGAAAAATGATATCCGGTATTGGCGGTACCTTACCTCCATGATCCCTCATTGCGAGAATTCCAGCAAACTGAAAGGTAGTTACAGCTATGGGACAGAAACCCCTTGTGCCTAGCTAGAAATCGCTAAGACAACGTGGCACTCGTGCTTCTGAGACGCTTTTTGAGTCCATGTCTTGTACTGCCTCAGAAATGTGTGAAAAACCTGCCACATGTTCTCGAGGCGGAAACAAGGGTGCTGCAGTAGATGATTTTCCTGGGACCGTCCTACATGGAGAGAAATGATATCGGGTGTTGGCGGTACCTTACCTCCATGATCCCGCCTTGCGACAATTCCAGCAAACTGAAAGGTAGTTACCGCTATGTAACAGAAACCACTTGTGCCCAGCCTGAAACACTTAAGGCACCGCAGCACTCTTGCTTCTTAGACGCTTTTAGAGATCTTACCTTGTACTGCCTCAGGAATGTGTGAAAAACCTGCCACATGTTCTTGAGGAGGAAACAAGGCTCTTGAACTAGATGATATGGCTGGGACTGTCGTACATGCGGAAAAATTATATCCGGCATTGGCGCTAACAGGAAAGTTTGCACCAGTCCTCCATGATGCCTCATTGCGAGAATTCCAGCAAACTGGATGGTAGTTACCGCTATAGGACAGAAACCACTTGTGCCTAGCAAGAAACACCTAAGACACCATGGCACTCTTGCTTTTGAGAGGCTTTTGGAGTCCATGTCTTTTACTGCCTCTGAAATATGTGAATAACCTGCCACATGTTCTCGAAGAGGAAGCAAGGCTGTTGAACTAGACGATATAGCTGGGAATGTCGTACATTGAGAAAAATGATACCGGGTATTGGCGGTACCTTACCTCCATGATCCCTCATTGCGAGAATTCCAGCAAACTGGATGGTAGTTACTGCTATGGGACAGAAACCACTTGTGCCTAGCTAGAAACACCTATGACACCGTGGCACTCGTGCTTTTGAGTCCATGTCTTGTACTGCCTCAGAAATGTGTGAAAAACCTGCCACATGTTCTCGAGGCGGAAACAAGGGTGCTGCAGTAGATGATTTTGCTGGGACCGTCCTACATGCAGAAAAACGCTACCGGCATTGGCCCTACCTGACCTCCATGATCCCTCATTGCGAGAATTCCAGCAAACTGAAAGGTAGTTACCGCTATGGGACAGAAACCACTTGGCCTAGCTAGAAACAGCTAAGACAACATGGCACTCGTGCTTCTGAGACGCTTTTTGAGTCCATGTCTTTTACTGCCTCAGAAATGTGTGAAAAACCTGCCACATGTTCTCGAGGCGGAAACAAGGGTGCTGCAGTAGAAGATTTTGCTGGGACCGTCCTACATGCAGAAAAACGCTACCGGCATTCTCCCTACCTAACCTCCATGATCCCTCATTGCGAGAATTCCAGCAAACTGGACGGTAGTTACCGCTATAGGACAGAAACCACTTGTGCCTAGCTAGAAACACCAAAGACACCGTGGCACTCTTGCTTCTGAGACGCTTTTGGAGTCCGTGTCTTTTACTTCCTCTGAAATGTGTGAAAAACCTGCCACATGTTCTCGAAGAGGAAGCAAGGCTGTTGAACTAGACGATATGGCTGGGAATGTCGTACATGGAGAAAAATGATATCCGGTATTGGCGGTACCTTACCTCCATGATCCCTCATTGCGTGAATTCCTGCAAACTGTAATATAGTTACCGCTATGGGAGAGAAACCACTTGTGCCTAGCTAGAAATCGCTAAGACAACGTGGCACTCGTGCTTCTGAGACGCTTTTTGAGTCCATGTCTTGTACTGCCTCTGAAATGTGTGAAAAACCTGCCACATGTTCTCGAGGCGGAAACAAGGGTGCTGCAGTAGATGATTTTGCTGGGACCGTCCTACATTCAGAAAAACGCTAAGGGCATTGGCCCTACCTGACCTCCATGAACCCGCATTGCGAGAATTCCAGCAAATGGACGGTAGTTACCGCTATGGGACAGAAACCACTTGTGCCCAGCTTGAAATACTTAAGGCACCGCAGCACTCTTGCTTCTTAGACCCTTTTAGAGTCCATGCCTTGTACTGCCTCAGAAATGTGTGAAAAACCTGGTACATGTTCCTGAGGAGGAAACAAGGCTCTTGAACTAGATGATATGGCTGGGACTGTCGTACATGGAGAAAAATTATATCCGGTATTGGCGCTAACAGGAAAGCTTGCACCATACCTCCATGATCCCTCCATGCGAGAATTCCAGCAAACTGGATGGTAGTTACCGCTATGGGACATAAACCACTTGTGCCTAGCGAGAAACACCTAAGACACCGTGGCACTCTTGCTTCTGAGACGCTTTTGGAGTCCATGTCTTTTACTGCCTTTGAAATGTGTGAAAAACCTGCCACATGTTCTCGAAGAGGAAGCAAGGCTGTTGAACTAGACGATATGACTGGGAATGTCGTACATGGAGAAAAATGATATCCGGTATTGGCAGTACCTTACCTCCATGATCCCTCATTGCGAGAATTCCAGCAAACTGAAAGGTAGTTACCGCTATGGGACAGAAACCCCTTGTGCCTAGCTAGAACTCGCTAAGACATCGTGGCACTCGTGCTTCTGAGACGCTTTTTGAGTCCATGTCTTGTACTGCCTCAGAAATGTGTGAAAAACCTGCCACATGTTCTCGAGGCGGAAACAAGGGTGCTGCAGTAGATGATTTTGCTGGGACCGTCCTACATGCAGAAAAACGCTATGGGCTTTGGCCCTACCTGACCTCCATGATCCCGCCTTGCGAGAATTCCAGCAAACTGGACGTTAGTTACCGCTATGGAACAGAAACCACTTGTGCCCAGCCTGAAACACTTAAGGCACCGCAGCACTCTTGCTTCTTAGACGCTTTTAGAGTCCTTACCTTGTACTGCCTCAGGAATGTGTGAAAAACCTGCCACATGTTCTTGAGGAGGAAACAAGGCTCTTGAACTAGATGATATGGCTGGGACTGTCGTACATGCGGAAAAATTATATCCGGCATTGACGCTAACAGGAAAGTTTGCACCAGTCCTCCATGATGCCTCATTGCGAGAATTCCAGCAAACTGGATGGTAGTTACCACTATAGGACAGAAACCACTTGTGCCTAGCAAGAAACACCTAAGACACCATGGCACTCTTGCTTTTGAGAGGCTTTTGGAGTCCATGTCTTTTACTGCCTCTGAAATATGTGAAAAACCTGCCACATGTTCTCGAAGAGGAAGCAAGGCTGTTGAACTAGACGATATAGCTGGGAATGTCGTACATTAAGAAAAATGATATCGGGTATTGGCGGTACCTTACCTCCATGATCCCTCATTGCGAGAATTCCAGCAAACTGGATGGTAGTTACTGCTATGGGACAGAAACCACTTGTGCCTAGCTAGAAACACCTATGACACCGTGGCACTCGTGCTTTTGAGTCCATGTCTTGTACTGCCTCAGAAATGTGTGAAAAACCTGCCACATGTTCTCAAGGCGGAAACAAGGGTGCTGCAGTAGATGATTTTGCTGGGACCGTCCTACATGCAGAAAAACGCTACCGGCATTCGCCCTACCTGACCTCTATGATCCCTCATTGCGAGAATTCCAGCAAACTGAACGGTAGTTACCGCTATGGGACAGAAACCACTTGTGCCTAGCTAGAAACCGCTAAGACAACGTGGCACTTGTGCTTATGAGACGCTTTTTGAGTCCATGTCTTGTACTGCCTCAGAAATGTGTGAAAAACCTGCCACATGTTCTCGAGGCGGAAACAAGGGTGCTGCAGTAGAAGATTTTGCTGGGACCGTCCTACATGCAGAAAAACGCTACCGGCATTCTCCCTACCTAACCTCCATGATCCCTCATTGCGAGAATTCCAGCAAACTGGACGGTAGTTACCGCTATAGGACAGAAACCACTTGTGCCTAGCTAGAAACACCTAAGGCACCGTGGTACTCTTGGTTCTGAGACGCTTTTGGAGTCCGTGTCTTTTTCTGCCTCTGAAATGTGTGAAAAACCTGCCACATGTTCTCGAAGAGGAAGCAAGGCTGTTGAACTAGACGATATAGCTGGGAATGTCGTACATGGAGAAAAATGATATCCGGTATTGGTGGTACCTTACCTCCATGATCCCTCATTGCGAGAATTCCAGCAAACTGTAATATAGTTACCGCTATGGGACAGAAACCACTTGTGCCTAGCTAGAAATCGCTAAGACAACGTGGCACTCGTGCTTCTGAGACGCTTTTTGAGTCCATGTCTTGTACTGCCTCAGAAATGTGTGAAAAACCTGCCACATGTTTTCGAGGCGGAAACAAGGGTGCTGCAGTAGATGATTTTGCTGGGACCGTCCTACATGCAGAAAAACGCTACCGGAATTGGCCCTACCTGACCTCCATGATCCCGCCTTGCGAGAATTCCAGCAAACTGGACATTAGTTACCGCTATGGGACAGAAACCACTTGTCCCCAGCTTGAAACACTTAAGGCACCGCAGCACTCTTGCTTCTTAGACGCTTTTAGAGTCCATGCCTTGTACTGCCTCAGGAATGTGTGAAAAACCTGCCACATGTTCTTGAGGAGGAAACAAGGCTCTTGAACTAGATGATATGGCTGGGACTGTCGTACATGGGGAAAAATTTATCCGGCATTGGCGCTAACAGGAAAGTTTGCACCAGTCCTCCATGATGCCTCATCGCGAGAATTCCAGCAAACTGGATGGTAGTACCGCTATAGGACAGAAACCACTTGTGCCTAGCAAGAAACACCTAAGACACCGTGGCGCTCTTGCTTTTGAGAGGCTTTTGGAGTCCATGTCTTTTACTGCCTCTGAAATATGTGAAAAACCTGCCACATGTTCTCGAAGAGGAAGCAAGGCTGTTGAACTAGACGATATAGCTGGGAATGTCGTACATGGAGAAAAATGATATCGGGTATTGGCGGTACCTTACCTCCATGAGCCCTCATTGCGAGAATTCCAGCAAACTGGACGGTAATTACCGCTACGGGACAGAAACCACTTGTGCCTAGCTAGAAACAGCTAAGACAACGTGGCACTCGTGCTTCTGAGACGCTTTTTGAGTCCATGTCCTGCACTGCTTCAGCAATGTGTGAAAAACCTGCCACATGTTCTCGAGGCGGAAACAATGGTGCTGCAGTAGATGATTTTGCTGGGACCGTCCTACATGCAAAACAACGCTACCGGCATTTGCCCCAGCTGACCTCCATAATCCCGCATTGCGAGAATTCCAGCAAACTGGACGGTAGTTAACGCTATGGGACAGAAACCACTTGTGCCTAGCTAGAAACACCTAAGACACCGTGGCACTCGTGCTTCTGAGACGCTGTTTTAGTCCATGTCTTGTACTGCCTCAGAAATGTGTGAAAAACCTGCCACATGTTCTCGAAGAGGAAGCAACGCTGTTGAACTAGACGATATGGCTGGGACTGTCGTACATGGAGAAAAATGATATCGGGTATTGGCGGTACCTTACCTCCATGATCCCGCCTTGCGAGAATTCCAGCAAACTGAAAGGTAGTTACCGCTATGGGACAGAAAGCACTTGTGCCTAGCTTGAAACTCTTAAGGCACCGTAGCACTCTTGCTTCTTAGACGCTTTTAGAGTCCATGCCTTTTACTGCCTCAGAAATGTGTGAAAAACCTGCCACATGTTCTTGAGGAGGAAACAAGGCTCTTGAACTAGATGATATGGCTGGGACTGTCGTACATGAAGAAAAATTATATCCGTCATTGGCGCTAACAGGAAAGTTTGCACCAGACCTCCATGATGCCTCTTTGCGAGAATTCCAGCAATCTGGATGGGAGTTACCGCTATGGGACAGAAACCACTTGTGCCTAGCTAGAAACCGCTAAGATAACGTGGCACTCGTGCTTTTGAGTCCATGTCTTGTACTGCCTCAGAAATGTTTGAAAAACCTGCCACATGGTCTCGAGGCGGAAACAAGGGTGCTGCAGTAGATGATTTTGCTGGGACCGTCCTACATGCAGAAAAACGCTACCGGCATTGGCCCTACCTGACCTCCATGATCCCTCATTGGGAGAATTCCAGCAAACTGAAAGGTAGTTACCGCTATGGGACAGAAACCACTTGTGCCTAGCTAGAAACCACTAAGACAACGTGGCACTCGTGCTTCTGAGACGCTTTTTGAGTCCATGTCTTGTACTGCCTCAGAAATGTGTGAAAAACCTGCCACATGTTCTCGAGGCGGAAACAAGGGTGCTGCAGTAGATGATTTTGCTGGGACCGTCCTACATGCAGAAAAACGCTACCGGAATTGGCCCTACCTGACCTCCATGATCCCGCCTTGCGAGAAGTCCAGCAAACTGGACGTTAGTTACCGCTATGGGACAGAAACCACTTGTGCCCAGCTTGAAACACTTAAGGCACCGCAGCACTCTTGCTTCTTAGACGCTTTTAGAGTCCATGCCTTGTACTGCCTCAGGAATGTGTGAAAAACCTGCCACATGTTCTTGAGGAGGAAACAAGGCTCTTGAACTAGATGATATGGCTGGGACTGTCGTACATGGGGAAAAATTTATCCGGCATTGGCGCTAACAGTAAAGTTTGCACCAGTCCTCCATGATGCCTCATCGCGAGAATTCCAGCAAACTGGATGGTAGTACCGCTATAGGACAGAAACCACTTGTGCCTAGCAAGAAACACCTAAGACACCGTGGCGCTCTTGCTTTTGAGAGGCTTTTGGAGTCCATGTCTTTTACTGCCTCTGAAATATGTGAAAAACCTGCCACATGTTCTCGAAGAGGAAGCAAGGCTGTTGAACTTGACGATATAGCTGGGAATGTCGTACATGGAGAAAAATGATATCCGGTATTGGTGGTACCTTACCTCCATGATCCCTCATTGCGAGAATTCCAGCAAACTGTAATATAGTTACCGCTATGGTACAGAAACCACTTGTGCCTAGCTAGAAATCGCTAAGACAACGTGGCGCTCGTGCTTCGGAGACGCTTTTTGAGTCCATGTCTTGTACTGCCTCAGAAATGTGTGAAAAACCTGCCACATGTTCTCGAGGCGGAAACAAGGGTGCTGCAGTAGATGATTTTGCTGGGACCGTCCTACATGCAGAAAAACGCTACCGGCATTGGCCCTACCTGACCTACATGATCCCGCCTTGCGACAATTCCAGCAAACTGGACGTTAGTAACCGCTATGGGACAGAAACCACTTGTGCCTAGCTAGAAACCGCTAAGATAACGTGGAACTCGTGCTTTTGAGTCCATGTCTTGTACTGCCTCAGAAATGTGTGAAAAACCTGCCACATGTTCTCGAGGCGGAAACAAGGGTGCTGCAGTAGATGATTTTGCTGGGACCGTCTTACATGCAGAAAAACGCTACCGGCATTGGCCCTACCTGACCTCTATGATCCCTCATTGCGAGAATTCCAGCAAACTGGACGGTAGTTACCGCTATGGGACAGAAACCACTTGTGCCTAGCTAGAAACACCTAAGACACCGTGGCACTCGTGCTTCTGAGACGCTTTTTTAGTCCATGTCTTGTACTGCCTCAAAAAAATGTGAAAAACCTGCCACATGTTCTCGAAGAGGAAGCAACGCTGTTGAACTAGACGATATGGCTGGGACTGTCGTACATGGAGAAAAATGATATCGGGTATTGGCGGTACCTTACCTCCATGATCCCTCATTGCGAGAATTCCAGCAAACTGAAAGGTAGTTACCGCTATGGGACAGAAAGCACTTGTGCCTAACTTGAAACACTTTAAGGCACCGTAGCACTCTTGCTTCTTAGACGCTTTTAGAGTCCATGCCTTTCACTGCCTCAGAAATGTGTGAAAAACCTGCCACATGTTCTTGAGGAGGAAACAAGGCTCTTGAACTAGATGATATGGCTGGGACTGTCGTACATGAAGAAAAATGATATCCGTCATTGGCGCTAACAGGAAAGTTTGCACCAGACCTCCATGATGCCTCTTTGCGAGAATTCCAGCAATCTGGATGGTAGTTACCGCTATGGGACAGAAACCACTTGTGCCTAGCTAGAAACCGCTAAGATAACGTGGCACTCGTGCTTTTGAGTCCATGTCTTGTACTGCCTCAGAAATGTGTGAAAAACCTGCCACATGGTCTCGAGGCGGAAACAAGGGTGCTGCAGTAGATGATTTTGCTGGGACCGTCCTACATGCAGAAAAACGCTACCGGCATTGGCCCTACCTGACCTCCATGATCCCTCATTGCGAGAATTCCAGCAAACTGAAAGGTAGTTACCGCTATGGGACAGAAACCACTTGTGCCTAGCTAGAAACCGCTAAGACAACGTGGCACTCGTGCTTCTGAGACGCTTTTTGAGTCCATGTCTTGTACTGCCTCAGAAATGTGTGAAAAACCTGCCACATGTTCTCGAGGCGGAAACAAGGGTGCTGCAGTAGAAGATTTTGCTGGGACCGTCCTACATGCAGAAAAACGCTACCGGCATTCTCCCTACCTAACCTCCATGATCCCTCATTGCGAGAATTCCAGGAAAATGGACGGTAGTTACCGCTATAGGACAGAAACCACTTGTGCCTAGCTAGAAACACCTAAGGCACCGTGGCGCTCTTGCTTCTGAGACGCTTATGGAGTCCGTGTCTTTTACTGCCTCTGAAATGTGTGAAAAACCTGCCACATGTTCTCGAAGAGGAAGCAAGGCTGTTGAACTAGACGATATGGCTGGGAATGTCGTACATGGAGAAAAATGATATCCGGTATTGGTGGTACCTTACCTCCATGATCCCTCATTGCGAGACTTCCAGCAAACTGTAATATAGTTACCGCTATGGGACAGAAACCACTTGTGCCTAGCTAGAAATCGCTAAGACAACGTGGCACTCGTGCTTCTGAGACGCTTTTTGAGTCCATGTCTTGTACTGCCTCAGAAATGTGTGAAAAACCTGCCACATGTTCTCGAGGCGGAAACAAGGGTGCTGCAGTAGATGATTTTGCTGGGACCGTCCTACATGCAGAAAAACGCTACCGGAATTGGCTCTACCTGACCTCCATGATCCCGCCTTGCGAGAATTCCAGCAAACTGGACGTTAGTTACCGCTATGGGACAGAAACCACTTGTGCCTACCTAGAAATCGCTAAGACAACGTGGCACTCGTGCTTCTGAGAAGATTTTGAGTCCATATCTTGTACTGCCTCAGAGATGTGTGAAAAACCTGCCACATGTTCTTGAGGGGGAAACAAGGCTCTTGAACTAGATGATATGGCTGGGACTGTCGTACATGAAGAAAAACGCTTCCGGCAAACGCCCTACCTGACTTCCATGATCCCTCATTGCGAGAATTCCAGCAAACTGAAAGGTAGTTACCGCTATGGGACAGAAACCACGTGTGCCTAGCTAGAAACCGCGAAGAGAACGTGGCACTTGTGCTTCTGAGACGCTTTTTGAGTCCATGTCTTGTACTGCCTCAGAAATGTGTGAAAAACCTGCCACATGTTCTCGAGGCGTAAACAAGGGTGCTGCAGTAGATGATTTTCCTGGGACCGTCCTACATGCAGAAAAACGCTACCGGCATTGGCCCTACCTGACCTCTATGATCCCTCATTGCGAGAATTCCAGCAAACTGAAAGGTAGTTATTGCTATGGGACAGAAACCACTTGTGCCTAGCTAGAAACCGCTAAGACAACGTGGCACTCGTGCTTCTGAGACGCTTTTTGAGTCCATGTCTTGTACTGCCTCAGAAATGTGTGAAAAACCTGCCACATGTTCTCGAGACGGAAACAAGGGTGCTGCAGTAGATGATTTTGCTGGGACCGTCCTACATGCAAAACAACGCTACCGGCATTTGCCCTAGCTGACCTCCATAATCCCGCATTGCGAGAATTCCAGCAAACTGGACGGTAGTTACCGCTATGGGACAGAAACCACTTGTGCCTAGCTAGAAACACCTAAGACACCGTGGCACTCGTGCTTCTGAGACGCTTTTTTAGTCCATGTCTTGTACTGCCTCAGAAATGTGTGAAAAACCTGCCACATGTTCTCGAAGAGGAAGCAACGCTGTTGAACTAGACGATATGGCTGGGACTGTCGTACATGGAGAAAAATGATATCGGGTATTGGCGGTACCTTACCTCCATGATCCCTCATTGCGAGAATTCCAGCAAACTGAAAGGTAGTTACCGCTATGGGACAGAAAGCACTTGTGCCTAGCTTGAAACTCTTAAGGCACCGTAGCACTCTTGCTTCTTAGACGCTTTTAGAGTCCATGCCTTTTACTGCCTCAGAAATGTGTGAAAAACCTGCCACATGTTCTTGAGGAGGAAACAAGGCTCTTGAACTAGATGATATGGCTGGGACTGTCGTACATGAAGAAAAATGATATCCGCCATTGGCGCTAACAGGAAAGTTTGCACCAGACCTCCATGATGCCTCTTTGCGAGAATTCCAGCAATCTGGATGGTAGTTACCGCTATGGGACAGAAACCACTTGTGCCTAGCTAGAAACCGCTAAGATAACGTGGCACTCGTGCTTTTGAGTCCATGTCTTGTACTGCCTCAGAAATGTGTGAAAAACCTGCCACATGGTCTCGAGGCGGAAACAAGGGTGCTGCAGTAGATGATTTTGCTGGGACCGTCCTACATGCAGAAAAACGCTACCGGCATTGGCCCTACCTGACCTCCATGATCCCTCATTGCGAGAATTCCAGGAAAATGGACGGTGGTTACCGCTATAGGACAGAAACCACTTGTGCCTAGCTAGAAACACCTAAGGCACCGTGGCACTCTTGCTTCTGAGACGCTTTTGGAGTCCGTGTCTTTTACTGCCTCTGAAATGTGTGAAAAACCTGCCACATGTTCTCGAAGAGGAAGCAAGGCTGTTGAACTAGACGATATGGCTGGGAATGTCGTACATGGAGAAAAATGATATCCGGTATTGGTGGTACCTTACCTCCATGATCCCTCATTGCGAGACTTCCAGCAAACTGTAATATAGTTACCGCTATGGGACAGAAACCACTTGTGCCTAGCTAGAAATCGCTAAGACAACGTGGCACTCGTGCTTCTGAGACGCTTTTTGAGTCCATGTCTTGTACTGCCTCAGAAATGTGTGAAAAACCTGCCACATGTTCTCGAGGTGGAAACAAGGGTGCTGCAGTAGATGATTTTGCTGGGTCCGTCCTACATGCAGAAAAACGCTACCGGAATTGGCTCTACCTAACCTCCATGATCCCTCATTGCGAGAATTCCAGCAAACTGGACGGTAGTTTCCGCTACAGGACAGAAACCACTTGTCCCTAGCTAGAAACCGCTAAGATAACGTGGCACTCGTGCTTTTGAGTCCATGTCTTGTACTGCCTCAGAAATGTGTGAAAACCCTGCCACATGTTCTCGAGGCGGAAACAAGGGTGCTGCAGTAGATGATTTTGCTGGGACCGTCCTACATGCAGAAAAACGCTACCGGCATTGGCCCTACCTGATCTCCATGATCCCTCATTGCGAGAATTCCAGGAAACTGGACGGTAGTTACCGCTATGGGACAGAAACTACTTGTGCCTAGCTAGAAACCGCTAAGATAACGTGGCACTCGTGCTTTTGAGTCCATGTCTTGTACTGCCTCAGAAATGTGTGAAAAACCTGCCACATGTTCTCGAGGCGGAAACAAGGGTGCTGCAGTAGAAGATTTTGCTGGGACCGTCCTACATGCAGAAAAACGCTACCGGCATTCTCCCTACCTAACCTCCATGATCCCTCATTGCGAGAATTCCAGCAAACTGGACGGTAGTTACCGCTATGGGACAGAAACCACTTGTGCCTAGCTAGAAACACCTAAGACACAGTGGCAATCTTGCTTCTGAGACGCTTTTTGAGTCCATGTCCTACACTGCCTCAACAATGTGAGAAAAACCTGCCACATGTTCTCGATGAGGAAGCAAGGCTGTTGAACTAGACGATATAGCTGGGAATGTCGTACATTGAGAAAAATGATATCCGGTATTGGTGGTACCTTACCTCCATGATCCCTCATTGCGAGAATTGCATCAAACTGAAAGGTAGTTACCGCTATGGGACAGAAACCACTTGTGCCTAGCTAGAAACCGCTAAGACAACGTGGCACGCGTGCTTCTGAGACGCTTTTTGAGTCCATGTCTTGTACTGCCTCAGAAATGTGTGAAAAACCTGCCACATGTTCTCGAGGCGGAAACAAGGGTGCTGCAGTAGAAGATTTTGCTGGGACCCTCCTACATGCAGAAAAACGCTACCGGCATTCTCCCTACCTAACCTCCATGATCCCTCATTGCGAGAATTCCAGCAAACTGGACGGTAGTTACCGCTATAGGACAGAAACCACTTGTGCCTAGCGAGAAACCGCTAAGATTACGTGGCACTCGTGCTTTTGAGTCGATGTCTTGTACTGCCTCAGAGATGTGTGAAAAACCTGCCACATGTTCTCGAGGCGGAAACAAGGGTGCTGCAGTAGAAGATTTTGCTGGGACCGTCCTACATGCAGGAAAACGCTACCGGCATTGGCCCTACCTGACCTCTATGATCCCGCCTTGCGAGAATTCCAGCAAACTGGACGTTAGTTACCGCTATGGGACAGAAACCACTTGTTCCCAGCTTGAAACACTTAAGGCACCGCAGCACTCTTGCTTCTTAGACGCTTTTGGAGTCCATGGCTTTTTCTACCTCAGAAATGTGTGAAAAACCTGCCACATGTTCTTGAGGAGGAAACAAGGCTCTTGAACTAGATGATATGGCTGGGACTGTCGTACATCAAGAAAAATTATATCCGTCATTGGCGCTAACAGGAAAGTTTGCACCATACCTCCATGATCCCTCATTGCGAGAATTCCAACAAACTGAAAGGTAGTTACCGCTATGGGACAGAAACCACTTGTGCCTAGCTAGAAACAGCTAAGACAACGTGGCACTCGTGCTTCTGAGACGCTTTTGGAGTCCATGTCTTGTACTGCCTCTGAAATGTGTGAAAAACCTGCCAGATGTTCTCGAAGAGGAAGCATGGCTGCTGAACTAGACGATATAGCTGGGAATGTCGTACATTGAGAAAAATGATATCTGGTATTGGCGGTACCCTACCTCCATGATCCCTCATTGCGAGAATTCCAGCAAACTGAAAGGTAGTTACCGCTATGGGACAGAAAGCACTTGTGCCTAGCTTGAAACACTTTAAGGCACCGTAGCACTCTTGCTTCTTAGACGCTTTTAGAGTCCATGCCTTTTACTGCCTCAGAAATGTGTGAAAAACCTGCCACATGTTCTTGAGGAGGAAACAAGGCTCTTGAACTAGATGATATGGCTGGGACTGTCGTACATGAAGAAAAATTATATCCGTCATAGGCGCTAACAGGAAAGTTTGCACCAGACCTCCATGATGCCTCTTTGCGAGAATTCCAGCAATCTGGATGGTAGTTACCGCTATGGGACAGAAACCACTTGTGCCTAGCTAGAAACCGCTAAGATAACGTGGCACTCGTGCTTTTGAGTCCATGTCTTGTACTGCCTCAGAAATGTGTGAAAAACCTGCCACATGGTCTCGAGGCGGAAACAAGGGTGCTGCAGTAGATGATTTTGCTGGGACCGTCCTACATGCAGAAAAACGCTACCGGCATTGGCCCTACCTGACCTCCATGATCCCGCCTTGCGAGAATTCCAGCAAACTGGACGTTAGTTACCGCTATGTGAGAGAAACCACTTGTGCCTAGCTAGAAATCGCTAAGACAACGTGGCACTCGTGCTTCTGAGACGCTTTTTGAGTCCATGTCTTGTACTGCCTCAGAGATGTGTGAAAAACCTGCCACATGTTCTTGAGGGGGAAACAAGGCTCTTGAACTAGATGATATGGCTGGGACTGTCGTACATGAAGAAAAACGCTACCGGCATTGGCCCTACCTGACTTCCATGATCCCTCATTGCGAGAATTCCAGCAAACTGAAAGGTAGTTACCGCTATGGGACAGAAACCACGTGTGCCTAGCTAGAAACCGCGAAGACAACGTGGCACTCGTGCTTCTGAGACGCTTTTTGAGTCCATGTCTTGTACTGCCTCAGAAATGTGTGAAAAACCTGCCACATGTTCTCGAGGCGGAAACAAGGGTGCTGCAGTAGATGATTTTGCTGGGACCGTCCTACATGCAGAAAAACGCTACCGGCATTGGCCCTACCTGACCTCCATGATCCCTCATTGCGAGAATTCAAGCAAACTGAAAGATAGTTACCGCTATGGGACAGAAACCACTTGTGCCTAGCTAGAAACCGCTAAGACAACGTGGCACTCGTGCTTCTGAGACGCTTTTTGAGTCCATGTCTTGTACTGCCTCAGAAATGTGTGAAAAACCTGCCACATGTTCTCGAGGCGGAAACAAGGGTGCTGCAGTAGATGATTTTGCTGGGACCGTCCTACATGCAGAAAAACGCTACCGGCATTGGCCCTACCTTACCTCCATGATCCCTCATTGCTAGAATTCGAGCAAACTGAAAGGTAGTTACCGCTATGGGACAGAAACCACTTGTGCGTAGCTAGAAACCGCTAAGACAACGTGGCACGCGTGCTTCTGAGACGCTTTTTGAGTCCATGTCTTGTACTGCCTCAGAGATGTGTGAAAAACCTGCCACATGTTCTCGAGGCGAAAACAAGGGTGCTGCAGTAGAAGATTTTGCTGGGACCGTCCTACATGCAGAAAAACGCTACCGGCATTGGCCCTACCTGACCTCCATGATCCCTCATTGCGAGAATTCCAGCAAACTGAAAGGTAGTTACCGCTATAGGACAGAAACCACTTGTGCCTAGCTAGAAAAACCTAAGGCACCGTGGCACTCTTGCTTCTGAGACGCTTTTGGAGTCCGTGTCTTTTACTGCCTCTGAAATGTGTGAAAAACCTGCCACATGTTCTCGAAGAGGAAGCAAGGCTGTTGAACTAGACGATATGGCTGGGAATGTCGTACATGGAGAAAAATGATATCCGGTATTGGTGGTACCTTACCTCCATGATCCCTCATTGCGAGAATTCCAGCAAACTGTAATATAGTTACCGCTATGGGACAGAAACCACTTGTGCCTAGCTAGAAATCGCTAAGACAACGTGGCACTCGTGCTTCTGAGACTCTTTTTGAGTCCATGTCTTGTACTGCCTCAGAAATGTGTGAAAAACCTGCCACATGTTCTCGAGGCTGAAACAAGGGTGCTGCAGTAGATGATTTTGCTGGGACCGTCCTACATGCAGAAAAACGCTACCGGCATTGGCCCTACCTGACCTCCATGATCCCGCCTTGCGAGAATTCCAGCAAACTGGACGTTAGTTACCGCTATGGGACAGAAACCACTTGTGCCCAGCTTGAAACACTTAAGGCACCGCAGCACTCTTGCTTCTTAGACGCTTTTGGAGTCCATGGCTTTTACTACCTCAGAAATGTGTGAAAAACCTGCCACATGTTCTTGAGGAGGAAACCAGGCTCTTGAACTAGATGATATGGCTGGGACTGTCGTACATCAAGAAAAATTATATCCGTCATTGGCGCTAACAGGAAAGTTTGCACCATACCTCCATGATCCATCATTGCGAGAATTCCAACAAACTGAAAGGTAGTTACCGCTATGGGACAGAAACCACTTGTGCCTAGCAAGAAACACCTAAGACACCGTGGCACTCTTGCTTTTGAGAGGCTTTTGGAGTCCATGTCTTTTACTGCCTCTGAAATGTGTGAAAAATGCCACATGTTCTCGAAGAGGAAGCAAGGCTGTTGAACTAGACGTTATAGCTGGGAATGTCGTACATGGAGAAAAATGATATCCGGTATTGGCGGTACCTTACCTCCATGATCCCTCATTGCGAGAATTCCAGCAAACTAAAAGGTAGTTACCGCTACGGCACAGAAACCACTTGTGCCCAGCTAGAAACGCTTAAGGCACTCTTGCTTCTTAGACTCTTTTAGAGTCCATGCCTTGTACTGCCTCAGGAATGTGTGAAAAACCTGCCACATGTTCTCGAGGCGGAAACAAGGGTGCTGCAGTAGATGATTTTGCTGGGACCGTCCTACATGCAGAAAAACGCTACCGGCATTGGCCCTACCTGACCTCCATGATCCCGCCTTGCGAGAATTCCAGCAAACTGGACGTTAGTTACCGCTATGGGACAGAAACCACTTGTGCCTAGCTAGAAATCGCTAAGACAACGTGGCACGCGTGCTTCTGAGACGCATTTTGAGTCCATGTCTTGTACTGCCTCAGAAATGTGTGAAAAACCTGCCACATGTTCTCGAGGCGGAAACAAGGGTGCTGCAGTAGATGATTTTGCTGGGACCGTCCTACATGCAGAAAAACGCTACCGACATTGGCCCTACCTGACCTCCATGATCCCTCATTGCGAGAATTCCAGCAAACTGAAAGGTAGTTACCGCTATGGGACAGAAACCACTTGTGCCTAGCTAGAAACCGCTAAGACAACGTGGCACTCGTGCTTCTGAGACGCTTTTTGAGTCCATGTCTTGTACTGCCTCAACAATGTGAGAAAAAACTGCCACATGTTCTCGAAGAGGAAGCAAGGCTGTTGAACTAGACGATATAGCTGGGAATGTCATACATTGAGAAAAATGATATCCGTTATTGGCGGTACCTTACCTCCATGATCCCTCATTGCGAGAATTGCATCAAACTGAAAGGTAGTTACCGCTATGGGACAGAAACCACTTGTGCCTAGCTAGAAACCGCTAAGACAACGTGGCACGCGTGCTTCTGAGACGCTTTTTGAGTCCATGTCTTGTACTGCCTCAGAGATGTGTGAAAAACCTGCCACATGTTCTCGAGGCGAAAACAAGGGTGCTGCAGTAGAAGATTTTGCTGGGACCGTCCTACATGCAGAAAAACGCTACCGGCATTGGCCCTACCTGACCTCCATGATCCCTCATTGCGAGAATTCCAGCAAACTGAAAGGTAGTTACCGCTATAGGACAGAAACCACTTGTGCCTAGCTAGAAAAACCTAAGGCACCGTGGCACTCTTGCTTCTGAGACGCTTTTGGAGTCCGTGTCTTTTACTGCCTCTGAAATGTGTGAAAAACCTGCCACATGTTCTCGAAGAGGAAGCAAGGCTGTTAAACTAGACGATATGGCTGGGAATGTCGTACATGGAGAAAAATGATATCCGGTATTGGTGGTACCTTACCTCCATGATCCCTCATTGCGAGAATTCCAACAAACTGGACGTTAGTTACCGCTATGGGACAGAAACCACTTGTGCCTAGCTAGAAACACCTAAGACACCGTGGCACTCGTGCTTCTGAGACGCTTTTGGAGTCCATGTCTTGTACTGCCTCTGAAAAGTGTGAAAAACCTGCCACATGTTCTCGAAGAGGAAGCAAGGCTGTTGAACTAGACGATATAGCTGGGAATGTCGTACATGGAGAGAAATGATATCCGGTATTGCCGCTACCTTACCTCCATGATCCCTCATTGCGAGAATTCCAGCAAACTGTAATATAGTTACCGCTATGGGACAGAAACCACTTGTGCCTAGCTAGAAATCGCTAAGACAACGTGGCACTCGTGCTTCTGAGACTCTTTTTGAGTCCATGTCTTGTACTGCCTCAGAAATGTGTGAAAAACCTGCCACATGTTCTCGAGGCGTAAACAAGGGTGCTGCAGTAGATGATTTTGCTGGGACCGTCCTGCATGCAGAAAAACGCTACCGGCATTGGCCCTACCTGACCTCCATGATCCCGCCTTGCGAGAATTCCAGCAAACTGGACGTTAGTTACCGCTATGGGACAGAAACCACTTGTGCCCAGCTTGAAACACTTAAGGCACCGCAGCACTCTTGCTTCTTAGACGCTTTTGGAGTCCATGGCTTTTACTACCTCAGAAATGTGTGAAAAACCTGCCACATGTTCTTGAGGAGGAAACCAGGCTCTTGAACTAGATGATATGGCTGGGACTGTCGTACATCAAGAAAAATTATATCCGTCATTGGCGCTAACAGGAAAGTTTGCACCATACCTCCATGATCCATCATTGCGACAATTCCAACAAACTGAAAGGTAGTTACCGCTATGGGACAGAAACCACTTGTGCCTAGCAAGAAACACCTAAGACACCGTGGCACTCTTGCTTTTGAGAGGCTTTTGGAGTCCATGTCTTTTACTGCCTCTGAAATGTGTGAAAAACCTGCCACATGTTCTCGAAGAGGAAGCAAGGCTGTTGAACTAGACGTTATAGCTGGGAATGTCGTACATGGAGAAAAATGATATCCGGTATTGGCGGTACCTTACCTCCATGATCCCTCATTGCGAGAATTCCAGCAAACTGAAAGGTAGTTACCGCTACGGCACAGAAACCACTTGTGCCCAGCTAGAAACGCTTAAGGCACCGCAGCACTCTTGCTTCTTAGACTCTTTTAGAGTCCATGCCTTGTACTGCCTCAGGAATGTGTGAAAAACCTGCCACATGTTCTCGAGGCGGAAACAAGGGTGCTGCAGTAGATGATTTTGCTGGGACCGTCCTACATGCAGAAAAACGCTACCGGCATTTGCCCTAGCTGACCTCCATAATCCCGCATTGCGAGAATTCCAGCAAACTGGACGGTAGTTACCGCTGTGGGACAGAACCACTTGTGCCTAGCTAGAAACACTTAAGACACCGTGGCACTCTTGCTTCTGAGACGCTTTTGGAGTCCATGGCTTTTACTACCTCAGAAATGTGTGAAAAACCTGCCACATGTTCTTGAGGAGGAAACAAGGCTCTTGAACTAGATGATATGGCTGGGACTGTCGTACATGAAGAAAAATTATATCCGTCATTGGCGCTAACAGGAAAGTTTGCACCAGACCTCCATGATGCCTCTTTGCGAGAATTCCAGCAATCTGGATGGGAGTTACCGCTATGGGACAGAAACCACTTGTGCCTAGCTAGAAACAGCTAAGACAACGTGGCACTCGTGCTTCTGAGACGCTTTTGGAGTCCATGTCTTGTACTGCCTCTGAAATGTGTGAAAAACCTGCCAGATGTTCTCGAAGAGGAAGCAAGGCTGCTGAACTAGACGATATAGCTGGGAATGTCGTACATTGAGAAAAATGATATCTGGTATTGGCGGTACCCTACCTCCATGATCCCTCATTGCGAGAATTCCAGCAAACTGAAAGGTAGTTACCGCTATGGGACAGAAAGCACTTGTGCCTAGCTTGAAACACTTTAAGGCACCGTAGCACTCTTGCTTCTTAGACGCTTTTAGAGTCCATGCCTTTTACTGCATCAGGAATGTGTGAAAAACCTGCCACATGTTCTCGAGGCGGAAACAAGGGTGCTGCAGTAGATGATTTTGCTGGGACCGTCCTACATGCAGAAAAACGCTACCGGCATTGGCCCTACCTGACCTCCATGATCCCGCCTTGCGAGAATTCCAGCAAACTGGACGTTAGTTACCGCTATGGGACAGAAACCACTTGTGCCTAGCTAGAAATCGCTAAGACAACGTGGCACTCGTGCTTCTGAGACGCTTTTTGAGTCCATGTCTTGTACTGCCTCAGAGATGTGTGAAAAACCTGCCACATGTTCTTGAGGGGGAAACAAGGCTCTTGAACTAGATGATATGGCTGGGACTGTCGTACATGAAGAAAAACGCTACCGGCATTGGCCCTACCTGACTTCCATGATCCCTCATTGCGAGAATTCCAGCAAACTGAAAGGTAGTTACCGCTATGGGACAGAAACCACGTGTGCCTAGCTAGAAACCGCGAAGACAACGTGGCACTCGTGCTTCTGAGACGCTTTTTGAGTCCATGTCTTGTACTGCCTCAGAAATGTGTGAAAAACCTGCCACATGTTCTCGAGGCGGAAACAAGGGTGCTGCAGTAGATGATTTTGCTGGGACCGTCCTACATGCAGAAAAACGCTACCGGCATTGGCCCTACCTTACCTCCATGATCCCTCATTGCTAGAATTCGAGCAAATGAAAGGTAGTTACCGCTATGGGACAGAAACCACTTGTGCCTAGCTAGAAACCACTAAGACAACGTGGCACTCGTGCTTCTGAGACGCTTTTTGAGTCCATGTCTTGTACTGCCTCAACAATGTGAGAAAAACCTGCCACATGTTCTCGAAGAGGAAGCAAGGCTGTTGAACTAGACGATATAGCTGGGAATGTCGTACATTGAGAAAAATGATATCCGTTATTGGCGGTATCTTACCTCCATGATCCCTCATTGCGAGAATTCCAGCAAACTGAAAGGTAGTTACCGCTACGGCACAGAAACCACTTGTGCCCAGCTAGAAACGCTTAAGGCACCGCAGCACTCTTGCTTCTTAGACTCTTTTAGAGTCCATGCCTTGTACTGCCTCAGGAATGTGTGAAAAACCTGCCACATGTTCTCGAGGCGGAAACAAGGGTGCTGCAGTAGATGATTTTGCTGGGACCGTCCTACATGCAGAAAAACGCTACCGGCATTTGCCCTAGCTGACCTCCATAATCCCGCATTGCGAGAATTCCAGCAAACTGGACGGTAGTTACCGCTGTGGGACAGAACCACTTGTGCCTAGCTAGAAACACTTAAGACACCGTGGCACTCTTGCTTCTGAGACGCTTTTGGAGTCCATGGCTTTTACTACCTCAGAAATGTGTGAAAAACCTGCCACATGTTCTTGAGGAGGAAACAAGGCTCTTGAACTAGATGATATGGCTGGGACTGTCGTACGTGAAGAAAAATTATATCCGTCATTGGCGCTAACAGGAAAGTTTGCACCAGACCTCCATGATGCCTCTTTGCGAGAATTCCAGCAATCTGGATGGGAGTTACCGCTATGGGACAGAAACCACTTGTGCCTAGCTAGAAACAGATAAGACAACGTGGCACTCGTGCTTCTGAGACGCTTTTGGAGTCCATGTCTTGTACTGCCTCTGAAATGTGTGAAAAACCTGCCAGATGTTCTCGAAGAGGAAGCAAGGCTGCTGAACTAGACGATATAGCTGGGAATGTCGTACATTGAGAAAAATGATATCTGGTATTGGCGGTACCCTACCTCCATGATCCCTCATTGCGAGAATTCCAGCAAACTGAAAGGTAGTTACCGCTATGGGACAGAAAGCACTTGTGCCTAGCTTGAAACACTTTAAGGCACCGTAGCACTCTTGCTTCTTAGACGCTTTTAGAGTCCATGCCTTTTACTGCATCAGGAATGTGTGAAAAACCTGCCACATGTTCTCGAGGCGGAAACAAGGGTGCTGCAGTAGATGATTTTGCTGGGACCGTCCTACATGCAGAAAAACGCTACCGGCATTGGCCCTACCTGACCTCCATGATCCCGCCTTGCGAGAATTCCAGCAAACTGGACGTTAGTTACCGCTATGGGACAGAAACCACTTGTGCCTAGCTAGAAATCGCTAAGACAACGTGGCACTCGTGCTTCTGAGACGCTTTTTGAGTCCATGTCTTGTACTGCCTCAGAGATGTGTGAAAAACCTGCCACATGTTCTTGAGGGGGAAACAAGGCTCTTGAACTAGATGATATGGCTGGGACTGTCGTACATGAAGAAAAACGCTACCGGCATTGGCCCTACCTGACTTCCATGATCCCTCATTGCGAGAATTCCAGCAAACTGAAAGGTAGTTACCGCTATGGGACAGAAACCACGTGTGCCTAGCTAGAAACCGCGAAGACAACGTGGCACTCGTGCTTCTGAGACGCTTTTTGAGTCCATGTCTTGTACTGCCTCAGAAATGTGTGAAAAACCTGCCACATGTTCTCGAGGCGGAAACAAGGGTGCTGCAGTAGATGATTTTGCTGGGACCGTCCTACATGCAGAAAAACGCTACCGGCATTGGCCCTACCTGACCTCCATGATCCCTCATTGCGAGAATTCCAGCAAACTGAAAGGTAGTTACCGCTATGGGACAGAAACCACTTGTGCCTAGCTAGAAACCGCTAAGACAACGTGGCACTCGTGCTTCTGAGACGCTTTTTGAGTCCATGTCTTGTACTGCCTCAGAAATGTGTGAAAAACCTGCCACATGTTCTCGAGGCGGAAACAAGGGTGCTGCAGTAGATGATTTTGCTGGGACCGTCCTACATGCAGAAAAACGCTACCGGCATTGGCCCTACCTTACCTCCATGATCCCTCATTGCTAGAATTCGAGCAAACTGAAAGGTAGTTACCGCTATGGGACAGAAACCACTTGTGCCTAGCTAGAAACCGCTAAGACAACGTGGCACTCGTGCTTCTGAGACGCTTTTTGAGTCCATGTCTTGTACTGCCTCAACAATGTGAGAAAAACCTGCCACATGTTCTCGAAGAGGAAGCAAGGCTGTTGAACTAGACGATATAGCTGGGAATGTCGTACATTGAGAAAAATGATATCCGTTATTGGCGGTACCTTACCTCCATGATCCCTCATTGCGAGAATTGCATCAAACTGAAAGGTAGTTACCGCTATGGGACAGAAACCACTTGTGCCTAGCTAGAAACCGCTAAGACAACGTGGCACGCGTGCTTCTGAGACGCTTTTTGAGTCCATGTCTTGTACTGCCTCAGAGATGTGTGAAAAACCTGCCACATGTTCTCGAGGCGAAAACAAGGGTGCTGCAGTAGAAGATTTTGCTGGGACCGTCCTACATGCAGAAAAACGCTACCGGCATTGGCCCTACCTGACCTCCATGATCCCTCATTGCGAGAATTCCAGCAAACTGAAAGGTAGTTACCGCTATAGGACAGAAACCACTTGTGCCTAGCTAGAAAAACCTAAGGCACCGTGGCACTCGTGCTTCTGAGACGCTTTTGGAGTCCGTGTCTTTTACTGCCTCTGAAATGTGTGAAAAACCTGCCACATGTTCTCGAAGAGGAAGCAAGGCTGTTGAACTAGACGATATGGCTGGGAATGTCGTACATGGAGAAAAATGATATCCGGTATTGGTGGTACCTTACCTCCATGATCCCTCATTGCGAGAATTCCAACAAACTGGACGTTAGTTACCGCTATGGGACAGAAACCACTTGTGCCTAGCTAGAAACACCTAAGACACCGTGGCACTCGTGCTTCTGAGACGCTTTTGGAGTCCATGTCTTGTACTGCCTCTGAAAAGTGTGAAAAACCTGCCACATGTTCTCGAAGAGGAAGCAAGGCTGTTGAACTAGACGATATAGCTGGGAATGTCGTACATGGAGAGAAATGATATCCGGTATTGCCGCTACCTTACCTCCATGATCCCTCATTGCGAGAATTCCAGCAAACTGTAATATAGTTACCGCTATGGGACAGAAACCACTTGTGCCTAGCTAGAAATCGCTAAGACAACGTGGCACTCGTGCTTCTGAGACACTTTTTGAGTCCATGTCTTGTACTGCCTCAGAAATGTGTGAAAAACCTGCCACATGTTCTCGAGGCGTAAACAAGGGTGCTGCAGTAGATGATTTTGCTGGGACCGTCCTACATGCAGAAAAACGCTACCGGCATTGGCCCTACCTGACCTCCATGATCCCGCCTTGCGAGAATTCCAGCAAACTGGACGTTAGTTACCGCTATGGGACAGAAACCACTTGTGCCCAGCTTGAAACACTTAAGGCACCGCAGCACTCTTGCTTCTTAGACGCTTTTGGAGTCCATGGCTTTTACTACCTCAGAAATGTGTGAAAAACCTGCCACATGTTCTTGAGGAGGAAACCAGGCTCTTGAACTAGATGATATGGCTGGGACTGTCGTACATCAAGAAAAATTATATCCGTCATTGGCGCTAACAGGAAAGTTTGCACCATACCTCCATGATCCATCATTGCGACAATTCCAACAAACTGAAAGGTAGTTACCGCTATGGGACAGAAACCACTTGTGCCTAGCAAGAAACACCTAAGACACCGTGGCACTCTTGCTTTTGAGAGGCTTTTGGAGTCCATGTCTTTTACTGCCTCTGAAATGTGTGAAAAACCTGCCACATGTTCTCGAAGAGGAAGCAAGGCTGTTGAACTAGACGTTATAGCTGGGAATGTCGTACATGGAGAAAAATGATATCCGGTATTGGCGGTACCTTACCTCCATGATCCCTCATTGCGAGAATTCCAGCAAACTGAAAGGTAGTTACCGCTACGGCACAGAAACCACTTGTGCCCAGCTAGAAACGCTTAAGGCACCGCAGCACTCTTGCTTCTTAGACTCTTTTAGAGTCCATGCCTTGTACTGCCTCAGGAATGTGTGAAAAACCTGCCACATGTTCTCGAGGCGGAAACAAGGGTGCTGCAGTAGATGATTTTGCTGGGACCGTCCTACATGCAGAAAAACGCTACCGGCATTTGCCCTAGCTGACCTCCATAATCCCGCATTGCGAGAATTCCAGCAAACTGGACGGTAGTTAGCGCTGTGGGACAGAACCACTTGTGCCTAGCTAGAAACACTTAAGACACCGTGGCACTCTTGCTTCTGAGACGCTTTTGGAGTCCATGGCTTTTACTACCTCAGAAATGTGTGAAAAACCTGCCACATGTTCTTGAGGAGGAAACAAGGCTCTTGAACTAGATGATATGGCTGGGACTGTCGTACATGAAGAAAAATTATATCCGTCATTGGCGCTAACAGGAAAGTTTGCACCAGACCTCCATGATGCCTCTTTGCGAGAATTCCAGCAATCTGGATGGGAGTTACCGCTATGGGACAGAAACCACTTGTGCCTAGCTAGAAACAGCTAAGACAACGTGGCACTCGTGCTTCTGAGACGCTTTTGGAGTCCATGTCTTGTACTGCCTCTGAAATGTGTGAAAAACCTGCCAGATGTTCTCGAAGAGGAAGCAAGGCTGCTGAACTAGACGATATAGCTGGGAATGTCGTACATTGAGAAAAATGATATCTGGTATTGGCGGTACCCTACCTCCATGATCCCTCATTGCGAGAATTCCAGCAAACTGAAAGGTAGTTACCGCTATGGGACAGTAAGCACTTGTGCCTAGCTTGAAACACTTTAAGGCACCGTAGCACTCTTGCTTCTTAGACGCTTTTAGAGTCCATGCCTTTTACTGCATCAGGAATGTGTGAAAAACCTGCCACATGTTCTCGAGGCGGAAACAAGGGTGCTGCAGTAGATGATTTTGCTGGGACCGTCCTACATGCAGAAAAACGCTACCGGCATTGGCCCTACCTGACCTCCATGATCCCGCCTTGCGAGAATTCCAGCAAACTGGACGTTAGTTACCGCTATGGGACAGAAACCACTTGTGCCTAGCTAGAAATCGCTAAGACAACGTGGCACTCGTGCTTCTGAGACGCTTTTTGAGTCCATGTCTTGTACTGCCTCAGAGATGTGTGAAAAACCTGCCACATGTTCTTGAGGGGGAAACAAGGCTCTTGAACTAGATGATATGGCTGGGACTGTCGTACATGAAGAAAAACGCTACCGGCATTGGCCCTACCTGACTTCCATGATCCCTCATTGCGAGAATTCCAGCAAACTGAAAGGTAGTTACCGCTATGGGACAGAAACCACGTGTGCCTAGCTAGAAACCGCGAAGACAACGTGGCACTCGTGCTTCTGAGACGCTTTTTGAGTCCATGTCTTGTACTGCCTCAGAAATGTGTGAAAAACCTGCCACATGTTCTCGAGGCGGAAACAAGGGTGCTGCAGTAGATGATTTTGCTGGGACCGTCCTACATGCAGAAAAACGCTACCGGCATTGGCCCTACCTTACCTCCATGATCCCTCATTGCTAGAATTCGAGCAAATGAAAGGTAGTTACCGCTATGGGACAGAAACCACTTGTGCCTAGCTAGAAACCACTAAGACAACGTGGCACTCGTGCTTCTGAGACGCTTTTTGAGTCCATGTCTTGTACTGCCTCAACAATGTGAGAAAAACCTGCCACATGTTCTCGAAGAGGAAGCAAGGCTGTTGAACTAGACGATATAGCTGGGAATGTCGTACATTGAGAAAAATGATATCCGTTATTGGCGGTACCTTACCTCCATGATCCCTCATTGCGAGAATTCCAGCAAACTGAAAGGTAGTTACCGCTACGGCACAGAAACCACTTGTGCCCAGCTAGAAACGCTTAAGGCACCGCAGCACTCTTGCTTCTTAGACTCTTTTAGAGTCCATGCCTTGTACTGCCTCAGGAATGTGTGAGAAACCTGCCACATGTTCTCGAGGCGGAAACAAGGGTGCTGCAGTAGATGATTTTGCTGGGACCGTCCTACATGCAGAAAAACGCTACCGGCATTTGCCCTAGCTGACCTCCATAATCCCGCATTGCGAGAATTCCAGCAAACTGGACGGTAGTTACCGCTGTGGGACAGAACCACTTGTGCCTAGCTAGAAACACTTAAGACACCGTGGCACTCTTGCTTCTGAGACGCTTTTGGAGTCCATGGCTTTTACTACCTCAGAAATGTGTGAAAAACCTGCCACATGTTCTTGAGGAGGAAACAAGGCTCTTGAACTAGATGATATGGCTGGGACTGTCGTACGTGAAGAAAAATTATATCCGTCATTGGCGCTAACAGGAAAGTTTGCACCAGACCTCCATGATGCCTCTTTGCGAGAATTCCAGCAATCTGGATGGGAGTTACCGCTATGGGACAGAAACCACTTGTGCCTAGCTAGAAACAGCTAAGACAACGTGGCACTCGTGCTTCTGAGACGCTTTTGGAGTCCATGTCTTGTACTGCCTCTGAAATGTGTGAAAAACCTGCCAGATGTTCTCGAAGAGGAAGCAAGGCTGCTGAACTAGACGATATAGCTGGGAATGTCGTACATTGAGAAAAATGATATCTGGTATTGGCGGTACCCTACCTCCATGATCCCTCATTGCGAGAATTCCAGCAAACTGAAAGGTAGTTACCGCTATGGGACAGAAAGCACTTGTGCCTAGCTTGAAACACTTTAAGGCACCGTAGCACTCTTGCTTCTTAGACGCTTTTAGAGTCCATGCCTTTTACTGCATCAGGAATGTGTGAAAAACCTGCCACATGTTCTCGAGGCGGAAACAAGGGTGCTGCAGTAGATGATTTTGCTGGGACCGTCCTACATGCAGAAAAACGCTACCGGCATTGGCCCTACCTGACCTCCATGATCCCGCCTTGCGAGAATTCCAGCAAACTGGACGTTAGTTACCGCTATGGGACAGAAACCACTTGTGCCTAGCTAGAAATCGCTAAGACAACGTGGCACTCGTGCTTCTGAGACGCTTTTTGAGTCCATGTCTTGTACTGCCTCAGAGATGTGTGAAAAACCTGCCACATGTTCTTGAGGGGGAAACAAGGCTCTTGAACTAGATGATATGGCTGGGACTGTCGTACATGAAGAAAAACGCTACCGGCATTGGCCCTACCTGACTTCCATGATCCCTCATTGCGAGAATTCCAGCAAACTGAAAGGTAGTTACCGCTATGGGACAGAAACCACGTGTGCCTAGCTAGAAACCGCGAAGACAACGTGGCACTCGTGCTTCTGAGACACTTTTTGAGTCCATGTCTTGTACTGCCTCAGAAATGTGTGAAAAACCTGCCACATGTTCTCGAGGCGGAAACAAGGGTGCTGCAGTAGATGATTTTGCTGGGACCGTCCTACATGCAGAAAAACGCTACCGGCATTGGCCCTACCTGACCTCCATGATCCCTCATTGCGAGAATTCCAGCAAACTGAAAGGTAGTTACCGCTATGGGACAGAAACCACTTGTGCCTAGCTAGAAACCGCTAAGACAACGTGGCACTCGTGCTTCTGAGACGCTTTTTGAGTCCATGTCTTGTACTGCCTCAGAAATGTGTGAAAAACCTGCCACATGTTCTCGAGGCGGAAACAAGGGTGCTGCAGTAGATGATTTTGCTGGGACCGTCCTACATGCAGAAAAACGCTACCGGCATTGGCCCTACCTTACCTCCATGATCCCTCATTGCTAGAATTCGAGCAAACTGAAAGGTAGTTACCGCTATGGGACAGAAACCACTTGTGCCTAGCTAGAAACCGCTAAGACAACGTGGCACTCGTGCTTCTGAGACGCTTTTTGAGTCCATGTCTTGTACTGCCTCAACAATGTGAGAAAAACCTGCCACATGTTCTCGAAGAGGAAGCAAGGCTGTTGAACTAGACGATATAGCTGGGAATGTCGTACATTGAGAAAAATGATATCCGTTATTGGCGGTACCTTACCTCCATGATCCCTCATTGCGAGAATTGCATCAAACTGAAAGGTAGTTACCGCTATGGGACAGAAACCACTTGTGCCTAGCTAGAAACCGCTAAGACAACGTGGCACGCGTGCTTCTGAGACGCTTTTTGAGTCCATGTCTTGTACTGCCTCAGAGATGTGTGAAAAACCTGCCACATGTTCTCGAGGCGAAAACAAGGGTGCTGCAGTAGAAGATTTTGCTGGGACCGTCCTACATGCAGAAAAACGCTACCGGCATTGGCCCTACCTGACCTCCATGATCCCTCATTGCGAGAATTCCAGCAAACTGAAAGGTAGTTACCGCTATAGGACAGAAACCACTTGTGCCTAGCTAGAAAAACCTAAGGCACCGTGGCACTCTTGCTTCTGAGACGCTTTTGGAGTCCGTGTCTTTTACTGCCTCTGAAATGTGTGAAAAACCTGCCACATGTTCTCGAAGAGGAAGCAAGGCTGTTGAACTAGACGATATGGCTGGGAATGTCGTACATGGAGAAAAATGATATCCGGTATTGGTGGTACCTTACCTCCATGATCCCTCATTGCGAGAATTCCAACAAACTGGACGTTAGTTACCGCTATGGGACAGAAACCACTTGTGCCTAGCTAGAAACACCTAAGACACCGTGGCACTCGTGCTTCTGAGACGCTTTTGGAGTCCATGTCTTGTACTGCCTCTGAAAAGTGTGAAAAACCTGCCACATGTTCTCGAAGAGGAAGCAAGGCTGTTGAACTAGACGATATAGCTGGGAATGTCGTACATGGAGAGAAATGATATCCGGTATTGCCGCTACCTTACCTCCATGATCCCTCATTGCGAGAATTCCAGCAAACTGTAATATAGTTACCGCTATGGGACAGAAACCACTTGTGCCTAGCTAGAAATCGCTAAGACAACGTGGCACTCGTGCTTCTGAGACACTTTTTGAGTCCATGTCTTGTACTGCCTCAGAAATGTGTGAAAAACCTGCCACATGTTCTCGAGGCGTAAACAAGGGTGCTGCAGTAGATGATTTTGCTGGGACCGTCCTACATGCAGAAAAACGCTACCGGCATTGGCCCTACCTGACCTCCATGATCCCGCCTTGCGAGAATTCCAGCAAACTGGACGTTAGTTACCGCTATGGGACAGAAACCACTTGTGCCCAGCTTGAAACACTTAAGGCACCGCAGCACTCTTGCTTCTTAGACGCTTTTGGAGTCCATGGCTTTTACTACCTCAGAAATGTGTGAAAAACCTGCCACATGTTCTTGAGGAGGAAACCAGGCTCTTGAACTAGATGATATGGCTGGGACTGTCGTACATCAAGAAAAATTATATCCGTCATTGGCGCTAACAGGAAAGTTTGCACCATACCTCCATGATCCATCATTGCGAGAATTCCAACAAACTGAAAGGTAGTTACCGCTATGGGACAGAAACCACTTGTGCCTAGCAAGAAACACCTAAGACACCGTGGCACTCTTGCTTTTGAGAGGCTTTTGGAGTCCATGTCTTTTACTGCCTCTGAAATGTGTGAAAAACCTGCCACATGTTCTCGAAGAGGAAGCAAGGCTGTTGAACTAGACGTTATAGCTGGGAATGTCGTACATAGAGAAAAATGATATCCGGTATTGGCGGTACCTTACCTCCATGATCCCTCATTGTGAGAATTCCAGCAAACTGAAAGGTAGTTACCGCTACGGCACAGAAACCACTTGTGCCCAGCTAGAAACGCTTAAGGCACCGCAGCACTCTTGCTTCTTAGACTCTTTTAGAGTCCATGCCTTGTACTGCCTCAGGAATGTGTGAAAAACCTGCCACATGTTCTCGAGGCGGAAACAAGGGTGCTGCAGTAGATGATTTTGCTGGGACCGTCCTACATGCAGAAAAACGCTACCGGCATTTGCCCTAGCTGACCTCCATAATCCCGCATTGCGAGAATTCCAGCAAACTGGACGGTAGTTACCGCTGTGGGACAGAACCACTTGTGCCTAGCTAGAAACACTTAAGACACCGTGGCACTCTTGCTTCTGAGACGCTTTTGGAGTCCATGGCTTTTACTACCTCAGAAATGTGTGAAAAACCTGCCACATGTTCTTGAGGAGGAAACAAGGCTCTTGAACTAGATGATATGGCTGGGACTGTCGTACGTGAAGAAAAATTATATCCGTCATTGGCGCTAACAGGAAAGTTTGCACCAGACCTCCATGATGCCTCTTTGCGAGAATTCCAGCAATCTGGATGGGAGTTACCGCTATGGGACAGAAACCACTTGTGCCTAGCTAGAAACAGCTAAGACAACGTGGCACTCGTGCTTCTGAGACGCTTTTGGAGTCCATGTCTTGTACTGCCTCTGAAATGTGTGAAAAACCTGCCAGATGTTCTCGAAGAGGAAGCAAGGCTGCTGAACTAGACGATATAGCTGGGAATGTCGTACATTGAGAAAAATGATATCTGGTATTGGCGGTACCCTACCTCCATGATCCCTCATTGCGAGAATTCCAGCAAACTGAAAGGTAGTTACCGCTATGGGACAGAAAGCACTTGTGCCTAGCTTGAAACACTTTAAGGCACCGTAGCACTCTTGCTTCTTAGACGCTTTTAGAGTCCATGCCTTTTACTGCATCAGGAATGTGTGAAAAACCTGCCACATGTTCTCGAGGCGGAAACAAGGGTGCTGCAGTAGATGATTTTGCTGGGACCGTCCTACATGCAGAAAAACGCTACCGGCATTGGCCCTACCTGACCTCCATGATCCCGCCTTGCGAGAATTCCAGCAAACTGGACGTTAGTTACCGCTATGGGACAGAAACCACTTGTGCCTAGCTAGAAATCGCTAAGACAACGTGGCACTCGTGCTTCTGAGACGCTTTTTGAGTCCATGTCTTGTACTGCCTCAGAGATGTGTGAAAAACCTGCCACATGTTCTTGAGGGGGAAACAAGGCTCTTGAACTAGATGATATGGCTGGGACTGTCGTACATGAAGAAAAACGCTACCGGCATTGGCCCTACCTGACTTCCATGATCCCTCATTGCGAGAATTCCAGCAAACTGAAAGGTAGTTACCGCTATGGGACAGAAACCACGTGTGCCTAGCTAGAAACCGCGAAGACAACGTGGCACTCGTGCTTCTGAGACGCTTTTTGAGTCCATGTCTTGTACTGCCTCAAAAATGTGTGAAAAACCTGCCACATGTTCTCGAGGCGGAAACAAGGGTGCTGCAGTAGATGATTTTGCTGGGACCGTCCTACATGCAGAAAAACGCTACCGGCATTGGCCCTACCTGACCTCCATGATCCCTCATTGCGAGAATTCCAGCAAACTGAAAGGTAGTTACCGCTATGGGACAGAAACCACTTGTGCCTAGCTAGAAACCGCTAAGACAACGTGGCACTCGTGCTTCTGAGACGCTTTTTGAGTCCATGTCTTGTACTGCCTCAGAAATGTGTGAAAAACCTGCCACATGTTCTCGAGGCGGAAACAAGGGTGCTGCAGTAGATGATTTTGCTGGGACCGTCCTACATGCAGAAAAACGCTACCGGCATTGGCCCTACCTTACCTCCATGATCCCTCATTGCTAGAATTCGAGCAAACTGAAAGGTAGTTACCGCTATGGGACAGAAACCACTTGTGCCTAGCTAGAAACAGCTAAGACAACGTGGCACTCGTGCTTCTGAGACGCTTTTGGAGTCCATGTCTTGTACTGCCTCTGAAAAGTGTGAAAAACCTGCCACATGTTCTCGAAGAGGAAGCAAGGCTGTTGAACTAGACGATATAGCTGGGAATGTCGTACATGGAGAGAAATGATATCCGGTATTGCCGCTACCTTACCTCCATGATCCCTCATTGCGAGAATTGCATCAAACTGTAATATAGTTACCGCTATGGGACAGAAACCACTTGTGCCTAGCTAGAAACCGCTAAGACAACGTGGCACGCGTGCTTCTGAGACGCTTTTTGAGTCCATGTCTTGTACTGCCTCAGAGATGTGTGAAAAACCTGCCACATGTTCTCGAGGCGAAAACAAGGGTGCTGCAGTAGAAGATTTTGCTGGGACCGTCCTACATGCAGGAAAACGCTACCGGCATTGGCCCTACCTGACCTCCATGATCCCTCATTGCGAGAATTCCAGCAAACTGAAAGGTAGTTACCGCTATAGGACAGAAACCACTTGTGCCTAGCTAGAAAAACCTAAGGCACCGTGGCACTCTTGCTTCTGAGACGCTTTTGGAGTCCGTGTCTTTTACTGCCTCTGAAATGTGTGAAAAACCTGCCACATGTTCTCGAAGAGGAAGCAAGGCTGTTGAACTAGACGATATGGCTGGGAATGTCGTACATGGAGAAAAATGATATCCGGTATTGGTGGTACCTTACCTCCATGATCCCTCATTGCGAGAATTCCAACAAACTGGACGTTAGTTACCGCTATGGGACAGAAACCACTTGTGCCTAGCTAGAAACACCTAAGACACCGTGGCACTCGTGCTTCTGAGACGCTTTTGGAGTCCATGTCTTGTACTGCCTCTGAAAAGTGTGAAAAACCTGCCACATGTTCTCGAAGAGGAAGCAAGGCTGTTGAACTAGACGATATAGCTGGGAATGTCGTACATGGAGAGAAATGATATCCGGTATTGCCGCTACCTTACCTCCATGATCCCTCATTGCGAGAATTCCAGCAAACTGTAATATAGTTACCGCTATGGGACAGAAACCACTTGTGCCTAGCTAGAAATCGCTAAGACAACGTGGCACTCGTGCTTCTGAGACTCTTTTTGAGTCCATGTCTTGTACTGCCTCAGAAATGTGTGAAAAACCTGCCACATGTTCTCGAGGCGGAAACAAGGGTGCTGCAGTAGATGATTTTGCTGGGACCGTCCTACATGCAGAAAAACGCTACCGGCATTGGCCCTACCTGACCTCCATGATCCCGCCTTGCGAGAATTCCAGCAAACTGGACGTTAGTTACCGCTATGGGACAGAAACCACTTGTGCCCAGCTTGAAACACTTAAGGCACCGCAGCACTCTTGCTTCTTAGACGCTTTTGGAGTCCATGGCTTTTACTACCTCAGAAATGTGTGAAAAACCTGCCACATGTTCTTGAGGAGGAAACCAGGCTCTTGAACTAGATGATATGGCTGGGACTGTCGTACATCAAGAAAAATTATATCCGTCATTGGCGCTAACAGGAAAGTTTGCACCATACCTCCATGATCCATCATTGCGAGAATTCCAACAAACTGAAAGGTAGTTACCGCTATGGGACAGAAACCACTTGTGCCTAGCAAGAAACACCTAAGACACCGTGGCACTCTTGCTTTTGAGAGGCTTTTGGAGTCCATGTCTTTTACTGCCTCTGAAATGTGTGAAAAACCTGCCACATGTTCTCGAAGAGGAAGCAAGGCTGTTGAACTAGACGTTATAGCTGGGAATGTCGTACATGGAGAAAAATGATATCCGGTATTGGCGGTACCTTACCTCCATGATCCCTCATTGCGAGAATTCCAGCAAACTGAAAGGTAGTTACCGCTACGGCACAGAAACCACTTGTGCCCAGCTAGAAACGCTTAAGGCACCGCAGCACTCTTGCTTCTTAGACTCTTTTAGAGTCCATGCCTTGTACTGCCTCAGGAATGTGTGAAAAACCTGCCACATGTTCTCGAGGCGGAAACAAGGGTGCTGCAGTAGATGATTTTGCTGGGACCGTCCTACATGCAGAAAAACGCTACCGGCATTTGCCCTAGCTGACCTCCATAATCCCGCATTGCGAGAATTCCAGCAAACTGGACGGTAGTTACCGCTGTGGGACAGAACCACTTGTGCCTAGCTAGAAACACTTAAGACACCGTGGCACTCTTGCTTCTGAGACGCTTTTGGAGTCCATGGCTTTTACTACCTCAGAAATGTGTGAAAAACCTGCCACATGTTCTTGAGGAGGAAACAAGGCTCTTGAACTAGATGATATGGCTGGGACTGTCGTACATGAAGAAAAATTATATCCGTCATTGGCGCTAACAGGAAAGTTTGCACCAGACCTCCATGATGCCTCTTTGCGAGAATTCCAGCAATCTGGATGGGAGTTACCGCTATGGGACAGAAACCACTTGTGCCTAGCTAGAAACAGCTAAGACAACGTGGCACTCGTGCTTCTGAGACGCTTTTGGAGTCCATGTCTTGTACTGCCTCTGAAATGTGTGAAAAACCTGCCAGATGTTCTCGAAGAGGAAGCAAGGCTGCTGAACTAGACGATATAGCTGGGAATGTCGTACATTGAGAAAAATGATATCTGGTATTGGCGGTACCCTACCTCCATGATCCCTCATTGCGAGAATTCCAGCAAACTGAAAGGTAGTTACCGCTATGGGACAGAAAGCACTTGTGCCTAGCTTGAAACACTTTAAGGCACCGTAGCACTCTTGCTTCTTAGACGCTTTTAGAGTCCATGCCTTTTACTGCATCAGGAATGTGTGAAAAACCTGCCACATGTTCTCGAGGCGGAAACAAGGGTGCTGCAGTAGATGATTTTGCTGGGACCGTCCTACATGCAGAAAAACGCTACCGGCATTGGCCCTACCTGACCTCCATGATCCCGCCTTGCGAGAATTCCAGCAAACTGGACGTTAGTTACCGCTATGGGACAGAAACCACTTGTGCCTAGCTAGAAATCGCAAAAACAACGTGGCACTCGTGCTTCTGAGACGCTTTTTGAGTCCATGTCTTGTACTGCCTCAGAGATGTGTGAAAAACCTGCCACATGTTCTTGAGGGGGAAACAAGGCTCTTGAACTAGATGATATGGCTGGGACTGTCGTACATGAAGAAAAACGCTACCGGCATTGGCCCTACCTGACTTCCATGATCCCTCATTGCGAGAATTCCAGCAAACTGAAAGGTAGTTACCGCTATGGGACAGAAACCACGTGTGCCTAGCTAGAAACCGCGAAGACAACGTGGCACTCGTGCTTCTGAGACGCTTTTTGAGTCCATGTCTTGTACTGCCTCAGAAATGTGTGAAAAACCTGCCACATGTTCTCGAGGCGGAAACAAGGGTGCTGCAGTAGATGATTTTGCTGGGACCGTCCTACATGCAGAAAAACGCTACCGGCATTGGCCCTACCTGACCTCCATGATCCCTCATTGCGAGAATTCCAGCAAACTGAAAGGTAGTTACCGCTATGGGACAGAAACCACTTGTGCCTAGCTAGAAACCGCTAAGACAACGTGGCACTCGTGCTTCTGAGACGCTTTTTGAGTCCATGTCTTGTACTGCCTCAGAAATGTGTGAAAAACCTGCCACATGTTCTCGAGGCGGAAACAAGGGTGCTGCAGTAGATGATTTTGCTGGGACCGTCCTACATGCAGAAAAACGCTACCGGCATTGGCCCTACCTTACCTCCATGATCCCTCATTGCTAGAATTCGAGCAAACTGAAAGGTAGTTACCGCTATGGGACAGAAACCACTTGTGCCTAGCTAGAAACCGCTAAGACAACGTGGCACTCGTGCTTCTGAGACGCTTTTTGAGTCCATGTCTTGTACTGCCTCAACAATGTGAGAAAAACCTGCCACATGTTCTCGAAGAGGAAGCAAGGCTGTTGAACTAGACGATATAGCTGGGAATGTCGTACATTGAGAAAAATGATATCCGTTATTGGCGGTACCTTACCTCCATGATCCCTCATTGCGAGAATTGCATCAAACTGAAAGGTAGTTACCGCTATGGGACAGAAACCACTTGTGCCTAGCTAGAAACCGCTAAGACAACGTGGCACCCGTGCTTCTGAGACGCTTTTGGAGTCCATGTCTTGTACTGCCTCTGAAAAGTGTGAAAAACCTGCCACATGTTCTCGAAGAGGAAGCAAGGCTGTTGAACTAGACGATATAGCTGGGAATGTCGTACATGGAGAGAAATGATATCCGGTATTGCCGCTACCTTACCTCCATGATCCCTCATTGCGAGAATTCCAGCAAACTGAAAGGTAGTTACCGCTATGGGACAGAAAGCACTTGTGCCTAGCTTGAAACACTTTAAGGCACCGTAGCACTCTTGCTTCTTAGACTCTTTTAGAGTCCATGCCTTTTACTGCATCAGGAATGTGTGAAAAACCTGCCACATGTTCTCGAGGCGGAAACAAGGGTGCTGCAGTAGATGATTTTGCTGGGACCGTCCTACATGCAGAAAAACGCTACCGGCATTGGCCCTACCTGACTTCCATGATCCCTCATTGCGAGAATTCCAGCAAACTGAAAGGTAGTTACCGCTATGGGACAGAAACCACTTGTGCCTAGCTAGAAATCGCTAAGACAACGTGGCACTCGTGCTTCTGAGACGCTTTTTGAGTCCATGTCTTGTACTGCCTCAGAGATGTGTGAAAAACCTGCCACATGTTCTTGAGGGGGAAACAAGGCTCTTGAACTAGATGATATGGCTGGGACTGTCGTACATGAAGAAAAACGCTACCGGCATTGGCCCTACCTGACTTCCATGATCCCTCATTGCGAGAATTCCAGCAAAGTGAAAGGTAGTTACCGCTATGGGACAGAAACCACGTGTGCCTAGCTAGAAACCGCGAAGACAAGGTGGCACTCGTGCTTCTGAGACGCTTTTTGAGTCCATGTCTTGTACTGCCTCTGAAATGTGTGAAAAACCTGCCACATGTTCTCGAGGCGGAAACAAGGGTGCTGCAGTAGATGATTTTGCTGGGACCGTCCTACATGCAGAAAAACGCTACCGGCATTGGCCCTACCTGACCTCCATGATCCCGCCTTGCGAGAATTCCAGCAAACTGGACGTTAGTTACCGCTATGGGACAGAAACCACTTGTGCCCAGCTTGAAACACTTAAGGCACCGCAGCACTCTTGCTTCTTAGACGCTTTTGGAGTCCATGGCTTTTACTACCTCAGAAATGTGTGAAAAACCTGCCACATGTTCTTGAGGAGGAAACCAGGCTCTTGAACTAGATGATATGGCTGGGACTGTCGTACATCAAGAAAAATTATATCCGTCATTGGCGCTAACAGGAAAGTTTGCACCATACCTCCATGATCCATCATTGCGAGAATTCCAACAAACTGAAAGGTAGTTACCGCTATGGGACAGAAACCACTTGTGCCTAGCAAGAAACACCTAAGAAACCGTGGCACTCTTGCTTTTGAGAGGCTTTTGGAGTCCATGTCTTTTACTGCCTCTGAAATGTGTGAAAAACCTGCCATATGTTCTCGAAGAGGAAGCAAGGCTGTTGAACTAGACGTTATAGCTGGGAATGTCGTACATGGAGAAAAATGATATCCGGTATTGGCGGTACCTTACCTCCATGATCCCTCATTGCGAGAATTCCAGCAAACTGAAAGGTAGTTACCGCTACGGCACAGAAACCACTTGTGCCCAGCTCGAAACGCTTAAGGCACCGCAGCACTCTTGCTTCTTAGACTCTTTTAGAGTCCATGCCTTGTACTGCCTCAGGAATGTGTGAAAAACCTGCCACATGTTCTCGAGGCGGAAACAAGGGTGCTGCAGTAGATGATTTTGCTGGGACCGTCCTACATGCAGAAAAACGCTACCGGCATTTGCCCTAGCTGACCTCCATAATCCCGCATTGCGAGAATTCCAGCAAACTGGACGGTAGTTACCGCTGTGGGACAGAACCACTTGTGCCTAGCTAGAAACACTTAAGACACCGTGGCACTCTTGCTTCTGAGACGCTTTTGGAGTCCATGGCTTTTACTACCTCAGAAATGTGTGAAAAACCTGCCACATGTTCTTGAGGAGGAAACAAGGCTCTTGAACTAGATGATATGGCTGGGACTGTCGTACATGAAGAAAAATTATATCCGTCATTGGCGCTAACAGGAAAGTTTGCACCAGACCTCCATGATGCCTCTTTGCGAGAATTCCAGCAATCTGGATGGGAGTTACCGCTATGGGACAGAAACCACTTGTGCCTAGCTAGAAACAGCTAAGACAACGTGGCACTCGTGCTTCTGAGACGCTTTTGGAGTCCATGTCTTGTACTGCCTCTGAAATGTGTGAAAAACCTGCCAGATGTTCTCGAAGAGGAAGCAAGGCTGCTGAACTAGACGATATAGCTGGGAATGTCGTACATTGAGAAAAATGATATCTGGTATTGGCGGTACCCTACCTCCATGATCCCTCATTGCGAGAATTCCAGCAAACTGAAAGGTAGTTACCGCTATGGGACAGAAAGCACTTGTGCCTAGCTTGAAACACTTTAAGGCACCGTAGCACTCTTGCTTCTTAGACGCTTTTAGAGTCCATGCCTTTTACTGCCTCAGAAATGTGTGAAAAACCTGCCACATGTTCTTGAGGAGGAAACAAGGCTCTTGAACTAGATGATGTGGCTGGGACTGTCGTACATGAAGAAAAATTATATCCGTCATAGGCGCTAACAGGAAAGTTTGCACCAGACCTCCATGATGCCTCATTGCGATAATTCCAGCAAACTGAAAGGTAGTTACCGCTATAGGACAGAAACCACTTGTGCCTAGCTAGAAAAACCTAAGGCACCGTGGCACTCTTGCTTCTGAGACGCTTTTGGAGTCCGTGTCTTTTACTGCCTCTGAAATGTGTGAAAAACCTGCCACATGTTCCCGAAGAGGAAGCAAGGCTGTTGAACTAGACGATATGGCTGGGAATGTCGTACATGGAGAAAAATGATATCCGGTATTGGTGGTACCTTACCTCCATGATCCCTCATTGCGAGAATTCCAACAAACTGGACGTTAGTTACCGCTATGGGACAGAAACCACTTGTGCCTAGCTAGAAACACCTAAGACACCGTGGCACTCGTGCTTCTGAGACGCTTTTGGAGTCCATGTCTTGTACTGCCTCTGAAAAGTGTGAAAAACCTGCCACATGTTCTCGAAGAGGAAGCAAGGCTGTTGAACTATACGATATAGCTGGGAATGTCGTACATGGAGAGAAATGATATCCGGTATTGCCGCTACCTTACCTCCATGATCCCTCATTGCGAGAATTCCAGCAAACTGTAATATAGTTACCGCTATGGGACAGAAACCACTTGTGCCTAACTAGAAATCGCTAAGACAACGTGGCACTCGTGCTTCTGAGACTCTTTTTGAGTCCATGTCTTGTACTGCCTCAGAAATGTGTGAAAAACCTGCCACATGTTCTCGAGGCGGAAACAAGGGTGCTGCAGTAGATGATTTTGCTGGGACCGTCCTACATGCAGAAAAACGCTACCGGCATTGGCCCTACCTGACCTCCATGATCCCGCCTTGCGAGAATTCCAGCAAACTGGACGTTAGTTACCGCTATGGGACAGAAACCACTTGTGCCCAGCTTGAAACACTTAAGGCACCGCAGCACTCTTGCTTCTTAGACGCTTTTGGAGTCCATGGCTTTTACTACCTCAGAAATGTGTGAAAAACCTGCCACATGTTCTTGAGGAGGAAACCAGGCTCTTGAACTAGATGATATGGCTGGGACTGTCGTACATCAAGAAAAATTATATCCGTCATTGGCGCTAACAGGAAAGTTTGCACCATACCTCCATGATCCATCATTGCGAGAATTCCAACAAACTGAAAGGTAGTTACCGCTATGGGACAGAAACCACTTGTGCCTAGCAAGAAACACCTAAGACACCGTGGCACTCTTGCTTTTGAGAGGCTTTTGGAGTCCATGTCTTTTACTGCCTCTGAAATGTGTGAAAAACCTGCCACATGTTCTCGAAGAGGAAGCAAGGATGTTGAACTAGACGTTATAGCTGGGAATGTCGTACATGGAGAAAAATGATATCCGGTATTGGCGGTACCTTACCTCCATGATCCCTCATTGCGAGAATTCCAGCAAACTGAAAGGTAGTTACCGCTATGGCACAGAAACCACTTGTGCCCAGCTCAAAACGCTTAAGGCACCGCAGCACTCTTGCTTCTTAGACTCTTTTAGAGTCCATGCCTTGTACTGCCTCAGGAATGTGTGAAAAACCTGCCACATGTTCTCGAGGCGGAAACAAGGGTGCTGCAGTAGATGATTTTGCTGGGACCGTCCTACATGCAGAAAAACGCTACCGGCATTTGCCCTAGCTGACCTCCATGATCCCGCATTGCGAGAATTCCAGCAAACTGGACGGTAGTTACCGCTGTGGGACAGAACCACTTGTGCCTAGCTAGAAACACTTAAGACACCGTGGCACTCTTGCTTCTGAGACGCTTTTGGAGTCCATGGCTTTTACTACCTCAGAAATGTGTGAAAAACCTGCCACATGTTCTTGAGGAGGAAACAAGGCTCTTGAACTAGATGATATGGCTGGGACTGTCGTACATGAAGAAAAATTATATCCGTCATTGGCGCTAACAGGAAAGTTTGCACCAGACCTCCATGATGCCTCTTTGCGAGAATTCCAGCAATCTGGATGGGAGTTAGCGCTATGGGACAGAAACCACTTGTGCCTAGCTAGAAACAGCTAAGACAACGTGGCACTCGTGCTTCTGAGACGCTTTTGGAGTCCATGTCTTGTACTGCCTCTGAAATGTGTGAAAAACCTGCCAGATGTTCTCGAAGAGGAAGCAAGGCTGCTGAACTAGACGATATAGCTGGGAATGTCGTACATTGAGAAAAATGATATCTGGTATTGGCGGTACCCTACCTCCATGATCCCTCATTGCGAGAATTCCAGCAAACTGAAAGGTAGTTACCGCTATGGGACAGAAAGCACTTGTGCCTAGCTTGAAACACTTTAAGGCACCGTAGCACTCTTGCTTCTTAGACGCTTTTAGAGTCCATGCCTTTTACTGCCTCAGAAATGTGTGAAAAACCTGCCACATGTTCTTGAGGAGGAAACAAGGCTCTTGAACTAGATGATATGGCTGGGACTGTCGTACATGAAGAAAAATTATATCCGTCATAGGCGCTAACAGGAAAGTTTGCACCAGACCTCCATGATGCCTCATTGCGATAATTCCAGCAAACTGAAAGGTAGTTACCGCTATAGGACAGAAACCACTTGTGCCTAGCTAGAAAAACCTAAGGCACCGTGGCACTCTTGCTTCTGAGACGCTTTTGGAGTCCGTGTCTTTTACAGCCTCTGAAATGTGTGAAAAACCTGCCACATGTTCTCGAAGAGGAAGCAAGGCTGTTGAACTAGACGATATGGCTGGGAATGTCGTACATGGAGAAAAATGATATCCGGTATTGGTGGTACCTTACCTCCATGATCCCTCATTGCGAGAATTCCAACAAACTGGACGTTAGTTACCGCTATCGGACAGAAACCACTTGTGCCTAGCTAGAAACACCTAAGACACCGTGGCACTCGTGCTTCTGAGACGCTTTTGGAGTCCATGTCTTGTACTGCCTCTGAAAAGTGTGAAAAACCTGCCACATGTTCTCGAAGAGGAAGCAAGGCTGTTGAACTAGACGATATAGCTGGGAATGTCGTACATGGAGAGAAATGATATCCGGTATTGCCGCTACCTTACCTCCATGATCCCTCATTGCGAGAATTCCAGCAAACTGAAAGGTAGTTACCGCTATGGGACAGAAAGCACTTGTGCCTAGCTTGAAACACTTTAAGGCACCGTAGCACTCTTGCTTCTTAGACGCTTTTAGAGTCCATGCCTTTTACTGCATCAGGAATGTGTGAAAAACCTGCCACATGTTCTCGAGGCGGAAACAAGGGTGCTGCAGTAGATGATTTTGCTGGGACCGTCCTACATGCAGAAAAACGCTACCGGCATTGGCCCTACCTGACCTCCATGATCCCGCCTTGCGAGAATTCCAGCAAACTGGACGTTAGTTACCGCTATGGGACAGAAACCACTTGTGCCTAGCTAGAAATCGCTAAGACAACGTGGCACTCGTGCTTCTGAGACGCTTTTTGAGTCCATGTCTTGTACTGCCTCAGAGATGTGTGAAAAACCTGCCACATGTTCTTGAGGGGGAAACAAGGCTCTTGAACTAGATGATATGGCTGGGACTGTCGTACATGAAGAAAAACGCTACCGGCATTGGCCCTACCTGACTTCCATGATCCCTCATTGCGAGAATTCCAGCAAACTGAAAGGTAGTTACCGCTATGGGACAGAAACCACGTGTGCCTAGCTAGAAACCGCGAAGACAACGTGGCACTCGTGCTTCTGAGACGCTTTTTGAGTCCATGTCTTGTACTGCCTCAGAAATGTGTGAAAAACCTGCCACATGTTCTCGAGGCGGAAACAAGGGTGCTGCAGTAGATGATTTTGCTGGGACCGTCCTACATGCAGAAAAACGCTACCGGCATTGGCCCTACCTGACCTCCATGATCCCTCATTGCGAGAATTCCAGCAAACTGAAAGGTAGTTACCGCTATGGGACAGAAACCACTTGTGCCTAGCTAGAAACCGCTAAGACAACGTGGCACTCGTGCTTCTGAGACGCTTTTTGAGTCCATGTCTTGTACTGCCTCAGAAATGTGTGAAAAACCTGCCACATGTTCTCGAGGCGGAAACAAGGGTGCTGCAGTAGATGATTTTGCTGGGACCGTCCTACATGCAGAAAAACGCTACCGGCATTGGCCCTACCTTACCTCCATGATCCCTCATTGCTAGAATTCGAGCAAACTGAATGGTAGTTACCGCTATGGGACAGAAACCACTTGTGCCTAGCTAGAAACCGCTAAGACAACGTGGCACTCGTGCTTCTGAGACGCTTTTTGAGTCCATGTCTTGTACTGCCTCAACAATGTGAGAAAAACCTGCCACATGTTCTCGAAGAGGAAGCAAGGCTGTTGAACTAGACGATATAGCTGGGAATGTCGTACATTGAGAAAAATGATATCCGTTATTGGCGGTACCTTACCTCCATGATCCCTCATTGCGAGAATTGCATCAAACTGAAAGGTAGTTACCGCTATGGGACAGAAACCACTTGTGCCTAGCTAGAAACCGCTAAGACAACGTGGCACGCGTGCTTCTGAGACGCTTTTTGAGTCCATGTCTTGTACTGCCTCAGAGATGTGTGAAAAACCTGCCACATGTTCTCGAGGCGAAAACAAGGGTGCTGCAGTAGAAGATTTTGCTGGGACCGTCCTACTTGCAGAAAAACGCTACCGGCATTGGCCCTACCTGACCTCCATGATCCCTCATTGCGAGAATTCCAGCAAACTGAAAGGTAGTTACCGCTATAGGACAGAAACCACTTGTGCCTAGCTAGAAAAACCTAAGGCACCGTGGCACTCTTGCTTCTGAGACGCTTTTGGAGTCCGTGTCTTTTACTGCCTCTGAAATGTGTGAAAAACCTGCCACATGTTCTCGAAGAGGAAGCAAGGCTGTTGAACTAGACGATATGGCTGGGAATGTCGTACATGGAGAAAAATGATATCCGGTATTGGTGGTACCTTACCTCCATGATCCCTCATTGCGAGAATTCCAACAAACTGGACGTTAGTTACCACTATGGGACAGAAACCACTTGTGCCTAGATAGAAACACCTAAGACACCGTGGCACTCGTGCTTCTGAGACGCTTTTGGAGTCCATGTCTTGTACTGCCTCTGAAAAGTGTGAAAAACCTGCCACATGTTCTCGAAGAGGAAGCAAGGCTGTTGAACTAGACGATATAGCTGGGAATGTCGTACATGGAGAGAAATGATATCCGGTATTGCCGCTACCTTACCTCCATGATCCCTCATTGCGAGAATTCCAGCAAACTGTAATATAGTTACCGCTATGGGACAGAAACCACTTGTGCCTAGCTAGAAATCGCTAAGACAACGTGGCACTCGTGCTTCTGAGACTCTTTTTGAGTCCATGTCTTGTACTGCCTCAGAAATGTGTGAAAAACCTGCCACATGTTCTCGAGGCGGAAACAAGGGTGCTGCAGTAGATGATTTTGCTGGGACCGTCCTACATGCAGAAAAACGCTACCGGCATTGGCCCTACCTGACCTCCATGATCCCGCCTTGCGAGAATTCCAGCAAACTGGACGTTAGTTACCGCTATGGGACAGAAACCACTTGTGCCCAGCTTGAAACACTTAAGGCACCGCAGCACTCTTGCTTCTGAGACGCTTTTGGAGTCCATGGCTTTTACTACCTCAGAAATGTGTGAAAAACCTGCCACATGTTCTTGAGGAGGAAACCAGGCTCTTGAACTAGATGATACGGCTGGGACTGTCGTACATCAAGAAAAATTATATCCGTCATTGGCGCTAACAGGAAAGTTTGCACCATACCTCCATGATCCATCATTGCGAGAATTCCAACAAACTGAAAGGTAGTTACCGCTATGGGACAGAAACCACTTGTGCCTAGCAAGAAACACCTAAGACACCGTGGCACTCTTGGTTTTGAGAGGCTTTTGGAGTCCATGTCTTTTACTGCCTCTGAAATGTGTGAAAAACCTGCTACATGTTCTCGAAGAGGAAGCAAGGCTGTTGAACTAGACGTTATAGCTGGGAATGTCGTACATGGAGAAAAATGATATCCGGTATTGGCGCTAACAGGAAAGTTTGCACCATACCTCCATGATCCCTCATTGTGAGAATTCCAGCAAACTGAAAGGTAGTTACCGCTACGGCACAGAAACCACTTGTGCCCAGCTAGAAACGCTTAAGGCACCGCAGCACTCTTGCTTCTTAGACTCTTTTAGAGTCCATGCCTTGTACTGCCTCAGGAATGTGTGAAAAACCTGCCACATGTTCTCGAGGCGGAAACAAGGGTGCTGCAGTAGATGATTTTGCTGGGACCGTCCTACATGCAGAAAAACGCTACCGGCATTTGCCCTAGCTGACCTCCATAATCCCGCATTGCGAGAATTCCAGCAAACTGGACGGTAGTTAGCACTGTGGGACAGAACCACTTGTGCCTAGCTAGAAACACTTAAGACACCGTGGCACTCTTGCTTCTGAGACGCTTTTGGAGTCCATGGCTTTTACTACCTCAGAAATGTGTGAAAAACCTGCCACATGTTCTTGAGGAGGAAACAAGGCTCTTGAACTAGATGATATGGCTGGGACTGTCGTACATGAAGAAAAATTATATCCGTCATTGGCGCTAACAGGAAAGTTTGCACCAGACATCCATGATGCCTCTTTGCGAGAATTCCAGCAATCTGGATGGGAGTTACCGCTATGGGACAGAAACCACTTGTGCCTAGCTAGAAACAGCTAAGACAACGTGGCACTCGTGCTTCTGAGACGCTTTTGGAGTCCATGTCTTGTACTGCCTCTGAAATGTGTGAAAAACCTGCCAGATGTTCTCGAAGAGGAAGCAAGGCTGCTGAACTAGACGATATAGCTGGGAATGTCGTACATTGAGAAAAATGATATCTGGTATTGGCGGTACCCTACCTCCATGATCCCTCATTGCGAGAATTCCAGGAAACTGAAAGGTAGTTACCGCTATGGGACAGAAAGCACTTGTGCCTAGCTTGAAACACTTTAAGGCACCGTAGCACTCTTGCTTCTTAGACGCTTTTAGAGTCCATGCCTTTTACTGCATCAGGAATGTGTGAAAAACCTGCCACATGTTCTCGAGGCGGAAACAAGGGTGCTGCAGTAGATGATTTTGCTGGGACCGTCCTACATGCAGAAAAACGCTACCGGCATTGGCCCTACCTGACCTCCATGATCCCGCCTTGCGAGAATTCCAGCAAACTGTACGTTAGTTACCGCTATGGGACAGAAACCACTTGTGCCTAGCTAGAAATCGCTAAGACAACGTGGCACTCGTGCTTCTGAGACGCTTTTTGAGTCCATGTCTTGTACTGCCTCAGAGATGTGTGAAAAACCTGCCACATGTTCTTGAGGGGGAAACAAGGCTCTTGAACTAGATGATATGGCTGGGACTGTCGTACATGAAGAAAAACGCTACCGGCATTGGCCCTACCTGACTTCCATGATCCCTCATTGCGAGAATTCCAGCAAACTGAAAGGTAGTTACCACTATGGGACAGAAACCACGTGTGCCTAGCTAGAAACCGCGAAGACAACGTGGCACTCGTGCTTCTGAGACGCTTTTTGAGTCCATGTCTTGTACTGCCTCAGAAATGTGTGAAAAACCTGCCACATGTTCTCGAGGCGGAAACAAGGGTGCTGCAGTAGATGATTTTGCTGGGACCATCCTACATGCAGAAAAACGCTACCGGCATTGGCCCTACCTTACCTCCATGATCCCTCATTGCTAGAATTCGAGCAAACTGAAAGGTAGTTACCGCTATGGGACAGAAACCACTTGTGCCTAGCTAGAAACCGCTAAGACAACGTGGCACTCGTGCTTCTGAGACGCTTTTGGAGTCCATGTCTTGTACTGCCTCAACAATGTGAGAAAAACCTGCCACATGTTCTCGAAGAGGAAGCAAGGCTGTTGAACTAGACGATATAGCTGGGAATGTCGTACATTGAGAAAAATGATATCCGTTATTGGCGGTACCTTACCTCCATGATCCCTCATTGCGAGAATTGCATCAAACTGAAAGGTAGTTACCGCTATGGGACAGAAACCACTTGTGCCTAGCTAGAAACCGCTAAGACAACGTGGCACGCGTGCTTCTGAGACGCTTTTTGAGTCCATGTCTTTTACTGCCTCAGAAATGTGTGAAAAACCTGCCACATGTTCTCGAGGCGGAAACAAGGGTGCTGCAGTAGATGATTTTGCAGGGACCGTCCTACATGCAGAAAAACGCTACCGGCATTGGCCCTACCTGACCTCCATGATCCCGCCTTGCGAGAATTCCAGCAAACTGGACGTTAGTTACCGCTATGGGACAGAAACCACTTGTGCCCAGCTAGAAACGCTTAAGGCACCGCAGCACTCTTGCTTCTTAGACTCTTTTAGAGTCCATGCCTTGTACTGCCTCAGGAATGTGTGAAAAACCTGCCACATGTTCTCGAGGCGGAAACAAGGGTGCTGCAGTAGATGATTTTGCTGGGACCGTCCTACATGCAGAAAAACGCTACCGGCATTTGCCCTAGCTGACCTCCATAATCCCGCATTGCGAGAATTCCAGCAAACTGGACGGTATTTACCGCTGTGGGACAGAACCACTTGTGCCTAGCTAGAAACACTTAAGACACCATGGCAATCTTGCTTCTGAGACGCTTTTGGAGTCCATGGCTTTTACTACCTCAGAAATGTGTGAAAAACCTGCCACATGTTCTTGAGGAGGAAACAAGGCTCTTGAACTAGATGATATGGCTGGGACTGTCGTACATGAAGAAAAATTATATCCGTCATTGGCGCTAACAGGAAAGTTTGCACCAGACCTCCATGATGCCTCTTTGCGAGAATTCCAGCAATCTGGATGGGAGTTACCGCTATGGGACAGAAACCACTTGTGCCTAGCTAGAAACAGCTAAGACAACGTGGCACTCGTGCTTCTGAGACGCTTTTGGAGTCCATGTCTTGTACTGCCTCTGAAATGTGTGAAAAACCTGCCAGATGTTCTCGAAGAGGAAGCAAGGCTGCTGAACTAGACGATATAGCTGGGAATGTCGTACATTGAGAAAAATGATATCTGGTATTGGCGGTACCCTACCTCCATGATCCCTCATTGCGAGAATTCCAGCAAACTGAAAGGTAGTTACCGCTATGGGACAGAAAGCACTTGTGCCTAGCTTGAAACACTTTAAGGCACCGTAGCACTCTTGCTTCTTAGACGCTTTTAGAGTCCATGCCTTTTACTGCATCAGGAATGTGTGAAAAACCTGCCACATGTTCTCGAGGCGGAAACAAGGGTGCTGCAGTAGATGATTTTGCTGGGACCGTCCTACATGCAGAAAAACGCTACCGGCATTGGCCCTACCTGACCTCCATGATCCCGCCTTGCGAGAATTCCAGCAAACTGGACGTTAGTTACCGCTATGGGACAGAAACCACTTGTGCCTAGCTAGAAATCGCTAAGACAACGTGGCACTCGTGCTTCTGAGACGCTTTTTGAGTCCATGTCTTGTACTGCCTCAGAGATGTGTGAAAAACCTGCCACATGTTCTTGAGGGGGAAACAAGGCTCTTGAACTAGATGATATGGCTGGGACTGTCGTACATGAAGAAAAACGCTACCGGCATTGGCCCTACCTGACTTCCATGATCCCTCATTGCGAGAATTCCAGCAAACTGAAAGGTAGTTACCGCTATGGGACAGAAACCACGTGTGCCTAGCTAGAAACCGCGAAGACAACGTGGCACTCGTGCTTCTGAGACGCTTTTTGAGTCCATGTCTTGTACTGCCTCAGAAATGTGTGAAAAACCTGCCACATGTTCTCGAGGCGGAAACAAGGGTGCTGCAGTAGATGATTTTGCTGGGACCGTCCTACATGCAGAAAAACGCTACCGGCATTGGCCCTACCTTACCTCCATGATCCCTCATTGCTAGAATTCGAGCAAACTGAAAGGTAGTTACCGCTATGGGACAGAAACCACTTGTGCCTAGCTAGAAACCGCTAAGACAACGTGGCACTCGTGCTTCTGAGACGCTTTTTGAGTCCATGTCTTGTACTGCCTCAACAATGTGAGAAAAACCTGCCACATGTTCTCGAAGAGGAAGCAAGGCTGTTGAACTAGACGATATAGCTGGGAATGTCGTACATTGAGAAAAATGATATCCGTTATTGGCGGTACCTTACCTCCATGATCCCTCATTGCGAGAATTGCATCAAACTGAAAGGTAGTTACCGCTATGGTACAGAAACCACTTGTGCCTAGCTAGAAACCGCTAAGACAACGTGGCACGCGTGCTTCTGAGACGCTTTTTGAGTCCATGTCTTGTACTGCCTCAGAGATGTGTGAAAAACCTGCCACATGTTCTCGAGGCGAAAACAAGGGTGCTGCAGTAGAAGATTTTGCTGGGACCGTCCTACATGCAGAAAAACGCTACCGGGATTGGCCCTACCTGACCTCCATGATCCCTCATTGCGATAATTCCAGCAAACTGAAAGGTAGTTACCGCTATGGGACAGAAACCACTTGTGCCTAGCAAGAAACACCTAAGACACCGTGGCACTCTTGCTTTTGAGAGGCTTTTGGAGTCCATGTCTTTTACTGCCTCAGAAATGTGTGAAAAACCTGCCACATGTTCTCGAGGCGGAAACAAGGGTGCTGCAGTAGATGATTTTGCTGGGACCGTCCTACATGCAGAAAAACGCTACGGGCATTGGCCCTACCTGACCTCCATGATCCCGCCTTGCGAGAATTCCAGCAAACTGGACGTTAGTTACCGCTATGGGACAGAAACCACTTGTGCCCAGCTTGAAACACTTAAGGCACCGCAGCACTCTTGCTTCTTAGACGCTTTTGGAGTCCATGGCTTTTACTACCTCAGAAATGTGTGAAAAACCTGCCACATGTTCTTGAGGAGGAAACCAGGCTCTTGAACTAGATGATATGGCTGGGACTGTCGTACATCAAGAAAAATTATATCCGTCATTGGCGCTAACAGGAAAGTTTGCACCATACCTCCATGATCCATCATTGCGAGAATTCCAACAAACTGAAAGGTAGTTACCGCTATGGGACAGAAACCACTTGTGCCTAGCAAGAAACACCTAAGACACCGTGGCACTCTTGCTTTTGAGAGGCTTTTGGAGTCCATGTCTTTTACTGCCTCTGAAATGTGTGAAAAACCTGCCACATGTTCTCGAAGAGGAAGCAAGGCTGTTGAACTAGACGTTATAGCTGGGAATGTCGTACATGGAGAAAAATGATATCCGGTATTGGCGGTACCTTACCTCCATGATCCCTCATTGCGAGAATTCCAGCAAACTGAAAGGTAGTTACCGCTACGGCACAGAAACCACTTGTGCCCAGCTCGAAACGCTTAAGGCACCGCAGCACTCTTGCTTCTTAGACTCTTTTAGAGTCCATGCCTTGTACTGCCTCAGGAATGTGTGAAAAACCTGCCACATGTTCTCGAGGCGGAAACAAGGGTGCTGCAGTAGATGATTTTGCTGGGACCGTCCTACATGCAGAAAAACGCTACCGGCATTTGCCCTAGCTGACCTCCATAATCCCGCATTGCGAGAATTCCAGCAAACTGGACGGTAGTTACCGCTGTGGGACAGAACCACTTGTGCCTAGCTAGAAACACTTAAGACACCGTGGCACTCTTGCTTCTGAGACGCTTTTGGAGTCCATGGCTTTTACTACCTCAGAAATGTGTGAAAAACCTGCCACATGTTCTTGAGGAGGAAACAAGGCTCTTGAACTAGATGATATGGCTGGGACTGTCGTACATGAAGAAAAATTATATCCGTCATTGGCGCTAACAGGAAAGTTTGCACCAGACCTCCATGATGCCTCTTTGCGAGAATTCCAGCAATCTGGATGGGAGTTACCGCTATGGGACAGAAACCACTTGTGCCTAGCTAGAAACAGCTAAGACAACGTGGCACTCGTGCTTCTGAGACGCTTTTGGAGTCCATGTCTTGTACTGCCTCTGAAATGTGTGAAAAACCTGCCAGATGTTCTCGAAGAGGAAGCAAGGCTGCTGAACTAGACGATATAGCTGGGAATGTCGTACATTGAGAAAAATGATATCTGGTATTGGCGGTACCCTACCTCCATGATCCCTCATTGCGAGAATTCCAGCAAACTGAAAGGTAGTTACCGCTATGGGACAGAAAGCACTTGTGCCTAGCTTGAAACACTTTAAGGCACCGTAGCACTCTTGCTTCTTAGACGCTTTTAGAGTCCATGCCTTTTACTGCATCAGGAATGTGTGAAAAACCTGCCACATGTTCTCGAGGCGGAAACAAGGGTGCTGCAGTAGATGATTTTGCTGGGACCGTCCTACATGCAGAAAAACGCTACCGGCATTGGCCCTACCTGACCTCCATGATCCCGCCTTGCGAGAATTCCAGCAAACTGGACGTTAGTTACCGCTATGGGACAGAAACCACTTGTGCCTAGCTAGAAATCGCTAAGACAACGTGGCACTCGTGCTTCTGAGACGCTTTTTGAGTCCATGTCTTGTACTGCCTCAGAGATGTGTGAAAAACCTGCCACATGTTCTTGAGGGGGAAACAAGGCTCTTGAACTAGATGATATGGCTGGGACTGTCGTACATGAAGAAAAACGCTACCGGCATTGGCCCTACCTGACTTCCATGATCCCTCATTGCGAGAATTCCAGCAAACTGAAAGGTAGTTACCGCTATGGGACAGAAACCACGTGTGCCTAGCTAGAAACCGCGAAGACAACGTGGCACTCGTGCTTCTGAGACGCTTTTTGAGTCCATGTCTTGTACTGCCTCAGAAATGTGTGAAAAACCTGCCACATGTTCTCGAGGCGGAAACAAGGGTGCTGCAGTAGATGATTTTGCTGGGACCGTCCTACATGCAGAAAAACGCTACCGGCATTGGCCCTACCTTACCTCCATGATCCCTCATTGCTAGAATTCGAGCAAACTGAAAGGTAGTTACCGCTATGGGACAGAAACCACTTGTGCCTAGCTAGAAACCGCTAAGACAACGTGGCACTCGTGCTTCTGAGACGCTTTTTGAGTCCATGTCTTGTACTGCCTCAACAATGTGAGAAAAACCTGCCACATGTTCTCGAAGTGGAAGCAAGGCTGTTGAACTAGACGATATAGCTGGGAATGTCGTACATTGAGAAAAATGATATCCGTTATTGGCGGTACCTTACCTCCATGATCCCTCATTGCGAGAATTGCATCAAACTGAAAGGTAGTTACCGCTATGGTACAGAAACCACTTGTGCCTAGCTAGAAACCGCTAAGACAACGTGGCACGCGTGCTTCTGAGACGCTTTTTGAGTCCATGTCTTTTACTGCCTCAGAAATGTGTGAAAAACCTGCCACATGTTCTCGAGGCGGAAACAAGGGTGCTGCAGTAGATGATTTTGCTGGGACCGTCCTACATGCAGAAAAACGCTACGGGCATTGGCCCTACCTGACCTCCATGATCCCGCCTTGCGAGAATTCCAGCAAACTGGACGTTAGTTACCGCTATGGGACAGAAACCACTTGTGCCCAGCTTGAAACACTTAAGGCACCGCAGCACTCTTGCTTCTTAGACGCTTTTGGAGTCCATGGCTTTTACTACCTCAGAAATGTGTGAAAAACCTGCCACATGTTCTTGAGGAGGAAACCAGGCTCTTGAACTAGATGATATGGCTGGGACTGTCGTACATCAAGAAAAATTATATCCGTCATTGGCGCTAACAGGAAAGTTTGCACCATACCTCCATGATCCATCATTGCGAGAATTCCAACAAACTGAAAGGTAGTTACCGCTATGGGACAGAAACCACTTGTGCCTAGCAAGAAACACCTAAGACACCGTGGCACTCTTGCTTTTGAGAGGCTTTTGGAGTCCATGTCTTTTACTGCCTCTGAAATGTGTGAAAAACCTGCCACATGTTCTCGAAGAGGAAGCAAGGCTGTTGAACTAGACGTTATAGCTGGGAATGTCGTACATGGAGAAAAATGATATCCGGTATTGGCGGTACCTTACCTCCATGATCCCTCATTGCGAGAATTCCAGCAAACTGAAAGGTAGTTACCGCTACGGCACAGAAACCACTTGTGCCCAGCTCGAAACGCTTAAGGCACCGCAGCACTCTTGCTTCTTAGACTCTTTTAGAGTCCATGCCTTGTACTGCCTCAGGAATGTGTGAAAAACCTGCCACATGTTCTCGAGGCGGAAACAAGGGTGCTGCAGTAGATGATTTTGCTGGGACTGTCCTACATGCAGAAAAACGCTACCGGCATTTGCCCTAGCTGACCTCCATAATCCCGCATTGCGAGAATTCCAGCAAACTGGACGGTAGTTACCGCTGTGGGACAGAACCACTTGTGCCTAGCTAGAAACACTTAAGACACCGTGGCACTCTTGCTTCTGAGACGCTTTTGGAGTCCATGGCTTTTACTACCTCAGAAATGTGTGAAAAACCTGCCACATGTTCTTGAGGAGGAAACAAGGCTCTTGAACTAGATGATATGGCTGGGACTGTCGTACATGAAGAAAAATTATATCCGTCATTGGCGCTAACAGGAAAGTTTGCACCAGACCTCCATGATGCCTCTTTGCGAGAATTCCAGCAATCTGGATGGGAGTTACCGCTATGGGACAGAAACCACTTGTGCCTAGCTAGAAACAGCTAAGACAACGTGGCACTCGTGCTTCTGAGACGCTTTTGGAGTCCATGTCTTGTACTGCCTCTGAAATGTGTGAAAAACCTGCCAGATGTTCTCGAAGAGGAAGCAAGGCTGCTGAACTAGACGATATAGCTGGGAATGTCGTACATTGAGAAAAATGATATCTGGTATTGGCGGTACCCTACCTCCATGATCCCTCATTGCGAGAATTCCAGCAAACTGAAAGGTAGTTACCGCTATGGGACAGAAAGCACTTGTGCCTAGCTTGAAACACTTTAAGGCACCGTAGCACTCTTGCTTCTTAGACGCTTTTAGAGTCCATGCCTTTTACTGCATCAGGAATGTGTGAAAAACCTGCCACATGTTCTCGAGGCGGAAACAAGGGTGCTGCAGTAGATGATTTTGCTGGGACCATCCTACATGCAGAAAAACGCTACCGGCATTGGCCCTACCTGACCTCCATGATCCCGCCTTGCGAGAATTCCAGCAAACTGGACGTTAGTTACCGCTATGGGACAGAAACCACTTGTGCCTAGCTAGAAACACTTAAGACACCGTGGCACTCTTGCTTCTGAGACGCTTTTGGAGTCCATGGCTTTTACTACCTCAGAAATGTGTGAAAAACCTGCCACATGTTCTTGAGGAGGAAACAAGGCTCTTGAACTAGATGATATGGCTGGGACTGTCGTACATGAAGAAAAATTATATCCGTCATTGGCGCTAACAGGAAAGTTTGCACCAGACCTCCATGATGCCTCTTTGCGAGAATTCCAGCAATCTGGATGGGAGTTACCGCTATGGGACAGAAACCACTTGTGCCTAGCTAGAAACAGCTAAGACAACGTGGCACTCGTGCTTCTGAGACGCTTTTGGAGTCCATGTCTTGTACTGCCTCTGAAATGTGTGAAAAACCTGCCAGATGTTCTCGAAGAGGAAGCAAGGCTGCTGAACTAGACGATATAGCTGGGAATGTCGTACATTGAGAAAAATGATATCTGGTATTGGCGGTACCCTACCTCCATGATCCCTCATTGCGAGAATTCCAGCAAACTGAAAGGTAGTTACCGCTATGGGACAGAAACCACTTGTGCCTAGCTAGAAACCGCTAAGACAACGTGGCACGCGTGCTTCTTAGACGCTTTTAGAGTCCATGCCTTTTACTGCATCAGGAATGTGTGAAAAACCTGCCACATGTTCTCGAGGCGGAAACAAGGGTGCTGCAGTAGATGATTTTGCTGGGACCGTCCTACATGCAGAAAAACGCTACCGGCATTGGCCCTACCTGACCTCCATGATCCCGCCTTGCGAGAATTCCAGCAAACTGGACGTTAGTTACCGCTATGGGACAGAAACCACTTGTGCCTACCTAGAAATCGCTAAAACAACGTGGCACTCGTGCTTCTGAGACGCTTTTTGAGTCCATGTCTTGTACTGCCTCAGAGATGTGTGAAAAACCTGCCACATGTTCTTGAGGGGGAAACAAGGCTCTTGAACTAGATGATATGGCTGGGACTGTCGTACATGAAGAAAAACGCTACCGGCATTGGCCCTACCTGACTTCCATGATCCCTCATTGCGAGAATTCCAGCAAACTGAAAGGTAGTTACCGCTATGGGACAGAAAGCACTTGTGCCTAGCTTGAAACACTTTAAGGCACCGTAGCACTCTTGCTTCTTAGACGCTTTTAGAGTCCATGCCTTTTACTGCCTCAGAAATGTGTGAAAAACCTGCCACATGTTCTTGAGGAGGAAACAAGGCTCTTGAACTAGATGATATGGCTGGGACTGTCGTACATGAAGAAAAATTATATCCGTCATAGGCGCTAACAGGAAAGTTTGCACCAGACCTCCATGATGCCTCATTGCGAGAATTCCAGCAATCTGGATGGTAGTTACCGCTATGGGACAGAAACCACTTGTGCCTAGCTAGAAACACATAAGACACCGTGGCACTCTTGTTTTTGAGAGGCTTTTCGAGTCCATGTCTTTTACTGCCTCTGAAATATGTGAAAAACCTGCCACATGTTCTCGAGGCGGAAACAAGGGTGCTGCAGTAGAAGATTTTGCTGGGACCGTCCTACATGCAGAAAAACGCTACCGGCATTGGCCCTACCTGACCTCCATGATCCCTCGTTGCGAGAATTCCAGCAAACTGAAAGGTAGTTACCGCTATGGGACGGAAAGCACTTGTGCCTAGCTTGAAACACTTTAAGGCACCGTAGCACTCTTGCCTCTTAGACGCTTTTAGAGTCCATGCCTTTTACTGCCTCAGAAATGTGTGAAAAACTTGCCACATGTTCTTGAGGGGGAAACAAGGCTCTTGAACTAGATGATATGGCTGGGACTGTCGTACATGAAGAAAAACGCTACCGGCATTGGCCCTACCTGACCTCCATGATCCCTCATTGCGAGAATTCCAGCAAACTGAAAGGTAGTTACCGCTATGGGACAGAAACCACTTGTGCCTAGGTAGAAACCGCTAAGATAACGTGGCACTCGTGCTTTTCAGTCCATGTCTTGTACTGCCCCAGAAATGTGTGAAAAACCTGCCACATGTTCTCGAGGCGGAAACAAGGGTGCTGCAGTAGATGATTTTGCTGGGACCGTCCTACATGCAGAAAAACGCTACCGGCATTTGCCCTACCTGACCTACATTATCCCGCCTTGCGAGAATTCCACCAAACTGGACGTTAGTTACCGCTATGGGACAGAAACCACTTGTGCCTAGCTAGAAATCGCTAAGACAACGTGGCACTCGTGCTTCTGAGACGCTTTTTGAGTCCATGTCTTGTACTGCCTCAGAGATGTGTGAAAAACCTGCCACATGTTCTTGAGGGGGAAACAAGGCTCTTGAACTAGATGATATGGCTGGGACTGTCGTACATGAAGAAAAACGCTACCGGCATTGGCCCTACCTGACTTCCATGATCCCTCATTGCGAGAATTCCAGCAAACTGAAAGGTAGTTACCGCTATGGGACAGAAACCACGTGTGCCTAGCTAGAAACCGCGAAGACAACGTGGCACTCGTGCTTCTGAGACGCTTTTTGAGTCCATGTCTTGTACTGCCTCAGAAATGTGTGAAAAACCTGCCACATGTTCTCGAGGCGGAAACAAGGGTGCTGCAGTAGATGATTTTGCTGGGACCGTCCTACATGCAGAAAAACGCTACCGGCATTGGCCCTACCTGACCTCCATGATCCCTCATTGCGAGAATTCGAGCAAACTGAAAGGTAGTTACCGCTATGGGACAGAAACCACTTGTGCCTAGCTAGAAACCGCTAAGACAACGTGGCACTCGTGCTTCTGAGACGCTTTTTGAGTCCATGTCTTGTACTGCCTCAGAAATGTGTGAAAAACCTGCCACATGTTCTCGAGGCGGAAACAAGGGTGCTGCAGTAGATGATTTTGCTGGGACCGTCCTACATGCAGAAAAACGCTACCGGCATTGGCCCTACCTTACCTCCATGATCCCTCATTGCTAGAATTCGAGCAAACTGAAAGGTAGTTACCGCTATGGGACAGAAACCACTTGTGCCTAGCTAGAAACCGCTAAGACAACGTGGCACTCGTGCTTCTGAGACGCTTTTTGAGTCCATGTCTTGTACTGCCTCAACAATGTGAGAAAAACCTGCCACATGTTCTCGAAGAGGAAGCAAGGCTGTTGAACTAGACGATATAGCTGGGAATGTCGTACATTGAGAAAAATGATATCCGTTATTGGCGGTACCTTACCTCCATGATCCCTCATTGCGAGAATTGCATCGAACTGAAAGGTAGTTACCGCTATGGGACAGAAACCACTTGTGCCTAGCTAGAAACCGCTAAGACAACGTGGCACGCGTGCTTCTGAGACGCTTTTTGAGTCCATGTCTTGTAGTGCCTCAGAGATGTGTGAAAAACCTGCCACATGTTCTCGAGGCGAAAACAAGGGTGCTGCAGTAGAAGATTTTGCTGGGACCGTCCTACATGCAGAAAAACGCTACCGGCATTGGCCCTACCTGACCTCCATGATCCCTCATTGCGAGAATTCCAGCAAACTGAAAGGTAGTTACCGCTATAGGACAGAAACCACTTGTGCCTAGCTAGAAAAACCTAAGGCACCGTGGCACTCTTGCTTCTGAGACGCTTTTGGAGTCCGTGTCTTTTACTGCCTCTGAAATGTGTGAAAAACCTGCCACATGTTCTCGAAGAGGAAGCAAGGCTGTTGAACTAGATGATATGGCTGGGAATGTCGTACATGGAGAAAAATGATATCCGGTATTGGTGGTACCTTACCTCCATGATCCCTCATTGCGAGAATTCCAACAAACTGGACGTTAGTTACCGCTATGGGACAGAAACCACTTGTGCCTAGCTAGAAACACCTAAGACACCGTGGCACTCGTGCTTCTGAGACGCTTTTGGAGTCCATGTCTTGTACTGCCTCTGAAAATTGTGAAAAACCTGCCACATGTTCTCGAAGAGGAAGCAAGGCTGTTGAACTAGACGATATAGCTGGGAATGTCGTACATGGAGAGAAATGATATCCGGTATTGCCGCTACCTTACCTCCATGATCCCTCATTGCGAGAATTCCAGCAAACTGTAATATAGTTACCGCTATGGGACAGAAACCACTTGTGCCTAGCTAGAAATCGCTAAGACAACGTGGCACTCGTGCTTCTGAGACTCTTTTTGAGTCCATGTCTTGTACTGCCTCAGAAATGTGTGAAAAACCTGCCACATGTTCTCGAGGCGGAAACAAGGGTGCTGCAGTAGATGATTTTGCTGGGACCGTCCTACATGCAGAAAAACGCTACCGGCATTGCCCTACCTGACCTCCATGATCCCGCCTTGCGAGAATTCCAGCAAACTGGACGTTAGTTACCGCTATGGGACAGAAACCACTTGTGCCCAGCTTGAAACACTTAAGGCACCGCAGCACTCTTGCTTCTTAGACGCTTTTGGAGTCCATGGCTTTTAGTACCTCAGAAATGTGTGAAAAACCTGCCACATGTTCTTGAGGAGGAAACCAGGCTCTTGAACTAGATGATATGGCTGGGACTGTCGTACATCAAGAAAAATTATATCCGTCATTGGCGCTAACAGGAAAGTTTGCACCATACCTCCATGATCCATCATTGCGAGAATTCCAACAAACTGAAAGGTAGTTACCGCTATGGGACAGAAACCACTTGTGCCTAGCAAGAAACACCTAAGACACCGTGGCACTCTTGCTTTTGAGAGGCTTTTGGAGTCCATGTCTTTTACTGCCTCTGAAATGTGTGAAAAACCTGCCACATGTTCTCGAAGAGGAAGCAAGGCTGTTGAACTAGACGTTATAGCTGGGAATGTCGTACATGGAGAAAAATGATATCCGGTATTGGCGGTACCTTACCTCCATGATCCCTCATTGCGAGAATTCCAGCAAACTGAAAGGTAGTTACCGCTACGGCACAGAAACCACTTGTGCCCAGCTAGAAACGCTTAAGGCACCGCAGCACTCTTGCTTCTTAGACTCTTTTAGAGTCCATGCCTTGTACTGCCTCAGGAATGTGTGAAAAACCTGCCACATGTTCTCGAGGTGGAAACAAGGGTGCTGCAGTAGATGATTTTGCTGGGACCGTCCTACATGCAGAAAAACGCTACCGGCATTTGCCCTAGCTGACCTCCATAATCCCGCATTGCGAGAATTCCAGCAAACTGGACGGTAGTTACCGCTGTGGGACAGAACCACTTGTGCCTAGCTAGAAACACTTAAGACACCGTGGCACTCTTGCTTCTGAGACGCTTTTGGAGTCCATGGCTTTTACTACCTCAGAAATGTGTGAAAAACCTGCCACATGTTCTTGAGGAGGAAACAAGGCTCTTGAACTAGATGATATGGCTGGGACTGTCGTACATGAAGAAAAATTATATCCGTCATTGGCGCTAACAGGAAAGTTTGCACCAGACCTCCATGATGCCTCTTTGCGAGAATTCCAGCAATCTGGATGGGAGTTACCGCTATGGGACAGAAACCACTTGTGCCTAGCTAGAAACAGCTAAGACAACGTGGCACTCGTGCTTCTGAGACGCTTTTGGAGTCCATGTCTTGTACTGCCTCTGAAATGTGTGAAAAACCTGCCAGATGTTCTCGAAGAGGAAGCAAGGCTGCTGAACTAGACGATATAGCTGGGAATGTCGTACATTGAGAAAAATGATATCTGGTATTGGCGGTACCCTACCTCCATGATCCCTCATTGCGAGAATTCCAGCAAACTGAAAGGTAGTTACCGCTATGGGACAGAAAGCACTTGTGCCTAGCTTGAAACACTTTAAGGCACCGTAGCACTCTTGCTTCTTAGACGCTTTTAGAGTCCATGCCTTTTACTGCCTCAGAAATGTGTGAAAAACCTGCCACATGTTCTTGAGGAGGAAACAAGGCTCTTGAACTAGATGATATGGCTGGGACTGTCGTACATGAAGAAAAATTATATCCGTCATAGGCGCTAACAGGAAAGTTTCCACCAGACCTCCATGATGCCTCATTGCGAGAATTCCAGCAATCTGGATGGTAGTTACCGCTATGGGACAGAAACCACTTGTGCCTAGCTAGAAACACATAAGACACCGTGGCACTCTTGTTTTTGAGAGGCTTTTCGAGTCCATGTCTTTTACTGCCTCTGAAATATGTGAAAAACCTGCCACATGTTCTCGAGGCGGAAACAAGGGTGCTGCAGTAGAAGATTTTGCTGGGACCGTCCTACATGCAGAAAAACGCTACCGGCATTGGCCCTACCTGACCTCCATGATCCCTCATTGCGAGAATTCCAGCAAACTGAAAGGTAGTTACCGCTATGGGACGGAAAGCACTTGTGCCTAGCTTGAAACACTTTAAGGCACCGTAGCACTCTTGCCTCTTAGACGCTTTTAGAGTCCATGCCATTTACTGCCTCACAAATGTGTGAAAAACCTGCCACATGTTCTTGAGGAGGAAACAAGGCTCTTGAACTAGATGATATGGCTGGGACTGTCGTACATGAAGAAAAACGCTACCGGCATTGGCCCGACCTGACCTCCATGATCCCTCATTGCGAGAATTCCAGCAAACTGAAAGGTAGTTACCGCTATGGGACAGAAACCACTTGTGCCTAGGTAGAAACCGCTAAGATAACGTGGCACTCGTGCTTTTGAGTCCATGTCTTGTACTGCCCCAGAAATGTGTGAAAAACCTGCCACATGTTCTCGAAGCGGAAACAAGGGTGCTGCAGTAGATGATTTTGCTGGGACCGTCCTACATGCAGAAAAACGCTACCGGCATTGGCCCTACCTGACCTCCATGATCCCTCATTGCGATAATTCCAGCAAACTGAAAGGTAGTTACCGCTATGGGACAGAAACTACTTGTGCCTAGCTAGAAACCGCGAAGACAACGTGGCACTCGTGCTTCTGAGACGCTTTTTGAGTCCATGTCTTGTACTGCCTCAGAAATGTGTGAGAAACCTTCCACATATTCTCGAGGCTGAAAGAAGGGTGCTGAAGTAGAAGATTTTGCTGGGACCGTCCTACATGCAGAAAAATGCTACCGGCATTGGCCCTACCTGACCTCCATGATCCCGCCTTGCGAGAATTCCAGCAAACTGGACGGTAGTTACCGCTATGGGACAGAAACCACTTGTTCCTTGCTAGAAACACCTAAGACACAGTGGAAATCTTGCTTCTGAGACGCTTTTTGAGTCCATGTGCTACACTGCCTCAACAATGTGAGAAAAACCTGCCACATGTTCTCGAAGAGGAAGCAAGGCTGTTGAACTAGACGATATAGCTGGGAATGTCGTACATTGAGAAAAATGATATCCGTTATTGGCGGTACCTTACCTCCATGATCCCTCATTGCGAGAATTGCATCAAACTGAAAGGTACTTACCGCTATGGGACAGAAAGCACTTGTGCCTAGCTAGAAACCGCTAAGACAACGTGGCACGCGTGCTTCTGAGACGCTTTTTGAGTCCATGTCTTGTACTGCCTCAGAAATGTGTGAAAAACCTGCCACATGTTCTTGAGGCGGAAACAAGGGTGCTGCAGTAGATGATTTTGCTGGGACCGTCCTACATGCAGAAAAACGCTACCGGCATTGGCCCTATCTGACCTCCATGATCCCTCATTGCGAGAATTCCAGCAAACTGAAAGGTAGTTACCGCTATGGGACAGAAACCACTTGTGCCTAGCTAGAAACCGCTAAGACAACGTGGCACTCGTGCTTCTGAGACGCTTTTGGAGTCCATGTCTTGTACTGCCTCAGAAATGTGTGAAAAACCTGCCACATGTTCTCGAGGCGGAAACAAGGGTGCTGCAGTAGATGATTTTGCTGGGACCGTCCTACATGCAGAAAAACGCTACCGGCATTGGCCCTACTTGACCTCCATGATCCCTCATTGCTAGAATTCCAGCAAACTGAAAGGTAGTTACCGCTATGGGACAGAAACCACTTGTGCCTAGCTAGAAGCCGCTAAGACAACGTGGCACTCGTGCTACTGAGACGCTTTTGGAGTCCATGTCTTCTACTGCCTCTGAAATGTGTGAAAAACCTGCCACATGTTCTCGAAGAGGAAGGAAGGCTGTTGAACTAGACGATATAGCTGGGAATGTCGTACATGGAGAAAAATGATATCCGGTATTGGCGGTACCTTACATCCATGATCCCTCATTGTGAGAATTCCAGCAAACTGTAATATAGTTACCGCTATGGGACAGAAACCACTTGTGCCTAGCTAGAAATCGCTAAGACAACGTGGCACTCGTGCTTCTGAGACGCTTTTTGAGTCCATGTCTTGTACTGACTCAGAAATGTGTGAAAAACCTGCCACATGTTCTGGAAGGGGAAGCAAGGCTGTTGAACTAGAAGATATGCCTGGGAATGTGTTACATGGAGAAAAATGATATAGGGTATTGGCGGTACCTTACCTCCATGATCCCTCATTGCGAGAATTCCAGCAAACTGGACGGTAGTTACCGCTATAGGACAGAAACCACTTGTGCCCAGCTTGAAACACTTTAGGCACTGTAGCACTCTTGCTACTGAGACGCTTTTGGCGTCCATGTCTTTTACTGCCTCTGAAATGTGTGAAATACCTGCCACATGTTATCGAAGAGGAAGCAAGGCTATTGAACTAGACGATATGGCTGGGAATGTGTTACATGGAGAAAAATGATATCGGGTATTGGCGGTACCTTACCTCCATGATCCCTCATTGCGAGAATGCCAGCAAACTGAAAGGTAGTTACCGCTATGGGACAGAAAGCACTTGTGCCTAGCTAGAAACCGCTAAGACAACGTGGCACTCTTGCTTCTGAGACGCTTTTTGAGTCCATGTCTTGTACTGCCTCATAAATGTATGAGAAACCTTCCACATATTCTCGAGGCTGAAAGAAGGGTGCTGAAGTAGAAGATTTTGCTGGGACCGTCCTACATGCAGTAAAACGCTACCGGCATTGGCCCTACCTGACCTCCATGATCCCGCATTGCGAGAATTCCAGCAAACTGGACGGTAGTTACCGCTATGGGACAGAAACCACTTGTTCCTTGCTAGAAACACCTAAGACACCGTGGCAATCTAGCTTCTGAGACGCTTTTTGAGTCCATGTCCTACACTGCCTCAGCAATGTGTGAAAAACCTGCCAGATGTTCTCGAAGAGGAAGCAAGGCTGCTGAACTAGACGATATAGCTGGGAATGTCGTACATTGAGAAAAATGATATCTGGTATTGGCGGTACCCTACCTCCATGATCCCTCATTGCGAGAATTCCAGCAAACTGAAAGGTAGTTACCGCTATGGGACAGAAAGCACTTGTGCCTAGCTTGAAACACTTTAAGGCACCGTAGCACTCTTGTTTTTTAGACGCTTTTAGAGTCCATGCCTTTTACTGCCTCAGAAATGTGTGAAAAACCTGCCACATGTTCTTGAGGAGGAAACAAGGCTCTTGAACTAGATGATATGGCTGGGACTGTCGTACATGAAGAAAAATTATATCCGTCATAGGCGCTAACAGGAAAGTTTGCACCAGACCTCCATGATGCCTCATTGCGAGAATTCCAGCAATCTGGATGGTAGTTACCGCTATGGGACAGAAACCACTTGTGCCTAGCTAGAAACACATAAGACACCGTGGCACTCTTGTTTTTGAGAGGCTTTTCGAGTCCATGTCTTTTACTGCCTCTGAAATATGTGAAAAACCTGCCACATGTTCTCGAGGCGGAAACAAGGGTGGTGCAGTAGAAGATTTTGCAGGCACCGTCCTACATGCAGAAAAACGCTACCGGCATTGGCCCTACCTGACCTCCATGATCCCTCATTGCGAGAATTCCAGCAAACTGAAAGGTAGTTACCGCTATGAGACGGAAAGCACTTGTGCCTAGCTTGAAACACTTTAAGGCACGTAGCACTCAATGTCGTACATTGAGAAAAATGATATCCGGTATTGCCGCTACCTTACCTCCATGATCCCTCATTGCGAGAATTCCAGCAAACTGTAATGTAGTTACCTAGCTAGAAACACCTAAGACACCGTGGCACTCGAGCTTCTGAGACGCTTTTGGAGTCCATGTCTTGTACTGCCTCTGAAATGTGTGAAAAACCTGCCACATGTTCTCGAGGCGGAAACAAGGGTGCTGCAGTAGATGATTTTGCTGGGACCGTTCTACATGGAGAAAAACGCTACCGGCATTGGCCCTACCTGACCTCCATGATCCCTCATTGCGAGAATTCCAGCAAACTGAAAGGTAGTTACCGCTATGGGACAGAAACTACTTGTGCCTAGCTAGAAACCGCGAAGACAACGTGGCACTCGTGCTTCTGAGACGCTTTTTGAGTCCATGTCTTGTGCTGCCTCAGAAATGTGTGAGAAACCTTCCACATATTCTCGAGGCTGAAAGAAGGGTGCAGAAGTAGAAGATTTTGCTGGGACCGTCCTACATGCAGAAAAACGCTACCGGCATTGGCCCTACCTGACCTCCATGATCCCGCATTGCGAGAATTCCAGCAAACTGGACGGTAGTTACCGCTATGGGACAGAAACCACTTGTTCCTTGCTAGAAACACCTAAGACACAGTGGCAATCTTGCTTCTGAGACGCTTTTGGAGTCCATGTCTTGTACTGCTTCTGAAATGTGTGAAAAACCTGCCACATGTTCTCGAGGCGGAAACAAGGGTGCTGCAGTAGATGATTTTGCTGGGACCGTCCTACATGCAGAAAAACGCTACCGGCATTGGCCCTACCTGACCTCCATGATCCCTCATTGCGAGAATTCCAGCAAACTGAAAGGTAGTTACCGCTATGGGACAGAAACTACTTGTGCCTAGCTAGAAACCGCGAAGACAACGTGGCACTCGTGCTTCTGAGACGCTTTTGGAGTCCATGTCTTGTACTGCCTCAGAAATGTGTGAAAAACCTGCCACATGTTCTCGAGGCGGAAACAAGGGTGCTGCAGTAGAAGATTTTGCTCAGACCGTCCTACATGCAGAAAAACGCTACCGGCATTGGCCCTACCTAACCTCCATGATCCCTCATTGCTAGAATTCTAGCAAACTGGACGGTAGTTACCTCTATGGGACAGAAACCACTTGTGCCTAGCTAGAAACCGCTAAGACAACGTGGCACTCGTGCTTCTGAGACGCTTTTTGAGTCCATGTCTTGTACTGCCTCAGAAATGTGTGAAAAACCTGCCACATGTTCTCGAGGCGGAAACAAGGGTGCTGCAGTAGATGATTTTGCTGGGACCGTCCTACATGCAGAAAAACGCTACCGGCATTGGCCCTAACTGACCTCCATGATCCCTCATTGCGAGAATTCCAGCAAACTGTAATATAGTTACCGCTATGGCACAGAAACCACTTGTGCCTAGCTAGAAATCGCTAAGACAACGTGGCACTCGTGCTTCTGAGACGCTTTTTGAGTCCATGTCTTATACTGACTCAGAAATGTGTGAAAAACCTGCCACATGTTCTCGAAGGGGAAGCAAGGCTGTTGAACTAGAAGATATGGCTGGGAATGTGTTACATGGAGAAAAATGATATAGGGTATTGGCGGTACCTTACCTCCATGATCCCTCATTGCGAGAATTCCAACAAACTGGACGGTAGTTACCGCTATAGGACAGAAACCACTTGTGCCCAGCTTGAAACACTTTAGGCACTGTAGCACTCTTGCTACTGAGACGCTTTTGGCGTCCATGTCTTTTGCTGCCTCTGAAATGTGTGAAATACCTGCCACATGTTATCGAAGAGGAAGCAAGGCTATTGAACTAGACGATATGGCTGGGAATGTGTTACATGGAGAAAAATGATATCGGGTATTGGCGGTACCTTACCTCCATGATCCCTCATTGCGAGAATGCCAGCAAACTGAAAGGTAGTTACCGCTATGGGACAGAAAGCACTTGTGCCTAGCTAGAAACCGCTAAGACAACGTGGCACTCTTGCTTCTGAGACGCTTTTTGAGTCCATGTCTTGTACTGCCTCATAAATGTGTGAGAAACCTTCCACATATTCTCGAGGCTGAAAGAAGGGTGCTGAAGTAGAAGATTTTGCTGGGACCGTCCTACATGCAGAAAAACGCTACCGGCATTGGCCCTACCTGACCTCCATGATCCCGCATTGCGAGAATTCCAGCAAACTGGACGGTAGTTACCGCTATGGGACAGAAACCACTTGTTCCTAGCTAGAAATCGCTAAGACACCGTGGCAATCTTGCTTCTGAGACGCTTTTTGAGTCCATGTCCTACACTGCCTCAGCAATGTGTGAAAAACCTGCCACAGGTTCTCGAAGAGGAAGCAAGGCTGTTGAACTAGACGATATAGCTGGGAATGTCGTACATTGAGAAAAATGATATCCGGTATTGCCACTACCTTACCTCCATGATCCCTCATTGCGAGAATTCCAGCAAACTGTAATGTAGTTACCTAGCTAGAAACACCTAAGACACCGTGGCACTCGTGCTTCTGAGACGCTTTTGGAGTCCATGTCTTGTACTGCCTCAGAAATGTGTGAAAAACCTGCCACATGTTCTCGAGGCGGAAACAAGGGTGCTGCAGTAGAAGATTTTGCTGGGACCGTCCTACATGCAGAAAAACGCTACCAGCATTGGCCCTACCTAACCTCCATGATCCCTCATTGCGAGAATTCTAGCAAACTGGACGGTAGTTACCGCTATGGGACAGAAACCACTTGTGCCTAGCTAGAAACCGCTAAGACAACGTGGCACTCGTGCTTCTGAGACGCTTTTTGAGTCCATGTCTTGTACTGCCTCAGAAATGTGTGAAAAACCTGCCACATGTTCTCGAGGCGGAAACAAGGGTGCTGCAGTAGAAGATTTTGCTGGGACCGTCCTACATGCAGAAAAACGCTACCGGCATTGGCCCTACCTGACCTCCATGATCCCTCATTGCTAGAATTCCAGCAAACTGAAAGGTAGTTACCGCTATGGGACAGAAACCACTTGTGCCTAGCTAGAAGCCGCTAAGACAACGTGGCACTCGTGCTTCTGAGATGCTTTTGGAGTCCATGTCTTGTACTGCCTCTGAAATGTGTGAAAAACCTGCCACATGTTCTCGAAGAGGAAGCAAGGCTGTTGAACTAGACGATATAGCTGGGAATGTCGTACATGGAGAAAAATGATATCCGGTATTGGCGGTACCTTACCTCCATGATCCCTCATTGCGAGAATTCCAGCAAACTGTAATATAGTTACCGCTATGGGACAGAAACCACTTGTGCCTAGCTAGAAATCGCTAAGACAACGTGGCACTCGTGCTTCTGAGACGCTTTTTGAGTCCATGTCTTGTACTTCCTCAGAAATGTGTGAAAAACCTGCCACATGTTATCGAAGAGGAAGCAAGGCTGCTGAACGAGACGATATAGCTGGGAATGTCGTACATTGAGAAAAATGATATCTGGTATCGGCGGTACCTTACCTCCATGATCCCTCATTGCGAGAATTCCAGCAAACTGAAAGGTAGTTACCGCTATGGGACAGAAACCACTTGTGCCTAGCTAGAAACCGCTAAGACAACGTGGCACGCGTGCTTCTGAGACGCTTTTTGAGTCATTGTCTTGTACTGCCTCAGAAATGTGTGAAAAACCTGCCACATGTTCTTGAGGCGGAAACAAGGGTGCTGCAGTAGATGATTTTGCTGGGACCGTCCTACATGCAGAAAAACGCTAGCGGCATTGGCCCTACCTGACCTCCATGATCCCTCATTGCGAGAATTCCAGCAAACTGAAAGGTAGTTACCGCTATGGGACAGAAAGCACTTGTGCCTAGCTTGAAACACTTTAAGGCACCTTAGCACTCTTGCTTCTTAGACGCTTTTAGAGTCCATGCCTTTTACTGCCTCAGAAATGTGTGAAAAACCTGCCACATGTTCTTGAGGAGGAAACAAGGCTCTTGAACTAGATGATATGGCTGGGACTGTCGTACATGAAGAAAAATTATATCCGTCAAAGGCGCTAACAGGAAAGTTTGCACCAGACATCCATGATGCCTCATTGCGAGAATTCCAGCAATCTCGATGGTAGTTACCGCTATGGGACAGAAACCACTTGTGCCTAGCTAGAAACACATAAGACACCATGGCACTCTTGTTTTTGAGAGGCTTTTCGAGTCCATGTCTTTTAACTGCCTCTGAAATATGTGAAAAACCTGCCACATGTTCTCGAGGCGGAAACAAGGGTGCTGCAGTAGAAGATTTTGCAGGCACCGTCCTACATGCAGAAAAACGCTACCGGCATTGGCCCTACCTGACCTCCATGATCCCTCATTGCGAGAATTCCAGCAAACTGAAAGGTAGTTACCGCTATGGGATAGAAACCACTTGTGCCTAGGTAGAAACCGCTAAGATAACGTGGCACTCGTGCTTTTGAGTCCATGTCTTGTACTGCCTCAGAAATGTGTGAAAAACCTGCCACATGTTCTCGAGGCGGAAACAAGGGTGCTGCAGTAGATGATTTTGCTGGGACCGTCCTACATGCAGAAAAACGCTACCGGCATTGGCCCTACCTGACCTCCATGATCCCTCATTGCGAGAATTCCAGCAAACTGAAAGGTAGTTACCGCTATGGGACAGAAACCACTTGTGCCTAGCTAGAAACCGCGAAGACAACGTGGCACTCGTGCTTCTGAGACGCTTTTTGAGTCCATGTCTTGTACTGCCTCAGAAATGTGTGAGAAACCTTCCACATATTCTCGAGGCTGAAAGAAGGGTGCTGAAGTAGAAGATTTTGCTGGGACCGTCCCACATGCAGAAAAATGCTACTGGCATTGGCCCTACCTGACCTCCATGATCCCGCATTGCGAGAATTCCAGCAAACTGGACGGTAGTTACCGCTATGGGACAGAAACCACTTGTTCCTTGCTAGAAACACCTAAGACACAGTGGCAATCTTGCTTCTGAGACGCTTTTTGAGTCCATGTGCTACACTGCCTCAACAATGTGAGAAAAACCTGCCACATGTTCTCGAAGAGGAAGCAAGGCTGTTCAACTAGACGATATAGCTGGGAATGTCGTACATTGAGAAAAATGATATCCGTTATTGGCGGTACCTTACCTCCATGATCCCTCATTGCGAGAATTGCATCAAACTGAAAGGTAGTTACCGCTATGGGACAGAAACCACTTGTGCCTAGCTAGAAACCGCTAAGACAACGTGGCACTCGTGCTTCTGAGTCCATGTCTTGTACTGCCTCAGAAATGTGTGAAAAACCTGCCACATGTTCTCGAGGCGGAAACAAGGGTGCTGCAGTAGATGATTTTGCTGGGACCGTCCTACATGCAGAAAAACGCTACCGGCATTGGCCCTACCTGACCTCCATGATCCCTCATTGCTAGAATTCTAGCAAACTGAAAGGTAGTTACCGCTATGGGACAGAAACCACTTGTGCCTAGCTAGAAGCCGCTAAGACAACGTGGCACCCGTGCTTCTGAGACGCTTTTGGAGTCCATATCTTGTACTGCCTCTGAAATGTGTGAAAAACCTGCCACATGTTCTTGAGGAGGAAACAAGGCTCTTGAACTAGATGATATGGCTGGGACTGTCGTACATGAAGAAAAATTATATCCGTCAAAGGCGCTAACAGGAAAGTTTGCACCAGACCTCCATGATGCCTCATTGCGAGAATTCCAGCAATCTCGATGGTAGTTACCGCTATGGGACAGAAACCACTTGTGCCTAGCTAGAAACACATAAGACACCGTGGCACTCTTGTTTTTGAGAGGCTTTTCGAGTCCATGTCTTTTACTGCCTCTGAAATATGTGAAAAACCTGCCACATGTTCTCGAGGCGGAAACAAGGGTGCTGCAGTAGAAGATTTTGCAGGCACCGTCCTACATGCAGAAAAACGCTACCGGCATTGGCCCTACCTGACCTCCATGATCCCTCATTGCGAGAATTCCAGCAAACTGAAAGGTAGTTACCGCTATGGGACGGAAAGCACTTGTGCTTAGCTTGAAACACTTTAAGGCACCGTAGCACTCTTGCCTCTTAGACGCTTTTAGAGTCCATGCCTTTTACTGCCTCAGAAATGTGTGAAAAACCTGCCACATGTTCTTGAGGGGGAAACAAGGGTGCTGCAGTAGATGATTTTGCTGGGACCGTCCTACATGAAGAAAAACGCTACCGGCATTGGCCCTACCTGACCTCCATGATCCCTCATTGCGAGAATTCCAGCAAACTGAAAGGTAGTTACCGCTATGGGATAGAAACCACTTGTGCCTAGGTAGAAACCGCTAAGATAACGTGGCACTCGTGCTTTTGAGTCCATGTCTTGTACTGCCTCAGAAATGTGTGAAAAACCTGCCACATGTTCTCGAGGCGGAAACAAGGGTGCTGCAGTAGATGATTTTGCTGGGACCGTCCTACATGCAGAAAAACGCTACCGGCATTGGCCCTACCTGACCTCCATGATCCCTCATTGCGAGAATTCCAGCAAACTGAAAGGTAGTTACCGCTATGGGACAGAAACCACTTGTGCCTAGCTAGAAACCGCGAAGACAACGTGGCACTCGTGCTTCTGAGACGCTTTTTGAGTCCATGTCTTGTACTGCCTCAGAAATGTGTGAGAAACCTTCCACATATTCTCGAGGCTGAAAGAAGGGTGCTGAAGTAGAAGATTTTGCTGGGACCGTCCCACATGCAGAAAAATGCTACTGGCATTGGCCCTACCTGACCTCCATGATCCCGCATTGCGAGAATTCCAGCAAACTGGACGGTAGTTACCGCTATGGGACAGAAACCACTTGTTCCTTGCTAGAAACACCTAAGACACAGTGGCAATCTTGCTTCTGAGACGCTTTTTGAGTCCATGTGCTACACTGCCTCAACAATGTGAGAAAAACCTGCCACATGTTCTCGAAGAGGAAGCAAGGCTGTTCAACTAGACGATATAGCTGGGAATGTCGTACATTGAGAAAAATGATATCCGTTATTGGCGGTACCTTACCTCCATGATCCCTCATTGCGAGAATTGCATCAAACTGAAAGGTAGTTACCGCTATGGGACAGAAACCACTTGTGCCTAGCTAGAAACCGCTAAGACAACGTGGCACTCGTGCTTCTGAGTCCATGTCTTGTACTGCCTCAGAAATGTGTGAAAAACCTGCCACATGTTCTCGAGGCGGAAACAAGGGTGCTGCAGTAGATGATTTTGCTGGGACCGTCCTACATGCAGAAAAACGCTACCGGCATTGGCCCTACCTGACCTCCATGATCCCTCATTGCTAGAATTCTAGCAAACTGAAAGGTAGTTACCGCTATGGGACAGAAACCACTTGTGCCTAGCTAGAAGCCGCTAAGACAACGTGGCACCCGTGCTTCTGAGACGCTTTTGGAGTCCATATCTTGTACTGCCTCTGAAATGTGTGAAAAACCTGCCACATGTTCTTGAGGAGGAAACAAGGCTCTTGAACTAGATGATATGGCTGGGACTGTCGTACATGAAGAAAAATTATATCCGTCAAAGGCGCTAACAGGAAAGTTTGCACCAGACCTCCATGATGCCTCATTGCGAGAATTCCAGCAATCTCGATGGTAGTTACCGCTATGGGACAGAAACCACTTGTGCCTAGCTAGAAACACATAAGACACCGTGGCACTCTTGTTTTTGAGAGGCTTTTCGAGTCCATGTCTTTTACTGCCTCTGAAATATGTGAAAAACCTGCCACATGTTCTCGAGGCGGAAACAAGGGTGCTGCAGTAGAAGATTTTGCAGGCACCGTCCTACATGCAGAAAAACGCTACCGGCATTGGCCCTACCTGACCTCCATGATCCCTCATTGCGAGAATTCCAGCAAACTGAAAGGTAGTTACCGCTATGGGACGGAAAGCACTTGTGCTTAGCTTGAAACACTTTAAGGCACCGTAGCACTCTTGCCTCTTAGACGCTTTTAGAGTCCATGCCTTTTACTGCCTCAGAAATGTGTGAAAAACCTGCCACATGTTCTTGAGGGGGAAACAAGGGTGCTGCAGTAGATGATTTTGCTGGGACCGTCCTACATGAAGAAAAACGCTACCGGCATTGGCCCTACCTGACCTCCATGATCCCTCATTGCGAGAATTCCAGCAAACTGAAAGGTAGTTACCGCTATAGGAGAGAAACCACTTGTGCCTAGCTAGAAACCGCTAAGATAACGTAGCACTCGTGCTTTTGAGTCCATGTCTTGTACTGCCTCAGAAATGTGTGAAAAACCTGCCACATATTCTCGAGGCGGAAACAAGGGTGCTGCAGTAGACGATTTTGCTGGGACCGTCCTACATGCAGAAAAACGCTACCGGCATTGGCCCTACCTGACCTCCATGATCCCTCATTGCTAGAATTCTAGCAAACTGAAAGGTAGTTACCGCTATGGGACAAAAACCACTTGTGCCTAGCTTGAAACACTTTAAGGCACCGTAGCACTCTTGCCTCTTAGACGCTTTTAGAGTCCATGCCTTTTACTGCCTCAGAAATGTGTGAAAAACCTGCCACATGTTCTTGAGGGGGAAACAAGGCTCTTGAACTAGATGATATGGCTGGGACTGTCGTACATGAAGAAAAACGCTACCGGCATAGGCCCTACCTGACCTCCATGATCCCTCATTGCGAGAATTCCAGCAAACTGAAAGGTAGTTACCGCTATGGGACAGAAACCACTTGTGCCTAGGTAGAAACCGCTAAGATAACGTGGCACTCGTGCTTTTGAGTCCATGTCTTGTACTTCCTCAGAAATGTGTGAAAAACCTGCCACATGTTCTCGAGGCGGAAACAAGGGTGCTGCAGTAGATGATTTTGCTGGGACCGTCCTACCTGCAGAAAAACGCTACCGGCATTGGCCCTACCTGACCTCCATGATCCCTCATTGCGAGAATTCCAGCAAACTGAAAGGTAGTTACCGCTATGGGACAGAAACTACTTGTGCCTAGCTAGAAACCGCGAAGACAACGTGGCACTCGTGCTTCTGAGACGCTTTTTGAGTCCATGTCTTGTACTGCCTCAGAAATGTGTGAGAAACCTTCCACATATTCTCGAGGCTGAAAGAAGGGTGCTGAAGTAGAAGATTTTGCTGGGACCGTCCTACATGCAGAAAAATGCTACCGGCATTGGCCCTACCTGACCTCCATGATCCCGCATTGCGAGAATTCCAGCAAACTGGACGGTAGTTACCGCTATGGGACAGAAACCACTTGTTCCTTGCTAGAAACACCTAAGACACAATGGCAATCTTGCTTCTGAGACGCTTTTTGAGTCCATGTGCTACACTGCCTCAACAATGTGAGAAAACCTGCCACATGTTCTCGAAGAGGAAGCAAGGCTGTTCAACTAGACGATATAGCTGGGAATGTCGTACATTGAGAAAAATGATATCCGTTATTGGCGGTAACTTACCTCCATGATCCCTCATTGCGAGAATTGCATCAAACTGAAAGGTAGTTACCGCTATGGGACAGAAACCACTTGTGCCTAGCTAGAAACCGCTAAGACAACGTGGCACGCGTGCTTCTGAGACGCTTTTTGAGTCCATGTCTTGTACTGCCTCAGAAATGTGTGAAAAACCTGCCACATGTTCTTGAGGCGGAAACAAGGGTGCTGCAGTAGATGATTTTGCTGGGACCGTCCTACATGCAGAAAAACGCTACCGGCATTGGCCCTACCTGACCTCCATGATCCCTCATTGCGAGAATTCCAGCAAACTGGACGGTAGTTACCGCTATAGGAGAGAAACCACTTGTGCCTAGCTAGAAACCGCTAAGATAACGTAGCACTCGTGCTTTTGAGTCCATGTCTTGTACTGCCTCAGAAATGTGTGAAAAACCTGCCACATGTTCTCGAGGCGGAAACAAGGGTGCTGCAGTAGATGATTTTGCTGGGACCGTCCTACATGCAGAAAAACGCTACCGGCATTGGCCCTACCTGACCTCCATGATCCCTCATTGCTAGAATTCTAGCAAACTGAAAGGTAGTTACCGCTATGGGACAGAAACCACTTGTGCCTAGCTAGAAGCCGCTAAGACAACGTGGCACTCGTGCTTCTGAGACGCTTTTGGAGTCCATATCTTGTACTGCCTCTGAAATGTGTGAAAAACCTGCCACATGTTCTTGAGGAGGAAACAAGGCTCTTGAACTAGATGATATGGCTGGGACTGTCGTACATGAAGAAAAATTATATCCGTCAAAGGCGCTAACAGGAAAGTTTGCACCAGACCTCCATGATGCCTCATTGCGAGAATTCCAGCAATCTCGATGGTAGTTACCGCTATGGGACAGAAACCACTTGTGCCTAGCTAGAAACACATAAGACACCGTGGCACTCTTGTTTTTGAGAGGCTTTTCGAGTCCATGTCTTTTACTGCCTCTGAAATATGTGAAAAACCTGCCACATGTTCTCGAGGCGGAAACAAGGGTGCTGCAGTAGAAGATTTTGCAGGCACCGTCCTACATGCAGAAAAACGCTACCGGCATTGGCCCTACCTGACCTCCATGATCCCTCATTGCGAGAATTCCAGCAAACTGAAAGGTAGTTACCGCTATGGGACGGAAAGCACTTGTGCCTAGCTTGAAACACTTTAAGGCACCGTAGCACTCTTGCCTCTTAGACGCTTTTAGAGTCCATGCCTTTTACTGCCTCAGAAATGTGTGAAAAACCTGCCACATGTTCTTGAGGGGGAAACAAGGCTCTTGAACTAGATGATATGGCTGGGACTGTCGTACATGAAGAAAAACGCTACCGGCATTGGCCCTACCTGACCTCCATGATCCCTCATTGCGAGAATTCCAGCAAACTGAAAGGTAGTTACCGCTATGGGACAGAAACCACTTGTGCCTAGGTAGAAACCGCTAAGATAACGTGGCACTCGTGCTTTTGAGTCCATGTCTTGTACTGCCTCAGAAATGTGTGAAAAACCTGCCACATGTTTTTGAGGCGGAAACAAGGGTGCTGCAGTAGATGATTTTGCTGGGACCGTCCTACCTGCAGAAAAACGCTACCGGCATTGGCCCTACCTGACCTCCATGATCCCTCATTGCGAGAATTCCAGCAAACTGAAAGGTAGTTACCGCTATGGGACAGAAACTACTTGTGCCTAGCTAGAAACCGCGAAGACAACGTGGCACTCGTGCTTCTGAGACGCTTTTTGAGTCCATGTCTTGTACTGCCTCAGAAATGTGTGAGAAACCTTCCACATATTCTCGAGGCTGAAAGAAGGGTGCTGAAGTAGAAGATTTTGCTGGGACCGTCCTACATGCAGAAAAATGCTACCGGCATTGGCCCTACCTGACCTCCATGATCCCGCATTGCGAGAATTCCAGCAAACTGGACGGTAGTTACCGCTATGGGACAGAAACCACTTGTTCCTTGCTAGAAACACCTAAGACACAATGGCAATCTTGCTTCTGAGACGCTTTTTGAGTCCATGTGCTACACTGCCTCAACAATGTGAGAAAAACCTGCCACATGTTCTCGAAGAGGAAGCAAGGCTGTTCAACTAGACGATATAGCTGGGAATGTCGTACATTGAGAAAAATGATATCCGTTATTGGCGGTAACTTACCTCCATGATCCCTCATTGCGAGAATTGCATCAAACTGAAAGGTAGTTACCGCTATGGGACAGAAACCACTTGTGCCTAGCTAGAAACCGCTAAAACAACGTGGCACGCGTGCTTCTGAGACGCTTTTTGAGTCCATGTCTTGTACTGCCTCAGAAATGTGTGAAAAACCTGCCACATGTTCTTGAGGCGGAAACAAGGGTGCTGCAGTAGATGATTTTGCTGGGACCGTCCTACATGCAGAAAAACGCTACCGGCATTGGCCCTACCTGACCTCCATGATCCCTCATTGTGAGAATTCCAGCAAACTGAAAGGTAGTTACCCCTATGGGACAGAAAGCACTTGTGCCTAGCTTGAAACACTTTAAGGCACAGTAGCACTCTTGCTTCTTAGACGCTTTTAGAGTCCATGCCTTTTACTGCCTCAGAAATGTGTGAAAAACCTGCCACATGTTCTTGAGGAGGAAACAAGGCTCTTGAACTAGATGATATGGCTGGGACTGTCGTACATGAAGAAAAATTATATCCGTCAAAGGCGCTAACAGGAAAGTTTGCACCAGACATCCATGATGCCTCATTGCGAGAATTCCAGCAATCTCGATGGTAGTTACCGCTATGGGACAGAAACCACTTGTGCCTAGCTAGAAACACATAAGACACCGTGGCACTCTTGTTTTTGAGAGGCTTTTCGAGTCCATGTCTTTTAACTGCCTCAGAAATGTGTGAAAAACCTGCCACATGTTCTTGAGGGGGAAACAAGGCTCTTGAACTAGATGATATGGCTGGGACTGTCGTACATGAAGAAAAACGCTACCGGCATTGGCCCTACCTGACCTCCATGATCCCTCATTGCGAGAATTCCAGCAAACTGAAAGGTAGTTACCGCTATGGGACAGAAACCACTTGTGCCTAGGTAGAAACCGCTAAGATAACGTGGCACTCGTGCTTTTGAGTCCATGTCTTGTACTGCCTCAGAAATGTGTGAAAAACCTGCCACATGTTCTCGAGGCGGAAACAAGGGTGCTGCAGTAGATGATTTTGCTGGGACCGTCCTACATGCAGAAAAACGCTACCGGCATTGGCCCTACCTGACCTCCATGATCCCTCATTGCGAGAATTCCAGCAAACTGAAAGGTAGTTACCGCTATGGGACAGAAACCACTTGTGCCTAGCTAGAAACCGCGAAGACAACGTGGCACTCGTGCTTCTGAGACGCATTTTGAGTCCATGTCTTGTACTGCCTCAGAAATGTGTGAGAAACCTTCCACATATTCTCGAGGCTGAAAGAAGGGTGCTGAAGTAGAAGATTTTGCTGGGACCGTCCTACATGCAGAAAAATGCTACCGGCATTGGCCCTACCTGACCTCCATGATCCCGCATTGCGAGAATTCCAGCAAACTGGACGGTAGTTACCGCTATGGGACAGAAACCACTTGTTCCTTGCCAGAAACACCTAAGACACAGTGGAATCTTGCTTCTGAGACGCTTTTTGAGTCCATGTGCTACACTGCCTCAACAATGTGAGAAAAACCTGCCACATGTTCTCGAAGAGGAAGCAAGGCTGTTCAACTAGACGATATAGCTGGGAATGTCGTACATTGAGAAAAATGATATCCGTTATTGGCGGTACCTTACCTCCATGATCCCTCATTGCGAGAATTGCATCAAACTGAAAGGTAGTTACCGCTATGGGACAGAAACCACTTGTGCCTAGCTAGAAACCGCTAAGACAACGTGGCACGCGTGCTTCTGAGACGCTTTTTGAGTCCATGTCTTCTACTGCCTCAGAAATGTGTGAAAAACCTGCCACATGTTCTTGAGGCGGAAACAAGGGTGCTGCAGTAGATGATTTTGCTGGGACCGTCCTACATGCAGAAAAACGCTACCGGCATTGGCCCTACCTGACCTCCATGATCCCTCATTGCGAGAATTCCAGCAAACTGGACGGTAGTTACCACTATAGGAGAGAAACCACTTGTGCCTAGCTAGAAACCGCTAAGATAACGTAGCACTCGTGCTTTTGAGTCCATGTCTTGTACTGCCTCAGAAATGTGTGAAAAACCTGCCACATGTTCTTGAGGCGGAAACAAGGGTGCTGCAGTAGATGATTTTGCTGGGACCGTCCTACATGCAGAAAAACGCTACCGGCATTGGCCCTACCTGACCTCCATGATCCCTCATTGCTAGAATTCTAGCAAACTGAAAGGTAGTTACCGCTATGGGACAGAAACCACTTGTGCCTAGCTAGAAGCCGCTAAGACAACGTGGCACTCGTGCTTCTGAGACGCTTTTGGAGTCCATATCTTGTACTGCCTCTGAAATGTGTGAAAAACCTGCCACATGTTCTTGAGGAGGAAACAAGGCTCTTGAACTAGATGATATGGCTGGGACTGTCGTACATGAAGAAAAATTATATCCGTCAAAGGCGCTAACAGGAAAGTTTGCACCAGACCTCCATGATGCCTCATTGCGAGAATTCCAGCAATCTCGATGGTAGTTACCGCTATGGGACAGAAACCACTTGTGCCTAGCTAGAAACACATAAGACACCGTGGCACTCTTGTTTTTGAGAGGCTTTTCGAGTCCATGTCTTTTACTGCCTCTGAAATATGTGAAAAACCTGCCACATGTTCTCGAGGCGGAAACAAGGGTGCTGCAGTAGAAGATTTTGCAGGCACCGTCCTACATGCAGAAAAACGCTACCGGCATTGGCCCTACCTGACCTCCATGATCCCTCATTGCGAGAATTCCAGCAAACTGAAAGGTAGTTACCGCTATGGGACGGAAAGCACTTGTGCCTAGCTTGAAACACTTTAAGGCACCGTAGCACTCTTGCCTCTTAGACGCTTTTAGAGTCCATGCCTTTTACTGCCTCAGAAATGTGTGAAAAACCTGCCACATGTTCTTGAGGGGGAAACAAGGCTCTTGAACTAGATGATATGGCTGGGACTGTCGTACATGAAGAAAAACGCTACCGGCATTGGCCCTACCTGACCTCCATGATCCCTCATTGCGAGAATTCCAGCAAACTGAAAGGTAGTTACCGCTATGGGACAGAAACTACTTGTGCCTAGCTAGAAACCGCGAAGACAACGTGGCACTCGTGCTTCTGAGACGCTTTTTGAGTCCATGTCTTGTACTGCCTCAGAAATGTGTGAGAAACCTTCCACATATTCTCGAGGCTGAAAGAAGGGTGCTGAAGTAGAAGATTTTGCTGGGACCGTCCTACATGCAGAAAAATGCTACCGGCATTGGCCCTACCTGACCTCCATGATCCCGCATTGCGAGAATTCCAGCAAACTGGACGGTAGTTACCGCTATGGGACAGAAACCACTTGTTCCTTGCTAGAAACACCTAAGACACAATGGCAATCTTGCTTCTGAGACGCTTTTTGAGTCCATGTGCTACACTGCCTCAACAATGTGAGAAAAACCTGCCACATGTTCTCGAAGAGGAAGCAAGGCTGTTCAACTAGACGATATAGCTGGGAATGTCGTACATTGAGAAAAATGATATCCGTTATTGGCGGTAACTTACCTCCATGATCCCTCATTGCGAGAATTGCATCAAACTGAAAGGTAGTTACCGCTATGGGACAGAAACCACTTGTGCCTAGCTAGAAACCGCTAAGACAACGTGGCACGCGTGCTTCTGAGACGCTTTTTGAGTCCATGTCTTGTACTGCCTCAGAAATGTGTGAAAAACCTGCCACATGTTCTTGAGGCGGAAACAAGGGTGCTGCAGTAGATGATTTTGCTGGGACCGTCCTACATGCAGAAAAACGCTACCGGCATTGGCCCTACCTGACCTCCATGATCCCTCATTGCGAGAATTCCAGCAAACTGAAAGGTAGTTACCGCTATGGGACAGAAACTACTTGTGCCTAGCTAGAAACCGCGAAGACAACGTGGCACTCGTGCTTCTGAGACGCTTTTTGAGTCCATGTCTTGTACTGCCTCAGAAATGTGTGAGAAACCTTCCACATATTCTCGAGGCTGAAAGAAGGGTGCTGAAGTAGAAGATTTTGCTGGGACCGTCCTACATGCAGAAAAATGCTACCGGCATTGGCCCTACCTGACCTCCATGATCCTGCATTGCTAGAATTCCAGCAAACTGGACGGTAGTTACCGCTATGGGACAGAAACCACTTGTTCCTTGCTAGAAACACCTAAGACACAATGGCAATCTTGCTTCTGAGACGCTTTTTGAGTCCATGTGCTACACTGCCTCAACAATGTGAGAAAAACCTGCCACATGTTCTCGAAGAGGAAGCAAGGCTGTTCAACTAGACGATATAGCTGGGAATGTCGTACATTGAGAAAAATGATATCCGTTATTGGCGGTAACTTACCTCCATGATCCCTCATTGCGAGAATTGCATCAAACTGAAAGGTAGTTACCGCTATGGGACAGAAACCACTTGTGCCTAGCTAGAAACCGCTAAAACAACGTGGCACGCGTGCTTCTGAGACGCTTTTTGAGTCCATGTCTTGTACTGCCTCAGAAATGTGTGAAAAACCTGCCACATGTTCTTGAGGCGGAAACAAGGGTGCTGCAGTAGATGATTTTGCTGGGACCGTCCTACATGCAGAAAAACGCTACCGGCATTGGCCCTACCTGACCTCCATGATCCCTCATTGTGAGAATTCCAGCAAACTGAAAGGTAGTTACCGCTACGGGACAGAAAGCACTTGTACCTAGCTTGAAACACTTTAAGGCACAGTAGCACTCTTGCTTCTTAGACGCTTTTAGAGTCCATGCCTTTTACTGCCTCAGAAATGTGTGAAAAACCTGCCACATGTTCTTGAGGAGGAAACAAGGCTCTTGAACTAGATGATATGGCTGGGACTGTCGTACATGAAGAAAAATTATATCCGTCAAAGGCGCTAACAGGAAAGTTTGCACCAGACATCCATGATGCCTCATTGCGAGAATTCCAGCAATCTCGATGGTAGTTACCGCTATGGGACAGAAACCACTTGTGCCTAGCTAGAAACACATAAGACACCGTGGCACTCTTGTTTTTGAGAGGCTTTTCGAGTCCATGTCTTTTAACTGCCTCTGAAATATGTGAAAAATCTGCCACATGTTCTCGAGGCGGAAACAAGGGTGCTGCAGTAGAAGATTTTGCAGGCACCGTCCTACATGCAGAAAAACGCTACCGGCATTGGCCCTACCTGACCTCCATGATCCCTCGTTGCGAGAATTCCAGCAAACTGAAAGGTAGTTACCGCTATGGGACGGAAAGCACTTGTGCCTAGCTTGAAACACTTTAAGGCACCGTAGCACTCTTGCCTCTTAGACGCTTTTAGAGTCCATGCCTTTTACTGCCTCAGAAATGTGTGAAAAACCTGCCACATGTTCTTGAGGGGGAAACAAGGCTCTTGAACTAGATGATATGGCTGGGACTGTCGTACATGAAGAAAAACGCTACCGGCATTGGCCCTACCTGACCTCCATGATCCCTCATTGCGAGAATTCCAGCAAACTGAAAGGTAGTTACCGCTATGGGACAGAAACCACTTGTGCCTAGGTAGAAACCGCTAAGATAACGTGGCACTCGTGCTTTTGAGTCCATGTCTTGTACTGCCTCAGAAATGTGTGAAAAACCTGCCACATGTTCTCGAGGCGGAAACAAGGGTGCTGCAGTAGATGATTTTGCTGGGACCGTCCTACATGCAGAAAAACGCTACCGGCATTGGCCCTACCTGACCTCCATGATCCCTCATTGCGAGAATTCCAGCAAACTGAAAGGTAGTTACCGCTATGGGACAGAAACCACTTGTGCCTAGCTAGAAACCGCGAAGACAACGTGGCACTCGTGCTTCTGAGACGCATTTTGAGTCCATGTCTTGTACTGCCTAAGAAATGTGTGAGAAACCTTCCACATATTCTCGAGGCTGAAAGAAGGGTGCTGAAGTAGAAGATTTTGCTGGGACCGTCCTACATGCAGAAAAATGCTACCGGCATTGGCCCTACCTGACCTCCATGATCCCGCATTGCGAGAATTCCAGCAAACTGGACGGTAGTTACCGCTATGGGACAGAAACCACTTGTTCCTTGCTAGAAACACCTAAGACACAATGGCAATCTTGCTTCTGAGACGCTTTTTGAGTCCATGTGCTACACTGCCTCAACAATGTGAGAAAAACCTGCCACATGTTCTCGAAGAGGAAGCAAGGCTGTTCAACTAGACGATATAGCTGGGAATGTCGTACATTGAGAAAAATGATATCCGTTATTGGCGGTAACTTACCTCCATGATCCCTCATTGCGAGAATTGCATCAAACTGAAAGGTAGTTACCGCTATGGGACAGAAACCACTTGTGCCTAGCTAGAAACCGCTAAGACAACGTGGCACGCGTGCTTCTGAGACGCTTTTTGAGTCCATGTCTTGTACTGCCTCAGAAATGTGTGAAAAACCTGCCACATGTTCTCGAGGCGGAAACAAGGGTGCTGCAGTAGATGATTTTGCTGGGACCGTCCTACATGCAGAAAAACGCTACCGGCATTGGCCCTACCTGACCTCCATGATCCCTCATTGCTAGAATTCTAGCAAACTGAAAGGTAGTTACCGCTATGGGACAGAAACCACTTGTGCCTAGCTAGAAGCCGCTAAGACAACGTGGCACTCGTGCTTCTGAGACGGTTTTGGAGTCCATATCTTGTACTGCCTCTGAAATGTGTGAAAAACCTGCCACATGTTCTTGAGGAGGAAACAAGGCTCTTGAACTAGATGATATGGCTGGGACTGTCGTACATGAAGAAAAATTATATCCGTCAAAGGCGCTAACAGGAAAGTTTGCACCAGACCTCCATGATGCCTCATTGCGAGAATTCCAGCAATCTCGATGGTAGTTACCGCTATGGGACAGAAACCACTTGTGCCTAGCTAGAAACACATAAGACACTGTGGCACTCTTGTTTTTGAGAGGCTTTTCGAGTCCATGTCTTTTACTGCCTCTGAAATATGTGAAAAACCTGCCACATGTTCTCGAGGCGGAAACAAGGGTGCTGCAGTAGAAGATTTTGCAGGCACCGTCCTACATGCAGAAAAACGCTACCGGCATTGGCCCTACCTGACCTCCATGATCCCTCATTGCGAGAATTCCAGCAAACTGAAAGGTAGTTACCGCTGTGGGACGGAAAGCACTTGTGCCTAGCTTGAAACACTTTAAGGCACCGTAGCACTCTTGCCTCTTAGACGCTTTTAGAGTCCATGCCTTTTACTGCCTCAGAAATGTGTGAAAAACCTGCCACATGTTCTTGAGGGGGAAACAAGGCTCTTGAACTAGATGATATGGCTGGGACTGTCGTACATGAAGAAAAACGCTACCGGCATTGGCCCTACCTGACCTCCATGATCCCTCATTGCGAGAATTCCAGCAAACTGAAAGGTAGTTACCGCTATGGGACAGAAACTACTTGTGCCTAGCTAGAAACCGCGAAGACAACGTGGCACTCGTGCTTCTGAGACGCTTTTTGAGTCCATGTCTTGTACTGCCTCAGAAATGTGTGAGAAACCTTCCACATATTCTCGAGGCTGAAAGAAGGGTGCTGAAGTAGAAGATTTTGCTGGGACCGTCCTACATGCAGAAAAATGCTACCGGCATTGGCCCTACCTGACCTCCATGATCCCGCATTGCGAGAATTCCAGCAAACTGGACGGTAGTTACCGCTATGGGACAGAAACCACTTGTTCCTTGCTAGAAACACCTAAGACACAATGGCAATCTTGCTTCTGAGACGCTTTTTGAGTCCATGTGCTACACTGCCTCAACAATGTGAGAAAAACCTGCCACATGTTCTCGAAGAGGAAGCAAGGCTGTTCAACTAGACGATATAGCTGGGAATGTCGTACATTGAGAAAAATGATATCCGTTATTGGCGGTAACTTACCTCCATGATCCCTCATTGCGAGAATTGCATCAAACTGAAAGGTAGTTACCGCTATGGGACAGAAACCACTTGTGCCTAGCTAGAAACCGCTAAGACAACGTGGCACGCGTGCTTCTGAGACGCTTTTTGAGTCCATGTCTTGTACTGCCTCAGAAATGTGTGAAAAACCTGCCACATGTTCTTGAGGCGGAAACAAGGGTGCTGCAGTAGATGATTTTGCTGGGACCGTCCTACATGCAGAAAAACGCTACCGGCATTGGCCCTACCTGACCTCCATGATCCCTCATTGCGAGAATTCCAGCAAACTGAAAGGTAGTTACCGCTATGGGACAGAAACTACTTCTGCCTAGCTAGAAACCGCGAAGACAACGTGGCACTCGTGCTTCTGAGACGCTTTTTGAGTCCATGTCTTGTACTGCCTCAGAAATGTGTGAGAAACCTTCCACATATTCTCGAGGCTGAAAGAAGGGTGCTGAAGTAGAAGATTTTGCTGGGACCGTCCTACATGCAGAAAAATGCTACCGGCATTGGCCCTACCTGACCTCCATGATCCCGCATTGCTAGAATTCCAGCAAACTGGACGGTAGTTACCGCTATGGGACAGAAACCACTTGTTCCTTGCTAGAAACACCTAAGACACAATGGCAATCTTGCTTCTGAGACGCTTTTTGAGTCCATGTGCTACACTGCCTCAACAATGTGAGAAAAACCTGCCACATGTTCTCGAAGAGGAAGCAAGGCTGTTCAACTAGACGATATAGCTGGGAATGTCGTACATTGAGAAAAATGATATCCGTTATTGGCGGTAACTTACCTCCATGATCCCTCATTGCGAGAATTGCATCAAACTGAAAGGTAGTTACCGCTATGGGACAGAAACCACTTGTGCCTAGCTAGAAACCGCTAAAACAACGTGGCACGCGTGCTTCTGAGACGCTTTTTGAGTCCAAGTCTTGTACTGCCTCAGAAATGTGTGAAAAACCTGCCACATGTTCTTGAGGCGGAAACAAGGGTGCTGCAGTAGATGATTTTGCTGGGACCGTCCTACATGCAGAAAAACGCTACCGGCATTGGCCCTACCTGACCTCCATGATCCCTCATTGTGAGAATTCCAGCAATCTGAAAGGTAGTTACCGCTATGGGACAGAAAGCACTTGTGCCTAGCTTGAAATACTTTAAGGCACAGTAGCACTCTTGCTTCTTAGACGCTTTTAGAGTCCATGCCTTTTACTGCCTCAGAAATGTGTGAAAAACCTGCCACATGTTCTTGAGGAGGAAACAAGGCTCTTGAACTAGATGATATGGCTGGGACTGTCGTACATGAAGAAAAATTATATCCGTCAAAGGCGCTAACAGGAAAGTTTGCACCAGACATCCATGATGCCTCATTGCGAGAATTCCAGCAATCTCGATGGTAGTTACCGCTATGGGACAGAAACCACTTGTGCCTAGCTAGAAACACATAAGACACCGTGGCACTCTTGTTTTTGAGAGGCTTTTCGAGTCCATGTCTTTTAACTGCCTCTGAAATATGTGAAAAACCTGCCACATGTTCTCGAGGCGGAAACAAGGGTGCTGCAGTAGAAGATTTTGCAGGCACCGTCCTACATGCAGAAAAACGCTACCGGCATTGGCCCTACCTGACCTCCATGATCCCTCATTGCGAGAATTCCAGCAAACTGAAAGGTAGTTACCGCTATGGGACGGAAAGCACTTGTGCCTAGCTTGAAACACTTTAAGGCACCGTAGCACTCTTGCCTCTTAGACGCTTTTAGAGTCCATGCCTTTTACTGCCTCAGAAATGTGTGAAAAACCTGCCACATGTTCTTGAGGGGGAAACAAGGCTCTTGAACTAGATGATATGGCTGGGACTGTCGTACATGAAGAAAAACGCTACCGGCATTGGCCCTACCTGACCTCCATGATCCCTCATTGCGAGAATTCCAGCAAACTGAAAGGTAGTTACCGCTATGGGACAGAAACCACTTGTGCCTAGGTAGAAACCGCTAAGATAACGTGGCACTCGTGCTTTTGAGTCCATGTCTTGTACTGCCTCAGAAATGTGTGAAAAACCTGCCACATGTTCTCGAGGCGGAAACAAGGGTGCTGCAGTAGATGATTTTGCTGGGACCGTCCTACATGCAGAAAAACGCTACCGGCATTGGCCCTACCTGACCTCCATGATCCCTCATTGCGAGAATTCCAGCAAACTGAAAGGTAGTTACCGCTATGGGACAGAAACCACTTGTGCCTAGCTAGAAACCGCGAAGACAACGTGGCACTCGTGCTTCTGAGACGCATTTTGAGTCCATGTCTTGTACTGCCTCAGAAATGTGTGAGAAACCTTCCACATATTCTCGAGGCTGAAAGAAGGGTGCTGAAGTAGAAGATTTTGCTGGGACCGTCCTACATGCAGAAAAATGCTACCGGCATTGGCCCTACCTGACCTCCATGATCCCGCATTGCGAGAATTCCAGCAAACTGGACGGTAGTTACCGCTATGGGACAGAAACCACTTGTTCCTTGCCAGAAACACCTAAGACACAGTGGAATCTTGCTTCTGAGACGCTTTTTGAGTCCATGTGCTACACTGCCTCAACAATGTGAGAAAAACCTGCCACATGTTCTCGAAGAGGAAGCAAGGCTGTTCAACTAGACGATATAGCTGGGAATGTCGTACATTGAGAAAAATGATATCCGTTATTGGCGGTACCTTACCTCCATGATCCCTCATTGCGAGAATTGCATCAAACTGAAAGGTAGTTACCGCTATGGGACAGAAACCACTTGTGCCTAGCTAGAAACCGCTAAGACAACGTGGCACGCGTGCTTCTGAGACGCTTTTTGAGTCCATGTCTTCTACTGCCTCAGAAATGTGTGAAAAACCTGCCACATGTTCTTGAGGCGGAAACAAGGGTGCTGCAGTAGATGATTTTGCTGGGACCGTCCTACATGCAGAAAAACGTTACCGGCATTGGCCCTACCTGACCTCCATGATCCCTCATTGCGAGAATTCCAGCAAACTGAAAGGTAGTTACCGCTATGGGACAGAAACCACTTGTGCCTAGCTAGAAACCGCTAAGAAAACGTGGCACTCGTGCTTCTGAGACGCTTTTTGAGTCCATGTCTTGTACTGCCTCAGAAATGTGTGAAAAACCTGCCACATGTTCTCGAGGCGGAAACAAGGGTGCTGCAGTAGATGATTTTGCTGGGACCGTCCTACATGCAGAAAAACGCTACCGGCATTGGCCCTACCTGACCTCCATGATCCCTCATTGCGAGAATTCCAGCAAACTGGACGGTAGTTACCGCTATAGGAGAGAAACCACTTGTGCCTAGCTAGAAACCGCTAAGATAACGTAGCACTCGTGCTTTTGAGTCCATGTCTTGTACTGCCTCAGAAATGTGTGAAAAACCTGCCACATGTTCTCGAGGCGGAAACAAGGGTGCTGCAGTAGATGATTTTGCTGGGACCGTCCTACATGCAGAAAAACGCTACCGGCATTGGCCCTACCTGACCTCCATGATCCCTCATTGCTAGAATTCTAGCAAACTGAAAGGTAGTTACCGCTATGGGACAGAAACCACTTGTGCCTAGCTAGAAGCCGCTAAGACAACGTGGCACTCGTGCTTCTGAGACGCTTTTGGAGTCCATATCTTGTACTGCCTCTGAAATGTGTGAAAAACCTGCCACATGTTCTTGAGGAGGAAACAAGGCTCTTGAACTAGATGATATGGCTGGGACTGTCGTACATGAAGAAAAATTATATCCGTCAAAGGCGCTAACAGGAAAGTTTGCACCAGACCTCCATGATGCCTCATTGCGAGAATTCCAGCAATCTCGATGGTAGTTACCGCTATGGGAAAGAAACCACTTGTGCCTAGCTAGAAACACATAAGACACCGTGGCACTCTTGTTTTTGAGAGGCTTTTCGAGTCCATGTCTTTTACTGCCTCTGAAATATGTGAAAAACCTGCCACATGTTCTCGAGGCGGAAACAAGGGTGCTGCAGTAGAAGATTTTGCAGGCACCGTCCTACATGCAGAAAAACGCTACCGGCATTGGCCCTACCTGACCTCCATGATCCCTCATTGCGAGAATTCCAGCAAACTGAAAGGTAGTTACCGCTATGGGACGGAAAGCACTTGTGCTTAGCTTGAAACACTTTAAGGCACCGTAGCACTCTTGCCTCTTAGACGCTTTTAGAGTCCATGCCTTTTACTGCCTCAGAAATGTGTGAAAAACCTGCCACATGTTCTTGAGGGGGAAACAAGGGTGCTGCAGTAGATGATTTTGCTGGGACCGTCCTACATGAAGAAAAACGCTACCGGCATTGGCCCTACCTGACCTCCATGATCCCTCATTGCGAGAATTCCAGCAAACTGAAAGGTAGTTACCGCTATAGGAGAGAAACCACTTGTGCCTAGCTAGAAACCGCTAAGATAACGTGGCACTCGTGCTTTTGAGTCCATGTCTTGTACTGCCTCAGAAATGTGTGAAAAACCTGCCACATGTTCTCGAGGCGGAAACAAGGGTGCTGCAGTAGACGATTTTGCTGGGACCGTCCTACATGCAGAAAAACGCTACCGGCATTGGCCCTACCTGACCTCCATGATCCCTCATTGCTAAAATTCTAGCAAACTGAAAGGTAGTTACCGCTATGGGACAGAAACCACTTGTGCCTAGCTTGAAACACTTTAAGGCACCGTAGCACTCTTGCCTCTTAGTCGCTTTTAGAGTCCATGCCTTTTACTGCCTCAGAAATGTGTGAAAAACCTGCCACATGTTCTTGAGGGGGAAACAAGGCTCTTGAACTAGATGATATGGCTGGGACTGTCGTACATGAAGAAAAACGCTACCGGCATTGGCCCTACCTGACCTCCATGATCCCTCATTGCGAGAATTCCAGCAAACTGAAAGGTCGTTACCGCTATGGGACAGAAACCACTTGTGCCTAGGTAGAAACCGCTAAGATAACGTGGCACTCGTGCTTTTGAGTCCATGTCTTGTACTGCCTCAGAAATGTGTGAAAAACCTGCCACATGTTCTCGAGGCGGAAACAAGGGTGCTGCAGTAGATGATTTTGCTGGGACCGTCCTACATGCAGAAAAACGCTACCGGCATTGGCCCTACCTGACCTCCATGATCCCTCATTGCGAGAATTCCAGCAAACTGAAAGGTAGTTACCGCTATGGGACAGAAACTACTTGTGCCTAGCTAGAAACCGCGAAGACAACGTGGCACTCGTGCTTCTGAGACGCTTTTTGAGTCCATGTCTTGTACTGCCTCAGAAATGTGTGAGAAACCTTCCACATATTCTCGAGGCTGAAAGAAGGGTGCTGAAGTAGAAGATTTTGCTGGGACCGTCCTACATGCAGAAAAATGCTACCGGCATTGGCCCTACCTGACCTCCATGATCCCGCATTGCTAGAATTCCAGCAAACTGGACGGTAGTTACCGCTATGGGACAGAAACCACTTGTTCCTTGCTAGAAACACCTAAGACACAATGGCAATCTTGCTTCTGAGACGCTTTTTGAGTCCATGTGCTACACTGCCTCAACAATGTGAGAAAAACCTGCCACATGTTCTCGAAGAGGAAGCAAGGCTGTTCAACTAGACGATATAGCTGGGAATGTCGTACATTGAGAAAAATGATATCCGTTATTGGCGGTAACTTACCTCCATGATCCCTCATTGCGAGAATTGCATCAAACTGAAAGGTAGTTACCGCTATGGGACAGAAACCACTTGTGCCTAGCTAGAAACCGCTAAGACAACGTGGCACGCGTGCTTCTGAGACGCTTTTTGAGTCCATGTCTTGTACTGCCTCAGAAATGTGTGAAAAACCTGCCACATGTTCTTGAGGCGGAAACAAGGGTGCTGCAGTAGATGATTTTGCTGGGACCGTCCTACATGCAGAAAAACGCTACCGGCATTGGCCCTACCTGACCTCCATGATCCCTCATTGCGAGAATTCCAGCAAACTGAAAGGTAGTTACCGCTATGGGACAGAAACCACTTGTGCCTAGGTAGAAACCGCTAAGATAACGTGGCACTCGTGCTTTTGAGTCCATGTCTTGTACTGCCTCAGAAATGTGTGAAAAACCTGCCACATGTTCTCGAGGCGGAAACAAGGGTGCTGCAGTAGATGATTTTGCTGGGACCGTCCTACATGCAGAAAAACGCTACCGGCATTGGCCCTACCTGACCTCCATGATCCCTCATTGCGAGAATTCCAGCAAACTGAAAGGTAGTTACCGCTATGGGACAGAAACCACTTGTGCCTAGCTAGAAACCGCGAAGACAACGTGGCACTCGTGCTTCTGAGACGCATTTTGAGTCCATGTCTTGTACTGCCTCAGAAATGTGTGAGAAACCTTCCACATATTCTCGAGGCTGAAAGAAGGGTGCTGAAGTAGAAGATTTTGCTGGGACCGTCCTACATGCAGAAAAATGCTACCGGCATTGGCCCTACCTGACCTCCATGATCCCGCATTGCGAGAATTCCAGCAAACTGGACGGTAGTTACCGCTATGGGACAGAAACCACTTGTTCCTTGCCAGAAACACCTAAGACACAGTGGAATCTTGCTTCTGAGACGCTTTTTGAGTCCATGTGCTACACTGCCTCAACAATGTGAGAAAAACCTGCCACATGTTCTCGAAGAGGAAGCAAGGCTGTTCAACTAGACGATATAGCTGGGAATGTCGTACATTGAGAAAAATGATATCCGTTATTGGCGGTACCTTACCTCCATGATCCCTCATTGCGAGAATTGCATCAAACTGAAAGGTAGTTACCGCTATGGGACAGAAACCACTTGTGCCTAGCTAGAAACCGCTAAGACAACGTGGCACGCGTGCTTCTGAGACGCTTTTTGAGTCCATGTCTTCTACTGCCTCAGAAATGTGTGAAAAACCTGCCACATGTTCTTGAGGCGGAAACAAGGGTGCTGCAGTAGATGATTTTGCTGGGACCGTCCTACATGCAGAAAAACGTTACCGGCATTGGCCCTACCTGACCTCCATGATCCCTCATTGCGAGAATTCCAGCAAACTGAAAGGTAGTTACCGCTATGGGACAGAAACCACTTGTGCCTAGCTAGAAACCGCTAAGAAAACGTGGCACTCGTGCTTCTGAGACGCTTTTTGAGTCCATGTCTTGTACTGCCTCAGAAATGTGTGAAAAACCTGCCACATGTTCTCGAGGCGGAAACAAGGGTGCTGCAGTAGATGATTTTGCTGGGACCGTCCTACATGCAGAAAAACGCTACCGGCATTGGCCCTACCTGACCTCCATGATCCCTCATTGCGAGAATTCCAGCAAACTGGACGGTAGTTACCGCTATAGGAGAGAAACCACTTGTGCCTAGCTAGAAACCGCTAAGATAACGTAGCACTCGTGCTTTTGAGTCCATGTCTTGTACTGCCTCAGAAATGTGTGAAAAACCTGCCACATGTTCTCGAGGCGGAAACAAGGGTGCTGCAGTAGATGATTTTGCTGGGACCGTCCTACATGCAGAAAAACGCTACCGGCATTGGCCCTACCTGACCTCCATGATCCCTCATTGCTAGAATTCTAGCAAACTGAAAGGTAGTTACCGCTATGGGACAGAAACCACTTGTGCCTAGCTAGAAGCCGCTAAGACAACGTGGCACTCGTGCTTCTGAGACGCTTTTGGAGTCCATATCTTGTACTGCCTCTGAAATGTGTGAAAAACCTGCCACATGTTCTTGAGGAGGAAACAAGGCTCTTGAACTAGATGATATGGCTGGGACTGTCGTACATGAAGAAAAATTATATCCGTCAAAGGCGCTAACAGGAAAGTTTGCACCAGACCTCCATGATGCCTCATTGCGAGAATTCCAGCAATCTCGATGGTAGTTACCGCTATGGGAAAGAAACCACTTGTGCCTAGCTAGAAACACATAAGACACCGTGGCACTCTTGTTTTTGAGAGGCTTTTCGAGTCCATGTCTTTTACTGCCTCTGAAATATGTGAAAAACCTGCCACATGTTCTCGAGGCGGAAACAAGGGTGCTGCAGTAGAAGATTTTGCAGGCACCGTCCTACATGCAGAAAAACGCTACCGGCATTGGCCCTACCTGACCTCCATGATCCCTCATTGCGAGAATTCCAGCAAACTGAAAGGTAGTTACCGCTATGGGACGGAAAGCACTTGTGCTTAGCTTGAAACACTTTAAGGCACCGTAGCACTCTTGCCTCTTAGACGCTTTTAGAGTCCATGCCTTTTACTGCCTCAGAAATGTGTGAAAAACCTGCCACATGTTCTTGAGGGGGAAACAAGGGTGCTGCAGTAGATGATTTTGCTGGGACCGTCCTACATGAAGAAAAACGCTACCGGCATTGGCCCTACCTGACCTCCATGATCCCTCATTGCGAGAATTCCAGCAAACTGAAAGGTAGTTACCGCTATAGGAGAGAAACCACTTGTGCCTAGCTAGAAACCGCTAAGATAACGTGGCACTCGTGCTTTTGAGTCCATGTCTTGTACTGCCTCAGAAATGTGTGAAAAACCTGCCACATGTTCTCGAGGCGGAAACAAGGGTGCTGCAGTAGACGATTTTGCTGGGACCGTCCTACATGCAGAAAAACGCTACCGGCATTGGCCCTACCTGACCTCCATGATCCCTCATTGCTAAAATTCTAGCAAACTGAAAGGTAGTTACCGCTATGGGACAGAAACCACTTGTGCCTAGCTTGAAACACTTTAAGGCACCGTAGCACTCTTGCCTCTTAGACGCTTTTAGAGTCCATGCCTTTTACTGCCTCAGAAATGTGTGAAAAACCTGCCACATGTTCTTGAGGGGGAAACAAGGCTCTTGAACTAGATGATATGGCTGGGACTGTCGTACATGAAGAAAAACGCTACCGGCATTGGCCCTACCTGACCTCCATGATCCCTCATTGCGAGAATTCCAGCAAACTGAAAGGTCGTTACCGCTATGGGACAGAAACCACTTGTGCCTAGGTAGAAACCGCTAAGATAACGTGGCACTCGTGCTTTTGAGTCCATGTCTTGTACTGCCTCAGAAATGTGTGAAAAACCTGCCACATGTTCTCGAGGCGGAAACAAGGGTGCTGCAGTAGATGATTTTGCTGGGACCGTCCTACATGCAGAAAAACGCTACCGGCATTGGCCCTACCTGACCTCCATGATCCCTCATTGCGAGAATTCCAGCAAACTGAAAGGTAGTTACCGCTATGGGACAGAAACTACTTGTGCCTAGCTAGAAACCGCGAAGACAACGTGGCACTCGTGCTTCTGAGACGCTTTTTGAGTCCATGTCTTGTACTGCCTCAGAAATGTGTGAGAAACCTTCCACATATTCTCGAGGCTGAAAGAAGGGTGCTGAAGTAGAAGATTTTGCTGGGACCGTCCTACATGCAGAAAAATGCTACCGGCATTGGCCCTACCTGACCTCCATGATCCCGCATTGCTAGAATTCCAGCAAACTGGACGGTAGTTACCGCTATGGGACAGAAACCACTTGTTCCTTGCTAGAAACACCTAAGACACAATGGCAATCTTGCTTCTGAGACGCTTTTTGAGTCCATGTGCTACACTGCCTCAACAATGTGAGAAAAACCTGCCACATGTTCTCGAAGAGGAAGCAAGGCTGTTCAACTAGACGATATAGCTGGGAATGTCGTACATTGAGAAAAATGATATCCGTTATTGGCGGTAACTTACCTCCATGATCCCTCATTGCGAGAATTGCATCAAACTGAAAGGTAGTTACCGCTATGGGACAGAAACCACTTGTGCCTAGCTAGAAACCGCTAAGACAACGTGGCACGCGTGCTTCTGAGACGCTTTTTGAGTCCATGTCTTGTACTGCCTCAGAAATGTGTGAAAAACCTGCCACATGTTCTTGAGGCGGAAACAAGGGTGCTGCAGTAGATGATTTTGCTGGGACCGTCCTACATGCAGAAAAACGCTACCGGCATTGGCCCTACCTGACCTCCATGATCCCTCATTGCGAGAATTCCAGCAAACTGAAAGGTAGTTACCGCTATGGGACAGAAACCACTTGTGCCTAGCTAGAAACCGCTAAGACAACGTGGCACTCGTGCTTCTGAGACGCTTTTTGAGTCCATGTCTTGTACTGCCTCAGAAATGTGTGAAAAACCTGCCACATGTTCTTGAGGGGGAAACAAGGGTGCTGCAGTAGATGATTTTGCTGGGACCGTCCTACATGAAGAAAAACGCTACCGGCATTGGCCCTACCTGACCTCCATGATCCCTCATTGCGAGAATTCCAGCAAACTGAAAGGTAGTTACCGCTATAGGAGAGAAACCACTTGTGCCTAGCTAGAAACCGCTAAGATAACGTGGCACTCGTGCTTTTGAGTCCATGTCTTGTACTGCCTCAGAAATGTGTGAAAAACCTGCCACATGTTCTCGAGGCGGAAACAAGGGTGCTGCAGTAGACGATTTTGCTGGGACCGTCCTACATGCAGAAAAACGCTACCGGCATTGGCCCTACCTGACCTCCATGATCCCTCATTGCTAAAATTCTAGCAAACTGAAAGGTAGTTACCGCTATGGGACAGAAACCACTTGTGCCTAGCTTGAAACACTTTAAGGCACCGTAGCACTCTTGCCTCTTAGACGCTTTTAGAGTCCATGCCTTTTACTGCCTCAGAAATGTGTGAAAAACCTGCCACATGTTCTTGAGGGGGAAACAAGGCTCTTGAACTAGATGATATGGCTGGGACTGTCGTACATGAAGAAAAACGCTACCGGCATTGGCCCTACCTGACCTCCATGATCCCTCATTGCGAGAATTCCAGCAAACTGAAAGGTCGTTACCGCTATGGGACAGAAACCACTTGTGCCTAGGTAGAAACCGCTAAGATAACGTGGCACTCGTGCTTTTGAGTCCATGTCTTGTACTGCCTCAGAAATGTGTGAAAAACCTGCCACATGTTCTCGAGGCGGAAACAAGGGTGCTGCAGTAGATGATTTTGCTGGGACCGTCCTACATGCAGAAAAACGCTACCGGCATTGGCCCTACCTGACCTCCATGATCCCTCATTGCGAGAATTCCAGCAAACTGAAAGGTAGTTACCGCTATGGGACAGAAACTACTTGTGCCTAGCTAGAAACCGCGAAGACAACGTGGCACTCGTGCTTCTGAGACGCTTTTTGAGTCCATGTCTTGTACTGCCTCAGAAATGTGTGAGAAACCTTCCACATATTCTCGAGGCTGAAAGAAGGGTGCTGAAGTAGAAGATTTTGCTGGGACCGTCCTACATGCAGAAAAATGCTACCGGCATTGGCCCTACCTGACCTCCATGATCCCGCATTGCTAGAATTCCAGCAAACTGGACGGTAGTTACCGCTATGGGACAGAAACCACTTGTTCCTTGCTAGAAACACCTAAGACACAATGGCAATCTTGCTTCTGAGACGCTTTTTGAGTCCATGTGCTACACTGCCTCAACAATGTGAGAAAAACCTGCCACATGTTCTCGAAGAGGAAGCAAGGCTGTTCAACTAGACGATATAGCTGGGAATGTCGTACATTGAGAAAAATGATATCCGTTATTGGCGGTAACTTACCTCCATGATCCCTCATTGCGAGAATTGCATCAAACTGAAAGGTAGTTACCGCTATGGGACAGAAACCACTTGTGCCTAGCTAGAAACCGCTAAGACAACGTGGCACGCGTGCTTCTGAGACGCTTTTTGAGTCCATGTCTTGTACTGCCTCAGAAATGTGTGAAAAACCTGCCACATGTTCTTGAGGCGGAAACAAGGGTGCTGCAGTAGATGATTTTGCTGGGACCGTCCTACATGCAGAAAAACGCTACCGGCATTGGCCCTACCTGACCTCCATGATCCCTCATTGCGAGAATTCCAGCAAACTGAAAGGTAGTTACCGCTATGGGACAGAAACCACTTGTGCCTAGCTAGAAACCGCTAAGACAACGTGGCACTCGTGCTTCTGAGACGCTTTTTGAGTCCATGTCTTGTACTGCCTCAGAAATGTGTGAAAAACCTGCCACATGTTCTCGAGGCGGAAACAAGGGTGCTGCAGTAGATGATTTTGCTGGGACCGTCCTACATGCAGAAAAACGCTACCGGCATTGGCCCTACCTGACCTACATGATCCCTCATTGCGAGAATTCCAGCAAACTGGACGGTAGTTGCCGCTATAGGAGAGAAACCACTTGTGCCTAGCCAGAAACCGCTAAGATAACGTAGCACTCGTGCTTTTGAGTCCATGTCTTGTACTGCCTCAGAAATGTGTGAAAAACCTGCCACATGTTCTCGAGGCGGAAACAAGGGTGCTGCAGTTGATGATTTTGCTAGGACCGTCCTACATGCAGAAAAACGCTACCGGCATTGGCCCTACCTGACCTCCATGATCCCTCATTGCTACAATTCTAGCAAACTGAAAGGTAGTTACCGCTATGGGACAGAAACCACTTGTGCCTAGCTAGAAGCCGCTAAGACAACGTGGCACTCGTGCTTCTGAGACGCTTTTTGAGTCCATGTCTTGTACTGCCTCAGAAATGTGTGAGAAACCTTCCACATGTTCTTGAGGCGGAAACAAGGGTGCTGCAGTAGATGATTTTGCTGGGACCGTCCTACATGCAGAAAAACGCTACCGGCATTGGCCCTACCTGACCTCCATAATCCCTCATTGTGAGAATTCCAGCAAACTGAAAGGTAGTTACCGCTATGGGACAGAAAGCACTTGTGCCTAGCTTGAAATACTTTAAGGCACAGTAGCACTCTTGCTTCTTAGACGCTTTTAGAGTCCATGCCTTTTACTGCCTCAGAAATGTGTGAAAAACCTGCCACATGTTCTTGAGGAGGAAACAAGGCTCTTGAACTAGATGATATAGCTGGGACTGTCGTATATGAAGAAAAATTATATCCGTCAAAGGCGCTAACAGGAAAGTTTGCACCAGACATCCATGATGCCTCATTGCGAGAATTCCAGCAATCTCGATGGTAGTTACCGCTATGGGACAGAAACCACTTGTGCCTAGCTAGAAACACATAAGACACCGTGGCACTCTTGTTTTTGAGAGGCTTTTCGAGTCCATGTCTTTTAACTGCCTCTGAAATATGTGAAAAACCTGCCACATGTTCTCGAGGCGGAAACAAGGGTGCTGCAGTAGAAGATTTTGCAGGCACCGTCCTACATGCAGAAAAACGCTACCGGCATTGGCCCTACCTAACCTCCATGATCCCTCATTGCGAGAATTCCAGCAAACTGAAAGGTAGTTACCGCTATGGGAGAGAAACCACTTGTGCCTAGCTAGAAACCGCTAAGATAACGTAGCACTCGTGCTTTTGAGTCCATGTCTTGTACTGCCTCAGAAATGTGTGAAAAACCTGCCACATGTTCTCGAGGCGGAAACAAGGGTGCTGCAGTAGACGATTTTGCTGGGACCGTCCTACATGCAGAAAAACGCTACCGGCATTGGCCCTACCTGACCTCCATGATCCCTCATTGCTAAAATTCTAGCAAACTGAAAGGTAGTTACCGCTATGGGACAGAAACCACTTGTGCCTAGCTTGAAACACTTTAAGGCACCGTAGCACTCTTGCCTCTTAGACGCTTTTAGGGTCCATGCCTTTTACTGCCTCAGAAATGTGTGAAAAACCTGCCACATGTTCTTGAGGGGGAAACAAGGCTCTTGAACTAGATGATATGGCTGGGACTGTCGTACATGAAGAAAAACGCTACCGGCATTGGCCCTACCTGACCTCCATGATCCCTCATTGCGAGAATTCCAGCAAACTGAAAGGTAGTTACCGCTATGGGACAGAAACCACTTGTTCCTTGCTAGAAACACCTAAGACACAATGGCAATCTTGCTTCTGAGACGCTTTTTGAGTCCATGTGCTACACTGCCTCAACAATGTGAGAAAAACCTGCCACATGTTCTCGAAGAGGAAGCAAGGCTGTTCAACTAGACGATATAGCTGGGAATGTCGTACATTGAGAAAAATGATATCCGTTATTGGCGGTAACTTACCTCCATGATCCCTCATTGCGAGAATTGCATCAAACTGAAAGGTAGTTACCGCTATGGGACAGAAACCACTTGTGCCTAGCTAGAAGCCGCTAAGACAACGTGGCACTCGTGCTTCTGAGACGCTTTTTGAGTCCATATCTTGTACTGCCTCTGAAATGTGTGAAAAACCTGCCACATGTTCTTGAGGAGGAAACAAGGCTCTTGAAGTAGATGATATGGCTGGGACTGTCGTACATGAAGAAAAACGCTACCGGCATTGGCTCTACCTGACCTCCATGATCCCTCATTGCGAGAATTCCAGCAAACTGAAAGGTAGTTACCGCTATAGGAGAGAAACCACTTGTGCCTAGATAGAAACCGCTAAGATAACGTAGCACTCGTGCTTTTGAGTCCATGTCTTCTACTGCCTCAGAAAAGTGTGAAAAACCTGCCACATGTTCTCGAGGCGGAAACAAGGGTGCTGCAGTAGATGATTTTGCTGGGACCGTCCTACATGCAGAAAAACGCTACCGGCATTGGCCCTACCTGACCTCCATGATCCCGCATTGCGAGAATTCCAGCAAACTGGACGGTAGTTACCGCTATGTGACAGAAACCACTTGTTCCTTGCTAGAAACACCTAAGACACAGTGTCAATCTTGCGTCTGAGACGCTTTTTGAGTCCATGTGCTACACTGCCTCAACAATGTGAGAAAAACCTGCCACATGTTCTCGAAGAGGAAGCAAGGCTGTTCAACTAGACGATATAGCTGGGAATGTCGTACATTGAGAAAAATGATATCCGTTATTGGCGGTACCTTACCTCCATGATCCCTCATTGCGAGAATTGCATCAAACTGAAAGGTAGTTACCGCTATGGGACAGAAACCACTTGTGCCTAGCTAGAAACCGCTAAGACAACGTGGCACGCGTGCTTCTGAGACGCTTTTGAGTCCATGTCTTCTACTGCCTCAGAAATGTGTGAAAAACCTGCCACATGTTCTTGAGGCGGAAACAAGGGTGCTGCAGTAGATGATTTTGCTGGGACCGTCCTACATGCAGAAAAACGCTACCGGCATTGGCCCTACCTGACCTCCATGATCCCTCATTGCGAGAATTCCAGCAAACTGAAAGGTAGTTACCGCTATGGGACGGAAAGCACTTGTGCCTAGCTTGAAACACTTTAAGGCACCGTAGCACTCTTGCCTCTTAGACGCTTTTAGAGTCCATGCCTTTTACTGCCTCAGAAATGTGTGAAAAACCTGCCACATGTTTTTGAGGGGGAAACAAGGCTCTTGAACTAGATGATATGGCTGGGACTGTCGTACATGAAGAAAAACGCTACCGGCATTGGCCCTACCTGACCTCCATGATCCCTCATTGCGAGAATTCCAGCAAACTGAAAGGTAGTTACCGCTATGGGACAGAAACCACTTGTGCCTAGGTAGAAACCGCTAAGATAACGTGGCACTCGTGCTTTTTAGTCCATGTCTTGTACTGCCTCAGAAATGTGTGAAAAACCTGCCACATGTTCTCGAGGCGGAAACAAGGGTGCTGCAGTAGATGATTTTGCTGGGACCGTCCTACATGCAGAAAAACGCTACCGGCATTGGCCCTACCTGACCTAAATGATCCCTCATTGCGAGAATTCCAGCAAACTGAAAGGTAGTTACCGCTATGGGACAGAAACCACTTGTGCCTAGCTAGAAACCGCGAAGACAACGTGGCACTCGTGCTTCTGAGACGCATTTTGAGTCCATGTCTTGTACTGCCTCAGAAATGTGTGAGAAACCTTCCACATATTCTCGACGCTGAAAGAAGGGTGCTGAAGTAGAAGATTTTGCTGGGACCGTTCTACATGCAGAAAAATGCTACCGGCATTGGCCCTACCTGACCTCCATGATCCCGCATTGCGAGAATTCCAGCAAACTGGACGGTTGTTACCGCTATGGGACAGAAACCACTTGTTCCTTGCCAGAAACACCTAAGACACAGTGGAATCTTGCTTCTGAGACGCTTTTTGAGTCCATGTGCTACACTGCCTCAACAATGTGAGAAAAACCTGCCACATGTTCTCGAAGAGGAAGCAAGGCTGTTCAACTAGACGATATAGCTGGGAATGTCGTACATTGAGAAAAATGATATCCGTTATTGGCGGTACCTTACCTCCATGATCCCTCATTGCGAGAATTGCATCAAACTGAAAGGTAGTTACCGCTATGGGACAGAAACCACTTGTGCCTAGCTAGAAACCGCTAAGACAACGTGGCACGCGTGCTTCTGAGACGCTTTTTGAGTCCATGTCTTCTACTGCCTCAGAAATGTGTGAAAAACCTGCCACATGTTCTTGAGGCGGAAACAAGGCTCTTGAACTAGATGATATGGCTGGGACTGTCGTACATGAAGAAAAATTATATCCGTCAAAGGCGCTAACAGGAAAGTTTGCACCAGACATCCATGATGCCTCATTGCGAGAATTCCAGCAATCTCGATGGTAGTTACCGCTATGGGACAGAAACCACTTGTGCCTAGCTAGAAACACATAAGACACCGTGGCACTCTTGTTTTTGAGAGGCTTTTCGAGTCCATGTCTTTTAACTGCCTCTGAAATATGTGAAAAACCTGCCACATGTTCTCGAGGCGGAAACAAGGGTGCTGCAGTAGAAGATTTTGCAGGAACCGTCCTACATGCAGAAAAACGCTACCGGCATTGGCCCTACCTGACCTCCATGATCCCTCATTGCGAGAATTCCAGCAAACTGAAAGGTAGTTACCGCTATGGGACGGAAAGCACTTGTGCCTAGCTTGAAACACTTTAAGGCACCGTAGCACTCTTGCCTCTTAGACGCTTTTAGAGTCCATGCCTTTTACTGCCTCAGAAATGTGTGAAAAACCTGCCACATGTTTTTGAGGGGGAAACAAGGCTCTTGAACTAGATGATATGGCTGGGACTGTCGTACATGAAGAAAAACGCTACCGGCATTGGCCCTACCTGACCTCCATGATCCCTCATTGCGAGAATTCCAGCAAACTGAAAGGTAGTTACCGCTATGGGACAGAAACCACTTGTGCCTAGGTAGAAACCGCTAAGATAACGTGGCACTCGTACTTTTTAGTCCATGTCTTGTACTGCCTCAGAAATGTGTGAAAAACCTGCCACATGTTCTCGAGGCGGAAACAAGGGTGCTGCAGTAGATGATTTTGCTGGGACCGTCCTACATGCAGAAAATCGTTACCGGCATTGGCCCTACCTGACCTCCATGATCCCTCATTGCGAGAATTCCAGCAAACTGGACGGTAGTTACCGCTATGGGACAGAAACCACTTGTTCCTTGCCAGAAACACCTAAGACACAGTGGAATCTTGCTTCTGAGACGCTTTTTGAGTCCATGTGCTACACTGCCTCAACAATGTGAGTAAAACCTGCCACATGTTCTCGAAGAGGAAGCAAGGCTGTTCAACTAGACGATATAGCTGGGAATGTCGTACATTGAGAAAAATGATATCCGTTATTGGCGGTACCTTACCTCCATGATCCTTCATTGCGAGAATTGCATCAAACTGAAAGGTAGTTACCGCTAAGGGACAGAAACCACTTGTGCCTAGCTAGAAACTGATAAGACAACGTGGCACGCTTGCTTCTGAGACGCTTTTTGAGTCCATGTCTTCTACTGCCTCAGAAATGTGTGAAAAACCTGCCACATGTTCTTGAGGCGGAAACAAGGGTGCTGCAGTAGATGATTTTGCTGGGACCGTCCTACATGCAGAAAATCGTTACCGGCATTGGCCCTACCTGACCTCCATGATCCCTCATTGCGAGAATTCCAGCAAACTGAAAGGTAGTTACCGCTATGGGACAGAAACCACTTGTGCCTAGCTAGAAACCGCTAAGAAAACGTGGCACTCGTGCTTCTGAGACGCTTTTTGAGTCCATGTCTTGTACTGCCTCAGAAATGTGTGAAAAACCTGCCACATGTTCTCGAGGCGGAAACAAGGGTGCTGCAGTAGATGATTTTGCTGGGACCGTCCTACATGCAGAAAAACGCTACCGGCATTGGCCCTACCTGACCTCCATGATCCCTCATTGCTAGAATTCTAGCAAACTGAAAGGTAGTTACCGCTATGGGACAGAAACCACTTGTGCCTAGCTAGAAGCCGCTAAGACAACGTGGCACTCGTGCTTCTGAGACGCTTTTGGAGTCCACATCTTGTACTGCCTCTGAAATGTGTGAAAAACCTGCCACATGTTCTTGAGGGGGAAACAAGGCTCTTGAACTAGATGATATGGCTGGGACTGTCGTACATGAAGAAAAATTATATCCGTCAAAGGCGCTAACAGGAAAGTCTGCACCAGACCTCCATGATGCCTCATTGCGAGAATTCCAGCAATCTCGATGGTAGTTACCGCTATGGGACAGAAACCACTTGTGCCTAGCTAGAAACACATAAGACACCGTGGCACTCTTGTTTTTGAGAGGCTTTTCGAGTCCATGTCTTTTACAGCCTCTGAAATATGAGAAAAACCTGCCACATGTTCTCGAGGCGGAAACAAGGGTGCTGCAGTAGAAGATTTTGCAGGCACCGTCCTACATGCAGAAAAACGCTACCGGCATTGGCCCTACCTGACCTCCATGATCCCTCATTGCGAGAATTCCAGCAAACTGAAAGGTAGTTACCGCTATGGGATGGAAAGCACTTGTGCCTAGCTTGAAACACTTTAAGGCACCGTAGCACTCTTGCCTCTTAGACGCTTTTAGAGTCCATGCCTTTTACTGCCTCAGAAATGTGTGAAAAACCTGCCACATGTTCTTGAGGGGGAAACAAGGCTCTTGAACTAGATGATATGGCTGGGACTGTCGTACATGAAGAAAAACGCTACCGGCATTGGCCCTACCTGACCTCCATGATCCCTCATTGCGAGAATTCCAGCAAACTGAAAGGTAGTTACCGCTATGGGACAGAAACCACTTGTGCCTAGGTAGAAACCGCTAAGATAACGTGGCACTCGTGCTTTTGAGTCCATGTCTTGTACTGCCTCAGAAATGTGTGAAAAACCTGCCACATGTTCTCGAGGCGGAAACAAGGGTGCTGCAGTAGATGATTTTGCTGGGACCGTCCTACCTGCAGAAAAACGCTACCGGCATTGGCCCTACCTGACCTCCATGATCCCTCATTGCGAGAATTCCAGCAAACTGAAAGGTAGTTACCGCTATGGGACAGAAACTACTTGTGCCTAGCTAGAAACCGCGAAGACAACGTGGCACTCGTGCTTCTGAGACGCTTTTTGAGTCCATGTCTTGTACTGCCTCAGAAATGTGTGAGAAACCTTCCACATATTCTCGAGGCTGAAAGAAGGGTGCTGAAGTAGAAGATTTTGCTGGGACCGTCCTACATGCAGAAAAATGCTACCGGCATTGGCCCTACCTGACCTCCATGATCCCGCATTGCGAGAATTCCAGCAAACTGGACGGTAGTTACCGCTATGGGACAGAAACCACTTGTTCCTTGCTAGAAACACCTAAGACACAATGGCAATCTTGCTTCTGAGACGCTTTTTGAGTCCATGTGCTACACTGCCTCAACAATGTGAGAAAAACCTGCCACATGTTCTCGAAGAGGAAGCAAGGCTGTTCAACTAGACGATATAGCTGGGAATGTCGTACATTGAGAAAAATGATATCCGTTATTGGCGGTAACTTACCTCCATGATCCCTCATTGCGAGAATTGCATCAAACTGAAAGGTAGTTACCGCTATGGGACAGAAACCACTTGTGCCTAGCTAGAAACCGCTAAGACAACGTGGCACGCGTGCTTCCGAGACGCTTTTTGAGTCCATGTCTTGTACTGCCTCAGAAATGTGTCAAAAACCTGCCACATGTTCTTGAGGCGGAAACAAGGGTGCTGCAGTAGATGATTTTGCTGGGACCGTCCTACATGCAGAAAAACGCTACCGGCATTGGCCCTACCTGACCTCCATGATCCCTCATTGCGAGAATTCCAGCAAACTGAAAGGTAGTTACCGCTATGGGACAGAAACTACTTGTGCCTAGGTAGAAACCGCGAAGACAACGTGGCACTCGTGCTTCTGAGACGCTTTTGGAGTCCATGTCTTGTACTGCCTCAGAAATGTGTGAGAAACCTTCCACTTATTCTCGAGGCTGAAAGAAGGGTGCTGAAGTAGAAGATTTTGCTGGGACCGTCCTACATGCAGAAAAATGCTACCGGCATTGGCCCTACCTGACCTCCATGATCCCGCATTGCTAGAATTCCAGCAAACTGGACGGTAGTTACCGCTATGGGACAGAAACCACTTGTTCCTTGCTAGAAACACCTAAGACACAATGGCAATCTTGCTTCTGAGACGCTTTTTGAGTCCATGTGCTACACTGCCTCAACAATGTGAGAAAAACCTGCCACATGTTCTCGAAGAGGAAGCAAGGCTGTTCAACTAGACGATATAGCTGGAAATGTCGTACATTGAGAAAAATGATATCCGTTATTGGCGGTATCTTACCTCCATGATCCCTCATTGCGAGAATTGCATGAAACTGAAAGGTAGTTACCGCTATGGGACAGAAACCACTTGTGCCTAGCTAGAAACCGCTAAAACAACGTGGCACGCGTGCTTCTGAGACGCTTTTTGAGTCCATGTCTTGTACTGCCTCAGAAATGTGTGAAAAACCTGCCACATGTTCTTGAGGCGGAAACAAGGGTGCTGCAGTAGATGATTTTGCTGGGACCGTCCTACATGCAGAAAAACGCTACCGGCATTGGCCCTACCTGACCTCCATGATCCCTCATTGTGAGAATTCCAGCAAACTGAAAGGTAGTTACCGCTATGGGACAGAAAGCACTTGTGCCTAGCTTGAAACACTTTAAGGCACAGTAGCACTCTTGCTTCTTAGACGCTTTTAGAGTCCATGCCTTTTACTGCCTCAGAAATGTGTGAAAAACCTGCCACATGTTCTTGAGGGGGAAACAAGGCTCTTGAACTAGATGATATGGCTGGGACTGTCGTACATGAAGAAAAATTATATCCGTCAAAGGCGCTAAAGGGAAAGTTTGCACCAGACATCCATGATGCCTCATTGCGAGAATTCCAGCAATCTCGATGGTAGTTACCGCTATGGGACAGAAACCACTTGTGCCTAGCTAGAAACACATAAGACACCGTGGCACTCTTGTTTTTGAGAGGCTTTTCGAGTCCATGTCTTTTAACTGCCTCTGAAATATGTGAAAAACCTGCCACATGTTCTCGAGGCGGAAACAAGGGTGCTGCAGTAGAAGATTTTGCAGGCACCGTCCTACATGCAGAAAAACGCTACCGGCGTTGGCCCTACCTGACCTCCATGATCCCTCATTGCGAGAATTCCAGCAAACTGAAAGGTAGTTACCGCTATGGGACGGAAAGCACTTGTGCCTAGCTTGAAACACTTTAAGGCACCGTAGCACTCTTGCCTCTTAGACGCTTTTAGAGTCCATGCCTTTTACTGCCTCAGAAATGTGTGAAAAACCTGCCACATGTTCTTGAGGGGGAAACAAGGCTCTTGAACTAGATGATATGGCTGGGACTGTCGTACATGAAGAAAAACGCTACCGGCATTGGCCCTACCTGACCTCCATGCTCCCTCATTGCGAGAATTCCAGCAAACTGAAAGGTAGTTACCGCTATGGGACAGAAACCACTTGTGCCTAGGTAGAAACCGCTAAGATAACGTAGCACTCGTGCTTTTGAGTCCATGTCTTGTACTGCCTCAGAAATGTGTGAAAAACCTGCCACATGTTCTCGAGGCGGAAACAAGGGTGCTGCAGTAGATGATTTTGCTGGGACCGTCCTACCTGCAGAAAAACGCTACCGGCATTGGCCCTACCTGACCTCCATGATCCCTCATTGCGAGAATTCCAGCAAACTGAAAGGTAGTTACCGCTATGGGACAGAAACTACTTGTGCCTAGCTAGAAACCGCGAAGACAACGTGGCACTCGTGCTTCTGAGACGCTTTTTGAGTCCATGTCTTGTACTGCCTCAGAAATGTGTGAGAAACCTTCCACATATTCTCGAGGCTGAAAGAAGGGTGCTGAAGTAGAAGATTTTGCTGGGACCGTCCTACATGCAGAAAAATGCTACCGGCATTGGCCCTACCTGACCTCCATGATCCCGCATTGCGAGAATTCCAGCAAACTGGACGGTAGTTACCGCTATGGGACAGAAACCACTTGTTCCTTGCTAGAAACACCTAAGACACAATGGCAATCTTGCTTCTGAGACGCTTTTTGAGTCCATGTGCTACACTGCCTCAACAATGTGAGAAAAACCTGCCACATGTTCTCGAAGAGGAAGCAAGGCTGTTCAACTAGACGATATAGCTGGGAATGTCGTACATTGAGAAAAATGATATCCGTTATTGGCGGTAACTTACCTCCATGATCCCTCATTGCGAGAATTGCATCAAACTGAAAGGTAGTTACCGCTATGGGACAGAAACCACTTGTGCCTAGCTAGAAACCGCTAAGACAACGTGGCACGCGTGCTTCCGAGACGCTTTTTGAGTCCATGTCTTGTACTGCCTCAGAAATGTGTCAAAAACCTGCCACATGTTCTTGAGGCGGAAACAAGGGTGCTGCAGTAGATGATTTTGCTGGGACCGTCCTACATGCAGAAAAACGCTACCGGCATTGGCCCTACCTGACCTCCATGATCCCTCATTGCGAGAATTCCAGCAAACTGAAAGGTAGTTACCGCTATGGGACAGAAACTACTTGTGCCTAGGTAGAAACCGCGAAGACAACGTGGCACTCGTGCTTCTGAGACGCTTTTGGAGTCCATGTCTTGTACTGCCTCAGAAATGTGTGAGAAACATTCCACATATTCTCGAGGCTGAAAGAAGGGTGCTGAAGTAGAAGATTTTGCTGGGACCGTCCTATATGCAGAAAAATGCTACCGGCATTGGCCCTACCTGACCTCCATGATCCCGCATTGCTAGAATTCCAGCAAACTGGACGGTAGTTACCGCTATGGGACAGAAACCACTTGTTCCTTGCTAGAAACACCTAAGACACAATGGCAATCTTGCTTCTGAGACGCTTTTTGAGTCCATGTGCTACACTGCCTCAACAATGTGAGAAAAACCTGCCACATGTTCTCGAAGAGGAAGCAAGGCTGTTCAACTAGACGATATAGCTGGGAATGTCGTACATTGAGAAAAATGATATCCGTTATTGGCGGTATCTTACCTCCATGATCCCTCATTGCGAGAACTGCATCAAACTGAAAGGTAGTTACCGCTATGGGACAGAAACCACTTGTGCCTAGCTAGAAACCGCTAAAACAACGTGGCACGCGTGCTTCTGAGACGCTTTTTGAGTCCATGTCTTGTACTGCCTCAGAAATGTGTGAAAAACCTGCCACATGTTCTTGAGGCGGAAACAAGGGTGCTGCAGTAGATGATTTTGCTGGGACCGTCCTACATGCAGAAAAACGCTACCGGCATTGGCCCTACCTGACCTCCATGATCCCTCATTGTGAGAATTCCAGCAAACTGAAAGGTAGTTACCGCTATGGGACAGAAAGCACTTGTGCCTAGCTTGAAACACTTTAAGGCACAGTAGCACTCTTGCTTCTTAGACGCTTTTAGAGTCCATGCCTTTTACTGCCTCAGAAATGTGTGAAAAACCTGCCACATGTTCTTGAGGGGGAAACAAGGCTCTTGAACTAGATGATATGGCTGGGACTGTCGTACATGAAGAAAAATTATATCCGTCAAAGGCGCTAAAGGGAAAGTTTGCACCAGACATCCATGATGCCTCATTGCGAGAATTCCAGCAATCTCGATGGTAGTTACCGCTATGGGACAGAAACCACTTGTGCCTAGCTAGAAACACATAAGACACCGTGGCACTCTTGTTTTTGAGAGGCTTTTCGAGTCCATGTCTCTTAACTGCCTCTGAAATATGTGAAAAACCTGCCACATGTTCTCGAGGCGGAAACAAGGGTGCTGCAGTAGAAGATTTTGCAGGCACCGTCCTACATGCAGAAAAACGCTACGGCATTGGCCCTACCTGACCTCCATGATCCCTCATTGCGAGAATTCCAGCAAACTGAAAGGTAGTTACCGCTATGGGACGGAAATCACTTGTGCCTAGCTTGAAACACTTTAAGGCACCGTAGCACTCTTGCCTCTTAGACGCTTTTAGAGTCCATGCCTTTTACTGCCTCAGAAATGTGTGAAAAACCTGCCACATGTTCTTGAGGGGGAAACAAGGCTCTTGAACTAGATGATATGGCTGGGACTGTCGTACATGAAGAAAAACGCTACCGGCATTGGCCCTACCTGACCTCCATGCTCCCTCATTGCGAGAATTCCAGCAAACTGAAAGGTAGTTACCGCTATGGGACAGAAACCACTTGTGCCTAGGTAGAAACCGCTAAGATAACGTAGCACTCGTGCTTTTGAGTCCATGTCTTGTACTGCCTCAGAAATGTGTGAAAAACCTGCCACATGTTCTTGAGGTGGAAACAAGGGTGCTGCAGTAGATGATTTTGCTGGGACCGTCCTACATGCAGAAAAACGCTACCGGCATTGGCCCTACCTGACCTCCATGATCCCTCATTGCGAGAATTCCAGCAAACTGAAAGGTAGTTACCGCTATGGGACAGAAACTACTTGTGCCTAGCTAGAAACCGCGAAGACAACGTGGCACTCGTGCTTCTGAGACGCTTTTGGAGTCCATGTCTTGTACTGCCTCAGAAATTTGTGAGATACCTTCCACATATTCTCGAGGCTGAAAGAAGGGTGCTGAAGTAGAAGATTTTGCTGGGACCGTCCTACATGCAGAAAAATGCTACCGGCATTGGCCCTACCTGACCTCCATGATCCCGCATTGCTAGAATTCCAGCAAACTGGACGGTAGTTACCGCTATGGGACAGAAACCACTTGTTCCTTGCGAGAAACACCTAAGACACAATGGCAATCTTGCTTCTGAGACGCTTTTTGAGTCCATGTGCTACACTGCTTCAACAATGTGAGAAAAACCTGCCACATGTTCTCGAAGAGGAAGCAAGGCTGTTCAACTAGACGATATAGCTGGGAATGTCGTACATTGAGAAAAATGATATCCGTTATTGGCGGTAACTTACCTCCATGATCCCTCATTGCGAGAATTGCATCAAACTGAAAGGTAGTTAACGCTATGGGACAGAAACCACTTGTGCCTAGCTAGAAACCGCTAAAACAACGTGGCACGCGTGCTTCTGAGACGCTTTTTGAGTCCATGTCTTGTACTGCCTCAGAAATGTGTGAAAAACCTGCCACATGTTCTTGAGGCGGAAACAAGGGTGCTGCAGTAGATGATTTTGCTGGGACCGTCCTACATGCAGAAAAACGCTACCGGCATTGGCCCTACCTGACCTCCATGATCCCTCATTGTGAGAATTCCAGCAAACTGAAAGGTAGTTACCGCTATGGGACAGAAAGCACTTGTGCCTAGCTTGAAACACTTTAAGGCACAGTAGCACTCTTGCTTCTTAGACGCTTTTAGAGTCCATGCCTTTTACTGCCTCAGAAATGTGTGAAAAACCTGCCACATGTTCTTGAGGAGGAAACAAGGCTCTAGAACTAGATGATATGGCTGGGACTGTCGTACATGAAGAAAAATTATATCCGTCAAAGGCGCTAACAGGAAAGTTTGCACCAGACATCCATGATGCCTCATTGCGAGAATTCCAGCAATCTCGATGGTAGTTACCGCTATGGGACAGAAACCACTTGTGCCTAGCTAGAAACACATAAGACACCGTGGCACTCTTGTTTTTGAGAGGCTTTTCGAGTCCATGTCTTTTAACTGCCTCTGAAATATGTGAAAAACCTGCCACATGTTCTCGAGGCGGAAACAAGGGTGCTGCAGTAGAAGATTTTGCAGGCACCGTCCTACATGCAGAAAAACGCTACGGCATTGGCCCTACCTGACCTCCATGATCCCTCATTGCGAGAATTCCAGCAAACTGAAAGGTAGTTACCGCTATGGGACGGAAAGCACTTGTGCCTAGCTTGAAACACTTTAAGGCACCGTAGCACTCTTGCCTCTTAGACGCTTTTAGAGTCCATGCCTTTTACTGCCTCAGAAATGTGTGAAAAACCTGCCACATGTTCTTGAGGGGGAAACAAGGCTCTTGAACTAGATGATATGGCTGGGACTGTCGTACATGAAGAAAAACGCTACCGGCATTGGCCCTACCTGACCTCCATGATCCCTCATTGCGAGAATTCCAGCAAACTGAAAGGTAGTTACCGCTATGGGACAGAAACCACTTGTGCCTAGGTAGAAACCGCTAAGATAACGTGGCACTCGTGCTTTTGAGTCCATGTCTTGTACTGCCTCAGAAATGTGTGAAAAACCTGCCACATGTTCTCGAGGCGGAAACAAGGGTGCTGCAGTAGATGATTTTGCTGGGACCGTCCTACATGCAGAAAAACGCTACCGGCATTGGCCCTACCTGACCTCCATGATCCCTCATTGCGAGAATTCCAGCAAACTGAAAGGTAGTTACCGCTATGGGACAGAAACTACTTGTGCCTAGCTAGAAACCGCGAAGACAACGTGGCACTCGTGCTTCTGAGACGCATTTTGAGTCCATGTCTTGTACTGCCTCAGAAATGTGTGAGAAACCTTCCACATATTCTCGAGGCTGAAAGAAGGGTGCTGAAGTAGAAGATTTTGCTGGGACCGTCCTACATGCAGAAAAATGCTACCGGCATTGGCCCTACCTGACCTCCATGATCCCGCATTGTGAGAATTCCAGCAAACTGGACGGTAGTTACCGCTATGGGACAGAAACCACTTGTTCCTTGCCAGAAACACCTAAGACACAGTGGAATCTTGCTTCTGAGACGCTTTTTGAGTCCATGTGCTACACTGCCTCAACAATGTGAGAAAAACCTGCCACATGTTCTCGAAGAGGAAGCAAGGCTGTTCAACTAGACGATATAGCTGGGAATGTCGTATATTGAGAAAAATGATATCCGTTATTGGCGGTAACTTACCTCCATGATCCCTCATTGCGAGAATTGCATCAAACTGAAAGGTAGTTACCGCTATGGGACAGAAACCACTTGTGCCTAGCTAGAAACCGCTAAGACAACGTGGCACGCGTGCTTCTGAGACGCTTTTTGAGTCCATGTCTTGTACTGCCTCAGAAATGTGTGAAAAACCTGCCACATGTTCTTGAGGCGGAAACAAGGGTGCTGCAGCAGATGATTTTGCTGGGACCGTCCTACATGCAGAAAAACGCTACCGGCATTGGCCCTACCTGACCTCCATGATCCCTCATTGTGAGAATTCCAGCAAACTGAAAGGTAGTTACCGCTATGGGACAGAAAGCACTTGTGCCTAGCTTGAAACACTTTAAGGCACAGTAGCACTCTTGCTTCTTAGACGCTTTTAGAGTCCATGCCTTTTACTGCCTCAGAAATGTGTGAAAAACCTGCCACATGTTCTTGAGGAGGAAACAAGGCTCTTGAACTAGATGATATGGCTGGGACTGTCGTACATGAAGAAAAACGCTACCGGCATTGGCCCTACCTGACCTCCATGATCCCTCATTGCGAGAATTCCAGCAAACTGAAAGGTAGTTACCGCTATGGGACAGAAACTACTTGTGCCTAGCTAGAAACCGCGAAGACAACGTGGCACTCGTGCTTCTGAGACGCATTTTGAGTCCATGTCTTGTACTGCCTCAGAAATGTGTGAGAAACCTTCCACATATTCTCGAGGCTGAAAGAAGGGTGCTGAAGTAGAAGATTTTGCTGGGACCGTCCTACATGCAGAAAAATGCTACCGGCATTGGCCCTACCTGACCTCCATGATCCCGCATTGCGAGAATTCCAGCAAACTGGACGGTAGTTACCGCTATGGGACAGAAACCACTTGTTCCTTGCCAGAAACACCTAAGACACAGTGGAATCTTGCTTCTGAGACGCTTTTTGAGTCCATGTGCTACACTGCCTCAACAATGTGAGAAAAACCTGCCACATGTTCTCGAAGAGGAAGCAAGGCTGTTCAACTAGACGATATAGCTGGGAATGTCGTACATTGAGAAAAATGATATCCGTTATTGGCAGTAACTTACCTCCATGATCCCTTATTGCGAGAATTGCATCAAACTGAAAGGTAGTTACCGCTATGGGACAGAAACCACTTGTGCCTAGCTAGAAACCGCTAAGACAACGTGGCACGCGTGCTTCTGAGACGCTTTTTGAGTCCATGTCTTGTACTGCCTCAGAAATGTGTGAAAAACCTGCCACATGTTCTTGAGGAGGAAACAAGGCTCTTGAACTAGATGATATGGCTGGGACTGTCGTACATGAAGAAAAATTATATCCGTCAAAGGCGCTAACAGGAAAGTTTGCACCAGACATCCATGATGCCTCATTGCGAGAATTCCAGCAATCTCGATGGTAGTTACCGCTATGGGACAGAAACCACTTGTGCCTAGCTAGAAACACATAAGACACCGTGGCACTCTTGTTTTTGAGAGGCTTTTCGAGTCCATGTCTTTTAACTGCCTCTGAAATATGTGAAAAACCTGCCACATGTTCTCGAGGCGGAAACAAGGGTGCTGCAGTAGAAGATTTTGCAGGCACCGTCCTACATGCAGAAAAACGCTACCGGCATTGGCCCTACCTGACCTCCATGATCCCTCACTGCGAGAATTCCAGCAAACTGAAAGGTAGTTACCGCTATGGGACGGAAAGCACTTGTGCCTAGCTTGAAACACTTTAAGGCACCGTAGCACTCTTGCCTCTTAGACGCTTTTAGAGTCCATGCCTTTTACTGCCTCAGAAATGTGTGAAAAACCTGCCACATGTTCTTGAGGGGGAAACAAGGCTCTTGAACTAGATGATATGGCTGGGACTGTCGTACATGAAGAAAAACGCTACCGGCATTGGCCCTACCTGACCTCCATGATCCCTCATTGCGAGAATTCCAGCAAACTGGACGGTAGTTACCGCTATGGGACAGAAACCACTTGTTCCTTGCTAGAAACACCTAAGACACAGTGGCAATCTTGCTTCTGAGACGCTTTTTGAGTCCATGTGCTACACTGCCTCAACAATGTGAGAAAAACCTGCCACATGTTCTCGAAGAGGAAGCAAGGCTGTTCAACTAGACGATATAGCTGGGAATATCGTACATTGAGAAAAATGATATCCGTTATTGGCGGTACCTTACCTCCATGATCCCTCATTGCGAGAATTGCATCAAACTGAAAGGTAGTTACCGCTATGGGACAGAAACCACTTGTGCCTAGCTAGAAACCGCTAAGACAACGTGGCACGCGTGCTTCTGAGACGCTTTTTGAGTCCATGTCTTCTACTGCCTCAGAAATGTGTGAAAAACCTGCCACATGTTCTTGAGGCGGAAACAAGGCTCTTGAACTAGATGATATGGCTGGGACTGTCGTACATGAAGAAAAATTATATCCGTCATTGGCGCTAACAGGAAAGTTTGCACCAGACCTCCATGATGCCTCATTGCGCGAATTCCAGCAATCTGGATGGTAGTTACCGCTATGGGACAGAAACCACTTGTGCCTAGCTAGAAACACCTAAGACACCGTGGCACTCTTGCTTTTGAGAGGCTTTTGGAGTCCATGTCTTTTACTGCCTCTGAAATATGTGAAAAACCTGCCACATGTTCTCGAAGAGGAAGCAAGGCTGTTGAACTAGACGATGTAGCTGGGAATGTCGTACATTGAGAAAAATGATATCCGGCAGTGGCGCAAATGATATCCGGCAGTGGTCCCAGCAAAATCATCTACTTCAGCACCCTTCTTTCAGCCTCGAGAACATGTGGAAGGTTTTTCACACATTTCTGAGGAAGTACAAGCCATGGACTCAAAAAGCGTCTCAGAAGCAAGAGAGCCACGGTGTCTTAGGTGTTTCTATCTATGCACAAGTGGTTTCTGTCCCATAGCGGTAACTACCGTCCAGTTGCCTGGAATTCTCGCAATGCGGGATTATGGACGTCAGGTAGGGCCAATGCCGGTAGCGTTTTTCTGCATGTAGGACGGTCCCAGCAAAATCATCTACTGCAGCACCCTTGTTTCCGCCTCGAGAACATGTGGCAGGTTTTTCACACATTTCTGAGGCAGTACAAGACATGGACTCAAAAAGCGTCTCAGAAGCACGAGTGCCACGTTGTCTTAGCGGTTTCTAGCTAGGCACAAGTGGTTTCTGTCCCATAGCGGTAACTACCTTTCAGTTTGCTGGAATTCTCGCAATGAGGGATCATCGAGGTAAGGTACCGCCAATACCCGATATCATTTTTCTCCATGTACGACATTCCCAGCCATATCGTCTAGTTCAACAGTCTTGCTTCCTCTTCGAGAACATGTGGCAGGTTTTTCACACATTTCAGAGGCAGTAAAAGACATGGACTCCAAAAGCGTCTCAGAAGCAAGAGTGCCACGGTGTCTTAGGTGTTTCTAGCTAGGCACAAGTGGTTTCTGTCCTATAGCAGTAACTACCATCCAGTTTGCTGGAATTCTCGCAATGAGGGATCATGGAGGTCTGGTGCAAACTTTCCTGTTAGCGCCAATGCCGGATATAATTTTTCTCCATGTACGACAGTCCCAGCCATATCATCTAGTTCAAGAGCCTTGTTTCCTCCTCAAGAACATGTGCCAGGTTTTTCACACATTTCTGAGGCAGTACAAGGCATGGACTCTAAAAGCGTCTAAGAAGCAAGAGTGCTGCGGTGCCTTAAGTATTTCAAGCTGGGCACAACGTCACACCAAGGGCAGCTGCTCCCTGTTCGGGGGTGGGACCCGCTGCCTTGGCCCCAGCTTTCGCATTTCACCCCCTAGTTACTATGGGCAGATCCCTCCTGGGATGGTGCCAGGGACCTGGACGGCGGCGTGTCTCTGACAATGTGGGGGGGGGGGGGAAGCATTCCTGCCCCCAGCTCTGATACGCGGGTACAGGCTCACCCCGGGCGCGCTAAGCCCAGGGAAAGAGCCCGTCGGACTGGAGCGCAGCCCGGTGTAGCGTGGAACCCTCATTTTTTGCGGCCAGTTGCGGTTTTTGCCCTGCGCACATGAAACGCGGGGCTACTGCTCAGGACTTGCTCCCTGTCCCAGGGTTGCTAATTCCGAGGGATGGTTCCCCGGCCCACAACACGTACTTTGCTCCCCCAGCGCCGCTCAGCGCACCCGAAGCAGCGAGTTGGGATAAGCGGGTGTTTCTGTCGTTGCACCGGCGCGGCTCCGGCACAGACCCGAGCAGGCTGCGGGCGCGAGGGGGGAGCAGGGGCCGCAGTTCACGGGCAGAGCCAGGCTGGCTACAGGGGGCTGCTCTGGCCCCGCCCCGCAGGCTGCGCTCTGGGGCGGGGGCAGCTCGTTTTGTGACGTCCCGTGGAGACACAAAAGCCTCACTCCGGCCCCGCCCCTGCTCCACCCTCATTAGTGACGTACGTTGGCCCGCCCCTCGCTCTCACGCGGTGACTGACGGAAGGATTCCCCTGGACCTTCACGCCGAGATGGGGGGGAGAGTCCAGGAACCAATCAGGCCGCCGGGGGCGGAGCCGTTTGGTTCCCTCGGAGCCCAGTGACGCGCCTGCGCGCTGCTCCCTGCCGGTTGAGCTGCGGCCGGTGGCTGCCTGGGACTCGCGCGCCGCTCCCAAAGTGACGTCACCGGGCCCCGCCCCTGCAGCCGTTGGAGCTCCCCCCCCCCTCCCGCCTCGGGGCCTGCGCGGCTACTCCGAGCTCGGTCCGGCTGCGGCTGGGCGCGGGACCCGGCGCCTCACGGGGCCTTTCCCTGGGCTTGGCGCGCCCGGGGCTGTGAGAGGAGGGGCCAGGGATGCTTCCCCCCCCCCCCTCCCGCTGCCGCCCAGCCCCGCGGCACTGTCGCGGGAGGTTTCTGGGGGGGGGGGGATGCGAGCGCTGGGGCCAGGCCCCGCCCCCCCGGGAGCCGCTGCCCTTGGTGTGTCGTGGGGGGACCCAAAGCGGGTCACTGCACGTGTCAGATGGAGGCGGGGGCCGCGGGGCGAGTCTGACGGGGGAGGCGCATCCACTAGTCGCACAGAAAAGGGCAAACTCGGGGGGGGGGGGGGGATCAAAACTGAGTGAATCACTGGGATGTGCTGCGGCCTCTTCCCCCCCCCCCACACCTGGGCAGCAGGGAGCCCTGGGGGCCCTTAGTCACAAGGGCAGGGTGGGGGTGGAGCCAGAAGGTTCTGTGGCAGTTGGGGGAACAGCAGTGGGGGAGGGGCTGGGTTGGCAGGCGCAGGGGAGGGGGCAGCAGTTGGGACAGGCAAACCGGAGCTTTGCCCTTCCCCTCCCGTGACCCAGCTGTGCTCTGTCGCTGTCACAGAACAGCCACGTGCCCGCCCAGGCCCTGGCTGTGTCTGAGCAATGACCCCCAGTGGTCCTGAGCTTGTGGGGCCAGAGGGGAGGGGAACAGAGGGGCTGGAGCAGGTGTGTGGCCACTCGGGGTCCTGCCCAGGGAAACAGAGCAGTGTGACAGACCGGGCCGTGTCTGGGCACAGCTGAGGGCGTCCGCTCAGGGCGAATTGCTCAACTTCGGGGCTCCTTACAGTCCCCAGACTGGTGACCTCTCCAAACAGGCCACAAACCAGTCCCACAGAGTGCTTCAGCAGCCTGCCTGAAGCCTCACGAGCAAAACCCCTCCAACACTCCAGCAATATTCGTGCCCCAGATGGCTCCAGGCCTCATACACAGGTGGGGGATCCTAGTACCCAATCCCACCTACCCCAAACATGTTGGCTACGTCTACACTGGCCCCTTTTCCGGAAGGGGCATGTAAATTTCAGCAGTCGTCGTAGGGAAATCCGCGGGGGATTTAAATATCCCCCGCGGCATTTAAATAAAAATGTCCGCCGCTTTTTTCCGGCTTTTAAAAAAGCCGGAAAAGAGCGTCTAGACTGGCCCCGATCCTCCGGAAAAAGTGCCCTTTTCCGGAGGCTCTTATTCCTACTTCAAAGTAGGAAGTAGAATGGGTTCACAGGTCTTTCTGGCTCTTCCCTGCATTGCTGCCTCTGGGATGAAGTGCTGAGCTGAAGAACCAGATGGAGACTACCACATGGCCTATTTATCCCTCCTTCCTGGTCTCTTCTTGGCTATAGCAGGTCACCTGGTCCACCTTATTCCTGTGTTGCCTGCTGGTAGCCCTTAGGTATGAGTCACCACTCATTCTTTAGGTGTGTCCTTGGCCCATTGAGTGCCATTGTCCCACAGGGCCTCACTGATTAGCATGTCCATAGGCTGGGCCCTGCCCAATGCTCAATCACATGCAGGGAAATATTCAGTATCCATACAAATACATGCTTATAATTGCACACACAGACATTATACAAACACAGTGAGCTTCTATTCAACACCCCACATGGTCCCCTTTTATACCATTTTCTGGGGCCAACACCCCCACCTATGGGTGCAGCAGCGATCTGGCTGCTCCCCTAAAAATCCAGTAATGTGACAGGCAGTGAAACAGAAAGCAGCCCCCTGGAGTGGAGGAGGCCCCTGTTACCCACATTCTTCCCCCACCTCATCAGGGGCAATAAAATAGCCTGTCGGGCTGGGCAGCCCTGCCTTAGCAGCTGGGAGACACTGGTCCCAAATGGGCTCCTGTCTCTGATGATCATTAAGTTTCTCAGCTGCAGGTTAGTTTATTGGGTGCAAAGGGGAACAGAATTTGATTATGAAACATGAGGAGACAATGGGGGAACAAATCTGTTCCCAGCCATAAGGGGGGGGGGAGGGACGACTGGTCCTTTGGGGAGTTTATCTCCCCTCCCCCGCATTGGGCCATTACTTAGGAAAAGAGTTTTCCCCCAGAACAAGAGGTGGCTGCAGACAGGGATGGGTGAACCCACAGCCGGGGTGGATTTTCCACCAGTATTTGGAGACTGTCCTGCAGAGACACCTGCGGCCCAACTACCAGCTGGGCAACCTGGTGGAGCTGGTGAAGCTCTTCTGCCAGGAGGATCAAACCCCCATCTGTGTGATCTGCAGAGAGTCCCGGGAGCACTGTGCCCACAAGGCAGTGCCCATCAAGGAGGCTGCCCAAGGTAGGGACCATGCTCTGCAGGGCGGGTCCTGGGGCTTGGTTCACACTGTGGTGTTAGAGTGACATCGGCAGCTCACATCAACCTAATTATGTCAGTGGTGACTCTACAGCCAGGGCTGTCCCCAAGGGGGCATGGGATCTAGGGCACCCCCCACCCCAGCTGCACCCTGCCTCTGCTTCACCCCTCCTGCCAATCCCAACTCCTGCTCTGCCCCATTGTCCCCTGACATGGTGGCACTGGGTGGTCTGACATGGGGCAACAGCAGGGGGTCAGCCCCCATTCCCGCTCTCCCTGTGGTGTGGGATCTGAAGGCCTAGCAGCCTGCTCTGTCCCACCGCCCTCTCCCGTCCGGGTCCCCCCTTCTCCATGGTACGTGGAAGTGAAGTAACCGCGGTGATACTCGACACAGCTATCCAGAAGACCATGGCGCAGCAGAGTTGGAGCAGGGATGTCCTCAGCATCTTGGCTGGAGCAGCCTCTGTCCCTGGCGGGCCAGGGAGGGTAGAGGCTGGAGCCAGCAGTGAGGTCTTGCGTAGTGCAGTTAACTGGTGAAGCGTTAGGTTAACTGGACGTTTGATGGGTTAGTGGGGATTTTTAAGCCCTCGCATGGCATGGTGCTGCGCTGGGCGAATGAATCACGGGCTGCCCAAGGGGGTAAGAATGCCGGGTTACCACAGTCCTGTCACAATTACAGGTGTCTGCTCCCCGAGACCCAGGGCTCCCCTCTCCCTCACTGGTCTCCAGGCACATCACAGCACCTCCCTGCACGGGTAATGAGGCTGCACTGGTGAGAGGCCTTTGCTGTGCGGGAGGCCCCCTGGGAGCCTGAGCACACGGGAGAGCAGAGTCTGGGTCTGGGCCTGAGGCGCGGTGCAGCGATGTTCCTGCCCCAGCTCCTCGCACTGGCTGGAGGGACCATTCAGGGGCTTCCCAGCCATTTCCTCTCTGGCCCTGAGCTAACACAGAGGTGTGGAGACACCCTGAGTGGCTGCAGGAGGCAGAGACCCTGCATCTCTGCTCTCAGGGTGCCTTTGGGGCTGGCAAAGCCAAGTGGCTGCCTCCTTCCAGGCTGGGTCCCTGCGTGCGTATGGAAGGCCGGTGTGCATGGCGCTCGCTGCCTGTCGTACAGGCAGATAACGGCTGTTTGTCGCCCATGATGCCCTGCAGGAGAAACTCCAGGGGGCCATGGGCCCGCTCAGGAAGCAGCTGGAGGAGGCCCGGGCGTTGACGTCTAAAGAAAAGGAGAAAACCAGGGAGTGGCAGGTGGGAGTCTGGGTTTCTCTCCCCGAGCCCTTCCCCCGGCAGTGCTCCCAAGGGTGAAGGAGCTAAAAGCTCCAGAACAAGGCTATGAACCTGCTCTGGCAGATCAAGTCTATCTGGAGTGTATCTGCCCACAATGCCATCAACACCCCACTGCTGCAGGACCCATTCCCCCTCCCTGAGTGACCAGAGCCAGGGCAGGTCCCAGCCTCTGCTGCCATCGTCTGGCCCCCTCATCCCAATCACCTGCTGCTGCTCCTGTGACCTTCCCTGACCTTGTCTGTAGCTGGAGCATGAACCCCTGGGACAACATGTCCGTTCTGCTTCCCCTGCCTGTTACAGTGAGATCCCCGCTGAGGATGTAGGGGTGTGATGAGGACATTGGCAGATCACTGGGCACATGGCCAGGCTGGGCCAGGGCAAAGCCAGCCCTGGCAGTGCCTTGAGGGTCCAACACCAACGTGAGCCCCAGGACGGCACCCACAGGGCTATTGGCACCAGTCCTGTGTCCTGAACATGACAGCCCTGGGAGCAGGTTGCCAAGAATGAGCATCGCCCACATCTTGCTAGGACAGGTCTCTTGGAGGGAGCGGGGGGGGGGGGGCAGTGAGTGCCCAGCTCTGTGCACCTAAATCTCCTTCCTCACAGACTGTGCTGTCCCTCCCCACCGTACATCTCTCCTGTTCCCTCGATTTCTTCCCTTTCCCGTGTCCATCCCATGCCACCTGCAATAACAGACGGCAGCTTTACCTAGCACCCTGGACAGGCCCACTACAGGACTGGCCCTGTTCACTCTGAGCTAAAACCAACCCTTTATGATACAAATAACAAGGACTCTGGACTACTTGTTGTTTTTGCTGAAGCAGACTGACACAGCTACCTCGCTGACACTTTCTGGTGTGTTTCCCAAAGAAGTAACTATCCTTACAAACCTCATACCAATCTGATTCTCCCTGCTTCATGGGCAGAGGCCTTGTCTAACTTGGCATCTGGCCTGTGGGTTCCTCTCTCTTTTCCTTTCTCCAGACGAAAGTGCAGGCAAAGCGGGAGATGATTGCTGCTGAATTTAACAAGCTGCACATGCTGCTGAGGGAGGAGGAGCAGCTGCTTCTGCAGAGGCTGGCGGAGGAGGAGAGGGAGACTCTGTAGAGGCTCCAGGAAAATGTCATCAAACTCTCCCACCAAAGCGCCTCCCTGCAGCAGCTGATCGCAGAGATCAAGGGGAAGTGTCAGCAGCCAGTTGCTGAAGGTGAGACAGCGTCAAAACTCTGCACCCAGTCAGAATCACAACTCGGATCCATGGGCCTGGATCCCAAGGATGAGAGTAAACGTGCTGAGAGACAATACTTGGCCAAGGACTCCATCAGTTCCAGACGGTGCAGTTCGGGTGGGCGAGGAATCATGGAGATCCAAGGAGGCCCTGGGAGATGAAATGTTTGGTGTAAAAACAATGCAGAGATCCCTGCTGTGACTCCAGAACATTGGACTCAACCAGTCGCTAAACACAGATACGGGGGCGGGGTCCCTAGGAGAAAGAACCATTTAACTAAATTCCCATCTGACCTACAAACAATGAATTGAGTGTAAATGCAAAGTGGAGCAGGAGGTTTTGCCACAGAACAGTGAAGCCTAGGATGGTGAATCTATTGTCTAGATGAAAGGCTTCTGCCTGGATGGGGAATTGCCCCGGTGTTCAACCAGAGCATCAATTCTCTTTCTCCTTTCAGGATGTGAAAAGCACATCGAGCAGGTGCGTGTCCCATTTTTGCTGCCCTCGTATTCCTGGTGGGGGCCCTGTGGCGATGCCAGTGCAGGGCAGCTGATGATGCTGGGACGTTTGCTTCCTAGGAGTGAAAACACGAAACTCCAGGAACCCGAAGCCGTTTCTTTCAACCTGCAGCATGTGTATAAAATTTGTCTTGATTTGAGGGAAGCTCTGAACAGATTTGCAGGTGAGTGGAGCCCCTGGGACATTGAGTTGTTTGGTGCCGGGGGCTCAGGGCAGAGCCTGGGGCCCCAGGACACACATGGACCTGGCTGGGAGCTGGGTGGTAGCTGGAGGCTGATGGGCTCAGTGCTGGGGAGTTTGCCTGCTGCTCACACCCACCTGCTGACATTTGATCTGGGATCTGACCTGGCCCCCTCACCCTGCCACCCTGACCCCTCACTGCCTGCTGCCACTGAGCAGGTGCTGGGAGGTCTTGCCTGAGCCCATGTGCAGGGGGCTGCACAGACAGGTCATGGGGGCGTGTCTGTGTCTCTCTCCAGGTGCATGGGACGCGCTGGCGGCTGTGTAGCTGTACCTGCTGTGTCTGCAGAGCCGGGTGTGAGAGTCTCCAGCACATCTGCGTCAGGGCTGGGCAAGAGGAGCCGGGGCGAAGCTGGGGCAGTCGCCAGCTGCAGACACCTGCCCCCATGGGGCTCTGGCAGGGGCTCTGTGGCTGTGCCTGTGCTGGGAGATGCCGGGGCAGCGGCAGAGGGTCTGTGCTGCTCGCAGGGCCCAGGGGACATGTGGCTCTGGGCAGAGAGTTCAGGCTGGAGCCGAGTCTCCACTGGCAGCTGGGTCTGTGGGCTGAGATCAGGGCTGGGGGGATTTTCCTGGCCAGGGCACATTTCACAGCCACTCTGGAGTGTCCAGCTGATGCCCTGAGCCCGGCCTGCCTGGCACTGCGCTGGGGGATCCCCTCAATTGGGCAGGCTAAGTACAGCTCTGTTGCCTGTTACTCAAACACTAAAAGGGTCCTAAAATGTCACCTCTTTGCTTCCCGGCATCAGCTGTCCCCTCCCTTCCTCCACCTCTCCTCCACTCTGCTCCTTGCTACCTACCCTGTCTTCTCCTGCCCTGTCCCCCTCTGCACAAGACCCTTCCCTGTCCCCCTCCTTCCCACCCACAGGTGCCTGCCCCTTCCTTGCACCCTTCCCCTGCCACCTTCCCCTTAGTGCTCTCCTGCCTCTCTGGCTCCCTGACATCTGCACCCCTCACTCCCTTCTAGTCCCTTAGTGTGAGCCCCCTGCCTCTCTGGCTCTTACCCCTTCCTTTGCCCTTCTGTCTGCCTGGTATCCCTTCCCTGGCCCCTGCATCGGGCCCTGTGGTGTAGGCCCTGTGACGGCGCGTTGGGGGTCCCCCGTCTCCTGCACCCCGAAATGGCACAAACAGACTGCACCAGCCGGTGGAATAGAGGAAGTTTATTGCCTCTCCAGGATACAGCACAGCACAGATGGAATCTGGTCACAGAGCTGGGCTAGGATGCCTCAGGCCCCCTTGAGATGGGGGAGACTGGGCCCCTAAACTCCAGCCCCTTCCCCTAGGCTCTCCTCCATGCTCTCAGACAGAACTAACTAAATTCCCTTCCAGCCCTGCCCCCCAGCCAGGGCAGCATTCCACCTTCCTTTGTTCCTCTCCATGGGGGGTGTCTGGCCACTGGTTCAACAAGTTTGGCACTACCTTTGCATAGTGAGGTTTTCCCTGCTGGGTCTTGCTCCAGACAGCAGGGGTCACCACAGCCCAGCAAGTACCCCCACTACGTCACAGGCCCTTTCCCCACCCCCATCTCTGCTGCATTGGTGCCCACATCTCCTTGCCCCTCTGACTCCCTCGGGCCTGCCCTTCCCCACACCCCTCTCTCTCTGCCTCCTTGCTCCCTTCCTCCCCCTCTATCCCCTGGTGCCTGCCCCTCTCCTTTCTGCTCTTCTTACATCTGCCCCTCCACCCAGCCCTCCTAGGGACTTCCCCTTCTCTTGCCCATCTCTGTCTCCCTGGCACCCACCCCTCATGCCCCCTCCCACTTGATAAATGCTCCTTCCCTCCCTGCCCTTGTGTCTCCTGGGATCTGCCCCACACCTCACACTTCCCATGCCCCTTTAGCACCTGCCCCACCTCCTTACCCCCTCTTTGTCTCCTTGTCACCTGCACCTTCCCCTAGTGCCACTCCCTCCCCTCTCCCTTCTCTGTGTCCTATGCCTGCACCTTCTCCTCCCCCTCTTTGATCTCTGATGCCCCCCCACCTTTGTCTCTTCCCCAGTGGGCCCTATGGCCTTGGTGCCTGCCCCTCCTTTCCCCCTTAACCTCCCCCAGTGCTCATGCCTCCCATTACCCCACATCTGCCCCTTCCTCACTCCCCTGCAGTCCTCTGGCACCTGCCCCTCCTCTTGCCCTCCTCTGCCTCTTTCCCTGCCCCAGCCAGCCCCTCTGGCCCAGGTTCCAGCCCCCCTATGTCTACCCACTCTCTCTCCCCCATGGTCCTGGCACCTCCTGGGCCCTATCAAATTGCTCATCCTCCTGGGCCCTATCACCTGTCCCTCCCCTTGGTTCCCTCTTCCCCTTTGGACCTCCCCCATTGCCTCACACCTCTTAGTCCCCCAGTGCCTGATCCTACCCTGGCTTCCCTGTGCCTGTGGGATCTGTCCCCTTTTTCTCCCCTGGTGCCTGCCCCTCCCCTCGCCCCCTGCAACCCCCTCCCTTCTCTCTCCTCTGTCCTCATAGAACCAATTCCTCTTGCCCCCAATTGTACTTGTGCCTGCCCATCCCCTCTGCTTTCCACCCCCTCTGCCCCATCACATGACCCTCCCCTTTCCTCTCCCAGCATCAGCCTGTGCCCTCCCCTCCCCCACCCTTCCTGCCCTGCCCCTGCTCATTGTCTCCTCACAGGCAGAGGGTCCCTGACTCCCCTCAGATGACAAAACCCCCACCGCCCTGATTAATAGGGAGGCAGGTTAATTTCCCCCTGATCCCAGCGACCTGGCCCTGACTCTGTGACTCTCTACCTAGTGGACATGACTCTGGATCCAGACACAGCTCATCCCAACCTCGTCCTGTCTGAGGATCGGAAACGTGTGAGACACGGAGATATGTGCCTGGCTTTGCTCAACACCCCGGAGAGATTTGACCGTTGTCCCTGTGTGCTGGGAACCGAGGGTTTCGGGGGCGGGAGGTGTTACTGGGAGGTGGAGGTGGGAGACAAGACTGAGTGGTACCTGGGGGTTTGCAGGGAATCTGTGAGCAGGAAGGGGCACATCGCACTCTCACCTGTGGATGGATACTGGGTCGTGAGGCTGAGGGACGGGGGATACAAGGCCCTCACCTCCCCCTCGAACTCCCTCCCCATGAGCGCCAGGCCCAGCCGGGTGGGGGTTTTCCTGGACTACGAGGTGGGCGAGGTCTTGTTTTACAATGTGACTGACAGGTCCCATCTCTTCACCTTCACCGGTACCTTCTCCGGGACGCTCTGCCCTTTCTTCAGTCCCAGTAACAATGCTGGGGGCACCAACGCGGCTCCCTTGACCATCTTCCCGGCCCCAGTGCAGGCTGGAGGGAATGGCAGTGCAGTGAGCTGAGACTCTCACCTCCTGCTGCCCTGGGTGGGGATATCGCGGAGGCTGCACCATGCTGGGTCAGTGGGAGACACTCTCCCGTCAGCTCCCCTTGCTCATCCCATTCACTGGGGGCGACTGCAGAGCTTGCACTGGATTTGGGGGAGTCTTCACTGTACCCCCTAAATCCACTGCCAGGGGGTCGATCTCAGAGCTTGGGCTCAGGCTGATGGAATCAGCAACCCCCACAGCACAGACCGACCCCAGGCATGTTCCATGGAGATGGAACCAGAGACATCACCTATGCCCCCTCTCCTCCCGCCCCCCCCCCCCGCAGGGCCGGCTTTAGGAAGTGTGGGGCCCAATTCAAACAATTTTGACGGGGCCCCGTAGCAATTTTGGTTGAGCAAAAAAAAAAAAAAAACATAACACCACACACCGCACATAAAAGTTTCAACAGGGGGCCCAGAAACATACAGCTACCTGCCCCGCAAAGCCCAGGAGGTAGCTAACACCCCTCCCACAGCTCAACTCACTCCTCCTGTGGCACACACAACCGCTGCACTCCTCCTTCAGGGCCGACACCCCCTTCCATAGCGCGCCCGGCACACTTCCGGGCAGGGGCAGCAGGTTTGTATAATTTTTGGTGGTGTCCCATTAGCCACACCCCCTGACCCCCATTAACCACGCCACTGGAGGTAACATGCTCGGGTCAAGATAGACACATGACCAGAAGTAAAAGGTGTCATGTCACCCCTCTTGAAGGACTTTTCCCACCATCCTCCTATTAACAGGGATTAGTTTGGCCCCCACCAACCCCCCCCATGCAACTATCCTGCAATTGCATTAACCCAATGTGTGTGACATTAACTCGAGGGCAGAGAGATTGGGGGAAGTGTTTCCTCAAAGGCTATGTCTACACTCATGGTTTCTTGCGCAAATACCGTCGTTCTTGCGCAAGAATCTGCAGAGCTTCCACACTGCCCGCCTGCTCTTGCGCAAGGAAATGTACAGTACGGCATGGTAAGAGAGGGTGTCTTGTACAAGAGTTACGCTCCTTTCTAACAGGTGTAAGCTCTCTTACGCAAGAGGGCAGTGTGGATGCTCAGCAGTGATTTCTTGCGCAAGAAACCCCTCTGGCTAAAATGGCCATCAGAGCTTTCTTGTGCAAGAGAGCATCCACACTGCCATGGATGCACTTGTGCAAAAGCACAGCTCGCACATGGCAGTGTGGACGTGTTCTTGCACAAGACTTCTTGCACAAAAACCCTTGCGCAAGATGCCGCCAGTGTAGTCATAGCCTAAGGGTTTCCTCCCATGAGCAGAATTAATTTTGTGTTGTGCAGCGGTACTGAATTCATGTGGCTTCTTTGGATGTGGCACCCAAGTTATTAATAAATACTTTATAAACCTTTACCTTACCTTTACCAGCCCCTTACACTGAATGTCACAGCAGGGGTCAAGGGATGCCCAGGCCCAAAGGTCCAGCCTCTCCCTCAGGGCGCACACACCCCAGACTGCCAGAAGCCGGGGGAAGAGGCTCCGCACTGTGTCTGATCCCTGAGGGCAGCGTGCTGGCAAGTGGCAAAGCTCAGAGCCTGTCCCACCCAGCAGAACACTCTGAGCTCCCCGTGCGTGGGAGCAGCCCCGCCCTGTGGCACTAGGAGAGAATTCCCGCCCTCAGAGGGCACCTCTGTGCAGAGCTGCTGGGCAGGCCAGAGAGACGCGGAAACCAGAACACCCCATTGGGGGGCAAGACAGAGCCTTGAGTCAGGCACTTGAGACCACTTGGCACTGGCTAGCCTGTCACAGGGCATTAGTAGAAGCCTTGTACCTAGCTTTGCTAGCTCCATTAGCACATGAGACTCTTAATTTCAGGGTCATGGGTTCAAGCCCCATGGTGGGTGATACCTTCTTTCACTTGCACTTTCAGCCTAGAAGCAATTCATACTACACAGAGCCAAATATTGAAATAATCTGCTATTCTAAAATGTCCATTACTCCTCATGGAATGAGGTTTACTGGGCTGTTGGAATATTGCACGTGTGAAATAATAGGCCTTTTGTTAAGGCACAGGATGGCTATTTTGGGATACTCAGGTATCTCAAGATAGCATTGTAGTGGAGACATAGCCTAGGAGCGTAAAAGAGGATTTTCTGCTCTTTGATTCTATCCCCATCTGCCATCCAAGCAGTCAGGCTGGACTCAGTTCCCAGCCAGCCCAGCTCTTCCCTTTTTTCTACCCCAGCAATTGTCATGATGCAAAGCAGAGAGAAGATGTCAGACCAGGCTGCATGTGGGGCTCTGTGGCACAATAGAACACATGTTGTCTTTCTAACCTATGCTGCTTAGTGTGAGTCAGGCCACTCCTTCAGAGTTCGTGGGTTCAAATCCCACCAGAGTCACTTTAGATACACCCTGATTTGCTGGGTAGCTGTTACCATATAGGTGTGGTGTATGAAGGCACAGACTCCGGCCGGTGCAAGCACAAAATCATTTTATTGCAAGATCACAACTGCCTTTTATACCCTTAAAAGTTTACAAACTGCTTTTTCACAAACTGCTTTTTCCCAGTCACAAACACAGCACTCTCGAAGGTCATTGACTCAGGCAGACGTTGTTATTGTTGGCTCAGGACTCTTGCTTGGTTTCATCCTTGGGACGCTCTGTCATGCGGCCAAAGCACTATGCTTGCTGATTCTCTACATCTCCCCCTCTTTTATACAAAGCAATACCATTAATAAGTAACATTGTCATTACACGAGCCTCAACTTTCTGAGCAGAACGAATACAAGAAAAAAATAAAGAAAGAATTATAAAAAGCACAATAAGAAGCCCACTAGCAAGTCCAATAAACACCCACATGCACAAATTTAATCCAGAAAACCACGTAGTAGGATTAAGCCAAGATAAATCAGATTGCAAAGTAGCAAAAACCTTTTGTGTGGTTAATTCTTGCAATTGCTGAATTTGGTTCTTTAATTGAACATGCAAAGAATTAACATGAGAACATAAAGAAACATCAAAGGCACCCTGTAAATGGTGTTTAACAAGGTTTCAATCATGAACTGATGAATTCCAGGGGAGGGATGTCACACAGAGACCTCCAGCAGTGTGCTCCCAATCACAATGCAGAGACAACCTAGTCTTTAAGGCTGCATGCCTTTCACCAAGCCAAATGACTGCGGCTTCTAGGGCCTCAAGCCGCGCCAATATCTCTTCATCAATGGTCTGCTGCGTTTGGAATTCCCGTGTAACGTTTATTAGAGCTTCCCCTACCATTTTTGCTGTCTTAACCAACTGAGTTAAAGAGGCAATAGCAGCAGTGGCAGAAGCAAGAATAATAATTGCCGACACAAGAGCAAAAATCAACCACCCCAAAAATCGCTTCGTACGTCTATGAGTGTTAGTAATCTCCTCCTGCAGCAACCTTGTAAGATGGCCAAAACCACTATCTCCTTCCCAGTCTCATGTGAGATTAACAGGAATCCATAACTCAGGGCGTCGTCGAAGAGGGAACACAAAGGTTACATAATCACTCATGGAGATGCAGGACTTATATCGCACCTCAGACAACATAACAGAATAACAAGAATGGGAAAATTTACATCTCTTAAAACTTGCATTTTGTGCCAAGGCAAAAACATATGGATGCGAAGTACAAACCATAACACTATTATCTTGCTGCTTAATATAGTTAGATACATAATTCTCTAAAATCAAATTCCCTAAACTATAACCCATAAATGCTAACCCTATCTGCCACACCCCCTTATGTAACATGGAGGCCGTGGCGTTATCCCCATTAGTAATAAATTGTAACACAGGACCGGCAGAGCCTTCCCCATGCCATGAAAGGCTATGATTATACCGGCCGAAGGGGACAGTGCGATTGTCCACTTTATCCCACAGCATACCGTGAGGGCTCCAATCCACAACCGTGCCGAATTTGCCCCGGAGTACCAGGGGGCTGCATCCACGACATGCTTGCCAAACTGGTGCCGCGTCTGCTGATATCCTCTTTATCATGCAGCCGGGCAAATCGGGGGCGTATGGCTCCCACGAGTCATTACTGCTTCTGTGCATCCCGGGAATGCTCAGTAAGGTATAGTTAACTCTTCCGTCGTGCTCCCGCGCCACTAGATGCAACTGTGGCTGCACTGCATGCAACCTGAGTCATGAAGGGTAGAAAAGCAAAGCGGTGGGAGGTCAGTGACAAAGGTAACATTGGTAACATTAACGACCTCGATTTCTTGTTCCACTGTAGGGGGTATCCACACCCCTCCCACCCAATCGGTACCATTGTTACTGATGGGCGGTGAGGGATCCCACCACGTCACAGGCCTGAATACGGGGGGATCAATGATGTGCGCCCAATACAAATGTGCTGTTGCAGTATGCACACAGAAACCGCTCCACAGGAACCACAGAAACGCAGCGGTGACCGTCATGGATTTGTCGCTACGGATCGGCAGCGGTCCCTTCATTCTTGAGTTGAATCTCTTGCGCCGATGGCGTACCAATCCTGGCTGACTTAACAAATCACACAGGAAGCCAGTAGGGACCTGAGGGAAGAGAAACACATGCATACCCACATCCCCACGTGATTAATGGTACGGGACCTTGCCACTGTCCGGATTCCAGGTGTCTGTAGTAAACCTGTGGCCGCTCCGGCCATGCAGAGTCTTGCCCAAAGTGGCGCTGTGCTGCCGTGAAAGACAAATCAGAAAGATTTAAAAAGTTTAACACATACATAGCTTTGTCCAAACGCTCCTGTGGGGTCATTCCCACTGGATTCCCCCTTTTTTGTTTCTTGGTTCATTAAAAGCATAAACACATTTGAACCATATAGGTTATAACTGCTAGGTATTAAAAACAAGATGGTCAGAGGTAAACAGGATGAGGTTTAATAAAGAGAAATGCAAAGTGCTCCACTTAGGAAGGAACAATCAGTTCCATACATACAAGATGGGAAGCGACTGTCTAGGAAGGAGCATGGCGGAAAGGGATCTAGGGGTCATAGTGGACCACAAGTTGAATATGAGTCAACAGTGTGATGCTGTTGCAAAAAAAGCAAATATGATTCTAGGTTGTATCAACAGGTGTGTTGTAAGCAAAACTCGTGAAGTCATTCTGCCGCTCTACTGTGCACTAGTTAGGCCTCAGCTGGAGTACTGTGTCCAGTTCTGGGCGCCACATTTCAAGAAAGATGTGGAGAAATTGGAAAGGGTACAGAGAAGAGTGACAAGAATGATTAAAGGTTTAGAGAACATGACCTATGAAGCCAGGCTTCATGAACTGGGCTTGTTTAGTTTGGAAAAAAGAACATTAAGGGGGGACATGATAGCGGTTTTCAAATATCTAAAAGGGTGTCACAAGGAGGAAGGAGAAAATTTGTTCCTCTTGGTTTCTGAGGACAGGACCAGGAGTAATGGGCTTAAAGTGCAGCAGGGGAGGTTTAGATTGGACATTAGGAAAAAATTCCTAACTGTCAGGGTGGTCAAATATTGGAATAAATTGCCAAGGGAGGTGGTGGAATCTCCCTCTCTGGAGATATTTAAGAACAGGTTAGATAGACATCTGTCAGGGATGGTGTAGACGGAGCTTGGTCCCGCCTTGAGGGCGGGGGGCTGGACTCGATGACCTCTTGAGGTCCCTTCCAGTCCTATGATTCTATGATAAGATTAAGCATAAGCTCAACATGAATTGTTTGTCTAGCCTCATGCTGGCTGTTCTTCAGGACTTCATAGTTTGCTTCACCTATCGCTGGCAGGTTCTTCTGGGCCGCAGCTGGTACCTTAGCCTTGGTCTCTCAGGTTCATCTGCTTCTGGGCCTGGATTGCCGGTACCAAGCCTGCGTTGATCTCTGTCTACTTCTGGACCTGGGTCTCCGGTACCAGGTCTGCAGTGATCCTTGTTGGAGCTAACCTCTGTAGGCGCTGGAACCAGTTGGCAGTGAGAGGCATGAATCCAAGTGGGCAATCCCTTGCACTTTACAGCAGTATGGGTGGTCAGAAGGACGTGGTAGGGACCTTTTCACCTGGGTTCCAGGGCAGTCTTTCATTGGTGAACTTTCACGCAAACCCAGTCTCCTGGTTGTAGTTTATGGCACGGCTCAGTCGGGTCCTCCTGGAAGGCGTCCTTAATCTGTGAATGATAAGACTGTACACACCTCATAAGTTCCTGACAATACTTGACTAGGCTTCTTTTAACAAGCGTGGCATCAGCCAGGTTAATTTTGGGTTGCTTAACAATTTCATAGGTCGGCCACATGCAATTTCATGTGGACTGAGTCCAGTTTTCCGATTAGGAGTGGCTCTCATGCTCATTAGGGCAATCGGGAGTGCTTCTACCCATGTGTCAGCCGACGGTCAGGGCAGTGTGTGTGTGTGTGCTGAGAAAAGGTTTAACGTCCGTGACTTTACTGCTAGGACCGGGGTCCCGTCGCAGAGTGCAGCCAGATTTTGCACACAGGCCAGAGTTCTCACATATTTTAGTAAGTTTGTTCTCTAAAATCCTGTTTCATCTTTTTACTGCTTCTGCGCTCTCCGGGTGTCGCGCACAGTGCAGTGCTTGTCTGGTAGAGTAGTGCTTTGCCAGTTTTTGAACAATTTGTCCAGTAAAGTGGGTACCTTTATCACTGGAGATCACAAGGTGTATTCCCCATGATGGGATGTAATGATTTAGAAGTTTCTTTGCCACTGTGATGGCATCAGTTTTCCTGAAGGGATAAGCTTCTACTCATCTCAAAAACAAGCAAACAATCACCAGCACATTATTCAAAAAAACCTGACATTTAGGCAATTAAATAAAGTCCATTTGTAAATTCAGAAATGGTCCCAAAGGTGGAGGTCTGGTTGCCGGGACTGTCTTTACAGGTTTACCCACGTTGTAGGCTTGGCAGACAGGGCAAGCCAAACAGTAATCTTTGACTGCTTGGGAGAATTTGGGAGCAAACCAATTTTGTTTTACCTTTGCCAACGTGCGACAATCCAGGGAGCACGGAGGCAAGGTGAGGTAGCAAGACCACTGGGGCAACAATGTGGCCAACAGAGCTGCATCAGTAGTGCTCTGGGTGCAAGGTGCACCCTGCCAGTCTCCACTCCTGCTTTCCCGATTCTGGGGCTTGGTCTTGCAGGAGGGACAGTTCTGAAAGAGATGGCAAAGGAGCTGGCGATCGTAGGAGAGAAGGGAAAAACAGCAGGTAGAGGAGCAGATTTCATTACATTCCAGACAGTACAAACTGCATAGCCTGCTACTAAAACTCCACTAGAATTATAAAAGCAAAAAAACCATCTGAGTAAAGCACAAAGTTAAGATTATTCAAGGGACTTAAATTATTCTTTCATTAAAAAAACAATATTGTACACACAAGAACGTTTGAAATACATATATCACAAACAAGACACACAAGACAAATCTGGACAGAACACAGAACACGAACTTATTATGTCATGACACAGAACCATGGTTTTTTGTTGTTGTTGTTTGTTGTTTTTCTTCAGCTGGCACCAGCGCTTTCTGATGATCTGAAAGACAAGAAAACATTTCTACCCCTATTGGGGTGGTGCATTATATTTTAGAACACTTTTTCTTTACAGATTTTTGCTACTTTTTGATCAGCCTGCTGTTACCCAATGGAATACTTTTATTTTGAACACCAGCTTGAGAGGGTTTGAGTAAATTACTTTATTGTTTAATTATTAAGTTAAAGGTGGCATGCCTCAGTTTCCCTCTTGTACTGCAGACCAGGCTTTTTTTACTGCCACAGAAACTCTCTTAGAACAAGGTGCTTGCTAATTACTATTCCAGCAAGCAAAAAGGTTTTCTTTTCCTGAAAAGAATCACATGCAATGTTACAGGCTTACTTATGGGGTACAGTGCCCCCCCCTTTCAGAACAGACAGGCAGTTTGAAGACACACACAACCTTGGGTCTGAAAGCAAGCCAAGAGTGCTATCAACTCAGCCTTGAACAGAAACACAGTGACGTTTCAGAGTTTGAATTCTTAAAACAATAATTAGTTTCCTTGGAAGACACATTTAACCCTTAGGGTGCAGGTTTTACAAATTTATCAATTCTGAAAGAGTTTTCACCTTGTTACGCAGGGGGTCCAAAGCCTTCCTGCAGTCTATATTAGTGTTTTCGATAGCCAATTGAAACAGCAACAGGTGCTGAGCCTCCTTGTCGTTGTATGGCGAGTCTACTTGTCGTTGTATGGCGGTTTGGAGCCTATCCAAAAATGACACATAGGGTTCCTGGGGCCCTGGTGGACCGTAACAAAAGATGTGTCCCTTCGGCCCGCATCAGGGACCTGTCATAAGGCTCGAAGGGTCAGCGATGTGGCTTGCGTAAATACCAAGCGATTCATCTGAGCCTGAGCCTGGGGAGTAGCATATTGGCTCTGCCCTATGAGTTCATCTATGCCAACGTTTATCCCACTGGTAATATAATCCATAACTTGTGATGTAACACTGTCACGATTCTCGGTGTCCCAAACTGCATACTGCACCAGGCTAAGCAGCAGGCGCCAACCATGCGGGGCCACAACACACGACTCCGAAATAGCCACAACCAAATTCATCGTATAAGAAGACTGTAATCCATAATCCTTCACAGATTTGCACAACTCTTTTACAAGTTCATATGGCAAAGCCTCATGTCGGGCGGGCCGTTGGGGCGCATACACAATTGGAAAGGCTTGTAGAAGTTGTACATCTCCTCGCTGAAGAGCCTCACGGCAGCATTCAGATAAACCCCCTGCCTGTTCATTATGCGAGGGCGCCGCCAAGGGGGGCCCATATGGAGCGACCGTGTGGCTTGCGGACCTGTATGAAGAAGTGGGAGCTAATGCTGGGGCAAAAGGCGGAGGGGCTACAATCAAGGACCGAGAAACAGCTCGTAGCCTCTGAGTCTGTAAAATTTGCTCTGCCGTCGGCGCAGATGCCACCAGGGCCTTGATGGGCTCGAGCGGCGGGTACAAGTCAGCCCCTACGTCGACCGCCGCCATCTCTGTGTCAAAAGGGGTCCTCGGGACCGCCTTCCTCAGATTCACTGTCCTCAGGGCCGAGGCACAAGTCGTCAGGCTCCGGGGAGACCGGGACCGTGGCGTACACTGGCTCACAATCCTCCCCGGGGAGTTTCGGGGGAGGGGACGAGGGATCCTCTGGGTCCTGATATGGCCTGGGATCAAATGTTGCTGACGCTTCCTTCAGGGCCCGCTCGGCGGGATGCAATGCCCGTATGGCTGTATAAACAGTTCGCCACGTTACTATGATCCCTTTTGGGAGGGATAATGCAAGATGTTCAGAGGTTCTCAATTCCTTGCCCACCTTCTCCCAGAAGGTCAAATCATAAGAACCCCCTTCCAGGAACCACGGGCAATGGTCTCGTATCCAAACCAACAGCTGAACCAGCTGTACAGGGGGAACCTTAAACCTCTGTTCCTTCACAATGCGCTGCAAGATCTCAAGCTGCAGTTTTTGCTCTTTCGTGGCAGACTGCCCCATTCTGTTATTCTATCCGCGGCTGCTCACCTGTTCGTCCTGCGAAAGGTGATGTCAGTAATTTCGGGAGCTCCTCTCAACAACTTATCCTCTGTCCAGCCGCGGGTACACCACCGGTTTGAATCACTCGTTCACTTCAAGCCCTGTATCGGGTACCATTTGTGGTGTATGAAGGCACGGACTCCGGCCGGTGCAAGCACGAAATCATTTTATTGCAAGATCACAACTACCTTTATACCCTTAAAAGTTTACAAACTGCTTTTTCACAAACTGCTTTTTCCCAGTCACAAACACAGCACTCTCGAAGGTCATTGACTCAGGCAGATGTTGTTATTGTTGGCTCAGGACTCTTGCTTGGTTTCGTCCTTGGGACGCTCTGTCATGCGGCCAAAGCACTATGCTTGCTGATTCTCTACATATAGGCACTGCTTGAATGTGGTCAAATGGGTCTAGAACAAGAGATGAGAAACACAGCTGCCCACCAGGAGCTACAATGGTCTACACAACACGTGGCTGTGCCTGCACCTCCCCACCACCAAACACAGACAAGGCAGTGAAAAGTGGAAAGAGAAAGAGGAATGAAGCTGCCTCCTGGGGCTGCTCCTTTCCAGAAGTGTGATGGGGAAAAATGCTGCTGCTGCCTCTCACTGACATTCATGGATGTTCTTTTTTGCTCCCCTGTCTCTGTTCTCTGCCTTGCCCCTTTCCCATCCCCTGATCCAGAGGGAGCCAATTCTGTGTATTTCCAGTCCAGCCGAATTTCCTTCTCCCAACCAGATGGTGACAAAGGTGAGAGGTGACACAAAGAGCTACGTCCTCATCACAATTTGCTACCACTGAATTTTCTCACACTCTGCCCTGGGCTCACTGGCTGGGCTGGGTCCCTCCTCTCACCCCCTTGCTGAGCTTTTGGAATCTCCACATTAAATGGGGACACAAGGACACAAATAGGTTACAAAATTTGAAGTGGGTCTAGTTCAGGGGTTGGCAGCCCCTGGCACGTGTGCCACAAGTGACCAATTTTTCTTGGCACACCAAACGGGAGCTCAGCCCTGCCCCATCTCCCCTGGAAGCCAGGAGCCTGCACCACTGCTCCTTTAATGTGTGGACCTATGCGGCAACGCAAAAACAGCTTAAGCCCACCCACCTCCACAGCAGCACCCACCCTCCTCCTGCTCCTGGAAGCTGCTCCCACTGATGGGCACGGGGACAGCCCAGGGCTGTGTTTGGGGGGCAGTAGGCAGGTTGAGGACTGGAGGGGTGTTGAAGCTGCAGGCAGCCAGTGCCATGTTGGGATGTCGGCTGCTTCTGGGCTGAGGCCGCATTGTGGGGTGGATGGTGATTCAGGCCTAGAACACCTGGCAGCCAGGTGAGTTGCTGCCATGGCATGTTAAAGCCATGGGAAGGTGGGTTGGGGACTGCTGAAGTCGTGAGCTGGTTGGGGACTGGGGGGAGTGGGTGTTGAAGCGTTGAGCTGGTTGGGGATGGGGAGCTGTTGAAGGTACAGGCAGCCTGGTGACTGGAGGGGGCAGGTGTTGCAGCCACGGAGGGCGAGTTGCTGCCCCATCAGGGGTTGAATCCTCAGGCTGGTTAGGAACTGGAGGGGGGGTGTTGCAGCTGTGGGCAGCCTAGGGATCAGAGTGGGGGCTGCAGCTGCAAGCAGGCGAGTTCTTGCCCCTATGAGGGCTGGATATGTGTTGTATATCCTGAAAAAGCAATTGCTCTTTGCATATGCAGAGTGATGACTGGAAAAACTATTGCTCTTTGACAGACCCCTGCTTCCCATACGTACACTAGCCTCCTGTTACTCAGAGGTAGCAGAAGCCGGAGGGAGGGAAGAAGTAAAGCCATCCAAAGAGACAGCAGGAGGAATCGATTCTCAGCAATTCATGGCAGTTCCTAAGAAAGCAAAGTGAGATGTTCGCTCATATCAGCCTTCTTGGACAGACAAATACGGGTTAGTTCAGCCTACAGACCTTACTGTGTGTGCTCTGTGTTGTGAAAGCGCTGTTTGCTGCACATCACGTGTCCTACGACGTTTTCAGACAGAGCACGAGAAACACGTCAAGGATGAGGCAGACAAAGCTGAGACAATTGAATGGGCCATCATGAGGTACGAAAAGCAAAGCAGCATCTCCACTAACTTCTCTATCAGTAAAAATCAAGCTACAGACGGAAGTTACAGAATCGCACTTTGTGTTGCAAAACATGGAAAGCCATTTACAGAGAGAGATTATATAAAAGAGGCTTTTCTCAATTGTTTGGATGTTATGTTTAATGGCTTGCCCAATAGAGACACAACCATCTCCAGAATAAAAGACTTGCCTTCATCTGCCAGGTTGGAGCAAGGCACTTGGGTGAAATGGCAGGAAACATTAATAACTAGCAGACAATGGCAATAAAAGATGTAGCAGTATCAGTGTTGCACTTGGTGAGTATGTGGGCATAAACGACATACCACAGTTAGCAGTTCTTGCAAGATACTAGGCCTCAGACAAAGTTTGAGCAGAGCTGTGCTGTCTAAAGCCCACACATGGCACCGCTACAGGGGAAGATACAGCAAAGACGTTTGTTAAACATTTTGAGGAAAGAGGAATTGACATCACAAAAATGTTTTCTGTGACACCTGAAGCATAGCCCCTGCTATGGTGGGAAAATGGAAGGGATTTGTAAGGCTCGTTGAGGAACACGTTGGCCACCCAACAGGAATTTTTCATTGTATTATTAACCAATAAAATCTTTGTGCCAAGATTTCTAACTCTGAGCTTAACAATGGGATGGCTACAGCAGTGAAGATGGTGACTTTTGTTGTTGCTTGACCTGCCTTGATGCATCGGCAGTTCCGAGCCCTGCTTGAGGAGGTGGCCAGCGCATACAAGGACGTTCTGCATCCAGCAGTGTTTGTCGGTTAGGCCGTGGGAAGGTTTGGACGTGCTTTGTGGACTCCTCTGCTGCCATCAAGATCTTTTTGCCAGAAAAAGGTCAAAACTACCCCGAACTGGATGATGACAAATGGCTCATGCAAGTAATGTTTCTAGCTGACATGACCCACAACTAAACAAACTCAACCTCCATCTGCAGGGCACAGGCCAAACTGTTCTGAGACTTTTTGAAATTGAGAAGGCATTTGTTGCAAAATTTGCCATTTTTTCTCTGGACATTGACACCTCAACTTGTCGCTGTTTCCAACAGCTGAAAGAACTATTGAAACATCGCACTGTCAGCATTGCTGAGATTAAAATGTACAGGCAAGAACTCGCCTCAGAATTTTCTGTCACATTTCAAGTTTTCCAACATTGTGGCCTGATGTTTTCCTTTCTAATCATATCAGACAACTTTGCTGCCAGCGACATGGATTCAACAGTGCTTCAGTGGATGGGTGTTGAGGATTTTGAAATGCAGCTCATTGAATTGCAATGATTAGACTAAAGGGACTTGAAGTTTATGGATCTGTGGTGCACACTTGAGGCTACCAAGACAGATTACAGGGTCACTACCATGGACTGTTGGAATGTCCTGCCTGTGAAATTTGACTATTTGAAGAAAGTAGCATTTTCACGGTGCTCAGCCTTTGGATCTACACACCTCTGTGAACAGACATTTTCACATATGTCCATCCCAGAGCCAGTTAACGACTGAACACTCAGAGGTGTGTGTGCTGCCTAAAGTATCAAACCACGAGCCTGAGACTGGAGAACTCGGCAAGGCAGAGCAAGGCCAAGGCTCACACTGTAAGGTAAGATCTGCATCTGTATTTATTTATTAATGACACTGCCGTAAGTAGGACTTTAAAAGCATCACGGTTCCTCAGCCCCATCCATACAGGTGAATAAATCAAATCTGTGCACTCCACCTTGGAAAGGTTGCTGACCCTGGTATAGTTTGTAGCAAGGTACAGAAGCAAGAAGAGCTTCCTCTGCATTGAAAACTGGTTTTTCTTTCATTGTTTTTAAATCAGAAAATAATCCCTGGGGATCTGTGACCGGCCACACAAACATCACTTTTCCCTTTTCAAATCACAGTTTTTCCATCACACCTTGTCACATGGAACCTCTTGTTTTTCTTCCAGTGCTGCGCACACAAGCTCTGAGCTCCTCATTCCCATACTGCTCCCTGCGGCGGTTTTGCACTGTAAGTGGATGTGGAGGAGAAAGAGAAAACCTCTCCCAGGACAAGGAGCTGCTCCCTTCTCTGACTCTCCTGGGGCTCCCTGGGAATCAAACTCCTGGGGGCTCAGGGGAGGGGGCGTCCCAGCCCCTCCCTTGGCTGCTAGCAGAGAATTCCTGCCGGCTCCGTGTGTCCTGCTGGAGAAGCCCCTAGAGGGGCAGGAGAAGCAGCACAGGGGTTTGCTGTGGGGTAAATGAAAGCAGAGGACGATGGCTCCTCACAGGGGGTTGTTTGGGTTGATCTTGTGACCCTGGTGGATGAATCTGGAGGTTAATTGGAGTTTGTGTCAGTGGGTTTAGTTGGGCTCCGGCCCGTCCACTCGACCCAGACCTCTCTGAGCAGACCCTGAGCAGAGGCGGGATCCCTGACTCCCTGTTCTGACCCCTGCAGCAGTGGAGAATGGACCCGGCTTCATCAGGATCTCTTGAGGTTCTAGTGAAGGGTAAAAGCTGGGATGGTTCCAGGAGTTTCCAGAAACATGGGCCAGACTTCAAAACCCTTCCTCCACCATGAGAGCCAGATTTTGTCCTTGCCTGGCAATGACAATGTTTCCCCTTGAGCCCAGGGACAGGTCGCAACCTCAGTTCCCTCCAGGGGGCATACAAAGAATTTGAATCCCATCCACCTCCTCAGCAGAGCTGCGCTGCAGCACCTCCCCCCCCCCTTGGAAAGTAAGTTGTTGGTGGTGGGCTGAGTGGGAGAGTGGGGGCCAGGCCCATGCGGCAGCTGCTCCTGGGGCTGAGGCTGTGGTGCATGGACAGCACCTTATTAGGCCTAACACACTTTCATGTGATGACTGGACGGGGGCTCTCGTCTGTGTATGTTTCACTGGCTTGGTGTTTTTTATTTCCAAAGTACAAGTTATTGGTTTGGTTTTGCTGCTCAACGTCATTGCTTATTATAGATCTTCTCACACAACCGTAGCTACTGGAGTGTTCTCGTGAGAGACGTGGGAGGAAAAGGGGCGGCCCACACCCAGGGCCCATTGACGGTGTATTCACCGTTCAGTCTGGGCTCAGTACGAGACGTGTTCGAGCCGAGGAGAGTAAAAACCCCTCAGGGATGGAGGACGTAGCTCAGCTGATTCTCAGGCATCTGGGAACAGGCTGTTTTTCTAACTCAGCATTTTTCTACTGTGCTGAAACAAATAAAAACCATTTCCCTCCAGCTTTACTGCAAAGAGCATTTGGAAGAGGTGACCTCGGGCCCTGTAAATACCTTGCAAAACAAGCCAAGCTCCACCAAGATGACCAGACTACACCAGGTAACCAGTATAGTGGGCCCGTCAGGATTTCCATGTGGTGGAGTGTGGCCGTACCCACCTGCTACAGGAATCCAGTGATGACGTGTGATTTGTTTTGTTTTGGAACATGCCACGATATAGGATCTCTAACAGCAGTATTCTTCAAAGCAATGAAAACGCCCATATTAAGGGAAATACCCAGATGGACTCAGGGAGACAGGCTGAAAGTCATTTTTCATATGCAATAGAATCGAATAACATTTATTCAAAAGTTATCTGTACAGAAGTAAGAAGTCTTATGTTTAAATATGATTCTTCCTGGCACACGCCCAACAAGCCCCTACGACCTCAGTATTGGTGCACGAGATCAAACTCACTCTGCTCAGGGATGGAAAATATTAGGGGGACACAGGTTACAAGTGTTGCCGGCTGCCCCATGGTCACAGGGGAAGACGACTTTGGCTCCTGTGGCTGGAGCTCTGGCTGGAGACCCCAGTGAGATCTCAGGACACAGACTGGTACAAATCGCTCCCTGCTGCTGTGCAGCTTCCAACTTACCCCCATCACCCAAACCCTGATTGGTTAATTCTGTGTCCTGCCACCCTCACCTCTGCCTGTCCCCAGCCTGGCTGTTAGTTCTGCCCCTGCCCAGCCCCAGCCCCTGCCCACTTGTTCCTCCTGCAGTCCAAGGAGTTCTTCCCCCTCCCATCCCTGGGGCTAGAGGGAGGGAGGGGGAGGAGCTTTCAGGCATCATAGAGATGAGGGGCCAGGGGCTGGGTGAGGGGAGTCCTGTGAGGTCACAGAGACGGGGCTGTGTGAGGTCAGAGAGGCTGATTTCAGGGGCACAGGCTGAGCGGGGATCCTGACCTCACCCAGAGCCATGGTCGGATTCTCTCCCCGGGGAGGGAGCCCGGCAGGAAAGTGAAGATCGGGGCCTTGGAACCAGCATCGATCAATGTCACCTGCCCCTGGCCACAGTCCAGACAAATCCGGATCCTGCGGGGGGGGGGGGGGGGCGGCTCAGGGGCATAGAGGTTTCAGGGGAGGTGAGAGCCCAGAACTGACCCCCCCCACCGCTCCACAGCCCAGATCCCCCCCTCAGGGCTCAGGCTGATCTCTCCCTTCCTGCTCACAGCCTCTCTGGCCACCCCCACAACCCAGTACTGCCCATCCCCCACCTCCACCTCCCAGCAATGTCTCCCCGAGGTGAACCCCTCATGGCCCAGCACACAGGGCCAAGTGTCAAATCTCTCTGGGTTGTCGGGCAGTGGCTGCCGTGTGTCTTCCCATCTCACACGTTTCCGATCCCCGGACAGGACGAGGTGGGGATTTGCTGTGTCTGGATCCAGAGTCAGTCACTGGGGAGAGAGAATCAGGGTGTGAGGGGCAGAGCTCAGCCCTGGGGGTGGCTGGGGCCATTTCTCACCCTCCCCAGCAGCCCTGTTATGGCTGGGACAGGCCTGGGCCCCAGGGAGCTGCCTCTGCCCTGGGCCCTGAGACTGAGCCGAGCTGTCACTGCAGCGCCTCAGCCTGGGCAATGGGACCCGCTTCATCAGCTTCTCATTTGTGTGCAGAGGCTGCAGCCTCCTGCCCCCAGCTCGGGCTGCTCCATCCCCAGGGCCAGGCCTAGAGCAGGAGGGTTCAATGGGGGTGGGGCATAGGAGGCAGATACCAGCCTTAAACCCCAGAGGGAAGCTCCCTCCCTTGCTGCAGTGTCCACCCCCTGCCCAGGGCACAGAGGGGAGGGGGCAGCATGGGGGAAGAGCAGCCTCACCCCAGAGAGCAGGGCCTGGGCATTAGTCACCCCCAGGGCTCTTCAGGGCAGCCGGGCTCAATGGGGGGAACCCAGCTCTGGCTTCTGGCCTGGCCGGGGGCAGGGCCTGTGGGGAAGGGGATCTGGGGCGGGTCCCTGGGAGGGGGCAGCACAGGGCAGAGGCTGGTGACCAAGAAGGGGCTGCGCTGATCAGCTGCCCCGACACAAAGCGCAGCCCCTGCCTGCAAAGCCCCCTGCCTGCAAACTGCGCCCATAGTGAGAAGTGGGGGGTCCGACCATCCCATTGCTTAAAGGGGCAGGACACGGCCCCTCGTCCTTCTGATCCAGTGCTCCTGGGGCTCCTCACCGCTCAGTGGGCAGGTTTGGGGCTCTGCCTGTCGTGGTCGCTGGGGATTTGGTCAGTGAGTTGAGCCACAAACTCAGGAAGGTGTTTTCAGTCTCCACTTGAAACCTCACCCTGTCTGAAAGGTCCCAGGAACTTCCCTCCTGCTCCTTCCAGAACAGAGGGCAGCGTGTCTGGTGGGGGAAGGGAGAAGAAAGGTGAGATTTCAGGAGTCCATATTGTACACAACATCCCCACACATCTAACACACAGACCTGGGTTTTCGTTACAGCAGAGACACACTTGGGTGCATCTATACTACAGAGAAGATGAGGGCTGCTGCTGTTGATCTTCCAGGGTTCGAATTAGCGGTTGAGTGAAGACAGCTAATCGCACTGAGGGGCGCTTCTGTCAATGCCGGTAGCCCTCATTGCAGGAGGAGTAAGAAAAGTCGGAGGGAGAGGGCTCTTCCCTCCACTGCCTGCTGTGTGGACAGCTCCAATGGCTGAGTTAAGCTACTTCGACTGCAGCTATGCAATTAATGCAGCGGAAGTCATGTAGCTTAATTTGATTTTGTCCCGCAGTGTAGACGCACCCTCAGGTATTTAATATAAAAAGGTCTGAAGCCTCCTGATTCCTCTGTCACTCAGGCCTGTCCCAGCAAAGGAACCAACATCCCTGCAGCCTCACAACTATCCCAGGACAATGTGTGAAGAGATTCACTTTCTCCCCAACATCCCCTCCCACCCTGCAGACTCCACTTGGGTTCTGTGCCTGGGACAAGTGGCTGAACTGCACCCTCCACCCCCAAAATAATAAAATTATTAATTTTTTGTATGAATTTTATTCATTGCACATGTTGTTAATTGCACATATTTTGAGATTGCAAATAGATGATAGTAAAGATATATATGAAATAATATTTGAACTTTCTAATTTTTAATTTTGCACCCCTACATGTACTGTGTATGGGGCGAGTGCCCCACTTGTCCTACCCTTGTTATGGCTTTGCATTGTCTGATTCTGTTCCTGACATTCTCTTTCTATGGTGTCACTCACTCTCCCCTCCCCCATCCCTTCTCGGTACCTGTGAACTCCCTCAGGGTATGTCTACACTACCCCGCTAGTTCGAACTAGCGGGGTAATGTATGCATACCGCACTTGCTAATGAAGCCCGGGATTTGAATTTCCCGGGCTTCATTAGCATAAGCAGGGAGCCGCCATTTTTAAATCCCCGCTGCTTCGAACCCCGTGTAGCGCGGCTACACGGGGCTCGAACTAGGTAGTTCGGACTAGGGTCCTATTCCGAACTACCGTTACTCCTCGTGAAACGAGGTGTACCGGTAGTTCGGAATAGGCACCCTAGTCCGAACTACCTAGTTCGAGCCCCGTGTAGCCGCGCTACACGGGGTTCGAAGCAGCGGGGATTTAAAAATGGCGGCTCCCCGCTTATGCTAATGAAGCCCGGGAAATTCAAATCCCGGGCTTCATTAGCAAGTGCGGTATGCATACATTACCCTCCTAGTTCGAACTAGGAGGGTAGTGTAGACATACCCTCAGAGTCTCCGACAGTGCAGTCGTTTGCTGGGAGAAACCTCTGACTCGCTCGCCCAGTTCAGGAGAAATCTCCTCTGGCGGCTGGAACGGCCCCGTCTCACACCTGAGGAGAGACAACGTCACATGAGGACACTGCACCGAGTGACTCAGTTCTCCAGCTCTGGCCAGTGAGTCTCTGCTCTGCTGGGTCTGGAGTTCGAATCCTTCCAGTTCTCCCAGCCCGAGAGCAGGGGCAGCGCAGCCCTTGGCCCTGCAACATCCCCTCACAGGTCCCATGAACAGTCTGCAGGCCTGACCTGGGGAAACCAGCTGAAGGACTGTGGCGATGCAGTTGGGGTTCCCCCTGATCCTGCAGCCCCATAGCAACGAGAACAGACTCCACCAGCCCATAGAAAAGAGAGAGTTTACTGTTCCTCCAGGATACAGCCCAGCATATATGGGATATGGCTACAGGGGGCAGGGCCAGGATGCCTCAGGCCCCTTAGGTTAGGGGTCCATCGCCCCTAGCCCCCAGCTTAGGCTGTTCTCTCCATGTTTCCCAGACAGCAACTGCCTCCCTCCCAAGCCCTGCCCCCCAGAAAGGTGTGGGGCTCCACCTCCCTTCCTTTGTGTCTTCCTCTGGGAAGAGACTTGTTAACCTTTAGGCTGGGCCTGGGTGTCTGGGCCAATACACATCTGGGAGAGCCAGTGTGAATATACATCTGGGAGAGCCAGGAGGACACGGGGTTACAGAGCAGACAGCACCACCACTACACCACAGGGACTAAAGAACATAAGAACATAAGAATGGCCGTACTGGGTCAGACCAAAGGTCCATCTAGCCCAGTATCCTGTCTACCGACAGTGGCCAGCACCAGGTGCTCCAGAGAGGGTGGACCGAAGACAATGATCAAGCGATTTGTCTCCTGCCATCCCTCTCCAGCCTCTGAAACAGAGGCCAAGGACACCATTTTATCCCCTGGCTAATAGCCTTTTATAGACCTAACTTCCATGAATTTATCCAGCTTCTCTTTAAACTCTATTATAGTCCTAGCCTTCACAGCCTTCTCTGGCAAGGAGTTCCACAGGTTGACAACACGCTGTGTGAAGAAGAACTTCCTTTTATTAGTTTTAAACCTGCTACCCATTAATTTCATTTGGTGTCCTCTAGTTCTTCTATTATGGGAACTAATAAATAACTTTTCCTCATCAGCCCTCTCCACACCACTCATGATTTTATAGACCTCTATCATATCCCCCCTCAGTCTCCTCTTTTCTAAACTGAAAAGTCCCAGTCTCTTTAGCCTCTCCTCATATGGGACCCATTCCAAACCCCTAATCATTTTAGTTGCCCTTTTCTGAACCCTTTCCAAGGCCAAAATATCTTTTTTGAGGTGAGGAGACCACATCTGTACACAGTATTCAAGATGTGGGCGTACTATAGTTTTATACAGGGGCAGTAAGATATTCTGGGTCTTATTTTCTATCCCTTTCCTAATAATTCCTAGCATCCTATTTGCCTTTTTAACCGCCGCTGCACACTGTGTGGAAGTTTTCAGAGAACTGTCCACGATAACTCCAAGATCTCTTACCTGATATGTCGTAGCCAAATTAGCCCCCATCATACTGTACATATAGTTGGGGTTATTTTTCCCGATGTGCATTACTTTACACTTATCCACATTAAATTTCATTTGCCATTTTGTTGCCCAATCACTCAGTTTGGTGAGATCTTCTTGGAGTCCCTCACAGTCTGCTTCTGTCTTGACTATCCTAAACAGTTTGGTATCATCTGCAAACTTTACTACCTCACTGCTTACCCCTTTCTCCAGATCATTTATGAATAAGTTGAAAAGGATTGGTCCCAGGATTGACTCTTGGGGTACACCACTAGTTACCCCTCTCCAATCTGAAAATTTACCATTTATTCCTACTCTTTGTTTCCTGTCTTTTAACCAGTTCTCAGCCCAAGAAAGGACCTTCCCTCTTATCCCATGGCCATGTAATTTACACAAGAGCCTTTGGTGAGGGACCTTGTCAAAGGCTTTCTGAAAATCCACTATATCTACTGGATCCCCCTTGTCCGCATGTTTGTTAACCCCTTCAAAGAACTCTAATAGATTAGTAAGACAGGATTTCCCTTTACAGAAACCATGTTGACTTTTGTCCAACAAATTATGTTCTTCTACATGCTTCACAATTTTATTCTTTATTATTGTTTCGACTAATTTGCCCGGTACTGAAGTTAGACTTACCGGTCTGTAATTGCCAGGATTGCCTCTAGAGCCCTTTTTAAATATTGGTGGCACGTTGGCTACCTTCCAGTCATTAGGTACGGAAGCCGATTTAAAGGATAGGTTACAAACCACAGATAATAGCTCAGCAATTTCCCATTTAAGTTCTTTTAGAACCCTTGGATGAATGCCATCCGGTCCCGGAGATTTGTTAACATTAAGTTTTTCTATTTGTTCCAAAACCTCCTCTAATGACACTTCAATCCGGGACAGTTCCTCAGATTCATCACCCACAAGGGACGGTGTAGATTCAGGAATCTCCCCAACGTCCTCAGCCGTGAAGACTGAAGCAAAGAAATCATTTAGTTTCTCCGCAATGGCTTTATCGTCCTTGATTGCTCCTTTTATAGCTCGATCATCTAGGGGACCCACAGGCTTTTTAGCAGGCTTCCTGCTTCTAATGTACTTAAAAAACATTTTGTTATTTCTTTTTGAGTTTTTGGCTAGCTGTTCCTCAAAATCTTTTTTTGCTTTTCTTATTACATGTTTACACTTGATTTGACAGCATTTATGTTCCTTTCCATTTATCTCACTAGGACTGGACTTCCACTTCTTAAAAGATGCCTTTTTGTCCCTCACTGCTTCTTTTACATGGTGGTTAAGCCACGGTGACTCTTTTTTAGGTCTCTTGCTATATTTTTTTAATTTGGGGTATACATTTAAGTTGGGCCTCTATTATGGTGTCTTTAAAAAGTTTCCATGCAGCTTTCAGGGATTTGTCTCTAGTCACTGTGCCTTTTAATTTCTGTTTAACTAACCTCCTCATTTTTGCGTAATTCCCCTTTTTGAAATTAAATGCCAGGGTGCTGGACTGCTGAGGTGTTCTTCCCACCACAGGAATGTTGAATGTTATTATATTATGGTCACTAGTCCCAAGCGGTCCTGTAACGGTTATATCCTGGACCTGATCCTGCACTCCACTCAGGACTAAATCGAGAATTGCCTCTCCCCTTGTGGGTTCCCGCACTAGCTGCTCCAAGAAGCAGTCATTTAAGCCATTGAGAAATGTTATCTCTGGTTCTCTTCCTGAGGTGACATGTATCCAGTCAATATGGGGGTAATTAAAACCCCCCATTATTATAGAGTTCTCTATTTTGGTAGCCTCTCTAATCTCCCTCAGCATGTCAGTATCGCTGTCCTGGTCAGGTGGTCGGTAATATATCCCTACTGCTAATTTCTTATTATTGGAGCATGGAATTTCTATCCATAGCGATTCTATGGAACATGTTGATTCACTTAATATTTTTATTTCATTTGATTCTACATTATCTTTCACATACAGTGCCACTCCGCCACCCACCCGGACTGCTGTATCCTTTCTATATATTTTATATCCCGGTATGATTGTGTCCCACAGATTTTCCTCATTCCACCAGGTTTCAGTGATGCCTATTATGTCTATCTCCTCATTTAATACGAAGTACTCTAGTTCACCCATCTTATTAGTCAGACTCCTAGCAGTCTCCATAGCCAACTCACCCCTTGGCCTCCAGGCGCTGAGGGGCAGGAGGTTCCTACATGAAGGGCTGTAGGAATCTGCCCACTAGGGACTAGACTGAGTCACCAGCTCCCCCCTCCCCTGCCCATTCCCACATGTCTCCAAACAGCCCTCGGGTGGGACAGACTCTGGGTCCCTGCTGCCCTGGGCTGAATGTGCCCAGTGCCCAGCAGTGACAGGCCCATGTCCCACCCCACAGCCCTGAGGCAGCCAGTCCCCAGGGAGGTGACAGCGCCAGGAAGCACTTGAGGTCAGACTGTGCCCTGAATGGGGAATTCCAGAGTCTGCTGGGCCTGGGGAGAGCCGTAGGCTGATGCTGATCAGAGACTTGTGCCCAGCCAGTGACCTTCCCCTCCCATCTGGCTGCAGGGCCCTGGGGAGATGTGGTGCCAGCATCAGATCCAAGCTCTTTCCCTGCTCTGTGCAGTGGAGGGAAGCGAGAGATGCCTACCTGCTCAGGGTGCTTCTCATGTCCTGGAGGAGAGAGAGAAAAGAATCTCAGCCCCTATCCACACACACAGGACCCAGGGAAGGGATTTTGCAAACATGGGAAGAGAGGCCCTGCCCTGGCTCCAGGGCCATGTTCCCCTGAGCAAATGGGGCTTTGCCATCTCTAATAGCTCTGTGCCTGTAACACTGCAAAGCACAACAGTCACTCACAGGTCAGCAATGCACCCACCGAGTTACACCCAGATCTGATGGCTGGACTCCAGCACTTCTGACTCAGGAGCCTCCCTTCCCTGTGTGGGGAGCTGGGATGTTTCTCCCTTAGTCTCACCTGCAGGAATTCACTCGCTGGCTTCTGACACTTCCCCTCCAGCTCACCAATCAGCTCACTGAGACGGGAAATCTGCACAGAGAGTTTCCCGTCAGCGTCAGTCTGGAGCCTCCCAGTCTCCTCATCCAGCGAGAAGCTGGGCCAGCAGGAGTCGCTCTTGTTCCTCCAGGAACTGCTGCTGAAACTCGGCCACAATCTTCTGCCTCTCGGCTTGTGTCTCTTTCTGTATGAAAACCGGGAAAGGGATGGTCAGGGGCATGGGCAGAGCCTGAGAACCTGTAATACCATCTGTGGGTACTAGGCTGAGGCATCCCTCAGTTTCCTGTTTGGCCCATGTGTCCCTCTAAAAGGGACGATTCCCTGCCTGTCATGGGCAGCAAGTTCTGTTATTCTTGGGCTCTGGGAAATCACACCCAGAGCAGCAGGGGACAGATCTCAGCATCAGTGTTCTCTTTAATCGTCTCCATCCATGTGTGGAATACATTTTTCAATGTGTACTGAGGCATGTACATGTGCACCACCAGTTGAAACGAAATCTAGCTGTGAACATTCTGCTAATCAGCTGGGCACCATTTGAATCTCTCCTGAGCTGCTGCCCAACATTCAGACCTCCCCCTGCCGGTCCATAGCCAAAGGCACCTACCAGATACTCCTGACTTCTCCCCTCCCACATCGCTTTCCATCCCAGCAGCTTTTCTCTCTCTTCCCGCAGAGTCTTCAAATGGGCCTGGATTTTCCCCTGAGGAAATATAAATGAGCTGGGAGGTTTCATTGTGAGGCTGAGAGGGGTGGGGAACGGGGCGTTTTCCCACTCACAGCCCCAGTGACTGTTGGTCCCAGTCGCTGTGTGACATCAGGGCCCACCAAGGAGATGAAACCTTATTAATACAGCCTGGGAGTGTGTCAGAATCTGTCTGTTACCAAGGCAGGTTGAGTCCGTTTAGTAATTAGAAAGAGATCTCAGTTATCACCGCGCGTTGTTGGCGTGAGTGAAACGATTGGCGGCGCAGCCCGGAACCGGCCCTGACTCGCACTGGGGGTGAATCAACACATCTCTGAGTGAGGGGATTGAAATAACTAAGTGATGCCAATCCCAGGAGTCACCAGGGCTTAAACAGGGGCTGGGAGCTCAGCTCTGGGGACTGCCCTGGTTGGACACAGCTGGGCTTGGCAGCAGGGCCAACCCATTAGTTGTAGGGAGGCTCAGCAGAGCAACGTCAACGGGCCCCTGGGCAGATCACCAGGCTCTTCTGTCTCCCTCCCTTCCCCCCCATCTGAGGGCCTGAGGAGGCCATTTGTCCGGCTTTATGCTGCACAGTCCCAGTTCTGTGGGGCTCTGTCCCTGCCCAGTGGGGACTCAGCTCTGGCCGTGGCTTTGTCCGGTGAGAAAGGGACAGGAGGAGACTGAGGCTGCAGCAGGTGAGGGCGGCACCTCCACAATGGAGGGATGGTCTGACCGAGGCAGGGACAGGTCCACAGAGGCCACCCAAGCATTGAGGGTGGGCTTGGGCAGGTAGACGTGAGCATGTCCTGTGCTCTGGGGATGGGTCAGTGGCCCCCATACTTAAACAGGCTGATTTGTAGTAAGTAGGGTTCAGGTTTGCCCCAACGGTGCCCTAAACTCTTTTTAGAGCAACGCCCTCTGGGCAAGTACCTGCTGCCCCAGTCCCTAGTACAGCTCCTGGCAGCAGTGCATTCTGGGAGATTCCCACAGCCTGCCTGGTGGAACTAAAGGAACCTCGCTGACTGGTCCGTGCCCAGGTACCCACTGGCACAGGTCAGACCGGCACCGGGCAGCTCCAGCCTGGGGGTAGTTCTGCTCCAACCCAGTCTGATCCCAGTGGTCCCTGCCATGGCCCTGTGCTGCCTGGAGCCCTGTTGTGAGTGGACTCAAGGCGCTCCAGATCCCACACAGCATCCTGTCCTGTGACCTCCTCTAGCGCTGGCTGCAGCATCTAAGTTTAACCCCCTCATGGAGCAGCCCAGGAGTTCAGCACCCCAGTGGGAAACTGTAGAGAATCAACAAGTATAGTGCATTGACCATGTGACAGGGCATCCAAGGACAAAACCAAGAAAAGCTGCAGACCTTGGAGGACAATCCAGGAGTCAGCGGGGACGCGCGTGATCAAGAGTCCTGAGCCAACAATAACAACATCTGCCCAAGTCAACGACCTTCGAGAATGCTGTGTTGGGACTGTGAGAAAGCACAGTTTGTGAAAAGCAGGATGTGGACTTTTGGGAAGTTGAGAGGGAATAAAGATAGTTGTAATCTTGCAATAAAACGATTTCGTGCTTGCACCGGCTGGAGTCCGTTCCTTCATACACCACAGGAAACCTCCTCTCCCTGTTGGGCCCGGGGCCTGTAGCAAGGCGTCTTTCCCTCCTAACTCACACATTTCATCACTGCAGTTGAGGTAGCAGCATACCCTAGTGGTTAAGCTCCCTAGACTGGGTCTGGAGAAACTGGGGTTCCATGCTGAACTCAGGCACTGACCTACTCACAAGCCTTTGTGCCTCAGTTTCCTGCTCCATCTTTTGTCTGCCTAGACTGTAAACTACTCAGGGCAGGGATTGTCCCTGGCTGGGTTTTGTGCAGAGCCCGGATCTCACATGGGGTCTGTCAGTGCAACTATGATGCAAATACAAGTAATAACCATAAATTCTAGTCCTCAAATCTGTAGTAACCCAGCCCCCCCCTTCTCCAGTCTGAAGGCAGCACATTCCTATAAGCCAGCCTCCCATTGGGTAACAGCCCCTCATTTCCCCGTGGGGGGGGGGGGGGCATGGGTCCAGAAGGATTCCGCTGAGCATCTCAGAGAAGTTTCTCTCAGCCGGTGTCTTTAAGGACTTGCTCTATTGCGTCAGTTGCCCCCTGGCCAGAGCATTTCTTTTGTCACAGCCTCTCCCAGGAACAGTCAGGGAAATTAGCCAGTGACTAAAACCCAGAGTAATTCCCAGCAGACAGGGCAGCAGTTCCCTACCTTGTACTCCTGGGCAGCCTCCACTATGGGCAGCACCATGTGCGCGCGGTGAGCCCAGGACCTGTCGCACACCACACAGATGAGGGCTTGATCCGCCTCACAAAACAGCTTCAGCACCTCCTGATGCTCCTCACACACCCCGTCCCCGCCTGCCCCCTTCACTGCCTGCAAAGTCAGCTGTTTGACTAGTTCTACCATGTTTGCCAGCTGCCTGTTGGGCCGGAGGGGGCCCTGCTGCACCGGGTCCCTGCACTGCGGGCAGAAGGTGGCTGGACTGGGTTCCTCCCAGCACCGGCTGAGGCAGACATGGCAGAAATTGTGCCCACAGGCTGTGACCACCGGGTCCGTGAAATATTCCAGGCAGAGGGGACACATCGCTTCCTCCTGCAGGCTTTTCACAGGGTTGGCTGCAGCCATGGCTCCTCTGGGCGGGGGAACAGAGTTAGTTTCAATTTTCTGAGCTCAGGCTCTGCCCTGCCTCCAGCTACAACCGGCTGTGCCCCTCCCTGGAGCTGACTCAGGCTGTTTGCTGAATTGGAGGGAGCCAATGAGGACAACACAGCCCTGGAGGCTTTGTGAGCAATGTCCCACTAGGGCTCTGGCCCTGGCACCCACCCCTGGGCTGGTGTGGAGGGTCCCTGGGGCATCACATGTTCCCCAGAATCCACCACGCTGGGCTGATCAGCTCCCAGAACTGTGCAAGTAAGAAGTGAGAGTGAGGCTTGTGCAGAATTCATTGTGTTTGATGTGTGATGTGGACAGATAAAGTGACAGCTGAGTATTTATATGGATCTAGTTACACACTCCCAGTTGCACGGTTTTACCATGTTCAATTTTCACAGCAGTGGGAAATGTTAGGGGGAGGGGCATGCAGTACTTGGCTCAGACAGTAACTATTCAGTGACAGACACTGAGATTCAAACAGGAAAATCTTTATTATTAAACCACAATTAAGCCCAGTGACATTCAATTCACAGGCCAAACACTTATTCCAGCTGGAATCCATATTTCCACGGCCTGATTCTGACGTGCGCTAAGGCTGCTCTGGCTCTTTCTAAAAGAGCCTCAGTTTCAATAGCGCTGCCGATATTAATGACTTTTTTAGGTCTCCCACACAGGAGCTGCCAGGCAGGGTCAGACCAAAGGCCCCTCCAGCCTAGTGTCCTGTCTGCCCAGTGGCCAATGCAGGTGCCCCAGAGGGAATGAACAGAACAGGGATCCCCAAGTGAGAGCCCAGGACACTTCAGGGATGGGCTTTGCAGCATTATGAGGTGTCTGCCAAAGCCCCGTGGGATGAAGTGGGAGGTTCGGAAGGTTGTGGGTGGCCCCATAGGGATGATTGTAAAGAGCTTGCACTGGAGGTTGTGGGGGGGCTCACAGGGGGTGTCATGATCGCAGGGGAGGTTGTGGGGGGCTCGCAGGGGAGTGTCACAGTCGCAGGGGAGGTTGTGGGGGGCTTGCAGGGGGTGTCATGATCACAGGGGAGGTTGTGGGCGGCTCGCAGGGGGGTGTCACGATCGCAGGGGAGGTTGTGGAGGGCTCGCAGGGGGTGTCACGATCGCAGGGGAGGTTGTGGGGGGCTCGCAGGGGGTGTCACGGTCGCAGGGGAGGTTGTGGGGGGCCCACAGAGGGGTGTCACGGTCGCAGGGGAAGTTGTGGAGGGCTCGCAGGGGGGGTGTCACAATTACAGAGGAAGTCGTGGGGGGCTCGCAGGTGGGTGTCACGGTCGCAGGGGAGGTTGTGGGGGCTCGCAGGGGGGTCACGGGGAGGTTGTGGGGGCTCGCAGGGGGTGTCACGGTCGCAGGGGAGGTTTTTGGAGCTCGCAGGGGGTGTCACGGTCGCAGGGGAGGTTGCGGGGGGGCCCACAGAAGGGTGTCACGGTCACAGGGGAGGTTGTGGGGGCTCGCAGGGGGGTGTCACGGTTGCAGGGAAGGTTGAGGGGGTCCGCAGGGGGGTGTCACGGTCGCAGGGGAGGTTGGGGGGACTCGCAGGGGGGTGTCACGGTCGCAAGGGAGGTTGGGGGAATAGAAGGGGGTGTCACAGTTGCAGGGGGGTTTTGGGGGCTCATAGGGGGTGTCACGGTTGCAGGGGAGGTTGTGGGGGCACACAGGGGGTGTCATGGTCGCAGGGGAGGATGTGGGGGGCCCACAGGGGGGGTCACGGTCGCAGGGGAGGTTGTGGGGGGCCCACAGGGGGTGTCACGGTCGTAGGGGAGGTTGGGGGGGCCCGTAAGGGGTGTCACGGTCGCAGAGGAGGTTGGGGGGGCTCGCAGGGGGGTGTCACGGTCGCAGAGGAGGTTGGAGGGACTCACGGGGGGGGGTCAGGGTCGCAGTGGAGGTTGCGGGGGGCTCGCAGGGGGGTGTCACGGTCGAAGGGGAGGTTTTTGGAGCTCGCAGGGGGGTGTCGGTTGCAGGGGAGGTTGTGGGGCTTGCAGGGGGTGTCACGGTCGCAGGGGAGGTTGTGGGGCTTGCAGGGGGGTGTCACGGTCGCAGGGGAGGTTGTGGGGGCTCGCAGGGGGGTGTCACGGTCGCAGGGGAGGTTGTGGGGGCTCGCAGGGGGGTGTCACGGTTGCAGGGGAGGTTGTGGGGGGCCCACAGGGGGTGTCACAGTCGCAGGGGGGTTTTGGGGGCTCATACGGGGTGTCACGGTTGCAGGGGAGGTTGTGGGGGGCCCACAGGGGGTGTCACGGTTGCAGGGGAGGTTGTGGGGGGCCCACAGGGGGTGTCACGGTCGCAGAGGAGGTTGGGGGGACTCACAGGGGGGGTCAGGGTCGCAGTGGAGGTTGCGGCGGGGCCCGCAAGGGGGTGTCACGGTCACAGGGGAGGTTGTGGGGAGCCTGCAGGGGGGGTCACGGTCGAAGGGGAGCTTGCGGAGGGGGTCTCAAGAGCTGCCTGCCCCGGCCCAGGACCCGGCCCCCCCGCACGTGCCGCGTGTCTCGGCCCAGCCGGGGGTTCCTTTGTCACTCGGGCTTCAGAGCAAGGGTCGGAGCAAGAAACGTCACTGATGGGAGCCCCTCGGTCTGAGCCATTGACTCGCTGCGCATGCGCGGTCTGACCGCGCCCGCTCCATTCCCTGTGTTCCCGACCGTGCTCGGGCCCCGCGCCGCGCGCCCTGAGGTGGGAGCTGTTGGGAGGGGCCGTTGGCGCCGTTACTCGCTGCGGGGTTGGGTCCGGCGCTGGGGATCGGGGCGCGCTGGGGGCGGGGTCTGGGGGGAGGCGGCTCCGGCCGGGCAATGGCCTCGCCCCCCCCCTCCGCCTCTGCGGTGGCGTCACAAACACTCACCCCGCTCGTGTCGGCCCCTCTCCCCGGGCTCTCGGCGCCTCCTGATGCTCCCGGCGTGTGCGGGGGGGGGGCCCTGCCATGAGGGGCGCAGAGATGGGGGGTCTCGCTGGGCAGGGGGCTGAGGGGCCATGGGGAGGCCCCACGGAGGGGGGGGGTGAGCGAAGCTTTGGGGGCTATTTTGGTTTTTAATATTGATTTTTTTTTATCCTCAGTGCTGGTGCCTCAGGCCCCCCCCCCAACCCTAACCCTAACCCCCCCCCGGACCTGCCCCCCCATTGCTGAGCGCAGGGAAGTGGCTGCCCAGCCCAGAGGCAGCCATGGCTGCAGAGCGCTCCCTGGAAAGTCTCCGGGAGGAAGCGCCGCGTCCCGTCTGTCTGGAGGATTTCACAGCCCCTGTCACTCTGGAGTGTGGGCACTATTTCTACCAAGTCCCCCTCAGCCGTTGGTGCAGAGACACTGAGCAGCAGGGACCCCTCCGGCCCAACTCGCAGCTGACTACAATGGTCCAACTAGCCAAACCGCTGAGTTTCCAGGCAGCACAGAGAGCAAGATGGGACGGGGTGTGTGGGGAGCACCAGGATGCTCTGAAGCTGTTCTGTGAAGAGAATCAAACTCCCATCTGTGTGGTGTATGACAGATCCTGGGATCAAACGGCGCCTATACAGGAAGCTGCCCAGGAGTACAAGGTACAGAATTGCTGTCCAGGGTAATGGGAAATAATGTTGGGTTTTAATTACAGGCTAATTTCACTGACTGTTACCGGGCACAGGTGTGGCACAGCTCTGTGAAGCCTTCATGGTACAAGTGATGCTGTAAAAAGTAAATGCTCTGGCTTTGTGGCAACTTACATCAAGTCTTTACAGATACCTGATGTGGGAAATGTTTCTCTGAGGCTCTGAATCCTGAAACCCACCTTCACTGGTGACAGGAGGGGTGTTTGCACATGGGAAGGTGTTAACAATCAGAGAGGTTTAAATCACAGGAGCTACAGGCCACTCGGTCAGTGAGCTGTCTTGGGACTAGGGAAGAGGAGGTTACACGCTGTTACTGATTGGAGGAACAGGACTAATAATCTGGCATTTGCCTTATAGACCCACATTGGCATCTGGGCCCTGCACAACACCCAGCAAGGGAAAGTCCCTGCCCTAACTGGTAGGGACCCAGCTCCCTGCCCCTCAGCATCACTGAAAAGTGATGAAGTGTGGCCCTTATGAGGGAAAGATGCCTTGATAAAGCCCCAGGCCCAGCAGGGAGAGGAGGTTTCCCACTAAGATGCTGAACTCCTGAGCTTCTCCATGAAGGGTTAAACTCTGATTCAGCGGCTGGCACTAGATGAGGTTGCTGGGCTGAATGCTGTGTGGGACCCCAAGCCCCTTCACTCCACCCATAGCAGGGCTTCAGGAAGTGCAGGTCCATGCCAGGCAGAACTGGGAGTCAACTGGATTGTAGCAAGAGTTCAAACTGGTTAACTGATGAGCTAATGTTTATTGGTGCCAGTTACCGGTTAAACTTCCCACTGTCCCAGCAGTGCCTGCTTCCCTCTGGCAGCTAATGTCAGTCTGCAGCTGCTGGGAGTTCCTATTGGCCAGCAGTTATTGTGGCTGCCCCCAGCAGACCTTGTGAGAACTCCCCAATCCCAGGAGAGCCCATTTCCACTACCAGCCCTGCCTGTTAGCACGTTAAAAAATACTGTCATTGATAAAATTGTAATCGGTTACATGATTAGTATTGTTAAGCATTTTTACCTCCCCAATCCCCACCTGCATCATTCTTTAGGAAGGCGCCATCACCGATTCGTCCTCTACCTTTGCAGGTGTCCTCCTGCATCCTCAGGGTATGTCTACACCACAGCGTTAATTTGAGTTAGCTTAATTCGAATTAACTAACTTGAATTAACGCATGTACACACCAAATGCAGTTTAAATTAGTGTTTTGCTAATTTGAACTACTGCATCCACGCTGAGTAGACACAGAATCGGATTTAAGGCCGGCTGGAACCAGGTCAGGGGTATCTTTGTGTGGCTGTTGCCTGAGGCTGAGGCTTGTGCTTAAGGGGACATACACATAACCCCCCTTCCCTCCCCCGCGGGCAGCCAATGCTCAGGTGTCCCTGCTTGATTTCCTGCCTTGCTGCGGGACAGCAAAGCATTTGTGTCTCAGAGTGCTCTGGTTGCTCTCACTCAAGACACCATGGCACTCTGCAACATGGAGCCAGAGCAGCCCCTGGGCACTTGGGTGCATCTTGTGGATGCGTTGCTTATCAGCCTGGTTGCACCTCCTGCAAGCTGCCATCCGGGACATCCATCAGGGGGCTGTCAGTATCCAGGAGGCCCTGCAGGAGAGCATCCACCCTGAGGAGCATTCAGGGTGTGTCTAGACTACATGCCTCCGTCAACGGAGGCATGTAGATTAGACAGATCGGCAGAGGGAAATGAAGCCGCGATTTAAATAATCGCGGCTTCATTTAAATTTAAATGGCTGCTCCGCTCTGCCGATCAGCTGTTTGTCGGCAGATCGGGGCAGTCTGAACGCGTCGCTGTCGACAGGGAAGCCTTTGTTGATCGGTGCAGGTATGCCTCGTGAAACCAGGTTTACCTGCACCGATCGACAAAGCCTTCCTTGTCAACAGCGGCATGTCCAGACTGTCCCGATCTGCCGACAAACAGCTGATCGGCAGAGCGGAGCAGCCATTTAAATTTAAATGAAGCAGCGATTATTAAAATCGCGGCTTCATTTCCCTCTGCCGATTTGTCTAATTGTGTAGTCTAGACACACCCTCAGAGCCTCCCTGGTCTGCTTGTGCCTCATTCCTCCCTCATGTCCTTCTGCTCTACCCCTCCCTAACCCCCCTTCCTGATGTCCAATAAAATACATGTATTTTCATGAACAAAAACTCTTTATTTAACAAAACTGGGGGGGATAAAACCCTGGTGAGAGTTGGGAAAGGAGGCTGGAGAGGGGAGGAGGGAGAGGGACACCTGGGAGGAAGGATCTGGAAGGGGAAGGCAAGGGGAAGAAGGGGGAGGAGAACCTCAGGGTTGAGGGTCTTGCCAGCCCTCCTGTCTCGCAGCACTGCCTTGGTGTTCCCGAGAGGGGGGAGGGGGAACAGGTGGAGGGGGAGGAAGAAGCAGTGGGAGTGGGAGGAGGAGCGATAGCTGGGGCAGCCACAGGGGCTGGAGCGGCAGCCAGCACCAATCTCTGCACCAGAGTCTACAGGTTGTCGTGGATGGCACGACCCTGCTCCAGCAGCTCCTGTAAGCCCTCCTGCTGCAGCTGCAGGTCTTCCTCCACCCAGCGCTCCTGGCAGCAGACCACTGGCAGGTGCTGCCGGTGGTACTCCTCCAGGTGCCGGGTCATCCTGCTGGCCCCGGGTGCGGGAGTCTGTCCTGGGCGGGGTGGTGCGCCCTGCACTTGCAGCTGGTGCGCCCTGCACTCGCAGCTGTGGAGAAACAAGAGACCTGCTCAGTTATCCTTGGGGACACAATGGGTGAAACCCTGCCCTGCTCTGCAAGGTGAGGACGGCAGGTTGCCGCACCATCATGTCCTGCTGTCCCCGGGAGTGTCAGCTGGCCCAGGACTGCACCCATGCCCCTGTGCTGTATATTGTGCGGGAGTGTGGTGGGGGGGAGGGGAGATGTGCCCTGCCTCTGCGTAGAGGGAGCTTCTGGAGAGGGCATTGGGCAGTGTCTCTCCCTGGGGTCAGGAGCATGTCATGTGCCTTCATACATACATGCGTGTGGGTAACAGGCCAGGGCCCCTGTGTGGCACATGCACAGGTTGCTGCATGATCTGTGGTCAGCAAGGACCACACGCGCAGTCCCTAGGCTCCCCTCCCCCCCTCTCCCCACATAAGGGGACAGTGATGGCACTCACATGTCGAGGCCTCCCTGGCCTCAGACGACACTGGCGACAAGCTTGCTGGGATGGCTCAGGGTGCCGGGGTGCATGGTAGGCTCCCTCCAGGCTGTGATTCCAAATTAACTTTGCTGTGTAGACATACCCTCAGTCTTCTCCTGTCTCTTTTTCTATGGACAAACCCACGTCCAGGGCTGAGTCCCTGCTGGACAAGGGCAGAGTTCCACAAAACTGGGACTCTCTTAAAGGCAGATAAATGGGCTCCCAACATCTGATGGGGTTTGCCCTCGTGCTCATATCTGTTTCTCCAGGAAAAATTGGAGGCCCATTTGAAGGCTCTAAGGGAAGAGAGAGAAAAGCTGCTGAGAAGGAAAACAACAGCAGAAGGGAAAAGCCAGGAGTATCTGGTAGGTGCTTGTGGCTATGGACCAGCAGGGACTGGGAGTGGGAGGGCTGTGTTAGGAGGCAGACTCCTGTGTGGCCTTGGTGAGGTTGGACTCGTTTGTGTTTCTCCTAGATCATGGATTCCTGGGTGAGATCCATGTGTAGACAGGCCCTGAGCATCCATGTCAGCATGAGTTCATATCCAGACTTTGTGGCTTTCCCAAGTGAGCTGAATGTCCCCTGAAGGGCTGTCTGCTCACTTGGTGCATTAACATGTTTACTTCTTTTTCCTCTTTGGGTATCTCTGTTAGGCTGGTGCTGAGTCCTGCCTCATGCTGCTCTGGGTCTGAATTACCAGAGCCCATGAATGACAGAAGATGTTGCCCATGACTGAGGGACATGAGTCAAAGGAGATGCTGGGAGAGACGCCTCTGCTGAGTGACCACAAAGTAGAGCCAAATGTCACACATTTTAGGTTTTTCCAAGAAATTCTTGCTGCTGCGCACTGTTCCCCATGAAAGAGCCCTGGGGTCTGTCCATGTCCCTCACCAGCCCTTTTCCTGTTTTCACACAGAAATGGACCCAAGCCAAGAGGCAGATGATTGTGGCTGAGTTTCAGCAGCTGCAGCAGTTCCTGGAGGAACAAGAGCGACTCCTGCTGGCCCAGCTGGAGAAGTTAGATGGGGAGATTGGGAGGTTCCAGACTGACACTATCAGGAAACTCTCTGTGCAGATTTCCTGCCTCAGTGAGGGGATCGGTGAGCTGGAGGGGACGTGTCAGAAGCCAACAAGTGAATTCCTGCAGGTGAGACTGAGGGAGAAACTTCCCAGCTCCCCCCACAGAGAAGGGAGGCTCCTGAATCACAGGAGCTAGGGTCCAGCTGTCAGATCTTAGTGTAACATCTTGTGCATTGCTGCCATGCGAGTGACTCTTGGGCTTTGTAGAGTTACAGGCACAGAGCTATTAGAGATGGCAAAGCCCCATTTACTCAGGGGATCCATGTTCCTGAGGCCAGGGCAGGGCCTCTCTTCCCATGTTTGCAAAATCACTTCTCTGAGGTCCCCTGTGTGTGTCCAATGGGGCTGAGTTTCTTTTCTGTGTCTTTTTTTCTAGGACATCAGAAGCACCTTGATTAGGTACGTGGCTCTCACTCCCCTCACATTGCAGAGTGCAGGAAAAGGACTTGGAACAGATGTTAGCACCACATCTCCCCAGGGTTCTACAGCCAGATGTTAGATATGAATATCTCTGATACATGTAATTCTGAGGGTCTCATCCTTGCACTTGAGACTCTGGAATTCCCCGTTCAGGGCACAGTCTGACCTCAGGTGTTTCCTAGAGCTCTCAGCTCCCTGGGGACTGGCTGCTTCAGGACTGTAGGGTGGAACATGGGCCTGTCACTGCTGGGCACTGGACACTGTCAGCTCAGAGCAGCAGGGACCAAGAGTCTGTCCCACCTGAGGGCTGTTTGGAGACCTGTGTGGAAGGAGCTGGGGAGGGGGCATCTGGTGTCTCGGTCTAGTCCCTAGTGGACAGATTCCTTCAGCCCTTCACCTGGGAACCTCCTGTCCCTCGTCGCCTGGGCCAAGGAGTAAGTTGGCCATGAAGACTCAATTCCCCTTTACTCCCCCAGCCAGTCTCCCCAGGACAGAAGTGAAGAACAGCAATGGGACCTTTCAGGGGAAGGTTTCACGGCCATGCAATGTGTTGTCTCTGCTCTCAGGCTGGGAGAATTGGAGGATTCTAACTCCAGGCCTGTTAGAGCTGAGACTCACTAGCCAGAACTTATTAGCAGTAAACTAAATACAATCACATGGAATTGTTTCTGTCCAGGTGTGAGACGGGGCAGTTCCAGCTGCCAGAGATTTCCCCTGAACTAGAAGAACAAGTCAGAGGTTTCTCCCAGAAAACGATTGCACTGTTGGAGACTCTGAGGGAGTTCAAAGGTACCTAGAAGGGATGGATGAGGGGAAAGTGGTTCAAGTATCTGAGACCATTGAATCTGGCCTCTGAAGCCAACCTTCCCCTCCCTCAATTCACACACAAAGAATGACGGCCCCATCACTCTGCTGTCCTTAGAGACACTGAGCGAACAGACCCAAGTGCTTGCAGATAGAGCCAGGGGTTTGCAAACTCTGAACCTCCCATTCAGAGATCAAAATGGCTAAAGTTACTGCGATGGCCACGTGTGTCATGGCTCCTTCCCCACTCTGGCATGATAAATGCAGAAGTGGGGGCCAGCAAGTATACCCCAAAGCCTTATCTACTAGGCTTTGGTATAAAACTTCCCCCAAAATCTTAAAAACCTAGATCTTGGGAATAAAACTTCCGCTGCCACCACCCAAATGTTGATAAAGAAATCAGGGGAAAGATCATTTGGGAAATCTCACCCCTAAAATAAAAATCAGGGCACACAATTAACCACTGCCAGGTTAATAAAAAGAAAAGAAAGATCTTTTATTATTACAACAATATTCCTGTTGCAAGCATAATGACTAGATAGGAAGGTAACAAAATATACTCATGGAGAAACTCCATGGGCCTAGAACTTAGTTACAATGAAAAGCCCAAACATCTTTAAACAGTGCCAGATCTCAGATCCCATACCCTACCCTTAAAACAATAAAGCCTAATGAAACTACCTAAACTTTACCCTACTTACAGAAAATGAAGAATGGTGTCTTGGAGAGAGAGAGAGACATGCTTGTCCCTTTCTGTAGCTGCAGAGGACTCACCCAGAGAGACAAAAGGGAAAAGGAAAAAACCCAAATTCCTTTGTCCCAGTATGAAAGTCCCACCTACATTCCTATTGGTCACTCCACCTGGCTAGGTGTAGTTTACCCCTTAATCCCCAGGCTGCTGACTAACCCTCATAATCATGACATGCCCCCCAAATCACTGACAGTGCTGGACAGCCTCTGGCCACATTGGCTGTGATTTCTTCCTGTAGGTCTGAGATAAAACATAGTAAATACATTATTGCCCTCTTGACTAGACTATTGAATACATAAAAAGTAACCAAATGCTTCCATATCCATGGAGTACCATAACAGATATACAGAAAGTATACTAAGTAATTGAGTCCAGAAATGCCTCATTAACCAATCAAACTCTCAGTCTCAAAATCAAATTTAGAATAGCGTGGGGTCTTGTTCTAAAGTTCAATTGACCAGGTTCTGTGCCTCTTGCGAAATACACCACTGTCATACACCAGGCCAGGTCTTGGCACCACTGAGGGTGTCAGCTCAGGGCGAATTGCTTAAAACCAGGGCTACTTACCGTCCTTAACTGGGGTCCTTCCCTAGGCACCCCTCAAATTACACTGAGCACTTCAGCTGCCTCTCCGGTCAGCCGGAAGCCTCACCAGCAAAACCCCTTAGACACTCCAGCTTCCCGGTGCCATCACCAGACTTAGGCCTCACACACAGGTGAGAGGTTATAAAACCCACACTCACCAACTCCAAACAGATCCTCCTGGTCCAAAGGACTCAACCACAGTTCCAAGACAATTTTCACTTTAGAGCTTACCCACAAGATCACGCTGGGCCAATCCTTTAGAATCTAAACTCTAAAGATACATTAATGAATGGAAGAAAATGTTGAGAGTAAGATTGTTAATGAGAACCTTCACATATAAATATCACACATGTACACACGTCTCATACATAGAATCAACAGTGAACAAGCTTTCATTAGACACTTTACATGGGTCCCTTAGCACAAAATGATGTCGTGCCTCAGTTTCCCTTCCCACACAGAATATCAATTTTGGAATGCCCCTTCTCAGGTGAGAAGCTCCAACACTAATTACAAGTATTAATAGTGAAATACCAGGGTCACAAGGCTTTTGAAGATACAGTGTGTCCTTGGGTACATTTCTTAACAATTTCCAGGGTTTTGGTACAAAATCATGCATATTGAACATTGTTACAATTCTTAGTAACAGCAGTACAGTGCTCATGAAAGTTAACATAAGTAGCCAGAACAAACACATCCTACGTACATTGACAATTCTGGCCTTTTAGATTTAAAAAGTTACAACCTTCCTGGGCAAACACAAGTCTTGCCCCTCCCCCATGCCATGTGGGGTTAAGTTCAAAACTCCCTCTTCCAAAGACAAAGGCTTGGCTGGGTGTGCCTCCCCTGCTCACAATGGCAATGGGATTTTCTTTCCACAGCTAATCATCAAGCAATCTGTCCAGACAGTACCCTGGCACCCTGCTTTCAATCTAGTTTTCCAAGTGGGCCACTGCTTCCCAGCGACAGGGCCTAGGTGAACTGGCCTGATAGACTTATGGATCTCTGCTCCCTTCACAGAATCAGACTGGAAACCTTCAGGTCTCAGCCACACACACTCTCCAGCAAGCTGGTCAAACACAGTCACTTGGTCACCATAGGGCTGTTTCATCCAGGTTATGATAAGAGGCAGTGGGAGGAAGTGAGGAGGGAAGAGTAAATCTCATTTACAGCTTGTCTCTCCTAGGACAGGTGTGAGGCTGCAGGGATATTGGCTCCATTGCTGGGAGGTGCCCGAGTGAGAGAGGAAATGAAAGTTTCAGACTCTTTCATACTAAATACCTGAGTGTGTTTCTGTCTGGTCTCTGATACAATTGAAACGCAGAGTTCAAAGTGGGGACATTATTATAAAGACGAGGGCCTGGAATCTCACCTCTCTTATCCCTTCCCCCACCAGACACTCTGCCCTCTGCACTGGAGAGAGCAAAAAGAAAATCTCTGGGAGCTTTCAGACAAGGTGAGTTTGCAGGTGGAAATTCTTTAAACGATGAGAAAATTCCTGTGAAAACATCTTCATGGGATTGTCATTGAAGTTACCAAACAAACCCAGCGACCACCGTGCACACAGCCCTAAATCTCACCCACTGATCAGTGAGGAGCCCCAGGGGTGCTGCATGGGGACCTGCGGACACTTGGAGAAACACTGGTCTATGGGTTTGTGATGCTAAAGGGGTGAAGTTAAAGCACAAAACGGATGGCACCTTCAGGCTCAGATTTCACTGCTCAGTCAGTTTCAATCTGGGGTTGGTTTCAAAGAATAAATAGGCTTAAAGGCTGAGCGCTGCCTGGCTACCACTGTATCAGTTCATTCAAGGCAAAAAACTGCTGGATCCCCAAGGGCTGTTAAGTCTGCCTGCTTAAGGTGTTTGGGCTCTGGCCAGGAGTCATTCAGATAAGTCTGTCCAGAGCTTGCCTCTGACACCCCAATCTCTCCCTTCCCCTCCTAATCTCTGCTCCCCACTCTGCATACTCAAACTCTGTCCTCCTCGTGGAGCTATATATGCAAGAGCTCTCTGTGGTCAGGAACCCACAGCCCCTTATTAGTCCACCAAGTCACTTCTCTAAATGAAAGTTACTTTAAATATCTAATGAGTAGATTGCTAATCCAGTGTCCTAGATCACAGCCTGCCTCCTTCACCCAAACTCCCTCCTAGACCCCTCTGTCTGTTCTGCATCCCAAACCGTTATCCCAAGCTTCCTTCTTCTCCCAACATTCATCCCAGACCCTGCATTTCATGCATTAATGTAATGGAAGAGTGCTGCTCTCAGCCACTTTCCATTTGGCCCCCCCATCAAAATGTATTGCCCACCCCATCGAGTAGATACGGCTCAGTGAGAGCCAGTAAGTGAAAGCTGAAGCCAGACTATTTTAAGTTAGAAAAGAGGCACAAATGTTTGCTAGGGAAGCAGATTAGCTACTGAAACAAATGAACAAAGAACTGGTAGATTCTCCCTTCTCTTAATGTCTTCAAATCACTGGGGGACTTTCTAGAAAATACACTGTGGGGAAACAGCTTTGTGCCTGGGTAACCGGACTAAGTGTAATGGCTTGTGCCACTGAGGGGGTCAGACTGCATGACTGAGGATATCTTCTGATCCCATGAATCTTAAGATCTCATCCTGCAAACACTCAGCACAAGTGTTTAATAATAAGCACACGTATTTAATAATAACACCACCATTCAGATGCTTAACTTCACTGATTCTCTGTTGTGGAAAGGGTTTGTAACGTCTCTGTGAGATGAGAGCAAAGTTTGTGCTGCAAATTTGTGAATGAAGACTAAGGGTTTTAAATACAGCAGCCTGCATTTAACCTATGTCCATGTTCAGGCAGATGAATATGTGGCTTGTTATTAGAAACACTGGGTGCTGAGAACTAGATCCCATTGTGGCATACGCAATAATGTTGTAACTCAAGCCAGGTACAGACAGCAATGAATATGGATTTGGGATCTAACGCCTGTTTATGGAATATCTAGACTAAAACTTTTGCCCACAATGGCAGTGTCTTACACATGTGTCATTGCGGACAGAGTCTGGGGAGAATGGGAGCATGGAAAGGATTAAAACCCCTTCTGAATTGTTTCTAATTCCCCTTCTTGCCCTGCCAGGCTGCAGAACACCCATGTCTATCTGCAGTTCAGCCCCTGACCTGCAGAGCCAGGGACAGGAAATGGCCGTGGCGGAGCCGGTGAGCTTCGAGGAGGTGGCTGTGTATTTCTCTGAAGAGGAATGGGCTCTGCTGGATCCGGGCCAGAGAGCCCTCTACAGAGATGTGATGCAGGAGAATTATGAGTCTGTGAACTGGCTGAGTAAGGATTCCTGTCCCCTTGGGTAACAGCAGCTGGGTGGGCTCTGAAGCATCTGGGTTGGGTTTGGTTCAGGGTTATTCATTGCCTCTGCCCCCAATGTCAGGAGTATCTGCCATAATAATCCTGGCTCTTGTGTGAAAGACTGTCCCCTCCATACCACCTCCCAGGGAAAGCAGGTTCAGAGATATAACAATGGTGCTGCTTTTCCCACAACTAAGGTCTCACTGCGTTTCCCCTCATCTTGCCCATCTTATGCCTTGACCAGAGGTGTGAGTAGAAGGGCTCAGGCAGGAACAGCAGGTACCAGAGGTCTGGGTATGGCTGCTGTTAGTGGTTGCAGGGTCCCCATGTGGCAGTGTGCTCAGCCACTGGAAGGAGGGTGCGGTTCCCAGAGTCCTACCCTGCCTGTAGCTAATCTCTGTGACATGCTGTTCTTGCCAGTGGGAGGGGCTGGATGCTGGGGCTGAGGGAGGGTGGATGAGGCAGTTCACGCTCTGTGAGTATTTTGTCCCAGGTAGCTCTGTAGTAGAGAAACATGAGCAGAGCTCTCCTTGCATTTCAGGCACAGGCTGGGGTTCCTTTCAAAAGTTCAGCTTCATTCTCTAGGGGCTCACTTGCCTCTGTGTGCAGTGGTGATAAATCACATCATTTGTCTTGTCTTTTTAGAGTGAAATATCTTCGTGTAGGGACTTTTTCGTCCTGTGTGAATGTCTGGCTTTGTGCTCAGGAGACCTGTGTTCAGTTCTCTGCCCGTCTCAGACTTCCTGTGTGACCTTGATCAAGTCTCTTAGACTATCTTTGTGCAGTCACCTCTCTCTTTAATAGCTATTATAGAGTGTCCCTGTTTCTCAGTGCTGGGAAGGATACTTGCACTAAAGAGGGGTGATGCTGAGCTCCATATGAGCACCCCAATAGCACAGTGGGGTCCTGATTTACGCCAGAGTTCCCAGGTGCTGCTGTGATTGATAATTTTGCTTCCCATAGCAACTGCAGTGCCATATAAATTGTTGCTAGCGCCGCAGAGCGTTGCAGGCTGTTCAGGGTGGCTCTTTCTGGAGAGCTGATGCCAGCAGCACTGGCAAAGCTTGCGGCTTATCCATGCAGCACAGCTCAGGATTGCCGCTAAGAAAGACCCAGACTCCATTCGCAGGCTAAGGCACTTGGCCAAATTTATTGTGAAAAGGAGCAGGGTGCTAGTGTCCCAGTTCCTCAGGCACAGGTATAGCGCGACTTGTCCCAACCCAAAAACGGTACGAGCTCAGTCAGCAGTGAGAATGCTGCCCCTCAGCCAGTATCATGCTCCTCCTGTGACTTCTTCTCTCATACATTGACACAAACAAGATGCATGTTGTGTTCCATGTGTTCTACCTGTTAGCCTCCTGTCTGTTCGTTCAAACAAAACATCCATATCCATTATTCCCTCATTCCGCTCTTGTGCACAAGGGTCAGTGTCTTTCTGAGCCATGTCTTAGGACTGTGTTTGCAGCTGCTACAGAGATCTGTGTGTTGATTAGCCTCCTCCTGCTCAGGAATGTGCTTTCCTGGTTAGTTGGTACCCACTGCCCCACCATTCTGCCAAAACCCAGCCTGTTCTAGTTCAAAATTAATGGACATAAACAAGATAATCATAGTCATCACATCAGAACATTCCCATTGATATGGCACTCAGCACACTTCGCACAAGGTTTCTTGCAGTTGTGTGACAGCGGTAGCACAATGATCTCCATGGTCACATCACAGGTGGATCTTCTGAACACTAAATGAAGTTCCAAGAAGGGGTTGGGCTGAAGCTGAGGGGCACACGCTCACAAGGTGTAAAGGTGATAGATTCTATGCAGCCCTGGAGGGACACCAAATCAAAGGCCAGGCTCACCGCAAGAACCAGACTAGGAAACCACACAAAGGCTACTACTGGCAGAGTAGAATCGAGGCTGCAGAGGGGGAGCTGAGCAACAGCCAACAGCACCAGAGAAGCAGCACGGCCCAACTCCGCCCTGGTTTCCCCCAACAGAAGCCCAGCGCCACCCTGGGCAGCCTCAGGAATGGCAGTTGTTGTGGGCGCTGGCAGGGCCCAACCAAACACAGGCAATTGGTATCAGGAGTGTGGCACATAGGCAGGACTTGAAGCAACCAGCCAAGGATTCACTTAGATGCTCAGGCAACTTCCTCTGCCTCCTTCTGGCCCAAGGAGAGCATCTGAGCCACAGATCAGGGGAAGCCCAGCCCTGCCAGCCAGGAGCTTTTTGGGCGGAGCCTTGGGGAGCTAGAGCTTTGCTGGGTCCTTCCTCTCCAAGTCCTAGTGACCTGCCATGTGGCAGCTGCAGTCTGAACTTGCCCTGGGGACCTTGGCATCAGACCTGCACGCCCTTACTAGAGCTCCCCTTCTGAGCAGTGTGTTTCTGACCGGCCCCAGGATGGTGGGGGAATGGAACAGGCTGTGAGGGGGACTGAGTTTTATCCTAGAGAGTGCAGCAGAGCATTCAGTTCCCCTGGGGAATAAGCTGGACCATTCCCAGGGTAGGGTGGGGGAAGGTGATGTACCTTTAATGCAGCTGAGTGTGGCCTGGGCTCTTCTAGCAGCCAGAGCCCAGTCTCTGCAAAGTGGGGAAAGGAGCCTCTCTGGGTGGGTGACTCGGATCCTGGCTCTGGAAGCAGTAATGGCACAGACTTTAATGAACAAGATCAGCACTTGGTTTATTGCTCTCCAAACAGGATTTCCAGTCTCTCAAACTGATGTAACCTCCTGGGTGGAGCGAGAGGGGGAGTTGTGGGTCCCAGATCCCCAGAACTGTGAGGAGGGAGAGAGCATCAGCAACACCCACACAGGTGAGCAATCAGTTAAACTGACTCAGAAACCAATTTCTGTCTCCTTATAGCAGATGTAACTTGTGTGTTTTCATGAAGTGTGACTCATCAGCCTGTCTTCAACTCCAGTCAGTGCACTGGGTGGGGAAAGGCTGCGTTCTCTCCTTTGTGGAAGGGTTGTAAAGGAGGATGAACTCAGTTTATGATAATTTAACCATTATTTGAGTGTGTCCCTTTTTCTATTCCTCTTTCAGAGTTTCCTTTCAGTTCATCATAGACACTAATTCCCGTCTGTATTATTTCTCTATCCCAACAGGTGATGGCATGCTGACTGAGAAGCATGAGAAGAGTCTTCAGCAGGAAGAATGGGAGGAAGTGGCTCCATGTGAGATATTATTGGGAAGATCTGAAGGGCATGTTTTCCAGATACGTGAAGAAGGAGAGAGCTGTGAGAGTCAGCTAACCCTAGAAAGGCAGCAGGGAAACCATCCAGGAGGGGGACAGGGTAACTCCAGTCACAGGAGCAGAAGGCAGAAAAGAAACACAGAAACCATTCAACAGGAAATCCCCCATCAACAGTCACCCTGCACTTGTAGTGATTGTGAAACTCTTATTGAACATCAAAGAGCCCACACAGGAGAGAAGCCCTTCAAGTGCTCTGACTCTGGGAAAAGCTTCAGTGAGCTCTCACACTTTACGAACCATCAAAAAATACAACCCAGAGACACACCTCATAAGTGCTCTGATTGTGGGAAAAACTTCAGAAGCAGCTCACACCTTGTTACCCATAGGAGGAGCCACACAGGGGAAAAACCCTTCAGCTGCTCTGACTGTGGGAAAAGCTACAGTAGCAGCTCACACCTTGTTACCCATAGGAGGAGCCACACAGGGGAGAAACCCTTTAGCTGCTCTGACTGTGGGAAAAGCTTCAGTAGAGGTTCAGACCTTGTTATTCATAGGAGGAGCCACACAGGAGAGAAACCTTTCAATTGCTCTGACTGTGGGAAAAACTTCAGTAGAAGCTCAGGCCTTGTTAGTCATAGGAGGACCCACACAGGAGAGAAGCCCTTCAGCTGTTCTGACTGTGGGAAAAGCTTCCGTAGAAGCTCACACCTTGTTATCCATAGGATGACTCACACAGGAGAGAAACCTTTCAATTGCTCTGTCTGTAGGAAAAGCTTCAGTCAGAAGTCAAACCTTGTTACCCATAGGAGGGGCCACACAGGGGAGAAACCTTTAAATTGCTCTGACTGTGGGAAAAGCTTCAGTCGGTGCTCCTGTGTTACTAGCTATCAGACAGTACATACCAGAGTCACCTTTTAACAGCTCTGAGTGCAGAAAAGGCTTCAAACACAGGTCACGCTTTGTTAAACATAAGACAACCCACAGAGGAGAGAGAACCATTCAGCTGCTCTAACTGTGGGGAAAAGCTTCAGTCAGAACTCAAATCTTGTTAGCCTTCAGAGGACCCATGGAGGGAAGAAACCTATAACCTGAGTTCCCTTAAGCTGTTTGGCCAGGTGGCTGTGGTGCAGAATATTATACAAGCTTATAGGGCTTTGGTGAGGAGAGATACCTCTATCCAGTGGTCTCAAACCTGGCCCAGACGTGCTGTGGTCAGAGGACAGTTGGCTATCCCATGGCCCTGGCCCCGACCCCAGCCCCAGAGCTACCATGTCAGGAAGAGGTGTTTCTTCCTCCTCCTCCTTCACAGTAGCACCTAAGCTGGGGGCACTCTGGGGATTCTTCTCTCCTCAATGTAGCCTTTCTGTGACCTACATGTCAGTCCCCTCCATCTTTGAGATAACACCCCCAGCTGGAGCCCTCAACCAGTATTCCCTCTTAAGATTTTCCACCCATGAGAGGAGCAAGTTTTTTTCTTGAGCACAAAGAGTGACATTCTGTGCGCTTGTTTGGATGTGTGCCACTGTGATGCACATGAGTTACTGAGAATTTTTGCACATGCACACACCTATTTTATTTATACACACACACACACACACACACACACACACACACACACACAGGGCTCGACAAATACGCTTAGATTTCAGTCAGTTGCCCTGTTCACCAGCGGTCCTTGCATGCGCAGTGCAGGTCTTGCACATGTGGGGTGCGGGGATGGCAAGTGGTTTTCGCTGGGATCGTCTAGCCCTCTGTGTGTGTGTGTGTGTGTGTGTGTGTGTGTGTGTGTGTGCATGCACATGCATGCAGTTTAAATTATGGAAGAAAAATACTGAAACAAATGATGAATATGGTTCATGACCCTGCTCTCATGCACCCTGAAAACTTCCCAGCTTGACACTGTCTTATTCCCACCCAGCCTTGCTCCACTGTTCCTGCATCCATGAGTTCCCCATCTGCTGCATCCCCACCCTGTGCACCTTTTACCACCAACCCTGCATTGTGCCCTCTTTGCCCCCAACTTCTGCAGTGTTCCCTTCATCCCAACCCCTGCACTTTCCTTACAGTCTAATCCAAAGTGGAGTAATTTGTAAAAAATTAATGCACTGTCCCTCACCATTGACTCTAAAGCTCATTCTGTAGTTGCAAGTTAATGACATTCAGCATATGAATTTAGGGATATCACCAGAAAATTTCATCCAGCTCTTTTTCCACATTACTATGCTGTATATAGGACGTATAACCAACAATTAGATTATTTCTTGTAATATCTTCATTCTTTTGACCCCTGTGAATCACAGAAAAGTCCCTTTCATTTGTCATCAATTTCATATTGATTTAGCATGAATAGAAAATAATCAACATCCATTAAGAAAGTTGTGCATGTGTGAGAGAGATTGACAGAAATAACTTCCACGGGGAGAGAAATAGTCATCGGCACAATCAACACTAGTGATTTGATTGATGCCTTCACAAGCGACAAGACTATAGCAGGTCACAGAGAATTGTTCTCCTTGACATGGTTTAATCACGTAAATATGAACAGGGCACAGAACATTTCTCTAGTCATTTGCCATCTATTTTATCCTTCAGATAACCTGCAGATTTTCCTTTTGAGATCCTGAGGTAGAGCTCAGGACTTAAAACCCTCCTGAGAGCTGGAGCAATTCAGAGATCACAGAGGACTTTGGACGACTTGTGCGCACAGGACTGAACTCCTGTCCACCCTTCCCCCTTTTCTTCTTTCATTACACCCAGGCCTGGCCAGCCTCAGGTAGCGAGTGTGTGAGTATGAAAGCGGGTTAGGGCGTGGGCACTAACGCTTCCTTCCTTCCTCTGAGTGACATGGGAAGCACCCATCACTCTCTGCTGTTGTTTTATTACTTTGTTAATAAAGCTTTAAAACTTATACACATGGTGTGTTCCATCATCTCCTCCCTTAATGATCTTGTGGCCTCAGCTTGATCACCTGATGCCTGCAGGCAGATTGGTAACTGAAATCTGGCACGCGTGCACACACACACACACACACACTCTGCCCCCGTTGGGAGCAAAGGTAAAGGAAGTATTGGGGTGGGGGAGGGTCGTGTTCCCTGCTCTTGCTCTGCCTCTTCCCCCAGACCTTGGTCAAAAAATTAGTATCAGAATATTTGTGCAAGTTTATGTACAGAAAAAAACGGACTTAAGCATGTTTCTGTGGTGTAGTCGTTTGCTTAACATGCAAAAGGCCCCTGGTTCAAAGCCAAGCAGGAACAGGGTGGGGTCTGCTCTTATTGCGGCTCCCCTTGGTGCCCAGGTAAGTGCAGCTCCTGCTACCTGGCCTGTACTTGGGATAGGCCCAACTTCTAGGCTGAGTAACCAAGGAACGGCAGGAGCCCTGTCCTAGGAGGGGAGGGGCCAGTGGGTGTGTGAGAGCGTTGCCCAAACAGACAGTCCCAGGCTGGGAGGACAGAGCTGCCCGACATCTCTAGTGCTCCTGAGGCCCAGGGGATCCCAGCACAGACACAAGAGCAGCAGCCTTGGCCAATGGCCCCAGGTTTGCAGGGACCGTCCCTGGCTCCTTGCTCAGACTGCCCAGGGGGGCACGTTGGTACTAACAACATGCTCAAGTGGCGCCATGTTCCAGCCAGGCCAACGGAGCTTTTCCTGTGGCATCACCTGATGCCCCCCCCAAGTGTGGCCCTTGCACCCGCCCCTCTGCTTTTCCCCTTGCCCCACTGGGGCTGACAGGAAAGAGACCCAAAGCCAGGCTGGAGACAGGGGGAAAGCAGGAGACAGGAAGTGCCCCAGGCTGGAGCCCAGATTCCCTTTCCTCCCCTGGGCACCTTGAGCAGGGAGGCTGGTGCTGACAGCTCCAAGGGAAGGCTCAAAAGCCACAGAGCAACCGAGGCAGGGCAAGAGGGGGGCAGGGCCAGACCTAAGCATGGGTGGAGCCACAGAGACCCCTAGCCGGGCTATTCCCCACCCTCTGGCTGCCAACCGCTGAGAAAAGGCCCCCCCACCAGCACCGGGGCAGCTGCTGATGCTCTGTGATGAGTGTGAGAAAGGGGCAGGAAAGCAGGGCCAGGCCCCTGTCAAGTTCCCTTACACCTCCCACTCCAGGGGGGCAGGAGATGTTGCCCCAAGAGGCTTCTCCCCCACAAATTAGAAGCAGAGAAACACTCACAGCCCCAAACTCGCTCTAAAAAGCCCTCTGTGCTCTGCAGTGGAGACAGGCCCCAGGGAGGCAGAGTGGTGGTTGAGGGGTGCCAGTACCCTGGGGGTGGGGCATTGGCTGCTTCGTTGCTGACCTCACACAAGGTCTGTCTGTCTTTGAGAGCAGGAAGGAAGAGGGAGGGGGCCACGGCAAAAGCTTGGCCCTCTGGCTGGCTCTGCCAGTGAAAACCAGTTAGGAGGCCCCTGTAGAATATGGGGATCAATTCCACTGCCTCTTTCATGCAAAGCAAATACTCTGCCCCTTGAGCTAAATCCCCTGCCATTAGGTGCTTGTTCTAGGCCACCCAGCTCATTCCAGAGCCCACAGCATCCCTGCAGCTGCTGCTGGCTCTTTTCTAAAAATCCCACTAGTGACTCTTTGCTGGGGGGGGTGGCAACCTCAGCTGATTTGAGTTTGGTGCTAATAACTTCAGGGTGCTGTGTTCAGTCACCTTGCTGGGCCTTGCAGGCTGCTCTGTTCTCCTTTAGCTGCCTGCTCTGGGCTGGGAGGCCAGAACAAGAACCAGGCTGAGCAGCTTGCAAGGAGCAGGCAGGAGTCCTGGTGGGAGGAGGGAGCAGCAGACACAGACCCCATGCAGCCCCAACCTCGTGGGAGAGGGCTCTGGCCACCCCCTTCCTTTCTCTCTCTCAGCTCCCTCCTCCTGGGGGCTGAAAGGGACTTGGATCCTGGGTCTGCCTGCCCAGCCACCTTCCCCAGTGGCAGGAGAAGAGGCTCATCTCTTGCACCCATTGACACCAATCCACTGACCTAATGACCCAAATTCTTGCTGCCTGCAGTGTCCAGATGAGACTAGTGAGTGAGTTTCTCTGTCCTCCCCTGCTGCTTAGCTGGCTGGCAGCAGGTAAGGTCACAGGAGACTATCCAAATACAGCCAGCCTTACCAGCACATAACCCAGAGCCACAGCCCTTGTGCCTGTATCTAGGGCCAGCTCTGGGTGGGCGTTAGCCAAGGCAGCAGCAACTCTCAGGAAGGGCTGGGAGGGACCAGGGCGAATCACATGAACATGATTTGCCATTTCCAAGCTGTGGTCAGAAAGGTGCTATAATGATCAAATATGGGAGTATCTTAGAAAGAGAAGAAAAGGCCCTGCCACGTATAAACACATGCCAACCCCTGGGGTTGAACCAGAAACCGTTAGAATTTCAGTCTAACTTTATCCCAGCTGAGCTACTTTCAGCAGCCCTGGCAAGCTGTTCATTCTCTGTCTGGGATGTTTGGCAGCCGGGCCGCACAAAATGGATGTCGTCATGCCCTGCCCAGGAAGGCAAGACTGGCCTTTCCACAGTGTCCCTCCCCCACAGCCCAGAGCCAAGGTTCCCTCTAAGCCAGGCCTGGGCAATACAGGCCAGTGGGCTGGATTCAGCCTATCAAGACACTCCCTACTTGCCCCCCCCCACCCCCCGCAAGCTGCTGAGAACAGGGACTGCTGGGCAGTTAAGTGTCCCTGTTCCTAGCACAATCCTATTGGCTTGTTTCTGGCCATCCGCCCTCCACTCAGGCTCTTATTCACCGACCCACGTGGCCCCTGCAGCTTGTGTGGGGACAGGGCCGACAGGCTGCCTGAGAAATGTGCTGGGCTGCTGGCCCGGAGTGAGCCAGGTGAGTCTCCCAGCCAGAGCCTGCCTCTGGCACCCCAGTCCCTCCCTTCCCTCAGCCCACTGGTACCCCATGTAAACCAAACCCTCTGCCCCTCTCCTGAACCCACACCCCTCCCAGATCCTGCACCCCAACCCCCTACCCCAGGTCACAACCCAACACCCTGCAACCATTCCTGCACCCCAGTCCTCTGCCCCAAACTCCTGTCTGCACCAACCTGCATCCCAGACCCCCACCTCCTCCACTAATAGCATGGAAAAGTACAGCCCTGGGAGTGGTTCCCCATCAAAAGTCTTTGCCCACCCCTGCTCTAAGCTGTGCAGCAGCCCAGCCCCAAAGCTGCTTAATGAGCCCTGCCCAGCCAGGGGCTCCGGACTCTGCCTACAAAGCTGCCATGTCCTCTCCAGAGCCCTTAGGCTGGCACTGGGGAGGCCTGAGTCCAGGCAGTGCCCAGCAGAGGCAGAGGGAAAGGCTCGTACTTGAGGATAGGGGTGGTGGCTGTTCTGAAAGGCTGCAGGTGCCGTTAGACCCTTTTGCCCTTCCCTGTCTCACCCCAGCGCTGAGCAACACTCAGTGTCGGTCTGAGCATCCGTCTTGCTCTGGGACGTGTCTCTGCGGCAGGAACCTGCCCAGGCGGCTCTCGCAGTGAGGCCCCTCCCTGGCAGCACCGAGCAGTGAGAGCTGAGTGAAGGGGGAGGCAGGACCAGGGGGAGAAGGCTCCATGACTGTGTGAGAGGGAGGCTCTGCCCTGGCCAGTGGGGAATCGTTGCCTCTTCAAGGGGCCCAGGCCTGGTGGGTCATTTCCCCAGGTTACTGAGTGGGGGCTGGAGCCAGTTCTGTGTTGTCTCCTTCAACAACCAAACTGAACCAATGGATCTTGCACCGACCTGACACTGTGCTGGGCTAGTGCTGTGTGTGCCACAGAGCTTCCTGCAGGGCTGCCCACATGGGAGAGGGGAGGGGCAGTTTGAATCACCCAGCTCTGCCTCTTCTGAAGGGCTTGTGAAAATGGCAGGTGCTGTTTTGGCAGTGAGGGAGAGGTGGGAAAGGGGCCCTGAGTGAACCTCTTGGGTCACAGCTGCTGTAACAATGAGGTAAGATGAATGAGTGGGCAGTGGTCATGTGAAAACTGAGGCTGGTTTCCCTGACTGGTAATCAAACCCAGGCCTTAGTAATGAAAATGCTGAATCCTAGCCACTAGACCATCAGGGAAACATAAATAAGCCTCTTTCCTTACCTACACTAGCCTTTCACAGGCCATTTTCTGTCCCCTTCAGGACGAGGCTCTGTTTTCCTTTGTGCAGAGGGGACAAGAACAGAAACCAAACAGAACATCAGAACTGCCAGACTGGGTCATGCCAGTCGTCCAACTAGCCCAGGATCCTGTCTCACGACAGCAGCCGATTCCATTGCCCAGTGGGAATCCTCAGAAAAGACAGTTGTTAAGTGACCCCTCCTGTCGCTCATTTCCAGCTTCTAGAATATACCAGCTAGGGACACCTGCCCTGTCCATCCTGGTTAAATGCCATTGATTGACCTTTCCTGCATTAAATTATCCAGTTCTGTTTTGCACCTTCTTGTAGACTTCACCTTCACAACATCTTCTGGCCAGGAGTTACACTGGGTGCAAAAATGATTCGTTCTGGTTTTATTTTTAATTTGGTTACTTACCAGTTTCATTCTCTCACCCGGGATCTCGAGTAAAAGAAAAAAAATTCTTAGCTTTCTGCCCCCCTGTCATCATTTCATAAAACTCTGTCCCATTGCCCCTGAGTCGTCCCTTTCCCAAGCTGAGAAGAAGAAGTTCCATGAACTCCTGGGAGTTGCTGTTCCAAAGAAGAGGCATTTCCCGTGGAAAAGATGGCCAAGCCCAATCCCCTACACAGAGTCCCAGAAAATATCAATGGACTCTGGGAACTTGTAAAGCTCCCCCTCGGGCAGTGCTACGGAATGGATCTGGCTGGCCATCGGGCTGACTAACCCATCAACAGATGAGTCCCCGTGGGACTTCTCAGCCCAAGTGCAGGGACTGTGGAGTCTCCCGCTCCCAGCCCAGTGGCAGAGGGGCAGCACCCCGAGGAGGCAGGTCCTGAGGCAGTGGAGACCTTTGAAGGGAATGGAGATGTAAGGTCAGAAGGAAGGAGAACAAGTCACCTCTTCTCAGGTGAGATGTGGTAGGAAACTACCAGATCCGGTGCAAGCCGAGCTCCAAGGTCTGGTTCCTGCCCTGGTGGATCCTTGCAGGGCCTGGCTTAAGAAGCGCCAAGGAGCCGTGTGAAGCCAGGAGAAAGGGTGCAGAAGGAACATGGATGAAGGAGCAGAGTGGGGGAGCAGGAACAAGGGAAGGTGTAAAAGGAAGTGGGGGGTTCTGCATGGGAAGAAAGCAAGGGGAACGGGGTGGCTGGGGTCTGGGGATGAGGCGGGACATTATGTGGCTTTATGTCCCCTTGCATCAAAGGCAACAGCCACGCTGCCCCAAAGGTGCGCAGCTACAGCAGTGGCACTTCCAGGGTTGGCACTGGACTGTGTGGCAGGAACCACCTGGTCTCAGGCAAGGCATCACTGAGAAGTCTCAGCCCCAGTCCTGCCTCCTCCAATCTCAGCCTAACCTGTTTAGCTGTCTCCCACATGCTCCTGAAAGCCAGCACACGTGCAGCCCAGCCCTGTACCACAGGGCCGACGCTGGCACTGCCGTGTGGGCACCCAGGGGAAACCGCAATAAGAGGACACTCTGTGTCTCTGAACCAGGGACCTTTTGCTTGTTAGATAAATGTGATAACCACTACACCACAGAAACAACAGTAACAGTAATGAGCTTTTTAAGGGGGCACTTGTTACACCCCCAGAGCAACCATGAGTTTGCATCCAGTGTTGGGAACGGAGCAGGAAACAAGGCTTTTGTGTGACCTCACATCTCAGGTGGGAGGGACCCTCACTGACCCCAGAGTGTGACTGGTCCTAACAAGGAATTTGCCCTGAAAGCAGCAGAGCTGGGGCAGGACAAGGAGTCCTGGGAGATGAAGCAGCTGGAGGGAGCCAGGAGAGCAGAGACCAGCCTGAGAGCTGAGAATCAGAGATGCCCACTCCACTTTCACCCCACAGGTCCCATGGTGTAAAGGGCAGCACTCAGGACTCTGAATCCTGCCATCTGAGTTTAAATCTCAGTGGGACTTGCTGGGGCTCAGCTGATTGTTACAAGGTTCGGGTGCTTTGGGTTCCATGCACTGAGGTTCAACAAAGAGAGTTTTGTTCCTCTTGCTGGGTGTCTGATGCCCCCTGGAGCTCCATCTCCAGCCTGAGCAGGCGGGTGGGAAGGGCTTAATGCCATCACAGCTGCAGGGCAGGTCACCCACCTGGCCCCTGAGCTCAGCCTGTGCTGGAGGCAGCCAGACAGTGTGAGCCGGGGAGAGGGAGAAGGGTCCCGAGTCCTGGCTCCCAGCCACGCACCTTGGCACAAAGACCAATTGCCCCTGCACAAAGTGCATTGTGGGAATAAGAGTTGGGGCAGCAGGAAAGGGTATGGCCCCTCAGCACCAGGGCACAGGCAGGAGAAGATGGAAGTGAATCCTGCTACCTGTGCCATGGCCTGGCCCAGGAGGGCTTGGGTCTAGCAACTTTTCACCCCGGCTTTGTGGGAGGCCGAGTAGGAAGGGGCCTCTGGAGTAGGGGACCACTCGTTCCTGCAGAAAATGAAACAGGCTGAGCATTTTGCAGAGAACAGGCCAGAGCCCTTCTCCTGTCCCTGGAGAGATGGAAATGGGGCCGTTCCGTGTGGGGAAAGAAGTGGGTGTGTTGGGAGTGGGGTTTGAGTTCAAACCCCTCCACAGACCAGAACCTCACATTAGGGACAAGAAAGAGCTTTGAGTCAGGGAGTGGAGAACACTTGGCTCCTGTTATGCTATACTGGGATATTAGGAAGACTAGCTAGCTCAGTTGGTAGAGCATGAGACTCTTAATTTCAGGGTCATGGGTTCAAGCCCTGTGCTGGGCGGTGCCCTTCCTTAACTCACATTCTCAGCTTACAAGCAATTGGCTCTCAGTTTTCACCAGGGTTTTAGAAAGAAAAAGTCTAGTCCTGGGGTCCAGCTTCAGTAGAAGCAGAGAGAGAACCAACAGCAATTTCCATCTTCTGAGGAGAAGGGAAGAGGATTTTCTTCTCCTCAGTTCTAGCCACATCAGCCCAGGGAGGAGAAAAAATAACCCTTCCCCCGTCAGCTTCTGTAGCTTCACCTCCTTCCACAGCAGCTCCAGCTTTGAGCTACAAATCTCAAGGGGCTGGTGAGGAAATGAGGAGCTGGCAGCTCCGGTTAGTGGCTTCCGTGAGAGCAAAAGGTGGAGTGTTCACAAGGTTCATTCTCCTCCCCTGCAGAGCAGGGTGTTAGAAAGAGCTAGGAACAGAACACTCAGCCAAGTTCCATCCCCTGAAGTGTGATTCTGTGCTGTAGTGGTTCTCCTGTTTCCCTAATGTGCAAAAGGTCCATGGTTCAAAGCCAGGTGGAAACACAGGGTCTTCTCTTATTTCTGCTCCCCTGGGTGCCCGGGTAAGTGCAGCTCCTCCTGCCCGAGATGAGCCCAACTCCTATGCAACAGAGGGGGGTGACATCAGCTGAGGGTGCCAGCGTGGGGAAGCCAGATGGGTCAGGCCAGGCACCTGATGGACACTTGTGTTTTAGCCTCCCATGTTCTCAGAAGCAGGTGTATGGGGCCAGTTCCTCCTGCTACTTCCCTAAGGTGACTTGCCCAAGGAGGAAGTAAGGCAGGAAGGGAACAGAGGAGGGAGGCCAAGCTGAGGAGGGCAGGACAAAAGCTCAACGTCTCAGTGGGACTCAGTAGGGTGAGTAGAGACCTCCCCCCTGCCTTGTTCTGCCAAAGCCTGTGGGGTGGGGCTGGCTGTGGGGAGGCAGAGCCCTGTGTCTGTCTCAGGGCGTCCCAGGGAGGCTCCTTGCAGCCCAGGAGAAGAAGGGGGCTCTGGGTGGAAGAAAAACAAGCAAAGCTGGTCCCAGGGGGCCTGGGCCAGGGCTCCAGTTTGGCCCAGCTGAGTGTCAGGTGCCTTGTGTAGGTCCCATGGTCTAAGAGGTAGCACTAAGGACTCTGAGTCAACTCTCTATCTATGCTGCACCTAAACTTGAAATAAGATGTTACATCAGGGCTCTCTCTACACTACAGAGACAACGCTTTAGTCCAGAGAACACATCTGCTGAATTTTTTTCGGAAGAGCAGACATGCCTTTTTGGTGCCTCTGTGAACCTCATTTTATGAAGAAGGGATGTTACAAAAAAAGGTTTTTTCCCCCACATTTGGCCCGGTTGGAAAAGCTTCTTCCAGAAAAAGCTATGCAAACTAGGGTTCACAATTTGCCTAGCTTTTTCAGAAGAACAGTGTGTGTAGACATAGCTTGAGTGATGCACAGCACTGGTAGGAGACATGGGGGGACAAAAGGGTCTGTGGGCACATGCAGCCTTTCAGAGCAGCCCTTGACCCCACCCTTGCTGGGGTCTCCTGGGACCTGTCTGGACTAAAGCCCATCCTGGTGTCAGCCTAAGGATTTCCTGTTCTGTAATAGCTACTCTGGAAATGGGGAAGCACCTAAAGTGACTCTGGTGGGATTTGAACCCACAAGCTTGGAATGATTGACCTAGCTCAGAGTGAGCACCAAAGCTTAGAAAACCACACACACTTTCCATTGTGCCACAGAGCCTCATAGACTACTACTTTTGTTGTCTCTGATATCTGCTTTTCAGCCTGGCAATTGCTGGGGGAAAAGAAAGGGGAGCCAGGTCTGTCTCTTTTGGGAGAGCAGGTAGGGAGAGGGAGGGGCCACTGAGCCCCCTGACAGTGAAAACAATTGGGCTATGTGTAAGCGGGGGAATGATCCCGCTATTGTGGGGAACTTTCCTGGCTTCTATACACCCCGGTGAAATGAACCAGCGAAAGGATCTGAGTCCCCGCTCCCACTTCCTTTACCCCACGGCTCCCTGATCCTGAGGGCTCCCCCTCCACTCTCCGGAGTAGCAGAGCCCAGGTTTCCTGGGGCTTAATCCCTGACCTTGTAGTCACTAGGGGCAGGAGTTAGGGTGTCCCCACTCCGAGGTGCTCTCTTTACACTGCAGGCCTTCTTGGCCCAGTGATCACTTCATAAGGTTCAAAGCAAATACAATTTATTAAACAATAACTGATTAAAGAGAAAAGAATAAGACAAAATGAGAATGGTTAAATGAGAACACCCAGCCCTGCTCTGTAGCACAGGGACATCAAAACAGCAGTCTGCAGGGTGTAAGGACAGTCCACAGTCTCTTTCTTAGAGGCCCTGGATATGCTGCAGGGGGGGCTACAGGCTGGACATGCTAGCTCTGGTAGTGACCACACAGTCTCAAGCTCGAAGTGGCCAGACCCCTCTCCCAGTCCAGAGCCTTTCCCCACACTTTGCTTGTCCCAGGTGCTCACCACATCCAGCTGCAGGCTGTGCTGCTTGGCCAGTTCCAGCTCCTTGTGTTGCTTCTCTGTTCCTTTTGGCTCTCTGAGCACTGCCAGTCTGCTGCTCAACACAGGGTCTGCTCTCCTTGAGTTGTGTACGCCTGGCTCTGCTGCTGCAAAAACTGCCCCTCAGCACAGCTTGCTCCTCTTAGCAGTCTCTCAGCTCTCTGTTTTTGCAGGACTTCTTCACACAGCTTGTACTCCTATTTCAGCTCTCTGTCTTTGCAGGACCTCTTCTGCACACAGCTTGTTTGTTCAGAGAGAGAGCCAGAACAATCCCAGCTCACAGGGAGGACGGGGCCTGGCCTCTCCCCTTCCTCACTGGCCTGTCCAACCTGTCAATCAGGCTGAGCTGGAGTGTTGGCTGCTTTCCATTGTCTCTGGGGTCAATCAGTCTCATGAACTCTTCCCCTTCAGATACTGAAGCAAAATGCAGGACAATGTAGCACTTTAAAGACTAACAAGATGGTTTATTAGATGATGAGCTTTCGTGGGCCAGACCCACTTCCTCAGATCAAATAGTGGAAGAAAATAGTCACAACCATATATACCAAAGGATACAATTAAAAAAAATGAACAAACACTTGAATTATCTTACACATTATCAAGATAGCTTTCCCAATTATCACCTCTAACACCATTAACTCACAAACATCCCACTCTCCCCACCTCTAATATCGTCAATTCACAGACACTTACCTTCCTTCCTCCCCCCCCCATCCCCCTCCTGTTCTGAAATGTGATTTGTCCTTTTCATATGTGTTCATTTTTTTAATTGTATCCTTTGGTATATATGGTTGTGACTATTTTCTTCCACTATTTGATCTGAGGAAGTGGGTCTGGCCCACGAAAGTTCGTCATCTAATAAACCATCTTGTTAGTCTTTAAAGTGCTACATTGTCCTGCATTTTGCTTCAGCTACCCCAGACTAACACGGCTACATTTCTATCACTATCCTTCAGATACTGTGAGCTGGCAAACCAGAAACTCCCACAGAGTTTTAGTAAGGGGTAACAGTGCCCTTACATATGTCTACACAGAAAGGCTCTTGCAGCTTAGATGAGGTGGTTAAGGTGGTGGATTGCTAATCCATTGTGCTCTGCGTGCCTGGGTTTGAATCCCATCCTTATAGGGTATTTGCAGCCCTTCCTCTTGCTTCACCCAGATCACTCTTCAGTTCAGTGCCAGCCCTTCCTGTAACCCTGCCTGCCCCAGCCCTTCCCACTGCAGCCTGGGGAAAGGGGAAATCTCCACAGAGACACTCCTAGATGGCACCCTCAATCCCTTCTGCCCTCAAGGGGAAACCTCACAAAGGAGATTCCAGGCAGCCAGGCCAGGGGGGTTCTCTGAGATGCCCCAGCCATGCATCCTGTCCCACCTGGCTGTTGCCATGGACCCTCTGTGAGGTCACTGCCTCCCTACCAATGAGCTGAGGTGCTGCACAAGGCCCTTGTGATGTCACTGCTGCCTTGCAGGCTCATGTCCTGCCCCTGGCCAGCCCCTTGGCATGTGTGAGCTCCTCTCCCTCTTCCCCCGTCACTCAGGGCTGGTTCTGGGGCTCACACAGGGAACATCAGAGGCTGCTCACGGTGCCACATGCCCCCAAGGTCACCTTTTAAATGTCAGGGAAAGCCAGGGTCTATCCCATCCCTTCCGCAAGACCCCACCCCTTTGCTGAGCCCCTGTCCTCCCCAAACTTTTCCATGGACTCTTGGTTACTAATGGACACTCGCCACTAATGACACAATTACACCCCAGCCATTTTGCTAGGGCTGCAACTGGGGAGAAAAGTTTAATTTAAATCATTAAATGATTAAGCGTTTGAACTGTCTTATGTTAGTTGATCAAACTTCATTTTAAATAAAGGAAAACATTACGGCCAGCACAAAAGGTTTTGGTGCCACACCCCTAGAGACTCTGGAACAAAGAAGACACGTGAGAAGAACCCAACTTTCTTCCTTTTGCTGTGACATGGATGGATCTAGCTCAGGTTTCACCCAGGGGGTCTGTCTGCATGTGAAGTACCTGTGACAGCCCCTGTGCTCCTCTGCCCCTCATCAGCAATGCCACCTACTTGGGGGAGAAGTTGCCCTGAGACTTGCAGAAGGGACAACTTGGACGAACTAATGTTGTTTAGGTACCTTTGATAGCTCAGCTGGCAGAGCAGAGGGCTGTAGAGTGTGCTTAGCAAATGATCCTTAGGTTGCTGGCTCAGCTTGAAGGAGCCTTTCTCTTCCCTCCAGTGTGGCCTTAGCAGAAAGCAACCAAGGTGGTTATCTTGGATCTGTGTCTTCAGAGCCCTCCACTTCAATTGACAAAATGATTGTGGGTACGAGCTGCCAATCACATTTCTTGGGCTGCGTAGGTTCTGTCCACACACAAAAGTTCTTTTGGAACAATGGCCATTATTCCACAACAACAATGCAAGAGACTACACAGCAATTCCATTATTTTGAAATAATTCTGAAGTAACAGACGGCTTATTCCGACTTCTGCAAACCTCATTCTATGAAGAATAACACCTGTTCCAGATTAGCTATTTCAAAATAAGGCCTGTGTAGATGCGCCACTGCTGCTAGTTTGAACTAGCCCCTCCCCAGGGTCATTCTGAGTTATTCTTCCTGGGGCTCTAAATCGAGGTAGCTCGTCTACACTGGGGAGCCTGCCTCAGACTATTCTGAGGTTTCCCTGCAGTGTAGACGTGCTAGTTAGAAATAAGCTATTTTGGAATCACTATTCAAGACCAGCTTATTCCAAAATAAATGTGCTGTGTAGTCATAGCCAGAGGGATGAAGCAGCAGGAGGGAAGCCTGAAGTGCAGAGGTCAGCTAGAAAACTGAGTATCCCAGGTACCCACACACACTGAGCCACATTGGTCCCATGGTGTGAGGGGCAGCAATCAGGACTTTGAAACCTGCAATCTGAGTTCCAATATCAGTGGGACCTCCTGGCGTGGGCTTGTTGTTGTGAGGTTTTTCACACTGCATGTCTATGTCTACACTGAAATCTTTTTGCACAAAAATGGCCATTTTTGTGCAAAAACTAGCAGAGTGTTTACCCTGTATATGCAATCTTGCACAAGAAAATGTACAGTAAACCATTGGAAAAGATGGCTTCTTGTGCAAGAGTTATTCCTCTCCCCATAACGAATAAGCCCTCTTGCACAAAAAGGCAGTGTGCATAGGCAAGAGGGATTTCTTGTGCCAGAAACCCCTATGGCTAGAGCTTTCATGCACAAGAGAGTGTCCACAATTCTCTTTATAAGAAGATACACCATCTCATAGACCTGGAAGGAGCCTTGAGAGGTCAGATAGTTCTGTCCTTGCGCTTAAGGAAGCTCCAAGAACCATCCTTGACAGATATGCCCCAGATACCTAAATGGTTACCTCAAGAATTAAACTCATAACCCTGGACTTAACAAACTAACATTCAAACAACTGAGCTAACCTGCCTTGCTTTTAGGGCTAAAGCATATAGCAGTGTGGATGTGCTCTTGCACAAGAACTCTTGCCCAAAACAGTTCTTGGGCAAGAAGCCTGCAGTGTAGATGGAGCCTAAAGTTTTTCATATTTTTTGTTTTAAAAATAGTTCAAACAATTGTTCAATGTGCCCCAGGCCTGGAATTGTGCTGCAGCCACCTCCCTCGCAACGGTCGCTGGCTCCATGTGCATTGGCCTTCTGTCTGGGTGCTGGCAGGGGGGTGAGAGGTGGTGAGTACCGATGGGTAACAGGTGCCAAGGCACATACAGAGACGCCAGTGCCTGCATCTCTGCAGGTGACTTCACTTTGCACACCTCAGCTTTTAGCAAACACTCTCCTCCTATCTGCGCCTAACACCAGTGTTACTGTCTGCTCCTGAGGGGTCCTGTCTGGGGAAAAATGGCAATTCCAGGGGACACTTGCCCAGTGTTGAAACATCTCACAGATAACATGGTAAAGAGGAAGCCAAAGAGACTCTACATTGTGGGGAAAATCAAATAACTCCAATTGTGTCTAAGGGGGGACTGTGCAGAAATCATAACTTTCTAAAAGAAAACTGCTGTAAGGGTTAAAAAGTTTTCCAGGCCTCTCTCCCTGTAACACAGAGAAATCAAATTAGCTCTAATCAAGACCCTTACAATGCCTCCTATCTCAAGTTCATGGATACTCCTAGTCTGTCACAATTTGCCATGTAAACCCTTATCTTTGTCACAGTTTGCCTTGTAGACTTCTCCACTCCACATTCTCATATGGCTTTGTTCTGTAAAACTTACTTCTAGCACTCCTGGGGTGAACAGAAGTCTCAGAGTGCTTCTGCTGAGACTTTGATATGTTAAAGAAAAACAATCCACAACTGAGCTGTCTGAACATACTGTATAAAGAATCCCTGAATCTGTCTGTCAGGGCTGCTTCACTCTCGGTGTGACAGCCTGCATGCATGCATCATAAAGTTTTCTCTTCTAGGTTTCTCTCCTGCCTCACTGATTTGATTTGACCTCCAGCCTCAAACCCTTCTGGGGGCTCTGTACCCCAGGGGAGCGAGATTTCCCCCTCAACATCTACCAGGAAACATCACAACTGTCAATCCAGATGGGACTTGAATCCACAATCCCTGGCCAAAGGAGCCAATGCTTTTTCCATTAGGCCACTGGGGCACACCAAGGATGACAAAGAGACAAAAATTCCCTCTTCCAAATGCACATTCCTTAATTTTAGGTGCCAGATTCAAGCCCTTGGAAGGAGCCAGAAACACAGGAAGGGCTGATCACAGCCCTCTGAAAACCAGCTCTCAGGAGGCACCTCCAGCTGCTCCCAAAGCATGGGTCACCTCACACTAGCTATGGGCGAAACTGAACACCTGGACATTTCGTCTCCCTCCCAAAGCCAGGGGCTTGTTCCCACAGCCGCAGCCTCAGCAGGGAGCCACACTGGTGCTCACTGCTCGTGGGGAAGGGAGCGGGTCCCACAGGATCGGGCTGGCGGGGAATGGGCAGTTGTCACTGAAGGGGAAGGATAAAACACATCCACGTTGCCAAGGGCAGGGAGAGTGGCTGGGGCTGTGCTGGTGGCACCGTGGGACGGCCCTGGGGGAGCTCTGCAATGTGACCCTGGCTCCCAAGGCAGCAAGTGCATAATCCCCCTTGGTGAGCACGAGAGGCTCCAGCCAGGCTGGTCTGAATCCGTCTGATGGGCTGGACGACCCCAGTGCTGGAGTGTCAGAGCCCCTGTCAACTGGCCTGTGTTTGTCCCCTCCCCACCAGGAAGGGCAGGGCCCATGCTCCCAGCAGGGAGTTACAGGCATGTCTCTCGCACCCAGAGCACTGGGACGACCATGGAGCAGGACTCACTGGCCAGTGTGTGGTACCCAGGGACTTACAGTGGGAGTCAGAGCCCTGCCTGGCCAGTGCCAGTCACCTCTGCACCTGCTCCAGGCTTCTGGTTTCCTTCTCCCTAACGAGCCTCTGCAATCAGCCTTTTCCTGAACCAGCAGTTCCATGGATGGCCAGGGGAGGCCTCTTCTGTGTCCTAGAAGGACATAGGAAAATGTGAGCAAAGGCCACAGCAAGGCACCACTGGGAGTTGAACCCAGGATCTTCTGTTTATGAAAAAGTTGCTTTAGCCAACTAAGCCATAGTGCTCTCTACAGGCCAGTACCTAAAACTGTTCTATTCTATGGTCCCAGACAACACCTTTGCCTCCCAAAGTGCAGCCATTTCCCTCCAGCCCTGGCAGTGTCTGGCTCCCCGGGTACAGAAAGCTACAGCTCAGTGGGCAGAGGCTCTAACATGCACGTTTCCCCCAGCCACTGGGACTGTAGAGTTGGCCTTGAGATTTAGCATTGCTGGGGGGGGAGGGGAAGTGCAGCAAACACTGATCGTCTGGATGGTAAGCCCCTGGGTCTCACAGTTTGGCGTGGGGGCCCGGCCTCCTTTAGGTTGGTTCCTTCCTGAGGGCACAGAATTAAGAGAGAATTCCTTTGCCCTGTAGCAATCTGAGTTGGCCAGAGAGCAAGTAACAAATTTTTTGTTCACATATAAATACAGGAGACAGTTTTCCCATAGTAATGATGGCCAAGTGGTTAAACAGTTGGCTTAGAAATCTAAAAGTGTTTCCCTGCACAGGCTCAAATCCTGCTCACAGTGAAGCCTGTGTTTTGGTCACACTCCTAACAATGGCTACAAGCTTGGCTACCAGCTGTTTGCACATCTGGACCCAGAAATATCCTGAGCCTTGTTTCTGTTAGCCAGTTTCTTTTCAGCTCACTGCAAACTGCCTCCCGGCTGTAGGTGAGGCTGAGTGTGTATGAAACCAGCGGTGCCTGACCAATGTGTCTGCTTTTCCTACCATCCCTCAATATGTACCTGCAATCGGCTTCTTTCAGTTGAACTTGGCTTTGGCCCCACAGCAGGAAGCCAAAGGGAGCAAAGAGCAGAAGTGCAGGATGCTGGTGGGGTGCCCTCTGGGTTTGATTTAGTAAGTCTTAGTTTGACTGGCTGAATTAAGTTCCAGAAGATTGATCACACCGATTCCTCTCCAGCTGGACGTGGTTCTTGTTCTTCTGTACAGATCTCAGCCTTGGTCAACTGATGGGAATAGAAACCAGACACCCAGCAGGTTTGAACTGGTTTCAGTTGAGGGACCCGTCTGCCTGGTTTATGTGCATTGGCACAAGAACACACGAGGGGTTTGCTGACATTTTAAGAATCCCTATACAATAGAAATCCATGATTGACACACCCGGAGGTGCAAATGTTTCACTTAGGATAATCAACTTTTGGCCACGCAGAGTGTCCAGAAGCCACTTCCCTGTTTGCAGCTCTCGAACTTAGCCCAAGAGTCGAGAAGCTGCACTCTTCCACCCAAAAACCTCTGGCCTCATCTCTCCCCAGCTTCTTCTTGACCCCTCAGTCGAGTCCTTTCTCAGGAGGAGCTTCTAGGAACCGGCATTCCAGGCTGCAGGGTGGGTCTGGGTTCCCACAACCTTAGGATCAATGTGAGACATGATCCCAGGCAGGGGCGGCCCGTGAGCCTAGGCAGCTGCCTAGGGCGCCGCTGGCCCAGGCACACGTGATGATGTCATGGCCATTACTGGCCATGCAGGCAGGGGCACCGCAATCAGCTCCCTGCCTAGGGTACCAGCTGCTGCAGTCGGCCTCAGGCCACTCCTGATCCAGGGGAACCATCTCCTGGAGCTTCTCCCTGCCCCATGGAGCTCAGGGCAGGGGGATACAGGGCTGGTGTCTGTGAGGTGCCAATGTGTGTAATACACGGCAACATTTCTCCTTCTTCTGCTGGAAAGGGAGCCAGATCATTCCCATGAGGCCACTTGCAGAAGGGGCAGGGTCCGGAGAGGTGAAGCAGTCAATTGGAGCAAGCAAGGAGACTAGCGTGTCAACTAGCTGAGAGCCTCAGGCACAGAACAGAACATTGACTCTGGCAAGCTGAGTTCAAATCTCAGTGAGACCTTATGGTGAGATCTTGGTTTGTGCAAATCCATCAGAATTGATCTTGCCCCACTTGTTCAATTCCACTTTGTGCTTCTTGACTTTTTCAATCTAAGGACTTTGAAGAAGCATCTAACAGAGTTGCTCCAGTGGCACAATGGGTCAGTGCACAGTACTTATATGACAGTACTTGTAGGAAACATGCTGAGGCTGTGAGTTCAAACCTCACCTGGAGCAGTGGTTTTTAGTCCCTGCTGGGCTGGCCCTTCCAGTGAATGCTGGGATTCCAGCTCAGAGGAGAAGGGATCAGTGAAAATTCCCCCTCACATATTATGGCCTCTTCAGAGTGAATGCGGGGTGGCCAGAATTCGAGGCACTTAGTGAACCTCAGAACAAGGAAGCCAAAAAGCATGGAGCATGAGGACCTCCCAGCAACCACCCCAGGACCTGCAGGTTCTACTGAAACTTGAACTCAGATGACAAGACTCAGAGTCATTAGTGCTGCTCCTTACACCATGGAACCTAGACATTGGGGATGGCGTAGACACCTGGGACACTTAGGTCTCAGACTGGCCTCTGCACTCCTGGCTTCCCTACAGCTGCTTCATTTCTCAGGACTCTCTGGCTATGTCTACACAGCATATTTATTTTGGAATAAGCTCTTCTGGAATAGTTATTCCAAAATAGGACATCTACACTGCAGGGAAACCTCAAAATGAGTCCAAGGAGGCTTCCCTAATGTAGACGTGCTACCTTGATTTAGAGCCCCAAGTTGAATAACTTACAATGGCCCTGGGAAGGGGCTATTTTGAAATAGCAGAAGTAGAGCATCTACACAGGCCTCATTTTGAAATAGCTATTTTAGAATAGGCATTATTCTTTGTACAGTGAGGTTTACAGAAGTCGGAATTAGCCGTCCGTTATTTCAGAGTTATTTCAAAATAACAGAATTGCTGTGTAGATGCTCACATTGTTATTTTGGAATAACGGCCATTGTTCCAAAAGAACTTTTCTGTGTGGACAGAACCTCTGTCCTGCCCCAGCTCTGCTGCTTTCATAACAAACTCCTTGTTAGGACCAGTCACAATCTGGGGTCACTGAGGGTCTGTCCCACCAGAGATGTGTGTTCTACAAAAGCCACTTGTTCCTTACCCACTTCTCAATACTGGCTGCAGACACTTGTTTTGCATGGGGGTGTAGCTCAGTGGCAGAGTGTTTGACTGCAGATCACACGGTTCTTGGTTTAAATCCAAGTGCCTTCTGTGAGAGTGTCTATTTCCGTGGTCCCCAACACGGTGCCCGTGCTAGCATTTTAATACTACGCACATTCACCCATTTAAAGCAGGGTCGGCAGCCTGGGGCTCGCAAGAGAGTCTGACGCGGTGCTTCGGAGGCTCGAGCCCCGCCCCCACCGCAGCAGGCAGTCCGCGCAGGTGCTTCAGCAGCTGGAGCAAATCCCAGGCTGGTCTGGTCCGGCCGTGAGGCAGCAACAGCCCCCCTCCCCTCACTCGCAAAACAGCTGTGGCGGGGCCCTTTGTGATGCAGGAGCTGTGAGCCGGCAAGGGAGGGTCCCTTATGGCTGCTTCCGCCCCCCCCCCCCCCCCGCACAAGCCCATTGGCTGGACCTGGACAATGGCAGCTGCGGGAACCTACCAATCCCCAAGCACATGGCCAGGCAGCTCCTGTGGAAGAAACTGGAGAGCATTGTGTATCTGGCTGGTAAGTGTCCATCCCCCCCCCCCCCAGCTACTCCCACTCTGACAACTTACCCACAGAACTCTCCTCCCAGACCCTGCACCCCAATCCCCTGCCCTGAAGTGCAATCCGAATCCCTGGCCTGACTCCCTCCCCACCAGTAAAATACCTGGTATTTTCAGTTTCTCATCTGGAAAGCCACTTGGGACATTCTTCCCCTGCCATGTGGAAGGGAGTGTGAGATTTAAAGGTGCCATGATTTTTTTTTTTGGGGGGGGGGGAGAGGGTGCTTTTTTTGCTCAACATTTGGACATCCCCCCCTTTTTTATTAATGCAGAATTTTGTTTAAAAATGAATTACAATATAATTAAAATAAAAATTATCCAACTTCTATCAAATTTACCCAATTCACATTTAATATGAAAATAGCCTTCAATTTCACATTTGACACCTTTTTTCTAATTTTTCTCCAAAGGGGAGCCCGCGAAACTGTGATGCCCTGGCCCGCAAAACTTTCATCTGCCCCTTACTGATACTGCTGTTTTATCGTGCTTTGCGATTTATTATTTTTATAACATTTTGCCCAAAATGAGTGGTTCAAATAAAAGACAGCGTACGTATTATTTCAATGCAGAGTGGGAAGAAACCTATCGTTTTATTGACAATAAAGGGAAATGTGTTTGCTTATTGTGCGGTGGTACTGTTGCAGTGCCAAAAAAACATAATGTTGAATGCCATTTCCAAACTAATCACAGCTCTTTTGACATTAGCCATCCACCTAAATCTGAATTGAGAAAGAAGAAAATTAATCAACTCAAATCAAACCTATCTGCACAGCAATCTGTTTTCACTAGATAAGTAGTAAAGTCTAAAAGTGCTACTATTGCTTCCTTTAAAATTGCTCATCTTCTCGCAAAGAAGAAAAAACCCTTTCAAGATGGAGAATTGTTGAAGGAAGCATTTTTGACTGGTGCTGATTGCCTGTTTCAAGGATTTTCTAACAAGCATGAGATTTTGTCAGCAATACAAGACTTGCAGTTATCAGACAACACAGTTACAAGGAGGATACATGCAATTTCAAACAACATGCAAACTCAGCTAAAGGATGACTTGGAAATATGTGACTGGTTTTCACTGCAGTTCGATGTGTCGACAGATATATCAGATACAGCACAGTTGGCAGTTATGGTGAGGATGGTATTTAGTGACTTCACCATAAAAGAAGAGTTACTAAAAGTATTACCTATGAAAGGGCGAACAAAGGGTGAGGACATCTATAATTTATTCAAATCATACGCAACATCAATTAGTATGCCACTACACAAGCTGTCTGCGATCACCACTGATGGGGCACCAGCAATGATGGGCTGCACCAATGGATTCATTGCACTCTGCAAGAAGGATGAATCCTTTCCAAAATGTATGTCTTATCATTGTATTATCCACCAAGAAGCTTTGCGCGTCAAAGTTCTTTCTTTTCAACATGTCATGAATGTCGTTATTAAAATAATTAACTCTATTCAAGTGAAACCTTTGCAACACCGACTTTTTAAGGCCCTGTTGGAAGATATTGATGATAAACAATCTGATCTTATCTTGCACGCAGAAGTACGATGGCTGAGCAAAGGTAAAGTTCTTGCACGTTTTTTAAGCCTAGTTGAAGAGATCAAAGAATTTCTGAAGTCCACAAATCAGAACTTCGAGCAACTAGAAGACTCCAGCTGGTTAATGGACTTGGCTTTTCTTGCTGACATAACTGACAAATTGAACATTTTAAATCTTGAGCTCCAGGGAAAAGACAAACATGTGGCTCAAATGATAGGTTCTGTAAAATCATTCAAAGCAAAACTGATCTTGTGGATGTCACATATGAAGACAAAGTCTCTTGTACATTTCCCAAGCATGAAGAAAATGGTATGTGACAGTGATTTTAACCCATCACCATTTGTTATCCATTTTCAAACACTTCTGCAACAATTTGAAAAGAGATTTCAACAGTTCACCATCATTGAGCCTGTAGTTGCCTTTCTTGTGAATCCTTTTACTTCCCAAATAGAGGTAACAGAAATGGCTACCTCAATTGCGAGTCTCGTTCAGGTAAGAACAGAAGAAGTGGAACTGGAGATTTTGGACCTTCAAAATGATATTGTTCTAAAATCCTGTGCAACAGATGAAAACTTTTGGAATCTGATTGACCAAAAAAAGTTTCCTGCCTTAAAAAATGTAGCATACAAAATAAAATCTTATTTTGGTTCCACTTATCTATGCGAAGTTCTGTTTTCAACAATGAACTTCATAAAATCAAAGTACAGATCTAGGCTTACAGATGTTCATCTTGATGACTGCTTATGAACAGGAATATCATCCTACTTACCCAACTACGAAAAATTGGCTGAAGAAATGCAGTGCCAAAAATCATACTGACTTTATTAGAAAAACCACATAAATTACTGTGGTTTTTTTCACTATTTTCCATTAGGTGCTGATGAGCGCATATGATTAATTTGTGTTTAACTTTTTTTCATATTTGTTTGTTTATTGAAAGCCAGATACAAGTGACAATACAGAGAATATTCCTACTTCAAAGTAGGAATAAGAGATCCTCCGGAAAAGGGCTTTTTTCCGGAGGATCTGGCCAGCGTAGACGCTCTTTTCCGCCTTTTCTAAAAGCCGGAAAAAAGCGGCGGACATTTTTATTTAAATGCCGCGGGGGATATTTAAATCCCCCGCGGATTTCCCTATTACGATCTCAAAAATTACCATGCCCCTTCCGGAAAAGGGCCAGTGTAGACGTAGCCAAGGGCTTTCTCTGCAGCGCACTGGGGAGAGAAACCCCTGAGCCAGTGACACGGACTGACCTGGGCGCAGGCCAACGAGGGGAGTTTTAGTGAAGCTGCATGTGAATGGATCCATCTAGCAACCACTGCCAGCCACACGCACAGGGGGAGAGGACTTTAGCCAAGGAAGAGAAGGAGGTTAATCAGATGCTCAGGAGTTTCCAGTGCTGGGCTGTGGCCAAGATGGATGGGGGGATGTCACAGGGCACTAGCAGGGCCAGGGGAGCAGAGAGGGCCCTGCTGCACTGAGAGACATGGCAAAGCCTGGGATTGAGCCAGGGACCTTTAAATATTTCATCTTAGGCTCCTCACACTGAGCTACCCATAAACCCCTCTAGTCGGTTATTAACTGTCCGGGATGTCTGGCAGCCGTGTCACAAACATGATGCCGTTGTGCACGGCCCAGGAAGGCGAGACGGGTGTTTCCTGCCACCTACAGTTTGACTTGCTCCTTCCCCCCATTCCTGCCTTAGCTCCTTGGCTGACCTGGCAGCTGAAGTGGTCGGGGGCCCAGCAGCCTGGGCAGGGAGTCAGGTGGCCAGACCCTGGTGGCAAGAGTCTTGGTGCTACTTGTTTCCCTGCCCCCTCTGGTGCCCTCACTCCTCACCCGCAGCCCCTGCTACCTGCCTGGGACCCTGTGCTGTGTCAGACGCTCAGTGAACCCTCCTGTTTCACACGGGCTGGGAGTGGCTCTGGGCTAGGGCACAGGGCTGTGTCATTCCCTGTGGGAGCGGGAGGCCCCCAGAGCCCAGAGCGAGTGGACTCCCCAAGGGGCGCATGGTGAGAGACAGGGGGCTGGCGGCTCAGGGAGGGGCGGTCCCAGGAGGCAGAGGGCACCTGTTACTCTCAGCTGGCAGCTGACACTCTGCTCCTTGCTTCCCTCCCACTGCTTCACCTCCCAGGGCTTCTTTCTCCTTCCCTGTCCATAGCAGGCAGCTATACAAAGGCAGGTCATCAAAGCAGACACCCCTTTGGCCAGCATGGCCTCTCAGGGCACCCCCGCCTGCCCCGTGCTGAGAGCCAGGCCCAAGCAGGAAAGAGGCAGGTGGGCACTCTTGGCACCAGGGTCTCACCACCCATCTTCTTCCCATCATCAGCAGCCACAGCCCCTGTCAGCCATTGGGTCTGCCCAGGAAGGGGGCAGGAAATGGCCAAGTAGCGAGTTAGGATGTGAGGGGCAGGCAAAGCTCATCTTGCCCTGCAGGGCCACCAGCAACAGCATCTCTTGTGCCCTGCTGGGGAGTAAAGCATCCCTGAGGGAGAAGTGGTGATGTCAGAACAGCCCCCATAGCCACTGAAGTAGCTTAGTGGGGGGTGCATTAGTGTGCAGTGTTAAGGGCCCCTGGTTCAATCCCAGTCCTTGGTGGAAATCTTTGCTCCTGTGGCTGAGCCCTTGTGTGGGTGTGTCTACACTGGGGTCTTATTTCTAGCAAAGTAGATACACCAGAGTTGCACGTGAAGCAGGGATTTAAATAGTACATACTTCATTTGCATACTCTCACCCATGCAGTGTATTGAAAGTGAAAGGGAGCTCTGGGGCTGCTGCATTAGTTCAAACCAAGCCCCTTGGTTTGAACTAAGGTTACTCCTCTTTTTTTGCCCTCTGTGCCTCCTCCCCCCAAACACACCCCCTTCCCTCTCCCTCTCCCCCTGCTGGTAACACAAACAGGACTTTTCCCTGCTGAAAGAACAAACTCTCTGGTTGGGAAATGTAGAACTGGAGAGGGGCTGGGGAAAGGACCTGGGAGGGGGAGGAGGCTGGGAGGAAGGGCTAAGGCTGGCACCTTCCTCTGGTGGTCCCACTGCCTCATGTCAGGGGCCTCAGCAGCACTGGGAGGTGGCTCCAGGGGGAGAAGCTGGTTCAGGGGAACTTGAGCTGCTGGGCCACTGAAGCAGGCCCCCAGCAGTAGCCTCTGTGCAGGGCTCTCACGCTCCAGGCCTTCCAGTCATATTGAGTCTCCCTGTGTGGCTTGGGCTCCAGAGCCTGCCCCCCCCGCTGGTGCCTTGAGGTAGCTACTGCGGCAGCAGGAATTTGGGCATCAGTTCCCCTGCTTTTGGGGACAGGAAGCCAGGCCAAGGCCCTTTAGCCACTGGGGTTGTGCAGGCTGGAGCCTTCCTCTACCAGATCTCTGCCCTGCTTCCTGCAAAGCTCACATTTTTGCTTGTTTCTGCTTCCCTGTCCATAGCAGGCAGCTAAAGGAAGGGAAGTCACCAAACCAAACACCCCTGTGGCCAGCATGGGGCTTGAACCCATGACCTTAGCATTATTAGCACCACACTCTAATCAGCTGAGCTAGCCAGCCTGCAAAAATGCAACTCACCAGTGGCCCTTTCAAGAAAGGCACCTCAGACTGCTGCAGGGATGTCTCTGATGCTGCCAATGGCTCTTCTCTGACAGGGCCACTAGCTGGTTTGAGGGTTGGCCAAGGTGGCTGACAGCCGGCAGACCCAGGGCAAAGAGGCAGCCGGAATCTCTTGCTGCCAGCACCTTGTCTCCCAGCTTCTTCCCTGCCAGCAGCAGCCACAGCCCCTTTCGGCCAGTGGGTCAGCCCAGAAAGGGACACAGGAATGGGGCCTCAGATTCCGAGTGCTGAGCGCTGCCCTTGACACTATGGGACCTGAACCAACCTCTCCTCACTCAACTGGGCCAAACTGGTGCCCCAGTTCATGCCCACTGGGACCTGCTTTACTTGGTTTCCTTCCACCTAGAGCCCCCTTCTTCTCCTGGGCTGCGAGGAGCATCCCTGGGATTCCCTGAGACATACACAGGACTCTGCCTCCCCACAGCCAGCCCCACCCCACAGGCTTTGGCAGAACAGTGGGGGGAGGAAGGAAGAGGCTCTGCTCACCCCACTGAATCCTATGGAGGCATGGAGCTTCTGCCCTACGCCCCTCAGCTTGGCTTCCCTCCTCTGCCCCACACCTGACTCATGCCCACCTTGGGCAAGTCACACAACGGAGGCAGCAAGAAGAGCCAACCCCATACACCAGCCTCCAAGAGCAGGGGAGGCCAAGCCACAAGCTCCCAGCCTGACCCATCTCGCTTCCCCAGGCTGGCACCAAGCGGTGTTCTCAGCTGACGTTGCCCCTTCTGTTACCTGGTTGTTGGGCTCATCTCAGGCACAGGCAGCAGGAGCTACACTTACCTAGGCACCAAAGGGAGATGCAATAAGAGGTATCCATGTGTTTCTGCCCAGCTTGGAAACAAGGACCTTTTACCTGTGAGGCAGCAGTGATAACCACTACACCACAGAAACACACTCTGGAAAGGAAACTTGGCTGACTGTTCTGTTTCTAGCTCTTTCCAACACCCTGCTTTGCAGGGGAGGGGAATGCACCTTGTGAACACTCCACCTCTTATGCTCATGGACGTGACTAACCCGAGCTGCCAGCTCCTCATTTCCTCACCAGCCCCTTGAGATTTGTAGCTCAAAGCTGGAGCTGCTGTGGAAGGAGGTGAAGCTACAGAGGCTGACAGGGGACAATCAGCGGGCAGAGGGTTATTTTTTCTCCTCCCTGGGCTGATGTGGCTAGAACTGAGAAGAAGAAAATCCTCTTCCCTTCTCCTCAGAAGACAGAAATTGCAGTTGGTTCTCTCTTTGGTTCTACTAAAGCTGGACCCCAGGTCTAGACTTTTTCTTTCTAAAACCCTGGTGAAAGCTGAGAGAGAATTGCTGGTAGGTGAGTTAAAGAACAGCACCACCCAGCATGGGGCTTGAACCCATGACCCTGCGATTAAGAGTCTCATGTTCTACCAACTGAGCTAGGCTGGATGGGTGCAAAAGGTTTCCTAATATCCCATCTCAGAGTAACAGGAGCCAAGTGTTCTCCCCTGCCTGACTCAAGGTTCTTTCTTGCCTCTAATAGGGGGGTTCTGCTCTGTGGGGAGGTTTGAGCACAAATCCCCCTCCTGACACACCCACTTCTTTCCCCACTAGGAACAGCCCCATTTCCATCTCTCCAGAGACAGGAGAAGGAGCCAGTTTCAGGATTTCTTTTAGCACAGCAGCAAGGGGAGATGAAGGAAATTCAAACTCCTTTGGAAGCTTTGTTCTCATGGAACCAAGTGTGACAGGAGGGGTGTGAGCTGGGAAGCCTGCCCCCCAGATGGTCATTTGGGTGCACCCAGTGGCAGCAAGAATTCAGGCCCTCAGGCCAGTGCATTGGGGACAACCTGTGAGCCCTTCCATGAGCATTTTCTGCTCCCACTGGGGAAGGCAGCTGGGCAAGACCAGCCTGCAGCCCACGTCCCTTTCAGCCCCAGGTGCAGGAGGTAACAGAGAGGGGAGGAAAGTCCATGGCCAGAGTCTCCTCCCAGCAGTCTGGCCTTGCGCAGAGTCTGTGCATGATGGAGCCTCTCCCAGCAGGATTCTGGCCTGTTCTCAGCAAAATGCTCAGCTGGTTCATTTTCTGCAGGAATGAGTGGGATCCATGCACCCTGTTCCCTAGTGACAAGTGTGTGTCCTTTGCCCCCCTTTCCACAGACACAGCAGGCCAGGGGGTTGTGCACCTGCAATGGCCCCTTCCTATGTGGCCTCCTACGAAGTCGTGGTGAAAAGCGACAGGGCCCAGGCCCTCCTGGGCCAAGCCGTGGCAGAAGCACTGACTGGAGACAGGTTGCAGGTGGAGCAGAATTAGCTTAACTGGAAAAGTGCAGCTGACCCAGAGGTTTAAAGAGGCTGCAGCTGCTGCCTACAGGGAAGAAGCTGGGAGGCAAGGTGCTGGCAGCAAGAGATTCTGGCTGCCTCTTTGCCCTGCGTCTGTCGGCCACCAGCCACTCTGGCCAACCCTCAAACCAGGTGGACTAGCCAGCCCACATCACAGTGAGTCACTAGTGGCCCCATCAGAGAAGAGCCATTGGCAGCTGCAGTCATCTTGGGAACTGCCAGAGGCCATTGGTGAGCCTATCTGTGCCAGGCCAGCTAGCTCAGTTGGTTCGAGGATGGTGCTAATAGCTCCAAGATTGTGGGTTCAAGCCCCATGCTGGCCACAGAGATGTTTTCTGTGGTGACTACCACCTGGGATGGACAGTGAAGCAGAAACAGGTCAAAGGCTGAGAGCTTTGCAGGAAGCAGGCCAGAGATGGTAGGAGGAGGCTCCAGCCTGCACAGACCCAGTGGCTAGAAGGGGTGGGATGTTGGAATGGTTGCACTTTGGGAGTCAAAGGTTTTGTCTGGGACCATACAATAGAAGAGTTTTACCAGCTTTTCTCCAGAGAGCACCATGGCTTAGCTGGCTAAAGCACCTGCCTAATAAACAGGAGATCCTGGGTTCAACTTCTAGTGGTGACTTGTTGTGGCCTTTACTCACAGTTTTTTCACCCTGGAGCAGGTGCAGAGGTGACTGGCACTGGCAAGGTAGGGTTCTGACTCCCACTGTAAATCCCATGGTACTACACACTGGCCAGTGAGTCCTGCTCCATGGTCGTCCCAGTGCTCTAGCTGTGAGAGACGTGCCTGTAACTCCCTGCTGGGAGCGTGGGCCCTGCCCTGCCTGGTGTGAAAGGGGACAAACAAAGGGCAGGTTGACAGGGGCTCTGACACTCCAGCATCAGGGTCATCCAGCCCTTCAGTTTCAGATTAGGCTGGTTGGAGCCTCTCACGCTCACCAAGGGGGATTCTGCACTTCCTGCCTTGGGAGCCAGGGTCACATTGCAGAGCTCTCCCAGGGACGTCCCACGGTGCCACCAGCCCAGCACCAGCCACTCTCCCTGCCCTCAGCAATGTGGCTGCGTTTTATCCTTGCCCTTCAGTGACAACTGCCCATTCCCCGCCAGCCCCAGCCCCAGCCCCAGCCCCTGTGGGACCCGCTCCCTTCCCCACGAGCAGTGAGTGCCAGTGTGGCTCCCTGCTGAGGCTGCGGCTGTGGGAACAAGCCCCTGGCTTTGGGAGGGAGACGAGATGTCAAGGTGTTGAGTTTCACACATGGAAAAATTCTTATTGCTTTCTGCCCCCCTGTCATCATTACACAAAACTCTGTCCCATCGCCCCTGAGTCGTCCCTTTCCCAAGTTGAGAAGAAGAAGTTCCATGAACTCCTGGGAGCTGCTTTCCAAAAAAGAGGCATTTCCCGTGGAAAAGATGGCCAAGCCCAGTCCCCTACACAGACCCAGAAAATACCAATGGACACTGGGCACTTGTAAAGCTCCCTCTCGGGCAGCGCTACGGAATGGATCCGGCTAGCCATCGGGCTGACTAACCCATCAACAGACGAGTCCCCGTGAGACTTCTCAGCCCAGGTGCAGAGACTGTGGAGTCTCCCACTCCCAACCCAGTGGCAGAGGGGCAGCGCCCTGAGGAGGCGGGTCCCAAGGCAGCGGAGACCTTTGAAGGGAACAGAGACGTAAGGTAAGAAGGAAGGAGAACAAGTCACCTCTTCTCAGGTGAGATGTGGTGGGAAACTACCAGATCCGGTGCAAGCTGAGCTCGAAGGGCTGGTTCCTGCCTGGTGGCTCCTTGCAGGGCCTGCCTTGAGAAGTGCCAAGGAGCCGTGTGTGGCCAGGAGAGAAGGTGCAGAAGAAACGTGGATGCAGGAGCAGGGTGGGGTGTCTGGCCAGGATAGAGGGAGCAGGAACAAGGGAGGGTGTCAAAGCAATTTGAGGGTGCTGGGTGGGAAGAAAGTGAGGGGAATTGGATGGCTGGGGTCTGGGCATGAGGCAGGACCTCATGTGCACAGCTGCACTTCCAGGGCAGGCCCTGGACTTAGTGGCTGCAACAACCTAGTCCCAAGTAAGGGACTGCTGAGAAGTCTCAGCCCCAACACTGCCTCCTCCCATCTCAGCATAACCTGTTTAGCTGTCTTCTGCAGGCTCTTGAAAGCCAGCACCACATGCCACCCATCCCTGCACCAGGGGACAGGTACTGGCACTGCCTTGTGGGCACCAAGGGGAACTGAAATAAGAGATAACACAGTGTTTTTGCCTGGCTTTGAACCAGGGACCTTTTACCTGCTAGGCAAATGTGCTAACCCCTACACAACAGAAAAACACTTCACAGGGTCTTCTGATTCTGCACTTAAACTTGGGCAAATATTTGGTTGCTAACCCTTTGGCCAACAGAGATTGCTGCGTGGCAAAGGAATTCTCTGTTGTCAATTTTGTGCCCTCGGGAAGGGACCAAACTGAAGGAGTCCAGGCCCCTACCTGGGGACTCCAACCTAAACACTGAGACCAAGGGGTTTACAAGCCAGATAATCAAAGTTTGCTCTATTTCTCCCTCCCACAACCCTGCAGAACCTCAAAGGCAACTCCACAGTCCCAACATAAGGTGAGGAGAGTGCCATGGCTTAGCTGGCTAAAGCCCCTGCCTAATAAACAGGGGATCCTGGCTTCAACTCCCAGTGGTGCCTTGTTGCAGCCTTTGCTCACATTTTCTGGGACACAGAAGAGGCCTCCCCTGGCCACCGATGGAACTGCTGGTTCAGGAAAAGGCTGATTGGGGAGGAGCTTTGGGAAGAAGGAAACCAGAAGCCTGGAGCGGGTGCAGAGGCTGCTGTGACTGGCAGTGGCAAGGAAGGGCTCTGACTGCAATTGCTGGGACCAGCTCCAGGCTTGTGGTTTCCTTCTTCCCAATACCCCTCTCAAATCAGCCTTTTCCTGAACCACCAGTTCCATGGGTGGCCAGGGGAGGCCTCTTCTGTGTCCCAGAAGGGCATAAGTAAATGTGAGCAAAGGTTACAACAAGGCACCACTAGGATTTGAACCCACCATCTCCTGTTTATGAGGCAGGGGCTTTAGCAAAATAAGCCATGCTGCCCCCCTCCAAAGTCTCTTTAAAATGGCTCTTTATGTTTCCAGGCAACACTTTTGACTCCCAAAGTGCAGCCATTCCCCACTTCCCTCCAGCCATTGAGCGCAGGCGGTGTCTGGCCCCCCGGGCACAGAAAGCTACAGCTCAGTGGGCAGAGGGCTTTGGCTTCCTTGCCCAGGGGATGCTGTTGCAGGAAGGGCTGCTAAGCAGGGACGGGGTTCACCTGTTGAGGAAGGGAAGAGTTCTGTCAACAAAGACCATCTAGATACATTCAGTTCTGTCGACAAAGCAAGCTGCTTTGTCGACATGGCAGTGTAGTCTAGATGCAACCCTACAGGCAATAACACCTTCTGTCGACAGGACTCTGTCGACAGAAGGTGTTATGCCTCGTAAAATGAGGTTTACCAGCGTCGACAAAACTGCTGAGTTCTGTCAACGTTATGTCGACAGAACACAGCGGTAGTGTAGACGCAGGTATAGTTTTGTTGACAAAAGTCCACTTTTGTCAACAAAACTCAGTAGTCTAGACACACCCTTAGATGCTGGTATAGACACACAGGACTATGGGTAATAAGCAGGAAGAAGTTGGTATCACAGGGATAATACACTTTATTGGTATATTGGCACAGAAGGGTACAGCTTGTTCAGGAAGGATTGGCAGGAAAAAGGGAGGAGGAGTTTCCTTAGATATGAAACATGCGAACACTTGGCCTGAGGGGGAGATGGACACAGGAGACTAGTCAGGAGTCTCTGGGTGAGGTTAAAGGGGTAAAACCCCAGTGTGATGTCACTCTAGGCAACTATTATAGACACCTCTCTAGGCAGAAGAGGTGAACGAGGCTTTTTAAACAATTAAAATCATCCAAAGTGCAGCTGGTTTCACTCACACTCAGCCTCACCCACAGCTGGGAAGCAGTTTGCAGGGAGCTGAAAAGAAACTGCCTGGTAGAACCAAGGCTCAGAATGCTTCCGTGTCCAGATGTGCAAACAGCTGGCAGCCAAGTGATGGTCTGTTCCTGCTCTGCCCAGGCAAGTGAATCCCTTCCTCTGGGTGTTACAGGCTGGATTTTTCCTGTCTGGCTTTTAGCCAGGGACCTTTTCTATACCCAGCAAACATGACACCCACTGCACTGCAGAAACTAGCCCCCTGCCTTTTGCTGAGAGGCCCCTAGAAGTGCTTAGCTCCCTTGTTGTCTCTGCCTGCAAAATAAAGGAACAAGCAAATCTCTACCAGTGGAGAACATGGGTATTGATCCCACTGCCTCTTGCATGTTAAGCGAGTGCTCCACCACTTAAGCTAATTCCCCCACCTGTGAACAATTTTCCTCCCTACCTACCTTATTCCAGAGCCCACAATGTCCCTTCTGATAAAACCTCATATAAAACTCGGCAAATATCCAGAGAAGTTGCGGTTCCCTTTACAAGACTCTGCACAGCTCAGTTCCAATCAGCCGGTCTTCCCTAGAGCCCGGAACATCAACTGCGGCAGCGTCGCTCTTACGCCCAGTGTAGACATGGCCTTAGAGTGTCACAAACCAGCCCCGGGCACATTCCTGGCTAAGACCAGTCACAGTCTGGGCTCAGTGAGGGTCCATCCTACCTGAGATGTGTGTGACACAAAAGCCTCCTGTTCCCTGCCCAGTTCCCAACATTGGCTGCAGACCCAGTGATATTTGGTGCCTTGGCTGCTGTCCCTGCTGGCAGGGAGCTGTCCCACACCTGCAGTTCATCCGCCTCCCAGAGAGGTGGCAGCTCTGTGAGGGGGAGAAGCCGGGGAATTTCCCTGCATGTGTAAAAACCATCACTGCCGGCCTGGGCTGGGCCAGTGCACTGGCATCCCTCATGTCTGGAGCATCCGCCTGGGAAAAACTGAAACTGTATCAGGAGATAAGGGGTCACGGTCCCTCCTGGCAGGAGCTATAGGGCCTCGGGTCCCTCCACTCCTCCTCAACAGGAAATATTGGATCAGGGGTCCCTCCACTTCTCCCCACCTGGAGCTATGGGGCCAGGAGACTCTTCTCCCCCCAACTGGAGTTGGCAGGCGCCATGGGGGCTCACACACACATAGGTGCACACGCCCTCAATATCAGCACCCAGGACAAAACTCGCTCCACTCCTGGAACGGGAACAGTGACTAGCAGTGAGGCCCCTCCCTGGCAGCACCCTGGCAGACGGTTTCTTTTCGGCCTGGTGCCTCCTGAATGCTGGGAGCAGCTGCCTGGCCCGAGGGGCTGCAGTTCCCTAGCGAGAGGGGCTGGTGCCGGTGGCTGCAGGAAAACCCTTCTGCCTTATCTGTGGCTGAGCGGCACAAAGGAAGATACAAGATCCCTGGGGGGGTCTTTGCCGGATGAACGTGCCTGAGGAAAGACGCTGGAAGTGCAACAGACACACAAAAGGGGCAGAAGGGACAGTTTGAGTCTCACACACAGCAGGTGGCACAGCTCAGCCAGGGACCTTATCCACTCACAAAGCTTCACAGCTTCTCCACCCCCCAAACCAAGTAACTAACCCCCCACTGCTCTGGAGTCTCTGTCTCTCATGGGCCTTCTCATCCTCAGGCTCTGCTTTGTCTCCAGACAGACCCTGCTCTGCTACAGTCACCTCCCTCTGGCTGTCACTACTGGGTCTTCTAGGGCAAAGTTTGCTGTTTCATTCTGATTCGTGGGCTTTTAGCACTCAGATCTGCACCTATCACCAGCATTGGCTTGTCAGTTTTTATAGAGAATCTTTGCCAATTGTCTCAGAGTAGAGCAAAGTAAATTCTTTGTCACTAAGAGTATACTGTCACCCCAACTGGGACTTGAACCCACAATCCCTGGTTTAGGAGGCCAGGGCTTTGTCTATTAGGCCACTGGGATACACAGAAAAGACTCCCAGAGACAGAAATTCACCCTTCTGAATGTCCCTTCTTAAACTTTTAGCTCCTGATTAAGCCCCTTTGAAAAAGCCAAATACGCAGGAAGGGCTGATCACACCCTTCTGAAAATCAGCTTTCCATGGGTATCTATAGCTGGCGAAGTGTCTCCCACTGCTGCAGCCTCCTGAGACTCTATGGCCGTGTCTGTACAGCAGCCCCACAGGAGGGCCCCTGGCCTAGCAATGTGTCCCCCTGAGTAGCCTCTGATGTTCCCTGTGTGAGCCCCAGAACCAGCCCTGAGTGATGGGGGAAGAAGGGGAGCAGCTTACACATGCCAAGGGGCTGGCCAGGGGCAGGACATGAGCCTGCAAGGCAGCAGTGACATCACAAGGACCTTTTACAGAACCTCAGCTCATTGGTTGGGAGGCAGTGACCTCACAGAGAGACCATGGTAACAGCCAGGTGGGACAGGCTGCAGGGCATCTCAGAGACCCCCTATGGCTTGGCTGCCTGGAATCTCCTTTGTGAGGTTTCCCCTTGAGGGCAGAAGGGATTGGGAGTCCCATCTGGGAGTGTCTCTCTGGAGATTTCCCCTTTCCCCAGGCTTCGGTGTCCATCCTGGTTAAATGCCATTGATTGGCCTTTCCTGCACTACATTATCCAGTTCTGTTTTGGACCTTCTTGTAGATTTCATCTTCACAACATCCTCTGGCAAGGAGTTCCACTGGGTGCAAAAATGCTTCCTTTTGGTTTATTTTTAATTTGGTTACTTACCAGTTTCATTCTGTCACCCAGGATCTTGAATTGCAGAAAAAAAATTCTTATTGCTTTCTGTACCCCTGTCATCATTACATAAAACTCTGTCCCATCACCCCTTAGTCTAGACTGCATCTAGACTGTGCTTACCCCAGCATCTCCTCCCACAGAAGAAATGCAGATCTGCTGATCCTTTTTGAGGAAGAGATTCTTCCAGTATTTGGGCTCGTGTAGCCCACCCGTGGTGGGTGGAGCAGGAAAACTGCTCGCAGCTGGGGGAATTAGCTCCAGTGGCAGAGCCCTCACTTAGCATGTGAGAGGCAGTGGGATCAATAGCCACATTCCTCAGTGTCTGTGGTGTTCTCGTTCCTTCTTCTCACAGGCAGAGCCAGGGGGCTCCGTGCATCCAGAGACCCCTCCCTCTTCCTCCCTGGTCTCTGAAATAACCCACCGAGTGGGGCAAGGAGCTGCAGGGCCTGGTGGAGTGTTGGGAGAGGGGCTAGTGCTCCCTTTGTGCATGAGAGGTAGGAGGATTCACTCCCATCTTCTCCTGCCTGCTCGCTGGTGCTGAGGGGCCCGCCCCTTTCCTGCTGCCCCAACTCTTATTCCCTCAATGCACTTGTGCAGGAGGCGTTGGTCTTTGTGCCAAGGTGCGTGGCTGGGAGCCAGGACTCAGGACCCTTCCCCAAATATACAACCCCCCTCCCCACCCAAACCCTCTGTTCAGCTCACACTGTCTGGCTGCCTCCTGTGTGGGCTGAGCAGGTGACCTGCCCTACAGCTGGGAGAGCATCAGGCACCTGACCACAAGTCTGATCAGTCTGGGGACCAAGCTCCATTGGGCCTCACACATCCAGAACAGGAGTAAAACTGCCCTGGGGAACCTCAGCACAAAGAATGTAAAACCCACAGAGCACAGGGGGCTCAAAGCAACCAGCCAGACCCAGCATGTCCCACTGAGACTTGAACTCAGATTGCAGGATTAAGAGCTCTGAGTGCTGCCCCTTACACCATGAGACCTACATATAGAGTTTCTGGTGGGGACCTGGGACACTCAGGTCTCACGCTGGCTTCTGCTCTCCTAGCTTCCCACCAACAGCTTCATCTCTCAGGACTCTCTGGCTACATCTACACGGCACATTGATTATGGAATAAGCTTTTCTTGAATAGTGATTCCAAAATAGCTTATTTCGAAATAGCACGTCTACACTGCAGGGAAACCTCAGAATAGTCCGAGGCAGGCTCCCCTAATGTAGATGATCTACCTCGATTTAGAACCCTGGGAGAAATAACAGAATGGGCCTACGGAGGGGCCATTTTGAAATAGCGGAAGTGGCGCATCTCCATGCGCATTATTCTGAAATAGCTAATTGGGAAAAGGCGGTATTCTTTGTAGAGTGAGGTTTACAGAAGTTGGAATAAGCCGTCTGTTACTTCAGATTATTTCACATTAACGGAATTGCTGCACAGTCTTTGGCATTGTTATTCTAAACAGCCATTATTCCAAAATAACTTTTCTGTGTATACAGAACCTGTGTCCTGCCCCAGCTCTGCTGCATTCAGGACAAATTCCTTGTTAGGGTCCATCACAATCTGGGGTCAGTGAGGGTCCATCCCACCTGAGATGTGTCACACAAAAGCCTCTTGTTCCCTGTCCAGTGCCCGACACTGGCTATAGGAATTTGCTTTGCATGGGGGTGTAGCTCAGTGGTAGAGTGTCTGATTGCAGGTCGAGTGGTCCTTGATTCAAACCCAAGTGCCCCCTTGAAAAGTCTTCCCTTAATAGAAACATTTACCTCTCCAGTTCTATTGCATCCTGGATTTCCATTGTATGTGGACTCTTTAAATGAATACAAACGGTTAAAGTTTTCTGGCACCAATACACATAAACCAGGCAAACTGATCCCTCAGCTAGAAGATCCTCAAATCAGCTATGTGTCTGGTTTCTGTTTCCATCCATTCAACAAGGGTGTGATCTGAATACCCATTGGCAGGTCATTGCTCTCCGTGGGCTGGGCTGTGCAGAAGAACAAGAACCACACTCAGCTGGGGAGGAAGGGCTGCGGTCAACCTTCTGGAGTTTGATTTAGCGAGTCCAAGTAAGACCAGAGAGCACCTGACTAGTGGCCAGAAGTCTGCTCTTGCTGCCTTTAGTCCTGCTGTGAGGACATGGCCAGGCTCAACTGCAGGAAGCCGACTCCAACTACCTAAGGGGGGATGGTGGGAAGAGCAGACACATTGGCCAGGCACCACTGGGGGCTGCCTCCCTCACCTCCCCCATACCTGGCAAGTGTCTGGGCAGCTTAGCCATGGGGCTGCCCTCTGGGACAGCAAACACAGACACAAGGCAGGATTCTCTCATTCTAGGGCCATTCATTGGTTTTTCACCTGTCACAGCTACAGACTAACAGGCCCCCCCCCCGCGAAGGGAGAGACTATGTGGTCCCCAGTCCTTTTGTTTGCTGTTGCCCAGATGCAGAAGGCCCAGATTGCTGGGCCTGACCCCGCAGGAGGGGGCTGGTTTGATGCTTCATCCCACAGCCCAGCAACGAGCCTCCAAACTCCCCCTGTGCTCTGGGAGGCAGGTTTGCTCTGTGAATTCTGTGGGGCAGGTGCCATCAGGCCTGGGCACTGGGATTATTTACCAGTTTCCCTAGCTGTGGGGCATTACTGAGCTTGCAGCTGTGATGGCTGAGTGGTTAAGGTGTTGGATTAGAAATACAAAAGGGTTTCCCTGCATAGGTTTGAATCCTGCTCACAGTGATACCTGGCTTTTGCCAACACCTGTTGTTAGGGCAACAAGCTACCCTACCCCTGGCACAGAAAAGACCCTCCTGACCCATCTGCAGGGACACCTGGGCTACATCTACGCTGGCGGATTATTGCGCAAGAACCGCCGTTCTTCCGGAAAGTATCCACACTGCCCGCCTGCTCTTGCTCAAGAAGATTTACAGTACGGCGTGGTAAGGGAGGACTTCTTGCGTAAGAGCTACGCTCATTTTTAACAGGTGTAAGCCCTCTTGTGCAGGAGCTCTTGCACAAGAGAGCAGTATGAATGCTTGGCAGGAATTTCTTGCTCAAGAAAACCTGATGGCTAAAATGGCCTTGGAGGGGTCTCAAGGCCTGTGCAGCTCAAGAAATGGGATTGGCAGCTGGTATCCACAATCTTTTTGTCAGTTTCAGGGCAATCTAAGGATCACTTGTGAAGCAGGCACTACAGTCTGCAACTCTACCAGCTGAGCTGCCAAAGGCTGCCTGAGTAACACTCATTTGTACTGGCCCATCTACAAATGTCAGGGCAAGTGCTCCCCCAGGTGGATGGCATTGCAGGCGAGGGGCAGAAGAACCCAGGAGCGCAGGGGTGCTTCCTATGCAGAAGGACCCCTGAGCTAGATCCATTCACATCACAGCAAAAGTAAAATAGCTGGGTTCTTCTCATGGGTCTTTTTTTGTTTCAAGGTCTCTAGGGGTACAGAAGGGGCAGACCCAAAAGAACCAAACCGGTTGAGTGCATCTTGGTCCAGCCTCTCACTTGTGCTGCTCACTCTCCCAGACTGTTCCTATGTCCAAGGCAATAGCTCCACACCCAATGGATGGGTTAGCAGAGGCCTGGGGGCAATAGGCAGAGCCTGGCAGCTGCTGGGACCGGACCTGAGGGCATCAGGGGAAGCAGCGAGAAACACAAACTCAGCCCCCTGCATCTCTAGCCAGGCTTGTGGGTTTCATGGCTCCAGCTTGTCTGAGCCAGCCAGATGAGAGACCGAGTGCCAGTGGGCATTAGACACCCAGCAGAAGGCACAAAAATCTCTTCTCACCACCTGAGAACAAGAAATCTAAAGCAGGAGGGTTTTGCAACAACCAGCCTAGGAAAATCCCACGGACACGTTGTGACATAGTGGGGGTACCTGTCTGGTTTCTACGCTGCTGGCTCTGGGGTAACCCCCACTGGCTGCCGTTGGTACCACGGCCCAGCAAAACAGGATGAGTCATTATGCAAAGGGATCTCTCAACCGGTTCGACCAGCTAACCCCCATAGAGAGGAATAAAGGAAGGTGAATGCTGCCCTGGCTGGGGGACAGGGCTGGAGGAGAGTGAGTTAGTTTCTGTCTGGGAGCATGGAGGAAGCAGCCTCAGCTACAGGCTGGGGGGTTTAGAAGCCAAGACCCCCGTCCCTATATCAAGGGGGGCTGAGGCATCCTAGGCCTGCCCTGTAGCCTGATGACATCTGTGCTTTGCTGTATCCTGAAGAAGCAATAAACCACCTCTATTCTACCGGCTGGTGGAGTCTGTTCGTGCCATTACGGGGGTGCAGGAGGCGGGGGACCCCAACGCGCCGTCACACACGTGAACTCAGGTTGCAAAGTTCAGAGCCCTGAGTGCAAGCACCATGGGACAAACAGCTGATGTTTTTGGTGGGCACTTGGGGCTCTCAGCTCTCAGGCTGCCTCTGCTCTCCCGGCTCCCTCCAGCTGCCCCATCCCAGCTGCTTGTTTATTTTTTGTTTTTACTTAAGTACCAGCTCTAGAAGAAGCCGTGTGACACTCTCCCCTCCCCCATCATGGCATGGACAGGTCGCCGCCCCCAACCAGACTCTGAACTGGCCCCCTGCATTTCCCCTGGCCCCATGGGGCTGGCAGGAAAGAGGCCTAGAGCCAGGGGAAGCAGGAGGCAGGGAGATCCCCAGTCTACACAGCTCCTTTTTGTGCAAAAGCCTCTTGTGCAAAAATGGACCCCAATTAATTATGCAAATGAGCATGGCAATATGCTAATCTGTGCTACATTTGCATGAGATTTTGCGGAGGAGAGATGCAGTATGGAGATAGCCTAGGTGGTAGAGAGCCATGAAGTAACATAGACTCAGGAAAAATCCCTGGGCTGCAATGCTTAGTTACACACAATAAGAATAATTCACCAGCTCAGACGTGATTTCTAAACCCCCAAACAAGGAAAATAATAAAACCTGATGGACTAGGGCAGTGGTCCCCAATGCGGTGCCCATGGGTGCCATGGCGCCCACTGGGCCATTTATGTGCACCCATGGAGCAATCGGGGCTGGCCCCGCCCCTGGGTGTGCAGCAGGTGCCAGCCCCAGGACCATGGGTGGCCCCTGCCCCGGGGTCGCAGCACAATCCAGTGCCAGCCCCAGGCCCACAATCCAGTGCTGGCCCTGAGCGCATGGCGCATGCTTGGCCCCGCCCCCAGGCACATGGCCCATGAGTGGCCCTGACCCTGGACACGTGGTACGTGAGCGGTCCGGCCCCCAGGCTCCCGGCAGCCCCAAAACGTTGGGGACCACTGGACTAGGGAGACTTTTCACTTCCCACACATTGCAAGAACTCCAATTCTCTGTAAGTCAAGACTGTGTGGTCTAATGGATAAGGAGTCTAACTTTGGATCAGAAAATTGAGGGGTTGAGTCCCTTCACAGTTGCATTTACCTTCCTTTGTCTGTGCTTGTGGATCCTGATGTTGCTGCCCTGGAAAGGTCCTATGTGACAATGTGGTTTTTCTATAACCCCATTGGAAGGCCAATAGCTATTCAGTAGGTCTAAACTAGGGGAGATATTGCAGGGCAGAGGGGTTACTGGCTTGTGAAAGCAGGGCTGGTGGTGCCAGGAGAGAGGCGGTGGCATGGCCTGGCCTGGGGGTCTGGGGAGAGAATCATCCAGTAGGGAGTGGGACTGATAAGAGTGTGCACAGATCCTGAATAAAAATGTAAAAGCCCTGTTGGGAGCAAGGAAACCACAGGTAAGAAGCACCTGATGCCCACATACCCTGCCTCTCCATGGCTGCAGGAGGTGCAGAGATTGCACCCTCAGGCTCGCTAGGTGCTGACAGCCCCAGGGAATCACAAGGGAGTGTGGTGCTGGCTCCCCTATCCCAGCAATTGCAGTGAGAGCCCTGCCTTGCTAGTGCCAGTCACAGCAACCTCTGTACCTACTCAAGGCTTGTTGTTTCCTTCTTCCCAACACTCTTCCCCAATCAGCCTTTTCCTGAACCAGCAGTTCTATGGGTGGCCAGGGGAGGCCTCTTCTGTGTCCCAGGAGGACACAGGAAAATGCAAGCACAAGCTGCACAAAAGCACCACTGGGAATTGAACCCAGAGGCTACGTCTACACTGGCATGATTTTCCGGAAATGCTTAAAATGGAACAGTTTTCCGTTATAAGTATTTCCGGAAAAAGCGTGTCTACATTGGCAGGATGCTTTTCCGGAAAAGCACTTTTTCTGGAAAAGTGTCCATGCCAATGTAGACGCACTTTTCCGCAAAAAAGCCCCGATCGTCATTTTCGCGATCAGGGCATTTTTGTGGAAAATGCTACTGTGCTGTTTACACTGGCCCTTTTCCAGAACAGTTTTCCGGAAAAAGGACTTTTGCCCGAACGGGAGCAGCATAGTATTTCCGGAAAAGCGGCTGATTTCTTACAGTAGATCGTCAGTGCTTTTCCGGAAATTCAAGGGGCCAGTGTAGACAGCTGGCAAGTTATTCCGGAAAAGCGGCTGATTTTCTGGAATAAGTGGCCAGTCTAGACACAGCCAGAATGTCTTTTTTACAAGGCAGGCGCTTTAGCCCTCCTCCAAAGCCTCTTTACCACGGTTCTTTATGTATCCAGACAACATTCCCCACTTCTCTCCTGCCTTCCAGCCCTGGCGGTGTCTGGCCCCCCGGGCACAGAAAGCTACAGCTCAGTGGGCAGGGGGCTTTGGCTTCCTTGCCCATGGGATGCTGTTGCAGGAAGGGCTGCTCAGCAGGGATGGGGTTCACCTGTTGAGGAAGGGAAGCGTATTTGGGGGCAGACTGGCTAACCTAGTGAGGAGGCTTTAAACTAGGTTTGATGGGGGCAGGTGCCCAAAGCCCACAGGTAAGTGAACAACATGGACACCAGGGAGATGGGCCAGAAATGGGAGAGAGCAGGGGCTGTAACAGCAGAGATAAAGGAGGGACGCGGCACCACGGAGAAGTAAACTCTAATCTGTGTCTTAGACTCTGGTATAGACACAGGGGAAGGATGGTTACAGACACCTCCCCAGGCAGAAGAGGTGCATGAGGCTTTTTAAACAATTAACAAAATCATCCAAAGCGCAGCTGGTTTCACACACACGCAGCCTCACCCACAGCTGGGAGGCAGTTTGCAGGGAGCTGAAAAGAAACAGAAGAGGGGAAACTGGAGCCTGGCAGAACCAAGTCTTGGGATTCTTCTGTGTCCAGATGTGCTAAGCAGCTGGCAGCCAAGCTCCCAAGTGCTGGTCTGTTCCTGCCCTCCCCAGGCTGGCAAAACCCCTCCGCTGGGTGTTACAGGCCGGACTTTGCCTGCCTGACTTTTAGTCAGGGAACTGCTCCCTGTGAGGCAAATGGGACATACCCTGCACTGTGGAAACCAGCCCGTTGCCTTAGAGAAGAGAGAAGGAGCCCCTAGAAGCACTTAGCCCCTGGCTGGCTCTGCCTGTGGAAAAGAGGAAGCAACAAACATCTATCAGGGGAGAACATAGGTATCAATCCCACTGTCTCTCGCATGCAAAGCAAGTGCTCTCCCACTTGAGCTCATTCCCCTGCTTGTAAGTAGTCTTCTTGCCCCACCCACCATGTTCCAGAGCCCACAACGCCCCTTCTGATAAACCCTCATATAAAACTCAGCAAATATCCAGAGAAGTTGCGGTTTCCGCAGTTCCCTTTACAAGACTCTGCACAGCTCAGTTCCAATCAGCCGGTCTTCCCTAGAGCCCGGAACATCGACCGCGGCAGCGTCGCTCTTATGCCCAGTGTAGACACGGCCTTAGAGTGTCACAAACCAGCCCCGGGCACATTCCTGGTTAGGACCAGTCACAGTCTGGGCTCAGTGGGGGTCCGTCCTACCTGAGACGTGTGTGACACAAAAGCCTCCTGTTCCCTGCCCAGTTCCCAACACTGGCTGCAGACCCAGCAATATTTGGTGCCTTGGCTGCTGTCCCTGCTGGCAGGGAGCTGTCCCGCACCTGAAGTTCATCCACCTCCCAGAGAGGCAGTAGCTCTGTGAGGGGGAGAAGCCGGGGCATTTCCCTGCATGCGTAAAAACCATCACTGCCAGCCTGGGCTGGGCCAGTGCGCTGGCATCCCTCATGTCTGGAGCATAAGGGGTCAGAGTCCCCCCCAGCAGGAGCTATAGGGAATGGGGTACCTCTACTTCTCCCCAACAGGAAATACTGGACCAGGGGTCCCTCCACCCCTCCCCAGGAGGAGCTATGGGGCATGGGGACCCTCGACCCCCCAGCAGAAGCCAATGGGTGCCATGGGGACTCACACACAAACAGGGGCACACGCCCTCAATATTGGTGCCCAGGATAAAACTCACTCTGCTCCTGGAACGGGAAAAGTGACAGCAGTGAGGCCCCTCCCTGGCAGCACCGTGTCAGATGGTTTCTTCTCGGCCTGGTGCCTCCTAAATGCTGGGAGCAGCTGCCTGGTCCGAGGGGCTGCAGTTCCCTGGAGAGAGGGGCTGGGGCCGGCGGCTGCAGGAAAATCCTTCTGCTGTGTCTGCGGCTGAGTGGCACAAAGGAAGATACAAGATCCCTGGGGGGGTCTTTGCTGGATGAATGTGCCTGAGGAAAGACACTGGAAGTTCAACAGACACACATATGGGGCATGAGGGACAGTATGAGTCACAAACACACGGCAGGGGGCACAGCTCAGCCAGGGACCTTATCCACTCACAGAGCTTCACAGCTTCTCCACGCCCCAAACCCCACCAGGCAAACTGCCCCATTGGCCTTGCCCACACCATGCTCAGGGCCTGGAGATTTTCTGTCAATTTTCCAGACCAAATAACTAGCCCCCCCCCCCCCCCTGCTCTGGAGTCTCTGCCTCTCATGGGCCTTCTCATCCTCAGGCTCCGCTTTGTCTCCAGACAGACTCTGCTCTGCTACAGCCACCTCCCTCTGGCTCTCACTCCTGGCCCTTCTAGAGCAAAATGTGCCCCTTCAGTCTGACTTTGGATACCTAGGGTTTTAGCAATCAGATCTACCCCTAACATCAGTGTTTACTAGGGAGGGGTCTGAACAGTTTCTGTAGAGAGAGAGAGACACAGCCACTGTGGAGCATCCTCTCAGAGTACAAAGTTTTATGTCAGTTAGAGCAAATTGTCACCCCACATGGGAGTTGAACCCACAACCCCAGGATTAGGAGACCAGTGCTTTGCCCAGGTTACTTGGGGGGGGGGGGGGCTTTAACCCCTTCTGGGTTGTCTCCTTCAACAACCAAACTGAACCAATGGATCTTGTGCCGACCTGACACTGCGCTCGGCTAGTGCTGTGTGCGCCACAGAGCTTCCTGTAGCACTGCCCACATGGGAGAGGGGAGAGGCAGTTTGAGTCATCCAGCTCTGCCCCTTCTGAGGGGTTTGTGAAAATGGCAGGTGCTGTCTTGGCAGTGAGGGAGAGGTGGGAAAGAGGCCCTGACTGAACCTCTTGGGTCACAGCTGCTGTAACAATGACGTAAGCTGAATGAGTAGGCAGTGGTCATGTTAAAACTGACACTGGCTTCCCTGACTAGGAATTGAACCCAGGCGGCAGTAGTGAAAATGCTAAACCCTAGCCACTAGACCATCAGGGATAGAGCAACAGGTATTTTTCCTTACCTACAAAAGCGGCAAGGAGTCCTGTGGCACCTTGTAGACTAACTGAAGTGTTGGAGCATAAGCTTTCGTGGGCAAAGACACACTTCGTCAGATGCATGTAGTGGAAATTTCCAGAGGCAGGAATAAATATGCAGGCCAGGATCAGGCTGGAGATGACGAGGTGGATCCAATCAAGGAGGATGAAGCCCACTTCTAGTAGTGGCTCATATCCTCACACTCCATGGTGTAAGGGGCAGCGCTCAGGCCCCTGAATCCTGCAATCTGTGTTCAAATCTCAGTGGGACCTGCTGGGGCTCAGCTGGTTGTTACAAGGTTCAGGTGCTTCAGCTTCCATGCCCTGAGGTTTAATAGAGAGATTTTTGTTCCTCTTGTTGGGTGTTTGAGGCCCCCCTGGAGCTCCATCTCCAGACTGAGCAGGCGGGTGGGAAGGGCCTGATGCCTTCACAGCTGCAGGGCAGGTCACCCACCTGGCCTCTGAGCTCAGCCTGTGCTGGAGGCAGCCAGAAACTGAGAGCGGGTCAGAGGGGAGATTGGGGGAAGGGTCACGCACCTTGGCACAAAGTCTAAGGGCCCCTGCACAAAGTGCATTGTGGGAATAAGAGTTGGGGCAGCAGGAAAGGGGCCAGCACCGGGGCACAGGCAGGAGAAGATGGGAGTGAATCCTGCTACCTCTGCCATGGCCTGGCCCAGGAGGGCTGGGGTCTAGCAGCTTTTCACCCCAGCTTTGTGGGAGGCCAAGTAGGAAGGGGCCTCTGGAGGCTCATAGCCCCCTGGTCTGCTGTGTCTGTGGAAAGGGGGGAGAGGACACACACTTGTCACTGGGGAACAGGGCGCCTGGATCCCACTTGTTCCTGGAGAAAATGAAACAGGCTGAGCATTTTGCAGAGAACAGGCCAGAGCCCTTCTCCTGTCCCTGGAGAGATGGAAATGGGGCCGTTCCTTGTGGGGAAAGAAGTGGGTGTGTTGGGAGTGGGGTTCAAGTTCAAACCTCTCCACAGACCAGAACCCCACATTAGGGGCAAGAAAGAGCCTTAAGGAGGGCAGTGAACACTTGGCTCCTGTTACCCTATGATGAAACTCTTAATCTCAAGGTCATGAATTCAAGCTCTCTAGTGGGTGATGCCCTTTAACTCACATTCTCAACCTACAAGCAATTCCCTCTCAGCTTTCACAAGGGTTTTAGAAAGAAAAAGTCTAATCCTGGGGTCCAGCTTTAGTAGAGCCAAAGAGAGAACCAACTGCAATTTCCATCTTCTGAGGAGAAGGGAAGAGGATTTTCTTCTCCTCAGTTCTGTCCACATCAGCCCAGGGAGGAGAAAAAATAACCCTCCCCCCGCTGATTGTCCCCCATCAGCTTCTGTAGCTTCACCTCCTTCCACAGCAGCTCCAGCTTTGAGCTACAAATCTCAAGGGGCTGGTGAGGAAATGAGGAGCTGGCAGCTCGGGTTAGTGGCTTCCATGAGCACAAGAGGTGGAGTGTTCACAAGGTGCATCCCCCTCCCCCACAGAGCAGGGTGTTAGAAAGAGCTAGGAACAGAACAGTCCAACAAGTTCCACCAACACCAAAGTGTGTTTCTGTGGTGTACATTTGCCTAACATGCAAAAGATCCCTGGTTCAAAGCCAGGCAGAAACTCATTATCTGCTTTTACTGCTGCTCTACTGGGTGCCCTGTTAAGCACAGCTGCTGCGGATGTGTGTGTGCCTGGGATGAGTCCAATTCCCATGTAAGAGAGAAGGGTGGCATCACCTGAGACTGCTCCTGGGTGCCAGCCTGGGGAAGGGAAATGAATCAGGCCAGGCACCTGCTGGTGTCTTGGGGCTTGGTCTCCCCTGTGCTGGGAGGCTGGTGCATTGGGCTTGCTCTGTCTGCTGCCTCCCTTGTGTGAGTTGCCCAGTGTACACAACACAAATGTCGGAAAAGCCTCTTCTGAAAATGCTACACAAGCTGGCTAAGTCTAGACTGGCATGATTTTCCAGAAATGCTTTTAACGGAAAAGTTTTCCGTTAAAAGCATTTTCAGAAAAGCGCGTCTAGATTGGCAGGACGCTTCTCCTCAAAAGCACGTTTTGCGGAAAAGCGTCCATGGCCAATCTGGACGCGCTTTTCTGCAAAAAACCCCCGATCGCCGTTTTCGCGATCAGGGCTTTTTTGTGGAAAACAAATCTCTGCTGTCTACACTGGCCCTTTTGCGCAAAAGTTTTTTGGAAAAAGACTTTTGCCCGAACGGGAGCAACATAGTATTTCCACAAAAACACTGACAATCTTACATGAGATCGTCAGTGCTTTTGCAGAAATTCAAGCAGCCAATGTAGACAGCTGGCAAGTTTTTCCGGAAAAGCAAATGCTTTTCCGGAAAACGTGGCCAGTCTAGACACACCTATTGAGTTTCAAAATTTGCGTAACTTTTTCCCGAAGAGCAGTGCAGTGTAGACATAGCCTGAGTGTTGCTCAGCACTAGTAGGAGACAGGGAGGGACAAAAGGGTCTAACGGCACCTGCAGCCTTTCAGAACAACACACAGCCCCTCCGGACACCCTCACTGGCAGCTGCTGGGAAGTGTCTGGACTCAAGCCCACCCCAGTGTCAGCCTAAGGATCGCCTGGTCTGTAAGAGCTGCAGCCTGGAAATGAGAAAGCCGCTAAAGTGACTTTGGTGAAACTTAAACCCACAACCTCTGAATGTCAAGCTGGGCTCACACTAATCCCGGCAGCTTAGAAACCCAACTGGCTTTCAATTGTGCCTGATGGGCTGCTGAGCTTGGTATCTCCACTCTCTGCTTTGCAGCATGGCAATTGCTGGAGGAAAAGAAAGGGGAGCCAGGTCTGTCTCTTTTGGGACACCAGGTAGAAAGAGGGAGGGGACCACTGAACCCCTGACAGTAAAGGTAAGGGATGAGAACTGAGCTGCAGTTGGAGAATGTGAGCAGTGATCCCACTGCCTCTTGCATCCTAAGCAAGTGCTCTACCACTTGAGCTAATCCCCTTGCCTACAAATGCCTCACCTACCTTGTTCCAGAGCCCACAACGTCCCTGTGGCTGCCCGAGGCTCTGTTCTAAAAAAGCCACTTGTGAGACTGACGCCCATGGGCCGGCTATCTCAGAGGTTCAGAACGTGGTGCTCATATCACACAGACGCGTCTTAAGAGCCAGCCCCTTGTTTCAAGCCGTAATGTGCTTGCTATTCCGACATCCCTGAAAACCTCATGGCAGGAGGAGTGAGGGGCGTTTTGGAATTGTGATTTATTTTTTGAAAAAAGTGCTGTGTAGGCAGCACCAAATTACAAAATTAGCCCTCTTGCGCAGGAACTTGTCCACAAGGAGGCAGTGTGGACAGGCAACAGGGGTTTCTTGCCCAAGAAATCCCTATGGCTAAAATGGCCATCAGAGCTTTCTTGGCAGGAGAGTGTCTACACTGCCATGGGCACTCTTGCAGAAAAGCACTTTTCTTGTGCAAAAGCACATGTTGTGCAAGACCTGTGCACAAGAACTGTTGCACAAAGCAGTTCTTGTGCAAGACTCCTGCAGGGTAGATGTAGCCTGGGGGTGTTTGGGTTTGTTTGCAAAAGGTCTGGAGGCCACATAGTCGCTCCCTTCAGAGGGGGGCCCTGTTAGTCTGTAGCTGTGACAGATTAAAAACCAACAAATGGTCCTAGAACCAGAGAACCCTGCCTTGTGTCTGGCGCAGACCACCTTGGTGCTGCTCAGAGACTTGGAATCCTATGGCACCTTACAGACTAACTGAAATGTAGGAGCGTAAGCTTTCATGGGCAAAGACCCACTTCATCACATGCATCTGATGAAGCAGGTCTTTGCCCACGAAAGCTTATGCTCCAACACTTCAGTTAGTCTATAAGGTGCCACAGGACTCCTCGCTGCTTTTGCAGATTCAGACTAACACAGCTACACCTCTGATACTCAGAGACTTGCAGCTCCTGGGAGCAGCCCTGTGTCTTTTCCCTTATCCTGGGCCCCTTTGGCCACTTTCAAGGGGTGGCCTGTTCTGTAAAGACTGCCCTGGAAATCAGAGAGCAGCTCAAAGACTTGAACCTACAAGCTTTGGACAACTGGGCTGGCTCACAGAGAGCACCAAAGCTTAGACATGCAACTGACTTTCCATTGCACCACAGAGCCCTGGGGGTACCCCGTCCCACATCTCCTCTCTTTGCTCTGCAGCGTGGCCATTGCTGGGGTAGGAGGGAGGGCAGAGCTGGGCTAGCGCCTGGGTTGGCTGGGCCAAGTCAATGCGGGTTTTGTTTTTCCATTTCTCCCCTGTGTTCAGCTCCCAGCTGATTTCTCGGTGGGTCTGCATCTGCCCAGCTGAGAAACAGTTCCCACCCCTGAGCTGGACCCCAGAGCTGCAGGGAAGCCAGGAGCGCAGAGTGTCAGCCGCCAGCCCAGAGTCCCAGGTGCCCTGAGAGCAGCCTCCCTGCAGGTCCTATGGTGTGTGCTTTGTGGCCAGCATCACAAGCTGCCTGACAACCAGGGCTAATCCCCCGATGGGGTCTCTGCCCATGGCCACAAGAGGGCTCCTTTGGGGGGTGGAGCAGCACAACCTACCCCCTGGGGGGCCGAGGCTGGCGTGAGAGAGTTGCGGTAAAACAGCATCTGTAAGAAAGCTACGTGTGTGGGTGCAGGCTGGGAGGCTCAGCGCAGTGTGTGGGGCTGATGGAGGAGGGCAGGGGACCGGGGACGCAGAACCAGGGGGTGGTGTGTGGATACGTGTCTGTTTTGGGCGGGTTCCTCACTCCCGCGTCCCAAACACATAATGTGGCACAAAGACCAGCAACGGTCCCTGCACAAAGTGTGTCCCAGGGATAAGCGTTAGCCCCGGGAACAAGCATCACCCTGAAGAGGAGATACCCCAGGTTTAGAGCCAACAAGCCCAGGAGTTGCCCGCTCAGGATCCCCAGGCACACTGCACAGACTCCCTGGCACAGGACAATCCCAAACCTCAGTTCTGCAGGCCAGCGGTTCCCCTCTTCCGCTTCTTGTCAGCTTCCTGCAAAACACCTCACAAGGGTGAGTGGGGATAAACCCAGCTGTGCTGTAGAGCGGCTGTTAGGTGGGGAAAGAGAGGGGTCCCCTTGGCCTCCCTGAGTAACTCACACATGTACAAAACTGCACTTGAAGACACCAACGCAAGTGTCAGGATAGCTGAGTGGTCTAAGGCACCAGATGCAAAGTCCTGACTTTCCCTCAGTTGGGTGTTCTGGTCTCTGAATAGAGTCATGGGTTCAAATCCCACTCCTGACATGTCTGCTTCTTGATAACTAAAGAAGTGACCTTATCTCCCCTGCTATTGTAGAAGCATTTTTCTTAGGCTGCAACTACGCAGCAGCGTTCCTTGGGAATAACGGCCATTACACTGCAATAACAATGGGAGCGTCTACACAGCAATTCCATTATTCCGACTTCTGTAACGCTCCATCCAGACCAGTGGTCTGAGGAGCCAGGAAGTTTCCAGGCTGCAGACAGACAAGCCCACAGGCAAAGACAAAGCAAAGTGCCAGCCACTTCCTGCTCAGCCCAGCGGGGTCTCTGTGTGGCCCCCAAACCTTTTGTTTGCCGTTCCCCAGGTGCAGAGGCCCAGATTCAGCAACACTCACAGGCCCCACAGGAGGGGGCTGGTTTGATGCTTCACTCCATAGCCCAGCAACGAGCCCCCAAACTCCCCCTGTGCTCTGAGAGCCCCGTTTGCTGTGTGAATTCTGTGGGGCAGGTTATGTCAGGCCTGGGCACAAGCAGGGTTCAGAACCAACCCACAAGTAAGTCCCCGCTTAAGAGGATTGAGCAATTTCGTTTGCCAGCAATGCAAATCCAGCCATGTAAGTGTCCCATTCACATGCCCAAACTTTCTCCGTACCCCACTCACAGTTGCTGCCCTTGCTCAGGGCAGATAAGAGCTCACAGGTGGTTTTCAGAGCTCACCTCCCACTCTTGGGAGGCATCTCACCCACTCTGTTGGCCACTTGCCACTGCTCCTACCAGCCGCCCATCAGCCACTCCCTCCAGCCACCCCATCCATGCTGCTGTGGGTGCCAGTGTCTCACCACACGATAAAATCAGACCAGAGACAGACACTGTTAGTAAACGCTTCTCTTGGAAATGCTCCTTCGAATGCTGGGCCTTCCTCCCCAGCCCACCAGAGCCGTGTGCCACTGTCATACGCCTGCTCCATGGACATCTTCCCATTGCAGAAAGTGCTCCGAGCCAGACTGTGACTAGCTAGCCCGTCTCTGGGCACCCAGGGGCTACGTCTACACTGCAGGCTTCTTACGCAAAACTTGAGGAGCATCTATAATAAACATGCATTCTTGCGCAAGTAAATTTATGGCAAAATGTAGGAAAGGAGAGCTTCTTCTGCAAGAGTTATTCCTCTCTTCATGAGGAATAAGCTCTTGCACAAGAAGGCAATGTGGATGGGCAACAGGGGTTTCTTGCACAAGAGAGCGTTCACACTGCCATGGAGGTTCTTGTGCAAAAGCACATGGCAGTGTGGACATGCTGTTGCACCTAACAGTTCTTGTGTAAGAAGCCTGCAGGGTAGATGTAGCCAGGGGGTGTTTGGGTTTGTTACCAGCACTGAGCTTTGTATAACAGCCCTGGGAACATTGTGAAAAGCCAAAACCTTCCAGCCCTGGGTGTCCCTGGCCAGCCAGAAAGTGGCACAAAGGTTCCTTGAAGTGCTGACTTTGGGTGGCTTGAAGCAATTTTTTAGGGTTCAGATGAGGTGGCTGAGTGGTTAAGGCGATGGACTGCTAATCCATTTTACTCTGCACGCATGGGTTCAAATCCCATCCTCATTGGTGTTTGCAGCCCTTCCTCTTGATTCTCCCAGATCTCTCTTCAGTTCAGTATCAGCCCTGCCTGCCCCAGGCCCTCCCACTGCAGCCTGGGGAAAGGGGAAATCTCCACAGAGACACTCCCAGATGGGACCCTCAGTCCCTTCTGCCCTCAAGGGGAAACCTCACAAAGGAGATTCCAGGCAGCCAGGCCATAGGGCACTCTGAGATTGCCCCTGTCCCACCGGGCTGTCACCATGGACCCTCTGTGAGGTCACTGCCTCCCAGCCAATGAGCTAAGGTGCTGCAAAAGGCCCTTGTGATGTCACTGCTGCCTTGCAGGGCTCATGTTCTGCCCTTGGCCAGCCCCTTGGCATGTGTGAGCTGATCCCCTGTCGTCCCCCCCACTCACTCAGGGCTGGTTCTGGGGCTCACACAGGGAACATCCAGAGGCTGCTCAGGGCCACATGTGGGAGAGGGTGTGTGTGTTCCTCTGTCTCAGCTTTTCCCTTTCTCCTACCCCAAGGTCACTTTTTAAATGTCAGGGCAAGCCAGGATCTATCCCGTCCTTCCCCAAGACCTCACCTCTTTGCTGAACCCCGGCCCTCCCCAAACCTTTCCATGGACTATGAGTTGCTAATGGACACTCGCTACTAACGACATAATTACAGCTGGGGAGAAGAGTTAAATGTAAATTATTAAATAGATTAAGTATTTGAACTGTCTCATGTTAGTTGATCAGACTTCATGTTAAATAAAGGAAAACATTACGGCCAGCACAAAAAGGTTTCAATGTTGCTTTATTTATGGCAGGGGTGAGGAACTTTTTGTGGGTCAGGTGCCACCGACCCACAGAAAAATTGGGGGCTGCAAAAGTGAGAAACAAAAAAACTCTTCCAAAGGCCCCCAGCCCTCTCTGATGTGGCCCCCAACTAAGACACCTTCCTCCTCTGGCGTTCCAGCCCCCATGGCGTGAGGGGAAGGGACAGGGAGGACTGAGGTTCAGATTTACTTTTCCGGGGCTGCAGAACTAGTGGATTTTGTGGACCCACTTAGTTTCTGGGTTGGGGACAGCTCTGAGGGGTTCAGTGTGCGGGATGGGGCTGCCAGCAACTGGGATGCAGGACGGGGGTAGGAGGGCAGGATCTGGAAGGGAGTTTGGCAGCAGGAGAGGGTGTGGGGTGGGGGTGTGAGGAGGAGTATGGGCGTGGGAGGGGGTTGGGGCAGTAACTCGGGAGGCTGAGGCTGGAGACCCAGCACAAGCTCCCAGCTGCATGGGAGCAAGGGGTAGAGCTGGGAAATTGACTTGTTTGCCGCTTGTGGGTTACTTACCCCTCATCTCAGATGTTTGTTAGTAACTGGCAGGTGCCACAGGGCTCAGGTCCGAACAGGAGCACACGACCTCATTATTGGTGCACAAGACAAAACTCACTCACCTCATGGATGGAAACTCTTAGAGGGAGCAGTAATTGGGAGTGCCTCAGGGGTTGTGAAGCTTGCTGCCTTGGTTAGGGGTGTGGCCAAAACACCGGCCTTGCTGTGAGCAGGATTTAAAGTTGCGCAGGAAAACCCTATTGGATTGTTAGTTCAACGCCTTAACCACTGGCCATCACAGCTAAGAGCAGTAACACCCCAGGGCCAGGGAAACTGGTAACTAATCCCAGTGCCCAGGCCTGACGGCACCTGCCCCACAGAATTCACACAGCAAACCTGGCTCCCCGAGCACAGGGGGTGTTGGGGGGCTCATTGCTGGGCCGTGGGGTGAAGCATCAAACCAGTCCCCTCCTGTGGGGCTGTGAGTGTTGCTGTCCCTGCTGTACAGACAGGGCCATAGAGCCAGGGAGAGATTCACTGAACAGGCCAAGGTCACTCAGTGAGTTAGAGCCAAGATCTGCTCCCAGCTCCCTGCCCCACCCACCAACGTGCTGACTCCCTCGCTGCCAGGGGGCTGTTTGCATTGGCCTCTTCTCTCTGGAACCAGGGTTAAGCCACGGCTGAGTCTCTGGGCAGGGGGCTGGGTATAGGGGGGTCTGAGTGGGGGGGGGGGTGTTCCTCTGGCTCAGCTTCTAATTAAATAATTTATTTATTTATTATAATTAATATTTTAATTAATGGAGATTGCCTATCTCCAAGATCTGGAAGGGACCTTGAAAGGTCATCGAGTCCAGTCCCCTGCCTTCACAGCAGGACCAAGTACCATCCCTTTCTTCTCCCCCAGCAAATGCCCTGTTGCCAAGCAGAGAGAGGAAATGGAGGGGGCGGGGGAAGATTTGTAAAGGACGGGGCTCTGTGATGCAATGGACAATGTGTTGGCCTTCAAAGCTGTGGTGCGCAGTGTGAGCCAGGCCAGTTAGTCAAATGTTGTGGGTTCAAATCCCACGAGGGTCACTTCAGCTGATTGCTAGGGCAGCTTTTACAGAGCAGGCTGAACCTGCCCCTGTTGCATGTTGGGAGTGACAGGGAGCTTGTGACCCCAGGACTTCTGTGTGAGACTCTCCTGGGGGAGTCTCAGCTCCCAACAGATAGCCCCTGGGTACCACACGCTGGCCACTGAGTCCTGCTCCATGTCGTCCCAGTGCTCTGGGTGCAAGAGATGTGTCTGGGACTCCTGGTGGGAGTGTGGACCCAACCCTGCCTGGTAGGGGAGAGGACAAACACAGGGCTGGTTGACAGGGGCTCTGACACTCCAGCAGTGGGGCCGTCCAGCCCTTCAGCCAGATTCAGACCAGGCCGGTTGGAGCCACTCACCGAGGGGGATTCTGCACTTGGGAGCCAGGGTCACATTGCAGAGCTCCCCCAGGGCGGTCACACAGCACTGCCAGTGAGGCTCCCTGCTGAGGCTGCAGCTGTGTGTGGGAGACAAGCCCCTGGCTTTGGGAGGGAGACAAGATGTCCAGGGGTTGAGTTGAGTTTTGCCCATGGCTAGTGTGGGGTGACCCACACTTTGGGGGCAGCTGTAGGTCCCTGGTTCAATCCCAGGCTTTGGCAGGTGCCAAGTGAAGCAGGAACCTCCCTGTTCTTACTCTCGTGTTTGAGCCTTATCTTGCCCTGCTTGGCATTGACAAATCAAGATCGTCTCATTAGCCCTGTCCCTGACTTCCTCCTGTGAGTTACTGCCTCCTTGACTAGTGCCCACCCAGTGCTGGCCCTAGATATGGAACAGGGCTGTGGGCTGATGGGGATGTGTTTGGATAATCTCATGTGACCTTACCAGCTAAGCAGGAGGGACATGGCAAGGTTTCTCCTTCCTCTACTGGAGAGGGAGCCAGCTCATTCCCATGAGCCCACATACAGATGGGGTAGGGGCTGGAGAGGTGACTCAGCTGAATGGAAAAAGCCAGGAGAGGAGATTTGCATAATCATGTCTGGCTGCTATTTTGAAATATGCTATTTTGAACTAACAGGTGCTGTCTAGACACAGTTCTTTGGAAAGAAAACCCTTCTTTCAAAATCACCCTTACTCCTTTTGAAATGAGGTTTAAGGGTTAGTTCTGACGAAGGGTTTTCTCCCACAATAAGTGTATCTCAACAGCGTTTTGTATTGCAAAATAAAGTATTTCGAAATAGCACCAGTCTTCGAATATGCAAATGAAGTGCAGGATATTTAAATCCCAGCTTCATTTCCAATGTTGAGTGTCTACATTTGCATCCCTTGCAGAGTCGCTGGGCGGTGACAACCCAAGGGAATGACAAGGGCGTGTGGTGCTGGCTTTTCCATCCCAGCAATTTAAGTCAGAGCCCTGCCTTGCCAGTGCCAGTCACAGCAGCCTCTACACCCGCTCCAGGCTTGTGGTTTCCTTCTTCCCAATGCACCTCCCCCATCAGCCTTTTCCTGAGCCAGCACTTTCATGGGTGGCCATAGGAGGCCACTTCTATATCCCAGAAGCACACAGGAAAACATGAGCAAAGGCTACAAGAAGGCACCACTGGGGGTGTGTCTAGACTACAGAGTTTTGTCGACAAAACTATACCTGCGTCTACACTACCGCTGAGTTCTGTCGACATAATGTCAACAGAACTCAGCAGTTTTGTCGACGCTGGTAAACCTCATTTTACGAGGCATAATGCCTTCTGTCGACAGAAGGTGTTATTGCATCTAGGGTTGTGTCTAGACTACAGGGTTTTGTCGACAAAGCAGCTTGCTTTGTTGACAGAACTGGATGTAGTCTAGATGCTCTTTGTCGACAGAAGCTTTGTTGACAAAAGCCTGTAGGCTAGATGTACCCTGGGATTTGAACCCAGGTTCTCCTACTTACAAGGCAGGTGCTTTAACCAGCTAAGCCATGGCACCCTTCTTGGCTATAACCCCACTGTAGAGCTTTTCCAGGATACCTTTTGTATCTGTGGAAAACTCTGCCGCGGTCATGGAATGGGTCGACTCTTTTAGATCAGTTTGCAAAAAAGTGGGCATGTTCTTTCGGAAGGCCGGTATTCCTCATTGTATTAGGAATAAGGCTCTTCCCAAAGAGAAGGTTTTCCCCACATTTGGGCCCGTGTAGATGGGCCAAATGTCAGAAAAGCCTTTTCTGAAAAAAGAAAAGTGTCTCCAAAAGTGTTCCAATTTATGGTCCCAGACAACGCCTTTGAATTCCCTCCAGCCTTGGACGGGTCTCAAGGCCTGTGCAGCCAGGAAGTGTGATTGACAGCTCATACCCACAAACTTTTTGTCAATTGCAGAGCAACCTAAGGATTACTTGCCAAGCATGCACTATAGGCCAAGGTCAGGCTGGAGCCAGGGGAAGCAGGAGGCAGGAAGAGCTCCAGTCTGCACAGCTCCTCTTTGCGCAAAAGCTGCAATCCTTAGTTAAACACAATAAGAATAATCCACCAGCTCAGACGTGATTTCTAAACCACCAAACAAGGAAAATAATAAAACCTGATGGACTAGGTAGTCCCCATGGGCTTCGCCCGCACCATGCTCAGGGCCATCTTCTTCTGTCTGTATCTCACTCTTGGGCCTTCCAGAGCAAAATATGCCCCAATATTCTAACTTTGGTTTCCTGGGCTTTTAGCAATCAGACCTGCACCTAACACCAGCATTTGCTAGTGAGAGGTCTGAACAGCTTCTGTAGAGAGGGAGAGTGACAGCCACTGTGGAGCATCTTTGCCAACTGTCTCAGGAAGCAGAGGAATGTAAGATGTCACCCCAGGTGGGAGAGTGCCAGAGACAGAAATTCACCTTCTAAATGTTCCTTCTTCAACTTTTAACTTTTAGCGCCTGATTAAGCCCCTTTGAAGAAGCCAGATACACAGGAAAGGCTGATCACACCCCTCTGAGAATCAGCTTTCCATGGGCATCAGTAGCTGGCTCCGAGTCATGGGCCTTGACGTCTCGTCTTCCTCCCGAAACCAGGGAAGTGTCTCCCCCCGCTGCAGCCTCCTGAGGCTCTATGGCCATGTCATAGCAGGGACAGCAACACTCACAGCTCCACAGGGGGGCCCCTGGCCTAGCAATGTGGTCTCCTGAGCAGCCTCTGATGTTCCCTGCTTGAGCCCCAGAACCAGCCCTGAGTGAGGGGGCAGAGGGGGAGCAGCTCACACATGCCAAGGGGCTGGCCAGGGGCAGGACATGAGCCTGCAAGGCAGCAGTGACATCACAAGGAACTTTTGCAGCACCTCAGCTTATTGGCTGGGAGGCAGTGACCTCACAGAGGGACCAATGCAACAGCCAGGTGGGACAGGCAGCAGGGCTGGGGCATCTCAGAGACCCCCATGGCCTGGCTGCACAGAATCTCCTTTGTGAGTTTTCCCCTTCAGGGCAGAAGAGATTGAGGGTCCCAGCTGGGAGTGTCTCTGTGGAGATTTCCCCTTTCCCCAGGCTGCAGTGGGAGGGGCTGGCAGTGAACCTCTGGGCAAGGCAAGAGAGAAGGCTGCAAACACCCAGTGAGGATGGGATTTGAACCCATGCGTGCAGAGCACAATGGCTTAGCAGTCCATCAGTTTAACCACACAGCCACCTCATCTGAGCTGCTAGGTATTGTTTCAAATCACCTGAAGTCAGCACTTCAGGGAACCTTTCTGCCACTTGCTGACTGGCCAGGGACATCCAGGGTGGGAAGGTTTTGGTTTTTCACAATGTTCCCTGGGCTGTTGTACAAAGCTCAGTGCTGGTAACAAACCCAAACACCCCCTGGCTACATCTACCCTGCAGACTTCTTGTGCAACAACTGTTTTGTCCAAGAGTTCTTGTGCAAAACGTCTTGTGCAACAATGTGTTCACACTGCCATGTGCTGTTGCACAAGAAAAGTGCTTTTCTTCAAGAGCGCCCGTGGCAGTGTGGACGCTCTCCTGTGCAGGATAGCTCTGTCAGGCATTTTAGATATACGGCTTTCTTGAGCAAGAAACCCCTGTTGCCCGTCCACACTGCCTCCTTGTGGACGAGTTCTTGCACGAGAGGGTTTATTCCTCATGGGGAGAGGAAAAACTTTTGTGCAAGAAGCCCTGTTGTCTGATGCTGTACTATAAATTTACTTGTGCAAGAACGTGCCTGCAGTGTAGACGCTCTGCAAGTTTTTACACAAGAACAGTTGCTCTTGCGCAAAAAGCCTGCAGTGTAGACGTAGCCCTACAGTGTAGACACAGTCTGAGGGAGACAAGGAAAGTAAGTGGCCAGAGCCTCCCCCCAGCAGGCTGGCCCTCAACAGGACGGGCACGTCTACACAGCACCCTCACCTCGAAGTGAGCTGTGCAGTGTGAGCGGCTGCCCGGGACCCCAGGGGAAGGTCTGTGGGGAGTTTCCAAGGCAACAACAGCTACAAAGTTTCAAAATCTACACTCATATGACTGTGATTTATTCCTCCACTAGCAAGTGTCTCTGAAGAGATGAAGAAATGCAGGGAGCCTGGTCACATTCTCCTGCCTGAGACTCAGTCCTGGCTGAAGCCTGGCTAGAGAGAGAAGAGGCCAATGCAAACAGCCCCATGGCAGTGAGGGAGGCAGTACGTGGGTGGGTGGAGCAGGGAGCTGCGGGCAGAGCTGGGCTCTAACTCACTGAGTGACCTTGGCCTGTTCAGTGAATCACATCTAACTCACTTGGGGTGAGTCCCATAGTTCAAAATAATCAATGCGCCTATTTTGAAATAGCTTATTTTGTAATTTGGTGCTGGCTACACAGCACTTATTTCCAAATAAATCGCTATTCCAAAACATCCCTCCCTCCTCCTGCCATGGAGGGACATAGGAATAGTGAGCCCATTATAGCTTGAAATAAGGGACTTGGTCCTAATACCAGTGTGATATGAGCACCATGTCCCCTAAACCTCTGAGCAAGTCAGCCCACGGGTGTCAGTCTCACAAGCGGCCCTTTCAGAAAGGAGCTTTGGGCAGCCACAGGGATGTTGTGGGCTCTGGAACAAGGTGGGTGAGGCAGCAGAGGCTTTCGCAGGCAGGGGAATTAACTCAAGTGGTAGATGCTTGTTAAGCACATGAAAGGCAGTGGGATCAATGCCCACATTCTCCAACTACTGCTTAGTTCTTATCCTTTAATTTTAGTGGCCCCCTCCCTTTTCTTACCTCCTTTCCCAAAAGAGACAGACCCCCAGCAATTGCCATGCTGCAAAGCAGAGAGTGGAGATATCAAGCAGCCCCTCACGCTCTGTGGTGCAATGGAAAGCATGTTGGACTTAAGCTGCAATGGTAAATGTGAGCCCAGCTAGACATTTGAAGGTTGTGGGTTCAAATCCCACCAGAGTCACTTTAGCTGCTTCCTCATTTCCAGGATGCAGCTTTTACAGATCAGTCAATCCTCAGGCTGACACTGGGGTGGGCTGGCATCCAGGCAATTCCCAGCAGACCCCAGTGAGGGTGGAGGGAAGGGCTGGTCCTTGGGGTTGGAGCTGGGGGTTGTTCTGAAAGGCTGCAGGTGTCTTTAGACTGCTTTGTCCCCCCCTGTCTCCTACCAGTGCTCAGCAACTCAGGCTGGCTACGTCTACACTGGCCCCTTATTCAAAGTAAGAATAAGAGCCTCCGGAAAAGGGCACTTTTTCCAGAGGATCGGGGCCAGTCTAGACACTCTTTTCCGGCTTTTTTAAAAGCCGGAAAAAAGCGGCGGACATTTTTATTTAAATGCCGCGGGGGATATTTAAATCCCCCGCGGATTTCCCTACGACGACTGCTGAAATTTACATGCCCCTTCCGGAAAAGGGGCCAGTGTAGACGTAGCCGCTATGTCTACACTGCACTGTTCTCCTGGAAAAACCTATGCAATTTCAAAACCCAATTTGTGTAGCTTTTTCTGGAAGAGGCTTTTCCGACATTTGGCCTGTTACACTGGGCTAGTCACACAAGGGAGGCAGCAGGCAGAGACGGCCCAATGCACCAGCCTCCCAGGGCAGGGGAGGCCAAGCCACAAGCCTCTAGAAGCTGCCTGGCCTGATTCATCTCCCTTCCCCAGGCTGGCACCTAGGGGCATTATCAGCTGATGTTACTTCCCTCTGTCATGTGGGAGTTGGGCTCATCCCAGGCACAGGCTGGTCAGCAGCAGCTGCACTTACATGGGCACCCAGGGGAGCGGCAATAAGAGAAGATCCTCTGCTTCTGAACCAGGGCCCTTTTGGAGGTTAATCAACCATGATAACCACTACAGCACAGAATCACACTTCAGGGGATGGAACTTGGCTGACTGTTCTGTTCCTAGCTCTTTCTAACACCCTGCTCTGCAGGGGAGGGGAATGCACCTTGTGAACACTCCACCTCTTGCTCTCATGGAAGCGACTAACCCGAGCTGCCAGCTCCTCATTTCCTCACCAGCCCCTTGAGATTTGTAGCTCAAAGCTGGAGCTGCTGTGGAAGGAGGTGAAGCTACAGAAGCTGACGGGACAATCAGCAGGCGGAGGGTTATCTTTTCCCCTCGCTGGGGCTCATGTGGCTAGAACTGAGGAGAAGAAAATCCTCTTCCCTTCTCCTCAGAAGATGGAAATTGCAGTTCCTTCTCTCTTTGGTTCTGCTAAAGCTGGACCCAGGAGCAGCCCACATTCTCCAGTTAGAGGGGCAAGCCCCATTCTACTCTTTACTGGCAGAGCTGGCCAGGGGGCTAAGTGAGTCCAGTACTTACTTTTCCCAAAAGCCAGCCACACTGGGGCAGAGAGCTGCTGGACACCAGCCCTCCTGGGCTAGGCAGTGGCAGGAGCACTGGAGGCAGGTTGCTGGTGGGGCAGAATTAGCTCCACTGGAAAAGTGCTTCCCCTGCACATGAGAGGTAGCAGGATTCACTCGCAGGGCCAGCCCCTTTCCTGCTGCCCCAACTCTTATTCCCACCATGCACTTTGTACAGGGGCCAAGGCTCCTGGCTGGGAGCCAGGACTCAGGACCCTTTTCCAAAATATATGAATCCCTCCTGTCCCCAATCCTCTGTTCTGCTCACACAGAAGGCACAATGATACACATAGTACATGCCAAGGGCCGCAACTTAAGTGTAGTTGTGTTATGCTTAAGAAAAGCACCCGGGATTTTTTTCAGAGGGATAAGGCAACATGCCACATTTATTGAACGTACATAGATTAATCAATATTTATCATATGCATATGACACATTACTCTCTCTCACACACACAAGCAGACTCCATCTTGTTGTTACCTAACATTGCTCCCCCTCACTGCACTGGTCAGGTGAGTTAGATGTGGGAGGGGTGGAGCTGGGCTTCTGCGGATCGGGATCCACGCTCTCATGTTGACAAGATGAAAACCTAGGTCCCTCTGCAAGACACCTCCTATTTATCCCTCTCATGCAGCCAATTAGTCATCGCCTCGCCCTTCCTAATGCTGCTTCAAAGAGAGTTCTTCCAAGAGCAGGCACTTGCTGCTTGACTCTGTCTGTATGTCCAGTCTTCTTAATGAGCTCACTTTGCAGGTATTGTCTTGGGTCTGGCTCCCAGACCTTCTTCGCCCTTGCAACTGCTGCTGGAGGTGCTCCCCTTTCATTTTCCATTCACACCTCATTCATTTCAACAGGGCAATCAAGGAAAGGGGAGAGCTCAAAGGATGCACTTAAGGCTGTTTCTGTGGTGTCCCTGGCTTTCACCTTTGCTTCATGGGCAGAAAGTCACTGACTCAAAGCCAGACAGAAACAAAAAATCTTCTTTTATTGTGGCTCCCTTTGGAACCCACAAGGCAGTTCCAGGGCCTGCCCCCTAGTGCAGGGTGGCATGTGTATGCTGATTGTCAGGAGCACGAGAGAGACAGCTGGGCAGGTTAGGCTGAGATGGGAGGCCGCAGCACTGGGGTTGAGGCTCCTCAGTGGTGCCTTGGCAGGGACCAGGGCATGGCAGCCACATAGTCCAAGGCCAATGGCAGCACCTCCAGCTTCTGGGACATCTGTAGCCTTTGCTGCAAGGGGACACAAAACCAGGTAAGGTTCCCCCCTGATGCTCAAATCCCCCAAGACCCGGCAGCCCCAGCTTGCTCCAACACCTACCGTTCTCCCGCAGCCTCTCTCCTGGCCACACACAGCACTTCTTGGCGCTTCTCAAGCCAGGCCCTGCATGGAGCCACAAGGCAGGAACCAGCCCTTGGAGCTCGGCTTGCACCGGAACCGGCAGTTTCCCACCACGTCTCACTTGAGAAGAGGCGACTTGTTCCCCTCCCTCTCACCTCACGTCTCCCTTGTCTCTGTTCCCTTCAAAGGTCTCCTCCGCCTCAGGACCTGCCTCCTCAGGGCGCTGCCCCTCTGCCGGGAGTGGGAGACTCCACAGTCTCTGCACTTGGGCTGAGAAGTCTAATTGGGACTCGTCTGTTGATGGCGTTAGTCACCCCAATGGCCAGCCAGATCCATTCCGTAGCGCTGCCCGAGAGGGAGCTTTCCCAATCTCCACTGGTATTTCCTGGGGCTTTGTGTAGGGGGATTGGGCTTGGCCATTTTCTCTGCTGGAAATGCCTCTTCTTTGGAAAGCAGCTCCCAGGAGTTCATGGAACTTCTTCTTCTCAGCTTGGGAAAGGGACAAGCAAGGGGCGATGGGACAGAGGTTTATGTAATGATGACAGGGGTGCAGAAAGCAAATAAGAAAATATTTTTTCGTCTACTTAAGAACCAGGGTGACAGAATGAAACTGGTAAGTAACCAAGTTAAAAAGGAAACATTTTTGCACCCAGTGGAACTCCTTGCCAGACGATGTTGGGAAGGTAAAATCTACAAGAAGGTCCAAAAAAAGAATTGGATAATTTAATGCAGGGAAGGTCAATCAATGGAATTTAACCAGGATGGACAAGGCAGGTGTCCCTAGCTGGTGTATTCCAGAAGCTGGGAATGGGTGACAGGAGGGATCATTTAATAACTGTGTGAGGATTCCTTGGGAGGATGAAATAGTCTGCTGTTGTGAGACAGGATCTTGGGCTAGCTGGACAACTGGCATGGCCCAATCTGGCTGTTCTGATGTTCTGTTTGGTTTCTGTTCTTGTCCCCTCTGGGCAAGAGAGAATGGACTCCCTCCCCCAGCATCCTGAAGTGGACAGAAAATGGCCTGCAAAAGGTTTGTGTTGGTGAGCAAAAAAAGCTCATTTTACATGTCCCTGATGGTCTAGTGGTTAGGCACCAGGGCTCTCATTGCTGTGGCTTGGGTTCAATACCCAGTCAGGGAAACCAGCCTCAACTTCCAGGTAACAGCTTCCCTAGTCATTTTTCTCACCTCATTGCTACATATTACAGCAGCTGTGACCCAAGAGGTTAACTCAGGGACCCTTTCCCCCCCTCTCCCTCACTGCTAAGACAACACCTGCCATTTTCAGAAGGGGCCAAGCTGGGTGACTCTAACTGCCCCTCCCCTCTCCTGCATGGGCAGCGCTACAGGAATCTCCATGGTGCACACAAAACTAGCCCAGCACAGTGTTCAGTTTTGCTGTTGAAGGAGACAACACAGAACTGGCTCCAGCCCCCACTCAGTAACCTGGAGAAATGACCCACCAGGCCTGGGCCCCCCTGAGAGGCAACGATTCCCCACTGGCAAGGGCAGGGCCTCCCTCTGACACAGTCATGGAGCCTTCTGCCCCTGGTCCTGCCTCCCCCTTCACCCAGCTCTCACTGCTCGGTGCTGCCACGGAGGGGCCTCACTGCGACAGCCGCCTGGGCAGGTTCCTGCCACAGAGACACGTCCTAGAGCAGGACGGATGCTCAGACCAACACTGAGTGTTGCTCAGCGCTGGGGTGAGACAGGGAAGGGCAAAAGGGTCTAACGGTGCCTGCAGCCTTTCAGAACAGCCCCCAGCCCCACCCCCACGTCCCAGCCCTTCCCTCTGCCCCTGCTGGGCTCCGCTGGGCACTGCCTGGACTCAGGCCTCCCCAGTGCCAGCCTAAGGGCTCTGGAGAGGACAAGGCAGTTCCAGGGGCAGAGTCCGCTTGGCACATCTGGGTGGAGGGGGGGGGGGATGAAAGGACCGTGGGGGGGGGGGGCAGCAGAGGGAACAACTCACCAGTTGCCCCGCCCCCCCAACCTTGTCAGTTTTATCCAGCGTCAGTGTCACATGATCTCTACCCCCGCCCAAGCCTCACCACGCTGCCCCGCAGTGATGTATCTGCCCACCCCCATGTGAAATGTCACCTGCTCCGCCTGCATCCTCCTGCCCACTTCACCTCAGCTGCTCCGAGTCCTCCTGCCCCGCCCGGCGAGTAACGGCTCCAACAGCTCCTTCAGAATTCGCGCCACAGAGTCAGACGCTCAGGTGGGCGGGGCAGGGAGCGGCTGGCGGGGCGCACTGTGTTCGGCCCGATGGGGCCTTTCCCCGGGGTGAGAGCGGAGCGGGGCCCGTGGCCTGATGGGGGGCCCAAAGCGGGTCACAGCCCGTGTCAGAAGGGGGCAGCTGGGGGGGCACAGAGCGAGTCTGGTACCTGGGGGACAGGAAGGGGGAGGGGGTCGGATTGAAATGGAGTGACCCAGGCAGCAGGGCGCCCCGGGGGGACATAGTCACAGGGGCAGGGTGGGGGGGATGGAGCCAGAAGTCTCCAGGGCAAGGGGGGGGAACAGCAGCAGGGGAGGGGCAGCAGCTGGGAGGGGCAGAGTGGGGCTGAGTCTCAGTGGGGGGGGTGTGGCTCTGCCCTCGACCCCAGTGACCCAGTTCTGCCCTGTCGCTGGCACAGAACAGCCACGTACCCGCCCAGGCCCTGGCTGTGTCTGAGAACTGGGGGCAGCCACCCCCTGGGGTCACAGGGCCTGAGCTTGTGAGGCCAGAAGGGAAGGGAATGCAAGGGGCTGGAGCAGGCGTCTGTGGCCTCTCGAGTCCTGCCCTGGGAAACGGGGCAGCAAAGCAGAGAGCAGGCCCTTGGGGTGGGGTGGCCCTTATCACCCCTATTCTCCACCCCACCTGGGGCAGTAAAACAACCTGTCGGGGGTGGCTACCCCTGCCTTAGCTGCTGGGAGATACTGGTACCCAAATGGGTCCTGGCTCTGATGATCATTAATGATGGGGTGAGTCACGTGCCTCAGCAGCACCCCAGTATTATTGGGGGCAAAGGGGAACAGAATTTGATTGTGAAACATGAAGGGTAAATAGGGGGGAATTAATCCCGCTGCCCCTTCAGGGTCCCTCCCCAGTCCCAGCTCGCTGTAAGGGACACAGTCCTTCAGCTCCTGCTTACGCCTGTAAACGGGAGCGGTGCCGGCTTCTGGGTGCCTTAAGAAACCCCTGGCCCTGTAGCATCTGAGAGACTAGCAAAAAATCTGGAGAATGTCATGAGCTTTTGTGGCACAACCCACTGCCTCAGATGGCAAACCCAGAGCAGTGGGCAGTGCCCATGAAAACTTGTTGGTTTTTAAGCTTCTTTTAGTTACAGACTAACACGGCTCCCCCCTGAGACTTTTAAACAAGCAAGGTTCTGTGTGTCTGTAACTGCCTGGGAGTTTTCTTAGGTAGCTTGGTGCATTTCTGGGGTCTGACTTCTGTGGTGTTTTTTTCTTTCTTCATTTCCATCCAGCAAGTGTGATTGGCTCCCAGTTGTGCATCTTGCTTAGAGGGAAAAAACAAAACAAAAAAAACAAACAGCTGGAACAGGCTACGCTGCTTCCTCCATTTGATCAGGAAACAAAACCAACCCTCAGAGACGGGTTGCAGAGAGGCCATGGCTGCCGGGGACCTGGCCAGGAGCTTCCAGGATGAGGTAACGTGTCCCATCTGCCTGGAATTTTTCACAGACCCGGTGTCTATTGAGTGTGGGCACAACCACTGCCGGGCCTGCCTCAGCCAGTGCTGGGGGGAGTCGGAGCCCAAGTTCTCCTGCCCCCAGTGCAGAGTCACCATCCTGCAGAGACACTTGCGGCCCAACTACCAGCTGGGGAACCTGGTGGAGCTGGTGAAACGCCTGCAGCTCCCGGCGGGGCCAGAGCCCAAGGGGCAGCCAGGGTGCAAAAGACACCAGGAGGCCCTGAAGCTCTTCTGCCAGGAAGATCAAACCCCCATCTGTGTGGTGTGCGACAGGTCCCGGGAGCACCGCGCACACCCGGTGGTGCCCATCGAGGAGGCTGCTCAGGAGTACAAGGTAGGGACCAGGCTCTGCAGGGTGGGTCCTGGGGCTTGGTTCACACTGTGGTGTTAGGGCGACATGGGCAGCTCACATCAACCTAATTATGGCAGTGCTGATGCTACAGCCAGGGCTGTCCCCAAGAGGGTATGGGATCTAGGGCAAGACCCCCCCTCCCCTCCTGGATGGGATCTAGGGCAACCTCCTTTACCCCCCAGCTGCACCCTACCTCTGCTACCCTACCTCTGCAACCTACCTACCTCCCCCCAATCCCAATTCCTGCTCCACCCCATTGTCCCCTGACATGAACCAGGTGTCACTGGGTGGCTTGATGTGGAGCAACAGTAGGGGTTGGCCCCCATTCCTGCACTTGATGTGGTGGTGGGATCTGAAGTGGCCCAGCAGCCTGCTCTGCTCCGCTCCGTCGCCCTTCTCCATGGTACGGGAAAGTGAAGTAACCTGGACCTGGGTCGCTCTGCTACCACAGCGAAGCTGGGCACCACCATCTGGAAGACGATGGTGCAGTAGAGTTGGAGCAGGGACTTCCTCGGCATCCTGTCTGGAGCAGCCTCTGTTCCCGGCGGGCCCAGGAGCTGGAGCCAGCAGTGAAGTCCCATGTAGTCTGGTTAACTGGTGAAGCGTTAGGTTAACTGGACGTTTGATGGGTTAGCACGGATTTTACAGCCCTCGCTTGGCATGGTGCTGCGCTGGGTGAATGAATCACAGGCTGCCCAAGGGGGCGAGAACGCCGGGTTACCACAGCCCAGGAGCAGTTACAATTATAGGTCAGCTCCCCCAGACCCAGGGCTCCCTTGTCCCTCGCCGGTCTCCAGCCACATCACAGCCTCCTGCACGGGTAATGAGGCTGCTCTGGTGTGAGGCTTTTGCTGTGAGGGAGGCCCCCTGGGAGCCTGGGTGCACATGGGAGAGCAGAGTGGGGATCTGGTTCCGGGGATGGGTCTGGGTCCAGGGCACGGTGCAGTGAGGTTCCTGCCCCAGCTCCTCTCACCCTCTAGCTGGAGGGATCATTCAGAGGCTCCCCAGCCATTTCCCCTCTAGCCCATGTGTAGGGACGTGGCACCTGCGCTAACATACCAGGGCGGAGTTGCCCTGAGTGGCTGCAGTAGGCAGAGCCCCTGCTCAGAACTGGGCATCTCTGCTCCCAGGGTCCCTTTGGGGCTGGCAGAGCCGAGCGGCTGCCTCCTTCCAGGCCGGGTCCCTGCGTGTGCATACGGAAGGCCGGTGTGTATGGCACTCGCCGCCTGCCAGACAGGCAGATAACAGCTGTTTGTCGCCCTGGATGCCCTGCAGGAGAAACTCCAGGGAGCCCTGGGCCCGCTCAGGGAGCAGCTGGAGGAGGCCCTGGTGCTGAGAAGTGAAGAGGAGGAGAAAACCGCAGAGTGGCAGGTGGGCGTCTGGGTTAATCTCCCTGGCTACATCTACCCTTCAGGCTTCTTTTAGAAGAGCCTTTTTTTGGAAGAGATCTTCCAAGAAATCATCTTCTGAAAGAGAGCGTCTGCAAACAAAAGCACATCGAAAAAGCGATCTGCTTTTTCAAAAGAGAATGTCCAGACTGAATGGATGTTCTCTCATGTGTCAGCTGTGATTGCTATGGGCGGAGAGGCTACCAGGGCTTTTTCCTCTTCTTCTGAAAGAACTTCCTCTTCCCCGTCCACACATGCCTTTTTGTGAAAGCTCTTTTGCAAAAAGGCTTCTTCCACATAGAATAAGGATTACAAGTGCTGGGAAAAAACCCCTCTGTTCGTTCGATTTAATTTAGAAAGAATGCGATCACAGCGTGGATGTAACTGGAGGTTTTTTGGAAAAATGGCCGTTTTTCAAAAAAAAATCTCTCTGCAGCGTAGACGTAGTCTCTGAGCCCTTTCCCCAGCAGCGCTCCCAGGCATGAAGTAGCTGAAAGCTCCAGGATGAGGCTATGAACCTGTTCTGGTAAATCAAAACTAGCTGGGGTATGTCTGCACATGGTGCACTCGGCACCCCACAGCAGCGGGGACACCCCCTGAGTGAGCAGAGCTGGGGGCAGGTCAGAGTAAACCCAGGCAGAGCTTGGCCACTTCATAGCCTCTGTTGCCACATGGCCATCTCATCCCGGTCACCTTCTGCTGCTCCTGTTACTGTCCCAACGAGACATACAGAGGCAATAAGACAGAGAATACCTTATGGCCTTTGTATAAAACCATGGGATGCCCACAGCTTGAATCCTGCATACAGATATGGTTGCCTCATCTCAAAAAAGATCTCTTGGCACTGGAAGAGGTTCAGAAAAGGGGCAACAAAAACGATGAGGGGTTTGAAACAGGTCCCGTATCGAGAGATGAAAAAGACTGGGAATTTTGAGCTTAGAAAAGAGGAGACTAAGGGTGTGTCTAGACTACAGGGTTTTGTCAACAAAAGTGGACTTTTGTCGACAAAACTAAACCTGTGTCTACACTACCGCTGAGTTCTGTCAACATAACGTTGATAGAACTCAGCAGTTTTGTCGATGCTGGTAAACCTCATTTTACGAGGAATAACGCCTTCTGTCGACAGAGTTCTGTTGACAGAAGTCATTATTGCATCTAAACTGTCCTTTGCGTCCACGCTGTTATGTTGACAAAGCAGCTTGCTTTGTCGACAGAACTGAATGTAGTCTAGACACTCTTTGTCGACAGAAGCTTTGTCGACAGTATCTGTCGACAAAACTTCTGTCGACAAAAGCCTGTAGTCTAGACGTAACCTATGGTGGGATATGATAGAGGTCTATAAAATCATGAGTGATGTGGAGAAAGTGAGTAAGGAATAGTTATTTACTTGTTCCCATAACGTAGGAACATGGTGTCACCAAATAAATGAATAGGTAGCAGATTTAAAACAAACAAAAGGAAGTTTTTCTTCATGCAGCACACAGTTAACCTGTGGAACTCCTTGCCAGAGGATGCTGTGAAGAGCAGGACTTTAATAGGGTATAAAAAAGAACTAGATTGATTCATGGAGGTTAGGTCCATCAATCACTGTTAGCCAGGATGGGTAGGAATGGTGTGTCTAGCCTCTGTCAGAGCTGGGAATGGGTGACGAGAGGGATCACTGGATGGTTCTCTGTTCTGTTGACTCCCTCTGGGGCACTTGGCATTGGCCCCTGTCGGCAGAGAGGCCATTGGGCTAGATGGAGTTTAGGTCTGGCCCAGCCTGGTTGTTCTTATGTCCCCGGGCTTGTCTGTTGCTGGGAGATGAACCCAGGGGACAACACGTCCGTTCTGGTTCCCCTGCCTGTTACAGCGAGCTCCCCGCTGAGGGTGTAGGGTGTGACAGGGACACTGGCTGGTCGCTGGGCATATGGGCCTGGGGAGCATGGTAAGGCTGGGTGAGGCCAAAGCCAGCCCTGGCAATGCTGCGAGGGCCCAACACCCATGTGAGCCCCAGGACGGCACCCACGGGGCTGTTGGACCAGCCCTCGATGCTGAACATACAGCCCTGGGAGCAGGTTGTCAAGAATGAGCATTGCCCACACCCTGCTGTGACAGGTCCCTTGGGGGGCAGAGGAGAGAGTGTTCAGCCCTGTGCACCCTGTGGGCCCCCCCACCCTCCGGTACATCTCTCCTTTCCCTCGATTTCTTCCCTCCCCCCTGTGCCCATCCCATGTCGCCTGCTATAACAGTCTGCAGCTTTACCTAGCACCCTGGACAACCTCCCCACAGGACTGTCCCTGTTCGCTCTGAGCTAAAACCAGCCCTTTATGGTACATTTCCCAGACTTCACACTGTCCTCACAGTCCCTGCTTCACGGGCAGAGGCCCCGTTTGTAACTCGGCACTGGCCTGTGGGTTCCTCTCTCCTTTCCTTTCTCCAGAGGAAAGTGCAGGCGAAGCGGGAGACAATTGCCGGTGAATTTAACAAGCTGCACACGCTGCTGAAGGAGGAGGAGCGTGTGAAACCTCTTCTCGCCCTGGCATGGGTGCCCAGTGGGAAGGGGAGGCAAAGGGTCTCCCCTACCCACAGACCAATAATGGTCTGTGGGTGGGAAGCCCAGAAGCATCATGGCCTGGCTCTGCCCTTCCAGTTTAGGCCCTGCCCCTTCCAGAGAAGCCCAGGGACACTTCCAAAATTTAAGTGGGCCCCAGCCAAACATTATTGCCCACTCCTGAGTTAGAGTAAACTTGTTCTGTGGCCTCCTGACCGACAATATCAGGCCAAGGGTTCCCTCAGTTCCAGACGGTGCTGTTTGGGTGGGAGGGGAATCGTGGAGATCCAGGGGTGCCCTGCGAGATTGAATGTTTGGTGCAAAAATGATGCAGAGCTAAACCCATCCGTGCTGTGACTCCAGAGCATTGGCCTCAACCAGTCGCTAAACACAGATATAGGGGCGGGGTTGCTAGAAGGAAGAACCATTTAACTAAATTCCCATCTGACCTACAAACAATGAATTGAGTGCAAATGCAAACCAGTGCAGGAGGTTTTGCCACAGAATAGTGAAACCCGGGAGGGTGAATCTATTCTCTAGGGCTACGTCTACACTGGCCCCTTTTCCGGAAGGGGCATGTAAATTTCAGCAGTCGTCGTAGGGAAATCCGCGGGGGATTTAAATATCCCCCGCGGCATTTAAATAAAAATGTCCGCCGCTTTTTTCCGGCTTTTAAAAAAGCCGGAAAAGAGCGTCTAGACTGGCCCCGATCCTCCGGAAAAAGCACCCTTTTCCGGAGGCTCTTATTCCTACTTCAAAATAGGAATAAGAGCCTCCGGAAAAGGGCACTTTTTCCGGAGGATCAGGGCCAGTCTAGACGCTCTTTTCCGGCTTTTTTAAAAGCCGGAAAAAAGCGGCGGACATTTTTATTTAAATGCCGCGGGGGATATTTAAATCCCCCGCGGATTTCCCTACGACGACTGCTGAAATTTACATGCCCCTTCCGGAAAAGGGGCCAGTGTAGACGTAGCCTCTATGAACGGCTGATACCCAGATGGGGAATCGCTCCGGCTTCTGCCCCCGGTGTTCACACAGAGCATCAATTCTCTTTCTCCTTTCAGGATGTGAAAAGCACATTGAGCAGGTGCGTGTCCCGTTTTCGCTGCCCTCATATTCCTGGTGGGAGCCCTGCAGTGATGCAGAGCAGTTGCTGATGCTGGGACGTTTGCTTCCTAGGAGTGAAAACATGAAACTCCAGGAACCCGAAGCTGTTTGCACCGACCTGCAGCGCAAGTATAAAATTTGTCTTGATTTGAGGGAAACTCTGAACAGATTTGCAGGTGAGTGGAGCCCCTGGGACATCGAGCTGTTTGGTGCCGGGGGCTCTGGGCAGAGCCTGGGGCCCCAGGACACACGTGGACCTGGCTGGGAGCTGTGTGGTAGCTGGAGTCTGATGGGCTCAGTGCTGGGGAGTTTGCCTGCTGCTCACACCCACCTGTCACTGGGCCTGGGCACCTCAGCTGCTCAGGCAGGTTTGCAGAGGGGCTGGAGAATCGGGTGCTAATGGTTTATTGGCAGAACAATTCGATTTGAGGCTCAGTGAAACCGTTCCTGGCCCCAGGCTGAGTTTGCTGGCGAGTGTCCATGGTCAGAACCAGGTGCTGCCGTTTCCCTTCCAGCCTGTAGCCCAGAGGCTGGGACCCGGCTGGCACCCTCACATGTGACTTGCCCCACCTCCCACCTTCCTCATGCCCCCCTCCTTTCACCCCCACTGCTCCCTCCCCTCCCCTTTCCTTTTGTTTGCCCCTCCCTTCCCCCCTCTTGTGCCCTCTAGTCCCTGGAATGCACCTCTTTTCTTGCCCCCCCACCTCCTGATGCCCACCCCTCCCTCAGCCCCGTTTGTCCCTTGTACCTATCCCATTCCCACCCCTCCACTGACTGTCCTGCTGACATTATCTCTCCTCCACTCTGTCCACACCCCGCCTACTCCTTCCTTCTCTTGCCCTGGGCCCCACCTAGGCCTCAGCATGAGCCCTTCCCTCTCCCCCCCGCCTGTGCCTGCCCCTGCCCCTTCCCTCAGATCCACCTTTCTCTTAGTTCTGCCCCTCCCCTCCTCTGCCTTCTGACTCCTGCACCGTCCCCTGCACCAATCCAGTACAGCCAACCCCTTTGTTCTCCCCTCCTCTGGCCCCCTAGCCCCATCTCTCCCAGCTGCCTGCCCCGTGCAAATCCCCTCCCTTGCCTTCCTTTGGGCCCCCTGATGTTTGCCCCTTCCCCTCCCTCCTCCTCTAGCTCATTGGTGCTCTCCCCTCCACTTTGGGTCCTGCCCCTCCACTCACCTTTCCTCTGCCCCCCCTTGTGCTCTCCCTTCTCCACACCCAACTCTGCCCCTCCTGTGTTCCCCTGTTCCCTTGTCCCCCTGGTGCCTGCCCTGCTCCTCTCTGCCCCTCTGCTCAGCCCCCTTCCTCCCGAGGGACTGCTCTCTCCCTTGCCCATCTCTGTTCTCCTGGCACCTGCCATACATGCCCCTCCCCCCCTTGATAACCACCCTCCCCTTGCTGCCCTTTTGCCTCCTGGGGTCCCCCCTATGCCTTTGTGATACCTGTTCTGCCCCTCATTTCTCTTTGTCTCCTTGTCACCTGCCCCGTCTCCCACCCCCTCCTTGCACCTGGTGCCACGTAAGGCCTGGAGAATGTGGGCAGGTGAGGAGAACGTGAGTCAGGAAGTGTCATTTCCCCTTCACTGCACACAGGAGCCTGGGGCACCCAATGACGTGACCAGGCAGAGAGACTGACCCACACACAAGGCAGCGTTTCCTCATGCAGCGCAGTCGGCCGGCGGGGCTCTGCTGGGGGTGGGGTGAAGGCCAAAGTCACAACATGGCTCAGAAAGGGCAAGATCCATTCATGGAGGGTCGCTCCGCCAGTGTCTCTGAGCCAGGATGGGCAGGGATGTGCCAGCCTGATCTGAGTGTCCCTGACCTCTGTGCGCCGGATGCTGGGAGTGGGAGAGGTCTGGATTGGAGATGAGGAAAAATGATTTCCCTGGGTGGGTGGAGAAGCCCTGGGATGGGTTCCCTAGGAAGGGGGTGGAATCTCCATCCCTAGAGGTGTCTTTGTCCCAGCCAGGACTTGGTCAAGCCTGGTTGATTGTGTTGGGGTTGGTCCTGCCTTGGGCAGGGGGCTGGACATGATGACTCCTGAGGTCTCTTCCAGCTCTAGGATTCTATGACAGGGCAGGGATCACTAGACGATTCCCTCCTCTGCTCATTCCTTCTGGCTGCTCCAGGTGCTGCAGTGGCAGGAGGCAGGACACTGGGCAGAGGGACCAGGGGTCTGGCCCAATATGGATGATTTTGCATAAAAATTAATTATAATAACACAGTTAATACAGAAACTCCCCCAGACACTGGCCTGTCACACTGGTGATGTTGTGACACAACGACGTTGGCAATTAATGGATTTTAAAAGTCTTGGTGTCCTAGGAAATGTGGTGTGGGTTTTTTTCCACCCCCCCCTTTCCCCGCCCATGCGGTTCCCAGGCACAAAGCAGGGTGCTGGAGCAAAGTCTCTGAAACCCAGTCCCACACACCCATGTTCTGGCTGCTGCTGTTTCTGCGGCACTGTTCCCTCTACTGCTCTGTCCCCAATGGCCCGGCACCGACACCTTCTGCTGCCCCCTTCCCCAGTGACCTTAGCCCATCCCTCGAGGTCCCACCAGCTTGGGCAACAGCAGCTCTGAGTGGGGAACCTTGTGGCTAGTGCAGGCCGAGCACCCCAACCCCGCCCCTCCCGGCACACTGTCCCCAGAAGGGCTCAGCCCTGAGAGCTCCGTGACTGAAACCAGCCAGTCACTGAAACAAGCCAAAGGCTTCCTCTGGCCCAGGCAGCTCTGTCTGCATGGGAGAGAGGGGCCGGCAAACCCCTGGGCCACCCGCCCTCTCCTCACCAGCCCCCGGCAGCCCCACCCCTGCTCTCCAGCACAGGGCGGCTGGGGACGGCCAGGGCTTAAACTGTCACCGTAGAGGGGCTGGTCTCCAGCACGTTTGTTATTTTCCCAGCTGATGGGCTGAGCCCCGAGGTTCCAATTGAGTATGTATCTTAAAAAGAAAAAAAAACAAAACCTTAAAAACCAATGAGTGGTCCTGTAGCACCTGAGAAACCAACAAGAAATCCAGTCATCTCTCTTTTAGGCTGTAGGGTGCTGCAGAACTTTTTATGCCCAGGGCTGGGAACTGACAAGCGCCGTGGGTCCAGAGCTGAGCCCTGAGCAAGCCCCAGCACAGATTCCCCCAGGCAGGCCCAGCCCAGCTCTGCTGCTGCCCGTCACTCAGACACTAAAAGGGTCCCAACATTTCCTGACCCCACATGGCACCTCAGTGGTTTGTGCCCAGCCCCAGGCAGAACGGATCCCCAGCAGCCCAGCTCTGTGGGCCAGGCCCCAGGCAGGGCAGGCGTGTCCCTGGCAATACAGGCTGGGCCTGGCACCTCCCCGACCCGGCTTCTCATGGGGGGCTCCTTCAGATCCTGTTTACAAACTAGAACCAACCCCACTGCCACAGACAGCAGCCGGGAGAGCTCATCCAGGCCCTGCTGTCACACCTGCCCTGCGCGCTCAGGAGATTCAGCAGCTGCCCAGTGGATCAGCAGAGCGTTCACATGGCCACAGCCAGTGTCTCTCCTGGTTGTGCCTCAGTGCACGTCATAAAATGTATTTCACACACAGCTAGGAACAGTTGGAGGGAGCACTGGTGTACGCCCCCCGGAGTCCTAGGGAAACCCTGGCTGGAACCTGCCCCTCCCTTCACCATCCTCTGTCCTCATGGTGCCTGCTCCTCTTGCCCCCTTCTGCTCCGTCATCTGCCCCTCCCCTCACTCAGCATCAGCCTGTCCCCTCCCCCACCACTGACACCTTCCCCCCCCCCCGCCCTTTCTCCTCACTGTCTCCCCTTGGCCCCTGTTAGGCCTGATGCCTGCCCCTGCTACTGCCCCATTGCTGCCAGCCCACCTGCTCCTCCTCTGCCCCCTACCTTTAACCCCTCCCCTGGTACATCTCTAGCCTCCTGGCACCCACCCTGCTCTCGCCTTCCCACCCACTGAGGATCAAACCTTCCATCTCACCCTCATCTGCCCTGGTGACTTCTCCATCCCTGTCCCCAGCATTTGTCTCTGCCCCTTGGTGCTTCCCCTTTCTCCTCCTGCCCTGCCTCCCTCCCCTCAGCACAAGCCCCTTTCCTCTCCCCTACCCCCACCCTGGTACCTATCACCTCCCCTCACATTCCCTCCTCCTTCCCCTTAATTCTTCCCTGCCCCTCTGCCTCCCTCATCATGCACCCCTGGAGCCAGCCCCTCTGGTCACCTCGTCTCTGCCTCCCTGAGGCCCCTCTCTGCCTTCACTTCCATAGGAATCACAGAACTGGCAAGGACCTTGAGAGTCATCGAGTCCAGTCCCCTGTCCTCATGGCAGGACCAAGCACCATCCAGACCATCCCTGACAGGTGTGTGTCCAACCCGCTCTTCAATATCTCCAGGGATGGAGACTCCACAACCTCCCCAGGCAATTTATTCCAGTGTTTCACCACCCTGATGGGAAGGAAGTTTTTCCTTATGTCCAACCTAAACCTCCCTTGCTGCAGTGTAAGCCCATTGCTTCTTGTCCTGTTCTCAGAGGCCAAAGAGAACAACCCCCCCCCCCTCGTGACACCCTTTTAGATACTTGAAAACTGCTACCATGTCCCCCCTCAATCTTCTCTTTTCCAAACTAATCAAGCCCAATTCCTTCAGCCTTGCCTCCTAGCTCATGTTCTCTCAACCTTTCATCATTCTTGTTGCTCTTCTCTGGACCTTCTCCAATTTCTCCACCTCTCTCCTGAAATGTGAAGCCCAGAACTGGACACAAGACTCCAGCTGAGGCCTGAGCAGAGCGGAAGGACAACTCGTGTCTCACTCACAGGATGACTGCCTGGTGTCTCTTCCCTGGCCCCCCCCCTTTGGGTCCTGTGGTGTAGGCCTCACCCCATCTCTGTCACACTGGTGCCCACATCTCCTCACCCCTCTTCCTCCCTAGGACTTGGCCTTCCCCATATCCCTTTGTCTGTGTACCTGTGCTCCTCTGCTCCCTTCCTCCCCCTGGTGTCCCCTCCCTCTCTGCCCTCCTTGCATCTGCCCCTCCCCCTCCACCCAGCCCTCCAGGGGACTGCCCCTTCCCTCACCTCTGTTCCCTTGTGCCTGCTCATCTTTCCCCACATTGGCCCTATGGTTGCTCCCTCTGCTCTGCCCCTCCCCCTCTGCCCCATCATCTGCCCCTCCCCTTTCCTAGCATTATCCTTGCCCCTCCCCCCACCAACAGCTTGCCATCCCTCCCCAGCTCCGTCCTGCCCTTTTCCCGCTCTCTCTCCTCCCAGGCAGAGGGTCCCTGACTCCCCTCAGAATCCCCCCCGTACAGGGCTTAATGGGGGGGGGGGGCAGGTCAATTTCCCTCTGACCTTAGAGACATGCCCCTGCTCCCGGCCCTGACTCTGTGACTCTCTCCCCAGTGGAGGTGACGCTGGATCCAGACACGGCAAACCCCTGGCTCGTCCTGTCTGAGGATCGGAAATGTGTGAGACTCAGAGACACGCACCAGGATCTGCTCGATATCCCCAAGAGATTTGATTATTGTGTGTTTGTGCTGGGTGCCAAGGGGTTTGCAGGCGGGAGGTGTTACTGGGAGGTGGAGGTGGGAGACAAGACAGGATGGACTCTGGGGGTTTGCAGGGAATCTGTGAGCAGGAAGGGGAAGGTCACACTCACACCTAAGAATGGATACTGGGTCATGTGGTTGAGGGACGGGGGATACAAGGCCTGCACCTCCTCCCCGACCCCCCTCCCCGTGAGCACCAAGCGTAGCCGGGTGGGGATTTTCCTGGACTACGAGGCGGGCGAGGTCTTGTTTTATAATGTGACTGACAGGTCCCATCTCTTCACCTTCACCGACACCTTCTCTGGGACGCTGTGCCCTTTCTTCAGTCCCTATCTCAACATTAGGGGCACCAACACTGCTCCCCTGACCATCTGCCCAGTGCCAGCAGAGGCGGGAGGGAATCCTTGGTAGTGACCCTGCAGCACTGACTGGCCCCTCCCAGCGCTGTGCCTCTTCCCTCAGGAGGCACAGCACTGCAGGTACCTGGATATTTTGTGCCAACTGGTCACTGCCCCTTTCCCTTTGCAACTGGAGCCTCCAATCAAAAACCAGGCACTTGGCAGCCCAACCCAGGCTGGGTGAATGGGACCTCCTGGCTGCAAGGAGCCCAGGCTGCCTTTCCTCCTACCCCGGGTTTGCTCCACCCCAGCACACGGTGAGGCTGGTAAGAAATGTGGCCTGACAGAGGGTGAGGTTTACTGCCCTCACCTCGCTCCATCTCCTGCCCCGGGAGAGCAAATGGTGGGAGACGGGGGAGGGGACTTTCATTCTTGTCAGTTTTCTAGTCCTGTGACATCTCAATGTCAAATATGAAAGAAAAAACATGTTCTAATTTAGAAACTGTTATTGTAACAAGGTGTTTGCACAAGAATTTTTCCCTTTTTTAAAAGAAAAATCTTCTTAAAAATGGAATTATTGAAGTTTAATTCTTCCCTCACATCTATATTGATGTGTGATGTGTTTACATTTGTATACATCCTTGGTATTTCAGCTGTGGCACTTCAAGAAATCCAAAACATTTCTCCGAACCCAATTCATTATTGCATTGTCAGACTGTTCAGTGAAAATGTCTGTGTGTAACAGCACAGGTGTTATAACCAGCACAGTGACACACGTATACAGTCAGCTGCTCCCTCATTCTCGTCTTGACCGTCTCTCTCTAGAAAGCAGGGCTTATCCACCCCATCCTGCACTGCACCTTTAAACATTCATAGATGAAAAACACCCAAAATGAATTAACCTCTCGATTTAGGTAATTTTATAACATTCTTTGGGCTTCTGGCTGCATTAATTCATGTGATTTTCAACTTTCTAGCTACAGATTACGGGTAATCAAGATATGGCCCCTTCTTGCCTGCGCCTGCATCAATTAACACCACTCAGTCCCCAACCTCACATCCTGTCTTCCTCACCTTAGAAATCTCTGCTGCAATATCCTCTTTTCAGTTTATTTTTCTGTAGAAATTTTATTTGCAGCAATGTACTGTCAGTGGCTGCTGTTGATTTTGGGGCAGCAGCGGGCTCTTCATGTCCTTCGTTACAAAGACACAATAAATGTAGTTTGGTAAAGAAACAGAAAAAGGATCCTGTGCTGGCAGGTAATGACACATAACATGGAGTTCCATGAACCATGCTTTCTTCCCAGCCATAAATCGATGGAAAGGATGATTCTTTTCTTGTCATACCATACCTTTAGGCTAGGTCTACATTGGCATGATCTTGTGCAAATACTCTTTAACACAAGAGTTTTTGCGTTAGAGTGTTTGCACAAGAGAGCATCTATATTGGTCTGGGATTCATCATAAGAACTGTGTGCTTTTGTTCAAAAGAGTGTCTATATTGGCGAGATGCCTTTGCGCAAAAGCAGAAGTCTGGAACCATTTTGAAGAGGGCAAAAGTGCACCAGCCCTTTCCAGGGGCACAGGCTGGCGCTCCTTTGAAACACATGCTTAAACCCTCCCTTGGGGGGGGGGGGGTTGCTGCACTCCATGCCCAGGGCTAGGCAAGACTCCAGGCTGGACTGATGGGGACTGCTCCGTTACCTAGGGGTTTGGGCCATCCCTCCCTTGCACAGGCCTGCTGGTGGTTGGGGGCAGGAACTGTGGGGCGAGGGGGCCCTGGGTGCATGTGAGTGTGAGGGCAAAGGGCATCATGGGGGGGTGGGAAGCCCCCAAGGGAGCACGCACTCACCCTGCCTTATGTGATGGTTCCCCTGTGTTTCTGTGCACCCTTCTGCAGGTTGTCCATGCCATCTATGACATCCTGCTCCAGCGAGTCATCCGCTTACAGGACGTGGAGGCTACGGTGGCTGGCTTCGCTGCCCTGGAGTTCCCTAACTGTGGGGGAGCTCTGGATGCAACCCACATCCCCGTCCATGCCCCAGAGCATCGAGCAGCCCATTTTATAAACCAAAAGGGGTATTTCTCCATTGTACTCCAGGCCCTCGTGAACCACTGTGGCCACTTCCTGGACATTTATGCGGGCTGGTCCAGCAGGGCACACAATGCCTGCATTCTACACAAGTCCGGCCTGTTTGGTAGGCTGGAGGTGGGCACTTTCTTCCCCCAGTGGGAATTTACTATTGGGGATGTGCCCATGCCCACATGTGTTGTGGGGGACATGGCCTATCCCCTGCTGCTCTGGTTAATGCAGGCCTCCACAGGGCAGACAGACCACAACCGGGCACGATTCAATGACCGCCTCAACCGGGCCTGCAACTTGGTCGAGTGTGCCTTCGGCCGTCTGAAAGCCTGGTTTTGCTGTTTGCTCACCTGTCTGGAGGTGAGTGAAGGGAATGTCCCCGAGGTAGTGGCCAAGTGCTGTGTGCTCCACAACATCGTGGAGTGGAAGGGGGAGGCCTTCCTGGCATGGATGGCAGGCGAGGGCCAAGCCTTTCAACAGTACCACACAGCTGCCATCCACCAGGCGCACCGTGATGGGGTGTATATCCGGGAGGCCCTGACAGAGATGTTTTCCCAGGCCCCATGGTAGGGTTACCTCTGGCTCCCTTGACATCTCCTTCCCATCACCAACCCTTCCCTCCTCTCCTCCCCATATCTCCCAATAAACAATGAACACAGGTTTTTTTGCAACACGTTTGCAACTTTTTATTTACAATGGATGGGGAGATGTAGGGTGGGAGGCAGGAGGAGGCTCTGAACTGGGAGGGGGGAGCTACTGCTGGGAGGGGTAGCCCCTGCAACTGCCTCTGCAGAGGCGGACCTGGACATGGGGGTCAGGCCGTGTCAGGGCAGGCAGCATGGGGAGGTGGGTAGGAGGGGCAGCAGCAGGAGGGGGAATTGTGGGCGCAAGAGGGGCAGCAGCAGGAGGGGGAATTGCAGGAGCAGGGGGCACAGGCATTGCTATGGGAGGGATGGCAGGTGCATGGGGCAATGCCATGCCGTAATGTATGGCATAATCGATGTGCATGGTGAGGACAGAGATGGCATCTGCCATGTGGACACATTGGGCCTGTAAGGGGCCCCAGGCCTGCTGGCACGACTCCAGGTCCACCTCCACACGTTTGACGACCTGCACGTGCTGCCAAAGAAGTTAGTCCCCCTGCTGGCTTGGTACTTGGGTGTGCTGCTGCTGTCACAGGCCTGGAGGGTCCCCCACTCCTCCTTGGTCCTGCTGCAGGGAACAGAGAAACGGATGGGTCAGCCAGGCAGCCCAGCCACCATCCCTGCCACCATCTCCACACCCCATGCCTTCCACCCCTGAGCCCACGTGACACCACAGTAGTGTGGCTTGGGCCCACTCAGTCGTGTCCCCCCCATGTTGTATGATTGATTGCATACAGGACCGCCCCTGGAATAGGGTCCTCCTCCATGTATTGTAACCACCATCCTGGCCCCTTGGAGGGATGGGGGAGAGAGAGAGAGTGTGTGTGTGTGTGAGAGAGAGAGAACCTGTGGAACTCCCTGATGGTAGAGGCTGTGAGGCTTTGAGCTAATCAATGGTGTTTGACAGGGAGAAAGATGAATCCCCACACAGTGCCTGGGAGCATATATGGTAGACATGGTCTGGGCTCTCAGATCCCCATCACATGGGATGTCTCCTAGACAGAACCAAGAGAGTGACTGGGAAGTGTAAAATCCTTGCAACAAAACTCAGGTGGGCCCTAGGGCTGGCCCGAGTGTTTTCCCCCTCCCCCTCCCATTTGCCCTCACACATGTAGCCCAGGGACATGTGTGGCTGCAGTGGGGACTTCCTTCATGGGGTCAGCCAAGGCACCGGGAGCAGGCGAGGGGCTCAGTGGGGGCCACGGTCACAGGGCTGTGATGCTGCAGTTTTACCAGGAGCAGCTGGCTGTGCCTCACAGCCAGGCATGGAACAGTGTGCTGTTCTGTGTGCTGCACCCTTGCGGAGGTGTGGGCTCTGGCCTGAGCCCCTGGGACCCTGGCTGATTCCAGCCAGCATCCACCCTTCCCCCCTGGTCCGGATGTGAGTGAGCAGCACGGTCCCAGGTGTGCCCTGGAGGTGTCTGCCGTGGCCATGTGCCATCCGGTCACCAGGCTGCACGTGGTTGCATGTGCTGCATACTGCTAATGCTACACCGCGTGTAGCTCACACTGCCTAAGTAACGCTCCCTTCCCCTCCTGCCTGGATGCCTGGCTTCCCCCAGCCCTTGTGAGTGCAAAGTGCAACACTCACCAGTGGATCCTTCCGCGTCCTCTGAGGACACACAGGAGACATCAGGGCTGCTGGAGAGGGCCTCCACCTGAACAGCTTCGCTGCTCTACTGGTCCTCCTCGTCCTCTGACCCACTGGGCAGCTGCTCCCCCACCATGCTGGGCCTGGTGATGAGGGGATCACCTGCAGGTGTCCACAGGAACCGAGGGTTTGTGGGGTGGTACCTGGCCCAGGATGCCATGGAGCCACTGGTAGTGGGGGCAGGTGTCCGTTCCTGCACCCTGGCCCTCGCTGGCCCAGACATAGCCCAGGCACAGCTCTTTGACCTTAGTCTGGACCTGCTCAAGGGTCCAGGCTCGATGACCCTGGTCAGAGAGCGCCTGGGCCATGCGGCGGAAAATGTCTGCATTGCACCAACGAGAGCGGGTGTCGTGTAGGGTCTCCTTGTCAGCCCACAGGTCCAGGAGGACCTTGACTTCCTCTGAGGACCAGGATGGGGTGTGTTGCTTCGTGTGCCTTGGGGCCTCCTGTGCTGGGGGTACAGGTGACTGTTCTCCCCCACCCGAGCGACCATCCTGGTCTGGTGGTCTGGTGGCTGTTTGGAGATGGAGAAGAAGCGCACAGCAGAGCTGGATGGCAGAGTTTGCAGAAGGGCTTCTGCCTCGTGGCCTCTGCAGGCTGCGTCTGCCTTTAAGGGGGCTCGGGTTACCATGAAGTCCGGGAGCTGCCTGCACCTACAAAACATTCAAGCGGCCACTGGAGCTTTTTTCTGTTTGGACAGCTCTTGCGCAAAATGCCTTGGCTGCCTGTCTATACTGGCCTCTTGCACAAGAATAGTTGAGCAAGACGGCTTAGTCCTGAGCGGGAGCATCAGAGTTCTTGCAAAAGCAGCACTGATTTCATACATTAGAACGTCAGTGTTCTTGCTCAAGAACTCGCGGCCAGTGTAGACAGGCAGCAAGTTTTTGCACAAAAGCAGCCACTTTTGTGCAAAATCATACCAATGTAGACATAGCCCCAAAGTGCAGCCATTCCCCGTTTCCTTCCAGCCCTGGCAGTGTCTGGCTCCCTGGGCACAGAAAGCTACAGCTCAGTGGGCAGAGGCTCTAACATGCAGATCTCCCCCAGCCGCTGGGGCTGTAGAGCTGGCCTTGAGGTTTGGCACAGTTGCAGGGAAAGAGAAATGCAGCAAACATTGATCATCTGGCTTGTAAACCCTTGCATCTCAGGATTTGGGTTGGAGTCCCCAGCCTCCTTTGCTTTAGTCTCTTACTGAGAGCATAGAATTAGAAGAGAGAATTCCTTTCCCCGCAGCAATCTGAGTTGGCCAAAGGGTTAGTAACAGAATATTTGCCCAAGTTTAAGTGTACAGGTCATTGTGTTTGTTTAAGATGCACCAGGTCATTGGTTCAAAGCCCAGCAGAAACACAAGCTCTTCAGGTGTTCCTATTGATAGGACAGGCATGTTCTACTCTGAGCCAGGGATTTCAGGGCTTGGATAAGCTTGCTTCCCTACTGAGGGTTATATAGAGGTATCTTACAAGCTCTGGTCCTAGGTGCTTTTGGAGGAGAGTTCTTCTTTTCAGTTCAGAAAAAGGAGACTGAGGGGGATATGATATAGGGGTATAAAATCATGAGTGGTGTGGACAGAGTTGTGACGGGAGTGGTGTGGACAGAGTTGTGACGGAGGGCCCACCCCCACACTCTCGGCCCCCGGAGCCGAGGCCCCGTACCCCGTGTGGCCGATCAGCTGGCGCCGGGAGGCCGGAGCGGCGTGGCAATGCAGGCTGCACAGCTGGGGGAAGCCGGCGCACATGCGCAGGGCGGCCCGGGCGATAGCCGGCGGGCGCTAGGACCCAGGGGCGGGAAGGCAGCCCAGGGAGGGGCCGACAGGACGCCGAGCGGGGAATTCAAAAGGGCGGTGGGAGGAACAGGCAGGGGGAGGACTGGAGAGAGCAGGGGAGTTTCTGCTCTCAGCCTCCTCCGCAGGGCGCACAAGGGACGCAGCAGGAGACTGTGCGGCGCCCAGAGCCCAGAACCCAGCACCTCAGGTGGACGGCTGGACCGGTGAGGAACGGGGCAGCGCAGAACGGGCCCGGACTGGTGGCGACTGCTGGGTGGCCCATTGGGGGACAGCGGCCCCGAGACCCGGGAGACGACCAGGGTGAACAGGGGAGTGGCGGGCTCAGCGGGAGCCGACAGCAGCAAGAGGACTGTGGAAACGGAGAGGTAGAGGCCGGGAGCAGGGGCGGCTCAGGACCTATCACGGCCAAGGCCCACGAACTGGGGGTGCCCCAGGACCCCTGAATCACAGACTTGGCTACACTGGTGGAGAATGTGGGCATTCCCCCGGGGGAGTTAGGGGGAGCGTAAGAGTAGCCTAGCGAGCACCCAAAAAAAAAAAAGAGAGAGAGAGGGGCACTGTATATATGTATAGACCCAAAGGGAGGGGTAGATTAAGGACAGCTCTGGGTACGGAGATGGATGCAGGGAAGCTGCTGGAATGGCTGGCCGACAACCAGCATCAACAACAGCAACAGCAAAAGCAGCTCCTCCAGCAAGTGGCGTAGCAACAGAAAGAACAGCAAAGGCTGGTAAGGGAGTTAATGGAGCAGCAGCAGGGCCAGATGGACCGGTGGCTCCAGCGAGGGGCAGTAGGAACCGGGGGCCCAACCGGGGCTACGGGCGAAGTAGCAGGTGTGGGTTTGGCCCTAGCTCTACCCCTGAGGTTGATGAAGATGACCCCGAGTGACGACCCATAAGCATTCCTCATAACTTTTGAGAGGGTGGCTACAGCGGCTAGGTGGCCGGAGGAAAACTGGGCGACCCTGTTAGCCCCGTACCTCACAGGTGCCGCGCAAGGGGCCTACCGGGGACTGTCGGCCCAGGACGCGCTGCACTACCATAAGGTAAAAGAGGCTATTTTAGATCAGGCAGGGATTACCCCGGAGACACACCGGCAGAGATTTAAGGCAGAGAGATACCAGCCGGGGGAGCGCCCCAGGGCCGTGGTACAGAGGCTCAAGGAGGCAGCTGTGCAGTGGCTAGAACCGGAGAGAAAATCTGCAACGCAAGTTGTAAAAATGATAGTGTTGGACCAGTTCTTGCAGATCCTGCCGCCGGACAGTCGCCTGTGGGTCCGCCGCCAACAACCTACCACCCTGGGGGAGGCAACCTCCATCCTGGAGAATTATATGGCGGCGGCAGGGGGAGAGGAGAAAACAGAGAGGGGCCCAGAGGGCTCTGGCGGCCGAGGAGAGCACGGAAGAGCCCGTACCACAAGGGCACGTGGATCCTGGGGCGTGCCGACTATACCGTGACAAAGATGGGGGGAGAACTCTACCACAGCACCACCTGGGCCCCGGAGAAAGAGCACCTGTCCCGGGAAAAGGAAACGGTCACCCTGAAACCCCCAGAAGCGCCAACCCGCGGCGCCTGCTTCGAGTGTGGACAGGAGGGGCACTTCCGCAGAGACTGCCCATTCATGGACTGTTCATACGGAAGGGCCTTGATGGCTGCCCAGCGGGCAAAGGGTCGTGACGACGGCAAGATTACTGTCCAGGTAGGCGTTGCGGACAAAGCGGTATGGGCCCTGGTGGACACAGGGTGCAACCAGACGATGGTACGGGAGGAGTTGCTGCCCCGGGAAGGGGCTGCGGGCCCTACAGTGGCGATGCAGTGCATTCATGGGGACGTGAAGCACTACCCTACACGGTGGGTCCCACTTACAGTTGGAAGCTGACCACAAAAGTGCCGGGTTGCCGTGGCCCCGAGCCTGGCTTACCCCGTAGTGCTCGGGCGGGACTGGCTGGGGCTACCGCAGCTTATCCAAGAATGCGGGAAGACACACCACACCCAGCAGGCGGGCGAGGAGACGGGGCGCGATGGAGAGCAGCCCACGCGGGAGGCCTGAGCCGGAGACGCGTCAAGCGACGGAGCTGGGAGAGAACACCCGGCGGACAACCCAGACTTCGTACGGAAGCAGTGCGAGGATGAATCCCTAAAGCACGCCTGGGAGCAAGCGGGGGCCGCACCAGGTCTGGCCAGGACAGGTGAGCAGGGACCTCGTTTTGAGGTAAGAGGTGAACGACTATATCAGGTACTCCCCCAGCCAGGCCGACAAGAGGAGGTGCGGCAGCTGCTGGTACCAACCCAGCGGCAGTGGCAGGTGCTGGAAGCAGCTCATGCCAATCCCTGGGCAGGGCACCTAGGGACCGAAAAGACACTGCAGTACATACTGCAGTGCTTCTACTGGCCAGGGGTTCACAAGGAGGCCAAAGACTTTTGTAATTCGTGCCCTGAGTGCCGAGTGGCTGGGAAGAACGTGGCACGGCCCCCCCTCGTACCCTTGCCAGTGGTGGACGTGCCATTTAGAAGGGTAGCATTAGACCTAGTGGGGCCCTTAGAGCGGTCGCGGAGGGGCAATCGCCATATTTTAGTATTGATAGACTATGCCACCCGCTACCCGGAGGCAGTCCCGCTCTGCAACACAAAGGCCTCGGTCCTAGCCGAGGAGCTGGTTAAGGTGTTCTCACGGGTAGGGTTACCCCAAGAGATACTAACAGACCAGGGAACGAACCTCACGGGGCGGGTCATGACAGAACTTTGCCATCTGCTAAAGGTGAAATGGCTCCGCACCTCCGTATACCACCCCCAAATGGATGGGTTGGTGGAGCATTTTAACAGGACACTTAAGGCCATGCTCAGGAAATTTGTAGACATAGACTCCCGGGACTGGAACCAGTTCCTCCCGGCCCTCCTGTTTGCAGTACGGGAGGTCCCCCCGGCCTCTACCGGGTTTTCCCCATTTGAGTTGCTCTACGGGAGACAGCCCCGGGGGATATTAGACCTAATCAAGGAGGAGTGGGAAGAGCAGGCCTCCAGAGTACAAGGGACGGTCCCATATATTTTGGAGCTGCGGGAGAAGCTGAAGGTGGTCAGAGAGCTTGCCCAGGAAAACCTCCGCAAGGCCCAAGCGAGACAAGCGCGCTACTACAACCGAGAGGCGCGAGTGCAGGTCTTCGCCCCGGGAGACAGGGTCCTGCTGCTGCTACCATCGGCAGAATCGAAGCTGCTAGCGAAGTGGCAAGGCTCCTATGAGATCATTCAGCAAGTGGGCCCGGTTGACTATGAGATCAAGCTCCCCGACCGGCGAAAGGGGGCCCAAATCTATCATGTCAACTTGTTAAAAGAATGGAAAGATCGAGAAGGCCTCATGGTCAGCCTGCAAAGGGTGGAGCCGGAATTGGGACCCTGGGGCGGCGATATTGAAGAAGTAGGGGCGGAGGCAGCCCTGGGAGCAGAGCTGACAGAGCCCCAGAAGGAGGGGATGAGGAACCTGCTGCGGGAGTTTGCAGCAGTACTGTCAACCCTGCCGGGGAAAACGACGATGGTCTACCACCATATCCAGACGCCGCCGGGACAAAAGGTTCGAGAGCCGCTCCGCCCATTACCGTGAAAGATGTGGGACTCAGCGCAAGATGAGGTAAACAAGATGTTACGGATGGGAGTCATACAAGAATCCAGCAGTGGCTGGCGAAGCCCCGTTGTGCTTGTCCCCAAGGAGGACGGGACCCTGCGATTCTGCATCGATTTTAGAAAGGTTAACGCCATCTCCCGACTGGATGCCTACCCAATGCCCCGGGTAGAGGGGTTACTGGAGAGGCTGGGGCAGGCGCAGTTTCTGTCAACGTTAGATCTGACCAAAGGATATTGGCAGATCCTCCTTACGCCTGCATCACAGGCAAAGACCGCCTTCACCACACCGTCAGGACTATATCACTTCCTCATGATGCCCTTTGGGTTGAATGGAGCGGCGGCCACCTTCCAGAGGGTAATGGACAAGGTGCTGCAAGACCACCAGGCATACGCTGCCGCTTACGTTGATGACATTATCTTTAGCGCATCATGGGAAGAACATCTAAACCACAAACCGCATTAGAGGAGGCGCGGCTGACAGCTAACCCTAGCAAATGCACATTCGGCCAAGCAGAGGTGACGTACCTGGGGTATGTAGTAGGAAGGGGCTGCCTGAGACCGCAAGTAAACAAGGTGGAAGCGGTACAGAAGTACCGGGCACCGTCCACAAAGAAGCAAGTGCGGCAGTTCCTGGGCTTGGCTGGATACTACCGCAGGTTCATTCCGCAGTTCGCCACGAAGGCAGCCCCCCTAACAGACCTAACGAGAAAGGGCTACCCGGAAAGGGTAAAGTGGACGGCGCAATGCGAAGAGGCGTTCCAGCAGCTAAACAGAGCCTTGTCACGGCACCGGTATTGACGCAGCCGGACTTCACCAAACCCTTCATTGTACAGACAGACGCATCAAATATAGGGGTGGGGGCAGTCTTAGCCCAAGAACAAGGAGGGGGCGATAGGCCCATCGTATACCTGAGCCGCAAACTATTGCCAAGAGAGCAATGCTATTCCACCATAGAAAAGGAAGCCCTGGCCGTTAGGTGGGCTGTAGAAGCATTGAGATACTACCTCCTGGGCAATATGTTCCTCTTAGTGACAGACCATGCACCATTAACATGGATGCATAACATGAAAGAAGCTGGATGCATAACATGGATGCATAACATAATGAGATGGTACCTGTTTTTGCAGCAGTATTCATTCAAAATAGCGCACCAGGTGGGACGGGAACATACTAACATAGACTTTCTGTCCAGGTGCGCGGAGCAGGAGGAGACGAAAGAAACCAAGGGGGAGGGGTGTGATGGGGGGCCCACCCCCGCACTCTCGGCCCCGGAGCCGAGGCCCTGCACCCCGTGTGGCCGATCAGCTGGCGCCGGGAGGCCGGAGCGGCGCGGCAACGCAGACTGCAGAGCTGGGGGAAGCCGGCATGCGCAGGGTGGCCCGGGCGATAGCCGGCGGGCGCTAGGACCCAGGGGCGGGAAGGCGGCCCAGAGAGGGGCCAATAGGATGCCGAGCAGGGAATTCAAAAGGGCGGTGGGAGGGACAGGCAGGGGGAGGACTGGAGAGAGCAGGGGAGTTTCTGCTCTCAGCCTCCTCCGCAGGGCGCACGAGGGACGCAGCAGGAGACTGTGTGGCGCCCAGAGCCCAGAACCTCAGGTGGATGGCTGGACCGGTGAGGAACGGGGCGGCGCAGAACAGGCCCGGACTGGTGGCGACCACTGGGTAGCCCCGTTGGGGGACAGTGGCCCCGAGACCCGGGAGACGACCAGGGTGAACAGGGGAGCAGCGGGCTCAGCGGGAGCCGACAGCAGCAAGAGGACTGTGGAAACGGAGAGGTAGAGACCGGGAGCAGGGGCGGCTCAGGACCTATCACGGCCAGGGCTCACGAACTGGGGATGCCCCAGGACCCCTGAATCACAGACTCGGCTACAAGAGTGAATAAAGAAAAACTATTTACTTGTTCCCATAACATAAGAACTAGAGGACACCAAATGAAATTAATGGGAGGCAGGTTTAAAACTACTAATAGAAAGTTCTTCACAGTGCACAGTCAACCTGTGGAACTCCTTGCCCGAGGAGGCTGTGAAGGTTAGGACTGTAAGAGTTTAAAAAAGAGCTAGATAAATTCATGAAGATTAGGTCCATAAAAGGATATTAGCCAGGAGATAAGGAATGGTGCCCCTGGCCTCTGCTTGTCAAAGGCTGGAGAAGGATGGCAGTAGACAAATTGCTTGATCATGATCTTTGGTCCACCCCCTTTGGGGCACCTGGTACTGGCCACTGTCGGCAGACAGGATACTAAGCGAGATGGACCTTTGGTCTGACCCAGTATGGCCATTCTTATGTTAAAGTTTGACATGTGTTTGAAGCCTTTTCTGCAATCAGAGCTGTTATGAGGCAACTCTCTTGTATGTTTTATCTGATGGTTAGTAAGGCAGGAGCACCCACTAAAGCGTTCCCTGCAGTCAGAGCAGGTGAAGGGTCTCTCTCACGTATGGGTTCTCCTATGTCTAACAAGGTGTGAGCTTCTACTGAAGCTTTTCCCACAGTCAGTGCAGGTAAAGGGTTTCTCCCCTGTATGGGCTTTCGTATGTCTAACAAGGTGTGAGCTTCTACTGAAGCTTTTCCCACAGTCAGTGCAGGTAAAGGGTTTCTCCCCTGTATGGGCTTTCCTATGTGTAACAAGGTGTGAGCTTCTACTGAAGCTTTTCCCACAGTCAGTGCAGGTAAAGGGTTTCTCTCCTGTGTGGGTCCTTCTATGTCTAACAAGCTGTGTCTTCTGACTGAAGCACCTCCCGCAGTCAATGCAATTGAAAGGTTTCTCTCCTGTGTGAGTTCTCCTATGGAGAATAAGGTCTGATCTCCCGATAAAGCTTTTCCCACAGTCAGAGCAATTAAAAGGTTTCTCTCCTGTGTGTCTCCTCCTATGTGTAACAAGGTTTGACCTCTTCCTGAAGCTTTTCCCACAGTCAGAGCAATTGAAAGGTTCCTCCCCTGTGTGGGTCCTCTTATGGATAACAAGCTCTGAACTTGTACTAAAACTTTTCTCGCAGTCAGAGCAGTTGAAAGGTTTCTCTCCTGTGTGGGTTCTCCTATGTCTAACAAGGTGACACTTCTCATTGAAGCTTTTCCCACAGTCAAAGCAACTGAAAGGTTTCTCTCCTGCGTGGGTTCTCCTGTGTCTTACAAGGTGATCACTTCTACTGAAGCTTTTCCCACAGTCAAAGCAGTTATGGGGTGTCTCTCTTGTATGTATTTTCTGATGGTTCATAAAGTGTGAATGCTCACTGAGGCTTTTCCCAGAGTGAGAGCACTTAAAGAGCTTCTCTCTCATATGGGCTCTTCGATGTTCAATAAGAGTTTCACAGTCACTACAAATACAGGGTGAGTGTTGATGGGGGATTTTTTGTTGAACAGTTTCTGTATTTCTTTTCTCCCCTCTACTCCTGTGACTGGATTTACCCTGTCCCTCTCCTGGATGGTTTCCATGCTGCCTTTCTGGGCTATGCTGACTTTCGCAAGTCTCGCCTTGCTCATGTATCTGGGAAACATGCCCTTCAGGTCTTCCCAGTAACATCCCACATGGAGACACTTGCACCGATCTATTCTGCTGCACAAGATCAGGATTCTCAGTCAGCGTCCCATCACCTGTTGGGATAGAGAAATAATCCAGACAGGAGTTATTGTCTATGATGAGCTGAAAGAAAACTCTGAAAAAGGAACAGAAAAGGGGACACACGCTCAAATGATTGAATTATCATGAGCTTAGCCCCCCTTCACAACTCTTCCACAGAGGAGAGACCCCAGCCTTTCCCCACCCACCATGCTCTGGCTCAAGTTGAAGACAGGCTGAAGAGTCAGACAGACGTCATGAAAACACACAAGTTACCCCTGCTATAAGCTGGTTTCTGAGGCAATTTAACTGATTGCTCCCGTGTGTGGGTGCCACTGATGATCTCCCCTTCCTCACAGCACTGGTGATCTGGGACCTGCAACTCCTCTCGCTCCACCCAGGAGATCACATGAGTTTCAGAGACTGGAAATCCTGTTTGGAGAGCAGTTAATCAAGTGCTGATCTTGTTCATTAAGGTCTCTGCCATTGCTGCTTCCAGAGTCAGAATCTGAGTCACCCATCCAGAGAGGCTCCTTTCCCCACCTCGCAGAGACTGGGATCTGGCTAGTACAAGAGCCCAGAACACACACACCTGCAGTAAAGGTGCACCCCCCCACACGTTGAGAATGGCCCAGCTCTTTCCCCAAGGGAGCTGAGCGCTCTGCTGCACTCTCTAGGGTACAACTCAGCCCCCTCAAAGCCCATTCCATCCCCCCCATCCCTAGTATCTCAGAGCAGGACAGGAACACACTGCTCAGAAGGGGAGCTCTAGGGAGGGCTGGCAGGTCTGACACCAAGGCCCCCAGACAGGGCTCAGACTGTAGCGGCCACATGCCAGGTCACTAGGACTTGGGAGAGGAAGGACTAGCTCTAGCTCCCCAAGGCTCTGTCCACAAAGCTCCTGGCTGGGTGGCTGGGCTCCCCCTGCTCTTTGGCTCAGATTTTCTACTTGGGCCAGAAGGAGGCAGAGGAAGTTTTTTGAGCAGCTAAGTTCCCGTGGCTGCCCAGGGTGGCGCTAGGCTTCTCCAGCGACAAGCCAGGGTGGAGCTGGGCCGTGCTGCTTCTCTGATGCTTGTGGCTGTTACTCAGCTCCCCATCTGTAGCCTTGGTTCTACTCTGGGAAACCACACAAAGGCTGCTGCCGGCAGTCTGCCTCTTCTGGCGGGCCTGGCCTTTGATTTGGGGCTGCTCCAGGAAGGCACAGAATCTACCACATTTGCACCTTGTGACCACCTTCCCCTCAGCTTTGCCTCCACCCCTTCTTGGACCTGAATTTAGTGTTTGGAAGAGCCACCTGTGATGTGACCATGGAGATCATTGTGCTACCACTGTTACACAATCGCAAGAAACCTTGTGCGAAGCATGCTGTGTGCCGAGTCAATGGGAAAATTCTGATCTGATGACTATGATTATCTTGTTTATGTCCATTATTTTTTAACTAAAACAAGCCAGGCTTTGGCAGAATGGTGGAGCACTGGTACCAACTAACCAAGAAATCACATTCCTGAGCAGGAGGAGGGCAATCAACTCAACGCTCTCTGCAGTAACTGCAAACACACAGTCCTACCAAATAGCTCACTGACCCTTGTGCACATGAACAGGATGACGGGATAATGGATATGGATGTTTTGTTCAAACAAACAGGCAGAAGGCCAAAGGGGGTAGCAACAAATGGAATGCAACATGCATTTTGTTTGTGTCAATGTGAGAAGAGGGGAAAAGTCACAGGAGGGGCATGTTGATACACTGGCTGAGGGGCAGTGTTCTAGCTGCTGACTGAGCTGGTACCATTATTGGGTTGAGACAAGTCTCACTATACCTGTGCCTGAGGAGCTGGGACACTAACACCCTGCTCCTTTCACAATAAACCTGGCCAAGTGCCTTAGCCTCTGAATGGAGCCTGGGTCTTTCTTAGCGGCAACCCTGTGGTATGCTGCATGGATAAGTTGCACGCCCTGCCAGTGCTGCTGGAATCAAAGCTCCAGAAAGAGCCACCCCGAATAAGCCATATCAACGCTCTGTGACGCTAGCAGCAATTCTAATGGCACTACAGTCGCTGAAGGAAGCAAAATTATCAATCACAGCACCACCTGGGAACTCTGGTGTAAATCAGGACCCCATTGTGCTATTGCAGTGCTCATATGGAGCTAAGCATCACCCCTCTTTAGTGCAGGTATCCTTCCCAGCCCTGAGAAACAGGGACACTTTATAAAAGCTAGTAAAAGAAATGACCACACATAGAGAGTCTAAGGGTATGTCTACACTACAGCGCTAATTCGAACTAACTTAGTTAGAATTAGTTAATTCGAACTAAGCTAATTCGAACTAACACGTCTAGAACTAAAAACTAGTTCGAATTAGCGTTTTGCTAATTCGAACTAGCATGTCCACATTAAGTGGACCCTGAACAGGGCTTAAGGATGGCCGGAAGCAGTGCCGACAGGGCATCAGAGGAGGACTTAGAGCGTGGAGATGCTGTCTCAGGCTAGCCGAGGGCTGTGCTTAAAGGGACCCGACCCCCACCCCGGACACACAGTTCTCAGGGGTGCCCCGCTTGAAAACCAGTCTTGGCTTGGAGTGCCCGGAGTGCCCACACTGGGCACATCACACCACTCGGCCATCAGCCCGGCTGCACTTGCCGCAGGCTGCCATCTGGGGAGAGGGGGCAATTGGGGGGCTGCAGGAGAGCTTCCACCCCCAGAAGCCCACAGAGCCAGCCCAGTCCTCCCCATCGGGGGCTCGTGCCCCATTCCTCCCTCACCTCCTGCCACTTACCCTTCCCTAGCCCCTCTTCTTGATGTACAAAATAAAGGACAATTGTGTTCAAAAATGGAATCTGTCTTTATTGAACAAAACTGGGGGAGACTGGGAAAAAGAGGTGGGAGAGGGGAAGAGAGGCTGGGAGAGGGGAGGGGAACTAAAATGATCAGGGGTTGGGAACAGGTCCCATATGAAGAGAGGCTAAAGAGACTGGGACTTCTCAGCTTAGAAAAGAGGTCTCTAAAAGCAGGAGTTGGGTGGAGAGGGTGCATACAGAAAAGTTCTTCATTAGTTCCCATAAAGAAGGACTAGAGGACACCAAAGGAAAGGAATGGGTAGCAGGCTTCAAACTAGTAACAGAAAGTTGTTCTTCACAAAGCAAAGAGTCAACCTGTGGAACTCCTTGCTGCAGGAGGCTGTGAAGGCTAGAACTAGAACAGAGTTTAAAGGGAAGTGAGATCAAGTCATGGAAGTGAGATCAAGTCATGGAGATCAAGTCCATGGAGTGGTATTAGCCAGGGGGTAGGAGTGGTGTCCCTGCCCAAAGTTTGTGGAAGGCCGGAGAGGGATGGCATGAGACAAACGGCTTGGTCACTGTCTTCGGTCCATCCCCTCCAGGGTCCCTAGGGTTGGCTGCTGTCAGCAGACAGGCTACTGGGCTAGATGGACCTTTGGTCTGACCCAGGACGGCCATTGTAAGCTCAGGGCTCAGGGTCGGGGGTCTCAGTGGACCCCCTTGATTTTCATGCACACCTGCTCCTGGGTGGCCAGGCTGGCAGCTCTCCTGCCCAAGCCGGCCACTTTCCTGTGCCTAGTGCGGAGATCGTGGACAAGGTCCACGATGTCCGCACTAGCCCAGGCGGGTGCCCGCCTCTTGCGGTCCCGGGCAAGCTCCCGGGAGCCGCCAGCCTGGTCCCGGGAAGAGGGGGAGGGCTGGGGGGCATCGGGTGGGTGGCTCAATCCGTGCCAGGTGCAGGGTCTGCTGGCTGGGTGCTGGCAGGCTTGCACCTGGCACGGGGACCGTAGCCAGCCCGTGCCCCTTTAAGGGGTCCGGGATCGGGAGGGGGGCATAGAGTTTCCCTGGTGTTGCCCAGAGTGGCCACCAGGGAAACCTGGGAAGCCTTAGCATCCCACTAGTTTGAATTAAGGGTCTACACAGCCCTTAATTCGAACTAGCTAGTTCGAATTAAATTCGAACTAGCGGAGTGCTAGTGTAGCGCCTATTAAAGTTAGTTCGAACTAACGTCCGTTAGTTCGAACTAACTTTGTAGTGTAGACATACCCTAAGAGACTTGATCAAGGTCACAGAGAAAGACTGTGACGGGCAGAGAACTGAATACAGGACTCCTGAGCATGAAGCCAGACATTCACACAGGAAGAAAAAGTCCCTACTCAAAGATATTTCACTCTAAAAACACAACACAGATGATGTGATTTATCTCCACTGCACACAGAGGCAAGTGAGCCCCAGAGAGAATGAAGCTGAACTTTTGAAAGGAAACCCAGCCTGTGCCTGAAATACAAGGGGAGCTCTGCTCATGTTTCTCTACTACAGAGCTACCTCCGACAAAATACTCGCAGAGCGTGAACTGCCTCAACCCCAGCATCCAGCCCCTCCCACTGGCAAGTACCAGTATGTCACAGAGATTAGTTACAGGCAGGGAAGGTCTCTGGGAACCGCACCCTCCTTCCAGTGGCTGAGCACACTGCCACGTGGGGACCCTGCAGCCACTAACAGCAGCCAGACCCAGACCCAGACCTCTGGTACCTGCTGTTCCTGCCTGAGCCCTTCTACTCACACCTCTGGTCAAGGCACAAGATGGGCAAGATGGGGGGAAGAGCAGTGAGACCTTAGATGTGGGAAGAGCCACATCATTGTTACACCCCTGAACCTGCTTTCCCTGGGAGGGGGTACAGAGGGAACAGTCTTTCACACAAAAGCCAGGATTATTATGGCAGATACTCCTGACATTGGGGGCAGAGGCAATAAATAACCCTGAACCAAACCCAACCCAGATGCTCCAGAGCCCACACAGCTGCTGTTACCCGAGGGGACAGGAATCCTTACTCAGCCAGTTCACAGCCTCATAATTCTCCTGCATCACATCCCTGTAGAGGGCTCTCTGGCCCGGGTCCAGCAGAGCCCATTCCTCCTCAGAGAAATACACAGCCACCTCTTTGAAGCTCACAGACTCCGCCACAGCCATTTCCTGTCCCTGGCTCTGCAGGCCAGGGGCTGAACTGGAGTCAGACATGGGTGTTCTGCAGCCTGGTAGGGGGAGAAGAGGAATTGGAGACATTTCAGAAGAGGCTTTAATCCTTTCCACGCCCCATTCTGCCCAGACTCTGTCCGTGGTGACACACATGCTACACTCTGCCATTGTGGGAAAAAGTTTTAGTCTAGATATTCCATAAACAGTGCACAGGAGTTAGATCCCAAATACACATTCATTTCTGTCTGTACCTGGCTTGAGTTACATTACTACGTCTGCAACGGTGGGATTTAGTTCTCAGCACCCAGTGTTTCTGATAAGCCACATATTCATCTGCGTGACCATGGACGTAGGTTAAATGTAGGCTGCTGTATTTAAAACCCTTAGTCTTAAAACTCGTGAAGTCATTCTGCCGCGCTACTCTGCACTAGTTAGGCCTCAGCTGGAGTACTGTGTCCAGTTCTGGGCGCCACATTTCAAGAAAGATGTGGAGAAATTGGAAAGGGTACAGAGAAGAGCGACAAGAATGATTAAAGGTCTAGAGAACATGACTTATGAAGCCAGGCTTCATGAACTGGGCTTGTTTAGTTTGGAAAAAAGAAGATTAAGAGGGGACATGATAGCGGATTTCAAATATCTAAAAGGGTTTCACAAGGAGGAAGGAGAAAATTTGTTCCTCTTGGTTTCTGAGGACAGGACAAGGAGTAATGGGCTAAAAGTGCAGGAAGGGAGGTTTAGATTGGACATTAGGAAAAAATTCCTGTCAGGGTGGTCAAATATTGGAATAAATTGCCAAGGGAGGTGGTGGAATCTCCCTCTCTGGAGATATTTAAGAACAGGTTAGATAGACATCTGTCAGGGATGGTGTAGACGGAGCTCGGTCCTGCCTTGAGGGCGGGAGGCTGGACTCGACCTCTCTAGGTCCCTTCCAGTCCTATGATTCAAGAACCCCATATTGAAACAGACTGAGCAGTGAAATCTGAGCCTGAAGGTTCTGTCCGTTGTGTGCTTTAACTTCACCCCTCTAGCATCACAAACCCATAGACCAGTGTTTCTCAAAGTGTCCGCAGGTCCCCATGCAGTGCCCCGTGGGTTGCCTCTCTGATCAGTGGGTGAGATTTAGGGCTGTGCTCGCCGTGGTCACTGGGTCTGGTTGGTAACTTCAATGACAATCCCATGAAGATGTTTTCACAGGAATTTTCTCATCATTTAAAGAATCTCCACCTGCAAACTCACCCTGTCTGAAAGCTCCCAGGGATTTTCTTCCTGCTCTCTCCAGTGCAGAGGGCAGCATGTCTGGTGGGGGAAGGGATAAGAGAGGTGAGATTCCAGGCTCTCCAATTTATAACAATGTCCCCACTCTGAACTCTGTGTTTCAATTGTATCAGAGACCAGACAGAGACAAACTCAGGTATTTACTATGAAAGAGTCTGAAACTTTTGTTTCCTCTCTCACTTGGGCACCTCCCAGCAATGGAGCCAATATCCCTGCAACCTCACACCCGTCCCAGGAGAGACAAGCTGTAAATGAGATTTACTCTTCCCTCCTCACCCACTCACACTTGCTTTCTCATTCACTTACAGACTCTTATCATAACCTGGAGCTGTGGTGGCGGAACACGTGGCCATCACAGTAACTTTAGCCATTTTGATCTCTGAATGGGAGGTTCAGAGTTTGAAAACGGCTGGCTCTATCTGCAAGTAGTTGGGTCTGTTCAATCAGTGTCTCTAAGGACAGCAGAGTGATGGGGCCGTCATTCTTTGTGTGTGAATTGAGGCAGGGGAAGGTTGGCTTCAGAGGCCAGATTCAATGGTCTCAGATACTTGAACCACTTTCCCCTCATCCATCCTTTGATGAAGGGATGGTTTGATGAGATAACATGATCTTGGTAACTAATTAACCATTCATTATCAGTGGGAAATAGGTCAATGGAGGGATGATAGGAATTACTATAGAGAACTTTCTGGGTGTCTGGCTGATGAGTCTTGCCCACATGCTCAGGGTTTAGCTGATCGCCATATTTGGGGTAGGGAAGGAATTTTCCTCCAGGGTAGATTGGCAGAGGCCCTGGAGGTTTTTCACCTTCCTCTGTAGCATGCGGTAGAGATCACAGCTGGAGGATTCTCTGCATCTTGGGGTCTTCAAAGTATTAGAAGGCTTCAATATCTGAGATATAGGTGAGAGGATTATTCTAGGAGGGGTGGGTGAGATTCTGTGGCCTGCACTGTGCAGGGGGTCAGACTAGATGATCATAATGGTCCCTTCTGACCTTAAAGTCTATGAGGTACCTTTGAACTGCCTCAGAGTCTCCGACAGCACAATCATTTGCTGAGAGAAACCTCTGACTTGTTCTTCCAGTTCAGGGGAAATCTCCTCTGGCAGCTGGAACTGCCCCGTCTCACACCTGGACAGAAACAATTCCATGTGATTGTATTTCATTTACTTCTGATAAGATCTGGCTAGTGAGTCTCAGCTCTAACAGGCTTGGAGTTAGAATCCTCTAATTTTCCCAGCCTGAGAGCAGGGGCAACACAGTCCATGGCCATGCAACCTTCCCCTGAAAGGCCCCATTGCTGTTCTTCACTTCTGGCCTGAGGAGACTGGCTGGGGGAGAAAAGGGGAATTGAGTCTTCATGGGCAACTCACTCCTTCGCCTCCAGGCACTGAGAGGCAAGAGGTTCTCAGGTGAAGGGCTAAAGGAATCTGTCCAATAGGGACTAGACAAAGACACCAGCTTCACCCTCCCCAGCTCCTTCCACACAGGTCTCCAAATAGCCCTCAGGTGGAACAGACTCTTGGTCCTTGCTGCCCTGGCCTGACTGTGCCCAGTGCCCAGCAGTGCCAGGCCCATGTTCCACCCCACAGTTCTGAGGTAGCCAGTCCAAGGGGAGGCGACAGCTCCAGGAAACACTTGAGGTCAGATTGTGCCCTGAATGGAGAATTCCAGAGTCTGCTTTGTGAGGGTGAGACTCTCAGAATTAAATAAATCAAAAATATTCGTATCTAACATCTGGCTGTAGAGACCTGTGGAGATGTGGTGCTAACATCAGATCCAAGCTTTTTCCCTGTGCTGTGCAGAGTGAGGGGAGTGAGAGCCACATACCTACTCAGGGTGCTTCTGACGTCCTAGAAAAAAAAACACAGAAAAGATTCTCAGCCCCATTGGACACACACAGAGTACCTCAGAGAAGGGATTTTGCAAACATGGGAAGAGAGCCCCTGCCCTGGCCCCAGGAAAATGGATCCCCTGAGAAAATGGGGCTTTACAATCTCTAGTAGCTTTGTGCCTGTAACTTTACAAAGCACAGCAATTACTCATATGGCAGCAATGCACATGGAGTTACACCCAGATCTGACAGCTGGACCTCAGCACTTGTGATTCAGGAGCCCGCATTCCCTGCTTGGGGAGCTGAGACGTTTCTCCCTCAGTCTCACCTTCAGGAATTCATTCGCTGGCTTCTGACACTTCCCCTCCAGCTCACTGATCCACTCGCTGATACGGGAAATCTGCACAGAGAGTTTCCTGACAGTGTCAGTCTGGAGCCTCCCAACCTCCTCGTCCAGCTTCTCCAGCTGGGCCAGCAGGAGTCGCTCTTGTTCCTCCAGGAACTGCTGCACCTGCTGAAACTCAGCCACAATCATCTGCCTCTCTGCTTGGGTCCATTTCTGTATGAAAACAGGGAAAGGGCTGGTCAGGGGCATAAAAGGAGCCCAGGGCCCTTTCATGGGGAGCTGAGTGCGTAGCAGGGAGAATTTCTTGGAAAACTGTAAAACGTGTGACATTTGACTCTACTTTGTGGTTACTAGGCAGAAGTAGCTCTCCCAGCATCTCCTTTGGCCCCCGTGTCCCTTTGAAAGGGATGTTCCCATGTCTGTCATGGGCAGCATCTTGTGTTATTCACGGGCTCTGGAAATTCAGACCCTGAACAGCATGAGGCAGGAGTCAGCACCACCCTGACAGAGATACCCAGGGAGGAAAAAGAAGGAAACATGTTAATGCACCAAGTGAGCAGAGAGCCTTTCAGGGGGACACTCAGCTCCTTTGGGGAGGATGTCTGGGAAAGCCACAAAGGCTGGACCCATGCAGGGCCACATTATGACTTTTGTGGGCCCTAGGCACTTTTGCCTTCATGGGCCCCTTCCTCCATAAAAAAAAATATATATATTAAAAATTATATTTTACGGCTACATTGGTATATAGATTAATATAATTCAGGCTGGATTATATTCGTCTTTATACCAACACAATCGAAGTATCTCTCTCGCTTATTGCAAAAAGTAAACTGTGCTGAGGCTAAGTGGGCCTCCTATCCGCCATCATTCAGTTGGCGTCTATGGCCGAGGCCATATTGGCCATACAGTTTACAGTCACTAAGCTTCTCACTATAGTACAAAATAATAGTGCATATATCAAAGCATTCTCTGTTTTGATTACTTAAAAGGAATGTATTATAAGTAATTTCATCAGTAAGTTATCATCTATTTAGGTTAGTGATGACCTTATATAAATAATTTATTAATTTTGCAAATACAGGATTGTTATTCACTAAATACCGGTGAATAAATTTGAATGGAATGAAGTGCACATGTATATTTCATTGTGTTTATATTGGGTGCTTAGTTATAACATTTTTAAAAAACCATTACATCTCAAATATACTCACCTTATTTCATAATTGATAAGTAGTTCCATAAAATTATTATATGTATACATGTGCAAGAAAGTATTCAGTAAAAATGCAAATGTGTATTACTGATGGAAATTCTGTTACGGTGTAATATCCGATTGTTGAGTTGAGCTCTTTCGATTTGAATTATTACAATTAATAATATAATAAAAACAATTAATTTTTTAAATACTGGTTTTTTTTGTATTTTAATAAACATTTTTGTGAGCTCTAAAAATGTTGTGGGCACAAGGTACTTATGCCTTCATGGCCCCTTCCACCACAATAATATCAATATTAAAAATTATTTTTGATATAACTTTAAATACTTCAACATTTTATTTTTTTCTGTTTTAGGCAAAATTTAATAGATTTTCATGGGCCCTAAAAGTTTCATTTTTTTCTGATGTGAGAAAAAGTTAGAACATTTTCTTTGACCCTAAAGTTCATTTTTTTTCCTTCTGATTTTAAAAGAAATTAAAACATTTTGTGGGCCCCTAAAAGTATCATGGGCCCTAGGCACTGTGCCTACTGTGACTAATGAATAAGTCAGCCCTGGACTCATGCACTGACATGGATGCTCAAGGCCTTTCTACACATGGATCTCATCCTGCAATCCACAATCCAGGATAAACACAAACAAGCCCAACCTCACCAAGGCCACACAGGAGTCTGCCTCCTAACACAGCCCTCCCACTGCCAGTCCCTGCTGGTCCATAGCCACAAGCACTTACCAGATACTCCTGGCGTTTCCCTTCTGCTGTTGTTTTCCTTCCCAGTACCTGATCTCTCTCTTCCCTCAGAGTCTTCAAATGGGCCTCCAATTTTTCCTGAAGAAACAGATATAAAAGCACAAGGGCAAACCCCATCAGATGTTGGGAGCCCATTTGTCTGCCTTTAAGAGAGTCCCTGTTTTGTGGAGCTCTGCCCCTATCCAGCAGGGACTCAGCCCTGGACATGGTTTTGTCCATAGAAAAAGACACAGGAGGAGACTGCGGATGCAGCAGGACACCTGCAAGGATGGGGAAAGGATCAGTGGTGGCACCGTTATAAAGAATGATGCAGGTGGATATTAGGGAGGTAAAAATGGTTAACAATACTAATCATGTAACCAATTACAATTTTATCAGTGACAGGAGTTTTTTAACCGGCTGACAGGCAGGGCTGATAGCAGAAATGGGCTCTCCTGGGCCAGGGATCTCTCTCGAGGTCTGCCTGGGGTGGCCACAAGGACTGCTGGCTGATGGGAACTCCCAGCAGTTGCAGACTGATGCTAGCTACCAGAGGGAAGCAGGCATTGGTGGGGCAATGGGGAGTTCAACCAATAACTAGCACCGATAATAAAAACACATTGGACAGCAACTCTGTACCTTGTATTCCTGGGCAGTTTCCTTTATGGGCAGCTCCCTGTGAGCCTGGGATCTGTCACACACCACACAGATGGGAGTTTGATCCTCTTCACAGAACAGCTTCAGAGCCTCCTGGTGCTCTGCACACACCCCATCCCATCTTGCTCTCTTTGCTGCCTGGAAACTCAGAGGCTTGGCTAGTTCCACCACATTTGCCAGCTGCTGATCAGGCCAGAAGGGTCCCTGCTGCTCAGTGTCTCTGCCTTGAGGACTGAGGGTGGCCTGGCAGAAATTGCGCCCACACTCCAGAGTGACAGGGGCTGTGAAATCCTCCAGACAGATCAGACGTGGTGCTTCCTCCTGAATACTTTCCATGGGGCTCTCTGCAGCCATGGCTGCCTCTGGGCTGGGGGACCGGGGCCGTGTCACTTCCCGGAGCTCAGCAATGGAGGGGCAGGTCTGGGGGTGGTGGCATGAGGCACCAGCACTGAGGATACAAAAAAAAATCAAAATTAAAAACAAAAAAAGCCCCAAAATCCCTGCCAGGGCCTCCCCTGGGCACCTGCCCCAACCAGAGCCCCCCCCTCGCCGTCTCTGCGCCCCTCAAATCCCCCCCGCACACTCTGCAGCCCCCTCACAGCCCCTCTGTGCGCCCCCAGCCCGCACCCAGCGCTACGGGCCCGCCGGGAGCATCAGGGAGTCCAACGGGCGCGCCCCGAGACCCAGAAGCAGCACAAGGACGGTGGGTCAGAGCCCCCCTCCCCAGCTCCCTCGCGCTGCGGCCTCCCCCGCAGCAAGTAACGGCGCCAACGGTCCCCCCCGAACGGCTCCCGCGGGGTGGGCGGGGAGTGAGGGGCGGGGACGGTCAGAATGGGGCGGGCGTGGTTAGACCGCGCATGCACAGCGGGTTTGTGACTCCGCTCACGGTCCAGCGCCCGGGGTTTAGCTCAGACCGCGAGCTGCCCGGCCACGCCCCAGTGCTTCGCCTGTGGGAGCCGGGCCGGGGCGAGATTCTACAGGCCCCGGGGCAGCCGCTCTGTGGGGGAAGCCTCCCACGGGACACCGGAGCGGCCCCAAACCAGCTGCTGCGCTGTGGAGAGCCCAGAGCCCCGCGCTAGGGCCAAGGGCGCTGCAGATGAGGAGCCAGCGCTCCTACCGCCGCAGTGCAACCCCCGCCTCCTCCATCGCCCCCAGCACGCCCCTGGCCCCAGCCAGAGCCCAACGGACCCCACCCCCCACTGTGACGTTGCTTCCAACGCTCCTTGCTCTCGCTCCGATTGACAAGGGCTGTCACGCATCCGTGGCCGCATCATCAGTGACGTAATTGCCCCGCCCCTTGCTCTCCCGCCAGGGTGACGGGGATTCCTCTGGCCCAGCTGTCAGGCCGGGAGTGATGAAGCCACCCAGAGACACTGAGGGCGGGGCAGGGAGTCGGAAGGAGGCGGGGCCACGAACCAATGAGAGCGCGGAGCCCAGTGACGCGCCTGCGCGCTGCCGCCTGCCCCCCTCCGGAGCGAGACACTGACCTGCCTCTCCGGACACTGGGGCGGGAGCGCGTGGACTCGCCCGGGCTCGGGCCCCAGAACGTGTCACCTGCGGGGGGCGCCTGGTCCTGGGCTCTGTTTGCAGGACGCTAGGAACGGGTCACTGGGGATCCCTGTTTTGTTCCCTCCCTCTGGGGCACCCGCACTGGGCAGACAGGACACTGGGTTGGGGGGCCTTTGTCTGACCCGGCCTGGCTGCTACTGTGTGGGAGACCCGTAAAGTCATTAATATCGGCAGCGCTATGGACACTGAGGCTCCTTTAGAACGAGCCAGAGCAGCCTGAGCGCACGTCAGAATCAGGCCCCTGAACATGGATTCCAGCTGGAATAAGTGTTTGGCCTGAGAATTGCTTGTCAGTGGGCCTGGAGGGAGCAGATGCCAGCGAACCTCGATTTCACTGTCCATTCACAAGCTGAGGGAAAAATCTTTCCATTCATAAGAACTGAAAGTTCCACACAGGCCCAGGAAGAGCCAGGCGGCTTGAGAACTTGTTATCCTTGAAGGACTTTGACTTACTCTGTTTTGAGAGTCACATTAACAATTTGTGGTTTAATAATAAAGAATTTACTGTTTGAATCTCAGTGTCTGTCACTGAATAGTTACTGTCTGAGCCAAGTATTGCCTGCCCCTCCCCCTAGCATTTCCCACTTCTGTGAAAATCGAACATGGTAAAACTGCAAGTGAGAGCATGTAACTAGATCCATATAAATACTCAACTGTTACTTTATCTGTCAACATCAAACACAATGAATTCTGCACAAGATTCACTCTCGCTCCTTATAGGCACAGTTCTGGGAGCTGAGCAGCCCAGCCTGGTGGATTCTGGGGAACATGTGACACCCCAAAGACCCTCCACACCAGCCCAGGGGCAGGTGCCAGAGCCAGAGTGTGGGACATTTCTCATCCTCCAGGGCTGGGGTGTCTCCTGCTGGCTCTTCCCTTTCCAGGAAACAGCCTGAATCAGCTCCAGGGAGGGGAACAGCCAGTTGTTGCTGGAGGCAGGTAGAGCCTGAGCTCAGGAAATTGAAACTGATCCTCTTCCCCAGCTCAGAGGGAGCCATGGCTGCAGCGAGCACAGTGGAAAGTCTCCGAAAGGAAGTAACTTGTCCTGTCTGCCTGGAGTATTTCACGGACCCGGTGATCACAGCCTGTGGGCACAATTTCTGCCGTGCCTGCCTCAGCTGGTGCAGAGAGGGACCCAGCCCAGCTAACCGCTGTCCACAGTGCAGGGCCCCTGTGCAGCAGCGACCCCTCGGGCCCAACAGGCAGCTGGCGAACGTGGTGGAACTCGTCAAACAGCTCAGTGTGCAGGTAATGAAGGGAGCTGGCATGGGTGGGCTGTGCAGGGAGCACCAGGCAGTGCTGAAGCTGTTCTGGGAGGAGGATCAAGACCCATCTATGTGGTCTGCAGAGAGTCCTGGGTGCACCAAGCGCACACGGTGCTGCCCATCTGGCTAATTTCCCTGACTGTTCTCTGGCCCAGTGTGACTCAGCAACTGTGACAAAAGATGTTCTCTGGCCCAGTGTGACTCAGAGGCTGTGACAAAAGATGGTCTGGCCAGGGGGCAACAGAGGCCAAATTCCAAGTCTTTAAAGACACTGGATGTGAGAAACTTCTCGGAGATGCTCAGCGGAATCCTTCTGAACCTACCCCCCTCGCCCCGGGAGAAATGAGGGCCCATTACCGCATGGGAGGGGTATGGATCAGCAGCAGGCTGGCCTCTGGGAATGTGCTGCCTTCAGACAGGAAAAGTGGAGTTACAAGCTACTGTTGTTGTTACAGATTTGATGACTAGAATTTAATGTTATTACTTGTATTTGCATCACAGTTGCCATGTGAGATCCGGGCTCTGCACAAAACACAACCAGGGACAATTCCTGCCCTCAGCAGTTTACACTCTAGATAGACAAAAGTTGGGAAGGAAATTGAGGCCCAAGGGGAAGGGGAGAGAGAGAGAATCAGCCATGCAGTTAGTGGATGAGGTCTTTTTAGAACCTCAGTTTCTCCAGACACAGTTCATGATCCTAACCACCAAGCCATGCTGCCACCTTAGCCCCAGGGTTGATACATGTTGGTTAGGTGAGAAAGATGCCCAGCAGAGAGCGGCGGTTTCCCACTGAGATGCTGAACTCCTGGGCTGCTCCAGGAGGGGTTAAACTCAGAGGCTACGTCTACACTGGCGCCTTTTCCGGAAGGGGCATGTAAATTTCAGCAGTCGTCGTAGGGAAATCCGCGGGGGATTTAAATATCCCCCGCGGCATTTAAATAAAAATGTCCGCCGCTTTTTTCCGGCTTTTAAAAAAGCTGGAAAAGAGCGTCTAGACTGGCCCTGATCCTCCGGAAAAAGTGCCCTTTTCCGGAGGCTCTTATTCCTATTTTGAAGTAGGAATAAGAGCCTCCGGAAAAGGGTGCTTTTTCCGGAGGATCGGGGCCAGTCTAGACGCTCTTTTCCGGCTTTTTTAAAAGCCGGAAAAAAGCGGCGGACATTTTTATTTAAATGCCGCGGGGGATATTTAAATCCCCCGCAGATTTCCCTACGACGACTGCTGAAATTTACATGCCCCTTCCGGAAAAGGGGCCAGTGTAGACGTAGCCAGAGGCTATGACTGGCACTAGAGCAGATCGCTCAGCTGAACACTGTGTGGGACCCAAGAATCTCGAGTTCACCCACAGCAGTGCTCCAGGCAGTGCAGGGCCACGCCAGACACCACTGGGAGCAGACTGGGTTGGAGCAAAACTACCCCCTGGCTGGAGCTGCCCGGTGCTACTCTGACCTGTGCCACGCAGCCTTTGGGAATCTCCAAGAATGCACTGCTGCCAGGAGCTGTACCAGGCACCGGGGCAGTGGGTACCTGCCCAGAGGGTGTTACCACTGCAGGCCAGCGCTGGGGCAAACCTCAGCCACCCTGAACAGAAATCAGCCTGTTTAATTAAGGGAGTCACAGACCCATCTGCAAAGCACAGGACATGCCCATGCCTGCCTGCCAGGCCTCCCCCACCTGCATTGGTCGGCCTCTGTGGGCCTGTCCCTGCCTCTGTCAGATCATCCCCACCTACCTTATTCTGTGTAGAGGTGCCGCCCTCTCCTGCCCCCACCCTCAGCCTCAGTCTCCTGAGCTATGGCTACACTGTAGCCATCTTCCAGAAAAGCTTATGCAAATGAAGCGCAGCGTGGAATATCGCCATGCTTCATTTGAATAATTAATTAGCATCCCCATTTGTGCAAGAGGCTTTTGCGCAAAAAGGAGCTGTGTAGACAGCAGATAGAGGCCGCAAAGTGGAGGGGGAAAAGAGGGTACTTGAAAGCGGCAGTGATGCACAGCTAGGCCTGGGATCAGCTGTGTGACGCTGCTGCTTTGAAACGCCAAGACAGCGTTCAAAGGGGCAGCACTGCTGAGCTGATCCCTGCCTCGGTGTTTCAAAGTGGCAGCGCTGCACAGCTGATTCCAGGCTCAGCTGAGTGTCGCTGCGCGTGTGGAGCCCGGGGTCAGCTGGGGACTCCACAGCTGATCTCAAGTTCCATGTGGCATTTCAAAGCAGCAGTGCAGCATGGAGTCCAGGGTCAGCAGGGGACTCTGACTCCCACTGGGGACTCTTGTGCATTTCAAAGCTGGTACCCACCTGCAGCCCGGAGTCAGCGGGGCTTCCTACTTGCCCTGGGCTGCACGCGGAGTTCTGCATTCCTCCTTTGAAACGTACTAGAACCCCAGCGGAAGCTCTTTTACATTTAAAAGGAGGAATGCAGAAGTGTCTATCAACTAATCAAGTGGTTGATGGAAATTCTATTGACTACTCGACTAGACAATTAACCACTAGTTAACATCCTGAGTTTCTCCATGATCTTGGGTGTGGAGAGGCCCTGAGCTTCCATGTCAGGGGATGAGTTAATGTTCAGCCCTGGTGGCTTTCCCAGAAATCATCCCCCAGTGACCAGCATGTCCCTGGCAAGGGCTGTCTGCTGGGTCTGTCATTTCCTGCACTAACGGGTTTGCTTCTGTGTACTCCCTGGCTATGTGTAGACTGGCCAGTTTTCCAGAAAATCAGCCGCTTTTCCAGAAAAACTTGCCAGCTGTCTACACTGGCCGCTTGAATTTCTGCAACAGCACTGACTTCCTACTATAAGAAATCAGTGCTTTTTGCAGAAATACTATGCTGCTCCCATTCGGGCAAAAGTCCCTTTTGCGCAAAAGGGCCAGCTGAGATTTCTTTTTGCGCAAAAGCGCGTCTAGATTGGCCACGGACACTTTTCCACAAAAAGTGCTTTTGTGGAAAAGCATCCGTACCAATCTAGACGCTTTTTTCTGAAAATGCTTTTAACAGAAAACTTTTATGTTAAAAGCATTTCCGGAAAATCATGCCAGTCTAGACGTAGCCCCTGGGTATCTGCACCAGTGTGACGCCTCAGCCTAGTACCCATAGGATAGAGCCTCGTGTCAGAAATCTGTGGGTTTGCCAAGTCCTCCCTGCTGTGCACTCAGCTCCTCATGAAAGGGCCCTGGGCTCCATCCATGTCCCTGACCAGCCCTGTCCCGGTTTTCATACAGAAACAGACAGAAACCGAGAGGCAGAAGATTGTGGCCGAGTTTCAGCAGCTGCGGCAGTTCCTGGGGGAACAAGAGCGACTCCTGCTGGCCCGGCTGGATGAGGAGACTGGGAGGCTCCAGACTGACACTGAACTGGAAGAACAAGTCAGGGGTTTCTCCCGGAAAACCACTGCACTGTCGGAGACTCTGAGGGAGTTCACAAGTACCTAAAAGGGATGGGGGAGGGGACAGTGAGCTGGGAAATCAACAGCGGCAGCCTCGATCTTCCCTGCAGTGTAAACACACCTGGAGTGTGTCTCTGCTATAATGAAAACCCAGGTCTGTGTGTTAGAATTGGGAGTGTTGTGGGCAATATGGACTCATGAAATCTCACCTCTCTTCTCCCTTCCCCCACCAGACATGCTGCCCTCTGCACTGTAGGGATCAAGAGGAAAGTCCCTGGGAGCTTTCAGACAGGGTGAGGTTTCAAGTGGAGACTGAAAACACCTTCCTGAGCTTGTAGCTCAAGTCACCAACCAAACCCCCAGCGACCACGACAGGCAGAGCCCCAAACCTGCCCACTGAGCGGTGAGGAGCCCCAGGGGCATTGGGTCAGAAGGACGAGGGGCCGTGTCCTGACCCCCTTAAGCAATGGGATGGCCGGACCCCCCCCCCCCCCCCCACTTCTCACTATGGGCACAGTTTGTAGGCAGGGTTTTTGCAGGCAGGGGCTGCACTTTGTGTCGAGGCAGCTGATCGGTGCAGCCCCTCCTTGGGCACCAGCCTCTGCCCTGTGCTGGCCCCTCCCAGTGACCCCACCCCAGATCCCCTTCCCCAGAGGCCCTGCACCCGGCCAGGCCAGAAGCCAGACCTGGGCTCTCCACATTGAGCCCGGCTGCCCTGAGGAGCCCTGGACCCTCCACCTGTCCTGGGGGTGACAAATGCTTAGGCCCTGCTCTCTGGGGTGAGGCAGCTCTTCCCCCGTGCTGCCCCCTCCCCTCTGTGCCCTGGGTGGGGGGTGGAGGCTGCAGCAGGGGAGGGAGTTTCCCTCTGGGGGATAAAGCTGGTACCTGCCTCCTCTGCCCTCTCCCCCCCCCCCCCCCCCACTGAACCCTCCTGCTCTGGGCCTGACCCTGAGGGTGGAGCAGCCCGAGTTGGGGGGTAGGAGGCTGCAGCCTCTGCACACAAATGAGAAGCTGATGAAGCGGGTCCCATTGCCCAGGCTGAGCCGCTACAGTGACAGCTCAGCTCAGTCTCAGGGCCCAGGGCAGAGGCAGCTCCCTGGGGCCCAGGCCTGTCCCAGCCACAACAGGGCTGCTGGGGAGGGTGAGAAATGGCCCCAGCCGCCCCCAGGGCTGAGCTCTGCCCCTCACGCCCTGATTCTCTCTCCCCAGTGACTGACTCTGGATCCAGACACGGCAAATCCCCAGCTCGTCCTGTCTGGGGACGGGAAACGTGTGAGATGGGAAGACACACGGCAGCCACTGCCCGACAACCCAGAGAGATTTGACACTTGGCCCTGTGTGCTGGGCCGTGAGGGGTTCACCTCGGGGAGACATTGCTGGGAGGTGGAGGTGGAGGTGGGGGATGGGCGAGACTGGGCTGTGGGGGTGGCCAGAGAGTCTGTGAGCAGGAAGGGAGGGATCAACATTAGCCCTGAGGGGGGGATCTGGGCTGTACAGCGGTGGGGGAGTCAGTTCCGGGCTCTCACCTTCCCTGAGAACCTCCTACCTCTGAGCCCCCCCCCCCCCCCCACAGGATCTGGGTTTGTCTGAACTGTGACCGGGGGCAGGTGACATTTATCGATGCTGGTGCCGAGGCCCCGATCTTCACTTTCCCTCCGGGCTCCCTCCCTGGGGAGAGAATCCAACCCTGGCTCTGGGTAGGGTGGAAATCCCAGCTCAGATTGTGTCCCTGAAATTAGCCTCTCTGGCTTCACACAACCCAGTCTCTGTGACCACACAGGACACCCCATTACCCAACCTCTGGCCCCTCATCTTTATGATGCCTGAAAGCTTCTCCCCCTCCCTCCCTGCAGCCCCAGAGATAGGAGAGGTAAGGAGAAGGCTCCTTTGGGCTGCTACAGGGGCAGAGGTGGGGATTGGGCAGAGGCTGAATTAACAGCTGGGCTGGGGACAGGTGGAGGTGGGGATGGTAGGATGCAGAATTAACCAATCAGGGTTTGGGGGGTGGGGGGAAGCTGGAAGCTGCGCAGCAACAGGGAACGATTTGTACCAGTCTGTGTCCTGAGATCTCACTGGGGTCTCCAGCCAGAGCTCCTGCCACAGTAGCCAAAGTCGCCTTCCCCTGTGACTGTGGGGCAGCCGGCAACACTTGTCACCAGTGTCCCCCTAAGTTTTTCCATCCCTGAGTGGAGTTAGTTTGGTCTTATGCACCAATACTGAAGTCATGGGCGCTTGTTGGGACGTGTGCCATGAACATTCATGTTTAAATATGAGTCTTGTTACTTCTGTACAAATAACTTTTTAATAAATGTTATTTGTTTCTATTCGGTTCATGTGGGTATTTCCCTTAAAATGGGCGTTTTCATTGAAGTTCCTTTGAAGAAATCTGCTGATAGATTTCCAAAACTGTGACATGTTCCAAAAAAAACCAAATCACTTTTGTCCAAGCCCTACATGTACCACAAAATGCAAGTCTCAGTTTCCTCTTCCCTGTTGAGGGCTTACTTTAATATTTGCTGCTATCTAAAGGTTATGTCTATACTGCAGAGCTATTTTGGGATACCAGAAGTATCCCAAAATAGCTATTCTGCATCTATTCAAGCAGCCCATTTTTTTTATTTCAAAATAAGGGGCAGGTTATTCCAACGTCCTGGTAACCCTCCTTCCACGAGTGTTAAGGGCATTTTGGAATAGTGAGTTATTTTGAAATTTGGTTCTGTGAATATAGCACCAAATTATGAAATAAGCTATTTCGAAATAGCCTCGAAATGCTACGCAATTTACTTAATGCATATTGCATAGCTTATTTCCAGCTAAGGATGCTCTATAGACACAGCCTAAATGTTTACAGGAGATCTGTACTGTGGTCAGGAAATTTGTCTTTAAAATAGTGCTTGTAATTTTACATAATACAGATCTATGACACGTACGTAACAGCACCCCCCAAGGTGATCCACAAACTCCTCTGATACAACGTAAGAACAGGGGCAAGATGCTGTTAATGTTGTACTATACGCGAGACACTTCCCAAAGGGTAACGTGTAGCATGTCACCCCTGGACTCCTGTAGCAGGAGGGCAAGACCACACTCCACCACAAGGAAATTCTGATGGGCCCACTGTGCTGGGCAACAACGGAGCTTGCACCTGGTGTGGCCTGGTCGTCTTGCTGGAGCTTGGCTTGTTTTGCAAGGTATTTACAGGCCCTAGGTCACCTCTTCAAAATGCTCGTTGAGGTAGAGCTGGAGGGAAACTGTTCTTTGTTTATTTGTTTCAACAGAGTTGAAAAATGCTGAGTTAGAAAAATAGCCTGTTCCTAGGTGGCTGAGAATCAGCTGAGCCACGTCCTCCATCCACGAGGTTTTTTTTTTACTCTCCTTGGCTCAGACACATCTCCTACTGAGGCCAGACTGAACGGTGGATATGGCATCAGTGGGACCTGAGTGGGGGCCGCCCCTTTTCCTCAAGTGTCTCTCACGAGAACACTCCACTGGCTATGGCTGTGTGAGAGGATCTATAATAAGCAATGACGTTGAGGAGCCTTTGGTCAAAACCAAACCTATAACGTGCTTTGGACAGAACCACGCCAGTGAAACACACACAGACGAGAACCCTCGTCCAGCCATCACTTGAAAGCTGGTTAGGCACAATAAGGTGCTGTCCGTACACCACAGACTCAGCCCTGGCCCCAAGTGCAGCCACCACATGGGTTTGACCCCCACTCTCCCACCCAGCCCACCACCTCCAACTTACTTTCCAAAGGAGGGGTTGCTGCACAGTGGTTCTGCTGAGGAGGCGGCGGGATTCAAATTCTTTGTGCACCCCCTGGAGGTAACTGAGGTTGCAGCCTGTCCCTGGGCTCAAGGGGAAACATTGTCATTGCCAGGCAAGGACAAAATCTGGCTCTCGTGGTGGAGGGAGGGTTTTGAGAAGTCTGGTTCATGTTTCTGGAAACTCCTGGGACCATCCCGGCTTTTACTCTTCACTAGAAGCTCAGAAGCACCTGATGAAGCTGGGTCCATTCTCCACTGCCACAGGGGTCAGAACAGGGAGTCAGGGGTCCCTCCTCTGCTCAGGGTCTGCTCAGAGAGGTCTGGGTCGAAGAGGTGACCAGTGGACGGGCCTGAGCCCAACCAAACCCACTGACACAAACTCCAATTAACCTCCAGATTCATCCACCAGGGTCACAAGATCAACCCAAACAACCCCCTGAGAGGAGCCATTGTCCTCTGCTTTCATTTACCCCACAGCAAACCCCTGTGCTGCTTCTCCTGCGTCTCTGGGGGCTCATCCTGCAGGACACATGGAGCTGGCAGGATTTCTCTGCTAGCAGCCAAGGGCGGGGCTGGGACACCCCCTCCCCTGAGCCCTCAGGAGTTTGCTTCCATGGAAGCCCAGGGAGCCCCAGGAGAGTCAGAGAAGGGAGCAGCTCCTTGTCCTGGGAGGGGTTTTCTGTTTCTCCTCCACATCAACTCACCGTGCTAAACCCCCGCAGAGAGCAGTACGGGAACGAAGAGTTGAGAGCTTGTGTGTGCAGCGTTGGAAGAAAAACAAGAGGTTCCATGTGACAAGGTGTGATGGGAAAATGGTGATTTGAAAAGGGAAAAGTGATGTTTGTGTGGCCGGATCAGAGATCCCCAAGGATTATTTTCAGATTAAAAAAAATGAAAGAAAAAGCAATTTGCAATGCAAAGGAAGCTCTTCTTGCTTCTGTACCTTGCTACAAGCTAGACCAGGGTCAGCAACCTTTTCGAGGTGGAATGTCAAAATCTGACTTATTCACCTCTATGGATGGGTCCAAGTGCCTTTGATAATTGTAAAGTCAATAAAAGTCCTACTTACAGCAGCTTCATTAATAAAGAAATTAAGACGCAGATCTTATCTTTCAGTAAAAAGTAAAACAATAGTCTGGTAGCACTTTAAAGACTAAGAAAACATATAGATCATATCATGAGCTTTTGTGGGCACAGCCCACTTCTTCAGATGACCGGTCGATCTGTGGCCTTGCTTTGCCTTGCCGACTTTTCTGATCTTGGGCTCGTGGTTTGATACTTTACACAGCACACAAGCCTCTGAGTGTTCAGTCATTAACCGGCTCCGGGATGGACATATGTGAAAATATCTGTTCACAAAGTAATGTCATCATCCCGTTTGGGGTAGTTTTGACCTTTTCCTGGCAAAAGGATCTTGCTTGCAACAGGAGAGTCCACAAAACGCGTCCAAACCTTCCCATGGCTTCACCAACGAACATTGCTGGGAAGCGGAAGGTCCTTGTGTGCATTGTCCATCTCCTCAAGCAGGACTTGGAACTGCCAATGCATCCAGGCAGATGGAGCAATAAGAAAATTCACCATCTTCACCCCGTAGCCATCCCATTTTTAAGCTCAGCATCAGAAATCTCATCACAATGATGTTCTTGGTGAATAATACAATGAAAATGTTCCGTTGGGTGGCCAATGGGCTCCTCAATGATCCTTAGAAATCCCTTCTGTTCTCCCACCATAGTAGGGCACCATCAGGTGTCAGAAAATATTTTTGTGATGTCATTTCCTCTTTCCTCAACACGTTTGACAAACGTCTTTGCTGAATTGTCCCCTGTTGCGGTGCCAGGCATGGGCTTTAGACAGCACTGCTCTTCTCAAACTTTTCTAAGGCCCAGTGTCTCACAAGAACTGCTAACTGTGGTACATTGTTTATGTCCACGCACTCACCAAGCACAATACTGATACTGCTGCATCTTTTAATGCCACCGTCTGCTGTTTGTTAATATTTCCTGCCATTTCACCCATGCCACTCGCCCCAACCTGGCAGACAAAGGCAAGTCTTTTATTCTGGAGACAATTGTGTCTCTATTGGGCAAGCCAATGAACAAGCATCTGAACAGCCGGAAAAAAAAGTCTCTTTTATATAATTTCCGTCTGTAAATGGCTCTCCATGTTTTGCAACACAAAGTGCAATTTTGTAACTTCCCTCTGTGGCTTGATTTTTACTGACAAAGAAGTTAGTGAAGACGCTGCTTTGCTTTTCATACCTTGCAATGGGCCATTTGATTGACTCAGCCTTGTCTGCTTCATCCTTGACGTGTTTCTCATGCTCTGTCTGAAAATGTTCATGTGCTGAAAACAGTTGGAATTGGCTTCCTCTGGACAAGGGGAGGGGAAAGGTGCAAGGTAGAAAACAGAGACAAGGCAGCAGAAAAGAACATCCAGGAATGTCAGGGAGAGGCAGAGGTGGCAAAGTGGCAGCAGCATTTTCCACCATAACACTTCTGGAAAGGGGCAGCCCCAGAAGGCAGCTGGACTTTCTTTTCTCCTCCCACTTTGCACTGCCTTGTGTATGTTTGGCGGCGCTGTGGGTGGGTTCCAAGCACAGCTCCCTGTTGTGCAAAGACTTGGAGCTCCTGGTGGTCAGCCATGTTCCTCTTCCCTTGTTTTAGACCCGTTTGGCCACATTCACGGCCTATTCAGCAGAAGGCTGCCCTGGAATTCAGGGAGCAGCTAAAGTGATTTTGGTGGGATTTGACTCCATAACCTTTGAATGTTTGACCCACACTGAGCATCCCAGCTGAGGCATCTAGCACACTTTCTGTTGTGCCACAGAGTCCCACATGTTGTATTGGTCAGCATCTCCTCCCTCTGCTTTGTAGCAAGGCGATTGCTGGGGTAGAAGAAAGGGAAGAGCTGGGCCAGAGCCTGCTTGGCTGGGAACTGACCCCAGCCTGACTGCTTGGATAGCAGGTGGGGGTAGAATTGAAGAACAGAAAATCCCTTTTGTTCTCCTAGGCTACATCTCCAGTGCAACGGTCTTTTAAGATACCTGGAGTATTCCGAAATAGCCATCCTGCATCTTCACAGGAGGTCCATTATTTCACGGTCGCTATTCTGACATCCCTGTAAACCTCGTTCTGTGAGGAGTAAGGGATGTTTTGGAATAGTGCCAGATTTTGCAATAAGCTATTTTGAAATAAGATCTGTAGTGCAGTGTAGACACACCCCTAGAATCAATCTGCCTGCTCTTTAGTTCAGCTATAGCTCAGTGAGAGAAAGAGACTTTTCCTGCGTAAGACCCTGGTGAAAGCTAAGAGTACGTCCATGCGGCAAGCTTATTTTGGAATAAACTATTCCAGAAGATATCTTCCAGAATGCACTTATTTCAAAATAGAGCATCCACACTACAGGGAAACCTCAAAATTAGCCCCGGGCTTCCCTAACGTGGACATGCTATCTCGAATTAGAGTCCCAGGAGGCAGTGGGGAGGAATAAGTGAAAATGACCCTGGGGAGAAGTTATTTTGACATAGCAGCAATGGACTGTCCACACATCCCCTCCCTTCTGAAATAGCTTTTTCTGAAGGGAGTTATTCCTCATGGAATGAGTGTTGCCAACATCAGAAAAAGGCCTCCATTATTTCAATTTTCTTTCAAAGTGACAGAATTGCTGTGTGGACTCAAGTAGGGTGTGTCTAGACTGGCAAGATTTTGTGCAAAAGTGGTCGCTTTTGCACAAAAACTTGCCAGCTGTCTACACTGGCCACTTGAATTTGCGCAAGAGCACTGACTTTGTAATGTACAAAATCAGTGCTTCTTGCACAAATACTTTGACACTCCCGCTTGGGAAAAAGCCCTCTTGCACAAGTGTTCTTGTGCAAGAGGGCCAGTGTAGACAGGGAAGGAATTTTTTGCGTAAGAAAGCCCAATGGCGAAAATGGCCGCTGGAGCTTTCTTGCGCAAAATCGCATCTATACTGGCCATGGATGCTTTTGCACAAAAGCATCCATGCCAATCTAGATGCTCTTTTGCGGTAATACTTTTAACAATACTTTTGTTGCAAGGGAAAGTAAAGTGCCTAAAGTGTCCTTCTGCTATGTATATTGGACAAACTTCTCAGACACTTTGCCAAAGAATTAATGGCCACAAATCAGACATCAGACATTTTCACTAGGAAAAAACTGTTTCCTTTCATTTTAACCAACCTACGCATAGTCTTAACGATCTTACTACATGTATCTTACTTCAAAGAGACTTTAACACCAGACTACAAAGAGAAATCTCTGAACTGTCATTCATGCTTAAATTTGACACTTTACGAATGGGCCTTAAAAAGATGCTAATTCCCTTACCCATTACAAAGATAGCTTCCACAATTATCACCCAGAGTATCATTATCTCATAGATACTATCCCCCTCCCCCCTTGCCCCGCTTCTGTTCTAAATCTGATTCGTCAGTGTTTGCTTTTTTTCCCATTGTATTCCTTTGGGATATATGGTCATGCCAATTCTCTTCCAGAATTTGATCTGAGGAAGTGGGTCTGGCCCACGAAAGCGCATCACCTAATAAACCATCTTGTTAGTCTTTAAACTGCTGCATAGTCCTGTCTTTTGTTAGGACAGGAGAGACAGCACCACACGCCCTTGTGATTTCTTGGGGGTGTCAGTGCCCAGAGAACCTGTGAGTACAACCTCTACAGCTCCTGCAGCCATGGAGAGTGACTCTCTCCTCCCTTGGGATGGGCAATGGAAACACATGGAGCAGCTGGAGAAAACTCCCAGAAAGTAGCCCCATGTCTAAGCTGGTCAAGGCACCTGCCAGGTACGGTGGTGGTGAGAGAGGCAGCCCCCTGGGGGGTGAAGGGTCCTCTGGCCCCATAGCTCCTGGTAGGGAGAAGTGGAGGGACCCCGATCCTATATTTCCTGTTGGGCAGGGGTGGAGGGACCCCAAGCCCTATAGATCCTGCCAGGAAGTACCCTGACCCCTTATCTCCTGATAGAGTTTTAGTTTTTCCCTGGCGGGACACTCCAGACATGAAGGATGCCAACGCACTGGCCCAGCCTGGGCTGGCAGTGATGGTTTTTACACATGCAGGGAAATGCCCCGGCTTCTCCCCCTCACAGAGCTGTTACCTCAGTTTGTGTGTTTATTGGTTGTGTGGAGGGGAAATGGTGAAGTAGTGTGTTATGAATCCTGATTAAACCAGACTAAGGCAGTTGATTCGAACCATCTATCTTAGTTCGAACCAAGGAAGTTTGCCAGTTGGAAGTTTCCCGCCTTTCCAAATTGTACATGGTACTAGTGCTCTGCACCCCATTCTAATTCTTTGCACTCGGTACCAAATGTTGTGCACACGGCCCGAATTGCTGTGCACTCGGCTCAAAATAGCTGCACACAGTTCAGAATGTTATGCACCCCACCCGCAAAAGAGTGCACTCAGCACCTTTGGAATCTTCCCACCGGAGAGTGCTTAAATACCCCAGTTCAGTAGCAGTTTGGGTTCCCTTTTTCTTGTTGGGTTCCTGATTGCGTTTGGTTCTGTAGAATGTCTCTCTGTGGTAGCGTGAATGGTAGAATGAGTGTGAGAGTGTGAGCATAGTCAGTGTAGTGTTTGTGTGAGTGTGGTGGGTTCTATTTTTGGGTTTTTTATGCCTGTGGAAAATTCCTGGGTGAAAACCATTTGGATCCCATTGGATTATTACCGGAGAGCGGAAGGCCTTCGACTTATAGTCCATATCCCATCCATCATCAAACCAGAGGGTCTCATCCTGAAGTGACATCGAGGGATCCCCTCACTGTTCCTCTGCCACGGCTTGCAACTAGCCAATGCATAAAGGTCGTGAGTGCCTCAGCTGTTCTAGGCCATGTGAATGTAATGTACAGTCCTATTGTTTAGGGGTCTTTACTATCTACTTTGTCTTCGGGGATAGGGAGGATTATAGAGTTATTGTTACATGCTGTTGTATATCTTAACTTTATAATATATGGTTTGGCCCTCAACTGAGACTCGAAGTTTTATTTGGAAAACCACGTGCCAATGATAGATACGGCCACGAGTAATCGGCCTCAGGCGATCCCTTCTTCTGGGACTTGGGATATTTACCATCTTCACTACAAGTCAGGGCGCGTCCAATTAGGGTTTTAAATTAATCATTACTGCATCCCAGGGTAACAGCAGGAGCTGTGCTCACAAATGGCCCTTTCAGAAAGGCGCCTCTTCTCTGACAGGACCACTAGCAACTCACTGTGATGTGGGCTCACTAGTCCAGATGCTTTGAGGTTTGGTCAAGGTGGCTGGTGGCTGGCATGGCACACTGAAACCCAGGGCAAAGAGGCAGCTGGAATCTCTTGCTGCCAGCACCTTGCCTCCAGCTTCTTCCCTGTCGGCAGCAGCCGCAGCCCCTTTTGGCCACTGTGAAGAGAGGCAGGAATGGGGCCAAGTAGCGAGTCAGGCTGAGGGGGGCAGGCAAAGCTCGTCTTGCCTTGCAGGGCCACTGGCAACAGATTCTCTCTTGTGCGCTGCTGAGGAGAAAAACACCCTGAGCAGGACCATAAAGACCAATTTAAAAGAGCATTTAGGGGGGGCACGAGTCAGAGCCTGGCAGCTTCTGGGATACAGAAGAGGCCTCCCGTGGACACCCATGGAACTGCTGGTTCAGGAAAAAGGCTGATTGGGGAGGGGTATTGGGAAGAAGGAAACCACAAGCCTGGAGCAAGTTCAGATGCTGCTGTGACTGGCACTGGCAAGGCAGGGCTCTGACTGCAATTGCTGGGACAGGAGAGCCAGCACCACATGCCATTGTGATTCCCTGGGGGTGTCCGTGCTCAGAGACCCTGAGGGTGCAACCTCTGCATCTCCTGCAGCCATGGAGAGAAGGTGCTTCTCACTTGTGGTTTCCTTCTTCCCAACACTCCTCCCCAATCAACCTTTTTCTGAACCAGCAGTTCCATGGGTGGCCAGGGGAGGCCTCTCCTGTGTCCCAGAAGGACCTGGGAAAATGTGAGCAAAGGCTGCACTAAGGCACCCCTGGTCCTTGAACCCAGGATCTCCTATTTACAAGGCAGGTGCTTTAGCCAGCTGAGCCATGGTGCACACAACACCTTTGCCTCCCAAAGTGTCTGTGGCTGAGATGCACAAAGGAAGATACAAGATCCCTGGGGTGGTCTTTGCTGGATGAACGTGCCTCAGGAAAGACACTGGAAGCGCAACAGACACACAAAAGGGGACGAGGGACAGTTACACGGCAGGTGGCGCAGCTCAGCCAGGGACCTTATCCACTCACAGAGCTTCCCAGCTTCTCCACCCCCCAAACCCCAGCAGGCAAACTGCCCCATGGGCCTCGCCCGCACCATGCTCAGGGCCTGGGGATTTTCTGTCACTTTGCCAGACCAAATAACTAAGCCTCCTCTGCCCCCGCTCTGGAGTCTCTGCCTCCCATGGGCCTTCTCATCCTCAGGCTCCACTTTGCCTGAAGACAGACCCTGCTCTGCTACAGCCACAGCCACCTTCTTCTGTCTGTATCTCACTCTTGGGCCTTCCAGAGCAAAATGTGCGCCTGTATTCTAACTTTGGTTTCCTGGACTTTTAGCATTCAGAACTGAACCTAACACCAGAATTTGCTAATGAGGGGTGTGAACAGCTTCTGTAGAGAGGGAAACAGCCACCATGGAGCAAATTTGCCAACTGTCTCAGAGAGAGGAAGTTCTTTGCCAGTGAGAGAAGACTAACCCTAGGTGGGACTTGAACCCACAACCCTGGCTTAGGAGGCCAGTGCCTTGTCCATTAGGCCACTGGGGCACACAAAAAAACCTTCCCAGAGACAGAAATTCACTCTTCTAAATGGCCCATTTTCAACTTTTAGCTCCTGATGAAGCCTCTTTGAAGAAGCCAGATACACAGGAAGGGCTGATCACACCCCTCTGAAAATCAGCTTTCTATGGGTATCTGTAGCTGGCTCCAAATCAGAGATCTTGAGGTCTCGTCTCCCTCCTGAAACCAGGGAACTGTCTCCCACCACTGCAGCCTCCTGAGACTCTATGGCCGTGTCAGTACAGCAGGGGGAGCAACACTCACAGGCTCCAATGTGTCCCCCTGAGCAGCCTCTGATGTTCCCTGCTTGAGCCCCAGAACCAGCCCTGAGTCAGTGGGGGGAGGGGGAGCAGCTCACACATGCCAAGGGGTTGGCCAGGGGCAGGACATGAGCCCTGGGAGGCAGCAGTGACATCATAAGGGCCTTGTGCAGCACCTCAGCTCATTGGTTGGGAGGCAGTGACCTCACAGAGGGTCCATGGCAGCAGCCAGGTGGGACAGGCTACAGGGCTGGGGCATCTCAGAGACCCCCATGGCCTGGCTGCCTGGAGTCTCCTTTGTGAGGTTTCCCCTTGAGGGCAGAAGGGATTGAGGGTCCCATCTGGGAGTGTCTCTGTGGAGATTTCCCCTTTCCCCAGGCTGCAGTGGGAGGGGCTGGGGCAGGCAGGGTTTCAGAAGGAGCTGGCACTGAACCTCTGGGAGAGGCTAGAGAGAGGGCTGCAAACACATTGGCTATGTCTACATTGGCATCCCTTTCCGGAAAAGCGATGTTAATGAGACAAGTCGGAATTGCAAATCCATGGGGGATTTAAATCTCCCCCGCGGCATTTACATGGCTGACGCTTTTTTCCAGCTTGGGGATAAGCCGGAGAAAAGTGCCAGTCTAGACGCGATTCTCCGGAAAATAAGCCCTTTTCCGGAGGATTTCTTATTCCTACTTTCCTACTGCCTCCTTGTGGATGAGTTATTGCGCAAGAAGGCTTATTCCTCGTGGGGAGAGGAATAACTCTTGCGCAAGAAGCCCTGTTGTCTGATGCTATACTATAAATCTACTTGCGCAAAAACGTGCCTGCAGTGTAGACACTCTGCAAGATTTTGGGCAAGAACAGCTGCTCTTGCACAAAAAGCCTGCAGTACAGGCAGTCCCCAACTTACGTGGATCCGACTTACGTCGGATCCCTAGATACGAACGGGGTGAGGCAACTCCCGCACATGCGCAGCAGCATTCCCGGGGCTCGCTCACCTGGGTCCTAGGATCCTCCTCCTCCTCGGGCCGGCTCCAACTGGGGTCCTGGAGAGCTGCCGGGCAGAGGAAAAGTGCCTCCCCACGCCCGCTGCCCCCTCCCCTGAGCAACAGGCTGCCGAACAGACAAAAGCAGCCTCTCTGCCCCTCCTCCCCTCTATACATGCCAGCTCCCGGAGCGCAGCAGCGTCCCTGGGGCTCGCTCACCTGGGTCCTAGAATCCACCTTCTCCTCCTCTTCGGCCGGCTCCAACTGGCCTCTGCCTGCAGCAGCTGGCCACAGGGACAGGGATCCCGCAGAGCTGCCGGGCAGAGGAAAAGTGCCTCCCCACGCCCGCTGCCCCCCCCCCCCCCGCGGCCTCGCATCCTGCACGCCTCCCCTCTCCCCCCCTGCCAGCAACAGGCTGCCCCCTCCCCTGAGCAACAGGCTGCCGAACAGCAGACAAAAGCAGCCTCTCCGCCCCTCCTCCCCCTATACATGCTGGGCTCCCTGGGCAAACAAAGACTCCACCAAAACAAACAAAGTGCTGGCCTCATTGTGTTAGCAAAAAAAGGACCCTCCTCCTAGAACCCTGGGTGGTGTGTGGAAATAAAGCTATTAGCTCAAAGCATGGTGCAGAGCTGTTTGGTATTTGATGAGTTACTCCTTTAGTCCTGAGTTTGTCACAGGGACAGAAATAGATGTGAAATCTTCTGAACAGGGGAACAGACAGCAAAACAAACATTAGAGGGGAGTTAACCTTTCCCTATGCTATCCAAAACTAAAAAAAATGTTTGGCTAGAGTTTCCCCTACAATATGTACCAGTTCCGACTTACATACAAATTCAACTTAAGAACAAACCTACAGTCCCTATCTTATACGTAACCCGGGGACTGCCTGTATAGACGTAGCCCTGGAATATAGACATAGTCTGAGAGAGACAAGGAAAGGAAGTGGCCAGAGCCTCCCCGCAGCAGGCTGGCCTTCAACAGGCTGGGTGTATCTACAGAGCACCCTCACCTCAAAGTAAGCTGTGCAGTGTGAGCGGGCTAACCGAGACCCCAGGGGAAGGTCTGTGGGGAGTTTCCAAGGCAACAACAACAACAACAACGTTTCATATTGTACAGTCATCTGTCTCTGAAGGGATGCGAAATGCAGGGCTCAGGTGCAGGGAGCCAGGCCACATTCTCCTGCCTCAGTCTCAGTCCTGGCAGAAGCCTGGCTAAAGAGAGAAGAGGCCAATGCAAACAGCCCCATGGCAGCAAGGGAGTCAGTACATGTGTGGGTGGGCAGGGAGCTGGGGGCAGAGCTGGACTCTAACTCACTAGGGGTGTGTCCCATAGCTCAGAATAAGCGATACAATTGTGTAGCTTATTTCGAGTCAATTTTGAAATAGCTTATTTTGTAATTTGGCGCTGGCTGCACAGCACTTAGTTCCAAATAAATTGCTGTTCTGAAACATCCCTCACTCCTTGCGCCATGATGTTTGCAGGGATGTCGGAATAGCGAGCCCGTTATGGCTTGAAATAAGGGGCTTGCTCTTAAGACGTGTCCGTGTGATATGAGCTCCACATCCTAAACCTCCGAGCTAGCCGGCCCACGGGTCTCAGGCCCACAAGTAGCCCTTTCAGAAAGGAGCCTTGGGCAGCTCTGGAACAAGGTAGGTGAGGCAGTCACATCTCTCATGGGTAGGAGAGCTAGCTCAGCTGATAGAGCACTTACTTAGCATGCAAAATGCAGTGGGATCAATGCCCACGTTCTCCAGGTGCAGTTCAGTTCTTGTCTCTTATTTTCTCTGGCGGGGGCTCGGTAGCCCCCTCCCTCTTTCAACCTGCTCTCCTAAAAGAGACAAACCTGCCTCCCCTTTCTTTTCCCCCAGCAATTTACATGCTACAAAGCAGAGTGGAGATATCAAGTTTAGAAGTTCATCAGGCTCTGTGGTGCAATAGAAAGCATGTTGGACTTCTAAGCTGCAGGGAGGTGGTGTATGCCTACCTAGATATTCAAAAGTTGTTGAGCTTTTGTCCTGCCCCCCTCAGCTTGGCCTCCCTCCTCTGCCCCATTCCTGCCTCACTTCCTCCTTGGGCAAGTCACACAATGGAAGCAGCAGGAGCAGCCAGCCCCAAACGCCAGCTTCCGAGGGCAGGGGAGGTTGAGACACAAGTGTCCATCAGGTGCCTGGACTGACCCATCTGGCATCCCCAGGCTGGCACCAAGGGGCATTCTCAGCTGATGTCACCCCCTCTGTCGCATAGGAGTTGGGCTTATCCCAGGCACCGAGAGGAGCAGAAATAAGAGAAGACCCAGTGTTTCTGCCTGGCTTTGAACCAGGGACCTGTTGCATGTTAGACAAACATAAAAACCACTACACCACAGAAACACACGGCTGAGTATGGAACTTGTCTGACTGTTCTGTTCCCAGCTCTTTCTAACACCCTGCTCTGCGGGAGAGGGGAATGCACCTTGTGAACACTCCACCTCTTGTTCTTAGGGAAGCCACTAACCCAAGCTGCCAGCTCCTCATTTCCTCACCAGCCCCTTGAGATTTGTAGCTCAAAGCTGGAGCTGCTGTGGAAGGAGGTGAAGCTACAGAAGCTGACGGGACAATCAGCAGGCGGCGAGTTATTTTTTCTCCTCCCTGGGCTGATGTGGCTAGAACTGAGGAGAAGAAAATCCTCTTCCCTTCTCCTCAGAAGATGGAAATTGCAGTTGATTCTGTCTCTGGTTCTCCTAAAGCTGGACCCTACGACTAGACTTTTTCGTTCTAAAACCCTGGTGAAAACTGAGTGAATTGCTTGTAGGCTGAGAATGTGAATTAAAGAAGAGAATCACCCAGCATAGGGCTTGAACCCATGACCCCGAGTTTAAGAGTCACATGTGCTACCAACTGAGCTAGCCAGGCTGCATGCAAAAAGTTTCCTAATATCCCATCACAGCATAACAGGAGCCAAGTGTTTTCCACTGCCTGGCTCAAAGCTTTTTCTTGCCCCTAATGTGGGGTTCTGGTCTGTGGGGAGGTTCGAGCTCAAACCTCACTCTCATCACACCCACTTCTTTCCCCAAAAGGAACAGCCCCATTTCCATCTCTCCAGGGACAGGAGAAGGGCTCTGGCCTGTTCTCTGCAAAATGCTCAGCCTGTTTCATTTTCTGCAGGAACAAGTGGGATCCATGCGCCCTGTTCCCCAGTGACAAGTGAGTGTCCTCTTCCCCCTTTCCACAGATACAGCAGGCCAGGGGGCTATGAGCCTCCAGAGGCCCCTTCCTACTTGGCCTCCCACAAAGCTGGGTGAAAAGCTCCTAGATCCCAGCTCTCCTGGGCCAAGCCATGGCATAGGTAGCAGGATTCACTCCCATCTTCTCCTGCCTACGCCCTACAGCTGGGGCAGAACAGACATATTGGCCAGGCACCACTGGGGGCTGCCTTCCTCACCTCCCCCATACCCAGCAGCTTCTTAGCCAGCTCAGTCATGGGGCTGCTCTCTGGGACTTTTCTCCCAGTTCCTCCACCTGTTGCCATTGCCCATCCCAAAGCAGGGGGGACAAGAGTCACGATGGCGAAAATGGCAATCGGGGTTTGCTTGCACAAAACCGCGTCTAGATTGGCATGGATGCTTTGCCGCAAAAGGTGCGTCTATGACAATCTAGACACTCTTTTCTACAATGGAAAAACTTTTCTGTTAAAAGCATTTGTGGAAAATCATGCCAGTCTAGACGTAGCCAGTGTCTTCTCTTATTGCAGTTTCCCCTGATGCCCACAAAGCAGTTCCAGGGCCTGCCAGCTGGTGCAGAGATGAGCAGCATGTGTTCTGGCTTTCAGGAGCATTTGGGAGACAGCTAAACAGGTTAGGCTGAGATTGGAGGAGGCAGGGCTGGGGCTGAGACTTCTCAGTGATGCCTTTCCTGAGACCAGGTCGTTGCAGCCACACAGTCCAGGGTCCACCCTGAAAGTGCCACTGCTGTAGCTGTGCACCTTTGGGGCAGTGTGGCTGTGGCCTTTCCTGGAAGGAGACACAAAGACACATCATGTTCTGTCTCATGCCCAGGCCCCAGCCACCCCATTCCCCTTGCTTTCTTCCCACCCAGCACCCCCAGCTTCCTTTGACACCCTCCCTTGTTCCTGCTCCCCCACCCTGCTCTTTTATCCACGTTCCTTCTGCACCCTTTCTCCTGGCCACACACGGCTCCTTGTTACTTCTCAACCCAGGCCCTGCAAGGAGCTACCAGGCAGGAACCAGCCCTTGGAGCTCAGCTTGCACTGGATCTGGTAGTTTCCAACCACATCTCACCTGGGAAGAGGTGACTTGTTCTCCTTCCTTCTTACCTTACGTCTCCGCTCCCTTCAAAGGTCTCCGCTGCCTCGGGACCCACCTCCTCAGGGCGCTGCCCCTCTGCCACTGGGCTGGGAGTGGGAGACTCCACAGTCTCTGCACTTGGGCTGAGAAGTCTTACGGGGACTCATCTGTTGATGGGTTCATCAGCCCAATGGCCAGCCGGATGCATTCCGTAGCGCTGCCCAAGAGGGAGCTTTACAAGTACCCAGTGTCCATTGGTATTTTCTGGGGCTCTGTGTAGGGGATTGGGCTTGGCCATCTTTTCCATGGGAAATGCCTCTTCTTTGGAACAGCAGCTCCCAGGAATTCATGGGACTTCTTCTTCTCAGCTTGGGAAAGGGACGACTCAGGGGCGATGGGACAGAGTTTTATGTAATAATGACAGTGGTACAGAAAGCAAATAAGAATTTTTTTCTCCTACTCAAGATCCCGGGTGACAGAATGAAATTGGTAAGTAACCAAGTTAAAAAGGAAGCATATTTGCACCCAGTGGAATTCCTTGCTGGAGGATGTTATGACGGTGAAATCTACAAGAAGGTCTAAAAAATAACTGGATAATTTAATGCAGGAAAGGTCAATCAATGGCATTTAACCAGGATGGACAGGGCAGGTGTCCCAAGCTGGTGTATTCTAGAAGCTAGGAATGGACAACAGGAAGGATCACTTAACAATTGTCTGTTCTGAGGTTTCCTACTGGGCAATGAAATCGGCTGCTGTCATGGGACAGGATCCCGGGCTAGATGGACAGCTGGCATGGCCCAGTCTGGCTGCTTTGATGTTCTGTTTGGTTTCTGTTCTTGTCCCCTGGGAAATGGAAAATGGACCCCTGTCCTGAAGGGGAAAGAAAATGGCCTGTGAAAGGCTAATGTAGGTAAAGAAAAAGGCATCTTTATGTGTCCCTGATGGTCTAGTGGTTAGGATTCAGCACTTTCGCTGCTGAGGCCTGGGTTTAATCCCCAGTCAGGGAAACCAGCATCAATTTTCACATGATAGTTGTTTACTCATTCATCTCATCTCATTGTTACAGCAGCTGTGGCCCAAGGGGTTCACTCAGGGCCCCTTTCCCGCCAAGACAGCACCTGCCATTTTCACAAGCCCTTCAGAAGGGCCAGAGCTGGTGACTCAAACGGTCCCTCCCCTCTCCCATGTGGGCAGCCCTGCAGGAAGCTCTGTGGCGCACACAGCACTAGCCCAGCACAGTGTCAGGTCCGCACAAGATCTATTGGTTTGCTTTTGTTGTTGGAGGAGACAACCCAGAACTGGCTCCAGCCCTCACTCAGTAACCTGGGGAAATGACCCACCAGGCCTGGGCCCCTCGGAGAGGCAACGATTCCCCACTGGACAGGGCAGAGCCTCCCTCTGACACAGTCATGGAGCCTTCTCCCCCTGGGCCTGCCTCCCCCTTCACTCAGCTCTCACTGCTTGGTGCTGCCAGGGAGGGGCCTCACTGCTGGAGCCGCCTGGGCAGGTTCCTGCCACAAAGACAGGTCCCAGAGCAGGATGGATGCTCAGACCGACACTGAGTGTTGCTCAGCGCTGGGGTGAGACAGGGAAGGACAAAAAGGTCTAACGGCACCTGCAGCCTTTCAGAACAGCCCCCGGCCCCACCCCAAGTACCAGCCCTTCCGTCTGCCCTCGCTGGGCTCCACTGGGCACTGCCTGGACTCAGGCCTCCCCAGTGCCAGCCAAAGGGCTCTGGAGAAGACAGGGCAGCTCCATGGGCAGAGTCCTGAGACCCTGGCTGGGCAGGGCTCATTAAGCAGCTGGGGAGGGCTGGGATGCTGCACAGCTTAGGGCTTTCATGGGCAATCACTTTTGATGGGGAACTGCTCCCAGGGCTGCACTTTTCCATGCTATTAATGGAGGAGGTGGGGGTCTGGGATGGAGGCTGGTGCAGACAGGAGCTTGGGGCAGAAGACTGGGGTGCAGGAACAGTTGCAGGGGGTGGGGTTGTGACCTGGGGCAGAGGGTTGGGGTGCAGGATCTGGGAGGGGTGTGGATTCAGGGGGGCAGAAGGTTTGGTTTATGTGGGGTACCATATAAGGATTGAGGGAAAGGAGGGCCTGGGGTGCGAGAGACAGGCTCTGGCTGGGAGAGTTACCTGGCTCACTCACGGCCAGCAGTTCAGCACATTTCTCAGGCAGCCTGGCCTGCCCCTGCACAGGCTCCCAACCTCCTTTATCCAATAAGCTGAGGGGCTGCAAAAGGCCCTTGTGATGTCACTGCCACACCCACCCCTGCCCTCCAGGGCTAATGTCCTGCCCCAGGCAGCCCCTTTGCATGGCTGAGCTGTTCCCAGGGGTGAAAGTGACACATTTCTTACAGGGACTGTTCTATTGGGCACCACTCCTTGTGCTGGGGGAGGCTCAAGGCAGAAACCAGGGGGGTTTCAGTGAAGCTACATGTGAATGGATCCATCTAGCAACCACTGCCAGCCACACGGACAGGGGGAGGTTTTTGTGCAAGCACAACATGCAGTGGAGACGTACTGGGAGAGAAGAAGCAGGCCCAAAGGGGGCAGTGCATCAGGTGCCAAAGTAGCTCAATGGGGAGTGCATTAGACTGAAGATTTAAAGGTCCCTTGTTCAATCCCAAGCTTTGGTAAAAGCCTTTGTTCTTGAGGCTTATCCCTTCTTTGGCTCTTCTGTGAAGAGCCCAGCAGTGCCTCCTGGAAGGGCCTTCTCTGCCCTGCCAGCAAGTCCTGCCCCTCCTCTGCCAGGGAAGGGAAAAGGAGCTCTCCTTAGAGCAGCATCAAGCCAGCCCCCTAAGAACACCTGCCCTTGTTCTGCCAGCTGAGCTATTGAAGCTCCTCTCTCCCTGCTGCTTTGTCCATCCTGGCAGGAACAGAATCTGGGACTCACCCAATCAGGCCGGTGCCCAGTAACCCCAGACAGACGTGCACATCCGCACGCTGGCAGCAGCTGTTGTGGGACTCTGCAAATCCATCACTAGCCCTAATTCCCCACATGCCAGGCAGCCCAAGGGAGGGCTCTGGGGTCTCAAGCAAACAGAGTCTCAGGTAGGTGGTGGAGGGGGGAGGCTCTCAGCAAACTGCACTCTCAGGGCACAGGGGGAGTTTGGGGTCTTGTTGCTGGGCCATGGGGTGAAGCAGCAAACCAGCCCCCTCCTGTGGGGCCTGTGAGTGTTGTAGAATCTGGGCCCTTCCACTTGGCAACAGCAAACAAAAGATCTGGGGGCCACACAGAGACATTAACTGTTGTCGCACTCACAGGTCGTGCCCATGCTGGGCCCCGGCAGCCCCCCAGCCAAAGGTCTGGGGGCCACACAGAGACCCTGCTGGGCTGAGCAGGAAGTGGCTGGGACTTCACTTTGTCTTTGCCTGTGGGCTTGGCTGTCTGCAGCCTGGGAACCTCCTGGCTCCTCAGACCACTGGTCTAGATGGAGCTTTACAGAAGTTGGAATAATGGAATTGCTGTGTAGACGCTCCCATTGTTATTGCAGTATAACAGCCGTTATAGATGCAGCCTAAGAGAAACCTTAAGCAAGCACATCTACGACGGCAGGGGAGACATCAAAATCAGTTCACTTCTCTCAACAGAAGGTGCCAGGAGTGGGATTTTAACCCACACTTCCATTTAGAAACCAGCACACCCCACTAGGGGAAAGACAGTAGCTTGAGTCTGGTGTTTCAGACCACTCAGCTATCCTGACACACATGCTGGTGTCTTCAACTGAAGTTTTCTTATATGTGTGAGTAGCTTAGGGTGGACAAAGGGGACCCTCTTTTTTACCATCTAACAGCTGCTCTACAGCACAGCTGGGTTTATCCACAGTCACCCTCACTCACCGGTGTGAGGTGTTTTGAAGGGAGCTTCTTGCATGAGTAATATGCAAATGAGGCTAAATGTGGAATATTGCCGAGCCTCATTTGCATAGCCACCATATTTGCGGAAGAAGCTCTTGCACCAGAAGGAGCTGTCTACACTGCCCTTTCTAGCACAACGAAAACCCTCTTGCGCAATGCTGTTACGCCGATTATTTTCAGGCCATCACAAGGGCCTTTTGCAGCCCCTCAGCTTATTGGACTAAACGAGGTTGGGAGGTGGTGACCTCATAGCGAGTCCATGACAGTGTCCAGGTGGGAAAGGCAGCAGGGCAGGGGCCCACTCAGAAATGCCCCCGACTTTGCTACAGGGAATCTCCTTGCAATCTGTCCTTGAGGCCAGAGAGAGAATGAGGGTCCCAAGCACGAGTGTGAGGAGGAGCCTTGTTGGAGCCTTCTCCTTTCCCAGGATTGACTGACCTGGAAGACAGATGTCCCTGTGGAGAAGGGCAGTCACCAAGAGGTTTGGTGCTTGCATAGCAGAGGAATTAGCTCAAGTGGTAAAGCATTTGCTTAGCATGTGAGAGGCAGTAGGATTGATACATATGTTCTCCAATGGTGTGTGGTCCCTATTTTTTTCACAAGCAGAGACATCTAGAGGGCAAAGAGCCTCCAGTGGCCCCTCTCTCTTCCTATTCACTCATCTCAAAAGTCAGCCACGGCTTAGTTCCTAATCTGTAAACCTCACTGCATGAGGGATAACGCCTCTTCTGAAATATCTATTTTGCAATAGCCATAGTGTGGATGCTCCACTATTGCTATTTCAAAATATCTCCTGCCCAGGGCCATTCAAAGTCATTACTCCCCAGTGCCTCCTGGGGCTCTAAGTCGAGGTAGAGCAGCCACTGGCGGCTTCTTGTGCAACAACTCTTTTGCAGAATAGTTCTTGTGCAAAAGGTCTTGCACAAGAAAGCGTTCACACTGCCATGTGCTTTTGTGCAAGAGATGTGCTCTTCCGCAAGAGCATCCACGGCAGTGGACACTCTCTTGCGCAAGAAAGCACTGATGGTCATTTCAGATAGGGGCTTCTTGCACAAGAAATTAATGTTGCCTGCCAATACTGCCCTCTTGTGGAAGAGCTCTTGCACAAGAGGGTTTATTCCTCATGGGGAGAGGAATAATTATTCCGGAAGAAGACCTGTTTTCTGATGCTATACTGTAAATTTACTTGCACAAGAACATGCATGCAGTATAGACACTCTGCAAGTTTTTGTGCAAAATGCCTGCAGCGTAGACGTAACCCCAGAGATGGATTGCAGCAAAAATCTCCACCTGAGTGAAGGCATGGCCTAATGGTGCAATTAGTTAGATATCCACACTAACAGACCCACTGCTGGTAACTCACAGAGGCCCTTGTTGCCCTAGGAAGGGGTGTGGCCAAAACACAGGCCTCACTGTGATCAGGATTTGAACCTGTGCAGGGAAAGACTATTGGATTACAAGTCTAACACCTTATCCACTAGGCCATCACAGCTGTGTATAATGGGGGACTAGGGAAACTGGTAAATAATTCCAGTGCACAGTCCTAGTCACCTGCCATAGAATTCACACAGCAAACCATTTCAACAGCTGTGCAGAGGAGTTCTGGCTGTTCTCGTCTTAGGATGCCTTGGAGGTGAGTTCTGCTTCAAGGTCTTCTCTCCTCCTCCTTGGTCTTCCTTTCCCTTTTCCTTCCTCTTCTCTTCTCCCCTTTTCCTTCTTCTTGCTGGGCTCCTTCTTGGACCCCAGTTTATATAGAGAAACTCAATACTGCTTAGTTCTTCCTTAATCCATTATTTTAGTATAATTTCACTAACCAAACATAACATACTGTAACAGAATTACCTAACCAATCATACCCCACCGCCTTAGTTGATTTACACCTAGCAAAATCAATTATACAGCAGACAGAAACAGATCCAAACCAGACTATCACACAGACAAACAATAGGAAAGTGAGGACAAGAATCATAGAATGCCCATTGCACAACCACAACTATTGGTAAGCAGTCTTTTGCCAGACAAAATGCTGGTAATTACGTTTTCTCTACTCACCTTGAGATCTGTTTCCTGCCTGGTGACAGTGGGTGCCACTAGGATAAGACACTCTCTTCTCCCCCCCCCCCCCAGCCTTGTGTAACACTATTTAAATGTCATATAGCTGGAATATGAGCATGTGACTCCAGGCTTTACAACTAATTGCTGCTGCTCTTCCATCTGGCTGCAGAAGAAGGCTTCAGTTTAGACCTAGGCTACGTCTACACTGGCCCCTTTTTCAAAAGGGGCATGCTAATTTTAAACTTCGGAATAGGGAAATCCACGGGGGATTTAAATATCCCCTGCGGGATTTAAATAAACATGGCTGCCACTTTTTTCCGGCTTGGGGAAAAGCCAGAAAAAAGCATCTAGACTGGCCCGATCCTCCAGAATAAAGCCCTATTCAAAGTAGGAATAAGAGATCCTCCGGAAGAGGGCTTTATTCCGGAGGATCGGGCCAGTCTAGACACTTTTTTCCGGCTTTTCCCCAAGCCGGAAAAAACCGGCGGACATCTTTATTTAAATCCCGTGGGGGATATTTAAATCTCCCGCGGATTTCCCTATTCCGAAGTTTAAAATTAGCATGCCCTTTTCGAAAAAGGGGCCAGTGTAGACGTAGCCCTACTGAATACCTACAGGCCTTCCAATAGGGTTACAGAAAAACCACAGTGCTACATAGGACCTTTCCAGGCCAAAGATAGCAGGATCCACAAGCACAGACAAATGGAGGTAAATACAACTACAAAGGGACTCAAACCCTTAATTTTTCAATTTGCAGTCAGACACTTTATCCTTTAGGCCACACACTCTTGTACAGGTTAGTATTGGACTTCTTGAAATGTGTAAGTAGGGAGTAGTCTCCCTAGTCCATCAGGTTTTATTATTTTCCTTGTTTGGGGGTTTAGAAATCACGTCTGAGCTGGTGAATTATTCTTATTTTGTGTAACTAAGGATTGCAGCCCAGGGATTTTTCCTGAATCTATGTTACTTCATAGCTATCTACCACCTAGGCTATCTCCATACTGCACCTCTCTTCTGCAAAAGTTCATACAAATGAAGTACTGATTAGCATATTGCCATGCTCATTTGCATAATTAATTGGGGTCTGTTTTTGCACAAGAGGCTTTTGCGCAAAGAGGAGCTGTGGTTCTTCCTGCCTCCTGTTTCCCCTGGCTCCAGCCTGGCCTTGGGCCTCTTTCCTGTCAACCCCATGGGGCCAGAGGAAATGCAGGGGGCCATTTCAGAGTCTGGTTGGGGGCTGTGACCTGTCCATGCCGTGATGGGGGAGGGGAGAGTGTCACACGGCTTCTACTAGAGCTGGTATTGAAATAAAAGGAAAAAATAAACAAGCAGCTGGGATGAGGCAACTGGAGGGAGCCAGGAGAGCAGAGGCAGCCTGAGAGCTGAGAGCCCCAGGTGCCCACCAAAAACATCAGCTGTTTGTCCCATGCTGCAAGGGGCAGCACTCAGGGCTCTTAACTTTGCAACCTGAGTTTAACTGTCAGTGGAATTTTCCTAGGCTGGTTGTTGCAAAACCCTCCTGCTTTAGATTTCTTGTCCTCAGGCTGGTGAGAAGAGATTTTTGTGCCTTCTTCTGGGTGTCTGGCGCCCACTGGCGTTTGGTCTGTCATCCTGCTGGCTCAGATGTGTTAGGGCCCTGTAACCTACCAGCCTGGCTAGAGATGCAGGGGGCTGAGTTTGTGTTTCTTGCTGCTTCCCCTGATGCCCTCAGGTCTGGTCCCAGCAGCTGCCAGACTCTGCCTATTGCCCCCAGGCCTCTGCTAACCCATCCATTGGGTGTGAAGCTATTGCCTTGGGATCTGTCCGGGAGAGCGAGCAGCACAAGTGAGAGGCTGGCCCAAGATTCACTCAATCCATTTTTTTTTTTTTTTTTTTTTGTGGATCTGCCCCTCCTGCACCCCTAGAGACATTGAAACAAAAAAAGACCCAGGAGAAGAACCCAGCTAATTTTCTTTTGCTGTGACATGAATGGATCTAGCTCAGGGGTCCTTCTGCATGTGAAGCACCCTTGTGCTCCTGGGTTCTTCTGCCTCTCACCTGCGATGCCATCCACCTGGGGGAGCACTTGCCCTGACACTTGTAGATGGGCCAACATGGACAAACCAGTGGCACTCAGGCACCCTTCAATAGCTCAGCTGGTAGAGTGGCAGACTGTAGTGTGTACTTAGCAAGTTATCCTTAGGTTGCACAGCAATTAACAAAAAGATTGTGGGTATGAGCTACCAATCGCATATCTTGGGCTGCATAGGCCTTGAGACCCCTCCCAGACTGATGGGGAATGGTTGCACTTTGGAATTCAAAGGTGTTGTCTGGGACCATAAATTAGAACGGTTTTAGAGACACTTTTCTTCTTTCAGAAGAGGCTTTTCTGACATTTGGCCCATCTACATGGGCCCAAATGTGCGGAAAACCTTCTCTTTGGGAAGAGCCCTTATTCCTCCTAATACAATGAGGAATACAGGCCTTCAGAAAGAACACACCTACTGTTTTGGAAACTGATCTTAAAAAGTTGACCCATTCCATGGACACGGCAGAGTTTTTCCCAGATATAAAAGGTATCCTGGAAAAGATCGATAATTGGTATATAGCCAAGAAGGGAATTTGTCTTTTGTGGGGGTAACTAGCCACAAAAAGCACCATGGCTTAGCTGGCTAAAGTGCCTGCCTTATAAACAGGAAATCCTGGGTTCAAATCCCAGTGGTGCCTTGTTGCAGCCTTTGTCATGTTTTCCTGAATCCTTCTAGAATACAGAAGAGGCCTCCCCTGGTCACCCATGGAACTGCTGATTGGGGAGGGTTGGAAAGAAGGAAACCACAAGCCTGGAGCAGGTGCAGAGGCTGCTGTGACTGGCATTGGCAAGGCAGGGATCTTGCTGCAATTGCTGGGACAGCAGAGCCAGCGCCACACACACTTGTGATTCACTGGGGGTGCCAGTGCCCAGAGATCCTGCCAGGGATGCAAATGTAGACACATGAAATTGTAAATGAAACTGGGATTTAAATATCCTGCACTTCATTTGCATATTCACACACCAGTGCTATTTGAAAATACTTTATTTTGAAAATATAGTATTAAATATGAAATAAGCGTATCTCAACAGCGTTTTGTATTTCAAAATAAAGTATTTTGAACTACAAAATGCTGTTGGGATATGCTTATATCAGGAGACAACCCTTCCTCAGAAATAACCCATAAACCGCATTTTATAAGGATTAAGGGTGATTTTGAAGAAAGGGTTTTCTTTCGAAATAACTGCGTCTAGACAGCGCCTGTTCTTTTAAAATAGCATATTTTGAAATAGTGGCCAGACGTGATTATGCAAATCCCCACTTCATTTGCAATTTCACTCAGCTGAATTTGCATTTGTCTCTCAAAAGAGGAATGACGAGTAGACAAACCCTCACACAGGGGAGATGCAGAGATCAGAATTTCCCACCTCCCTCAGCTTGTTTGGCTCCTTTGCCCCATTTCCTGCCTCCCTCCCTGAGCTGACCCAGTGGCTGAAAGGGACAGCAGCTGCTGATTGGTCGGGGGTGGAGGGAGAAGATGGGCAAGACGACCCTGGAAGCAAGACGGACCAAGGTCCAACTCTTTCTGTGCCACTTGGCCTTAGATCCTAGCCACCCAGCATTCACTCTGATGAGGCCATTATCTGTGAAGGGGGAATTTTCACTGATAGTCTCCTCTGAGCTGGAATCTCAGCTGCCACAGGGTTCACTGGAAGGGGACAGCCCAGTAGGGACTGAAAACCACTGCTCTGGGTGATGTCTGAATTCACAACCTCAGCATGTCTCCTATGTGCACTGCCTTATAAGTACTGTGCATTGATCCACTGCGCCACTGGAGCAGATGTTTGAGAGTTTTCTCCAAAATCCTTACATTGAAAAAGTTAGCACAAAGTAGAACTGAGCAAGAGAGGCAAGAAGATCAATATTCAAGGATTTACACAAACCAACACTTCCCCCGTAGGAGCCATTGAGATTTGAACTCAGCTTGTAGGATTCAAACTCCTGAACCCTGCCCCTTACACTAGGGGACCAACACAACACTCTGTGCTTGAGGTTCTCAGCTGGTAGCTGGTACCCTACTGTCCTTGCTTTTTCCATTCAGCTGCTTCACCTCTCCAGACCCTGCCCCATTTGAACCAGGGATCTTTAGATCTTCAGTGTAATGTTTTCCCCACTGAGCTACTTTGGCTGTTGGATGTGGATTTCTCTGGCCTCTAATTCTCTATCTGGGATGTTTGGCAGCCGTGCTGCACAAAACAGACATCATCATGCCCTGCCCAGGAAGGCCGGACTGGCCTTTCTACAGCATCCCTCCCCCACAGCCTACATTCCCTCTAAGCCAGGCCTGGGCAATATAGGCCAGTGGGCTGGATCCAGCCCATGAAGCCACCCAATATGGCAGCAAGACCCCTCAGGCAGATTCCCTGCTTCCTCTGCCCCCCACACACAGCTGAGAGAAGGGGCTGCATGGCCCTTTGTTTTTCACAGCTGAAGCCCTGGCACATCCCAACAAGCTCTTATTCACCCAGCCATACAACCTGTGCTGCCCATGCAGGGAAGGAGCTGCCTGAGAATTGTGCTTGGCAGGTCTCCCCAGCCACAGCCTGCCTCTGGCACCCCAGCACCTCCACCTCCCTTCCCTCAACCCACTGGCACTCCCTGTGACAGAAAAGGGCAAAGACCAGACAGGTTTCATGACAAGGCTGGTTTCCCTGACTGGGAGCCGAACCCAGGCCACAGCAGTGAAAGGGCTGAATCCTAGCTACTAGACCATCAGGAAGACAAGCACCTGCACAGCTTGCTCAGCTACACTGGCTCTTCTAAGGCCACTTTCTGTCCCTTTCAGGATGTGGGTCCATTCTCAGTGAAGGCATGAGATGCCTACGTATTTTGCAGCTCCAGGTTCTACTAGAAGGTGCCTCCCAGCACTTTTCCCCTGACCTCATTCTCAGGGCTGGAGACGTGGACCTGCCCCGTGCATCGTTGGGGATGCCGCCTGCCCTTTGCTCCCTGGGCTGATGAAGCCCTACACAGGATAGCCCTAAAGCAAGGATCGTATCTCAGGCAGGCTCAGCAGGGCCCATATTGGTGTGGAGGAGCCTTCGGGTCCTTTAAAGAGAGATTCCGCTGTCTGCTCCCCTGGCTGGAGCTTGGCGAGTCGAACGTCCCCCAAGTGTCCTCCAGAATAATTGTGAGAACAAGGCGGAAACATTCCTGCCCCCCTGCGCAGCTGGCCTGATCACTCCAACCCTGCTGCTTCAGCCCCCTGCCAGTCTCATTCCTACTCTTCCCTGCCGCCCCATCTTTTAAGTGGCATACCGGGCAATGTTCTCATGATGATCTGACAACCCTTCAATGACGGGAATGCCCAGCCTCTTCTTCTTAGTCACCCAGCCTGCCTCTTTCTAGTACAAACTCCCTGTGACAAAGGCAGAGCTACAAGCAGCTCAAACTCTGTGGCATTTAAGAGCAGCCTCTGGAGTCATATCCTGCAGCTTTAAGCAGAGCTCCAGCATGAAATCCAGGGAGTTCAAACTCTCCCACTGCCTTGCCAGTCACAGTGGCCTCTGCAACCACTCCAGGCTTGTGGTTTCCTTCTTCTCAACATTCCTCCCCAATCAGCCTTTTCCTGAACCAGCAGTTCTATGGGTGGCCAGGGGAGGTCTTCTCTGTGTCTCAGAAGGACTTAGGAAAAAGTGAACAAAGACTACAACAAGGTACCACTGAGAGTTGCATCCTAGATCTCTTGTTCACAAGGCAGGTGCTTTAACCAGCTAAGCCATGGTGCCTTCCCTGGACAGGGCTATTCTGGTTTATGGTCCAGGACAACACTTTGGACTCAAAAAATGAGAAGTAACATTAGTTCAAACTAAGGGCTTTGGTTTGAACTACCGTGTCCAGGCACGCACTTACTGGTTCAAATCAGCTGTGATCTTGCTAATGAAGCAGGGGATATTTAAATCTCTGCTTCATTAGCAATTTTGGTCACCTACATTTGCATCTCTAGTGCGAACTAGGAAGCAAATGTAGACGTACCCAAACAGCCCTCCAAACTGAGTCCATTAAATAACAGAATATTTAATTTCCATCATAAAGTGTAACAACGATTTCATTTCATGTAGCAATATGAATCATCATAGCTAGTTTGCTAAATCAAGAAGATGGACAATTTTGTTTTAGAACTCAAAGGACCAATTCCCGTAAGATACAAAATAGCTATGGAATGTGTTGCAGTGTTAATGTTCTTTTTATTTGATTTCATACTAAATATATGAAGTCATGTACCTTGTTAACTATCCCTTGATTCAGAATTTTTTCTTCTATCAAATTATAAAACTATATTTAGCTAAGCTCTTTGTGAGTAACTGGCGCGTACCACAGTAGCACACATCTGCACAAGCGCAAAAAACCTCACTAGCGGTGCACATTATGGGTATGTCTACACTACAAAGTTAGTTCGAACTAACGGATGTTAGTTCGAACTAACTTTAATAGGTGCTACACTAGCGCTCCGCTAGTTCGAATTTGAATCGAACTAGCGGAGCGCTTAGTTCGAACTAGGTAAACCTCATTTTACGAGGACTAACGCCTAGTTCGAACTAGCTAGTTCGAACTAAGGGCTGTGTAGCCCTTTAGTTCGAACTAGTGGGAGGCTAGCCCTCCCCAGGTTTCCCTGGTGGCCACTCTGGCCAACACCAGGGAAACTCTATGCCCCCCTCCCGGCCCCAGACCCCTTAAAGGGGCACGGGCTGGCTACGGTGCCCGTGCCAGGTGCAAGCCTGCCAGCACCCAGCTAGCAGACCCTGCACCTGGCACGGCACAGAGCCACCCACCTGATGCCCCCCAGCCCACCCCCTCTTGCCGGGACCAGGCTGGCGGCTCCCGGGAGCTTGCCCTGGACCGCAAGAGGCGGGCACCTTCCTTGGCTAGTGCGGACATCGTGGACCTCGTCCACGATCTCCGCACTAGGCACAGGAAAGTGGCCGTCTAGGGCAGGAGAGCTGCCAGCCTAGCCACCCAGGACCAGGTGTGCATGAAAATCAAGGGGGTCCACTGAGACCCCCGACACTGAGCCCTGAGCTTACAATGGCCGTCCTGGGTCAGACCAAAGGTCCATCTAGCCCAGTAGCCTGTCTGCCAACAGCGGCCAACCCTAGGGATCCTGGAGGGGATGGACCGAAGACAATGACCAAGCCATTTGTCTCGTGCCATCCCTCTCCAGCCTTCCACAAACTTTGGGCAGGGACACCACTCCTACCCTCTGGCTAATAGGACTCCATGGACCCAACCACCATCACTTTATCTCACTTCCCTTTAAACTCTGTTCTAGTTGTAGCCTTCACAGCCTCCTGCAGCAAGGAGTTCCACAGGTTAACTATTTGCTTTGTCAAGAAGAACAACTTTCTCTTACTAGTTTGAAGCCTGCTACCCATTCCTTTCCTTTGGTTCCTCTAGTCCTTCTTTATGGGAACTCAGGAAGAACTTTTCTGAATGCACCCTCTCCACCCAACCCCTGCTTTTAGAGACCTCTATCCTGTCCCCCCTCCGTCTCCTCTTTTCTAAGCTGAACAGTCCCAGTCTCTGTAGCCTTTCTTCATCTGGGACCTGTTCCCAACCCCTGATCATGTTAGTTGCCCTCCCCTCTCCCAGCCTTTCTCTTCCCCTCTCCCACCTCCTTTTCCCAGTCTCCCCCAGTTTTTTTTCAATAAAAACAGAGTCAATGTTGGAAGAAACGTTATCTTTATTTTGTACATCAATAAGAAGGGGGGCTAAGGAAGGGTAAGTGGAAGGAGGTGAGGGAGGAATGGGGTACGAGTCCCCGATGGGGAGGACTGGGCTGGCTCTGTGGGCTTCTGGGGGTGGAAGCTCTCCTGCAGCCCCCCAATTACTCCCTCTCCCCAGATGGCAGCCTGCGGCAAGTGCAGCCGGGCTGATGGCCGAGTGGTGTGATGTGCCCAGTGTGAGCACTCAGGGCACTCCAAGCCAGAACTTCTTTGCAAGCGGGGCACCCCTTAGAACTGTGTGTCCGGGGTGGGGGTCGGGACCCTTTAAGCGCAGCCCTCGGCTAGCCCGAGACAGCATCTCCATGCTCTAAGTCCTCCTTTTATGCCCTGCCGGCACTGCTTCCGGCCATCCTTAAGCCCTGTTCAGAGTCCACTCAATGTGGACTTGCTAGTTCGAACTAGCAAAACGCTAGTTCGAACTAGTTTTTAGTTCTAGATGCGTTAGTTCGAACTAGCTTAGTTCGAATTAACTAATTCGAACTAAGTTAGTTCGAACTAGCGCTGTAGTGTAGACATACCCTATGAAACTCTCTGCCCATTGGTAGCCGCTGGAACACCCTGAGAAAAGCAGCAGGAATGGGGCCAAGTGCAAGTCAGGCTGAGGGGGGCAGGCAAAACTCGTCTTGCCTTGCAGGGCCACAGAGAGCAGCATCTCTCTTGTATACTGCCACAGAAAAAAACATGCCTGAGAGAAACTTCGGCCTTAGACAGCTGCAGACACTTGCCAAAGTAGTTCAGTTGAGAGAGTGTTAGATGTAGATTTGAAGAGTCCTGGCTCAGTCCCTGGCTTTGGCAAAAGCCTCTCGAGATGGCTTAGTCTATTTTGGCATCTCTGGTAAGCAAACATCTGGGCTATGTCTACACTTTTGGGTTCCTGTGCAAGTTTTGCACAAGAACACATCCACTCTGCCATGTATGAGCTGTGCTTTTGTGCAAGTGCATCCATGGCGGTGTGGATGCTCTCTTGTGCAAGAACTTTCCAATGGCCATTTTAGCCATAGGGCTTTCTTGCACAAGAAACCCCTGCCGAGCGTCCACACTGCACTCTTGTGCAAGAGCCCCTGTGCAAGAGGGCTTACACCTGTTAAAAAAGAGCATAGATCTTGCACAAGAAGCCCTCTCTTACCACGCCGTACTTTAAATCTTCTTGCACAAGAGCAGGTGGGCAGCGTGGATGCTCTGCGGATTCTTGCACAAGAACAGCTATTCTTGAACAAGAACCCGCCCGTGTAGACAGATCTCTGCAGTCAGAGTTCAAAGGCTGTATCAAGAGGCCAGGAATGACGTTAAAGATGATATTTCAGGGTTAGAAACTGGAGAGGGGATTTTATGCCACCTCAGAGAGTGTTGACACAGTAGAACAGGGCTCTTGCCTTCGACTGCTCCCAGCTGTCATGAAATAAACACACGCTAGCTTTAGGGTTCAAGACAGACAAAACCAAATTAGTAACCCAGCTGTGGGGGAGGGGGTTGTCACAGATGGCAGGGAGTCACCCCTTACCAATACAAGCCCCTTCCTTACACTCAAATGCCTGAGATATTTATACCTTCTTACAAAGTCACAGTGGAAATTTACAGAGAAAAGAGAATGTAAGGCACTTTATCCTTAAATGGTAATCTCTGCTTGACCCGATAACAAATTGCAAGCAGTGCGATTTTGTTTAACAGCATTGTGGTTTCTTGCTCAACTTGCTTAGGAAGCTCGCTTCTGACACAGGACACCCTGTGTACGGTTCAGTCTTTGGCCAGGCTAGCGAGGCCTACCTCCACAGTATGTATTGGACATAAATATTTTACTTAATTTAAAATAAAGTTTGATCAACTAACATGAGAAAGTTAAAAGGTTTAATCTCTTTAATAATTTAAATGCAACTGCCCAGATGCAGTCCTAGCAAAATGGCTTGACTAATTACATAATTAACAGTAAGTTTCCATTAGCAACAGTAATCTACAGAAGGCTTGGAGAGGGCAGGGCTGTGATTGGCCAGGCCAGGCCTGAGCACCGCTGAGGGAATCCACTCAGGGGAAATTGCTGACAGCCCTTGACTGGAGACCTTTCCAAAACAGGCCACAAACCAGTCACACTGAGTACTTCAGCTGCCAATCCAGCCTGCAGGAAGCCTCATGAGCAAAACCCCTCAGATACCTGTGTGTAAGCCCAGGGCTGAGTGTGGCACAGGAAGAGCTGGGGTGAGGGGTTATACAGCCCAATCTCTCCAACCCAGAACAGATCCACCCGGTTCCAAAGAACCAGCCATGAATCCCTGGTCAATTTATACTTTAGATCTTACCCACAAGATCACAGTGGACCAATCCTTTAGAATCAAAAGGTTTATTAATAAAAGAAAGAAAAGGCTGAGAGTAAGGCTGTTAAGGAGAATACATTGTATACATCAATCAGCAAGTTCTTGATGCAGGATCTTAGCAGAGATGTTACAAACTGCTAGCATAAAAGTCTTTGGCATACATTGTATATCAGGATGAGTCAGAAATCCTTCCCGTGTCTCTGTACTTGGCAAGGCAGATGGAGCTCCCTCATGGCATTTGATATTCATTTCTGGTGTCTCCCAAGCTGGAGCTAGTTACATGGTCAAGTGACCTGTTTCATATGCCAACAGCCATTGTGCCCTGGCTGCTTTGCAGCTTTCCACACGCATTCCTCAGCTGTGTATTGGCCACCCTGAGACCCATTGTCCTTGGAGCCATACGCATTAGCATAGTAACTCATTGCACATTCCTTCCTCATGACAGGCAGTCCATACGCAGAATCAGCAGAGCCCATAGTCTTAACTTCCCATACAAACTCCAAACAAGTACATGAAAACCACACAGAATCAGCACAATATCAGCTATCATTTGACACCTCGCATCACCCAATCTGTACAAAATTTGGGGCAAACAGTTTCCCGTGAGTACAGCAATGATCTTAAGGTGAGTATGCTCACCTTAAAATCCAATAAAGTAACAGGGGCCTCAAGAAAGGGTTGGGGTCTTGAAGAAGGAACTAGGATGCAGAATCAGGAAGGTGTCTGGCCTGGGGGAAGGTGCAGTGTCTGGTCAGGAGAGAGGGTGCAAGAAAAAAGGAGGGTGTCAGTGCAAGCTGGGGGTGCTGGCTGCTGGGGAAAAGGGAATTGAGGAGATTGGGAGGGAGTGTCTGGGAAGGACAGCAAATATTAACTGGCTTTGGGATCCCTTGCAGCAACATCTCCAGCCACACTGTCCTCGTCACCCCAGAGGGAGGCTCTACTGCTGCAGCAGCAACCATACAGTCTAGGACCAGACACCGGACACCAGAGGCACCACTACTGCTCCCATTCAGTCCAAGGCTAGAGGTGTTGCTGCTGCAGCCACGCAGCCCAGAGGCACCCTTGACATGGCCATGTGGCCCCTGAGGCCAGCAGTGCAGTGGCAGCAGTGCCTCTAGTGCCGGCCTCAGGTTGGGTGGCAAAGACTCAGCCTAGCGCTGCCTCCTCTAGTGGCTACAAAGCATGAAGAGGGGGTGGGGCTAAGCTCCTTCCCCCTCAGTACATCTTCATTTGGAGGTGGGGCCTGGCACTGCCTTGTGGACAGGATCAAAGTCTTAGGAAGGCTGGAGAAAATTCTGCCAGAGAAAATTTTGCTCAACCCCACTACAGGGTTTCTTACCTGTGTTGGTTCAACTATATGCAACAAGGCTTGAACTCTCGCTATAGCATTTCCCAAAGTCAGAGCAGTTAAAGGATTTCTCTCCTGTGAGAGTTCTCACGGATAACAAGGTGTGACCCCTGACTGAAGCATTTCCTACAGTGAAAGCAGGTGAACAGCTTCTTCTGTATGGGTTTTTCTATGTCTAACAATGTATGACCGCCGACTGAAGTTTTTCCCACAATCAGAGCAGCTGAAGGGTTTCTCTCCTGTTTGGGCTCTTTCATGTTTAATAGGAGTTACACAGTCACTGCAAGCACAAGGTGAATGTTGATGGGGGATTCTCTTTTGAACAGTTTCTGTGTTTGTTTTCAACCTTCTGATCCTCTGACTGGATTTATCCTGTCCTGCTCCTGGATGGTTTCCCTGCTGCCTTTGTAGACTACGCTGACTCACAAGTCTCTCCTTGCTCAGGACTCTGAGAAACATGCCCTTCAGATCTTTCCACTAATACCCCACATGGAGCCATTTGCTCAGGTCCTTCCCCCTGAAGACTCCTCTCACTGTTCTCATTCAGCATCCCATCACCTTCTGGGATGGAGAGAGAAACCACACAGGAGTCATTCCCTGAGCTGAGCTGAAAGAAAAATTCTGAATGGTGAACAGAAAATGGTGGACAAACCCAAAGAATAGCTGGAAAGATTCAATAATCATGAGCTGAGTTCACCCTGCTCCCCCATAACTCTTTCCCCACCCAGCTCTCAGACTGGAGTTGAGACAGGCTGAAGGGCCAGTCAGACTTGATGAAAACACACACAATCAACATCTGCTATGAGAACACAAAAATAGGTTGAGTCAGTTTAGCTGATCTCACCTGTGTGGGAGTCACTGATGATCTCCCCTTCCTCAGAGCCTTGGAGATCCGGGATCTGCAGCTCTTCCCTTTGCTCCACCCAGGGGAGCGCATGAGCTTTGGAGATTGGAAATCCTATTTCGGGAGCAATTAACCAAGTGCTGATCTTGTTCATTAAGGTCTGTGCCATTCCTGCTTCCAAAGCCAGGATCTGAGTCTCCTACCCAGACAGGCTCCTTCCCCACCTTCCAGAGACTGGTCTCTGGCTGGTACAAGATCCCAGGAAAGACTAATTCCATCCTCCCCCTGCCCTACCACCATATTGGGAATAACCCAGCAGACTCCCATGGGGAACTGGGCGCTCTGCTACACTTTCCAGGATACAACTCAGTCTCCTTTAGCCTGTTCCATACTTGGGCAGGAGAGGAACACACTGCTCATAAGGGGAGAGCTCTAGGGCTTTCAGGAATGACAGACACCCCTAGCCAGGACTCAGATTTGAGCTGCCACATGAGGTCACTAGAGCTGGGAGGGAAAGGATCCAGCAGAGCTCTAGAGCCCTGTGGGTTCTGCCCACAGAGCTCTTAGCTTGGGGCTGGACTTGTCCTGCTCTTGGGCTCAGATGCTCTACTTGAGCCAGAAGGAGGCTGGGGAATTGTCTGATCAGGAGAATGAATCTTTGGTTGGCCACTTCAGGCCTTGCCTATGCTCCATATTCCTGATCCTGACTGACTGTGCCTGGGTGCCCACAACAGCTGTCAGCCCTGCAGACAGCCAGGGCAGTGCCGGCCTGTTCCTGTGGCCAGCCAAGGTAGAGACAGGCTGTGTTGCTTCTCTGCTGCTCATAGATGCTCCTGATGTTCAGCTCCTTCTGCAGCCTTGATTCAACTCTGCCAGCAGCAGCAACCCTCCTTTTGTGGCCAGTCGGGCCTGCCATTTGGTGCCCCTCTGGCTTGCACAGAATCTACCAGAGGCAGGGAAGGACTCTGAGTTGGCGCCTTCCTTCCAGGGGCTCAGCACAATAGCACAAGGGGCCCTGCAGACACAGAGGCTGTGTCTAGATTGGCTGATTTTCCGGAAAAAATGGCCACTTTTCCAGAAAAGCTAGCCAGCTGTCTACACTGGCCGCTTGAATTTCTGCAAAAGCACTGACTTCCTACTGTAAGAAATCAGTGCTTTTTGCGGAAATACTATGCTGCTCCCGTTTGGGCAAAAGTCCCTTTTGCACAAAACTTTTGCGCAAGAGGGTCAATGTAGACAGCTGAGTTTTATTTTGCGCAAAAAAGCCCCAATTGCGAAAATGGCAGACGGTTTTTTTGCGCAAAAGCGTGTCTAGATTGGTCATGGATGCTTTTCGGCAAAAAGTGGTTTTGCCGAAAAGCATCCGTGCCAATCTAGACACTTTTCTGAAAATGCTTTTCCGTTAAAAGCATTTCCGAAAAATCATCCCAGTCTAGACGTAGCCTAAGGGTGTGTGTAAACTACATGGCTCCGTCAATGGAGCCACGTAGATGAGGCTGATCGGCCAAGGGAATTGAAGCCGCGATTTAAACAATCGTGGCTGTTACGACGCATTCGGGTTTCCCTGAAAGCTGCCCCCCCTTAGTGGCACAAACAGACTCCACCAGCCAGTAGAATAGAGGGAGTTTATTGCGTCTCCAGGACACAGTAAAGCATAGATGTAATCGGGTTACAGGGCAGGCCTAGGATGCCTCAGCCCCCCTAGAGATGGGGGAGATTGGGCCCCTAAATTCCAGCCCCTTCCTTAGGCTGCCTCCATCATCCCCAACAGAAACTACTTGACTCTCCTCCAGCCCTGCCGTGCCGTGCCGCCAGGGCTGACTTCGCCCTCCTTCCTTTGTTCCACTCCCTGGGAGGTAACTGGTCACACAGATTCGGAGCCCCTTGCATAATAACTCACCCCCTACCATATAGTTTAGACGCACCCTAAGAGCAGCTGCACCCAGCCCTACAACTCTGGTACCTGCTGTTCCTGCCTGGGCCCTTCCACTGACACCTCCGGCCAAGGCACAACATGGGCATAATGGTGAGAACCACAATGAAACCTTGGCTGTGGGAAGAGCAGCACCACTATTATGTCGCTGGACCTCCTCTCACACAGGAGCCAGGATTACTGGGGCAGATACTGCTGATATTGAGGGTTCGGGCAATGAGGGACCCTGAACCAAACCCAGCTGCTCCAGAGCCCACCCAGCTTCTGTTACACAAGGGGACAGGAATCTTTACCCAGCCAGCTCACAGCCTCATAATTCTCCTGAATCACATCCCTGTAGAGGGCTCTCTGGCCCGGGTCCAGCAGAGCCCATTCCTCCTCAGAGAAATACACAGCCACCTCCTCGAAGCTCACCGGCTCCGCCACGGCCATTTCCTGTCTCTGGCTCTGCAGGCCAGAGGCTGAGCTGGAGTCAGACATGGGTGTTCCGCAGCCTGGCAGGGGGAGAAGGGGAATTGGAGACATTTCAGAAGGGGCTTTAATCCTTTCCACACCCCCATTCCACCCAGACTCTGTCCCTGGTGACATGTGCTAGATTCTGCCATTGTGGGCAAAAGCTTTCGTCTAGATATTCCATGAACAGGAGTTAGATCCCAAATCCACATTCATTTCTCTCTATACCTGACTTGAATTACAATATTACTGCATCTGCAACAATGGGATTTAGTTCTCAGCACCCAGCGTTTCTGATAACAAGCCACATATTCATCTGCCTGAACATGGACATAGGTTCAATGCAGGCTGCTGTATTAAAAACCCTTAGTCTTCATTCATGGATTTGCAGCACAAACTTTGCTCTCTCATCTGACAAAGAAGATAAAGCCTTTTCACAACAGAGCCAGTGAAATTACCACCACCATTCAGATACTCAGCGCACGCGTTTAATAAGTGTTTGCAGGATGAGATCTTAAGATTCATGGGATCAGAAGATATCTTTAATCATGAAATCGGACCCCCTGAGTGGCACAAGCCATTACATTCAGTCCAGTTACCCAGGCACAAAGCTCCATTTCCCCAAAGTGTATTTTCTAGAAAGTCCCCATGATTTGAAGACATCAAGGGATGGAGAATCCACCAGTTCTTTGCTCATTTCTTTCAGCAGCAAATCTTCTTCCCTATCAAACATTCATGCCTCTTTTCTAGCCTGAAATAGTCTGGCTTCAGCTGTCCCTTATTGGCTCTCACTGAGCCTTATCCACTCGAGAGCATGGGCAATACATTTTGATGGGGGGCCAAATGCAAAGTGGCTGAGAGCTGCACTCTTCCATGACATTAATGCAGGAAATGCAGGGTCTGGGATGGATGCTGGGACAAAGAGGAAGTTTGGGGCAAGGGTTTGGGATGCAAGACAGAGGGGTCTAAGAGGGAGTTTGGGTGAAGGAGGCAGGCTGTGATCTAGGACACTTGATTAGCCAACTATTCATTATGTAAATTAAAGTTACTTTAAATATCTAAGTGGTTGAGTGGACAAATAAGGGGCTGTGGGTTTCTGACCACAGAGAGTTCTTGCATTGATAGCTGCAGCAGGAGGACAGAGTTTGGGTATGCAGAGTGCGGGGCAGGAGTGGGGAGCAGAGATTAGGAGGGGAAGGGAGAGGTTGGGGTGTCAGAGGTAAGCTCTGAACAGGAGCCTTATCTGAGTGACTCCTGAGCAGAGGCCAAGCACCTCAGGCAGGCAGGGAGCCTGCTCGACCCTCTCAGACTGCAGGGCCATGTGAGTGTGTAAATATTTATGACCCAGAGGGGAAGGGGCACAGTGCTTTGTTTCTGGCCATAAACCAGTGAAGATTGTTCTGGGGGTGGAAGCAATGTCTGAACCCTTTCCTCCTCCCCTCTAGGCTCACAGTTTTTTTCTGAGTGGTTTGCAGATGGAGAGTGGCATCTGTGGGCTGGATCAAATGGCTTGGTCGGGTGGATCAGACACATGGACTCTATTTCGCCCAGACCCTTGGGAATCCAGCAGTTTCTTGCCTTGAACTACCTGATATAGTAGAAGCCTGGCAGCTCTCAGCCTTTCACCCTATTTATTGTTTGAAACCAACCCCATATTGAAACTGAGCAGTGAAATCTGAGCCTGAAGGTGCCGTCCTATGTGTGCTTTAGCTTCACCCCTTTAGCATCACAAACCCATAGACCAGTGTTTCTCCAGCTATGCACAGGCCCCCATACAGTGCCCCTGGGGCTCCTCACTGATCAGTGTCTGTGATTTAGGTCTGAGTCATGCTCGCCGTTGTTGGTAACTTTAATGAAAACCCCATGAAGATGTTTCCACAGTCTGTATGGGTTGCTCATCATAGGCACAAAGCAGTATATAACTGGCCCTTTAAGCAAGGCCACAAAGCAGTTTATAACTGCTGTAGCAGGGCACACCCCAGGTAGGGGGACCCGGGCCCACCCTACTCCACCAGGTCCCAGCCCAGGGCCCTGTGAGCAACCAGGTAACGGGTAACTCCCTCAGCAAGGCCATCCAGCCGAAACAAACCGAGGTTCTCAGGCCAGGAGGGGCAGCTCCCGCTCCTGCCCTGGGCCACTTCCTACCTGGATCCCCAGGCTTCCTTCCCCTGGGCTTGTCCAGCTGGCTGCAATCTCCAGGCCAGTGTCCCCTCGGCAGGTAGTCTCCAGGTGGCACCCACTCACCTCTGCCTTCCTCCCGGCCCCTCCTGGAGTCCCTGGCAACCACTGGGGAAGAGCTCCCTGCTCCAGTCCTTCTCCTTCGGTTGCCTCCCTCCAAGGAGCTCCTGCTTTCTCTGCAGTCAGCCCTCCACTAGCTTCCCCTAAGCAACCTGTGCTTCTCTATATATACCTGCCAGCTGGGCTCTCACTCCCCTAATGGATTCAGCTGGCTTCCACAAACCAATTGTGCTGGCCTAGATAGTTGCCAGCTGGGCTCTCACTGGCCCTAAACCGCTCCAGCTGGCCTCTTTCTTTCTAGCCCTGGCTCAGGGCCTGAGTCCTGGTCTTAAAGGGCCAGTGCAGGGCAGGCGCCCTGTCACACAATGTCTACACTGCAGGCTTCTTGCACAAGAAGATTTTTGCAGAAGGGATCTTCCACAAAAACGTCTTGTGCAAGAACGCGTCCACCTTGCAAAAGCGCATCGGAAGAGCAATGCGCTTTTGCGCAAGAGAGCATCCAGACTGCATGGACACTCTCTCGCAAGAAAGCTCTGATTGCTATTTACAGAATAGCCTGTGCTTTTTTCGAGTAGCACTTTTTGCACAAAAAACCCTGTTGCCCATCCACACACACCTTTTTGCACAAGAACTCTTGCACAAAAAGGAGTTATTCCTCATAGAAAGAGGAATAGCTATGCCACAAAAAGCCCTCTGTTCTGCCGATCTGCTGCACATTTTCTTGCGCAAAAATGCTCTTGACGTTAGGACGCTCCGTGCACTTTTGTAAAAACAGCAAATGCTGATCTGATAATCAGTTGACTAGTTGATTTCTACCCCCCCCCCCCATCAGACAGAGGCAGCAAAGGGGGGAAGAAGGGGTACTTGAAAGCGGCAGTGCCACACAGCTGAGCCTGGGATCAGCTGTGCAGCACTGCTGCTTTGAAACACCATGGCGGCGTTCAAAGGGGCAGCACTGCACAGCTGATCCCAGGCTCAGCTGTGTGGTGCAGTGTATGTGGAGCCTGGGGTCAGCTGAGGACTTCCCAGCTGAGCCGGCTCCACATGACATTTCAAAGCGGCAGCACAGCATGGAGCCCAGGGTCGGCGGGGGACTCTGACTCCCACTGGGGATTCTTGTGCATTTCAAAGCTGGTACCCACACGCAGCCCGGAGTCAGCGGGACTTCCCGCTAGCCCTGGGCTGCACGCGGAATTCTGCATTCCTCCTTTGAAATGTACAAGGAGGAATAGGGAAGTGTGTATCGACTAGTTAATGGAAAGTCCATCGACTACTTGACTAGTCAATTAATCGCTAGTTAACATCCTTAGTTTTGCCATGATCTTGGGTTGCTGGATTAGATTCATATCTGGACAGGCCCTGAGCTTCCATGTCAGGGGATGGTTTATATCCAACCTTTGTGGCTTTCCCATAAATCCTCCTCCAGTTACCTGAATGTCCCGGAGAAGGGCTGTCTGCTGGGTCTGCTCATTTCCTGTTAATGGTTTTACTTCTGTTTTCTCCCTGGGTATCTGTGTCAGTGTGGGGCCAAGCAGTGTTCCCAGTACACTGAGTGCTAGGGCAGCAGCTCAGGAGAGTTTCAGATGCTCCCCAGGTAATTGGCAGAATGTCAACAGCTAGGTGTTTCAGCTGGTGGTGCATATTTACACTTGCCTCAGTGCACATAGAAAAAATGTTCCACACATTGATGAAGAAGTTTAAAGAGAATCTGGGTTTTGAGTCCTGCCCCCTACTGCTCTGGATGTGAATTCCCAGAGCCCATGGATAGCAGAAGATGCTGCCCATGACAGACTCGGGGGTCTCCCTTTCAAGAGGGACATAGGGGCCAAAGGGAAAACTGACCCACAGAACAGAGTCAAATGTCAGAAATCTGAGGGTTTTCCAAGAAGTTCTCTTTGCTGCACACTCAGATCCCCATGAAAGGGCCCTGGGCTCCATCCATGTCCCTGACCAGCCCTTTCCCCATTTTCATACAGAAACAGACACAAGACGAGAGGGCGAAGATTGTGGCCGAGTTTCAGCAGCTGCAGCAGTTCCTGGAGGAACAAGAGCGACTCCTGCTGGACCAGCTGGAGCAGTTGGACGAGGAAACTGGGAGGCTCCAGACTGACACTGTCGGGAAACTCTCCGCACAGATTTCCCATCTCAGAGAGCGGATCGGTGAGCTGGAGGGGACGTGTCAGAAGCCAGCGAGTGAATTCGTGCAGGTGAGACTGAGGAAGAAACGTCCCAGCTCCCCACACAGGGAAGGGAGTCTTGTGTATCACAAGTGCTGGGGTCCAGCTGTCAGATCTGGGTGTAACTCGGAGTGCGTTGCTGCCATGTGAGTGACTGTTGTGCTTTGCAGAGTCACAGGCACAGAGCTATTAGAGATGGCAAAGCCCCATTTGCTCAGGGGATCCATGTTCCTGGGGCCAGGGCAGGGCCCCTTGTTCCCATGTTTGCAAAATTCTTTCACTGAGTCCCTTGTGTGTGCCCAATGGGACTGAGATTCTTTTCTCTCTCTCTCCTCCAGGATGTGAGAAGCACCTTTAGCAGGTAGGTGTCTCTCACTCCCCTCACACTGCACAGCGCAGGGATAGAGCTTGGAGCTGATGCTGGCACCATATCTCTCCAGGGCCCTGCAGCCAGATGGGAGGGAAAGGTCACAGGCTGGGCACAAATCTTTGATCAGCGTCAGCCTGCGGCTCTCCCCTGGCCCAGCAGACTCTGGAATTCCCCATTCAGGGCACAGTCTGACCTCAAGTGTTTCCTGGAGCTGTCACCTCCCTGGGGACTGGCTGCCTCAGGGCTGTGGGGTGGAACATGGGCCTGTCACTGCTGGGCACTGGGCACATTCAGTCCAGGGCAGCAGGGACCCAGAGTCTGTCCCACCCGAGGGCTGTTTGGAGACCTGTGGGAATGGGCTGGGGAGGGGGGAGCTGGTGTCTCAGTCTAGTCCCTAGTGGACAGATTCCTACAGCCCTTCCCCTGGGAACCTCCTGCCCCTCAGCGCCTGGAGGCCAAGGGGTGAGTTGGCTGTGGAGACTCAATTCCCCTTTTGTCTCCCAGCTGGTCTCCCCAGGCCAGAGCTGCAGACTGTTCATGGGACCTTTGAGGGGACGTTGCAGGGCCAAGGGCCCCTGCTCTCAGGCTGGGAAAACTGGAGGGATTCGAACTCCAGGCCCAGCAGAGCAGTGACTCACTGGCCAGAGTTGGAGAACTGAGTCACTCGGTGCAGTGTCCCCATGTGATGTTGTCTCTCCCCAGGTGTGAGACGGGGCTGTTCCAGCCGCCAGAGGAGATTTCTCCTGAATTGGACGAGCGAGTCAAACGACTGCGCTGTTGGAGATGCTGAGGCAGTTCACAGGTGCCAAGAAGGGATGGGGAGGGGAGAGTGAGTGAAGCGTCTGAGGCCATGGAAAGAGACCGATGGTGGTTATTTAGTTCCTCATTAGATTAAGCTTCTGTTGATTGTGAGGTGAGAATGGCACCCACTTGCCATCCCAGACACTCAGGTTGATTAATTGAAACTTATTTGTTCCAAAAGCTACTTTGTAATTACAGCTACTGTTAGAGCACAAAATGGCCGACACACAGACAGACACACGCCCAGCTCCGTGCTGCTCTCTGCAGAGACGCTGAGTACACAGACCCCACAGCTCACAGGTAGAGCCAGAAGTTCACAAACTCTGAACCGCTCGTGTCAAAGGGACCCAAGTGGGTGAAGTTCCTTTGAGGCCAAAGTCTTTGCAGGATCTGGGCCTGTAGTAAAATATAGTAAAGACTGTGTGCTTCTTCCCCCTTCCATTACTTAAGCTTGAAACAGCACATATCATTTAGCTAATTGCGCATGTTTTAGAAGCTGTAGTAAAAAGGGGAACGAGCTGTTTAGACCCATTTCTCAAGGACTGGATTACACGTATTACTTGAGTTAGGGAAATTTGCTAATTGCTATTGCTTAAGCTATACTGGTGGTTGTTACTGAGTGGAATAAAGTTGAAGTATGCTAACCAATAACGCTGCAACACGAAGCTAAGGTAACAAATCAAGACATGCCAAGTTAGATAAGAAAGTTAAAGAAAGTATAAAAAAGGATGCTTAGCCTACGCCCGAGGTCGGCTTTGCTTTGAGCACTGAGCTTCTTAGCCGAACCTTGGTTGCAACCAATAAAATTGAGTTGGACCCAGCCTAAAAGTGTGACTCTCTTCTGTGGGCAAATTGACTTAGCCTCCAGGGGACGAACCTTGCTATTTATGCAACAGGCCTAGGCTGTGACAAATGTCAGGAAGTGAATGAGCCAAACCCAGCGGAGTCTGCAGGGTGGGAGGGATGTTGAGGAGAAAGCGAATCTCTTCACAGATTGCCCTGGGGTGGCTGTGAGGCTGCAGGGATGTGGGTTCTATTGCTGGGAGAGGCCTGAGTGAGAGAGAAAGGAGGAGGCTTTAAACCTTTTTAACTCCATTAATTGCCTAGTTGAAGTCGAAGTAGCTTAATTTGGCTCTTAGAACCATAGAATCACAGAGCTGGAAGAGACATCAGGAGTCATCGAGTCCAGTTGCCTGCTCAAAGCAGGACCAACCCCAACTAAATTTTCCCAGCCAGGGCTTTGTCAAGCCAAGACTTAAAAATCTCTAGGGATGGAGATTCCACACCCTCCCTAGGGAACCCATCCCAGTGCTTCCCCACCCTCTTAGGGAAATCGTTTTTCCTAATCTCCAACCTAGACCTCCCCCACTACAACTTCTTGTTCTGTCATCTGTCACTATTAAGAACAGTCTCTCTCCAGCCTCTTTGGAACCGCCCCCCCCTTTCAGGAAGTTGAAGACAGCTATCAAATCCCCCCTCACTATTCTCTTCTGCATGCTAAACAAGCCCAAATCCCTCAGTGTATGTTTACATTTGCATTCTGTAGTAGGGGACCCAAAATTGGACACATTACTCCAGATGTGGCCTCACCAGAGCCAAATAAAGGGGAATAATTACTTCTCTAGATCTGCTAGGAATGCGCCTCCTAATGCAACCTAATATGTCATTAGCCTTCTTGGCCACCCTGTGGCCTCATATCCAGCTTCCCATCCACTGTAATCCCCACGTCTTTTGGCGCTGTCCACACAGCAGGAAGTGGAGAGAAGAGCACTCTCCCTCCGACTTTCCTTACTCCTTGTAAAAGCAGGTCTACCAGCATCTACAGAAGCCCCTCTCAGTTTGATTAGCAGTCCTCAGTTGATCGTTAATTGGAACCTGGGGAGATCAACAGTAGCAGCCTCAATCTTCTGTACAGTGTAGATGCACCCAAGAGTGTCTCTGCTGTAACAAAAACCCAGGTCTCTGTGTTAGGATTTGGGATGTCGTGGGCAATATGGACTCGTGAAATCTCACCTCTCTTCTCCCTTCCCCCACCAGACACACTGCCCTCTGCACTGGACAGAGCAAGACGACCTTTCAGACAGGGTGAGGTTTCAAGTGGAGACTGAAAACACCTTCCTGAGCTTGTAGCTCAAATCACCAACCAAAACCCCAGCGACCACGACAGGCAGAGCCCCAAACCTGCCCACTAAATGGGGAGGAGCCCCAGGGACACTGGATCAGAAGGATGAGGGGCCGTGTCCTGCCCCCCTTTAGAAATGGGATGGTAAAATCCCCACCTTCCCCCCCCCACACACACACTTGCTATGGGCACAGTTTGTGGGCAGGGGGCTTTGCAGGCAGGGGCTGCGCTTTGTGTCGGGGCAGCTGATCAGTGCAGCCCCTCCTTGGGCACCAGCCTCTGCCCTGTGCTGGCCCCTCCCAGTGACCCCACCCCAGATCCCTTTCCCCAGAGGCCCTGCCCCCGGCCAGGCCAGAAGCCAAAGCTGGGCTCCCCGCATTGAGCCTGGCTGCCCTGAGGAGCCCTGGACCCTCCACTGCCGTGGGGGTGACTAATGCCCAGGCTCTGCTCTCTGGGGCGAGGTGGCTCTTCCCCCATGCTGCCCCCTCCCCTCTGTGCCCCGGGCGGGGGGTGGAGGCTGCAGCAGGGAGGGAGTTTCCCTCTGGGGGTTAAAGCTGGAACCTGCCTCCTCTGCTCCCACCCCCACTGAGCCCTCCTGCTGCCCCCAGGACTGAGCTTTGCCCCTCACACTCTGATTCTCTCTCCCCAGCGATGGTGACTCTGGATCCAGACATGGCGAATCCCCACCTCGTCCTGTCTGGGGATGGGAAACGTGTGAGATGGGAACGTGCACAGCAGCCACTGCCCGACACCCCAGAGAGATTCAACACTCGGCCCTGTGTGCTGGGCCGTGAGGGATTCACCTCGGGGAGACATTGCTGGGAGGTGGAGGTGGGGGATGGGCGACACTGGGCTGTGGGGGTGGCCAGAGAGTCTGTGAGCACTAAGGGACAAATCAGCCTGAGCCCTGACGGGGGGATCTGGGCTGTGGAGTGGTGGGGGGAGAGTCAGTTCCGGGCTCGCACCTGCCCTGTGACCCCGCTGCCCCGGAGCCCCCCCAGAAGGATCCGTGTTTGTCTGGACTGTGACCGGGGGCAGGTGAGATTTATCGATGCTGGTTCTGAGGCCCAGAACTTCACTTTCCTGCCGGGCTCCCTCCCTGGGGAAAGAATCCGACCCTGGCTGGGGGTGTGGTCAGCATCCCCACTCAGCCTGTGTCCCTGAAATCAGCCTCTCTAGCCTCACACAGCCCAGTCTCTGTGACCCTGGAGGACTCCCCTGTACCCAGCTCCTGGCTCTCTGTGACCTTGGAGGATTCCCCCCTACCTATCTCCTGGCTCCTCATTTCTATGATCCCTGAAAGCTCCTGCCCCTCCCTCTCCAGAGATTGGAAGGGTACAGAGAAAACCCCTTGAGAATGCAGATGAGGCAGAGGTGGGGGTTGGGCAGAGGAGGCACTAACAGCCGGGCTGGGGACAGGCAGAGGTGGGGGCTGGGCAGGGGTGGCACTAACTGCTGGGCTGAGGACAGGCAGAGGTGGGGGCTGGGCAGGGGGCATATCTAAGAGTCGGGCAGGGAACAGACTGACAGGAGGGGGGGAGGACACAGAATTAATCACTGATGGGTTGGGGAGAAGCTGGAAGCTCCACAGACGCAGGGAGTGGTTTGTACCCATCTGCCAGCCAGAGCTCCTGCTGCAGCAGCACAGTCACCTTCTTCCCCTGTGACTCTTGGGGAGCCGGTGACACTGACTGTCACACACAGAGTGCGGAGGAGGGTGAGGGATGTAGACAGACCAAACCCCTTCACACAGCCAACTCCAGCCATTGGAAACAGAAGATCACAAATTTAATTTAAGTCAGTCCAGGAGTTACCGCAACCCAAGTACCCTTGCCCTGCCCCGCCCTTTCTCTGAGGCTCTGCCCTTGCCCCACCTTTTTGCTGAGGTCTCACCCTCCTCACTCTGAACAGAAGGAGAGGAACAGAGTGACATCAGCGCCCCCTGCCTCTGTCTCCCCCACCCTGCACAACAAGCAGGAGGATCCCGGGGGCAACGCTGAGGCTCTGGGCAGGAGCAGCAGGGCACTTGGGGGAGGGGAGCTGACGTGCCAGCACTTGATAGGCTCCCAGCCAGACCAGTCAGGATCCCCTGTCAGAGCCTCCAAGCTCTACTGGTTGGTGACCGTCCCCCTCAAAATCACTGGGCATGAGGGGCTTTTATTATTATTTTATTTTTTAATCCTGAGGCCTGAGGGAGGCAGGAAAAGGGTTTGTTTAACCAGAGGGGAATAGAAGGAAAATGCAAATGAAAATAAAACAAGACTAAAGGGAAAGTCCTGGAGACATGGTGAAAATCTCCTTCCAGGCTGAAGCAAAATGCAGGACAATGTAGCACTTTAAAGACTAACAAGATGGTTTATTAGATGATGAGCTTTCGTGGGCCAGACCCACTTCCTCAGATCAAATAGTGGAAGAAAGTAGTCACAACCATATATACCAAAGGATACAATTAAAAAAATGAACAAATATGAAAAGGACAAATCACATTGCAGAACAGAAGGGAGATGCGGGGGGGTGTGGGAAGGGGGAGGAAGGAAGGTAAGTGTCTGTGAATTGCTGATATTAAAGGTAGGGAGAGTGGGATGTTTGTGAGTTAATGGTATTACAGGTGATAATTGGGGAAACTGTCTTGGTAATGGGTGAGAAAGTTCAAATTCTTGTTAAGTCCTTGTTGGCAAGTGTCGAATTTTAACATGAATGACAGTTCAGAGGATTCCCTTTCAAGTGCAGATGTAAAAGGTCTTTGTAGCAGAATGCAGGTGGCTAAGTCATTTAGAGAGTGTCCTTTCTGGTTAAAGTGGCAAGAAACTGTTTTCTCTTTGGGTACGTCTACACTACAGCGCTAGTTCGAACTAACTTAGTTCGAATTAGTAAATTCGAACTAAGCTAGTTCGAACTAACGCATCTAGAACTAAAAACTAGTTCGAACTAGCGTTTTGCTAGTTCGAACTAGCAAGTCCACATTGAGTGGACTCTGAACAGGGCTTAAGGATGGCCGGAAGCAGTGCCGGCAGGGCATCAGAGGAGGACTTAGAGCGTGGAGATGCTGTCTCAGGCTAGCCGAGGGCTGCGCTTAAAGGGTCCCGACCCCCACCCCGGACACACAGTTCTAAGGGGTGCCCCGCTTGCAAAGAAGTTCTGGCTTGGAGTGCCCTGAGTGCTCACACTGGGCACATCACACCACTCGGCCATCAGCCCGGCTGCACTTGCCACAGGCTGCCATCTGGGGAGAGGGAGTAATTGGGGGGCTGCAGGAGAGCTTCCACCCCCAGAAGCCCGCAGAGCCAGCCCAGTCCTCCCCATCGGGGGCTCGTACCCCATTCCTCCCTCACCTCCTTCCACTTACCCTTCCCTAGCCCCCCTTCTTATTGATGTACAAAATAAAGATAACGTTTCTTCCAACATTGACTCTGTCTTTATTGAACAAAACTGGGGGAGACTGGGAAAAGGAGGTGGGAGAGGGGAAGAGAAAGGCTGGGAGAGGGGAGGGCAACTAACATGATCAGGGGTTGGGAACAGGTCCCAGATGAAGAAAGGCTACAGAGACTGGGACTGTTCAGCTTAGAAAAGAGGAGACGGAGGGGGGACAGGATAGAGGTCTCTAAAAGCAGGGGTTGGGTGGAGAGGGTGCATTCAGAAAAGTTCTTCCTGAGTTCCCATAAAGACGGACTAGAGGACACCAAAGGAAAGGAATGGGTAGCAGGCTTCAAACTAGTAAGAGAAAGTTGTTCTTCTTGACAAAGCAAATACTTAACCTGTGGAACTCCTTGCTGCAGGAGGCTGTGAAGGCTACAACTAGAACAGAGTTTAAAGGGAAGTGAGATAAAGTGATAGAGGTTGGGTCCATGGAGTCCTATTAGCCAGAGGGTAGGAGTGGTGTCCCTGCCCAAAGTTTGTGGAAGGCTGGAGAGGGATGGCACGAGACAAATGGCTTGGTCACTGTCTTCGGTCCATCCCCTCCAGGGTCCCTAGGGTTGGCCGCTGTCGGCAGACAGGCTACTGGGCTAGATGGACCTTTGGTCTGACCCAGGACGGCCATTGTAAGCTCAGGGCTCAGTGTCGGGGGTCTCAGTGGACCCCCTTGATTTTCATGCACACCTGGTCCTGGGTGGCCAGGCTGGCAGCTCTCCTGCCCTAGACAGCCACTTTCCTGTGCCTAGTGCGGAGATCGTGGACGAGGTCCACGATGTCCGCACTAGCCCAGGAAGGTGCCCGCCTCTTGCGGTCCAGGGCAAGCTCCCGGGAGCCGCCAGCCTGGTCCCGGCAAGAGGGGGAGGGCTGGGGGGCATCGGGTGGGTGGCTCTGTGCCGTGCCAGGTGCAGGGTCTGCTAGCTGGGTGCTGGCAGGCTTGCACCTGGCACGGGCACCGTAGCCAGCCCGTGCCCCTTTAAGGGGTCCGGGGCCGGGAGGGGGGCATAGAGTTTCCCTGGTGTTGGCCAGAGTGGCCACCAGGGAAACCTGGGGAGGGCTAGCCTCCCACTAGTTCGAACTAAAGGGCTACACAGCCCTTAGTTCGAACTAGCTAGTTCGAACTAGGCGTTAGTCCTCGTAAAATGAGGTTTACCTAGTTCGAACTAAGCGCTCCGCTAGTTCGATTCAAATTCGAACTAGCGGAGCGCTAGTGTAGCACCTATTAAAGTTAGTTCGAACTAACGTCCGTTAGTTCGAACTAACTTTGTAGTGTAGATATACCCTTTGTGATCTTGTCTGATATCTGTTTTGTGGGCATTAATCCTTTGGCGAAGTGTCTGAGATGTTTGTCCAATGTACATAGCAGACGGACACTTTCGGCACATGATAGCATAGATTATATTTCTGGATGCGCAGGAATATGTGTTCTTGATCTTATAACTCACTTGGTTAGGTCCAATAATGGTATCAGCAGAATGAATATGTGGACAAAGCTGGCAACGGGGTTTGTTGCAAGGGAAGGTACCAGGGTTGGTATTAGTGTGGTATGTCCTGTGGTGGTTGGTAAGAATCATCTTGAGGTTAGGTGGTTGTCTATAGGAGACTATGGGTCTGTCTCCCAGAGCCTCTTGGAGTATGGTATCCTGTTCCAGTATAGGCTGTAGTTTATTGATAATGTGTTGGACAGGTTTAAGTTGGGGGTTGTAGGTGATGACAAGTGGTGTTCTATTGTTGGTTTTCTTGGGTCTGTCTTGAAGTAGATGGTTTCTAGGTATTCGTCTGGCTCTTTCAATTTGCTTTTTTATTTCTCTGGGTGGGTAGTTGAGATTTATAAATGCTTGGTAGAGATCCTGAAGCTTCTGGTCTCTGTCAGTGGGGTTAGAGCAGATGCGGTTGTATCGAAGGGCTTGGCTATAGACGATGGATCGTGTGGTGTGTTCTGGATGGGAGCTGGATGCATGTAGGTAACTGTATGAGTCGGTGGGCTTTCTGTAGAGAGTGGTGTCTAATTTTCCATTGTTGATTTGTACGGTGGTGTCCAGGAAGTGGATCTCTCGTGTAGAATGGTCCAGGCTGAGATTGATGGTGGGGTGTAGGTTGTTGAAATCTCTGTGGAATATCTCCAGTGTTTCTTGGCCATGTGTCCAGATCATAAAGATGTCATCGATGTATCGTAGGTAGAGGAGGGGTGAAAGGGGACGGGAGTTGAGGAAACGTTGTTCTAGGTCAGCCATAAAGATGTTAGCATACTGTGGGGCCATGCGTGTACCCATGGCTGTGCCGCTGATCTGGAGGTTTTTTTTCCAGGCTGGGTTTTGAACCCTCCTTCTCAGGTCCTTTCACTGTCCAGCATCGGTGACTTACTGTAAATAAACTAGACAAGCAATTCTTGTTAGTGCCACTTCACTGTCCCAGCTGCAGCACCTGGAGGCAGAGGCCAGGGATTTGATGCCTGAGGGGGGGGGGCATCCCCGGAGTGCCCACAGGGAATATCTCACCCCTAGGAGGAGAGTTTGGGGTTTTCTGCACTGTGTCCCTGCCCAGCCTGGGCTCCTCTCTATCCTGCCCACACCTTATCAACCAGCAGCTCCTCCACAGGGCTCTGCAGGGAGGTGGCTGGTGCAGAAGGTGCAATCCAGGAAGGGTCCAAGGAGTTACAATGCTGAGTGTCATGGGGCCTAATTTTTAGGCCACTAGAAAATCCCAGGAAGAGACTGTGACCTGCACAGCTGAGTTAGGGGCTTAAACTCCCTAAGCAACGTGTGGGTGTCACCACACAAAAGCCAGCTCAGCAGGCAGGGCCCGGGGAGCCGTCTAAGCCAGCCAGGGGAGATGCTGACAGGAGGGAAGGGGTGTGCTAAGCCCTGCCCCTCTCACAGGGAGGTGCCTGAGTCTGGGCTGCAGGGGGCGCCAGTCCCTGCTTAGCAATCCACCCGCAGGAACCCAGCGCCGGGGTTGGAGGGCTCAGGCGCCTGAGGCATTTCTTGCCAGAATGAGGCAGGCACCTGCCTTGCCCCACATGCAGTGGGGAAGGGGGAGGGAGGGTTGGTGATTTCACCCCCTGGTTAGAGCCCCTGGCTAGAATGTGGCAGAGCCAGGCTCAGGGCTCCCTTCCAGCTGCTCCCAGCCACACAGCACGGCCCGTCCCCAGGCTGGGGGGTGGCTCTGTATTGAGACCTCATGCCCCAGCTATCCAGCGTGAGCCCCTCAAGCACTAACAGCCTTGAGGTGGGGGCGGGGGGGGGGAGAAGCTTCCCCAGGGGAGGCTGGTTCCCTCCCTGGCCCATCTCAGCCACCCACGTCCCACCCCTGCTCCACCCCAGGCCCTGCCCCAGAGCCGCTCCAGGCCCTGCTCATCCCTGGTTAGCCCCACCGCTGCACCCTTCCTGCCCTGCCCCCATGAGTGCGGAGGTTGGGAAGGGACACAGCAAGGGGGTGGGGTCAAGGAGAGCTGAGGAGAGATGCGGGCGAGAGGGGGGAGTCTCTCAGGGTTGGGGATGTGCAGACAGGAGGGACATGACAAGTGAAGGGTGGGGGGTCCTGCGGGCAAGTGCTGGAGGAGAGGAGGGACACAGCGAGTGGTGGGGGAGGTGTCTCGCAGGTAAGGGCTGGATGACAGGAAGAACATGGTGAGCAGAGCTATCCCTTGGGGGGGGAGCATGGGACCCACCCTGCCTCTGTTCCACCTCCCCCTCCCCCATGCGCCACCCCTGCTCTGCCCCCTCACACCCCTTCTTCCCCTGCTCCATCTCTTTCCCTGTGCAACGCAAGTCAAAGAATTATCTGGGGCCTGGTGTGGGGTGGCAGCAGGGATTGTCCCCCTCTCCCCACACTCACCTCCGCTGTGGACCTGGAGCAGCCTGGGAGCCTGTTCCTCTCTGCCCCACCCCCACTCCCCTGGCCTAATGGGCTGAGCAGAGACCCTGCAAGTGCTGGGTGGGAGGGTCTATGGCCCTCAACAAGGAGTCACAGACAGGCCCCGCAGGGACTCTGGTCTGTCCTGTCGCCGGGGCAAGCCGGCCTCTGTGACTGATGCTTCCTCACACCACAGATCACCCCAACATTCAGGTTGTGCCCAGTCCCAAAGACCAGCCACTTACCCCAGGTCACTTGTGCGGTGCTGCGTGAATTAGGGGAGACATGCGAGGAAATTGTTAACACCGATGTTATACTCTTGCCAGGACTCAAAGTAGAAATGCCAGGGGGGGTATCTGCAAACACGCTGCTTTGCAAGTATCCTGTCGGTCCGTTTGTCTCCCCTTTGCCCTGGGAGCTCTGGGTCTGTCTGAATTTCATACTTGTGCTGTGCAGCTGGGCCCCACCCCCAGGCGGATCGGCATGAGCACGACCTCCCCCGCTTGGTGCTCCAGCCAGGGACATGGGGTGTGCCATAACCCCAGTGACATACCAGGGCCGACACCTGCTGAGCCAGCGAGCCAGGCAGGGGCCTGTGTGGTGAAGCTTCTGTTTGGGGACAGGAAGTACCAGCCTCATGGCAAAAGCACATAAAGGCACCTGCAGCCTCCCACTCCTGCTTCCTACCTCTGCAGTAACTTTGCTGCAAACCAACCTCTGGGGTGAGGCCCACGGGGTGGGCGAGGGTTTGTTTTTTTGGGGGGGCCAGAATGGGAGCAATGGGCCACCCATCCCCAGCACTGGCACAGGAACCTTTCCCGTGCATGGTGAGCAGCAACACCCAGAGCCCTTCCCCCAGCCGGACACTGCCTGGCAGGTGCCCTGTTCCGGGGCACGCTGGCCTAGGGTCCCCTTTGGACCCTCCTCCCCGCTGAGAGCCACAGCAACAAGGGCTGGTCAGTGCCCAGGGGTTCCTCTTCTGCTACGGCCACAGGACAGGCCTCTCTACTCCACACAGCAGGTCCAGTCCCAGACTGGGTTTGGACGAGAGAAGGGTGCCCCAGCCACGGCAGGTCCAGTTCTGAGCTGAGGCAGGGGAAGACACAACAGGTCTGGGAAGAGCATTCCTGCCTGGGCTCCAACCAGGCAGGGGCCTGGTAGGGCTGAGCATGGGCTTCTGTGGTAGGAAGGGGTGACCAGGCAATGGCAGGTGTCAGCTATGGCAGGATCAGGTGGACATGGCATGCCCAGGCTGCAGCTCAGTGCAGGCTAGGAGCCAGCAAGCCCTTCTTTTCTCCTTCTCTGCTAGAGGAAGGGAAAAGAAGCCTCCCCTTTGAGCTGGAATTGAACCAGCCCCCTCACAGGCACTTGCTACAGTCCTCTGCTCTGCCAGCTGAGCTATTGCAGGGCCTGGATAGGGCTGTGAAAGGGCCGTCACTGAGGCAGACATCTCGGCTACATCTAGCCTGGCATGATTTTCTGCAAATGCTTTTAACGGAAAAGGGTTACAGGAGGGGCTGGCACTGAACTTCTAGGAGAAGCAAGAGAGAGGGCTGCAAACAGCCGACAAGGATGGGATTTGAACCCAAGTGTGCAGAGCACAATGGATTCTCCAACTGCAGCTCAGTTCTTATCCCTTATTTTCACTGTCAGGGGCTCAGTAGCCCACCTGGCTCCTAAGCTCAGTTGGTGCTAGAGGCAGCCAGACAGTGTGAGCAGGATAGAGGGGGGGATTTGTGTATTTGGGGAAGGGCCCGGAGCCTTCACTCCCAGTCACGCACCTTGGCACAAAGACCAACGGCCCATGCACAAAGTGCATTGTGGGGAATAAGAGTTGGGGCAGCAGGAAAGGGGCCGGCACTTCAGCACCAGGGCATGGGCAGGAGAAGATGGGAGTGAATCCTGCTACCTCTGCCATGGCTTGGCCAGGAGGGCTGGGGTCTAGCAGCTTTTCATCCCAGCTTTGTGGGAGGCCAAGTAGGAAGGGGCCTCTGGAGGCTCATAGCCCCCTGGCCTGCTGTGTCTGTGGAAAGGGGGGCGAGGACACACACTTGTCACTGGGGAACAGGGCGCATGGATCCCACTCGTTCCTGCAGAAAATGAAACAGGCTGAGCATTTTGCAGAGAACAGGCCAGAGCCCTTCTCCTGTCCCTGGAGAGATGGAAATGGGGCCGTTCCTTGTGGGGAAAGAAGTGGGTGTGTTGGGCATGGGGTTCGAGTTCAAACCCCTCCACAGACCAGAACCCCACATTAGGGGCACGAAAGAGCCTTGAGTCAGGCAGTGGAGAACACTTGGCTCCTGTTATGCTGTGATGGGATATTAGGAAACTTTTTGCATGCAGCCCAGCTAGCTCAGTTGGTAGAGCATGTGACTCTTAAACTCGTGGTCATGGGTTCAAGCCCCATGCTGGGTGATGCCCTTCCTTAACTCACTTTCTCAGCCTACAAGCAATTTGCTCTCAGCTTTCACCAGGGTTTTAGAAAGCAAAAGTCTAGTCCTGGGGTCCAGATTTAGTAGAACCACAGAGAGAACCAACTGCAATTTCTATCTTCTGAGGAGAAGGGAAGAGGATTTTCTTCTCCTCAATTCCAGCCACATCAGCCCAGGGAGGAGAAAAAATAACCCTCCGCCAGCTGATTGTCCCCTGTCAGCTTCTGTAGCTTCACCTCCTTCCACAGCAGCTCCAGCTTTGAGCTACAAATCTCAAGGGGCTGGTGAGGAAATGAGGAGCTGGCAGCTCGGGTTAGTCGCCTCCATGAGAACAAGAGGTGAAGTGTTCACAAGGTGCATTCCCCTCTCCCGCAGAGCAGGGTGTTAGCAAGAGCTAGGAACAGAACTGTCGTCCAAGTTTCAGCCTTGGTGTGTGCTTCTGTGGTGTAGTGGTTATCACATTTGCTGAACAGGTAGAAGGTCCCTCGTTCAAAGCCAGGCAGAAACAGATGGTCTTCTCCTATTGCTGCGCCCCGGATATATGCAGCTCCTGCTACTCAGACTGTGCTTGGGATAAGCCCAACTCCCATGCAACGGGGGAAGGGGTGACATCAGCTGAGAATGCCCCTTGGTGCCAGTCTGGGGAAGCCAGATGGGTCAGGCCAGGCACCTGATGGACACTTGTGTCTCAGCCTCCCCTGCCCTTGGAAGCTGGCGTATGGGGCTGGCTCCTCCTGCTGCTTCCCTTGTGTGACTTGCCCAAGGAGGAAGTGAGGCAGGAATGGGGCAGAGGAGGGAGGCCAAGCTGAGGGGGGCAGGACAAAAGCTCAACATCTCAGTGGGACTCAGTAGGGTGAGCAGAGCCTCCCCCCTTTATTCTGCCAAAGCCTGTGGGGTGGGGCTGGCTGTGGGGAGGCAGAGTCTTCAAAATCCACCTTCTTTGGCTCCCTTTCCTGCAGGCTCCCTAGAGAGGGATTTTTGCCCCCTGCTGCGAGTCTGAAGACACCTGCCACCTGGCAGCTCTGTCTCGTGTTGGGCAGTCTGGGAGGGGCTGGGGCCCTGGCGTTGCAGGGTCAGGCTGCAGACAGCAACAAAGACTTCCAAGAGCAGAAAGCTGAAAATTCAGCATCAAACCTGCCCCTTGCTGTGGTCCTATAAGGTGACCTTGACCCTGCAGCGCTATTTCGGGGTACTAAGGCATCTGTAATATCTACCCTGCGTGTTAACAGTGCCCCCTTATTTTGAAATACAATGGGCTCGCTAGTCCAACATCCCTGTAAACCTCATTTCATGAGGAGGAAGGGACATTTCCGAACAGCAGGTTATTTCGAAATGTGGTGCTGTGTAAACACTGAAGCGTTTTTCAAAATAAGATGAAAATGACAACTTCTGTAGCTCAAAATGTTTACTATATGTCAACCCTCTGTCTACGCTGATCCCTAAACTTGAAATAAGATGCTACATCAGGGTTCTGTTTGCACGAGAGAGACAACGCTTTAGTCCAGAGAACACATCTGTTCTTCCACAAAATTTTTCAGAAGAGCAGACATGCTTTTTTGGCATCTCTGTGAACTTCATTTTATGAAGAAGGGATGTTCCAAAAAAGGGTTTTTCCCCCACATTTGGCCCAGTGTAGATAGGCAAAATGTCGAAAAAGCCTCTTCCGAAAAAAGAAGCAGAAAAAGCTATGCAAACTGGGGTTCACAAGTTACCGAGCTTTTTCAAAAGAACAGTGTAGCGTAGACATAGCTCGAATGTTGCACAGCACTGGTAGGAGAGATGGAGGGACAAAAGGGTCCATGGGCATCTGCAGCCTTTCAGAACAGCACTTGCCTCCACCCTTGCTCTGGTCTGCTGGACTAACGCTCATTCTAGTGTCAGCCTAAGGATTGGCTGTTGTGTAAAAGCTGCCCTGGAAATGAGGAAACAGCTAAAGCGACTCTGGTGGAATTTGAACCCCCAACCTTTGAATAACTGACCTGCATTAGTACACCATAGGCCAACAAGCTTTCCATTGCACCACAGAACACTAGCTTTGCTGTCTCTGGTATCTGCTTTGCAGTATGGCAATTGCTGGGGGAAAAGAAAGGGGAGCCAAGTCTGTCTCTTTTGGGAGAGCAAGTAGGAAGAGGGAGGGGCCACTGAGCCCCCTGACAGTGAAAACAATTGGGCTATGTCTACGCTGGCAGGTTTTTGTGCCAGAAATATGCAAATGAGGCTAAGTGTAACGGCATTGCGCAAGAGGGTTTTTCTTGTGCAAGAAGGGGCTGTGTAGATGCTCCTTCTGGCACAAGAGCCTCTTCCACAACAATGGTGGCTCATTAGAAATGCAAATGAGGCTCACCCACTCCCTTGGCCACTTGCCACTGCTCCTACCGGCCGCCCGCCAGCCACTCCCTCCAGCCACCCCATCCATGCTGCTGTGGGTGCCAGTGTCTCACCACACTGTGAAATCAGACCAGAGATGGACACTATCAGTAAACACTCATATCGGAAACGCCCCTCTGGATGCTGGGCCCACCAGAGCTGTGTGCCCCTGCCATCTGCCTGCTCCGTGGACATCTTCCCATTGCAGAGTGTGCGCCGAGCCAGACTGTGACTAGACAGCCCCTCTCTGGGCACCCAGGGGCTACCTCTACACTGCAGGCTTCTTGCTCAAGAATGGCCGTTCTTGCGCAAAAACTTGAGAAGCATCTACACTGCACGCGTGTTCTTGCACAAGTAAATTTATGGCAAAACATAGGAAAAGAGGGCTTCTTAGGCAAAAGTTATTCCTTTCCCCATGAGGAATAAATCCTCTTGTTCAAGAGCTCTTACACAAGAAGGTAGTATGAATGGGGAACAGGGCTTTTTGTGCAAGAAACCTCTGTGGCTAAAATGGTCATCAGAGATTTCTTGCACAAGAGAGCGTGCACACTGCCACAGACATTCTTGTGCAAAAGCACATGGCAGTGTGTACGTGCTAGTACACAAGACGTTTTGCGCAAGAACTCTTGCACAAAACAGTTCTTGTGTAATAGCCTGCGGGGTAGATGTAGCCAAGGGGTGTTTGAGTTTGTTACCAGCACTGAGCTTTGTACAACAGCCCAGGGAATACTGTGAAAAGCCAAAACCTTCCCATCCTGGGTGTCCCCAGCCAGCCAGCAAAGTGACACAAAGATTCCTGGCAGTGCTGGCTTTGAGTACTTTGAAACAAACCCCCACTGCTCTGGGGGGAAGGGACAGGGTGGACTGAGGTTCAGATTTACTTTTCTGGGGCTGCAGAACTAGTGGATTTTGTGGACCTGCTTAGCCTATTGGTTTCTAATCAAAAACCTGAACCACTCAGCCCTGATCTTAGCAGTGTCAGAGGGCCGGGGAAACTAGTAAATAATCCCAGTGGCCAGGCCTGATGACACCTGCCCCACAGAATTCACAAAGCAAACCTGGCTCCCTGAGCACAGGGGGAGTTGGGGGCTCATTGCTGAGTCATGGGGTGAAGCATCAAACCAGCCCCCTCCTGTGGGGCTGTGAGTGTTGCTGTCCCTACTGTACAGACAGGGCCATGGAGGCAGGGGAGATTCACTGAACAGGCCAAGGTCACTCAGTGAGTTAGAGCCAAGATCTGCCCCCAGCTCCCTGCCCCACCCACCGACGTGCTGACTCCCTCTCTGCCATGGGGCTGTTTGCATTGGCCTCTTCTCTCTGGAAAGGCTAGTGTAGGTCATCAAAGAGGACTATTTTATGTCCCCCTGGTGGTCTAGTGGTTAGGGTCTAGCACTCTCAGTGCGGTGGCTTGGGTTTGATTCCCACTCAGGGAAGCCTCCTGTAACTTTCACAAAACACATTTGTAGTCAATTTTCTTGCCACATGTTACAGCAGCTGAGACCCAAGAGGTTAACTCAGGGCCCCTTTCCCACCTCTCCTTCACTGCTAAAAAAAAGGGTCTAATGGTGCCAGCAGCCTTTCAAAACAGCCCCCAGCCCTTCCCTCCCCCTTGGCAGCAATATCCGTGCCCCAGATGGCCCCGGGCCTCATACACAGGTGGGGGGTCCTAGCACCCAATCCCACCTACCCCGAACACGTCCTGTCCGGTTCCAAGAAACCAGCCACAGATCCCTGGTCAATTTACCCCCTGGACCTTACCCACAAATCACGCTGGGCCAATCCTTTAGAATCTATATCTAAAGGTTTATTATCACAAGAAAGAAAAGCATGAGAGTAAGGTTGTTAAAGGATAGTACATTACATGCACCGAAACTCCCAGTCCTCGATGCAGGCTCTAGCAGAGATGTTACAGCTGCTGGTATAAAAGTTCTTGTTGCACATCCTAACATCAGGATGGGTTCACAGGTCTTCCAGGCTCTTCGATCCCTGCAGTGCTGCCTCTGGGATGAAGTGCTGAGCTGAGAACAAAATGGCATCGACCACATGGCCTCTTTATACCTCCTTCCTGGCCTCTTCTTGTATGCAGCAGGTCACCTGGTCAGAGGCCAACCTCTGTGTTTCCTGCTGGCTGCTCTCAGGTGACAGTCCCCATTCTTTGGGTGTGTCCTTGGCCCATCAAGTGCCATTGTCCTACAGGGCCTGGCTAATCAGCCTGTCCATAGCAATGCTTAACCACATTCAGAGAAATATTCAGCTTCCACACAGATTACAGATTCCTACCTACACACACAGACATTATACACTCACATAAATAGCGTACAAAAGATCAGCAAACAATAAGCTCCCATTCAGTACCCCACATGGCTCCCTTTTATACCAATTTCTGGGACCAACACCCCCACCTAGGGGTGCAGCAGCGATCTGGCTGCTTCTCTCCAATTCGGTAATGTGACAGGGGACACTTGGAGCTGAACTAGGTACCACTTCACCTGTAATCAAACACTCTACCACTGAGCTACACACCAATTACATCTGTTTGTTTGCATCCAGTGTTAGGAAATTAGCCGCTGGCAGCACATTCTACAGGAGCAGGTGGTGCCTTGCAGACATGGCTGGGGGAGGACGTCCCTCTATGGGGTCAGACATGTGTGGTGTCCCTCAACCTATGATCAGCATGACGTGTCACAATAGCGCATCATCCCCTGTGCTTCCGCCTGCCCTTTGTGTGTTGCAACCTCACAACACTCACCTGATGTTCACTCCTCGGTGCCCAAAGACATTTGGGAGGCCTCCTTCATCTGGGGGACCGGTTCCAGGGGGAGGGTCACAACGTTCCGTGAATCCTCATCCTCATCCTGGAGCTGCTGGTCATCTGGGTTGTCATCCTGAAGCTGCAGCTGCTGCTGCCCAGGTGTCTCCATCCCAGACTCCACAACTGTCCCTGGAGACAGGGTTCCCCAACCCCCAGGACTTGGTCCAGTTCCTCACAGTATGCACAGTGCTGCGGTGCTTCCCCAGTGCGGGAACTGCACTCACGGGTCCTCACATACCCCTGCAGCAATTCCTTGACCTTGGCTCTGACTTGGTCTGGGGAGGGGGTAGGTGGCCTTTCTTTGCTAGGCCATTAACCATTTGGCCATAAATATCCACATTCCTCCACCTCGACTGCCGGGCCTGCAGAGACTCCTCCTTAGACCACAGCTTTATCTCTGGCCTGGACCATGAGAGTACCCAGCACTTGCTGCCACTTGCTTGGTCCTGTGATGTGTTCCTGGAAGGGCCAGAGGGGTCTCTGGGGGCTTGTGCCTGTGACATGGCTCTCTAAGAGGCTGGAAGCGCTCCACTTAGCCGAACGGCCAAGAAACACTTTATGACAAAAAACATGAGGGTAGCTCTTGGTCTGTATCCCTGTGCCACACAGAGGCTATGTCTACTCTCGCGGCTTCTTGCGTGAGTAATATGCAAATGAGGCTAAGCTTGGAATATCGCTGAGCCTCATTTGCATACCTAATGAGCCACCATTTTTTTCAGAAGAGGCTCTTGTGCAAGAAGGAGCATCTACACTGCCCATTCTTGCACAAGAAAAACCCTCTTGAGCAATGCTGTTACACCTGTTACTTGACAGGAAGAACGGCATTTCGCAAGAAGGGTTTTCTTGCGCAAGAAGGGGCAGTGTAGACGCTCCTTCTTGAGCAAGAGCCTTTTCTGAAAAAAATGGTGGCTCATTCGGTATGCAAATGAGGCTCAGCGATATTCCATGCTTAGCTTCATTTGCATATTACTCGCGCAAGAAGCCACAAGTGTAGATTTAGCCACAGTGTCTGACAGCCACTTCCCGGCCTCTCCCTTTGCTGCTCTTGAGCTTAGCCCAAGAGCCAAGAAGCTGTACTCGCCCACACAGAAACCTCTGCTACTCCTATGCCACCCAATCCCTCACACCACAGAGAGCCACAGGGCTGTTTCTGCCCCAACATCACACCCCTTTCTCCCTCCCCACGATTTTAGCCAATCGGGCAAGAAGTTATGCTTTACCCCAGACCACATGGGCACCCTTTCGCCTCAAGTGCGCGTCATGGCAGATATGGACTTTCCTCACTAATTTTCACAGATGTGCTCAGCACAGGCATTGGTGGTATAGTGGTGAGCATAGCTGCCTTCCAGGCAGTTGACGTGGGTTTGATTCCCAGCCAATGCAATGTGGTGAAGTAGGAACATGATTCTCTGCAGAGGTTCTACTTTAACCATGGGGGGAAGGCCCAAGTGGGTCCTGCTGCCTCTCATCTTGGCCCCTACAGCTGACACCTAATGGGGACCCCCCTTGGGCTCTCAGGTTGGCCTCTGCTCTCCTGGCTTCCCCTTCATTGCTCAAAACTCTCTGTTGTGCTCCAGCTGTGCTGCTTTCAGGGCAAATCCCTTGTTAGGACCAATCACAATCTGGGGTCAGTGAGGGTCCCTCCCACCTGAGATGTGTGTTACACAAAAGTCTCTTGTTCCCTGCCCAGTTCTCAATAAGGGATGTAGAAACCAAATTCCATGGGGGTGCAGTGGTAGAGTGTTTGACAGCAGATCAAGTACCTCTTGGTTCAACCCCCCAAGTGGCCCCTTGGAAAAAATTCCTTCAGGTGAAAATGTTTTCCTTTCCAGTCCTATCACACTCTGACTTTACATTGCTTGAGGTTCTTGACATTAATAAGAACCCTTAATTCAGAGCTACTCAACTTTGGAAGCCCCGGAGGCCACAATGAATGGCATTTAACCATGATGGGCAGGGAAGGTGACCCTAGCTGGTGTATTCCAGGAGCTGTGACTGGAGGGATCACTTAATAACTGTCTGTCCTGAGGATTTCCTCAGGACAATGAAATTGGCTGCTGTTGTGAGACAGGATCCTGGGCTAGTTGAACAACTGGCATGGCCCAGTCTGGCTGTTCTGATGTTCTGTTTGGCTGTTCTTGTCCCCTCTGGGCAAGGGAGAATGGACCATCCCCCCATCCTGAAGTGGACAGAAAATAGCCTGTGAAAGGCTAGTGTGGGTGAGCAAAAAGGTATACTTCTTGGCTGTGTCTACACTGGGCCACTTATTCTGGAAAATCAGACGCTTTTCCAGAATAAACTGCGAGCTGTCTACACTGGCCCTTGAATTTCCGGAAAAGCAATGATGCTCTACTGTACAAAATCAGCCACTATTCCGGAAAAACTATTCTGCTCCCGCTCGGGCATAAGTCCTTATTCCGGAACACTGCTCCGGAAAAGGGCCAGTGTAGACAGCCCAGTAGTCTTTTCTGGAAAAAAGCCCTGATTGCGAAAATGGCGATCGGGGCTCTTTTCCGGAAAAGCGCGTCAACATTGGCCACAGACGCTTTTCCGGAAAAAGGGCTTTTCCAGAAAAGCAGCCTGCCAATGTAGACGCTCCTTTTCCGGAAAAACTGAAAACGGAATAGTATTCCGTTTTAAGCATTTCCGGAAATTCATGCCAGTGTAGATGCAGCCCTTGTGTCCCTGGTGGTCTAGTGGTTAGGCTACAGCACTCTCCCTGCTGTGGCCTGGATTTGATTCCCAGTCAGGGAAACCAGCCTGATGTTTCACATAGACACTGCCTAGGCATTTTTCTAACCTCACTGCCACATGTTACAGCAGCTGTGACCCAAGAGGTGACTTCAGGCTCCCTCTTCCTCGCTGCTAAGACAACACTTGCCATTTTCAGAAGGGGCAGAGCTGGGTGACTAACTGCCCCTACCCTCTCTTGCATGGGCAGCGCTACAGGAAGCTCCGTGGCGCACACAGAACTAGCCCAGCGTGCAGTCAGGTAGGCACAAGATCCATTGGTTCAGTTTTGTTATTGAAGGAGACAACACAGAACTGGCTGCAGCCCCCACTCAGTAACCTGGGGAAATGACCCACCAGGCCTGGGCCCCTCGGAGAGGCAACAATTCCCCACTGGCCAGGGCAGAGCCTCCCTCTTACATGTCCATGGAGTCTTCCCTTCCTCCCCCCCACCCTGCACCCAGGTACTGCCTCTTCCCTTTACTCGGCTCTCTCTGCTCGGTGCTGCCAGGGAGGGGCCTCACTGCGAGAGCCACCTGGGCAGGTTCCTGCCACAGAGACACGTCCCAGAGCAGGACGGATGCTCAGACCAACACTGAGTGTTGCTCAGCGCTAGGGTGAGACAGGGAAGGACAAAAGGGTCTAAAGGCACCTGCAGCCTTTCAGAACAGCCCCTGGCCCCACCTGCAAATTCCAGCCTTTCCCTCCACCCTCCCTGGGCTCCCCTGGGCACTGCCTGGACTCAGGCCTTCCCGGTGCCAGCCTAAGGGCTCTGGGGAGACATGGCAGCTATGGGGCTGGGCTGTTGCACAGCTTAGAGCAGGGGTGGGCAATGAGTTTTCAAGGAGAACCACTCCCAGGGCTGCACTTTTCCATGCTATTAACGGAGGAGGTGGGGGTCTGGGATGCAGGTTGGTGCAGACAGGAGCTTGGGGCAGAGGACTGGGGTGCAGGAACGGTTGCAGCATGTTGGGTTGTGACCTAGGGCACAGGATTGGAGTGCAGGATTTGGGAGGGGTGTGGGTTCAGGAGGGGGGCAGAAAGTTTGGTTTACGTGGGGTACCAGTGGCTTGAGGGAAGGGAGGCTCTGGCTGGGAGACTTACCTGGCTCACTCCCGGCCAGCAGCTCAGCACATTTCTCAGGCAGCCTGCCCTGCCCCCACACAGGCTGCAGGGGCCATGTGGGTTGGTGAATAAGAGCCTGAGTGGAGGGGGGATGGTGCTTCATGTGGCCTGAAACCAGCCAATGGGATTGTGCAGTTGGGAGCATGTTAGACTGAAGATCTGAAAGTCCGTGGTTCAATCCCAGGCTTTGGCATGTGTTAATAGTGGCTAATAACCCCAAGTTAATGGCTTTGCTTAGAGCTGTCATTGCAAGCTACTCTGTAGGAGGACAGTTGAGCTATAGCCTGGGTATCTATCCTGCCAGGGGGAAGGTACAAGGGCTACACTTGCAGGAAATCAGGTGGCCTCCTAAGAAACACTCCCCTGTTGGCCTGGCTGGAAGATGGCACCACATGAGCATGTTGCTAGCACTGATGTGCCCCCCTGGGCTTGATGAGTGCTAGAGATGTCAGGCAGCTCTGTCTTCCCAGCCTGGGGCTGTCTGTCTAGGCCATGAACTCACATACATTGGCCCCTCCCTTTCTAGGGCAGGGCTCCTGCTGTTCCTTGGTTTACTCAGCCTGGAGTTGGGCTTATCCCAAGCAGCAGGAGCTGTGTTTACCTGGGGAGCCACAAATCAGAGCAGAACTCCCAGTTTCTGCTTGGCTTTGAACCAGGAGCCTTTTGCACATTAAACAAACACGATAACCACTACCCCACAGAAACATGCTTGTAGGCTTTTTCTGTACATAAACTTGGACAAATATTCTGTTACTAATTCTTTGGCCAAGGCAGAGCAAGGGAACAAGACCCCCCCCCCCCAATACTTCTCTAGACCCTTTCCTCCCAACACAGGGCGGGGGGGGGAGGGGGCTGTGTGCCTTGGGAGGAGTGACCCACATCATATCCTCAACATTTCTGCCCTTCATGGATAGACCTTTGGGGGCAGGCTCAGATGCTCCATCCTCTCAACTCCTATCATCCACTGGAGCAGGGCAGCCCCCAGGGGTAGGGCTGAGCCATAGGGTGCTGGGCAAGGGGCAGAGACTGCAGGAGCTGAGAGTTTCCCTAGAGCTCAGGGACCCATAATGAGGCACCAGGACCCGTCTCTCTCTCGGAAAGGCGCAGAAAGGGATTGACTGGGGATAGGGAGAGTGGCTGTCCGGTTGTGCAGCTTGTTGCCTGGTTAGGAGTGTGGCCAAAACTCAGATCTCGCTATGAGCAGGACTTGAACCTGCACAGGGAAACCCTATTGGATTTCTAGTCCAACACCTTAATCACTCAGCCATCACAGCTGCAAGCGCAGTAGTGCCCTGGGGCCAGAGAAACTGGTAAATAATCCCAGTGCCCAGGCCTGATGGCACCTGCCCCACAGAATTCACACAGCAAACCTGGCTCCCTGAGCACAGGAGGAGCTTGGGGGCTCCTTGCTGGGCCATGTGGTGAAGCATCAAACCAGCCCCCTCCTATGGGCCTGTGAGTGTTGCTGTCCCTGCTGAACAGACAGGGCCATGGAGGCAGAGAGAGGTTCACTGAATGGGCCAAGGTCACCCCGCGAGTTAGAGCCCAGCTCTGCCCCCAGCTCCCTGCCCCGCCCACGGACGTGCTGACTCCCTTGCTGCCAGGGGCTGTTTGCATTGGCCTCTTTTATTTACTTTTCTGCTGTGAGACATTGGGACAATTGGCCAGGGCGTCCCGCAGTTGCCATCTTCCTCTGTGCAGGTGCTGTCCAGAGCCCCGACTAGCAAACGCTGACACTGCTGTTAGGTCCAGACCAGAGGGGAGTGTTTAAGGGTTATTTCGGAAGAAGGGTTTTCTCCCAAAATAACTGCATCTAAACAGTGTTTTTTATTTCATAATAAAGTATTTTTAAACAGCGCCCATCCATGATTATGCAAATGCAGCACGGGATATTTAAATCCCAATTTAATTTACAATTTCAAATGTCTCCATTAGCATCACTCTCCTGAAGGAGACTGCAAGTGTAGACATGTCCTGTGTGCTGCAACCTCCCAGCACTCACCGGATGTTCCCTCCCCGCTGCCTGAAGATGTTTGGGAGTCCTCCTGTGTCTCCTGGCGCTGCAGGTCAGCAGCGTTGTCATCCTGAAGCTGCAGCTGCTGCTGCCCAGGTGTCTCCATCCCAGACTCCACAACTATCCTTGGAGACAGGGGCTCCTCACACCCCTGGATTCGGTCCAGTTCCTCACAGTATGCACAGTGCTGCGGTGCTTCCCCACAGCAGGACCTGCCCTCACGGGCCCTCACATACCCCTCCCGCAATTCGTTGACCTTGGGTCTGGCTTGGTCTAGTATGCAGGAGGGGGGAAGCAGCCTTTCTTTGTAAGGGCAACAGCCATTGGGCCATATGTTAGATAATTTCATGGAGGTTAGGTCCATAAAAGGCTATTAGCCAGGGGATAGAAATGGTGTCCTTGGCCTCTGTTTGTCAGAGGCTGTAGACGGATGGCATGAGACAAATTGCTTGATCGTTGTCTTTGGTTCACCCCCTCTGGGGCACCTGGTGCTGGCCACTGTCGGCAGACAGGCTACTGGGCTAGACGGACCTTTGGTCTGACCCAGTACGGCCGTTCTGATGTTTTTATGTTCATAAATGTGCACATTCCTCCGCCTGGACTGCCGGGCCTGCAGAGACTCCCCCTCAGATCACAGCTCCAAGAGGGTTTTTATCTCTGGCCCAGACAATGACAGTGGCCATGTTTCTGCCCCTTGCTTGGTCCTGTGACCAGGGCCAGATTAAGGCCTGGGCTAGCCGGGCAGCCGTCCTTTATAGCTGCCATCAGGCGCTGCGTGCCCGGCTCCCGGATTGTGGGCTGCAGTAGCTCCCAGCAGCCACCCAGCAGCGGCTGCCCGGGGTGGGGGGGGACATGCTTGGTAGCCGGGCTGGGTCAGGCACGTTCATCCTGCTGCCACCAGCTCCGCGTATGCGCCCTCCCCCAACCCGGGGCGCAATTGAACTGTCAGCCCGGGGCACCGGAATGGTGCAGTCCGGCCCTGCCTGTGATGTGTCCCTGGAGGGGTCTCTGGTGCTTGTGCCTGTGACATGGCTCTCCGGAAGGCAGAAGTGCTCCATCTTAGCCAAAGGACCCAGAAACAACACTTTATGGCAAAAAACACAAGGACGGCTCTTGGTCCTCATCCCCGGGCGACACAGAGTATTCAGAAGCCACTTCCCCACCTCTCCCTTGGCTGCTCTAGAGCTTAGCCCAAAGTCTGATAAACTCTACTCTCCCACCCAACAACCCCTGGGACTCCTCTCCCACCCAGTTCCTCACACCACGGAGAGTGCAGGGCAACCACTAGCCCAGCATCACCACTTCTGGTCTTTGCCTAATGGCCAAGAAGTTATGCTTTACCCAAACCACACAGGCACCCTCTTGCCTCTGGCTAGCCGCATGGCAGACATTGCCTTGCCTCACTAATTTTCCTAGCAGCTTTGCAAGCAGGCATTGGTGGTATAGTGGTAAGCATAGCTGCCTTCCAAGCAGTTGACTGGGGTTCGATTCCCAGCCAATGCACTGTAAAGAAGGATCATCAAAGTTCCTTCCTGAGGTTTTTTCACTTGAACCCTACATAAACAGGTCCTGCAGCTGTGGGCTGGCTCCCTCTCACCCTCTCCAAGAGCATGCACAGTAATATGGTTCTTCCCTCACATACCCCTGCCGCAATTCCTTGACCTTGGCTCTGACTTGGTCTAGGATGCGGGGGTAGAAAGGAGGTGGCCTTTCTTTGCTTGGCCATTCAGCCACAAATGTCCGCATTCCTCCACCTGGACTGCAGGGCCTGCAGAGACTCCTCCTCGGACCACAGCTCCAAGAGGGTCTTTAGCTGTGGCCCAGAACATGACAGTGCCTGGCATTTGCTGCCTCTTGCTTGATTTGATTCCCAGCCAATGCAAGGTGGGAATGGAACAGGAAACCTCCTGGGGGAGATCTTATTTAACCCTGAACAACAGGCACAAGTGGTCCCACAGCCAAGGGCTCCCTCTCACTGCTTTTCGTGGGGAACAGCTCAAACAAAACTAATTTGGCTATTGTGGGGTCTGCATGGGCTTGTATCTGTGACCTGGGCATTATTAGTGTCAAGTTCTAAATAGCTGAGCCAGCAGGCCCATGAGTAGCCCCACAATAGAGGGAAGAGAAGAGTTTTGCCTGCTATTGGGGAAAGCAGGCCAGGCCAAGGGCCTTTTAGCCACTGGGTCTGTGCAGGCTGGAGCCTTCTCCTACCAGTTCTCTGGCCTGTTTCCTGAAAAGCCTCAGCCTCTTGCCTGTTTCTGCTTCCCTGTCCATAGCAGGCAGCTAAAGGGAGGTGGAACAGTCACCACAGCAAACAACTCTGTGGCCAGCATAGGGCTTGAACGCATGATTTTAGCATTATCAGCACCATGCTCTAACCAACTTAGCTAGCCAGCCAACCAGAACACGGCTCACAAATGGCCCTTTCAGAAAGGCGCCTCCAGCAGCTGAAATCTGTCTCTGCAGCTGCCAAGGGCTCTTCTCTGATAGGGACACTAGTGACTCACTATGATGTGGGCTGGCTCAACCAGCTGGTTTGAGGTTTGGTCAAGGTGGCTGGCAGTCGATATGGCACACTGAGACTTAGGGCAAAGAGGCAGCCGGAATCTCTTGCTGCCAGCACCTTGCCTTCCAGCTTCTTCCCTGCCAGCAGCAGCCTCAGCCCCTTTCGGCCCCTGGGTCAGCCCAGGAAGGGAGGCGGGAATGGGGCCAAGTAGCAAGTCAGGCTGAGGGGGCAGGCAAAGCTCGTCTTGCCCTGCAGGACCAATGGCAACAGCTTCTCTCTTGTGCACTGCTGAGGAGAAAAACACCCTGAGTAGGACCATAAAGACCAATTTAAAAGAGAATTTAGAGGAGGGCACGAAGGGGGCAAGACTCAGAGCCTGGCAGCTTCTGGGACACAGGAGAGGCCTCCCCTGGCCACCCATGGAACTGCTGGTTCAGGAAAAGGCTGATTGGGGAGGAGAATTGGGAAGAAGGAAACCACAAGCCTGGAGCAGGTGCAGAGGCTGCTGTGACTGGCACTGGCAAGGCAGGGCTCTGACTGCAATTGCTGGGGCAGGAGAGCCAGCACCACACACCCTTGTGATTCACTGGGGGTGTCTGTGCTCAGAGAGCCTGAGGGTGCAACCTCTGCAGCTCCTGCAGCCATGGAGAGTGAGGGTCTGTGGGCATCAGGTGCTTCTCTCTTGTGGTTTCCTTCTTTCCAACACTCCTCCAATCAGCCTGTTCCTGAATCAGCAGTTCTATGGGTGGCCAGGGGAGGCCTCTTCTCTGTCCCAGAAGGACCTGGGAAAATGTGAGCAATGGCTGCAATAAGGTACCACTGGGAGTTGAACCCAAGCTTTTCGGTTTACAAGGTAAGTGCTTCAGCCAGCTGAACCATAGTGCCCTCCTCAGGTTGTTGGCTGAAACTGCTCTACTCTATGGTCCCAGACAACACCTTTGACTCTCAAAGTGCAGCAATTTCCTTTCAGCCCTGGCAGTGTCTGCAGCTGAGTTGCACAAAGGAAGATACAAGATCCCTGGTGGGGTCTTTGCCGGATGAACGTGCCTGAGGAAAGACACTGGAAGCGCAACAGACACACAAAAGGGGACGAGGGACAGTTTGAGTCACACACACGGCAGGTGGCGCAGCACAGCCAGGGACCTTATCCACTCACAGAGCTTCACAGCTTCTCCACCCCCCAAACCCCACCAGGCAAACTGCCCCACGGGCCTTGCCCGCACCATGCTCAGGGCCTGGGGATTTTCTGTCCATTTGCCAGACCAAATAACAAGCCCCACTGCTCTGGAGTCTCTGCCTCTCATGGGCCTTCTCATCCTCAGGCTCCACTTTGTCTCTAGACAGATGCTGCTCTGCCTGTCACTCGTGGGCCTTCTAGGGCAAAATGTGCCCCTTTGTTCTGACTTTGGATAGCTGCATCTTACACCAGCATTTGCTAGTGAGGGGTGTGAACAGCTTCTGTAGAGAGGGAAACAACCACTGTAGAGCAAACTTGCCAACTGTCTCTCAGAGGGGAAGAAAGGAAGAAGATAAGCTCTTTGTCAGTGACAGAGAACTGTCACCACAGGTGGGATTTGAACCTACAACCCCTGGCTTAGAAAGCCCATGCCTTGTCCATTAGGCCACTGGGGCATACAGAAAGCCATCACAAGGACAGAAATTCACCCTTCTAAATGTCCCTTCTTCAACTTTTAGCTCCTGATTAAGCCCCTTTTGAAGAAGCCAGATACACAGGAAGGGCTGATCACACCCCTATGAAAATCAGCTTTCCATGGGTCCTAGCAATGTGGCCCCCTGAGCAGCCTCTGATGTTCCCTGCTTGAGCCCCAGAACCAGCCCTGAGTGACGGGGCAGAGGGGGAGCAGCTCACACATGCCAAGGGGCTGGCCAGGGGCAGGATATGAGCCTGAAAGGAAGCAGTGACATCACAAGGGCCTTGTGCAGCCCCTCAGCTCGTTGGTTGGGAGGCAGTGACCTCACAGAGGGCCCATGGCAACGGCCAGGTGGGACAGGCTGCAGGGCTGGGGCATCTCAGAGACCCCCATGGCCTGGCTGCCTGGAATCTCCTTTGTGAGGTTTCCCCTTGAGGGCAGAAGGGATTGAGGGTCCCATCTGGGAGTGTCTCTGTGGAGATTTCCCCTTTCCCCAGGCTGCAGTGGGAGGGGCTGGGGCAGGCAGGGTACAGGAGGGGCTGGCACTGAACTTCTGGGAGATGCAAGAGAGAGGGCTGCAAACACATTGTGAGAATGGGATTTGAACAGTCTATCACCTTAATCACCTCTCAGGTGCAAGGGTTTGTTTCAAACCACCTGAAGTCAGTGCTTCAGGGAACCTTTGTGCCACTTGCTGACTGGCCAGGGACACCCAGAGCTGGAAGGTTTTGCCTTTTCACAATGTTCCCTGGATTGTTATACAAAGCTCAGTGCTGGTAACAAACCCAAACACCCCCTGGCTACATCTGCCCTGCAGGCTTCTTGCTCAAGAACTGTTTTCTGCAAAAGGTCTTGTGCAACAGTGTGTCCACACTGCCATGTGCTTTTGCACAAGAGAAGTACATTTCTGCAAGAGCTCCCATGGCAGTGTGGACGCTCTCCTGCGCAGGAAAGCTCTGATGGGCATTTTAGCTATAGGGCTTTCTTGAGCAAGAAACCCTTGTTGCCTGTTCACACTGCCTCCTTGTGGATGAGTGATTGCACAAGAGGGCTTATTCCTCGTGGGGAGAGGAATAACTTCTGTGCAAGAAGCCCTGTTGTCTGATGCTGAAGTATAAATTTACTATATATTTACTTGAGCAAAAATGTGCCTGCAGTGTAGACACTCTGCAAGATTTTGGGCAAGAACAGCTGCTCTTGCACAAAAAGCCTGCAGTATAGACGTAGCCCTGCACTGTAGACACAGTCTGAGAGAGACGAGGAAAGGAAGTGGCCAGAGCCTCCCCCCAGCAGGCTGGTCCTCAACAGGACGGGCACGTCTACACAGCACCCTCACCTCGAAGTAAGCTGTGCAATGTGAGCGGCTGCCAGGGCCCCCAGGGGAAGGTCTGTGAGGAGTTTCCAAGGCAACAACAACAACAACAAAGTTTCATAATCTACACTCATCTGTCTCTGGAGGGATGAGAAATGCAGGGCCCTGGTGCAGGGAGCCGGGTCACATTCTCCTGCCTGACAATCTCAGTCCTGGCTGAAGCCTGGTTGCCAAGAGAAGAGGCCAATGCAAACTGCCCCATGGTAGCAAGGGAGTCAGTGCGTGGAGCAGGGAGCTGGGGGCAGAGCTGTGCTCTAACTCACTAGGGGTGTGTCCCATAGCTCAGAATAAGCGATACAATTGTGTAGCTTATTTCAAGTCAATTTTGAAATAGCTTATTTTGTAATTTGGTGCTGGCTACACAGCACTTAGTTCCAAATAAATCGCTATTGCGAAATGTCCCTCACTCCTCCTGCCATGAGGTTTGCAGGGACGTCGGAATAGCAAGCCCGTTATGGTTTGAAACAAGGGGCTTGCTCTTAAGACACATCTGTGTGATAGGAGCACCATGTTCTAAACCTCCAAGCTAGCAGGCCCACAGGTGTCAGTCTCACAAGCAGCCCTTTCGGAAAGGAGCCTCGGGCAGCCGCAGGGATGTTGAGGGCTCTGGAACAAGATAGGTGAGGCATTTGCAGGCAGGGGAATCAGCTCGAGTGGTAGAGCGCTTGTTTAGCATGCACGAAGCAGTGGGGTTGCTGACTCTATTCTCCAAGTGCAGCTCAATTCTTAGCCCTTATTTTCACTGGGGGGGCTCAGTGGCCCCCTCCCTCTTTCTACCTGCTCTCCCAAAAGAGACAGATCTGGCTCCCCTTTCTTTTCCCCCAGCAATTGCCATGCTGCAAAGCAGAGGTGGAGATATCAAGCTCAGCAACTCATCAGGCTCTGTAGTGCAATGGAAAGCATATTGGACTTCTAAGTTACAGAAAACTGTTGTAAGCATAGCTAGACATTCAAAGGTTGTGGGTTCAAGTCCCACTAGAGTCACTTTAGCTGCATCCTCATTTCCAAGGCAGCTTTTATAGACCAGCAATCCTTAGGTTGACACAGGGGTGGGCTTGAATGCAGGCAGTTCCCAGCAGCAGGCCTGGCCCAGGTGGGGCGAGCATTGTTGGCCTGCACCACAGGGATGCAGGTGAGAAGGTGCTGCGGGAGCCGGGCTGCCCCTTAAATCTGCCATCAGGCACCCCACATTGGTTGGCGCTCTGGGCAGCTACCCGGCTTGCCCATGCCTCCGTCTACACCTGTCCAGCAGACCCCAGTGAGGGTGGAGGGAAGGGCTGGTTCTTGGGGTTGGGGCTGGGGGTTGTTCTGAAAGGCTGCAGGTGCCATTAGACTGTTTTGTCCCTCCCTGTCTCCTACTAGTGCTGAGCAACACTCAGGCTATGTCTGCACTTCACTGCTATTCTGGAAAAGGCCCTTCCATGAGCATTTTCTCCTCCCACTGGGAAAGGCAGCTGGGCAGGACCAGCCTGCAGCCCACGTCCCTTTCAGCCCCAGGTGCAGGAAGTAACAGAGAGGGGAGGAAAGTCCATGGCTAAAGCCTCCTCCCAGCAGGCTGAATGTGTGCATGATGAAGCCGCCTCCCAGCAGGGTGATGGCCTGTTCTCTGCAAAGTGCTCAGCTATTTCATTCCTTTGCAGGACAGAGTGGGATCCATGCCCCCTGTTCCTCACTTCCAGGGAGGAATGCAAATCCAGATGAGCAAAATTGCAAATGAAGCATGGATTTGAACTTCCTGAGCTTCATTTGCATAATTTCAAACACCAAGTCCAACTGAGACCCACTAAGTCAAACCCAGAGGCCACCCCCACCAGCACTTCATTGAAGCCTTTGCATTTCCATTCGTGCCACATTCTGGGTTTCTATTTTGTGGGGATTCCTAAAATTACTACAAACCCTAATGTGTTCCCGGGTCAATGCCTGTAAACCGGACAAACCCATCTCTCAACTGAAACAAGTTCTTACCTGCTGGCTGCGTCTAGATTGGCATGATTTTCCGGAAATGCTTTTTACGGAAAAGTTTTACGTTAAAAGCATTTTCGGAAAAGAGCGTCTAGGTTGGCATGGACGCTTTTCCGTAAAAGCACTTTTTGCGGAAAAGTGTCTGTGGCCAATCTAGACGTGCTTTTGCGCAAAAATGCCCCGATGGCCATTTTTGCGATCGGGGCTGTTTTGCGGGAAACAAATCGCAGCTGTCTACAGCGGCCCTTTTGCGCAAAAGTTTTGCGCAAAAGGGACTTTTGCCCGACCGGGAGCAGCATAGAATTTCCGCAAAAAGCACTGATTTCTTACAGTAGGAAGTCAGTGCTTTTGCAGAAATTCAAGCGGCCAATGTAGACAGCTGGCAAGATTTTCCAGAAAAGCGGCTGATTTTCTGGAAAAACTGGCCAGTCTAGACACAGCCGCTGTGTGTCTGGTTTCTGTTCCCATCAATTCAACAAGGGTGTGATCTGAATGCCCAGTGGCAGGTCCTTCATCTCCATGGGCTGGCCTGTGCAGAAGAACAAGAACCATGCCTAGTGGGAGAGGAATGGCGGCAATCAATCCTATGGAGTTTGATTTAGCAAGTCCAACAAAGACGCACTAAATCAAATTCAGAGGGTACCCCCACCAGTTTCCAGTACGTATGCTCTTTGCTCCCTTTGGGTTCCTGCGGTAGGGACACAGACAGGCTCACCTGAAGGAAACCAGCTCTAGCTATGTTTACACACACATAGGGTATGTTTACACTTGCACCCTCTTTCCAAAAAGGGATGCAAATGTAAAGACTCAAAACTGTAAATGAAGCCACCAGGGACACATACAATGGGCCTGCAGAAAAATGAAACAGCTGAGCACTTTGCAGAGAACAGGCCAGAGCTCTGTTGGGAGAGGCTCCATCATGCACAGACTCTGCTCAGGGCCAGACTGCTGGGAGGAGGCTCTAGCCATGGACTTTTCTCCCTTCTCTGTTACATCCTGCACCTGGAGCTGAAAGGGACGTGGGCTGCAGGCTGGACCTGCCCAGCTGCCTTCCCCAGTAGGAGCAGAAAATGCTTATTGGACGGCTCACACATTGTCCCCAATGCACTGGCCTGAGGGCCTGAATTCTTGCTGCCCCTGGGTGCATCCAAATGCCCTTCTGAAGGGGTGGGCTCCCCAGCTCACATCCCTCCTGTCACATAAAACTTGCAAACGGGGTTGATTTTCCTCCATCTCCCCTTGCTTGCTGCTGGGCTAAAAGAAATCCTGAAACCAGCCCCATCTCTTGTTACTGGAGAGATGGCCCTGTGCTGGGCTATGAGAAAGGATTCCAGTGATGCTCCTCGCAGCCCAGGAGAAGAAGGGGGCTCTGGGTGGAAGGAAACCAAGTAAAGCAGGTCCCAGTGGGCATGAACTGGGGCACCAGTTTGGCCCAGTTGAGTGAGGGGTGGTTGGTTCAGGTCCCATGGTATCAAGGGCAGCGCTCACAACTCGGAACCCTGGAATCTGAGGCCCCATTCCTGCCTTCCTTTCTGGGCTGACCCAGGGGCCGAAAGGGGCTGTGACTGTTGCTGACAGGGAAGAAGCTGGGAGGCAAGGTGCTGGCAGAAAGAGATTCCGGCTGCCTCTTTGCCCTAGGTCTGCCGGCCGCCAGCCACCTTGACCAACCCTCAAACCAGCTGGACTAGCCAGCGCACATCACAGTGAGTCGCCAGTGGCCCTGTCAGAGAAGAGCCATTGGCAGCTGCAGAGAAGGCCCAGCAGCGGTCTCAGGCGCCTTTCTTGAAAGGGCCACTGGTGAATTGTATTTCTGTAGACCAGCAAGCTCAGTTGGTTAGAGTGTGGTGCTAATAACACTGAGGTCATGGGTTCAAGGCCCGTGCTGGCCACAGGGGTGTTTGGTTTGGTGACTTCCCTTCCTTTAGTTGCTTGCTATGGACAGGGAAGCAGAAACAAGCAAAAATGTGAGCTTTGCAGGTAGCAACGCAGAGATTGGGTAGGGGGTGGCTCCAGCCTGCACAGCCCCAGTGGCTAAAAGTGCCTTGGCCTGGCTTCCTGTCCCCAAAAGCAGGGGAACTGATGCCCAAATTCCTGCTGCTGCAGTGGCGGCATCAAGGCACCAGCTGGGGGGCAGGCTCTGGAGCCCAAGCCACACGGGGAGACTCAATATGACAGGGAGGCCTGGATCATATGTGCCCTGCACAGAGGGCTGCTGCTGGTGGCCTGCTTCAGTGGCCCACCAGCTCAAGTTCCCCTGAACCGGCTTCTCCCCCTGGAGCCATCCCCCAGCGCTGCTGAGGCCCCTGATATGAGGCAGTGGGACCACCAGAGGAAGGTGCCAGCCTTAGCCCTTCCTTCTAGCCTCCACCGCGTCTCAGGTCCTTTCTCCAGCCCCTCCCCAGTTCTACATTCCCCACATAAATACCAGAGAAAGAACAGGAAAAGTCCTATTTGTGTTACCAGCAGGGGAAGGGGAGAGGAAAGTGGGAAGGGGGTGTGTTGTGGGGTGGTTGGTCTGTACTGTGGGAGAAGGCACAGAGGGCAAAAAATGAGGAGTAACGTTGGTTAGAATCAGAGCCAGCCCGAGGTATTCTGGTGCCCTGGGCACAGGCACGCGGCGCTGCCCCTTGGCACACAGCACATGCGCGGCCTGGACATGGCTGCTGGAGTGCAGCCCGGAGCCCACCTCTAGGGTGCACAGTGCAAGCTCAGCCCAGTCTGGCCCAGTTGTCGCTGCTGGTGTGTGCGCTGGGCCATGTAAGGCCCCGCAGCCATGGGGGGAAGGGTGCTACTGGCCGGCACCACGGGGCCGGTGCTGCAGGAGCTGGGTGTGCAGTGCCTGATGCGCGCCCCTTACAGCTGCCATCAGGCCTCCTCCATCGGTTGGTGCCCGGCTCACCCATGCCTCTGTCTGGCCCTGGTTAGAACCAAGGGGATTGGTTTGAATGTGTCACTTTCACCCCTGGGAGCAGCTCAGCCATGCGAAGGGGCTGCCTGGGTCAGGACATTAACCCTGGAGGGCAGGGGTGGGTGTGGCAGTGACATCACAAGGGCCTTTTGCAGCCCCTCAGCTTATTGGCTAAAGGAGATTGGGAGGTGATGACCTCACAGAGAATCAATGATAATGGCCAGGTGGGACAGGCTGCAGGGCAGGGGCCATCTCAGAGACCCCCCCCCCCCCCCCCCATGGCTTTGCTGCAGGGAGTCTCCTTGAGAGTTGCCCTTGAGGCCTTTTTGGAGCCTTCTCCTTTTGCTCGACTAACTGACCTAGAAGGCAGACGTCCCTGTGGAGAAGGGAAGAGCCTCCAAGAAGGATGATTCTCTCATAGCAGGGGAATTAGCTCAAGTGGTAGAGTGCTCGCTTTGCATGTGAGAGGTAGTGGGCTTGATACCCACATTCTCCAGAGGTGGGGGCAAGCCCCATTCTCCTTATTACTGGCAGAGCCAGCCAGGGAGCTAAGTGGGTCCAGTAGCCCCACTTCCTACTTACTCTTCCCAAAAGCCAGCCACGCTGGGACAGAGAGCTGCTGGACACCAACCCTCCTGGGCCAGGCAGTGGCAGGAGCACTGGAGACAGGTTGCAGGTGGGGCAGAATTAGCTCCACGGGAAAAGTGATGCCCCTGTGCATGAGAGGAAGCAGGATTCACTCCCATCTTCTCCCACCTGCTTGCGGGGCCTGCCCTTTTCCTTCTGCCCCAACTCTTATTCCCACCATGCACTTTGTGCAGGGGCCAAGGCACCTGGCTGGGAGCCAGGACTCAGGACCCTTTCCCAAAATATACGAATCCTCCCCGCCCCCAATCCTCTGTTCTGCTCACACAGGAGCCACAATGATTCCCACAGCACGTGCCAAGGGCCGCAACTTAACTGTGGTTGTGTTATGCTTAAAAAAAGCACCTGGGATTTTTTTCAGAGGGAGAAGGCAACACACCACATTTATTGAACATACATACATTAATCAATGTTTATCATATGCATATGACACATCACACTCATGCACTCTCTCACACACACACAAGCACACTCCGTATAGTTCCGTGGTCACCAACAGGTCGATCGCGATCTAGTGGTCGATCGCGAGGCCTCGACCAGTCGCTCGTGAGGTGTCCTGTCTGCCCCGCCCCCATTTCCCCTCCACCTCCGAGAAGCCCCACTACTTACCTCAAGTGAAAATGGAGGTAGTGTCAACTTCCCAGGGATGGACAGAAGTCCTGCAGCTTAGCACCACTTCCAACAATTCCAGAAGCACATAGCAGGGGAATTAGCTCCAGTGCTAAAGTGCTCACTTAGCACGTGAGAGGCAGTGGGATCGATACCCATGTTCCTCAGTGGTGTGTGGTCCCTTTTTTTTTCACAGAGCCATCCAAAGGGCCAAGAGCCTCCAGTGGCCCCTCTCTCTTCCTACTCACTCACCCCAAAAGCCAGCCATGGCTTAGTTCCAAATCAGTTAATCTCATTGCACGAGGGATAATGTCCCTCTACTGCTGCTATTTCAAAATAACTCCTGCCCAGGGCCATTTAAAGTTAGTATTCCCCAGTGCCTCCTGGGGATGTAAGTGGAGGTAGAGCGTCCACTGGTGGCTTCTTGTGCAACAATTCTTTTGTGGAATAGTTCTTTTGCAAAAGGTCTTGCACAAGAGAGGGTCCACAGTGCCATGTGCGTTTGTGCAAGAGCATCCATAGCACTGTGGACGCTCTCTTGCGCAAGAAAGCCCTGATGGCCATTTCAGATAGGGGCTTCTTGCGCAAGAAATTAATTAATTAATGTTGCCTGTCAACACTGCCCTCTTGTGGAAGAGCTCTTGCACAAGAGGGTTTATTCCTCATGGGGAGAGGAATAACTCTTCCGGAAGAAGCCCTGTTTTCAGATGCTGTACTGTAAATTTACTTGCGCAAGAACATGTGTGCAGTATAGACGCTCTGCAAGATTTTGTGCAAAAAGCCTGCAGTGTAGACGTAATCCCCGAGAGGGATTGCAGCAGAAATCTCCACCTGAGTGAAGACATGGCCTAATGGTGCAATTAGTTAGACGGTGACACTAGGCTATGTCTACACTCGCGGCTTCTTGCGCAAGTACAGCCGTTCTTGCTCAGGAATCTGCAGAGCATCCACACTGCCTGCCCACTCTTGCGTGAATAAATTTACAGTACGGCATGGTAAGAGAGGGCTCCTTGTGCAAGAGCTATGCTCTGTATCTGGGCAACAGCAAACAAAAGGTCTGGGGGCCACATAGTCTCTCCCTTCGGGGGGGGGGGGGTCTGTTAGTCTGTAGCTGTGACAGGTGAAAAACCAATGAATGGCTCTAGAATGAGAGAATCCTGCCTTGTGTCCGTGTTTGCTGTCCCAGAGAGTGGCCCCATGGCTAAGCTGGCCCAGGTACCTGCCAGGTACGGGGGAGGTAAGGGAGGCAGCCCCCAATGGTGCCTGGCCAATGTCTCTGCTCTTCCCACCATCCCTCCTTACGTAGCTGGAGTCAGCTTCCTGCAGTTGAGCTTGGCCATGCCCTCACAGCAAGACCAAAGGCAGCAAAGAGCAGACTTCTGGCCACTAGTCAGGTGCTTTCTGGTCTTACTTGGACTCACTAAATCGAACTCCAGAAGGTTGACAGCAGCCCTTCCTCCCCAGCTGGGTGTGGTTCTTGTTCTTCTGCACAGCCCAGCCCATGGAGACCACGGACCTGCCCATGGGCATCTAGATCACATCCTTGTTGAATGGATGGAAACAGAAACCAGACGCACACTAGGTTTGAGCTGGTTCCAGCTGTGGGAAGGGTTTGCCTGGTTTATGTGTATTGGTGCCAGAAAACATTAATAGTTTGTATTCTTTTAAAGCATGCACATACAACAGAAATCCAGGATGCAATAGAACTGGAGAAGTAAATGTTTCTATTGAAAGAAGATTTCCCAAGGGGGCACTCGGGTTTGAACCAAGGACCACTTGATCTGCAGTCAAACACTCTGCCACTGAGCTACACCCCCATGCAAAACAAATGCCTGCAGCCCCTGTTAGGCACTGGACAGGGAACACGAGGCTTTTGTGTGACACATCTCAGGTGGGACGGACCCCCCACTGACCCCAGACTGTGATGGACCATAACGAGAAATTTGTCTTGAACGCAGCAGAGCTGGGTCAGGACAGAGGTTATGTCTACACAGAAAAGTTAATTTGGAATAATGGCCATTTAGAATAACAATGCCAAAGTCTGTGCAGCAATTCCATTAATGTGAAAAATTCTGAAATATCAGACAGCTAAATTCCAACTTCTGCAAACCTCACTCTACGAGGAATAACGCCTGTACCCAATTAGCTATTTCAGAATAATGCGTGTGGAGATGCGCCACTTCCGCTACTTCAAAATGGCCCCTCCCTAGGCCCATTCTAAGTTATTTCTCCCAGGGCTCTAAATCGGTAGCTCGTCTGCATTAGGGGAGCCTGCCTCGGACTATTCTGAGGTTTCCCTGCAGTGTAGACGTGCTAGTTCAAAATAAGCTATTTTGGAATCACTATTCAAGAACAGCTCATTCCAAAATCAATGTGCCGTGTAGACGTAGCCAGAGAGTCCTGAGAGATGAAGCTGTTGGTGGAAGCCAGGAGAGCAGAAGCCAGTCTGAGACCTGAGTGTCCCAGGTGCCCCCCCCCCCCCCAAGAAACTGTATATGTAGGTCCCATGGTGTAAGGGGCAGCACTCAAGACTCTGAATCTTGCAATGTGAGTTCAAGTCTCTGTGGGACCGGCTGGGGCTGGGCTGGTGGCTGTCAGTGCCTTGTGCTCTGTGGGTTTTACATTCCTTGTCCTGAGGTTCCCCAGGGGCAGTTTTACTCCTGTGCTGGGTGCTGGGTGCTTGATCCCCAGACTGATCAGACTTGTGGTCAGGTGCCTGATGCTCTCCCAGCTGTAGGGCAGGTCACCTGCTCAGCCCATGCTGGAGGCAGCCAGACAGTGTGAGCTGAACAGAGGGTGGGGAGGGGGGTTGTATATTTGGGGAAGGGTCCTGAGTCCTGGCTCCCAGCCATGCACTTTGGCACAAAGACCAACGGGCCCTGCACAAAGTGCATTGTGGGAATAAGAGTTGGGGCGGCAGGAAAGGGGCCGGCCCCTCAGCACCAGCGAACAGGCAGGAGAAGATGGGAGTGAATCCTCCTACCTCTTGTGTGCAAAGGGAGCACTAGCCCCTCTCCCAACACTCCCCTAGGCCCAGCGGCTCCGTGCCCTACTTAGTGGGTTTTTTCGGAGACCAGGGAGGAAGAGGGAGGGGTCTCTGGGTGCTCAGAGCCCCCGACTCTGCCTGTGAGAAGAAGGAAGGAGAACACCACAGACACTGAGGAATGTGGTTATTGATCCCACTGCCTCTCACATGCTAAGTGAGGGCTCTGCCCCCGGAGCTAATTCCCCCGGTTGTGAGCAGTTTCCCTGCCCCACCCACCACAGGTGGGCTACACAGGGCCAAATATTGGAAAAATCTCTTCCTCAAAAAGGATCCACAGATTTGCATTTCTTCTGCGGGAGGGGATGTTGGGGAGAGCACAGTCTAGATGTAGTCTAGACTCAGGGGCGATGGGACAGAGTTTCATATAATACTGACACGGGTGCAGAAAGCAATAAGAATTTTTTTTCTCCAACTCAAGATCATGGGTGACAGAATGAAACTGGTAAGTAGCCAAATTAAAAATAAATTAAAAAGAAGCATTTTTGTGCCCAGTGGAACTCCTTGCCAGAGGATGTTGTGAAGGTGAAATCTACAAGAAGGTCCAAAACAGAACTGGATAATTTAATGCAGGAAAGGTCAACCAATGGCATTTAACCAGGATGGACAGGGCAGGTGCCCCTAGCTTGTGTATTCTAGAAGCTAGGAATGGGCACCAGGAGGGATCACTTAACAATTGTCTGTCCCGAGGATTCCCACTGGGCAATGAAATTGTCTGCTGTTGTGAGACAGGGTCCTGGGCTAGTTGGGCAACTGACATGGCCCAGTCTTGCTGTTATGATGTTCTGTTTGGTTTCTGTTCTTGTCCCCTCTGGGTAATAGAGAATGAACCCACATACCAAAGGGGACAGAAAGTGGCCTGTGAAAGGCTAGTGTAGGTAAGGGAAGACCCCTGTTTATGTGTCCCTGATGGTCTAGTGGCTAGGATTCAGCACTTTCACTACTGTGGCCTGGGTTCAATTCCCAGTCAGGGAAACCAGCCTCAGTTTTCACATGACAACTGTCCACTCATTCATCTTACCTCATTGTTACAGCAGCTGTGACCCAAGAGGTTCACTCAGGGCCCCTTTCCCACCTCTCCCTCACTGCCAAGGCAGCACCTGCCATTTTCACAAGCCCTTCAGAAGGGGCAGAGCTGGGTGACTCAAACTGCCCCTCCCCTCTCCCATGTGGGCAGCCCTGCAGGAAGCTCTGTGGCACACACGGCACAAGATCCATTGGTTCAGTTTGGTTGTTGAAGGAGACAACACAGAACTGGCTCCAGCCCCCACTCAGTAATCTGGGGAAATGACGCACCAGGCCTGGGTCCCTCGGAGAGGCAACGATTCCCCACTGGCCAGGGCAGAGCCTCCCTCTGACACAGTCATGGAGCCTTCTCCCCCTGGTCCTGCCTCCCCCTTCACTCAGCTCTCACTGCTCGGTGCTGCCAGGGAGGGGCCTCACTGCTGGAGCCACCTGGGCAGGTTCCTGCCACAGAGACACGTCCCAGAGCAGGATGCTCAGACCGACACTGAGTGTTGCTCAGCGCTGGGGTGAGACAGGGAAGGACAAAAGGGTCTAACAGCGCCTGCAGCCTTTCAGAACAGCCCCCGGCCCCACCCCAAGTACCAGCCTTTCCCTCCACCTTTGCTGGGTTCTGCTGGGCACTGTCTGACTCAGGCTTCCCCAGTGCTGTCCAGGGCTCATTAAGGAGCTGTGGGACTGGGCAGGGAAAGCATGGCGGGCTGGCTACAGATGGAGTTGTGGTTCGCATGGCAGCCGGCCAAGGAGTTAGGCTGGATTTCTGGATGTTCTTTACTGCACCCCTGTCTCTGTTCTCTGAGTCGCCCCTTTCCCGACCCCTGGCCCTGCCTGGCTTTGACTCCTGCCTGGCTGTCTCCCGCATGAGCTGAGCTCAGGGGCTGGGCTGGTGACCTGCTCCACTGACACCTCCGATCAGTCTGCTCTGTCACTCAGGGAGCAGCTGAGCAATTGTCCCCTTGGGTGGCATTCTCAGCCAGCCAATCAGCTTTGTGAGGAGTTCATGGAGGCGGGGCAAAGAGATCTCTTGTTAGGTCAGCAAGGAAGCAGCCAAGGCCCCACCCCCAGGGAGCCGGCTGGAGACCATGTGGAGGGAGCCGCTGCCTCTCCCCTGTGTAGCAGGAACTTTCCCAGTGGGGCAACTCTGCCCCCTGGAGCCTGTCTCCATCGCTTCTGTCACCGCCAGGCAATGGGAGCATGAGTGGACTCCCCAAGGGGTGCACGGTGAGAGACAGGGGGCTGGCGGCTCAGGGAGGGGCGGTCCCAGGAGGCAGAGGGGCACCTGTGACTCTCGCCTGGCAGCTGACACTCTGCTCCTTGCTTCCCTCCTGCTGCTTCACCTCTAAGGGCTTCTTTCTCCTTCCTTGTCCATAGCAGGCAGCTACACAAAGGCAAGTCACCAAACCTAACACCCCTGTGGCCAGCATGGGGCTTGCACCCATGACCTGGGCATGACCTGGGCATTATTAGCATCAAGCTCTAAACAGCTGAGCCAGCAGGCCCATGAGTGGCCCTTTGGGAAAGACCCCACAGGCAGCTGCAGGGACATCTCTGCTGCTGCCACGAGCTCATCTCTGATGGGGCCACGGGCAACTCACTGTGATGTGGGCTGGCTAGTCCAGAAGTCAGAGGAGCAGGAGCCTGGGTGGGTTCAGGGGGGCCTTGAGCAGGAGCAGGTTCCGAGGAGGGGCTGCTGGGCCACTGAAGCACGTGACCAGGTGGTTGGTAGCAGCGCTGGGGGCTGTGCACATGGTCCCAGTCTCCTGGACATATGGAGCCCCCCCCTGCAGGGAGCCTTGGGCCAGCCACTGCAGCAGCAGGAATTTGGGCATCAGGTCACCCCACTGGGGACAATGGAAGGAAGAGAAGAGTTTTGCCTGCTTTTGGAGAAAGCCAACCAGGTCAAGGCCCTTTTAGCCTCTGGGTCTGTGCAGGCTGGAGCCTCCTCCTATCAGTTCTCTGGCCTGAGTCCTGCAACACTCTCAGCCTTTTGCTTGTTTTTGCTTCCCTGTCCATAGCAGGCAGCTAAAGCATGTGTTTGACAGGGACAGAAGTAGTCACCACAGCAAACAACTGTGTGGCCAACATGGCACTTGAACCCATAACCTTGGCGTTATTAGCACCACACGCTAATCAACTGAGCTAGCCGGCCTTCGGTAGTTGAGCTCACAAATGTCTCTGCAGCTGCCGAGGGCTCTTCTTTGACAGGGCCACTAGCAACTCATTGTGACGTTGGCTGGCTAGTCCAGCTAGTTTGAGGTTTGGTCAAGGTGGCTGGCGGCCGGCATGGCACACTGAGACCCAGGGCAAAGAGGTAGTCAGAATCTCTTGCTGCCAGCATCTTGCCTCCCAGCTTCTTCCCTGTCAGCAGCAGCCGCAGCCCCTTTCAACCACTGGGTCAGCCTGTGAAGAGAGGCAGGAATGGGGCCAAGTAGCAAGTCAGGCTGAGGGGGGAAGGCAAAGCTCATCTTTCCTTGCAGGGCCACTGGCAACAGCTTCTCTATTGTGCACTGCTGAGGAGAAAAATGCCGAGAGAGACAAGAAAGACCAATTTAGAAGAGTGTTTAGAGGGGGGCACCTGTTAACACCAGGGGAGCAAGAGTCAGAGCCTGGCAGCTCCTGGGGACCACAAGGGTAAGCAGCAAGCTCCAGGCAGGTTAAGTTTTAGGGCCCAGCCCATCTCAGCCAAACCATAGCATCAGACTGAGCTCCAGACACCCAGAACTCTCTCTTTGGGGAGCCTGCAGACAAGGAGCTCAAAGCTCATAAAGTGGGAGGGTTTTGCAACAACCAACCCAGCCCCAGCAAGTTCTACGGTGATTTGAACTCAGCTCACAGGATTCAGAGTCTGAGTGCTGCCCCTTACATCATGGAACCTACATGAGCCTGCAGTGACTCAATTAGGCTGAACTGGAGCCTCAGCACATGCCCACTGGGACCAGCTTTGCTTGTTTTCCTTCCACCCAGAGCCCCTTTCTCCTCCTGAGCTGCAAGGAGCATCCCTGGGACGCCCTGAGACAGGAACAGGACTCTGCCTCCCCATAACCAGCCCCACCCCACCCCACCCCACCCCACCCAACCGGCTTTGGCAGAACAAAGGGTGAGGGGGCCTACCTAGACTGCTCCCTTCTTACACACTTCAAAATGTCCATCCCTAAATAGGCCAACACTGTGTGGCCTAAAAGATCAGGCATCTGACTTTGGGTCAGAACACTAAGGGTTTGAGTCTCCTTGCAGTTGTGTTGATTGTGCTTGTGGGTCTTATACTTGGAAAGGTTCTGTAACAATATGGATCCAGCGGAAGACCTCTAGCTATTTGGCAAATATAAAGTAAAGCCTTCTGCAGCCAGACTGAAGAGTGGCAGCAATTAACTGTAGAGCTTGGGCTTGCATTCCATCTAAATGGTGTTTCAATAGGGTCACACTAGGCTATGAGAAGGGGCTTGGATCCTAATGACACCCACTGTCACCAAGGAAGAAACAGATCTGAAGGTGGGTGGAGAAAACTTAGTTAACAGCACTTTGTCTGGCAAAAAACTCCTTAGCAATAGTTGTGTTTGTGCAATTGGCATTCTTTGATTATCCTCCTCGCTTTCCTATTGTTTGTCTGTGTGTTCGCTGTCTGGATTGTAACTGTTTCTGTCTGCTGTATAATTAATTTTGCTGGGGGAAAATCAACAAAGGTGGTGCAGTATGATTGGTTAGGTAAATCGTAATAGTATGTTATCTTTGGTTAGTAAAATTATACTAAAATAATTGGTTAAGCAGGACTCAATTTTCACTCTATAAACTGGGGTCCAAGAAGGAGACCAGGGAGAAGAAGGAAAAGGGGAAACGAGAAGAGGAAGAAGGAGGGAAAGGGAAAGGAAGGAAGAAGACCAAGAAGGAGGAGAGAAGACCTGGAAGCAGAATTCACCTCCAAGGCAGCCTCAGACCAGAGCAGCCAGGACCCCTCTGCATGACTGTTGAAATGGTTTGCTGTGTGAATTCTGTCAGGTGACATCAGGCCTGGGCACTGCAATTATTTACCATTTTCCCTGAGGTGGTAGGACTCAGTGCTGTGATGGCTGAGTGGTTAACGCGTTAGACTAAAAATCTAATAATGCTTCCCTGTGCAGGTTCAAATCCTGCTCCCAGTGAGGTTTGTGTTTTGGTCACACCCATTCGTAGGGCAACAAGGTACTCAAGTCCTGAGACCCCGGAGAAGAACGTGCCTGGCGCAGCAGAAGGGACACCTGGGCTATGTCTACACTTGCAGCTTCTTGCATGAGCCTCATTTGCATAGCTAAGGAGCCACCATTTTTTTCAGAAGAGGCTCTTGCACCAGAAGGAGCGTCTACACTGCCCCTTCTTGTGCAAGAAAAACCCTCTTGCGCAACGCCGTTACACCTATTACTTTTCACTAAACACCATTATCAGACTACCCAGTGCACATTCCTACCTTCCTTTATGCACACAACATACATGGGGCTCTAATTACTGGCCACCTGCCTTTCACACAGATCATTGATCCTTGTGACTTTCAGGTACATTCACATGGCAGCTGTTTAAACATAATGTGCTTCTATTGCATGATCAGCACCAGAGTCTCCGGTTGTGTCTACACTGTGAGTTTTCTCAGCAAAAGATGTGCTAATGAGCAGTGCTTGCCAAGCAGCGGGGAGCTCTGCTCGCCAGCCACACGGTTTCGCATGGTTCTGCGCTCTGCGCACACGCAGATCGCTCTGCTCCAGCTCTTCTGGGATGTAATTACTTACATCCATGGGCGAGTAGATTACATTATTTGCAGAGCCCTGGTAATGAGGGTCTCAGTTACATGAGTCATGATCTAATTTGCATATTTTCTGACAAACTGGTTTTGTGCTGGGGTTGTTGTGCAAAAACAAGCAGCATGGAAGTTTTCTGTTTGTGCAAAACCCCCTTTTTCTGCAAGATCAGGAAACCTCTTTTTTGGGAGCATAAGAATCTTGTGGAAAAAGGGGGATTTGTGCAAAAAAATGTTCACACTGCTTGTTTTTGCACAACAATCCCATTGGCAGAAAATATGCAAATGAGATCAGGACTCATGCAATTGAGTTCCTCATTAACGTATTTTTTACAGAGAAAACTTCTAGTGTAGATGTAGCCTCTATCAGTTACCTATAGTGAGCCTGTTAGTGTCGACATCTAACTAATTGCATCATTAGGCCATGTCTTCACTCAGGTGGAGATCGCTACTGCAATCCATCTTCCAGAGCTTGATTTAGCAAGTCTAGCTAAGCCTCACTAAACCAAACCCCCAGGGCACCTCCTGCTCTTTGCTACTATCCTACTCCCACTGTGAGAGCACCATCAAGCTCAACTGAAGGTAAAACCAACTCAAGATACATGTTGAAGAATGGTGGGAAGAAAAGACACATTGACCTGGCAACAAGGAACCATTGGGAGTTGAACCCAGGATCTCCTGCTTACTAGAGAGGTGCTTTAGCCAACTAAGCCATGGTGCCCTCCTGGGAAGCAACCCTAAAACTGTTCTACTTTATGGTTCCAGACACCCCCTTCCCATTCCAAAGTGCAGCCATTCACCTCCAGCTCTTGCCATGACTCAAGGCCTGCACAGCCCAAGACATTTGATTGGCAGCTGGTACCCAAAACCTTTTTGTCAATTGTAGCAGCAGGCCCCAAAGGGGCAGACCCCAGGCAGCCACCTGGTCCTAATGCCAGGCCTGCAGCCAAGGGGAGGGAGAAGAATCTCTCCTTTCAGCTGAAGTTGAATTAGCAACCTACGGGCACTTGCTAAGCACCTACTACAGGCCTCTGCTCTGCCAGCTGAGCTATGGAAGGTGCCCAGGGCAGGCTGCTTTGCCCAGGTGGCCCTTGGACAAGTGCCAGGGCAAGAGCCCCCTGAAGGGGACGGCCTCCCAGGGGAGGGGCAGGAGAACCCAGCAGCACAGGGGTGTCACAGGCGCTTCACCTGCAGAAGGACCCTTGAGTGACACCAGGCAGAAACGCCGCATCTCACTCCCTGCAGCTCCCCTTGCTTCCCTGGCAAGCGCTGCCCCTTCTCCCACTGGCCTGGGCCTGGCCTCCCTCCCCCGTCCGGCACCACAGAAAGCCCCTTGGCGTGAGCCTGGGCAAGCTTAGGCCCTGGTCTCTGGGGCCAGCCGCCTTGTGGGTCAGAGCCCCCTACCCACAGTGCTACTCCAGGGGGCCTGGTTCCAGGACCTCCTAATCCCAGGGACTGGGGAGCTGGAGGCCTTTGCTCTGGAGCCTCAGAGCTCCCCCAGTGCCACCTGCCAGGAGGGGGAATCTCCCGCAGTGCCGGTGCGATGTAGGAACCTCTCCCAGGGCAGTGCCCCCAGCCCAGTCCCTGCCCCTTGCGGGGGCAGGTAAGAGATACCCCCTTCCCTTCTGCAGAGAGCAGCCCCCCCCAGGGGTATAGGGGGCGGATCTAGCCCAGGGCTGCTCCCAGCAGAGGGGGCTTTGATCCCAGCCTGGGTCCAGGGAAACTGCTCCCAGTTCCCAGCACGTGCAAGGTTGGGGGAGTGAGCAGATCAGCATTTGCAGATATTTACACTTATTTGAATAATGTGTATGCAGATATGCAGGGCTCGGCAATTAGGGCAATCTACCCACCCGTGGTGAGTAGATTTTAGCCCGGTGCGGTGCTCAGTGCAGTCTGCGCATGCACAGTGATATGTAAATAAAATGTTACCGGTCTGGCAAAGGTTTGTGAATGGTTTGTCCGTCCATGGTATAAACACTAAGGCTGGAAACACTGGCCTGATCCATGGGGGCTGGCCAAATGCAAGGCAGGGAAAACACTGGGTGAAGGGGGGGAGGGAATTTTCCCCACCAGGCCTTTGTCCCTCAGAATCCCTGGGGACGTTGGGTTTTGTCTTGTTTGGCTTCCCTTTTCCCTGCTTCCCTCCTCAATGTGGGGAGGGGGCATCTCTCGCCCTCATGGTGGGAAGCCCTGGCACAGAGATGGGACGGGCAGATGCTCTGAGAGTGAGTCCCTGGGCTGTTTGGGGAGAGACCTTTCTCATGTCTGATTTTCCTAATACCACCAGGATAGCGGAGTGGTTAAGGTGTTGGACTTAAGATCCAATGGATGTTTGTCTGCATTGGTTCAAACCCCACTTCTAGTAGCTTCCCTTCTTGGGTGAGATCTGGATGGTGTTTAGTCCTGCTGTGAGGCAGGGGGCTGGACTTTGTTCCTAAAGGTCCCATGGGCTATATCTGCACTGGCAGGTTCTTGTGCAAGAATGCATGCTGCTGTGTGAGCTGTACTTTTGTGCAAGAGCATCCATGGCAGTGTGGATGCTCTTTTGTGCAAGAAACCCCTGTCCTGAGCTCTTGCGCAAGAAGACTTACATCTGCTAGAAAAGAGAAGAGCTCTTGCGCAAGAAGCCCTTTCTTACCACACTTTACTGTAAAACTTCTTGCACAAGAGCGAGTGGGCAGTGTGGCCCTTCTTGCGCAATAACCTGCCAGTGTAGACACAGCCCACCAGTGTAGACATAGCCTTCCAGTTCTAGTCCCAGTTCTGATTGGCTGAGCAGGGGCCAGTCACAGGAATTTGTTGTTCTCCTTAAGTCCCAGCAAATGAGCCAGAACCAATCGACTGCTCAGGGAATTGTTCTGCTTCTCGCCAGTGGTTATCTCTGAGCAGCTCCTGAGTCTCTCTGTGTCCCGGTGCATCTAAACCACTGGCTGAGCCATCCCTAGGCTGGGCTGTGGGGCTGTAGCTCCTTTGAGACACTTTATTCTGATCCGTCAGGGTGTGAAACTCCAGATTAAGGGGGAGTTTCAGCATCAGGCTTCTGGGTCCTGTTCTTCAATCCCCACCCCACTCAGCTGCCCACCCCCAGCCTCTTCCAGCACAGCCTGCCCCACCTCCCCCCACAGGGCTTCTACAGGGGCCTCTGTCCCAGGGAGAATGGGGAGCCCCTGCCCCCGGCACCCACCCACCCTGCTTCTGCTCCCCCCAGAGAAGAGGATTCACCCGACATAAGTAAGTGCCTCTGTCCCCCCGACCCAAGCTGCTGGGTTCCCTCCTGTTTAGCTGCCTGGCCCCAGGTAAGGTCACATGAGACTGCTCATATCACCCCCTCAGCACGAAACCCTGGGCAGCCACCCTGCTCGCTCAGGTCTCAGGCTGGCAGGGCTTGCAGGGATACTGGGTTTGAATTACAAGGTGTCAGAGCAGCTATTAAAAAGCTCCTTCCTTGTCAGGGGCATTGTGCTTGTGGATTGGCTGTTTTTTGGATGACTGGTGCTTGCATATGCAGCTGGGCTTTAGCAAATCAGAATGGTGCAAGTCGTGAGCAACCCAGCGCCTCTGGAAATGGGAGTGGAGTAAAAAGTACAATATTGTCTATAAAAACCCAACTGGATTAAAAGTCAAAGAGTGACAAAAATAAATTACTTGAGTAAAGTAGAAATACCCAAAAAAGGTCTTGAGTAGTGTAATCAAGTATTTCTACTTAGTCACTTTCCACCTCTGCCTGGCAGGCACGGGTTCCTGGACCCAGCTGGTCCACAGACTGACAGTTTGTTACAGCTAACTTAAAGGAGCCCCAGGAACTGCAGTTTCAGGAAGAAACAGCAAGAGATTTTGATTGGGTGCCAGGTGCTCCACATGCTAATCAGGAGGCATATTTCTGTAAAAACGGACATGGGGCATATTCTAATATGCAGATTTCTAAATCTAGTGGAGTGTGTTTGAATGGGACAAGCACTTTGCTGAGATTATTTCTGTTCTTTAGTTTTCTAAGTTTTGTGTGAAAACATTCCCCATGAGGAGAAAGTGAATGCACATGAGTGTGAGTGTGTATCAAGGAGGGCTCTGATAAGACTGTGCTTTCGGCAATTGTTTCTATAGTTGGTAACTAAAGAAATGTAGCTGAAAATGTTTGGCCTTGGTAGCCATGAGGATGAGTGATAGTGTTCTCTTCTGAGCACGAAGTGAGCAGACAGTGTTGCTTTAATGTTGTTGTTGTCTGCTGTTGATGATTATTCTTTCTTTCCTATTAGGAAACTAGAGGAAGAGAGCACAGGCTGAGTGGTTGGCTAATGTCAAAAAGTTCAAAGTTAGTTTTGAAGTAGGGAGCAACAGGTGCTTCACTTTATCATCCTGTTCTGGCTTTTCCTTAATTCCTGGTTTTATTTGTATTGCTCTGGTACTGATGCTGGGCTACATCTACATTGGCATGATTTTGTGCAAAAGCAAATGCTTTTGCGGTAAAACTTGCTGCCTGTCTCCACTGACGGGGAGTTCTTGCACAAGAACACTGACATTCTAATGAGTGAAATCAGGGATTCTTGCGCAAGAACTATGATGCTCCCGCTCAGGAATAAGCCTTCTTGCGCAACTGTTCTTGCACAAGAGGCCATGTAGACAGGCAACATGAATTTCTTGCGCAAGAAAGCCCTATGGTGAAAATGGCCATTAGGGCTTTCTTGCGCAAGAGAGCGTCTACACTGGCATGGATGCTCTTGCACAAAGGCACATGCCAGTGTAGATGCTCTCTTCTGGAAGAGTTTTTGCACAAGAACTCTTCCGCAAAGAGTGCCAGTGTAGACATAGCCTAAGAGTTTCCTCCCATGAGCAGAATGAATTTTGTGTTGTGCACCAGTACTGAGTTCATGTGGCTTGTTTTGGCACCCAAGTTATTAATAAATATCTTATAAACCTCTACCTTTTCCCTCTGCTGCCATGTCTCCTCCCCTTGCTCCATCAGTTCCCCTGGTGCCTGCTGCCTCCAGCCCCCCACCATCCTCTGCCCTCCTGACTCCTGCCCTTCTCACTGCCCTCAGCCTTCCTGAGACATGCCCCCCTCCACCAGCCCTTCTCTCCCCCCTGTGCCCACTCCTCCAGTAGCCCCACTCTGATCAGCTGAGCTACCTCTCCTCATCTAACACCTCCCTCTCCATACTTGTTCTGCCTCTCTCCTCTGGTGCTGGCCTCTACCTGCAGGTGTCTGCCTTTCTGCTTCACCTCCAGAATCCCCTTGCACCTGCACCTTCCCTTAGCCCTGGACCTTCCTGGTTCCTTCCTCTTCCCTTACTGCCCTTTCCCCCTTTGCCCTCTTTTTTCCTGATGCCCACCCCCTCACCAGTCTCTGCTCCATTCCCCTCCTGTCCCTCTGTGCCCTCACACATGCTTTGCTCCATTCCCACCTTTCTCATGCCCACCCCTTCTTTTAAGCCTTCTCCCCAGCACCTCCCTTTCCAGTTCCCAATGCCCTCTCCTCTCCTCTCTCAGCATCACCCTGTCCCCCCTCCCACTGACACCTCCCCTCCTGCCCTTTTCCTCATTGTCTGCACTTGTCCCCCCACCACATTAGTCTCTCCTGCACCCCAACCCCTTGGTGCCTTCCCCTTTCTTCTCCTGACCTGCCCCCCTCCCATCAGCACAAGCCCCTTCCTCTCCCACCCCCACCTTGCCTCACCTCGCCTCCCTTTTTCCTTCCCGTTTGCTGGGCTGGAGTCTGCTGCGATTGGACCCTGGGAGTCCCCACAGCCCGGGCTCCAGACTACGTGCCGGAGCCGGGCCACTCAGTGCTCGCAGCCCCGGACCATCACAAGATGATAGTCCCGCTTCTAGCGATGCTCTATGCCCCTGCGCCTTGCTCAGCGCATCTCCTGCTGAGGCGCGGCTTGGCTGTTTTTAAAAATGGCACTGCAACGCCAAGCCACGCGTTACCCCGCCCCCTCTGGCTCACCGTGTGTGACCCTGTCCCCGGTGCAGACCCGGCTCCTCCCAACACTGCCGCAAGGACTGTCAACTCCCCTTCCCCAGCCAGGGTCAGCTTGCTGGCCTCCTCGCCAGAGTCCCTAGGCCCGGTGGTGTCTTCTGGTGGGGCCGTAAGAGCTGGCAGTGCCCCTACTGGCTCGGGTGCAGAGCGCACGCGTATGCTTCCCTTCCATGCCGGGCCAGCAGAGTGGTGCCCCAGAAAGTGTGGTGCCCTACGCGACTGCATACTCCGCGTATGCCTAAGGACGGCCCTGGCAAGAACCTTTGTGCTAAAGAGTATTTGCACAAGATCATGCAAATGTAGACGTAGCCCTGATGTCTTCATGCTGTTCTCTCATCTGCTTCTGGGTCTATTTCCATGTGCTTCTCACACTGGAGTTAGCCAGCTTCTTGGATCAGCCTCATGGCTTGTCTCCCATCTGTTTCCTATTGGCCCTGGGGAAGGCAGAGACTAGCCACAGCCCAGTGTTAATTATCCCTTGGGTTAGTGTCTTTCTCCCATAACGTGTAGCTAAGATATGTTAGTAACTGGCAGGTGCTGCGGGGGCTCACCCCCGAACAGACTCACATGACCTCATATTGGTTCACAAGACAAAATTCACCCTGCTCCTGGAACAGGAACACTGACTAGTAGTGAGGCCCCTCCCTGGTACAACCAATCAGTGAGAGCTGAGTGAAATGGGGGAGGCAGGACCAGGGAGAGAAGGCTCCAGGACTGTGTGAGAGGGAGGCTCTGCCCTGGCCAGTGGGGAATTGTTGCCTCTGAGGGGCCCAAGCCTGGTGGGTCATTTCCCCAGGTTACTGAGTGGGGGCTGGAGCCAGTTATGTGTTGTCTCCTTCAACAACCAAACTGAACCAATGGATTACTTGCCAAGCACGTGCTACAGTCCTCCACTCTGCCAGCTGAGCTATCAAAGGGTGTTTGACTAATGGTGGCTGGTCCAGGTTGTCTCTTCTACAAGTCTCAGAGCATGTGCTCCCCCAAGTATATGGCATTGCTGATGAGGGGCAGAGGAGCACAGGAGCTGTCACAGGTACTTCACTTGCAGACAGACCCCCTGAGTGACACCTGAGCTAGATCCATCCACGTCACAGCAAAAGGAAGAAAGTTGGGTTCTTCTCATGTGTCTTCTTTGTTTCAGAGTCTCTAGGAGTGCGGTCGAGGCAGGTCCACAAAAAAACAAACCACTTGAATGAACCTTGGTCTACAAACACACAGAAACACCCCTGAGGGTTTCCTTGTCTCTACTTAAATGTTGACAAAAAATTTCTTACTAACTCCTTGGCCAACTCAGATTGCTGGGGGGTTAAAAAATTCTCTCTCCTTAATTCTGTGCCCTCAAGAAATGAGCAAATCGAAGAAGGCCAGGTCCCTTCCTGAGGACTCCAACCCAAACCCTAGGACCAAGGGATTTACAAGCCAGGTGATCAACATTTGCTGCACTTCTTCCTCCCCTCAACTGTGCCAAACCTCAAAGGCAACTCTACAGCCCCAGTGGCTGGGGGAGATGTGCATGTTAGAGCCTCTGCCCACTGAGCAGTAGCCATCTGTGTCCACAGAGCCAGACACTGCCAGGGCTGCAGGGAAATGGGGAATGGTGGCACTTTTGCAGTCAGTGATGTTGTCTGGGACCATAGAATAGAACAGTTTCACCAAACTCTGCAGTCAGTTGGCTAAAGCACCTGTCTAGTAAAGTGGAGATCCTGGGTTCAACTCCCAGTGTTACCTTTTGATGCCCTTTTATCACATTTTCCTATGTGTTTCTGGGTCACAGAAGAGGCCTCCCCTGGGCACTGGTAGAACTGCTGGTTCAGAAAAAGGCTGATTGGGAAGGAGTGTTGGAAAGAAGGAAACCACTGCTGCAGAGAAAAACATGCCTGAGAGAAGTGTTGGCCTTAGAAAGCTGCTAACAGTTGTCAAAGTAGCTCATTTGGGAGAGTGTTAAACTGAAGATTTGAAGGTCTCTGGTTCAATCGCTGGCTTTGGCAGAAGCCTCTCTCAATATGGCTGAGTCTATTTTGGCATCTCTCCATCTCATCTGGGCCATGTCTACACTTTTGGGTTCTTGCGCAAGAAGTTTTGTGCAAGAACATGTCCACACTGCCATGTGTGAGCTATGCTTTTGTGCAAGAGCATCCATGGTGGTGTGGATGCTTTCTTGTGCAAGAACTTTCCGATGGCCATTTTAACCATAGGGCTTTCTTGCGCAAGAAACCCCTGCCGAGCGTCCACACTGCCCTCTTGTGCAAGAGCCCCTGTGCAAGAGGATTTACACCTGTTTAAAAAAGAGCGCAGCTCTTGCACAAGAAGCCCTCTCTTACCATGCCGTACTGTAAATCTTCTTCCGCAAGAGCGGGCGGGCAGTGTGGACGCTCTGCAGATTCTTGCACAAGAACCCACCAGTGTAGACATAGCTCTGCAGTCAGAGTTCAAAGGCTGTATCAAGAGGCCGGGAATGACATAATAAAGACGATATTTCAGGGTTAGAAACTGGAGAGGGGATTTCATGCCACCTCAGAGATTGTTGACACAGTAGAACAGGGCACTTGGCTTCAGCTGCTCCCAGCTGTTGTGGAATAAACACATGCTAGCTTTAGGGTTCAAGACAGACAAAACTACCTTAATAACCCAGCTGGGGGGGGGGGGGGGGTTGTCACAGACAACAGGGAGTCACTCCTTACCAATACAAGCCCCTTCCTCACACTCAAATGCCTGAGATATTTATACCTTCTTACAAAGTCACAGTGGAAATTTACGGAGAAAAGAGGAAGTAAGGCACTTTATCCTTAAATGGTACCCTCTGCTTGACCTGATAACAAATAGCAAGACGTTTGTTTGTTTAACAGGATTGTGGTTTCTTGCTCAACTTCCTTAGGAAACTCGCTTCTGACACAGGACGCACTGTATACGGTTCAGTCTTTGGCCAGGCTAGCGATGCCTACCTCCACATTCCCCCCCTTTGAGACTTTATAGTCTCTTTATCCGAAGATCAATCACTGAATAGACCGTGCTGTCTCGTCACCTGCTTTTGCCTCTTACGATTGTCCTTTTACCAGCATTAGGCTTTGTATTTCTTTGTCAATGTCTTCTTCCTTTTGCTGCATTTCCAGATACATAGGTTGAATTTATCGTGACATTGTAGGGCTAAGTGCCTTTGCGGTGGTTGTACATAATTTGGTTATTAAAACTTTTAAGCAATTCTATTGAACCTATTGCTTCATTTAATATTTGTATTTCATTTGATTCTACATTATCTTTCACATACAGTGCCACTCCACCATCCACCTGGCCTGCTCTATCCTTCCGATATATTTTATACCCCGGTATGATTGTGTCCCACAGATTTTCCTCATTCCACCAGGTTTCACTGATGCCTATTATGTCAATCTCCTTTAATACGAGGTACTCTAGTTCACCCATATTATTAATCAGACTCCTAGCATTTGTGTAGAAGCACTTTAAAAATTTGTCACTGCTTATTTGTCTTCCCTCCCTGATGCATTGGATTCCTTTATATGCAGTTGTTGTCTACTCTGGCCCATGGTTTGTCCTCTCCCCTCCTCTCTTTCTGACTACAGCTTAGAGAATCTCTATCAACAGATTCTCCTCTAAGAGAAGTCTCCATCTGATTTACGTGAGTCTCCGCACCAATCGGCTTTCCCTTATCTCTTAGTTTAAAAACTGCTCTATGGCCTTTTTAATGTTTAGTGCCAGAAGTCTGGTTTAGGTGGAGCCCATCCTTCCTGTATAGGTTCCCCCTCTCCCAAAAGTTTAGCTTAAACAATTTTTACACTAGTATTTTTTACTAAATTTTGATTGGGCCCAATTATTAATTTTGTTTTATTTAAAGTTACACTTTTGCTTTACTTAAAATATTTTTTATTTAAAAACAATATTCTGTGCACATTTGCAAAACATTAAAACACAAACCACCACAAAAACATTGTCATGACAGAGAACCACGGTGGTTGCTTTTTTTTTTTTAACCTGGTACCAGCGCTTTTTGATGTTTTGAAAGACAAAGAAAATATTTCTACCCCCGTGATGGTGGCACATTATATTTTAGAATATTTTACAGAGGTCTTTGCTAATTTTGATTAGCCTGCTGTTACTCAATGGTATGCTTCTGTTTTGCACACCAGTTTTAGAGGGTTTGAGTGGATTACTTTATTGTTCAATTATTAAGTTAAAGGTGGCATGTTTTAGTTTCCCTCTTGTACTGCTGATTAGGGTTTTTAACGTGTAAAGCTTCAAATTATTGTGATGAGAGAATTTACTGCTAGAAACTCTTTTTTAAAACAAGGCGTTTGCTAGTTACTATTCCAGCAATCAAATTTTTTTTCTAGAAAAGAATCATATACAATGTTACAAGCTTACTTATGGGGGACAGTGGGCCCCACATTCTTCTGAACTAAACAGGCAGTTAGTTATTCATACAACCTTGGATCTGAAAGCAAGCCAAAAGTGTATGATTTGTTTTCTTACAGAGCAAATTTAACCTTTAAGGGTGCAGCTTTTACAATACATTTACAATGTATACATTCCATTCTGTTATGCAGTTAACCAGTTAAGTGTTAATAGAATTTCTTATCTCTTTTTTTTAGTAGATTTAACAAAGTGTCTATAGCCCAGGCATGTCCAAAGTCCGGCCCGCGGGCCAATTGCGGCCCGTGTTCCGGTTTAATACGGCCCCCCAGGTAATTTGGCAATATCTATCTTTTATGGCCCCCAACGAATCCATATGTATTGAGATGAATACATTGTAAAATCTCAGTTAATGTCAGTTGGTCTAAATCAGTTATAAATATATTTGGACACAACATGTATACTTGGTGTTATGTTCCTCTTCATATTTTTTGAACTTAAAAGTTGACAGACAACCTTTATTACCAATAATATGTAATGTACTTTACAATGTTCCTGACATATATTTCAGCTTCCTGGATTTTTTTTTCATCTGGCCTTCAGATATGAAAGGCAGAGTGATTTAACACCTGTTTAGATTTGTCATCCATGTGACGAAATGAAAAGTATGCCGTTTGCAATAAACTTTGCATAAAATAGTTAATTTGCATTTAATTTTAATGGTTCAAAGAATGTCAGGCAAAATGGTCGGCCCTCACGCATGTTCACTTCATCAAATCTGGCCCTCTTTGAAAAAAGTTTGGACACCCCTGCTGTAGCCAAATGTTTAAATTTGATTGTTTTAAAAGATTTCAATTGACTTTTTAATTTTTTGGGGGAGTCCTTTAGACTCCTTACCTGGGATTTATTTAAGAGCTTGGACGTTTTCTTATACCACTGCAGATTGGATTTCAAGGAACAGCCCATTTTTCTTGATTTGTTTTAAATGTAATTTAAGATTTTTTTTTATTTTTGTTTTTGTGCAAATCTTTTAGACTCCTAATTTGAAATTCAGTTTTCCTTTTAGACACCACCTCATACCAATTGAAAAAGGCATCCCATTGAACCTGGGGTATCTTAGATCCTCTGGATTCCAAGGCACCCTTCAAGTGCACTATTTTACCTATGTTAAAAGTACCTTTCACCAGAAATTGTCTAGATGAATCATTTTATGTGTACGCATCCCACTGATCCAGAAACCTGCAAGTTTTAGGAGAGCAATGCACATACATATAGTATGCTGGAGTCCCCTTAAGGGGGAACGGGAATCTCCTTTGACTGTCCAGTACCTATTACCTCATCTACACAGGGAAACACAGGTACACTAGTGGGGAAGTCTGCACTGTCCAGGCATCATCCCGCGATTTCTGTCGCCGAGGTGATCCTGACCCCCCGGTAACAGGATGTAGCTAGACACAGGGAGGGGTAAATGGGGTTAGTCACCACTGAGACCTCATACCATCCAAGACTTTAACTGCTAGAGCTGGTTGTTCCTTTGCAGCGGGCAGCCAGGGTGGCTGATGGATGCCCCAGGAGTCTATCCTAAGGAGGTGACAAGACTCAATGGTCATTTCTCAGGAATCATGCATTCAGTCACCTACATTCACACACTCAACAAACGCATGATTTAACAACTGGACTTATATACCAGACTCTCCCTCCAGAATGTTCTTATTTCCAAATTCCTGACAGAACTGTGGGGGTTTTTTAAGCAGGCACACTGGTTTTGAACTGACCTGAGTTTAAAGGTTTGGATCCAGCAATTCCACCAAGCACCTGAAGCCAACCGGAAGCCCTCTACTGATTCTCAAAGTAGGGATTTAAAAGGCTCCTCACCTTGCTTGTGGTGCCTGGAGTTAGGTAGGGAGTGGCCCATGGTTTTTCCCGAGCGAAAAGCAGGATGTGTGGATCTGAGTCACAGCATCAGAACTGTTGTGGAATAAACACACCCTAGGTTTAGGGTTCAAGTCAGACAAAACCATTTTAATATCCCAGCTGGGGGTGGTGGTGTTGCAGATGGCAGGGAGTTACCCCTTACCGATACAAGCCTCTCCTCACACACAAACATTTGAGATATTTATACCTTCTTACAAAGTCACAGTGGAAATTTACAGAGAAAAGAGGAAGTAAGGCACTTTACTCTTAGATGACCCGATATACAGCAAGCAGTGCGATTTTTTGTTTGTTTGTTTAACAGCATTGTGGTTTCTTGCTCAACTTTCTTAGGAAGCTCCCTTCTGACACAGTATACACTGCATACAGTTCAGTCTTTGGCCAGGCTAGTGAGGCCTACCTCCACAGTATGTATTGGACATAAATATTTTACTTAATTTAAAATAAAGTTTGATCAACTAACATGAGAAATTTAAAAGGTTTAATCTCTTTAATAATTCAAATGCAACTGCCCAGATGCATCCCTAGCAAAATGGCTTGATTAATTATGTAATTAACAGTGAGTTTCCATTAGCAACAGTAATCTACAGAAGGTTTGGAGAGGGCAGGGCTGTGATTGGCCGGCCAGGCCTGAACACTGCTGAGGGAATGCACTCAAGGCAAATTGCTCAAAACCAGGACTGCTGACAGCCCTTGACTGGAGACCTTTCCAAAATAGGCCACAAACCAGTCACACTGAGCACTTCAGCTGCCAATCCAGCCTGCAGGAAGCCTCATGAGCAAAACACCTCAGATACCCCAGCTCTTTCTATGCCACAATAAGCCTTGGGCTTACACACAGGTGAGGGGTTATACAGCCCAACCTCTCCAACCCAGAACAGATGCATCCGGTTCCAAAGAACCAGCCATGAATTCCTGGTCAATTTATACTTTAGATCTTACTCACCAGATCACAGTGGACCAATCCTTTAGAATCTAAATGTTTATTAATAAAAGACAGAAAAGGTTGAGAGTAAGGCTGTTAAGGAGAATACATTATATACATCAATCAGCAAGTTCTTGTTGCAGTATCTTAGTGGAGATGTTACAAACTACTAGCATAAGTCTTTGGGGTACATCGTATGTCAGGATGGGTCAGCAATCCTTCCAGTGTCTCTGTCCTTAGAAAGACTACATCTGGGATAAGTAGCAAGACTGAAGACAAGATGGAGCCTCCCTCATGGCATTTGATATTCATTTCTGGTGTCTCCCAAGCTAAAGCTAGTTACATGATCAAGTGACCTGTTTCATATGCCAGCAGCCATTGTGCTCTGGCTGCTTTGCAGCTTTCCACACGCATTCTTCAGGTGTGTATTGGCCACCTTGAGAACTATTGTCTTTGGAGTTATACTGACTAGCATAGTCACTCATAGGACATTCCGCCCTCATGACAGGCAGTCCAGACACAGCATCAGCAGAGCCAATAGTCATAACTCCCCATGCAAACTCCAAACAAGTACACAAATACCATACACAGAATCACCACAATATCAGTTTTTGAATGACACCTCACACGGCCAACTTTGTACCAAATCTGGGGCAAACAGTCCCCCGTGATCACAGCAGTTATCTGTATGATCACCTTAAAATCCAATAACGTGACAGGGGCCTCAAGAAAGGGTTGGGGTCTTGAGGAAGGGTCTGGGATGCAGAAGCAGGCAGGTGTCTGGCCAGGGGGAAGATGCAATGTGTGGCCAAGAGAGAGGGTGCAAGAAAAAAGGAGGGTGTCAGTGCAAGCTGGGGGTGCTGGCTGCTGGGGGAAAGGGAATTGAGGTGATTGGGAGGGAGTGTCTGGGAAGGACAGCAAATATTACCTGGCTTTGGGCCCGCTTGCAGCAACATCTCCAGTCACACTGTCTTGGTCACCCCAGAGGGAGGCTCTACTGCTGCAGCAGCAGCCACACAGACTAGGACCAGCCCCAGACACCAGATGCATCACTACTGCACCCATTCAGTCCAGGGCTGGAGGTGTTGCTACTGCAGCCATGCAGCTCAGGAAAAGCCCCAGAGGCACCCCTGACATGGCCATGTGGTCCTGGAGGCCAGCAGTGCAGTGGCAGCAGTGCCTCTAGAGCCGGGCTCAGGTTGTGTGGCAAAGACTCAGCCTAGCACTGCCTCCTCTCTGGTGGCTACAAAGCACGAAGAGGGGATGGGGCTAAGCTCCTTCACCCTCAGCACATGCTCATTTTGAGATGGGGCCTGGCACTGCCTTGTGGACAGGATCAAAGTCTTAGGAAGGCTGGATTCTACTAACAGAAAATTTTGCTCACCCCCACTATAGGGTTTCTCACCTGTGTGGGATCAACTACATGCAAGAAGCCTTGAACTCTTGCTATAGCATATCCCAAAGTCAAAGCAGTTAAAGGATTTCTCTCCTGTGAGAGTTCTCATGGATAACAGGGTGTGACCTCTGACAAACATTCTACAGTGAAAGCAGGTGAATAGCTTCTTCCATATGGGTTTTCCTATGTCTTACAAGGGTTGAGGTGTAACGGAAGCTTTTCCCACAATCAGAGCAGCTGAAGGGTTTCTCTCCTGTGTGGGCTCTCCTATGGCTAACAAGATATGACCTGTCACTGAAGCTTTTCCCACAGTCAGAGCAGCTGAAGGGTTTCTCTCCTGTGTGGACTCTCCTATGTCTAACAAGGTATGACCTGTGACTGAAGCTTTTCCCACAGTCAGAGCAGCTGAAGGGTTTCTCTCCCGTGTGAACTCTCATATGGATAACAAGGTGTGACCTCTGACTGAAGCTTTTCCCACAGTCAGAGCAGCTGAAAGGTTTCTCTCCTGTGTGAACTCTCCTATGGATAACAAGCTGTGACCGGTCATTGAATCTTTTCCCACAGTCAGAGCAGCTGAAGGGTTTCTCTCCCTTGTGAGCTCTCCTATGGATAACAAGGCATGACCTCCGACTGAAGCTTCTCCCACAGTCAGAGCAGCTGAAAGGTTTCTCCCCTGTGTGGGCTCTCCAATGGATAACAAGGTGAGACCTCTGACTGAAACTTTTCCTACAGTCAGAGCAGCTGAAGGGTTTCTCTCCTGTGTGGGCTCTCCTATGGATAACAAGCTGCGACCTCCGACTGAATCTTTTCCCACAGTCAGAGCAGTTGAAAGGTTTCTCTCCTGTGTGGGCTCTCCTATGGATAACAAGCTGTGACGTGTCACTGAAGCTTTTCCCACAGTCAGAGCAGCTGAAGGGTTTCTCGCCTGTGTGGGCTCTCCTATGGATAACAAGGTGTGACCTCTGACTGAAGCTTTTCCCACAGTCAGAGCAGCTGAAGTGTTTCTCTCCCGTGTGAACTCTCCTATGGATAACAAGCTGTGACCGGTCATTGAATCTTTTCCCACAATCAGAGCAGCTGAAGGGTTTCTCTCCCGTGTGAACTCTCCTATGGATAACAAGGCATGACCTCCGACTAAAGCTTTTTCCACAGTCAGAGCAGCTGAAAGGTTTCTCCCCTGTGTGGGCTCTCCTATGGATAACAAGGTGTGACCTCTGACTGAAACTTTTCCCACAGTCAGAGCAGCTGAAGGGTTTCTCTCCTGTGTGGGCTCTCCTATGGATAACAAGCTGTGACCTGTCACTGAAACTTTTCCCACAGTCAGAGCAGCTGAAAGGTTTCTCTCTTGTGTGGGCTCTTCTATGGATAACAAGCTGTGACCTTCGACTGAAGCTTTTCCCACAGTCAGAGCAGCTGAAAGGTTTCTCTCCAGTGTGGGCTCTCCTATGTCTAACAAGGTTTGACCTATGACTGAAGCTTTTCCCACAGTCAGAGCAGCTGAAGGGTTTCTCCCCTGTGTGGGCTCTCCTATGGGTAACAAGCTGTGACCTCCGACTGAAGCTTTTCCCACAGTCAGAGCAGCTGAAGGGTTTCTCTCCTGTGTGGGATCTCCTATGTCTAACAAAGTTTGACCGGTCATTGAATCTTTTCCCACAGTCAGAGCAGCTGAAGGGTTTCTCTCCTGTGTGGGTTCTTTCATGTTTAATAGGAGTTACACAGTCACTCCAAGCACAAGTTGAATGTTGATGGGGGATTTTCTTTTGAACAGTTTCTGTGTTTGTTTTCAACCTTCTGCTCCTCTGACTGAATTTATCCTGTCCTGCTTCTGGATGGTTTCCCTGTTGCCTTTGTAGACTACACTGACTCTCACGAGTCTCTCCTTGCTCAGGACTCTGAGAAACATGCCCTTCAGATCTTTCCACTAACACCCCACATGGAGCCATTCGCTCAGGTCCTTCCTCCTGAAGACTCCTCTCACTGTTCTCATTCAGCATGCCATCACCTGCTGGGATAGAGAGAGAAACCACACGGGAGTCTTTCCCTGTGCTGAGCTGAAATAAAAATTCTGAATGGTGAATAGAAAATGCGGGACAAGCCCAAAGAATGGTTGGAAACATACAATAATCATGAGCTGAGTTCACCCTGCACCCCCATAACTCTTTCCCCACCCAGCACTCTCAGCGTGGAGTTGAAGACAGGCTGAAGGGCCATTCAGACTTGATGAAAACACACAATCAACATCTGCTATGAGAACACAGAAATTGGTTTGAGTCAGTTTAGCTGATATCTCATCTGTGTGGGTGTCACTAATGATTTCCCCTCTCTCACAGCCTTGGAGATCCGGCATCTGCAGCTCTTCCCTTCGCACCACCCAGGAGAGCACATGAGCTTTGGAGACTGGAAATCCTATTTCGGGAGCAATTAACCAAGTACTGATCTTGTTCATTAAGGTCTGTGCCATTCCTGCTTCCAAAGCCAGGATCTGAGTCTCCTACCCAGACAGGCTCCTTCCCCACCTTCCAGAGACTGGTCTCTGGCTGGTACAAGATCCCAGGATACACTAATTCCATACTACCCCTGTACAACTACCATGTTGGGAATAGCCCAGCTGACTTCCATGGGGAACTGAGCGCTCTGCTGCACTCTTACAGGATACAACTCAGTCTCCTTTAGGGCCTGTTCCATACTTGGGCAGGACAGGAACACACTGCTCATAAGGGGAGAGCTCTAGGACTTTCAGGACTGACAGACGCCCCTAGCCAGGACTCATATTTGAGCTGACACGTCAGGTCTCTAGGGCAGGGAGGGAAAGGATCCAGCAGAGATCTAGAGCCCTATGGGCTCTACCTACAAAGCTCTTGGCTGGGGGATGGAATTGCCCTGCTCTTGGGCTCAGGTGCTCTACTTGAGCCAGAAGGAGGCAGGGGAATTGTCTGATCAGGAAAATGAATCCTTGGCTGGCCACTTCAAGCCCTGCCTATGGTCCATACTCCTGATCCTGACTGACTGTGCCATGGTGGGCCCTGTCAGCTGCCCACAATAGCGGACAGTCCTGCTGACAGCCAGGGCAGTGCTGGCCTGTTCCTGTGGCCAGCCAAGGTGGAGACAGGTTGGGCTGCTTCTCTGCTGCTTTTAGATGCTCCTGCAGCTCAGCTCCCCTTCTGCAGCCTTGGTTCTACTCTGCCAGCAGCAGTAGCCCTCCTCTTGTGGCCAGTCGAGCCTGCCATTTTGTGCCCCTCTGGCTTGCACAGAATCTACCAGAGGCAGGGAAGGACTCTGAGTTGGCGCCTTCCTTCCAGGGACTCAGCACAATAGCACAAGGGGACCCTGCAGACGCTAAGAGCAGCTGCGCCCAGCCCCACAACTCTGGTACCTGCCTGGGCCCTTCCACTGACACCTCCGGCCAAGGCACAACATGGGCAAGAGGGTTGGAACCACAATGAGACCTTGGCTGTGGGAAGAGCAGCACCACTATTATGTCACCGAGTCACCTCTCACGCAGGAGCCAGGATTACTGGGGCACATACTGCTGATATTGGGGGTTTGGGCAATAAAGGACCCTGAACCAAACCCAACCCAGCTGCTCCAGAGCCCACCCAGCTTTTGTTACACAAGGGGACAGGAATCCTCACCCAGCCAGCTCACAGCCTCGTAATTCTCCTGCATCACATCCCTGTAGAGGGCTCTCTGGCCTGGGTCCAACAGAGCCCATTCCTCCTCAGAGAAATACACAGCCACCTCCTCGAAGCTCACTGGCTCCACCACGGCCATTTCCTGTCCCTGGCTCTGCAGGCCAGGGGCTGAGCTGGCATCAGACATGGGTGTTCTGTAGCCTGTCAGGAGGAGAAGGGGAATTGAAGACATTTCAAAAAGGGTTTTAATCCTTTCCACACCCAATTCTGCCCAGACTCTGTCCCTGGTGGAAAACATGCTGGACTCTATGCTGAGTCTGGATATTCCATAAACACCACACACAAGTTAGATCCGAAAGCCGTATTTATTTCTCTCAATACCTGGCTTGAGTTACATTACTTTGCCTGCAACAATGGATTCAGTTCTCAGCACCCAGTGTTTCTGCTAAACAAGCCACATATTCATCTGCCTGGACATGGACATAGATTTAATTTAATTTGGGCTGCAGTATTTATAATCCTTCATCTTCCTACATTGATTTGCAGCCCAAACTTTGGTTCTCTCATCTGACACAGACTTTATAAACTCTCTCCACAACAGAGAGGAAGTGAAGTTAATATGAGTATTCATATACATATTATTAAACACATGTGCTGAATGTTTACAGGAGAAGACCTTAAAATTCATGGATTCATGGCATCAGAAGATATCCTTAGCCATGCAGTCTGTCCACTCTGTGGCACAAGCCATTACACCTAGCCCAGCTACCCATGCACAAAGTTCTGTTTCCCCACAGCATATTTTGTAGAAAGTTGCCCAGTGTTGATATGAAGACATCAAGAGATGGAGAACCCATCAGTTCTTTGCTCATGTGTTTCAGCAGCTAATCCTCTTACCCATCAAATAGTTGTGCCTCTTCTCTAGCCTGAAATTCTCTGACTGCAGCTTTCAGTTATTGACTCTCACTGAACTGTATCCACTAGACCAGGGGTGGGCAATTCATTTTATTTGGGGGGGGGGAGGGAGAGAGACTCCAAGATTTTGGAAAGTGGTTGAGAGCTGCACTCTTCCAAGACATTAAGTAGGAAATACAGTGTATGGGATGGATATTGGGAGAAGAAGGGAGCTATGGGTAAAGGGTTGGGATGCAGGAGTGAAAGAGGGTTCTGGGAAGGAGTTTGAGTGAAGAAGGCAGGTGTGATCTGGGGTACTGGATTAGCCAACTACTCATGAGATATTTAAAATAAAGTTAATTTAGAGAAGAAGCTAAGTGGACAAATAAGGGGATGAGGGTTACTTGGATGCAGGAAAAGAACAAAGAGTTTGGGTATGTGGAGTGGGAGGCAGGAGTGGGGGGGCAGAGAACTAGATGGGGAAGGGAGAGGTTGGGGTGCCAGAGGCAAGCTTTGGCCAGGAGACTTACCTGAGTGACTCCCGACCAGCAGCCAAGCACCTCTCTGAGGCAGGCAGGGAGCCTGCTCAACCCTCACACCGGCCACGGAGCCATGTGGGTGTGTGAATAACTATGAGCCGGAGCTGAGGGGGCACAGTGCTTCCTTTCTGGCCAGAAACCAGCCAATGAGATTGTCCTGGGGGTAGAAGCAGTGCCTGTAGCCTTCCCTCTTCACCTCTGGGCTCACCTTCACTTTGAGTGGCTTGCAGGTGGGAAGTGGCAAGCATGGAACTAGCCCATAGCTCGTTAAGCATCAGTGGGCCGCATCCGATGGCCTGGCGAGCTAGATAGGCTGTATTTTGCCCAGGCCTGCACTAGACTGAAGAGCCCTTGTGTATCCAGAAGTTTCTCGCCATGAACAAACTGATACTGTGGAAACCAGTCAGCTCTCAGCCTATTTATTGTTTGAAACCAACCCCATATTGAAACTGACTGAGCAGTGAAATCTGAGCCTGAAGGTGCCATCCGTTGTGTGCTTTAACTTCACCCATTTAGCATCACACCTTGTAGATCAGTGTTTCTCAAAGTGTCTGCAGGTCCCCATGCAGTGCCCCTGAGCTCCTCACTGATCACTGGGTGATTTAGGGCTGTGTGCACCGTGGTCACTGGGTTTGGTTGGTAACTTCAATGACAATCCCATGAAGATGTTTTCACAGGAATTTTCTCATCATTTAAAGAATTTCCACCAACAAACTCACCTTGTCTGAAAGCTCCCAGGGATTTTCCTCTTGCTCTCTCCAGTGCAGAGGGCAGAGTGTCTGGTGGGGGAAGGGATAAGAGAAGTGAGATTCCAGGCTCTCCTATTTATAATAATGTCCCCATTCTGAACTCTGCGTTTCAATTGTATCAGAGACCAGACAGACACACACTCAAATGTTTAGTATGAAAAGGTCTGAAACTTTCCGTGTCCTTTCTCGCTTGGGCACCTCCCAGCAATGGAGCCAACATCTCTGCAGCCACATCCCCGCCCCAGGAGACACAAACTGAAAGTGAGATTTACTTTTCCCTCCTCATCCCCTCCCACCTGGTTTCTCTCAGTCACTTACCACCTCTTGTCATAAGCTAGAGCTGCGCTGGGGGAAGATGTTGCCATGACATTAACTTTACCTATTTTGATCCCTTGACACCAACGGGAGGCTCAGAGTTTGTAAACCCCTGGCTCTATTTGCAAGCAGTTGACTCTGTTTGCTCAGTGCCTCTAAGGAGAGCAGCATGATGGGGCCGTCATTCTCCATGTGGGAATTGAGGCAGGGGATGGTTGGCTTCAGAGGCCAGATTCAATAGTTTCTAATAGTTAAACAACTTTCCCCTACTCCATCCCTTCTAGGTACCTTTGGATTCCCTCAGAGTCTCCGACAGCGCATATGTTTTCTGGGAGAAAGCATTAACTTGTTCTTTCAGTTCAGGGGAAATCTCTTCTGGCAGCTGGAACTGCCCCGTCTCACACCTGGACAGAAACAATTCAATGTGATTCTATTTCATTTACAGATGATAAGATTTGGCTAGTGAGTCTCAGTTCTAACAGGCCTGGAGTTAGAATTCCTTGAATTCCTCCAGCCTGAGAGCAGGGGCAACACAGTCCATGGCTATGCAACCTTCGTCCCACTGCTGTTCTTCACCTCTGGCCCGGAGAGACCAGCTGGGGACAAAAGTGGAATTGAGTTTCAATGGCTAATTCACTCTTTAGCTTCCAGGCAATGAGGGACAGGATGTTCCCAGGTGAGGGGCGGCAGGAATCTGCTTACTAGGAACCATACTGAGACACCAGCTTCTCCCTCCCCTGCTCCTTCCACACATGTCTCCAAACAGCCCTCAGATAGGACAGACTCTGGGTCCCTGCTGTCCTGGTCTAAATGTGCCCAGTGCCCAGCAGACACAGACCCATATTCCAGCCCCACAGTCCTGAGGCAGCCAGTCCCCAGGGAGGTGACAGCTCTAGGAAATATCTGAAGTCAAACTGTGCCCCTGAATGGGGAATTCCAGAGTCTGCTGTGCAAGGATGAGACCCTCAGAATTAAGTGAGTCAGAGACATTTCTATCCAACATCTGGCTATAGAGCCCTGGGGAGATGTTGAACCAACATCAGCTCCAAGCTCTTTCCCAGCGCTGTACAGTATGACAGGAGTGCGAGCCACCTACCTGCTCAATCTGTTTCTGACACCCTAGAGAAAAGAGACAGAAAAGAATCTCAGCTGCACTGGACACATACAAGGAAGGCATTTTGCAAATATGAGGAAAACACGCCCTGGCCTGGCCCCAGGGCCATAGATTTTGTGGGGAAAATCAAATAACTCCAATTGTGTCTAAGGGGGGAATGTGCAGAAATCAAAACTCTCTAAAAGAAAACTGCTGTAAGGGTTAAGTTTTCCAGACCTCTCTCCCTGTATCGGAGTGAAATCAAATTAACTCTAATCAAAGACCCTTACAAATGCCTCTCTCAAATTCATGGATACTCCTAGTCTGTCACAAATTATCATGTATACTCTTATCTTTGTCACAGTTTGCCTTGTAAGACTACTCACTCCACATTCTTATGTGCCTTTGTTTTGTAAAACTTACTTCTAGCACTCCTGGGGTGAACAGAAGTCTCAGAGTGCTTCTGCTGAGACTTTGATATGTTAAAGAAAAACAATCCACAACTGAACTGTCTAAGCATTCTGTATAAAGGATCCAAAAACCTGTAACTCAGGGCTGACTGCTATTGCTCTGCTGCCAGCTTGCATGCATGCATAATAAAGTTTTCCCTTCTAGATTTCTCTCCTGCCTCACTGATTTGATTTGACCTCCGGCCTCGAACCCTTCTGGGGGCTCTGTACCCCAGGGGAGTGAGATTTCCCCCTCAATTTGGTGTCAGAAGTGGGATGGCTTGGAACTCCAGTTGGAAAGGCTGACGACGGGGAACGGGAATGGACTACAGCGCGCATCTGAAGGGTAAGGGATCCATTTAAAATCCCCCAGTCCGCCTCCCTGTTCTCGTCACCAGCTGGACCGGCTGGCGGTAAGAGTCATCTTTTATTTAAAATTTTTTTGTTAAGAGGCTTGGGGGAAAATTTAAAACGAAAACACTGGATATAGCCAAATAGGGGTTGGATTTTGTTGTTGTTGCTGACTGATTGGTGGCGAGTCCAAGTGCATGGTTTTGAGTGAGTGAAGTCCAGAAGGGGACCGCAGCCGCACCAGTGCTGTCAGTGTCACTGAACAGCTACTGAAAGCAAGGGCGGTTTCCCCCGGCACATAAGGAGTGTGAGTGAAGCTGACAGTTTGTGTGGACTCCCACGCTATCCTTGGAGAAGGTAGTACTGTTGGGCTCCTGTGCTGTTCTTCGATAGGACAGTGCTAACATGGGTGGGATTGCTCCCTCAAGTCTGTCTCCGACTGAAGGGAAAGGTTTCTCACAGCCTGGGTCTCCCTTGTCTCAGATGATAAGAATTTACAGTCAGCTAGGTAAATTGCCGGCAGGTTTGAAACTAAGGAGACTTAAGGAATTAATGAACATTTGGAATGGCTATACTCAGGGGAATTCCCAGAATACATGGCCACTGGAGGGTAGTTTTGATTTAACTAAGCTTGCTTATCTTAGAGTTTTCCTCGAGGAAAAACATCCTAACCAGATGGAATATTGGTGCCTCTGGGAGGATGTGGCAGTAAAAAAAAAAAAAAAAAAAAAAAAAAAAAAAAAAGAATCAGAGCATTATGGCTAGCCAAAAAGATTCTATTGAAATGCTGCAGCAAGAATTGGCTACTCTAAAGAAACAGCTTGATTCCCCAGATGTGCCATCTGCACCCCCACCCCCTTTGGACCCTTGTCAGCTGAACATTCTTTCCTGTTATCTCCCTGTTCTCTTGTAAACCTTATGGGATGTGACTTGTTGAGTAAATTGGGTGCAAACCTTCTCTGTAGAGAGGAAGGGATATTTGTTGACCTTTCCCCCCCCCCGTCAGGCTCCAAATTTGATGGCATTACTACTCTCAGAGGAATCTGATGAGACCTCAGGACATACACCTCTCCTGGAGCTCTCAGATGTCCCAGAGACATTGTGGGCAGCCCACGCAAATGAAGTAGGGTTGCTAGCCTCTACAACACCAGTGCAAATAACATACAGACACAACAAGCCTTTCCCAAGGGTACCCCTGTATCTATTGTCTAGGGAGGCACAAGAGGGCATTAAGCCTGTAATCTCTTCCCTCCTTGAACAAGGGATACTTGTTTATACAACTTCACCATGTAATACACCTATACCTGTGAAAAAGAAAATCTATAGATTTGTACAAGACCTTAGAGCCATTAATAAATTTGTAATCCCTAGATTTCCAGTAGTACCTAACCTGGTTTTCTGTAATAGATTTATGTTCTGCCTTCTTTTCTATTCCAGTGCATAAGAATTCCCAATTTCTCTTTTTGCCTTTTCCTTTCAGGGTCATCAATTAACCTGAACATGTTTTCCCCAAAGTTATTGTGAAAACCCTACTCTGTTTTCTCAGGGTTTTTTTTTTTAAAGCTGACCTTAATTCTCTCTCTCTTCCCTGCAGTTCTGTGTTGGTTCAGTATGTTAATGATGTGTTAATTGCTAGTAAAACTGAGGGAGGATGTAAAACTGATACCTCGTATGTTTTAAAGTGTCATGCTGAAAAGGCTCACAAGGCTTCCAAAGCCAAATTGCAAGTTGTAAAACAAAGAGTTCAGTACTTGGGACATTTACTTGCTGCAGGATATTGCAGACAATGGATTCCTAACTTTTCTGAACTCACCAGACCCCAGAATGTGAATCTGCTTTCCTTTCCCTTAAAACTCTTCTGCACAGTGGGCTTATCTAATTATAGCAAGACCTTTACTCTGTTTTGTCATGAACAGGATGGAATTGCAGCTGGAGTTCTCTGTCAACCCTTTTGGACCCACACCTCGTCCAGTAGCTTATTTTTCTGCAACACTGGACTCAGTAGCCCGTGGGTTTCCACCTTGCCTGATGGCAGTTGCAGCTACTGCTGACCTTACAGGTCCTTCATGCTGTCTCTGCTCTCTTACAGCAATACCGCACCCAGCACCTGTCTGTTCAGAGACAAACCCTGTATAAGAATGCTATCCTCTCTTCCCCAAATGTGGTAATTCAAAGATGTAAGATGTAATGTACTTAACCCAGCTACTCTTTCTCCTTTACCCTCTAATGGTAAAGCACATACCCATAACTGTGAAGAATTGCTTGAGCACTGCGTAAAACTTCCCCAAAAAAATTTGTCTGATCAACCGCTGGAAAATACAAATCTTGTATTGTATACTGATGGCTCATGTAAAAGAAATTTAGTTGGTAAAGTAGAGGCTGGATATGCAGTGGTCTCAGATAATGATGTTTTAGAGGCCTTTTCTCTTCCAGGAATCAAAATCAGCTCAGTCTGCTGAGCTCATCGCTTTAATTCATGCTTGCCTTTTAGCTTCCGGACAGTCTGCTGCCATTTATACTGATTCAAAGTATGCTTTCTCTGTCATGCCACAGAACAAATTTGGAAACAACAAGGTTTCCTTACCTCTTCTGGCTCCCCTATCTCTCATGGTCCCCTTATCTCCCAACTCCTTGATGCCATTCAGCTACCCACATCCCTCTCTATTACCCATTGCCCGGCCCACACAGGTGCCACTGATCCTGTTTCTCTGGGTAATGGGAGTGCTGATGCAGCAGCCAGACATGCAGCAGCACATGGACCTCTGACTCCCTTTCAGATTCTGGTCTCTCTTTCTCTCCCTGTTTCTTTGCAGGACCTGATAGAACTACAGCAAGCTGCTCAACCTGCAGAGAAAAACCTTTGGGAGAAAACAGGCTGCTCCTTATCCCCAGCTGGGATAATGATTGCACCTGATGGCTGCCCAGTCACCCCAAAAATCTCTCACACGGCAGCTTGCTCAGGTGTCTCATCAAATGACACACATGAGTAAAAGGGGGGTGGCTTCACAGATCCTAAAACAATGGTACACCCCAGGCGTGCACCTAGAAGCTGCAAGGGTATCTAATTCATATGTGATGTGTAAGCAGTTTAATGTTGCAGGAGGAGGAAAAAAAAAAACAGCTACAAGTGCCACCCCATAGCCAGAAGGACCATTTCAATTTTTGCAAGTACACTTTATTGAGCTTCCCAAGTGTATGAACTATCAGTATTGTCTTGTTATAGTATGCTTGTTTAGTGGCTGGATTGAAAGTGTTCCTTGCAGAAAAGCAGATGCTGTGACTGTAGCAAAGAAGTCACTAACTGAGATCATTCCTAGGTTTGGAATACCCTTACGAATTGATTCTGACAGAGGGAGCCACTTTACTGCATCCCTTATGATGGCCATCTGCAAGGCTTTAAATATCTCTCAACAGTTCCATACCCCATACCACCCACAGGCTAGCGGCCACACGGAAAGAAGAAACCTAGACATAAAACGACGGTTAGGAAAGGTCTGCGCTGACACTGGACTGAAGTGGCCAGAGGCCCTACCTTTAGTACTAATGCATCTTAGAAATACACCTAACAGAAAACACAATCTCACACCTTATGAAATAGCCCCACTGCCATGGGTTGGCCAAAGACTATCTCCCCCAAGAGTTGTAAAAAGCCTAAGTGAGGAGTTCGACTCCCTGACTGAGTATGTTATCCAACTAACTAAGCTTGCTTCTAGCTTGCACCTTCAGATGAAGGAAGCCCTCCCAGTACCTACTGATGTACCGTGCCACAACATCCAACCAGGCGACTACGTGTTCGTGAAGGAACATCGCAGAAAGAATTCCCTGACAGCCCGGTGGAAAGGACCGTTCCAATTGCTGCTCATCACCCACACAGCAGTAAAGATGAAGGAGTGCCCCTCGTGGATCCACGCAAGTCATGTACGCTGAACTGCAGATCCAACAGAGCTGATTGACCCCGTCACCCAGGACCCCTCCCCGGAGGAATCACCTGAGGACAAGGTTCAGCGGACCGAGGCGGCAGACTCTCAAACCAGACTGTCACCAAACCGGCCTCCACCAGGAGCTTCAAGATACAACCTGAGAGGTAGGACTGTGCCAGAAAAGACCTCCAGGTGAGCCTGGCGCCCTGTAGCTCTCACAAAGGGGAATCCATTCCAGTATTGAGTGAACTAAGAGTCTACGAAATCTCAAAGAGTGCCTGCAGAGGCAAGCCAAACAATACTAACTGATTAAGTTTAGTTAAAAGACTGCCTTGCTAGTTGCTAGCTAATTACTATATTATTATTATTATCCTTTCTACTTTAGAGATTTAAGATACTATAATAGGATGGAGATTGTTCTCCTTCTTTTAGTAGTCAGAATAGCCTTAGTATATAACTTTCCCCACCTTTATTGGGAAGCCCTGCAAAAGGTTGTGTCCCTCACCAATACAAGTGACTGTTGGATATGTGAACAGCTTATAAAAGGCTCTGAAGGCCTTTTACCATTACAGTTTATCCCAACTCCTGCCTCCCTGTGGACCAGACCCCTAAAATTCAGATTTACTGGTAGTCAGTACTCTACAGGAGAGCGGGAGTGGGTAGATGCCCAGAATGATAACACTGTACCAGAAGTACATAGTCATGGGGGAAACAGGCAGATTTGGCATAAAAATCTAATTGCCTCAGGAATTCCCCTAACTCAAGCATTACATCCATCAGGGACTATGTTTCCCTTATGTTTTGAAAACAAATTTGGCACTGGTAAAGATCTGGGGTGGATCCCAGAAAATACCTGCTATCGTAAAGTAAGGTTAAATCCAGGGAATGGGCAATGGGTCATTTACCCAGCAGATAAAGAAAACCTCCCTCTAAGGTGCAAATTACCCATCACCTTCCACATGACCACTACATATACCTATCCTCTGAACAACATTACTATCAAACCCATAAGTTTTAACTCCCCCTTGTGGGCAAATGAAACTCAAAATTGGTATAATCACTCCTTGTTCATAATTGTGGACAATGGAGCCGTATCTGCCAACTCCAGGAAGGCACCAGAATGCTCAAATGAGTCCCTAATCGATAGCACGGCCCTGGAACGGATTCATCTTGTCACCTTTTGTGCAAATAACCTGAGGCAGAGCCACAATGCCTCAGGATGGCCTCAGTTCCATAGGTGCTGTGATCCTCTCTATATAAAACAAGGCATAAGGATTGAAGGCACGTGGTATAGGGATAACATTTTAACTCTGATCCTCAGTGAGCCTGGTATGTTTTTCATATGTGGAAACTTTGCTTATAAGGCCTTACCACCTGGGTGGAAGGGCAGATGCATTATAGGCTACGTAGCCCCGGTAGCAGAATTAGTTAAAGATCTCCAGGCAGATACCATTACAAACCTAGGCAGTTTTGTACACAGAGTAAAGCGTGATACACCCAATGATATAAACCCATTAGTAGAACGGCCCACTCTTTTCCATTCCATTATACGTGCTATACTTCCAGTCTTGGGTGTTAATGAATTGGAACGTGCCATTCGCAACATCTCTAGGGTACTGGAACAGAGCTTTAATGCTACCTCAGAAGCTATCCAATCCCTAGAAAGGGAAATAAATTCTGTAGCAAAACTAGCCATTCAAAATTGACAAGCACTGGACTTACTCCTGGCTCAGCAAGGAGGAGTGTGTGCTATTGTTAACACCTCCTGCTGTTTCTATGTTAATAAATCAGGCATTATAGAACAAGATCTTTTGAAAATAAAGTCAGTAATCAAGGTGTTAAAAAGGACCGGTGAAATCCAAGAATGGGATCCCTTGAACTGGCTCCCAGATATTGGAGGGTGGTTTGGAGGAACCTTAAAAGCCTTGCTGAAATATCTGATAATCATTATTGTCATATTTGTGATAATATATGTGCTCATTAACTGTTGCATTACCTGCACCAAAGGTACTTTGAGACAGTGCAATAACATATCCCAAAGATATGCTCACAACCAAACCAGAGAGGTATTGAGGATGGAAAATTTGGGAGATGGGGATGGGCTAAGCATCCTAGCAGAAGAAGGATACCTAAGAATGTCCAGGATAAACTTTGAGTAATACTCCAATAGGAGTATTAAAGGGGGGAATTGTGGGGAAAATCAAATAACTCCAATTGTGTCTAAGGGGGGACTGTGCAGAAATCAAAACTCTCTAAAAGAAAACTGCTGTAAGGGTTAACTTTTCCAGACCTCTCTCTCTGTATCAGAGTGAAATCAAATTAACTCTAATCAAAGACCCTTACAAATGCCTCTCTCAAATTCATGGATACTCCTAGTCTGTCACAAATTATCACGTATACTCTTATCTTTGTCACAGTTTGCCTTGTAAGACTACTCACTCCACAATCTCATGTGCCTTTGTTTTGTAAAACTTACTTCTAGCACTCCTGGGGTGAACAGAAGTCTCAGAGTACTTCTGCTGAGACTTTGATATGTTGAAGAAAAACAATCCACAACTGAACTGTCTAAGCATTCTGTATAAAGGATCCAAAAACCTGTAACTCAGGGCTGACTGCTACTGCTCTGCTGCCAGCCTGCATGCATGCATAATAAAGTTTTCCCTTCTAGATTTCTCTCCTGCCTCACTGATTTGATTTGACCTCCAGCCTCGAACCCTTCTAAGGGCTCTGTACCCCAAGGGAGTGAGATTTCCCCCTCAATTCTGTGACCTAATGGGGCTTTCCCATCTCTAATAGCTCTGTGCCTGTGACTCTGCAAAGCACAACAGTCACTCACATGGCAGCAATGCACACGCCGAGTTACACCCAGATCGGATGGCTGGACCCCAGCACTTGTGCCTGCATAGTGGGTCTCCCTAGCTGAGGGGCAGAAGTTATGAGGTGTGGGAGAGGGGAGCTGTGAGGGGATGGGGGCAGGGCGAGAGGGGGAGGGATGAAGGAGGCAGGTGTCCAGTTTGGGACTGGAAGCCCCTGGCCCAACAGGCTCCTGGAGATGCCAGGCAGCGTCACTGGCCCAGGCTGTCAAACACCCAATTTGCAGCTCCACAGGCTCCCTACCAGCCCCTGTGCAGCCTATGTGGAAGTCCCTGGGTCGGCATGTCCAGCTCTTAGCGTTGGAGCAAATGGGGGGGGAGGAGATCAGCTGGGCCAGGGCAAGGCAAGAACCACTCTTGGGCAGCACGGTGAACAGGGTTGGCCACTGACCAGGTTCCCTAACTTTAATCCAAGCCCCTTCCCTTCTGCCTCCCCTCGCGCCCAGTTCCTCCAGTGCCTGGCTGGAACAGCTGCCCCACTGCCAGCCCTGCTGGTGCAGTCATGGGGCCAAGTGCAGGGGAATCCTCAGGTGTGGAGAGCAGATGGGGGCTGGATGCGGAGGCTGGAGTGCAGGGGCAGGAGAGAGGGATGGACCAGAGGATGTCTGTCTCGGGGGTGGAGTTACAGCTTCCCCTAGGATCCCCTCAATGTATTGCTCCCAGCATGGTATATCAATTGCGGGACATATTAATGTGGCTTGGGTTTTTTTTTTGGCAGGGGGGGGAGAGGAGGTGTCTTTCAATTGTGTTTTCAATTACAGGGTTTAATGTTGATAAGCTGAATTTCAGAAAACTAAAGACATCCCTGACAGCGATAACAACCGTGAAAAAATTGTACCAAAACACCTACATTGAGCCTGCCACTTGCAGAATCTAATTTCATTTATAGATGTGGTACAAGAAGAGTCAAATGACATCTAACAAAAGATGGCCAGGCCCACTTTTGCCAGATGCTAAGCACTATAAATTAAAATTGAACACTCAGCAATTGGAGCAAAAATGGTGGAAGCAGAATGCAAGCCACAGTTCATTAGGCCATGCCAGAAAGAATGGAACTCTGTGTTCATGGCTGTGGAGAGAATTCGGTGCATACTGAATGAACGAGGAGAAGGGTCCATAAGAAATGTGTTCCCTCAACTCCAAATTAATATGTAAGGCACAGTTCTTCACTTTATGCTTTTCTTTTTGTTAAAAAAAAAAAAAAAAAAAAAAAAAAAACGCTGATCCTTCAGGAAGGATGGGCTCCACCTAAACCAGAGTGGAACCAGACTGCTGGCACTAAACATTAAAAAGGCCGTAGAGCAGTTTTTAAACTACAAGATGGGGGAAAGCCGATTGGTGCGGAGATACACGTAAATCGGAGAGAAACTTCTCTTAGATGAGAATCCATTGATAGAGATTCTCTAAGCTGTAGTCAGAAAGAGAGGAGGGGAGAGCGCAAACCAAGTGCCAGAGCAGATAAACAACCACATACAAAGGAATCCAATGCATCAGGGAAGGGCAGACAAATAAGCAGTGGAAAATTTTTAAAGTGTTTGTACACAAATGCTAGGAGTCTGACTAATAAGATGGGTGAACTGGAGTACTTCATATTAAATGAGGAGATTGACATAATAGGCATCAGTGAAACCTGGTGGAATGAGGAAAATCTGTGGGACACAATCATACCGGGATATAAAATATATCGAAAGGATAGAGCAGGCCGGGTGGGTGGCGGAGTGGTACTGTATGTGAAAGACAATGTAGAATCAAATGAAATAAAAATATTAAGTGAATCAACATGTTCCATAGAATCGCTATGGATAGTAATTCTATGCTCCAATAGTAAGAAATTAGCAGTAGGGATATATTATCAACCACCTGACCAAGACAGCGATACGGATATGGAAATGCTGAGGGAGATTAGAGAGGCTACCAAAATAGAGAACTCTATAATAATGGGGGATTTTAATTACCCCCAGATTGACTGGATACATGTCACCTCAGGAAGAGAACCAGAGATAAAATTTCTCAATGGCTTAAATCACTGCTTCCTGGAGCAGCTGGTGCAGGAACCCACAAGGGGAGAGGCAATTCTCAATTTAGTCCTGAGTGGAGAGCAGGATCAGATCCAGGAAATAACCATTACAGGACCACTTGGGAATAGTGACCATAATATAATAACATTCAACCTTCCTGTGGCGGGAAGAACGCCTCAGCAGTCCAGCACCCTGGCATTTAATTTCAAAAAGGGGAATTACACAAAAATGAGGACGTTAGTTAAACAGAAATTAAAAGGCACAGTGACTAGAGACAAATCCCTGAAAGCTGCATGGAAACTTTTTAAAGACACCATAATAGAGGCCCAACTTAAATGTATACCCCAAATTAAAAAACATAGCAAGAGACCTAAAACAGTGTCACCGTGGCTTAACCACCATGTAAAGGAAGCAGTGAGGGACAAAAAGGTATCTTTTAAGAAGTGGAAGTCCAATCCTAGTGAGATAAATAGAAAGGAACATAAACACTGTCAAATCAAGTGTAAAACTGTAATAAGAAAAGCAAAAAAAGATTTTGAGGAACAGCTAGCCAAAAACTCAAAAAGAAATAAAATGTTTTTTAAGTACATTAGAAACAGAAAGCCTGTTAAAAAACCTGTGGGTCCCTGTAGATGATAGAGCTATAAAAGGAGCAATCAAGGACGATAAAGCCATTGCAGAGAAACTAAATGATTTCTTTGCTTCAGTCTTCACGGCTGAGGACGTTGGGGAGATTCCCGAATCTGCACCGTCCTTTGTGGGTGATGAATCTGAGGAACTGTCCCGGATTGAAATGTCATTAGAGGAGGTTTTGGAACAAATAGAAAAACTTAATGTTAACAAATCTCCGGGACTGGATGGCATTCATCCAAGGGTTCTAAAAGAACTCAAATGGGAAACTGCTGAGCTATTATCTGTGGATACTAACTTATCCTTTAAATCGGCTTCCGTACCTAATGACTGGAAGGTAGCCAACGTGACACCAATATTTAAAAAGGGCTCTAGAGGCGATCCTGGCAATTACAGACCGGTAAGTCTAACTTCAGTACCGGGCAAATTAGTCAAAACAATAGTAAAGAATAAAATTGTGAAGCATGTAGAAGAACATAATTTGTTGGACAAAAATCAGCATGGTTTCTGTAAAGGGAAATCCTATCTTACTAATCTATTACAGTTCTTTAAAGGGGTTAACAAGCATGCGGATAAGGGTGATCCAGTAGATATAGAATACTTGGATTTTCAGAAAGCCTTTGACACGGTCCCTCACCAAAGGCTCTTGTGTAAATTACATGGCCATGAGATAAGAGGGAAGATCCTTTCTTGGATTGAGAACTGGTTAAAAGACAGGAAACAAAGAGTAGGAACAAATGGTAAATTTTCAGATTGGAGAGGGGTAACTAGTGGTGTCCTCCAAGGGTGAGTCATCAGACCAATCCTTTTCAACTTATTCATAAATGATCTGGAGAAAGGGGTAAGCAGTGAGGTAGTAAAGTTTGCGGATGATACCAAACTGTTTAGGACAGTCAAGACAGAAGCAGACTGTGTGGGACTCCAAGAAGATCTCACCAAACTGAGTGATTGGGCGGCAAAATGGCAAATGAAATTTAATGTGAATAAGTGTAAAGTAATGCACATCGGGAAAAATAACCCCAACTATACGTACAGTATGATGGGGGCTAATTTGGCTATGACAAATCAGGAAAGGGATCTTGGAGTTATCATGGACAGTTCTCTGAAAACTTCCACACAGTGTGCAGCGGCAGTCAAAAAGGCAAATAGGATGCTAGGAATTATTAGGAAAGGGATAGAAAATAAGACCCAGAATATCTTACTGCCCCTGTACAAAACTATGGTATGCCCACATCTTGAATATTGTGTACAGCTGTGGTCTCCTCACCTCAAAAAAGATATTTTGGCCTTGGAAAGGGTTCATAAAAGGGCAACTAAAATGATTAGGGGTTTGGAATGGGTCCCATATGAGGAGAGGTTAAAGTGACTGGGACTTTTCAATTTAGAAAAGAGGTGACTGAGGAGGGATATGATAGAGGTCTATAAAATCATGAGTGGTGTGGAGAGGGCAGATAAAGAAAAGTTATTTATTAGTTCCCTAAATAGAAGAACTAGAGGACACCAAATGAAATTAATAGGTAGCAGGTTAAAACTAATAAAAGAAAGTTCTTCTTCACACAGCGTGTAGTCAACCTGTGGAACTCCTTGCCAGAGGAGGCTGTGAAGGCTAGGACTATAATAGAGTTTAAAGAGAAGCTAGATAATTTCATGGCGGTTAGGTCCATAAAAGGCTATTAGCCAGGGGATAAAATGGTGTCCTTGGCCTCTGTTTGTCAGAGGCTGGATAGAGGTGGCAGGAGACAAATGGCTTGATCATTGTCTTCGGTCCACCCTCTCTGGGGCACCTGGTGTTGGCCGCTGTCGGTGGACAGGATATTGGGCTAGAAGGACCTTTGGTCTGACCCAGTACGGCCGTTCTTATGTTCTTAAGTTATTCTGTATTTTTATTAACATTACGTATTAGCTGTTCGACAGGCTGAATCTAGCAGAGCTGGTTTTATTGGCAGAATATGCCATGGTTATGGGCCCATTGGTGAAAGCACTACATATTATGCAAGCACAGATAAGCACACTAATGGAATGGATGCTGCATAAATTATACCAACTTCAGGGGGTAGCAGAGTTTGTTTTTTTCACTTTATGCAGTACAGACTAACAGTCTGGTAGCACTTTATAGATTAACAAAACATATATGTGGTATCACGAGCTTTCGTGGGCACAGCCCACTTCAGATGACTGGAGCTTTGAGTTTAGGCTGTGCAGAGCCAAAATAAATACATCTGTACAGCCTAAACTCACAACTCTGGTCATCTGAAGTAATGGGCTGTGCCCACGAAAGCTCATAATCCCATCTATATGTTTTGTTTTCTATGAAGTGCTACCAGACCATTTGTTGCTTTTTAAGTTTAAATTATACTTGATGGTTTCAAAACTGCAAAGGAACAAGATGCCCTCTTGAGGCCACTGGTAGATGGACTTTAGTGCACCATTCAGAAATGTTTGGTGAAATAATTGAGGACCTGGAGCTAATAGCAACGGACATCTTGATGCCAAATATTAGGACCACTTGGAACACGCATGAAACTGGGATTAGAAAAGGTAAGACTGTCATTTTAGACAAATGAAACTACAAAGAAGTTTGATGGGTATTTGGCTTCTTCAGGAGAGACCATGGAGCTGCTGCACTCTTTTTCTATAATTAGGGAGCTGTGCACCAGGGCCAACAGACCTCTGTCTCCATCAGCTGCCTGTGAGAGATTCTTCCGTGTATGGACTCATTTTTTCATAGACAAGCAAGGACTAGTCAATTTGAAAAAAGATGCTCCTATGGTTGAACAAATATTTTGGAAATTCATCATTACAAAGGAAAAAAGCACACTGTGAATGTGGACAAAATAAATACATTTCTGTAATCTGACTTGTATTTAATTTGGCCCCTCTTCATCTTTATAAATGAAGGCAGTGACTATCGTTAAATTCCATCATTGAAAAATTTATAGTATATGTGTACATATAACACAGAATTATTATAAGTGTTTATATAGCGTGTGTGTGTTAGTGGTGACCTGCAAGAACTCGGGTGGTTAGGCATAGCGTTCCATAGGACAACTACTTTTTACTTTTGCATACTTAATTACAATTAAGATATGATACTTTTGAACTTTCACTGAAGTAGTTTTACAGAATATTACTTTGATTTGTACTTACATTTGTTTCAAAGTAGCAGGACTTTCAGTTGCATTGCACAGAGTAGTTACAGTACAAGGCATTGCATTTGCACAGAGAAAAACAATGAAAATAGGTTGCAGAGACGGGAGAGCAATTCTGTGAATCCCGGGAATAAGACAAGAGAAAAGTGATGAGACTCTGTCCTGTCTTTAGCTCCCTTTTTATATTTTAAACAACAACTTTCAAATGCAGCAAGCACAAACATACACTCAGGACAAGGCGAAGTGCGGGGGGGGGGGGTCTGCAGCAAGCACAAACATACACTCAGGACCAGGCGAAGTGCAGGGGGGGGGGGTCTGCAGCCTCCTGAGCCTGCTCAGCACCTCCCAGGTGAATAAGGGATTAAAATAAATGTTGAAGCAAATAAAAAGGCCCCTCGTGCCTCATTCCCACTGGGGAAGCTGCTTTAACCCTCCTGCCCTGCACTTTTTCCCTGATGCCCACCCCCTCACCACTGTCTGCCCCTATTACCCTCATGCCCGTGCCCTCACACATGCCTTGCTCCATCCCCACCTTCCTCACACCCACCCCTCCTTTCGAGCCTTCTCCCAGCACCTCCCCCTCCCCCCTAACCCCCAATACCCTTCCCCTCTCCTCTCGCAGCATCACCCTGTCTCCCCTCCCACTAACACCACCCCGCCTGCCCTTTTCCTCAGTGTTTCCACTTGGGCATTTGTCCTCTTTCTCCTCCTAACCTCCCCTCAGACTTTGCTCTCGCTGTTCTAGAGTTTACCTGGCGCCCCTCCCCCCACCAGACCTGAGTCCACGTGGAGCCGCGATCCCCCTCGTGACACTCACAGCGCGCGGGCAAAGACGGTCAAGGGCTGCGCCTAAACAGCTGCGCATGCGCAGTGCCCGGGCAGGAGCCCACAGTGGCACCGCCTCTTAGGTGAGCATCCCCCGTCCCCCTCCGCGCGCAGCCCCGGGACCGCGCTGGGCAGAAGCCGGGACTGGCCCATGGGGGCATCTCTCGGCCTCGGCCCCTGCCCCGCAACAAAGGGCCGGTCCCAGCGCCCGCGCGCGCACCCGGCTCAGCCTCCCCGCGCAGCCACGTGGGGCCCAGAGCGAACCCTGCAACCCCAGCAGCGCGCGCCGGCCCCGCCCACCTCGGGACACGCCCCCGCTCCCAGCCCGGCAGGTAGGGAATCCCCCGGGTCGCTACACGCGCTGCACAAACCCCGCCCCACCTGCGAGCCAGCCCGGGCTCCGGGAACCGGAAGTAGCCTCTGGCGGTGAGGGGGGCGTGGCGAAGCAGCGCCCGGTCTGAGCTAAGCCCTGGCGCTGGAGTCTGACGGGCCGCCCCATTCTACTCCGCCGCGGTCGGGTTTTCGGCGGGTCCCGCCCATCGCTCCGCGCGCGGTCAGGGAAAGGGACCAGACTTCGCCGCGGTTACTGCACATGCGCCGCGCTCCCTGGGCCGGGAGCCGTTGTGAGGGGCCGTTGGGACCGTTACTCGCTGCGGGGCGAGGGACTGTGACCCGCCGTCCTGCGCTGCTGGTGGGTCCGGCGCTGGGTATCGGGGGCGGGTCCGGCTGGGCAATGCCCCCCCCCCTTCGGGCTCTTGGCGCTTCCTGATGCTCGCCCTGGCCTGGGGGGGGGAGCTGAGTGGTGCCGGGCGCATAGCCGGGCTGTGAGGGGGCTGCAGAGTGTGCGGGGGGGAGGGGGGGATTTGAACACAGGGTGGGAGGGGCCCGAGCCTGAGGGGCACAGCGCTGGGGCTTAGCTCTCGGTGTTGCAGAGTTTACCTGGCGCCCCTCTCCCGACCAGACCTGAGTCTGCCCAGAGTCTGAGTCCACGCGAAGCCGCCTCGGGACACTCACAGCGCGCGGACAGAGAGACTGGCAAGGACTAAGCCAGAAGCGCCGCGCATGCGCAGTGCCCGGGCAGGGGCCCACAGGGGCACCACCTCTCGAGTGAGCATCCCCCCGCCCCCCTCCGCTCGCCGCCCCGGGACCAACCAATCGCGCTGGGCGGAAGCCGGGACTGGCCCACGTGGGCATCTTTTGTCCCCCCCGCAACAAAGGGCCGGTCCCAGCGCTCCGCGCGCGCACCCGCCGCAGCTTCCCCCCGCCCGCGCATCCACGTGGGGCCCAGAGCGAACCCTGCAACCCCAGCAGCGCGCGCCGGCCCCGCCCACCTCGGGGCGCCCCCAGCTCCCAGCCCGGCAGGGAGGGGAGGGAATCTCCCGGGTCGCTACACGCGCTGCAAAAGCCCCGCCCCACCTGCGAGCCGGCCCGGGCTCCGAGAAGCGGAAGTAGCCTCCGGCCGGGGGGCGTGGCCAAGCAGCGCCCGGTCTGAGCTAAGCCCTGGCGCTGGAGTCTGATCGGAGTCACGGACCTACTGCGCATGCGCGGTCTGACGGGCCGCCCCATTCTACTCCGCCGCGGTCGGGTTTCCGGCGGGCAAGGAAAGGGACCAGACTTCGCCGCGGTTACTGCGCATGCGCTGCGCTCGCTGAGCCGGGAGCCGTTGTGAGGGGCCGTTGGGGTCGTTATTCGTGGCGGGGCGGGGGAGGTCGCATCCCGGCGTGAGGGAGTTGGGGGGACGGGCTGTGACCCGCTGTCCTGCGCTGCTGGTGGGTCTGGCGCTGGGTATCGGGGGGGCGGGTCCGGCTGGGCAATGGCCTCCCCCGCTGCTGCGTCGCCCCCTCTCTCTCTTGGGCTGTTGGCGCTTCCTGATGCTCGGAGGGGGGAGCTGGGTGGTACCGGGCGCACAGCGGAGCTGTGAGGGGGGGCTGCAGAGTGCGGGGGGGGGGATTTGAACACAGGGTGGGGAGGGGCCCTGTCCTGAGGGGCGCAGTTCTGACAGGGGCAGTTAGCGGGGGAGGCCCAATGGAGACCCTGCAGGGGGGGAGCGAAGCTTTTGGGCCTTTTTCGGTTTTTAATTTTGATGGGGTTTTTTTTTGCCCTCAGTGCCGGTACCTCACGGCTCCGCCCCCCTGGACCTGCCCCCCCTCTCCCCCCATTGCTGAGCTCAGGAATGTGACACGGCCCCGGTCCCCCAGCCCAGAGGCAGCCATGGCTGCAGAGAGCCCCGTGGAAAGTGTCCGGGAGGAAGCGCCGTGTCCCGTCTGTCTGGAGGATTTCACAGCCCCTGTCACTCTGGAGTGTGGGCACAATTTCTGCCAGGCCATCCTCAGCCCTGAAGGCAGAGACACTGAGCAGCAGGGACCCCTCTGGCCCAAACGGCAGCTGGTAAACATGGTGGAACTAGCCAAGCCGCTGAGTTTCCAGTCATCAAAGAAAGCAAGATGGGACGGGGTGTGCGGGGAGCACCAAGAGGCTCTGAAACTGTTCTGTGAAGAGGATCAAACTCCCATCCGTGTGGTGTGTGACAGATCCCAGGCTCACATGGCGGTACCCTTACAGGAAGCTGCCCAGGAGTACAAGGTACAGAGTGGCTGTCCAGTGTGATGGGAAATAACATTAGGTTTTAATTACAGGCTAATTTCACTGACTGTTACCAGACACAGATGTGAACCAACCAGTGTAAAGCAGTGGTCTCCAGCCTTTTTAAAGTATCACTTTTTGAATTTAAGTGCAATCTAGGATCTACCTCAAACCCAAATACCCTTGCACCACCTCCTATGTGACCCTTTTCCGAGGCCCCGTCTCTGCTCACTGCATCCCTTCTCCCTCCCCGATCCTTTTTCCCTTTCATCAGGCAGGGGCCGAGGGTTGGAGTGCAGGAGGGGGTTCACGCTCTGTAAGGGAGTTTGAGTTCAGGGGGCTTAGGGTTAGAGAAGAGACTTGGGGTGCGGGAGAGGTACATGACTAGGACAGGTTTTCAGGATACAGGCTCCAGCTGCACACTGCTTACCACAGGTGGCTCCTCTGTGGTGGTGCAGTGGGCTAAGGAAGGCTCACCCCTGCACCACTCTCAAAAGCATCCTACAGACTCCCTCTGTTTGTGGAGGTAGACTGCAGGGTGGGAGAAGGAAACAGCTCTGAGGCAAAGGGCAGGAGATGTGCAGCAGCAGGGAGAGGGGGCAGCTGAAATGCTGCACTTGATAGCCTCTTAGCCAAACCAGTCAAGATCACCTGTCAGAGGCTCCAAGATCTACCTGTGGATCCCGATCTGCTGGTTGGTGACCACTTCTGTAAAGCCTTCATGATCCAAGAGATGCAGTAAAAAGTAAATGTTCTGGCTTTGTGGCAACTTATGTCAAGTCTTTACAGATACCTGATGTAGGAATTGTTTCTCTGAGGCTCTAAATCCTGAAACCTGACTCTCACTGGTGGCGAGAGGGGTGTTTGCACAAGGGAAGGTGTTAATAATCAGAGAGGTTTAGATTACAGGAGCTACAGGCCACTCTGTCAGTCAGCTGCCTTGGGACTGGAGAAGAGGAGGTCACAAGCTGCTACTGATTGGATGAACAGGAATAATAATCTGTCATTTGCCTTATAGATCCGCAATGACATCTGGGCCCTGCACAATAACCAGCATGGGAAAGTCCCTGCTCTGAGCAGGTCACAGTCCAGTTAGACAAACTGTAGGAAGGGAAGGTGGGGCAGCAAGTTGCTCATAGTCGCCAAACACATCAGGGGTAGAGTTTGGTCCTGAACCCTGGTCCAATTGTTAGACTACACTGCTCCCTGTCCCTCAGCATCACTGGACAGTGATGAAGTGTGGCTATTAGGAGAGAAAGATGCCTTGATAAAGCCCTGGGCTCAGCAGGAAGAAGAGGTTTCCCACTGGGATGCTGAACTTTAGGGCTGCTCCGTGAGGGGTTAAACTCTGATGCAGCAGTTGGCAGTAGATGAGGTTGCTGGGCTGGATGCTGTGTTCAAACTGGTTAACTGATGAGCTAATGTTTATCGGTGCCAATTACAAGTTAAACTCCCCACTGCCTCTGAAGTGCCCACTTGTCTCTGGCAGCTTACGTCAGTCTGCAGTTGCTGGGCGTTCCCATTGGCCAGCAGTTCTTGTGGCCACCCTGGCAGACCTCACAAGAGATCCCTGGCCCCAGGAGAGACCATTTCCGCTACCAACCCTGCTTGTCAGCAGGTTAAAAAATACTGTCACTGATAAAATTGTAATCGGTTACTTGATTAGTATTGTTAACCACCTGCATCATTCTTTATGAAGGTGCCACCACTGATCTGTCCTCCACCCTCACAGGTATCCTGCTGCATCCGCAGTCTCCTCCTGTGTATTTTTCTATGGACAAAGCTATGTCCAGGGCTGAGTCCCTACTGGACAGGGGCAGAGCTCCACAAAACTGGGACTCTATTAAAGGTAGACAAATAGGCTCCCAACATCTAATGTGGTTTGCCCTCGTGCTTATTTCTGTTTCTCCAGGAAAATTTGGAGACTCATTTGAAGACTCTAAGGAAGGAGAGAGAAAAGCTGCTGAGAAGGAAAACAACAGCAGAAGGGAAAAGCCAGGAGTATCTGGTAAGTGCTTGCGGCTATGAACCAGCAGGGACTGGCAGTGGGAGAGCTGTGTTAGGAGGCAGACTCCTGTGTGGCCTTGGTGAGGTTGGGCTCGTTTGTGTTTCTCCTGGATCATGAATTGCTGGGTGAGATCCATGTGTAGAAAGGCCTTGAGCATCCATGTCAGTGCATGAGTTAATGTCCAACCTTTGTGGCTTCCCCAGACATCCTCCCCAGGTGAGCTGAATGTGCCCCTGAAGGACTGTCTGCTCACTTGGAGCATTTATATGTTTTCTTCTTTTTCCTCCATGGGTATCTGTCAGGCTGGTACTGAGTCCTGCCTCCTGGTGCTCTGGATATGAATTCCCAGAGTCCATGAAGAACAAAAGATGCTGCCCATGATGGACATGGAAACATCCCTTTCAGAAGGACACGGGGCAAAGGAGATCATAGAATCATAGGACTGGAAGGGACCTCAAGAGGTCATCAAGTCCAGCCCCCCGCCCTCAAGGCAGGACCAAGCTCCATCTACACCATCCCTGACAGATGTCTATCTAACCTGTTCTTAAATATCTCCAGAGAGGGAGATTCCACCACCTTCCTGGGCAATTTATTCCAATATTTGACCACCCTGACAGTTAGGAATTTTTTCCTAATGTCCAATCTAAACCTCCCCTGCTGCACTTTAAGCCCATTACTCCTGGTCCTGTCCTCAGAAACCAAGAGGAACAAGTTTTCTCCTTCCTCCTTGTGACACCCTTTTAGATATTTGAAAACCGCTATCATGTCCCCCCTTAATGTTCTTTTTTCCAAACTAAACAAGCCCAGTTCATGAAGCCTGGCTTCATAGGTCATGTTCTCTAGACCTTTAATCATTCTTGTCGCTCTTCTCTGTACCCTTTCCAATTTCTCCACATCTTTCTTGAAATGTGGCGCCCAGAACTGGACACAGTACTCCAGCTGAGGCCTAACTAGTGCAGAGTAGAGCGGCAGAATGACTTCACGAGTTTTGCTTACAACACACCTGTTGATACAACCTAGAATCATATTTGCTTTTTTTGCAACAGCATCACACTGTTCACTCATATTCAACTTGTGGTCCACTATGACCCCTAGATCCCTTTCTGCCATGCTCCTTCCTAGACAGTCGCTTCCCATCTTGTATGTATGCAACTGATTGTTCCTTCCTAAGTGGAGCACTTTGCATTTCTCTTTATTAAACCTCATCCTGTTTACCTATGACCATTTCTCTAACTTGCTAAGGTCATTTTGAATTATGTCCCTATCCTCCAAAGAAGTCGCAACCCCACCCAGTTTGGTATCATCTGCAAACTTAATAAGCGTACTCTCTATCCCAATATCTACATCATTGATGAAGATATTGAACAGTACTGGTCCCAAAACAGACCCTTGAGGAACTCCACTTGTTATCCCTTTCCAGCAGGATTTAGAACCGTTAACAACAACTCTCTGACTACGGTTATCCAGCCAATTATGCACCCACCTTATCGTGGCCCTATCTAAGTTATCTTTGCCTAGTTTATCAATAAGAATATCATGCAAGACCGTATCAAATGCCTTACTAAAGTCTAGGTATATGACATCCACCGCTTCTCCCTTATCCAGAAGGCTCGTTATCTTATCAAAGAAAGCTATCAGATTAGTTTGGCATGACTTGTTCTTCACAAACCCATGCTGGCTATTCCCTATCACTTTATTACCTTCCAAGTGTTTGCATATGATTTCCTTAATTACCTGCTCCATTATCTTCCCTGGGACAGACGTTAAACTGACCGGTCTATAGATTCCTGGGTTGTTCTTATTCCCCTTTTTATAGATGGGCACAATATTTGCCCTTTTCCAGTCTTCTGGAATCTCCCCTGTCTGCCATGATTTTTCAAAGATCATAGCTAAAGGCTCAGATACCTCCTCTATCAGCTCCTTGAGTATCCTGGGATGCATTTCATCAGGACCTGGTGACTTGCTGACATCTAACTTTCCTAAGTGATTTTTAACTTGTTCTTTGTGTATCCTATCTTCTAAACTTACCCTCTCTCTGCTTGTATTCACTACGTTAGGCACACCTCCAGACTTCTCGGTGAAGACCGAAACACAGAAGTCATTGAGCATCTCCGCCATTTCCAAGTTTCCTGTTACTGCTTCTCCCTCCTCGCTAAGCAGTGGGCCTACCCTGTCCTTGGTCTTCCTCTTGCTTTTTATGTATTTATAAAAGGTCTTCTTGTTTCCCTTTATGCCTGTAGCTAATTTGATCTCATTTTGTGCCTTTGCCTTTCTAATCTTGCCCCTGCATTCCCGTGTTGCTTGCCTATATTCATCCTTTGTTAGTTGTCCTAGTTTCCATTTTTTATATGACTCCTTTTTTATTTTGAGATCGTGCAAGATCTCCTTGTTAAGCCAAGCTGGTCTTTTGCCATATTTTCTATCTTTCCTACACAGCGGAATTGTTTGCTTTTGGGCCCTTAACAACGTCCCTTTGAAATACTTCCAACTCTCCTCAGTTGTTTTTCCCTTCAGTCTTGCTTCCCATGGGACCTTACCTACAAGTTCTCTGAGCTTATCAAAATCTGCCTTCCTGAAATCCATTACCTCAATTGTGCTGGTCTCCCTTCTACCTTTCCTTAAGATCATGAACTCTATTATTTCGTGATCACTGTCCCCTATACTGTCTTCCACTTTCAAGTTCTCAACTAGTTCCTCCCTATTTGTTAAAACCAAATCCAGAACAGCTTCTCCTCTGGTAGCTTTTTCAACCTTCTGAAACAAAAAGTTGTCTCCAATGCAGTCCAGAAACTTATTGGATAGCCTGTGCCTCGCTGTGTTAGTTTCCCAACATATGTCTGAATAGTTGAAGTCCCCCATCACCACCAAATCTTGGGCTTTAGATAGTTTTGTTAATTGTTTAAAAAAGGCCTCATCCACCTCTTCCACCTGGCTAGGTGGCCTGTAGTAGACTCCTAGCATGATATCACCCTCGTTTTTTACCCCTTTTAGCTTAACCCAGAGACTCTCTACACAGCTATCTCCTACGTTCATCTCCACTTCAGTCCAAGTGTGTACATTTTTAATATACAAGGCAACCCCTCCTCCCTTTTTTCCCTGTCTGTCCTTCCTGAGCAAGCCGTACCCTTCCATACCAACATTCCAATCATGCGTCCCATCCCACCAGGTTTCTGTAATACCAATGATGATATAGTTGTATTTATTGGTTAGCAATTCCAGTTCTTCCTGCTTATTACCCATACTTCTCGCATTTGTATATAGGCATCTAAGATACTGATTTGATCTTGCCTCCCTGTTGTGCCCTGACCCTCCTTTCTCCTTGCCATTATAGGCCGTAGTCCCCCCCATTTCCAACCTATCTCCCAGTCCCGCACATGCAGCACTTACCTGTGGGCTTTGTTCACCTGCCCCCGACAAACCTAGTTGCTGGAAGAGACACATCTGCCTAGTAATCACAAAGAGTCAAATGTTGCAAATTTTAGGGTTTTCCAAGCAATTCTCCCTACTGCACACTCAGCTCCCCGTGAAAGGGCCGTGGGCTCCATCCATGCCCCTGACTAGCCCTTTCCCTGTTTTACACAGAAATGGACCCAAGACAAGAGGCAGATGATTGTGGCTGAGTTTCAGCAGCTGCTGCAGTTTCTGGAGGAACAAAAGCAGCGACTCCTAGCCCAGCTGGAGAAATTAGATGAAGAGATTGGAAGGTTCCAGATTGACACTGTCAGGAACCTCTCTGTGCAGATTTCCTGCATCAGCGAGGGGATTGGGGAGCTGGAGGGGACATGTCAGAAGCCAGCAAGTGAATTCCTGCAGGTGAGACTGGGGGACAAACATCCCAGCTCCTCACACAGCGAAGGGGGGCTCCTGAATCACAAGTGCTGGGTCCCAGTTGTCAGATCTCAGTGTATCACCTTGTGCATTGCTGCCATGTGAATGACTCTTGTGCTTTGTACAGTTACAGGCACAGATCTATTGGAGATGGCAAAGCCCCATTCGCTCAGGGGATCCATGTTCCTTGGGCTAGGGCAGGGCCTCTTCCCATGTTTGCAAAATCCCTTCTGTGAAGTCCCCTGTGTGTGTCCAGTGGGGCTGAGATTCTTTTCTGTGTCTTTTTTCTAGGTCATAAGAAGCACCCTGAGTAGGTACGTGGCTCTCACTCTCCTCACACTGCACAGAGCAGGGAAAAGGCTTGGAGGAGATGTTAGCACCACATCTCCCCAGAGCTCTACAGCCAGATGTTAGACATGAATATCTCTGATACATTTGATTCCGAAGGTCTCATCCTCGCACTTGACACTCTGGAATTCCCCATTCAGGGCACAGTCTGACCTGAAGTGTTTCTTAGAGCTGTCACCTCCTTGGGGATTGGTTGCCACAGGACTGTCACTGCTGGGCACTGAGCACATTCAGCCCAGGACAGCAGGGATCAAGAGTCTATCCCACTCGAGGGCTGTTTGGAGACCAGTGTGAAGGGAGCTGGGTTGAGGGGAGCGGGTGTCTCAGTGTAGTCCCTAGTGGACAGATTCCTTCAGCCCTTCACATGGGAACCTCCTGTCCCTCAGCTTCTGGAGGCCGAGTGAGTTGGCCATGGAGACTCTATTCTCCTTTACTCCCCAAGCCAGTCTCCCCAGGCCGGAAGTGAAGAACTGAAATGGGATCTTTGAGGGGAAGGTTGCATGGCCATGGCATGTGTTGTCCCTGCTCTCAGGCTGGGAGAATTGGAGGAATTCTAACTCCAGGCCTGTTAGAGCTGAGACTTACTAGCCAGAACTTATCAGCAGTAAACGACGTACAATCACATGGAATTGTTTCTGTCCAGGTGTAAGATGGGGCAATTCCACCTGCCAGAAGAGATTTCCCCTGAACTAGAAGAACAAGTCAGAGGTTTCTCCCAAAAAACGATTGCTCTATCAGAGACTCTGAGGGAGTTCAAAGGTACCTGGAAGGGATGGATGAGGGGAAAGCGGTTCAAGTATCTGAGACTATTGAACCTGGGCTTTGAAGCCAACCTTCCCCTGCCTCAGTTCCCATGTGAAGAATGACGACCCCATCATTCTGCTCTCCTTAGAGGCACTGAGCGAACAGACCCAACTGCCTGCAGATAGAGCCAGGGGTTTGCAAACTCTGAACCTCCCATTCAGAGATCAAAATGGCTAAAGTTACTGTGATGGCCACATGTTCTGCCACCACAGCTCCAGGTTATGGTAAGAGGCAGTAAGTGAATGAGCAACCTAGTGGGAGGGGGTGAGCAGGTAAATCTCATTTACAGCTTGTCTCTCCTGGGACAGGTGTGAGGCTGCAGGGATATTGGCTCCATTGCTGGGAGGTGCCCCAGTGAGAGGAAATGAAAGTTTCAGACTCTTTCATACTAAATACCTGAGTGTGAGTCTGATAGAAATGAAATGCAGAGTTCAGAGTGGGACATTGTTATAAATAGGAGAGCCTGGAATCTCACCTCTCTTATCTCTTCCCCCACTAGACACTCTGCCCTCTGCACTGGAGAGAGCAAGAGGAAAATGCCTTGGAGCTTTCAGACAAGGTAAGTTTGCTGGTGGAAATTCTTTGTGATGTGAGAATTCCTGTGAAAACATCTTCATGGGATTGTCATTGTTGTTACCAACCAAACCCAGCGACCACAGTGCACAAAGCCCTAAATCACCCAGTGATCAGTGAGGAGCCCCAGGGGTGCTGCATGGGGATCTGTGGACATTTGGAGAAACACTGGTCTATAGGTTTGTGATGCTAAAGGGGTGAAGTTAAATCAGAAAACGGACAGCACCTTCAGGCTCAGATTTCACTGCTCAGTTTCAATATGGGGTTGGTTTCAAACAATAAATAGGGTGCAAGGCTCTGACACCCAATCTCCCTCCTAGACCCCTCTATCTGTCTGGCATCCCAAACCGTTACCAGAAGCATCCTCCTTCTCTCAATGCCCATCCCGGATCCTCCATTTCGTGCATTTATGTCATGGAAAAGTGCAGCTCTCAGCCACTTTCTATTTCCCCCCTGAAAATTTGGCCCACCTCTTTGAATGGATACAGCTCAGTGAGAGCCAGTAATTGAAAGCTGATGCCAGACTATTTCAGACAAGAAAAGAGGCACAAATGTTTGATAGGGAAGCGGTTTAGCTGCTAAAACAATTGAACAAAGAATTGGTGGATTCTCCCATCTCTTGATGTCTTCAAATCACTGGGAGACTTTCTAGAAAATATACTATGGGGAAACAGAGCTTTGTGCCTGGGTAACCGGACTAAGTGTAATGGCTTGTGCCACAGAGGGGATCAGACTACATGACTGAGGATATCTTCTGATCCCATGAATCTTAAGATCTCATCCTGCAAACACTCAGCACAAGTGTTTAGTACTAAGCACGCGTATTTAATAATAACACCACCATTCAGATGCTTAACTTCACTGATTCTCTGTTGTGGAAAGGGTTTATAACGTCTCTGTGAGATGAGAGCAAAGTTTGTGCTGCAAATCTGTGAATGAAGACTAAGGATTTTAAATACAGCAGCCTGCATTTAACCTATGTCCATGTTCAGGCAGATGAATATGTGGCTTGTTATCAGAAACACTGGGTGCTGAGAACTGGATCCCATTGTTGTAGACATAGTAATCTTGTAACTCAAGCCAGGTACGGAGGGAAATGAATATGGATTTGGGATCTAAGCTGTTAATGGAATATCTAGAGTACAGCAGAACGCTTAGCTGCCCTGGGGAATGAGCTGGGCCATTCCCAAGGTGGGGGAGTGATGCATCTTTACTGCAGGTGAGTGTGTCCTGGGATCTTGTACCAGCCAGAGCCCAGTCTCTACAAGGTGGGGAAATGAGCCTCTGTGGGTGGGTGACTGAGATCTCAGCTCTGGAAGCAGTATTGGGAAAGACCTTAATGAACAAGATCAGCACTTGGTTTTTTTGCTCTCCAAACACGATTTCCAGTCTCTGAAACTGATGTGATCTCCTGGGTGGAGCGAGAGGAGGAGTTGTGGGTCCCAGATCCTCTGAGCTGTGAGGAAGGGGAGATCATCAGCAACACCCAGACAGGTGAGCAATCAGTTAAACTGACTCAGAAGCCAATTTCTGTCTCCTTATAACAGATGTAACTTGTGTGTTTTCATGAAGTCTGACTGACTGTTCAGCTTGTCTTCAACTCCAGTCAGAGTGTGGTGAGCGAGGAAAGGCTGGGTTCTCTTCTCTGTGGAAGGGTTGTGAAAGGAGGACAACGAACTCAGCTCATGATAATTTGACCATTATTTGAGCGTGTATCCCCTTTTCTATTCCACTTTTAGAGTTTCCTTTCAGTTCATCGTGGAGAATAACTCCTGTCTGGATCATTTCTCTATTCCAACAGGTGACGGGACACTGACTGAGAACCATGAAAAGAGTCTTCAGCAGCAAGGACTGGAGCAAGTGTCTCCATGTGGACTAATATTGAGACGATCTGAAGGATATGTTTTCCAGATACGTGAGCAAGGAGAGAGCTGTGAGAGTCAGCATAGCCCAAAAGAGCAGCAGGGAAACTATCTAGGAGAGGGACAGGCTAACTCCGGTAGCAGGACCACAGGGGAGAAAAGAAACACAGAAACCATTCAACAGGAAATCCCCCATCAACAGTCACCCTGCACGTGTAGTGACTGTGAAATTCTTCCTGAACATCAAAGGGTCCATACGGGAGAGAAGCCCTTCAAGTGCTCTGACTCTGGGAAAAGCTTCAGTGAGCACTCACACTTTACAAACCATCAGAAAATACATACAAGAGACACACCCCATAACTGCTCTGACTGTGGGAAAAATTTTAGTACAAACTCACAATTTGTTATCCATAGGATGGCTCACACAGGAGAGAAGCCTTTCAATTGCTCTGTGTGTGGGAAAAGCTTCAGTCAGAAGTCAAACCTTGTTACCCATAGGAGGACCCACACAGGAGAGAAACCCTTCAATTGCTCTGACTGCGGGAAAAACTTCAGTAGTAGCTCATACCTTGTTACCCATAGAAGGAGCCACACCGGGGAGAAACCTTTCAATTGCTCTGACTGCGAGAAAAGCTTCACTCAGATTTCACACCTTGTTAGACATAGGATGACCCACACAGGAGAGAAACCTTTCTATTGCTCTGACTGTGGGAAAAGCTTCACTAGAGGCTCACACCTTGTTACCCATAGGAGGATCCACACAGGAGAGAAACCCTTCTATTGCTCTGACTGTGGGAAAAGCTTCACTAGAGGCTCATACCTTGTTACCCATAGGAGGATCCACACAGGAGAGAAACCTTTCAATTGCTCTGACTGCGGGAAAAGCTTCAGTCACCGCACAAGCCTTTTAAACCATAAGAGGACCCACACAGGAAAGAAACTTTTCAGTTGCTCTGACAGTGGAAAAAGCTTCAGTCAGTTTTCCTGCGTTACTAGTCATCAGAATACATACAAGAGAGTCGCCTTATAAAATCTCTGATTGCAGAAAAGGCTTCAAACACAGGTCAGACTTTGTTAAAGATTAGACAGTCCGCAGAGGGGAGAAAACCATTAAGTTATTTTTACTGTGGGGAAAGCTTCAGTCAGAGCTCAAATCATCTTAGCCTTTGTAGGACCCACAGAGGGGAGAAACGTGTAACCCGAGTTCCCTTTAAGCTGCCCAGCCAGGTGGCCTCCTGGGGTACTGACCTGTCCACTGCCACTCACCTTTCTGCTCTCTGGGGCTTCTCACCACCCGGTCCTGCTGGGGCAGCTCCTCAGTCTCCCCTGGCCAAGGCCCCGAGCTGAGATTCCCGCCCCCACCCCTGCCTCTGAGCAGCGGTACAGATGCTGAACCTCTTCAGGTCTGAGGAGAGAGCAGTTTAGGGCCCAGCTTCCTGGGATAGCACTCCCCAAATGGGATCAAACCCCAAAGAATGGGGTAATCCCCATTTAGCAAAGAAAGGGGAATGCTCCCATAGGTATTGCTCCCATAGGTAGTAATTGTTTACACTAGGCTTGATAATAAGTAAAAGTGGTTTTATTAAGTATAAGCTGTAGGATTTAAGTGGTGATAAGTGAGAACAGGCAGAGCAAAGCAGATTACAAACTCAAAGGTAACAAATGCATCTGACAAAGTGGGTCTTTGCCCACAAAAGCTTATGCTCCAACACTTCAGTTAGTCTATAAGGTGCCACCGGACTCCTCGCCGCTTTTGCAGATTCAGACTAACACAGCTACCCCTCTGATAACTTATCAGAATGTTCATTGTATTTTAACCATATGCTAGCCTTTGCCACAAGCTCTGTGTGGAGTTTAAGCAATGACAGTGGTCAGTATTTCTCAGCAGTAGGGCTGGAGCAAAGGAAGGTGTGGGGGGGGGACATGACAGCTGCCCTGACACTGTGACATCTCCCCCTGACCCCCAGAGATGCCCCTGTCTGCAGGTTTCTAGTCTCCCAGCCAAAGCCCTCCAGGCCAGGTACAGCTGAGCTGGGCCAGCTACAGCCTGGCCACTGGGCTGCTATCTCAGTGCAGACATACCCAGAGCGATTCCTTTTGAGTTGGTGTCTCAGGGAGTCTCTCCACTTTCCAGCCCCCCCATGTGTGAGTGCTGCTCTCTGGGGGCAGGGCCGACCTGAGCCATTCTTGCACCCTGAGCAGCGGGCGCGTGCTGCATGCACGCTTCCGCCCAAGGGTGGCAACCTATGGGGGGCACCTGATGCGGCGTCCCTTACTCCTTCAATCAGGTGCCTCCATAGGTTGGTGCTCATGCGTTAATCTGGCCCTGGCTGAGGGTGCAAGTGCCAGGCTGAGCGGGGTGGGGATGGGGGCAAGAGTTTGTATTTGTTTCTCCTTTGCAAATAAAGCAGATGGTTAGTTTCTCCCACTCCTGAGCGCCACTTGTGGCTTCTTGCACAAGAAAACATACACGCTGCCATGTGTGTGCTGTGCTTTTGTGCAAGAGTGCCCATGGCAGTGTAGGCGCTCTCTTGCGCAAGAAAGCTCTGATGGCCATTTTAGCCATAGGGCTTTCTTGCACAAGAAATCCCTGCTGAGCGTCCACACTGCCCTCTTGTGTAAGAGCTCCTGTGGAAGAGGGCTTACACCTGTTAAAAAGGAGCATTGCGCAAGAAGCCCTCTCTTACCACGCCGTATTGTAATTTTCCTTGAGCAAGAGCAGGTGGGCAGTGTGGACACTTTGCGGATTCTTTCCCAAGAACGGCTGTACTTGCTCAAGAAGCTGTGAGTGTAGACATAGCGCGGGTGTCCTTTGTTCTGCAGTAACTGGCTCCCACCATCCCATGGCTGCTGCCGGAGATTCCCAGCTGGGAACCCCTCTCCTGGAGGCTGGGGCTTGGGCCATTCTATGCAGGAAACCCAGGGCTGGATTAAGGCATGGGCTAGCCGGGCAGCTGCCCGGGGTGCCTGATATAAGGGGTGCTGTGTGCCCCTTACAGCTAATAACTGCCAGCAGGCACCACACGCCCCTATTGCGAGCTGCAGCAGGTCTCACTAGCCACCCTGCAGTGGTCACCTGAGGTTAACCCCCGCAGCGCTGGCCAGCAGCACCCTTCCCCCCGCGGCTGCGGGGCCCTGCATGGCCAGGCTCAGCCTGCTCCTGGCAGCACCAGGCTGAGCACTAGCAGCGGTGGCTGGGCAAGGCACGTGCCTCCTGCCGCTGCCAGCTCCACGTGCCTTCTCCCACATTACGGGGGCGGGGGGGGGGGGAGAGCTGAGCCATGCATGTGCCCTTCCCCAACCCAGGGTGCTGGAATGGCTCGGTCTGGCCCCGAGGAAACCCCCTCCAAGGGGGAAGCAGGGATGTTGCTGTGGTGTCCCTGAGAACAGTCAACCCACTCATCTGTTGACCCAGTGGATAGCAGCCTGTGGCTCATTTCCCCTTCCTCACCTGGGCGGGGACACGGCTGGGAGTGAGGGTCTCCTGTTTCTCAGGGGGCTCTGACCAGTGGGCTGAGACCGGGCTTGGCAGAAATCTTTCCCAGAGACACACAGGCTGGAGAGATGTTTGTGGGGAAGCATTTTGTAAATGTCGATGGAGGTAAACTATTCTTGCAAGTGGGGGGTTTGACGCTTTCAAGTACAAATTTCCTCTGTCCTATTGTTTCTACTCTGTGGTGTTATCCCATTTGTCTGCCATGCAAAAGGTCTGTGTCAAACCCAGGCGGAAAGAGCCCCCCTCTTTCTCCATTCAATTCCTTCTCTGATCCCTCAGGCCCACTCCTGTCTCTCTCACAGCCCCAGCTACTTTGCTTTCTGCTCTGGTGTGTACCCTTCCCTGGCGCTATAATACCATGGGAAGGGATCCTTTGCCAGCTTCTTAACTAGTAGCTCATTCAGGGCATGTTTACACAGCAGGGCAAAAGTCAAACTAAGATGCACAACTTCAGCTACTTATTTGTGTAGCTGAAGTCAAAATAGCTTAACTTTCTTTTGGTGCCATTGACAGGAAGAGACCTTTCTCTTTGACTTCCCTTACTCTTCATGAAATGGGGGTTACTGGAGTGAGAGTAGGAAGTCTGCCAACTTGTACTTAATTGGAAATAACAGCTTGCTGTATAGACAGGCACTTTCTTTCCAAATAATACTCCAGTGTAGATATGCTCTAATTGTCCCATCACAGAGCTGATGCTGAAGGACAGGAAACTACAGAGTGCTGAAGGGGACTAATCAGATACTGAGGGGTTTTTCCCCTCCTCTTTTTTGGTTGGGGGAAATTGCTTCTGCTCTCCTACAAGGCTGGAAATGTCAGTTCATGTCCTCCCTCCTGGGTTCTACTAGAGAAATCAGAGACTTTTCCTATTTGAGAGCTGGAGAAAGCTAAGACTGAATTGCCTTGTATGCAGACTCTATAACTGAAGGGAGGGCATTGTCTAGTATAGGGCTTGAACCTATGACTCTGAAATTAAGAGTCACATATTCTACCAACTGAGCTAGCCACTCTGTGCAGTGTCCCTATTGCAATATCCTGTCACAGGATAGAGGATCAGAGTGTTCTCAAATGCTTGATTCAAGGCTCTGTCCTGTCCCCAATGGGGCGCTCTGGTCTGTGTGGGTAGGCCTAGGCACACTGGCCTCTTTTACCACAAGAATGGCCCCATTTCAGTCTCAGGTAACAGGAGTAGAGTCCGTAGCAGCAAGGAAAGGTTCCCTGAGTGAAACGAGGCAGAAATGCCATGTCTCACGTCCTGCAGCAACCCTTTCTGCCCTGGCAGGCACTGCCCTTTCTTGCACTGGCCTGGGCCTGGCCTTCCTCTCCTCCCAGCACCACAGAAAGCCCCTTCGCATGAGCCTGGAAAAGCTAGAGGCCGAGGCCTGTTGCCCCCGAGAGGCTTGTGCCTTGGCCTCCTCTGCCCATGGCGACCAGGTCTCCCAGCTGCCCCCTGTGCGCTGCTGGCCAAAGGAGGCAGCAAGGCAGGAGTGGGAAGAAACAAGTCCTGCTGAGGCCAACAGCACAGGCTTAAGTATCCAGCCCCAGCACAAAATCTTCAGTCTGGCCTATGTTGCTAACTCCTGCTCCTGCACAAGCTCAGAAGGGAGGAGGAAGCCCTGTTGCCTCAGGCCGGAGGAGGTGACAGGAGGCCTCCTCTCACAGCCTTACACTTTGCTTCCATGTCGGCTAGGGTTGCCAGGTATCCAGTTCTGAACCGGACTGTCCAGTATTTGAGCTTTCGGTTCGGGAAACAAACTCAGAAAAAGTAATTGAGGAAATACAAATGTCGGGTATTTTCTAAATAAGCTGGAATGTAGATTGTGAGGTATTGTCAAGTGAGTCCAATATTTCTGTTGGACCATCTGGCAACCCTAATGCCAGCAATCGCAGGGGCCAGGGAGCTCCCTGATTGGCCGCAGCCTCAGCCACTTCCTGCTCCATGGCCCAGGCCCAGGCAGTCCAGGTGGGTCTCTGTGGGGCCCCGAGACATTTTGTTTGCTGTTGTCCAGGTGCAGGGGGCCCAGATTCTGCAACACTCACAGGCGGGGGCTGGTTTGATGCTATTTTAGCGGGTTTGAGGTTAGGTCAAGGTGGCTGGCGGTCGACATGGCGCACTGAGACCCAGGGGAAACAAGCAGCTGGAATCTCTTGCTGCCAGCATCTTGCCTCCTAGCTTCTGCCATGTCAGCAGCAGCCACAGCCCCTTTCATCCACTGGATCAGCACGGGAAGGGAGGCAGGAATGGGGCCAAGCCATTCCATTCACAGTGCACTACATCATACCCTGCACGTGCAGGCTGCCTGCACACAGTATCCCAGCCTGCACATGCTAGCCGCCAGCCGCTGAGCACAGGCAGTGGCTCCGGCAGCGCCGAGGGCTTCATGTGCGGTGGCAGCTCACATTTTCCTAAGTCCTTCTGGGACACTGACGAGGCCTCCCCTGGCCACCCATGGAACTGCTGATTCAGGAAAATCCTGATTGGGGAGGATTGTTGGGAAGAAGGAAACCACAAGCCTGGAGTAGGTGCAGAGGCTGCTGTGACTAGCACTGGCAAGGCAGGGCTGTGACTGCAATTGCTGGGACAGGAGAGCCAGCACCACATGCCCTTGTGATTCCCTGGGGGTATCAGCACCTGGAGAGCCTGAGGGTGCAACCTCTGCAGCTCCTGCAGCCATGGAGAGTGAGGTTCTGTAGGCATCAGGTGCTTCTCACTTATGGGTTCCTTCTTTCCAACACTTCTCCAATCAGCCTTTGGGGAGAGGCTCTAGCATGCACATCTCCCTGCTAGGGCTGTAGAGTTGCCTTTGAGGTTTGGCACAGTTGAGGGGAGGGAGAAGTGCAGCAAACATTGATCATCTAGCTTGTAAATTCCTTGGTCCTAGGGTTTGGGGTTGGAGTCCCCCGGAGGGGACCTGGCTTTCTTCAATTTGTTCCCTTCCTGAGGGCACAGAATTAAGGAGAGAGAATTTCTTAACCCCACAGCAATTGGAGTTGGCCAAGGAGTTAGTGTCAATATTTAAGTGGAGGCAAGGAAACCCTCAGGGGTGTTTCTGTGTGTTTGCAGACCGAAGTTCATTCAAGTGGTTTATTTTTTTCTGGACCTGCCCAGAGCACCCCCTAGAGACTCTGAAACAAAGAAGACATATGAGAAGAACCCAGCTTTCTTCCTTTTGCTGTGAAATGGATGGATCTAGCTCAGGTTTTACTCAAGGGATCCGTCTGTTTGTGAAGTACCTGTGACAGCACCACTGCTCCTCAGCCCCTCATCAGCAATGCCATGTACTTGGGGGAGCAGTTGCCCCGAGACTTGTAGAAGGGACAACCTGGACCAGCCACAGTTAGTCAGGCTCCCTTTGATAGCTCAGCTGGCAGAGCAGCAGACTGTAGTGTGTGCTTGACAAGTGGTTCTTAGGTCGCTGGTTCAACTTCAGTTTGAAGGAATGATTGTTCTCCCTCTGGCCTGGCCTTAACAGAAAGCAACCAAGGTGGTTGTCTTGGGTCCATGTCTTCAGAGCCCTCCCCTTCAATTGACAAAAAGATTGTAGGTACAAGCTGCCAATTAAATTTCTTGGGCATGCAGGTTCTGTCCACACACAAAAGTTCTTTAGGAACAATGGCTGCTATTCCACAACAACAATGCAAGAGTCTACACAGCAATTCTGTTATTTTGAAATAATTCTGAAATAACGGCTTATTCCGACTTCTGCAAACCTCATTCTACGAAGAATAACACCTATTCCAATTAGCTATTTTAAGAAAAGGCCTGTGTAGATTTGCCATGGCTGATAGTTTGAAATAGCCCCTCCCTGGGGCCATTCTAAGTTATTCTTCCTGGGGCTCTAAATCGAGGTAGCTCGTCTACACTGGGGAGCCTGCCTCGGATTATTCTGAGGTTTCCCTGCAGTGTAGACGTGCTAGTTCGAAATAAGCTATTTTGGAATAACTATTCAAGAACAGCTTATTCCAAAATAAATGTTCAGTGTAGTCGTAGCCAGAAAGATGAAGCAGCAGGAGGGAAGCCAGGAGTCCAGAAGGCCAGCCTGAAAACTCTATTATTCCATATGGCTACACACAGAGATTTGTAGCTCAAAGCTGGAGCTGCTGTGGAAGGAGGTGAAGCTACAGAAGCTGACGGGGGACAATCAGTGGGCGGAGGGTTATTTTTTCTCCTCTCTGGGCTGATGTGGTGAGAACTGAAGAGAAGAAAATCCTCTTCCCTTCTCAGAGGATAGAAAGTACAGCTTGTTCCCCTCTTTCTGGTTCTACTAAAGCTGGACCCCAGGACTAGACTTTTTCTTTCTAAAACCCTGGTGAAAGCTGAATGAATTGCTTGTAGACTTAGAATGTGAGTTAAAGAACAGCATTACCTAGCATGGGGCTTGAACCCATGACCCTGAGATTAAAAGTTTCATGCTCTGCCAACTGAGCTACCCAGGCTCTATGCTGCAGTATTTCCCCATCACAGGGCCATCTCTCAAATGACAGGTAAAGAGGCCCATTGCAGGATTTCTTTTAGCGCAGCAGCAAGGGGAGATGGAGGAAAATCAACCCCCTTTCCAAGCTTTGTTCTCACGGCATCAAGTGTGCTGCAGAGAAAGCCCTTGTGCGTTAAAGGGCATTGGGGAGCCCAGAGCAGAGGAATCCCCTCAACACACGCAGTCCCAGCCCCCAGCCTCCTCCACATCCCGAATCCTGTGCCCTGACTTCTCTACCTTCCACATCCTCACCCCTTTCTTGCACAAGAGAGCATCCACACTGCCATGAGATCTCTTGCACAAAAGCACAGCGCGCACGTGGAAGTATGGATGTTTTGTTGCGCACAACTTGTTGCACAAGAACCCTTGCGCAAGATGTTCTTGCGCAAGAAGCCGCGAGTGTAGACATAGCCAATGGCAGCACCTCCAGCCTCTGGGAGGTCTGTATCCTTTGCTGCAAGGGGACACAAAACCAGGTAAGGTTCCCCTCCGATGCCCAGATCCCCCAAGACTCGGCAGCCCCAGCTTGCTCCAACACCTTCCGTTCTCCCCACCCTCTCTCCTGGTCACACACGGCACCTCTTGGTGCGTCTCAAGTCAGGCCCTGCAAGGAGCCACCGGGGCAGGAGCCAGCCCTTGGAGCTCGGCTTGTACCGGAACCAGCAGTTTCCCACCATGTCTCGCTTGAGAAGAGGTGACTTTTTTCCCTTCTTCTCACCTCACGTCTCCCTTGTCTCCGTTCCCTTCAAAGGTCTCCTCCACGTCAGGACCTGCCTCCTCATGGCACTGCCCCTCTGCCGCTGGGCTGGGAGTGGGAGATCCCACAGTCTGCATTTGGGCTGAGAAGTCTCACTGGGACTCATCTGTTGATGGGTTAGTCAGCCCGATGACCAGCTGGATCCATTCCGTAGTGCTGCCCGAGAGGGAACGTTCCCAATCTCCATTGGTGTTTCCTGGGGCTTTGTGTAGGGGATTGGGCTTGGCCATCTTCTCTGCTGGAAATGCCTCTTCTTTGGAAAGCAGCTCCCAGGAGTTCATGGAACTTCTTCTCAGCTTGGGAAAGGGACAAGCAAGGGGCGATGGGACAGGGGGTTATGTGATGATGACAGGGGTGCAGAATCTGGGAATGGAGGGATCACTCAATAACTGTCTGTCCTGAGGATTCCCTCGGGACAATGAAATTGGCTGCTGTTGTGAGACAGGATCCTGGGCTAGTTGGACAACTGGCATGGCCCATTCTGGCTGCTTTGATGTTCTATTTGGCTGTTAGTGTCCCCTCTGGGCAAGGGAGAATGGACCCTCCCCCCCACCCCGCCATCCTGAAGTGGATAGGAAATGACGTGAAAGGCTAGTGTAGGTGAGCAAAGACCTTAGTTTTCTGTTTCCCTGATGGTCTAGTGGTTAGGGTTCAGCACTCTCACTGCTGTGGCCTGGGTTTGATTCTGAGTCGGGGAAACCAGCTGTAACTTTTGCAAAACACGTCCCTAGTCAATTTTCTTGCCACGTTACAGCAGCTGAGACCCAAGAGGTTAACTCAGGGCCCCTTTCCCACCTCTCCCTCACTGCTAAAAAATTGGTCTAATGGCACCAGCAGCCTTCCAGAACAACCCCCCCACCCCCAAGTACCAGCCCTTCCCTCCCCCTTGGCTGGGCACTGTGTGGACTCAGGCCTCCCTGGTGCCAACCTAAGGGCTCTGGAGAGGACAGGGCAGCTCCAGGGGCAGAGTCCTTTTTTCTGCAGTAGTTCAAAACCAGACCCTTGGTTTGAACTAAAGTTACTCCTCATTTTTTGCCCTCTGTGCCTCCCTCCCCTCCCCGAACACACCCAACACACTCCCTTCCCACTTTCTTCTCTCAGTTCTCCTGCTGGTAACACAAACAGGACTTTGCCCTGTTGAAAGAACAAACTCTGGCTGTGTCTACATTGGCACCCTTTTCTGTAAAAGGAATGCTAATGAGACACTTCGGAATTGAAAATGCCGCAGGGGATTTAAATATCCCCCGCGGCATTTGCATGAACATGGCTGCCGCTTTTTTCTGGCTCGGGGTTTTGCCGGAGAAAAGCGCCAGTCTAGACGGGATCTTGCGGAAAATAAACCCTTTTCCGGAAGATCCCTTATTCCTACTATCAAGTAGGAATAAGTAAGGGCTAAGGCTGGCACCTTCCTCTGATGGTCCCACTGCCTCATGTCAGCAGTGCTGAGGGGTGGCTCCAGGAGGAGAAGCTGGTTCAGGGGAACTTGAGCTGCTGGGCCACTGAAGCAGGCCACCAGCAGCAGCCCTCTGTGCAGGGGACATATGCTCCAGGCCTCCTGGTTATATTGAGTCTCCCCGTGTGGCTTGGGCTCCAGAGCCTGCCCCCCAGCTGGTGCCTTGAGGTAGCCACTGCAGCAGCAGGAATTTGGGCATCAGTTCCCCTGCTTTTGGGGACAGGAAGCCAGGCCAAGGCCCTTTTAGCCACTGGGGCTGTGCAGGCTGGAGCCACCCCCTACCCAATCTCTGCATTGCTACCTGCAAAGCACATATTTTTGCTTGTTTCTGCTTCCCTGTCCATAGCAAGCAACTAAAGGAAGGGAAGTCACCAAACCAAACACCCCTGTGGCCAGCACGGGCCTTGAACCCATGACCTCAGTGTTATTAGCACCACACTCTAACCAACTGAGCTTGCTGGCCTACAGAAATGCAATTCACCAGTGGCCCTTTCAAGAAAGGCACCTGAGACTGCTGCTGGGCCTTCTCTGCAGCTGCCAATGGCTCTTCTCTGATAGGGCCACTAGCGACTCATTCTCGTGTGCTGGCTAGTCCGGCTGGTTTGAGGGTTGGTCAAGGTGGCTGGTGGCTGGCAGACCCTTGACACCAACCACCCCTCACTCAACTGGGCCAAACTGGTGCCCCAGTTCATGCTCACTGGGACCTGTTTTACTTGGTTTCCTTCCACCCAGATCCCCCTTCTTCTCCTGGGCTGCGAGGAGCATCACAGGGATCGTTTCTCATATCCTAGCACAGGGCCATCTGTCCAGTGACAGGAGACGGGGCTGGTTTCAGGATTTCTTTTAGCGCAGCATCAAGCAAGAGGAGATGGAGGAAAATCAACCCCGTTTGCAAGCTTTGTGTGACAGGAGGGGTGTGAGCTGCGGAGCCTGCCCCCCAGAAGGTGCGTTTGATTGCACCCAGCGGCAGCAAGAATTCAGGCCCTCAGGCCAGTGCATTGGGGACAACGTGTGAGCCCTTCCATGAGCATTTTCTGCTCCCACTGAGGAAGGCAGCTGAACAGGACTGGCCTGCAGCCCACGTCCCTTTCAGCCCCAGGTGCAGGAGGTAACAGAGCGGGGAGGACAGTCCATGGCCAGAGCCTCCTACCAGCAGTCTGGCCCTGCGCAGAGTCTGTGCATGACGAAGTTCTCCCAGCAGGGCGATGGCCTGTTCTCTGCAAAGTGCTCAGCCTGTTTCATTCCTTTGCAGGAACGAGTGGGATCTATGCGCCCTCTTCCTCACTGACAGGAGTGTCTTCCTCCCTTGGTTTCACACAGGGTCTGTTCTCCTTCTAGGGAGGAATGCAAATCCAGATGAGTGAAATTGCAAATGAAACATGGATTTGAACTTCCTGAGCTTCATTTGCATAATTTCAAACACCAAATCCAAGTGAGACCCACTAAATCAAACGCAGAGGCCACTCCCACCAGCACTGCATTGAAGCCTTTGCATTTCCATTTGTGCCACATTCTGGGTCCTGCCCAGCTGCCTTCCCCAGTGGGAGGAGAAAATGCTCATGGAAGGGCTTTTTCCAGAGGAGCAGTGTAGTGTAGACATAGCCTGAGTGTTGCTCAGCACTAGTAGGAGACAGGGAGGGGCAAAACGGTCTAACGGCACCTGCAGCCTTTCAGAACAACCCCCAGCCCCAACCCCAAGGACCAGCCCTTCCCTCCACCCTCCCTGGGATCTGTTGGACAGGTCCTGACGCAGGCATGGGTGAGCCCGGTAGCTGCCCAGAATGCCAACCAATGTGGGATGCCTGATGGCAGATGCATCCCTTACAGCTGCCATCAGGTGTCGTGTGCCCAGCTCCCACAGCACCTTCTTACCCGCATCCCTGTGGTGCAGGCCAGCAATGCTCTCCCACCACAGACGCAGGCCCCACACGGGCCAGGCCTGCTGCTGGGAATTGTTTGGATTCAAGCCCACCCCAGTGTCAGCCTAAGGATTGCTGGTCTATAAAAGCTGCCTTGGAAGTGAGGAAGCAGTTAAAGTGACTCTGATGGGACTTGAAACCACAACCTTTGAATATCTAAATAGGCTTACCCCACCTCCCTGCAACTTAGAAGTCCAACATACTTTCCACTGCACCACAGAGCCTGAAGGATTGCTGAGCTTGATATCTCCACTTTGCTTTGTAGCATGTAAATTGCTGGGGGAAAAGAAATGGGAGGTAGGTCTGTCTCTTTTAGGAGAGCAGGTAGAAAGAGGGAGGGGGCCACTGAGCCCCCGCCAGAGAAAATAAGAGATAAGAACTGACCTGCACCTGGAGAATGTGATCCCACTGCATCTTGCAAGCTAAGCAAGTGCTCTACCTGCTGAACTAGCTCTCCTACCTGTGAGAAGTGTATCTGCCTCACCTACCTTGTTCCAGAGCTGCCCAAGGCTCCTTTCTGAAAGGGCCACTTGTGGGACTGACACACGTGTGCCGGCTAGCTCAGAGGTTTATGACGTGCTCATACCACACAGACGTGTCTTAAGAGCAAGCCCCTTGTTTCAAGCCATAACGGGCTCGCTATTCCGACGTCCCTGCAAACTTCATGGCACGAGGAGTGAGGGGCATTTCGGAATAGCAATTTATTTGGAAATAAGTGCTGTGTAGCCAGTGCTAAATTACAAAATAAACTATTTCAAAATTGACTCGAAATAAGCTACTTAATTACATCGCTTATTCTGAGCTATGGAACACACCCCTAGTGAGTTAGAGTCCAGCTCTGCCCCCAGCTCCCTGAGCACCCACCCACGTACTGACTCCCTCGCTGCCATGGGGCTGTTTGCATTGGCCTCTTCTTTCTGTAGCCAGGCTTCAGCCAGGACTGAGACCCAGGCAGGAGAATGTGATGCGGCTCCCTGCACCTGGGCCCTGTATTTCTCATCCCTTCAGAGACAGATGACTGTACATTATGAAATGTTGTTGTTGTTGCCTTGGAAACTCCCCACAGACCTTCCCCTGGGGGCCCTGGCAGCCGCTCACATTGCACAGCTTTCTTCAAGGTGAGGGTGCTGTGTAGATACAGCCAGCCTGTTGAGGACCAGCCTGCTGGGGGGAGGCTCTGGCCACTTCCTTTCCTTGTCTCTCTCAGACTGTGTCTACACTGCAGGGCTACTTCTACACTGCAGGCTTTTTGTGCAAGAGCAGCTGTTCTTGCCCAAAACCTTGCAGTGTTTACACTGCAGGCACATTTTTGCTCAAGTAAATTTATAGTTCAGCATCAGACAACAGGTCTTCTTGCGCAAGTTATTCCTCTCCCCATTGGGAATAAGCCCTCTTGCGCAATCACTCATCCACAAGGATTCAGTGTGAACAGGCAACAGGGGTCTCTTACTCAAGAAAGCCCTATGGCTAAAACGGCAATCAGAGCTTTCTTGGCAGGAGAGCGTCCACACTGCCATGGGCTCTCTTACAGAAAAGCACTTCTCTTGTGCAAAAGCATATGGCAGTGTGGACGCACTGTTACACAAGACCTTTTGCACAAGAATTCTTGCACAAAACAGTTCTTGAGCAAGAAGCCTGCAGGGTAGGTGTAGCCAGGGGGTGTCTGGGTTTGTTATGAGCACTGAGCTTTGTACAACAGCCCAGGGAACATTGTGAAAAGGCAAAACTTTCCCGTCCTGGGTGTCCCCGGCCAGCCAGCGAGTGGCACAAAGGTTCCTTGAAGCACTGACTTTAGCTGATTTGAAACAAACCCCTGCATCTGAGAGGTCATTAAGGCGATGGACTGTTCAAATCCCATTCTCACAATGTGCTTGCAGCCCTCTCTCTAGCCTCTCCCAGAGATTAAGTGCCAGCCCCTCCTGTAACCCTGCCTGCCCCAGCCCCTCCCACTGCAGCCTGGGGAAAGGGGAAATCTCCACAGAGACACTCCCAGATGGGACCCTCAATCCCTTCTGCCCTCAAGGGGAAACCTCACAAAGGAGACTCCAGGCAGCCAGGCCATGGGGGGGTCTCTGAGATTCCTGCAGCCTGTCCCACCTGGCTGTTGCCATGGTCCCTCTGTGAGGTCACTGCCTCCCAACCAATGAGCTGAGGTGCTGCACAAGGCCCTTGTGATGTCACTGCTGCCTCCCAGGGCTCATGTCCTGCCCCTTGGCATGTGTGAGCTGCTCCTCCCCCCCTCACTCAGGGCTGGTTCTGGGGCTCAAGCAGGGAACATCAGAGGATGCTCAGGGGGCCACATTGCTAGGCCAGGGGCCCTCCTGTGGGGCTGTGAGTGTTGCTGTCCCTGCTGTACAGACACGGCCATAGAGCCTCAGGAGGCTGCAGTGGTGGGAGACACTTCCCTGGTTTCGGGAGGGAGACGAGATGTCAAGGCCCATGACTCAGAGCCAGCTACCCATGCCCATGGAAAGCTGATATTCAGAGGGGTGTTGTGACGGGGCACTCGCGCCCCGCACCGAGAGTGCGCCGGGAGGCGCCGGGCGGTGGGACGGGGCACTCGCGCCCCGCACCGAGAGTGCGCCGGGAGGCGCCGGGCGGTGGGACGGGGCATTCGCGCCCCGCACCGAGAGTGCGCCGAGAGGCGCCGGGCGGTGGGATGGGGCACTCCCGCCCCGCGCGGAGGACGCGCCGGGAGGCGCCGGGCGGGTACATCGGGGGGCACACCGGCAGCCGGCACAGGGAGCGTCGGGGGGCAGCGTGCGCCGCCCAGCAGGGCCCAAGAAGAAGGGGCCGGGCAGGCGCCGAATGATGACGTCATAAGCGAGGGGCGGCCAGGAGGCGTCGCAGGGGAAGTGACGCAAGGGGGGAATGGAGCCGGCGGGGGATTTAAACCAAGGGCTGGCACGGTGGAGGGAAGCACGGTGGATGGAGCAAAGCGGGGAGAAACGGAGGGAGAGGTGAGACAGGAAGGGTCAAGGGAAGCGGGCCGGGAGGCCTGGTGGAGCAGGAAGCGGCCCAGGGCGGGGTCGTGGAGCCCGTGAGCGGGTGTGTTTTGGGGCGTTCCCCCATCCGCAAGGGAGGGACCACGGGTCCCTGCCTTTAGGGCCCTGGGCCGGGGTTCGGAGAGGGGGCGGGCCCGAACCCCCCTACTCCGCCAGCAGGCCGACCGGCTCGGGTGTAACGCGAGTGTGCGTGATAAAAGGGCCACCGGCCTTAAGTGTGACTTCTCAGGCTGAACTCTCTGTACCCCAATTAACTCAGAGTGGACTCTGGGGGTGAACCGGTTTACAGGTGTGATCAGCCCTTCCTGTGTATCTGGCTTCTTCAAAGGGGCTTAATCAGGATCTAAAAGTTGAAGAAGGGACATTTAGAAGGGTGAATTTCTTTCCCTGACAATGTTTTCTGTGTGCCCTGGTGGCCTAATGGACAAGGCATTGGCCTCCTAAGCCAGGATTGTGGGTTCACCTGGGTGACAGTTTCCTGTCACTGACAAGGAGTTTACTCTTCTCTCAGCAAGGATGCTCCACAGTGGCTGTCTCCCTCTCAGCAGAAGCTGTTCAGACCCCTCACTAGCAAATGCTGGTGTTAGGTGCAGCGCTGAGTGCTTAAAGCCCTGGTATTCGAAGTAAGAATGAAGGGGCATGTTTTGCTCTGGAAGGCCCAGGAGTGACATCCAGAGGGAGGTGGCTGTAGCAGAGCAGGGTCTGTCTGGAGACAAAGCGGAGCCTGGGGATGAGAAGGCCCATGAGAGACAGACTCCAGAGCTGTGGGGGACTCTGCACTCAGAGAACATAACATAAGAGCGGCAGTACTGGGGTCAGATCAAAGGTCCATCTAGCCCAGTAGCCTGTCTGCCTACAGTGGCCAGCACCAGGTGCCCCGGAGGGGGGGGGGGTGGGCCGAAGACAATGGTCAAGCGATTTGTCTCCTGCCATCCGTCTCCAGCCTCTGACAAACAGAGGCCAGGGACACCATTCCTACCCCCTGGCTACTAGCCTTTTATGGACCTAACCTCCATGAAATTATCTAACATATGGCCCAATGGCTGATGGCCTTGCAGAGAAAGGCCACTTCCCCCCTCCTGCATCCTAGACCAAGTCAGACCCAAAGTCAATGGCAGGGGTATGTGAGGGCAGGTCCTGCTCTGGGGAAGCACCGCAGCACTGTGCATGCTGTGAGAAACTGGACTGAATCCCAGGGCGTGGGGAGCCCCCTGTCTCCAGGGAGAGTTGTGGAGTCTGGGATGGAGACACCTGGGCAGCAGTGGCTGCAGCTTCAGGATGACAATGCTGCTGACCTGCAGCACCAGGGGATGCAGGAGGACTCCCAAACGTTTTCAGGCAGTGGGGAGGGAACATCAGGTGAGTGCTGGGAGGTTGCAACACCCAGGACATGTCTATAATTGCACCCTCTTTTAGGAGAGGGATGTAAATGGAGACATTTGAAATTGTAAATGAAACCAGGATTTAAATATCCTGCGCTACATTTGCATAATCACATCTGGGCGCTGTTTCAAAATACTTTACATTGAAATAAAAAACATAGTTTAGGTGCAGTTATTTGGGGAGAAAACCCTTCTTCCGAAATAACCCTTAAACACTCCCCTCTGGTCTGTACCTAACGGCAGCATCAGCGTTTGCTAGTCGGGGCTCTGGACAGCACCTGCACAGAGGGAGATGGCAACTGCGGGACACCCTGACCAACTGTCCCAATGTCTCACAGCAGAAAAGAAAACAAAAGAGGCCAATGCAAACATCCCCAGGGCAGCCAGGGAGTCAGCACGTCGGTGGGAGGGGCAGGGAGCTGGGGGCAGAGCTGGGCTCTAACTCCCTGGATGATCTTGGACTGTTCAGTGAACCTCTCCCCGTCTCCATGACCCTGTCTGTACAGCAGGGACAGCAACACTCACAGCCCCACAGGAGAGGGTTGGTTTGGTGCTTAACCCCACGGCCCAGCAAGGAGCCCCAAACTCCCCCAGTGTGCTGGGAGCCAGGTTTGCTGTGTGAATTCTGTGGGGCAGGCCTGGGCACTGGGATTAGTTACCAGTTTCCCTGGCCCTGGGGCACTGTTGAGCTCACAGCTGTGGTGGCTGAGTGGTTAAGGAGTTGGACTAGAAATCCAATAGGGTTTCCCTGCGCAGGTTCAAATCCTGCTCACAGCGAGGCCTGTGTTTTGGCCACGCCCTAACCAGGGCAACAAGCTGCACAACCCCTGGGCCACTCTCCCTGTCCCCAGTCAATCCCTTTCTGCACCTTCCGAGAGAGGCACAGAGCATGGTGCCTCCTTATGGGTCCCTGGACTCTAGGGAAACGCTCAGCTCCTGCAGCCTCTGCCCCTTGCCCAGCACCCCATGGCTCAGCCCTACCCTTGGGGGCTGCCCTGCTCCAGTGTGTGATAGGAGTTGAGTGAGAGGATGGAGCTTCTGCGCCTGCCCCCAAAGGTCCATCCATAAAATGTTGGGGATATGATGTGGGTCACTCCTCCCGAGGCACACAGCCCCCCACCCCCCACCCCGCCCTGTGTTGGGAGCAAAGGGTCTAAAGAAGTATTGCGGGGGGGGGGGTCTTGTTTCCTGCTCTTGCTCTGCCTCTTACCCCAAGGCCTTGGCCAAAGAATTAGTAACAGAATATTTGTCCAAATTTATGTACAGAAAAAAACTGACAAGCATGTTTCTGTGGGGTAGTGGTTATTGTGTTTGCTTAATGTGCAGAAGGCTCCTGCTTCAAAGCCAAGCAGAAACTGGGAAAAGGGGTTCTGCTCTTATTTGTGGCTCCCCAGGTAAACACAGCTCTTGCTGCTTGGGATAAGCCCAACTCCAGGCTGAGTAAACCAAGGAACAGCAGGAGCCCTGTCCCAGGAGGGGAGGGTCCAGTGTGTGTGAGGTTGTTGCCCAGACAGACAGCCCCAGGCTGGGAGGACAGAGCTGCCTGAAATCTCGGCTACACCTAGATTGGCATGATTTTCCGGAAATGCTTTTAATGGAAAAGTTTTTCGTTAAAAGCATTTTTGGAAAAGCGCGTCTAGATTGGCACGGACGCTTTTCCGCAAAAGCACTTTTTGCGGAAAAGCGTCCATAGCCAATCTAGACGCGCTTTTGCGCCAAAAAGCCCCGCTCGTTATTTTCTCAATCGGGGCTTTTTTGCGGAAAACAAATCTCAGCTGTCTACACTGGCCCTTTTGCGCAAAAGGGACTTTTTCCTGAACAGGAGCAGCATAGTATTTCCGCAAGAAGCACTGATTTCTTACAGTAGGAACTCAGTGCTTTTGGGGGAAATTCAAGTGGCCAGTTAGACCAGTTAGACTGCTGGCAAGTTTTTCTGAAAAAGCGGCTGATTTTTTGGAAAAACTGGCCCATCTAGACACAGTCCTCCTCAGGCAGGCACACAGGTGTTAACAACATGCTCATGCAGTGCCATGTTCCAGCCAAGCAGGAGTGTTTCTTGTGGTGTCACCTGATTCCCCCAAACTGTAGCCTTTGTACCTGCCCCCTGACAGGGCACAGCTCCAGGCTGCAGCTCAGATTTTCTCCTGCAGGGCACCTGCCTGACAGCTCTAGCACTCCTCACACCCAGGGGGGTACATTGGTGCTAACAACCTGCTCATGTGGTGCCATCTCCCAGCAAGGCCAACAGGGAGTGTTTCTTAGGGTACCACCTGATTTCCTGCAAGTGTAGCCCTTGTACCTTCCCCCTGGCAGGATAGATACCCAAGCTGTAGCTCAACTTTCCTCCTATAGGGTAGCTTGTGATGACAGCTCTAAGCAAACCCACCAACCCGAAGTTATTAACCCGTATTAGCACATGCCAAAGCCTGGGATTGAACGAGGGACCTTCAGTTTCTCAGTCTAACACTCTTCCAACTGAGCTACTTCAGCTGTTACAAAAAGCCTGTCTGGCCTGTAATTCTCTGTCTGGGATGTTTGGCAGCCGGGCCGCATGTCGTCATGCCCTGCCCAGGAAGGCGAGACTGGCCTTTCCACAGCGCCCCTCCCCCACAGCCAGAGCCAAGGTTCCCTCTAAGCCAGGTCTGGGCAATACAGGCTAGCGGGCTGGATCCAGCCCATTAAGACACTCCCTGCTTGCCCCACCCCCACACACTGCTGAGAACAGGGACTGCTGGGCCGTTGGTGTCCCTGCTCCCAGCACAATCCAATTGGTTGGCTTCTGGCCACATGAAGCACCGTCCCCCCGCCACTCAGGGTCTTATTCATCAACCCAAATGCCCCTGCAGCCTGTGTGGGGGCAGGGCAGACAGGCTGCCTGAGAAATGTGCTGGGCTGCTGGCCAGGAGTGAGCCAGGTAAATCTCCCAGTCAGAGCCTGACTCTGGAACCCCAGCCCCTCCCTTCCCTAAACCCATTGGTACCCCACGTAAACCAAACCCTCTGCCCCCCCCGAACCCTCACCCCTCCCAGATCCTGCACCCCAAACCTCTGCCCCCGGTCACAACCCAACCCTCTGCAACCGTCCCTGCACGCCAGTCCTCTGCCCCAAGCTCCTGTCTGCACCAACCTGCATCCCAGACCCCTACCTCCTCCGTTAATAGCATGGAAACCTGCAGCGTTCCTGCACAGGGAGCGGTTCCCAGTTCTTCCCCACCCCTGCTCTAACCTGTGCAGCAGCCCAGCCCCACAACTGCTTAATGAGCCCTGCCCATCTAGGGGCTCAGGACTCTGCCCACGGAGCTGCCATGTCCTCTCCAGAGCCCTTACACAGGCACCGGGGAGGCCTGAGTCCAGGCAGTGCCCAGAGGAGCCCAGCAGAGGCAGGGGGAAGGTCTGGTACTTAGGGTGGGGCCGGGGGCTGTTCTGAAAGGCTCAGTGTCAGTCTGAGCATCCGTCCTGCTCTGGGACATGTCTCTGTGGCAGGAACCTGCCCAGGCGGCTCTCGCAGTGAGGCCCCTCCCTGGCAGCACCGAGCAGTGAGAGCTGAGTGAAGGCTCCATGACTGTGTCAGAGGGAGGCTCCAAGGGGCCCAGGCCTGGTGGGTCATTTCCCCATGTTACTGAGTGGGGCCTGGGGCCAGTTCTGGGTTGTCTCCTTCAACAACCAAACTGAACCAATGGATCTTGTGCCGACCTGACACTGCGCTGGGCTAGTGCTGTGTGTGCCATAGAGCTTCCTGTAGCGCTGCCCATGCAGGAGAGGGGAGGAGCAGTTTGAGTCACCCAGCTCAGCCCCTTCTGAAAATGGCAGGTACTGTCTTAGCAGTGAGGGAGAGGTGGGAAAGGTGCCATGAGTTAACCTCCTGGGTCACAGCTGCTGTAACATGTGGTGAGAAAAATGACTAGGGAGCAGTTATGTGAAAGTTGAGGACAGTTTCCCTGACTGGGAATTGAACTCAGGCCACAGCAGTGAGAGTGCTGGAGCCTAAGCACTAGACCACCAGGAACAAGCCACTTTGCTCACCTACACTAGTCATTCACAGGCCATTTTCTGTCCACTTCAGGATTGGAACAGCCAAAAAGAAAATCAAAGCAGCCAGACTGGGCCATGCCAGTTGTCCAACTAGCCCAGGATCCTGTCTCATGACAGCAGCCAATTGCATAGTCCCAAGGGAATCCTCAGGACAGATGGTTATTAAGTGATCCCTCCATTCCCAGCTTCTGGAATACACCAGCTAGGGACACCTGCCCTGTCCATCCTGGTTAAATGCCATAGATTGACCTTTCCTGAATTAAATTATCCAGTTCTGTTTTGGACCTTGTAGATTTCACCTTTGCAACATCTTCTGGCAAGGAGTTCCACTGGGCACAAAAATGCTTCCTTTTTAATTTGGTTACTTACCAGTTTCATTCTGTCACCCTGGTTCTAAGTAGGTGAAAAATAATTTCTTATTTGCTTTCTGCACCCCTGTCATCATTACATAAACCCCTGTCCCATCGCCCCTTGCTTGTCCGATTCCCAAGCTGTAAAGAAGAAGTTCCATGAACTCATGGGAGCTGCTTTCCAAAGAAGAGGCATTTCCAGCAGAGAAGATGCCAACCCCAATCCCCCTACACAGAGCCCCAGGAAATACCAATGGAGATTGGGAAAGCTCCCTTTCGGGCAGCACTACACAATGGATCCATCTAGCCATCGGGCTGACTAACCCATCAACAGATGAGTCCCAGAGAGACTTCTCAGCCCAAGTGCAGAGACTGTGGAGTCTCCCACTCCCAGCCCAGTGGCAGAGGGGCAGCGCCCTGAGGAGGTGGGTCCTGAGGCAGAGGAGACCTTTGAAGGGAACAGAGACAAGGGAGACATGAGGTAGAAGAAGGGGGAAAAGTCACCTCTTCTCAAGCGAGATGTGGTGGGAAACTGCTGGTTCCTGTGCAAGCCGAGCTCCGAGGGCTGGTTCCTGCCCCTGGGTCTCCTTGCAGGGCCTGGCTTGAGAAGCACCAAGAAGTGCCGTGTGTGGCCAGGAGAGAGGGTGGGGAGAACGGAAGGTGTTGGAGCAATCTGGGGCTGCCGGGTCTTGGGGGATCTGGGAATCGGGGGGAACCTTACCTGGGGCTGGAGGTGCTGTCATTGGCCTTGGACTATGTGGCTGCAATGCCCTGGTCCCTGCCAAGGCACCACTGAGGAGCCTCAACCCCAGCGCTGCCTCCTCCCATCTCAGCCTAACCTGCCTAGGGTTATGTCTACACTCGCGGCTTCTTGCACAAATAATATGCAAATGAGGCTAGGCGTGGAATATTGCCGAGCCTCATTTGCATACCTAATGAGCCACCATTTTTTTCAGAAGAGGCTCTTGTGCCAGAAGGAGCGTCTACACTGCCCCTTCTTGCGCAGGAAATACCTCTTGCACAATGCCGTTCTTCCTGAAAAGTAATAGGTGTAACGGCAATATGCAAGAGGGTTTTTCTTGCACCAGAAGGGACAGTGTAGACAGCTCCTTCTTGTGCAAGAGCCTCTTCCACAAAAATGGTGGCTCATTAGGTATGCAAATGAGGCTCAGCGATCTTCCATGCTTAGCCTCATTTGCATATTACGCAAGAAGCCGTGAGTGTAGACATAGCCTAGCTGTCTGCCCCGTTCTCCTGATGATCAGCATACACATACCACCCTGCACTAGGGGGCAAGCCCTGGGACTGTCTTGTGGGTACCAAAGGGAGCCGCAATAGGAGAAGATTTTTTGTTTCTGCCTGGCTTTGAGTCAGTGACTTTCTGCCCATTAAGCAAACATGAAAGCCACGACACCACAGAAACAGCCATAAGTGCATCTTCTTCGGTACTTTAATGTAGATAAATATTCTGTTACTAAAGGTCTGTCTGCACTTGATTACGCCTTCGAGAGAGGAATGCAAATGTAGACATCCAAAGTTGCAAATGAAGTGGAGATTTAAATATCCCGTGTTTCATTTGCATAATCGTGGACTGGCGCTATTGCGAAATAGCACTATTGCGAGAGAAAAAACGTGGATATTTCGAAGGAAAATCCTTCCCTCAAAACAACCCTTACTCCTCAAAACATGAGGTTTCTAAGGAGTAAAGAGTCTGAAGAGTTCAGGTGCCTTCGATGGAACGTTTGGAGCCCTGTGCCGGGACCGTTCACAGCCGCTCTGCGCACAGGCCCCAGCGCCTGGAGGGACACACCCAGTGAGATTCAGGGCTTTACCCTCCACCCTGCTAGATTTATTCCCCTCGCTCTGCGGGAGGGAAAGGCTAGAGCAGGGGTCTGGGGGGTGCCTGGCTCCAGGGGAGGGTTAGAGCCAGGAACCGGGTATTCAAACTTCTGACGTCTTTCCTTCCCTGTGGGTGGGCAGTGGGTGCATTGGTCAGATTTGGGGCTTCAAGTGTCTCTGCTCTGTGAGGACTGTGGGAGCTGGTGTTTGGTGGGGTGGGCAGGGAAAGGAAGGGATTCTGGGAAGCAGGATTCCTGGGTTTCTTTTCTAGCCAGGCCACCTCTTCCCCCCGTGCCTTTAACTCCACATTGTTTACTTGTATTTCAGTTAATTTCCTATGGGCAGTTTTGTTTGATTTGTTAACATTGTGAAGCCAATTTCTGCTGAGACATGTTTTAGTAGTTAAATTCCTGGACTGCCATTGCTCATTAAAAGTGCTGTCATATGGTTGGAAATGGGGAAAATATTGCATTTTATTAACATCAGCAGAACTGACTTACATAGGGCGTGTGTGTTGTGTAGTCTTGCCTTAATCTTTGTATTCACACCCATCAGTGTGAAAGAAGATATTTGCATATATATTTGCATATACAGACAACTGTGGATAATTCCCTGTAATATTATCACTCTCATATAACTTTGTATTAAGATCGTCTCCTTTTAGATATATCTCTAAGTGTTCTTCTAGAATCTCGGTAACATTTCTCCTATAACTTTGTATTAAGAGAAACTTTCCTTTTTAAGAAAAAAATGTCTTTTGAGCTCTCCCCTTTCCTTGATTGCCCTGTTGAAATGAATGAGGTGTGAATGGAGAATGAAAGGGGAGCACCTCCAGCAGCAGTTGCCAGGGTGGAGAGGGTCTGGGAGCCAGATCCAAGACAATACCTGTAAAGTGAACTCATTAAGAAGACTGGACAGACAGACTCCTTGGGAGTCAAGCAGCAAGTGCCTGTCCTTGGAAGAACTCTCTCTGACGCAGCATTAGGAAAGGCGAAGTGATGACTAATTGGCTGCATGGGAGGGATAAATAGGAAGTGTCTTGCAGAGCAACCCTGGGTTTTCGCCTTGTCAACATGGGAATATCGATCCGGATCAGCAGAATCCCGGCAGCACTTTTCCAATGGAGCTAATTCTACCCCACCTGCAACCTCTCTCCAGTGCTCCTACCACTGCCTGGCTCAGGAGGGCTGGTGTCCAGCAGTTCTCTGCCCCAGTGTAGCTGGCTTTTGGGGAGAGCAAGTAGGAAGTGAGAAGGGGGCTACTAGACCAGTAAAAAGCACATGGGGTCTAGTTCCATCACTGGAGAACATGAGCATTGATCCCACTACCTCTTGCACACAAAGTGAGCACTCTACCACTTGAGCTAATTCCACTGCTATGTTAGAGCTTGGGCCTTCTTGGAGGCTCTTCCCTTCTCCACAGGGATGTCTGTCTTCTAGTTCAGATAGTCAAGGGAAAGGAGAAGGCTCCAACAAGGCTCCTCCTCACACTCATGCTTGTGACCCTCATTCTCTCTGGCTTTAAGGGCAGATCTCAGGAAGGAGACTCTTTGTAGCAAAGTCTCTGAGAGGGCCCCTGCCCTGCAGCCTGTCCCACCTGGCTACTATCTGTGATGTCATCACTTCCCAACCTCCTTTAGCCAATAAGCTGAGGGGCTGCAACAGGCCCTTGTGATGTCACTGCCACACCCACCCCTGCCCTGAAGGGCTAATGTCCTGCCCCAGGCAGCCCCTTTGCATTTGTAGATTTGTAGAATAGTGATAGAAATGTAGCCGTGTTAGTCTGGGGTAGCTGAAGCAAAATGCAGGACAATGTAGCACTTTAAAGACTAACAAGATGGTTTATTAGATGATGAGCTTTCGTGGGCCAGACCCGGGACTGTTATATTTGGCACTATCCCTTGGGCAGGGGGAGGCTCAAGGAAGGAAGTGGCAGGAGGGGTTGTGATAGGACAGTACCTGTAAGAAATTACAGAGGAGAGTGGGAGGCTCAGGGAAGGGATTTGGGGGGCATATGGGTGAGGTAGGACTCAGAATACAGAAGTCAGGATTCAGGATGAGCACTGAGGGGATAAATGGGACTAGAATCCCAGCTCCCTCTGCTCTGGGCTCCCTGAGGCCTGTTATCAAACAAGGGATTTCTCTGCAGTGCACTGAGGAGAGAAACTCCTGAGAAGGTGACATGGACTGATCTAGGTGCAGACAACCAAGGGGGGGGGGGTGTTCAGTAAATCTACATGTGACTAGATCTGTCTAGCAGCCACCGGGGCAGGGTGCTTCATCCATGGCAGCAGTGACTCTGAGGAAGGGTTGGGGGCTAATCAGATGAACATGAGTGTCCAAGGCTGGGCAGAAATGGATGAGGGGATGTCACAGGCACTAACACATCAAGAGGTAGAGAGAGGCCCCTGCTGCACTTCCAGACATGCCACAGCCTGGATAGAACCAGGGATTTTAATCTAAGGCACTTGCCACTGAGCTGCTGCCAACAGGCCAGGGGAGGAAGGCCAGGACAAGGTCCTTTTAGCCACTGGGTCTGTGCAGGCTGGAGCCTCCTCCTACCAGATCTCTGGCCTGAGTCCTGCAAAGCCTCCAACAGGAGTCTGGGCCTGACTCATCTGGCTTCCCCAGGCTGGCACCCATGGGCATTCTCAGCTGATGTCACCCCCTCTGTCATGTGGGAGTTGGGCTCATCCTAGGCAGCAACACTTTCCTGGTTTCGGGAGGGAGACGAGACGTCAAGGCCCATGACTCGGAGCCAGCTACAGATGCCCATGGAAAGCTGATTTTCAGAGGGGTGTGATCAGTGCTTCCTGTGTATCTGGCTTCTTCAAAGGGGCTTAATTGGGACCTAAAAGTTGAAGAAGGGACATTTAGAAGGGTGAATTTCTGTCTCAAGAGCTGTTTTTTGTGTCCCCCAGTGGCTTAATGAATAGGGCACTGACCTCCTAAGCCAGGGATTGTGGGTTTAAGTCCCACCTGCGGTGGTTGTTGCCTCTCACTAACAAAGAGCTTAACTTATTCTGCTCTCTGAGACAATTTGCAAGGATGCTCAACAGTGGTGGTTCTCTCTCTATAGAAGCTTTTCAGACCCCTCACTAGCAAATGCTGGTGTTAAGTGCAGATCTGAGTGCTAAAAGCTGAGGTGTCAGAGTGAAGGTGCACATTTCTCTCTAGAAGGGCCAGGAGTGACAGCCAGAGGGAGGTGGCTGTAGCAGAGCAGGGTCTGTCTGGAGACAAAGCGGAGCCTGAGGGTGAGAAGGCCCATGAGAGGCAGAGACTCCAGAGCAGTGGGGGAGGGGGCTAGTGATCTGGTCTGGCAAATGGCCAAAAAATCCCCAGGCCCTGAGCATGGTGTGGGCGAGGCCCAAGGGGCAGTTTGCCTGGTGGGGTTTGGGGGGTGGAAAGCTGTGAAGCTCTGTGAGTGGATAAGGTCCCTGGCTGAGCTGCGCCACCTGCCGTGTGTGTGACTCAAACTGTCCCTTGTCCCCTTTTATGTGTCTGTTGCACTTCCAGCATCTTTCCTCAGGCACATTCATCCGGCAAAGACCCCCCCAGGGATCTTGTATCTTCCTTTGTGCCACTCAGACACAGACACAGCACAAGGGTTTTCCTGCAGCCACCGGCCCCAGCCCCTCTCTCCAGGGAACTGCAGCCTCTCCGGCCAGGCAGCTGCTCCCAGCATTCAGGAGGCATCAGGCGGAGAAAAAACCGTCTGACACAGTGCTGCCCGGGAGGGGCCTCACTGCTAGTCGCTGTCACCAATATAGAAGGCGTGTGCCCGTTTGCTGGGGGGGAGAAGGGTCCCCTGACCCCATAGCTCCAAGTGGCGAGGGGTGGAGGGACATGGGACCCTATATCTTCTGATAGGAGGGACCCTGACCCCTTATCTCCTGATGCAGTTTCAGTTTTTCCCTGGCGGATGCTCCAGACATGAGGGATGCCAGCACACTGGCCCAGCCCAAGCCGGCAGTGATGGTTTTTACACATGCAGGGAAATGCCCCGGCTTCTTACCCTCATAGAGCTGCCGCCTCTCCGGGAGGCGGATGAACTGCAGGTGTGGGACAGCTCCCTGCCAGCAGGGACAGCAGCCAAGGCACCAAATATCGCTGGGTCTGCAACCAGTGTTGGGAACTGGGCAGGGAACAGGAGGATTTTGTGTCACACATGTCTCAGGTAGGACGGACCCTCACTGAGCCCAGACTGTGACTGGCCCTAGCCAGGAATGTGTCTGGGGATGGCTTGTGACACTCTAAGTCCATGTCTACACTGGGCGTAAGAGCGACGCTGCCACGGTCGATGTTCTGGGCTCTAGGGAAGACAGGCTGATTGGAACTGAGCTGTGCAGAGTCTTGTAAAGGGAACCGCAACTTCTCTGGGTATTTGTTGACTTTTATATGTGGGTTTATTAGAAGGGACCTTGTGGGCTCTGGAACAAGGTGGGTGGGGCAGGAAAAATGCTTACAGGTAGGGGAATTAGCTCAAGTGGTAGAGCACTCGCTTTGCATGTGAGAAGCAGTGCAATTGATACCCTCATTCTCCAGTAATAGATGTTTGCTGCTTCCTCCTTATTACAGGCAGAGCCAGCCAGGGGCTACTTCCCTCTTCCATAAGGCAAGGGGCTGCTTTCCACAGTGCAGGGGGTGTCATGTTTGCCTCACAGGGAGCAGTTTCTTGGCTAAAAGTCAGGCAGGCAAAGTCCAGCCTGTAACACCCAGTGGAGGGGATTCACCTGTCTGTGGAGGGCAGACTTGGGAACTTGGCTGCCAGCTGCTTAGCACATCCGGACACAGAAGAATCCCAAGATTTGGTTCTGCCAGGCTCCAGTTTCCCCTCTTCAGTTTCTTTTCAACTCCCTGCAAACTGCCTCCCAGCTGTGGGTGAGGCTGTGTGTGTGTGTGTGAAGCCAGCTGTGCTTTGGATGATTTTGTTAATTGTTTAAAAAGCCTCATGCACCTCTTCTGCCTGGGGAGGTTTCTCTAATAGATGCCTAGTGTGACATCACCCTGGGATTTTACCCCTTTAACCTCACCCAGAGACTCCCGGCAAGTACACTCCTGTGTCAAGTGTACGCATGTTTCATATCTAAGGAAACTCCTCCTCCCTTTTTCCTGCCAGTCCTTCCCGAGCAAGCTGTACCCTTCTGTGCCAATATTCCAATATAGTATTATCTCACCAAGTCCCTGTGATACCAACTTCTTCCTGCTTATTACCCATAGTCCTGTGTGTCTATACCAGCATCTAAGACACAGATTAGATTTTGCTTCCCAGTGGTCCCGCGTCCCTCCTTTATCTCTGCTGTTACAGCCCCTGCTCTCTCCCATTTCTGGCCCATCTCCCAGGTGTCCATGTTGTTCACTTCCTGTGGGCTTTGGGCACCTGCCCCCATCAAACCTAGTTTAAAGCCTCCTCACTAGGTTAGCCAGTCTGCACCCAAATACTCTTCCCTTCCTCGACAGGTGAACCCCGTCCCTGCTGAGCAGCCCTTCCTGCAACAGCATCCCATGGGCAAGGAAGCCAAAGCCCCCTGCCCATGCAGCTGTAGTTCTCTGTGCCCAGGGGGCCAGACACCACCTGGGCTCAATGGCAGGAGGGAAGTGGGGAATGGCTGCACGTTGGGAGTCAACACGTCTGGAACCACACACCTCTCCCCTCAGCCTTTTCCTGAACCAGCAGTTCCATGGGTGGCCAGGGGAGGCCTCTTCTGACACCCAGAAGGGCATAAGTAAATGTGAGCAAAGGTTACAACAAAACACCACTGGGAGTTGAACCCAGGATCTCCTGTTTAAGGAGTAGGTGCTTTAGCCAACTAAGCCATGATGCCTTCCTCCAAAGTCTTTTTAAAATGGCTGCAGCAGTAACTGAACCCAGGAGCTGCTGTTTATTAGGCAAGTGCTTTAGCCAGCTAAGCCAGGTGCCCTACTCAGACCCACCTCTAAACTGTTCTACTGCATGGTCCCAGACAACACCATTGTTTCACAAAGTTCGGCCATTCCCCATTTCCCTCCTGCCTTCCCACCCTGGTGGTGTCTGGCTCCCTGAGCACAAAAGGCTACAGATAAGTGGGCAGAGGCTCTAACATGCACATCTCCTCCAGCCGCTGGGACTATGGAGTTGCCTTTGAGGTTCTGCAGGGTTGGGGGAGGGTAAAATGCAGCAAACTTCTATTATCTGGCTTGTAAACACCTTGTTCTCAGGGTTTAGGTTGGAGTCCCCGGCTTCCTTCAGTTTGGTCCCTTCCTGAGGGCACAAAATTGACAACAGAGAATTCTTTTGCCCTACAGCAATCTCTGTTGGCCAAAGGGTTAGCAACCAAATATTTTCCCAAGTTTAAATGCAGAATCAGAAAACCCTACAAAGTGTGTTTCTGTGGTGTAGTGATTATCACATTTGCCTAACACTCCAAAGGTCCCTGGTTCAAAAACACAGGGTCTTCTCTTATCACGGTTCCCCTTGGTGCCCACAATGCAGTACCAGGGCCTGTCCCCGGGTGCAGGAATGGGTGGCCTGTATGCTGGCTTTCAAGAGCATGTGGGAGACAGCTAAACAAGTTAGGCTGAGGAGGGAGGGTTGGGGCTGAGACTTCTCAGCAGTCCCTTACCAGGAACCAGGTAATTGCAGCCACCCAGTCCAGGGCCCACCCTCGAAGTGCAGCTGTGCACATGATGTCCTGCCTCATGCCCAGACCCCAGCCACCAAATTCCCCTCAATATCTTCCCACCCAGCACCCTCAACTTGCTTTGACACACTCCCTTGTTCCTGCTCCCTCTATCCTGGCCAGACACCCCACCCTGCTCCTTCATCCACGTTCCTTCTGCACGCTTTCTCCCGGCCACACGCAACTCCTTGGTGCTTCTCAAGCCAGGCCCTGCAAGGAGCCATCAGGCAGGAACCAGCCCTTGGAGCTCGGCTTGCACCGGATCTGGTAGTTTCCCACCACATCTCACCTGGGAAGAGGTGACTCGTTCCCCTTCCTTCTTACCTTACGTCTCCGTTCCCTTCAAAGGTCTCCGCTGCCTCAGGACCCACCTCCTCAGGGCGCTGCCCCTCTGCCACTGGGCTGGGAGTGGGAGACTCTACAGTCTCTGCACTTGGGCTGAGAAGTCTCACTGGGACTCGTCTGTTGATGGCGTTAGTCAGCCTGATGGCCAGCCGGGTCCATTCCGTAGCGCTGCCCGAGAGGGAGCTTTACAAGTGCCCAGTGTCCATTGGTATTTTCTGGGGCTCTGTGTAGGGGATTGGGCTTGGCCATCTTTTCCACGGGAAATGCCTCTTCTAAGAACAGCAGCTCCCAGGAGTTCATGGAACTTCTTCTTCTCAGCTTGGGAAAGGAATGACTAAGGGGCGATGGGACAGAGTTTTATGTAATGATGACAGGGGTACAGAAAGCAAGAAGAATTTTTTTCTCCTACTCAAGATCCCGGGTGACAGAATGAAACTGGTAAGTAACCAAATTAAAAATAAATCAAAAGGAAGCATTTTTGCACCCAGTAGAACTCCTTGCCAGAAGATGTTCTGAAGGTGAAATCTACAAGAAGGTCCAAAAAAGAACGGGATAATTTAATGCAGGAAAGGTCAATCAATGGCATTTAACCAGGATGGACAGGGAAGGTGTCCCTAGCTGGTGTATTCCGGAAGCTGAGAATGGGCAATGGAAATGGCTGCTGTCGTGAGACAGGATCCTGGGCTAGTTGGACAACTGGCATGGCCCAGTCTGGCTGTTCTGATGTTCTGTTTGGTTTCTGTTCTTGTCCTCTTTGGGCAATGGAAAATGGACCCTCGTCCTGAAGGAGACAGAAAGTGGCCTGTGAAAGGCTAGTGTAGGTAAGGAAAGATGTCTATTTATGTGTCCCTGATGGTCTAGTGGCTAGGCTTCAGCACTGCCAGTACTGATGGCTGGGTTCAATTCCCAGTCACGGAAGCCAGCCTTGTTTTTCACATGACAAGGTTCACTCAGGGCCCCTCTCCCTCACTGCCAAGAAAGCACCTGCCATTTTCAAAAGCCCTTCAGAAGGGGCAGAGCTGGGTGACTCAAACGGCCCCTTCCCCTCTCCCATGTGGGCAGCCCTGCAGGAAGCTCTGTGGCACACACAGAACTAGCCTAGCGCAGTTTCAGGTTGGCACAAGATCCATTGGTTCAGTTTGGTTTTTGAAGGAGACAACCCAGAACTGGCTCCAGCCCCCACTCAGTAACCTGGGGAAATGACCCACCAGGCCTGGGCACCTTGGAGCCTCCCTCTGACACAGTCATGGAGCCCCCCCCCCCCCGGTCCTGCCTCCCCCCTTCACTCAGCTCATTAAGCAGCTGTGGGGCTAGGCTGCTGCACAGCTTAGGGCAGGGGTGCGCAATGACTTTTGATGGGGAACCGCTCCCAGGGCTGCACTTTTCCATGCTATTAACGGAGGAGGTGGGGGTCTGGGATGCAGGTTGGTGCAGACAGGAACTTGGGGCAGAGGACCGAGGTGCAGGAACGGTTGCAGGGGGTTGGGTTGTGACCTGAGGCAGAGGATTGGGGTGCAGGATCTGGGAGGGGTGCGGTTTTGGGAGGGGGGCAGAGGCTTGCGTTTACATGGGGTACCAGTGGGTTGAAGGAAGGGAGGGGCTGGGGTGCAAGAGACAGGCTCTGGCTGAGAGAGTTACGTGGCTCATGGCCAGTAGCCCAGCACATTTCTCAGGTAGCTACTTCCCTGCCCCCACACAGGCTCCCAACCTCCATTAGCCAATAAGCTGAGGGGCTGCAAAAGGCCCTTGTGATGTCACTGCCACACCCACCCCCTGCCCTCCAGGGCTAATGTTCTGCCCCACGCAGCCCCTTTGCATGGGTGAGCTGCTCCCAGGGGTGAAAGTGACACATTTCTTACAGGGACTGTCCTTGGGTGGGGGAGGCTCCACACACAAATGAGGGGGGTTTTAGTAAAGCTATGTGTGAATGGATCCATCTAGCAACCACTGGGAGCCACACGCACAGGAGTTTTTTGTGCAAGCACAAGATGCAGTGGAAAGACCAGAGCATCCCATTGAGAGAAAGAGAGTTGCTTGAGTCTGGCGCCTTAAACCACTCAGCCACCCTGACACATGCAGCTGAAGTTTTCTTATATGTGTGAGCTGCTCAGTGAGGCCAAGGGGGCCCCTCTCTTTCCCCATCTAACAGCTGCTCTGCAGCACAGCTGGGTTAATCCACACTCACCTTCACTCACCATTGTGAGGTGTTTTGCAGTGAGCTGACAAGAAGGCTATGTCTGTACTCGTGGCTTCTTGCACAAGTAATATGCAAATGAGGCTAAACGTGGAATATCACCAAGCCTCATTTGCATAGTTAATGAGCCACCATATTTGTAGAAGAAGCTCTTGTGCCAGAAGGAGCTGTCTACACTGCCCCTTCTAGCGCAACGAAAACCCTCTTGTGGAATGCCGTTACACCGATTATTTTTAGGACATCACAAGGGCCTTTTGCAGCCCCTCAGCTTATTGGCCTAAATGAGGTTGGGAGGCAGTGACCTCACAGAAAGTCCATGACAATGGCCAGGTGGGACAGGCTGCAGGGCAGGGGCCCTCTCAGAAATGCCCCCCAGACTTTGCTGCAGGGAGTCTCCTTTTTGAGATCTGCGCTTGAGGCCAGAGAGAAAATGAGGGACACAAACAAGAGTGTGAGGAGGAGCCTCATTGGAGTGTTCTCCTTTCCCTCGACTAACTGACCTGGAAGACAGACATCCCTGTGGAGAAGGGCAGAGTCACCAAGAAATTTAGCATTTGCCTATCAGGGGAGTTAGCTCAAGTGGTAGAATGCTTGCTTAGCCTGTGAGAGGCAGTGGGAATGATACCTGCATTCTCCAATGGTATGTGGTACCTATTTTTTTCACAAGCAGAGCCATCCAGAGGGCCAAGAGCCTCCAGTGGCCCCTCTCCTTTCCTACTCACTCACCCCAAAAGCCAGCCACGGCTTAGTTCCAAATCAGTAAATCTTATTGCACAAGGGATAAGGCCTCTTCCAAAATAGCTATTTTGAAATAGTGGTAGTGTGGATGCTCCACTGCTGCTATTTCAAAATAGCTCCTGCCCAGGGCCAATCAAAGTCATTACTCCCCAATGCCTCCTGGGGCTCTAAGTCGATGTAGAGCGGCCACTGGCAGTTTCTTGTGCAACAACTCTTTTGCGGAATAGTTCTTGTGCAAAAGGTCTTGCACAAGAGAGCATCCACACTGCCATGTGCTTTTGTGCAAGAGATGTGCTCTTCCGCAAGAGCATCCATGGCAATGTGGATGCTCTCTTGTGCAAGAAAGCGCTGATGGCCATTTCAGATAGGGGCTTCTTGTGCAAGAAATTCATGTTGCCTGTCGACACTGCCCTCTTGTGGAAGAGCTCTTGCACAAGAGGGTTTATTCCTCATTGGGAGAGGAATAATTCTTCTGGAAGAAGACCTGTTTTCTGATGCTGTACTGTAAATTTACTTGCACAAGAACATGCATGCAGTATAGACGCTCTGCAAGTTTTTGTGCAAAAAGCCTGCAGCATAGACATAACCCCCAAGATGGATTGCAGCAGAAATCTCCACCTGAGTGAAGACATGGCCTAATGGTGCAATTAGTTAGACATCAACACTAACAGTCCCACTGCTGGTAACTCACAGAGGCCCTTGTTGCCCTAGGAAGGGGTGTGGCCAAAACAAAGAGCTTGCTGTAAGCAGGATTTGAACCTGTACCATGAAACCCTATTGGATTTCAAGTCCAACACCTTAACCACTTGGCCATGACAGCTACATATAGCAGAGGATCAGAGAAATTGGTAAATAATTCCAGTGCGCAGTCCTAACGTCACCTGCCATAGAATTCACACAGCAAACCATTTCAACAGCTGTGCAGAGGAGTTCTGGCTTTTATCATCTTAGGCTGCCTTGGAGGTGAGTCTGCTTCAAGGTCTTCTCTCCTCCTCCTTGGTCTTCCTTTCCCTTTTCCTTCCTCTTCTCTTCTCCCCTTTTCCTTCTTCTTGCTGGTCTCCTTCTTGGACCCCAGTTTATATAGAGAAACTCAATACTGCTTAGTTCTTCCTTAACCAATTCTTTTAGTATAATTTCACTAACCAAACATAACATACTGTAACAGAATTACCTAACCAATTAAACTCACCGCCTTAGTTGATTTATACCTAGCAAAATCAATTATACAGCAGACAGAAACAGATCCAAACCAGACATCGATCACACAGAAAAACAACAGGAAAGTGAGGACAACAATCATAGAATGCCCATTTCACAACCCCAACTATTGGTAAGCAGTCTTTTGCCAGACAAAATGCTGTTAAGTTTTCTCTACTCACCGTGAGATCTGTTTCCTGCCTGATGACAGTGGGTGCCACTAGGATAAGACACCTCCCTCCACTCCCCAGCCATGTGTAACACTATTTAAATGTCATATAGCTGGAATATGAGCATGTGACTCCAGGCTTTACAACTAATTGCTCCATCTGGCTGCAGAAGAAGGCTTCAGTTTAGACCTACTGAATACCTACACAACTTCCAATAGGGTTACAGAAAAACCACAGTGCTACATAGGACCTTTCCAGGCCAAAGATAGCAGGATCCACAAGCACAGACAAATGGAGGTAAGTACAACTGCGAAGGGACTCACAACCTTAATCTTTTGATCCGAAGTCAGACACCTTATCCTTTAGGGCACGCACTCTTGTGTTGGCTACGATTGGACTTCCTGAAATCTGTAAGTAGGGAGTAGTCTCCCTAGTCCATCAGGTTTTATTATTTTCCTTGTTTGGGGGTTTAGAAATCACGTCTGAGCTGGTGAATTATTCTTATTTTGTGTAACTAAGGATTGCAGCCCAGGGATTTTTCCTGAATCTATGTTACTTCATGGCTCTCTACCACCTTAGGCTATCTCCATACTGCACCTCTCTTCTGCAAAAGTTCATACAAATGAAGTACTGATTAGCATATTGCCATGCTCATTTGCATAATTAATTGGGGTCTGTTTTTGCACAAGAGGCTTTTGCACAAGAGGATCTGTGTAGACTGGGGCTCTTCCTGCTTCCCCTGGCTCCAGGCTGGCTTTGGGCCTCTTTCCTGTCAACCCCATGGGGCCAGGGGAAATGCAGGGGGCTATTTCAGAGTCTGGTTGGGGGCTGTGACCTGTCCATGCAGTGATGGGAGAGGGAAGAGTGTCACATGGCTTCTACTAGAGCTGGAGGGAGGGAGCCAGGAGAGCAGCGGCAGCCTGAGAGCTGAGAGTCCCAGGTGCCCACCAAAAACATCAGCTGTTTGTCCCATGCTGCAAGGGGCAGCACTCAGGGCTCTGAACTTTGCAACCTGAGTTCAACTGTCAGTGGGATTTTCCTAGGCTGGTTGTTGCAAAGCCCTCCCGCTTTAGGTTTCTTGTTCTCAGGCTGGTGAGAAGAGATTTTTGTGCCTTCTTCTGGGTGTCTGGTGCCCACTGGCACTCGGTCTCTCATCCGGCAGGCTCAGATGTGCTGGGGCCATGAAACCTACCAGCCTGGCTAGAGATGCAGGGGGCTGAGTTTGTGTTTCTTGCTCCTTCCCCTGATGCTCCCAGGTCTGGTCCCAGCACCTGCCAGGCTCTGCCTATTGCCCCCTGGCCTCTGCTAACCCATCCATTGGGTGTGGACCTATTGGCTTGGGATCTGTCTGGGAGAGTGAGCAGCACAAATGAGAGGCTGGCCCAAGATTCACTCAATCTGTTTGTTTTTTTGTGGATCTGCTTCTCCTGCACCCCTAGAGACATTGGGTGTGTCTAGACTACTGAGTTTTGTCGACAAAAGTGGACTTCTGTCGACAAAACTATACCTGCGTCTACACTACCGCTGAGTTCTGTCGACATAATGTCGACAGAACTCAGCAGTTTTGTCGACGCTGGTAAACCTCATTTTACGAGGCATTACACCTTCTGTCGACAGAGTTCTGTCGACAGAAGGTGTTATTGCCTGTAGGGTTGCGTATAGACTACAGGGTTTTGTCGACAGACCGACAAAACCCTGTAGTCTAGACGTACCCATTGAAACACAGGAGAAGCAGCCAACTATTTTACTTTTGCTGTAACATGAATGGATCCAGCTCAGGGGTCCTTCTGCACGTGAAGCACCCCTGTGCTCCTGGGTTCTTCTGCCCCTCACCTGCGAAACCATCCACTTGGGGGAGCAATTGCCCTGACACTTGTAGTTGGGCCATCATGGACAAACCAGTGGCACTCAGGCACCCTTTGATAGCTCAGATGGTAGAGTGGCAGACTGTAGTGTGTGCTTAGCAAGTTATCCTTAGGTTGCACTGCAATTGACAAAAAGATTGTGGGTACGAGCTACCAATCACATTTCTTGGGCTGCACAGGCTTTGAGACACTTCCCAGACTGATGGGGAATGGCTGCACTTTGGAATTGAAAGGTGTTGTCTGGGACCATAAATTAGAACAGTTTTGGAGACTTTTCTTTTTTCAGAAAATGCTTTTCTGACATTTGGCCGGTCTACACGGGCCCAAATGTGGGGAAAATCTGCTCTTTGGGAAGAGCCCTTATTCCTAATAAAATGAGGAATACAGAGCTTCCGAAAGGACACACCCACTGTTTTGGAAACTGATCTCAAAAAGTTGACCCATTCAATGGACATGGCAGAGTTTTTCACAGATACAAAAGATATCCTGGAAAAGCTCGATATTTGGCATATAGGCAAGAAGGGTATCTGTATTGGAGGTGTAACCAAAGAGGGCACCATGGCTTAGCTAGCTAAAGCACCTGCCTTGTAAGAAGAAGATCCTGGGTTTAAATCCCAGTGATGCCATGCTGTAGCTTTTGCTCATGTTTTCCTGCGTCCTTCTGGGACACGGAAGAGGCCTCCCCTGGTCATCCATGGAACTGCTGATTGGGGAGGGATATTGGGAAGAAGGAAAGCACAACCCTGGAGCGGGTGGAGAGGCTGCTGTGACTGGCACTGGCAAGGCAGGGCTCTGACTGCAATTGCTGAGACAGGAGAACCAGTGCCACACACCCTTGTGATTCCCTGGGGCTGTCAGCGCCCAGAGATCCTGCCAGGGCACGAAAGAGGGATTTAAATATGCTGCACTCATTTGCATATTCACACATCAGTGCTATTTGAAAATACTTTATTTTGAAAATATAGTATTAAATATGAAATAAGCGTATCTCAACAGCCTTTTGTATTTCAAAATAAAGTATTTTGAAATACAAAAGGCTGTTGGGATATGCTTATATCAGGAGACAACGCTTCTTCAGAAATAACCCTTAAACCGCATTTGATAAGGATTAAGGGTGATTTTGAAAGAAGGGTTTTCTTTCGAAATAACTGCGTCTAGACAGCGCCTGTTCTTTTAAAATAGCGTATTTTGAAATAGCAGCCAGACGTGATTATGCAAATCCCCACTTTATTTGCAATTTCACTCAGCTGAATTTGCATTTGTCTCTCAAAAGAGGAATGATGAGTAGACAAACCCTCACAAAGGGGAGATGCAGAGATCAGAATTTCCCGCCTCCCTCAGCTTGTTTGGCTCCTTTGCCCCATTTCCTCCCTCCCTGCCTGAGCTGACCCAATGGCTGAAAGGGACAGCAGCTGCTGATTGGTCGGGGGTGGAGGGAGAAGATGGGCAAGAAGACCCTGGAAGCAAGACGGACCAAGGTCCAACTCTTTCTGTGCCACTCAGCCTTAGATCCTGGCCACCCAGCATTCACTCTGATGAGGCCATTATCTGTGAAGGGGGAATTTTCACTGATAGTCTCCTCTGAGCTGAAATCCCAGCTCCCACAGGATTTACTGGAAGGGGCCAGCCCAGTAGGGACTGAAAACCACTGCTCTGGGTGATGTTTGAATTCACAACCTCAGCATGTCTCCTATGCGCACTGCCTTATAAGTACTGTGCATTGATCCATTGTGCCACTGGAGCAGATGTTTGAGAGTTTTCTCCAAAGTCCTTACATTGAAAAAGTTAGCACAAAGTAGAACTGAGTGAAAGAGGCAAGAAGATCAATTCAAGGATTTACACAAACCAACACTTCCCCCGTAGGAGCCACTGAGATTTGAACTCAGCTTGTAGGATTCAAACTTCTGAACCCTGCCCCTTACACTAGGGGACCAACACAACACTCTGTGCTTGAGGTTCTCAGCTGGTAGCTGGTACCCTACTGTCCTTGCTTTTTCCATTCAGCTGCTTAACCTCTCCAGACCCTGCCCCATTTGTATGCAGCCTCATGGGAATGAGCTGGCTCCCTGTCTGCAGAAGAAGGAGAAATGTTGCCCTGTCCCTCCTGCTTAGCTGGCTGGCCCTAGATAAGGTCACATGAGATTATCCAAATACATCCCCATAGCCACTGTCCCATATCTAGGGCCAGCAGTAGGTGGGCATTAATCAAAGAGGCAACAACTCACAGGAAGGAATCAGGTGATCTTGATTTGTCTTTGCCAAGCTGTGGCCATACCCAGCAAGGTAAGGATCAAACACAGGAATAACACCAGCTCAGCAGATATGTTCCTGTCCTAAGTTGTCACATGCTAAAGCCTGGGATTAAACCAGGGATCTTTAGATCTTCAGTGTAATGTTTTCCCCACTGAGCTACTTTGGCTGTTGGATGTGGATTTCTCTGGCCTCTAATTCTCTATCTGGGATATTTGGCAGCCGTGCTGCACAAAACAGACATCATCATGCCCTGCCCAGGAAGGCCAGACTGGCCTTTCTACAGCATCCCTCCCCCACAGCCCACATTCTCTCTAAGCCAGGCCTGGGCAATATAGGCCAGTGGGCTGGATCCAGCCCATGAAGCCACCCAATATGGCAGCAAGACCCCTCAGGCAGATTCCCTGCTTCCCCTGCCCCCCACACACAGCTGAGAGAAGGGACTGCATGGCCCTTTATTTTTCACAGCTGAAGCCCTGGCACATCCCAACAAGCTCTTATTCACCCAGCCATACAACCTGTGCTGCCCATGCAGGGAAGCCATGCAGGGAAGGAGCTGCCTGAGAATTGTGCTTGGCAGGTCTCCCAGCCACAGCCTGCCTCTGGCACCCCAGCACCTCCACCTCCCTTCCCTCAACCCACTGGCACTCCCTGTGACAGAAAAGGGCAAAGACCAGACAGGTTTCATGACAAGGCTGGTTTCCCTGACTGGGAACCGAACCCAGGCCACAGCAGTGAAAGGGCTGAATCCTAGCTACTAGACCATCAGGAAGACAAACACCTGCACAGCTTGCTCAGCTACACTGGCTCTTCTAAGGCCACTTTCTGTCCCTTTCAGGATGTGGGTCCATTCTCAGAGAAGGCGTGAGTTGCCTATGTATTTTGCAGCTCCAGGTTCTACTAGAAGGTGCCTCCCAGCACTTTTCCCCTGACCTCATTCTCAGGGCTGGAGACGTGGACCTGCCTCTGTGCATCGTTGGGGATGCCGCCTGCCCTTTGCTCCCTGGGCTGATGAAGCCCTACACAGGATAGCCCTAAAGCAAGGATCGTATCTCAGGCAGGCTCAGCAGGGCCCGTATTGGTGTGGAGGAGCCTTCGGGTCCTTTAAAGAGAGATTCCGCTGTCTGCTCCCCTGGCTGGAGCTTGGCGAGTCGAACGTCCCCCAAGTGTCCTCCAGAATAATTGTGAGAACAAGGCGGAAACATTCCTGCCCCCCTGCACAGCTGCCCTGATCACTCCAACCCTGCTGCTTCAGCCCCCTGCCAGTCTCATTCCTACTCTTCCCTGCCACCCCATCTTTTAAGTGGCGTACGGGGCAATGTTCTCATGATGATCTGACAACCCTTCAATGACGGGAATGCCCAGCCTCTTGTTCTTAGTCACCCAGCCTGCCTCTTTCTAGTACAAACTCCCTGTGACAAAGGCAGAGCTACAAGCAGCTCAAACTCTGTGGCATTTAAGAGCAGCCTCTGGAGTCATATCCTGCAGCTTTAAGCAGAGCTCCAGCATGAAATCCAGGGAGTTCAAACTCTCCCACTGCCTTGCCAGTCACAGTGGCCTCTGCAACCACTCCAGGCTTGTGGTTTCCTTCTTCTCAACATTCCTCCCCAATCAGCCTTTTCCTGAACCAGCACTTCTATGGGTGGCCAGGGGAGGTCTTCTCTGTGTCTCAGAAGGACTTAGGAAAATGTGAACAAAGACTACAACAAGGTACCACTGAGGGTTGCATCCTAGATCTCTTGTTCACAAGGCAGGTGCTTTAACCAGCTAAGCCATGGTGCCTTCCCTGAACAGGGCTGTTCTGGTTTATGGTCCAGGACAACACTTTGGACTCAAAAAATGAGAAGTAACATTAGTTCGAACCAAGGGCTTTGGTTTGAACTACCGCGTTCAGGCACGCAATTCCTGGTTCAAATCAGCTGTGATTTGGACTAGCGAGCCGGGTGAGATCTTGCTAATGAAGCAGGAGATATTTAAATCTCCGCTTCATTAGCAATTTTGGTCACCTACATTTGCATCTCTAGTGCGAACTAGGGAGCAAATGTAGACGTACCCAAACAGCCCTCCAAACTGAGCCCATTAAATAACAGAATATTTAATTTCCATCATAAAGTGTAACAACTATTTCATTTCATGTAGCAATATGAATCATCATAGCTTGTTTGCTAAATCAAGATGGACAATTTTGTTTTATGCCTCAAAGGAACAATCCCTGTAAGATACCAAATAGCTATGGAATGTGTTGCAGTGTTAATGTTCTTTTTATTTGATTTCATACTAAATACACGAAGTCACGTACCTTGTTAACTATCCTTTGTTTCAGTATTTTTTCTTCTATCAAATTATAAAACTATATTTAGCTAAGCTCTTTGTGAGTAACTGGCAGGTACCACAGTAGCACACATCCGCATAAGCGCAAACAACCTCACTAGTGGTGCACATTATGAAACTCACTTCACCCATTGGCAGCCGCAGTCCTTTCAGCCATTGGGACACCCTGAGAAAAGCAGCAGGAATGGGGTCAAGTGTGAGTCAGGCTGAGGGGGGCAGGCAAAACTCATCTTGCCTTGCAGGGCCTCAGAGAGCAGCATCTCTCTTGTATACTGCCACAGAAAAAAACATGCCTGAGAGAAGTGTTGGCCTTAGAAAACTGCAGGCAGTTGCCAAAGTAGTTCAGTAGAGAGAGTGTTAGACTGAAGATTTGAAGGGTCCTGGTTCAATCCCTGGCTTTGGCAGAAGCTTTTCTCGAGATGGCTTAGTCTGTTTTGGCAACTCTGGTAAGCAAACAACTGGGCTATGTCTACACTTTTGGGTTCTTGTGCAAAAAGTTTTGAGCAAGAACACGTCCACACTGCCTTGTGTGAGCTGTGCTTTTGTGCAAGAGCATCCATGGCGGTGTGGATGCTCTCTTGTGCAAGAACTTTCCAATGGCCATTTTAGCCATAGGGCTTTCTTGCACAAGAAACCCCTGCCGAGCGTCCACACTGCCTTCTTATGCAAGAGCCCCTGTGCAAGAGGGCTTACACCTGTTAAAAAAGAGCACAGCTCTTGCACAAGAAACCCTCTCTTACCACACCATACTGTAAATCTTCTTGTGCAAGAGCAGGAGGGCAGCGTGGACGCTCTGCGGATTCTTGCACAAGAACAGCCATTCTTGCACAAGAACCCGCCAGTGTAGACATAGCTCTACAGTCAAGATCAAAGGCTGTATGAAGAGGCCGGGAATGAAATCATAAAGACGATGATATTTCAGGGTTAGAAACTGGAGAGGGGATTTTATGCCACCTCAGAGATTGTTGACACAGTAGAACAGGGCTCTTGGCTTCAGCTGCTCCCAGCTGTCGTGGAATAAACACACGCTAGCTTTAGGGTTCAAGACAGACAAAACCACCTTAATAACCCAGCTGAGGGGGGGGGGGTTGTTACAGATGGAAGGGAGTCACCCCGTACCAATACAAGCCCCTTCCTCACACTCAAATGCCTGAGATATTTATACCTTCTTACAAAGTCACAGTGGAAATTTACAGAGAAAAGAGAACGTAAGGCACTTTATCCTTAAATGGTACCCTCTGCTTGACCCGATAAAGTGCAAACAGTGCGATTTTTTGTTTAACAGCATTGTGGTTTCTTGCTCAACTTGCTTAGGAAGCTCGCTTCTGTTGCAGGACGCACGGTGTACGGTTCAATCTTTGGCCAGGCTAGCGAGGCCTACCTCCACAGTATGTATTGGACATAAATATTTTACTTAATTTAAAATAAAGTTTGATCAATTAACATGAGAAAGTTAAAAGGTTTAATCTCTTTAATAATTTAAATGCAACTACCCAGATGCAGTCCTAGCAAAAAGGCTTGACTAATTATGTAATTAACAGTGAGTTTCCATTAGCAACAGTAATCTACAGAAGGTTTGCAGAGGGCAGGGCTGTGATTGGCCGGGCCGGGCCGGGCCAGGCCTAAGCACGGCTGAGGGAATCCACTCAGGGAAAATTGCTGACAGCCCTTGACTGAAGACCTTTCCAAAACAGGCCACAAACCAGTCACACTGAGCACTTCAGCTGCCAATCCAGCCTGCAGGAAGCCTCATGAGCAAAACCCCTCAGATACCCCAGCTCTTCCTGTGCCACAATCAGCCCTGGGCTTACACACAGGTGAGGAGTTATACAGCCCAATCTCTCCAACCCAGAACAGATCCACCCGGTTCCAAAGAACCAGCCATGAATCCCTGGTCAATTTATACTTTCGATTTTACCCACAAGGTCACAGTGGACCAATCCTTTAGAATCTAAAGGTTTATTAATAAAAGAAAGAAAAGGTTGAGAATAAGGCTGTTAAGGAGAATACATTGTATACATCAGTCAGCAAGTTCTTGATGCAGAATCTTAGCAGAGATGTTACAAACTGCTAGCATAAAAGTCTTTGGCGCACACTGTATGTCAGGATGAGTCAGCAATCCTTCCAGTGTCTCTGTCCTTAGCAAGGCTGCATCTGAGATAAGTAGCAAGACTGAAGACAAGATGGAGCCCCCCTCATGGCATTTGATATTCATTTGTGGTGTCTCCCAAGCTAAAGCTAGTTACATGGTCAAGTGACCTGTTTCATAGGCCAGCAGTAATTGTGCTCTGGCTGCTTTGCAGCTTTCCACATGCATTCCTCAGCTGTGTATTGGCCACCCTGAGAACCATTGTCCTTGGAGCCATACGGATTAGCATAGTAACTCATTGCACATTCCTTCCTCATGACAGGCAGTCCATACACAGCGTCAGCAGAGCCCATAGTCATAACTCCCCATACAAACTCCAAACAAGTACATGAATACCACACATAGAATCAGCACAATATCAGCTTTCATTTGACACCTCGCATGGCCCACTCTATACAAAATTTGTGGCAAACAGTTTCCCGTGAGTATAGCAATGATCTTAAGGTGAGTATGCTCACCTTAAAATCCAATAAAGTGACAGGGGCCTCAAGAAAGGGTTGGGGTCTTGAAGAAGGATCTGGGATGCAGAAGCAGGCAGGTGTCTGGCCTGGGGGAAGGTGCAGTGTCTGGCCAGGAGAGAGGGTGCAAGAAAAAAGGAGGGTGTCAGTGCAAGCTGGGGGTGCTGGCTGCCAGGGAAAAGGGAATTGAGGAGATTGGGAGGGAGTGTCTGGGAATGACAGCAAATATTACCTGGCTTTGGGACCCCTTGCAGCAACATCTCCAGCCACACTGTCCTGGTCACCCCGGAAGGAGGCTCTACTGCTGCAGCAGCAACCACACAGAATAGGACCAGCCCCGGACACCAGAGGTACCAATACTGCACCCATTCAGTCCATGGCTGGAGGTGTTGCTGCTGCAGCCACGCAGCCCAGGAACAGCCCCAGAGGCACCCCTGATATGGCCATGTGGCCCTTGAGGCCAGCAGTGCAGTGGCAACAGTGCCTCTAGTGTTGGCCTCAGGTTGGGTGGCAAAGACTCATCCTAGCACTGCCTCCTCTCTAGTGGCCACAAAGCATGAAGAGGGGGTGGGGCTAAGCTCCTTCCCCCTCAGTACATCTTCATTTGGAGGTGGGGCCTGGCACTGACTTGTGGACAGGATCAAAGTCTTAGGAAGGCTGGATTCTGCAAAAAGAGAAAATTTTGCTCACCCCCACTATAGGGCTTCTCACCTGTGTGGGTTCAACTATATGTAACAAGGCTTGAACTCTCACTATAGCATTTCCCAAAGTCAGAGCAGTTAAAGGATTTCTCTCCTGTGAGAGTTCTCATAGATAACAAGGTGTGACCTCTGACTGCAGCATTTCCTACAGTGAGAGCAGGTGAATAGCTGCTTCCGTATGGGTTTTCCTATGTCTAACAAGGGTCGAGGTCTGACTGAAGCTTTTCCCACAGTCAGAGCAGCTGAAGGGTTTCTGTCCTGTGTGGGCTCTCCCATGTCTAACAAGATATGACCGCCGACTGAAGCTTTTCCCACAGTCAGAGCAGCTGAAGGGTTTCTCTCCTGTGTGGGCTCTCCTATGCCTAACAAGGCTTGAGGCCTGACTGAAGTTTTTCCCACAATCAGAGCAGATGAAGGGTTTCTCTCCCGTGTGAACTCTCCTATGGATAACAAGCTGTGACCGGTTACTGAATCTTTTCCCACAGTCGGAGCAACTGAAGGGTTTCTCTCCTGTGTGGGCTCTCCTATGGATAACAAGGTGTGACCGGTGACTGAAGCTTTTCCCACAGTCAAAGCAGCTGAAGGGTTTCTCTCCCGTGTGAACTCTCCTATGGATAACAAGATGTGACCTTCGACTGAAGCTTTTCCCACAGTCCGAGCAGCTGAAGGGTTTCTCCCCTGTGTGGGCTCTCCTATGGATAACAAGGGTTGAGGTATCACTGAAGCTTTTCCCACAGTCAGAGCAGCTGAAGGGTTTCTCTCCCGTGTGGACTCTCCTATGTCTAACAAGGTGTGACTTGAGACTGAAGCTTTTCCTACAGTCAGAGCAGCTGAAAGGTTTCTCTCCCGTGTGAACTCTCCTATGAATAGCAAGGTGTGACAGGTCATTGAATCTTTTCCCACAGTCAGAGCAACTGAAGGGTTTCTCCCCTGTGTAGGCTCTCCTATGGGTAACAAGGGTTGAGGTATTTCTGAAGTTTTTTCCACAGTCCGAGCAGCTGAAGGGTTTCTCTCCTGTTTGGGCTCTTTCATGCTTAATACGAGGTGCACTGTCACTGCAAGCACAAGGTGAATGTTGATGGGGGATTTTCTTTTGAACAGTTTCTGTGTTTGTTTTCAACCTTCTGATCCTCTGACTGGATTTATCCTGTCCTGCTCCTGGATGGTTTCCCTGCTGCCTTTGTAGACTATGCTGACTCTCACAAGTCTCTCCTTGCTCAGGACTCTGAGAAACATGCCCTTCAGATCTTTCCACCAATACCCCACATGGAGCCATTCGCTCAGGTCCTTCCTCCTGAAGACTCCTCTCACTGTTCTCATTCAGTATCCCATCACCTGCTGGGATGGAGAGAGAAACCACACAGGAGTCATTCCCTGTGCTGAGCTGAAAGAAAAATTCTGAATGGTGAACAGAAAATGGGGAACAAACCCAAAGAATGGCTGGAAAGATTCAATAATCATGAGCTGAGTTCACCCTGTTCCCCCATCACTCTTTCCCAACCCAGCACTCTCAGACTGGAGTTGAGACAGGCTGAAGGGCCAGTCAGACTTGATGATAACACACAACCAACATCTGCTATGCAAACACAGAAATTGGTCTGAGTCAGTTTAGCTGATTTCTCACCTGTGTGGGAGTCACTGATGATCTCCCCTTCCTCACAGCCTTGGAGATCCGGGATCTGCAGCTCTTCCCTTCGCTCCATCCAGGAAAGCACATGAGCTTTGGAGACTGGAAATCCTATTTCGGGAGCAATTAACCAAGTGCTGATCTTGTTCATTAAGGTCTGTGCCATTCCTGCTTCCAAAGCTAGGATCTGAGTCTCCTACCCAGACAGGCTCCTTCCCCACCTTCCAGAGACTGGGGAGAGACCTTCCCCACCTTCCAGAGACTGGCTGGTACAAGATCCCAGGACAGACTAATTCCATCCTCCCCCCGCCCTACCACCATATTGGGAATAACCCAGCAGACTCCCATGGGGAACTGGGCACTCTGCTGCACTCAGACTCAGACTTTAAGGTCAGAAGGGACCATTATGATCATCTAGTCTGACCCTCTGCACAGTGCAGGCCACAAAATCTCACCCACCCCTCCTAGAATAATCCTCTCACCTATATCTCAGATATTGAAGCCTTCAAATACTTTGAAGACCCCAAGATGCAGAGAATCCTCTAGCTGTGATCTGTACCCCATGCTACAGAGGAAGGCAAAAAACCTGCAGGGCCTCTGCCAATCTACCCTGGAGGAAAATTCCTTCCCGACCCCAAATATGGCGATCAGCTAAACCCTGAGCATGTGGGCAAGACTCATCAGCCAGACACCCAGAAAGTTCTCTATAGTAACTCCTATCATCCCTCCATTGACCTATTTCCCACTGATAATGAATGGTCAATTAGTTACCAAGATCCTGTTATCTCATCAAACCATCCCCTTCATAAACCCATCTAGTTTAATCTTGAAACCAGATAGATCTTTTGCCCCCACTACTTCCCTTGGAAGGCCGTTCCAGAACCTCACTCCTCTAATGGTTAGAAACCTTCGTCTAATCTCAAGTCTAAACTTCCTACTAGCCAGCTTATATCCATTTGTTCTTGTGTCCACATTGGTATTAAACTTAAATAATTCCTCTCCCTCCCTGGTATTTATCCCTCTAATATATTTAAAAAGTGCAATCATGTCCCCCCTCAGCCTTCTTTTGGTTAAAGTAAACAAGCCAAGCTCCTTGAGTCTCCTTTCATAAGACAGGTTTTCCATTCCTCGGATCATCCTAGTGGCCCTTCTTTGTACCTGTTCCAGTTTGAATTCATCCTTCTTAAACATGGGAGACCAGAACTGCACACAGTATTCCAAATGGAGTCTCACCAATGCCTTGTATAATGGCACTAACACCTCCTTATCCCTACTGGAAATACCTCGCCTAATACATCCCAAGATCGTATTAGCCTTTTTCACGGCCATGTCACAATGGCGGCTCATAGTCATTCTATAATCAACCAGGACTCCGAGGTCCTTCTCCTCCTCCGTTACTTCCAACTGATGTGTCCCCAGCTTGTAACTAAAATTCTTGTTATTAATCCCTAAATGCATAACCTTACACTTCTCACTATTAAATTTCATCCTATTGCTATCACTCCAATTTACAAGATCATCCAGATCTTCCTGTATGATATCCCGATCCTTTTCTGAATTGGCAATAGCTCCCAACTGTGTGTCATCTGCAAATTTTATTAGGACACTTCCACTTTTGGTGCCAAAATCAGCAATTAAAAGATTAAATAAAATTGGCCCCAAAACTGATCCCTGAGGAACTCCACTAGTAACCTTCCTCCAACCTGACAGTTCACCTTTCAGTATGACCCGCTGTAATCTCCCCTTTAACCAGTTGCTTATCCACCTCTCAACTTTCATATTAATCCCTATCTTTTCCAATTTAACCAATAATTCCCCATGTGGCACTGTATCAAATGCCTTACTAAAGTCGAGGTAGATTAGATCCACTGCATTTCCTTTATCTAAAAAATCTGTTACTTTCTCAAAAAAGGAAATCAGGTTGGTTTGGCACGATCTACCTTTTGTAAAACCATGTTGTAATTTGTCCCAATTGCCATTAGCCTCAATGTCTCTAACTACTTTCTCCTTCAAAATTTTTTCCAGGATCTTACATACTACAGATGTCAAACTAACAGGCCTATAGTTACCCGGATGGCTTTTTTTCCCCTTTCTTAAAAATCGGAACTATATTAGTACATGGTACAACCTCTGAGTTTAGAGATTTATTAAAAATTTTTGCTAATGGACTTGCAAGTTCATGTGCCAGTTCCTTTAATATTCTTGGATAAAGATTATCTGGGCCCCCCGATTTACTCCCATTAAGCTGTTCAAGTTTGGCTTTTACCTCGGATATGGTAATATCTACCTCCATATCTTTAGTCCCATTTGTTAAGTTACCATTATCCCTAAGCTCTTCATTAGCCTCATTAAAGACTGAAGCAAAGTATTTGTTCAAATATTGGGCTATTCCTAGATTATCCTTAACCTCCACTCCATCCTTAGTAATTAGCGGTCCTACTTCTTTTGTTTTTTTCCTATTTATATGGCTATAAAACCTTTTACTATTGGTTTTAATTCCCTTTGCAAGGTCCAACTCTACGTGACTTTTAGCCTCTCTCACTTTATCCCTACATGCTCTAACCTCAATAAGGTAGCTTTCTTTACTGATCCCTCCCATTTTCCACTCCTTATATGCTTTCTGCTTTTTCTTAATCACCTCTCTGAGATGCTTGCTCATCCAGCTTGGTCTAACACACCTGCCTATAAATTTCTTCCCTTTTCTAGGGATACAGGCTTCTGACAGCTTATGCAACTTTAACTTAAAATAATTCCAGGCCTCCTCCACTTTAAGATCCATAATTTCTTTAGTCCAATCAACTTCCCTAACTAATTTCCTTAATTTACTAAAGTTAGCCCTTTTGAAATCAAAAACCCTAGTCTCAGATTTATTTTTGTTTATCCTTCCATTTAATTTAAACTGAATTAGCTCATGATCACTTGAGCCAAGGTTGTCTCCTACAACCATTTCATCTATGAGGTCCTCGCTACTCACCAAAACCAAATCTAAAACAGCATCCCCCCTTGTTGAAGCAAAATGCAGGACAATGTAGCACTTTAAAGACTAACAAGATGGTTTATTAGATGATGAGCTTTCGTGGGCCTGACCCACTTCCTCAGATCAAATAGTGGAAGAAAGTAGTCACAACCATATATACCAAAGGATACAATTAAAAAAAATGAACAAATATGAAAAGGACAAATCACATTGCAGAACAGAAGGGGGATGCGGGGGGGTGGGAAGGGGGAGGAAGGAAGGTAAGTGTCTGTGAATTGCTGATATTAAAGGTAGGGAGAGTGGGATGTTTGTGAGTTAATGGTATTACAGGTGATAATTGGGGAAACTGTCTTGGTAATGGGTGAGAAAGTTCAAAGTCTTGTTAAGTCCTTGTTGACAAGTGTCGAATTTTAACATGAATGACAGTTCAGAGGATTCCCTTTCAAGTGCAGATGTAAAAGGTCTTTGTAGCAGAATGCAGGTGGCTAAGTCATTTAGAGAGTGTCCTTTCTGGTTAAAGTGGCAAGAAACTGTTTTCTCTTTGTGATCTTGTCTGATATCTGTTTTGTGGGCATTAATCCTTTGGCGAGTGTCTGAGATGTTTGTCCAATGTACATAGCAGCCAACCAACCAACCCTTGTTGGTTCAGCAACTACTTGATGAAGAAATTCATCAGCTATCACATCTAGGAAAATCTGAGCCCTATTATTATTACTAGCACTTGTTCTCCAGTCTATAGCTGGAAAGTTGAAATCTCCCAGGATTACACAGTTTCCATGAGTATTTACTTCATTAAAAACATTAAAGAGGTCTCTATCCATATCCAAATTGGATCCTGGTGGTCTATAACACACTCCAAGCACTATCCCAGGGGAGGATCTGATAGTTTTCTTCCCCAATGTGATTTCTGCCCAACGGACTCTGTCTTCTCCATTCCATCACTTTTTATTTCTTTACAATCTTTCTCATCTTTGATATACAATGTGACTCTACCACCTTTATTTCTGTCTTTCCTAAACAGCACATACCCTTTAATACCTGTACTCCAGTCATGCCTAGTATTCCACCATGTTTCTGTTATTCCTATAACATCTGGTTTCACTTCCTGGACCAATAGCTCTAGTTCCTCCTTTTTGTTACCTAGGCTCCTCACATTGGTGTACAAACATCTTAATTTTTGCTGTTTGGCCTCATTCACATTCTTTACCCAATTTGGCACAGACATTATACCTCCAATATGACCTATTAGACTAGTATCCACCCCACCCTTCCTCATTCACTTTGCAGGATACAACTCAGTCTCCCTTAGGGCCTGTTCCATTCTTGGGCAGGAGAGGAACACACTGCTCATAAGGGGAGAGCTCTAGGATTTTCAGGAATGACAGACACCCCTAGCCAGGACTCAGATTTGAGCTGCCACATGAGGTCACTAGGGCTGGGAGGGAAAGGATCCAGCAGAGATCTAGAGCCCTATGGGCTCTGCCCACAGAGCTCTTAGCTTGGGGCTGGACTTGTCCTGCTCTTGGGCTCAGATGCTCTACTTGAGCCAGAAGGAGGCAGGGGAATTGTCTGATCAGGAGAATGAATCCTTAGTTGGCCACTTCAGGCCCTGCCTATGCTCCATATTCCTGAACCTGACTGACTGTGCCTGGGTGCCCACAACAGCTGTCAGCCCTGCAGACAGCCAGGGCAGTGCCGGCCTGTTCCTGTGGCCAGCCAAGGTGGAGACAGGCTGGGCTTCTTCTCTGCTGCTCATAGATGCTCCTGCAGTTCAGCTCCTTCTGCAGCCTTGGTTCGACTCTGCCAGCAGCAGCAACCCTCCTTTTGTGGCCAGTCGGGCCTGCCATTTGGTGCCCCTCTGGCTTGCACAGAATCTACCAGATGCAGGGAAGGACTCTGAGTTGGCGCCTTCCTTCCAGGGGCTCAGCACAATAGCACAAGGGGCCCTGCAGACACAGAGGCTGTGTCTAGAGTGGCCAGTTTTTCCCGGATAATCAGCCACTTTTCCAGAAAAACTAGCCAGCTGTCGACACTGGCCGCATGAATTTCCGCAAAAGCACTGACTTCCTACTGTAAGAAATCAGTGCTTTTTGCGGAAATACTATGCTGCTCCCGTTCGGGCAAAAGTCCCTTTTGCACAAAAGTTGTGCGCAAAAGGGTCAATGGAGACAGCTGAGTTTTGTTTTGCGCAAAAAAGCCCCGATCGCGAAAATGGCAATCGGGGCTTTTTTGTGCAAAAGCGCGTCTAGATTGGCCACGGACACTTTTCCGCAAAAAGCGTCCGTGCCAATCTAGACACTTTTCCGAAAATGCTTTTAACGGAAAACTTTTCTGTTAAAAGCATTTCCGGAAAATCATGCCAGTCTAGATGTAGCCTAAGGGTGTGTCTAAACTACATGGCTCTGTCAATGGAGCCATGTAGATGAGGCTGATCGGCAAAGGGAAATGAAGCCACAATTTTAACAATCACGGCTTCATTTAAATTTCAGTGGCTGCCCCGCTCTGCTGATCAACTGCTTGTCAGCAGATCGGGGCAGTCTAGACGCTCCCCTGTTGACAGGAAAGCCCTTTGTCGACCTCCCCGGTAAACCTCATCCCACGAGGCATAACGGGGAGGTCGACAAAGGGCTTGCTTGTCAACAGGGGAGCATCTAGACTGCCCTGATCTGCTGACAAACAGCTGATCAGCAGAGCGGGGCAGCCATTGAAATTTAAATGAAGCCGCTGTGACATAGTGTGGGTACCTTGTTGGTTGCTATGCTGGGCGGTGGGCTGTGGGTGACCCCCTGGCTGCTGTCTGTAGCACAGCCCAGCAGGGTAGGGGGTGAGTTATTATGCAAGGGGCGCCGAACCTGTCTGACCAGTTACCTCCCAGGGAATGGAACTAAGGAAGGAGGGCGAAGTCAGCCCTGGCAAGGGGGCAGGGCTGGAGGAGAGTCAAGTAGTTTCTGTTGGGGATGATGGAGGCAGCCTAGGGAAGGAACTGGAATTTAGGGGCCCAATCTCCCCCATCTCTAGGGGGGCTGAGGCATCCTAGTCCTGCCCTGTAACCCGATTACATCTATGCTGTACTGTATCCTGGAGACACAATAAACTCCCTCTATTCTACTGGCTGGTGGAGTCTGTTTGTGCCACTAAGGGGGGGCAGCAGTCGGGGAAACCCCGATGCGTCGTAACAGCTGCGATTGTTTAAATCGCGGCTTCATTTCCCTCTGCCTATCAGCCTCATCTACATGGCTCCGTCGATGGAGCCATGTAGTTTAGACGCACCCTAAGAGCAGCTGCACCCAGCCCCACAACTGTGGTACCTGCCGTTCCTGCCTGGGCCCTTCCACTGACACCTTCGGCCAAGGCACAACATGGGCATGATGGTGGGAACCACAGAGAGACCTTGGCTGTGAGAAGAGCAGCACCGCTATTATGTCACCGAACCTCCTCTCACACAGGAGCCAGGATTACTGGGGCAGATACTGCTGATATTGAGGGTTCGGGCAATGAGGGACCCTGAACCAAACCCAACCCAGCTGCTCCAGAGCCCACCCAGCTTTTGTTACACAAGGGGACAGGAATCCTCACCCAGCCAGCTCACAGCCTCGTAATTCTCCTGCATCACATCCCTGTAGAGGGCTCTCTGGCCCGGGTCCAGCAGAGCCCATTCTTCTTCAGAGAAATACACAGCCACCTCCTCGAAGATCACCGGCTCCGCCACGGACATTTCCTGTCCCTGGCTCTGCAGACCAGGGGCTGAGCTGGAGTCAGACATGGGTGTTCTGCAGCCTGGCAGGGGGAGAAGGGGAATTGGAGACATTTCAGAAGGGGCTTTAATCCTTTCCACACCCCCATTCCACTCAGACTCTGTCCCTGGTGACACATGTGCTAGATTCTGCCATTGTGGGCAAAAGCTTTCATCTAGATATTCCATGAACAGGAGTTAGATCCCAAATCCACATTCATTTCTCTCTGTACCTGACTTGAATTACATTACTGCATCTGCAACAATGGGATTTAGTTCTCAGCACCCAGCGTTTCTGATAACAAGCCACATATTCATCTGCCTGAACATGGACATAGGTTAAATGCAGGCTGCTGTATTTAAAACCCTTAGTCTTCATTCATGGATTTGCAGCACAAACTTTGCTCTCTTATCTGACAAAGACAATATAAAGCCTTTTCACAACAGAGTCAGTGAAATTACCACCACCATTCAAATACTTATTAAATACGTGCGCTGAGTGTTTGCAGGATGAGATCTTAAGATTCATGGGATCAGAAGATATCCTTAATCATGAAGTCGGACCCCCTGAGTGGCACAAGCCATTACACTGAGTCCAGTTATCCAGGCACAAAGCTCCATTTCGTTTAGAGAACATGACCTATGAAGCCAGGCTTCATGAACTGGGCTTGTTTAGTTTGGAAAAAAGAAGATTAAGGGGGGACATGATAGCGGTCAAATATCTAAAAGGGTGTCACAAGGAGGAAGGCGAAAATTTGTTCCTCTTGGTTTCTGAGAACAGGACAAGGAGTAATGGGCTTAAAGTGCAGCAGGGGAGGTTTAGATTGGACAGTTCCTAACTGTCAGGGTGGTCATATTGGAATAAATTGCCAAGGGAGGTGGTGGAATCTCCCTCTCTGGAGATATTTAAGAACAGGTTAGAGAGACATTGTCAGGGATGGTGTAGACGGAGCTTGATCCTGCCTTTAGGGCGGGGGGCTGGACTCGATGACCTCTCAAGGTCCCTTCCAGTCCTATTATTCTATGATTCCCCAAAGTGTATTTTCTAGAAAGTCCCCATGATTTGAAGACATCAAGAAATGGAGAATCCACCAGTTCTTTGCTCATTTGTTTCAGCAGCAAATCTTCTTCCCTATCAAACATTCGTGCCTCTTTTCTAGCCTGAAATAGTCTGCCTTCAGCTGTCCCTTATTGGCTCTCACTGAGCCATATCCACACGAGAGCATGGGCGATTCAATTTGATGGGGGGCCAAATGCAAAGTGGCTGAGAGCTGCACTCTTCCATGACATTAATGCAGGAAATGCAGAGTTTGGGACGGATGCTGGGACAAAGAGGAAGTTTGGGGCAAGGATTTGGGATGCAAGACAAGATAGAGGGGTCTAAGAGGGAGTTTGGGTGAAGGAGGCAGGCTGTGATCTAGGATACTGGATTAGCCAACTATTCATTATCTAAATTAAAGTTACTTTAAATATCTAAGTGGTTGAGTGGACAAATAAGGGGCTGTGGGTTTCTGACCAGAGAGAGCTCTTGCATTGATAGCTGCAGCAGGAGGACAGAGTTTGGGTATGCAGAGTGCGGGGCAGGAGTGGGGAGCAGAGATTAGGAGGGGAAGGGAGAGGTTGGGGTGTCAGAGGTAAGCTCTGAACAGGAGCCTTATCTGAGTGACTCCTGAGCAGAGGCCAAGCACCTCAGGCAGGCAGGGAGCCTGCTCGACCCTCTCACAGACTGCAGGGCCATGTGGGTGTGTAAATACTTATGACCCAGAGGGGAAGGGGCGCAGTGCTTTGTTTCTGGCCATAAACCAGCGAATAAGATTGTTCTGGGGGTGGAAGCAATGTCTGAACCCTTTCCTCCTCCCTTCTAGGCTCACAGTTTTTTTCTGAGTGGCTTGCAGATGGAGAGTGGCATCTGTGGGCTGGATCAAATGGCTTGGTCGGGTGGATCAGACCCATGGACTGTATTTTGCCCAGGCCTGCACTAGACGCAACAGCCCTTGGGAATCCAGCAGTTTCTTGCCTTGAACTACCTGATATAGTAGAAGCCTGGCAGCTCTCAGCTTTTCACCCTATTTATTGTTTGAAACCAATCCCATATTGAAACTGAGTAGTGAAATCTGAGCCTGAAGGCGTCATTCTTTGTGTGCTTTAACTTCACCCCTTTAGCATCACAAACCCATAGACCAGTGTTTCTCCAACTATCCACAGGTCCCCATACAGTGCCCCTGGGGCTCCTCACTGATCAGTGTATGTGATTTAGGTCTGAGTCCACTATGGTCGCCGTTGTTGGTAACTTTATTGAAAACCCCATGAAGATGTTTCCACTGGAATTTTTTCATCATTTAAAGTCTCTCCACCTGCACACTCACCTTGTCTGAAAGCTCCCAGGGATTTTCCTCTTGCTCTCTCCAGTGCAGAGGGCAGAGTGTCTGGTGGGGGAAGGGATAAGAGAGGTGAGATTCCAGGCTCTCCTGTTTATAACAATGTCCCTATGCTGAACTCTGCATTTCAATTGTATCAGAGACCAGACAGAGACAATCACATTGAATTGTTTCAGGAATTTAATATGAAAGTCTAAACTTTCATTTCCTCTCTCACTCGGGCACCTCCCAGCTATGGAGCCAACATCCCTGCAGCCTCACACCTGTCCCAGGAGAGAGAAGCTGTAAATGAGATTTACTCTTCTTTCCTCACCCCCTCCCACTTGGTTTCTCATTCACTTACTGCTTCTTATCATAACCCGGAGCTGTGGTGGTGGGACACATTGCCATCACAGTAACTTTGGCCATTTTGGTCTCTGAATGGGAGGTTCAGAGTTTGCAGATCCCTGGATTTATCTGCAAGCAGTTGGGTCTGTTCGCTCAGTGTCTCTGCTGTCCTTAGAGTGATGGGGCCGTCATTCTCCACGTGGGAATTGAGGCAGGGGAAGGTTGGCTTCAGAGGCCAGATTCAATGGTCTCAGATACTTGAACCACTTTCCTCTCATCCATCCCTTCTAGGTACCTTTGAACTGCCTCAGAGTCTCCGACAGAGCAATCGTTTTCAGGGAGAAACCTCTGACTTGTTCTTCCAGTTCAGGAGAAATCTCCTCTGGCAGCTGGAACTGCCCCATCTCACACCTGGACAGAAACAATTCAATGTGATTGTATTTCATTTACTGCTGATAAGTTCTGGCTAGTAAGTCTCAGCTCTAACAGGCCTGGAGTTAGAATTCCTGCAATTCTCCCAGCCTGAGAGCAGGGACAACATATCCCATGGCCATGAAACCTTCCCCTGAAAGGCCCCACTTCAGTTCTTCAGTTCTGGCCTGGGGAGACTGTCTGGGGGACAAAAGGGGAATTGAGTCTTCATGGCCAACTCACTCCTTGGCCTCCAGACACTGAAAGACAAGAGGTTCCCAGGTGAAAGGGTGAAGCAATCTGTCCACTAGGGACTAAAATGAGACACCAGCTCCCCCCTCCCCAGCTCCTTCCACACAGGTCTCCAAACAGCCCTCAGTTGGGACAGACTCTTGGTCCTTGCTGCCATGGGCTGACTGTGCCCAGTGCCCAGCAGCAACAAGCCCATGTTCCACCCCACAGTCCTGAGGTAGCCAGTCCCCAGGGAGGGGACAGCTCCAGGAAACACTTGAGGTCAGACTGTTCCCTGAATGGGGAATCCCATAGTCTGCTGTGAAAGGGTGAGACTCTCAGAATTCAATGCGTCAGAGATAGTCGTATCTAACTTCTGCCTCTTAGAGCCCTGGGGAGATGTGGTGCTAACATCAGCTCCAAGCTCTTTCCCTGAGCTGTGCAGCGTGAGGGGAGTGAGAGCCACATACCTACTTAGGGTGCTTCTGATGTCCTAGAAAAAAAAAAGACACAGAAAACACTCTCAGCCCCATTGGACACACACAGGGGACCTCAGGGAAGGGATTTTGCAAACATGGGAAGAGAGCCCCTGCCCTGGAGTTACACCCAGATCTGACAGCTCGACCTCAGCACTTGTGATATAGGAGCCTCCCTTCCCTGTGTGGAGAGCTGGGACCTTTCTCCCTCAGTCTCACCTGCAGGAATTCACTCGCTGGCTTCTGAGACATCCCCTCCCGCTCACTGATCCGGGAAATCTGCACAGAGAGTTTCCTGACAGTGTCAGTCCGGAGCCTCCCAATCTCCTCATCCAGCTTCTTCAGCTGGGCCAGCAGGAGTCTCTCTTGTTCCTCTAGGAACTGCTGCAGCTCCTGAAACTCAGCCACAATCATCTGCCTCTCTGATTGGGTCCATTTCTGTATGAAAGCAGGGAAAGGGCTGGTCAGGGGCATGAATGGAGCCCAGGGCCCTTTCATGGAGAGCTGAGTGCGCAGCAGAGAGAATTTCTTGGAAAAGCCTAAAATGTGACACATTTGACTCTACTTTGGGCCCTGTGTCCCTCTGAAAGGGATGTTCCCATGTCTGTCATGGGCAGCAACTTTTATTATTCATGGGCTCTGGAAATTCAGACCCTGAGCAGCATGAGGCAGGACTCAGCACCAGCCTGACAGAGATAACCAGGAAGGAAAAAGAAGAAAACATGTTAATACACCAAGTGATCAGACAGCCCTTCAGGGGGACATTCAGCTCACTTGGGGAGGATGTCTGGGAAAACCACAAAGACTGGACATTAACTCATGCACTGACATGGAAGCTCAGGGCCTGTCTACACATGGATCTCACCCAGCAATTCATGATCCAGGAGAAACACAAACAAGCCCAACATTACCAAGGCCAAACAGGAGTCTGCCTCCTAACAGCCCTCCCACGGCCAGTCCCTGCTAGTTCAAACCACAGGCACCTACCAGATACTCCTGGCGTTTCCCTTCTGCTGTTGTTCTCCTTCTCAGCAGCTTCTCTCTCTCCTCCCTCAGAGTCTTCAAATGAGTCTCCAATTTTTCCTGAAGAAACAGATATAAGCACGAGGGCAAACCCCATTAGATGTTGGGAGCCCATTTATCTGCCTTTAAGAGAGTCCCAGTTTTGTGGATCTCTGCCTTTGTCCAGCAGGGACTCAGCCCTGGACTTGGTTGTGTCCATAGAAAAAGACACAAGAAGCGACTGAGGATGCAGCAGGACACCTACGAGGGTAGGGGAAGGATCAGTGGTGGCACCTTTATAAAGAATGATGCAGGTGGGGAATAGGGAGGTAAAAATGCTTAACAATACTAATCATGTAACTGATTACAATTTTATCAGTAAAAGGAGTTTTTTAACCTGCGGACAGGAAAGGCTGGTAGCAGAAATGGGCTTTCCTGGGCCGGGGATCTCTCGCGAGGTCTGCCAGGGGTGGCCACAAGGACTGCTGGCTAATGGGGACTCCCAGCAGCTGCAGACTGATGTTAGCTGCCAGAGGGAAGCAGGCACTGCTGGGGCAGTGGGGAGTTTAACCAGTAACTAGTACTGATAAGCATTAGCTCTTCATTTAACCAGTTTGAACTCTTGCTACAATCCAGTTGACTCCTAGTTGTGTCTGGCATGGACCTGCACTTCCTGAAATCCTGCTATGGGTGGACTGAAGGCGCTCGGGGCCCCACACAGCATGCAGCCCAGCAACCTTATCTAGTGCAGACAGCTGCATTGGAGTTTAACCCCTCATGCAGAACCTCAGAAGTTCGGCATCCCTATTAGAAACCTTCACTCCCTGCTGGACATAGGGCTTTATCAAGGCATCTTTCCCTCCTAAACGGCCACACTTCATCACTGTTCAGTGATGCTGAGGGGCAGGGAGCAGTGTAAGTCTAACAGGGTATGGGGCTAAACTCTATCCCTGATGTGCCTGGCGACTATGAGCGACTAGGTGCTGCCCCACCTTCACTTCCCACAGTCTGTCTAACTGGACTGTGACCTGCTCAGAGAAGGAACTTTCCCTTGCTGGATGTTGTGCAGGTCTCAGCTGCCATTGCAGGTCTATAAGGCCAATGACAGATTGTTCCACCGATCAATAACAGCTTGTAACCTCCTCTTCTCCAGTCCCAAGGCAGCTCACTGATAGAGTGGCCTGTACCTCCTGTGATCTAAACCTCTCTGATTGTTAACACCTTCCCTTGTGCAAACACCCCTCCTGTTACCAGTGAGGGCGGGGTTTCAGGATTCACAGCCCCAGAGAAACATTTCACACATCGGGTATCTTGACGTAAGTTGCCACAAAGCCAGAGCATTTACTTTTTACAGCATCTCTTGTAGGCTTTACTGAGCTGTGTCACAATGGTGCCCAGTAACTGTTAGTGAAATAATGCTGTAATTAAAACACACTGGACATTAACTCTGTACCTTGTACTCCTGGGCAGCTTCCTGTATGGGCACCACCGTGTGAGCCTGGGATCTGTCATACACCACACAGATGGGAGTTTGATTCTCTTCACAGAACCACTTCAGAGCCTCCTGGTGCTCCCCGTACACCCAATCCCATCTTGCTCTCTCTGCTGCCTGGAAACTCAGTGGCTTGGGTAGTTCCATCACATTTGCCAGCTGCCAGTTAGGCCGGAGGGGTCCCTGCTGCTCAGTGTCTCTGCCTTGAGGGCTGAGGGGGGCCTGGCAGAAATTGTGCCCACACTCCAGAGTGACAGGGGCTGTGAAATACTCCAGACAGACGGGACGCGGCGCTTCCTCCCGGACACTTTCCACAGGGCTCTCTGCAGCCATGGCTGCCTCTGGGCTGGGGGACTGGGGCAGTGTCACTTCCCTGACCTCAGCAATAAAGGGGCAGGTGCAGGGATGTGAGGCACCAGCACTGAGGATTAAAAAAAAAAATAATCAAAATTAAAAAACGAAAAAGCCCCAAAAGCTTCGCTCAACCCCCACCGCCAGGGCCTCCCCTGGGCCCCTCATTCACTTGCCCCAGCCAGACCCCCGTCTCTGCGCCCCTCAGGGCAGGGCCCCTCCTCACCCTGTGTTAATATCTCCGCCCCCCGCACACTCTGCAGACCCCTCGCAGCCCCTCTGTGCACCCCCGGCCCGCCCTGAGCCCGGCGGGAGAATCAGGAAGCCCGATGGAGGGACGGCGGGGGGGGGGGGGGCGATGCCTAACGCCGCCTCCCCCCGTCGCTCACGCCGGGCCGCCCCCTCCGCGCTGGGCTAACCCCGCAGCAAGTAACGGCGCCAACGGCTCCTCACAACGGGTCCTGCCTCAGTGCGCGCGGCGCGTGACGTTAGTGCGGATGCCGCGCAATGAACGGGGCCTGAGCGGGGCGGGGACGCACTAAAATCCGGCTGCGGGGTGTAGAATGGGGCGGGCGCGGTCAGACCGCGCATGCGCAGCGGGCTAGTGACTCCGCTCAGAGTCCCGCGCCCGGGGTTTAGCTCAGCCCGCGAGCTGCCCGGCCACGCCCCCAGCGCCGCGGGGCCCCACGTGGCTTCCGCGTCTGGGAGCCAGGCCGGGGCGAGATTCTACAGGCCCCGGGGCAGCCGCTCCCCGCGTGTCTGTGCCGAGAGCAGCTCCCCTGGGGCGGGCACCGGCTCTGCGGGGGGAGCCTCTCACGGGACAGCGGAGCGGCCCCGAACCAGCTGCCGCGCTGGGGGCCCAGAGGGGGGAGGGTCCAGAGCCCCGCGCTGGGGCCAAGGGCGCTGCAGATTGCGAGCCCGCGCTGCGAACGGGCTGCGGGTCCCCCCCGCACAGACCGACCCGGGCAGAGAGGATCGCGCGGCGCTGTGGGCGGGTAGGAGTGGGGGCGGGAGAATCGAGCGCAAGGGAACGTGCCGCCTCTGCAAAGGGAACTTGTATCCCCCTAATTTCCCCCTCCAACCTCCCTCTCCCGAGGCCCCGCAGCCTCGTCCCCTGTAGCGGCCCCCGCCGCAGTGCAACCCCTGCCCCTCCCCCCGCCTCCTCCTGCGCCCCCAGCACGCCCCGTGGCAGCCACTGGCTCCCGCAGGAGCCCAACGGACCCCGCCCCCCACTGTGGTCCGCTGGGCTCCTGCTCTCGCTCCGACTGACAAAGGTTCCCCGGGCTGTCACGCTCCAGTGAAGCAGAATTGCCCCCCCCCCCGTGGCCGCGTCATCAGTGACGTAAATTGCTCCGCCCTTTGCTCTCCCGCCTGGTGACGGGAATTCCCCGGCCCCGCTGTCCCGCCGGGAGTGCCTGGGCCGCCCAGAGACGCCGAGGGCGGGGGCCAGGGACTCGGAAGGGGGCGGGGCCGGGGCTCCACCAACCAATGAGAGCGCGGTGGCTCAGTGACGCGCCTGCCCCCACCTCTGGCGCGAGACACGGACACGCCTCTCGGGCCAGTGGGACGGGAGCGCGCGGACTCGGCGGGGCCCGGGCCGCAGAACGTGTCACCTGAACGTTCCACCCAGGCCCAGGAGGAGCCGGGCTGCTTGAGACCTTCCTGTCCTCGAGGGGCCTCGGCTTGGCCTGTGGAGAGTCACAGCCACAGTTTGTGGTTTAATAATAAAGATTTTCCTGTTTGAATCTCAGTGTCTGTCACTGAATAAAAACCAGGACTGTGCAGCACTTTAAAGACTAACAAGATGGTTTATTAGATGATGAGCTTTTGTGGGCCAGACCCACTTCCTCAGATCAAATAGTGGAAGAAAATAGTCACAACCCTATATACCAAAGGACACAATTTAAAAAAAATGGGACTACCTATAGATAACCACCTAACCTCAAGATGATTCTTACCAACATGCACAGGACATACCACACTAATACCAACCCTGGTACCTTCCCTTGCAACAAACCCCGTTGCCAGCTTTGTCCACATATTCACTCTGCTGATACCATTATTGAACCTAACCAAGTGAGTTATAAGATCAAGAACACATATTCCTGCGCATCCAGAAATATAATTTATGCTATCATGTGCCAAAAGTGTCCGTCTGCTATGTACGCTGGACAAACATCTCAGACACTTCGCCAAAGGATCAATGCCCAAAACAGATATTAGACAGGATCACAAAGAAAAAACAGTTTCTTGCCATTTCAACCAGAAAGGACACTGTCTCAACGACTTAATTACCTGCATCCTGCTTCAAAAGCCTTTTAAATCTGCACTTGAAAGGGAATCCTCTTAACTGTCATTCATGCTAAAATTTGACACTCTATGCGTGGGTCTCAACAAAGACACTAACTATTTTACCCATTACAAAGATAGCTTCCCCAATTATCACCTCTAATACCATTAGCTCAAAGACATTTACCTTTCCCCACCTCTAATACCATTAGCTCACAGACATTTACCTTCCCCCCCCCCCCCGCATCCCCCTTCTGTTCTGAAATGTGATTTGTCCTTTTCATATGTGTTCATTTTTTAAAATTGTATCCTTTAGTATATATGGTTGTGACTATTTTCTTCCACTATTTGATCTGAGGAAGTGGGTCTGGCCCACAAAAGCTCATTATCTAATAAACCATCTTATTAGTCTTTAAAGTGCTACATAGTCCTGTATTTTGTTTCAGCTACACCAGTCTAACACGGCTACATTTCTATCACTATGTCACTGAATAGTTATTGTCTGAGCCGAGTATTGCCTGCCCCTCCTCCTAGCATTTCCCACCGCTGTGAAAATCGAGCATGGTAAAACTGCAACTGGGAGCATGTAACTAGATCCATATAAATACTCAACTGTTACTTTATCTGTCAACATCAGACATCAAACAATGAATTCTGCACAAGATTCACTCTCGCTCCTTATTGGCACAGTTCTGGGAACTGAGCAGCCCAGCCTGGTGGATTCTGGGGAACATGTGATGCCCCAGAGACTCGCCACACCAGATCAGAGGTAGGTGCTAGAGCCAGAGTGTGGGACATTGATCACCAAAGCCTCAGGGCTGGGATGTCTCTTGCTGGCTCTTCCCCTTCCAGGAAATAGCCTGAGTCAGCTCCACAGAGGAGAACAGCCCATTGTTGCTGGAGGCAGGTAGAGCCTGAGCGCAGGAAATCGAAACTGATCCTCTTCCCCAGCCCAGAGGGAGCCATGGCCGCAGTGAGCACTGTGGAAAGTCTCAGAATCAAAGTGACTTGTCCTGTTTGCCTGGAGTATTTCACGGATCCGGTGGTCACAGCCTGTGGGCACAATTTCTGTCGCGCCTGCCTCAGCCAGTGCTGGGAGGGACCCGGCCCAACTAACCTCTGCCCACAGTGCAGGGACCCTGTGCAGCAAGGACCTCTCCCGCCCAACAGGCAGCTGGCGAACGTGGTGGAACTAGTCAAACAGCTCAGTTTGCAGGTAATGAAGGGAGCGGGCATGGGCAGGATGTGTGGGGAGCACCAGGAAGTGCTGAAGCTGTTCTGTGAGGAGGATCAAGCCCCATCTGTGTAGTCTGCAGAGAGTCCTGGGGGCAGCAAGCGCACACGGTGCTGCCCATCTTCTGGGGAATTACTCTGAGTTTGAGTCACTGACTAATTTCCCTGACTGTTCTATGGCCCAGTGCGACTCACCAACCAGCTGAAGCCTGCCTGGCTCAGGAGAGGGTGGGACAAAAGAAATGCTCTGGTGGGGGGGGGGGGGGAACGGCGGGCCAAATTCCAAGTCTTTAAAGACACCTGATGTGAGAAACTTCTCTGAGATGCTCAGCGGAATCCTTCTGAAACCAGCCCTCTAGGGGGGAAATGAGAGCCTGTTACTGAATGGGAGGGATATGGATCAGTGGCAGGCTGGCTATGGGAATGTGCTGTCTTCAGACTGGAGAAGGGAGGTTACAAGCTGCTGTTGTTGTTACAAATGTGATGACTAGAATTTAATGTTATTACTTGTGTTTGCATCACAGTATCCCTTACAGGCCCCACATGAGATCCAGGCTCTGCACAAAACAAAACCAGGGACAATCCCTGCCCTGAGCTGTTTACAGTCTAGATAGACAAACGTTGGGAAGGAAAACTGAGGTACAAAGCAGGGGGAGAGGGGGTGAAAGAGAGGAAGAAAGGTGAATGAGCTAGGAGGTTAGTAGCTGATGTCAGTCTAGAACTATCCCCCCAATTTTTCCAGGTACATTTTATGATCCTAACCAATAGGCCATGCTGCCACCTCAGGTGCAGGGTTGAAACATATTTATTAGGAGAGAAAGATGCCCAGTAAGTTGAGGCAGTTTCCCACTGGGATGCTGAACTCCTGGACTGTGTCTAGACTGAAAAACTTGCCTGCTGTCTACATTGGCTGCTTGAATTTCTGCAAAAGCACTGACGATCTCATGTAAGATTGTCAGTGCATTTGCGGAAAAACTATGCTGCTCTTGTTCAGGCAAAAGTCTTTTTCCGAAAGACTTTTGCGCAAAAGGTCCAATGTAGACAGCAGAGATTTCCTTTCCGCAAAAAAGCCCGATCACGAAAATGGCAATCAGGGCTTTTTTGCGGAAAAGCGCATCTAGATTGGCCACGGACGCTTTTTCGCAAAAAGTGCTTTTGTGGAAAAGCATCCTGCCAATCTAGATGCTCTTTTCCAAAAATGCTTTTAACGGAAAACTTTTCCGTTAAAAGCATTTCCGGAAAATCATGCCAGTGTAGACGTAGCCTGTGTGGGACCATGAGCACCTTGAGTCCACCTTCAACAGGGTTCCAGGCAGCGCAGGACCGTGCTGGGATCTGACTCGGTTGGAGCAAAACTACCCCCAGGCTGGAGCTGCCCGGTGCCAGTCTGACCTGTGCCAGGCAGCCTTTGGGAATCTCCCAGAATGCACTGCTGCCAGGAGCTGTACCAGGCACTGCGGCAGTGGGTACCTGCCCCGAGGGTATTACCACTGCAGGGCAACACTGGGGCAAACCCCAGCCACCCTGAACAGAAATCAGTGTGTTTAATTAAGGGAATTACTGACCCATCCCCAGAGCACAGGACATGCCCACGCCTGTCTGCTGGGCCTCCCCCACCTGCATTGGTCAGCCTCTGTGGGCCTGTCCCTGCCTCTGTCAGACCATCCCCACCTACATCATTCTGTGTGGAGGTGCCACCCCCTCCTGCCCCCACCCTCACAGGTGTCCTGCTGCAGCCTCAGTCTCCTCAGCTAAGGCTACACTGTAGCCTTCTTCTGGAAAAACTTATACAACTGAAGCACAGTGTGGAATATCGCTGTGCTTCATTTGCATAATTAATTAGCATCCGCTTTTGCACAAGAGGCTTTTGCGCAAAAAGGAGCTGTGTAGATAGCAGATAGAGGCAGCAAAGTGCGGGGGGGGGGAAAAGGGGGACTTAAAAGCAGCAGAGATGCACAGCTAGGCCTGGTTTGAAACACCAAGGCAGCGTTCAAAGGGGCAGCACTGCTGAGCTCATCCCTGGCTCGGTGTTTCAAAGTGGCAGTGCTGCATAGCTGATTCCAGGCTCAGCTGAGCATCGCTGCGCATGTGGAGCCCGGGGTCAGCTGAGGACTCCTCAGCTGATCTCGGGTTCTACGTGGCATTTCAAAGCAGCAGTGCAGCATGGAGCAGAGGACTCTGACTCCCGCTGGGGACTCTTGTGTATTTCAAAGCTGGCACCCACCTGCAGCCCGGAGTCAGCGGGACTTCCCACCTGCCCTGGGCTGCATGCGGAGTTCTGCATTCCTCTTCTGAAATGTACTAGAACCGCAGCGGGAGCTCTTTTACATTTAACAGGAGGAATGCAGGAGTGCCTATCAACTAATCGAGTGGTCGATGGAAATTCCATCGACTACTCAACTAGACAATTAACCACTAGTTAACCACTAGTTAGCATCCTGAGTTTCTCCATGATCTTGGTGGTCCTTGTGGACAGGCCCTGAACTTCCATGGCAGGGGATAAGTTAATGTCCAGCCCTGGTGGCTTTCCCAGAAATCCTCCGCCAGCGGAAACATGGAAACATCTCTTTCAGAGGGATACAGGGGCCAAAGGGGAAACCGAGACGCCTCAGCCTAGTACCCATAGGGTGGAGCCAAGTGTCAGAAATCTGTTGGTTTGCTAAGTTCTCCCTGCTGCGCACTCAGCTCCTCATGAAAGGGCCCCGGGCTCCATCCATGTCCCCGACCAGCCCGTTCCCTGTTTTCACACAGAAACAGACACAAGTCGAGAGGCAGAAGATTGTGGCCGAGTTTCAGCAGTTGCCGCAGTTCCTGGGGAAACAAAAGCGACTCCTGCTGGCCCAGCTGGAGAAGCTGGACGAGGAGACTGGGAGGCTCCAGACTGACACTGAACTGGAAGAACAAGTCAGGTGTTTCTCCCAGAAAACCACTGTGCTGTCAGAGACTCTGAGGGAGTTCACAGGTACCTAGAAGGAATTGGGGAGGGGAGAGTCAATAAAGCATCTGAGGGGAAACAGTGATCTACAGAAACGCCCCTCTGTTCAATTAGCTGTTTTAACTCAACTGCTAATTCAAATCCTGGGAGATCGACAGCAGCAGCCTCGATCTTCTCTGCAGTGTAGACATGCCCCAAAGCTACTTCTAGACTGCCATGATTTTCCGGAAATGCTTTTAACAGAAAAGTTTTCTGTTAAAAGCATTTTTGGAAAAGAGTGTCTAGATTGGCACGGATGCTTTTCCTCAAGAGCACTTTTTGCAGAAAAGTGTCTGTGGCCAATCTAGATGCGCTTTTCCGCAAAAAAGCCCCGATCACCATTTTTGAGATTGGGGCTTTTTTGTGCAAAACAAATCTGAGCTGTCTACAGAAAGTTTTGCGCAAAAGGGACTTTTGCCTGAATGAGAGCAGCACGTTATTTCCGCAAAAAGCACTGATTTCTTACAGTAGGAAGTCAGTGCTTTTGCGGAAATTCAAGCGGCCAGTGTAAACAGCTGGCAAGTTTTTCCAGAAATAGGCTAATTTTCCGGAAAAACTGGCGAGTCTAGACACAGCCCAAGTGTGTGTCTGCTATAATGAAAACCCAGGTCTGTGTGTTAGTATTGGGGATGTTGTGCACAATATGGACTTGTGAAATCTCACCTCTCTTACTCCTTCCCCCACCAGACAAGCTGCCCTCTGTCCTGGAAGGAGGAGGAGGGAACTTCCTGGGAGCTTTCAGACAGGGTGAGGTTTTAAATGGAGACTGAAAACACCTTCCTGAGCTTGTAGCTCAAGTCACCAACCAAACCCCCAGCGACCATGACAGGCAGAGCCCCAAACCTGGCCACTGAGCGGTGAGGAGCCCCAGGGGCGGTGGATCAGAAGGACAAGGGGGCATGTCCTTTAAGAAATGGGATGGTTGGACTCCTCCACACATTTTAATATTGGCACAGTTTGCGGGCAGGGGACTTTGCAGGCAGGGGCTGCGCTTCGTGTCGGGGCAGCTGATCAGCGCAGCCCCTCCTTGGGCACCAGCCTCTGCCCTGTGCTGGCCCCTCCCAGAGACCCCACCCCAGATCCTCTTCCCCAGAGGCCCTGCCCCCGGCCAGGCCAGAAGCCAGAGCTGGGCTTCCCCCATTGAGCCCGGCTGCCCTGAAGAGCCCTGGACCCTCCACTGCCCTGGGGGTGACTAATGCCCAGGCCCTGCTCTCTGGGGTGAGGCGGCTCTTCCCCCGCGCTGCTCCCTCCCTTCTGTGCCCTGGGCAGGGGGTGGAGGCTGCAGCAGGGGAGGGAGTTTCCCTCTGGGGGGTTAAAGCTGGTACCTGCCTCCTCTGTCCCCCTCCCCCACTGGACCCTCCTGCTCTAGGCCTGGCCCTGGGGATGGAGCAGCCCGAGCTGGGGGCAGGAGGCTGCAGCCTCTGCACACAAATGAGAAGCTAATGAAGCGGGTCCCATTGCCCAGGCTGAGGCCCAGTGACAGCTCGGCTTAGTCTCAGGCTAGGTCTTCACTACATTTTTTTTTCTTCAAAAAAGGTATGGAAACTGTGCTCTGCAATTTGTGCACATTTTTCCGATTGTTTTTTTGGAAAATGTTTTTCTGAAATTTGGCCTCCTACACGGAATGAAATGAGGAATGCAGGTCTTCCAAGAGAATGCATCTGCTCTTCCAACAAAAGTGTCAGAAGAGCAGACCTGTTTTCTGGATGCATCAGAGATAGAAAAACTCCATAGTCTAGACATAGCCTAGGGACCCACGTCAGAGGCAACTCCCTGGGGCCCAGGCCTGTCCCAGATACAACAGGGCTGCTGGGGAGGGTGAGAAATGGCCCCCGCTGCCCCCAGGGCTGAGCTCTGCCCCTCACACCCTGATTCTCTCTCCCCAGCAATGGTGACTCTGGATCCAGACACGGCAAATCCTGACCTCGTCCTGTCTGAGGATTGGAAAAGTGTGAAATGGGAATGTACATGTCAGCCACTGCTCGACAACCCGGAGAGATTTGACTCTGTGTACTGTGTGCTAGGTTGTGAGGGGTTCACCTTGGGGAGACATTGCTGGGAGGTGGAGTCTGGGGATAGGAAAGATTGGGCTGTGGGGGTGGCCAGAGAGTCTGTAATCAGGAAGGGACGGATCAGTCGTAGCCCTGAGGGGGGGATCTGGGCTGTACAGTGGTGGGGGGGTTTCTTCCAGGCTCTCACTGACCCTGAGGTGACCCCACTGCAACTGAGCACTCCCCACAGGATCCGGGTTTGTCTGGACTGTGACCGGGGGCAGGTGACTTTTATCGATGCTGATGCTGAGGCCCCAATCTTCACTTTCCCGCCGGGCTCCCTCCCTGAGGAGAGAATCCGACCGTGGTTCTGGGTGGGGTTTAAATCCCAGCTCTGACTGTCCCTGAGATCAGCCTCTCTAGGCCTCACGCCGCCCAGTCTCTAGAACCTTGGAGTCCCATCTGCCTAGCCCCTGCTCCTCATCTCTATGACGTATGGAAGCTGCTCCCCTCCATCCCTGCAAGAGAAGACCCCCTCGGGCTCCAGGAGGAGCAGAGGAGCAAAGGTGGGGGCTGGGCAGGGGCAGAACTAACAGCCGGGCGGGGGACAGGCAGAGGTTGTAACAAGATGATTTTTCGGTAGCCGTATTGGAAAGCCTGTAGCTATTTGGTAGGTCTAGACTACCGCCTTCTTCTGCAGCCAGACTGAAGAGCAGCAGCCATTAGTTGTAAAGCCAGGAACCACATGCTCACATTCTGTCTAAATTTTATGCTATTACCAATAGTTGTGGTTGTGGAATCCTCATTCTATGATTCTTGTGCTCACTTTCCTATTGTTTGTCTGTGTGGCATCTGTCTGGTTTGTATCGGTTTCTTTGTGCTATATAGTTAATTTTGCTAGGTGAAAATCAACCAAGGTGGTAGAGTGTGATTGGTTAGGCAATTCTGTTACCATATGTTATTATTGGTTAGTAAAATTATACTAAAATAATTGGTTAAGGTGAGCAGGACTCAGATTTCACTATATAAACTGGGGTCCAAGAAGGAGACAAGCAAGTAAAAGTAATAGAAGCAAAAGGACAGAAGAAGAAAGGGAAAAAGCAAGAAAAGCAAAAGGGAAACAAGAACAGAGAGGAACACCCAGAAGAAGGGGGAAGACCTGGAAGACGAATTCCCCTCCAAGATATGGCGTCTAAGATGCGGTGGGCAAACATTTTTTGCTTTGGGCCACATCTGAAGGGCTGTGGCCTCAAGCAGAAGGGTCAAGATACTTCCCTGCTTCCCCATCCACAGACTATGATTGGTCTGGAGGTGGGGGAGAGCATAAAGTCTTTGTCCCCCCACAGAGGTTCCCCTAGGGGCCCATTTCCCGGTTCGGGAGGAGACTTCACACACGCTCCCTTCTGCCCCCAGGCCAATCAGGGCTTGGGGGCAGGGGAGCATGCAAAGACTCCTCCCATCCTGCCAGGAGCATGTGGTGCTTCTAAGCGCTGCACGCTCCTGACATGGGGAGGAAACTTCATGTGCTTCCCCCATCCCCAAGTCCTGATTGGCCTGGGGGCGGGGGAGTGGCAGGGACTCTGTGGGCCGAATCAACCCACTTGGTGGGCTGTATCTGGCCCACAGGGGCCCTTTTGCCCACCCCAACCTAAGACCAGAACTGCCAGGATTCTGCTGCACGACCGCGACATGTAGCAGCTAAGATCCAGAGTGACTGACCTTGCCTGGCCAACAGGGGAAGTCTGCCTGCCTGACACTGTATTCTGCTTGCTTGAGAATTGTCAATAAATAGAGGATAAGGATATTATTCTGTAAGGCTCTTTCAGTGGCAAAAGATCCTGCAAATCCGCAGGAAGTTCCACCCGTCACCCTGAGTGGGTGTGTAAATAAACAGGGTTGCACCTTTATCACATTATTGGATTTTAAGGGGAGCAGCCAGATCACTGCTGCGCCCACAGCGGGGTATTTGCCCCAAAGTCTGTACAAAGGGGGCCATGTGAGGTGTCAAATAAAAGCTTCTGTTTTACTGAGTCTATGTGTGCTCTTCATGTGCTTGTATGATCTCTGTATGCGGAGTTATGAATATGCTCTCTGTGCTGGTATTGGGCCTGGACTGCCTGTCATGAGGAAGGAATGACCAATGAATGATGATGCTAACTAGCACAACCGTAAGCACAATGGCTCTCAAGATGCCCAATACACACCTGAGGAATGCATCTGGGAACATGCAAACCAGCCAGGGCATAATGGATGCCAGTATGTGAAACAGACAGCTGGCAGTATGTGTTGTAGATATAGATCTTGTTGTTATAGTAACTGAGTTAGGTCACTTGGCCTTGTTCTAGTTAGTTCTGTGCTCTGCAATAAAATGGACACTAGCAACTACTCAAGCTCTCTGTATTTCCACTGATCTTAGTTTCAGTTTGCACAGTGTAGCTGTCAGTTCTTACCCCCACCTTCCAGAACAGCCAAAAAAATGTTTGTTTTCTTACATTGACTTCTACTTTTTTGTTCCTGGAGGCAGCACAGGTATCCTACCCTTGTTGCCACTTGTTATGTTGTGTGGAGTTTCACAGAATAGGAAGAAATCAGTGGAAATACAGAGAACTTGAGTAGGTGCTAGTGTTAGTAATTGCCTATGGAAATACAGCTCACAAGTGGCCCTTTCAAGAAAGGTGCCTCAGAAAGTTGCAGGGATGTCTCTGCAGGTGCCAAGGGCTCTTCTCTGACAGGGCCACTAGCGACTCACTGTGATGTGGGCTGGCTAGTCCAGCTGGTTTGAGGTTTGGTCAAGGTGGCTGGCAGTCGACATGGCGCACTGAGACCCAGGGGAAACCAGCAGCTGGAATCTCTTGCTGCCAGCATCTTGCTACCCAGCTTCTGCCCAGTCAGCAGCAGCCACAGCCCCTTTCGACCACTGGATCAGCAGGGAAAGGGAGGCAGGAATGGGGCCACGCCATTCCGCTCACAGCGCACATCATATCCTGCACGTGCAGGCTGCCTGCACACAGTATCCCAGCCTGCACATGCTAACAGCCGGCCGCTGAGCCCAGGGAGTGGCTCCGGCAGCGGTGAGGGCTTCACATTTTCCTAGGTTCTCCTGGGATACAGAAGAGGCCTCCCCTGGCCACCCATGGAACTGCTGGTTCAGGAAAAGGCTGATTGGGGAGGAGCATTGGGAAGAAGGAAACCACAAGCCTGGAGCAGGTACAGAGGCTGCTGTGACTGGCACAGCAGGGCTCTGACTGAAATTGCCAGAATTTCTTGCACCAAAGACCCCTACAGCTACAATGGCCATTAGAGCTTTCTTGCACAATGTGCTCTTTATAAGGAGATAAACCAACTCATAGTGTAGCAGGAAATGAAACCAGTTTCCTGCTTGAGTAAGAATGTAGATATATATTTCACTTGTGAAAGGGTCAAGCAGGCAAGTAGGAAGTGTAACCCGCCTATTGTTAAGCAAGTGAATAAATGTAACAAACAACTGTAACCTCAGAGTCAGCAGGTTTGCATAGTGCAGCTAACCTTATTTGGAGATAAACCTGACTTCCAAGGATATTAGAAGCAAAATAAGGTAACCAATCATGTTAAGGCACATAAACCAGGAAGGATGTTAACCCTATAAGACCCCTTGCTTACCTGATGCTAGGGGTCGGCTTTGCTTTGAGCACTGGGCTCCTTAGCCGAACCTTGCTTGCAAGCAATAAAATTGAGTTGGACCCAGCCTGAAAGTGTGACTCTCTTCTGTGGGCAAATTAGACTAGCCTCCAGGGGACGAACCTTGCAAATTTATGCAACAATAGAGCAGAACAGTACCTTGAACCATCCCTGGCAGATTTGCCCCAGACTCCTAGGTAATCCCCTCTTGGGTTGAGCTCACAGCTGTGGGTTTAGGAGGCCAATGCTCAAACCACTGACCTATTCCTCCCTTTTGGGCCAAAGCACATGGCCGTGTGGATGTGCTCTTGAGCAAGAGCAGTTCTTGGGCCAGAAGTCTGCAGTGTAGATGAGGTCTAAAGTTGTTCAATGTGCCCCAGGCCTGGAATTGTGCTGCAGCTGCCTCCCTCGCTACTGTCGCTGGCTCCGTGTGCACTGGCTTTCTGTATGGGTGCTGGCAGGGGGTGGGAGGTGGCGGGTACCGATGGGTAATGGGTGCCAAGGCACATACAGAGAAGCCAGAGCCTGCATCTCTGCAAGTGACCTCACTGTGCACACCTCAGCCAAGGAGTTAGTAACAGAATTTTTCTCCACATTTATGTACTGGAGAAGAGTCTCTCACAGCTGTGGTGGCCGAGTGGTTAAGGTGTTGGATTAAAAATCCAATAGGGTTTCCCTGTGCAGGTTCAAATCTTGCTCACAGCGAGGCCTGTGTTTTGGCCGCACCCCTCACCAGGGCAACAAGCTGTACAACCCCTGAGATGCTCTCCCAGTCTGCCGCTGTCAGAGCGATGCCTGGGACGGTGCCTTGTGCTGCGGTCTCAGGCAAACTCTCTGGTCCTGCCCCTTCCCCACCACTGCATGGCTCAGCCCTATTCCTGGGGGCTGCTCTGCTCTGGAGTGTGACTGGAGCTGGGTGAGAGGTTGGGGAGTCTGGGCCTGTCCCCAAAGGTCCATCCATACAGGGAAGGTGACGTGGGTCACCCCTCCTGCATCACCAAGCCCCTGCCACCTTCCCAGTGTTGGGAGCAAAGGTCTAGAGAAGTAGCGGGGGGGGGGGGGGGTGTCTTATTCCCTGCTCTTGCTCGGCCTTTTCCCCCAAAGCATTGGCCAAGAGTTAGTAGCAGACTATTTGTCCAAATTTAAGTCCAGCAGAACTTTTCCTAGGTGTTTCTGTGCTGTCGTGGTTATCGTCTTTGTCTAGGACACAAAAGGCCCCTGGTTGAAACGCAGGCTCTTCCCTTATTGCAGCTCCCCTGGGTGCCCAGGTAAGTGCAGCTGCTGCTGCCTGGGATGAGCCCAACTCCCACATGACAGAGGGGGTGACATCAGCTGAGAATGCCCATGGGTGCCAGCCTGGGGAAGCCCGATGAGTCAGGCCAGGCACCTGTTGGAGGCTTTGCAGGAAGGAAAGGTAGGAGGAGGCTCGAGCCTGCACAGACCAGTGGCTGAAAGGGCCTTGTCCTGGCCTTCCTCCCCTGACCTGTCAGCAGAAGCTCAGGGGCAAGTGCCTTAGATTAAAATCCCTGGTTCTATCCAGGCTGTGGCATGTCTGGAAGCGCAGCAGGGGCCTCTCTCTACCTCTTGATGTGCTAGTGCCTGTGACGTCCCCTCATCCATTTCTGCCCAGCCTCGGACACTCATGTTCATCTGATTAGCCCCCAACCCTTCCTCAGAGTCACTGCTGCCTTGGCTGAAGCCCCGTGATGGATCTAGTCACATGTAGATATATTGAACACCCCCCTCTCTTGGTTGCCTGCACCCAGATCAGTCTAATAAATAATTATTAGAGATTGCCTATCTCCTAGAACTGGAAGGGACCTTAAAAAGTCATCAAACCCTGTCCCCTGCCTTCACAGCAGGACCAAGTACCATTCCTGACAAATTTTTGCCTCAAATGGCCTCTGCAAGGATTGAACTCACAACCCTGGGTTTAGTAGGCCAATGCTCAAACCACTGAACTATCCCTCCCACCATTTTGGCATTTCAGGGGTTTCTCTCCACAGTGCCCTGCAGAGAAAGCCCTTGGTCCTGCTGTCAAGGCAGGGGACTGTACTTGTACTTAATGACCTTTCAAGGTCTCTTCCAGCTCTAGGAGACAGGCAATCTCCATTAATTATTATACGGGGAGATGGAGGGAATTCAACCCCCCCTTTGGAAGCTTTGTTCTCATGGCACCAAGTATGACAAGAGGGGTGTGAACTGGGGAGGGTGCCCCCCCACCCAGAAGGGAATTTGGGTGCCCCCGGGGGCAACAAGAATTCAGGCCCTCAGGGCCAGTGCATTGGGGACAATCTGTGAGCCCTTGCATGAGCATTCTCTCCTCCCACTGGGGAAGGCAACTGGGCAGGACCAGCCTGCAGCCCACGTCCCTTTCAGCCCCAGGTGCAGGAGGTAACAGAGAGGGGAGGAAAGTCCATGGCCAGAGTCTCCTCCCAGCAGTCTGGCCCTGCGCAGAGTCTGTGCATGATGGAGCCTCCCCCAGCAGGAATCTGGCCTGTTCTCTGCAAAATGCTCAGCCTGTTTCATTCCTTTGCAGGAACGAGTGGGATCCATGCGCCCTGTTCCCCAGTGACAAGTGTGTGTCCTCTCCCCCCTTTCCACAGACACAGCAGGCCAGGGGGTCATGCACCTGCAGTGGCCCCTTCCTACGTGGCCTCCTACAAAGCCAGGATGAAAAGCTGTTGGGTCCCAGCCCTCCTGGGCCAGGCCGTGGCAGGAGCACTGACTGGAGACAGGTTCCAGGTGGAGCAGAATTAGCTCAAATGGAAAAGTGTAGCTGACCCAGTGGCCAAAAGGGGCTGCACCTGCTGCTGGCAGGGAAGAAGCTGGGAGGGAAAGTGCTGGCAGCAAGAGATTCCTGCTGTCTCTTTGCCCTGGGTCTCAGTGCGCCATGCCGGCTGCCAGCCACCTTGACCAAACCTCAAACCCGCTGGACTAGCCAGCCCACGTCACAGTGAGTCGCTAGTGGCCCTGTCAGAGAAGAGCCATTGGCAGCTGCAGAGATATCCCAGTGGTCTGCGGTGCCTTTCTTGAAAGGGCCACTTGTGAGCTATATGTACATAGATGGGCTAGCTCAGTTGGTTAGTGTGTGGTGCTAATAATGCCAAGGTTGTGGGTTCAAGCCCTATGCTGGCCACAGGGTTGTTTGGTTTGGTGACTTGCTGAGTTTTGTTGTTAAAGGAGACAACACAGAACTGGCTCCAGCCCCCACTCAGTAACCTGGGGAAATGACCCACCAGGCCTGGGCCCCTCAGAGAGGCAACGATTCCCCACTGGCCAGGGCAGAGCCTCCTTCTCACACAGTTATGGAGCCTCCTCCCCCTTCACTCAGCTCTCACTGCTCGGTGCTGCCACGGAGGGGCCTCACTGCGAGAGCCACCTGGGCAGGTTCCTGCCACAGAGACACGTCCCAGAGCAGGACGGATGCTCAGACCGACACTGAGTGTTGCTCAGTGCTGGGGTGAGACAGGGAAGGAAAAAAGGGTCTAACGGCGCCTGCAGCCTTTCAGAACAGCCCCCGGCCCCATCCCAAGTACCAACCCTGCTCAGGATCCCCAAGGGCACTGACACAGACTCCCTGGCACAGGACAATCCCAGGCCTCGGTTCTGCCGGCCAGAGTTTTCCCCTCTTCTCTTTCCTGTCAGCTCCCTGTAAAACACCTCACAACGGTAGATGAGGGTGAGTGTGGATAAACCCAGCTGTGCTGTAGAGCAGCTGTTAGGTGGGGAAAGAGAGGTGCTCCTGCTGCTGCCCCGAGCAACTCACACACGTAAGAAAACTGCGGTTGAATGTCTTTACACAGTTGTCAGGATGGCTGAGTGGTCTAAGGTGCCAGACTCAAGGTTCTGTCTTTCCCTCAGTTGGGTGTTCTGGTCTCCAAATGGAGGCGTGGTTTCAAATCCCACTCCTGACATATCTTCCTTTTTATAGCTAGAGAAATGATCTCATTTCAATGACTCCCCTGGCATTGCAGGATCCCTTGCTCAGCATTTCTCTCAGGCTGCATCTACACAGCAGCGTTCCTAGGGAATAATGGTCATTACACTGCAATAACAATGGAAGCGTCTACACAGCAATTCCATTATTCCGACTTCTGTAACGCTCCATCCAGACCAGTGGTCTGAGGAGCCAGGAGGTTTCCAGGCTGCAGACAGACAAGCCCACAGGCAAAGACAAAGTGGAGTCGTTGGGACTTCAGCCCAGCAGGGTCTCTGTGTGGCTCCCAGACCTTTTGTTTCCCATTTCCAGGGGCACACATTCAGCAACACTCACAGGCCCCACAGCAGGGGACTGGTTTGATGCTTCACCCCACGGCCTAGCAACGAGCCCCCAAACTTCCCCTGTTCTAAGAGCCCGGTTTGCTGTGTGAATTTTGTGTGGCAGGTGACATCAGGCCTGGGCATTGGGATTATCTGCCAGTTCCCCTGGCCCTGTGGCTTTGCTGTCTTCACATCTGTGATGGCCAAGTGGTCAAGGTGTTGATCTAGAAATCCAATAGGGTTTCCCTGAAAAAGTTCTAAGCCTGCTCATAACGAGGCCTGTGCTTTGGTCACTCCCCCTGCTAGTGTAACTCTTCTGCCAGGTAGTGTTGGCAGCAGCCAGGGCTGGGTTCGATGTCTAGGGGTTTCTCTTCGTTCATCTCACACAAAACTGGCTTGAGCCCCCACCCAGCAGCCTGGGAAATCCATCCCCTCCCCCCTGAGTACCTCGAGGAGGCGATGCTTCCCCACTCGCCAGCACAGAGTCTGAATGTAGAAAAGAAAGTTTTAATGAAAGAGGGTGAGAAGTAACGTGGCATTCACCTGGGAAAATAACACAAGCAGGGTTCAGAACCAACCCACAAATAAGTCTCGGCTCAAGTGGCTTGAGCAATGTCCTTTGCCAGCAATGTAAGTCCAGCCATGTACGTGTCCCACTCAGATGCCCAAACTTTCTCTATACCCCACTCACAGTTGCTGCCCTTGCTCAGGGCAGATAAGAGCTCAGGAATGATTTTCAGAGTTCACCTCCCACTCTTGGAGGGAGTGGGCATAGAAGGCATCTCACCCACTCTGCTGGCCACCCGCCACTGCTCCTACTGGCTTACCGCCAGCTACTCCCACCAGCTATCCTGCTGGCCACCTGCCACTGTTCCTACTGGCCACCCACCAACTACCTTTTCTTGCCCCTTGTCACTGTTCACCCTGCTGGCTGCTTGCTCCTGCCAGCTGCTGCTTCTACAATGGGGATGGGTCTGGCTCTGGGCTAAACCCAGTGATTTCTGCTCTTTGTCAGTTTCCTTGGTGATTTCAGCTCTTGGCCCCCCACTTAGGCTGGACAAAAGATTCCAGCCCCCACTGGAATAATATTTCAAAATAACAAAGAGATTCCTTAAGGAGTCTGTTCTAGGTCTATCATTAGAATGGGTAGTGGGGGAGGGAGAGGCAGAATGAACCCGTCTCATAGCTCATGGCTGGAGGACATGTGGGCTGCTGGTTCATGCTCCTTCCCCCCACACCCAGAGTCCACTCCACTTGAGTCTGGAAGGGGAAGGCTCGTCCACCCCAGACTTTTTTCAATGACAGTGTCTCTCCTGCAAGCACTGGTGTCATATTTTACAATTCCTACAGTTAGAGATAAAATGGTTTGTGACCCCACGACAGCCAAATTAGTTACAATACTCCACATTCCATTCTCACAACTGATCCTCCATCAGGCCTACAGCACTGGCTGAACTGGATTTACATAGCCACAGCCCGGATTCCTTTCCCAGCCCAGCATGAGCTGTATTTACAAATCAACAGTTGATTATCTTGCAGGGCTACACAACTGAAGGAGTGTCCCCACACCTAGGACTGCTCTCCCCTTTCAGCTGGCTGTATTGGAAACAGTGGTTCAGACCTTGTTTACTTCTGCAGTGTAGACATACCATGAATGAGTGGGGGTGATACAGAGGGAGCAGCTCAAACATGCCAAAGGGTTGGCCAGTAGCGGACATGAGCTCTGCGAGGCAGCAGTGACATCACAAGGGCCTTGGGCAGCAACTCAGCTCATTGGTTGGGAGGCAGTGACCTCACAGAGGGTCCATGACAACAGCCTGGTGGGACGGCAATCTGAGACTACACACTACAGGGTGTTTGAGCTGCTCCCCATGAAAAGCGGTGAGAGGGAGCCCTTGGCTGTGGGACCCACTTGTGCCTGTTGTTCAGGGTTAAATAAGATCTCCCCCAGGAGGTTGCCTGTTCCCTTTCCACCTTGCATTGGCTGGGAATCAAATCAAGCAAGGGGCAGCAAATGCCAGGCACCCGTCATTGTCTGGGCCACAGATAAAGACCCTCTTGGAGCTGTGATCTGAGGAGGAGTCTCTGCAGGCCCTGTAGTCCATGCGGAGGAATGTGGACATGTATTGCCAAATGGCTGATGGCCTTGCAAAGAAAGGCCACCTCCCTCCTACTCCCACATTCTAGACCAAGTCAGAGCCAAGGTCAAGGAATTGAATCAGGGGTATGTTAGGGAAGCACCCTTTACTGTGCATACTCTCAGGGTGAAAAGTGGTGAGGTGCAGCCTACAGCTGCAGGACCCATTAGTGCCTGTTTTTTCAGGGTTAAAGTAAAACCTCAACATAGTGCATTGGCTGGGAATTGAACCCAGGTCAACTGTTGGGAAGGCAACTATGCTCACCACTATACCACCAATGCCTGTGCAAACAGCCATTTGCAAAACTAGTGAGGGAAACTCATATCTGCCATGACACGAGGTGGAGGTGAGAGGGTGCTTGTGTGCTTTGGGTAAAGCCTAACTTCTTGGCCGTTTGGCTAAGATCAGGAGTGGTGATGCTGGGGTAGTGGCTGCCCTGCACTCTCCGCGGTGTGAGGAGCCGGGTGGAAAAGGAGTCCCAGAGGTTGTTGGGTGGGAGAGTAGAGTTTGTCAGACTTAGGGCTAAGCTCTAGAGCAGCCAAGGGGGAAGTGGCTTCTGGATACTCTGTATGGCCCGGGAATCAGGACCAAGAGCTGTTCTCGTGTTTGTTGCTGTAAAATGTTTTCTCGGTTGTTTGCCTAAGATCGAGCGCTTCTGCCTTCTGGAGAGCCATGTCACAGGCACAAGCCTCCAGAGACCCCTTCAGGGACACATTACAGGACCAAGCAAGGGGCAGCAAATGCCAGGCACTGTCATTGTCTGGGCCAGAGATAAAGTCCCTCTTGGAGCTGTGATCCCAGGAGGAGTCCCTGCAGTCCAGGCGGAGGAATGCGGATATTTATGGCCGAATGGCTGATGGCCTTGCAAAGAAAGGCCACCTCCCACCCTGCATCCTAGACCAAGTCAGAGCCAAGGTTAAGGAATTGCAGGAGGGGTATATGGGGCCCCATGAGGGCAGGTCCCGCTCTGGGGAAGCACCGCAGCACTGTGCATACTGTGAGGAACTGGACTGAATCCTGAGGTGTGGGGAGCCTCTGTCTCCAGGGATAGTTGTGGAGTCTGGGATGGAGACACCTGGGCAGCAGCAGCTGCAGCTTCAAGATGATGACGCTGATGACCTGCTGCTCCAGGACGAGGAGGAGGATTCCAGAAGCTTTGTGACCTTCGCCCTGGAGCCGGTCCCCCAGACGCAGGAGGACTCCCAAACGTCTTCAGACAGCAGGGACGGAACATCAGGTGAGTGCTGGAGGTTGCAACACACAAGACATGTCTATACTTGCACCCTCTTTCCAGAGACGGATGCAAATTGAGACATTCAAAATTGTAAATGAAACCAGGATTTAAATATCCCGTGCTACATTTGTATAATTGCGTCCGGGCGATATTTCAAAATACTTTATTTTGAAATAAAAAACACTGTTTAGATGCAGTTATTTTGGGAGAAAACCCTTCTTCCGAAATAACTCTTAAACATTCCCCTCTGGTCTGGACCTAACAGCAGTGTCAGCGTTTGCTAGTCAGGGCTCAGGACAGCACCTGCACAGAGGGAGATGGCAACTGCGGGATGCCCTGGCTAACTGTGCCAATGTCTCACAGCAGAAAAGAAAACAGAAGAGGCCAATGCAAACAGCCCCTGGCAGAGAGGGAGTCAGCACATCAGTGGGTGGGGCAGGGAGCAGAGCTGGGCTCTAACTCACTGGGTGACCGTGGCCCATTCAGTGAACCTCTCCCTGTCTCCGTGGCCCTGTCTGTACAGCAGGGACAGCAACACTCACAGGCCCACAGGAGGGGGCTGGTTTGTTGCTTCACCCCATGGCTCAGCAACAAGCCCCCCAAACTCTCCCTGTGCTCAGTGAATTCTGTGGGGCAGGTGCTGTCAGGCCTGGGCACTGGAATTATTTATCAGTTTCCCTGGCCCTGGGGCAATGCCATGTTCACAGCTGTGATGGCCGAGTGGTTAAGACGTTGGATTAGAAAGCCAATAGGGTTTCCCTGCACAGCTTCAAATCCTGCTCACAACGAGGCCTGAGTTTCTAAGACAACCCCAACCAAGGCAACAAGCTTCACAACCCCTGAAACACTCTCCCTAGTCAATGCCTTTCTGAGAGGGGCATGGTGCCTCATTATGGGTCCCTGAGTTCTAGAGAAACTCTCAGCTCCTGCATCCCCTGCCCTGTGCCCAGCACTCCATGGCTCATCCCTGCCCCTGAAGGCTGCACTGCTCCAGTGTGTGATAGGAGTTGAGTGAGAGGATGGGGTGTCTGGACCTGCCCCCAAAGGTCCATCCATAAAATGTTGGGGATATGATGTGGGTCACTCCTCCCCAGGCAGACAGCTCCCCCTGCTCTCCCACTGTTGGGAACAATGATCTAGAGAAGTACTGCAGGGGGGGCTTGTGTTCCCTGCTCTTGCTCTGCCTCTTCCCCCAAGGCCTTGGCCAAAGAATTGATAACAGAATATTTGTGAAAGTTTCTGTGGGTAGTGGTTACCATGTTTGCTTAAGATGTATCTTCTTTAGAGCTCTTAGGCCTGAGTCCAGGCAGTGAGTCCAGGCAGTGCCCGGGAAGGGCTGGGATGTGGGGGTGGGGCCGGGGGCTGTTCTGAAAGGCTCAGTGTCGGTCTGAGCATCCGTCCTGCTCTGGGACGTGTCTCTGTGGCAGGAACCTGCCCAGGCAGCTCTCGCAGTGAGGCCCCTCCCTGGCAGCACCGAGCAGTGAGAGCTGAGTGAAGGGGGAGGCAGGCCCAGGGGGAGAAGGCTCCATGACTGTGTCAGAGGGAGGCTCTGCCCTGGCCAGTGGGGAATCGTTGCCTCTCCGAGGGGCCCAGGCCTGGTGGGTCATTTCCCCAGGTTACTGAGTGGGGGCTGGAGCCAGTTCTGGGTTGTCTCCTTCAACAACCAAACTGAACCAATGGATCTTGTGCGCTGGGCTAGTGCTGTGTGTGCCACAGAGCTTCCTGCAGGGCTGCCCACATGGGAGAGGGGAGGGGCAGTTTGAGTCACCCAGCTCTGCCTCTTCTGAAAATGGCAAGTGTTGTCTTAGCAGTGAGGGAGAGGTGGGAAGGAGCCTGAAGTAACCTCTTGGGTCACAGCTGCTGTAACATGTGACAATGAGGTGAGAAAAACGACTAGGGAGCTGTTATGTGAAAGTTGAGGTTGGCTTCCCTGACTGGGAATCAAAACCAGGCCACAGCAGTGAGAAGGCTAGAGCCTAACCACTAGACCACCAGGGACACATGAAATATATTTCTTTGCTCACATGCACTAGCCTTTCATAGGTCATTTCCTGTCCACTTCAGGATGGCGGGGTCAGGGGGTCCATTCTCCCTTGCCCAGAGGGGACAAGAACAGCCAAACAGAGCATCAAAGCAACCAGACTGGGCCATGCCAGTTGTCCAACTAGCCCAGGATCCCGTCTCAAGACAGCAGCCAATTTCATTGTCCCAAGGGAATCCTCAGGACAGACAGTTATTAAGTGATCCCTCCCATTGCCCATTCCCAGCTTCTGGAATACACCAGCTAGGGACACCTGCCCTGTCCATCCTGGTTAAATGTCATTGATTGTGGCCCCCAGGGATTTCCAAAGTTGAGAACCCTGCTTTAAGGGTTCTTATTAATGTCAAGAACCTCAAACAATGTAAAGCCACAGTGTGATGGAACTGGAAAGGAAAATATTCCCACTAGAAGGAATTTCTTCCAAGGGGGAATCTTGGAGTTGAACGAAGGACCACTTGATGTGCAGTTAAACACTCTACCACTGGGATACACCCCCATAGAAGCAAGCTACTGCACACAGTATTGGGAACTGAGCAGGAAACAAGATGCTTTTCCATAACACACATCTCAGGTGGGAGGGACCCTCGCTGACCTCAGATTGTGACTGGTCCTAACAAGGGATTTGCCCTGGAAGCAGCAGAGCTGGGGCAGGACAGAGAGGCCTGAGCAATGAGGGGGCTGGAGGGAAAACAGGAGAACAGAGGCCAGCCTGAGCACTGAGAGACCCAGGTGCCACCCTTGGGTGTCAGCTGTAGGTGCTATGGTATAAGGGGCATTGTGGGATTAAAAGTTGGGGCAGCAGGAAAGGGGCCGGCCCCTCAGCACCAGCGAGCAGGTGGGAGAAGATGGGAGTGAATCCTGCTACCTCTCATGGGCAAAGGCAGCACTTTTCCAATGGAGCTAATTCTGCCCCACCTGCAACCTGCCTCCAGTGCTCCTGCCACTTCCTGGCCCAGGAGGGCTGGTGTCCAGCAGCTCTCTGCCCCAACATTGCTGGATTTTGGGGAGAGCAAGTAGAAAGTCTGGGGGAGGTGCTACTGGAGCCACTTAGCCCCCTGGCTGACTCTGATGATAAAAAGAAAAATTGGGATTTTCCTCCTTATTGGAGAAGGGGGGCATCAATCCCACTATCTCTTGCATGCAAAGAAAGCAGTTTGAGCTAACTCCCCTGCTATACTAGCAGGGGCTTTCTTGGAAGCTCTTACCTTCTCCACAGAAACATCGGCCTTCTAGGTCAATTAGTTGTGAGAAAAAAGAAGGCTCCAAAAAGGCCACAAGGGCAACTCTCAAGGAGACTCCCTGCAGCAAAGCCATGGGGGGGGGGGGGGGGGGGGGGGGGGGCTCTGAGATGGCCCCTGCCCTGCAGCTGGTCCCACCTGGCCATTGTCATGGACTCTCTGTGAGGTCATCACCTCCCAACCTCCTTTAGCCAATAAGCTGAGGGGGCTGCAAAAGGTCCTTGTGATGTCACTGCCACACCCACCCCTGCCCTCCAGGGCTAATGTCCTGCCCTAGCAACCCCTTTGCATGGCTGAGCTGCTCCCAGGGGTGAAAGTGACACATTTCTTACAGGGACTGTTCTATTGGGCACCACCCCTTGGGCGGGGGGAGGCAGGGAGTTACAGGCACATCGCTTGCTCCCAGAGCACTGGGACGACCATGGAGCAGGACTCTGTGGCCAGTTTGTGGTATCCAGGGGTTCAGAGTGGGAGTCAGAGCCCTGCCTTGCTTGTGCCAGTCACAGCAACCTCTGCACTGGTTCCAGCCTTATGGTTTCCTTCTTCCCAATGTTCCTCCCCAGTCAGGATTTTCCTGAACCAGTAGTTCCATGGGTGGCCAGGGGAGGCCTCTTCTGTGTTCCAGAAGGACATAGGAAAATGGGAGCAAAGACAACAACAAGGCATCAAGGGGAGTTGAATCCAGGATTTCCCATATATGAGGAAGGTGTTTTAGCCAGTTGAGCCATGGTACCCTACATAGCTGGGTTTATATTATTGAGTTTTTCCAGGATACCTCTCGTGTCCTGGAAAAACTCTGCAGCATCCAGGGAATTGGTCCCCTTTTTCAGATCACTGTCCAAAAAAGTGGGCATGTTTTTTTGGAAGGCCTGTATTCCTCATTTTATAAGGGATCTTCCGAAAGAGGAGGTTTTCCCCACATTTGGGCCCGTGTAGATGGGCCAAATTTCAGAAAAGCCTCTTCTGAAAAAAGAAAAGTGTCTCTAAAACTGTTCTAATTTATGGTTGCAGATAACATCTTTAAATTACAAAGTGCAGCCATTCCCCATTTCCCTCCAGCCTTCCAGGGTCTCAAGGCCTGTGCAGCCCAAGAAACGTGATTGGCAACTGGTACCCAGAATCTTATTGTCGATTGAGTGCAGGGCTCTGAAAACATGGACTCAAGGGAATGAGCTTGTGCAAAGGGTGGGCTCTAGGGAAAAGGCTCTCTTCTTCAAGCCAGAGTCAAAGCAGCAACCTAACAATGGCTTACCAAGCACACACTACACCTTTCCACACTACCAGCTGAGCTATCAAAAGGGATCTGAGAAATGCTGGTTTGTTCAGACCGGTCCTTCTACAAGTGTCAGGGGACATGCTACCCCAAGTGGACGGCATCATAGATGAGGGTCAGAATAACCCAGCAGTACAGAGGTTGTCACAGGTACTTCTCATGCAGAAAGAACCTGGAGTGAAATCTGAGCTAGATCACAAGGAAAGAAAGTTGGGTTCTTCTCACGTTTCTTTTTTGTTCCAGAGTCTCTAGGGGAGCAGGTGGGGCAGAGCCATGAAAAACAAACCACTTGAGTGAACCTTGGTCTAGCCTCTCACTTGTGCCGCTTGCTCTCCCAGACAATTCCTATGCCCAAGGCAATAGCTCCACAACCAAGATGTATTGAGTTGATTTCCCTCAGCCTAGAGCCAGTGCAGGGAGTAGAACAGGTTTCTTCACCTTTCTCGGAAGCAGGGAACACACATTCTCTGAGGCTCCGTCCTGAGACTCCCTCCCTTTAGTGCCAGGGAGCACTAGGCAGAGTCTGGCAGCTGCTGGGAACAGACGTGAGAACATCAGCAAGAAACACAAACTCAGCCCTCTGCGTCTCTAGCCAGGCTGGTAGGTTCCATGGCCCCAGCACATCCCAGCCTCCTGCTGAGCCAGCCAGACAAGACACCAAGTGCCACTGGGCATTAGACACCCAGCAGGAGGCACGAAATTCTCTTCTCACCAGCCTGAGAACAAGGAAGCTAAAGCACATGGAATGGGAGGGTTTTGCAGCAACCAGCCAATGAAGGTCCCACTGAAATTTAAACTCAGATTGCAGGATTCAGAGTCCTGAATGCTGCCCATACACCATGGGACCAACAACAAGCCTTAAAAGCTAAGCGGCCCAGGGCCAAACTGGAGTTAGGGGCAGCAGGAGGCAGGAAGAGTCCCAGTCTACACAGCTACTTTTTGTGCAAAAATGGACCCTAATTAATTGTGCAACTAAAGCATGGCAATATGCTAATCAGTGCTTCATTTCCATATGCTTTTGTGGAAGAGAGGTGCAGTATAGAGATAGCCTAGGTGGTAGATAGCCACGAAGAGACATAGACTCAGGAAAAATCCCTGTGCTGCAATCCTTAGTTACACCAATTAAAAATAATTCACCAGTTCAGACATGATTTGTAACCCCTCACACAAGGAAAATAATAAAACTGGATGGACTCTCTAGACTACTCCCTACTTCTCCCACTGGCCTGGGCCTGGCCTCCCTCCCCCGCCCAGCACCACAGAAACCCCTTTGGCATGAGCCTGGGCAAGCTTAGGCCCTGGGCTCTGGGGCCAGCTCCCTTGTGGGTCAGAGCCCCCTACCCACAGTGTTACTCCAGGGGGCCTGGTTCCAGGGTCTCCTAATCCCAGGGACTGGGGGGCTGGAGGCCTTTGCCCTGGAGCCTCAGAGCTCCCCCAGTGCCACCTGCCAGGAGGGGGAATCTCTCGCAGGGCCGGTGCGATGTAGGAACCTCTCCCAGGGCAGTGCCCCCAGCCCAGTCCCTGCCCCTTGCGGGGGCAGGTAAGAGAAACCGCCCTCCCCTTCCCCAGAAAGCAGCCCCCCTGGGCTGTAGGGGGCAGATCTGGCCCTGGGCTGCTCCCAGCAGAGGGGGCTTTGATCCCAGCCTGGGTCCAGGGAAACTGCTCCCAGTTCCCAGCACATGCGAGGTTGGGGGAGTGAGCAGACCAGTGTTTGCAGATATTTACACTTATTTGCATAATGCATATGCAGGGCTCGGCAATTAGGGCAATCTGCCCGCCCGTGGTGAGTAGATTTTAGCCCGGTGCGGCGCTCAGTGCAGTCTGTGCATGTGCAGTGATATGTAAATATAATGTTACTGGTCTGGCAAAGGTTTGTGAATGGTTTGTCTGTCCATGGTATAAACACAAAGTCTGGAAACACTGGCCAGATCCATGGGGGCTGGCCGAATGCAAGGCAGGGAAAACACTACGTGAAGGGGGGGGGATATTTTCCCCACCAGGCCTTTGTCCCTCGAAATCCCTGGGGACGTTGGGTTTTGTCTCATTTGCTTTCCCGTTTCCCTGCTTCCCTCCTCGCTGTGGGGAGGGGGCGGCTCTCGCCCTCGCGGTGGGAAGCCCTGGCACAGAGATGGGATGGGCAGATGTGCTGAGAGGGAGTCCCTGGGCTGTTTGGAGAGAGAACTTTCTCATGCCTGCTCTCCCCAATGCCACCAGGATGGCTGAGTGGTTAAGGCACTGGACTTAAGATCCAATAGACATTTGCCTGTGTGGGTTCAAACCCCACTTCTGGTAGCTTCCCTTCTTTGGTGATACATTGATCTGGATGGTGTTTAGTCCTGCTATGACGTGAGGGACTGGATTTAATCTCTGAAGGTCCCATGGGCTATATCAGCCCTGGCAGGTTCTTGTGCAAGAATGCATGCTGCTGTGCATGAGCTGTACTTTCATGCAAGAGCATCCATGGCAGTGTGGATACTCTCTTGTGCAAGAAACCTCTGTCCTGAGCTCTTGTGCAAGAAGACTTACACCTGTTAGAAAAGAGAAGAGCTCTTGCGCAAGAAGCCCTTTCTTACTACACTTTACTATAAAACTTCTTGCACAAGAGCGAGTGGGCAGTGTGGCCCTTCTTGTGCAATAACCCACCAGTGTAGACACAGCCTACCAGTGCAGACATAGCCTTCCAGTTCTAGTCCCAGTTCTGATTGGCTGAGCAGGGGACAATCACAGGGAGGAGACTCAGGACTTTGTTGTTCTCCTTAAGTCCCAGCAAATGAGCCAGAACCAATCGTCTGCTCGGGGAATTGTTCTGCTTCTCACCAGTGGTTGTCTCTGAGCAACTTCTGAGTCTCTCTGTGTCCCACTGGCTGAGCCATCCCTAGGCTGGGATGTGGGGCTGTAGCTCCTTTGAGACACGTTATTCTGATCCGTCAGGGTGTGAAACTCCAGACTGAGGGGGAGTTTCAGCATCAGGCTTCTGGGTCCTGTTCTTCAGTCCTCACCCCCCTCAGTCACTCACCCCCAGCCTCTTCCAGCACAGTCTGCCCCACCTCCCCCCACAGGCCTTCTACAGCTGTCCCAGGGAGAATGGGGAGCTCCTACCCCAGCACCCACCCACCCTGCTGTTGCTCCCACCAGAGCAGAGGATTCATCCGACACAAGTAAGTGCCTCTGTCCCCCCGACCCCGGATGCTGGGTTCCCTCCTGTTTAGCTGCCTGGCCTCAGGTAAGGTCACATGACACTGCTCATATCACCCCCCTCAGGTCTCAGGCTGGCAGGGCCTACAGGGATACTGGGTTTGAATGACAAGGTGTTGGAGCAGCTATTAAAAGGCTTCTTCCTTGGCAGGGGCATTGTGCTTGTGGATTGGCTATTTCTTGGATGACTGGTGCTTGCACATGCAGCTGGGCTTTAGCAAATCAGAATGATGCAAGTTGTGAGTAACCCAGAGCCTCTGGAAATGGGAGTGGAGTAAAAAGTACAATATTGTCTAAAAAACCGAACTTGATTAAAAGTCAAATTGTGACAAATATAAATTACTTGAGTAAAGTACAAATTACCAAAAAAGGTCTTGAGTAGTGTAATCAATTATTTCCACTTAGTCACTTTCCACCTCAGCCCAGCGGGGGGGGGGGGGTTCCTGGACCCAGCTGGTCCGCAGAATGGAAGGCTAGGTCTACATTGGCACCCTTTTCCGGAAAAGGGATGCTAATGAGACAAGTTGGAATTGCAAATGCCGCCAGGATTTAAATTTTCCCCGCGGCATTTCCATGAACATGGCTGCCGCTTTTTTCCAGCTCGGGGCTTTTTTCTAGACAGGGATCTTTCGGAAAATAAAGCCTTTTCCGGAAGATCCCTTATTCCTGATTTTAAGGGTGGACCCTGGACTGAGTGGCTGCAATGACCTGGTCTCAGGCAAGGCACCACTGAGAAGTCTCAGGCCCAGCCCTGCCTCCTCCAGTCTCAGCCTAACTCTCGTCCCCCCTCCCTTGGGATGGGCAATGGCAACAAGTGGAGGAGCTGGGAGAGAAGTCCCAGAGAGCAGCCCCATGACTAAGCTGGCCAAGCAGCTGCTGGGTATGGGGGAGGTGAGGGAGGCAGCCCCCAGTGGTGCCTGGCCAATGTGTCTGCTATTCCTGCCATCCCTCCCTACGTAGCTGGAGTTAGCCATGTCCCCACAGCAGGAAGCCAAAGGGGGCAAAGAGCAGAAGTGCTGGAAGCTGGTGGGGGTGGCCTCTGGGTTTGATTTAGTGAGTCTTAGTTGGACTTGCTAAATCAAATGCTGTAAGTTCGATTGTGGCCATTCATCCCAAGCTGGACGTGGTCCTTGTTCTTCTGCAGGACACGGCCAAAGGAGAGTAAGGACGAGCCAATGGGCATCCAGATCAGATCATACCCTTGTTGAATGGATGGAAACAGAAACCAGACACACACAGAGCCGGTTTGAATTGGTTCCAGCTTAGGGACGGGTTTGTCTGGTTTATGTGCATTGGCACTAGAGCACGTGAGGGGTTTGTGGTCATTTGAAAAATCCCTGTTCAATAGAAATCCAAAGTGTGACACACCTGGAGATGTAAAAGTTTCATTTAAATTGATGAGCTTTTAAAGGGGGCACTTGTTACACCCCCAGAGCAACCATGTGTTTGCATCCAGCGTTGGGAACGGAACAGGAAACGAGGCTCTTGTGTGACTCACATCTCAGGTGGGAGGGACCCTCACTGACCCCAGAGTGTGACTGGTCCTAACAAGGGATTTGCCCTGAAAGCAGCAGAGCTGGGGCAGGACAGGGAGTCCTGGGAGATGAAGCAGCTGGAGGGAGCCAGGAGAGCAGAGGCCAGCCTGAGAGCTGAGAGTCAGAGGTGCCCACTCCACTTCTGCACTACAGGTCCCACGGTGTAAAGGGCAGCACTCAAGACTCTAAATCCTGCAATCTGAGTTCAAGTCTCAATGAGAGTTGTTGGGGCTCAGCTGGTTGTTACAAGGTTCAGGTGCTTTGGGTTCCATGCACTGAGGTTCAATAGAGAGAGTTTTGTTCCTCTTGCTGGGTGTCTGAGGCCCCTTGGAGCTCCATCTCCAGACTGAGCGGGCAGGAAGGGCCTGATGCCATCACAGCTGCAGGGCAGGTCACCCACCTGGCCCCTGAGCTCAGCCTGTGCTGGAGGCAGCCAGAAAGTGAGAGCGGGTGAGAGGAGGGATTGGGGGAAGGGTCCTGAGTCCTGGCTCCCAGCAATGCACCTTGGCACAAAGACCAATGGCCCCTGCACAAAGTGCATTGTGGGAATAAGAGTTGGGGCAGCAGGAAAGGGGCCGGCCCCTCAGTACCAGGGTGCAGGCAGGAGAAGATGGGAGTGAATCCTGCTACCTCTGCCATGGCTTAGCCCGGGAGGGCTGGGGTCTAGCAATTTTTCACCCCAGCTTTGTGGGAGGCCAAGTAGGAAGGGGCCACTGCAGGTGCACAACCCCCTGGCCTGGTGTGTCTGTGGGAAGGGTTCAAGCCCCTTGCTGGGTGAAGCCCTTCTTTAACTCACATTCTCAGTTTGCAAACAATTCACCTTCAGCTTTCACCAGGGTTTTAGAAAGAAAAAGTCTAGTCCTGGGGTCCAGCTTTAGTAGAACCAGAGAGAAAACCAACTGCAATTTCCATCTTCTGAGGAGAAGGGAAGAGGATTTTCTTCTCCTCAGTTCTAGCCACATCAGCCCAGGGAGGAGAAAAAATAACCCTCCACCCGCTTATAGTCCCCCGTCAGCTTCTGTAGCTTCACCTCCTTCCACAGCAGCTCCAGCTTTGAGATACAAATCTCAAGGGGCTGGTGAGGAAATGAGGAGCTGGCAGCTCGGGTGAGTCGCTTCCATGAGAACAAGAGGTGGAGTGTTCACAAGGTGCAGAGCAGGGTGCTAGAAAGTTTTGAAATTTGCGTAGCTTTTTGCAGAACAACAGTGCAGTGTAGACATAGCCTGAGTGTTGCTCAGCACTAGTAGGAGACAGGGAGGGACAAAACGATCTAACGGCACCTGCAGCCTTTCAGAACAACCCCCAAACCCAACCCCAAGAACCAGCCCTTTCCTCCACCCTCACTGGGGTCTGATGGGAACTGTCTGGACTCAAACCTACCCCGGTTTCACCCTAAGGATTCCCTGGTCTGTAAAAGCTGCGTCCTAGAAATGAAAAAGCAGCTAAAGTGACACTTGAACCCACAACTTTTGAATAGCTAGCTGGGCTCACATGAATTGCTGTAGCTTAAAAGTCCAACATGCTTTTCATTGCACCACAGAGCCTGGTATCACCGCTCTCTGCTTGGCAGCATGGTAATTGCTGGGGGAAAAGAAAGGGGAGCCAGGTCTGCCTCTTTTGGGAGAGCAGGTAGGAAGAGGAACGGGGCCATTGAGCCCCTGATAGTGAAAATAAGAAATGAGAACAAAGCTACAGTTGGAGAATGTGGGCAGCGATCCCACTGTTTCTCGCATGCTCAGCAAGCGCTCTACCAATTGAACTAATTTCCCTGCCCGTGAAAGACTCTGCTACCTCACCTACCTTGTTCCAGAGCCCGTAATGTCCCTGCAGCAAAAAAACTTCAGGACCAGACATCAAAGAGAAACTGCTGAGCTACACTTCATCTTCAAGTTTGACACAATCAACTCTGGATTTAACAAAGACTGTGAATGGCTTGCTAACTAGAAAAGCAGCTTCTTCTCTCTTAGAATTCACATCTCCAGATCAGCTGCTAGAAGTGGGCCTCATCCTCCTTGACTGGATCCACCTCGTCATCTCCAGCCTGATTCTGGCCTGCATATTTATACCTGCCTCTGGATATTTCCACTATATGCATCTGACGAAGTGGGTCTTTGCCCACAAAAGCTTATGCTCCTACACTTCAGTTAGTCTATAAGGTGCCACAGGACTCCTCGCTGCTATAACGTCCCTGTGGCTGCCTAAGGCTTCTTTCTGAAAGGGCCACTTGTTAGACTGATACCTGTGGGCTGGCAAGGTCAGAGGTTTAGGACGTGATGCTCATATCACACAGACGCATCTTAAGAGCAAGGCCCTTATTTCAAACCATAATGGGCTCGCTATTCCGACATCCCTGCAAACCTCATGGCGTGAGGAGTGAGGGATCGGAATTATGATTTATTTGGAAATAAGTGCTGTGTAGCCAGCGCCAAAATACAAAATAAGCTATTTCAAAATTGACTTGAAATAAGCTACCCAATTGTATCGCTTATTCTGAGCTATGGGATGCACCCTAGTGAGTTAGGGTGTGTCTAGACTACAGAGTTTTGTCGACAGAAGTGGACTTTTGTCGACAAAACTATACCTGCATCTACACTACCGCTGAGTTCTGTCGACAAAACGTCAACAGAACTCAGCAGTTTTGTCGACGCTGGTAAACCTCATTTTACGAGGAATAACGCCTTTTGTCGACAGAGTTCTGTCGACAGAAGGTGTTATTGCATCTAGGGTTGTGTCTAGACTACAGGGTTTTGTCGACAAAGCAGCTTGCTTTTTCGACAGAACTGAATGTAGTCTAGACGCTCTTTGTCGACAGAAGCTTTGTCGACAGAATCTGTCAACAAAAGCCTGTAGTCTAGACGTACCCTTAGAGCCCAGCTCTGTCCCCAGCTTCCTGCCCACCCACAATGAGCTGAGGTGCTGCAAAAGTTCCCTGGGAGCAGGATTTTTCCCATCAGTGGAGAACGTGGGTATCAATCCCACTGCCTCTCGCATGCTAAACAAGTGCTCTAGTGCTTGAGCTAATTCCCTTGCTGTAGCAACAGAGCCCCTCTTGGAGGCTCTTCCCTTCTCCACAGGAACGTCTGTCTTCTAGGTCAGTTAGTCAAGGGAAAGGCGAAAACTCCAAGGAGGCTCCTCCTCACACTCGTGCTTGTGACCTTCATTCTCTCTCCGGCCTCAAGGGCAGATCTCCAGAAGGAGACTCCCTGCAGCAAAGCCATGGGGGGCTCTGAGACTCCCTGCAGCAAAGTCTCTGAGGTTTCTGCTGCCCTGCAGCCTGTCCCACCTGGTCATTGTCATGGACTCTCTGTGAGGTCATCACCTCCCAACCTCCTTTAGCCACTAAGCTGAGGGGCTGCGAAAGGCCCTTGTGATGTCACTGCCACACCCACCCTTGCCCTCCAGGGCTAATGTCCTGCCCCAGGCAGCCCCTTTGCATGGCCGAGCTGCTCCCAGGGGTGAAAGTGACAAATTTCTTACAGGGACTATTCTATTGGGCACAACCCCTTGGGCTGGGGGAGGCTTAAGACAGGAAGTTGGGGGAGGGGTTGTGATAGGACAGTACCTGTAAGAAATTACAGTGTGGAGTGGAGTGTGGGAGGCTCAAGGCAGGGATCTGGGGATTGTGTGTTGGGGGTGGGGCTCAGGGCAGGGGTGAGGATGTGGAAGGGTAGAGAAGTCAGGGCACAGGATTAGGTATGTGGGGGGGGGGGCTTGGGGCTGGGATTGTGTGTGTGTGTTGAGGGGATCAATGGGTCTAGAATCCCAGCTCCCTCTGCTCCGGGCTCCCTGAGGCCCTTTAACACACAAGGGCTTTCTCTGCAGTGCACTGAGGAGAGGAACCCCTGAGCCAGTGATGCCGCTTTGCCCAGGTTGGCAGGGACAGAAAGCAGGCCGGGTGCCCAGTAACCCCAGACAGATGTGCACATCTGCATGTGAGCAGCAGCTTTTGTGGGACTCTAGAAATCTCCCCCTAGATCTAATTCCCCACGTGCCCGGCACCAGTCAAAGCCAGGGCTCCGGGGTCTCAAGCAGAACACAGCGGGAGGTGGATACGTGTCTATTTGAGGCAAGTTCCTCACTCCCACGTCCCAGACACGTACTGTGGCACAAAGACCAACGGTCCCTCCACAAAGTGTGTCACAGGGATAAGTGTTAGCCCGGGAACAAGTACAGCCCTGCAGAAGAGACACCCCTGGTATGGAGCCAACAAGCCCAGGAGCCGCACAACTCAGGATCCCCAGGCACACTGACACAGACTCCCTGGCACAGGACAATCCCAAGCCTCAGTTCTGCTGGCCAGCAGTTTCCCCTCTTCCGTTTCTTGTCAGCTCCCTGCAAAACACCTCACAAGGGTGAGTGGGGATAAACCCAGCTGTGCTGTAGAGTGGCTGTTAGGTGGGGAAAGAGAGGAGCCCCCTCGACCTCCCCGAGCAACTCACACATGTAAGAAAACTGCATTTGAGGTGTTTGTATGGGTGTCAGGATTGCAGAGTGGTTTAAGATGCCAGACTGAAGGACCTGTCTTTCTATTTGTTGTGTGTTCTAGTCTCCAAATGGAGGTGTGGGTTCCAATCCCACTCCTGGCACATCCTCTGTTTTATATTTAGAGAGGTGACCTCATTTCCCCATCTCCCCTGACATTGTAGGAGCCCTTCCTCAGCATTTCTCTTAGGCTGCATCTACACAGCAGTGTTACTTGGGCATAACGGCCATTACATTGCAATAACAATGGGAGTGTCTACACAGCAATTCCATTATTCTGACGTCTGTAACGCTCCATCCAGACCAGTGGTCTGAGGAGCCAGGAGGTTTCCAGGCTGCAGACAGACAAGCCCACAGGCAAAGACAAAGCAAAGTACCAGCCACTTCCTGCTTAGCCCTGCAGGGTCTCTGTGTGGCCCCCAGATCTTTTGTTTGTCATTCCCCAGGTGCAGGGGGCCAGATTCAGCAACACTCACAGGCCCCACAGGAGGAGGCTGGTTTGATGCTTCACCCCACGGCCCAGCAATGAGCCCCCAAACTCCCCCTGTGCTCGGGGAGCCAGGTTTGCCATGTGAATTGTGTGGGGGCAGGTAACATCAGGCCTGGGCACTGGGATTATTTACCAGTTTCCCTGGGGGCCCTGCTGTTTTCACAGCACAAATATCTTTCCCATCACCCCTTAGTCGTCCCTTTCCCAAGCTGAGAAGAAGAAGTTCCATGAACTCCTGGGAGCTGCTGTTCCAAAGAAGAGGCAATTCCTGTGGAAAAGATGGCCAAGCCCAATCCCTTACACAGAGCCCCAGAAAATACCAATGGACACTGGGCACTTGTAAAGCTCCCTCTCGGGCAGCGCTACGGAATGGATCCGGCTGGCCATTGGGCTGACTAATGCCATCAACAGACAAGTCCCCGTGAGACTTCTCAGCCCACGTGCAGAGACTGTGGAGTCTCCCACTCCCAGCCCAGTGGCAGAGGGGCAGCGCCCTGAGGAGACGGGTCCCGAGGCAGGGGAGACCTTTGAGGGGAACGGAGACGTAAGGTAAGAAGGAAGGAGAACAAGTCACCTCTTCTCAGGTGAGATGTGGTGGGAAACTACCAGATCCGGTGCAAGCTGAGCTCCAAGGGCTGGTTCCTCCTCCTGGTGGCTCCTTGCAGGGCCTGGCTTGAGAAGCACCAAGGAGTCGTGTGTGGCCAGGAGAAAGGGTGCAGAAGGAACGTGGATGAAGGAGCAGGGCGGCGGAGCAGGAAGAAGGGAGGGTGTCAAAGGAAGCTGGGGGTGCTGGGTGGGAAGAAAGTGAGGGGAACGGGGTGGCTGGGGTCTGGTCATGAGGTGGGACATTATGTGGCTTTGTGTCCACTTGCACCAAAGGCGACAGCCACACTGCCCCGAAGGTGCACAGCCACAGTAGTGGCACTTCCAGGGTGGGCCCTGGACTGTGTGGCCGCAATGACCTGGTCTCAGGCAAGGCACCGCTGAGAAGTCTCAGCCCCAGCCCTGCATCCTCCTATCTCAGCTTAACTTGTTTAGCTGCCTCCCACACGCTCCTGAAAGCCAGCACACAGGCTGCCCAACTCTGCACCAGGGGGCAGGCCCTGGAACTGCTTTGTGGGCACCCAGGGGAACCGCAATAAGAGAAGACGCTGTGTTTCTGCCTCGTTTTGTACCAGGGACTTTTTGCGTGCGAGACAGCTGTGATAACCACTACACCACAGAAACACACTTAACAGTGTTTTCTGCTACTGCACTTAAGCTTGGGCAAATATTCGGTTCCTAACCCTTTGTCCAACAGAGATTGCTGCAGGGCAAAGGAATTCTCTGTTGTCAATTTTGTGCCCTCAGGAAGGGACCAAACTGAAGGACGCCGGGCCCCAGCCTGGGGACTCCAACCTAAACCCTGAGACCAAGGGGTTTGCAAGACAGATGATCAACATTTGCTCCATTTTGCCCTCCCCAAACCTTGCAAAACCTCAGAGGCAACTCTGCAGTCCAGGGCTGGGGGAAATGTGCATGTTAGAACCTCTGCCCACTGAGCTGTAGCTTTCTGTGCCCAGGGAGCCAGACACCAGCAGGGTGGGAAGGCAGGAGGGAAATGCGGAATGGCCGAACTTTGAGAGACAATGATGTTGTCTGGGATCATACAGTAGAACAGTTTAGAGATAGGTCTGAGTAGGGCACAGTGGCGTAGCTGGCTAAAGCACTTGCCTAATAAACAGCAGCTCCTCAGTTCAGTTACTTATGCCTTTCCGGGACACAGAAGAGGCCTCCCCTGGCCACCCATGGAACTGTGGGTTCAGGAAAAGGCTGACTGGAGAGGTATGTGGGGAAGAAGGAAACCACAAGCCCCAAGAGGTTTCTCCCTGACAGGTGAGAAGCTCATGATGCCCACGTACCCTGACTCTCCATGGCTGCAGGAGCTGCCGAGGTTGCACCCTCAGACTCTCTAGATGTTGATACCCCCAGGGAATCACAAGGGCACTTGGCACTGGCTCTCCAGTCCCAGCAATTGCAGTCAGAGCTCTGCCTTGCCAGTGCCAGTCACAGAAGCCTCTGCACCCGCTCCAGGCTTGTGGTTTCCTTCTTCCCAACACTCCTCCCCAATCAGCCTTTTCCTGAACTAGCAGTTCCATGGGTGGCCACGTCTGTGTCCCAGCAGGGCATAGGAAAATGTGAGCAAAGGCCACAAGGCACCACTGGAAGTTGAACCCAGGATCTCCTGTTTATGAGACAGGTGCTTTAGCTAACTAAGCCATGGTGCCCTCATCCAAGCTCTTTTTAAAATGGCTCTTTATGTTTCCACACAACACTTTTGACTCCCAAAATGTAGCCATTCCCCATTTCCCTCCAGCCATAGCGCCCAGGCCATGTCTGGCCACCTGGGCACAGAAAGCTACAGCTCCATCTGCAGGGGGCTTTGGCTTCCTTGCCCATGGGATGCTGTGGCAGGAAAGGCTGCTCAGCAGGGATGGGGTTCACCTGTGGAGGAAGGGAAGAGTATTTGGGTGCAGACTGGCTAACCTAGTGAGGAGGCTTTAAACTAGGTTTGATGGGGGCAGGTGCCCAAACCCCACATGTAAGTGAACAACATGGACACCTGGGGGATGGGCCAGAAATGGGAGGGAGCAGGGGCTGTAACTGCAGAGATAAAGGAGGGACGTGGGACCACTGGGAAACAAAATCTAATCTGTGTCTTAGGTGCTGGTACAGATACACAGGACTATGGGTAATAGGCAGGAAGAAGTTGGTATCACCGGGACTTGGTGGGATAATACAAGACTGGAATTTTGGCACAGAAGGGTTCAGATTGTTCAGTAAAGGTAGGCAGAGAAAAAGGGAGGAGGAGTTTCCATAGATATGAAACATGCGAACACTTGGCCTGAGGCAGAGATGGACACACACTCAGCCTCACCCACAGCCGGAAGGCAGTTTGCAGGGAGCTGAAAAGAAACAGAAGAGGGGAAACTGGAGCCTGGCAGAACCAAGTCTTGGGATTCTTCTGTGCCCAGATGTGCTAAGCATCTGGCAGCCAAGCTCCCAATTGCTGGTCTGTTCCTGCTATCCACAGGCAGGCCAATCCCCTCCTCTGGGTGTTACAGGCTGGACTTTGCCTGCCTGACGTTTAGCCAGGGAACTGCTCCCTGTACTGTGGAAACCAGCTCATTGCCTTATAGGAAGAGGGAAGGAGCCGTTAGAAGCACTTAGCCCCTGGCTCGCTCTGTCTGTGATAAAAAGGAACAAAGGTTTATAACTGAAGAATGTGGGTATCCATCCCACTGCCTCTTGCATGCAAAGTGAGCACTCTACCACTTGAGCTAATTCCCCCATCTGTGTGCACTTTTCCTGCCCCCACCCACCTTGTTCCAGAGTCCACAACATCCCTTCTGATAAACCCTCATATAAAACTCAGCAAATATCCAGAGAAATTGCGGTTCCCTTTACAAGAGTCTGCACAGCTCAGTTCCAATCAGCCGGTCTTCCCTAGAGCCCGGAACATCGACCGCGGCAGCGTCGCTCTTACGCCCAGTGTAGACACGGCCTTAGAGTGTCACAAACCAGCCCCGGGCACATTCCTGGCTAGGACCAGTCACAGTCTGGGCTTAGTGAGGGTCCGTCCTACCTGAGACGTGTGTGACACAAAAGCCTCCTGTTCCCTGCCCAGTTCCCAACATTGGCTGCAGACCCAGCGATATTTGGTGCCTTGGCTGCTGTCCCTGCTGGCAGGGAGCTGTCCCGCACCCGCAATTCATCCACCTCCCAGAGAGGCAGCAGCTCTGTGAGGGGGAGAAGCCGGGGAATTTCCCTGTGTGTGTAAAACCATCACTGCCGGCCCAGGCTGGGCCAGTGCGCTGGCATCCCTCATGTCTGGAGCATCCACCAGGGAGAAACTGAAACTGTATCAGGAGATAAAGGGTCAGGTCTCTCCTGGCAGAAGCTATAGGGCTTGGGGTCCATTCACCCCTCTCTAGAAGGAGCTATAGGGTCAGGGGTCTCCTTCTAGAGCAAAACGCACCCCTTCATTCTGACTTTGGATACTTTCAGCCGACCGTCAGGCCAGTGAGTGATGTGTGTGTGTGTACTATACACCCGAGACTTCAACTGCTGAGACTGGGGTCCCTCGCAGTGGGCAACCTGGAAGAGGTTGATGGGCGCCCCAATGAGTGTACAGGAAGAGCTTATTACACTTCAGATTTCAGCTGCTAGAATTCATAATTCCTTTGCAGCGGGCAGCCTCGGGGAGGCTGAGAAGCGCCCCAACGGATTTTGCCACCTGGGTGTGACACAAATCCAAACGCCCAAGCTCTCCCTATATCTGTCCCTTTATGACCGGCTGAAGTTCTTTTAAATTGTGCTTGGTTCTATTACAGCAACTGAAGGAGTCAGGTTAAAGCTTAAACAGTTACAGGTTTATTTGAGGAAGCTTATAAATCATGTGGTTGCAATGGCTATTGTTCTATTTCTTAACTGCTGGCAAATATATATATATATATATAGAGAGAGAGAGAGATCTTAAAAAAATGGTTACAAGGAAAATAAAGATAGAAAATAGAAAATAATGGTACCAAATGACAGCTTAATCTTTAAAGAGCTCTATTCTATGCATGCACTAAAACAAAAGGACACATATAGGTACAATTTTTACCCCTTTCTGCGTCACTCGGTCCCAGTGTGTCAGGCCAGGATCGGTCCCTCAATTCCTCGGAAAGACGAAAATACGAGGTGGGTGTCCCCGTGGACGTCAAACACCTAACCTGACCAGCAGGTAGAGGGCAGATTGACACTCAAAGTGAGTGTGTGCTGGACCTATCTTATATACCCATTGGGTCACGTATTTTCTCTTTCTTGTCTGTAATGCCAAATGATGCTGGTCTGTCTTTTGTGAGACCAGTTCTTACAAGGGAGTTGTGAACTTAATTTACACTTGTAAGAGAGAATTGAGATGATTAAATTGGAAGTACTGGACGTTCTTTTCTCAGTGGGAAATTCCTCTCTCAGGGACTGTGTGTGTTCGAATCAACATAGGTGCCAGCCGGGCACTTCTTGCAGCCTCAAGCTTAGCTTATTTCCTTAATCATTACTCAGAGTCAGAGAACACTCGCATATCCTGGTCTCGCATCAAAGCAGATCAAAGCTTGATGGCTATGCTGATCTTCTTATTGTTCCTTCTCTGCTCTGTATACAGACATCTCAGAGGGCAAGCAAGATTGTTTGAGATGGGGGGGCTGTCTGGCTACATCTTGGGAATAGTGATCATAATATAATAACATTCAACATTCCTGTGGTGGGAAGAAAACCTCAGCAATCCAGCACCCTGGCATTTAATTTCAAAAAGGGGAATTACACAAAAATGAGGAGGTTAGTTAAACAGAAATTAAAAGGCACAGTGACTAGAGCCAAATCCCTGAAAGCTGCATGGAAACTTTTTAAAGACACCATAATAGAGGCCAACTTAAATGTATACCCCAAATTAAAAAACACAGCAAGAGACCTAAAACAGTGTCACCGTGGCTTACCCGCCATGTAAAAGAAGCAGTGAGGAACAAAAAGGCATCTTTTAAAATTGGAAGTCCAATCCTAGTGAGATAAATAGAAAGGAACATAAACACTGTCAAATCAGGTGTAAAACTGTAATAAGAAAAGCAAAAAAAGATGAATCTGAGGAACTGTCCCGGATTGAAGTGTCATTGGAGGAGGTTTTGGAACACATAGAAAAACGTAATGTTAACAAATCTCCGGGACCAGATGGCATTCATCCAAGGGTTCTAAAAGAACTCAAATGGGAAATTGCTGAGCTATTATCTGTGGTTTTAACCTATCCTTTAAATAGGCTTCCGTACCTAATGACTGGAAGGTAGCCAACGTAACACCAATATTTAAAAAGGGATCTAGAGGCGATCCTGGCAATTACAGACCGGTAAGTCTAACTTCAGTACCGGGCAAATTAGTCGAAACAATCGTAAAGAATAAAATTGTGAAGCATGTAGAAGAACATAATTTGTTGGACAAAAATCAGCATGGTTTCTGTAAAGGGAAATCCTGTCTTACTAATCTATTAGAGTTCTTTGAAGGGATTAACAAGCATGCGGATAAGGGAGATCCAGTAGATATAGTATACTTGGATTTTCAGAAAGCCTTTTACTTACCAAAGGCTCTTGTGTAAATCACATGGCCATGGGATAAGAGGGAAGGTCCTTTCTTGGATTGCAAACTGGTTAAAAGACAGGAAACAAAGGGTAGGAATAAATGGTAAATTTTCAGATTGGAGAGGGGTAACTAGTGGTGTACCCCAAGGGTTAGTCCTGGGACCAATCCTTTTCAACTTATTCATAAATGATCAGGAGAAAGGGGTAAGCAGTGAGGTAGTAAACTTTGCAGATGATACCAAACTGTTTAGGATAGTCAAGACAGAAGCAGACTGTGAGGGACTCCAAGAAGATCTCACCAAACTCAGTGATTGGGCAGCAAAATGGCAAATGAAATTTAATGTGGATAAGTGTAAAGTAATGCACATTGGGAAAAATAACCCCAACTATATGTACAGTATGATGGGGGCTAATTTGGCTACGACAAATCAGGAAAGGGAACTTGGAGTTATCGTGGACAGTTCTCTGAAAAATTCCACACAGTGTGCAGCAGTGGTCAAAAAGGCAAATAGGATGCTAGGAATTATTAGGAAAGGGATAGAAAATAAGACCCAGAACATCTTACCGCCCCTGTATAAAACTATGCCTGCCTGGCCATCCTGTGTGAGACTCTCCCACTGAGGCCCTGCCCCACAACCCCCCTCTCTCCACCGGGACACAGGTGCAGCCGCACACCCAGCAGGGGTCGCTCCACAGACATGTGGGGGGGGAGGAGGCGGGCCAGGATCGAGGGGCAGGGCCTCTGCAGCCATAGGCCCGCCCGCGAAACTCACGCATGCACGACGCGGGGCTCTCCCAGCCGCCGGGAGCAGCGGGAGCGCCCGGGAGCCAATGAGGCGCCGCGGAGGGAACAAACAAACAAACAGCCCCGCCTCCCGGGGAAGGCAGAGCCCCGCCCCCACGGCCAGAGAACCCCTCCCCTGCGTTAACTACCCAGCCCCGCCCACCTCGCTCCGCTCCACCGAAGCAGCACTGAGAACTGCCTGAGGGTGCGCAGTGCATGTGCAGTGACCGCAACAACATTCGCTGCCTCCCTCCACTCGCTCGCGGAGTGAGACGCTGCTGCGGGATGGGCGGGGCCTGAGCAGGGGCGGGGAGTGACGGGCGGGGGAGCACGAAAACCCGGCCTCGGCCGTATGGAATGGAGGAGGTCGCGCATGCGCAGGTCAGTGACTCTGCTGCGAATCCAGCACCAGGGCTTAGGTCAGACTGGGAGCTTCCTGGCCACACCCTCTCCTGCTGCTCTGCCCTGCTCCTGAGTTCTGCCCCACGCGTGTCCCTGACTGCGTCCGCCCCTCCCCCCCCCCGCTGCAGCTGCGGGGCGATGGCTCCAGCTCCTCTGGGTTCTTGTGGAGTCAGATTAACCTGCCCCGGGGCTGTAGCAACCCCCGCCCCATGATTCTCTGTTGGCCTGTTGCTGCTGGGGGCTGGGATCACACCTGCCCCCCCCTTTGCTGCTTCTCCTGTTCCTGCCCCCTCCTGCCTCTCTCCAGCTTTTCCTGCAGGGCTGGGTGCTCCTGGTGGGCTGGGACATTCCCATTCTCTGCCCCATGTGCTGCCCCCCCTCACCTGTCACCAGCCCCTAGGGCAGGGGTGCAATGTTCCCACGGATACGCCTGTCATAATGAGCGACCTCTGTTTTTGCCCATCCTCCTCGGGGGTACCAGCGCAGGAGGCCAAGGGCCCCTCCCACTGTTGAATGTGGACAGGTCTGGCCTGGCCTCTTTCTCCCCAGACACCCCTGCTCCTCCCCATTCCCCCTGGGCTCTGCCCCCCACCCTGGCCAGAAGCTGGAGCCCTGCCCAGACAGGAGAAGCCCAGGGGTGCCAATGCAGCTGGGGCCATCAGAGACCATGCTTGGGGAAGGAGGGCTCAAAAGCTGCCCCTGGCTGATGGGCCAGACATAGCAGCCCCTGCCTAGCACAGATGGAGGGTCCATGAATCGCCACCACTGCCCAGACAGCTCTTACTGTGACGTGAATGGGGTCAGAACCACAGGGGCAGTTGGGGGGAGCCTCAGACTCTCCACCTGCCCTGGGTGGGGACATGGACTGGGGCTGCTCATGGGCCCCCCACCAGTGTTCCCTGTAAGCTGAGCACTTAGCCACTCAGGAGAGATTCAGGTGCTGCCCAGGTGATTAACAGAGCCCCCCCCCCCAGTCAGCAGCCTGTGTTTCTATGGGTGGTGCACATCTGCACCTACCTTGGTGCACACAACAGCATTTGTTCCACACATGTATGGAAACAAATTTGAGGGAACCCTCCTCCCCTCCCCCGCAGGACAGCCTGAGTGGCAGACAGCCTGCTCCCTCCCTAAGCTCCCCAACACTCTGGTATCTGCCCGTCCCAAAGCAGCGTTTGCCCCAAGTCACTGGCACCTCCCGGCTGAAAGCAAACCCAGCACCTGCAGCCTGTCCTATGGCACCGTCATGAATGATTTACTGGCCCAGAGAAGGGAAGGAGAGTTACTCACAGGGCGAACGCAGCAGCTGGACACACGCACATGGTGCTCTCCTGCCTGGCCCAAGGGAATAGAGGCGCCTCTGGTGAACCAGCTCCGTGTGTCTGTAGCTGGCTGCTGGCTTGGCATGTGCCAGTGCCCAGGAGGCCTGGGGACTGGGCATGAGCTGGCACCAGGATGGGCAGGGTCACCCAGGCCTACATGTCTATGGTGAGCAGTTGTGCAATGCACTGACCGTCATGGGGAGCCATGTCACATTGCTGGAGGGGCTCATGAATCCCTGGGGTGTGAGATCCTCGTCCACTCCTGTGCCTGCCTGGTGGGGTACTGAGCCAGGGTCTCCCTAGCTGAGGGGCAAAAGTTATGAGAGGTGGGAGAGGGGAGCTGTGAGGGGATGGGGGCAGGGCGAGAGGGGGAGGGATGCGGGAGGCAGGTGTCCAGTTTGGGACTGGAAGCCCCTGGCCCAACAGGTTCCTGGAGATGCCAGGCCACACCACTGGCCCAGGCTGTCGAACATCCAGTTTGTGGCTCCATAGGCTCCCTACCAGCCCTTGTGCAGCTCATGGGGAAGTCCCTGAGTTGGCATATCCGGCTCTTAGCATTGGAGCAACTGGGGGTGGGGGAGGGGCATCAGCTGGGCTAGGGCAGAGCAAGAACTGCTCTTGGGCAGCACAATGAGTAGGGCTGGCCACTGACCAGGCGCCCTAACCCTATCCCGAGCCCCTTCCCTTCCCTTCCCTTCTGTCTCCCCCCCTGCACCCAATTCCTCCAGAGCCGGGCTGGAACGGCTGCCCCACTGCCAGCCCTGCTGCTTGGCATGGTGCAGTCATGGGCCAAAGGGCAGGGGAGTACTCAGGTGTGGAGAGCAGATGGGGGCTGGATGGGGGGGCAGGGAGTGCAGGGGGCTGGAGAGATGGATGGCCCAGAAAGGCTGTGTTTACACTGGCATGATCTTGCACAAATACTCCTTTACGCAAGGGGTCTTGTGTTAAAGTATTTGCGCAAGAGAGCATCTACACTGGCATGTGCCTTTGCGCAAGAGATGTGCTTTTAGCCATCAGGCTTTCTTGCACAATAAATTCTTGTTGCCTGTCTACACTGGCCTCTTGCGCAAGAAAAGTTGTGCAAGAGGGCTTATTCCTGAGCGGGAGCATCATAGTTCTTGCAGAAGAAGCACTGATTTCACACATTAGAACGTCAGTGTTCTTGTGCAAGAACTCCCCGCCAGTGTAGAGGCAGCATATTTTTGCGCAAAAGTGGCTGCTTTGGCGCAAGATCATGCCAATGTAGACACAGCCAGGATGTCTGGCTCAGAAGGGGGGGGGGGTGTCACAGTTTTCCCCAGGCTCTCCTCAATTTATTGTTCACAGCGTGGTACATCAGTTGGGGGACACATTAATGTGGCTTGGGGGTTTTTTTGGGGGGGGGAAGGAAGAAAGTGTCTCTCAACTGTGTTTTCAACAACAGGGTTTCATGTTGATAAGCTGAATTTCACAAAACTGAAGACGTCCCGGATAGAGATAACAGCCGTGAATACATTGTAGCAAAACACCAACATTGAGCCTGCCACTTGCAGAACCTAGTTTCATTTATAGATGTGGTACAGGAAGAATTAAATGACCCCTAACAAAAGATGGCCAGGTCCACTTTTGCCAGATGCTAAGCACTATGAAATAAAACTGAACACTCAGCAATTGGAGTAAAAATGGTGGAAGCAGAACACAAGCCGCAGTTCATTTGGCCAAGCCAGAAAAGATGGATCGCTGTGTTCTCATGGCTGTGGAGAGAATTTGGTGCATACTGAATGAACAAGGAGAAGGGTTCATGAGAAATGTGTTCCCAGAACTCCAAATTAGTATGTAAGGCGCAGTTCTTCACTTTATACTTTTCTTTTTGTTAAAAAAACAATCCCTGATCATTCTGTATTTTTATTAACATTATGTATTGACTGTTAGACAGACTGAATCCAGCAGGGCTGGTTTTATTGACAGAATATGCCATGGTTGTGGGCCCAGTGCTGAAGGCACTAAATATTCTCCAAGCACAGATATGCACAGTAATGGAATGGATGCTGTGTAAATTATACCAGCTCCAGGGGGTAGCTGAGTTAGTATGATTGTCAGTGTTCTTGTGCAAATACTATGCTGCTCCCATTCGGGCAAAAGCCCTCGGCCAGTGTAGACAGCTCAGGACTGCTTTGTGCAAAAAAGCCTCATGGCTAAAACGGCGATTGGGGCTTTCTTGCGCAAAACCACATCTGGATTGGCACGGACGCTTTTCCACAAAAAGTGCTTTTGCGCAAAAGCGTCCGTGCCAATCTAGACGCTCTTTTCCGCAAATGCTTTTAAAAGAAAAACTTTTCCATTAAAAGCATTTGCAGAAAATCATGTCAGTCTAGACGTAGCCGATGGTTTCAAACTGCAAAGGAACAACATGCCCTCTTGAGGACACTGGTAGATGGACTCCAGTGTGCCATTCAGAAATGTTTTGGTGAAATAATTGAGGACCTGGAGCTAATAAGAGCTGACATCTTGATGCCAAATGTTAGGACCACTTGGAACAAGCATGAAACTGGGATTAGAAAAGGTAAGAGACTATGTCATTTTAGACAAATGAAACTGCAAAGAAGCCTCATCAGGTGACACCATGGATCTGTTGCACTCTTTTTCTAGAATTAGAGAGCTGTGCACCGGGGCCAACAGAACTCTGTCTCCATCAGCTGCCTGTGAGAGAGTCTTCCGTATGATGGACTCATATTTTTTCATAGAAGAGCAAGGATTGGTACATTTGAAAAAAAAATGCTCATATAGTTGAACAAACATTTTGGAAATTAATCATTACAATGGAAAAATGCACACCGTGAATGTGGACAAAATAAATACATTTCTGTAATCTGACTTGTATTTAATTTGGTCCCTCTTCATCTTTATAAATGAAGGCAGTGAGTATCGTTAAATTCCATCATTGAAAAATGTATAGTATAGGTGTGCATATAATATAGAATTATATTATAAGTGTTTATATAGCGTGTGTGTGTATTAATGATGACCTGCAAGAACTCGGGAGGTTAAGCATAGGGTTCCATAGGACAACCAATTTTTACTTGTGCATACTTACGTACAATTAAGATATGATGCCTACACCCCACCATCAACCTCAGCCTGGACCATTCTACGTGAGAGATCCATTTCCTGGACACCACAGTACAAATCACCAATGGAATATTAGACACCACTCTCTACAGAAAACCCACTGACTCATAGTTACCTACATGCTTCCAGCTCCCATCCAGAACACACCGTACGATCCATCATCTATAGCCAAGCCCTTCGATACAACCGCATCTGCTCTAATGCCACTGACAGAGACCAGAAACTTCAGGATCTCTACCAAGCATTTATAAACCTAAACTACCCACCCGGAGAAATAAAAAAGCAAATTGAAAGAGCCAGACGAATACCTAGAAACCATCTACTTCAAGATAGACCCAAGAAAACCAACAATAGAACACCACTTGTCATCACCTACAACCCCCAACTTAAACCTGTCCAATACATTATCAATAAACTACAGCCTATACTGGAAGAGGATACCAAACTCCAAGAGGTTCTGGGAGATAGATCCATAGTCTCCTATAGACAACCACTTAACCTCAAGATGATTCTTACCAACAACCACAGGACATACCACACTAATACCAACCCTGGTACCTTCCCTTGCAACAAACCCCGTTGCCAGCTTTGTCCACATATTCACTCTGCTGATACCATTATTGGACCTAACCAAGTGAGTTATAAGATCAAGAACACATATTCCTGCGCATCCAGAAATATAATCTATGCTATCATGTGCTGAAAGTGTCCGTCTGCTATGTACATTGGACAAACGTCTCAGACACTTCGCGAAAGGATCAATGCCCACAAAACAGATATCAGACAGGATCACAAAGGAAAAACAGTCTCTTGCCATTTCAACCAGAAAGGACACTGTCTCAATGACTTAATTACCTGCATCCTGCTTCAAAAGCCTTTTAAAACTGCACTTGAAAGGGAATCCTCTGAACTGTTATTCATGCTAAAATTCAACACTGCATGGGGGTCTTAACAAAGACTCTAGTTATCTTACCCATTACAAAGATAGATTCTCCAATTATCACCTCTAATACCATTAGCTCACAGACATTTACCTTCCCCCCCCACCCCCTTCTGTTCTGAAATGTGATTTGTCCTTTTCATGTGTGTTCATTGTTTTAATTGTGTCCTTTGGTATATATGGTTGTGACTATTTTCTTCCACTATTTGATCTGAGGAAGTGGGTCTGGCCCACGAAAGCTCATCAACTAATAAACCACCTTGTTAGTCTTTAAAGTGCTGCATTGTCCTGCATTTTGCCCCTTGGGAAAGGCAAAACTCACAGCGCGTGGGCAGAGACCGGCAAGGGCGGCACGAGAACCGCTGCGCACGCGCAGTGCCCAGATACGCGCTCACAGCGGTACAATCTCTCAGGGGAGCATCCCCCTCACCCTCCGCGCCGCCCCGGGACCAACCAGACCCGCTGGGCAGAAGCCGGGACTGGCCCACGTGGGCGCCTCTCGGCCCCGCCCCCGCAACAAAGGCCCTCCCCCGGCCCCTGCGCAGCCACGAGGGGCCCAGAGCGAACCCTGCAGCCCCAGCAGCGCGCGCCGGCCCCGCCCAATTCGGGACACCCCCTCCCCCCCACGTGCGGCCCAGCTCGGCACCTCCCCGCTCGGGACACCACCCTCAGGTCGGAGCCCGTCAGTGAGGGATCCCCCGCCCCCTGTGTTGTTACCCGCGCTGCAAAAGCCCCGCCCCTCATGCGGGCCGGCCCGGGCTCCGAGAGGCGGAAGTAGCCCGTTGATTTCCCCCCCCCTCCGAGGGGGCGTGACCAGGCAGCTCACGGTCAGAGCTAAGACCTGCGGCAGGAGTCGGATCGGTTTTACGGACCTGCTGCGCATGCGCGGTGTGACGCCCCCCCCCCCCCATTCGGCGTCGCCGCTGTCACTCCCGGCCCTGCTCAGGCCCCGCCGCTAAGGGGAAGGTAGCGGAGCTCGTTGCGGTTGCTGCGCATGCGCCGCGCTCCCTGGGCCGGGAGCCGTTGGGGCCGTTACTCGCTCGGGGAGGGGCTGAGGGAGGCCGCATCCCGGCGTCAGGGAGCTGGGAGAGGGGCCGTGCTGAGTTCGGGTGAGTCCGGCGCTGGGGATCGGGGCCTCGCCTCGGGCCGGCCCCAGCGCTGCCCCCCCCCCTCCCCCGCCTCTGCGGTCGCGTCACAAACATTCAGCCCCGCGCGTGTTGTTCCTCCTTCGGGCTGTTGGTGCCTCCTGATGCGGGGGGGTGGGGGGGGATTTGAACACAGGGTGAGGAGGGGCCCTGGCATGAAGTGTGCAGAGACGGGGGGGGGGGGGGCGCAGGAAGCTGAGGGGCCAAGGGGAGGCCCTGGAGGGTGAGCGAAGCTTTGGGGGATTTTTTCTGGTTTTAAATTTTGATTTTTTTGTATCCTCAGTGCTGGTGCCTCGGACAGCTGCTCCCCGGACCTGCCCCCCCATTGCTGAGCACAGGACAGTGACACGGCCCCGGTCCCCCAGCCCAGAGGCAGCCATGGCTGCAGAGAACCTCGTGGAAAGTGTCCGGGAGGAAGCGCCGCATCCCGTCTGTCTGGAGGATTTCACAGCCCCTGTCACTCTGGAGTGTGGGCACAATTCCTGCCAGGCCCCCCTTAGCTCTCAGGGCAGAGACACTGAGCAGCAGGGACCCCTCCAGCCCAACTGGCAGCTGGTAAAGGTGGTGGAACTAGCCAAGCCGCTGAGTTCCCAGGCAGCAAAGAGAGCAACATGGGGCAGAGTGTGTGGGGAGCACCAGGAGGCTCCAAAGCTGTTCTGCAAAGAGGAGCAAGCTCCCATCTGTGTGGTGTGTGACAGATCCCCAACTCACATGGTGGTGCCCTTTCAGAAAGCTGCTCAGGAGTACAAGGTACAAAGTTGCTGTCCAGTGTGATGGGAAATAACATTTGGTTTTAATTACAGGCTAATTTCACTGACTGTTACTGGGTACAGGTGTGACACGGCTCCTTAAAGCCTTCATGGTACAAGAAATGCTGTAAAAAGTAAATGCTCTGGCTTTGTGGCAAGTATGTCAAATACCTGATGTGGGAAATGTGTCTCTGAGGCTCTAAATCCTGAAACCCAGCCCTCACTGGTGACAGGAGGGGTACTTGTACAAGGTAAAGTGTTAACAATCAGAGCAGTTTAGATTGCAGGAGGTACAGGCCACTCTGTCAGTGAGCTGCCTTGGGACTAGAGAAGAGGAGGTTACAAGCTGTTACTGATTGGATGAACAGGAACAATAATCTGTCATTTGCCTTATAGATCCATAATGGAATCTGGGCCCTGCACAATACCCAGCAAGGGAAAGTCCCTGCTCTGAGCAGGTGTCAGTCCAGTTAGACAAACTGTGGGAAAGGAATGTGGGGCAGCAAGTTGCTCATAGTCACCAAACATGTCAGGGATAGAGTTCGGTCCTGAACCCTGGTTCAACTGTTAGACTACACTGCTCCCTGTCCCTCAGCATCACTGTATAGTGATGAAGTGTGGCCCTTTAAGAGAGAAAGATGCCTTGATAAAACCTTAGGCCCAGCAGGGAGAAGAGGTTTCCCACTGGGATGCTGAACTTCTGGGGGTTAAACTCCGATGCATGAACTGGCAGTAGATGAGGTTGCTGGGCTGGATGCTGTGTGGGGCCCATAGCAGGGCTTCAGGAAGTGCAGGTCCATGCCAAATACAACTAGGATTCAGTTGGATTGTAGCAAGAGTTCAAACTGGTTAACTGCTCATGTTTATCACTTCCAGTTACTGGTTAAACTTCCCACTGCCCCAGCAGTACCCCCTTGCCTCTGGCAACTAACATCAGTCTGCAGCTGCTTGGAGTTCCCATTGGCCAGGAGCAGTTCTTGTGGTCACCCCTGGCAGACCTCATGAGAGATCCCTGGCCCCAGGAGAGCCCGTTTCTTCTACCAGCTCTGCCTGGCAGCAGGTTAAAAAATACTGTCACTTGTAAAATTGTAATCTGTTACACCAGGGGTTCTCAAACCTTGTGATACCGTGACCCACTAAAAAAAAAAGTTGGGGGGGGGGGGGGGAGCCAAAGTTGTTAAGCAAAAATTGCACCAGTTTGTGACTGCACCCACCCCTCCCCTGAGCCAAGCCCCCCAGCACCCTCCCATCCCAGTGCACTCCCTCCTCCCCCTGAGGCAGGTATCCTCAGTGTCTGGAGCTGCACTCCAATCAAATCTCCCCCCTCCCCTCGTAGAGCCAGGCATGGAGAAAGAATCTTACTTTTAAAAGCGTCTGCTTCTGCCGCTGGCCCGCTGCCTCAGCTAGCAGCTTGCAGGGGAAGCATCATGTGGCAAGCTGCTGGTCTCTGCTGGTCAGGTGTTATCCAGCCCGGCACCAGGCAACTGCCCCCTTCTCCCCCTCCTCCTCTTCACTAGATTCTGTGGTACTCCTCACTCCCCTGCCAGATGTAGCTGGGGAAAATTGACTGGGCAGTGTCTGGAGATGCCGGGAAGACACAAATGGAAAAAAAACCAACCAACCAACCAACCAAACAAAAATCGGATCCAGCTGCGACCCCCCCCCCCGTAAGTTGGTTGCGACCCACAGTTTGAGAAACGCTGGGTTACATGATGAGGGTTGTTAACCACCTGCATCCTTGTGCCACCACCCTTGCAGGTGTCCTGCTGCATCCGCAGTCTCCTCCTGTGTCTCTTTCTATGGACAAAGCCACGTTCAGGGCTGAGTCCCTGCCGGTCGGGGCAGAGCTTCACAAAATTGGGACTCTCTTAAAGGCAGACAAAGGGGCTCCCAACATCTGATGGGGTTTGCCCTCATGCTGATTTCCATTTCTTCAGGAAAAATTGGAGACTCATTTGAAAACTATGAGGGAGGAGAGAGAAAAGCTACTGAGAAGGAAAACAACAGCAGAAGGGAAAAGCCAGGCCCTGAGCATCCGTGTCAGTGCATGAATTAATGTCCAGCCGTTGTGGCTTTCCCAGACATGCTCCCCAAGTGAGCTGAATGTCCCTCTGAAGGGCTGTCTGCTCACTTGGTTCATTAACATGTTTGCTGCTTTTTCCTCCGTGGGTATCTCTATCAGGCTGGTGCTGAGTCCTGCCTCCTGCTGCTCTGGTTCTGAATGGGAATATCCCTTTCAGAGGGACATGGGCCAGAGGAGATGCTGGGAGAGACGCCTCTACCTAGTAATCACAAAGTAGAGTCAAATGTTACAAATTGTAGGGTTTTCCAATAAATTCTTCCTGCTGCGCACTCAGCTCCCCATGAAAGGGCTCTGGGCTCCATCCATGCCCCTGATCAGCCCTTTCCCTGTTTTCATACAGAAATGGACCAAAGCAGAGAGGCAGATGATTGTGGCTGAGTTTCAGCAGCTGTGGCAGTTCCTGGAGGAACAAGAACAACTCCTGCTGGCCCAGCTGGAGAAGCTGGATGAGGAGGTTTGGAGGTTCCAGACTGACACTGTCAGGAAACTCTCTGTGCAGATTTCCTGTCTCAGTGAGTTGATCGGTGAGCTGGAGGGGAAGTGTCAGAAGCCAGCAAGTGAATTCCTGCAGGTGAGACTGAGGGAGAAACATCCCAGCTCCTCACGTAGGGAAGGGAGGCTCCTAAATCACAAGTGCTGGAGCCCAGCTGTCCAGATCTCAGTGTAACACCTTGTGCATTGCTGCCATGTGAATGACTCTTGTGCTTTGTAGAGTTACAGGCACAGATCTATTAGAGATGGCAAAGCCCCATTTGCTCAGGGGATCCATGTTCCTGGGGCCAGGGCATGGCCTCTCTTCCCATGTCTGTAAATCCCTTCCCTAAGATCCCCTGTGTGTCCAATGGGGCTGAGATTCTTTTCTGTGTCTTCTTTTCTTTTCTAGGACATCAGAAGCACCCTGAGCAGGTATGTGGCTCTCACTCTCTTCACACTTCATGGAGCAGGGAAAGGGCTTGGAGCGGATGTTAGCACCACATCTCCCCAGAGCTCTACAGCCAGATGTTAGACATGAATATCTCGGACTCATTTAATTCTGAGGGTCTCATCCTCGCACTTTAGACTCTGGAATTCCCCATTCAGGGCAGAGTCTGACCTCAAGTGTTTCCTAGAGCTTTCACCTCCCTGGAGACTGGCTGCCTTAGGACTGTGGGGTGGGACATGGGCCTGTCACTGCTGGGTATTGGGCACATTCAGCCCAGGGCAGCAGGGACTAAGAGTCTGTCCCTCCCGAGGGCTGTTTGGAGACCTGTGTGGAAGGAGCTGGGGAGAGGGGAGCTGGTGTCTCAGTCTAATCCCTACTGGACAAATTCCTTCAGCCCTTCATGTGGGAACCTCCTTTCCCTTAGTGTCTGGAGGCCAAGGAGTGAGTTGGCCATGGACACTATTCCCCTTTACTCCCCCAGCCAGTCTCCCCCGGGCTGGAAGTGAAGAACAGAAATGGGACCTTTGAGGGGAAGGTTGCATGGCTATGGGATATGTTGTCCCTGTTCTCAGGCTGGGAGAATTGGAGGAATTCTAATACCAGGCCTGTTAGAGCTGAGACTTACTAGCCAGAACTTACCAGCAGTAAACGAAATACAATCACATTGAATTGTTTCTGTCCAGGTGTGAGACGGGGCAATTCCAGCTGCCGGAAGAGATTTCCCCTGAACTAGAAGAACAAGTCAGAGGTTTCTCCCAGAAAACGATTGCTCTGTCGGAGACTCTGAGGCAGTTCAAAGGTACCTAGAAGGGATGGATGAGGGGAAAGAGGTTCAGGTATCTGAGACTATTGAATCTGGCCTCTGAAGCCAACCTCCCCCTGCCTCAATTCACACACAGAGAATGACGGCCCCATCACTCTGCTGTCCATAGAGGCTCTGAGCGAACAGACCCAACTGCTTGCAGATAGAGCCAGGGGTTTGCAAACTCTGAAGCTCCCATTCTGAGATCAAAATATTTAAAGTTACTGTGATGGCAACATGTTCCGCCACCACAGCTCCAGGTTATGATGATAAGCAATAAGTGTGTAGGGAATAATTCCAGACCTACTGGGTGCAGGTGAAAAAAAGCAGAGGATTTATTGTACATCAGCGCTGGTAGAGTACCACCTAGGGGTTAACCTGGTTAGCACTAACTTAATCAAAATATGCATTAGGTTATATAGGCAGCAGATGGACAGAGGGGAAGTGATTTGATATGTTTAGTGGCAGAAACATAATGAGCACGTAAGCTAATAAACTACAAGGTTATTCAGTATCTCCACTCATTGCCAATTAAACATGTTATCAATAATAGAAGTAGTTATTCCTAACATGCTAAATGAGCCAATATAAACAAAGGCCCGTTGGATGGCAACTCTGTCGGCTGGAAATATAATACGTCTACTGCAGGGGTGATATTTGGGATCTAAGCTTATTTTTAAGGAATAAAGAAGACAGTGAAAATAATTCCTGTGCAGTTTTAGGCATCAGTCTGGGCCTTATCAGAGTGAGGCCTTCTTGTAATGTGGTAGCCAGGGCGACCAGGGTCAAGTTAACTGCTTATGCAGTAAATTCTCAGGCCTTGAATTTAGGATTTGAATGGCGGTTCTCAGCAAGATACCATGGACTGCCTCAGTTTGCCCCTACAAAGGGAATGAGAAGCCAAGAGGGAGGGGGTGAGGAGGGAAGAGTAAATCTCATTTACAGCTTTTCTCTCCTGGGATAGGGGTGAGGCTGCAGGGATATTGGCTCCATTGCTGGGAGGTGCCCGAGTTAGAAAGCAAATGACAATTTCAGACTCTTTCATACTAAATACCTGAGTGTGGTTGTCTGGTCTCTGATACAAGTGAAATGCAGAGTTCAGCGTGGGGACATTGTTATAAATAGGAGAGCCTGGAATCTCACTTCTCTTATCCCTTCGCCCACTAGACACTCTGCCCTCTGCACTGGAGAGAGCAGGAGGAAAATCCCTGGGAGCTTTCAGACAAGGTGAGTTTGCAGGTGGAAGTTCTTTAAATGATGAGAAATTCCTGTGAAAACATCTTCATGAGATTGTCATTAAAGTTACCAAACAAACCCAGCAACCACGGTGCACACAGCCCTAAATCTCAGCCATTGATCAGTGAGGAGACCCAGAGGCACTGCATGGAGACCTATGGACACTTGGAGAAACACTGGTCTGGGTTTGTGATGCTAAAAGGGTAAATTTAAAGCACACAAAGGACAGCACCTTCCGGCTCAGATTTCACTGCTCAGTCAATTTCAATATGGGGTTGGTTTCAAACAATAAATAGGCTGAAAGGCTGAGAACTGACTGGCTTCCGTGGTATCAGTTTGTTCAATGCAAGAAACTGGTGGATGCCCAAGGGCTGTTAAGTCTAGTGCAGGCCTGCACAAAATGGGTCCATGGGTCAGATCAGCCCATGGGTCAGATCCACCCCACCAAACCATCGGATCCAACCCACGAACACCACTCCCCATCTGAAAGCCACTCAGAAAGTGACTGTGAGCCCAGAGGGGAGGGGGGAAGGCTTCAGGCGCTGCTGCCACCCCCAGGACAATCTCATTGGCAGGTTTCTGACCAGAAACAAAGCACTGTGCCAGCTCCCCTCTGGATCATAATTATTCACACACGCACATGGCCCTGCAGCCTGAGAGAGGGTTGGACAGGCTCCCTGCCTGCCTGAGGTGCTTGGCCTGTGGCCAGGAGTCACTCAGATAAGTCTCCTGTCCAGAGTTTGCCTCTGACACCCCAACCTCTCCCTTCTCTTCCTCATCTCTGCTCCCCACTCCTGCCCCCCGCTTTGCATACCCAAACTCTGTCCTCCTCCTGCAGCTATATTTGCAAGACCTCTCAGTGATCAGAAACCCACAGCCCCTTATTTGTCCACTAAATGACTTCTCTAAATTAAAATTACTTTAAATATCTGAGTAGTTGGCTAATCCAGTATCCTATATCACAGCCTGCCTCCTTCACCCAAACTCCCTCCTACATGCCCCTCATCTGTCCTGCATCCCAAACCCTTACCCCAAGGGTCCTCCTCCCAACACGCATCCCAGATCCTGCATTAATGTCATGAAAGAGTGCAGCTCTCAGCCACATTCCATTTGGCCCCCCATCAAAATGAATTGCTCACCCCATCGAGTGGATTGGCTCCCACAGAGCCATGTAAGTGAAAGCTGAAGCCAGACTATTTCAGACAAGAAAAGAGGCACAAATGTTTGATAGGGAAGAGAATTTGCTGTTGAAACAAATGATCAAAGACCTGGTGGATTCTCCATCTTTTGAGGTCTTCAGATCCCTGGGGGACTTTCTAGAAAATACACTGTGGGGAAACAGCTTTGTGCCTGGGTAACTGGACTGAGTGTAATGGCTTGTGACACTGAGGAGGTCAGACTGCATGACTAAGGATATCTTCTGATCCCATGAATCCATGAATTTTAAGATCTCATCCTGCTAACACTCAGCACGTGTTTAATAATAAGCATCTGAATGGTGGTGTTAACTTTACTGACTCTCTGTTTTGGAAAGGGTTTATAACGTCTCTGTCAGATGAGAGAGCAAAGTTTGTGCTGCAAATCCATGAATGAAGACTAAGGGTTTTAAATACAGCAGCCTGCATTTAATCTATGTCCATGTCCAGGCAGATGAATACGTGGCTTATCAGAAACACTGGGTGCCGATAACTATATCCCATTGTTGCAGACACAGTAATGTTGTAACTCAAGCCAGATACGGAGAGAAATGAATATGGATTTGGGATCTAACTTGTGTGCGCTGTTTATGGAATATCTAGACTAAAGCTTTTGCCCACAATGGCAGAGTCTAGCACATGTCACGAGGAACAGAATCTGGGGAGAATTGGGGTGTGGAAAGGATTAAAGCCCCTTCTGAATTGTCTCCAATTCCCCTTCTCCCCCTCCAGGCTGCAGAACACCCATGTCTGATTCCAGCTCAGCCTCCAGCCTGCAGAGCCAGGGACAGGAAATGGCCGTGGCGGAGCCGGTGAGCTTCCAGGAGGTGGCTGTATATTTCTCTGAGGAGGAATGGGCTCTGCTGGACCCGGGCCAGAGAGCCCTCTACAGGGATGTGATGCAGGAGAATTATGAGGCTGTGACCTGGCTGGGTAAGGATTCCTGTCCCCTTGTGTAACAGAAGCTGGGTGGGCTCTGGAGCAGCTGGGTTGGGTTTGGTTCAGGTTAATTCATTGCCTCTGCCCCCAATGTCAGGAGTATCTGCCCCAATAATCCTGACAGTGAAATACTGTCCCTTCCGTTTCCCCTCCCAGGGAAAGCAGGTTCAGGGAGATAAGAATGATGCTGCTCTTCCCACAGTTAAGGTCTCAGTGCGCTTCCTTCCTGTCTTGCCCATTTTATGCCTTGACTGGAGGTGTGAGTAGAAAGGCTCAGGCAGGAACAGCAAGTACCAGAGTTCTGGGTCTGGCTGCTCTTAGTGCCTGCAGGTTCCCCTTGTTGGCAGTGTGCTGAGCCAATGGAAGCAGGGTGCAGGTCCCAGAGTCCTTCCCTACCTGTAGCTAATCTCTGACTTGCTGGTTCTTGCCAGTGGGAGGGGCTGGATGCTGGGGCTGAGGAAGGTTGGATGAGGCAGTTCATGCTCTGCAAGTGTTTTGTGGGAAGTGGCTCGATAGTAGATAAATGTGAGCAGGGCTCTGCTTGCATTTCAGGCACAGGCTGGGTTTCCTTACAAAAGTTCAGTTTCATTGTCTCTGGGGCTCACTTGCCTCTGCGTGCAATGGAAATAAATCACATCATCTGTTTTGTCTTTTTAGAGTGAAATATCTTCCAGTAGGGACTTTTTCTTCCTGTGTGAATGTCTGGCTTCATGCTCAGGTGACCTGCGTTCAGCTCTCTGCCCGTCTCAGACTGCCTGTGTGACCTTAGAATCATAGAACCATAGAGGTGGAAGAGATCTCAGAAGGTCATCAAGTCCAGCCCCCTGCCCTGGGCAGGACCAGTCCTAGCTAAATCAACCTAGCCAGGGCTTTCTCAGGCCAGTCTTAAAAACCTCTAGGGATGGAGACTCCACTACTTCCCTAGCTAACCCATTCCAGTGCTTCACTACTCTTAGAGAAATAGTTTTTCCTCATATTCAACCTGGACCTCTCCCACCTCAACTTGAGACCATTGCTCCTTGTTCTGCCATCCGTCACTACTGAGAATATCCTTTCTCCAGCCTCCTTCAAACCTCCCTTCAGGAAATTGAAGGCTGCTGTTAAATCCCCCCTCACTCTTTGCTTCTGCAGACTAAACAGACCCAACTCCCTCAGCCTCTCCTCATAAGTCATATGCTCCAGCTCCCTAATCATTTTGGTTACCCTCTGCTGGACCATCTCCAATGTGTCCACATCCTTTTTGTAGTGGGGGGCCTAGAACTGGACAATACTCCAGATGTGGCCTCACCAGTGCCAAATAAAGGGGAATAATCACATCTCTGGATCTGCTGGCAATGCTCCTCTTAATGTAACCTAATACACCATTAGCTTTCTTGGCTACAAGGATACATTGTTGACTCTCATCCAGCTTTTCATCCACTGTAATCCCCAGGTCCTTTTCTGAAGAATTACTACTTAGCCGGTTGGTCCCCAGCCTGTAACAATGCTTCAGATTCTTCCGTCCCAAGTGCAGGACTCTGCACTTGTCTTTGTTGAACGTCATCAGATTTCTTGTGGCCCATACCTCCAATTTGTCTGGCACTCTGGACCCTATATCTGCCCTCGAGCATGCCTACCTCTCCCCCTAGCTTAGTATCATCTGCAAACTTGCTGAAGATGCAATCCATCCCCTCATCCAGGTCATTAATAAAGATGTTGAACAAAACCGGTCCTAGAACCAAACGTTGGTGCACTCTGCTAGTAACTGACCGCCATCCTGATATTGAGCCGTTGATCACTACCCCCTGGGCCCGACCTTCTAGCCAGTTTTTTATCCATCTTGCCATCCATTTATCCAATTCACATTCCCTTAACATGGTGGCAAGAATATTGTGGGAGACTATATCAAAAGCCTTGCTAAAGTCAAGGTATATCACATCCACTGACTTTCCCATGTCTACAGAGCCAGTTACCTCATCATAGAAGCTTATCAGGTTGGTCAGGCACGACTTGCTCTTTGTGAATCCATGCTGACTATTCCTGATCACTTTCCCCTCTTTCAAGTGCCTAAAAATGGATTCCTTAAGGATCCCTTCCATGATTTTTCCAGGGACCGAGGTAATACTCGCCTATACTTCTCTGGATAGTCCTTCTTCCCTCTTTTGAAGATGGGCACTACATTTGCCTTTTTCCAATAATCCGGGATTTCTCAACCTCCACCTCTTTTTCAAAGATAATGGCCAAAGCCTCCTCAATGACATTTGCCAACTCCCTCAGTACCCTCGGATGCATTAAGTCCAGACCCATGGATTTGTGTATGTCTAGTTTTTCTAAATAGTTCCTAACCTGTTCTTTACCCACCAAGGGCTGTCCATCTTCATCCCATCTTGCGTCACTTAGTGCATTAGTCTGGGAACTGACCTTGTCCGTGAATACAGAAGCAAAGAAAGCATTGAGTACTTCAGCTTACCTCTCATCATCTGTCACTAGATTACCTCCTTCATCCAGTAGGGGCCCCACACCTTGTCCGATCACCTTCTTGCTAACATGCCTGTAGAAATATTTCTTGTTATCCTTCACATCCTTTGCCAGTCACAATTCCAATGTGTTTTTGCCTTCCTGATAAACCCCTGGCATTCTCGAGCTATACATTTATTTCCCTACCTGGTCATTTGTCCAAGTTTCCACTTTTTGTAAGCTCCCTTTTTGTGCTTAAGTTCACCAAGGATTTCCCCTGTAAGCCAATCCGGTCTCCTACCATGTTTGCGTCTCTTGCTACACTTCGGGATGGTTTCTTTCTGTGCCTTCAGTAAGGATTCTTTAAAATATTGCCAGCGCTCCTGGACTCCTTTCCCCTTCATGTTAGCATTCCAGGGGATTTCTGCCCATCAGGTCTCTGAGGGAGTCAGTCTGATTTTCTGAAGTCCAAGGTGTGTATTTTACTACTCTCTTTTATTCCTTTGGTAAGGATACTGAAATCTACCATCTCATGATCACTGCTTCCCAGGTTGTCTGCCACCTCTACTTCCCCTATTACTTCCTCCCTGTTTGTGAGCAGAAGGTCAAATTGTGCATGGCCCCTGGTTGGATTCTTCAGCACTTGTACCAAGAAGTTATCCCCAACATTCTCCAAAAACTTCCTGGATTGCCTGGATACTGCTATATTGGTCTCCCAGCAGATGTCAGGGTGATTAAAGTCCCCCATGAGAACCAGGGTCTGCGATCTGGAAGCTTCTCTCAGTTGTCCAAAGAAAGCCTCATCTACCTCATCCACCTGATTCGGTGGCCTGTAGTAGACCCCAACCACAACATCACTGCTGTTGTTTGCACCTTTAATCTTAACCCATAGACTCTCAACAGGCTTTTTTCCCCTCTATATACTGGAGTTCTGAGCAATCATAGTGCTCTTACATATAATGCAATTCCTCCTCCTTTTCTCCCCTGCCTGTTCTTCCTGAACAGTTTATATCCTTCCATGACAGTGCTCCAGTCAAGCGAGTCATCCCACCAAGTCTGTTATCCCAATTAAATCATATTTCTTGGACTGGGCCAGGACCTCCAGTTCTTCCTGTTTGTTGCCCAGGCTTCTCTCATTGGTGTACAACTCAGATAACCAGTTGATTGCCCTACCTTCTCCATTCGAATCAGGGGTCCTCCTTTGTTGCTCATTACTCTTTGCATTCCTTCCCAGTATCCGACTTTCCCACTCCACTCAGGGTTTTGGTCACCATCCCCCAATGAACCTAGTTTAAAGCCCTTCTCACTAGGTTTGCAAGCCTTCCCACGAAGATGCTTCTTCCTCTCTTTGTTAGGTGGATCCCATCTCTTCCTAATAATCCTTGTGCTCGGAACAGAGTCCCATGGTCGAAGAAACCAAAGCCTTCTCTCCGACACCACTTGCGCAACCATGCATTTACTTTCTCAATTCGAAGATCCCTGCCCAGTCCTTTCCCTTCAACAGGGAGGATGGACGAGAACACCACTTGCGCTCCGAATTCTCTGATCCTTCTTCCCAGTGCTACATAATCCACAGTAACCCGCTCAAGGTCATTCTTAGCCATATCATTAGTTCCCACATGGAGAAGCAGGAAGGGGTATGATCTGAAGGTTTGATCAGTTTTGTAAGACTCTTAGTTGCATCCTGAATTCAAGCTCCCAGTAAGCAGCACACCTCAGTCCCTCTTAGAAGAGACTCCCCAACCACCACCACCCGTCGTCTTCTTATGGGGGTGGTGGTTGTGGAACCCCCATCCCTAGGACTGTGCATCCCATGCCTTGCAGTAGATGGTGTTCTCTTCCTTCTTGTGAGGTCCCTTCCAAAGCATTCACCACCAAAGAGCCTGAAAGTGATTACTAACCTTTATAGCATTGGGGGATTCCTGTGCTGGCCTTTTTCCCCCTCCTAGACATTACATGCTGCCAGTTCTCTTTCTAGTTCTGTACTGCCCTCTTGACTCTTCCACCTGCCGTTTTTCCAGGATTAAATGCTGCCTTCTATCGAGGAAGTCTTCGTCCTCTCTGATCTAGTGTAGGGTCGACACTTGGGCCTTCAGTCTTCAAGTCCCATGGAGTACGTCTACACTTGCTCCCTATCTTAAGATAGGGATGCAAATGTAGGCGACCAAAATTGCTAATGAAGCTGGGATTTAAATATTCCGTGCTTCATTAGCATGATTACGCCCATGTGCTAGTTCGAATCACAGCTGGTTGGAACCAGGAGCTGGGATGTGGTAGTTCAAACCAAAGCCTTTGGTTCGAACTAACATTACTCCCTGTGTGCGATCACCTCTCTCTTTAATAGCTATTATAGTGCGTCCTTGTTTCTCAGGGCTGGGAAGGGTACCTACACTAAAGAGGGGTGATGCTTAGCTCCATATGAGCATCCCGATAGCACAATGGAGTCCTGATTTACACCAGAATTCCCAGGTGCTGCTGTGATTTGATAATTTTGCTTCCTGCAGCGCCATATGAATTGCTGCTAGTGCCACAGTGTTGTTATGGCTGTTCAGGGCAGCTCTTTCTGGAGCTCTGATGCCAGTGACACTGGCAGAGCGTGCGGCTTGCCCATGCAGCACAGCCTAGGGTTGCCACTAAGAAAAACCCAGACTCCATTCGGATGCTCAAAGCACTCAGCCAAGTTTGTGGAAAGGAGCAGGGTGCTAGTGTCCCAGCTCCTCAGGCACAAGTACAGTGAGACTTGTCCCAACCCAATAACAGTACCAGTACAGTCAGCAGTCGGAATGCTGCCTCTCAGCCAGTATCAACATGCCCCTTCTGTGACTTTTCTCATATAGTGTGTGACAAAGTCCCTTGGTAGCTCCCTGGGGTTCTGTGCTTCTTGGCAGATACTTGGGCACCTCAGAGACTCACAGGGCCCCCTTTGTTGCCCTGGGATTTCCCTAGAGGCAAGGGTCCCCACTTACCAAGTTATTCTCATCACAGGCTAGTCATTGGGGTTCAGCTTTGCTCTGCTCTCTTTGTGCCATGCCCCACCCCTCCTGCTGCCTGAGATGAATCCTTTTATGGGAACCCGGAGGCCTTAATTGGCAGCAGGTGCTTAATTAACTCCAGCTGCAAGCTGCCTCCCAATTAGGCCTCTATTTAATATCCTGGCTGCTGGGCTGTGTTCAGGTGAGGCTAATTTAGACACCAGAAGGCATTAACTCACCTTCTAGTATGGCTGCCTTCTGTAGGCTTTTGTAAACCTTCCATGAGGCCTCGGTAGCTCCCTGCTTTTGGGGTGCTGTATTTTCTCCTGCACTCCTCTGCTCTTCTTCCTTTTGGAGAGGGGATGTCTCTCCGTTAGTTCGATTAACTTTCATAGGCGCTACAATAGCGTTTCGCTAGTTCGAACTTAATTCGAACTAGCAGAGCGCTTAGTTCGAACTAGGAAAACCTCATTTTACGAGGATTAAGCCTAGTTCGAACTAGCTAGTTCGAATTAAGGGGTGTGTAGACACTTAATTCGAACTAGGGGGAGGCTAGCCCTCCCCAGGTTTCCCTGGTGGCCATTCTGGCCAACACCAGGGAAACTCGTCTGCCCCCCTCCCGGTCCCGGACCCCTTAAAGGGGCACGGGCTGGGTACGGTGCCCGTGCCAGGTGCAAGCCTGCCAGCACCCAGCCAGCAGACCCTGCACCTAGCACGGATCGAGCCACCCACCCGATGCCCCCCCAGCCCTCCCCCTCTTCCCGGGACCAGGCTGGTGGCTCCCGGGAGCTTTCCTGGGACCGCTAGAGGCGGGCACCCGCCTGGGCTAGTGCAGACATCGTGGACCTCGTCCACGATCTCCGCACTAGGCACAGGAAAGTGGCCGTCTAGGGCAGGAGAGCTGCCAGCCTGGCCACTCAGGAGCAGGTGTGCAAGAGAATCAAGGGGGTCCACTGAGACCCCCGACCCTGAGCCCTGAGCTTACAATGGCCGTCCTGGGTCAGACCAAAGGTCCATCTAGCCCAGTAGCCTGTCTGCTGACAGCGGCCAACCCTAGGGACCCTGGAGGGGATGGACCGAAGACAGTGACCAAGCCATTTGTCTCGTGCCATCCCTCTCTAGCCTTCCACAAACCTTCGCCAGGGACACCACTCCTACCCCCTGGCTAATAGCACTCCATGGACCCAACCTCCATGACTTGATCTCACTTCCCTTTAAACTCTTTTCTAGTTCTAGCCTTCACAGCCTCCTGGAGCAAGGAGTTCCACAGGTTGACTCTTTGCTTTGTGAAGAACAACTTTCTGTTACTAGTTTGAAGCCTGCTACCCATTCCTTTCCTTTGGTGTCCTCTAGCCCTTCTTTATGGGAACTAATGAAGAACTTTTCTGTATGCACCCTCTCCACCCAACTCCTGCTTTTAGAGACCTCTATCCTGTCCCCCCTCCGTCTCCTCTTTTCTAAGCTGAAAAGTCCCAGTCTCTTTAGCTTTTCTTCATATGGGATCTGTTCCCAACCCCTGATCATTTTAGTTGCCCTCCCCTCTCCCAGCCTCTCTCTTCCCCTCTCCCACCTCCTTTTCCCAGTCTCCCTCAGTTTTGTTCAATAAAGACATTCCATTTTGGAAGACACGTTATCTTTATTTTGTACATCAAGAAGAGGGGCTAGGGAAGGGTAAGTGGAAGGAGGTGAGGGAGGAATGGGGCATGAGCCCCCGATAGGGAGGACTGGGCTGGCTCTGTGGGCTTCTGGGGGTGGAAGCTCTCCTGCAGCCCCCCAACTGTCCCCCTCTCCCCAGATGGCAGCCTGCGGCAAGTGCCGCCGGGCTGATGGCCAAGTGCTGTGATGTGCCCAGTGTGGGTACTCCGGGCACTCCAAGCCAGGACTGCTTTGCAAGCGGGGCACCCCTGAGAACTGTGTGTCCGGGGTGGGGGTCGGGACCCTTTAAGCACAGCCCGTGGCTAGCCTGAGACAGCATCTCCACGCTCTAAGTCCTCCTCTGATGCCCTGCCGGCACTGCTTCCGGCCATCCTGGTTCAGGGTCCACTTAATGTGGACATGCTAGTTCGAATTAGCAAAACGCTAATTCGAGCTAGTTTTTTAGTCTGGATCCGTTAGTTCGAATTAGCTTAGTTCGAATTAACTAATTCGAACTAAGTTAATTCGAATTAACGTTGTAGTGTAGACATACCCTTCAGTACCAGGCAAAGTAGTCAAAATAATAGTAAAGAATACAATTATCAGGCACGTAGAAGAATATAATTTGTTGGACAAAAGTCAGCATGGTTCCTGTAAAGGGAAATCATGTTTTACTAATCTATCAGAGTTCTTTGAAGAGGTTAACAAACATGCAGACAAGGGGGATCCAGTAGATATAGTATATTTGGATTTTCAGAAAGCCTTTGATAAGGTCCCTCACCAAAGGCTCTTTTGTAAATTACATTGTCATGGGATAAGAGGGAAGGTCCTTTCTTGGATTGAGAACTGGTTAAAGACAGGAAACAAAGGGTAGGAATAAATGGTAAATTTTCAGAATGGAGAGGGGTAAATAGTGGTGTCCCGTAAGGGTCAGTCCTGGGACCAATGCAGTTCAACTTATTCATAAATGATCTGGAGAAAGGGGTAAGCAGTGAGGTGGTAAAGTTTGCAGATGATACCAAACTGTTTAAGATCGTCAAGACAGAAGCAGACTGTGAGGAACTCCAAAAAGATCTCACCAAACTGAGTGATTGGGCAACAAAATGACAAATGAAGTTTAATGTGGATAAGTGTAAAATGCACGTTGGGAAAAATAACCCCAACTATACATACAGTATGATGGGGGCTAATTTGGCTATGACAGATCAGGAAAGAGATCTTGGAGTTATCGTGGACAGTTCTCTGAAAACTTCCACACAGTGTGCAGTGGCGGTCAAAAAGGCAAATAGGATGTTAGGAATTATTAAGAAAGAGGTAGAAAATAAGACACAGAATATCTTACTGCCCCTATATAAAACTATGGTGTGCCCACATCTTGAAGACTGTGTACAGATGTGGTCTCCTCACCTCAAAAAAGATATTTTGGCCTTGTAAAGGGTTCAGAAGAGGTCAGCTAAAATGATTAGGGGTTTGAAACGGGTCCCATATAAAAAGAGGTTAACGCGACTGGGACTTTTCAGTTTAGAAAAGAGGAGACTGAGGGGGGATATGATAGAGGTCTATAAAATCATGAGTGGTGTGGAGAGGGCAAATAAAGAAAAGTTACTTATTAGTTCCCATAATAGAAAAACTAGAGGACACCACGTGAAGTTAATGGGTAGCAGGTTTAAAACTAATAAAAGAAATTTGTTCTTCACACAGCGTGTTGTCAACCTGTGGAACTCCTTGTTAGAGGAGGCTGTGAAGGCTAGGACTATAACAGAGTTTAAAGAGAAGTTAGATAATTTCATGGAGGTTAGGTCCATAAAAGGCAATTAGCTAGGGGATGAATTGGTGTCCCTGGCCTCTGTTTGTCAGAGGCTGGAGAGGGATGGCAGGAGAAAATCGCTTGATCATTGTCTTCGGTCCACCCTCTCTGGGGCACCTGTTGGCAGACAGGCTACTGGGCTCGATGGACCTTTGGTCTGACCCAGTATGGCCGTTCTTATGACCTATCTCAGGGGGACGTGTCCCTTTCCCCTGCTCCCCAGTCCCCGTCCTCTCTTACCCTCCCACTGCTGCTCTTGTCCCCTGGCTCTTTCACCATTCAGGCCCAGCCCTTTTACTCCAAGGGTTGGGAACTTTCTATGAGGAGGTGCCGTAAGTATGCCCGGTGTTGTACCCCACCTACTGAGGGGGAGGACAACCTCTTTCAACCTATGGAAATGGACTCTGGAGCCATCCCTCCCTCTCAGCCCCTGGACACTTCACAGCACCGTGGGGCAGTTGAGGTGACCACGGAGGTTGCAGGAGAGGTGAACTCCCTCCCAGGGTCCCTACAAGAAGGGGAAGCCATGGAGGTGGCTCCCACTGTCCCCGCCTCCACTGAGGGGGCAGCAGCTGACCTTGACACCGACAAAGATCACCCTCTGGTGGCGGGCAGTGGGCTCGCCTTCCTCTGTTAGGAGATGGAGACTTTGAGGTTGACCCTGGTTGCCTCAGAGGGGGATTACCATGCCGTAGAAGGACAACAACAACTATCCTCTACTTTCCCCCTCCGACCCGCTGCTATCCCTTCTCCCTGCCTCTGAGTTACCCAAGGGTGCGACTGTCTGCTCGGCCATCAGCAACACTTTGGCTGTGACCATCAAAACCCTGGAGGTTCTCAGTCGGCAGGAGCAACCGTTACTGTCCATCACCCCCGACACTGAGGTCTCTGGTGCTGCACCTTCTGGCACTGGAGCCCAGCGCTGGGGAGATGTTACCTATCCCTACTGCTGCCATTGATTCACTGCCCTGCAAGGAGGCACCGCATCCTGGCACCTCCTCTGCTGAGGCTTCTTGCCCTGCTCCCTCTCCTAGCCCCTGCTGCACTCTTCTCCCTGTTCAGTCCCCCTTCCAATTGAGCTTCCAAGCCCTCTTCCTGCTCCTCTGGTCCTTGTCTTTTCCCTAATACCCCACCACTTCCTCCCACTACTCCCCTTCCTCCCTTTCCTGATCTTTTGCTTGACCTCTTTTCCTCCCCTTATTTTGTTGCTGCTGCCCCCAGGGTTGCCATGTTCAGTCCAGATACTGGCCCGCGAGAGGCGGTTTTCGTTGCTCCTGCTCCCAGCCCATTTGGGGCTGTTCTCCCTCTGCCACTGTCTTCTCAGCAGGAACTCCAGAGGCCCTGCATCCCTGTGTTGATGGGTTGTGGGGCTCACAGAGGGGTCTGGCCCCAAGGCGTTTGAGGGCCTGAAGCCAGACGTGCTGAAGGGCGAGATGCATGTTTTCTTGGAAGACATTAGTGGCTCCAAGAACAAGGTTGCTCTCACCCTTCAGCGCTGGGGAGATTTCTATCTTGCCTTACAAATGGTAAGGGCCCTCTTGGGGGAGGGTAAAGGGACTGGGCGGTGGGAGGCTACGCACTACCAGCGGGTCCGCAGCTTCCGTGACGCCCTATTCACTTTCGGATACGGTCATGGTTTCCTGCGGGGTCGCATCGGGGCCGCTGACACTCCTGCCGGCGAGGATCTTCCCCAGCCCTCTTGATGCTGGCGCTCATCCTTACCACTTTAAAAACCTGGGGCTGCGGGTTGGATCTCCACAGATGTCAGGTACACTCTTCCTTCGGGGGGGGGGGGGGTACTCTGTCATGTTCTGCAGGAGACCCATACGATTCCAGCCGCCGAGGCTAGCTGGCAGCTGGAGTGGGGGGACAGGGTTTATTTCAGCCACCTGTCAGCCCGTCAAGCTGGGTTGGCTACCCTGTTGTTCCCGAACCTGCAGCCCTAGATACTACAGACCGCTGTGGTCATGCTGGGTCACCTGCTGCATCTCCGGGTTTGGACAGAGGGGCTGACATTAAATCTCGTTAACGTCTATGCCCCGATGTCCAGCCCAAAGAGGCTATGCTTCTATCAGTGGGCATCTGTCTTCCTTGAATCCTCGTGAATGCCTGGTCCTGAGTGGAAATTTCAACTGTACCTCAAGGATCGGGACCATATGGGGACCGAGCAGTGCCCAGCCACAACAGATGTCCTCAGGGAGATAATAGGCCATCACCCCCTGGTGGACATCTGGCGGGACCTCCACCTGGGCGGGGACATGGTGTTTACCTATGTCTGGGTGGTGGGTTATCGGTCTTTCCACTCCTAGTTGGACCACTTTTATCTTTCTTGTCGTCATCTCTTCCGGGCCCACTCCTGGAGTATTAGGCCGGCCCCATTCTCGGACCAGCAATTTGTGGCCATGACGGGCTCTCTTTCCTCAGAGAGGCCAGGGCTGGCCTACTGGCAATTCAATAACAGCTTGCTGGAGGATGCAGGCTTTGTAGCATCCTTCTGGGAGTTCTGGCTGGTCTGGCACTGGTGACAGTGCATCTGTTCCTTGGCACGGCAGTGGTGGAATGTGGGGAAGGTGCGCACATGGCTCTTCTGCCATGATTCCACTCGGGGGGGGGGGGGCAGCCAGGGGAGGGATGTGGCAATAGAGCAGTTGGAATGGGAGGTCTTTGAGCCAGAGAGGTGGCTGGCCACTGACCCTGGAGATCCATCCCTCTGTGGAGCATACCAGGAGAAGCAGGAGGAATTCCGGGCCCTCGAGGACCTTTGGCCCGGGGTGCCTTTGTTCATTCTTGCATCTCCTGAAGGAGATGGATTGTGGTTCCCTCTTCTTCTACACCCTGGAGAAAGAAGAGTGCTAAAAAGCACATTGTTTGCCTTCTGGCATAGGATGGCACCCCCCTCACTGATCCGGTGGAGATGCGCGAGAGGGCTCATGCCTTCTATCCCTCTCTGTTTTCCCCGGATCCAGCCAATGCCCACAGTGTTCTCTGGAATGAACTCCTGACGGTCAGCATGGGCAGTCGGGACCAGCTAGAGCTATGCCTCTCTCTGGCCCAGTTCTCGGAAGCCCTCCATCTCATGCCTACCTGTAAATCCCTGGACATGGATGGACTGACCATGGAGTTCTACCACGTGTTCTGGGACATCTTCGGCCCGTACCTTGCTAGCTTTTGGGCTCATTCCTTGGAGAACGGAGTCTTCCCTATATTGTGCAGGCGAGCCATGCTTGCCTTGCCTAAGAGGGGGGACCTCCACGATCTGAGGAATTGGTGTCCCATCTTGCTCCTCAGCATAGACTATAAAATCTTTGCCAAAGCCATTTCCCTAACACTAAAGTCTGTGCTGGTGGATGTGGTCCTTCCGGACAAGACCTACACCATCCGGGGATGTACCATCTGTTACAGCCTCTTCCTGGTCTGGGATCTTCTAGAGCTAGGGATTTGGGATGGTTTGTCGTTCATCCTCCTGTCCTTGGATCAGGAGAAGGTGTTCGACTGGATGAACCATGGGTCCCATTTTGTGGGGTTTCTCCAGGTGCTGTACGCCTCCGCAGAGTGCTTGGTCAAGCTCAGCTGGACCCTAACCACACTGGTCAGCTTCGAGGAGTATGTCACGGCTGTCTGCTGTCAGGCCAGCTGTACGGTCTGGCCCTGGAGCCCTTCCTCCGTTTCCTTTGCAAGAGGTCGATGGGGTTGGTGCTTCACGAGCCAGAGACGAGTCTGATCCTGTCGGTGTATGCTATCAACATGCTCCTCTTGGTCCAGGATCCGGGCGACCTGGCAAGGGTGGAGGCTTGCCAAGCCATCTCCTTGATGGCCTCCTCTGCCCGGGTCAATTCAATCAAGAGCTCTGGCCTAGTGGTAGGGGCTGGGTGGTAGGCGGGCTCCCTCCCAACCATACTTCAGGCCATCAAGTGGAGCACGGGTCCGATGCTACGCAATTCCCATCTACATGTGCAGGCTGCGGAGTTCCCCTCGGTGCACCAGAGTTTGGTCCTGGCAGAAGTCACCAGAGTCAGAGACCTCCTGGACTACGACCGGGGAGACTGGGTGGATCCTCGGGCGCTCGCTCAGCGCATGGGGCTCGCCACCTTATGTACTCTCCTGCGCATACTTCAGGGAGTAAAGGACACTTTGCTGCCCACTGCTCGGGTGTACCTAAGCAGGGTCCTGCGAAAGGGTGCACCCTGCCCACCTCTCACCCCCGGCCCTCCTGATTTCTCCATCAGCCCCCATCCACATGTGCCTTCCCGACCACCTCCCCCTTGTCACCCAAGCTGGCTGCACGTTGCAGCCGGTCCCCTTCTGAACCATGCCAAAGAATCACCTGTACACACTTATGCTTCACGCTTCACTTCCCCACCCTCATGTCCCACCCAGACACCAAGTGGCGGGAGCTCCTACCACCAATAGAGGGTGGGGAGCCCCAGTGGGCCAGCCTCTATTCGAGCTTGGTTCCATGGCCCCCTGGGGACATCAGCTGGAGAATCCTGCATGGTGTGGAGAGCACAGGCATGTACTTGGTGCGGTTCACCCCTGTTGCCAAGACTTGCCTCTTCTGTGGCATGAGTGAGACCTTGGCACGCATCTACCTCTAGTGTGCTAGGTTACAGCCCCTCTTTTGTTTCCTCTAGAACCTTCTGTTGAGGTTTGGGCTACACTTTTCACCCCACTGGTTAATTTATACGCACCCTATTCGTGGCCCCACAAAGCGGTGGGACCTCCTGTGCAACCTCCTCATGGCTATCGCCAATTTGGCAATCTACAAAACCAGGGAGAGGAGGTTGGCTGGTGGAGGGGTGTGTCACTGTGGGGCCTATTTCCATTCCTGTATCCGATGATGTATCCGGGCAGAGTTCCAATGGGCAGTGTCCACTGGCTGACTTGAGACCTTCGGAGGGCAGAGGGTGCTGTCTGGGGTTCTCTGCTAGGTATCCCCATATGGTTCCCTCTATTTTAGCCCTTTGACCCTCACACCCATCCCTGTTTTCTCATTATTTGTCCTGTGTAATCAGTTGGTTTTCTGGGCTCTATAAACCCTCCCTGTAGGCTGGGCGGAGGTCCTTTAGATGTGGGCATACTAACGCCAGTCCACCTTCCGGACACCAAATAGTATCAGTCATGTAGTTTGCAGGCTGTATTCTGACACATTTGACACAAGATGCATGTTGCATTCCGTGTGTTGCTACCCCCTTAGCCTTCTGCCTGTTTTTTTGAGCAAAACATCCATATCCATTATCCCCTCATCCTGCTCATGTGCGCAAGAGTCAGTGACTTTCTGAGCCATCTCTTAGGACTGTGTGTTTGCAGTTGCTGTGGAGATCTGTGTGTTGATTGGCCTCCTCCTGCTCAGGAATGTGCTTGCCTGGTTAGTTGGCACCCTTTGCCCCACCATTCTGCCAATGCCTGCCTATTCTAGTTCAAAAATAGGGACATAAACAAGATAATCATAGTCATCCCATTAGAGCATTCACATTGACATGGCACATTTCAACAAAAGTTTCTTGCAGTTGTGTAACAGCAGTAGCACAATGATCTCCATAGTCACATCACAGGTGGATCATCTGAACACTAAATGAAGGTCCGAGAACGGGTGGGGCTGAAGCTATGAGGAACACACTCAGAAGGTGTAAAGGTGATAGATTCTGTTCAGCCCTGGAGGGGCACCAGATCAAAGGTCAGGCTCGCCACAAGAGCCCGACTGGGAAACCACACAAAGGCTGCTGCTGGCAGAGTAGAAGCGAGGCTGCAGAGGGGGAGCTGAGCAACAGCCGCAAGCACCAGAGAAGCAGCACGGCCCAGCTCTGCCCTGGCTTGCCCGGTGAGAAGCCTAGCACCACCCTGGGCAGCCATGGGAATGGCAGCTGTTGTGGACGCTGGCAGGGCCAACCAGATGCAGGCAATTGGGGTCAGGAGTGTGGCGCATAGGCAGGACCTGAAGCAACCAGCCAAGTTTCACTTAAATGCTCAGGCAACTTTCTCTGCCACCTCCTACCCCAAGTAGAGCATCTGAGCCAAAGATCAGGGCAAGCCCAGCCCACCAGCCAGGAGTCTTGTGGACAGAGGCTTGGGGAGCTAGAGATCTGCTGGGTCCTCTATGTGGCTGCTGCAGTCTGAGCCCTGCCTGGGGACCTTGGTGTCAGACCTGCAAGCCCTCACTAGAGCTCCCCTTCTGAGCAGTGTGTTCCTGTCCAGCCAAGCGGATGGAACGGGCTGTGAGGGGGACTGAGTTGTACCCTAGAGATTGCAGCAGAGTGCTCAGCTCCCCATGGGAATGAGCTGGGCCATTCCCAAGGCAGGAGGTAGGGGTGATTCACCTTTACTGCAGGTGAGTGTGTCCTGGGCTCTTGTCCAGCCAGAGCCCAGCCTCTGCAAGGTGGGAAAGGAGCCGCTCTGGGTGGGTGACTCGGATCCTGGCTTTGGAAGCAGTAATGGCACAGACCTTAATGAACAAGATCAACACTTGGTTCATTGCTCTCCAAACAGGATTTCCAGTCTCTGAAACTGATGTGGTCTCCTGGGTGAAGCGAGAGGAAGAGTTGCGGGTCTCAGATCCTCAGAGCTGTCAGGAAGGAGAGAGCATCAGCCACACCCAGACAGGTGAGCAATCAGTTAAACTGACTCAAACCAATTTCTGTCTCTGAGATGTAACTTGTGTGTTTTTATGAAGTCTGTCTGTTAGCTTGTCTTCAACTCTAGTCAGCCTGTGGTGGGTGTGTCAAGGCTGGTTTCTCTCCTCTGTGGAAGGGTTGTGAAGGAGGAGGATGAACTCAGCTCATGATAATTCAACCATTATTTGAGAGTATCCCCCTTTTTTTATTCCTCTTTTTTTCCTTTGAGGTTATCATGGAGAATAACTCCTGTCTGGATTATTTCTCTATCCCAACAGGTGAGGGGATGCTGACTGAGAACTATAAGAGTCTTCAGCAGGAAGGACTGGAGCAAATGGCTTTATGTGGGATGTTATTGGGAAGATCTGAAGGACATGTTTTCCATATATGTGAGCAAGGAGAGAGCTGTAAGATTCAGCATAGCCCAGAAAGACAGCAGGGAAACCATCCAGAAGAGGGACAGGGTAAATCCAGTCCTAGGAGTAGAGGGAAGAAAAGAAACACAGAAACTGTTCAACAGAAAATCCCCCATCAACAGTCACCCTGCTCTTATAGTGACTGTGAAACTCTTATTGAACATCAAAGAGCCCACACAGGAGAGAAGCCCTTCAAGTGCTCTGACTCTGGGAAAAGCTTCAGTGAGCACTCACACTTTATGAACCATCGGAAAATACATACAAGAGAGAGACCCCATCACTGCTCTGACTGTGGGAAAAGCTTCCATAGAAGCTCTTACCTTGTTATCCATAGGAGGACTCACACCGGAGAGAAACCTTTCAATTGCTCTGACTGTGGGAAAAGCTTCAATAGAAGCTCAAACCTTGTTACCCATAGGATGACCCACACAGGAGAGAAACCTTTCAATTGCTCTGACTGTGGGAAAAACTTCATTACCAGCTCAAATCTTGTTACCCATAGGAGGACCCACACAGGAGAGAGACCTTACAATTGCTCTGACTGTGGGAAAAACTTCATTAGCAGCTCAGACCTTGTTACCCATAGGAGGACCCACACAGGAGAGAAACCTTTCAGTTGCTCTGACTGCGGGAAAAGCTTCAATAGAAGCTCAAACCTTGTTACCCATAGGATGACCCACACAGGAAAGAAACCTTTCAATTGCTCTGACTGTGGGAAAAACTTCATTAGCAGCTCAAATCTTGTTACCCATAGGAGGACTCACACAGGAGAGAAACCTTTCAATTGCTCTTACTGTGGGAAAAACTTCATTAGCAGCTCAAAGCTTGTTACCCATAGGAGGACCCACATAAGAGAGAAACCTTTGCTCTGACTGCGGGAAAAGCTACAATAAAAGTTCAGACCTTGTTACCCATAGGAGGACCCACACAGAAGAGAAACCTTTCAATTCCTCTGATGGCAGGAAAAGCTTCAGTCAGAAGTCAAACCTTTTTAGACATAGGAGGACCCACACAGGAGAGAAACTCTTGACCTGCTCTGACTGTAGGAAAAGCTGCAGTAGAAGCTCATACTTTGTTAAACACAGGATGATCCACACAAGAGATAAACCTTTCAGTTGCTCTGATTGTGGGGAAAAGCTTCAGTAAAAGCTCAGATCTTGGTACCCGTAGGAGAACCCACACAGGAAAGAGACCCTTCAGCTGCTCTGACTGCAGGAAAAGGTTAAGTCAGTACTCCTGCGTTACTAGCCATCCGATAATATATACAAGAGTCACCTCATAACATCTCTGATTGCAGAAAAGGCTTCAAACACAGGTTAGACTTTGTTAAACATAAGACAACCCACAGAGGAGAGAAAATCATTCAGCTGCTCTGACTGGGGGGAAGCTTCAGTCAGAGCTCAAATCTTATTAGCCTTTGGAGGACTCATAGAGGGCATAAATCTGAGTTCCCTTTAGCCTGTGTGGCCGGTTGGCTGTGACACAGACTATTAAATGCCATGCAAGCTTATAGGGCTTTGGTGGGGAGAGATACCTCTATCTACTGGTCTCAACCTTGACCCAGACATGCCGTGGCTGGAGGACAGTTGGCTATCCCATGACCCCAGCCCCAGATCTGCCATGGCAGGGAGAAGTGTGTTTTTCTCCTCCTCCTTCACAGTAGCACTTAAGCTGGGGGAGCGAGAGCTTGTGGGAGTCTTCTCTCCTCATTATCGGCAAGGAATCCAGTGGCACCTTATAAACTAACAGAAGTGTTGGAGCATAAGCTTTTGTAGGCAGACCCAGTTCATCAGATGCATGTGATGAAGTGGGTCTTTGCCCACGAAAGCTTATGCTCAGTCTAACACTTCTGTTAGTCTATAAGGTGCCACAGGACTCCTTGCCGCTTTTGCAAATTCAGACTAACACGGCTACCCCTCTGATACTTCTCTCCTCATTGTAGCCTTTCAGTGACCTGCATGTCAATTCCCTCCTTCTTTGAGATCACACCCCCACCTGAAGCCCTCAACTAGTATTCCTTGTAAAATTTTCCATCCAGGAGTAGAGCGAGTTTTTTCTTGTGCACACTAAGTAACATTCTGTGCACTTGTTTGGGTGTGTGTCACTGTGGCACACGAGTTACTGAGAAGTTTTGCACACGCATGTATTTTATACACACACACACACACACTTCAAATTGTTATGGAAGAAAAATACTGAAACAAAAGGTAATGTAGAAGCTATTTTATGTTTAGCTAGAAGCCATCTTGTATATCAGAAACCATTTCAGCTTTTCTCTCAAGCGCGTAGACCAGAGTGAACTTTCTGTCACCCCGTGAGAAGAGGCCTACAGGATGGGCTATTGGTATGTGTTAATTGGGCTGGTTGGGACAGGAGATATACTCCCTCGTACCTGTCCGCCATCTTGTTGATAAGGCTTTGTTTTTCCAAATTTAATTGAGGATTTCTGTAATTGGATGCCCTGACATCAGACTGTTTGGCTAAGGGAATAAAGATACTAGGATTGATTGTATTAGCAGCCTTACTGGGCCCAGCTCTGCTGTGACCACGTTTGGCTCATGCTGTGCTTTATTAATTAATAAAGCTGTTTGTTAGCTGCCTAAACACAGAGGAGCGTGTTTTTGCTTCGACAGTAATTACCAATGTGCATGACCCTGAACACATGCACCCTGAAAACTTTCCCGCTTGGCGCCCGGTTTCATTCCCACCCAGCCTTGATCCACTGTTCCTGCATCCATGAGTTCCCCATCTGCTGCATCTGCACTCTTTACCACTAATCCTGCATTGTGCCCTCTTTGCCTGTAACTTCTGCAGTGTGCCCTTCATCCCAACCACTCCACTTTCCTCCCAGTCTAATCCAGTGAAAGTGTACTGATTTGTAAAGCATAAAAAATGAATGCACCATCCCTCGCCATTGACTCTAAAGCTCATTCTGCAGTTGCAAGTTAATGACACTCAGAAAGTGAATTTAAGGATATCACCAGAAAATTTCATCCAGCTCTTTTTCTTCAGTCTACATTACTACACTGTATATAGGATGTAGAATCAATAATTAGATTTCTTATAGTATCTGCATGCTTTAGCCTTCTCTGAAACACAGAAAAGTCCCTTTAATATGTCATCAATAGAAAATAATCAACATCCATTAAGAAAGTTTTAGTTGCTTGTGTGAGAGAGAGGGAGATTGAGAGAAATAAGTTCCATGAGGAGAAAAATAGTCATTGGCACAATCAACGCTATTGACGTGACTGATGCCTTCACAAGTGACAAGACTATAGGGGATCAGAGAATTGTTCTCCTTGAGATTATTTAGGCTCTTAAATATGAACAGGAGACAGAACACTTCTCTAGTCATTTGCTGCCTATTTTATCCCTCAGATAACCTGCAGATTTACATTTTGAGATCCCAAGATGGAACTCTTTAGTGAAGTGGAATTGGAACCAGACTTCCTCACCACTCGGCCCTGGTTGCTAGAGCAGCCCCGTCCCTCACCACCATGTGGCCCTGGCTTTGGCTGCTGGAGCAGCTACTGGAGTGACCCCCACCACCACGTGGCTCTGGGCTGGGGCCACTGAAGCACGCCCTGCCTGTGATGCCACTATGGCTCAAGCCCTGGCCAAGTCTGCCAAAGCATACACTGCCCACAACACAGCTATGGCTCTGGCTCCAGCCAGGCTGCTGGAGCAGGCCCTGACTGTGGCTCTTGCCCTTCCCTTGTCTGGGGCCGCTAAAACAAGCGCTGTCTCCCACAGAGCCCACCCTGGAGCAGTTCAATAGTCACTGAATGGCTTTGCTTTAGAGGTGGGTGGACCTCAACCTTAGAGGGAATCCTGCCCTCAGCCCTCCACACTCAAAACCTCTATTTCATCCCTGAGGTGCTCAACCCCAGGCCCACCCCAGAGCCAGCCCTCACTCCTCTGTTCTCCAACTCTTTGCCCCAACCCTAGATCCCTTCCCACAATCCAAATTCCCTGAGCCTCACTCCTGCTCCATGAACTTTCTTTTTTTGAACCAATACAGAGATTGTGTCTCTCATATTCCCTGCCTGTGGATACCCTGTCATGTGGTTGTGCTGTTTTCAGTTGTCCAGCAGAGCCACTTTTATTAACTAAACCCGGCTCCTTACTTAACAGAAGCATCACCACCTGAGCAAAAGTCTGAGAGTAGGGTCCTTGATTAACACAAGTCCCACCTTCTTCCAGCCAGGGCTCCCTAGTGAGGGGCTCAAATCAACAAACACATCCTGCCGGGCTAAGGTCCCCTGAGAAATGTCCTTAACAAGTGCACAGCCTTCTTGGCTCAAGTCCAATAACAGGGTACTCTTAGCCTGGGCTAGCAAAGGCGTAAGCCCCTGGGTTGGAAGGAGGGGGACATGGGCCCTTCCTTTCTACCGGGGCCCGAAGAGCAGGGAAATAGTCTGCTGACAGTGGCCAGCACCAGGTACCCCAGAGAGGGTTGACCAAAGACAATGATCAAGCGATTTGTCTCCTGCCATCCTTCTCCAAGCTTTGACAAACAGAGGCCAGGGACACCATTTCTATCCCCTGGTTAATAGACTTTTATGGATCCTAACCTCCATGAAATTATCTAGCTTCTCTTTAAACTCTGTTATAGCCCTAGCCTTCACAGCCTCCTTTGGAAAGGAGTTCCATAGGTTGACTACACGCTGTGTGAAGAACTTTCTTTTATTAGTTTTAAACCTGCTACCCATTAACTTCATTTGGTGTCCTCTAGTTCTTCTATTATGGGAACTAATAAATAACTTTTCTTTATTCGCCCTCTCCACACCACTCATGATATATCTCTATCATATCCCCTCTCAGTCTCCTTTTTTCTAAACTGAAAAGTCCCAGTCGCTTTAACCTTTCCTCATATGGGACCAGTTCCAAACCCCTAATCATTTTAGTTGCCCTTTTCTGAACCCTTTCCAAGGCCAAACTATCTTTTTTGAGGTGAGGAAACCACATCTGTACACAGTATTCAAGATGTGGGTGTACCATAGTTTTATATAGGGGCAGTAAGATATTCTGTGTCTTATTTTCTCTCCCTTTCTTAATAATTCCTAGCATCCTATTTGCCTTTTTAACTGCCCCTGCACACTGTGTGGAAGTTTTCAGAGAACTGTCCACAATAACTCCAAGATATCTTTCCTGATTTGTCATAGCCAGATTAGCCCCCATCATACTGTACATATAGTTGGGGTTATTTTTCCCGATGTGCATTACTTTACACGTATCCACGTTAAATTTCATTTGCCATTTTGTTTCCCAATCACTCAGTTTGGTGAGATCTTTTTGGAGTCCCTCACAGTCTGCTTCTGTCTTGACTAACCTAAACAGTTTGGTATCATCTGCAAACTTTACCACCTCACTGCTTAGCCTTTCTCCAGATCATTTATGAATAAGTTGAAAAGGATCTCAGCCTTCACCAGGGTCTTAGAAAGAAAAAGTCTAGTCCTGGGGCCCAGCTTTAGTAGAATCAAAGTGAGAACAAACTGCAATTTCCATCTTTTGTGGAGAAGGGAAGACAATTTTCTTTCTCAGTTCTATCCACATCAACCCAGGGAGGAGAAAAAATAACTCTCCACCAGCTGATTGTCCCGTCAGCTTCTGTAGCTTCACCTCCTTCTACAGAAGCTCCAGCTTTGAGCTACAGATATTAAGGGGCTGGTGAGGAAATGAGGAGCTGGCAGCTCAGGTTAGTCGCTTCCATGAGAACAAGAGGCGGAGTGTTCACAAGGTGCATTCCCCTCCCCAGCAGAGCAGGGTGTTAGAAAGAGCTAGTAACAGAATCGTCATCCACATTTTGCCCTCAGTTTGTTTCTGTGGTGTAGTGGTTATTATGTTTGCTTAACAGGTCAAGGGTCCCTGGTTTAAAGCCAGGCAGAAACAGGGTCTTCTCTTATTGCTGCTCCCCTTGGTGCCCAGGTAAGCATACCTCCTGCTACCTGGACTAAGCCCAACTTCCACGTGACAGAGGGGGGTGACATCAGCTGAGAATGCCCCTTGGTGCTGTGGGGAAAATCCAATAACTCCAATTGTGTCTAAAGGGGGGACTGTGCAGAAATCAAAACTCTCTAAAGAAAACTGCTGTAAGGGTTAAAAGTTTTTCAGGCCTCTCTCCCTGTAACAGAGAGAAATCAAATTAACTCTAATCAAGACCCTTACAATGCCTATCTCAAATTCATGGATACTCTTAGTCTGTCACAATTTGTCATGTAAACCCTTATCTTTGTCACAGTTTGCCTTGTAGACTCCTCCACTCAAGTTCTCATGTGGCTTTGTGTACTGTAAAAACTTACTTCTAGCACTCCTGGGGTGAACAGAAGTCTCAGAGTACTTCTGCTGGGACTTTGATATGTTAAAGAAGAACAATTCTGTATAAAGGATACCTGAATCTGTCTGTCAGGGCTGCTGCTTCACTCTTGGAAGTGACAGCCTGCATGCATGCATCATAAAGTTTTCTCTTCTAAGTTTCTTTCCTGCCTCACTGATTTGACCTCCGGCCTCGAACCCTTCTGGGGGCTCTGTACCCCAGGGGAGCGAGATTTCCCCCTCAATTTGGTGTCAGAAGTGGGATGGCTTGGAACTCCAGTTGGAAAGGCTGATGACGGGGAATGGGAACGGACTACAGCGCGCATCTGGAGGGTAAGGGATCCATTTAAAATCCCCCAGTCCGCCTCCCTGTTCTCGTCACCAGCTGGACCGGCTGGCGGTAAGAGTCATCTTTTACTTAAAATTTTTTGTTAAGAGGCTTGAGGGAAATTTAAAACGAAAACACTGGGTATAGCCAAATAGGGGTTGGATTTTGTTGTTGTTGTTGTTGTTGCTGACTGATTGGTGGCGAGTCCAAGCGCATGGTTTTGAGTGAGTGAAGTCCGGAACAGGACCGCAGCCGCACCAGTGCTGTCAGTGTCACTGCACAGCTGCTGAAAGCAAGGGCGGTTTCCCCCGGCACATAAGGAGTGTGAGTGAAGCTGACAGTTTGTGTGGACTCCCACACTATCCTTGGAGAGGGTAGTGCTGCTGGACGCCTGTACTATCCTTGGGGAGGGTAGTACTGTTGGGCTCCTGCGCTGTCCTTGGACAAGACAGTGCTAACATGGATAAGATTGCTCCCTCAAGTCTGTCTCCTACTGAGAGAAAAGGTTTCTCACAGCCTGGGACTCCCTTGTCTCAGATGATCAGTCAGCTAGGTATTGCCTGCAGGTTTGAAACTAAGGAGACTTAAGGAATTATTGAGCATTTGGAATGGCTATACTCAGGGGAATTCCCAGAATAAATGACAACTAGAACTTTGACTTACAAAAGCTTGCTTATCTTAGAGTTTTCCTCGAGGAAAAACATCCTAACCAGATGGAATATTGGTGCCTCTGGGAGGATGTGGCAGTAAAAAAAAAAAAAAATAATCAGAGCATTATGGCTAGCAAAAAAGATTCTATTGAAAAGCTGCAGCAAGAATTGGCTACTCTAAAGAAACAGCTTGATTCCCCAGATGTGCCATCTGCACCCCCACCCCCTTTGGACCCTTGTCAGCTGAACATTCTTTCCTGTTATCTCCCTGTTCTCTTGTAAACCTTATGGGACGTGACTTGTTGTGTAAATTGGGTGCAAACCTTCTCTGTAGAGAGGAAGGGATATTTGTTGACCTTCCCCCCCATCAGACCCCAAAATTGATGGCATTACTACTCTCAGAGGAATCTGATGAGACCTCAGGACATACACCCCTCCTGGACCTCTCAGATGTCCCAGAGACATTGTGGGCAGCCCATTGTGAATGAAGTGGGGTTGCTAGCCTCTGCAACACCAGTGCAAATAGCCCTGTATCTATTGGCTAGGGAGGCACAAGAGAGCATTAAGCCTGTAATCTCTCCCTCCTTAAACAAGGGATACTTGTTTATACAACTTCACCATGTAATACACCTATACTACCTGTGAAAAAGCAAATCTATAGATTTGTAGAAGACCTAAGAGTCATTAATAAGTTTGTAATCCCTAGATTTCCAGTAGTACCTCACCTGGTTTTCTGTAATAGATTTATGTTCTGCCTTCTTTTCTATTCCAGTGCATAAGAATTCCCAATTTCTCTTTGCCTTTTCCTTTCAGAGTCATCAATTAACCTGGACATGTTTTTGTAAAGTTATTGTAAAAGCCCTACTCTGTTTTCTCAGTTTTTAAAAAGCTGACCTTAATTCTATCTCTCTTCCCTGCAGTTCTGTGTTAGTTCAGTATGTTGATGATGTGCTAATTGCTAGTGAAACTGAGGAAAGATGTAAAACTGATACCTCCTATGTGTTAAAGTGTCTTGCTAAAAAGGGTCACAAGGCTTCCAAAGCCAAATTGCAGTTTGTAAAACAAAGAGTTCAGTACTTAAGGACATTTACTTTCAGGAGATGGCCGCCAGTTAACACCTGAGCGAATCTCACATGTTTTTTCCATTCCTCACCCTTTCACCAAAGTCAGGTACACAAATTTCTGGGTACTGCAAAATATTGCAGACAATGGATTCCTAATTTTTCTGGACTCACCAGACCCCTTACTATTCTACTCTTAGACTTAGCTCCTGACCCAGTGACCTGGTCCCCAGAATGTGAATCTGCTTTCCTTTCCCTTAAAACTCTTCTGCACAGTGGGCTTACCTAAATATAGCAAGCCTTTTACTCTGTTTTGTCATGAACAGGATGGAATTGCAGCTGGAGTTCTCTGTCAGCCCCTTGGGCCCACACCTCGTCCAGTAGCTTATTTTTCTGCAACACTGGACTCAGTAGCCCGTGGGTTCCCACTTTGTCTGAGGGCAGTTGCAGCTGCTGCTGAATTACTTAAAAAGGCCCAACCTGTCACATTAGGCCACAGCATTATCTTACAGGTCCCTAATGCTGTCTCTGCTCTCTTACAGCGACACCGCACTCAGCACCTATCTGTTCAGAGACAAACCCTGTATAAGAATGTTATCCTCTCTTCCCAAATGTGGTAATTGAAAGATGTAATGTACTTAACCCAGCTACTTTTTCTCCTTTACCCTCTAATGGTAAAGCACATACCCATAACTGTGAAGAATTGCTTGAGCACTGTGTAAAACCTCCCCAAAAATTTGTCTGATCAACCGCTGGAAAATGCAGATCTTGTATTGTATACTGATGGCTCATGTAAAAGAAATTCAGTTGGTAAACTAAAGGCTGGATATGCAGTGGTCTCAGATAATAATGTTTTAGAGGTTCTTTTCTCTTCCAGGAATCAAAATCAGCTCAGGCTGCTGAGCTCATCGCTTTAATTCGTGCTTGCCTTTTAGCGTCCGGACAGTCTGCTGCCATTTATACTGATTCAAAGTATGCTTTCTCTGTCTGTCATGCCACAGGACAAATTTGGAAACAACGAGGTTTCCTTACCTCTTCTGGCTCTGCTATCTCACATGGTCCCCTTATCTCCCAACTCCTTGATGCTATTCAGCTACCCACATCCCTTTCTATTACCCATTGCCCGGCCCACACAGGTGCCACTGATCCTGTTTCTCTGGGTAATGGGAATGCTGATGCAGCCGCCAGACATGCAGCAGAACATGGACCTCTGACTCCCTTTCAGATTCTGGTGTCTCTTTCTCTCCCTGTTTCTTTGCAGGACCTGATAGAACTACAGCAAGCTGCTCAACCTGCAGAGAAAAACCTTTGGGAGAAAGCAGGCTGCTCCTTATCCCCAGCTGGGATAATGGGTGCACCTGATGGCTGCCCAGTCGCCCCAAAAATCTCTCACACGGCAGCTTGCTCAGGTGTCTCATCAAATGACACACATGAGCAAAAGGGGGGTGGCCTCACAAATCCCAAAACAATGGTACGCCCCAGGCGTGCACCTAGAAGCTGTCTCAAGAATATCTAATTCATGTTTGATTTGTAAGCAGTTTAATGTTGCAGGAGGCCCACAGGCTAGCAGCCACACAGAAAGAAGAAACTTAGACATAAAATGACGGTTAGGAGAGCTTGCACCTGCAGGTAAAGGAAGCCCTCCCAGCACCTACTGATGTGCCGTGCCACAACATCCAACCAGGCGACTACGTGTTCGTGAAGGAACATCGCAAAAAGAATTCCCTGACAGCCCGGTGGGAAGGACCGTTCCAATTGCTGCTCATCACCCACACAGCAGTAAAGGTGAAGGAGCGCCGCTCGTGGATCCACGCAAGTCATGTATGCCGAACTGCAGATCCAACAGAGCTGATTGACCCCGTCACCCAGGACCCCTCCCCGGAGGAATCACCTGAGGATGAGGTTCAGCGGACCGAGGCGGCAAACTCTCAAACCAGACTGTTACCAAACCGGCCTCCACCAGGAGCTTCGAGGTACAACCTGAGAGGTAGGACTGTACCAGCAAAGACCTACAGGTGAGCCTGGCGCCCCGTAGCTCTCAAAGGGGAATCCATTCCAGTTCTGAGTGAACTAAGAGACTACGAAATCTCGAAGAGTGCCTGCAGAGGCAAGCCAAACAATACTAACTGATTAAGCTTAGTTAAAGAGACTGCTTTGCTAGTTGCTAGCTAATTACTATATTATTATTATCCTTCTACTTTAGAGACTTAAGATACTATAAGATGGGGATTGTTTTCCTTCTTTTAGTAGTCAGAATAGCCTTAGTATATAACTTTCCTCACCCTTATTGGGAAGCCCTGCAGAAGGTTTGTCGCTCACCAATACAAGTGACTGTTGGATATGTGAACAGCTTATAATAGGCTCTGAAGGCCTTTTACCATTACAGTTTATCCCAACTCCTGCCTCCCTATGGACCAGACCCCTAAAAATTCAGATCTACTGGTAGTCAGTACTCTACAGGAGAGCGGGAGTGGGTAGATGCCCAGAATGATAACACTGTGCCAGAAGTACATAGTCATGGGGGGGAACAGGCAGATTTGGCATAAAAATCTGATTGCCTCAGGGATTCCCCTTACTCAAGCATTACATCCATCAGGGAATGCTTCCCTTATGTTTCAAAAGCAATGTTGGCACTGGTAAAGATCTGGGGGTGAATGGGCAGTGGATCATTTACCCAACTGATAAAGAAAACCTCCCTCTAAGATAAGAATTCATCCCAGCAAAAGAAGAATACCTAAGAATGTCTAGAATAACTTTGAGTAATACTCCAATAGGAGTATTAAAGGGGGGAATTGTGGGGAAAATCCAATAACTCCAATTGTGTCTAAAGGGGGGACTGTGCAGAAATCAAAACTCTCTAAAGAAAACTGCTGTAAGGGTTAAAAGTTTTTCAGGCCTCTCTCCCTGTAACAGAGAGAAATCAAATTAACTCTAATCAAGACCCTTACAATGCCTATCTCAAATTCATGGATACTCTTAGTCTGTCACAATTTGTCATGTAAACCCTTATCTTTGTCACAGTTTGCCTTGTAGACTCCTCCACTCAAGTTCTCATGTGGCTTTGTGTACTGTAAAAACTTACTTCTAGCACTCCTGGGGTGAACAGAAGTCTCAGAGTACTTCTGCTGGGACTTTGATATGTTAAAGAAGAACAATTCTGTATAAAGGATACCTGAATCTGTCTGTCAGGGCTGCTGCTTCACTCTTGGAAGTGACAGCCTGCATGCATGCATCATAAAGTTTTCTCTTCTAAGTTTCTTTCCTGCCTCACTGATTTGACCTCCGGCCTCGAACCCTTCTGGGGGCTCTGTACCCCAGGGGAGCGAGATTTCCCCCTCAGTGCCAACCTTGGGAAGTGAGATGAGTTAGGCCAGGAACATGTTGGAGGCTTGTGTCTTGGCCTCTCCTGCCCTGGGAGGTTGGTGTATGGGGCTGACTCCTCCTGGTGCCTCCCTTATGCTCAAGGAGGAAGTGAGGCAGGAATGGGGCAGAGGAGGGAGGCCAAGCTGAGGGAGGCAGGAGGAAAGCTCAACATCTCAGTAAGACTTAGTAGGGTGAGCAGAGCCCCTCCCCCTTCCCCGCTTTGTTCTGCCAAAACCAGTGGGGTGGGGCTGGCTGTGGGGAGGCAGAGTCCTGTGCCTGTCTCAGGGTATCCCAGAGAGGCTCCTTGCAGCCCAGGAGAAGAAGGGGGCTCTAAGTGGAAGGAAAAGAAGCAAAGCTGGTCCCAGTGGGCCTGGGCTAGGGCTCCAGTTTGGCCCAGCTAAGTCACAGGTGTCTTGTGTTGGTCCCATGGTGTGAAAGGCAGCACTCAGGACTCTGAATCCTGCAATCAGAGTTCAAATCTCAGTGGGACCAGCTGGGCTGGTTTCTATGCTCTTATTATTACAAACTCTTCAAAATCCATCTTTGGCTTCCTTTCCTGCAGGCTCCCTGCAGAGGAGTTTGTGCCCCCTGCTGTGAGCCTGAAAACACCTTCCCCCTTGGCAGGTCTGTCTCTTGTCTGGCAGCCTGTGAGGGGCTGGGGTTCTGGAGATGCAGGGTCAGGCCTATGCATGGATGCAGACAGCAAGGGCTCGTCTACATTGGCCCCTTTTCCAGAAGGGGCATGTTAATTTCACAGGTCGTAATAGGGAAATCCGCGGGGGATTTAAATATCCCCTGCGGCATTTAAATAAAAATGTCCGCCGCTTTTTTCCAGCTTTTAGAAAAGCCGGAAAAGAGCGTCTACACTGGCCCCGATCCTCCGGAAAAAAAGCCCTTTTCCGGAGAATCTTATTCCTACTTTGAAGTAGGTTACAGGCAGTCCCCGAGTTACCTGGATCCGACTTATGTCGGATCCGCAGTTACGAACGGGGCTTTTCTCGCCCCTGAGGATGGGAGCGGTGGGACGCCCAGATACGCCGCGTCCTCCGGGGCGAGAAAAGCTGCTCCGCGTCTCCCTGGTCTGCTGGGGGGGGGGCGCAGTTAGTGTGCCCCCTGGCCCCTCCCCCAGCAGACCAGGCTTTTCTTGCCAACGACGCCTGAGGTAGAGCAGCTGGGGCGCTGCCGGGTAGGTCCCTGCAGCGCCTCTCCTCGGTGCTACTGGACCAACCTGGCAGCACCCCAGCTGCTCTGCCCCAGGCGTCCCCAAGTCAGCTGCTGCTGAAACTGAGCAGCGGCTGACTACAGGAAGCCCGAGGCAGAGTTGCTCTGCCCCGGCTTCCTGGAATCAGCTGTTAATCAGTTTCAGCAGCGGCTGACTTGGGGACACCTGGGGTAGAGCAGCTAGGGTGCTGCCGGGTTGGTCCCCGCAGCGCTGAGGTGCGGCGCTGCAGGGACCTACTCAGCAGCGCCCCAGCTGCTCTGTCCCAGGCGTCCAAATTCAGCCGCTGTTGAAACTGATCAGCGGCTGATTCCAGGAAGCCCAGGGCAGAGCAACTCTGCCTCAGCCTGTTCTGTAAAAGGTGCCCTGGAAATAAGAAAGCAGCTAATGTGACTCGAACTCACAACCTTTGAATGTCTAGTTGGGCTCACACTGGGCATTACAACTTAGAAGTCCAACATGCTTTCCATTGCACCACAGAGCCTGACATGCTTCTAAGCTTGCTATCACCACTCTCTGCAGCATGACAATTGCTGGGGGGAAAAAAAGGGGAGGCGGGTCTATCTCTTTTGGGAGAGCAGGCAGGAGAATGTGACCTGGCTCCCTGCACCTGGGCCCTGCATTTTTCATCGCTTCAGAGACACTTGTTAGTGGAGGAATAAATCACAGTCACATGAGTGTAGATTAGGAAACTTTGTTGCTGTTGTTGTCATGGAAACTCCCCACAGACCTTCCCCTGGGCAGCCCACTCACATTGCACAGATTACTTCAAGATCAGGGTGCTGTGTAGATGCATCCAGCCTGTTGAAGGCCAGCCTCCTGCGGGGAGGCTCTGGCCACCTCCTTTCCTCTCCTCTCTCAGGCTGGGTCTATACTGCAGGCTTTTTGTGCAAGAGCAGCTGTTCTTGTGCAAAAATATGCAGAGCATCTACAGTGCATGCACGGTCTTGCACAAGGAAATTTACAGTAAAGCGTCAGAAAACAGGGTTTCTTGTGCAAGAGTTATTCCACTCCCCATGAGGAATAAGCCCTCTTGCACAAGAACTTGTCCACAAGGAGGCAGTGTGGACAGGCAACGGGTTTCTTGCTCAAGAAAGCCCTAGAGCTAAAATGGCCATCAGAGCTTTCTTGCGCAAGAGAGCATCCACACTGTCATGGGCGCTCTTGCAGAAAAGCACTTCTCTTGTGCAAAAGGACATGGCAGTGTGGACGTGCTGTTGCACAAGATCTTTTGCACAAGAACTCTTGCACAAAACAGTTCTTGCACATGAAGCCTGCAGGGTTGATTGTAGCCAGGGGGGATTTTGGGTTTGTTACCAGCACTGAGCTTTGTACAGTAGCCCAGGGAACATTGTGAAAAGGCAAAACCTTCCCACCCTGGGTGTCCCTGGCCAGCCAGTGAGTGGCAGAAAGATTCCCTGAAGTGATGACTTTGTGTGGTTTAAGCAAATTCTGCAGAACATAGATGAGGTAGCCGAGTGGTTAAGGTGATGGATTGCTAATGCATTGTGTTCTGCATGCATGGGTTCAAATCCCATCTGAACTGAGTTTTGACATGACAGTTCTCTTTCTCTTGCTTCTCCCAGAAGTTCAGTGGCAACCCCTCCTGTACCCCTGCCTGCCCCAGGCCCTCCCACTGCAGCCTGGGGAAAGGGGAAATCTCCACAGAGACACTCCCAGATGGGACCCTCAATCCCTTCTGCCCTCAAGGGGAAACCTCACAAAGGACATGCCAGGCCATGGGGGCCTCTGAGATTGCCCCAGCCCTGCAGCCTGTCCCACCTGGCTGTTGCCAGGGACCCTCTGTGAGGTCACTGCCTCTCAACCAATGAGCTGAGGTGCTGCAAAAGGTCCTTGTGATGTCACTGCTCCCTTGCAGGCTCATGTTCCTGGGCAGCCGCTTGACATGTCAGCTGCTCTCCCTGTGTTCCCCAAGTCACTCAGGGATGGTTCTGGGGCTCAAACAGGGAACATCAGAGGCTGCTCATGGTGCCACATGCCCCCAAGGTCACTTTTTAAATGTCAGGGCAAGCCAGGATCTATCCTGTCCCTTCCCCAAGACCCCATCCCTTTGTTAAGCCCCTGCCCTGTCCAAACCTTTCCATGGACTATCCATTGCTAATGGACACTCACTACTAATGACATAATTACACCCGAGACATTTTGCTAGGGCTGCAGCTGGGGAGAAATAATTAAACAGATTAAGCATTTGAACTGTCTCATGTTAGCTGATCAAACTTTGTGTTAAATAAAGGAAAACATTACGGCTAGCACAAAACGTTTCAGTGTTGTTTTATTTATGGCAGGGGTGGGGAATGTTTTTTGAGTCAGGGGCCATTGATTCACAGAAAAAACAGGGGCCACAAAAGTGAGAAACAAAAAAAAACTCTTTCAAAGGCCCCCAGCGTTTACTGATGTGGCCCCCAACTTAGACACCTCACACCTCTGGTGTTCCAGCCCCCATGGCGTGAGGGGAAGGGACAGGGAGGACTGAGGTTCAGATTTACTTTTCTGGGGTTCCAGAGCCAATGGATTTTGTGGACCCGCTCAGGCTCTGGGTTGGGGACAACTCTGAGGGGTTCGATGGCCCAGGTTCCCTCTAAGTTGTGTGGCAGCTCAGCCCAGCAGCTGCTTAATGACCCCGCCCAGCCAGGGGCTCAGGACTCTGTGCATGGAGCTGCCTGCCTGAAGGAAAGACACTTCCCCCTCAGCTACAGCAGCAGCTAAACTCTCCCAGCCAGCCGGACCCTCCTGCCAGTCAAGTCTCACTGCCCGTTCTCTTCCCCCCCATTGGCAGCCACCCGGCCCACAGGAAACAGCCGCACAAGTGGCCCTTTCAGAAAGGAGCCTCGGGCAGCAGCAGGGATGTTGTGGGCTCTGGAGCAAGGTGTGTGGGGCAGGACAGCGGTTTATACGTTAGGGAATTAGCTCAAGTAACAGAGCACTTGCTTAGTATGTGTGAGGTAGTGGGATCAATACCTGTATTTTCCAGGGTTAGTGGAATCCCTACTTTCCTGTTCACAGGCAGAGCCAGCTGGGTGGCCTAAAGGTTGCCAGTGGCCCCTTGGTCTCTCCAAAAGCCAGCCCCACTGAGGCAGGAAGCTGCTGGGCCATGTCCTGGAGACAATTTGCAGGTGGAGCAGAATTCCCCATTGGAAAAGTACTGCCTTTGTTCCATGGGCTGTGCTGTGTGGAACAAAACCCATGTCCAGCTGGGGAGGAACGGTGGCAATCCATCTTCTGGTGTTTGATTTAGCAAGTCCAACTAAGACTCACCAAATCAAACTCAGAGGGACAGGGCTCCCCCACCAGCTTCCAGCACTTCTGCTCTTTGCTCCCTTTGGCTTCCTGCTGGGGGGCACCGCTAAGCTGAACTGGAGGAAGTTGCCTCCAGCTACATACAGAGGGATGGTGGAAAGAGGAGACACATTGGCCAGACACCACTGGGGGCTGCCTCCCTCCCTCTGCTCTGCCCTCTGACAAGGAGGGACAGTTCCAGCAGTGTCGCGGGGGGAGGAAGATGGGGATTTTATCATCTTCACCCCCACACACCCTGCCTGGAGCACCCATAGCCTGTGACTCCCCTTCACCCACCTGTCTGGGGCAGGGCCTGTGGGACTCTCCAGGGCTCCTCCCCAACGGCCCTAAATCAGTCTGAGGGTAGAAGGTCCTGCCCCCATCCCAGCACCATTGCCAAGCCCTCAAGGGAGAAACGGCCCAGTGCTCGGGTTCCTCTTATTATTTTAACACGCTGAGCCACAGGGTTTGATTTGGTGGGTCTGGGCTTCAAGCCCCTGTTTGCACTGCCACCAGCACATTAGCTACATTGGATTATCTCCCCATTTCTCCCTCTGCCCGAGGGAGCCTGGAACGGGCAGATGTGAAGAGTTGGGCTTTGGGTATGTGCATCTGGGTGAGCCACAAATTCAATGTCACATTCGCAGGACCGTGAATTCAGGTGAATTGGAACCTTAAGAAGCCGGCTGGGCTGAGTGACCTGCTGTGAGCAGAACCTACTGGGCTGGGTGCCACTCCGGCTTTCAGGCCAAAGGGGACTGTGTTAATGCCACAGTGAGAGTAAAGGCAGGAATAGGCCAATCTCATTCCTGGAGCCCCTGGGCAGTGAGAACAAGCCCTTTGGCTCAAACCAAAGAACCAAGCACAGGCCTTACGAACCTTGTGGTAGCGAGTGTTGAATTTGTAACAAGGAGCCTCTTTCTCCCAAGTGTTCATCTGGTATCATAATTTCATATGGAAACTACTCTGCATTGCTGCACAAGTGACACTACTTCCACCCGCTACTGTGCAGAACCTGGAGGATTTGCTGTAGGCTGCAAGACAGAGTCCTCAGTCGCCTCTACATCATCTCAAAAGGGTTCTCTGTGTGGCCCACTAGACTGTTTCCTATTGTCCACGGACAAGAGTAACCAGATTCCAGCACAATTACATGTCCCACAGGTGGGGGCTGGTTTGATGCTGAATCCTATGGATCAACTATGAGACCCCCACACTCTCCCTGAGCTCTGGGAGCCAGGTTTACAGGTTGAATTCTGTGTGGCAGGTGACTTCAGGGGGGAAAAAAAAAAAAAAAGAGAGAGAGAAAGAAGCCTTGCATCTCCCTGGTGGTCTAGTGGCTAGGATTCAGCACTTTCCCTGCTGTGGCCTGGGTTTGATTCCCAGTCATGGAAAACAAACTTATCTATTCCAATGCAAACTGGCAAGTCTTCCCTCTCCTTTAATGGGTGATGTTACACCACCTATGACACAATGGTGGCTCATGACTGTACCCCTTCCAACCTCACCCAGACAACACCTGTCATTGACACAGGCCTTTCAGAAAGGGCAGAGTTCTGTGATGCAAACTGCCCTTCTCCTCTCACATGGGGGCAGCCCTGCAGGAAGCTCTGTGGTGCACTAGCCCAGCGCAAGTCAGATTGGCATAAGATCCATTGGCTCAGATTGATTGTTGAAGGAGACAACACACAACTGGCTCCAGCCCCCACTCCGTAACCTGGGGAAATGACACATCAGCCCTGGCACCTTGGAGAGGCAACAATTCTCCACTGGCCAGGGCAGAGCCTCCCTTTGACACAGTCTTCTCCCCCTGGTCCTGCCTGCCTCTTTCCCCCTCTCTGAGCTCTCAGGGTATGTCTACATTACAGAGGTTTGTCGGAAAAACAGCCATTTTGCCCGACAAAACTTGAGGAACATCCACACTGCAACTGTGTTCTTCTGCAAGAAAATTGAAAGATCAGAGGGGCTTTTCTGGCATTGGTAATCCTCATTCTACGAGGAAGAAGCCTTTTTGTGACAGAGCGCTTTCAGAAAAAGACGTGTGCAGTGGGGGAAGAAAGTTCTTTCGGAAGAGGAGGAAAGGGGAAAAAGCACAGCTACCCTGGTGACAGCTCTGTCCTTAGTAATCACAACTGAAATGCGAGATAGCGTCCATCAACATGGACTCTCTCTGTTGAAAAAGCAGATTGCTTTTTCGATGCACTTTTGCAATGTGGATGTTCTCTTCCAGAAGAATTGGTTTTTTGGAAGATCCCTTCTGAAAAAAGCTTCTTCCAAAATAAGCCTGTAGTCGAGATGGAGCCTCAGGATTCATCTACAAAGCACACGTCAAAAAACACTATTTTGAAAAAAAAAATTCAATAGCTTGTTTTGAAACAGCACATCCATACTACAGGGAAGCCTCAAAATTAGTCCAAGGAAGGTTCCCTAATGTGGATGTGCTACCTCAACTTAGAGCTATAGGAAGCACTGGGGAGTAATTACTTTCAACGACCCTGGGCAGGAGCTATTTCCAAATAGCAGCAGTGAAGGATCCACACTACGGCTGTTTTGAAATAGCTATTTTGGAAGCGGCATTATTCCTCGTGCAATGACGTTTACAGGTTTGGAAATAAGCTATGGATGGCTTTTGGGGAGAGCAAGTAGGAAGAGGGCAGGGCCACTGGAGGCAGTTGGTGCTCTGGCTGGCTCTTCTGTGAAAAGGAAAAAAGGGAACTCCCCCCACGAATGGAGAACATGGATATCAAACCCCCTGCTTCTTATATACAAAGCAAGCACTTTACCACTCATGCTAATTCCCCAGCTCTACGACAACAAAGTTTTTTGGCGACTCTTAACTCCTCTACAGCGCCCTCTGTCTTCTAGGTTGGTGTTTCTCAACCAGTGGTATGAGTACCCTCAGAGGTACTTGAGACAAGTTTTTTTTTTGGAGGGGGGGAGGTGCCTTAACACAACCGAAATATGGAAAAAACTGAATTTTTGTTTTAAATTTTCCAGCACTTTATTATTTTTGTACTTTTTACACCCAAAAAGTTCATCACCAGCCCGGCTACAATAAAGTTGATTAAACAAATGTGTTGCAATGGTAGAAAAATTGTGTGTGTGTCTGAAAACTATAGCTACTGGGGGCACTCATAATTTTTTTGAGAAAGGGGATACTTACAATTTTTTTTAAAAAAGGGGTACATTATAAAAAAAGGTTGAGAAACACTGTTCTAGGTCAGTTAGTTGAGGAAAAGGAGAAGGCTCCAATGAGGCTCCTCCTCACACTCGTGCTTGGGACCCTCATTCTCTCTCCGGCCTCAAGGGCAGATCTCAAGAAGGAGACTCCCTGTAGCAAATTCATGGGGGGGTCTCTGAGATGGCCCCTGCCCTGCAGCCTGTCCCACCTGGTCATTGTTATGGACTCCGTGGCTATGTCTACACTGGCAGATTCTTGTGCAAGGAACCCAACGCAGTGCTTTACCACTCTTACTAGGGAAATAGCTTCTCCAACTGCAACCTCCTCACTGTAACTTGAGACCCTTGTTCTGCCATATGTCACCACAACAGCCTCTTCAGATCCTCCCGATAAGTAGTTACAGGCTGCTATCAAATCCCCCCTCACTCTTGTCTTCTCTTCCCCAGACTAAACAAGCCCTTCTAACTTGTGTGGAGCCCTGAAGTGATTTCTCTGTGGGTCAGAAGCCCCCCAACCCAAAAAATGTTCCCCACCCCTGAATTGAAGGGAAGCCAGGAGTGCAACGTGTCACTCAGAGGTACCCATAGAATACCCTGATTGCAGGTACCATGGTGTAAGGAGCAGCTTTCAGGACTCCGAATCCTACAAGCTGAGTTCACATCTCAGTAGGACCTGCTGGTAAAATGTTAATTTGCTGCAAATCCTTGGGAATCAAAGGTTTTGGATTCCTTGTCATTAAATGCCCCAGAGTGAGTCTTTGCCCCCTGCTGGGTAACTGGTGCCCAGTAGAGTTAGGTGTTTGGTCCGGCTGGGTCAGTGAAAGGGGCGGGGTCAATTGATAATTGTCTGTTCTGAGGATTCCCTCCGGGGCAATGGAATTGGCTGCTGTCAGGAGACAGGATCCTGGGCTAGATGGAACTTTGGGCTGACCCAGTCTGGCTGTTCTGTTTGCTTTCTGGTCTTGTCCCCTCTGGGCCAGGAATAACGGCTCTGCACAAGAGGGATTTTTCGCGCAAGAAGAAGCAGTGTAGACAGCGCCTTCTTGTGCAAAAGCCCGTGCTGCAAAAATGGTGACTCATTAGGTATGTAAATGAGACATGGCAATATTTATCCCTGCACCTCATTTGCATATCTGATTGCACAACAATACGCAGTGTAGACGTAGCCCAACTGATTTCATGAAGGATCAGTCTGACCTTCCTGGTCTTATGTAGACCAAGCCCAAAAGTGCAGCCCAAGAAACATGACTGGCAGTGAGTACCCACAATCATCTTGTCAATTACAGAGCAGGGCTGATGGACCTAAGGCCACCACCTTCATCACTTGGGCTGGAGGGAAAAAGAGCTGGAATCAAACCAGCAATCTACGGACACTTGCCAAGCACACACTACAGTCCTCCGCTCTGCCAGCTGAACTATCAAAGGGGGCATGGGCATTATTGGTTTGTCCAGGTTGGCCCTTCTACAAGTGCCAGGGCAAGTGCTCCCTCAAATGGACAGCATCACAGAAAGGGGCTGAAGAACTCAGCAGTACAGGGGTTGTCACAGGTACTTCACGTGCAGATGGACCCCCCTAAGCAAAACCTGACCTAGATCCATCCCTGTCACAGCAAAAGGAAGAAAGTTGGGTTCTTCTCATGTGACTGTTTTGTCCCAGAGTCTCTAGGGAAACAGGAGGGACAGACCACAAAAAACAAACCACTTGAGTGAACCTTGGTCCAGCCTCTCACTTGTGCTGCTCTCTCTCCCAGACAGTTCCTATGCCCAAGGCAATAGCTCCACAACCGACGTATGTTGAGGCGATTAACCTCAGCCTAGAGCCAGCACAGGGGCTACGTCTACACTGGCGCGTTCTCACACAAAAACTCTTTTGCGGAAGAGTTCTTCTGCAAAACCTCTTCTACAAGAGAGCATCTACACTGGCATGTGCCTTTGTGCAAGAGATGTGTTTTTGCACAAGAGCATCCATGCCAGTGTAGATGCTCTCTTGCACAAGAAAGCTCTGATGGCCATTTTAACCATAGGGCTTTCTTGCGCAAGAAATTCATGTTGGCTGTCTACACTGGCCTCTTCTGGAAGAGCTCTTGTGCAATAGGGCTTATTCCTGAGTGGGAGCATCAGAGTTCTTGCGCAAGAAGCCCTAATTTTATACATTAGAATGTCAGTTTACTTGCGCAAGAACACACGGCCAGCGTAGACAGGCAGCAAGTTTTTGCACAAGAGCAGCCACTTTTGCGCCAGAACACGCCAATGTAGACACAGCCCGGGAGTAGAATAGGTTTCGTTACCTTTCTCAGAAGCTGGGAACACACATTCTCTGAGGCCTGGTCCCGAGACTCCCTCCCTTTAGTGCCAGACCCAGGCAGCTGCTGGGACCAGACGTGAGGGCATCAGGGGAAGCTGCAAGAAACACATAGGGTACGTCTAGACTACAGGCTTTTGTCGACAGAAGTTTTGTCGACAGATTCTGTCGACAAAGATTCTGTCGACAAAGAGCGTCTAGACTACATTCAGTTCTGTCAACGAAGCAAGCTGCTTTGTCGACAAAACCCTGTAGTCTAGACGCAACCCTAAATGCAATAACACCTTCTGTCGACAGAACTCTGTCGACAGAATGCGTTATGCCTCGTAAAATGAGGTTTACCAGCGTCGACAAAACTGCTGAGTTCTGTCAACGTTATGTCGACAGAACACAGCGGTAGTGTAGACGCAGGTATAGTTTTGTCGACAAAAGTGGACTTTTGTCGACAAAACTCTATAGTCTAGACACACCCAAACTCAGCCCTCTGCATCTCTAGCCAGCCTGGCAGGTTCCACAGATCCAGCCTCAAGACCAAGCACCAGGAGGCATTAGACACCCAGCAGGGAACACAAAATTTTATTTTTTCACCAGCCCAGGGAAAAAGAAGCCAAAGCACATGAAGTAAGAGAGCTTTGTAGCAACCAGCCTAGGAAGGTCCCACTGAGAGTTGAACTCCAATTGCAGAGTTCAGAGCCCTGAGTGCTGCCCATTACTCCATGGGACCTACAGATGCTGTTTTTGATGGACACCTATGACTCTCAGCTCTCAGGCTGCCTCTGCTCTCCTGGCTTCCTTCCAGCTGCCCCATCCCAGCTGCTTGTTTATTTTTTGTTTTTATTTCAATACCAGCTCTAGTAGAAGCCGTGTGACACTCTCCCCTCCCCCATCATGGCATGCAAAGGTCGCTGCCCCCAACCAGACTCTGAAATGGCCCCCTGCTTCGCCCTGACCCAATGGGGCTGAGAGGAAAGAGACTGGAGCCAGGGGAAGCAGGAGGCAGGGAGATCCCCAATCTACACAGATCCTTCTTGCGCAAAAGGCTCTTGTGCAAAAACAGACCCCCCCAATAATATGCAAATGAGCATGGCAATATGTTAATCTGTGCTTCATTTGCATAAGCTTTTGCAGAAGAGAGCTGCAGTATGGAGATAGCCTAGGTGGTAGAGAGCCATGAAGTAACATAGACTCAGGAAAAATCCCTGGGTTGCAATCCTTAGTTTCACAAAATAAGAATAATTCACCAGCTCAGATGTGATTTCTAAACCCCCAAACAAGGAAAATAATAAAACCCGGTGGACTAAATAGACTTTTCCCTGCTCACACATTTCAAGAAGTCCAATTCCAAGCAAGCCAAGACTGTGTGGCCTAAAGGATAATGCATCTGATTTTAGATCAGAAGAGTGAGTGGCTGAGTCCTTTTGCACTTGCATTTACCTGGATTTGTCTGTGCTTGCAGGATTGGAAAGGTCCTCTGGAACAAGATGGCTTTTCTATAGCTCTATTGGAAGGCCTGTAGCTATTCAGTAGGTCTAAACTAAAGCCTTCTTCTGCCCCCAGACTGAAGAGCAGCTAAATCAAACCCAGGGGGCTCTTGCTGTTTGCTTTCATGCTATTTCCACTGTGAGGGCACCACCAAGCTCAAATGACCTTAAAACCAACTCCAGATACAGGTGGGGGGATGGTGGAAAGAAGAGACACATTGGCTTGGCAACAAGGTACCACTGGGAATTGAACCCAGGATCTTCTACTTAAAAGACAGGCACCTTAGCCAATTAAGCCATGGTGCCCTCCTTAAAAGCAGCCCAAAAAGCTGTTCTACTTTATGGTCCCAGACACCTCCTTCCCATTCCAAAGTGCAGCCGTCACAGCCGGATTGAGAGGTGGGCAAGCCGGGCAGCTGCCTGGGGCACCAACTGATGAGGGGCGCCTGATGGCAGCTGTAAGGGGCACGCCACATCCCTTATAGCTGCCATCAGGCGCTGCATGCCCGGTTCCCGCAGTGCCGGCCCTCTCTCCCATCCCCGCGGCACCAACCAGCAGCACCCTTCCCCCCATGGCCACGGGGCCCTGCATGGCCTGGTGCGCACACCAACAGCAATGGCCGGGCCGGGCTGGGCAGTGCATGTGCCCTGCGCCCTGGGGGAAGGCCTGCGCACCCTGTGGAGGCGGGTCCGCACATGCACCGTGAGCCCAGGGGCGGCGCCACGCACCCAGGCCCGGGGCACCAAAATGGCTAGGGCCAGCCCTGGCAGCCGTTCCCCTCCAGCTCTTGCCATGACTCAAGGTCTGCGCAGCCCAAGACATTTGATTGGCAGCTGGTACCCAAAGGCTTTTTGTCAATTATAGCACCAGGCCCCACAGGGACAGACCCAAGGCAGCCGCCTGGTCCTAAGGCCGGGCCTGCAGCCAGGGGGAGGGAGAAGAATCTCTCCTTTCAGCAAGAGCCCCTGTTGCATAAATTTGCAAGGTTCGTCACCTGGAGGCTAGTCTAATTTGCCCACAGAAGAGAGTCACACTTTCAGGCTGGGTCCAACTCAATTTTATTGCTTGCAAGCAAGGTTCGGCTAAGGAGCTCAGTGCTCAAAGCAAAGCCGACCCCGGGCGTTGGCTAAACATCCTTTTTATACTTTCTTTAACTTTCTTATCTAACTTGGCATGTCTTGATTTGTTAGCTTAGCTTCGTGTTGCAGCATTATTGGTTAGCATACTTCAACTTTATTCCACTCATTAACAACCACCAGTATAGCTTACTTAGGCAATTAGCAAATTCCCTGACTCATGTAGTACTTGAGAAATGGGTTTGAACAGCTAGTTCCTCTTTTACTACAGCTTCTAAAACATGCACAATCAGCTAAATGATACGTGCTGTTTCAAGCTTAAGCAATGGAAGGGGGAAGAAGCACACTTAGTTTTTACTACACCCCCGAAGGGGACGGCCTTCCAGGGGAGGGGCAGAGGAACCCAGCAGCACAGTCTCACCGGCGCTTCACGCACAGAAGGACCCTTGAGTGATCCAGGCAGAAACGCTGCATCTCGCTCCCTGCAGCTCCCCTTGCTGCCCTGGCAGGAGCTGAGCCTTCTCGCACCGGCCTGAGCCTGGCATCCCTACCCCGCCTGGCACCACAGAAAGCCCCTTGGAGTGAGCCTAGGCAAGCTCTGAGAGGCTTGTGCCTTGGCCTCCTCTGCCCTTGGTGCCGGCTCTCCCGGCTGCCCCCTGAGCGCTGCTGGCCAAAGGAGGCAGCAAGGCAGGAGAGGGGGGAAGAAGCAAGTCCCACTAAGGCCGACAGCTCGGGCTTAAGCCTCCAGCCCCAGCACGAAACCTTCAGCTGGGCCTGTGTCGTTCTTTCCTGACCCCGCATAAGCTCACAGGGGGAATGTGCCCCATGTTCCATCCCTGCACCAGGCCTGGGCAGGCGGGCTCAGCCTCTCAAGCAGCCCACAGGGCCTGTAAGGGATGGACTGAGAGCAGGGCCCCACTGACACGCCCCCGTCCTGCCCCACTGGCCTGCGTGAAGTGCTGGCACGGGACAGGCAGGAACGGCAGCCAGGGAGAAAGCAGCTTGGACTGACGGGTGAGTCTCACTTGCTGACCAGACTCCCAGGCCCTGAGCTCTGGGGCCAGCCCGAGAGGGAGGGCATGAAGAAATTCCAGAGGGGGAGGGGGAAGAGGTGACCCAGCCCTCCCCCCATCAAGCTTTTTTCTTTTTTGCTCAAGTTTTGCTGTTATTTTGGAGGGGGGGGGGGGGGCATGAGGGCATGATGCTGAAAGGTTTGGGAACCATTGCAAGGGGACAACCCAGCAGAGACTAAATGTGAGTGCTCCAGGTGAGGTTTGAACTCACAACCTCAGCATGTCTCCTACAAGTACTGCCTTATAAGTACTGTGCGCTGACCCATTGCACCACTGGAAAAGATACTTAAAATGTTTCTTCAAAGTCCTTAGATTGAAAAAGTCAAGAAGCACAAAGTGGAACTGAAGTTTTTGCTGTGCCCTCGTTCCTTCTTTTCACAGGCAGAGCCAGGGGGCTCCGTGCATCCAGAGACCCCTCCCTCTTCCTCACTGGTCTTTGAAAAAACCCCACCCTAGTGGGGCACAAGGCTGCTGGGTCTGGTGGAAGCCAGCGCACGAGAGATGAGTTGCAAGTGGGTTAGTGCTCCCTTTGCGCATGAGAGGTAGCAGGATTCACTCCCATCTTCTCCCATCTGCTCGCTGGTGCTCAGGGGCCGGCCCCTTTCCTGCTGCCCCAACTCTTATTCCCACAATATACTTTGTGCAGGGGCCATTGGTCTTTGCTCCAAGGCGTGTGGCTGGGAGCCAGGACCCAGGACCCTTCCCAAAATATACAAATCTTCCCTCCCCTCCTCTGTTCTGCTCACACTCTCTGGCTGCCTCCAGCATGGGCTGAGCTCAGGAGTCAGGCCACCTGCCCTGCAGCTGTGATGGCATCAGGCACCTGAGCATAAGTCTGCTAAGTCTGCTGACAAAGCTCTATTGGGCCTTAGACAAGCAAAACTGCCCTTAGTGAACCTCAAGACAAGGAAGCCAAAGAACATGGAACACAATGACCTCTCAACAACCACCCCAAGTGCTGCAGGTCCCACTGAGATTTGAACTCAGCTTGCAATGTTCAGAGACCCAAGTGTGGCCCCTTACACCATGGGACCTAGGCTGTAATAAACATCTGGGATACTCAGGTCTCAGACTGACCTCTGCACTTCTGGCTTCCCCCAAGCTTCTTCATCTCTCAGGACTCTCTGGCTACGTCTACATGGCTCATTTATTTTGGAATAAGCTATTCTGGAACAGCTTATTTCAAAATAGCACGTGAACACTGCAGGGAACCCTCAAAATGAGTCTGAGGAGGCTTCCCTAATGTAGACATGCTTCCCTGATTTAGAGCCCTAGGTGGAATAACTTAGAATGGCCCTGGGGAAGGGCTATTTCGAAATAGCAGAAGTGGAGCATCTACACAGGCCTCATTTTGAAATAGCTATTTTAGAATAGGCCTTATTCTTCGTACAATGAGGTTTACAGCAGTCAGAATATGCTGTCCGTTATTTCAGAGTTATTTCAAAATAATGGAATTGCTGTGTAGACGCTCACATTGTTATTTTGGAATAACGGCCATTGTTCCAAAATAACTTTTCTGTGTGGACAGAACCTCTGTCCTGCCCCAGCTCTGCTGCTTTCATAACAAACTCCTTGTTAGGACCAGTCACAATCTGGAGTCAGTGAGGGTCCATCCCACCCGAGACGTATGTTCTACAAAAGCCTCTTGTTTTCTACACACTTCTCAATACTGGCTGCAGACACCACTCTCACATGGGGGTGTAGCTCAGTAGTGAAGTGTTTGACTGCAGATCAAATGCCCCCTGCGAGAGTGCCTACTTAATGAGGACATTCACCTTTCCAGGATTTCCATTGTATGTGAACTCTTTAACTGAATCCAAACCCTTAGGCTACAGCTACACTGCAGGCTTTTTGCACAAGAACAACTGTTCTTGCACAAAAATGTGCAGAGCACTGCACGAGGGTTCTTGCACAAGTAAATTTACAATACAACGTTGGAAAACAGGGATTCTTCCAGAAGTTATTCCTTTCCCAACAAACAATAAACCCTCTTGCACAAGAGCTCTTCCACCAGAGGGCAGTGTAGACAGGCAACATGAATTTCTTGTGGAAGAAACCCGTATAGCTAAAATGCCCATCAGAGTTTTCTTGCACAAGAGATTGTCCACACTGCCATGGATGCTCTTGCACAAAAGCACATCTCTTGCACAAAAAGCACATGGCAGTGCTCTTGTGAAAGACCTCTTGCACAAGAATGCTTGTGCAAAGCAGTTCTTACACAAGAAGGCTGCAGTGTAGACGTAGCCGTTGTGTTATGATGGTGTTTAGGGTCAGTAACTGGGGCCACTAAATGGTGCCTGTGACCTGTGACCTAGGGATCCATGTTGGATCCCCTCAGGCACTGGCCACTCAGAGAATGGTCAGAACTGGATTGTCCTGCCAAGTGGCATGCAGGTTCCTGAAAATAAGTGGTGGAATGGGTCTGCACAAGAGGGTTTTTTGTGCAAGAAGGAGTAGTGCAAACAGCTCCTTCTTGCACAAAAGCCTGTGCTGCAAAAATGATGGCTCATTGGGTATGCAAATGAGGTGTGGCAATATTCATTCCCACACCTCATTTGCATATCTTATCGCACAACAGTGTGCAGTGTAGATACAGCCAAGGAAGCCAAACACTGGCATTACCTGTCTGTCTCTGTCTGTGGGGTCAGAGCAAATCCAGTTGTATCATAGGGCTTGGCCAAAGCGCCTTAAGTAAAGCACTTAGGTAACTCAGGAAACAACTAATAGTCTCGTAGCACCTCAGAGACTAACCAAACATGCAGATGGGATCATGAGCTTTTGTAGGCACAGCCCACTTCTCATGAAAGCACATGATCCCATCTACATGTTTGGTTAGTCTCTAAGGGGCTGCAAGACTATTTGTTGTTTTTTAAGTTTTTCCTAGTACAGACTAACTCGGCTCCCCCTCTGAAGCTTGTGGGTTATAATGGCCAGGTGAAGCTGACCATCTCCAAAGAAGCACTGCAAGCAGGGCCAGCCAGCTGGGCATTAGAGGGGTTGTAGCAGTTCCCCCAGCTCACAGACTACACCGTAGGAGTGACAATCCATTGCAGATGCCTTTCAGATCATCCCTATGAGAACAGGTCTGAGATCTGGTCAGCAGAAAGGCTCTGCCATGGGGGTCACTGTCAGGGACAGAGAATCCCTTCAGCCTCACCTAGGACTGGGCAGATTGTCAGGGGAGCTGCGTTTCTACCCTGAGCATTATGACCAGGATAGAAATAAGGGTGGAGCGTCCTGGAGAAGGTGTCGGCGAAGGTGAAGAGATGGGACCTGTCAGTCACATTGTAAAACGAGATCTCGCCCGCCTCGTAGTCCAGGAAAATCCCCAGGTGAGGGCCTCATATTCCCCGTTCCTCAGCCACACAGCCCAGTGTCCATCTTCAGGTGATAGTGTGACCGACTCCTTCCTGTTCACAGATTCCCTGCAAACCCCCAGAGTCCATCTAGGTTTGTCTCCCACCTCCACCTCCCAGTAATGCCTCCCGCCCGCGTACCCCTCGGCACCCAGGACACAAGCACAAGGATCAAATCTCCCAGGAGTGTCAGGCACAACGTGGCGCGTGTCTCCACATCTCACACGTTTCTGATCCTCCGACAGGATGAGTTTGGGATGGGCCGTGTCTGGATCCAGAGTCACATCCACTAAGGAAAGAGTCACAGAGTCAGGGCTGAGGGCAGGAGCTGGTCCCTCAGACCAAAGGGAAATTAACCTGCCTCCCCATTAATTGTGTCAGGAGTTGATACAACATAAAGAGAGGCAGGGGCAGCTGCCATAAGGAGGGGAAAGATAGATGGGGGCAGGTGAGGAGGAGACCCAGAGGAACAATGGAAGGGGAGTGGAGACAGGAAGGGGAAGAGGGGCAGGACAAAGAGGAGAGAATGGGCAGGTGCCAGGAACATGGAAGAAGGGCGAGCACTAGAGGGAGCAGAAGGAAAGAGGAAGAAGACATTAGGGGACAAATGGACAAGCAGGCACCAGGAAGGAGAGGGGGCTAAAGAGAGGAGCAGGAACCAGGAGGGCAGAGGGGTAGTGAGGACAAGAGTGGGAACCAAAGGGCAGAGGTGATAGAACACAGGACGTTCCAAAGGACAGAGGGGACAGGTTCAGGGAGGACGGGGACTCACATCCCCAGGGCAAGGCTGGGATCATGATGCCACTCCGACCCCCTGTCTGTGGGGTCCCTGAACAGGGTGGGCCCAAGGGTCTGGTGTTATTGCTCCCCCTCCCCCAGGGGCCGGGCCATCTCCCAGGCCTGGGGCACTGGCAGAGCACTGGGGGGGCGGGGGGAGTGCAGGGAGTCAGTCTCGCCCCAGGGCAGGAGCTGGAGTCACTGACACCAGAGTGAGACCAGTTACCTGCAAATACTCGGGCTCGCCTGAGTCCTGGAACAAGCAGAGAGAGCGGTGAGAATTCCCACTGCACAGCCCTCAGAGCAGGAATGTCATGGCCCCTCCCTCTGCCCCAGTTCCCCACAGAGCAGGGTCCCACTGCCTCCGACTCCTCTCGGCTGCCCACGCTCCCCGGCTGGGCTCCCCTCGCGCCTGCTCAGCCCAGGGGCTGCTCTGGGCGGGGGAACAGGCTCCCAGCAGCTGCCGTGCCCGGCCCTAGGGCAGTGCCCCGGGATCCTCACCTGTATCCTCAGCCAGTGCCCCTGAAAGGGAAGAGAAAAACCTGTCACTGGCGGGGGCAGTGCCTAGGGATCACAGCCCAGCTCTGCCCCACGCTGCCAGAGGGCCCTGGGGAGTAAGGCCCGGGAGCCAGCTTCTCTCAGGCATTTCCCCCCTCCCAGCCATGCAGACAGGCCCCTGGGATTTCACATGCACCCACACAGGGGAGGTGCCCAACTCCTATGGGCACCAGTGGGAGTTAGGGGCCCAAGCTGTTCTGGGGCTTCTGAAACTCCCGCCAGGCACCTGCCTAGCTCTGAGCGTCTGGCCCAAGGGGTTCAGACACCGGGTCCAGGTGCGTGGCTGGTGTCAGCCAGGGAGGCTCCATGAACGTCCAGGGAGCTGGGACTCAGGCCCTGAGTCTGTGACAAAGTCTCTCATGGCAACCAGCTCCCAGGGTTCCCTGGAAAGCTTCCCTTGCCCCTCGGCCCACACAGGCTGGGCTGGGGGACCCTCTGCTTGGCAGCAGGAGGGGGTGGCCACAGGGTCCGGGGCAGCGGGGGAGGCACCTTCACTCCCCGTGAGTGTTCTCCGCCAGTCGCATCCCGCTGGGATCCTGCCGTTCTGCTCACAGCAGCCTCTGGACTCAGGAACTCGTCAGCCCCTCAGGAGCAGTCCCTGGGGTCCCAGCTGGGCCTTTCTACACCCCCATACAGTGAGAGAGGAACCCTCAACAGCACCGCCCCGTACCCAGGAATCCCGTCACGGCCCCCTGGAGACTGTTCTCTCCTGGGAAGTCCCGGATTCTCCGCTCCAGCTCCGGGCACTTGGGTGCCGGATGCAGCGACGTCGCCTCCTCGCCCCTGCAGAGACACGAGGGTGTTATTGGCCTCCTGTCTCGGCCCCTCAAAGCCAGACAGGGGAGCAGGTGGGGGCTGGGCCACAGGCAGAGCTCACAGGGCCCTGACCTCGGCTGCCCAGGGAGTTTTTCCTGCCGTGCCTGGCCTGGGGCCTCTCTCCAGCCAGAGGGAAAACAGCCCAGGCAACACCAGGCCCAGCTCCCACACACCTGGCCCAGCCTATGTGCCCCAAAGAGGCCTGGCTGGGAGAGGGGCCCATTCTCCAGACCCAGCTGCTCCTCAGTTTCTCCGCTCGGCCCCCAAGGGCCTGGTCACTCCCCATGGAGTGGGGGCTCTGGGATGGGGACACTCTCCCCAAGGCCTATCCTGGGACATTCAGCTCTTTCCCCACAGCTCCCCCCTCCTCCACGAGCTATGCCAAAGCTGGGGGCAGGTCCCAGCTGGGTCCTTGGGGTGACCGGCCTCAGCTCTATTAATATTCCCCTGAGCCAGCGCAGCCCCCAGGGAGGGTTCCCCAGCCCAGAGCTTTGGGGGCAGTCCCCTCCCAGGGTGCCTCACACCCCCACAGTGGCAGTGGCCCTAGGACGGTGGGTACGGAGGAGGCAGGGTTCAGAGGGTGAGACAGGCCCATGGTGGCGGGCTGTGGCTGGATTCACAGCCCGTGCTCTGAGCCTGCTACCAGCATGACGGGGGTGGGGGGCAGATGGAGCCCGGACGTACCTGCTCTCAGTGCTTCTCATGCCCTAGAGAGGAAGGAGACAGAGCAGAGAGTCAGTGCCCATGGCCCAGCCCGGCCCCAGAGGGCTCACGCTGCTCCCCTGCCCCACAGGCTGCTCCCCCAGGTGGGAGACCCACTGAAGGGCTGTGCTAGGAGCCAAGCCCTTTTCACCAGCTGCTTTGCAGGGGGCCAGGCCCACTTTTTCACCAGCCTTCCCAATGGGCCAAACTCCTGCCTCTCTGCAGCCCTGGAGCCCTGCCCCTGCAGCTGCCCCTGGGCCCTGCTCTCTGCGCTGAGTTACCCTGTGAGCCCCCAGTGACTCAGGGGCATCTCCTCCCCACACTGGTCTCCAGGCATGTCTGACCCCGTCTCACCTGAAGCAATTCCAGTGCCAGCTGCCAACACGTCTCCTCCAGCTCCGAGATCAGGGCGCTGAGCCGGGAAATCTCCTCGCCCAGGCGGGTGGCATGTTCCTCCCTCCTCCTCCCAATCTCCTCATCCAGCTCTCCCAGCTGGGTCAGCAGGAGGCACTCTCGCTCCGCCAGCTGCTCCCACTCCCAGCCCACCAGCTGTCGCTCCACGTCCATCTGCCTCTGGGTACGCAGAGCAGGCGGGGCCAGGACGTGGGTGAGCTGGGCCATGGGAAGTGGCAGAGCCTTGTCCGGGCTGCAGGGAGCGTTTCACTCAGTGTCTTTTCCAGGCCGGCTGGGCCTGTCCCAGGGCTTGTCCCCAGGCAAAAGTGTCACCAAAAATCACCCCAACCCTCGTCACTTTACCAAAAAAATGAGGTGCAGCCCAGGCCTTGGGAAATAGTCTCCTCAGCCTGACCCAGCCACATCTGGGCACGCAGCAGTTTGACAGGCCTCGTTCCTGCCCTCCGCAGTAGAGAGGCAGAGCCAGAGGCTGCTCCCAGACAGGCAGGGATGAACCCACAGACACCAGTGGAAACTAACGCCATGACCCCCCAGGAGCCTGACCCCCTTCCCCTGTGCAAAGTGGCTGGGCAGGGCCGGGCACCTACCAGGAGCCTCTCGCTCTCCTTGGCCCAGTCAGATTCCAGGCCCCGGAGCGCGACTCTCTCCTCCCACAGATGCTGCAGGTGGCTCAGGATTTGCTCCTGCAAACACAGACAGCGGCGCTGGGGGCTGCTTGGGGCCACTGGCTCCTGCCCAGGGAGAACAGCACCACGAAGCAGTGAGGCTGGGGAAGCAGGTCCCCCCTCTCCAGCCCACGGTAACTCCCCAGCAGCACTGCTGAGCCTGGCCCAGTGCCCATGTGGCTAGGACCTGCTCTCAAGCAGGCCCCTGGCTCTACGCAGGGCAGGGCAGGGCAGGGCAGGGCAGGGCAGACATATGCAGGGGGCTCTGCACTGCAGAGAAACTGCCCCTGTAACTCCCCACCCTGCAGAGCCTGGTCCCTACCTTGTACTCCTGGGCAGCCTCCTCGATGGGCACCACCGTGTGTGCACGGTGCTCCCAGGACCTGTCACACACCACACAGATGGGGGCCTGATCCTCCTGGCAGAAGAGCTTCAGGGCCTCCTGGTGCCTCTCGCACGCTGGCTTCCCATCGGGCACTGGCCCTGCCGGGAGCCACAGGCATTTCACCAGCTCCACCAGGTTGCCCAGCTGGTAGTTGGGATGCAGGTGTCTCTGCAGGATGGTCTCTCTGCACTGGGGGCAGGAGAAGTTGGGCTCCAACTCCCCCCAGCACCGGCTGAGGCAGGCCTGGCAGAAGTTATGTCCACACTCGATGGTCACCGGGTCTGTGAAATACTCCAGGCAGATGGGACATGTTGCCCCGTCCTGGAAGCTCCCGGCCAGGTTGCTGGCAGCCATGGCCTCCCCCTCCCAGTGGGTTGGTTTCGTTTCCCGATCGGAAGAAGCAGTGCAGCCTGTTCCAGCTGCTTTTTTTTTCTCCTAAATAGGTTGCACAACTGGGAGCCAATCACACTTGCCAGACAAAAATGAAGAAAGAAAAAAAGCTCCACAGAAGTCAGAGCCCCAGGCATGCCCCCAAACGAGCACAAAGCTACCTAAGAAAATTCCCGGGCAGATACAGACACAGAACCTTGCCTGTTTAAAAGTCTCAGGGGGAGCCGTGTTAGTCTGTAACTAAAAGAAACTTAAACATCAAGTTTTCATGGGCACCACCCACTGCTCCATGTTTGCCGTCTGAGGCAGTGGGCTGTGCCACAGAAGCTCATGACACTCTCCAGACTTTTTGCTAGTCTCTCAGGGTACGTCTACACTACAACGTTAATTCGAACTAACTTAGTTCGAATTAGTTAATTCGAACTAAGCTAATTCGAACTAACGGATCCAGACTAAAAAACTAGTTCGAATTAGCGTTTTGCTAATTCGAACTAGCATGTCCACATTAAGTGGACCCTGAACCAGGCTTAAGGATGGCCGGAAGCAGTGCCGGCAGGGCATCAGAGGAGGACTTAGAGCGTGGAGATGCTGTCTCAGGCTAGCCGAGGGCTGTGTTTAAAGGGTCCCGACCCCCACCCCGGACAGACAGTTCTCAGGGGTGCCCCGCTTGCAAAGCAGTCCTGGCGTGGATTGCTCGAAGTACCCACACTGGGCACATCACAGCACTCGGCCATCAGCCCGGCTGCACTTGCCGCAGGCTGCCATCTGGGGAGAGGGGGCAATTGGGGGGCTGCAGGAGAGCTTCCACCCCCAGAAGCCCACAGAGCCAGCCCAGTCCTCCCCATCGGGGGCGCGTACCCCATTCCTCCCTCACCTCTTTCCACTTACCCTTCCCTAGCCCCTTTTCTTGATGTACAAAATAAAGGACAATTGTGTTCAAAAATGGAATCTGTCTTTATTGAACAAAACTGGGAGAGACTGGGAAAAGGAGGTGGGAGAGGGGAAGAGAGAGGGTGGGAGAGGGGAGGGCAACTAAAATGATCAGGGGTTGGGAACAGGTCCCATATGAAGAGAGGCTAAAGAGACTGGGACTTTTCAGCTTAGAAAAGAGGAGACGGAGGGGGGACAGGATAGAGGTCTCTAAAAGCAGGAGTTGGGTGGAGAGGGTGCATACAGAAAAGTTTTTCATTAGTTCCCATAATAGAAGGACTAGAGGACACCAAAGGAAAGGAATGGTTAGCAGGCTTCAAACTAGTATCAAAGTTGTTCTTCACAAAGCAAAGAGTCAACCTGTGGAACTCCTTGCTCCAGGAGGCTGTGAAGGCTAGAACTAGAACAGAGTTTAAAGGGAAGTGAGATCAAGTCATGGAGGTTGGGTCCATGGAGTGCTATTAGCCAGGGGGTAGGAGTGGTGTCCCTGCCCAAGGTTTGTGGAAGGCTGGAGAGGGATGGCATGAGACAAATGGCTTGGTCACTGTCTTCAGTCCATCCCCTCCAGGGTCCCTAGGGTTGGCCGCTGTTGGCAGACAGGCTACTGGGCTAGATGGACCTTTGGTCTGACCCAGGATGGCCATTGTAAGCTCAGGGCTCAGGGTCGGGGGTCTCAGTGGACCACCTTGATTTTCATGCACACCTGCTCCTGGGTGGCCAGGCTGGCAGCTCTCCTGCCCTAGCCGGCCACTTTCCTGTGCCTAGTGCGGAGGTTGTGGATGAGGTCCACGATGTCCGCACTAGCCCAGGCGGGTGCCCACCTCTTGCGGTCCTGGGCAAGCTCCCGGGATCCGCCAGCCTGGTCCCAGGAAGAGGGGGAGGGCTGGGGGGCATCGGGTGGGTGGCTCGATCCGTGCCAGGTGCAGGGTCTGCTGGCTGGGTGCTGGCAGGCTTGCACCTGGCACGGGCACTGTAGCCAGCCCGTTCCCCTTTAAGGGGTCCGGGGCCGGGAGGGGGCAGACAAGTTTCCCTGGTGTTGGCCAGAGTGGCCACCAGGGAAAGCTGGGGAGGGCTAGCCTCCCACTAGTTCGAATTAAGGGGCTACACACCCCTTAATTCGAACTAGCTAGTTCGAACTAGTCTTAATCCTCGTAAAATGAGGTTTTCCTAGTTCGAACTAAGCGCTCCGCTAGTTCGAATTAAATTCGAACTAGCGGAGCGCTAGTGTAGCGCCTATTAAAGTTAGTTCGAACTAACGTCTGTTAGTTCGAACTAACTTTGTAGTGTAGACATACCCTCAGATGCTACAGGGCCTGGGGTTTCTTAAGGCACCCAGAAGCCGGCGCTGCTCCCGTTTATAGGCGTAGGCAGGAGCTGAAGGATTGTCCCTTACAGTGAGCGGGGAGTGGGGCTTGGGGAGGGACCCTGGGGTGTCTATGTAGATAGTCTGCTCCTGCTTTGCTTGGGTGTGTCACTGTCTGGCGGATGCAGTGGGGTTTTGCTCAGTGTCATCAACAGGCTGGTCCCACGGCCATTGTCAGTTTCTGAGAGAAAATCCACTCAGGTTTGGGGGTTTCCTCACAACTTTTAAATGCAGCATCATCCCCTTTCTGGAGGGAAGCTGTTGTCCTGAATCATGCTCCTTGTTGGGGGGGGGGGGGGGAGGAAGAGCTAAAGGGTAGGAGGATTAAACCCCTCCCCCCATTTATACTTCATGTTTCACCATCAAATTCTGTTCCCTTTCGCACCCAAAAAAAGCAGGGTGCTGCTGAGGCATGTGACTCACCCCATCATCAATGATCATCAGAGCCAGGACCCATTTGGGGACCAGTGTCTCCCAGCTGCTAAGGCAGGACTGCCCCCCCCCCCCCCCCAACAAGCTGTTTTACTTCCCCAGGTAGGTTGGAGAATGGGCATGTTAAGGGCACCAGCACTCCAGGGGGCTGCTCTCTGCTTTGTTGCCTTGTTTCCCTAGGCAGGACCCGGAGTGGCCACAGACGCCTGCTCCAGCCCCTCCTGTTCCCCTCCCCTCGGGCCCCACAAGCTCAGGACAGTGGGCCACAGGGAGTCGCTGCCCCAGCACTCAGACAGGCAAGTGGCCGCTCTGTGCCAGTGACCAAGACTCAGCTGCAATTTGCCCTTCCCAGTTGCTCCCCCCACCCCCGTCCAACCCCACCGCTGTTCCCCCCCAACTGCCCTGAAACCTTCTGGCTCCACCCCCCACCCCGTGATTATGGGACACCCCAGGGCTCCCTGCTGCCCAGGTTGGGGGGGGCACTTCCCAGTGATGCACCTCATTGTGATCCGACCCCCCCTCAGTTTGCCCTTTTCCCGCCCCTCCAGCCTTGCCCCCCTCAGTTATCAGAGTCACTCTGTCCCCCCCATCTCCTCCTGACACGGGCTGTGACCCCGCTTTGGGTGAAAAAGTGTAGGGAGCCCTGAGCTAGAAGGTCCACAGGCAGCTGGGGAACAGCAATGGAGGGGGGGCTGGGTTGGGGGAGGGGGGCAGCAGTTGGGACAGGCAAACCCACAGAGCAGCCACATGCCCACGCAGCCCCGGGGCTACTGGTCCTGAGCTTGTGGGGCCAGACAGGAAGGGAACATGAGGGACTGGAGCAGGCGTGTGGCCACTCTGGGTCCTGCCCAGGGGAAGAGGGCAGTGAAGCAAAGAGCAGCCCCCTGGAGTGGCTCCCCTCACCCCCATTCTCCACCCCACCTGGGGCAGTAAAACAGCCTGTTGGGCTGGGCAGCCCGGCCTTAGCAGTTGGGAGACACCGATCCCCAAATGGGCTCCTGGCTCTGATGGTCATTAATGACAGGACGAATCACATTCCTCTGCAGTACACTGCTTTTGTTGGGTGCAAAGGGGAACAGAATTTGTTTCACAATCATTGGGGGCAATGGGGGGGGGGGTTAAGCCTTCTCTCTTCTCCCCCCAAGAAGGAAAATGAATCAGTGAAACAAAGTGCATGTTAATGGAGGCATGAACCAGGCCTGGATGTTTGTGACGAAGCCGACAATCCAGCAGGGTCTGTAAAGGAAGCCCGAGAAGGGGAGGCGCCTTCTCTGCAGCCCAGTTGCAAAACTGGGCCCAGGTTGCCAGGCCTGCCTGCCTGGTCACAGGATTTGGACTCCCTAGAGGAACTTGCTTCACCCTTCCAAACAGGCTGTTTCTGCGGAGGCAGCCAAGCAGCAGCTGCACCATGAGGTGGAGTGACACCAGCCTACGGTGCAACTGGAAATCGTGGTCATGAGAGAACAGGTCTGCACATTGCAGGATAGGACATGGAGGGAGATGCCGGACTCATCAGCAGCCTGTGCCAATCATGGCTCAGACACACCAGAGCCATCAGGATGAGCTGCATCTGGTCCAGCTGGATCTTCAGCTGGACCATGATGATGAGAGGGATCAAGAGGAACACAGACACCAGACCCCACCCAAGAGAGGAAGCCGGCAATGGAGAGGAAGTCTTTGCTCAGACCCACAGCAAGCACCTGTCCCAGCTCACAACCCTTCTTCACCCAAACTCCTGCCCAGACCCCACCCTCCCTCCTGCACCCTAGTCTTCTGCCCTGAGCTCCCTTCTGCACCCAACCTCCATCCCATCCCCCAGCCCTTTACATAGAAAAGTGCAGCCCCTGACCAAAATCTTGGAGTGGCCGCTCCCATCAAAAATTATTGCCCACCCCAGGTTTGTTGCAAGGTGTAATCATGCATCACCGTACTGAGGACCCACTGATCTGATGTTAAGGACTCCCAGGCTGGGAGGAAGGGCAGCGCGTGGTGAGTAAATGCAGAGAGGAAGGATCTGGGAGCAGAGTGATACGTCGTCCTCAGGGAGACCCTCAAAAAGGGCATTTGCCCAAAGGTTTGGGATGAGTCGAGCTTGACTGAACGGGAGCCTGGGGCTGTTTGCTCAGTCGCCTCCTGGCATGAGGCAGCTCCTGGCGGGCGCAGCCTCCTTGGCCTGGGCCGGCTGTAGCTTAAGCCGCTAACAGGAAGATCCAGGGATGTGTCCCAGCCCAGCATCCTCAGGGTTGTGTGGAAGTCTGTAAGGCCATGGAGCTTTGTATGGTTCGGCTCCGCAAACAGGGCTTGCCCATCACGGGGCAGGTTTTGCATTGATGGCTGGGCCTCTGCAGGGAGACCAGAGAGTAGCAGCCAAGATGACCACCATGGCCATGGTACAAGCCGCAAAGCCCACTGCTTCCAATGCGCCTGGAGCACCCCCCTTGCTGCTGGGTCCCCTCCTCAGAGAAAGCCCAGAATTCCTCCCCACAGGCTGCAGGGAGGGCGGGCTCACCCTGGGACATGGCCGGCCATGGATTAACCTTGCTGTGGATTAACCAAGGGGCCTGGTGGTTTGCGACCCAAACCTGTTGATGAATAAACTGTTCAGCCCGCCACGAGTCACCAGTCCTGGGAGTGCTGGAGTTCCAGTCCCCCGTATGGCGCTCCTGCTGGGGCGAGTGTCTCATTGGGGTACACCATGTCACTGGCAAGCCTCTGTGCCCTGCTGCCCCACCTGGGGCCCTCTCCTGGCTATGGGTCTTCTGCCTGCCTGCAGCATGTTGGCTACGAGGGGGACGTTCTGCCCATGATACTGCGTGTGAAATTACTAGGGGATGTTTGATTTAGGGATGGTGGGAGGCACAGGCAGAACACCGGGCGCTCTGTGGGAATGTGGCCTCACCCCTGGCTATGCAGAATCTAGTGTTTTTCCAGAGTAAAATCAGACACCTGCTTGCCACTCTGGGGCTGTCACTTCCTCACCGTGTTCCTTCTTCAGAGCCTCTGTCTCATCCTTCCTGAGCAAACCCAGGGCTTCCTGGAATGTCACCTGCAGGAGACAATGTCAGCAACAAGAGCCTGAAACTTACAGGGGTGAACAAAATATCCCCATGCAGATGTCATACCAGGGACATCTCCACCAGGGCAGAGATGGCAAAAGAGACCTGCAGGGTTCAATGATCCTTAATGAATATGGAGGGAACCCAGATTTCTATCTTGTACCCCTGGGCAGCCTCCTTCATAGGGACTGAGCCCCAAGACCTGCCCCGGCCTGCAGCCCACAGGGTTAGGAGCTGTAATGGACTGGTCTCTTGCACCCCGCCCATGTTTGGGGGGGGGCAATAAAGTCCCCTCGTACCGAGGGACCACTGACCCGCCTTTGGTATAGCGGCAGGGGCCAGTCGCAAGGTGGGTCGCACGGGGGGACCGGGGAGGGGACTTGGGCCCTCCCTCTCTCTGAGTCCCAGCCCAGGGCCCTAAGGCAGGGGAAGCTCTCCCTTGCCAATGGAGGGGGTTGAGTCCCCTTAACCCTCCATTCATGGGGTCCGCGGCCCTGCCCTGGGCCTTCTCTCCCCGGTTCGGGTCAGTCAACCCCCCATTGCGGTGAGAGACTCACTGCACGCTGCCGCCTCCAAGCCTCCACTGGGGTTTTCGGCTCCTCCGGTGCCCCCCCCCCCCCGACAGGACTCCTGTCCCTCCTGGCCCTTTTGAAAGGGCTGCCATTGCGTGTCCCCTCTAGGCTCCGCCCCCGGCTGCATCACCCAGCTCCCCAGGAGTCCCGAGGTGACATCACGGGTGACGTCATCTGAGCGCACCGGTCTGGGCTGCGGCCCCACCACCACAGCCGTATCCGCAGCGGGCGGAGCGGTCTCGGGCTCCCCCGCGGCTCCCCCGCTGCTCCTGACCATGCGGGGCAGTGGGATGAGACCGGCTGCCTCGTCACAGGAGCCGATCCGCGTCACAGCTGTTTTAAACTCCCATGGAATTTCTCACACAACTGTCCCTTCTGGGGTGACAGCTGGAGACAAGCCCTAGAACTGCTCCACCAGCTCCTAATGGGGTCAACCAGGAATAGGCAGCACAAGGCCAGCAGTGTTCCTGAGATGTGATTGGCCCAGCACAGCCAAGAAAACAACCCTCAGCTATTGCATTTCTGTTTAAAATCAAACTCACATTTCACATTGCAGAGGAAGATTCATACAATTGGGCTATGTCTACACACGTGGCTTCTTGCGCAAGTATGGCCATTCTTGCGCAAGAAGATTTACAGTACGGTGCGGTAAGAGGGGGCTCCTTGCGCAAGAGCTACGCTCTTTTTTTACAGGTGTAAGCCCTCTTGCACAGGAGCTCTTGCACAAGAGGGCAGTGTGGACGCTGGACAGGGACTTCTTGCGCAAGAGAGCGTCCACACTGCTATGGGCATTCTTGCGCAAAAACACAGCTCGCACATGGCAGTGTGGACGTTTTCTTGCACAAGACCTCTTGCACAAGAAACCTTGCGCAAGATGATCTTGCGTAAGAAGCCGCCAGTGTAGACATAGCCTTGCTTGCTGCCATATTTTCATATGCAAATATTCTTATCCAAGTATGGGCCTCGCATGCTGAAGACAGTTTTATGGGAAGAGTCTCTCTAAGAGGTTGTGGAATCTCCATCTCTGGAGATATTTAAGAGTAGGTTAGATAAATGTCTATCAGTGATGATCTAGACGGTATTTGGTCCTGCCATGAGGGCAGGGGACTGGACTTGATGACCTCTTGAGGTCCCTTCCAGTCTTAGTAATCTATGATTCAGCTTAATCTTCCCCTTTACGAAACAAGGGGAACAACAAGCAGCATCGGAACTTTGTGTCACCTAGAAACCAGTTCACTGGATGAACTAAACATGGCTCTATCTGCCGGTGATCGTAGGGGATTTATTTTCAAATAATCCATGTCATTTTTGGGCATCATGTCAGAAACTGCCCATCGTGAATGAAACTTCTAAATTAAATTACGACTCGGAAAACAGAACCAAAGACTAACACGGCTACCCCTCTGATACTTGAGAACCAAAGCTGACCTTCCAATGCCGTGTGATACGTCTTCCCCCAGCCTTTGCTTGTTCGGTAGCCAATATCTCACTCAAGAAATTGGCCCAATCAGTCACTTTTATCACAGAGCATTGCAGGGGGGTGGGACCCGGAGCAATCTGGATGAATTTGTTTTAGACACTTTATTTTCTTTGTGCACTAAATAGCCATCTTGTTACCTTGTGACAACAATATATTGTAACCGGGACCATTGGTATTTCTGTCTATGTTACACGGGGATCCCACAATAGTAGAAAATTCTGACAGCAGGGTCCCAGTTTGTCACCATATGCTGCCCTGAGCCAGGGAGTGGGGAAGGGAAACAGGCAGAAAACTTGGACAGAGCAGAACAAAACAGCTGTAAAAGAGGGGAACAAAATCTGCTGGGCTCTGTCCCATGAGTGGGGGCTCCAGTGACCCAGCCTGGGCCCATCCCTCACCCAGCCCTTCACCAGCTCATCCCTCCCCTCCCTCCATCGTGTTGGGACCAGCTCCCCCAACACAGAGGTGAGTTCACAGCACAGAGCAGCCCCTACAGCAGCGGTTCCCAATCTTTCCCAGATGGAGACCTATTTTACCAATTTAGGAAGACTTTAGGTGACACTGGGCTCCTCTGCCCCGCTCTGTCATTTCTGCTGGGGCTCTTCCTCCTTGGGGGAGAGTTTACCCTCTCCCCATTGCTGGCCACAGCAGTTACCCCGACATTGTGTCCGCACGGATCTTGTCCCTACACCCACCACCACAGCCCCCGCACCCATACAGCCAGCTGCCTTCTCCTCCACTACCCCAGCTGCTGACTCTCCCACCCCCTTCTCTGCCCCTCTCCCCTCCCTCAGCTCACTGGCCTGGAGCTGGAAACAGAGAGGAAGGTGGTGGTGGAGGGGGGGAGGTGATGTCTCTGGTCCCATCTCCATGGGAACAGGCTTGGGGTCAGTGCTGAGAAGGGGGTTGCTGGTTCCAGCTACACAACAGCCTGGGGTCACACTCTGAGATCAACCCCCGGCACTGGATTTAGGGGGTGCGGTGAAGACCCCCCCCAAATAGAATGCAGGCTGCTCTGCAGTCACCCCAGTGCTCTATCCAGATGGGAAGAGCAAAGGGAGCTGATTGGAGAATGTCTCCCATTGACTCCGCATGGTGCATACCCCCACCCAGGGCAGCGGGAGGGGAGAGTCTCAGTTGGCCGCACTGCCATTCCCTCGGGCCTGGGCCAGAATCGGCCAGATGGTCAGGGGAGCTGCATTTGCACCATTATCACTGTAACCAGTGTAGAAATACGGGCGGAGCATCCCGAAGAAGGTGTTGATGAAGGTGGAGAGATGGAACCTGTCAGTCACATTGTAAAATGAGACCTCGCCTGCCTCGTAGTCCAGGAAAACCCCCACCCGACTGGGCCTGGCACTCATGGGAAGGGGAGTGGAGGGGGAGGTGCAGGCCTCGTATTCCCCATCCCTCAGCAACATAACCCAGTATCCATTCCCAGGTGAATTTTCACTCTCCCCCTTCCTGCTCACAGATTCCCTGCAGACCCCCAGTTCCCACTCAGGCTTGTCTCCCACCTCCACCTCCCAGTAAAGTCTCCCGCCTGCGAACCCCTCGGTGCCCAGAACTTCAGGGTAAGTAACAAATCTCTCGGGGGTGTTGGGCAGAGCCTGGCGCCTGTTTCTGTGTCTCACACTTTTCCGATCCTCAGACAGGACGAGGTAGCGATTTGCCGTGTCTGGATCCAGCGTCACGTCCACTGGGGAGAGAGTCACAGAGTCAGTGCGGGGGCAGGGGCTGGTCCCTGGGCTCAGAGTGAAATTAACCTGCCTCCCCATTAATTTCTCGGGGGGGGGGTTGTCTGAGGGGAGTCAGGGCCCCTCTGCCTGTGAGGAGACAATGAGGAGGGGAAGGGCAGGAAAGGGGGGCAGGGTGGGAAGGAGACAGTGTGTGTGGGGGGAGGGAACTGGCTGATGCTGGGAGAGGGAAGGGGAGGGGCAGGTGACAGGAACAGAAGGGGGCCATGGGGCACAAGAGGAGCAGCACCATAAGGGCTGTGATGGGTGAAGGGATGGTGGGTTCCTAGACCCACTCCCCTGGAGGGTGAATTTCCTCAGAAACCACCCCCCCGAATTTCCTCAGAACCCCCCCCCCCCCCGTTACAGGCAGTGTTGCCTATTTAGAACAGACACAGCCTGTGGGAAAACACCTGTGGCTGAGAGTGCAGGGCGGGTGTGACAGCAGGGCCTGGACGAGCTCTCCCAGCTGCTGTCTGTGCCGGTACCAGTGGGGCTGGTCCGGATGCCCTGGACAATCGGCTCGTTTCCTGCTGGTTTGGAAGCAGGGTCTGCATGAGACCCCCTGACAGCCGGGTAGGGGAGGTGCCAGGTTCAGCCTGTGTTGCCAGGGACACACCTGCCCTGCCTGGGGCCCACCCCACAGAGCTGGGCTGCCCGGGGCTGGGCATAAACCACTGAGGTGCCATGTGGGGCCAGGAAATGTTGGGACCCTTTTAGTGTCTGAGTGACGGGCAGCAGCAGAGCTGGACTGGGCCTGCCTGGGGGAGGGGACCCACCCTCCAGCGTCTCATTTTTGCAATGGTTTGCCAGGGCTAAGCCCCGGCCCATCTGGACCCAGTGGTTCCCAGCCCTGCCCCAGGGTTCTTGCTGCATCAGTTCGGAAAATAACAAACGTGCTGGTGCCCGGCTCCTCTCCCCTGACATGTTAAGTCCTGGCCACCCCCAGCTGCCCTGTGCTGGGGGGGCGGGGCAGGGGGAGAAGTTCAGCCCCACCATCTACCCAGCCATGTTTAATGCTGCAAGACAAACCCCACCAGCTGGTGTCCATCATGCCGGCTCTGTGGCTCGCCAAGGAGGCTGACAGCAGCACGGCCCAGACACACTCCAGCCCGTGGGACATTCGCTCTCCCAAGCGGGTGTCTGGCCAGGAACCCAGCACACTGCACGGAAGAGGGTCAGAGGGAGAGGCCAGCCAGGGATTTCAGATGCCCCACGGCTTATCTGCAATACCTGACCCACCCCAGACTCACAGCTTGGCCGTTTGGGGCACTGGAGCGGCCTGAAAGGACTCCACTGAGAAATGATGCAGCCAGCAGTGCTAGGGCACAGCTGGCTCTCTGGGCCAGGGCTCTGGGGCAGAAGGTAAATGGGATTCAGCATTTCTGAGGGTCCCAGAAGCGGGGTATGACAGGAGCTCGGACTGGGCTAGTGAACAGCTCTGCCATGTGCAGGCCCACGTGCCAGGTTCTTACTGGACCTGCCCAAGCAAGAGGAGCAGCCCAGTGACAAGCTACGGGGGCCACTGGCAGAGCAGGACAGAAGCCCCCAGCTCCCGGAATGAAACAGCTCGATGTCCCAGGAGCTCCACTCACCTGCAAATCTGTTCAGAGCTTCCCTCATATCAAGACAAATTTTATATCCGTCCTGCAGGCCAGTAGAAACGGGTTAGGGTCCCTGGAGCTTCATGTTTTCACTCCTAGGAAGCAAATGTCCCAGCATCATCAGCTGCTCTGCACCAGCATCACCGCAGGGCCCCCACCAGGAATAGGAGGGCAGCAAAAATGGGACACGCACCTGCTCAATGTGCTTTTCACGTCCTGAAAGGAGAAAGAGAATCGATGCTCTGTATTAGCATTGGGGGCATGAAATGGAGCACTTTCCATTCTGGGCACCAACTTTTCATGGAGAAAATAAATTAACACTTTTGGGCTTCATTGGTTTGATGGGAAAATCTCCTCCACTGTTTTCCATTAGCACTTGTTTCATTTGTATAAGTGAGGCAGGAATTTAGCTCAGTAGCTTTCCTTCCTAGGGACCCAGCCCATCCGTATCTGTGTTTAGCGACTGTGCTGAGCTCATTGTTCTGGACTCACAGCAGGGATGGGTTTAGCCCCGTATCATTTTGCATCATCCACATAGCACATTTACTCTCACTCCTGGGCTCCAAACCCATGGATCCGAGCTGTAATTCTGGCTGGAGGAAGAGTTTTGATGCCGTCTCACCTTCAGCAGCTCAGCAACCGGCTGCTGACACTTCCCCTCGATCTCTGCGATCAGCTGCTGCAGAGAGGAGCTTTGCTGGGAGAGTTTGGAGACATTTTCCTGTAGCCACTGCAGAGTCTCCCTCTCCTCCTCCGCCAGCCTCTGCAGAAGCAGCTGCTCCTCCTCCTTCAGCAGCGCGTGCAGCTTGTTAAATTCACCGGCAATCGTCACTCGCTTTGCCTGCGCTGTCCTCTGGAGAAAGGAAAAGAGAGGAAACCACAGGCCAGATGCCCATGAAGCAGGGAGAATCAGATCTGTGAGAGGTTGTACAGATAATTACTTCTTTAGGAAACACACCAGGAGGTTTCAGCGAGGTAGCTGTGTCAGGCTGCTTCAGCAAACACAGCAAGGAATCCATATTCCTTGTTGTTTGTATCATAAAGGGCTGGTTTTAGCTCAGAGTGAAAGGGCCTGTTCCGCAGCTGGGTTGTCCAGGGGGCTAGGTAAAGCCACAGTCTGTTATTGCAGGTGGCATGGGATGGCCAGAGGGAGAGGGAAGAAATTGAGGGAACAGGAGAGATTTACAGGGGGCTGCACAGGGCATCCATGGGGAAGGAGAGTTGGGTGCACAGGGCTGGGCACACACACACCAAGAGGACCCGTCACAGCAGGATATGGGCGATGCACATTCTTGACAACAGGCTCCCAGGGCTGCCATGTTCAGGTCATGGGGCTGGTGCCAATAGCTCTTTGGGTGTGGTCCAGGGGCTCACATGGGTGTTGGGCCTTTGTAGCATTGCCAGGGCTGGCTTTGGCCTCACCCAACCCAGCCATGTGCCCTGTGCCCATGCGTCCAGCAACCAGCCAGTGTCCTCCTCACACCCTACACCCCTAGCGGGGCTCTCTCTGTAACAGGCCGGGGAACCAGACGTTCATGCCCCGGCTACAGACAAGGCCAGGGAAGGTCACAGGAGCAGCAGCAGGTGACTGGGATGATGGGTCCACACGATGGCAGCAGAGGCTGGGATCCAACCTGTTCTGGTCACTCGGGGGGGGGGGGGGAGAAAGGGAAGAGGGTCCCATCGCAGTGGCCTTGATCTGCTAGAGTAGGTTCACAGGCTTGTCCTGGCTCTTTCTGTCTCCTTCACCCCTGGAGGTCCTGCCGGGGGAAGAGCTCGGGGAGAGAAACCCAGACACCCACCTGCCACTCTATGGTTTTTTCCTTCTCTTTAGACGTCAGCGCCTCGGCCTTCTTCAGCTGATTCCTGAGCAGGCCCAGGGCCCCCTGGAGTTTCTACTGCCGGGCACAAACAGCCAATGGGCAGCGAGCGCTGTACACACCGGCCTTCCACACACAAGTGGGGACCCAGCCTGGAACGAGGCAGCCACTCGGCTCTGCCATCCCCAAAGGCACCCTGGGAGCAGAGATACCCGGCTCTGAGCAGGGGCTCTGCTTCTTGCAGCCACTCGGGGCATCTCCATCCCCGGCTACGTCTACACTGGCCCCTTTTCCGGAAGGGGCATGTTAATTTCAGCGATCGCAATAGGGAAATCCGCGGGAGATTTAAATATCCCCCGCGGCATTTAAATAAAAATGTCCGCCGCTTTTTTCCGGCTTTTAGAAAAGCCGGAAAAGAGCGTCTACACTGGCCCCGATCCTCCGGAAAAAGCGCCGGAGGATCTTATTCCTACTTCGACCCCTGCACCTACTGGGGACAGAGGCTGCTCCAGCAGGGACACTGAGGACGTCCCTGCTCCAACTCTGCCGCGCTATGGTCTTCCGGATAGCTGTGCCCAGCGTCACTGCGGTAGCAGAGTGACTCCGGCCACGGTTACTACACTTCTCCGTACCATGGAGAAGGGGGGGCCCCAGCTAAGAGAGGGTGGCAGGGCAGAGCAGGCTGCCGGGACACTTCAGATCCCACCACCACAGGAAGAGCGGGAATGCGGCCGACCCCCTGCTGTTGCCCCACATCAGACCACCCAGTGACACCTGGCTCATGTCAGAGGACAATGGGGCGGAGCAGGAGTTGGAATTGGGGGGAGGGGTGGAGCAGAGGCAGGATGCAGCTGGGGGGCAGGGGGTGTCCTAGATCCCATATCCCTTTGGGGACAGCCCTGGCTGTAGAGTCAGCACCGACATAATTAGGCTGATGTTATGGTGACATGGGCAGCTCACACCGCAGGGAGCGCCAAGGTCCAGAACCCGCCCCGCAGAGCCTGGTCCCTACCTTGCACTCCTGGGCAGCCTCCTCGATGGGCAACACCTTGTGCGCTTGGTGTGCCCGGGACTCTCTGCAGATCACGCAGATGGGGACTTGATCCTCCTGGCAGAAGAGCTTCAGGGCCTCCTGGTGCCTCTCGCACCCTGGCTGAGCCTCAGGCGCTGGCCCCGCCGGGAGCCGCAGGTGTTTCACCAGCTCCACCAGGTTCCCCAGCTGGTGGTTGGGCCGCAGGTGTCTCTGTGGTACAGTCTCTCTGCACTGGAGACAGGAGAAGTTGGGCTCCGACTCCCCCCAGCACTGGCTGAGGCAGGCCTGGCAGAAGTTGTGCCCACACTCAATGGTCACTGGGTCTGTGAAATACTCCAGGCAGATGGGACATGTCACCTCGTCCTGGAAACTGCTGGCCAGCTACCCGGCAGCCATGACCCCTCCGCAACCATGCTCTGCAGGTTGGTTTTGTTTCCCAATCAGAGTAAGCAGCGTCTGGGATGTACATCCCCCACCAGGCAGTAGCTGCCCTTGATCTGACATTGGGGACACCCAAAGCGGGGTCACAGCCAGTGTCAAGGAGGCAGCTGGGGGGGCACAGAGCGAGTAGTAACGGGAGGGCAGGAGTATCCGACAGTCAGGCAGAAAAGGGCAAACTGCGGGGGGGTCGGATCAAAACAGAGTTAGTCACTGGGAACCGCTGAGATACCCACACCCCTCCCCCCATGCCTGGCTCAGCCTCTGACCCAGGCAGGAGGGAGCCCAGGGGAAGGGGGGGAGATGGAGCCAGAAGACTCCAGGGCAGTGGGAGGAACAGCAGCGGGGGAGGGGCAGCAGCTGAGATGGGCAAAGTAGGGCTGAGTCTCAGTGGGGAGGGTGGCTCTGCCCTCAACCCCAGTGACCCAGTTGTGCCCTGTCGCTGGCACAGAACAGCCACGTGCCTGCCCAGGCACTGGCTGTGTCTGAGAACTGGGGGCAGCCACCCCCTGGTGCTGTGTGGCCTGAGGGCAGGGGAACGCGAGGGGCTGGAGCAGGTGTCTGTGGCCACTCTGGGTCCTGCCCAGGGAAACAGGGCAGGAAAGCAGACAGCAACCAAATGTGGTGGTGGTGCCCTTATCACCCCTGTTCTCCACCCCACCTGAGGCAGTAAAACAGCCTGTTGGGGGGGGGGGGCAGCCCTGCCTTAGCAGCTGGGAGACACTGGTCCCCAAATGGGTCCTGGCTTTGATGATTATTAGTGATGGGTGAGTCACATACATGCCTCAGCAGCACCCCAGTATTATTCGAACTAGGAGGGTAATGTAGGCATACCGCACTTGCAAATGAAGCCCGGGATTTGAATTTCCCGGGCTTCATTTGCATAAGCGGGGCTCTGCCATTTTTAAATCCCCGCTCGTTCGAACCCTGTGCCGTGCGGCTACACGCGGCACGAACTAGGTAGTTCGAACTGGGCTTCCTAGTTCGAACTACCGTTACTCCTCATTCCACAAACATCTCAGACACTTCGCCAAAGGATTAATGCCCACAAAACAGATATCAGACAAGATCACAAAGAAAAAACAGTTTCTTGCCATTTTAACCAGAAAGGACACTCTCTCAATGACTTAACCACCTGCATTCTGCTACAAAGACCTTTTACATCTGCACTTGAAAGGGAATCCTCTGAACTGTCATTCATGTTAAAATTCGACACTCTCCGGGAAGGAATGAACAAACACTCAAACTATCTTACCCATTACCAAGATAGCTTCCCCAATTATCACCTCTAATACCATTAGCTCACAAATATCCCACTCTCCTAACCTCTAATATCATCAATTCACAGACACTTACCTTCCTTCCTTCCCCCCCCCCCCGCATCCCCCTCCTGTTCTGAAATGTGATTTGTCCTTTTCATATGTGTTCATTTTTTTTAATTGTATCCTTTGGTATATATGGTTGTGACTATTTTCTTCCACTATTTGATCTGAGGAAATGGGTCTGGCCCATGAAAGCTCATCATCTAATAAACCATCTTGTTAGTCTTTAAAGTGCTACATTGTCCTGCATTTTGCTTCAGCTACCCCAGACTAACACGGCTACATTTCTATCCCTGAGGAGGGCACCATGGCTCAGTTGGCTTTTCCTGATCCAGCAGTTCCATGGGTGGCCAGGGGAGGCCTCTTCTATGTCCCAGGAGGACCTAGGAAAATGTGAGCTGCCACTGCACATGAAGCCCTCGCCGCTGCCGGAGCCACTCCCTGTGCTCAGCGGCCGGCTGCTAGCATGTGCAGGCTGGGATGCTGTGTGCAGACAGCCTGCACGTGCAGGATATGATGTAGTGCACTGTGAGCGGAATGGCGTGGCCCCATTCCCGACTCCCTTCCTGCGCTGATCCAGTGGTCGAAAGTGGCTGTGGCTGCTGCTGACAGGGAAGTAGCTGGGAGGCAAGATGCTGGCAGCAAGAGATTCTGGTTGCCTCTTTTCCCTGGGTCTCACTGCGCCATGCCAGCCGCCAGCCACCTTGACTGAACCTCAGACCAGCTGGACTAGCCAGCCCACATCACAGTGAGTCGCTAGTGGCCCCGTCAGAGAAGAGCCATTGGCAGCTGCAGAGATTTCTCTGCAGCTGTGTGAGACACCTTTCTTGAAAGGGCCACTTGTGAGTTGCACTTTCGTTGGTCCGCTAGCTCAGTTGGTTAGAGTGTGGCACTACTAACACCAAGGTCAGGAGTTCAAGCCACAGTGTTGTTTGGTTTAGTGACTTGCCTCCTGCTATGGAGAGGGAAACAAGCAAAAGGTTCAGGTGTTTGCAGGACTCAGGCCAGAGAACTGGTAGGAGAAGGTTCCAACCTGCACAGACCCACTGGCTGAAAGGGCCTTGGCCTGGCTGGCTTCCCCCAATAGCAGGGAAAACTCTTTTTTTCCCTCCATTGTCCCCAGTGGGGTGACCTGATGCCCAAATTCCTGCTGTAGCAGTGGCTGCCCTAAGGCTCCCTGCAGGGGGCAGGCTCCCTAGCACAAGGCACAGAGGGAGACTCAATAGCTGTGTCTACGTTGGCCAGTTTTTCTGGAAAATCAGCTGCTTTTCCGGAAAAATTTGCCAGCTATCTACACTGGCCACTTGAATTTCCGCAAAAGCACTGACTTCCTACTGTAAGAAATCACTGCTTCTTGCAGAAATACTATGCTGCTCCCGTTCGGGCAAAAGTCCCTTTTGCGAAAAACTTTTGCACAAAAGGGCCAGTGTAGACAGTTGAGATTTGTTTTGTGCAAAAAAGCCCCGATCGCAAAAATGGCAATCGGGGCTTTTTTGCGCAAAAGTGCGTCTAGATTGGTCACGGACGCTTTTCTGCAAAAAGTGCTTTTGCAGAAAAGCATCCATGCCAATCTAGACCCTCTTTTCCGAAAATGCTTTTAACAGAAAACTTTTCCGTTAAAAGCATTTCCAGAAAATCATGCCAGTCTAGACGTAGCCCCAGCATGAGGTAAGAAATTGTCTCTCATGAATCTCATAGACTCATAGACTCATAGACTTTAAGGTCAGAAGGGACCATTATGATCATCTAGTCTGACCCCCTGCACAGTGCAGGCCACAGAATCTCACCCACCCCTCTTAGAATAATCCTCTCACCTATGTCTCAGATATTGAAGCCTTCAAATACTTTGAAGGCCCCAACATGCAGAGAGTCCTTCAGCTGTGATCTGTGCCCAATGCTACAGAGGAAGGCAAAAAACCTCCAGGGCCTCTGCCAATCTACCCTGGAGGAAAATTCCTTCCTGACCCCAAATATGGCGATCAGCTAAACCCTGAGCATGTGGGCAAGACTCACCAGCCAGACACCCAGAAAGTTCCCTATAGCAACTCCTATCATCCCTCCATTGACCTATTTCCAACTGATAATGAATGGTCAATTAGTTACCAAGATCATGTTATTTCATCCAACCATCCCCTTATCATAGAATCATAGAACTGGAAGAGACCTCAGAAGGTCGTCAAGTCCAGCCCTCCGCTCTAGGCAGGACCAATCCCATCTAAATCAACCCGGCCAGGGCTTTGTCAAGCCGAGACTTAAACACCTCTAGGGATAGAGACTCCACTACTTCCCTAGGTAACCCATTCCAATGCTTCACTACCCTCCTAGTAAAATAGTTTTTCCTAATATCCAATCTGGACTTCTCCCACCACAACTTGAGACCATTGCTCCTTGTTCTGCCATCTGTCACTACTGAGAACAGCCTCTCTCCATCCTCTTTGGAACCTCCCTTCAGGAAGTTGAAGGCTGCTATCAAGTCCCCCCTCACTCTTCGCTTCTGCAGACTAAACAGACCCAACTCCCTCAGCCTCTCCTCATAAGTCATATGCTCCAGCTCCCTAATCATTTTGGTTGCCCTCCGCTGGACCCTCTCCAATGCGTCCACATCCTTTTTGTAGTGGGGGGCCCAGAACTGGACACAGTACTCCAGAAGTGGCCTCACCAAAGCCGAATAAAGGGGAATAATGACATCTCTGGATCTGCTGGCAATGCTCCTCTTAATGCATCCTAATATGCCATTAGCCTTCTTGGCTACAAGGGCACACTGTTGACTCATATCTAGCTTCTCATCCACTGTAACCCCCAGGTCCTTTTCTGCAGAAATACTACTTAACTGGTTGGTCCCCAGCCTGTAACTATGCTTGGGATTCTTCCGTCCCAAGTGCAGGACTCTACACTTGTCTTTGTTGAATCTCATGAGATTTCTAGTGGCCCAATCCTCCAATTTGTCTAAGTCACTCTGGACCCTATCTCTGCCCTCAAGCGTATCTACCTCTCCCCCTAGCTTAGTGTCATCTGCAAACTTGCTGAGGGTGCAATCTATCCCCTCATCCAGGTCATTAATAAAGATATTGAACAAAACCGGTCCTAGAACCGAACCTTGGGGCACTCCACTAGAAACCGACCGCCATCCTGACATCGAACCGTTGATCACTACCCGCTGGGCCCGGCCTTCTAGCCATCTTTCTATCCATCTTACCGTCCATTTATCCAATCCGCATTCCCTTAACTTGCTGGCAAGAATATTGTGGGAGACCGTATCAAAAGCCTTGCTAAAGTCAAGGTATATAACATCCACTGACTTTCCCATGTCCACTGAGCCAGTTACCTCATCATAGAAGCTAATCAGATTGGTCAAGCACTACTTGCCCTTTGTGAATCCATGCTGACTATTCCTGATCACTTTCCTCTCATTCAAGTGTCTCAAAATGGATTCCTTTAGGATTCCTTCCATGATTTTTCCAGGAACTGAGGTAAGACTGGCCTATAGTTCCCTGGATCGTCCTTCTTCCCTTTTTTGAAGATGGGCACTACATTTGCCTTTTTCCAATCATCCGGGATTTCGCCCGATCTCCACGACTTTTCAAAGATAATGGCCAAAGACTCCTCAATGACATTTGCCAACTCCTTCAGTACACTTGGGTGCATTAAGTCTGGACCCATGGATTTGTGTACGTTTAGTTTTTCTAAATAGTTCCTAACCTGTTCTTTACCCACCAAGGGCTGTCCATCTTCTTCCCATCTTGCGTCGCTTAGCACAGAAGTCCAGGAGCCGACCTTGTCCGTGAATACAGAGGCAAAGAAAGCATTGAGTACTTCGGCTTTCCTCACATCCTCTGTCACTAGGTTACCTCCTTCATCCATTAGGGACTGCACACCCTCTCTGATCACCTTCTTCTTGTTGACATGCCTGTAGAAACCTTTCTTGTTATCCTTCACATCCTTAGCCAGTCGCAACTCCATTTGCGCTTTCGCCTTCCTGATAATCCCCCGGCATTCTCGAACTATACATTTAAACTCCTCCCTAGTCATTTGTCCAAGTTTCCACTTTTTGTAAGCTTCCTTTTTGTGCTTAAGTACACCAAGGATTTCCCCTGTAAGCCAATCCGGTCTCCTACCAGGTTTGCCTCTCTTGCTACGCATCGGGATGGTTTCTTTCTGTGCCTTCAATAAGGCTTCTTTAAAATACTGCCAGCTGTCCTGGACTCCTTTCCCCTTCATGTTAAAATCCCAGGGGATTCTTTCCATCAGATCTCTGAGGGAGTCAAAATCTGCTTTTTTGAGTCCAAGGTGTGTATTTTACTACTCTCTTTCCTTCCTTTGGTCAGGATCCTGAAATCTACCATCTCATGATCACTGCTTCCCAGGTTGTCACCCACCTCTACGTCCCCTATTAGTTCCTCCCTGTTTGTGAGGAGAAGGTCAAGCTGTGCACGGCCCCTGGTCGGATCCTTCAGCACTTGTACCAAGAAGTTATCCCCAACATTCTCCAAAAACTTCCTGGATTGCCTGTGTACTGCCGTATTGGTTTCCCAACAGATGTCAGGGTGATTAAAGTCCCCCATGAGAACCAGGGCCTGCGATCTGGAAGCTTCGCTCAGTTGTTCGAAGAAAGCCTCATCTACCTCATCCACCTGGTTCGGTGGCCTGTAGCAGACACCAACCACAACATCACTGCTGTTTGCTCCTTTAAATCTGACCCATAGACTTTCAACAAGTTTTTCTCCCTCTTTATACTGGAGTTCAGAGCAATCATAGTGCTCTCTTACATATAGTGCAACTCCTCCTCCTTTTCTTCCCTGCCTATTCTTCCTGAACAATCTATACCCTTCCATGACAGCGCTCCAGTCATGCGAGTCATCCCACCAAGTCTCTGTTATCACAATTAAATCATATTTCTTGGTCTGGGCCAGGGCCTCCAGTTCTTCCTGCTTGTTGCCCAGGCTTCTTGCATTAGTGTACAAACACTTCAGGTAACCAGTTGATTGCACTATCTTCTCCATTTGAAACTGGGGTCCTCCTTTCTCGCTCCTTGCTCTATGCATTTCTTCCCGGTATCTGACTTTCCCACTCCCCTCAGGGTTTTGGTCACCGTCCCCCGACGAACCTAGTTTAAAGCCCTCCTCACTAGGTTTGGAAGCCTGCCCGCGAAGATGCTCCTTCCTCTCTTCGTTAGGTGGATTCCATCTCTTCCTAACAATCCTTGCGCCCGGAACAGAGTCCCATGGTCGAAGAAACCAAAGCCCTCTCTGCGACACCACCTGTGCAACCACGCATTTACGTCCTCAATTCGACGATCCCTGCCCAGTCCTTTCACTTCAACAGGGAGGATGGACGAGAACACCACTTGCTCTCCAAAGTCTTGGATCCTTCTTCCTAGCGCTACATAATCCGCAGCAACCCGCTCAAGGTCATTCTTGGCCGTATCATTCGTTCCTACATGGAGAAGCAGGAAGGGGTAGCGATCTGAAGGTTTGATCAGCTTGCTAAGCCTCTCAGTGACATCCCGAATGTGAGCTCCCGGTAAGCAGCACACCTCTCGGGATTCCAGGTCCGGACGGCAGAGGGATGGCTCAGTCCCTCTTAGGAGGGAGTCCCCGACCACCACCACCCGTCGTTTCCTTTTGGGGGTGGTGGCCGTAGAACCCCCATCCCTAGGACTACGCATCCCATGCCTTTCAGTAGATAGTGCTCCCTTCTGGTTTCTACCTTGTGAGGTCCCTTCCAGAGCTTTCAGCACTGCAGAGCCTGTGGAGAGAGCTTGAAAGCGATTGCTTACCTCTATAGCATCGGGGGAATCCCGTGCTGGCCTTTTTCCCCTTCTAGAAGTTACATGCTGCCAGTTCTCTTCTTGGTCGCGTACTGCCCTCACTGGCTCCTCTGCCTGCCATGCTTGAAGGATCAATTGCTGCCTTCTATCGAGGAAGTCTTCATCCTCTCTGATCAAGCGTAAGGTCGACACTTGGGCCTCCAGTCCTCTAATTTTTTCTTCCAAAATCTCGACCAGCTTGCACTTGGTGCAGATGAAATCCGTTCTTTCTTCCGGGAGGAAGACAAACATGGCACACGCCGTGCAGGTAACAACAGCAGCAGACGCATCATCAACCATCGCTGCTGTCCTGGAGAAGGGATTTAAAAAGAAAGACAAGAGAACCTCCCGCCCTTCCCTCTCCCCTTGCGAACTCCCTCTCAAAACTCCCTGTTAGCAATCACCTGTTCGCAAGCTCCTTGGTCGCTTGCCCACTGCCTTATAAAGCCCCTCCCCCTATCAAGGCTCAGCCAATCAGCAGAGGCTTCTAGAATTCAACTTTAATTAGAAGCCAACAGTTTCCACCTGCCAATCACAGCCCCTACCAATCACAGCACAAACTCTATCAAGGGGAAGGGGGGGAAGGGAAAAAAAAACCCCACAAACCACCACACACCAAACAAACACAAGCTCTGCACACACTAAGAAAGCCCCAATAACAAAACACACTTCCCTCAAGAGTCCTGTATCTGCTTCTCCTTCACCTGGAGAACTCCCTCTCAAAACTCCCTGTTAGCAATCACCTGTTCGCAATCTAAGGGGAAGGAAGGCAAAGCAGTGGAAGTGGGAAGTGGGAGGGTTTTGCAGCCAAACACTAGCAGTCCCCACTGAGATTTGGACTCAGCTTGCAGGACTCCCAGGCCAAAGTGCTGCTCCTTACACCATGGGACCTACACCCAACACCACTTCCTCAGCTCATGCCCACTGGGACCAGCTTTGCTTGTTTTCCTTCCACCCAGAGCCCCCTTCTTCTCCTGGGCTGCAAGGGGCATCCCTCGGACAAACCCAGGCCTCTGCCTCCCCACAGCCAGCCCCACCCCCACAGGATTTGGTAGAACAAGAGGGAGGGTTCTCCTCAACCACTGAGTCCCAGAGCCTCTGGTTTGCCTCCCTCAGCTTGGCTTCCATTCTCTGTCCTATTCCTGCCTTGCTTCCTCCTTGGGCCAATCTCACAAGGAGGCACCAGGAAGAGCTGTCCCCATACCTAGCCACAAGATGGGCAGCAAGACCTGAACTTTCCTGGGCACCAAGAGGAGCTGCAATGAAAGCAGACCATCTGTTCCTGCCTGGCTGTGAACCAGGGACTTTTTAACATGTGAGGCAAACATCATACCCGCTACTCCACAGAAAGCCACGAAAGTGCTTAAACTTGGATAACTATTCTGTTACTAACTCTTTTTCCAGCACCATGATGGGGAGGGGAAAACACCTTTGAATGGAAAATTGCTGTGAGCTCTGAGTCTGGCAATTAATCCCTATAATTAGTATAAACAATTAGTAACACACATACTAAATGGAAACAAATCTGCCTACAACAAGTCACAGCTAGAGAGATCTCTGAAAACATCCACTCCATGTGCAGCCACAAATGGGATGTTAGAAATTATTTTAAAAGGCCTTGACAATAAGACAGTGACTATCATATTACATCTCTATAAATCCATGCTGTACCCACAACTTGAGCACTGACTGGAAATGTGGTTGCCTTATGCCCCTCTCCCCCTGAAAAAAAACCATATCTTGGCATTGGAAACTTCAGACAAGCACAACAAAAATGATGAAAGGGTTGGATCAGCTGCCACATGAGGAGAGAGTGGGACTTTTCATCTTAGAAAGATGGAGACAAAGTGGAAATAAAATAGAGGTCTATAAATCATGGCTGTTGCTGAGACTGTAAATAAGCAAAGGTATTTTTCTTGTTCCCATAATAGAAGAACTAAGGATGCACCATGATATTAGCAGGTTAAAAACAAACAAAAGGAAGTATTTCTTCACACAACGCACAGTCAACCTGTGGAACTCCTTGTCAGAGGATGTTGTGAAGACCAGGACTATAAGGGCATGTGTATACTTGGAAACTATTTTGAAATTGCTTAAATCAATATAATAACTTCCAGTCTAAGAAAATAGAAATAGTGTGACCTCAGTATGGGGAAGCCTCAGATTTAGTCCGAGGCAGGCTCTGTTAATGTTCATTTCTGGGGGCATGGAATTAAAAACAGAGAAGCAAGGCTGGGAGCAGCTGAAGCCAAGAGCCCTGTTCTACTGCGGCAACAATCTCCGAGGTGGCATGAAATCCCCTCTCCAGTTTCTAACCCTGAAATATCATCATCTTTATTATGTCATTCCCACCCTCTTGATACAGTCTTTGAACTCTGACTGCAGATATTGGCCTGCCAGAGATGAAGAGATGCCAAAAGAGACTAAGCCTTCTGCCAGACCCCAGGATTGAACCAAGGACCTTTAGATCTTCAGTCTAATGAGCTCCCAACTGAGCTACTTCAGCAACTGCTTCAAGGGATCTGAGGCCCATGCTTCTCTTAGGCATGTTCTCTCCGCACCAATATACAAGCGAGATGCTGCTGCCAGTAGCCCTGCAAGGCAATATGAGCTTTGCCTGCCCCCCTCAGACTGCCTTGCACTTGGCCCCATTCCTGCCTCTCTTCCCGGGGTGTTCCAGTGGCTGAAAGGGACTGTGGCTGCCAATGCAGGGAAGAAGATGCGTGGGGGGTCATGTTCCCTCTGAGACTTTCCATCCATGGGCGGAGTGAGTTTTCATAATGTGCACCACTAGTGAGGTTGTTTGGGCTTGTGCAGATGTGCAGATGTGGGCTACTGTGGTACCCGCAAGTTACTCAGAAACAGCTTAGCTAAATATAGCTTTATAATTTTATAGAAGAAAAAATACTGAAACAAGGGATGTCATTCCTGGCCACTTGGTACAGCCTTCGAACTCTGACTGCAGGGCTGGTCTACACTGGGAGGTTCTTGCGCAAGAAATCCTGAAACCGGCCCCTTCTCCTGTCACTGGAGAGATGGAAATGGGGCCGTTCCTTGTGGGGAAAGAAGTGGGTGTGTCAGGAGGGGGATTTGAGCTCAAACCTCTCCACTACCCATAGTCCTGTGTGTCTATACCAGCATCTAAGACACAGATTAGATTTTGCTTCCCAGTGGTCCCGCATACCTCCTTTATCTCTGCGGTTACAGCCCCTGCTCTCTCCCATTTCTGGCCCATCTCCCAGGTGTCCATGTTGTTTACTTACCTGTGCGCTTTGGGCACCTGCCCCCATCAAACCTAGTTTAAAGCCTCCTCGATAGGTTAGCCAGTCTGCACCCAAATACTCTTCCCTTCCTCAACAGGTGAACCCCGTCCCTGCTGAGCAGCCCTTCCTGCAACAGCATCCCATGGGCAAGGCAGCCAAAGCCCCCTGCACACGGAACTGTAACTTTCTGTGCCCAGGGGGCCAGATACAGCCTGGGCTTGATGGCTGTGGGGAATGGGGAACGTCTGCACTTTGGGAGTCAAAAGTGTTGTGTGGAAACATAAAGAGCCATTTTAAAAAGACTTTGGAGGAGGGCATTATGGCTCAGTTGGCTAAAACACCTGCTTCATAAACAGGAGATCCTGGGTTCAAGTCCCAATGGTGCCTTTCTAGTACATAGAAGAGGCCTCCCCTGGTCACTGATGGAACTGCTGGCTCAAGAAAAGGCTGATTGGGGAGGAGTGTTGGGAAGAAAGAAACCACAAGCCTGGAGCAGGTGCAGAGGCTGCTGTGACTGGCACTGGCAGGCAGGGCTCTGACTGTACTTGCTGAGACAGGAAAGCCAGCCCCACACATCCTTGTGATTTCCTGAGGGGGTCAGGACCCATGAGGGTGCAACCTCTGCAGCCATGGAGAGTCAGGGTCTGTGGGCATGAGGAGCTTCTCACCTGGGGGGGAGAAACCTCTTGGGTCTTGTGGTTTCCTTCTTCTCCACTCAGCCTTTTCCTGAACCAGCAGTTCCGTAGGTGGCCAGGGGAGGAGGGGAAAACTCTGGCCGGAAGAACTGAGGCTTGGGATTCTCCTGTGCCAGGGAGTCTGTGTCAGTGCACCTGGGGATCCTTAGCAGGTGGCTCCTGGGCCTGTTGGCTCCAGACCAGGGGTGTCTCCTCTGCAGGGTGATGCTTGTTCCCAGGGCTAACGCTTATCCCTGGGACACACTTTGTGCAGGGACCGTTGGTCTTTGTGCCACAGTTTATGTCTGGGACGTGGGAGTGAGGAACCTGCCTCAAATAGATACGTATCCGCCCCCCGCAGTGAGACTCCGGAGCCCTGGCTTTGACTGGTGCCTGGCTCGTGGGGAATTAGATCTAGGGGGAGATTTCTAGAATCCCACAATAGCTGCTGCTCACATGCAGATGTGCACATCTGACTGGGGTTACTGGGCACCCGGCCTTCCTTCTGTCCCTGCCAACCTGGGCAAAGCGGCATCACTGCCTCAGGGGTTCCCCTACTCAGTACGCTGGAGAGAAAGCCCTTGTGTGTTAAAGGGCCCCAGGGAGCCCAGAGCAGAGGGAGCTGGGAATCTAGTCTCATTGATCCCCTCAACACACACACACACACAGTCCCAGCCCCAAGCCTCCACCATATCCCTAATCCTGTGCCCTGACTTCTGTAACCTCCCACATCCTCTCCCCTGCCTGAGCCCCACCCCCCACTCACAAGTTCCCCAAACCCCTACTTTGAGCCTCCCATCTTCCACTCCACAATGTAATTTCTTATAGAGATAGAAATGTAGCCGTGTTAGTCTAGGGTAGCTGAAACAAAATACAGGACTATGTAGCACTTTAAAGACTAACAAGATGGTTTATTAGATGATGAGCTTTCGTGGGCCAGACCCGAAGTGTGTCTGGCCCATGAAAGCTCATCTAATAAACCATCTTGTTAGTCTTTAAAGTGCTATAGTCCTGTATTTAATTTCTTACAGGTACTGTCCTATCACAACCCCTCCCCCAACTTCCTGTCTTAAGCCTCACCCTCATGCAAGGGATGGTGCCCAATAGAACAGTCCCCGTAAGAAATGTGTCACTTTCACCCCTGGGAGCAGCTCAGCCAGGCAAAGGGGCTGCCTGGGGCAGGACATTAGCCCTGGAGGGCAGGGGTGGGTGTGGCAGTGACATCACAAGGGCCTTTTGCAGCCCCTCAGCTTATTGGCTAAAGGAGGTTGGGAGGTGATGACCTCACAGAGAGTCCATGACAATGGCCAGGTGGGACAGGCTGCAGGGCAGAGGAAACCTCAGAGATTTTGTTGCAAGGAGTCTCAGAGCCCCCCATGGCTTTGCTGCAGGGAGTCTCCTGGTTGAGATCTGACCTCGAGGCCAGAGAGAGAATGAGGGTCACAAGCACTAGTGTGAGGAGGAGCCTCGTTGGAGCCTTCTCCTTTCCCTCCACTGACTGATGTAGAAGTCAGACGTCCCCGTGGAGAAGGGAAGAGCCTCGAAGAGGGGCTATGTTGATACAGCAGGGGAATTAGCTCAAGTGGTAGAGTGCTTGCTTAGCATGCAACAGGCAGTGGGATCAATGCCCACATTCTCCACTAATGGGGCAAATCCCCATTTTTCTTCTCACACATAGAGCCAGCCAGGGGGCTAAATGTCTCCAGTGGCCCCTCCCTCTTCCTACTTTGTCTCCCCAAAAGCCAGTCAGGCTGGGGCAGAAAGCTGCTGGCACTCAGCCTTCCATTGTCTGGCGGTGACAGAAGCAATGGAGACAGGCCCCAGGGGGCAGAGTTGCCTCCTGGGAAAGTGCCTGCTACACAGGGGAGAGGCAGCAGCTCCCTCCACATGGTCTCCAGCTGGATCCCTGGGGGTGGAGCTTTGGCTGCTTCCTTGCTGGCCTAACAAGAGAGCTCTTTGCCCCGCCTCTATGAACTCCTCACAAAGCTGATTGGCTGGCTGAGAATGCCACTCAAGGACACAATCACTCAGCTCCCTGGCATGCTTTGAGTGATGGAGCAGACTGACAGGAGGTGTCGGTGGAGCAGGTCACCAGCCCAGCCCCTGAGCTCAGCCCATGAGGGAGGCAGCCAGGCAGGAGTCAGAGCTGGGCAGGGCCAGGGGATGGGAAAGGGGCGAGTCAGAGAACAGAGACAGGGCAGCAGTAAAGAACATCCACAAACCCAGCCCAACTGCTTGTCCGGCTGCCATGCGAACCACGACTCCATCCACCACCAGTCCACAGTGCTTTCCCCAGCCCCACTGGGCTACTGCTGAGTGTGCCACAGAGCGTCCTGTAGTGTTGCCCATGCAGGAGAGGGGAGGGGCAGTTTGAGTCACCCAGCTCTGCCCCTTCTGAAAATGACAAGTGTTGTCTTAGCAGTGAGGGAGAGGGGGAAAAGGGGCCCTGAGGTAAACTCTTGGGTCACAGCTGCTGTAACATTTGGTAATGAGGTGAGAAAAATGACTAGGCAGTTGTTATGTGAAAGTTCAGGCTGGCTTCCCTGACTGAGAATCAAACCCAGACCAGAGCAGTAAGAGTGCTGGATCCTAAACACTAAACCACCAGGGACACATGAAACAAGCTCCTTTGCTCACATACACTAGCCTTTCACAGGCCATTTTCTGTCCACTTCAGGATGCGGGAGAGGGTCCATTCTCCCTTGCCCAGAGGGGACAAGAACAGCCAAACAGAACATCAAAGCAACAAGACTGGGCCATGCCAGTTGTCCAACTAGCCCAGGATCCTGTCTCAGGACAGCAGCCAATTTCATTGTCCCAAGGGAATCCTCAGCACGGACAATTATTACATGATCCCTCCCATCACCCATTCCCAGCTTCTGGAATACACCAGCTAGGGACACCTGCCCTGTCCATCCTGGTGAAATGCCATTCATTGTGGCCCCCTGGGTTTCCAAAGTTGAGTAGCTCTGCATTAAGGGTTCTTATTAATGTCAAGAACCTCAAGCAATGTAAAGCCAGAGTGTGATGGAACTGGAAAGGAAAATATTGCCACTAGAAGGAATTTTCTCCAAGGTGGTACTTGGCTTTGAACCAAGGTCCGCTTGATGCGCAGTTAAACACTCTACCACTGAATTACACCCTCCACGGAAACAGATATATGCAGCCACTGTTGGGAACAGGGCAGGGAACAAGAGGCTTTTGTGTAACACACATCTCAGATGGGACAGATCCTCACTGACCCCAGATTGTGACTGGTCCTAACAAGGGATTTGCCCTGAAAGCAGCAGAGCTGGGGCAGGACAGAGAGTCCTGAGTGATGAAGGGGATGGAGGGAAGCCAGGAGAACAGAGACCAGCCTGATAGCTGAGAGCCCCAGGTGCCACCCTTGGGTGTCAGCTGTAGGTACCATGGTGTAAGGGGCATTGTGGGAATAAGAGTTGGGGCAGCAGGAAAGGGGCCAGCCCCTCACCACCAGCGAGCTGGTGGGAGAAGATGGGAGGGAATCCTGCTTCCTCTCATGTGCAAAGGCAGCACTTTTCCAATGCAGCTAATTCTGCCCTACCTGCAACCTGTCTCCAGTGCTCCTGCCACTGTCTGGCCCAGGAGAGCTGGTGTCCAGCAGCTCTCTGCCTCAACATGGCTGGATTTTGGGGAGAGCAAGTAGAAAGGGGGGGTGGCTATTGGAGCCACTTAGCCCCCTGGCTGGCTCTGACAATAAAAAGAAAAATTGGGATTTTCCCCCTTATTGGAGAATGGGGGCATAAATCCTAGTATTTCCTGCATGCAAAGAAAGCACTTTGAGCTAACTCTCCTGCTATATTAGCAGGGGCCTTCCTGGAGGTTCTTACCTTCTCTACAGAGACGTCTGCCTTCTAGGTCAGTTAGTCGTGGGAAAGGAGAAGGCTCCAAAAAGGCCACAAGGGCAACTCTCAAGGAGACTCCCTACAGCAAAGCCATGGGGGGGGGGGGGTCTCTGAGATGGCCCCTGCCCTGCAGCCTGTCCCACCTGGCCATTGTCATGGACTCTCTGTGAGGTCACTGCCTCCCAAACTCCATTACCCAGTAAGCTGAGGGGCAGCAAAAGGTCCTTGTGACGTCACTGACACACCCCTGCCCTCCAGGGCTAATGTCCTGCCCCAGGCAGCCCCTTTGCCTGGCTGAGCTGCTCCCAGGGGTGAAAGTGACACATTTCTTACAGGGACTGTTCTATTGGGCACCACCCGTTGGGCGGGGGGAGGCAGGGAGTTACAGGCACATTGCTTGCTCCCAGAGCACTGGGACGACCATGGAGCAGGACTCAGTGGCCAGTTTGTGGTACCCAGGGCTTCAGAATGGAAGTCAGAGCCCTGCCTTGCTAGTGCCAGTCACAGCAACCTCTGCACCAGCTCCAGGCTTGTGGTTTCCTTCTTCCCAACGTTCCTTTCCAATCAGCCTTTTCCTGAACCAGCAGTTCCATGGGTGGTCAGGGGAGGCCTCTTCTGTGTTCCAGAAGGACATAGGAAAATGGGAGCAAAGACTACAACAAGGCATCAATTTCCCTCAGCCTAGAGCCAGCGAAGGGAGTAGAACAGGTTTCTTCACCTTTCTCAGAAGCTGGGAACACACATTCTCTGAGGCCCCGTCCTGAGACTCCCTCCCTTTAGTGCAAGGGAGCACTAGGCAGAGCCTGGCAGCTGCTGGAAACAGATGTGAGAACATCAGCGAGAAACACAAACTCAGCCCCCTGCATTTCTAGCCAGGCTGGTAGGTTCCATGGCCCCAGCACATCCCAGCCTTCTGCTGAGCCAGCCAGACACAACACCATGCGCCACTGGGCATTAGACACCCAGCAGGAGGCACAAAGTTCTCTTCTCATCAGCCTGAGTGCAAGGAAGCTAAAGCACATGGAATGGGAGGGTTTTGCAGCAACCAGACAATGAAAGTACCAGTGAAATTTGAACTCAGATTGTAGAATTCAGAGTCCTGAATGCTGCCCCCTACACCATGGGACCAACAGAAAGCCTGTAAAGTGAAGAGGCCCAGGGCCAAACTGGAGTCAAGGGAAGCAGGAGTCAGGAAGAGCCCCAGTCTACACAGCTACTTTTTGTGCAAAAATGGACCCTAATTAATTATGCAACTAAAGCATGGCAATATGCTTAAGCATGGCAATCAGCGCTTAATTTCCATATACTTTTGTGGAAGAGAGGTGCAGTATAGAGATATCCTAGGTGGTAGAGAGCCATGAAGAGACATAGACTCAGGAAAAACCCTGTGCTGCAATCCTTAGTTAAACCAATTAAAAATAATTCACCAGTTCAGACATGATTTCTAAGCCCCCACACAAGGAAAATAATAAAACCAGATGGCCTCTCTAGACTACTCCCTACTTACACATGTCTAGCTACCCATTGCTAAGATGGCATGGCCTAATGGATAAGGTATCTGACTTTGGATCAGAAGATTGAGGGTATGTGCTCCTTTACAGTCATGTTTTGTGTGCTTGGGGTCCTGCTACCTTGTACCTGCAACAATATGGTTTTTTTATAGTCCTCTTGCAAGGCCTGTAGCTATTTGGTGAGCCTAAACTAAAGCATTCTTCTGTAGCCAGACTGAAGAGCGGCAGCAATGAGCTGTAAAGTATAGAGTCACATTCAATCTAAATGACATTTAAATAGTGTCACACTAGACCATGAGATCTAGGGGTCCGATCCTAATGACACCCACTGTCACCAAGGAAGAAACAGATCTCAGGATGGGTAGAGAAAACTTAGGTAACAGCATTTTGTCTGGCATAAAATTGCTTATCAATAGTTGTGTTTGTGCAATTGGCATTCTAGGATTATTGTCCTCACTTTCCTATTGTTTGTCTGTGTGATCGCTGTCTGAATTGTAGCTGTTTCTGTCTGCTGTATAATTAATTTTGCTGGGGGAAAATCAATAAAGGTGATGGAGTATGATTGGTTAGGTAAATCATAATAGTATGTTAGCTTTGGTTAGTAAAATCATATTAAAAGAATTAGTTAAGCAGGACTCAATTTCCACTATATAAACTGGTGTCCAAGGAGACCAGGGAGAAGAAGGAAAAGAGGACAAGAGAAGAGGAAGAAGGAGGGAAAGGAAGGAAGAAGACCATGAAGGAGGGGGGAAGACCTGGAAGCAGAACTCACCTCCAAGTCAGCCTCAGACCAGAGCGGCCAGGACCTGCTGCATGACCATTGAAATGGTTTGCTGTGTGAATTCTGTGGGTCAGGTGATGTCAGGCCTGGGCACTGAGAATATTTACCAGTTTCCCGGGCTCATTTTTTCCTGCAGCTGTGATGGCTGAGTGGTTAGAGAAAAGAAACTGTACCCCCAGTAAAAAAGTTTGGCCAGGCCGCTTTTGTTATAGTGGGCTGCAGTACTCCTTGAGAGAAACCGGCCGCACCCTTCCTGCATACCATTGCCTTTAGAAAAAGGGAAGGTGTAAAAAGGGGAAAATAGCCTCAGATTCTCCTGCCTGTCACCTTGGTGTGAGAACTGCAGGGCTTACCTGGTCGCATGAAACCTGCAGTTTCGGCCCAACCCCTGGGACACAGACCCCCCCACTTGGTGACCATTGGGCCATATATGGTAATATGCAAGCACGGGAAAGCAATGTGCAGATTTGGGGATAAATACCCATCGCACAGTTCGCTCGAAGAGGTCTTCACAACACACGTACCACTGTGCATGTGCCTTCTCGTATACTTCAAAGCGCTGCCGGCTTGATCAACGGACCAGCCACCTCCCCCGACTCTCGGGCTTAACCAAGGACTTCGCAACCGAACCGATATCTGTGAAATGTTCCATGTGCTGTGTAAGTTGGTATGTATGATTTGATTTTTTCTTGTTGTATAAGCTTAGTGTTGTAGTTGTTTTTGGGTAGTACATAGAGTTTGTAGTTATCACTGTTATTTAATTAGTGTAGCTGGATATTTTAAGATTAGACACTATTTCCCTTGCCATTCCCATCCTTACATCTCTGACACGTTTAACTAGAAATCATAGAATAAATACTGTAAATTTATTATCAACACGGTCTATTAAAAATCTTAGAATAAATACTATAAATTCACCACTGTCATAAATAAATATTTTTTATTTGATAAAACTGTCCACCTGGTTCTGTCCTTCCCCCTTTGGGCATGCATCATCAGACCTGTGATTCTCACGACATGGTTAAGGCGTTGGACTCGAAATCCAATAAGGTTTCCCTGTGCAGGTTCAAATCCTGCTCACAGTGAGGCCTGTGTTTTGGCCACACCCCTTCCTAGGGCAAGATGGTACCCAAACCCTGAGAAGAACATGCCTGTCCCATCAGAAAGGACACATGGAGAAGGCAACAGAGGCTACAAAAGCAGGAGAGAACATGGATTGCAGGGTCCTGCCTAACAATAGGAAAACCAGTCTGGCTTTCAGCAGAGCCACCTCTCCATGGACACAGCCAGGGGACCAAGTGCCTCCAGTGGCCCCTTCCTCTCCCCAAAAGCCAGCCCTGGTTGGGGAGAAAGATGCTGGGCCCAGCGGCCTCCCTTCACCTAGCAGAGGTAGAAGTGATGGAGACAGGCCCCGGGGGCTGAGTTGTTCATGTGAGGAACAGAACAAAAGAACACCCATGAATGTCAGTGAGAGGCAGAGGTGGCAAAGTGGCAGCAGCATATTTCACCGTAAGGGACCTACAACTGGTGTCTTGGGCAACTGGGACACACTGCTCTCCTGCCTTCCCTCCATCAGCTTCATCTCAGGACTCTCCGTCCTGCCCCAGCTCTGCTGCTTTCAGGGCAAATCCCTTCTTAGGACCAGTCACAATCTGGGGGTCAGTGAGAGTCCATCCTACCTGAGGTGTGTGGGGTACGAAGGCCTCTTGTTCCCTTCTCAGCTCCTAACACTGCAAACATCAGGGAGTGTAGCTCAGTGGTAGAGCGTTTGACTGCAAGTTGTAGGCTTGTTGGTTCAAATCCAACTGACCATTTATTTCTCCAATTCAATTATATTCTAGGTTTCTATTTTTTGGATTCTTTAAATGAATACAAATTCTTACTGCTGTCCTGTGCCAATGCACATAAACCAGACAAACCTGTCCCTCAGCTGGAGCCAGCTCAAACCTGCTGTGTGTCTGGATTCTGTTTCCATCCTTTCAACAAGGGTGTGATTTGGAAGCCCAATGGCAGGTCCTTGGTCTCCACAGGCTGTGCTGTGCAGAAGAACAAGAACCAGGGTCTGCAGAAATACTAGGTTTGAATGACAAGATGTTGATGCAGTTTATTAAAAGGCTTCTTCCTTGGCAAAGGCATTGTGTTTGTGGATTGGGTATTTTTTGGATGACTGGGTGCTTGCAGATGCAGCTGTGCTTTAGCAAATAAGAATGATACAAGTTGTGAGTAACCCAGCACTTCTGGAAATGGGAGTGGAGTAAAAAGTACAATATTTTCTAAAAAATCCCAACTTGATTAAACGTCAAAGTGTGACAAAAGTAAATTATTTGAGAAAAGTACAAATACCCAAAAAAGGTCTTGAGTCGTGTAATCAAGTATTTCTACTTACTTTCCACCTCTGCCTGGCATGCAGGGGTTCTTGGACCCTTGCTGGTCTGCAGATTGGCAGTTTGTTACCTCTGACTTAGAGGAGCCTCAGGAACTGCAGTTTCAGGAAGAAACAGCAAGAGATTTTGATTGGCTGCCAGGTGCTCCACATGCTAATCAGGAGGCATGTTTCTGTAAACAGGGACACAGAGCATATTCTAATATACAGATTTCTAAATCTGGTGGAGTGTGTTTGAATGGGACAAGCACTTTGCTAATATTATTTCTGTTCTTGAATTTTCTAAGTGTTCTGTGAAAACATTCCCCATGAGGAGAAAGTGAATGCACATGAGGGTGGGTGTGTTGCAAACAGAGGCCTGTTAAGACTGTACTTTCAAGGATCATTTCTATAGTTGGTAACTAAAGAAATATAGCTGAAAGTGATTGGTCTTGCTAACCATGAGAATGAGTGACAGTGTTTTCTTTGAGCAGGAAACAAGCAGACAGTGTTGCTTTAATGTAATAGTTGTCTGCTATTGATGATTGCTCATTCTTTCCTTTTGGGAAGCTGGAGGAAGAAAGAACAGGCTGAATGGTTGGTTATTGTCAAAAAGTTAAGTTAGTTTTGAAGTAGAGAAGAGCAGGGATTTCACTTTATCATTCTGTCCCAGCTTTTCTTTAATTCCTGGATTTAATTGTACTATTTGGCAATGTCTACACTGGCATGATTTTGTGCAAAACTTGCTGCCTGTCCACACTGGCAGGGAATACTTGCGCAAGAACACTGACACTCTAATGTGTGAAAACAATGCTGCTTGGACAAGAGCTATGAGGCTCCTGCTCTGGAATAAGCCCTCTTCTGCAAGTGTTCTTGCGCAAGAGGCCAGTGTAGACAGGCAACATGAATTTCTTGCGCAAAAAAGCCCCGTGGTTAAAATGGCACATTTTTTTTACACAAAGGCACATGCCAGTGTAGACCTCTTGCTCAAATACTCTAATGCAAAAATTCTTGTGTTAAAGAGTATTTGTGCAAAATCTTGCTGGCAGTAGCCAATTACTCTAATGCAGGGGTAAGGAATGGTGCCCCTGGCCTCTGTCAAAGGCTGGAGAAGGATGGCAGGAGACAAATTGCTTGATAATGATCTTTGGTCCACCCCCTCTGGGGCACCTGGTACTAGCCACTGTCGAAAAACAGGATACTAGGCTAGGTGGATCTTTGGTCTGACCCAGTATGGCCGTTCTTATGTTAAAGTTTGATCTGTGTTTGAAGCCTTTTCTGCAATCAGAGCTGTTATGAGGTGACTCTCTTGTATGTTTTATCTGATGGTTAGTAGGGCAGGAGCACCGACTAAAGATTTCCCTGCAGTCAGAGCAGGTAAAGGGTTTCTCTCCTGTGTGGTTTCTTCTATGTCTACCAAGCACTGACTTCTGACTGAAGCGTCTCCCGCAGTCAAAGCAGCTGAATGATTTCTCTCCTGTGTGGGTTCTCCTATGTCTAACAAGGTCTGATCTCTCCATAAAGCTTTTCCCACAGTCAGAGCAATTGAAAGGTTTCTCTCCTGTGTGCGTTCTTCTATGGATAACAAGGTGTGAGTTGCAACTGAAGCTTTTCTTACAGTCAGAGCAATTGAAAGGTTTGTCTTCTGTGTGGGTCCTCCTATGTCTTACAAGCTGATTGCTTCTACTGAAGCCTTTCCCACAATCAGAGCAGTTATGGGGTGTCTCTCTTGTATGTATTTTCTGATGGTTTGTAAAGTGAGAGTGCTGACTGAGGCTTTTCCCAGAGTGAGAGAACTTAAAGGGCTTCTCTCTCATATGGGCTCTTTGAAGTTCAATAAGAGTTTCACCATCACTACAAATGCAGGGTGACTGTTGATAGGGGATTTTCTGTTCAACAGTTTCTGTGTTTCTTTTCTCCCCTCTGCTCCCGTGACTGGAATTACCCTGTCCCTCTCCTGGATGGTTTCCATGCTGCCTTTCTGGTCTATGCTGACTTTCTTAAGTCTCTCCCTGCTCATGTATCTGGGAAACATGCCCTTCAGATCTTCCCACTAACACCCCACATGGAGCCATTTGCTCAGGTCCTTCCTCCTGAAGACTCTGATCACTGTTCTCATTCAGCATCCCATCACCTGCTGGGATGGAGAGAGAAAGCACACAGGAGTCATTCCCTGAGCTGAACTGAAAGAAAAATTCTGAGTGGTGAACAGAAAATGGGGGAGAAACCCAAAGAATGGCTGGAAAGATTCAATAATCATGAGCTGAGTTCACCCTGCTCTCCCATAACTCTTTCCCCAACCAGCACTCTCAGACTGGAGTTGAGACAGGCTGAAGAACCAGTCAGACTTGATGAAAACACACAACCTACATCTGCTATGCAAACACAGACATTGGTTTGAGTCAGTTTAGCTGATTTCTCACCTGTGTGGGTGTCACTTATAATCTCCCCTTCCTCACAGCCTTGGAGATCTGGGATCAGCAGCTCTTCCCTTCGCTCCACCCAGGAGATCACATGAGCTTTGGAGACTGGAAATCCTATTCGGGGAGCAATTAACCAAGTGCTGATCTTGTTCATTAAGGTCTGTGCCATTACTGCTTCCAAAGCCAGGATCTGAGTCTCCTACCCAGACAGGCTCCTTCCCCACCTTCCAGAGACTGGTCTCTGGCTGGTACAAGATCCCAGGACACACTAATTCCATCCTCCCCCCACCCACTACCATATTGGGAATAGCCCAGCTGACTCCCATGGGGAACTGAGCGCTCTGCTGCACTCTTACAGGATACAACTCAATCTCCTTTAGGGCCTGTCCCATACTTGGGCAGGACAGGAACACACTGCTCATAAGGAGAGAACTCTAAGACTTTCAGGACTGACAGACGCCCCTACCCAGGGCTCATATTTGAGCTGACACATGTTAGGTCTCTGGGGCTGGGAGGGAAAGGATCCAGCAGAGCTCTAGAGCCCTATTGGCTCTGCCCACAAAGCTCTTGGCTGGGGGCTGGAATTGCCCTGCTCTTGGGCTCAGATGCTCTACTTGAGCCAGAAGGAGGCAGGGGAATTGTCTGATCAGGAAAATGAATCCTTGGCTGGCCACTTCAGGCCCTGCCTATGGTCAACACTCCTGATCCTGACTGACTGGTGGGCCCTGTCAGCAGCCCACAACAGCTGTCAGTCCTGCAGACAGCAAGGGCAGTGCCGGCCTGTTCCTGTGGCCAGCCAAGGTGGAGACAGGATGGGCTGCCTCTCTGCTGCTTTTAGATGCTCCTGCAGCTTAGCTCCCCTTCTGCAGTCTTGGTTCTACTCTGCCAGCAACAGCGGCCCTCCTCTTGTGGCCAATCGGACCTGCAATTTGGTGCTTCTCTGGCTTGCACAGAATCTACCAGAGGCAGGGAAGGACTCTGAGTTGGCGTCTTCCTTCCAGGGGCTCAGAACAATACCACAAGGGGACCCTGCAGACGCTAAGAGCAGCTGCAGCCAGCCCCACAACTCTGGTCCCTGCCGTTCCTGCCTGGGCCCTTCCACTGACACCTCCGGCCAAGGCACAACATGGGCAAGATGGCTGGACCCACAATGAGACCTTCGCTGTGGGAAGAGCAGCACCGCTATTATGTCACTGAACCACCTCTCACACAGGAGTCAGGATTACTGGGGCAGATAATGCTGATATTGGGGGTTCGGGCAATGAGGGAGCCTTAACCAAACCCAACCCAGCTGCTCCAGAACCCACCCAGCTTTTGTTACACAAGGAGACAGGAATCCTCACCCAGCCAGCTCACAGCCTCGTAATTCTCCTGCATCACATCCCTGTAGAGTGTTCTCTGGCCCGGGTCCAGCAGAGCCCATTCCTCCTCAGAGAAATACACAGCCACCTCCTCGAAGGTCACCGGCTCTGCCACGGTCATTTCCTGTCCCCACCTCTGCAGGCTAGGGGCTGAGCTGGAGTCAGACATGGGTGTTCTGCAGCCTGTCGGGGAGAAGGAGAATCGGAGACATTTCAAAAAGGGCTTTAATAATTTCCACACCAAAATTTACTCACACCAAAATAATTATACCCACCAGGAGACATTACATTGCTGGGGGAATATTATCAATGTCTCCCTTGGTCACAGACCTTTGTTTGGCATTAGTAATGCCTCTATTGTCTCCTTAAACTTTAGTCAGTTTCCAGAGAGCAGCGCCTGGTACAATAATTCCCTCTTTATAGTTCCCAGCACCAGACACATCTACCACCCCACACTGGTGTATAACAATAGCCTGCTACCTGGCCAGTGTGCTAGGGCAGACCTTTTTCGACCAGATCAGATCCTACAGGATCTGTTGTTCCCTCTCCAGTGCTCCATCATTAATAGCAGCTATTGTGCTGTGTACCATGCCCCTAAAGAAAGGCCCATGGGAAGGGGGTGGTATAAGGTACCATATTCCCCTATCCTTAACAAAGAACCTGGACTATTTTTCATCTGTGGGGTAAAGGCTTAGAAATACCTGCCAGTGGATTGGACAGGACGGTGTTCCCTAGGACATGCTGTGCCTGGAGGATTAACGGTACACCCAAACATTGCAGCTCCAGGTATTACAAACCTTGGAAGCTTCCTGCATCGATCCAAGAGGAAATTTACTATTAACCCTCTTGTGAGATGCCCCACAGGTTTTCATCGATTTACCCGTGCATTACTGCCTTGTTGTAGCTGAACTTGAAGAAGCCATAGAAAATTGGTTAGGGCAACTAGAAATAGCTTTCAATCACACTGCAGATGCCCTAGACCTGCTCAACGAGCAGATCCAATCAGTGGCCCGCTTTGCCCTGCAAAATAGGATAGCTTTAGATGCAATTTTGGCTCAACAAGGAGGAGTCTGTGCTGTAATTAATAAGTCTTGCTGTTTCTATGTAAATCATTCAGGGCAGATTGAACAGGATGTGTCTGCCATAAAAGGTGAAGTTAAAGTGTTACATGCCGTAACTAAAGATGGAGAAATCTCATGGCTAAGTTGGGGTATGTCTACACTACAAAGTTAGTTCGAACTAACGGACGTTAGTTCAAACTAACTTTCCTAGGCGCTACACTAGCGCTCCGCTAGTTCGAATTTGAATCAAACTAACGGAGCGCTTAGTTCGAACTAGGTAAACCTCATTTTACGAGGACTAACGCCTAGTTCGAACTAGCTAGTTCGAACTAAGGGCTGTGTAGCCCTTTAGTTCAAACTAGTGGGAGACTAGCCCTCCCCAGGTTTCCCTGGTGGCCACTCTGGCCAACACCAGGGAAACTCTATGCCCCCCTCCCGGCCCCGGACCCCTTAAAGGGGCACGGGCTGGCTATGGTGCCCGTGCCAGGTGCAAGCCTGCCAGCACCCAGCTAGCAGACTCTGCACCTGGCATGGCACAGAGCCACCCACCCGATGCCCCCCAGCCCACCCCCTCTTGCCGGGACCAGGCTGGCGGCTCCCGGGAGCAGCAAGGAGTTCCGCAGGTTAACTATTTGCTTTGTGAACAACAACATTCTCTTACTAGTTTGAAGCCTGCTACCCATTCCTTTCCTTTGGTGTCCTCTAGTCCTTCTTTATGGGAACTCAGGAAGAACTTTTCTGTATGCACCCTCTCCACCCAACCCCTGCTTTTAGAGACCTCTATCCTGTCCCCCCTCCGTCTCCTCTTTTCTAAGCTGAACAGTCCCAATCTCTGTAGCCTTTCTTCATCTGGGACCTGTTCCCAACCCCTGATCATGTTAGTTGTCCTCCCTTCTCCCAGCCTTTCTCTTCCCCTCTCCCACCTCCTTTTCCCAGTCTCCCCCAGTTTTTTTCAATAAAGACAGAGTCAATGTTGGAAGAAACGTTATCTTTATTTTGTACATCAATAAGAAGGGGGGCTAGGGAAGGGTAAGTGGAAGGAGGTGAGGGAGGAATGGGGTATGAGCCCCCGATGGGGACGACTGGGCTGGCTCTGCGGGCTTCTGGGGGTGGAAGCTCTCCTGCAGCCCCCCGATTGCCCCCTCTCCCCAGATGGCAGCCTGCGGCAAGTGCAGCCGGGCTGATGTCCGAGTGGTGTGATGTGCCCAGTGTGGGTACTCCGGGCACTCCAAGCCAGAACTTCTTTGCAAGTGGGGCACCCCTTAGAACTGTGTGTCCGGGGTGGGGGTCGGGACCCTTTAAGCGCAGCCCTCGGCTAGCCTGAGACAGCAGCTCCATGCTCTAAGTCCTCCTTTTATGCCCTGCCGGCACTGCTTCCGGCCATCCTTAAGCCCTGTTCAGAGTCCACTCAATGTGGACTTGCTAGTTCGAATTAGCAAAACGCTAATTCAAACTAGTTTTTAGTTCTAGATGCGTTAGTTCTAATTAGCTTAGTTCGAATTAACTAATTCGAACTAAGTTAGTTCGAACTAGCGCTGTAGTGTAGACGTACCCTTGGTTAGCCCAACAGCTGGGACTCTCCTTAACTCCTTTCCTACATTCTATCATAACCACTGTTTTGATTATTTTGATTGTAGTAATTGCCTTTTGTATAATATTGTGTGTTGTAAGATACTAGGTTAATGCAGCCATTTCCTCTGCGCACATTCGATATACAGCGCTGGGAAAAGATCCCAGCCAATTCCTTGACCACAAGCACTCTAATCAGGCCATTGGGTACTTTTAGATTCCTCCAAGGTGGGCAAGAGGTGCTGGCACTCCATTGTCTTGCATTCCCAGGACTGGTGTGTCGTATCAGGGGGTGGAATGTAGCTAGACAGCCCCCCCCCCATCACATCCATCTTGTTTGCCCCTCTGATGTGCCTGGAGAATGCAGGGCAGAGATGAGCAATAAAATCAGCATAGCCTTTGAAGCCTCGATGCGAGGCCAGGCTATGCCGGCTCATCTGACCCTGGGTAAGCTGAAAACATAGATATGAGAAAGAACGATTAAGGCAATAAGTAACTAACTAACATCCGTTAGTTTGAACTAACTTTGTAGTGTAGACATACCCCCACCAGTGCAAATTTAGTTCACAACTCCCTTGTAAGAACTGGTGTCACAAAGACGGACCAGCACCATTTGGCATCACAGATAAGAAAGAGAAATACGGGACCCCATGGTTATAAAGATGGGTCCAGCAGCACACTCACTTTGAGCGTCAATCTACCATCTATATGCTGGTCGGGTTAGGTGATTGACCTCCCGAGGTCCACGGGGATGCACACCTCGTATTTCGTCTTTTCGAGGAATTGAGGGACCGATCCTGGCCTGACACGCTGGGATCGAGCGATGCAGAAGGGGGTAAAAATTGTACCCATATGTGTCCTTTTGTTTTAGTGCATGCATAGAATAGAGCTCTTTAAAGATTAAGCTGTCACTTGGTACCATTATTTCTATTTTCTATCTTCCTTCTTCCTATGTAACCATAAGATCTGTATTTGCTAGCAGTTAAGAAATAGAGCAATAGGCATTGTAACCATATGATTTATAAGCTTCTTTAATAAACCTGTAACTGTTTAAGCTGTAACCTGACTCCTTCAGTTGCTGTAATAGAACCAAGCACAATTTAAAAGAACTTGAGCAGGTCATAAGGGACAGATATAGGAAGAGCTGGGTCATTTGGATCATGTCGCTTCCAGAGGACAGATCTGTAGGGACATCTCTCAGTCTTCCCTAGGCTGCCCACTGCAAAGGGATCCTGTATCCTAGCAGTTAAAATCTCAGATGTAATAAGCTCTTCCTATAAACTCTGGGGCGTCTGTCAGCCTGTTGGCTGCCCTCCGCGAAGGGATCCCAATCCTAGCAGACTAAGACACGGATGTTAAACTCCTCGGGATGCCCGTCTGTCTCTACTAAACTGCTCACTACGCCGGGGCCTTGTGTCCCACCAGTTGAAGACTCGAGTGTGACACACGCACACACACACACACACACACACTGCCCTGACCATCGGCTGACACAGGCGGAGAAGGGGAATTGAAGACATTTCAAAAAGGGCTTTAATCCTTTCCACACCCCAATTCTGCCCAGGCTCTGTTGCTGGTGACACACATGCTGGACTCTGCAGTTTTGGGCAAATGCTGAGTCTAGATATTCCATAAACACCACACATGAGTTAGATCAGAAAGCCACATTTATTTTTCTCAATATCTGGCTTCAGTTACATTACCTTGCCTGCAACAATGGGATTCAGTTCTTAGCACCCAATGTTTCTGCTAACAAGCCACATATTCATCTGCCTGAACATGGACATAGGTTTAATTTAATTTGGGCTGCAGTATTTATAATCCTTACTCTTCATGCATTGATTTGCAGCCCAAACTTTGGTTCTCTCATCTGACAGAGACTGTATATACTCTCTCCACAACAGAGAAGAAGTGAAGTTAATATGAGTATTCAGATTCATATTATTAAAAACATGTGCTGAGTGTTTGCAGGATAAGACCTTAAAATTCATGAATTCAAGGCATCAGAAGCTATCCTTAGTCATGCAGTCTGTCCCCTCTGTGGCACAAGCCATTACACTTAGCCCAGCTACCCAGGCGCAAAGCTCTGTTCCCCCACAGCATGTTTTCTAGAAAGTCGCCTAGTGTTGATATGAAGCCATCAAGAGATGGAGAACCCACCAGTTCTTTGCTCATTTGTTTCAGCAGCGAATCCTCTTACCCATCAAATATTTGTGCCTTTTCTCTAGCCTGAAATTTTCCAGCTGCAGCTTTCAGTTATTGGCTCTCACTGAACTATATCCATTAGACCAGGGATATAGTGGATGGCGGGGGAGGGGAGGGAAGAACTCCAAGATTTTGGAAAGTGGTTGAGAGCTGCACTCTTCCAAGACATTAAGCAGGAAATAAAGCGTATGGGATGGACAGTGGAAGGAGTTTGGGTGAAGGAGGCACATGTGATTTGGAGCACTGGATTAGCAAACTACTCATGAGATATTTAAAGAAAAGTTAATTTAGAGAAGTGGCTGAGTGGACAAATAAGGGCTGAGGGTTTCTGACCATGAAGAGTTTGCATACTTGAATGCAAGAAGAGAACAAAGCGTTTGGGTATGTGGAGTGGGGGGCAGGAGTGGGGGGCAGAAAATTAGGAGGGGGAGAGAGAGGTTGGGGTGCCAGAGGCAGGATTTAGCCAGGAGACTTACCTGAGTGACTCCCAGCCAGCAGCCAAGCACCTCTCTGAGGCAGGCAGGGAGCCTGCCCAACCCTCGCACAGGCTGCGGGGCCATGTTGGTGTGTGAATAACTATGAGCCGGAGGGGAGGAGGCACGGTGCTTCCTTTCTGGCCAGACACCAGCCAATGAGATTGTCCTGGGGGTGGAAGCAGTGCCTGAAACTTTCCCCCTTCACCTCCAGGCTCACCTTCGCTTTTAGTGGCTTGCAGGTGGGAAGTGGCAAGCACGGAAGAAGCCCATTGCTCGCCAAGCATCAGTGGGCCAGATCCGATGGCCTGGCGAGCTAGATACGGGGCTGTATTTTGCCCAGGCCTGCACTAGACTAAAGAGCCCTTGGGGATACAGCAGTTTCTTACCATGAACAAACCGATACCGTGGAAGCCAGACAGCTCCCAGCCTTTCAGCCTATTTATTGTTTGAAGCCAACCCCATATTGAAACTGACCGAGCTGCGAAATCCGAGCCTGAAGATGCCGTCTGTTGTGTGCTTGAACTTCACCCCTTTAGCATCACACCCCGTAGATCAGTGATTATCAAAGTGTTCACAGGTCCCCATGCAGTGCCCCTGGGTCTCCTCACTGATCAGTGGGTGAGATTTAGGGCTGTGTGCACCGTGGTCACTGGGTTTGGTTGGTAACTTCAATGACAATCCCATGAAGATGTTTTCACTGGAATTTTCTCATTTAAAGAATCTCCACCTGCAAACTCACCCTGTCTGAACGCTCCCAGGGATTTTCCTCTTGCTCTCTCCAGTGCCAAGGGCAGAGTGTCTGGAGGGGGAAGAGATAAGGGAGGTGAGATTCCAGGCTCTCCTCTTTATAACAATGTCCCCATGCTGAACTCTGCATTTCACTTGTATCAGAGACCAGAGACAAACTCCAGTGTTTAGTATGAAAAGGTCTGAAACCTCCCGTGTTCTCTCTCGCTTGGGCACCTCCCAACAATGGAGCCAACATCTCTGCAGCCTCATCCCCGCCCCAGGAGACACAAACTGAAAGTGAGATTTACTTTTCCCTCCTCATCCCCTCACCTGGTTTCTCTGTCACTTACCACCTCTCGTCATAACCTAGAGCTGCGCTGGGGGAACACGTTGTTATGACATTAACTTTACCTATTTTGATCCCTTGACACCAAGGGGAGGTTTAGAGTTTGCAAACCCCTGGCTTTATTTGCAAGCAGTTGGGTCTGTTTGCTCAGTGCCTCTAAGAAGAGCAGCATGATGGGGCCGTCATTCTCCATGTGGGAATTGAGACAGGGGAAGGTTGGCTTTAGAGGCCAGATTCAATAGTTTCTAATACCTTTATTATTGAGTCTTGGGGGCCAATCCTTCACTCCTTGCCCTGGGCTGAATGTGCCCAGTGCCCAGCAGTGACAGACCCATATTCCAGCCCCACAGTCCTGAGGCAGCCAGTCCCCGGGTAGGTGACAGCTCTAGGAAATATCTGAAGTCAGACTGTGCCACTGAATGGGGAATTCCAGAGTCTGCTGTGTGAGGGTGAGACCCTCAGAATTAAGTGAGTGAGGGTATGTCTACACTACCCCGCTAGTTCGAACTAGCGGGCTAATGTATGCATACCGAACTTGCTAATGAAGCCCGGGATTTGAATTTCCCGGGCTTCATTAGCATAAAGCCGGCTCCGCCATTTTTAAAAGCCGGCTAGTGCGAAACCCGTGCCGCACGGCTACACGCGGCACAGGCTAGATAGTTCGAACTACGTAGCCATTCCAATCTATCTGTACACCTTGTTCCACGAGGCGTACAGATAGTTCAGAATAACTACGTAGTTCGAACTATCTAGCCCGTGCCGCATGTAGCCGCGCGGCACGGGGTTCGCACTAGCCGGCTTTTAAAAATGGCAGAGCCGGCTTTATGCTAATGAAGCCCGGGAAATTTAAATCCCGGGCTTCATTAGCAAGTTCGGTATGCATACATTAGCCCGCTAGTTCGAACTAGCGGGGTAGTGTAGACATACCCTCAGAGACATTTCTATCCAACATCTGGCTGTAGAGCCCTGGGGAGATGTGGTGCCAACATCAGCTCCAAGCTCTTTCCCTGTGCTGTGCAGTGTGACAGGAGTGCGAGCTACCTACCTGCTCAAGTTGTTTCTGACGTCCTAGAGTAAAGAGACAGAAAAGAATCTCAGCTGCACTGGGCACACACAGGGAAGGCATTTTGCAAATATGGAGAAGAGACGCCCTGACCTGGCCCCAGGGCCATAGATTCTGTGAGCTAATGGGGCTTTGCCATCTCCAACAGGTCTGTGCCTGTGACTCTGCAAAGCACAAGAGTCACTCGCATGGTAGCAATGCACATTCTGAGTTACACCCAGATCTGAGGGCTGGACCTCAACGCTTGTGATTCAGGAACCTCCCTTCCCTGGGTATGTCTACACTACAAAGTTAGTTCAAACTAACATCCGTTAGTTCGAACTAACTTTCATAGGCGCTACACTAGCACGCCGCTAGTTCGAATTTAATTCGAACTAGCGGAGCGCTTAGTTCGAACTAGGAAAACCTCATTTTACGAGGATTAAGCCTAGTTCGAACTAGCTACTTCGAATTAAGGGGTGTGTAGCCCCTTAATTCGAACTAGTGGGAGGCTAGCCCTCCCCAGCTTTCCCTGGTGGCCACTCTGGCCAACACCAGGGAAACTCTCTGCCCTCCTCCCGGCCCCAGACCCCTTAAAGGGGCACGGGCTGGCTACGGTGTCCGTGCCAGGTGCAAGCCTGCCAGCACCCACCCAGCAGACCCTGCACCTGGCACGGATCGAGCCACCCACCCGATGCCCCCCAGCCCTCCCCCTCTTCCCGGGACCAGGCTGGCAGCTCCCGGGAGCTTGCCCAGGACCACAAGCGGCGGGCACCCACCTGGGCTAGTGCAGACATCTTGGACCTCATCCACGATCTCCACACTAGGCACAGGAAAGTGGCCAGCTATGGCAGGAGAGCTGCCAGCCTGGCCACCCAGGAGACGTGTGCAAGAGAATCAAAGGGGGCCACTGATACCCCCAACCCTGAGCTTACAATGGCCGTGCTGGGTCAGACCAAAGGTCCATCTAGCCCAGTAGCCTGTCTGCCGTCAGCGGCCAACCCTAGGGACCCTGGAGGGGATGAACTGAAGACAGTGACCAAGCCATTTGTATCGTGCCATCCCTCTCCAGCCTTCCACAAACCTTGGACAGGGACACCACTCCTACCCCCTGGCTAATAGCACTCCATGGACCCAACCTCCATGACTTGATCTCACTTCCCTTTCAACTCTGTTCTAGTTGTAGCCTTCACAGCCTCCTGCAGCAAGGAGTTCCACAGGTTGACTCTTTGCTTTGTGAAGAACAACTTTGTTACTAGTTTGAAGCCCGCTATCCATTCCTTTCCTTTGGTGTCCTCTAGTCCTTCTTTATGGGAACTAATGAAGAACTTTTCTGTATGCACCCTCTCCACCCAACCCCTGCTTTTAGAGACCTCTATCCTGTCCCCTCCTCCGTCTCCTCTTTTCTAAGCTGAAAAGTCCCAGTCTCTTTAGCCTCTCTTCATATGGGACCTGTTCCCAACCCCTGATCATTTTAGTTGCCCTCCCCTCTCCCACCCTCTCTCTTCCCCTCTCCCACCTCCTTTTCCCAGTCTCCCCCAGCTTTGTTCAATAAAGACAGATTCCATTTTGGAAGACACGTTATCTTTATTTTGTACATCAAGAAGAGGGGCTAGGGAGGGGTAAGTGGAAGGAGGTGAGGGAGGAATGGGGTATGAGCCCCCGATGGGGAGGACTGGGCTGGCTCTGTGGGCTTCTGGGGGTGGAAGCTCTCCTGCAGCCCCCCAATTGCCCCCTCTCCCCAGATGGCAGCCTGCAGCAAGTGCAGCCTGTCTGATGACCGAGTGCTGTGATGTGCCCAGTGTGGGTACTCTGGGCACTCCAAGCCAGGACTGCTTTGCAAGCGGGGCACCCCTGAGAACTGTCTGTTCGGGGTGGGGGTCGGGACCCTTTAAGCACAGCCCTCGGCTAGCCTGAGACAGCATCTCCACGCTCTAAGTCCTCCTCTGATGCCCTGCCGGCACTGCTTCCTGCCATCCTTAAGCCCATTTCAGGGTCCACTTAATGTGGACATGCTAGTTCGAATTAGCAAAACGCTAATTCGAACTAGTTTTTTAGTCTGGATCCGTTAGTTCGAATTAGCTTAGTTCGAATTAACATTGTAGTGTAGACATACCCCCTGTGTGGGAAGCTGGGATGTTTTTCCCTCTGTCTCTCCTGCAGGAATTCACTCGCTGGCTTCTGACACTTCCCCTCCAACTCACTGATCCGCTTGCTGTGACGGGAAATCTGTGCGGAGAGTTTTCCGTCAGCGTCAGTCTGGAGCCTTCCAATCTGCTCATTCAGCTTCTCCAGCCGGGCCAGCAGGAGTCGCTCTTGTTCCTCCAGGAACGGCCGCAGCTGTTGAAACTCGGCCACTATCTTCGGCCTCTCGGCTTGTGTCGAGCGAGAGCGTCTGGAAGCACCAACAACCAGAGACAGACGGGCCCGACAGGCCCTGCACAGAACGTGCAACATTCAGCCACAGAGGGGGCAGCAGCGAGCAGCCTGAGGCCCCTGCCCGGCCGGAGCAGCCCCCCACAGGCAGCACAGGAAGGTGGGTCACAGCACCGCCCCCCAGCCCAGCTGTGCCTCTCCCCCAACTCCCATAAGCCGAGCTGCAGCCCCCCCTCACCCTGCCTGGCCAACTCCCCCCCGCCTGTGTGAGCCCCTCTCACAACCCCCCCCCCACTGAGGCCCTGCCCCACAACCCTCCTCCCCTTGCCGGAACAAAGGCGCAGCCACGCACCCAGCAAGGGCCGCTCCACAGACACAGGAGGAGGCAGGTCAGGAGCAAGGCCCCCGGCAGCCATAGGCCCACCCGTGAAACTCATGCATGTGCGGCACGGGGCTCTCCCAGCCTCCGTGAGAAGCGGGAGCACCCGGGAGCCAATGAGGCACCGCGGAGGGAAACAAAGAAAGAAAGAAAGAAACAAACAGCCCCGCTCCCCCATCCACACAGAGCCCCGCCCCCAGGGCACCCCCAGTGTTAACTACCCAACCCCGCCCACCTCGCTCTGCTCCCCGCTTCTCTGAAGCAGCGCGGCGAATAAGGGCACCAAGGACTGCCTGAGGGCGCGTGGCGCATGCTCAGTGACCGTAGCAAAGTTCGATGCCTCCCTCTACTCACTCGCGGAGTCAGACGATGCTGCGGGCCGGGAGTGATGGGTGGGAAAGTACGAAAACTCGGCCCCGGCGCTAACGAATGGAGGGGCCTGATGAGATCGCGCATGTGCAGACAGTCAGTGACTCTGCTATGAGTCCAGTGCCAGCGCTTAGGTCAGACCGGGAGCTTCCTGGTCACTCACCCTCTTCCCAGCAAGTCCCTGGGGGTATGTCTACACTACAGTGCTATTTCAAATTAACTTAGTTTGAATTAGTTAATTCGAACTAAGCTAATTTGAAATAGCACATCTAGACTTAAAAACTAGTTCGAATTAGCATTTTGCTAATTCGAACTAGCGCGTCCTACCGGTTCCGGCAGGGCATCAGGTCAGTAGTTGCTTTGTGTGGCTGCTGTCTGAGGCTATCTGAGGCTCATGCTTAAAGGGACCCCCCTGGAGAGCCAGTTCTCAGCTTTTCCGCTTGCTTGCCTACCTTGCCGAGGGACAGGTGTGACGGACTGGGCCGTGTCTGGGCACTACTGAGGGCATCCGCTCAGGGCGAATTGCTCAAATCCGGGGCTCCTTACAGCCCCCAGACTGGTGACCTCTCCAAACAGGCCACAAACCAGTGCCACAGAGTGCTTCAGCTGCCTGCCTGAAGCCTCAAGAGCAAAACCCCTCCAACACCCCAGCAGTATCTGTGCCCCAGATGGCCCTGGGCCTATACACAGGTGGGGGGGTCCTAGCACCCAATCCCACCTACCCCGAACAAGTTCTGTCCAGTTCCAAGAAACCAGCCACAGATCCCTGGTCAATTTACCCTCTGGACCTTACCCACAAATCACGCTGGGCCAATCCTTTAGAATCTAAAACTAAACGTTTATTATCACAAGAAAGAAAAGCCTGAGAGTCAGGTTGTTAAAGAATAGTACGTTACATGCACCGAATCTCCCAGGGTATGTCTACACTACAGCGCTAATTCGAACTAACGTAGTTCGAATTAGTTAATTTGAACTAAGCTAATGCGAACTAGCGCATCTAGAACTAAACACTAGTTCGAATTAGCGTTTTGCTAATTCGAACTAGCGCGTCCACACTGATTGGACGCAGGGGGGCATTTAAGGGCAGCTGAAACCGGTTCTGGCAGGGCATCAGGTCAGTAGTTGCTTTGTGTGGCTGCTGTCTGAGGCTCAGCTTAAAGGGACCCCCCCTGGACAGCCGGTTCTCCTCTTTTCCTGCTTGCTTGCCAACCTCGCAGAGGGACAGCAAAGCATTGGTCTCTGTGCCCGTCTGTGTCGGTGCTTCCCTTCAGGGGGGCCGCCGCAGGTGGCAACGTGGAGCCACAACTCGCCCTGCACCTTCTGGTGCACTTTCTGGACTTGCTGCTGCAAGCCTGCCAGCAATGGCTCGAGGCTGCCTGGCACCACCTGGTGCACGTCAGCCCCCTGCCTCTCCGCCTGGCCGCCCTGGGGGCCGTGGAGGAGCCGCGGCGGTGTCCCGGCACCGGCGTGCCACGCCGCGTCTGGCGTCTGGACACCAGCACCGACTGGTGGGACTGCATCCTCCTGGAGTGCTGGGAGGACCGACAGTGGACCCAGAACTTCAGGATGAGGAGGGACACCTTCCTGGAGCTCTGCAAGTGGCTTGCCCCTGCCCTGCGCAGAAGGGACACTTGCATGAGGCCCGCCATCCCCCTCCAGAAGCGTGTGGCCATCGCCCTCTGGAAGCTCTCCATGCCGGACAGCTACCGATCCGTTGGGAACCAGTTCGGCGTGGGGAGATCCACCGTCGGAGCGGTGCTCATGCAGATATGGCACTCGTCGGCCACCGAGCCGGGGGGGAGGAGGGCTGCGAGGAGGGGATGGGCCGCCCCAGGGACAAAGGGGGGACGGGAGGAGGCGAAAGCGCCCCGCACTGGAGGGGTCAGGCTGTCCCGGCTGTACTACATGCCGCCAGGGGGGTTGCTACCGGGAGTGGGGCGCGGGGCACTGCCAGGGCACGAACGCTCCCAGCCACCCGGGCGCCCCACTGATTGGCGCTTTGCTGTGTCTCTCTCCGCAGGTGGTCAAGGCCATCAACCGGGTGCTGCTCTGCAGGGTGGTCCGCCTCGCCGACCCGGACGCCATCATCCGGGGCTTCGGCGCCCTCGGCTTCCCCAACTGCAGGGGGGCCGTCGACGGGACGCACATCCCCATCCGTGCCCTGGAACACCAGGCATCCTGGTACGTCAACCGCAAGGGGTACTTCTCTGTGATCCTGCAGGCCGACTGTGACCACCGGGGACAGTTCACGGACATTAATGTGGGCTGGTCTGGCAAAACACACGACGCCCGGGTGTACCGCAACTCCTCCGTGTGCCAGGGGCTGCAGGCTGGGACCTTCTTCCCCGACCGCCACATCAGGGTCGGGGACGTGGACATGCCCGTGTGCCTGGTGGGGGATGCCGCCTACCCACTGCAGCCCTGGCTCATGAAGCCCTACACGGGGCACCTCAATCCCTCTCGCCAGGCCTTCAATGCCAGGCTGACCAGGGCCCACATCGTGGTGGAGGGGGCCTTCGGGCGACTGAAAGCCCGCTTTCGATGCCTCCTCACTCGTCTGGACCTGGCCGAGCACAACATCCCTCCTGTGGTGGCAGCATGTTGTGTGCTCCACAATTTGTGTGAGCAGAAGGGGGAGGCTTTCCTGCCAGCTTGGATGGCTGAGGCTGACCACGTGGCTGGACACTACGGTCAGCCCCGCACCGCCGCCATCCGGGAAGCCCAGCAGGGGGCCGTCCGGATCCGGGAAGCCCTGCGGGAGAGCTTCCTGGTGGAGGAGGAGGACTGACCTCTCCCTTGCATGCCCCACTGGGGCCTTCTTCCACCCTACCCCCCTTCCCCTTTCCCCTCCCTATCTACTGTAAAATAAAGACACCTGTTTTTCAAACAAAAACGTCTGTTTATTTAACATAAGTGGGGTGGGGGGAGAGAGGGGGGAGGGTGAGAGAGGGGAGGGGGAAATCTGGGACGAGGGAGCTGGAAGGGGAGGGAAGGGAGGAAGGGAAAGGAAAGCTCAGTGGTGGGAGTCCGGCTGCCTCTCCCGTCTCGCCACACTACGGGTCCGGGGGCGTCGGTGGGAAATGGTTGTGGGGGGGGGGGGGCAGGAGGGACAGGGGGTGTGGAGGAAGCAGGAGCGAGAGCAGGAGGGGGAGAAAGAGGAGCAGGGGGAGCAGGAGGAGAAGGGGGAGCAGGGGGAGCAGGGGGAGGAGGAAATGGGAAGCGGTCGAGCAGGCTCTGGAGGTGGCCTCGCAGGGCACGGCCCTGCTCCTCCAGGGCCTCCAGACTCCTCCGGCGCAGCCTCAGGTCCTCCTGGACCCAGTGGTCCTGGGTGCGGAGCTGGTGGTCCATGAACCGGAGGTGCCGCCTTTGGTACTCCTCCTCGTTCCTGGCTCTCCTGCTTGCCCGGGCACGGGCAGCTGCTGCAGGCAGTGTGGTGCACCCTGCAGGCCCAGGTGCTGCAGCTGTGGTGCAACAAGACCAGCGGTCAATTACCCCAGGGGCCCAGGTGTGTGAAACCCAGCTCCCCTCTGCAAGGCCAGGGCCCCTGCAGGATCCCCAGCTGCTGCTCCTTGGTGGGCAAGGCCCAGGCGCACGGTCCCGGGGCTCCCTCTCGCCCCAGCCCCCCGTACACATAAGGGGAACACGATGGTACTCACAGGTGGACGCCTCCCCAGCCTCGGACAACACAGGCGAGCGGCTCTGTGGGGTGCCTCGGGGGTCCCGGGTCCTGGGCAGGCTGGCGGCAGGCTCCTGGCTCTTAGAGCCCTCCTCCTCCTCCTCCTCCGTCTCCAGGAGCGGGCCCTCTGCCCCGGGGTCTATCACGTCCCGGGGGGGCAGGGACGGCATGAGCCCCCAGAAGGCGGTCCAGGGCGTGGAAGTGGGGGCAGGCCTCCGGGTCGGCCCCTGGCTGGCAGGCCCGGGAGTAGGACTGCCGCAGGTCCTTAATTTTGCACCGGGCCTGCTCCCGGCTGCGCTAGTGGCCCCTGGCAGCCAGGCTGGCAGCCATGCGGCCATAGACGGCCACGTTCCTGTGGCTAGTGCGGAGATTGTGGACATTGGAGGTTTCCCCCCAAACCTTGATGAGGTCCATGATCTCCGCACTTGACCAAGCGGGCGCCTGCCTTTTGCGCCCCCGGGCAGGCTCCTCGGAGCCGCCAGGCTGGTCCTGGGGAGCAGTGGAGGGCTGGGTGTCCTCGGGTGGCTGGCTCATGGTGTGGCCTTGCAACTGGCACAAATTGTGTAGCCAGCCCGTGCCCCTTTAAGGGCTCCGGGGCCGGGAGGGGGGCAATAGAGTTTCCCTGGTGTTGGCCAGAGTGGCCACCAGGGAAACCTGGGAAGTCTTAGCCTCCCACTAGTTTGAATTAAGGGTCTACACAGCCCTTAATTCGAACTAGGTAGTTCGAACTAGGCTTAATCCTCGTAAAATGAGGTTTACCTAGTTCGAACTAAGCGCTCCGTTAGTTCGAATTAAGTTTGAACTAACAGAGCGCTAGTGTAGCGCCTAGGAAAGTTAGTTCGAACTAACGGACATTAGTTCGAACTAAATTTGTAGTGTAGACATACCCCCAATCCTCGATGCAGGCTCTAGCAGAGATGTTACAGCTGCTGGTTTAAAAGTTCTTGTTGCACATCCTAGGGTCAGGATGGGTTCACAGGTCTTCCGGGCTCTTCGATCCCTGCAGTGCTGCCTCTGGGATGAAGTGCTGAGCTGAGAACAAAATGGCATCGACCACATGGCCTCTTTATACCTCCTTCCTGGCCTCTTCTTGTATGTAGCAGGTCACCTGGTCAGAGGCCAATCTCTGTGTTTCCTGCTGGCTGCTCTCAGGTGACAGCCCCCATTCTTTGGGTGTGTCCATAGCCCATTGAGAGCCATTGTTCCACAGGGCCTCAGTAATTAGCATGTCCACAGGCTCGGCCCTGCCCAATGCTTAACCACATGCAGGGAAATCTTCAGTGTCCATACAAGTACATGCTCATATTTGCACACACAAACATTATACAAACACAAGAACAGCATACATAGGATTATCAGATAATAAGTTTCTATTCAATACCTCACATGGCCCCCTCCTATACCATTTTTGGGGCCAACACTCCCACCTATGGGTGCATCAGTGATCTGGCTGCTCCCCTCAAGATCCAGCAACGTGACAACAGCAAAGCATTTTTTCTCTGCGCCTGTCTGTGTCGGTGCTTCCCTTTGGAGACGCCATCGCAGTTGGCAACATGGAGCCAGAGCTCGCCCTGGGCTTTCTGGTGCAGTTTTTGGACTTGCTGCTGCAAGCCTGCCAGCAATGGCTGGAGGCTGCCTGGCACCATCTGGTGCACGTCAGCCCCCTGCCTCTCCGCCTGGCCTCCCTGGAGGCCGTGAAGGAGCCGCAGCAGCACCCAGACGCCGGCGTGCCTGCCGCATCTGGCGTCTGGACACCAGCAGGGACTGGTGGGACCCCATCATCCTGGAGCGCTGGGGAGACAGATAGTGGACCCAGAACTTCAGGATGAAGAGGGACACCTTCCTGGAGCTCTGCGAGTGGCTCGCCCCTGCTCTGCGCAGAAGGGACACTCAGATGAGGCCTGCCATCCCCCTCCAGAAGCGTGTGGCCATCGTCCTCTGGAAGCTCTCCACGCTGGACAGCTACCGATCCGTCGGGAACCAGTTCGGCGTGGGGAGATCCACCGTCGGAGCAGTGCTCATACAGGTATGGTTCTCACCGGCCACTGGGCTGAGGGGGAGGGGGACTGCAAGGAGGGGATGGGCTGCCCCAGGGAAAATGGAGGGGAGGAGGCGAAAGTGCCCTGCACCGGAGGGGTCGGTCTGTCCCAGCCGTACTACATGCTGCCCGCGGGGGTTGCTTCTGGGAGTTGGGCGCGGGGCAGTGCCAGGGCACGAACAGTCCCAGCCACCTGGGCGCCCCAGTGATTCGCAGTTTGCTGTGTCCCTCTGCAGGTGGTCAAGGCCATCAACCGGGTGCTGCTCCGCAGGGTGGCCTTGCTGACCCGGACGCCATCATCCGGGGCTTCGGCGCCCTCGGCTTCCCCAACTGCGGGGAGGGGCCATCGACAGGACACACATCCCCATCCGTGCCCCTGAACACCAGGCCTCCCAGTACATCAACCGAAAGGGGTACTTCTCCGTGCTTCTGCAGGCCGTGTGTGATCACCGGAGACAGTTCACAGACATTAATGTGGGCTGGTCCAGCAAGGGACACAATGCACGGGTGTACTGGAACTCCTCCGTGTGCCAGAGGCTGCAGGCCAGGACCTTCTTCCCCGACCGCCACGTCAGGGCCTACCCCCTACAGCCCTGGCTCATGAAGCCCTACACAGGGCACCTCAACCCCTCCTGCCAGGCCTTCAATGCCAGGCTCACCAGGGCCCGCATCGTGGTGGAGGGGGCCTTCGGACAATTGAAAGCACGATTTAGGTGCTTCCTCACCCGCCTTGACCTCGCCGAGCACAATATCCCTCCCGTGGTGGCAGCATGTTGTGTGCTGCACAATTTGTGTGAGAGGAAGGGGGAGGCTTTCCTGCCAGCTTGGATGGCTGAGGCTGACCTCATGACTGGCCACTATGCTCAGCCCTGCACCGCCGCCATCTGGGAAGCCCAGCGGGGGGCCGTCCGGATCCGGGAAGCACTGCGGGAGAGCTTCCAGGTGGAGGAGGAGGACTGAACTCTCCCTGCATGCCCCACTGGGGCCTTCTTCCACCCTTCCCTCCTTCCCCTCCCTAACCCCCCTTCCTAATGTCAAATAAAGACACCTGTTTTAACAATCAAAATCTCATTTTATTTTACATAACTGGGGTGGGGGGAGGGAGGAGTGAGTGTGGGAGAGGAGAGGGGAAACCTGGGAGGTAGGAGCTGGAAAGGGGGAGGAAGGGGAGGAAGGGAAGGGAAAGCTCAGGCATAGGAGTCCTGCTGGCTCTCCTGTCTCGCAGCACTGCAGGTGTGGGGGTGTCGGGGGGGATTGGGTGTGGAGGGTGGGGCAGGAGGGACAGGGGGTGCGGAGGAAGCGGGAGGGGGAGCAGGAGTGGGAGGAGGAGCGAGAACTGGGACGGCCGCAGGGGTCGGTGCAGGAGGAGGCAGGAACCTGTCCACCAGGGTCTGGAGGTGGCCTCTGAGGGCACGGCCCTGCTCCTCCAGTGCCTCCAAACTCCGCTGCCACAGCTGCAGGTCCTCCCGGACCCAGTGGTCCTGGGTGCGGAGCTGGTGATCCAGGAACCTCAGGCACTGCCGCTGGTACTCCTCCTGGTTCCTGGCATGCCTGCTGGCCCGGGTGCGGGTGACTGTTGCGGGGGAGGGGTGCGTGCTGCAGTCCCAGGTGCTGCGGCTGTGGTGAAACAAGAGCAGCGGTCAATTCTCCCTGGGGACAAGGTGGGTGAAACCCAGCCCCACTCTACAAGGCCAGGGCCCCTGCATGACACCCAGCTGCTGCTCCATGGTGGGCAAGGCCCAGGTGCATGGTCCCTGGGCTCCCTCTCTGACCACCCCCCCATACACATAAGGGGAGCATGATGGTACTCACATGTGGAGGCCTCCCCGGCCTCAGATGACACAGGCGATGTGCTCTGTGGGGTGCCTCGGGGGTCCTGGGTCCTAGGCAGGCTCCTTGCAGGCTCCTGGCTCTTGGCGTCCTCCTGCTTCTCCTCCTCCATGTCCGGGACAGATCCCTCTGCCCCAGGGTCGATCACCATCCGGGGGGCATGGACAGCGTAAGCCCCCAGGATGCGGTCCAGGGCCTGAAAGTGGGGGTAGGCCTCTGGGTTGGCCCCTGGCTGGCATGCCCTGGAGTAGGACTGCCACAGGTCCTTGATTTTACAGCGGACCTGCTCCCGGGTCCGCAGGTATCCTCTGGCGGCCAGGCTGTCAGCCATGCGGCTGTAGACAGCTGCGTTCCTGTGGCTAGTGCGGAGATCGTGGACATTGGAGGCCTCCCCCCAAACCTTGATGAGGTCCACGATCTCCGCACTTGACCAGGCGGGCGCCTGCCTCTTGCGGACCCGGGCAGGCTCCTGTGAGCCACCAGCCTGGTCCTGGGAAGAGGCAGAGGGCTGGGTGGCAACGGGTGACTGGCTCAGGAGTGCCAGGTGCAGGGTCTGCTGGCTGGGTGCTGGCAGGCTTGCAACTGGCACAAACACTGAAGCCAGACCGTGGCCCTTTAAGGGCTCCGGGGCCGGGAGTGGGGCAGAAGAGTTTCCCTGGTGTTAGCCAGAGTGGCCACCAGGGAAAGCTGGGAAGGGCTAGCCTCCCACTAGTTCGAATTAAGTGGCTACACAGCCCTTAATTCAAACTACTTAATTCAAACTAGGCGTTAGTCCTCGTGGAATGAGGTTTACCTAGTTCAAATTAAGCGCTCCGCTAGTTCGAATTAAGTTCAAACTAGCCGTTTGTATGTGTAGCGCATATCAAAGTTAATTTGAACTAACGTCTGTTAGTTCAAATTAACTTTGTAGTGTAAACATACCCTGGCTTCTCTGCCTGGCTCCTGGGCTCTGCCCCACGTGTGTCCCTGGCTGCCCCCCCCCCCCCCCCACGGGCCATGGAGCTGCGGGGCAATGGCTCCAGCTCCTCTGGGTTCCTGTGGAGTTGGATTGACCCACCCTCAGATGTGGGAACCGCCATTCCCCCAATAGCAACCCCCCCCCCGTGATTCTGTGCTGGCCTGTTGCTGCTGGGGGCTGGTATCACACCTGACCGCCCCCTTTGTTACTTCTCTTGTTTCCAGCCCCACAGCCCCTGGGCCGCGCTGGGACCTGGGACATTCCCACCCCAGTGCGGCCCCTCTCCCCTCTGGCCCAGGGACACAGGCTGGGAGGGGGGGGGGGTCTGTTAGTTTCCCCTCCTGCCTCTCTCCAGCTTTTCCTCCAGGGATGGGTGGGCCTCATGTGCTGCTGCCCCACTCTGCCCCACCCCACACACTGGTCACCAGCCCCTAGGGCAGGGGTGCAATGTTCTGACGGATATGGGATACGCCTGTCACAATGAGCGACCTCTGCCTTTGCCCATAACCCTCGGGGCCTCGGGACCTCATTCTACGAGGTGTACAGATAGTTTAGATTAGAAGCCTAATCCGAACTATCTAGTCCGTGCCGCGTGTAGCCGTGCGGCACGGGGTTCGCCCTAGCCGGCTTTTAAAAATGGCGGCGCCGGCTTTATGCTAATGAAGCCCGGGAAATTCAAATCCCGGGCTTCATTAGCAAGTTCGGTATGCATACATTACCCCCCTAGTTCGAACTAGGGGGGTAGTGTAGACATACCCTTACTGTGATTTGAATGGGGTAAGAACCACAGGGGCAGTTGAGTGGAGCCTCAGACTTTCCACGTGCTCTGGCTGGGGGCGGGGACATGGGATGGGGCTGCTCATGGGCCCCCCTCCAGTGTTCCCTGTAAGCTGAGTGCTTGGGCAGCCACTCAGGAGCAATTCAGGTGCTGCCCAGCTGATCAGCAGAGTCCCCACAGCCAGCTGCCTGGGTTTTAGTGGTGCACATCTGCACCTGCCTTAGTGCATAGAACAACATTTATTCCGCACATATATGGAAATACATTTGAGGGAACCCTGCCCCTGCCCTAGCAGGACAGCCTGAGTGACAGATAGCCTGCTCCCTCCCCAAGCTCCACAACGCTCTGGTTTCTGCCCGTCCCAAAGGAGCATTTGCCCCAAGTCACGGGCACCTCCTGGCTGAAAGCAAACCCAGCGCCTGCAGCCAGTCCTATGGCACCATCACCAATGATTTACTGGCCCAGAGAAGGGAAGGAGAGTTACTCACAGGGCGAACGCAGCAGCCGGAAACAGGCACATGCACACGGCGCACTCCTGCCTGGCCCAAAGGAATAGAGGCGCCTCTGGTGAACCAGCTCGGTGCGTTCTGTAGCACCAGCCCACCAGCTGCAGATCTCTCAGTTTGTGCTCAACCCTCCTCTGACAGCCATACCCCTCCCTTCCTGCCCTACCCCCAGTGTCTAAGCCTGGGAGAGAGAAAGTTCTTTCTGCCCTGGCTCGTTCTTCCCTCCCCCAGAGCTCACACTGATAAGAGGGTTTGGGGCCGGCTCCTCTTCAAGGGCAGGCAGAGGAGGGGAGCAGCCAACAGAGTCTTATGCTTCAGGCTAGCTTGTCTGGTGTCTGGAGCTCCCTGTGCCAGGCAGGAGATGCCCCCTCCCCTGTCCCCTGGACACACCAGGGTCTCACACTTGGCTGTGCCCCTCTCCTGGCCTTGGGCTGCTCCCAGTGTCACAACAAACCCTCATCCAGCCTCTGAGAAACACCGAATCCTCGCCCAGCGCCACAGGCACAGCCAGTCCCAGGGGTCAGCACCGACAGCCACCCCCCAGTATTTCCCAGAGTATTTCCCAGCCCTGTCTCTGCCAGTCCAAGGCCTGTTTTAACCACATGGACACCCCAGGGAGCCAACTGGCTGCCGGCTGGCATGTGCCAGTGTCCAGGGAGGTTTGGGGCCTGGGCAGGAGCTGGCATCTGGACGGGGGGAGGAGGAGGCAGCATCACAATGTCCCTGCATATCAGGTCTACACCCACTGATACCCCATCAGCACAAAGTGTCTGTGCAGGCCCCACACCTGAGCCCCCTGCCCGCTGCTCCTATTTCAGTCACGTCCCCGCCCGCCTTCCCCTCGCTGTGTCTGCGCCAGAGTTGTGCCGGCGCCGGGCTCCCCAGAGGCTACAGAAGGGAAATAAAACCCCTGCGCAGCTGGGAGGAAAGGCCTGGGGGCCACATACACCAGCCCTGAGGGGCTGAGACCAATCGCCAGGCACCTCACTGACCAGCGCCTGCCCAGTCACAGGACGCGCCGGGACCCACCCAGCTTGAGCTGGGCCCATGAGCTCCCTGGGTAAGGAAACGGGAGAGACACCCCCTCAGAATGGGCCCCACACACACCAGCGTGCGAGCAGGGAGCCACCGGAGCCAGCCAACGGGAGCCCCCCACAGAGCATGTGACCTAAGTCCTGGCTCTCATGGAGCTTGGTGACTAATTCCCTGCTGCAATAGACAGGTGCTGAACTCAGCCTAGGAACCCCTCTCCTGGGGCCAGAGGCCTGTAGCCAGACATGATCCCCATCGTGTTCCTCCTCCCCCCTCTCCCCTCCCCAGAGAGCAAGAGAAAGGCAGTCAGCCTTTGATGCCCTGAGAACACAGATGTGCTGCCTGTCCCTGACTCTACTATAAATAGAAACCAGACAGTAAATGGGCTAGCTGACGACCCGGGGCCTCCCGCCACCCTGATGGTTAGTACCAGTAATTGACACGCCCGCACTGTCCCAGGAGAGGAATCTTTGCCCATCACATACCAGAAGTGCCTATTGTCCACACTTTCCCAGGTGTGAATTATGCTTTGCACCCTTCGTGGGAAACTTGGCATTCAAAGCCATTTTTCCTAATTGGCCACTTGAGACCAGGAAGAAGCCTACATGACCCAAGGGGTATAAAGAGGGCTTTAGTAGCCCACCCCATTTGAGCTCCAATCACCTACACCTGCTGGCAGGTATTGATTGTCTCCCGAGGTCCGTGGGATGCCCAACCTCGCCCTACTTCTTCCCGAGGGATTGAGGGAAAGACGCTGGCCACGCCAAGTCTGGAATGCAGGGGTGAGAATTATACCTGCAATGTGTTTCTTTATGTGTACACTTTAATTGTTACTATGTTATAAGTTTAGTTCCTCTATTACAGTTTCTTAAGTCAAACTGCTTCATCTCTATTGTAAAACTGCCTTTGGTAAGGTCACTTAGCTATAAACTGTGGAACCCAATTAACTTGTCAATCAAACTGCCGGGAGTCTTTGTATCTATCTGTAAACTGCAATAAACACTTAACTTCTATTAGAACCCCTGTTCCCTTCTATGTAAATGCCGGTATCTTGTTAGTCTGTCAATCACACTTAAGAAAACTTCCTCCTTAATGGAAGCACTCCGAGTGGCCATTTTGTTTCATTGGAAACTAGCAGTCAGCAATTATCCAATCAGACCACAGGAAAATCATTAGCTTGTCAATCAAAGGTGCAACAGCCATTTTGCTTCATTTATAAATTGGGCAGCCATTTATAAAGCCCCGAGAAACCATTTTTCTGTCAATCAAATCCCCGCGGTTTGCTTTCGGACCGCTGCGTAAATTAAAGTGAAAATAAGTTGGTGCCCTCATTCACTTTATATATATATATATATTGAACCAAGTTTTCTCTATTTTCTTTCTTCTTTCTCCTGCAAATAAGCCAGTGCGTGTCAAGTTTCTGACTTTAACCCATGCTGCTGTACCTGAACCAAACAAAAACAAAAGAATTCCAGCCGGTCATAAGGGACAGATACAGGGAAAGCTTTAGCATTGGATCATGTCGCTTCCAGAGGACAGAGCCATTGGGGCATCTCTCAGCCTCCCTAGGCTACCCGCTGCGAAGGGATCGTGTATCCTAGCAATAAAAATCTGAGGTTTAATAAGCTCTCCCTGTAAACTTCTTGGGGCACCCATCAACCTTCTCCAGGTTGCCTGCTGTGAAGGGACCCCAGTCCCAGCAGTTGAAGTCTCGGGTGTATAACACACACACACACACACACACACACACACACACACACACACACACACACACACACACACACACACACCACTCACTGCCCTGACCACTGGCTACCCTCGCTGCACCCTGGGCCAAGGAATTAGGCTGGAGCCTCACACACCTGGAGTGGGCAGAGGAGGGAGTGGGGCCCACCTGAGAGCTTTCAGCCCCCGGATTAGCTCCTGGGGTGCAGGATCCTCATCTCCTTCTGTCTCTGCCGGGTGGGGAAACTGAGGCAGGGTCTCCGTAGCTGGGGGCAGAAGTTATGAGGGTGGTGGAGGAGTGTTGTGAGGGGATGGGGGCAGGGCAAGGGTGGGGGGAGGAATGAGGGAGGCAGGTGTCTGGTTTAGGACAGGAAGCCCCTGGCCCAACAGGCTCCTGGAAGCGTCAGGCAGCACCGCTGGCCGGGCTGTGGAATGTCTGGTTTGCGGTTCTTCAGGCTCCCTGCCAGGCCCTGCACAGCCTGTGGGCAGCCCCTGAGCTGGCATGTCTGGCTCTTTGCATTAGGACAATTGGGGGGTGGGGAATGTGCTACCCACTGCCTGCCCACAAGTACGGCCCCATCGACTGGGCCAGGGCTGGGCAGGAACTTCTCCTGTGCAGTGCGGCGAGCAGGGCTGGCCATTGGCGAGGCTCCCAGGGAGGCATCCCGGCCCCTCTCTTCTGCCCCCCGCCCATTCCCCCAGAGACTGGCTGGCAAGATTGCCCCAATGCCAGCCCCACTGCTCGGCGTGGTGCAGTCATGAGGCCAAGGGCAGGAGTGTCCTTGGATGTGGGGAGCAGATGGGAGTTGGGTGGGGGGCCTGGAGTGCGGAGGGAAGGATAGGGGGATGGGTCAGGCCATGTTTGGCTTGTGGGGGGGTACAGCCTCTCTCAGGCTTCTCTACCTGCCCCGCCCCTCAATTTCTGTTCCCAGCATGGCCCTTGGACCTAAAAGTTTTCCAAGCCCTGAACTAGCACCACTGGAGTGTTCAGAAGCGTGGCCCCTTCCCACCCCCGCTGAGTCACTCCTCCTCCCACCTCCTGCCCCACTCCCTCACTACTCATCCCACCTCCTGCCCCACCTTCCTCACTTCTTCTCCCTCCCTATTCTACCCCCTTCCTCACCCCCTCACTGCCTCCCTCCCTATCCAACCTCCTGTCCCATCTCACCCACTGTGTCTCTGCCTGTCCCCGCACTCTGAGATGCGGATTCACAGACCCCAAACTCCTGGGTGCTGGCAAAGGGGCAACAGACGCATGTGCCTTAACTCGTGCCCCAGCACACGACAAAAACGAGAAGGGGGCCAGGTGGCAGCTGGGGAGGGGCACCCCACACAGCCCTGAGCAGCCACCTGCTGAGCTCTGAGCAAGGCTAGTCCAGGGGTGGGCAAACTTCTGGCTTGTGAGCCACGTCGGGTACGGAAACTATGGAGAGCTGGGGGGGGGGGGGCTGTTCCCCTCCCCAAAGAGCCAGGCTTATCATGGTCCCTCCCCCTGACTCCCTGGGGCCCCACCCTCTAGCCAATCCCCCCTGCACCCTCCGACTGCCCCCGAGATCCCCAAGTCCTACTGAGCCCCTGTACTCCAAGGTCCCTGACTGCCCCTTTGGGACCCCAGCCTGCTACCCATCCTGCTGTGCTCTTGGCCCTGTGACCACCACCCCTGGCCCCTGCTTCCTGTCCAGCCCCCTTCCCCTTCTCCTTGGCCCCCACCCATGGGAATCCTACTTCCTTTTCACACCCCCACGCCCTGCCCCTGATCATCCCAGAATCCCCACCCCCTCCCCCTGCGCACTGTGGGCCCTGGTCTCAAATTGGACACCTGGTCACTCTGGTCCCTGGTCAGTGCAAGGTGACCACCCTGTGTCCCCGTCACTCTGGGTTGGGAGAGGCCTCGCCGCTGTTCTCATTGCAGCCCAGCATGGGCTGCTGTTCCTGGACAGCCCCTGGCTGGAATGTGCCAGTCTCAGTCTTGGCTGAGCCCTGGCTACCGAGAGAAGAGGCCAACGCAAACAGCCCACAGGCAGCCAGGGAGTCAGCACATCGGGGGGTGGGGCAGGGAGCTGGGGGCAGAGCTGGGCTCTAACTCACTGGGGGTATGTCTACACTAGCCTCCTAGTTTGAACTAGGAGGGTAATGTAGGCATACCACACTTGCAAATGAAGCCCGGGATTTGAATTTGAATTTCCCGGGCTTCATTTGCATAACCCTGTGCCGCGCGCCTACATGCGGCACGAACTAGGTAGTTCGAACTAGGCTTCCTAGTTCGAACTACCGTTACTCCTCATTCCACGAGGAGCCTAGTTCGAACTTCCTAGTTCGTGCCGCATGTAGCCGCGCAGCACAGGGTTCGAACGAGCGGGGATTTAAAAATGGTGGAGCCCCGCTTATGCAAATGAAGCCCGGGAAATTCAAATCCCGGGCTTCATTTGCAAGTGCGGTATGCCTACATTACCCCGCTAGTTCGAACTAGCGGGGTAGTGTAGACATACCCATAAGGACTAAAGCAACAGAAGCAAAATGCAGGATAATGTAGCACTTTAAAGACCAACAAGATGGTTTATTAGGTGATGAGTTTTCGTGGGCTAGACCCATTTCCTCAGATCAAATAGTGGAAGAAAATAGTCACAACCATATATACCAAAGGATACAATTAAAAAAAATGAACACATATGAAAAGGACAAATCACATTTCAGAACAGGAGGGGAATGTGGGGGGGGGTGGGAGGGAGGAAGGAAGGTAAGTGTCTGTGAATTGATGATATTAGAGGTGGGGAGAGTGGAATGTCTGTGAGCTAATGGTATTAGAGGTGATAATTGGGGAAGCTATCTTGGTAATGGGTAAGATAGTTTGAGTGTTTGTTCATTCCTTCCCGGAGAGTGTCCCCGCGGGTCCCTGCAGCCCCAGCCCCGCCCCTCGGACCGACCAGCACTGAGGCGGGAGGGGGTGGGGGCTGGTCACGTGTCAGTATCGGCACGCGCTGGGTGGGTGGAGGAGACCCCACATGTCGACTGGCGGGAGCCGAACAGCAGTGCGCGCCAGCCCAGCCCCCCGGCACGTGGCGCTGCCTCCCCAGCCCGGCTGTGACGAAACCCCGCCCCCCATTGTTACACGCGGGGCGGGGCCGAGATGGGGGCGGGGTTGGGGCAGCCGCCGGGCCGGACCCACGCGAGGGGGGGGGCGTTTGCAGGGGCCGCAGCCAGCGCGGCTTGGGGGGGGGTCACACATCAGGGGGCGGGGCCAGGACATCGGGGTGCAGGGGGCGGGGCTGGGCTCTGGGAGCTCTGGTGCGGGAGGGGCTGGGGGTGCAGAGTGTGGGGCAGGAGCTGGGGGCAGGCTCTGGGCTGGGGGAGATATGGGGCGAGCGGTGCGGTACTTTCCTGCCCCCCCCGGTGAAGGGGGAAGTTTGGGGGAGTTTACAAAGGGGGCTGGGTCCATTTCACACCCGTTTCCAAGGCTCCCTCCCTGCTCCGGGCTCGGCTGCTCAGCCTGCCCCCCCCCAACTCTTCACCCAGCCCCAGAATTATCCCCGCCCCGATTCCCCGCGCCCCACAGGCCCACAGCCCCGCCCCCTTCGCACCCGCCCTCCCCCAACTCTGCACCCAGCCCCACAATTATTCCCCGCCCCGATTCCCCGCGCCCCAAAGGCCCACAGCCCCGCCCCTTCACACCCTCCCCCCGCCGGTTCCCCTTCTCCCCAGGGGCTGCGAGGAGCGAGGGCGCCTGCAAGTCCCCGCCTGTGTCCCCGCTGCTCCGCCCGACGCCCCCTGGGTCCTAGCGCCCTGCGATCTCTGGGCTCTTTGCCCCACGCGTGTGCCTGGCTTCGCAGCTGCTCCCCCCTGCGGGCCATGGAGCTGCGGGGCGATGGCTCCTGCTCCTCTGGGTTCTTGTGGAGTCAATTAACCTGCCCTGGGCTGTAGGAACCCCCCCCCCCAGTTCCTCTGCCCCCCAGGACTCCCTGCTGTGGGGGTTGCTACTGGGAGCTGGTATCACACCTGCCTCCTGCCCTTTGCTGATTCTGCTGGTCACTGCACCCTGCAGCCCCCTGGACAGTGCGCTGGGAGCTGGGACATTCCCACCCCAGTGGGGCCCCTCTCCCCACTCACTGGCCCAGGGGTACAGGTGGGGATGGGGAGGTGCATCTGTCAGTTTCCCCTCCTGCCTCTCTCCAGCCTTTGCTCCAGGGCTGGGAGCTGAGACATTACCAGCCCCACCTGCTGTTGCCCATCCCTGCCCCACCCCACATGTCGCTAGCCCCTAGGTCAGGGGGTGCAATGTTGCCATGGATACAGGACACTCCTGTCACAATGAGCAACCTCTGCCTTTGCCCATCCCCTGGGGGGGGGGCCCAGAACAGGAGGCCAAGGGCCCCCCCCAGTGTTGAATGTGGACAGGTCTGGCCTGGCCTCTTCTTCCCAGACGCCCCTGCCCCTCCCCATTCCCCCTGCGCTCTGCCCCCGCCCCACCCTGGCCAGAAGCTGGAGCCCTGCCCAGAGAGGAGAAGCCCTGAGATGCCAATGCAGCTGGGGCCATCACAGGACCATCCACCTGGGGATGGGGGGCTCAAAAGCTGCCCCTGGCTGATGGACCGGTCCTAGCAGCCCCTGCCCAGGGCACATGGAGGGTCCATGGATGCCCCCCACTGCCCAGCCAGCTCTTACTGTAATGTGAATGGGGTAAGGACCACAGGGGCAGTTGTAGGGAGCCTCAGACTCCACCTGCCCTGGGCGGGGGTGTGGACATGGGCTGGGGTTGCTCATGGGCCCCCCACCAATGTTCCCTGTAAGCTGAGCACTTTAGCAGCCACTCAGGAGAGATTCAGGTGCTGCCCAGGTGATTAGCAGAGCCTCCCCCCATCCCCCCACCCCAGGCAGCAGCCTGTGTTTCTATGGGTGGTGCACATCTGCACCTGCCTTGGTGCACACAACAACATTTATTCTACACATAGGGAGAAATAAATTCAAGGGAACCCTCCTCCCCCCACCCCAGCAGGACACCCTGAGTGAGAGACAGCCTGCTCCCTCCCCAATTCCCCCAACACTCTGGTTTCTGCCCATCCCAAAGGAGCATTTGCCCCAAGTCACTGGCACCTCCCGGCCGAAAGCAAACCCAGTGCCTGCAGCCAATCCTATGGCACCGTCACCAATGATTTACTGGCCCAGAGAAGGGAAGGAAAGTTACTCACAGGAGAACACAGCAGCCGGACACGCACACACACACGGTGCGCTCCTACCTGGCCCAAGGGAATAGAGGTGCCTCTGGTGAGCCAGCTTGGTGTGGGGCCACTGCAGATCCCTCAGTTTGTACCTAACCCTCCGCTCAGCACCATCCCCCTCCCTCCCTGGCCCACACCCAGCATCTAAGCCCAGTAGAGAGAAAGTTCTTCCTGCCCTGGCTTGTCCTTCCCTCCCCCAGAGCTCACACTGATAAGAGGAATGTTCGGGGCACGACTCCTCTTCTAGGGCACAAGGAGGAGGGAGGGAAGCAACCAACAGAGTATTTTGCTCACAATTCTCCTGCCTAGCTTCTCTGGGGTCTGGAGCTTCTTGTGCCAGGCAGGAGATGCCCCCTCCCTATCCCCACAGACACACCAGGGTCTCACACTTGGCTCTTCCCATCTCCTGGTCTTGGGCTGGTCCTGGTGTCATAACAAACCCTCGTCCAGCCCCTAAGAATCACCGAACTCTCACCCAGTGCCACAGGCACAGCCAGTCCCAGGGGGTCAGCACCAGCCGCCACCCCACAATATTTCCCACAGCCCAGCCCCAGCCCCATTTCTGCCAGAGCAATGCTTGTTTTAACTGCACGGACAGCCCAGGGAGCCAGCTGGCTGCTGGCCCCACATATGCCAGTGACCAGCCTCTCTGCCCTCTCCCGAGTTAATGTCCCACATGTTGGGTTAATGCAACTGTAGGATAGTTGGGTTTGGTGGGGGCCAAACTAATCCCTGTTGGTAGGAGGATGGTGGGAAAAGCCCTTGGAGAGGGGTGACATGACACCGTTTACTTCTGGTCATGTGTCCATCTTGCTCCAGCGCCGGGCTCCCCAGCAGCTGCAGAAGGGAAATAAACCCCCGTGCACAGCCAGGAGGAAAGGCCAGGGGGCCACATTTTCTGCAAGAGCACGCATAGCATTGTGGACGCTCTCCTGCGCAGGAAAGCTCTGATGGCCATTTTAGCTGTAGGGCTTTCTTGAGCAAGAAACCACTGTGGCCCGTCCACACTGCCTCCTTGTGGACGAGTTCTTGAGCAAGAGGGCTTATTCTTCATGGGGAGAGGAATAACTCTTGCGCAAGAAGCCCTGTTGTCTGATGCTGTACTTTTAGACATACCCTAAAAGATACCAGGACACAGTGAAGAAATGCCTAAGCATCAAGAAAAGAGAAGAAAAATGAAGTACTTTATAAATAAAAGATGGTTCACTTCAATGTCCCATATATGGACAATTAAGTTGGCAATCAGCTCGAAATCATTGTTAGTTCATTTAAACTTAGCTATTATGTAAAACCAATTGTTGTTTGCTGTACCACTATTGTTGCTGTATCACTGTATTATTATTGTATTTTTTTTTTTTGCTGTACATAATTTACAATGTGCATAGCACTACTAAATTGTTTAGCCATAATAGGTGAAAAATCAACAACTAGAAGCAAACATAAAAAAGGGTTTAAAAAAATAGAGAAAGAATCACAAAAGAAAATTAAGTGTATAAAACTACAACTTGAGTTAAAAAATAAAACCCTGTTATTACCCGTCATGATTTGGATCAGTGACATTGGACCCAAACTGAGGCACATATTATTCCAAACAATTTTGTTCGGTGTCTGGGACCAATACCGAATCCTGACACAGCAATAATTAATAAACAGGTTACTGTCCATTCAGTAAGTTGTCTGGAAGACATAATCCATAAGAAACAATTGACTGGTGTCACAGAGCACTGCAACCACTGGAACAGAGATGCTAGCCATTCCTGGTTCCTGCATAGAAAAGTCTATTGCAGAGGGTGACCACCAGCAGTAAGGCTGATGTATAACATGAATGGACAGCACTGGGTAGTAATGGAGTACAAAACATTTATTATAAAAGGCCTCATTTATAATGTCACTACTCCAAATTTCTGTTTTGCTTCTTATATATATAATCTTGTGAGACACACTCTAACAATGCTTATACCAACATTTAAAATCACTAAAAAACACTCAGTCTATTATTAAGAATAGTAAAAACGGTAACTATACATGCCCTAATTGGTGTGTGTGGCTATCAGCAATACCACACGAGCCAAATCACAATACCAAGTTACAAATGGTTATAAGGTTATGCTTTTTATACATATACACACTGTGTAAATATGCCTAAATATTCTACAAAAAATACACCATTTCCATATTAATTATTTGAGACCTGTTAAAACTCAGTAAAAAAACCAAAACAAAACAAAACAAAAACCCTGCATTCTTCAGTATGGTCCCGGGTCTAACATTCCCAAGCCCACCATAAGGGACCTAACAGAATTGGAAAATAAAATCTGTCCATCAGTCGTACGAGGGAATGTGCAGACTAAGGGACAGATGGGGCATGAGTGTGTGAATGGTCCAACAAAGGTGTCCACATGACAGTGTTTAGCCCACTGGGTCACCTTCAGTTCATACATTATGCTTTTCCGGGACGATGGGTAAACATCCTCCCCATAAAAGGACAAAAAGTGGGGGAACGTAGTAAGTTGAGGGTCAGTAACATGGAGTCAGCAGGCCTAAAACAGCAACAGGCCTGCAATTTAGTGAGCAAGACTTTGGTTCAGTAACAGGAGCCAAGAAAGAAGCCCTATTGATAACTGTGCAATTGTGTAAGTTAGGTCGAGCATGGAAGGACACAGGGAGGCACTGGGTACAGACTGTAAGCCAGAGGGGAGTAATGGAACATCTTAATAAGAAATGTCTTGGTACAAAAACTCCCTAAAAACTAATGCACATACCGACCTAGGTTCAGGACCGGGTCGAGATTGACAGCATGAAGGATAGTAAGTAAGCCCCCCTTCCATAAGATGAGGGGTGGTAATGTAGCAGAAAGCTAAACCCATCTCCATTGAGTAAAAATAGAACTGCACGCTCCACGTTTAAGTCTGCAACTTCTGAGAATTGTTGTACTTGTTAAGTCTGCAACTTCCGAGAATTGCTATACTTGTTCTATAAGCGCTATTGTATGCTGTACCAAGCCTTATTTGGTAATGAACCAAGCTTGAGAAGGAAGTTAAGAGCAAAGTTAAAACAGCCAATTATGTTTTAGCACACCATACGCGACAGTTTTAAGAGTCTATATAAGAAGTTAACTAGCCAACGCCCGGGGTCGGCTTTGCTTTGAGCAATAGCTCCTTGGCTGACCATTGTTTGTAAACAATAAAATTGAGTTGGACCCAGCCTGAAAGTGTGACTCTCTTCTGTGGGCAAATTAGACTAGCCTCCAGGGGACGAACCTTGCAATTTATGCAACAGTAACTAGGCAACAGAGGGTGGTAACCTGGTACGTAAAGAAATGATGAAAGTTTTTTGTACCTGTCTATAAAAGGACACCGCAGAGGGTGCTCTCCGGCCGACCTTGGGGGGGGGGGGGGCGCACTAGGCGCCTGAACTGCAGGTGTCATTGCCTAAACTTACAGAATGCACAGTAGCTTAACTTTGACTAACTGCTGTTAATACCTGTTATATGGCAATAGGCCTGCCTGGTGTTGGTACCTTGTCAACGTGGGACATAGTGCCCAGTGGTGTAACATTGTACTGATCTCTGTTACCAACTGGTAGAGCTTCGCATTTGACAATAAACCTGCTCAATTGATTTCAATCCTTGCCTGCATCTGTGGTTTCCGGGGCCTCTCAGATATCTCTTGTGTTGACCCAAGTGCACGGGGTCTAACACTCTAGATAAAGGGAGTACCGATTGTTACGCACGCAGCCAAAAGTTTATTATCACCGATGGAGTAAAGGTCCTGTCAGGAGCGCACCAGGACAACCCTGACCAGACGACGCTGACACTGACAGTCCAGACCACTGAAGGTACCGAGGTACGAAAACACCGAGGTACGGCACTCGAGGGTCAGAAACATGGAGTCAGCAGGCCTAAGGCCTGCACCCGTCACTCTGGGTTGGGCGAGGCCTGGCCGCTGTTCTCATTGCAGACCTGGGCAGCCCCTGGCTGGAATGTGCCAGTCTCAGTCCTGGCTGAACCCTGGCTACCGAGAGAAGAGGCCAATGCCAATAGCCCCTGGCAGCGAGGGAGTCAGCACATCGGTGGGTGGGGCAGGGAGCTGGGGGCAGAGCTGGGCTCTAACTCACTGTGTGACCTTGGTCTGTTCAGTGAACCTCTCCCTGCCTCCATGTCCCTGTCTGTACAGCAGGGACAGCAACACTCACAGCCCCACAGGAGGGGGCTGATTTGATGCTTCACCCACATGGCCCAGGAACGAGCCCCCAAACTGCCCCTGTGTGTTGGGAGCCAGGTTTGCTGTGTGAATTCTGTGGGGCAGATGACGTCAGGCCTGGGCACTGGGATTATTTACCAGCTTCCCTGGCCCTGGGGCCCTGTTGCATTCACAGCTGTGCTGGCCAAGTGGTTAAGGTGTGTGACTAAAAATCCAGCAGGGTTTCTCTGTGCAGGTGACAGAAGGTCAGTGAGAGGCCAGGGAGTCTGGGCCTGCCCCAAAGGTCCATCCCTGCAAGGGGAAAATGATGGGGATATGACATGCGCCCCCCCCCTCCCCAGTGTTGGGAGTGAATGTCTAGAGAAGTAGTGGGGGTGGGGGGGTATCTTGTTCCCTGCTCTTGCTCTGCCTCTTCTCCCCAAGACCTTGGCCAAAGAATTAGTAACAGAATATTAGTCCAAATTTAAATCCAGCAGTAGAAGGCCATAAAGGGGTGTTTCTTGACACCCAAAGCTGCGTCTAGACTGGCAAGCTTTTCCGCAAAAACAGCCGCTTTTCCGGAAAAACTTGCCAGCTGTCTACACTGGCCTCTTGAATTTGCGCAAGAACACTGACGTCAGCAAGAACACTGACGATCTCATGTAAGATTGTCAGTGTTCTTGCACAAATACTATGCTGCTCCCGTTCAGGAAAAAGCCCTCTTGTGCAAATGTATTTGCGCAAGAGGGCCAGTGTAGACAGCTAAGAAGTGTTTTGAGCAAAAAAGCCCCGATGGCTAAAATGGCGATCAGGGCTTTCTTGTGCAAAACCGCGTCTAGATTGGCATGTCCGTGCCAATCTAGACGCTCTTTTCTGCAAATGCTTTTAACGGAAGACCTTTTCCGTTAAAAGCATTTGTGGAAAATCATGCCAGTCTAAACATAGCCGAAGTGTGTTTCTGTGGTGTAGTGGTTATCATATTTGTTTAATATGCAAAAGGTCCTTGGTTCAAAGCCAGGTATAAACACAGGGCTTGTGTCTAGATTGGCAAGATTTCTGCAAAATCATCTGCTTTTGTGGAAAAACTTGCCAGCTGTCTACACTGGCCGTTTAAATTTCCGCAAAAGCACTGACGATCTCGTGTAAGATTGTCAGTGCTTTTGCAGAAATACTATGCTGCTCCCGTTCAGGCAAAAGTCTTTTTCCGAAAGACTTTTGCGCAAAAGGGCCAGTGTAGACAGCAGAGATTTCTTTTCCGCAAAAAAGCTCCGATCACGAAAATGGCGATCGGGGCTTTTTTGAGGAAAAGCGCATCTAGATTGGCCACAGACACTTTTCCGCAAAAAGTGCTTTTGCAGAAAAGTGTCTGTGCCAATCTAGACACACTTTTCTGAAAATGCTTTTAATGGAAAACTTTTCCGTTAAAAGCATTTCCAGAAAATCATGCCAGTCTAGACATAGCCAGGGTCTTCCTTTGTGGTGGCTCCCCTTGGTGCCCAGGTAAGGGCAGCTCCTGCTGCCCAGCCTGCACTTGGGATAAACCCAACTCCTGTGTGATAGAGGGGGTGACATGAGTTGAGAATGCCCCTGGGTGCCAGTCTGGGGAAATGAGATGAGTCAGGCCAGGCACCTGTGGTAAGCTTGTGGTTTGGCCTCTCCTGCCCTGGGAGGCTGGCAGATGGGGCTGGCTCCTCGCAAGGAACTTGCCCAAAGAAGAGCGGGGGCAGAGGAGGAAAGCCAAGTTGAGGGGGGGCAGAAACTCAGGGGGGTGACCAGAGCCCCCCCTTTGTTCTGCCAGAACCCCGTGGGATGGGGCTGGCTGCAGGGAGGCAGAGTCCTGTGCCTGTCTCAGGACATCCCAGCAGGCAGAGAGGGGGTGGGGTAGGATGGGGGGGGTGCACTGTGGGTCATAAGGGGATGAGCATGGTGCTAGTTCAGGGCTTGACAAACTTTTTGGACCAAGGGTCATGCTGGAAGCAGAAATGGGGTGCAGAGCAGGTCAGGGAGCCTGGGGATACCTGTGACTAAAGCCAGACATGGCCTGGAACATCCCGTATCCCTCCGTCCTGCCCTCTGCACTCCAGGCCCCCTCCAACTCTCATCTGATCCCCACACCCAAGGACACTCCTTCCCTTGGCCCCATGACTGCACCATGCCAAGCAGTGGGGCTAGCAGTGGGGCAGCCATGCCAGCCAGGCTCTGGGGGAACTGGGTGCAAGGGGAGGAGCTGGAGGTGCCTCCCCAGGGTGCCTGGAGAGGGGCCAGCCCTGCTCACCACACTGCCCAGGAGCAGTTCCTGCCTGGCCCTGGCCCAGCCAATGGGGAGCACATGCCCCCCGCTCCAGCTACCCCAATGCTAAGAGCTGGCCATGCTGGCTCAGGGGCTGCCCCATGGGCTGTGCAGGGGCTGGCAGGGAGCCTGCGGAGCCACAAACCAGACATTCAACACCGCGGCCAGCGGTGCTGCCTGGCGCCTCCAGGAGCCTGTTGGACCAGGGGTTTCCAGTCCCAAACCAAACACCTGCCTCCCTCATCCCTCCCCCTCTCGCCCTGCCCCCATCCCCTCACAGCTCCCCTCCCCTGCCCTCATAACATCTGCCCCTCCCCAAGCCCCATAACACTCTGGTTTCTGCCCATCCCAAAGGAGCATTTGCCCCAAGTCACTGGCACCTCCCGGCCGAAAGCAAACCCAGTGCCTGCAGCCAGTCCTATGGCACCGTCACCAATGATTTACTGGCCCAGAGAAGGGAAGGAAAGTTACTCACAGGAGAACACAGCAGCCGGACACACACACGGTGCGCTCCTGCCTGGTCCTTGGGAATAGAGGCGCCTCTGGTGAGCTAGCTCGGTGTGGGGCCACTGCAGATCCCTCAGTTTGTACCTAACCCTCCGCTCAGCACCATCCCCCTCCCTCCCTGGCCCACACCCAGCATCTAAGCCCAGTAGAGAGAAAGTTCTTCCTGCCCTGGCTTGTCCTTCCCTCCCCCAGAGCTCACACTGATAAGAGGAATGTTCGGGGCACGACTCCTCTTCTAGGGCACAAGGAGGAGGGAGGGAAGCAACCAACAGAGTATTTTGCTCACAATTCTCCTGCCTAGCTTCTCTGGGGTCTGGAGCTTCTTGTGCCAGGCAGGAGATGCCCCCTCCCTATCCCCACAGACACACCAGGGTCTCACACTTGCCTCTTCCCATCTCCTGGTCTTGGGCTGGTCCTGGTGTCATAACAAACCCTCATCCAGCCCCTAAGAATCACCGAACTCTCACCCAGTGCCACAGGCACAGCCAGTCCCAGGGGGTCAGCACCAGCCGCCACCCCACAATATTTCCCACAGCCCAGCCCCAGCCCCATTTCTGCCAGAGCAATGCTTGTTTTAACTGCACGGACAGCCCAGGGAGCCAGCTGGCTGCTGGCCCCACATGTGCCAGTGACCAGCCTCTCTGCCCTCTCCCGAGTTAATGTCCCACATGTTGGGTTAATGCAACTGTAGGATAGTTGGGTTTGGTGGGGGCCAAACTAATCCCTGTTGGTAGGAGGATGGTGGGAAAAGCCCTTGGAGAGGGGTGACATGACACCGTTTACTTCTGGTCATGTGTCCATCTTGCTCCAGCGCCGGGCTCCCCAGCAGCTGCAGAAGGGAAATAAACCCCCGTGCACAGCCAGGAGGAAAGGCCAGGGGGCCACATTTTCTGCAAGAGCACGCATAGCATTGTGGACGCTCTCCTGCGCAGGAAAGCTCTGATGGCCATTTTCTGCAAGAGCACGCATAGCATTGTGGACGCTCTCCTGCGCAAGAAACCACTGTGGCCCGTCCACACTGCCTCCTTGTGGACGAGTTCTTGAGCAAGAGGGCTTATTCTTCATGGGGAGAGGAATAACTCTTGCGCAAGAAGCCCTGTTGTCTGATGCTGTACTATAAAGTTACTTGTGCAAGAACATCCCTGTAGTGTAGATGCTCTGCAAGTTTTTGGACAAGAACAGCTGCTCTTACGCAAAAAGCCTGCAGCGTAGACGTAGCCCTGCAGTGTAGACACAGCCTGAGAGAGATGAGGAAAGGAAGTGGCCAGAGCCTCCCCCCAGTAGGCTGGTCCTCAACAGGGTGGGTGCATTTACTTAGCACCCTCACCTTGAAGTGAGCTGTGCAATGTGAGCGGGCTGCCCAGGGTCCCCAGGGGAAGGTCTGTGGGAAGTTTCCAAGGCAACAGCAACAACAAAGTTTCATAATCTACACTCATGTGACTGTGATTTATTCCTCCACTAGCAAGTGTCTCTGAAGGGATGAGAAATGCAGGGCCCAGGTGCAGGGAGCCGGGTCACATTCTCCTTCCTGAGTCTCAGTCCTGGCTGAAGCCTGACTAATGAGAGAAGAGGCCAATGGAAACAGCCCCATGGCAGCAAGGGAGTCAGTATGTGGAGCAGGGAGCTAGGGGCAGATCTGGGCTCTAACTCACTAGGGGTGCGTCCCACAGCTCCACATAAGCAATGACATTGTGTAGCTTATTTCGAGTCAATTTTGAAATATCTTATTTTGTAATTCGGCGCTGCCTACACAGCACTTAGTTCGAAATAAATCACAATTCCAAAACATCCCTCCCTCCTCGTGCCCTGAGGTTTACAGGGATGTCGGAATAGCGAGCCCATTATGGTTTGAATAAGGGGCTTGCTCTTAAGACGTGTCTGTGTGATACGAGCACCACGTTCCAAACCTCCGAGCTAGCCGGCCCATGGGTGTCAGTCTCACAAGTGGCCCTTTCAGAAAGCAGCCTTGAGCAGCTGCAGGGATATTGAAGGGAAAGTACAGAGCAGGGATCGTCGAATTGAGGACGTAAATGCATGGTTGATCAGGTGGTGTAGCAGAGAGGGCTTTGGTTTCTTCGACCATGGGACTCTGTTCCAGGCACAAGGATTGTTAGGAAGAGATGGAATCCACCTAACGAAGAGAAGAAGGAGCATCTTCGTGGGCAGGCTTGCAAACATAGTGAGAGGGCTTTAAACTAGGTTCGTCGGGGGACGGTGACCAAAACCCTGAGGGGAGTGGGAAAGTTGGATACCGGGAAGAAATGCAGAGAGGAAGGGGCAAGAAAGGAGGACCCCTGTTTCGAATGGAGGAGATAGGGCAATCAACTGGTTACCGGAAGTGTTTGTACACTAATGCGAGAAGCCTGGGCAACAAACAGGAAGACCTGGAGGCCCTGGCCCAGTCCAAGAAATATGATTTAATTGTGATAACAGAGACTTGGTGGGATGACTCGCATGACTGGAGCGCTGTCATGGAAGGGTATAGACTGTTCCTGAAGAACAGGCAGGGGAGACAAGGAGGAGGAGTTGCACTATAGGTAAGAGAGCACTACGATTGCTCTGAACTCCAGTATAAAGAGGGAGAAAAACCTGTTGAGAGTCTGTGGGTTAAGTTTAAAGGAGCAAACAACAGCAGTGATGTTGTGATTGGTGTCTGCTACAGGCCACCGAATCAGGTGGATGAGGTAGATTAGGCTTTCTTCGGACAACTGAGAGAAGCTTCCAGATCGCAGGCCCTGGTTCTCATGGGGGACTTTAATCACCCTGACATCTGTTTGGAAACCAATATGGCAGTACACAGGCAATGCAGGAAGTTTTTGGAGAATATTGGGGATAACTTCTTGACACAAGTGCTGAAGGATCTGACCAGGGGCCGTGCGCAGCTTGACCTTCTGCTCACAAACAGGGAGGAACTAATAGGGGAAGTGGAGGTGGGTGACAACCTGGGAAGCAGTGACCAAAGATGGTAGATGGTAGATTTCAGGATCCTGACCAAAGGAAGAAAAGAGACTAGTAAAATACACACCTTGGACTTCAAAAAAGCAGATTTTAACTCCCTCAGAGATCTGATGGGCAGAATCCCCTGGGATGCTAACATGAAGGGGAAAGGAGTCCAGGACAGCTGGCAGTATTTTAAAGAAGCCTTATTGAAGGCACAGAAAGAAACCATCCCGACGCGTAGCAAGAGAGGCAAACATGGTAGGAGACCGGATTGGCTTACAGGGGAAATCCTTGGTGAACTTAAGCACAAAAAGGAAGCTTACAAAAAGTGGAAACTTGGACAAATGACCAGGGAGGCGTTTAAAGGTATAGCTCGAGAATGCCAGGGGGTTATCAGGAAGGTGAAAGCGCAAATGGAATTGCGACTGGCTAAGGATGTGAAGGATAACAAGAAAGATTTCTACAGGCATATTAACAAGAAGAAGGTGATCAGAGAGGGTGTGTGGCCCCTCATGGATGAAGGAGGTAACCTAGTGACAGATGATGTGGGGAAAGCTCAATGCTTTCTTTGCCTCTGTATTCACGGACAAGGTCGGCTCTTGGACTTCTGAGCTAAGTGACGCAAGATGGAATGAAGATGGACAGCCCGTGGTGGGTAAAGAACAGGTTAGGAACTATTTAGAAAAGCTAAACGTACACAAATCCATGGGTCCGGACTTAATGCATCAGAGGGTACTGAGGGAGTTGGCAAATGTCATTGAGGAGCCTTTTGCTATTATCTTTGAAAAGTCGTGGAGATCGGGAGAAATCCCGGATGATTGGAAAAAGGCAAATGTAGTGCCCATCTTCAAAAAAGGGAAGAAGGCCGATCCAGGGAACTATAGGCCCATCAGTCTTACCTCAGTTCCTGGAAAAATCATGGAAGGGGTCCTTAAGGAATTCATTTTGAGGCACTTGGATGAGAGGAAAGTGATTAGGAATAGTCAGCATGCATTCCCAAAGGACAAGTCGGGCCTGACCAATCTGATTAGCTTCTATGATGCGGTAACTGGCTCGGTGGACGTGGGAAACTCAGTGGATGTTATATACCTTGACTTTAGCAAGGCTTTTGATACGGTCTCCCACAATATTCTTGCCAGCAAGTTAAGGGAATGTGGACTGGATAAATGGACGGTAAGATGGATAGAAAGATGGCTAGAAGGTCAGGCCCAGCGGGTAGTGATCAACGGCTCAGTGTCAGGATGGCAGTCATTTTCTAGCGGAGTGCCCCAAGGTTCGGTTCTAGGACCGGTTTTGTTCAATATCTTTATTAATGACCTGGATGAGGGGATGGATTGCACCCTCACCAAGTTTGCAGATGACACGAAGCTGGGGGGAGAGGTAGATACACTTAAGGGCAGAGATAGGGTCCAGAGTGACTTAGATAAATTGGAGGATTGGGCCACTAGAAATCTGATGGGGTTCAACAAGGACAAGTGTAGAGTCCTGCACTTGGGACGGAAGAATCCCAAGCATAGTTACAAGCTGGGGACCAACCAGTTAAGTAGTAGTTCTACAGAAAAGGACCTAGGAGTTAAAGTGGATGAGAAGCTGGATATGAGTCAACAGTGTGCCCTTGTAGCCAAGAAGACTAATGGCATATTAGGTTGCATTAAGAGGAGCATTGCCAGCAGATCCAGAGATGTCATTATTCCCCTTTATTCGGCTTTGGTGAGGCCACCTCTGGAGTATTGTGTCCAGTTCTGGGCCCCCCACTACAAAAAGGATGTGGACGCATTGGAGAGGGTCCAGCGGAGGGCAACCAAAATGATTAGGGGGCTGGAGCATATGACTTATGAGGAGAGGCAGAGGGACTTGGGTCTATTTAGTCTGCAGAAGTGAAGAGTGAGGGGGAATTTGATAGCAGCCTTCAGCTTCCTGAAGGGAGGTTCCAAAGAGGATGGAGAGAGGCTGTTCTCAGTAGTGACAGATGGCAGAACAAGGAGCAATGGTCTCAAGTTGTGGTGGGAGAGGTCCAAGTTGGATATTAGGGAAAACTATTTCACTAGGAGGGTGGTGAAGCACTGGAATGCGTTACCTAGAGAAGTAGTGGAGTCTCCATCCCTAGAGGTGTTTAAGTCTCAGCTTGACAAAGCCGGGTTGATTTAGTTGGGATTGGTCCTGCCTAGATCAGGGGGCTGGATTTGATGGGTTTTACCCCTTGTAACCTCATCCAGAGACTCCCGACAAGTCTGTCTCCTATGTCCATCTCCGCCTCAGTTCAAATGTTCGCAATGCATGTACTGTGCGGCAGACAGGGGTGCTGGGATGCGGAGGCCTCGCCCGTGGGCAGATGCTACAGTGTTGGGCAGAAGGAAACCACAAGCCTGGACCGGGTGCAGAGGCTGCTGTGACTGGCACTGGTAAGGCAGGGCTCTGACTGCAATTGCTGGGACAGGAGAGCAAGTACCACATACCCTTGTCATTCCCTGAGGGGATCAGCACCTAGAGAGCCTGAGGGTGCAACCTCTGCAGCTTCTGCAGCCATAGAGAGTCAGGGTATATGGGCATCAGGAGCTTCTCACTTGTGGGGGAAAAACCTCTTGGGACTTGTGGTTTCCTTCTTCCCCACACACCTCTCCACTCAGCCTTTTCCTGAAGCCTCTTCTATGTCCCATAAGGGCATAAGTAAATGTGAGCAAAGGGTCCAACAAGGCACCACCAGTAATTGAACCCAAGATCCCCTGTTTACTAGGCAAACACTTTAGCCAGATAAGCCATGGTGCCCTATTTTGAGCCACCTGTCAACTGTTCTACTGTATGGTCCCAGACAACACCATTGCATGGCAAAGTTCAGCCATTCCCCATTTCATTCCTGCCTTCTCACCCTGCTGCTATCTGGCTCCCTGGGCACAGAAGGCTACAGCTCAGTGGGCAGAGGCTCTAACATGCACATCTCCCCCAGCCGCTGGGACTGTAGAGTTGCCTTTGAGGTTCTGCAGGGTTGTGTGAGGAAGAAATGGGGCAAACTTTGATTATCCAGCTTGTAGACCCCTTGGTCTCAGGGTTTAGGTTGGAGTCCCCAGGTAGGGGCCCGGCCTCCTTCAGTTTGGTCCCTTCCTGACAGCAGAGAATTCCTTTGCCCTGCACCAATCTCTGTTGGCCAAAGGGTTAGCAACCGAATATTTGCCCAAGTTTAAGTGCAGCAGCAGAAGATGGTGTTAAGTGTGTTTCTGTGGCGTAGTGGTTACCACATTTGCTAAACGTGGAAAAGGACCCTGGTTTAAAACCAGGCAAAAACATGGCATCTTCTCTTATTGCGGTTCTACTTGATGCCCACAAGGCAGTTTCAGGGCCTGCCCTTTGGTGCAGGGATGGGCTGCCTGTGTGCTGGCTTTCAGGAGCATGTGGGAGTCAGATAAACAGGTTAGGCTGAAATTGGAGGAGGCAGGGATGGGGCTGAGACTTCTCAGCAGTGCTTGGCCTGGGACCAAGTGGTTGCAGCTGCATGGTCCAGGGCCCACTGTGGAAGTGCCACTAGTGTGGCTGTTGCTGTAAGGTGACACAAAGCCATATAGGTTGTGTCTACTACACCAGCACCATCAGCCCCACTGCTGGTAACTTTCAGAGGCCCTTGTTGTTTTAGGAAGTGGTGTGGCCTAAACACAGACCTTGCTGTGAGCAGGATTTGAACCTAGGCAGGGAAACTCTATTGGGCTTCTAATCCAGCACCTTAACCACTCAGCCATCACAGCTACAGTAAAACAAGCTGGTAAATAATCCCAGTGTGCAGGCTTAATGTCAACTGCCATAGAATTCACACAGCAAACCATTTCAACAGCTGTGCAGAGGAGTTCAGGCTGTTGTGGTGTTAGGCTGCCTTGGAGGTGAGTTCTGCTTCAAGGTCTTCTCTCCTCCTTCTTGGTCTTCCTTTCCCTTTTCCTTCCTCTTCTCTTCTCCCCTTTTCCTTCTTCTTGCTGGGCTCCTTCTTGGATCCCAGTTTATATAGAGAAACTCAATACTGCTTAGTTCTTCCTTAACCAATTATTTTAGTAAAATTTCACTCACCAAACATAACATACTGTATCAGAATGACCTAACCAATCATACCCCACTGCCTTAGTTGATTTACACCTAGCAAAATCAATTATACAGCAGACAGAAACAGATCCAAACCAGACTATCACACAGACAAACATCAGGAAAGTGATGCCAAGAAGCATAGAATGCCAATTGCACAACCACAACTATTGGTAAGCAGTCTTTTGCCAGACAAAAATGCTGTCAATTGAGTTTTTACTACCCACCTTGAGATCTGCTTCTTCCCTGGTGACAGTGGGTGCCACTAGGATAAGATCCCTTCTCACAGCCTAGTGTGCCACTATTTCAATGTCATTTAGATGGAATGTGAGCATGTGACTCCAGGCTTTACAGCTAATTGCTGCTGCTCTTCAGTGTGGCTGCAGAAAAAGGCTTCAGTTTAGATCCGTGGTCACCAACCCGTCGATTGCGATCTACTGGTCGATCACAAGGCCTCGACCAGTCGACGGAGAGGTGTTCGAACACTCCCACCTCCCATTTTCCCCCCACCTCCAAGAAGCCCCACTAACTACATCTAGTGTAGTTTGGCTTCCCGCGGGGTGGATGGAAGTCCTGTCTGAAGCCCACGTCACTTCCGGGGGTTCCAGAAGTGCTCGGGCTGCTCCCCTCCCACAGCTCTGTTGCGTGCTGGGGGAGGAGACGTCGGCTCTGGAGGAGGAGTGCAGCGGTTTCCCTGTGCCGTTAGTGCTGCAGGGGTGAGCAGAGCGCAGGGGTTTCCCTGCACTGCAGGAGCAGGGGGTCGGCCCTGGGGTTTGTCCACACTGCAGGAGGGGAGGGGGTTGGCCAAGCCATGCCATGCCGTGGGATGGGGGTTTGGCCCCGGGGCAGGCGCCCATAGGAGTTGGGTTGGCCAGGCTGGGCCGCACCGCGCTGCGGGAGGGGGTTGGCCCCGGGGCAAGTGCCTGCGGGGGTTGGCCGTGTTGTGGGAGGGAGCTGGCCATGCCGCACCGCACCATGGGAGAGGGGATTTGGCTCCGGGTCAGGCACACGCAGGGTTTCCCTGCACCAGAGGGACGGGGGGGAGTCGGGCCCGGAGAAGGCATGTGCTGGCTTCCCTCAGGGTGGGGTGGGGGAGAATCCTAGGAGGAGGCAGATTCAGGGGACTCTTTGCTGCCACTGGCCCCCCGCCCCCTGTCCACATTCCCCGCTCCCCAGACCCCACTCCCCTTTCCTGAGCCACAGAACTGTCCCCACTCTCCTGTCCCCAGCTACAAAATTCTGTTCCCACTCCCCTGTCCCCAGCTACAGAACTCTGTCCCTATTCCCGTCCCCACAGGCACTCTGTCCCCTGCTGCAGAAACCTGTCCTCTGCCCTCCCAGCACCCTGTCCCCAGCCACAGAACTCTGTCCCCACAAAATGTATAATTATAAATGCTTCATTGTAGATTTAAATAGCATGAATAAAAACCAGACCATTTATTTCAAAACTATAAACACGTGATTTTAATTTTATATATCGCATAATTTAAAAATAAACTGTTTATCAGAGTGTGTCAGTGGGGGCTAGGGATAGCAAGTGATGGACAGTAGGAGAATAGAGAGGGCAGGGCTTCAAGGAAGGGGCGGGGTGGTAGATCTTTGCCTGTTCTGAGATTTAAAAAGTGATCTTGGTTGTAAGAAGGTTTCGAGACCACTGTTTTAGACACAGGGCTTCCAATAGGGGTACAGAAAAGCCACATTGTTATATAGAACCTTTCAAGGTCAAAGACAGCAGGATCCAGAAGCACAGACAAAAGTAGGTAAACATAACTGCAAAGGGACTTGAAACTTCAATCTTTTTATTCAAAGTCAGACACCTTGTCCTTTAGGCCATGAAGTCTTACCTTACTTAGGAATGAACTTCTTGAAATGTGTAAGTAGAGAAACATCTCCCAACTCCATCAGGTTTTATCATTTTCCTTGTTTGGGGGTTTAGAAATCACGTCTGAGCTGGTGAATTATTCTTATTGTGTGTAACTAAGGATTGCAGCCCAGGGATTTTTCCTGAGTCTATGTTACTTCATGGCTCTCTACCACCTAGGCTATCTCCATACTGCATCTCTCCTCCGCAAAAGCTTATGCAAATTAAGCACAGATTAGCATATTGCATAATTAATTGGGGTCTGTTTTTGCACAAGAGGGTTTTGCACAAGAAGGAACTGTGTAGACTGGGGCTCTTCCTGCTTTCTGCTTCCCCCAGCTCTAGCCTGGCCTTGGCCTCTTTCCTGTCAGCCCCATGGGACCAGGGGAAATGCAGGGGCCATTTCAGAGTCTGGTTGGGGGCAGCGATCTGTCCGTGCTGTGATGGGGGAGAGGAGTGTGTCACACGGCTTTTGCTAGAGCTGGTATTTAAATAAAAAACAAAAAATAAACAAGCAGCTGGGATGGGGCAGCTGGAGGGAGCCAGGAGAGCAGAGGCAGCCTGAGAGCTGAGAGTCCCAGGTGATCACAAAAAGCATCAGCTGTTTGTCCCATGGCACAAGGGGCAGCACTTAGGGATCTGAACTTTGCAACTTGAGTTCAACTGTCAGTGGGATTTTCCTAGGCTGGTTGTTGCAAAACCCTCCTGCTTTAGGTTTCTTGTTCTCAGGCTGGTAAGAAGAGATTTTTGTGCCTTCTGCTGGGTGTCTAATGCATATTGGCGCTCGGTCTCTCATCCGGCTGGCTCAGATGAGCTGGGGCCAGGAAACCTAACAGGCTGGCTAGAGATTCAGGGGGCTGAGTTTATGTTTGTCACTGCTTCCCCTGATGCCCTCAGGTCCGGTCCCAGCAGCTGCCAGGCTCTGCCTATTGCCCCCTGGCCTCTACTAACCCACATGTTGGGTGTGGAGCTATTGCCTTGGGCGTAAGAACAGTCTGGGAGAGTGAGCAGCACAGGTGAGAGGCTAGAACAAGATTCACTCAACTGGTTTGGTTCTTTTGGGTCTGCCCCTAGAGACATTGAAAGAAAATGATCCAGGAGAAGAACCCAGCTATTTTACTTTTGCTGTGACATAAATGGATCTAGCTCAGGGGTCCTTCTGCATGTGAAGCACCCCTGTGCTCCTGGGTTCTTCTGCCCCTCGCCTGCGATGCCATCCACTTGGGGGAGCACTTGCCCTGACACTTGTAGATGGGCCAACATGTATAAATGAGCATTACTCAGGCACCCTTCGGTAGCTCAGCTGGTACACTTGCAGACTGTAGTGCCTGCTTCGCAAGTGATCTTTAGATAGCAGTGAAACTGACAAAAAGATTGTGGGTGCCAACTGCCAATCACATTTCTTGGGCTGCACAGGTCTTGAGACCCCCTCCAAGGCTGGAGGAAAATGGGGAATGGCTGTACTTTGGGATGCAAAGGTGTCTGCAACCATCAATTAGAACAGTTTTAGAGACAATTATCGTTTTTCAGAAGAAGCTTTTCTGACATTTGGCCCATCTACAAAACCTCCTCTTTGAGAAGAGCCCTTATTCCTAATAAAATGAGAACACCGAAAGAATACGCCCACTGTTTTGGAAACGGATCTCAAAAAGTTGACCCATTCCATGGACGCGGCAGAGTTTTTCACAGATACAAAAGGTATCCTGGAAAAGCTCAATATTTGGCATATAGCCAAGAAGGGTATCTGTATTGAGGCTGCAGCTAAAAAGGGCAGCGTGGCTTAGCTGGCTAAAGCACCTACCTTGTAAGCAAGAGATCCTTGGTTCAAATCCTAGTGGTACCTTGTTATAGCCTTTGCTTGTGTCTTTCTGGGACTCAGAAGAGACCTCCCCTGGCCACCCATGAATTCCTGCTGGCAAGGGAGGGGTTGCTGATATCAGGATGTTTCCCTCCCCAACCCAGGAACTCTTGCCCCCCAGCTTCACAGAGAGGGGGACACAACAGGGCCTGGAATAGAAGGAGCAGCCTGGCAGCTCTGATTATGCTCAGCAACCTTATAGGGGCACCAGACATCCTGTCACTCATGCACTGCATGTGCCTGTCACTCACACACACACTGTCTTGTCACATGTTCTGCCCCAACACACACTTGGGTGAAGGTGTTACTTTTTTATTGCTGCCTCCATCACTTCTGCCTCTGCCAGGTGAAAGGAGGCTGCTTGGGCCCTGCCGAGCGTCCACGCTGCCCTCTTGCGCAAGAGCTCCTGAGCAAGAGGGCTTACACCTGTTAAAAATGAGCATTGCTCTTACACAAGAAGTCCTCCCTTACCACGCCGTACTGTAAATCTTCTTGTGCAGGAGCAGACGGGCAGTGTGGACGCTTTCCGGAAGAACAGCTGTTCTTGTGCAATAATCCGCCAGTGTAGACGTAGCCCAGGTGTTCCTGCAGATGGGACGGGAGGGTTCTATGCTGTGCCAGGGGGTGGGTAGCTTTGTTACCTCAGTTTGTGTGTTTATTGGTTGTGTGGAGGGGAAATTGTGAAGTAGTGTGTTATGAGTCCTGATTAAACCAGACTAAGGCAGTTGGTTCAAACCATCTATCTTAGTTCAAAGCAAGAAAGTTTGCCAGTTGGAAGTTTACTGCCTTTCCAAATTGCACATGGTACTAGTGCTCTGCACCCCATTCTAATTCTTTGCACTCGGTACCAAATGTTGTGCACACGGCACAAATTGCTCTGCACTTGGCTCAAAATAGCTGCACACGGTTCAGAATGTTATGCACCCCACCCGCAAAAGAGTGCACTCAGCACCTTTGGAATCTTCCCGCCGGAGAGTGCTTAAATACCCCAGTTCAGTAGTGGTTCAGGTTCCTTTTTTCTTGCTGGGTTCCTGATTGTGTTTGGTTCTGTAGAATGTCTCTCTGTGGTAGCGTAAATGGTAGAATGAGTGAGAGAGTGTGAGCTTAGTCAGTGTAGTGTTTGTGTGAGTGTGGTGGGATCTATTTTTGGGTTTTTTATGCCTGTGGAGAATTCCTGGGTGAAAACCATTTGGATCCCATTGGATTATTACCGGAGAGTGGAAGGCCTTCGACTTATAGTCCATATCCCGTCCATCATCAGACCAGAGGGCCTGATCCTGAAGGGATCTCCTCGCTGTTCCTCTGCCACGACTTGCAACTAGCCAAGGCATAGAGGTCGTGAGTGCCTCAGCTGTTCTAGGCCACGTGAATGTAATGTATAGTCCTATTGTTTAGGGGTCTTTAATATCTACTTTGTCTTCGGGGATAGGGAGGATTATAGAGTTATTGTTACATGCTGTTCCATCTTAAATTTATAATATATGGTTTGGACCCAAATTGTGACTCGGCGTTTTATTTGGAAAACCACGCGACGGTGATAGATATGGCCACGAGTAATTGGCCTCAGGTGATCCTTTTTTTGGGACTTGGGATATTTACCATCTGCACTACAAATCAGGGCATGTCTAATATTAGGTTTAAATTAATCGTTACTGCGTCCCATGGTAACACTGCAGAGACGTCGCTGCAGGTGCCTGAAGAGCCTTTCTGAAAGGGCCACTTATGAGCTGGCTTTCACTAGATGCCCTACCTCAGTTGGTTAGAGCATGGTGCTAATAATGCCAAGGTTGTGGGTTCAAGCCCCATGCTGCCCACAGGCACATTTGTCTACTTTTAGCTGTCTGCTATGGACAGGGAAGTAGAAAGCAGGCCAGAGAGCTGGTAGGAGGAGGCTTGAGCCTGCACAGACCCAGTGGCTAAAAGGACCTTGTCCTGGCCTGCTTTCCCCAATAGGAGGGAAAACTCTTCTCTTCCCTCCATTGTCCCCAATGGGGTGGCCTGATGCCCAAATTCCTACTGCTGCAGTGGCTGGCCCAAGGTTCTTCAGCACAAGTCACAGAGGGAGGCTCAATATTTCCAGAAGGCCTGGAGCACGTGCCTGGCACACAGAGCTGCTGCCAACTGCCTGGTCACCTGCTTCAGTGGCCCAGCAGCCCCCCGAATCCAAACTGCTCCTGCTCAGGTCCCTCCTGAACCTGCACCTGCCCCTGCTCCTGCGGCTTCTCCTCCTGGAGCCTCCCCATGGCTGCTGAGGCCCCTGCACACGAGGCAGTGGGACCACCCAAGGCAGACACCAGTCCCAGCACCATCCCTGAGCCCCACATCCCCTTCCTCCCCTTTCCGCCATCCTCCTCCCCAGTTCTACATTCCCCACATCAAAATCAGAGAGTTTGTTCTTTGCACAGGGAGAAGTCCTGTTTGTGTTACCAGCAGGGGAAGGGGGAGAGGAAAGTGGGAAGAGCGGGCAGGAGAAAGGGGGGGGGGTAGGGGAGGCACAGAGAAATATGCCGGCATCACGCTCCTTCTCTGAGAATGGCCCCACGTTCTGAAGGGAACAGAAAGTGGCCTGCGAAGGGCGAGTGTAGCTGAGCAAATAAGTGTGCTTCTTGTTTCCCTGGCGGGTTAGTGGCTAGGGGTCAGCACTTTGCGTGCTGTGGCTGGGCTTTGATTCCCAGTCAGGGAAAACAGCCTCATCTGTAGTCATAAAATTGGCCAAGTATTTGCTCTTCCCATCAATGCTGGGGGGGTGGGAGGGCCTGGGGTGCCAAAGACAGGCTCTGGCTGGGTGACTCCTGGCCAGCAGCCAAGAACATTTCTGAGGCAGCTGCTTCCCTCCCTCTGCTGTGCAGAGACTTGTAGTTCCTGGAAGTGGGGCTGTCTCCCCTCCTTTGCCTTGGGCCCATTTGGCCATGGTTCAAGGGGGTTGCTGATTCTGTAAAAGCCGACTGGCTGGGATCTTTGGGAGATCCTCAAGCCACATGTAGCCAGCGTACCCCCGCCCCCTTGTCCTGTCCTGGGGAGCCAGACACTGCCAGGGCTGGAAGGAAATGGGGAATGGCTGCACATTGGGAGTCAAAGGTGTTGTCTAACACCATAGGGTAGAAAAGTTTCACCAAACTGCAAGAAGAGAGCACCATGGCTTAGCTGGCTCAAGTTATTGTTCAGCAAACACAAGATCCTGGGTTCAACTCCCAGTGGTGCCTGTTGGAAGCCCTTGCTCACATTTTCCTATGTGCTTCTGGGACACAGAAGAGGCCTCCCCTGGCAACCCATGGAACTGCTGGTTCAGGAAAAGGCTGATTGGAGAGGAGTATTGGGAAGAAGGAAACCACAAGTGAGAAGCACCTGATGCCCACAGACCCTCACTCTCTGGAGCTGCAGAGGTTGCACTTGCAGGATCTCTGGGCACTGACACCCCCAGGGAATCACAAGGGTGTGTGGTGCTGACTCTCCTGTCCTACCAATTGCAGTCAGAGCCCTGCCTTGCCAGTGCCAATCACAGCAGCCTCTGCACCAGTACCAGGCTTGTTGTTTCCTTCTTCCCAACACTCCTCTCCAATCAGCCTTTTCCTGAACCAGCAGTTCCATGGGTGGCCAGGGGGAGACCTCTTCTGTGTCCCAGAAGCACATAGGAAAATGTGAACAAAGGCTTCCAAAAGGCACCACTGGGAGTTGAAGCCAGGACTTTCAACTTATAAGGTAGGCACTTTAGCCAGCTAGGCTATGATGCCCTTTTTGGCAGCAGTCCCAATACAGATACCCTTCTTTGCTATATGCCAAATATTGAGGTTTTCCAGGTTACCTTTTGTATCTGTGAAAAACTTTGCTGCGTCCATGGAATGGGTCGACTTTTTGAGATCAGTTTCCAAAAAAGTGAGCGTGGTTTTTGGAAGGCCTGTATTCCTCATTTCATTAGGAGTAAGGGCTCTTCCCGAAGAGGAGGTTTTCCCTACATTTGGGCCTGTGTAGATGGGCCAAATATCAGAAAAGTCTATTTTGAAAAAAGTGTCTCTAAAACTGTGCTAATTTATGGTCCCAGACAACACCTTTGAATTCCAAAGTGCAGCCCTTCTTTATTTTAATCCAGCCTTCACGGGGTCTCAAGGCCTGTGCAGCCCAAGAAATGCGATTAGCAGCTCAGACGCACAATCTTTTCGTCAATTGCAGTACAACCTAAGGATTACTTGCCAAGCACACACTACAGTCTGCAACTCTACCAGCTTGGCCCGTGTACAAGTGTCAGGGCAAGTCCTCCCCCAAGTGGAACACAGGGAAACTTCCCATGCAGAAGGACCCTGAGCTACATCCATTCATGTCACAGCAAAAGTAAAATAGTTGGGTTCTTCTCCTGGGTCTTTTTTTGTTTCAGTGTTTCTAGAAGTGCAGGAGGGGCGGATCCAAAAAAACCAAACTGATTGAGTAAATCTTGTTCTACCCTCTCATTTGTGCTGCTCACTCTCCCAGACTGTTCCTACGCCCAAGGCAATAGCTCCACACCCAACATGTGGGTTAGTAGAGGCCAGGGGGCAATAGGCAGAGCCTGGCACCAGCTGGGACTGGACCTGAGGGCATCAGGGGAAGCAGAGAGAAACACAAACTCAGCCCCCTGCAGCTCTAGCCAGCCTGGTAGGTTCCAGGGCCCCAGCTCATCTGAGCCAGCCGGATGAGAGACCGAGCGCCAATATGCATTAGACACCCAGCAGAAGGCACAAAAATCTCTTCTCACCAGCCTGAGAACAAGACACCAGAAACAGGAAGGTTTCGCAACAACCAGCCTAGGAAAATCCCACTGACATGTGAACTCAGGTTGTGAAGTTCAGAGCCATGAGCGCTGCCCTGTAGGACAAACAGCTGATGTTTTTGGTGGGCACCTGTGACTCTCAGCTCTCAGGCTGCCTCTGCTCTCCTGGCTCCCTCCAGCTGCCCCATCCCAGCTGCTTGTTTATTTTTTGTTTTTTATTTAAATACCAGCTCTAGCAAAAGCCGTGTGACACACTCCTCTCCCCCATCACAGCACGGACAGATCGCTGCCCCCAACCAGACTCTGAAATGGCCCCTGCATTTCCCCTGGTCCCATGGGGCCGACAGGAAAGAGGCCAAGGCCAGTCTAGAGCCGGGGGAAGAGCCCCAGTCTACACAGTTCCTTCTTGTGCAAAACCCTCTTGTGCAAAAACGGACCCCAATTAATTATGCAAATGAGCATGGCAATATGCTAATCTGTGCTTCATTTGCATAAGCTTTTGTGGAAGAGAGGTGCAGTATGGAGATAGCCTCGGTGGTTCATAGCCATGAAGTAACATCGACTCAGGAAAATCCCTGGGCAGCAATCCTTAGTTACACAAAATAAGAACAATTCACCAGCTCAGACGTGATTTCTAAACCCCCAAACAAGGAAAATAATAAAACCTGATGGACTAGGGAGATGTTTCTCTACCTACACATTTCAACCCTAAGTAAGGCAAGAGTGTGTGGCCTAAAGGACAAGGTGTCTGACTTTACATTAAAAAAAATTGAGGGTTGAAGTCCCTTTGCGGTTGTGTTTACCTACCTTTGTCCGTGCTTCTGGATGCTGCTGTCTTTGGCCTGGAAAGGTTCTATATAACAATGTGGCTTTTCTGTAACCCTGTTGGAAGCCCTGTAACTATTCAGTAGGTCTAAAGCAGTGATCTCCAACCTTCTTACACCCAAGATCACTTTTTAAATCTCAGAACAGGCGACGATCTACAGCCTTCCTTGAAGCCCCGCCCTCTCTATTCTCCTGTCCATCACTTGCTATCCCCAGCCCTCACTGACACACTCTGATAAACAGTTTATTTTTAAATTATGCCATACATTAAATTAAAATCAGGTGTTTATAGTTATGAAATAAATGGTCTGTTTTTTATTCATGATATTTAAATCTAAAATGAAGCATTTATAATTATACATTTTGTGGGGACAGAGTTCTGCGGCTGGGGGCAGAGTAGAGGAAACAGGGTGCTGGGAGGGCAGAGGACAGGGTGCCAGTGGGGACAGAGTTCGGGGAGTGGGGATGGGAATGGGGACAGAGTTCTGTAGCTGGGGACAGGGGAGTGAGGTCTGGGGAGGGGTAGTGTGGACAGAGGGCGGGGGGGCCAGTGGCAGCAGAGAGTCCCCTGCATCTGCTTCTTCCTAGGATTCTCCCCCCCCCCCCGCCCCGAGGGAAGCCAGCACGTGCCTCCTCCAGGCCCGACACCCCCCTCCCTTGTGGTGCAGGGAAACCCCGCGTGTGCCTGACCCGGAGCCAAATCCCCTCTCCCACAGCATAGCCAACCCCCTCCCACAGTACGGCCAACCCCCACAGGCACCTGCCCCAGGGCCAAACCCCCCTCCCGCAGTGCGGTCTGGCCTAGCCTGGCAAACCCAACCCCCATGGGCACCTGCCCCGGGGCAACCCCTGCGCTCTACTCACCTCTCCAGTGCTAGCAGCACAGGGAAACCGCCGCACTCCTCTCCCAGGGCCGACGCCCCATACCCCAGCATGCAACAGAGCTGTGGGAGGGGAGCAGCCCGTGCACTTCTGGAACCCTCGCAAGTGACATTGGCTTCAGACAGGACTTCCATCTACTCTGCGGGAAGCCAGCACTACACTAGAGGTAGGTAGTGGGGCTTCTCAAGGGTGGGTGGAAAGTGGGGATGGGGGTGCCCAAACACCTCACAATCAACTGGTTGAGGCCTTGTGATCGACCAGTCGATCGCAATCGACGGGTTGGTGACCACGGGTCTAAACTGAAGCCTTTTTCTGAAGCCACACTGAAGAGCAGCAGCAATTAGCTGTAAAGCCTGGAGTCACATGCTCACATTCCATCTAAATGACATTGAAATAGTGGCACACTAGGCTGTGAGAAGGGATCTTATCCTAGTGGCACCCACTGTCACCAGGAAAGAAGCAGATCTCAAGGTGGGTAGTAAAAACTCAATTGACAGCATTTTTGTCTGGCAAAAGACTGCTTACCAATAGTTGTGGTTGTGCAATTGGCATTCTATGCTTCTTGGCATCACTTTCCTGATGTTTGTCTGTGTGATAGTCTGGTTTGGATCTGTTTCTGTCTGCTGTATAATTGATTTTGCTAGGTGTAAATCAACTAAGGCAGTGGGGTATGATTGGTTAGGTCATTCTGATACAGTATGTTATGTTTGGTGAGTGAAATTTTACTAAAATAATTGGTTAAGGAAGAACTAAGCAGTATTGAGTTTCTCTATATAAACTGGGATCCAAGAAGGAGCCCAGCAAGAAGAAGGAAAAGGGGAGAAGAGAAGAGGAAGGAAAAGGGAAAGGAAGACCAAGAAGGAGGAGAGAAGACCTTGAAGCAGAACTCACCTCCAAGGCAGCCTAACACCACAACAGCCTGAACTCCTCTGCACAGCTGTTGAAATGGTTTGCTGTGTGAATTCTATGGCAGTTGACATTAAGCCTGCACACTGGGATTATTTACCAGCTTGTTTTACTGTAGCTGTGATGGCTGAGTGGTTAAGGTGCTGGATTAGAAGCCCAATAGAGTTTCCCTGCCTAGGTTCAAATCCTGCTCACAGCAAGGTCTGTGTTTAGGCCACACCACTTCCTAAAACAACAAGGGCCTCTGAAAGTTACCAGCAGTGGGGCTGATGGTGCTGGTGTAGTAGACACAACCTATATGGCTTTGTGTCACCTTACAGCAACAGCCACACTAGTGGCACTTCCACAGTGGGCCCTGGACCATGCAGCTGCAACCACTTGGTCCCAGGCCAAGCACTGCTGAGAAGTCTCAGCCCCATCCCTGCCTCCTCCAATTTCAGCCTAACCTGTTTATCTGACTCCCACATGCTCCTGAAAGCCAGCACACAGGCAGCCCATCCCTGCACCAAAGGGCAGGCCCTGAAACTGCCTTGTGGGCATCAAGTAGAACCGCAATAAGAGAAGATGCCATGTTTTTGCCTGGTTTTAAACCAGGGTCCTTTTCCACGTTTAGCAAATGTGGTAACCACTACGCCACAGAAACACACTTAACACCATCTTCTGCTGCTGCACTTAAACTTGGGCAAATATTCGGTTGCTAACCCTTTGGCCAACAGAGATTGGTGCAGGGCAAAGGAATTCTCTGCTGTCAGGAAGGGACCAAACTGAAGGAGGCCGGGCCCCTACCTGGGGACTCCAACCTAAACCCTGAGACCAAGGGGTCTACAAGCTGGATAATCAAAGTTTGCCCCATTTCTTCCTCACACAACCCTGCAGAACCTCAAAGGCAACTCTACAGTCCCAGCGGCTGGGGGAGATGTGCATGTTAGAGCCTCTGCCCACTGAGCTGTAGCCTTCTGTGCCCAGGGAGCCAGATAGCAGCAGGGTGAGAAGGCAGGAATGAAATGGGGAATGGCTGAACTTTGCCATGCAATGGTGTTGTCTGGGACCATACAGTAGAACAGTTGACAGGTGGCTCAAAATAGGGCACCATGGCTTATCTGGCTAAAGTGTTTGCCTAGTAAACAGGGGATCTTGGGTTCAATTACTGGTGGTGCCTTGTTGGACCCTTTGCTCACATTTACTTATGCCCTTATGGGACATAGAAGAGGCTTCAGGAAAAGGCTGAGTGGAGAGGTGTGTGGGGAAGAAGGAAACCACAAGTCCCAAGAGGTTTTTCCCCCACAAGTGAGAAGCTCCTGATGCCCATATACCCTGACTCTCTATGGCTGCAGAAGCTGCAGAGGTTGCACCCTCAGGCTCTCTAGGTGCTGATCCCCTCAGGGAATGACAAGGGTATGTGGTACTTGCTCTCCTGTCCCAGCAATTGCAGTCAGAGCCCTGCCTTACCAGTGCCAGTCACAGCAGCCTCTGCACCCGGTCCAGGCTTGTGGTTTCCTTCTGCCCAACACTGTAGCATCTGCCCACGGGCGAGGCCTCCGCATCCCAGCACCCCTGTCTGCCGCACAGTACATGCATTGCGAACATTTGAACTGAGGCGGAGATGGACATAGGAGACAGACTTGTCGGGAGTCTCTGGATGAGGTTACAAGGGGTAAAACCCATCAAATCCAGCCCCCTGATCTAGGCAGGACCAATCCCAACTAAATCAACCCGGCTTTGTCAAGCTGAGACTTAAACACCTCTAGGGATGGAGACTCCACTACTTCTCTAGGTAACGCATTCCAGTGCTTCACCACCCTCCTAGTGAAATAGTTTTCCCTAATATCCAACTTGGACCTCTCCCACCACAACTTGAGACCATTGCTCCTTGTTCTGCCATCTGTCACTACTGAGAACAGCCTCTCTCCATCCTCTTTGGAACCTCCCTTCAGGAAGCTGAAGGCTGCTATCAAATTCCCCCTCACTCTTCACTTCTGCAGACTAAATAGACCCAAGTCCCTCTGCCTCTCCTCATAAGTCATATGCTCCAGCCCCCTAATCATTTTGGTTGCCCTCCGCTGGACCCTCTCCAATGCGTCCACATCCTTTTTGTAGTGGGGGGCCCAGAACTGGACACAATACTCCAGAGGTGGCCTCACCAAAGCCGAATAAAGGGGAATAATGACATCTCTGGATCTGCTGGCAATGCTCCTCTTAATGCAACCTAATATGCCATTAGTCTTCTTGGCTACAAGGGCACACTGTTGACTCATATCCAGCTTCTCATCCACTTTAACTCCTAGGTCCTTTTCTGTAGAACTACTACTTAACTGGTTGGTCCCCAGCTTGTAACTATGCTTGGGATTCTTCCGTCCCAAGTGCAGGACTCTACACTTGTCCTTGTTGAACCCCATCAGATTTCTAGTGGCCCAATCCTCCAATTTATCTAAGTCACTCTGGACCCTATCTCTGCCCTTAAGTGTATCTACCTCTCCCCCCAGCTTCGTGTCATCTGCAAACTTGGTGAGGGTGCAATCCATCCCCTCATCCAGGTCATTAATAAAGATATTGAACAAAACCGGTCCTAGAACCGAACCTTGGGGCACTCCGCTAGAAAATGACTGCCATCCTGACACTGAGCCGTTGATCACTACCCGCTGGGCCTGACCTTCTAGCCATCTTTCTATCCATCTTACCGTCCATTTATCCAGTCCACATTCCCTTAACTTGCTGGCAAGAATATTGTGGGAGACCGTATCAAAAGCCTTGCTAAAGTCAAGGTATATAACATCCACTGAGTTTCCCACGTCCACCGAGCCAGTTACCGCATCATAGAAGCTAATCAGATTGGTCAGGCCCGACTTGTCCTTTGGGAATGCATGCTGACTATTCCTAATCACTTTCCTCTCATCCAAGTGCCTCAAAATGAATTCCTTAAGGACCCCTTCCATGATTTTTCCAGGAACTGAGGTAAGACTGATGGGCCTATAGTTCCCTGGATCGTCCTTCTTCCCTTTTTTGAAGATGGGCACTACATTTGCCTTTTTCCAATCATCCGGGATTTCTCCCGATCTCCACGACTTTTCAAAGATAATAGCAAAAGGCTCCTCAATGACATTTGCCAACTCCCTCAGTACCCTCTGATGCATTAAGTCCGGACCCATGGATTTGTGTACGTTTAGCTTTTCTAAATAGTTCCTAACCTGTTCTTTACCCACCACGGGCTGTCCATCTTCATTCCATCTTGCGTCACTTAGCTCAGAAGTCCAAGAGCCGACCTTGTCCGTGAATACAGAGGCAAAGAAAGCATTGAGCTTTCCCCACATCATCTGTCACTAGGTTACCTCCTTCATCCATGAGGGGCCACACACCCTCTCTGATCACCTTCTTCTTGTTAATATGCCTGTAGAAATCTTTCTTGTTATCCTTCACATCCTTAGCCAGTCGCAATTCCATTTGCGCTTTCACCTTCCTGATAACCCCCTGGCATTCTCGAGCTATACCTTTAAACGCCTCCCTGGTCATTTGTCCAAGTTTCCACTTTTTGTAAGCTTCCTTTTTGTGCTTAAGTTCACCAAGGATTTCCCCTGTAAGCCAATCCGGTCTCCTACCATGTTTGCCTCTCTTGCTACGCGTCGGGATGGTTTCTTTCTGTGCCTTCAATAAGGCTTCTTTAAAATACTGCCAGCTGTCCTGGACTCCTTTCCCCTTCATGTTAGCATCCCAGGGGATTCTGCCCATCAGATCTCTGAGGGAGTTAAAATCTGCTTTTTTGAAGTCCAAGGTGTGTATTTTACTAGTCTCTTTTCTTCCTTTGGTCAGGATCCTGAAATCTACCATCTACCATCTTTGGTCACTGCTTCCCAGGTTGTCACCCACCTCCACTTCCCCTATTAGTTCCTCCCTGTTTGTGAGCAGAAGGTCAAGCTGCGCACGGCCCCTGGTCAGATCCTTCAGCACTTGTGTCAAGAAGTTATCCCCAATATTCTCCAAAAACTTCCTGCATTGCCTGTGTACTGCCATATTGGTTTCCAAACAGATGTCAGGGTGATTAAAGTCCCCCATGAGAACCAGGGCCTGCGATCTGGAAGCTTCTCTCAGTTGTCCGAAGAAAGCCTAATCTACCTCATCCACCTGATTCGGTGGCCTGTAGCAGACACCAATCACAACATCACTGCTGTTGTTTGCTCCTTTAAACTTAACCCACAGACTCTCAACAGGTTTTTCTCCCTCTTTATACTGGAGTTCAGAGCAATCGTAGTGCTCTCTTACCTATAGTGCAACTCCTCCTCCTTGTCTCCCCTGCCTGTTCTTCGGGAACAGTCTATACCCTTCCATGACAGCGCTCCAGTCATGCGAGTCATCCCACCAAGTCTCTGTTATCACAATTAAATCATATTTCTTGGACTGGGCCAGGGCCTCCAGGTCTTCCTGTTTGTTGCCCAGGCTTCTCGCATTAGTGTACAAACACTTCCGGTAACCAGTTGATTGCCCTATCTCCTCCATTCGAAACAGGGGTCCTCCTTTCTTGCCCCTTCCTCTCTGCATTTCTTCCCGGTATCCAACTTTCCCACTCCCCTCAGGGTTTTGGTCACCGTCCCCCGACGAACCTAGTTTAAAGCCCTCTCACTATGTTTGCAAGCCTGCCCACGAAGATGCTCCTTCTTCTCTTCGTTAGGTGGATTCCATCTCTTCCTAACAATCCTTGTGCCTGGAACAGAGTCCCATGGTCGAAGAAACCAAAGCCCTCTCTGCTACACCACCTGATCAACCATGCATTTACGTCCTCAATTCGACGATCCCTGCTCTGTACTTTCCCTTCAATATCCCTGCAGCTGCTCAAGGCTGCTTTCTGAAAGGGCCACTTGTGAGACTGACACCCATGGGCCGGCTAGCTCGGAGGTTTGGAACGTGGTGCTCGTATCACACAGACACGTCTTAAGAGCAAGCCCCTTATTCAAACCATAATGGGCTCGCTATTCCGACATCCCTGTAAACCTCAGGGCACGAGGAGGGAGGGATGTTTTGGAATTGTGATTTATTTCGAACTAAGTGCTGTGTAGGCAGCGCCGAATTACAAAATAAGATATTTCAAAATTGACTCGAAATAAGCTACACAATGTCATTGCTTATGTGGAGCTGTGGGACGCACCCCTAGTGAGTTAGAGCCCAGATCTGCCCCTAGCTCCCTGCTCCACATACTGACTCCCTTGCTGCCATGGGGCTGTTTCCATTGGCCTCTTCTCTCATTAGTCAGGCTTCAGCCAGGACTGAGACTCAGGAAGGAGAATGTGACCCGGCTCCCTGCACCTGGGCCCTGCATTTCTCATCCCTTCAGAGACACTTGCTAGTGGAGGAATAAATCACAGTCACATGAGTGTAGATTATGAAACTTTGTTGTTGCTGTTGCCTTGGAAACTTCCCACAGACCTTCCCCTGGGGACCCTGGGCAGCCCGCTCACATTGCACAGCTCACTTCAAGGTGAGGGTGCTAAGTAAATGCACCCACCCTGTTGAGGACCAGCCTACTGGGGGGAGGCTCTGGCCACTTCCTTTCCTCATCTCTCTCAGGCTGTGTCTACACTGCAGGGCTACGTCTACGCTGCAGGCTTTTTGCGTAAGAGCAGCTGTTCTTGTCCAAAAACTTGCAGAGCATCTACACTACAGGGATGTTCTTGCACAAGTAACTTTATAGTACAGCATCAGACAACAGGGCTTCTTGCGCAAGAGTTATTCCTCTCCCCATGAAGAATAAGCCCTCTTGCTCAAGAACTCGTCCACAAGGAGGCAGTGTGGACGGGCCACAGTGGTTTCTTGCGCAGGAGAGCGTCCACAATGCTATGCGTGCTCTTGCAGAAAATGGCCATCAGAGCTTTCCTGCGCAGGAGAGCGTCCACAATGCTATGCGTGCTCTTGCAGAAAATGTGGCCCCCTGGCCTTTCCTCCTGGCTGTGCACGGGGGTTTATTTCCCTTCTGCAGCTGCTGGGGAGCCCGGCGCTGGAGCAAGATGGACACATGACCAGAAGTAAACGGTGTCATGTCACCCCTCTCCAAGGGCTTTTCCCACCATCCTCCTACCAACAGGGATTAGTTTGGCCCCCACCAAACCCAACTATCCTACAGTTGCATTAACCCAACATGTGGGACATTAACTCGGGAGAGGGCAGAGAGGCTGGTCACTGGCACATGTGGGGCCAGCAGCCAGCTGGCTCCCTGGGCTGTCCGTGCAGTTAAAACAAGCATTGCTCTGGCAGAAATGGGGCTGGGGCTGGGCTGTGGGAAATATTGTGGGGTGGCGGCTGGTGCTGACCCCCTGGGACTGGCTGTGCCTGTGGCACTGGGTGAGAGTTCGGTGATTCTTAGGGGCTGGATGAGGGTTTGTTATGACACCAGGACCAGCCCAAGACCAGGAGATGGGAAGAGGCAAGTGTGAGACCCTGGTGTGTCTGTGGGGATAGGGAGGGGGCATCTCCTGCCTGGCACAAGAAGCTCCAGACCCCAGAGAAGCTAGGCAGGAGAATTGTGAGCAAAATACTCTGTTGGTTGCTTCCCTCCCTCCTCCTTGTGCCCTAGAAGAGGAGTCGTGCCCCGAACATTCCTCTTATCAGTGTGAGCTCTGGGGGAGGGAAGGACAAGCCAGGGCAGGAAGAACTTTCTCTCTACTGGGCTTAGATGCTGGGTGTGGGCCAGGGAGGGAGGGGGATGGTGCTGAGCGGAGGGTTAGGTACAAACTGAGGGATCTGCAGTGGCCCCACACCGAGCTAGCTCACCAGAGGCGCCTCTATTCCCAAGGACCAGGCAGGAGCGCACCGTGTGTGTGTCCGGCTGCTGTGTTCTCCTGTGAGTAACTTTCCTTCCCTTCTCTGGGCCAGTAAATCATTGGTGACGGTGCCATAGGACTGGCTGCAGGCACTGGGTTTGCTTTCGGCCGGGAGGTGCCAGTGACTTGGGGCAAATGCTCCTTTGGGATGGGCAGAAACCAGAGTGTTATGGGGCTTGGGGAGGGGCAGATGTTATGAGGGCAGGGGAGGGGAGCTGTGAGGGGATGGGGGCAGGGCGAGAGGGGGAGGGATGAGGGAGGCAGGTGTTTGGTTTGGGACTGGAAACCCCTGGTCCAACAGGCTCCTGGAGGCGCCAGGCAGCACCGCTGGCCGCGGTGTTGAATGTCTGGTTTGTGGCTCCGCAGGCTCCCTGCCAGCCCCTGCACAGCCCATGGGGCAGCCCCTGAGCCAGCATGGCCAGCTCTTAGCATTGGGGTAGCTGGAGCGGGGGGCATGTGCTCCCCATTGGCTGGGCCAGGGCCAGGCAGGAACTGCTCCTGGGCAGTGTGGTGAGCAGGGCTGGCCCCTCTCCAGGCACCCTGGGGAGGCACCTCCAGCCCCTCCCCTTGCACCCAGTTCCCCCAGAGCCTGGCTGGCATGGCTGCCCCACTGCTAGCCCCACTGCTTGGCATGGTGCAGTCATGGGGCCAAGGGAAGGAGTGTCCTTGGGTGTGGGGATCAGATGAGAGTTGGAGGGGGCCTGGAGTGCAGAGGGCAGGACGGAGGGATACGGGATGTTCCAGGCCATGTCTGGCTTTAGTCACAGGTATCCCCAGGCTCCCTGACCTGCTCTGCACCCCATTTCTGCTTCCAGCATGACCCTTGGTCCAAAAAGTTTGTCAAGCCCTGAACTAGCACCATGCTCATCCCCTTATGACCCACAGTGCACCCCCCCATCCTACCCCACCCCCTCTCTGCCTGCTGGGATGTCCTGAGACAGGCACAGGACTCTGCCTCCCTGCAGCCAGCCCCATCCCATGGGGTTCTGGCAGAACAAAGGGGGGGCTCTGGTCACCCCCCTGAGTTTCTGCCCCCCCTCAACTTGGCTTTCCTCCTCTGCCCCCGCTCTTCTTTGGGCAAGTTCCTTGCGAGGAGCCAGCCCCATCTGCCAGCCTCCCAGGGCAGGAGAGGCCAAACCACAAGCTTACCACAGGTGCCTGGCCTGACTCATCTCATTTCCCCAGACTGGCACCCAGGGGCATTCTCAACTCATGTCACCCCCTCTATCACACAGGAGTTGGGTTTATCCCAAGTGCAGGCTGGGCAGCAGGAGCTGCCCTTACCTGGGCACCAAGGGGAGCCACCACAAAGGAAGACCCTGGCTATGTCTAGACTGGCATGATTTTCTGGAAATGCTTTTAACGGAAAAGTTTTCCATTAAAAGCATTTTCAGAAAAGTGTGTCTAGATTGGCACAGACACTTTTCTGCAAAAGCACTTTTTGCGGAAAAGTGTCTGTGGCCAATCTAGATGCGCTTTTCCTCAAAAAAGCCCCGATCGCCATTTTCGTGATCGGAGCTTTTTTGCGGAAAAGAAATCTCTGCTGTCTACACTGGCCCTTTTGCGCAAAAGTCTTTCGGAAAAAGACTTTTGCCTGAACGGGAGCAGCATAGTATTTCTGCAAAAGCACTGACAATCTTACACGAGATCGTCAGTGCTTTTGCGGAAATTTAAACGGCCAGTGTAGACAGCTGGCAAGTTTTTCCACAAAAGCAGATGATTTTGCAGAAATCTTGCCAATCTAGACACAAGCCCTGTGTTTATACCTGGCTTTGAACCAAGGACCTTTTGCATATTAAACAAATATGATAACCACTACACCACAGAAACACACTTCGGCTATGTTTAGACTGGCATGATTTTCCACAAATGCTTTTAACGGAAAAGGTCTTCCGTTAAAAGCATTTGCAGAAAAGAGCGTCTAGATTGGCACGGACATGCCAATCTAGACGCGGTTTTGCACAAGAAAGCCCTGATCGCCATTTTAGCCATCGGGGCTTTTTTGCTCAAAACACTTCTTAGCTGTCTACACTGGCCCTGTTGCGCAAATACATTTGCACAAGAGGGCTTTTTCCTGAACGGGAGCAGCATAGTATTTGTGCAAGAACACTGACAATCTTACATGAGATCGTCAGTGTTCTTGCTGACGTCAGTGTTCTTGCGCAAATTCAAGAGGCCAGTGTAGACAGCTGGCAAGTTTTTCCGGAAAAGCGGCTGTTTTTGCGGAAAAGCTTGCCAGTCTAGACGCAGCTTTGGGTGTCAAGAAACACCCCTTTATGGCCTTCTACTGCTGGATTTAAATTTGGACTAATATTCTGTTACTAATTCTTTGGCCAAGGTCTTGGGGAGAAGAGGCAGAGCAAGAGCAGGGAACAAGATACCCCCCCACCCCCACTACTTCTCTAGACATTCACTCCCAACACTGGGGAGGGGGGGGGCGCATGTCATATCCCCATCATTTTCCCCTTGCAGGGATGGACCTTTGGGGCAGGCCCAGACTCCCTGGCCTCTCACTGACCTTCTGTCACCTGCACAGAGAAACCCTGCTGGATTTTTAGTCACACACCTTAACCACTTGGCCAGCACAGCTGTGAATGCAACAGGGCCCCAGGGCCAGGGAAGCTGGTAAATAATCCCAGTGCCCAGGCCTGACGTCATCTGCCCCACAGAATTCACACAGCAAACCTGGCTCCCAACACACAGGGGCAGTTTGGGGGCTCGTTCCTGGGCCATGTGGGTGAAGCATCAAATCAGCCCCCTCCTGTGGGGCTGTGAGTGTTGCTGTCCCTGCTGTACAGACAGGGACATGGAGGCAGGGAGAGGTTCACTGAACAGACCAAGGTCACACAGTGAGTTAGAGCCCAGCTCTGCCCCCAGCTCCCTGCCCCACCCACCGATGTGCTGACTCCCTCGCTGCCAGGGGCTATTGGCATTGGCCTCTTCTCTCGGTAGCCAGGGTTCAGCCAGGACTGAGACTGGCACATTCCAGCCAGGGGCTGCCCAGGTCTGCAATGAGAACAGCGGCCAGGCCTCGCCCAACCCAGAGTGACGGGTGCAGGCCTTAGGCCTGCTGACTCCATGTTTCTGACCCTCGAGTGCCGTACCTCGGTGTTTTCGTACCTCGGTACCTTCAGTGGTCTGGACTGTCAGTGTCAGCGTCGTCTGGTCAGGGTTGTCCTGGTGCGCTCCTGACAGGACCTTTACTCCATCGGTGATAATAAACTTTTGGCTGCGTGCGTAACAATCGGTACTCCCTTTATCTAGAGTGTTAGACCCCGTGCACTTGGGTCAACACAAGAGATATCTGAGAGGCCCCGGAAACCACAGATGCAGGCAAGGATTGAAATCAATTGAGCAGGTTTATTGTCAAATGCGAAGCTCTACCAGTTGGTAACAGAGATCAGTACAATGTTACACCACTGGGCACTATGTCCCACGTTGACAAGGTACCAACACCAGGCAGGCCTATTGCCATATAACAGGTATTAACAGCAGTTAGTCAAAGTTAAGCTACTGTGCATTCTGTAAGTTTAGGCAATGACACCTGCAGTTCAGGCGCCTAGTGCGCCCCCCCCCCCCCCCCCCCAAGGTCGGCCGGAGAGCACCCTCTGCGGTGTCCTTTTATAGACAGGTACAAAAAACTTTCATCATTTCTTTACGTACCAGGTTACCACCCTCTGTTGCCTAGTTACTGTTGCATAAATTGCAAGGTTCGTCCCCTGGAGGCTAGTCTAATTTGCCCACAGAAGAGAGTCACACTTTCAGGCTGGGTCCAACTCAATTTTATTGTTTACAAACAATGGTCAGCCAAGGAGCTATTGCTCAAAGCAAAGCCGACCCCGGGCGTTGGCTAGTTAACTTCTTATATAGACTCTTAAAACTGTCGCGTATGGTGTGCTAAAACATAATTGGCTGTTTTAACTTTGCTCTTAACTTCCTTCTCAAGCTTGGTTCATTACCAAATAAGGCTTGGTACAGCATACAATAGCGCTTATAGAACAAGTATAGCAATTCTCGGAAGTTGCAGACTTAACAAGTACAACAATTCTCAGAAGTTGCAGACTTAAACGTGGAGCGTGCAGTTCTATTTTTACTCAATGGAGATGGGTTTAGCTTTCTGCTACATTACCACCCCTCATCTTATGGAAGGGGGGCTTACTTACTATCCTTCATGCTGTCAATCTCGACCCGGTCCTGAACCTAGGTCGGTATGTGCATTAGTTTTTAGGGAGTTTTTGTACCAAGACATTTCTTATTAAGATGTTCCATTACTCCCCTCTGGCTTACAGTCTGTACCCAGTGCCTCCCTGTGTCCTTCCATGCTCGACCTAACTTACACAATTGCACAGTTATCAATAGGGCTTCTTTCTTGGCTCCTGTTACTGAACCAAAGTCTTGCTCACTAAATTGCAGGCCTGTTGCTGTTTTAGGCCTGCTGACTCCATGTTACTGACCCTCAACTTACTACGTTCCCCCACTTTTTGTCCTTTTATGGGGAGGATGTTTACCCATCGTCCCGGAAAAGCATAATGTATGAACTGAAGGTGACCCAGTGGGCTAAACACTGTCATGTGGACACCTTTGTTGGACCATTCACACACTCATGCCCCATCTGTCCCTTAGTCTGCACATTCCCTCGTACGACTGATGGACAGATTTTATTTTCCAATTCTGTTAGGTCCCTTATGGTGGGCTTGGGAATGTTAGACCCGGGACCATACTGAAGAATGCAGGGTTTTTGTTTTGTTTTGTTTTGGTTTTTTTACTGAGTTTTAACAGGTCTCAAATAATTAATATGGAAATGGTGTATTTTTTGTAGAATATTTAGGCATATTTACACAGTGTGTATATGTATAAAAAGCATAACCTTATAACCATTTGTAACTTGGTATTGTGATTTGGCTCGTGTGGTATTGCTGATAGCCACACACACCAATTAGGGCATGTATAGTTACCGTTTTTACTATTCTTAATAATAGACTGAGTGTTTTTTAGTGATTTTAAATGTTGGTATAAGCATTGTTAGAGTGTGTCTCACAAGATTATATATATAAGAAGCAAAACAGAAATTTGGAGTAGTGACATTATAAATGAGGCCTTTTATAATAAATGTTTTGTACTCCATTACTACCCAGTGCTGTCCATTCATGTTATACATCAGCCTTACTGCTGGTGGTCACCCTCTGCAATAGACTTTTCTATGCAGGAACCAGGAATGGCTAGCATCTCTGTTCCAGTGGTTGCAGTGCTCTGTGACACCAGTCAATTGTTTCTTATGGATTATGTCTTCCAGACAACTTACTGAATGGACAGTAACCTGTTTATTAATTATTGCTGTGTCAGGATTCGGTATTGGTCCCAGACACCGAACAAAATTGTTTGGAATAATATGTGCCTCAGTTTGGGTCCAATGTCACTGATCCAAATCATGACGGGTAATAACAGGGTTTTATTTTTTAACTCAAGTTGTAGTTTTATACACTTAATTTTCTTTTGTGATTCTTTCTCTATTTTTTTAAACCCTTTTTTATGTTTGCTTCTAGTTGTTGATTTTTCACCTATTATGGCTAAACAATTTAGTAGTGCTATGCACATTGTAAATTATGTACAGCAAAAAAAAAAATACAATAATAATACAGTGATACAGCAACAATAGTGGTACAGCAAACAACAATTGGTTTTACATAATAGCTAAGTTTAAATGAACTAACAATGATTTCGAGCTGATTGCCAACTTAATTGTCCATATATGGGACATTGAAGTGAACCATCTTTTATTTATAAAGTACTTCATTTTTCTTCTCTTTTCTTGATGCTTAGGCATTTCTTCACTGTGTCCTGGTATCTTTTAGGGTATGTCTACACTACAATGTTAGTTCGAACTAACGGACGTTAGTTCGAACTAACATTCATAGCCGCTACACTAGCGCTCCGCTAGTTCGAATTTGAATCGAACTAGCGGAGCGCTTAGTTCGAACTAGGAAAACCTCATTTTACGAGGATTAAGCCTAGTTCGAACTTACTAGTTCGAATTAAGGGGTGTGTAGCCCCTTAATTCGAACTAGTGGGAGGCTAGCCCTCCCCAGGTTTCCCTGGTGGCCACTCTGGCCAACACCAGGGAAACTCTATGCCCCCCTCCCGGCTCCAGACCCCTTAAAGGGGCACGGGCTGGCTACGGTGCCCGTGCCAGGTGCAAGCCTGCCAGCACCCAGCCAGCAGACCCTGCACCTGGCACAGCACAGAGCCACCCACCCGATGTCCCCCAGCCCACCCCCTCTTCCCGGGACCAGGCTGGCGGCTCCCGGGAGCTTGCCCTGGACCGCAAGAGGCGGGCACCTTCCTGGGCTAGTGCGGACATCGTGGACCTCATCCACGATCTCCGCACTAGGCACAGGAAAGTGGCCGTCTAGGGCAGGAGAGCTGCCAGCCTGGCCACCCAGGAGCAGGTGTGCATGAAAATCAAGGGGGTCCACTGAGACCCCCGACCCTGAGCCCTGAGCTTACAATGGCCGTCCTGGGTCAGACCAAAGGTCCATCTAGCCAAGTAGCCTGTCTGCCGACAGCGGCCAACCCTAGGGACCCTGGAGGGGATGGACCGAAGACAGTGACCAAGCCATTTGTCTCGTGCCATCCCTCTCCAGCCTTCCACAAACTTTGGGCAGGGACACTACTCCTACCCCCTGGCTAATAGCACTCCATGGACCCAACCTCCATGACTTGATCTCACTTCTCTTTAAACTCTGTTCTAGTTGTAGCCTTCACAGCCTCCTGCAGCAAGGAGTTCCACAGGTTGACTCTTTGCTTTGTGAAGAACAACTTTCTGTTACTAGTTTGAAGCCTGCTACCCATTCCTTTCCTTTGGTGTCCTCTAGTCCTTCTATTATGGTAATTAATGAAGAACTTTTCTTTATGCACCCTCTCCACCCCACTCATGCTTTTATAGACCTCTATCCGATCCCCCCTCAGTCTCCTCTTTTCTAAGCTGAGAAGTCCCAGTCTCTTCAGCCTCTCTTCATATGGGACCTGTTCCAAACCTCTGATCATTTTACTTGCTCTCCCCTCTCCCACCCTCTCTCTTCCCCTCTCCCACATCCGCTTCCCAGTCTCCCCGAGTTTTGTTCAATAAAGAGAGATTCTATTTTTGACCACACATTTTCTTTATTTCGTACATCAGGAAGGGGGGCTAGGGAAGGGTAAGTGGAAGGAGGTGAGGGAGGAATGGGGTACGAGCCCCCGATGGGGAGGACTGGGTTGGCTCTGTGGGCTCCTCGGGGTGGAAGCTCTCCTGCAGCCCCCCAATTGCCCCCTCTCCCCAGATGGCAGCCTGCGGCAAGTGCAGCCGGTCTGATGGCCGAGTGCTGTGATGTGCCCAGTGTGGGCACTCACGGCACTCCAAGACAGGACTGCTTTGCAAGCGGGGCAACCCTGAGAACTGTCTGTCCGGGGTGGGAGTCGGATCCCTTTAAGCACAGCCCTCGGCTAGCCTGAGGCAGCAGCTCCATGCTCTAAGTCCTCATCTGATGCCCTGCCGGCACTGCTTCCGGCCATCCTTAACCCCGGTTCAGGGTCCACTTAATGTGGACATGCTAGTTCGAATTCGAACTAGTTTTTTAGTCTGGATGCGTTAGTTCGAATTAGCTTAGTTCGAATTAGCACTGTAGTGTAGACATACCCTGAGCGAACAGATCCAACTGCTTGCAAATAGAGATAGGGGTTTGCAAACTCTGAACCTCCCCTTGGTGTCAAGGGATCAAAATAGGTAAAGTTAATGTCATAACAACGTGTTCCCCCAGCGCAGCTCTTGGTTATGACGAGAGGTGGTAAGTGACTGAGAGAAACCAGGTGAGAGGGGATGAGGTGGGAAAAGTAAATCTCACTTTCAGTTTGTGTCTCCTGGAGCGGGGATGAGGCTGCAGAGATGTTGGCTCCATTTCTGGGAGGTGCCCAAGCGAGAGAGGACACAGGTTTCAGACCTTTTCATACCTAACACTTGTCTGGTCTCTGATACAAGTGAAATGCAGAGTTCAGCGTGGGGACATTGTTATAAAGAGGAGAGCCTGGAATCTCACCTCCCTTATCCCTTCCCCCACCAGACACTCTGCCCTCGGCACTGGAGAGAGCAAGAGGAAAATCCCTGGGAGCTGTCAGACAAGGTGAGTTTGCAGGTGGAGATTCTTTAAATGAGAAAATTCCAGTGAAAACATCTTCACGGGATTGTCATTGAAGTTACCAACCAAACCCAGTGACCACTGTGCACACAGCCCTACATCTCACCCAGGGTATGTCTACACTACCCCGCTAGTTCGAACTAGGTGGAACGAGGTGTACCGGTAGTTCGGAATAGGAAGCCTAGTTCAAACTACCTAGTTCGAGCCCCATGTAGCCGCGCTGCACGGGGTACGAACCAGCGGGGTTTTAAAAATGGCGGCTCCCCGCTTATGCAAATGAAGCCCGGGAAATTCAAATCCCGGGCTGCATTTGCAAGTGCGGTATGCCTACATTACCCTCCTAGTTCGAACTAGGAGGGTAGTGTAGACATACCCCCACAGATCAGTGAGGAGCCTCAGGGGCACTGCATGGGGACCTGCAGACACTTTGAGAATCACTGATCTACGGGGTGTGATGCTAAAGGCGTGAAGTTAAACCATACAACGGATGGCACCTTCAGGCTCAGATTTCACTGCTCGGCCAGTTTCAATATGGGGTTGGTTTCAAACAATAAAAAGGCTGAAAGGCTGAGAGCTGTCTGGCTTCCATGGTATCAGTTTGTTCATGGTGAGAAACCGCTGGATCCCCAAGGGCTCTTCGGTTTAGTGCAATCCTGGGCAAAATACAGCCCATGGGCCGTATCTAGCTCGCCAGGCCATTAGATCTGGGCCACTGATGCTTGGCGACCCATGGGCTTCTTCCGTGCTTGCCACTACCCACCCTCAAGCCACTAAAAGCGAAGGTGAGCCTGGACGTGAAGCTGGAAGGCGGCAGGCACTGCTTCCACCCCCAGGACAATCTCATTGGCTGGTTTCTGGCCAGAAAGGAAGCACTGTGCCCCCTGTGCCCCCTCCCCTCCGGCTCATAGTTATTCACACACCCACATGGCCCTGCAGCCTTTGCAAGGATTGGGCAGGCTCCCTGCCTGTCTCAGAGAGGTGCTTGGCTGCTGTTCGGGAGTCACTCAGGTAAGTCTCCTGGCTAAAGCCTGCCTCTGGCACCCCAACCTCTTTCTGCCCCCTCCCCACTCCTGCCCCCCACTCCACATACCCAAACTCTTTGTTCTCTTCCTGCATTCAAGTATGCAAAAAGCTCTTCATGGTCAGAAACCCTCAGCCCCTTATTTCTCCACTCAGCTGGTTCTCTAAATTAACTTTTCTTTAAATATCTCATGAGTAGTTTGCTAATCCAGTGCTCCAAATCACACCTGCCTCCTTCACCCAAACTCCTTCCCAGACCCCTCTTTCCCTCCTGCATCCCAAACCGTCACCCAAAACTCCCTTCTTCTTTCACTGTCCATCCCATACGCTGTATTTCCTGCTTAATGTCTTGGAAGATTGCAGCTCTCAACCACTTTCCAAAATCTTGGAGTTCTTCCCTTCCCTCCCCCATCATCAAAATGAATTGCTCACCTCTGGTCTAGTGGATATAGTTCAGTGAGAGCTAATAACTGAAAGCTACAGCCGGAGAATTTCAGGCTAGAGAGGAGGCACAACTATTTGATGGGTAAGAGGATTAGCTGCTGAAACAAATGAGCAAAGAAGTGGTGGGCTCTCCAGCTCCTGATGTCTTCATATCAACACTGGGTGACTTTCTAGAAAACATGCTGTGGGGGAACAGAGCTTTGTGCCTGGGTAGCTGGGCTAAGTATAATGGCTTGTGCCACAGAGGGGACAGACTGCATGGCTACTGATTGCTTCTGATGCCATGAATTCATGAATTTTAAGGTCTTATCCTGCAAACACTCAGCACACGTGTTTAGTATCTCTGGATACTGACTAAAGTTTAAAGAGACAATAGAGGCATTACTAATGCCAAACAAAGGTCTGTGACCAAGGGAGACATTGATAATAATCCCCCAGCAATTTAATGTCTCCTGGTGGGTATAATTATTTTGGTGTGAGTACATTTTGGTGTGGAAAGGATTAAATCCCTTTTTGAAATATCTCCGATTCTCCTTCTCCCCGACAGGCTGCAGAACACCCATGTCTGACTCCAGCTCAGCCCCTGGCCTGCAGAGCCAGGGACAGGAAACGGCTGTGGCAGAGCCGGTGAGCTTCAAGGAGGTGGCTGTGTGTTTCTCTGAGGAGGAATGGGCTTTGCTGGACCTGGGCCAGAGAGCCCTCTACAGGGATGTGATGCAGGAAAATTATGAGGCTGTGAGCTGGCTGGGTGAGGATTCCTGTCCCCTTGTGCAACAGAAGCTGGGTGGGCTCTGGAGCAGCTGGGTTCGGTTTGGTTCAGGGTCCCTCATTGCCCAACCCCCCAATATCAGCAGTATCTGCCCCAGTAATCCTGGCTCCTGTGTGAGAGGAGGTTCAGTGACATAATAGTGGTGCTGCTCTTCCCACAGCCAAGGTCTCATTGAGGTTCCCACCATCTTGCCCATGTTGTGCCTTGGTCAGAGGTGTCAGTGGAAGGGCCCAGGCAGGAATGGCAGGTATCAGAGTTGTGGGGCTGGGTGTAGCTGCTCTTAGTGTCCCCTTGTGCTTGTGCCGCAGAGGGGACAAACTGCATGACTAAGGACCGCTTCTGATGCCATGAATTCATGAATTTTAAGGTCTTATCCTGCAAACACTCAGCACACGTGTATAATAATATGCATCTGAATATGCATATTAACTTCACTTCATCTCTGTTGTGGAAAGAGTTTATAAAGTCTGTGTCAGATGAGAGAACCAAAGTTTGGGCTGCAAATCAATGCACGAAGACTAAGGATTATAAATACTGCAGCCCAAATTCAATTAAACCTATCTCCATGTTCAGGCAGATGAATATGTGGCTTGTTAGCAGCAACATTAGGTGCTGAGAACTGAATCCCATTGTTGCAGGCAGGGTAATGTAACTGAAGCCAGATATTGAGAAAAATAAATATGGCTTTCCGATCTAACTCATGTGTGGTGTTTATGGAATATCTAGACTCAGCGATTGCCCAAAACTGCAGAGTTCAGCATGTGTGTCACCAGCAACAGAGCCTGGGCAGAATTGGGGTGTGGAAAGGATTAAAGCCCTTTTTGAAATGTCTCCAATTCCCCTTCTCCCCCTGTGTCAGCCGATGGTCAGGGCAGTGTGTGTGTGTGTGTGTGTGTGTGTGTGTGTGTGTGTGTTACACCTGAGTCTTCAACTGCTGGGACACAAGGCCCTGTCACAGTGGGCAGTCTAGGAGAGACTGACGGGTGCCCTGAGGAGTTTAACATCCGTGTCTTAGTCTGCTAGGATCGGGATCCCTTCGCAGAAGGCAGCCAACAGGCTAACAGATGCCCCAGAATTTATAGGAAGAGCTTATTAACATCTCAGATTTTAACTGCTAGGATACAGGATCCTGTCGCAGTGGGCAGCCTAGGGAAGACTGAGAGATGCCCCTACAGATCTGTCCTCTGGAAGCGACACGATCCAAATGCCCCAGCTCTTCCTATATATGTCCCTTATGACCGGCTGAAGTTCTTTTAAATTGTGCTTGGTTCTATTACAGCAACTGTGGGCGTCAGGTTACAGCTTAAACAGTTACAGGTTTATTAAAGAAGCTTATAAATCCTATGGTTACAATGGCTATTGCTCTATTTCTTAACTGCTAGCAAATACAGATCTTATGGTCCCACAGGATCAGTAAAGAAAGCTACCTTGTTGAGGTTAGAGCATGCAGGGACAAAGTGAGAAAGGCTAAAAGTCAGGTAGAGTTGGACCTTGCAAAGGGAATTAAAACCAATAGTAAAAGGTTTTATAGCCATATAAATAGGAAAAAAAAACAAAAAAAGAAGAAGTAGGACCACTAATTACTAAGGATGGAGTGGAGGTTAAGGATAATCTAGGAATGGCCCAATATTTGAACAAATACTTTGCTTCAGTCTTTAATGAGGCTAATGAAGAGCTTAGGGATAATGGTAAGTTAACAAATGGGACTAAAGATATGGAGGTAGATATTACCATATCCAAGGTAAAAGCCAAACTTGAACAGCTTAATGGGAGTAAATCGGGGGGCCCCGATAATCTCCATCCAAGAATATTAAAGGAACTGGCACATGAACTTGCAAGTCCATTAACACAAATTTTTAATAAATCTCTAAACTCAGGGGTTGTACCATTTGACTGGAGAATTGCTAATATAGTTCCGATTTTTAAGAAAGGGAAAAAAAGCAACCCGGGTAACTATAGGCCTGTTAGTTTGACATCTGTAGTATGTAAGATCCTGGAAAAAAATTTGAAGGAGAAAGTAGTTAGAGACATTGAGGCTAATGGCAATTGGGACAAATTACAACATGGTTTTACAAAAGGTAGATTGTGCCAAACCAACCTGATCTCCTTTTTTGAGAAAGTAACAGATTTTTTAGATAAAGGAAATGCAATGGATCTAATCTACCTCGACTTTAGTAAGGCATTTGATACAGTACCACATGGGGAATTATTGGTTAAATTGGAAAAGATAGGGATTAATATGAAAGTTGAGAGGTGGATAAGCAACTGGTTAAAGGGGAGACTACAGCGGGTCATACTGAAAGGTGAACTGTCAGGTTGGAGGAAGGTTACTAGCGGAGGTCCTCAGGGATCAGTTTTGGGGCCAATTTTATTTAATCTTTTTATTGCTGATCTTGGCACCAAAAGTGGAAGTGTCCTAATAAAATTTGCAGATGACACAAAGTTGGGAGCTATTGCCAATTCAGAAAAGGATCGGGATATCATACAGGAAGATCTGGATGATCTTGTAAATTGGAGTGATAGCAATAGGATGAAATTTAATAGTGAGAAGTGTAAGGTTATGCATTTAGGGATTAATAACAAGCATTTTAGTTATAAGCTGGGGACACTTCAGTTGGAAGTAACGGAGGAGGAGAAGGACCTCAGAGTCCTGGTTGATTATAGAATGACTATGAGCTGCCATTGTGACATGGCTGTGAAAAAGGCAAATATGATCTTGGGATGTATTAGGCGAGGTATTTCCAGTAGGGATAAGGAGGTGTTAGTGCCATTATACAAGGCACTGGTGAGACCCCATTTGGAATACTGTGTGCAGTTCTGGTCTCCCATGTTTAAGAAGGATGAATTCAAACTGGAACAGGTACAAAGAAGGGCCACTAGGATGATCCGAGGAATGGACTACCTGTCTTATGAAAGGAGACTCAAGGAGCTTGGCTTGTTTACCTTAACCAAAAGAAGGCTGAGGGGGGACATGAGTGCACTCTTTAAATATATTAGAGGGATAAATACCAGGGAGGGAGAGGAATTATTTAAGCTTAATACCAATGTGGACACAAGAACAAATGGATATAAGCTGGCTAGTAGGAAGTTTAGACTTGAGATTAGATGAAGGTTTCTAACCATTAGAGGAGTGAGGTTCTGGAACGGCCTTCCAAGGGAAGTAGTGGGGGCAAAAGATCTATCTGGCTTCAAGATTAAACTAGATGGGTTTATGAAGGGGATGGTTTGATGAGATAACATGATCTTGGTAACTCAGGGTATGTCTACACTACCCCCGTAGTTTGCCTCGTGGAACGAGGTGTACATCTAGTTCGGATTAGGAAGCCTAATCCGAACTAGCTAGTTTGTGCCGCGTGTAGCCGCGCGGCACGCAGTCCGAACTAGCCGGCATTTAAAAATGGCGCCGGCCGGCTTTATGCAAATGAAGCCCGGGAAATTCAAATCCCGGGCTTCATTTGCAACTCTGTATGACTACATTACCCCCCCTAGTTCGAGCTAGGGGGGTAGTATAGACATACCCTAATTGACCATTAATTATCAGTGGGAAATAGGTTAATGGAGGGATGATAGGAATTACTAGAGAACTTTCTGGGTATCTGGCTGATGAGTCTTGTCCACATGCTCAGGGTTTAGCTGATCGCCATATTTGGGGTCGGGAAGGAATTTTCCTGCAGGGTAGATTGGCAGTGGCCCTGGAGGTTTTTCGCCTTCCTCTGTAGCATGGAGTACAGATCACAGCTAGAGGATTCTCTGCATCTTGGGGTCTTCAAAGTATTTGAGGGCTTCAGTACCTGAAATATAGGTGAGAGGATTATTCTGGGAGGGGTGGGTGAGATTCTGTGGCCTGCACTGTGCAGGGGGTCAGACTAGATGATCATAATGGTCCCTTCTGACCTTAAAGTCTATGGCTATGTCTATACTGGCATGAATTTCCGGAAATGCTTAAAACAGAATAGTTTTCGTTATAAGTATTTCCAGAAAAAGAGCGTCTACATTGGCAGGCTGCTTTTCCGGAACAGCCCTTTTTCCGGAAAAGCATCTGTGGCCAATGTATACATGCTTTTCCAGAAAAGAGCCCCGATCGTCATTTTCGCGATTAGGGCTTTTTTCCAGAAAAGACTACTGGGCTGTCTACACTGGCCCTTTTCCGGAACAGTGTTCCGGAATAAGGACTTATGCCCGAGCGGGAGCAGCGTAGCTTTTCCGGAATAGAATCTGATTTTGTACAGTAGAGCGTCGTTGCTTTTCCGGAAATTCAAGGGCCAGTGTAGACAGCTCGCAGCTTATTCCGGAAAAGCGGCTGATTTTCCGGAGTAAGTGGCCCAGTGTAGACACAGCCCCCGTGTCTATGAATCTATGAGGAAGAAGGAAGATAGAAAATAGAAATAATGGTACCAAGTGACAGCTTAATCTTTAAAGAGTTCTATTCTATGCATGCACTAAAACAAAAGGACACATACGGGTACAATTTTTACCCCTTTCTGCATCGCTCGGTCCCAGCGTGTCAGGCCAGTATAGGTCCCTCAATTCCTCAGAAAGACGAAATATGAGGTGGGCATTCCCGTGGACCTTGGGAGGTCAATCACCTAACCCGACCAGCAGATAGATAGATGGTAGATAGATGCTCAAAGTGAGTGTGCTGCTGGACCCATCTTTATACCCATTGGGTCACGTATTTCTCTTTCTTATCTGCGATGCCAAATGGTGCTGGTCCATCTTTGTGACACCAGTTCTTACAAGGGAGTTGTGAACTAAATTTGCACTTGTAAGAGAGAGAACTAAATTGGGAGAACTGGGCATTCTTTTCTCAGTGGGAGATTCCTCTCCCAGGGACGACTGTATCTGATCGTATGACTATAGGTGCCAGCCAGGGCAGTTCTCGCAGCCTCGAGGTCAGCTTATTGCCTTAATCGTTCTTTCTCATATCTATGTTTTCAGCTTACCCAGGGTCAGATGAGCTGGCATATCCTGGCCTCGCATCAAGGCTTCAAAGGCTATGCTGATTTTATTGCTTCTTTCTGCCCTGCATTCTCCAGGCACTTCAGAGGGGCAAACAAGATGGATGTGATGGGGGGGCCTGTCTGGCTACATTCCACCCCCTGATACAACACACCAGTCCCGGGAATGCAAGATGATGGTGTGCCAGCACCTCTTGCCCACCTTGAAGGAATCTAAAAGTACCCAGTGGCCTGATTAGAGGGCTTGGGGTCGAGGAATTGGCTGGGATCTTTTCCCAGCGCTGTATATCAAATGTGCGCAGAGGAAATGGCTTCATTAACCAAGCATCTTACAACACACAATATTATACAAAAGGCAATTACAACAATCAAAATAATCAAAACAGTGGTTATGATAGAATGTAGGAAAGGTGTTAAGGAGAGTCCTAGCTGTTGGGCTAAGCAACTTAGCCATGAGATTTCTCCATCTTTAGTTACAGCGTGTAACACTTTAACTGCATCATTTATGGCAGACACGTCCTGTTCAATCTGCCCTGACTGATTTACATAGAAACAGCAAGACTGATTAATTACAGCACAGACTCCTCCTTGTTGAGCGAAAATTGCATCTAATGCTATCCTATTTTGCAGGGCAAAGTGGACCACTGATTGGATCTGCTCGTTGAGCAGGCCTAGGGCATCTGCAATGTGGTTGAAAGCTATTTCTAGTTGCCCTGACACATTTACTATGGCTTGTTCAAGTTCAGCTACACCAAGGCAGAAATGCACGGGTAAATCGATGAAAACCTGTGGGGCGTCTCACAAGAGGGTTAATAGTAAATTTCCTCTTGGATCGATGCAGGAAGCTTCCAAGGTTTGTAATACCTGGAGCTGTAATGTATGGGTGTACCGTTAATCCTCTAGGCACCGCATGTCCTAGGGAACACCAACCTGTCCAACCCACTGGCAGGTATTTCTAAGCCTTTACCCCACAGATGAAAAAGAGTCCAGGTTCTTTGCTAAGGATAGGGGAATATGGTCCCTTATACCACCCTCTTCCCATGGGCCTTTCTTTAGGGGCATGATACACAGTACAATAGCTGCTATTAATGATGGAGCACTGGACAGCGAACAACAGATCCTGTAGGATCTGATCTGGTTGAAAAAGGTCTGCCCTAGCACACTGGCCAGGTAGCAGGCTATTCTTATATACCAGTGTGGGGTTGTAGATGTGTCTGGTGCTGGGAACTATAAAGAGGGAATTATTGTACCAGGCACTGCTCTCTGGATACTGACTAAAGTTTAAGGAGACAATAGAGGCATTACTAATGCCAAACAAAGGTCTGTGACCAAGGGAGACATTAATAATATTCCCCCAGCAATTTAATGTCTCCTGGTGGGTATAATTATTTTGGTGTGAGTACATTTTGGTGTGGAAAGGATTAAAGCCCTTTTTGAAATGTGTCCAATTCCCCTTCTTCCCGACAGGCTGCAGAACACCCATGTCTGACTCCAGCTCAGCCCCTGGCCTGCAGAGGCGGGGACAGGAAATGGCTGTGGCAGAGCCGGTGACCATCGAGGAGGTGGCTGTGTATTTCTCTGAGGAGGAATGGGCTTTGCTGGACCCGGGCCAGAGAGCCCTCTACAGGGATGTGATGCAGGAGAATTATGATGCTGTGAGCTGGCTGGGTGAGGATTCCTGTCCCCTTGTGTAACAGAAGCTGGGTAGGCTCTGGAGCAGCTGGGTTGGGTTTGGTTCAGGGTCTCTCATTGCCTGAACCCCCAATATCAGCAGTATCTGCCCCAGTAATCCTGGCTCCAGTGTGAGAGGCCGTTCAGTGACAAATAGTGGTGCTGCTCTTCCCACAGCTAAGGTCTCATTGTTGTTCCAGCCATCTTTCCCATGTTGTGCCTTTGCCAGAGGTGTCAGTGGAAGGGCCCAGGCAGGAATGGCAGATATCAGAGTTGTGGGGCTGGGTGCAGCTGCTCTTAGTGTCTGCAGGGTCCACTTGTGCTATTGTGCTGAGCTCCTGGAAGGAAGGTACCAACTCAGAGTCCTTCCCTGCCTATAGTAGATTCTGTGTAAGCCAGAGAGGCACCAAATGGCAGGCCCAACTGGCCACAAGAGGAAGGCTGCTGCTGCTGGCAGAGTAGATTCAAGGCTTCAGAAGGGGAGCTGAGCTGCAGGAGCATCTACGAGCAGCAGAGAAGCAGCCCATCCAGTCCCCACTTTGGCTGGCCACAGGAACAGACCAACACTGCCCTGACTGTCTGCAGGACTGACCGCTGTTGTGGGCAGCTGACAGGGCCCACCATGGCACAGTCAGTCAGGATCAGGAGTGTGAACCATAGGCAGGGCCTGAAGTGGCCAGCCAAGGATTCAATTTCCCGATCAGAGAATTACCCTGGCCTCCTTCTGGCTCAAGTAGAGCATCTAAGCCCAAGAGCAGGGCAAGTCCAGCCCCCAGCTAAGAGCTTTGTGGGCAGAGCCCATAGGGATCTAGAGCTCTGCTGGATCCTGTCCTTCCCAGCACTAGAGACCTGACATATCGCAGCTCAAATATGAGTCCTGGCTAGATGCATCTGTCAGTCCTGAAAGTCTTAGAACTCTCCCCTTATGAGCAGTGTGTTCCTGTCCTGCCCAAGTATGCAACAGGCCCTAAGGGAGACTGAGTTGTATCCTGCAGAGTGCAGCAGAGCACACAGTTCCTCATGGGAGTCTGCTGGGCTATTCCCAACATGGTAGTGGTGCAGGGGGAGGATGGAATTAGTGTGTCCTGGGATCTTGTACCAGCCAGAGACCAGTCTCTGGAAGGTTGGGAAGGAGCCTGTCTGGATAGGAGACTCAGATCCTGGCTTTGGAAGCAGGAATGGCACAGACCTTAATGAACAAGCTCACCACTTGGTTAATTGCTCCCCAAATAGGATCTCCAGTCTCCAAAGTTCATGTGCTCTCCTGGGTGGAGCAAAGGGAAGAGATGCAGATCCTGGATCTCCAAGGATGTGAGGAAGGGGAGATCATCAGTGACACCCACACAGGTGAGAAATCAGCTAAAGTGACTCAAACCAATTTCTGAGTTTGCATAGCAGATGTTGGTTGTGTGTTTTCATCAAGTCTGACTGGCCCTTCAGCCTGTCTTCAACTACAATCTGAGAGTGCTGGGTGGGGAATGAGTTATGGGGGTGCAGGGTGAACTCAGCTCATGATTATTGAATCTTTCCAGCCATTCTTTGGGTTTGTACCCCATTTTGTCCCCCCAGCTGTTCACCATTCAGAATTTTTCTTTCAGCTCAGCTCAGATAATGACTCCTGTGTGCTTTCTCTCTCCATTCCAGTAGGTGATGGGATACTGAATGACAACAGTGAGAGGAGTCTTCAGGAGGAAGGACCTGAACAAATGGCTCCATGTGCGGTGTTAGTGGGAAGATCTGAAGGGCATGTTTCTCAGAGTCCTGAGCAAGGAGAGACTTGTGAGAGTCAGTGTAGTCTACAAAGGCAGCAGGGAAACCATCCAGGAGCAGGACAGGATAAATCCAGTCACAGGAGCAGAAGGTTGAAAACAAACACCGAAACTGTTCAAATGAAAATCCCCCATCAACATTCACCTTGTTCTTGCAGTGACTATGCAACTCTTATTAAACATGAAAGAGCCCACACAGGAGAGAAACCCTTCAGCTGTTCTGAGTGTGGGAAAAGCTTCTGTCACAAGTCACAGCTTGTTATCCATAAGAGAGACCACACAGGGGAGAAACCCTTCAGATGCTCTGACTGTGGGAAAAGATTCAATTACCGGTCAGATCTTGTTAGACATAGAAGAGTTCACACGGGGGAGAAACCCTTAAGCTGATCTGACTGTGGGAAAAGCTTCAGTCAGAATTCATACCTTGTCATCCATAGGAGGAGTCACACAGGGGATAAACCGTTCAGCTGCTCTGACTGTGGGAAAAGCTTCAGTCAGACCTCAACCCTTGTTAGACATAGGAAAACCCATACGGACGAAGCTATTCACCTGCTCTCACTGTAGCAAATGCTGCAGTCATAGGTCACACCTTGTTATCCATGAGAACTCTCACAGGAGAGAAATCCTTTAACTGCTCTCACTTTGGGAAATGCTATAGCGATAGTTCAAGCCTTGTTGCATGTAGTTGAATCCACATAGGTGAGAAACCCTATAGTGGTGGTGAGCAAAATTTTTCTCTGTTGACAGAATCCAGCCTGCCTAAGGCTTTGATCCTGTTCACAAGGCAGTGCCAGGTCCCACCTCCAAATGAAGATGTACTGAGGGGGAAGGAGCTTAGCCCCACCCTCTCTTCATGCTTTGTAACCACTAGGGTGTGTCTAGACTACAGGATTTTGTCGACAAAAGTGGACTTTTGTTGACAAAACTATACCTGCATCCACACTGCCTTTGAGTTGTATCGACATAACATTGACAAAACTCAGCAGTTTTGTTGACGTATGTAAACCTCATTCTACAAGGAATACTGCCTTTTGTCGACAGAGTTCTGTCGATAGAAGGCATTATTGCATCTACACTGTCCTTTGCGTCCACACTGTTATGTCAACAAAGCAGCTTGCTTTGTCGACAGAACTGGATGTAGTCTAGACACTCTATGTTGACATAAGTTTTGTCGACAGATTCTGTCGACAAAACTTATGTCGACGTAAGCCTGTAGTCTAGACATACCCTTAGAGAGGAGGCAGCGCTTGGCTGAGTCTTTGCTATACAACCTGAGGCCAGCACTAGAGGCCACATGACCATGTCAGGGGTGCCTCTGGGGCTGGTCCTGGGCTGCATGGCTGAAGCAGCAATACCTCCAGCCCTGGACTGAATGGGTGCAGTAGTGGTGCCTCTGTTGTCCTGGGCTGGTTGTAGTCTGTGTGGCTGCTGCTGCAGCAGTTGAGCCTCCCTCCAGTGTGACCAGAACAGTGTGACTGGAGATGTTGCTGCCAGGAGGCCCAAAGCCAGGTAATATTTGCTGTCCTTTCCAAACACTCCCTCCCAATCACTTCAATTCCCTTTCTCCCAGCGGCCAGCATCCCCAATTTGCACTGACACCCTCCTTTTTTCTTGCACCCTTTCTCCTGGCCACACATTGCATCTTCCCCCTGGCCAGACACCTGCCTGCTTCTGCATCCCAGATCCTTCCTCAAGTCCCCAACCCTTTCTTAAGGCCCCTGTCACATTATTAGATTTTAAGGTGAGCATACTCACTTTAAGATCATTGCTGTGCTCACGGGAAACTGTTTGCCCCAAATTTGGTACAGAGTGGGCCATGCGAGGTGTCAAATGAAAGCTGATATTGTGCTAATTCTATGTGTGCTATTCATGTACTTGTTTGGAGTTTGTATGAGGAGTTACGACTATGGGCTCTGCTGATGCTGTGTATGGACTGCCTGTCATGAGGAAGGAATGTCCAATGAGTGACTATGCTAATCAGTATGGCTCCAAGGACAATGGTTCTCAAGGTGGCCAGTACACAGCTGAGGAATGCGTGTGGAAAGCTGCAAAGCAGCCAGGGCACAATGGCTGCTGGCATATGAAACAGACAGGACACTTGAACATGTGATTATCTCCAGCTTGGGAGACACCAGAAATGAATATCAAACGCCATGAGGGGGGCTCCATCTTGTCTTCAGTCTTGCTACTTATCCCAGAGGCAGCCTTGCTAAGGACAGAGACACAGGAAGGATTGCTGACCCATCCTGACATACGATGTACACCAAAGACTTTTATGCTAGCAGTTTCTAACATCTCTGCTAAGATCCTGCATCAAGAACTTGCTGATTGATGTATACAATGTATTCTCCTTAACAACCTTACTCTCAACCTTTTCTTTCTTGTATTAATAAACCTTTAGATTCTAAAGGATTGGTCCACTGTGATCTCGTGGGTAAGATCTAAAGTATAAATTGACCAGGGATTCATGGCTGGTTCTTTGGAATGGGGTGGATCTGTTCTGGGTTGGAGAGATTGGGCTGTATAACCCCTCATCTTTGTGTAATCCCAGGGCTGATTGTGGCATAGGAAGAGCTGGTGTATCTGAGGGGTTTTGCTCATGAGGCTTCCTGCAGGATGGATTGGCAGCTGAAGTGCTCAGTGTGACTGGTTTGTGGCCTATTTTGGAAAGGTATCCAGTCAAGGACTGTCAGCAGTTCTGGTTTTGAGCAATTTGCCCTGAGTGGATTCCATCAGCAGTGCTCAGGCCTGGTCCGGCCCAGCCAATCACAGCCCTGCCCTCTCCAAACCTTCTGTAGATTACTGTTGCTAATGGAAACTCACTGTTAATTACATAATTAGTCAAGCCATTTTGCTAGGACTGCATCTGGGCAGTTGCATTTAAATTATTAAAGAGATTAAACTTTTTAACTTTCTCATGTTAGTTGATCAAACTTTATTTTAAATCAAGTACAATACATACTGTGGAGGTAGGCCTCACTAGCCTGGGCAAAGACTGAACCGTACGCAGTGCATCCTGCATCAGAAGTGAGCTTCCTAAGCAAGTTGAGCAAGAAACCACAATGCTGTTAAACAAACAAACAAAAAATCGCGCTGCTTGCACTTTGTTATCGGGTCAAGCAGATGTTACCATCTAAGAGTAAAGTGCCTTACTTTCTCTTTTCTCTGTAAATTTCCACTGTGACTTTGTAAGAAGGTATAAATATCTCAGGCGTTTGAGTGTGAAGAGGGGCTTGTATCGGTAAGGGGTAACTCCCTGCCATCTGCAACACCCCCCCCCCAGCTGGGATATTAAAATGGTTTTGTCTGACTTGAACCCTAAAGCTAGCGTGCGTTTATTCCATGACAATTCTGATGCCATGACTCAGATCCACACATCCTGCTTTTCACTCGGGAAAAACCATAGGCACTCTCTACCTAACTCCAGGCACTGCAAGCAAGGTGAGGGCCTTTTAAATCCCTACTTTGAGAATCAGTAGAGGGTTTCCTGTTGGCTTCAGGAGCTTGGTGGAATTGCTGGATCTGAACTTTTAAACTCAGGTCAGTTCAAAACCAGTGTGCCTGCTTAAAGAATCCCCACAGTTCTGTCAGGAATTTGGAAATTAGAACATTCTGGAGGGAGAGTCTGGTATATAAGTCCGGTTGTTAAATCATGCATTTGTTGAGTGTGTGAATGTATCTGACTGAGTGCATGATTCCTGAGAAATGAGTGTTGAGTCTTATCACCTCCCTGGAATAGACTCCTGGGGCATCCATCAGCCACCGTGGCTGCCCGCTGCGAAGGAGCAACCAGCTCTAGCAGTTGAAGTCTTGGATGGTATGAGGTCTCAGTGGTGACTAACCCCATTTACCCCTCCCTGTCTCTAGCTACATCCCGTTACCGGGGGGTCAGGATCACCTCAGCGACAGAAATCGCGAGATTTTGCCTTGGTAGTGATGGGTCAGGATCACCTCAGTGACAGAAATCACGGGATGATGCCTGGACACTGCAGACTTCCCCACTAGTGTACCTGTGTTTCCCTGTGTAAATGAGGTAATAGGTACTGGTCAGTCAAAGGAGATTCCCATTCCCCCTTAAGGGGACTCCAGCATACTATATGTATGTGCATTGCTCTCCTAAAACTTGCAAGTTCCTGGATAAGTGGGATGTGTACACATAAAATGATTCATCTAGACAGTTTCTGGTGAAAGGTACTTTTAATATAGGTAAAATAGTGCACTTGAAGGGTGCCTTGGATTCCAGAGGATCTAAGATACCCAGGTTCAATGGGATGCCTTTTTCAATTGGTATGAGGAGGTGTCCAAAAGGAAAACTGAATCTCAAATTAGGAGTATAAAAGACTCAGAAAAAAACAAAACAAAAAATAAAAAAGAAATCTTAAATTACATTTAAAACAAATCAAGAAAAATTGGCTACTCTTTGAAATCCGATCTGCAGTGGTATAAGAAAACATCCAAGCGCTTAAATAAATCCCAGGTAGGGAGTCTAAAGGACTCTCCCCAAAAATTAAAAAGTCAATTGAAATCTTTTAAAACAATCAAATTTAAACATTTGGCTACAGACAATTTGTTAAATCTACTAAAAAAAAGAGAGATAAGAAGAAATTCTATTAACACTTACCTTTGCTGGTTTCCCCATCTACAATAGCTGTTATGTAAATGTACTCTTTGTGCTTTCCTTTACCCTCCTCCTTGTCTATTGTCAAGTACACTTGGTCCCTTCTGATGAAGTTACCAATAAAAATGCCTTTGCTGATCAATCAGCAAAGAATGCGGCCCTTTCTGGACTTCAGGCTCCTAAACGTGTTCTTGTCTGCCCTTCTGTAGCCCAGCCAATGTAGGCGTCCCTCACAGAACTGGCTGGGCTACGAGACAAGGCACCTGAGACTGAAAAAGTAGACTGGCTGTGGCGGGGCTTCTTGTTGCACCCTGACTCACTCCGGCTGCCTGGTTGTGCCTCAAACCCTCCTGCTCTACCTTGTTCGTGTGCCCCACTTGGTGGCCCACACGAACACAGGGGGGATGATTGCCACGGTGCAGCAGGATTGGTTCGCCCCACATTTCCCTGCTGTGGCGGCACAGTACTGCAATATTTGCTCTATCTGTTTAGCTCATAACATTGGACAAAGGGTTAAAAACTAAAATTGCAGCACACCCCTCACTGTGGGGACCCTTTGTGAATTTACAAATGGATTTTGTACAAATGCCTACATCTTGTGGATATGAGTACCTTCTTGTAATCATTAATATGTTATCGGGATGGGTAGAAGCTTATCCTTATAAACATGCTGATGCTACTATGGTTGCCAAGAAACTCCTCAGAGAATTAATCCCCCGGTTCGGAGTGCCTCTTTCTTTAGACAGTAACTGGGGAACTCATTTCACAAGACAAGTAGTTCAAAAGGTATGTGCTGTTCTAGGAATCCAACAGCATTTACACTGTATGTACTATCCACAGTCCAGTGGAGCGGTAGAAAGAAAAAACTCTGACCTAAAGACCAAATTAGCTAAAATCTGTGAGGACTCTGACCTTAATTGGCCAGATGCATTACCTTTGGCCTTAATGTATATCGGGGTACAGGGAATAGGAAACATGGGTTATCTCCCCACAAAATTTTAACCTGTAGACCTGTGAGATTATTTCACACCCCACCTAGAGCACCACATCAATTATATCTACATATAATAGATGATATGTTAATTTACTGTAAAGCCTTAATGAAATGTGTAGGGTCTACTCACACTCAGGCCAAGGAAGCCCTTCTTGAACCTGCATCGGAGCCATGTCATCCTTTAGAGCGTGGAGACTGGGTCTACATCAAGGCACACCAGCGGAAAAATGCCCTCCAACCTCACTGGAAAGGGCCTTACCAAGTCCCACTAACACTGCTGTAAAATGTGAAGGACTCCAGAGCTGGGTACATGCATTGCACTTCAAAGAGATACCTCCCCCGGTTGATCTACATCCGTTCTCAGCTACTGCACCTCCAATTGCAGCAGACTCAGTTATACATTCTACAGAGACAGAGTCTCCACAATATAACTTACGATCACGAAGGAAAGAGGACTTAATAATCCCCACGACTGAATTGTTTGGTACAAGATTTGTCATTTTCATGATTCTGGGAGTTATAGGAGTTTATTATTGGAATATATATATTCCATATATATATACATATATATATTTCAATAACAAACTCCTATATCTCCCAGAATCATGAAAACGACAAATCTTGTACCAAACAATTCAGTCGTGGGGATTATTAAGTCCTCTTTCCTTTGTGGATATAAATATATATTCCACATGCAGGGCCACGTAGGCAAGCAGAGCTTCAGAGTCTCAACGCGTGGATGAGACGATGGTGTAGGCAAGAGGGGTTTGGATCTATTAGGCACTAGGGACACTTTTGGGAGAGGGGGGAGCCAATAAAGGAAGGTTGGGCTCCATCTAAACCAGGGTGGAACCAGACTGCTGGCACTAAACATTAAAAAGGCCATAGAGCAGTTTTTAAACTAAGAGATGGCGGAAAGCCGATTGGTGCGGAGATGCATGTAAATTGGATGGAGAATTCTCTTAGAGAATCCATTGATAGAGATTCTCTAAGCTGTAGTCAGAAAGAGAGGAGGGGAGAGGACAAACCATGGGCCATAGTAGACAAACAACTACATATAAAGGAATCCAATGCATCAGGGAAGGGCAGACAAATAAGCAGTGGCAAATTTTTAAAGTGCTGTTACACAAATGCTTGGAGTCTGACTAATAAGATGGGTGAACTAGAGTACCTCGTATTAAAGGAGGAGATTGACATAATAGGCATGACTGAAACCTGTTGGAATGAGGAAAATCTGTGGGACACAATCATACCAGGATATAAAATATATTGGAAGGATAGAGCAGGCCGGGTGGGTGGCGGAGTGGCACTGTATGTGAAAGATAATGGAGAATCAAATGAAATAAAAATATTAAATGAAGTAATAGGTTCAATAGAATCGCTATGGATAGTAATTCCATGCTCCAATAATAAGAAATTAGCAGTAGGGATATATTATCGACCACCTGACCAGGACAGCGATACTGGCATTGAAATGCTGAGGGAGATTAGAGAGGCTACCAAAATAAAGAACTCTATAATAATGGGGGATTTTAATTATCCCCATATTGACTGGATACATGTCACTGCCGGAAGAGAAGCAGAGAGAAAATTTCTCAATGGCTTAAATGGCTGCTTCTTGGAGCAGCTGGTACAGGAACCCACAAGAGGAGAGGCAATTCTTGATTTAGACCTGAGCGGAGCGCAGGATCAGGTCCAGGAGATAACCGTTACAGGACTGCTTGGGAATAGTGAAGGGGAAATCTCGCTCCCCTGGGGTACAGAGCCCCCAGAAGGGTTCGAGGCCGGAGGTCAAATCAGTGAGGCAGGAGAGCAATCTAGAAGGAAAAACTTTATGATGCATGCATGCAGGCTGTCACACCAAGAGTGAAAAGCAGCCCTGAGATACAGGTTTAGGTATCCTATATACAGAATGCTTAGACAGTTCAGTTGTTGATTGTTATTCTTTAACATATCAAAGTCTCAGCAGAAGTACTCTGAAACTTCTGTTCACCCCAGGAGTGCTAGAAGTAAGTTTTACAAAACAAAGGCACATGAGAATGTGGAGTGGAGAAGTCTACAAGGCAAACTGTGACAAAGATAAGGGTTTACATGACAAATTGTGACAGACTAGGAGTATCCATGAACTTGAGATAGGCATTGTAAGGTTCTTGATTAGAGCTAATTTGATTTCTCTGTTACAGGGAGAGAGGCCTGGAAAACTTTTTAACCCTTACAGCAGTTTTCTTTTAGAGAGTTTTGATTTCCTGCACAGTCCCCCCTTAGACACAATTGGATTTATTTGATTTTTCCTCCCACAATTTTTTGATTTCCTGCACAGTCCCCACTTAGACACAATTGGAGTTATTTGATTTTTTCTCCCACAATAGTGACCATAACATAATAACATTTAACATTCCTGTGGTGGGAAGAACACTTCAGCAGTCCAGCACTCTGGCGTTTAATTTCAAAAAGGGGAATTACACAAAAATGAGGAGGTTAAACAGAAATTAAAAGACACTGTGACTAGAGCCAAATCCCTGCAAGCTGCATGGAAACTTGTTAAAGACACCATAATAGAGGCCCAACTTAAATGTATACCCCAAATTAAAAAACATAGCAAGAGACCTAAAAAAGAGTCACTGTGGCTTAACCACCATGTAAAAGAAGCAATGAAGGACAAAAAGGCATCTTTTAAGAAGTGGAAGTCCAGTCCTAATGAGATAAATAGAAAGGAACATGAACACTGTCAGATCAAGTGTAAAACTGTAATAAGAAAAGCAAAAATAGATTTTGAGGAACAACTAGCCAAAAACTCAAAAGGAAATAAAATGTTTTTTAAGTACATTAGAAGCAGGAAGCTTGCTAAAAAAAACCTGTGGGTCCCCTAGATGATTGAGATATAAAAGGAGCAATCAAGGACCCTAAAGCCATTGTGGAGAAACTAAATGATTTCTTTGCTTCAGTTTTCATGGCTGAGGATGTTAGGGAAATTCCCAAATCTGTACCATCCTTTGTGGGTGATGAATCTGAGGAACTGTCCTGGATTGAAGTGTCACTAGAGGAGGTTTTGGAACAAATAGAAAAACTTAATGTTAACAAATCTCCGGGATTGGAATGCATTCATCCAAGGGTTCTAAAAGAACTCAAATGGGAATTTGCTGAACTATTATCTGTGGTTTGTAACCTATCCTTTAAATCGGCTTCCGTACCTGATGGCTGGAAGGTAGCTAATGTGCACCATTAACATATCGCTACATGAAATGAAATGGAAATTAAATATTCTGTTATTTAATGGGCTCAGTTCAGAGTGCTGTTTGGGTATGTCTACATTTGCTCCCTAGTTCGGACTAGAGATGCAAGTGTAATCGACTGAAATTGCTAATGAAGCAGAGAATTAAATATCCCCTGCTTCATTAGCAAGATCTCTCCCGGTGCGCTAGTCCAAATCACAGCTGATTTGAACCAGGAAGTGCGTGCCTGGACGCAGTAGTTCAAACCAAAGCCCTTGGTTCGAACTAATGTTACTCCTCATGTTTTGAGTCCAAGGTGTTGTCCTGGACCATAAACCAGAACAGCCCTGTCCAGGGAAGGCACCATGGGTTAGCTGGCTAAAGCACCTGCCTTGTGAACAAAAGATCTGGGGTGCAACTCTCAGTGGTACCTTGTTGTAGTCTTTGCTCACGTTTTCTTAAGTCCTTCTGAAACAGAGAAGAGGCCTCCACTGGCCACCCTTAGAACTGCTGGTTCAGAGAAAGGCTGATTGGGGAGGAATGGAGGGAAAAAGGAAATCACAAGCCTGGAGTGGTTGCAGAGGCCCCTCTGACTGGCAAGGCAGTGGGAGAGTTTGAGCTCCCTGGATTTCATACTGGAGCTCTGCTTAAAGCTGCAGGATCTGACTCCAGAGGCTGCTCTTAAATGCAACAGAGTTGAGCTGCTTGCAGCTCTGCCTTTGGGAGAGGGAGTTTGTACTAGAAAGAGGCAGGCTAGGTGACTAAGAACAAGAGGCTGGGCATTCCCGTCATTGAAGCATTGTTAGATCGTCATGAGAACATTGCCCGGTACACCACTTAAAAGATGGGACGTCAGGGAAGAGTAGGAATGAGACTGGGAGGAGGCTGAAGCAGCAGGGTTGGCGTGACCAGGCCACCTGTGCTGGGGGCAGGAATGTCTCCGCCTTGTTCTCACAACTATTCTGGAGGACACTTGGGTGATGTTCGACTTGCCAAGGTGCAGCCAGGGGAGCAGACAGCAGAATCTCTCTTTAAGGGGCCTGAAGGCCCCTCCACACCAATGCGGGCCCTGCTGAGCCTGCCTGAGAAACGTTCTTTGCTTTAGGGCTGTCCTGTGTAGGGCTTCATCAGCCCAGGGAGCAAATGGCAGGTGGCATCCCCCACTATGCACAGGGGCAGGTCCACGTCTCTGGCCCTGAAAGTAGGGTCAGGGGAAAAGTTCTGGGAGTCATCTTCTGGTAGAACATGGAACTGCAAAATACGCCGGCATCACGCGCTTTCACTGAGAATGGAACCATGTCCTGGAGGGGGACAGAAAGTGGCCTGAGAAGAGCTAGTGTAGCTGAGCAAGCAGCATAGCTCCTTGTCTCCCAGTGGCTAAGATTTGCCACTTTTGCTGCTGTGGCCTGGGTTTGATTCCTATTCAGGGAAACCAGCCTTGTCATGAAACCTGCCTGGCTTTTGTCCTTCCTATCATAGGAAGTGCCAGTGGGTTGAAGGAAGGGAGAGGCTAGGGTGCCAGCGGCAGGCTCTCACTGGGAGACCTGCCAAGCACAATTCTCAGGTAGCTCCTTCCCTGCGTGGGTGGTGCAGGTTGTATGCCTGGGTGAATAAGAGCTTTCTGGGATGTGCCAGGGCTTCAAGCAGGCAGCTCCCATTGACTGCAAGTGGGGACCAGACATGAAGCCTTTTCTTTTACAGCTGTGAAAAACAAAGGGCCCTGCAGCCTCTTCTCTCAGCTGTGTGTGGCGGGCAGGGGAAGCAGGGAATCTTGTCTGAGGCTTCTTGCTGCATTGGCAGGCCAGATCTGGTGGCTTGATGGTGGCTTGATGGGCTGGATACAGCCCACTGGCCTATACTGCTTAGGCCTGGCTTAGAGGGAGGGCTTGGTTCTGCACTGTGAGGGAGGGGTGCTGTGGAAAGGCCAGTCTTGCCTTCCTGGGCAGGGAATGACAATGTCCATTTTGTGCAGCTCAGCTGCCCAACATCCCAGATAGAGAATTAGAGGCCAGAGGGGTCCCTATCCAGCAGCCAAAGTAGCTCACTTAGGAGAGCATTATGCTGAAGATCTAAAGGTCCCTGGTTCAATCCCAGACTTTAGTATATGACAACAAAAGGAAGGAACACATTTGCTGAGATGGTGTTACTCCTTACTCCTGTGTTTGATCCTTCCCTTGCTAGCTATGGCCACAGCTTGGCAAGGACAAATCAAGTTCATCTGATTAGCCCTGTCCCTGACTTCTTCCTGTGAGTTGTTGCCTCTTTGACTAATGCCCATCCACTGCTGGCCCTAGATATGGAACAGTGGCTATGGAGATGTATTTGGATAATCTCATGTGACCTTATCTGGGGCCAGCTAGCTAAGTAGGAGGGACAGGGCAATGTTTCTCCTTCCGCAGAGAGGGAGCCAGCTCATTCCCATGAGGCTGCATACAAATGGAGCAGGGTCTGGAGAGGTGAAGCAGCTGAATGGAAAAAGCAAGCGCAGTAGAGTATCAACTACCAGCTGAAAACCTCAAGCACAGCACAGTGTGATGGTCCCATAGAGTAAGGGGCAGGGTTCAGGAGTCTGAATCCTACAAGCTGAGTTCAATTCTCAGTGGGTCCCACTGGAGAAAGGTTGGTTTGTGTAAATCCTTGAATATTGATCTTCTTGCCTCTCTCACTCAGTTCTACTTTGTTCTTCTTCACTTTCTCAATGTAAGGACTTTGGAGGAAACTCTCAAACATCTGCTCCAGTGGCGCAATGGGTCAGTGCACAGTATTTATAAAGCAGTGCGAATAGGAGACATGCTGAGGTTGTGACTTCAAACCTCACCCAGAGCAGTGGTTTTTAGTCCCTACTGGGCTGTCCTCTTCCAGTGAACCCTGTGGGAGCTGGGATTCCAGCTCAGAGGAGACTCAGTCAAAATTCCCCCTTCACAGATTATGGCCTCAGAGTGAATGCTGGGTGGCCAGAATCTAAGGCCAAGTGACACAGAAAGAGTTGGACCTTGGTCCTTCTTGCTTCCAGGGTCTTGTTGCCCATCTTCTCCCCCAACCCCCTACCCATCAGCAGCTGCTGTCCCTTTCAGCCATTGGGTCAGCTCAGGCAGGGAGGCAGGAAATGGGGCAAAGGAACCAGACAAGCTGAGGGAGGCAGGAAAATTCTGATCTCTGCATCTCCCTTGCGTGAGGGTTTCTCTACACGTCATTCCTCTTTTGAGAGAGAAATGCAAATTCAGCTGAATTAAATTGCAAATGAAGCAGGGATTTGCATAATCACGTCTGACCGCTATTTTGAAGTACCCTATTTTGAAAGAACAGACGCTGTCTAGACGCAATTATTTTGAAAGAAAACCCTTTCAAAATCACCCTTACTCCTTATAAAATGTGGTTTAAGGGTTATGTCTGAGGAAGGGTTTTCTCCCAAAATAAGCGTAGGCTGGTGCTATTTTGAAATACTTTATTTTGAAATACAAAACGCTGTTGAGATACGTTTATTTCGTATTTAATACTATATTTTCAAAATAAAGTATTTTCAAATAGCACTGGAGTGTGAATATGCAAATGAAGTGCAGGATATTTAAATCCCAGTTTCATTTACAATTTCATGTGTCTACATTTGCATCCTTGGCAGGATCTCGGGGCGCTGAGAACCCCAGTGAATCACAAGGGTGTGTGGCGCTGGCTCTCCTGTCCCAGCAATTGCAGTCAGAGCCCTGCCTTGCCAGTGCCAGTCACAGCAGCCTCTGCACCGGCTCTAGGCTTGTGGTTTCTTTCTTTCCAACATCCCTCCCCAATCAGCAGTTCCATGGGTGGCCAGGGGAGGCCTCTTCTGTGTCCCAGAAGGACGCAGGAAAACATAAGCAAAGGCTACAGCAAGGCACCACTGGGATTTGAATCCAGGAGTTCCTGCTTACAAGGAAAGCATTTAAGCCTGCTAAGCTATGGTGCCCTTTTTGGCTAGTTCCTTTCCCCCCCAAGACAAATTCCCTTCTTGGCTATATACCAATTATCGAGCTTTTCCGGGATATCTTTTGTATCTGTGAAAAACGCTGCCGTGTCCATGGAATGGGTCAACTTTTTGAGATCAGTTTCCAAAACAGTGGGCATGTGCTTTTGGAAGCCCTGTATTCCTCATTTTATTAGGAATAAGGGCTCGTCCCAAAGAGAAGGTTTTCCCCACATTTGGGCCCATGTAGATGGGCCAAATGTCAGAAAAGCCTCTTCTGAAAAAAGAAAAGTGTCTCTAAAACTGTTCTAATCCATGGTCCCAGACAACACTTTTGAATTCCAAAGTGCAGCCATTCCCCGTCAGTCTGAGAGGGGAATGAAGGCCGATGCAGCCCAAGATATGCAATTGGTAGCTCATACCCACAATCTTTTTGTCAATTGCAGTGCAACCTAAGGATAACTTGCTAAGCACACACTACAGTCTGCCGCTCTACCAGCTGAGCTATTGAAGGGTGCCCAAGTGCCACTGGTTTGTCCATGTTGGCCCATCTACAAGTGTCAGAGCAAGTGCTCCCCCAGGTGGATGGTATCACAGGCGAGGGGCAGAAGAACCCAGGAGCACAGGGGTGCTTCACATGCAGAAGGACCCCTGAGCTAGATCCATTCATGTCACAGCAAAAGTAAAATAGTTGGGTTCTTCTCCTGTGTCTTTTTTTGTTTCAATTTCTCTAGGGGTACAGGAGGGGCAGATCCACAAAAAAAAATGGATTGAGTGAATCTTGGGCCAGACCCTCACTTGTGCTGCTCGCTCTCCCAGACAGATCCCAAGGCAATAGCTCCATGCCCAATGGATGGGTTAGCAGAGGCCAGGGGGCAATAGGCAGAGCCTGGCAGCTGCTGGGAACAGACCTGAGGGCATCAGGGGAAGCAGCAAGAACCACAACCTCAGCCCCCTGCATCTCTAGCCAGTCTGGTAGGTTCCAGGGCCCCAGCTCATCTGAGCCAGCCAGATGAGAGACCAAATGCCAGTGGGCACCAGACATCCAGAAGGCACAAAAATCTCTTCTCACCAGCCAGAGGACAAGAAACCTAAAGCAGGAGGGTTTTGCAACAACCAGCCTAGGAAAATCCCACTGACAGTTCAACTCAAGTTGCAAAGTTCAAAGCCCTGAGTGCTGCCCCTTGCACCATGGGACAAACAGCTGATGTTTTTGGTGGGCACCTGTGACTCTCAGCTCTCAGGCTGCCTCTGCTCTCCTGGCTCCTTCCAGCTGCCCCATCCCAGCTGCTTGTTTATTTTTTGTTTTTATTTAAATACCAGCTCTAGTAAAAGCCGTGTGACACTCTTCCCTCCCCCATCACGGCATGGACAGGTCACTGCCCCCAACCAGACTCCGAAATGGCTCCCTGCATTTCCCCTGACCCCATGGGGTTAACAGGAAAGAGGCCCAAGGCCAGCCTGGAGCCAGAGGAAGCAGGAAGAGCCCCAGTCTACACAGATCCTCTTGTGCAAAAGCCTCTTGTGCAAAAACAGACCCCAATTAATTCTGCAAATGAGCATGGCAATATGCTAATCAGTACTTCATTTGTATGAACTTTTGCAGAAGAGAGATGTAGTATGGAGATAACCTAGGTGGTAGAGAGCCATGAAGTAACATAGACTCAGGAAAAATTCCTGGGCTGCAATCCTTAGTTACACACAATAAGAATAATTCACCAGCTCAAACGTGATTTCTAAATCCCCAAACAAGGAAAATAATAAAACCTGATGGACTAGGGAGACTACTCCCTACTTACACATTTCAAGAAGTCCAATCCTAAAGAACCCAAGAGTGTGTGGCTTAATGGATAAGGTGTCTGACTACAGATCAAAAGGTTGAGGGTTCAAGTCCCTTTGCTGTTGTGTTTACCTCCATTTGTCTGTGCTTGTGGATCCTGCTATCTTTGGTCTGGAAAGGTCTTATGGAGCACTGTAGTTTCTCTGTAACCCTGTTGAAAGGCCTTTAGGTATTCAGTAGGTCTAAACTGAAGCCTTCTTCTGCAGCTAGATGGAAGAGCAGCAGCAATTAGCTGTAAAGCCTGGAGTTACATGCTCATATTCCAGCTAAATAACACAAGAGGGGGGGGGAGTGTTTTATCTTAGTGGCGCCCACTGTCATCAGGCAAGAAGCAGATCTCAAGGTGTATGGAGAAAACTTAACAGCATTTTGTCTGGCATAAGACTGCTTACCAGTAGTTGTGTTTGTGCAATGGGCATTCTCTGATTCTTGTCCTCACTTTCCTATTGTTTGTCTGTGTGATAGTCTGGTTTGGATCTGTTTCTGTCTGCTGTGTCCCAGTGCCAACCCCCGACCCACGCAGGGAAGCCCCGTGTGAATGCCTGGCCCGGGGCCAACCGCCCTGCGCGCCTCCTGCGGGGCTGACTCACCCCTCCTGTGTGGTGCAGGGAGCTGATGCTCCCTCCCACAGTACACCCTGCAGAGCAGCTAGCGCACTTCTGGAATCGACGGAAGTGGCGCTAAGCTGCGGGACTTCTGTCCATCCCCGGGAAGCTGACGCTACCTCCATTTTCACTTGAGGTAAGTAGTGAGGCTTTTCTGGGGTGGGAGGGAAATGGGGACGGGGCAGACAGGAAGCCTCACGAGCGACTGGTCAAGGCCTTGCGATCAACCAGTAGATCGACCTGTTGGTGACCATTTTCAGGGCACCTTTTACAGACCAGGCAATCCTTAGGGTGACACTGGGGTAGGCTTGAGTCCAGACAGTTCCCAGCAGCAGAACTGGGCATTGGGAGAACTGGGCATTCTTTTCTCAGTGGGAGATTCCTCTCCCAGGGACGACTGTATCTGATCGTATGACTATAGGTGCCAGCCAGGGCAGTTCTCGCAGCCTCGAGGTCAGCTTATTGCCTTAATCGTTCTTTCTCATATCTATGTTTTCAGCTTACCCAGGGTCAGATGAGCTGGCATATCCTGGCCTCGCATCAAGGCTTCAAAGGCTATGCTGATTTTATTGCTTCTTTCTGCCCTGCATTCTCCAGGCACTTCAGAGGGGCAAACAAGATGGATGTGATGGGGGGGCCTGTCTGGCTACATTCCACCCCCTGATACAACACACCAGTCCCGGGAATGCAAGATGATGGTGTGCCAGCACCTCTTGCCCACCTTGAAGGAATCTAAAAGTACCCAGTGGCCTGATTAGAGGGCTTGGGGTCGAGGAATTGGCTGGGATCTTTTCCCAGCGCTGTATATCAAATGTGCGCAGAGGAAATGGCTTCATTAACCAAGCATCTTACAACACACAATATTATACAAAAGGCAATTACAACAATCAAAATAATCAAAACAGTGGTTATGATAGAATGTAGGAAAGGTGTTAAGGAGAGTCCTAGCTGTTGGGCTAAGCAACTTAGCCATGAGATTTCTCCATCTTTAGTTACAGCGTGTAACACTTTAACTGCATCATTTATGGCAGACACGTCCTGTTCAATCTGCCCTGACTGATTTACATAGAAACAGCAAGACTGATTAATTACAGCACAGACTCCTCCTTGTTGAGCGAAAATTGCATCTAATGCTATCCTATTTTGCAGGGCAAAGTGGACCACTGATTGGATCTGCTCGTTGAGCAGGCCTAGGGCATCTGCAATGTGGTTGAAAGCTATTTCTAGTTGCCCTGACACATTTACTATGGCTTGTTCAAGTTCAGCTACACCAAGGCAGAAATGCACGGGTAAATCGATGAAAACCTGTGGGGCGTCTCACAAGAGGGTTAATAGTAAATTTCCTCTTGGATCGATGCAGGAAGCTTCCAAGGTTTGTAATACCTGGAGCTGTAATGTATGGGTGTACCGTTAATCCTCTAGGCACCGCATGTCCTAGGGAACACCAACCTGTCCAACCCACTGGCAGGTATTTCTAAGCCTTTACCCCACAGATGAAAAAGAGTCCAGGTTCTTTGCTAAGGATAGGGGAATATGGTCCCTTATACCACCCTCTTCCCATGGGCCTTTCTTTAGGGGCATGATACACAGTACAATAGCTGCTATTAATGATGGAGCACTGGACAGCGAACAACAGATCCTGTAGGATCTGATCTGGTTGAAAAAGGTCTGCCCTAGCACACTGGCCAGGTAGCAGGCTATTCTTATATACCAGTGTGGGGTTGTAGATGTGTCTGGTGCTGGGAACTATAAAGAGGGAATTATTGTACCAGGCACTGCTCTCTGGATACTGACTAAAGTTTAAGGAGACAATAGAGGCATTACTAATGCCAAACAAAGGTCTGTGACCAAGGGAGACATTAATAATATTCCCCCAGCAATTTAATGTCTCCTGGTGGGTATAATTATTTTGGTGTGAGTACATTTTGGTGTGGAAAGGATTAAAGCCCTTTTTGAAATGTGTCCAATTCCCCTTCTTCCCGACAGGCTGCAGAACACCCATGTCTGACTCCAGCTCAGCCCCTGGCCTGCAGAGGCGGGGACAGGAAATGGCTGTGGCAGAGCCGGTGACCATCGAGGAGGTGGCTGTGTATTTCTCTGAGGAGGAATGGGCTTTGCTGGACCCGGGCCAGAGAGCCCTCTACAGGGATGTGATGCAGGAGAATTATGATGCTGTGAGCTGGCTGGGTGAGGATTCCTGTCCCCTTGTGTAACAGAAGCTGGGTAGGCTCTGGAGCAGCTGGGTTGGGTTTGGTTCAGGGTCTCTCATTGCCTGAACCCCCAATATCAGCAGTATCTGCCCCAGTAATCCTGGCTCCAGTGTGAGAGGCCGTTCAGTGACAAATAGTGGTGCTGCTCTTCCCACAGCTAAGGTCTCATTGTTGTTCCAGCCATCTTTCCCATGTTGTGCCTTTGCCAGAGGTGTCAGTGGAAGGGCCCAGGCAGGAATGGCAGATATCAGAGTTGTGGGGCTGGGTGCAGCTGCTCTTAGTGTCTGCAGGGTCCACTTGTGCTATTGTGCTGAGCTCCTGGAAGGAAGGTACCAACTCAGAGTCCTTCCCTGCCTATAGTAGATTCTGTGTAAGCCAGAGAGGCACCAAATGGCAGGCCCAACTGGCCACAAGAGGAAGGCTGCTGCTGCTGGCAGAGTAGATTCAAGGCTTCAGAAGGGGAGCTGAGCTGCAGGAGCATCTACGAGCAGCAGAGAAGCAGCCCATCCAGTCCCCACTTTGGCTGGCCACAGGAACAGACCAACACTGCCCTGACTGTCTGCAGGACTGACCGCTGTTGTGGGCAGCTGACAGGGCCCACCATGGCACAGTCAGTCAGGATCAGGAGTGTGAACCATAGGCAGGGCCTGAAGTGGCCAGCCAAGGATTCAATTTCCCGATCAGAGAATTACCCTGGCCTCCTTCTGGCTCAAGTAGAGCATCTAAGCCCAAGAGCAGGGCAAGTCCAGCCCCCAGCTAAGAGCTTTGTGGGCAGAGCCCATAGGGATCTAGAGCTCTGCTGGATCCTGTCCTTCCCAGCACTAGAGACCTGACATATCGCAGCTCAAATATGAGTCCTGGCTAGATGCATCTGTCAGTCCTGAAAGTCTTAGAACTCTCCCCTTATGAGCAGTGTGTTCCTGTCCTGCCCAAGTATGCAACAGGCCCTAAGGGAGACTGAGTTGTATCCTGCAGAGTGCAGCAGAGCACACAGTTCCTCATGGGAGTCTGCTGGGCTATTCCCAACATGGTAGTGGTGCAGGGGGAGGATGGAATTAGTGTGTCCTGGGATCTTGTACCAGCCAGAGACCAGTCTCTGGAAGGTTGGGAAGGAGCCTGTCTGGATAGGAGACTCAGATCCTGGCTTTGGAAGCAGGAATGGCACAGACCTTAATGAACAAGCTCACCACTTGGTTAATTGCTCCCCAAATAGGATCTCCAGTCTCCAAAGTTCATGTGCTCTCCTGGGTGGAGCAAAGGGAAGAGATGCAGATCCTGGATCTCCAAGGATGTGAGGAAGGGGAGATCATCAGTGACACCCACACAGGTGAGAAATCAGCTAAAGTGACTCAAACCAATTTCTGAGTTTGCATAGCAGATGTTGGTTGTGTGTTTTCATCAAGTCTGACTGGCCCTTCAGCCTGTCTTCAACTACAATCTGAGAGTGCTGGGTGGGGAATGAGTTATGGGGGTGCAGGGTGAACTCAGCTCATGATTATTGAATCTTTCCAGCCATTCTTTGGGTTTGTACCCCATTTTGTCCCCCCAGCTGTTCACCATTCAGAATTTTTCTTTCAGCTCAGCTCAGATAATGACTCCTGTGTGCTTTCTCTCTCCATTCCAGTAGGTGATGGGATACTGAATGACAACAGTGAGAGGAGTCTTCAGGAGGAAGGACCTGAACAAATGGCTCCATGTGCGGTGTTAGTGGGAAGATCTGAAGGGCATGTTTCTCAGAGTCCTGAGCAAGGAGAGACTTGTGAGAGTCAGTGTAGTCTACAAAGGCAGCAGGGAAACCATCCAGGAGCAGGACAGGATAAATCCAGTCACAGGAGCAGAAGGTTGAAAACAAACACCGAAACTGTTCAAATGAAAATCCCCCATCAACATTCACCTTGTTCTTGCAGTGACTATGCAACTCTTATTAAACATGAAAGAGCCCACACAGGAGAGAAACCCTTCAGCTGTTCTGAGTGTGGGAAAAGCTTCTGTCACAAGTCACAGCTTGTTATCCATAAGAGAGACCACACAGGGGAGAAACCCTTCAGATGCTCTGACTGTGGGAAAAGATTCAATTACCGGTCAGATCTTGTTAGACATAGAAGAGTTCACACGGGGGAGAAACCCTTAAGCTGATCTGACTGTGGGAAAAGCTTCAGTCAGAATTCATACCTTGTCATCCATAGGAGGAGTCACACAGGGGATAAACCGTTCAGCTGCTCTGACTGTGGGAAAAGCTTCAGTCAGACCTCAACCCTTGTTAGACATAGGAAAACCCATACGGACGAAGCTATTCACCTGCTCTCACTGTAGCAAATGCTGCAGTCATAGGTCACACCTTGTTATCCATGAGAACTCTCACAGGAGAGAAATCCTTTAACTGCTCTCACTTTGGGAAATGCTATAGCGATAGTTCAAGCCTTGTTGCATGTAGTTGAATCCACATAGGTGAGAAACCCTATAGTGGTGGTGAGCAAAATTTTTCTCTGTTGACAGAATCCAGCCTGCCTAAGGCTTTGATCCTGTTCACAAGGCAGTGCCAGGTCCCACCTCCAAATGAAGATGTACTGAGGGGGAAGGAGCTTAGCCCCACCCTCTCTTCATGCTTTGTAACCACTAGGGTGTGTCTAGACTACAGGATTTTGTCGACAAAAGTGGACTTTTGTTGACAAAACTATACCTGCATCCACACTGCCTTTGAGTTGTATCGACATAACATTGACAAAACTCAGCAGTTTTGTTGACGTATGTAAACCTCATTCTACAAGGAATACTGCCTTTTGTCGACAGAGTTCTGTCGATAGAAGGCATTATTGCATCTACACTGTCCTTTGCGTCCACACTGTTATGTCAACAAAGCAGCTTGCTTTGTCGACAGAACTGGATGTAGTCTAGACACTCTATGTTGACATAAGTTTTGTCGACAGATTCTGTCGACAAAACTTATGTCGACGTAAGCCTGTAGTCTAGACATACCCTTAGAGAGGAGGCAGCGCTTGGCTGAGTCTTTGCTATACAACCTGAGGCCAGCACTAGAGGCCACATGACCATGTCAGGGGTGCCTCTGGGGCTGGTCCTGGGCTGCATGGCTGAAGCAGCAATACCTCCAGCCCTGGACTGAATGGGTGCAGTAGTGGTGCCTCTGTTGTCCTGGGCTGGTTGTAGTCTGTGTGGCTGCTGCTGCAGCAGTTGAGCCTCCCTCCAGTGTGACCAGAACAGTGTGACTGGAGATGTTGCTGCCAGGAGGCCCAAAGCCAGGTAATATTTGCTGTCCTTTCCAAACACTCCCTCCCAATCACTTCAATTCCCTTTCTCCCAGCGGCCAGCATCCCCAATTTGCACTGACACCCTCCTTTTTTCTTGCACCCTTTCTCCTGGCCACACATTGCATCTTCCCCCTGGCCAGACACCTGCCTGCTTCTGCATCCCAGATCCTTCCTCAAGTCCCCAACCCTTTCTTAAGGCCCCTGTCACATTATTAGATTTTAAGGTGAGCATACTCACTTTAAGATCATTGCTGTGCTCACGGGAAACTGTTTGCCCCAAATTTGGTACAGAGTGGGCCATGCGAGGTGTCAAATGAAAGCTGATATTGTGCTAATTCTATGTGTGCTATTCATGTACTTGTTTGGAGTTTGTATGAGGAGTTACGACTATGGGCTCTGCTGATGCTGTGTATGGACTGCCTGTCATGAGGAAGGAATGTCCAATGAGTGACTATGCTAATCAGTATGGCTCCAAGGACAATGGTTCTCAAGGTGGCCAGTACACAGCTGAGGAATGCGTGTGGAAAGCTGCAAAGCAGCCAGGGCACAATGGCTGCTGGCATATGAAACAGACAGGACACTTGAACATGTGATTATCTCCAGCTTGGGAGACACCAGAAATGAATATCAAACGCCATGAGGGGGGCTCCATCTTGTCTTCAGTCTTGCTACTTATCCCAGAGGCAGCCTTGCTAAGGACAGAGACACAGGAAGGATTGCTGACCCATCCTGACATACGATGTACACCAAAGACTTTTATGCTAGCAGTTTCTAACATCTCTGCTAAGATCCTGCATCAAGAACTTGCTGATTGATGTATACAATGTATTCTCCTTAACAACCTTACTCTCAACCTTTTCTTTCTTGTATTAATAAACCTTTAGATTCTAAAGGATTGGTCCACTGTGATCTCGTGGGTAAGATCTAAAGTATAAATTGACCAGGGATTCATGGCTGGTTCTTTGGAATGGGGTGGATCTGTTCTGGGTTGGAGAGATTGGGCTGTATAACCCCTCATCTTTGTGTAATCCCAGGGCTGATTGTGGCATAGGAAGAGCTGGTGTATCTGAGGGGTTTTGCTCATGAGGCTTCCTGCAGGATGGATTGGCAGCTGAAGTGCTCAGTGTGACTGGTTTGTGGCCTATTTTGGAAAGGTATCCAGTCAAGGACTGTCAGCAGTTCTGGTTTTGAGCAATTTGCCCTGAGTGGATTCCATCAGCAGTGCTCAGGCCTGGTCCGGCCCAGCCAATCACAGCCCTGCCCTCTCCAAACCTTCTGTAGATTACTGTTGCTAATGGAAACTCACTGTTAATTACATAATTAGTCAAGCCATTTTGCTAGGACTGCATCTGGGCAGTTGCATTTAAATTATTAAAGAGATTAAACTTTTTAACTTTCTCATGTTAGTTGATCAAACTTTATTTTAAATCAAGTACAATACATACTGTGGAGGTAGGCCTCACTAGCCTGGGCAAAGACTGAACCGTACGCAGTGCATCCTGCATCAGAAGTGAGCTTCCTAAGCAAGTTGAGCAAGAAACCACAATGCTGTTAAACAAACAAACAAAAAATCGCGCTGCTTGCACTTTGTTATCGGGTCAAGCAGATGTTACCATCTAAGAGTAAAGTGCCTTACTTTCTCTTTTCTCTGTAAATTTCCACTGTGACTTTGTAAGAAGGTATAAATATCTCAGGCGTTTGAGTGTGAAGAGGGGCTTGTATCGGTAAGGGGTAACTCCCTGCCATCTGCAACACCCCCCCCCCAGCTGGGATATTAAAATGGTTTTGTCTGACTTGAACCCTAAAGCTAGCGTGCGTTTATTCCATGACAATTCTGATGCCATGACTCAGATCCACACATCCTGCTTTTCACTCGGGAAAAACCATAGGCACTCTCTACCTAACTCCAGGCACTGCAAGCAAGGTGAGGGCCTTTTAAATCCCTACTTTGAGAATCAGTAGAGGGTTTCCTGTTGGCTTCAGGAGCTTGGTGGAATTGCTGGATCTGAACTTTTAAACTCAGGTCAGTTCAAAACCAGTGTGCCTGCTTAAAGAATCCCCACAGTTCTGTCAGGAATTTGGAAATTAGAACATTCTGGAGGGAGAGTCTGGTATATAAGTCCGGTTGTTAAATCATGCATTTGTTGAGTGTGTGAATGTATCTGACTGAGTGCATGATTCCTGAGAAATGAGTGTTGAGTCTTATCACCTCCCTGGAATAGACTCCTGGGGCATCCATCAGCCACCGTGGCTGCCCGCTGCGAAGGAGCAACCAGCTCTAGCAGTTGAAGTCTTGGATGGTATGAGGTCTCAGTGGTGACTAACCCCATTTACCCCTCCCTGTCTCTAGCTACATCCCGTTACCGGGGGGTCAGGATCACCTCAGCGACAGAAATCGCGAGATTTTGCCTTGGTAGTGATGGGTCAGGATCACCTCAGTGACAGAAATCACGGGATGATGCCTGGACACTGCAGACTTCCCCACTAGTGTACCTGTGTTTCCCTGTGTAAATGAGGTAATAGGTACTGGTCAGTCAAAGGAGATTCCCATTCCCCCTTAAGGGGACTCCAGCATACTATATGTATGTGCATTGCTCTCCTAAAACTTGCAAGTTCCTGGATAAGTGGGATGTGTACACATAAAATGATTCATCTAGACAGTTTCTGGTGAAAGGTACTTTTAATATAGGTAAAATAGTGCACTTGAAGGGTGCCTTGGATTCCAGAGGATCTAAGATACCCAGGTTCAATGGGATGCCTTTTTCAATTGGTATGAGGAGGTGTCCAAAAGGAAAACTGAATCTCAAATTAGGAGTATAAAAGACTCAGAAAAAAACAAAACAAAAAATAAAAAAGAAATCTTAAATTACATTTAAAACAAATCAAGAAAAATTGGCTACTCTTTGAAATCCGATCTGCAGTGGTATAAGAAAACATCCAAGCGCTTAAATAAATCCCAGGTAGGGAGTCTAAAGGACTCTCCCCAAAAATTAAAAAGTCAATTGAAATCTTTTAAAACAATCAAATTTAAACATTTGGCTACAGACAATTTGTTAAATCTACTAAAAAAAAGAGAGATAAGAAGAAATTCTATTAACACTTACCTTTGCTGGTTTCCCCATCTACAATAGCTGTTATGTAAATGTACTTCTTTGTGCTTTCCTTTACCCTCCTCCTTGTCTATTGTCAAGTACACTTGGTCCCTTCTGATGAAGTTACCAATAAAAATGCCTTTGCTGATCAATCAGCAAAGAATGCGGCCCTTTCTGGACTTCAGGCTCCTAAACGTGTTCTTGTCTGCCCTTCTGTAGCCCAGCCAATGTAGGCGTCCCTCACAGAACTGGCTGGGCTACGAGACAAGGCACCTGAGACTGAAAAAGTAGACTGGCTGTGGCGGGGCTTCTTGTTGCACCCTGACTCACTCCGGCTGCCTGGTTGTGCCTCAAACCCTCCTGCTCTACCTTGTTCGTGTGCCCCACTTGGTGGCCCACACGAACACAGGGGGGATGATTGCCACGGTGCAGCAGGATTGGTTCGCCCCACATTTCCCTGCTGTGGCGGCACAGTACTGCAATATTTGCTCTATCTGTTTAGCTCATAACATTGGACAAAGGGTAAAAACTAAAATTGCAGCACACCCCTCACTGTGGGGACCCTTTGTGAATTTACAAATGGATTTTGTACAAATGCCTACATCTTGTGGATATGAGTACCTTCTTGTAATCATTAATATGTTATCGGGATGGGTAGAAGCTTATCCTTATAAACATGCTGATGCTACTATGGTTGCCAAGAAACTCCTCAGAGAATTAATCCCCCGGTTCGGAGTGCCTCTTTCTTTAGACAGTAACTGGGGAACTCATTTCACAAGACAAGTAGTTCAAAAGGTATGTGCTGTTCTAGGAATCCAACAGCATTTACACTGTATGTACCATCCACAGTCCAGTGGAGCGGTAGAAAGAAAAAACTCTGACCTAAAGACCAAATTAGCTAAAATCTGTGAGGACTCTGACCTTAATTGGCCAGATGCATTACCTTTGGCCTTAATGTATATCGGGGTACAGGGAATAGGAAACATGGGTTATCTCCCCACAAAATTTTAACCTGTAGACCTGTGAGATTATTTCACACCCCACCTAGAGCACCACATCAATTATATCTACATATAATAGATGATATGTTAATTTACTGTAAAGCCTTAATGAAATGTGTAGGGTCTACTCACACTCAGGCCAAGGAAGCCCTTCTTGAACCTGCATCGGAGCCATGTCATCCTTTAGAGCGTGGAGACTGGGTCTACATCAAGGCACACCAGCGGAAAAATGCCCTCCAACCTCACTGGAAAGGGCCTTACCAAGTCCCACTAACACTGCTGTAAAATGTGAAGGACTCCAGAGCTGGGTACATGCATTGCACTTCAAAGAGATACCTCCCCCGGTTGATCTACATCCGTTCTCAGCTACTGCACCTCCAATTGCAGCAGACTCAGTTATACATTCTACAGAGACAGAGTCTCCACAATATAACTTACGATCACGAAGGAAAGAGGACTTAATAATCCCCACGACTGAATTGTTTGGTACAAGATTTGTCATTTTCATGATTCTGGGAGTTATAGGAGTTTATTATTGGAATATATATATTCCATATATATATACATATATATATTTCAATAACAAACTCCTATATCTCCCAGAATCATGAAAACGACAAATCTTGTACCAAACAATTCAGTCGTGGGGATTATTAAGTCCTCTTTCCTTTGTGGATATAAATATATATTCCACATGCAGGGCCACGTAGGCAAGCAGAGCTTCAGAGTCTCAACGCGTGGATGAGACGATGGTGTAGGCAAGAGGGGTTTGGATCTATTAGGCACTAGGGACACTTTTGGGAGAGGGGGGAGCCAATAAAGGAAGGTTGGGCTCCATCTAAACCAGGGTGGAACCAGACTGCTGGCACTAAACATTAAAAAGGCCATAGAGCAGTTTTTAAACTAAGAGATGGCGGAAAGCCGATTGGTGCGGAGATGCATGTAAATTGGATGGAGAATTCTCTTAGAGAATCCATTGATAGAGATTCTCTAAGCTGTAGTCAGAAAGAGAGGAGGGGAGAGGACAAACCATGGGCCATAGTAGACAAACAACTACATATAAAGGAATCCAATGCATCAGGGAAGGGCAGACAAATAAGCAGTGGCAAATTTTTAAAGTGCTGTTACACAAATGCTTGGAGTCTGACTAATAAGATGGGTGAACTAGAGTACCTCGTATTAAAGGAGGAGATTGACATAATAGGCATGACTGAAACCTGTTGGAATGAGGAAAATCTGTGGGACACAATCATACCAGGATATAAAATATATTGGAAGGATAGAGCAGGCCGGGTGGGTGGCGGAGTGGCACTGTATGTGAAAGATAATGGAGAATCAAATGAAATAAAAATATTAAATGAAGTAATAGGTTCAATAGAATCGCTATGGATAGTAATTCCATGCTCCAATAATAAGAAATTAGCAGTAGGGATATATTATCGACCACCTGACCAGGACAGCGATACTGGCATTGAAATGCTGAGGGAGATTAGAGAGGCTACCAAAATAAAGAACTCTATAATAATGGGGGATTTTAATTATCCCCATATTGACTGGATACATGTCACTGCCGGAAGAGAAGCAGAGAGAAAATTTCTCAATGGCTTAAATGGCTGCTTCTTGGAGCAGCTGGTACAGGAACCCACAAGAGGAGAGGCAATTCTTGATTTAGACCTGAGCGGAGCGCAGGATCAGGTCCAGGAGATAACCGTTACAGGACTGCTTGGGAATAGTGAAGGGGAAATCTCGCTCCCCTGGGGTACAGAGCCCCCAGAAGGGTTCGAGGCCGGAGGTCAAATCAGTGAGGCAGGAGAGCAATCTAGAAGGAAAAACTTTATGATGCATGCATGCAGGCTGTCACACCAAGAGTGAAAAGCAGCCCTGAGATACAGGTTTAGGTATCCTATATACAGAATGCTTAGACAGTTCAGTTGTTGATTGTTATTCTTTAACATATCAAAGTCTCAGCAGAAGTACTCTGAAACTTCTGTTCACCCCAGGAGTGCTAGAAGTAAGTTTTACAAAACAAAGGCACATGAGAATGTGGAGTGGAGAAGTCTACAAGGCAAACTGTGACAAAGATAAGGGTTTACATGACAAATTGTGACAGACTAGGAGTATCCATGAACTTGAGATAGGCATTGTAAGGTTCTTGATTAGAGCTAATTTGATTTCTCTGTTACAGGGAGAGAGGCCTGGAAAACTTTTTAACCCTTACAGCAGTTTTCTTTTAGAGAGTTTTGATTTCCTGCACAGTCCCCCCTTAGACACAATTGGATTTATTTGATTTTTCCTCCCACAATTTTTTGATTTCCTGCACAGTCCCCACTTAGACACAATTGGAGTTATTTGATTTTTTCTCCCACAATAGTGACCATAACATAATAACATTTAACATTCCTGTGGTGGGAAGAACACTTCAGCAGTCCAGCACTCTGGCGTTTAATTTCAAAAAGGGGAATTACACAAAAATGAGGAGGTTAAACAGAAATTAAAAGACACTGTGACTAGAGCCAAATCCCTGCAAGCTGCATGGAAACTTGTTAAAGACACCATAATAGAGGCCCAACTTAAATGTATACCCCAAATTAAAAAACATAGCAAGAGACCTAAAAAAGAGTCACTGTGGCTTAACCACCATGTAAAAGAAGCAATGAAGGACAAAAAGGCATCTTTTAAGAAGTGGAAGTCCAGTCCTAATGAGATAAATAGAAAGGAACATGAACACTGTCAGATCAAGTGTAAAACTGTAATAAGAAAAGCAAAAATAGATTTTGAGGAACAACTAGCCAAAAACTCAAAAGGAAATAAAATGTTTTTTAAGTACATTAGAAGCAGGAAGCTTGCTAAAAAAAACCTGTGGGTCCCCTAGATGATTGAGATATAAAAGGAGCAATCAAGGACCCTAAAGCCATTGTGGAGAAACTAAATGATTTCTTTGCTTCAGTTTTCATGGCTGAGGATGTTAGGGAAATTCCCAAATCTGTACCATCCTTTGTGGGTGATGAATCTGAGGAACTGTCCTGGATTGAAGTGTCACTAGAGGAGGTTTTGGAACAAATAGAAAAACTTAATGTTAACAAATCTCCGGGATTGGAATGCATTCATCCAAGGGTTCTAAAAGAACTCAAATGGGAATTTGCTGAACTATTATCTGTGGTTTGTAACCTATCCTTTAAATCGGCTTCCGTACCTGATGGCTGGAAGGTAGCTAATGTGCACCATTAACATATCGCTACATGAAATGAAATGGAAATTAAATATTCTGTTATTTAATGGGCTCAGTTCAGAGTGCTGTTTGGGTATGTCTACATTTGCTCCCTAGTTCGGACTAGAGATGCAAGTGTAATCGACTGAAATTGCTAATGAAGCAGAGAATTAAATATCCCCTGCTTCATTAGCAAGATCTCTCCCGGTGCGCTAGTCCAAATCACAGCTGATTTGAACCAGGAAGTGCGTGCCTGGACGCAGTAGTTCAAACCAAAGCCCTTGGTTCGAACTAATGTTACTCCTCATGTTTTGAGTCCAAGGTGTTGTCCTGGACCATAAACCAGAACAGCCCTGTCCAGGGAAGGCACCATGGGTTAGCTGGCTAAAGCACCTGCCTTGTGAACAAAAGATCTGGGGTGCAACTCTCAGTGGTACCTTGTTGTAGTCTTTGCTCACGTTTTCTTAAGTCCTTCTGAAACAGAGAAGAGGCCTCCACTGGCCACCCTTAGAACTGCTGGTTCAGAGAAAGGCTGATTGGGGAGGAATGGAGGGAAAAAGGAAATCACAAGCCTGGAGTGGTTGCAGAGGCCCCTCTGACTGGCAAGGCAGTGGGAGAGTTTGAGCTCCCTGGATTTCATACTGGAGCTCTGCTTAAAGCTGCAGGATCTGACTCCAGAGGCTGCTCTTAAATGCAACAGAGTTGAGCTGCTTGCAGCTCTGCCTTTGGGAGAGGGAGTTTGTACTAGAAAGAGGCAGGCTAGGTGACTAAGAACAAGAGGCTGGGCATTCCCGTCATTGAAGCATTGTTAGATCGTCATGAGAACATTGCCCGGTACACCACTTAAAAGATGGGACGTCAGGGAAGAGTAGGAATGAGACTGGGAGGAGGCTGAAGCAGCAGGGTTGGCGTGACCAGGCCACCTGTGCTGGGGGCAGGAATGTCTCCGCCTTGTTCTCACAACTATTCTGGAGGACACTTGGGTGATGTTCGACTTGCCAAGGTGCAGCCAGGGGAGCAGACAGCAGAATCTCTCTTTAAGGGGCCTGAAGGCCCCTCCACACCAATGCGGGCCCTGCTGAGCCTGCCTGAGAAACGTTCTTTGCTTTAGGGCTGTCCTGTGTAGGGCTTCATCAGCCCAGGGAGCAAATGGCAGGTGGCATCCCCCACTATGCACAGGGGCAGGTCCACGTCTCTGGCCCTGAAAGTAGGGTCAGGGGAAAAGTTCTGGGAGTCATCTTCTGGTAGAACATGGAACTGCAAAATACGCCGGCATCACGCGCTTTCACTGAGAATGGAACCATGTCCTGGAGGGGGACAGAAAGTGGCCTGAGAAGAGCTAGTGTAGCTGAGCAAGCAGCATAGCTCCTTGTCTCCCAGTGGCTAAGATTTGCCACTTTTGCTGCTGTGGCCTGGGTTTGATTCCTATTCAGGGAAACCAGCCTTGTCATGAAACCTGCCTGGCTTTTGTCCTTCCTATCATAGGAAGTGCCAGTGGGTTGAAGGAAGGGAGAGGCTAGGGTGCCAGCGGCAGGCTCTCACTGGGAGACCTGCCAAGCACAATTCTCAGGTAGCTCCTTCCCTGCGTGGGTGGTGCAGGTTGTATGCCTGGGTGAATAAGAGCTTTCTGGGATGTGCCAGGGCTTCAAGCAGGCAGCTCCCATTGACTGCAAGTGGGGACCAGACATGAAGCCTTTTCTTTTACAGCTGTGAAAAACAAAGGGCCCTGCAGCCTCTTCTCTCAGCTGTGTGTGGCGGGCAGGGGAAGCAGGGAATCTTGTCTGAGGCTTCTTGCTGCATTGGCAGGCCAGATCTGGTGGCTTGATGGTGGCTTGATGGGCTGGATACAGCCCACTGGCCTATACTGCTTAGGCCTGGCTTAGAGGGAGGGCTTGGTTCTGCACTGTGAGGGAGGGGTGCTGTGGAAAGGCCAGTCTTGCCTTCCTGGGCAGGGAATGACAATGTCCATTTTGTGCAGCTCAGCTGCCCAACATCCCAGATAGAGAATTAGAGGCCAGAGGGGTCCCTATCCAGCAGCCAAAGTAGCTCACTTAGGAGAGCATTATGCTGAAGATCTAAAGGTCCCTGGTTCAATCCCAGACTTTAGTATATGACAACAAAAGGAAGGAACACATTTGCTGAGATGGTGTTACTCCTTACTCCTGTGTTTGATCCTTCCCTTGCTAGCTATGGCCACAGCTTGGCAAGGACAAATCAAGTTCATCTGATTAGCCCTGTCCCTGACTTCTTCCTGTGAGTTGTTGCCTCTTTGACTAATGCCCATCCACTGCTGGCCCTAGATATGGAACAGTGGCTATGGAGATGTATTTGGATAATCTCATGTGACCTTATCTGGGGCCAGCTAGCTAAGTAGGAGGGACAGGGCAATGTTTCTCCTTCCGCAGAGAGGGAGCCAGCTCATTCCCATGAGGCTGCATACAAATGGAGCAGGGTCTGGAGAGGTGAAGCAGCTGAATGGAAAAAGCAAGCGCAGTAGAGTATCAACTACCAGCTGAAAACCTCAAGCACAGCACAGTGTGATGGTCCCATAGAGTAAGGGGCAGGGTTCAGGAGTCTGAATCCTACAAGCTGAGTTCAATTCTCAGTGGGTCCCACTGGAGAAAGGTTGGTTTGTGTAAATCCTTGAATATTGATCTTCTTGCCTCTCTCACTCAGTTCTACTTTGTTCTTCTTCACTTTCTCAATGTAAGGACTTTGGAGGAAACTCTCAAACATCTGCTCCAGTGGCGCAATGGGTCAGTGCACAGTATTTATAAAGCAGTGCGAATAGGAGACATGCTGAGGTTGTGACTTCAAACCTCACCCAGAGCAGTGGTTTTTAGTCCCTACTGGGCTGTCCTCTTCCAGTGAACCCTGTGGGAGCTGGGATTCCAGCTCAGAGGAGACTCAGTCAAAATTCCCCCTTCACAGATTATGGCCTCAGAGTGAATGCTGGGTGGCCAGAATCTAAGGCCAAGTGACACAGAAAGAGTTGGACCTTGGTCCTTCTTGCTTCCAGGGTCTTGTTGCCCATCTTCTCCCCCAACCCCCTACCCATCAGCAGCTGCTGTCCCTTTCAGCCATTGGGTCAGCTCAGGCAGGGAGGCAGGAAATGGGGCAAAGGAACCAGACAAGCTGAGGGAGGCAGGAAAATTCTGATCTCTGCATCTCCCTTGCGTGAGGGTTTCTCTACACGTCATTCCTCTTTTGAGAGAGAAATGCAAATTCAGCTGAATTAAATTGCAAATGAAGCAGGGATTTGCATAATCACGTCTGACCGCTATTTTGAAGTACCCTATTTTGAAAGAACAGACGCTGTCTAGACGCAATTATTTTGAAAGAAAACCCTTTCAAAATCACCCTTACTCCTTATAAAATGTGGTTTAAGGGTTATGTCTGAGGAAGGGTTTTCTCCCAAAATAAGCGTAGGCTGGTGCTATTTTGAAATACTTTATTTTGAAATACAAAACGCTGTTGAGATACGTTTATTTCGTATTTAATACTATATTTTCAAAATAAAGTATTTTCAAATAGCACTGGAGTGTGAATATGCAAATGAAGTGCAGGATATTTAAATCCCAGTTTCATTTACAATTTCATGTGTCTACATTTGCATCCTTGGCAGGATCTCGGGGCGCTGAGAACCCCAGTGAATCACAAGGGTGTGTGGCGCTGGCTCTCCTGTCCCAGCAATTGCAGTCAGAGCCCTGCCTTGCCAGTGCCAGTCACAGCAGCCTCTGCACCGGCTCTAGGCTTGTGGTTTCTTTCTTTCCAACATCCCTCCCCAATCAGCAGTTCCATGGGTGGCCAGGGGAGGCCTCTTCTGTGTCCCAGAAGGACGCAGGAAAACATAAGCAAAGGCTACAGCAAGGCACCACTGGGATTTGAATCCAGGAGTTCCTGCTTACAAGGAAAGCATTTAAGCCTGCTAAGCTATGGTGCCCTTTTTGGCTAGTTCCTTTCCCCCCCAAGACAAATTCCCTTCTTGGCTATATACCAATTATCGAGCTTTTCCGGGATATCTTTTGTATCTGTGAAAAACGCTGCCGTGTCCATGGAATGGGTCAACTTTTTGAGATCAGTTTCCAAAACAGTGGGCATGTGCTTTTGGAAGCCCTGTATTCCTCATTTTATTAGGAATAAGGGCTCGTCCCAAAGAGAAGGTTTTCCCCACATTTGGGCCCATGTAGATGGGCCAAATGTCAGAAAAGCCTCTTCTGAAAAAAGAAAAGTGTCTCTAAAACTGTTCTAATCCATGGTCCCAGACAACACTTTTGAATTCCAAAGTGCAGCCATTCCCCGTCAGTCTGAGAGGGGAATGAAGGCCGATGCAGCCCAAGATATGCAATTGGTAGCTCATACCCACAATCTTTTTGTCAATTGCAGTGCAACCTAAGGATAACTTGCTAAGCACACACTACAGTCTGCCGCTCTACCAGCTGAGCTATTGAAGGGTGCCCAAGTGCCACTGGTTTGTCCATGTTGGCCCATCTACAAGTGTCAGAGCAAGTGCTCCCCCAGGTGGATGGTATCACAGGCGAGGGGCAGAAGAACCCAGGAGCACAGGGGTGCTTCACATGCAGAAGGACCCCTGAGCTAGATCCATTCATGTCACCGCAAAAGTAAAATAGTTGGGTTCTTCTCCTGTGTCTTTTTTTGTTTCAATTTCTCTAGGGGTACAGGAGGGGCAGATCCACAAAAAAAAATGGATTGAGTGAATCTTGGGCCAGACCCTCACTTGTGCTGCTCGCTCTCCCAGACAGATCCCAAGGCAATAGCTCCATGCCCAATGGATGGGTTAGCAGAGGCCAGGGGGCAATAGGCAGAGCCTGGCAGCTGCTGGGAACAGACCTGAGGGCATCAGGGGAAGCAGCAAGAACCACAACCTCAGCCCCCTGCATCTCTAGCCAGTCTGGTAGGTTCCAGGGCCCCAGCTCATCTGAGCCAGCCAGATGAGAGACCAAATGCCAGTGGGCACCAGACATCCAGAAGGCACAAAAATCTCTTCTCACCAGCCAGAGGACAAGAAACCTAAAGCAGGAGGGTTTTGCAACAACCAGCCTAGGAAAATCCCACTGACAGTTCAACTCAAGTTGCAAAGTTCAAAGCCCTGAGTGCTGCCCCTTGCACCATGGGACAAACAGCTGATGTTTTTGGTGGGCACCTGTGACTCTCAGCTCTCAGGCTGCCTCTGCTCTCCTGGCTCCTTCCAGCTGCCCCATCCCAGCTGCTTGTTTATTTTTTGTTTTTATTTAAATACCAGCTCTAGTAAAAGCCGTGTGACACTCTTCCCTCCCCCATCACGGCATGGACAGGTCACTGCCCCCAACCAGACTCCGAAATGGCTCCCTGCATTTCCCCTGACCCCATGGGGTTAACAGGAAAGAGGCCCAAGGCCAGCCTGGAGCCAGAGGAAGCAGGAAGAGCCCCAGTCTACACAGATCCTCTTGTGCAAAAGCCTCTTGTGCAAAAACAGACCCCAATTAATTCTGCAAATGAGCATGGCAATATGCTAATCAGTACTTCATTTGTATGAACTTTTGCAGAAGAGAGATGTAGTATGGAGATAACCTAGGTGGTAGAGAGCCATGAAGTAACATAGACTCAGGAAAAATTCCTGGGCTGCAATCCTTAGTTACACACAATAAGAATAATTCACCAGCTCAAACGTGATTTCTAAATCCCCAAACAAGGAAAATAATAAAACCTGATGGACTAGGGAGACTACTCCCTACTTACACATTTCAAGAAGTCCAATCCTAAAGAACCCAAGAGTGTGTGGCTTAATGGATAAGGTGTCTGACTACAGATCAAAAGGTTGAGGGTTCAAGTCCCTTTGCTGTTGTGTTTACCTCCATTTGTCTGTGCTTGTGGATCCTGCTATCTTTGGTCTGGAAAGGTCTTATGGAGCACTGTAGTTTCTCTGTAACCCTGTTGAAAGGCCTTTAGGTATTCAGTAGGTCTAAACTGAAGCCTTCTTCTGCAGCTAGATGGAAGAGCAGCAGCAATTAGCTGTAAAGCCTGGAGTTACATGCTCATATTCCAGCTAAATAACACAAGAGGGGGGGGGAGTGTTTTATCTTAGTGGCGCCCACTGTCATCAGGCAAGAAGCAGATCTCAAGGTGTATGGAGAAAACTTAACAGCATTTTGTCTGGCATAAGACTGCTTACCAGTAGTTGTGTTTGTGCAATGGGCATTCTCTGATTCTTGTCCTCACTTTCCTATTGTTTGTCTGTGTGATAGTCTGGTTTGGATCTGTTTCTGTCTGCTGTGTCCCAGTGCCAACCCCCGACCCACGCAGGGAAGCCCCGTGTGAATGCCTGGCCCGGGGCCAACCGCCCTGCGCGCCTCCTGCGGGGCTGACTCACCCCTCCTGTGTGGTGCAGGGAGCTGATGCTCCCTCCCACAGTACACCCTGCAGAGCAGCTAGCGCACTTCTGGAATCGACGGAAGTGGCGCTAAGCTGCGGGACTTCTGTCCATCCCCGGGAAGCTGACGCTACCTCCATTTTCACTTGAGGTAAGTAGTGAGGCTTTTCTGGGGTGGGAGGGAAATGGGGACGGGGCAGACAGGAAGCCTCACGAGCGACTGGTCAAGGCCTTGCGATCAACCAGTAGATCGACCTGTTGGTGACCATTTTCAGGGCACCTTTTACAGACCAGGCAATCCTTAGGGTGACACTGGGGTAGGCTTGAGTCCAGACAGTTCCCAGCAGCAGGGCCGGCCCTTGTGGGGACGCGCGGTTGTGGGAGGAGGGCATTGCTGGCCTGTGGTGCAGGGATGCAGGCAGGCTGGGGCTGTGGGAGCTGGGCACAAGACACCTGATGACAGCTCTAATGGATGCCGCATGCCCCTTACATCTGCCATCAGGCGCCCCATCAGATCCATTCACATATAGCTTCACTGAAGCCCCCCTCATTGGCCTGCACCCAGGTCAGTCCATATCACTGGCTCAGGGGTTTCTCTCCCCAGCGTGCTGCAGAGAAAGCCCTTGTGTGTTAAAGGGCCCCAGAGAGCCCAGAGCAGAGGGAGCTGAGATTCTAGTCTCATTGATCCCCTCAACACACACGTACAGTCCCAGCCCCAAGCCTCCCCCATATTCCTAGTCCTGTGCCCTGACTTCTCTACCCTCCCACATCCTCACCCCTGCCCTGAGCCCCCCCTCACTCTCACACATGCCCCAAATCCCTGCCCTGAGTCGCTCTGAGTTACTCACACTCCACATTTTAATTTCTTACAGGTACTGTCCTATCACAACCCCTCCCCCAACTTCCTGCCTTGAGCCTCCCCCCGCCCAAAGGGCGGTGCCCAATAGAACAGTCCCTGTAAGAAATGTGTCACTTTCACCCCTGGAAGCAGCTCAGCCATGCAAAGGGGCTGCCTGGGGCAGGGCATTAGCCCTGGAGGGCAGGGGTGAGTGTGGCAGTGACATCACAAGGGCCTTTTGCAGCCCCTCAGCTTATTGGCTAATGGAGGTTGGGAGGTAATGACCTCACAGAGAGTCCATGACAATAGCCAGGTGCGACAGGCTGCAGGGCAGGGGCCATTTCAGAGCCCCCCCATGGCTTTGCTGCAGGGAGTCTCCTTGAGATCTGCCCTTGAGGCCTTTTTGGAGCCTTCTCCTTTCCCACGACTAACTGACCTAGAAGGCCGACATCCCTGTGGAGAAGGGAAGAGCCTCCAAGAAGGGTGGCTCTACCATAGCAGGGGAATTAGCTCAATTGGTAGCATGCTCACTTCGCATGTGATAGGTAGGGGGATCAATGCCCACATTCTCCAGTGGTGGGGGCAAGCCCCATTCTACTCCTTACTGGCAGAGCCAGCCAGGGGGCTAAGTGGGTCCAGTAGCCCCATTTCCTACTTACTCTTCCCAAAAGCCAGCCATGCTGGGGCAGAGAGCTGCTGGAGGACACCAGCCCTCCTGGGCCAGACAGTGGCAGGAGCACTGGAGACAGGTTGCAGGTGGGGCAGAATTAGCTCCCCTGGAAAAGTGCTGCCCCTGCGCATGAGAGGTAGCAGGATTCACTCCCACCTGCTTGCGGGGCCGGCCCCTTTCCTGCTTCCCCAACTCTTATTCCCACCATGCACTTTGTGCAGGGGCCAAGGCACCTGGCTGGGAGCCAGGACTCAGTACCTTTTCCCAAAATATACGAATCCCCTCCGCCCCCAATCCTCTGTTCTGCTCACACAGGAGGCACAATGATTCCCACAGCACATGCCAAGGGCTGCAACTTAACTGTGGTTGTGTTATGCTTAAAAAAAGCACCCGGGATTTTTTTCAGAGGGATAAGGCAACATGCCACATTTATTGAACATACATAGATTAATCAATGTTTATCATATGCATATGACACATCACACTCATGCACTCTCACACACATACAAGCACACTCTGTCTGGTTCTGTGGTCACCAAAAGGTGGATCGCGATCTACTGGTCGATTGCGAGGCCTCGACCAATCGCCCGTGAGGCGTCCTGTCTGCTCCACCCCCATTTCCCTCCCACCCCTGAGAAGCCCCAATACTTACCTCAAGTGAAAATGGAGGTAGTGTCGGCTTCCCGGGGATGGACAGAAGTCCTGCAGATTAGCGCCACTTCCGGTGATTCCAGAAGTGTGTTAGCTGCGCTGCCGGGTGTACTGCGGGAGGGAGCATCGGCTCCCTGCACCGCACAGGAGGGATGAGTCAGCCCCGCGGGAGACACGCAGGGGGTTTCCCGGTGTGCGCAGGGTGGTTGGTCCCGGGGTAGGCGTGCGCGCACGGGGCTTCCCAGCACGGGGTGGGGGGGTTGGAGTCAGGACAAGCATGCACGGGTTTTCCCTGCACCGGGGAGTGCGTTCTTGGTGAGTGACCCTTAGGCTGCTCTGCAATTGACAAAAAGATTGTGGGTATGCGTTGCTAACCACATTTCTTGGGCTGCACACGGCTTGAGACTCCTTCAAGGCTAGTGGGGAATGGCTGCACTTTGGAATTCAAATGTGTTGTCTGGGACGATAAATTAGAACAGTTTTGGAGACACTTTTTTTTTCAGAAGAGGCTTTTCTGACATTTGGCCCATCTACACAGGCCCAAATGTGGAGAAAACCTCCTCTTTCAGAAGAGTCCTTATTCCTAATAAAATGAGGAATACAGGGCTTCCAAAAGAACACGCCCACTTTTTTGGAAATAGATCTAAAAAGTTGACCTGTTCCAGAGTTTTTCCCAGATACAAAAGTTATCCTGGAAAAGCGCTATATTGGGGCTGTAGCCAAGAAGGGCACCATGGTTTAGCTGGTTAAAACCCTTGCCTTGTAAGCAAGAGATCCTAGGTTTAAATCCCTGTGGTGCCTTGCTATAGCCTTTACTCAAGTTTTCCTGTCCCCTTCTGGGACACAGAAAAGGCCTCCCCTGGCCACCCATGGAACTGCTGGTTCAGGAAAAGGCTGATTGGGGAGGAGTTTTGAGAAGAAGGAAACCACAAGCCTGGAGCTGGTGCAGAGGCTGCTGTGGCTGGCACTGGCAAGGCAGGGCTCTGACTGCAATTGCTGGGACTGGAGAGCCAGCGCCAAGTACCTTTGTGATTCCCTGGGGGTGTCAGTGCCCAGAGAACCTATGAGGGATGCAAATATAGACACTCAAAATTGTAAATGAAGCTGGGATTTAAATATCCTGCACTTCATTTGCATATTCACAGACCGGTGCTATTTCAAAATACTTTATTTTGAAATAAAAAACACTGTTGAGATACGCTTATTGCGGGAGAAAACCCTTCGTCAGAAATAACCCTTAAACATCATTTTATAAGGAGTAAGGGGGATTTTAAAAGAAGGGTTTTCTCTTGAAAGAACTGTGTCTAGACAGCGCCTGTTATTTCAAACTAGCATATTTCAAAATAGCAGCCAGAGATGATTATGCAAATCCCCACTTAATTTGCAATGTCACTCAGCTGAATTTGCATTTCTCTCATGAAAGAGGAATGACGTGTAGACAAATCCTCACATGGGGAGATGCAGAGATCAGAATTTTCCTGCTTCCCTCAGCTTGTCCCATTTCCTGCCTTCCTGCCAGAGCTGACCCAGTGGCTGAAAGGGACAGCAGCTGCTACTGATGACTGGGAAGAGGAGAAGATGGGCAACAAGACCCTGGAAACCACTTGGCCTTACATCCTGGCCACCCACCATTTAGTCTGATGAGGCAATAATATGTGAAGGGGGAATTTTGACTGACAGACTCCTCTGAGCTGGAATCCCAGCTCCCACAGCAATCAGTGGAAAGGGGCAGCCCAGTAGGGACTGAAAACCACTGCTCCAGGGGAGGTTTGAATTCACAACCTCAGTATGTCTCCTATACGCACCGCTTTATAAATACTGTGCACTGACCCATTGCATCACTGGAGCAGATGTTTGAGAATTTCTCCAAAGTCCTTACATTGAGAAAGTGAAGAAGCACAAAGTACAATTGAGCCAGAGGGGCAAGAAGATCAATATTCAAGGATTTACACAAACCAACAATTCCCCAGCAGGTCCCACTGAGATTTGAACTCAGCTTGTGAGATTCAAGCTTCTGATCCCTTCCCCTTATATTATGGGACCATCACACAGCTCTGTGCTTGAGATTCTCAGCTGGTAGCTGATACGCTGATCACCTTGTTTCTTCCATTCAGCTGTGTCACCTCTCCAGACCCTGCCCCATCTGTATGTGGGCTCATGGGAATGAGCTGGCTCCCTCTCCGGCAGAGGAAAGAGAAACGTTGCCATGTCCCTCCTCCTTAGCTGGCTGGCCCCAGGTAAGGTCACATGAGATTATCCAAACACATCTGCATCAGCCCACAGCCCTGTTCCATAATAGGGCCAGCACTGGGTGGGCAGTAGTCAAGGAGAAAGTGACTCACAGGAAGAAGTCAGGGGCGGGGCTAATGAGGTGATCTTGATTTGTCAATGCCAAGTCCGAACTAGGGAGCAAATGTAAACGTACACAAACAGCACTCCGAACTGAGCCCATTAAATAACAGAATATTTAAGTTCCATCATAAAGTGTAACAACTATTTCATTTCATGTAGCGATATGAATCATCATAGTTTGTTTGCTAAATCAAGAAAATGGACAATTTTGTTTTATGCCTCAAAGGAACAGATCCGTGTAAGATACCGAATGGCTACGGAATGTGTTGCAGTGTTAATGTTCTTTGTATTTGATTTCATATTAAATACATAAAGTCATGTACCTTGTTAATTATCCCTTGTTTCGATATTTTTTCTTCTATAAAATTATAAAACTGTATTTAGCTAAGCTGTTTGTGAGTAACTGGTGGGTACCACAGTAGCACACATCCGCACAAGCCCAAACGACCTCACTAGTGGCACACATTATGAAACTCACTCCGCCCATGGATGGAAAATCTCACAGGGAACACTGCCCTGCACCCATCCCCGTTGGCAGCTACAGTCCCTTTCAGCCACTAGGACACCCCGGGGAGAGAGGCAGGAATGGGGCCAAGTGCAAGTCAGACTGAGGGGGGCAGGCAAAACTCATCTTGCCTTGCAGGACCACTGGCAGCAGCATCTCTCTTGTATACTGCTGTGGAGAAAAACGTGCCTGAGAGAAGTGTCAGCTTCAGACTCTTTGAGACAGTTCCTGAAGTAGCTCAGTTGGGCGAGAGTTAGACTGAAGATCTAAAGGTCCCTGGTTCAATTCTGGGCTTTGGCAGAAGCCTTTGCCAATATGGCTTAGTCTATTTTGACATCTCTCCATGGGCTCATCTACACTGGCCCTTTTTCCGAAAGGGGCATGCTAATTTCACAGGTCGTAATAGGGAAATTCGCGGGGGATTTAAATATCCCCTGCGGCATTTAAATAAAAATGTCCGCCGCTTTTTTCCGGCTTTTAGAAAAGCCGGAAAAGAGCATCTACACTGGCCCCGATCCTCCGGAAAAAAGCCCTTTTCCGGAGGATCTCTTATTCCTATTGGCAAGTTGAACATCCCCCAAGTGGTGGTGGCCTGCAGTGTCCTCCAGAGTAGTTGTGAGCACAAGGGGGAGTCATTCCTGCCAGGGTGTGGGCCAGAGGCTGAGCAGCTCGCAAGGGCCCTTCAGCAGCACACTGCTGCCATCCAGCAGGACCATCGAGGGCTTGTGCATCCGAGGCCCTGACGGAGAGTTCCAGACAAGGACAACTGAGACTCTCCTCCTAACATTTCTCTGGCCTGAGTCCTGCAAACCCCTCAGCCTTTTGCTGCTTCCCTGGCCATAGCAGGAGGCAAAATCAGGGCAAGTCAACAAATCAAGCAACCCTGTGGTCAGCACAGGGCTTGAATCCACAACCTTGATGTTATTAACACCATGCTCTAACCAACTCAGCTAGGCAACCCTATGGGAACATCAGCAATGCAAGAGTCTACACAGCAATTCCGTTATTTTGAAACAATTCTGAAGTAACAGACGGCTTATTCCGACTTCTGCAAACCTCGTTCTACGAAGAATAACGCCTATTCCAAATTAGCTATTTCAAAATAAGGCCTGTGTAGATGCACCACTGCTGCTAATTTGAACTAGTCCCTCCCCAGGGCCATTCTAAGTTATTCTTTCTGAGGCTCTAAATCGAGGTAGCTCGTCTACACTGGGGAGCCTGCCTCTGACTATTCTGAGGTTTCCCTGCAGTGTAGATGTGCTAGTTCAAAATAAGCTATTTTGGAATCACTATTCAAGAACAGCTTATTCCAAAATAAATGTGTGGTGTAGTCATAGCCAGTTATAGCCTTCATCTGTGTAAGGTGTGGTACCAGTTACGGCACAGGAGAAACTGAAGGGTTGCTCTTCAGTGTGGATTCTCCTAAGTCTAAAACGGTCTGAACTGTCACTGAAGGTTTTTTCATACGCAGGACAGTTACAGATTATTCCACTGAATTTTTGCCGCACGTGTGCAGAATGAGTTTTGTTAAGGGTAAATGAGGGGGGTTCTTGCACCCTGCACTGTGGTCGGCAGAGGCATAACATTCTGGGGTGAGACGGCCTCACTGCATCAGCCCTGCTGTGTGTGCTCCCAGGCAGTGGAGGCAAATCTACCTCCTTTTAGGACCTCGGGAAGGATGGTGGCAGGAAAGCATGTGTGCATGCCTGGTTATGTTCAGCCATGCTGGCGTTCTCCTGGCAGGAACTATAAATTTTCCCAGACTGCTGGGAGAGGAGAGTCAAGAGGAGGCACATTCAGCATAGAGGTGGAAAGGATATGGCGGCCTGCCTTTAGCAAGCTGGTCCACCAACCCCGAGCAGGGATTGCCTGGCGAGGAATGCCATGGGTGCAGTTACACAAAGTGTTCCATTGAATTTTTCCCACAAATGTGCAGCATGAGTTTTGTTAGGGGTAATCATAGGGAGGGAATGTGTGACACACCATTTCTGTATTGGTACAAAAAAGGAAGCTTATGTGACAGGCTCAAAGGTTTGGATTGTGGGAAGGGATTTAGCGCTGAGGCAAAAAGTTGGGATGCAGAGGTGTGAAGGCTGGCTCTGAGGTGGGACTGGGGATGAGAGTCTCACAGATGAGAGAGTAACATTCCACAAGGAGTAACAGCTAATTTGAGTTAGGGGTTTACTTTGAACTCCTGTTTCACTGCTGCATGTAGATGCAGGTAGTTATTCTGGACTAGTCGGTTTCCAAAATGGCGACCTCCTGGGAACATGCTAATGAAGCGTGGGATATTTAAATCCTGTGCTTCATTTGCAATTTTGGTTGCCAGGAGCTAGTGTAGACATACCCAGAGAGAGTTGCAGTGTGGAGAGTTGAGGGCACTGTTCCCTCTAAGGTTGAAACCCACCCACCACGGAAACAGAGCCACGCAGTGGCTACTGAACTGCTCCAGGGCAGGCTGTGTGGCAGACAGCACTTCTTATAGCAGCCCTGGCCCGGGGCCAGGCCCAGGGCAAAAGCAGCAGTGTGCGCTTGCCCCAGCAGCCTCACTGGAACCAGAGCTGCAGCTGTGTTGTGGGTGGTGTGCACTTTGGTGGCCTTGGCCAGGGACTGGGCTGCAGCAGCATCACAGACAGTGAGAGCTTCAGCGGCCCTGGCCCAGAGACATGCGGTGGTGAAGTCACTCCAGCAGTCACACATGGTGGTGAGGCACTGATCTGCTCTAGCGACTGGGGCCATGTGTTGAGGAAGTCTGGTTCCAGCTCCACTTCACTGAAGAGCTCCATCTCAGGATTTGAAAATGTAAATCTGCAGATTACCTGAGGGATTAAATAGATGGCAAAAGACTAGATAAATGTTCTGTGCCCCATTCATATTTAAGAGCCTAAACCATGTCAAGGAGAACAATTCTCTCTGACCCTCTCGAGTCCTGTCACTTGCGAAGGCATCAATCACATCAAGAGTGTTGATTGACGACTATTTTTCTCCCCATGGAAGTTATTTCCCTCAATCTCACTCTCACATACACACACTGTGTAGAAGCAACTAAAACTTTCTTAATGGATGTTGATTATTTTCCATTGACGCTAAATCAATATGCAATTGATGATGACATATTAAAGGGACTTAATATGACTTCGATGATTCACATGTGTCTAAAGCATGCAGATACTATAAGAAATAATCCAATTATTGAGTACAGGCAGTCCCCGGGTTACGTACAAGATAGGGACTGTAGGTTTGTTCTTAAGTTGAATTTGTATGTAAGTCGGAACTGGTACATATTGTAGGGGAAACTCTAGCCAAAAATTTTTTTTAGTTTTGGATAGCATAGGGAAAGGTTAACTCCCCTCCAATGTTTGTTTTGCTGTCTGTTCCCCTGTTCAGAAGATTTCACATCTATTTCTGTCCCTGTGACAAACTCAGGACTAAAGGAGTAACTCATCAAATACCAAACAGCTCTGCACCATGCTTTGAGCTAATAGCTTTATTTCCACACACCACCCAGGGTTCTAGGAGGAGGGTCCTTTTTTTGCTAACACAATGAGGCCAGCACTTTGTTTGTTTTGGTGGAGTCTTTGTTTGCCCAGGGAGCCCAGCATGTATAGGGGGAGGAGGGGCGGAGAGGCTGCTTTTGTCTGCTGTTCTGCAGCCTGTTGCTCAGGGGAGGGGGCAGCCTGTTGCTGGCAGGGGGGGAGAGGGGAGGCATGCAGGATGCGAGGCCGCGGGGGGGGGGGGCAGCGGGCGTGGGGAGGCACTTTTCCTCTGCCCGGCAGCTCTGCGGGATCCCTGTCCCTGTGGCCAGCTGCTGCAGGCAGAGGCCAGTTGGAGCCGGCCGAAGAGGAGGAGGAGGTGGATTCTAGGACCCAGGTGAGCGAGCCCCGGGGACGCTGCTGCGCTCCGGGAGCCCGGCATGTATAGAGGGGAGGAGGGGCAGAGAGGCTGCTTTTGTCTGTTCGGCAGCCTGTTGCTCAGGGGAGGGGGCAGCCTGTTGCTGGCAGGGGGGTGGGGGGGGGCAGCGGGCGTGGGGAGGCACTTTTCCTCTGCCCGGCAGCTCTGCGGGACCCCAGTTGGAGCCGGCCCGAGGAGGAGGAGGATCCTAGGACCCAGGTGAGCAAGCCCCGGGAATGCTGCTGTGCATGTGCGGGAGTTGCCTCACCCCGTTCGTATCTAGGGATCCGACGTAAGTCGGATCCACGTAAGTCGGGGACTGCCTGTATATGTTCTATATACAATGTAGTAATGTGGACTGAAGAAAAAGAGCTGGATGAAGTTTTCTGGTGATATCCCTAAATTCATCTTCTGAATATCATTAACTTGCAACTGCAGAATGAGCTTTAGAGTCCATGACGAAGGATGGTGCATTAATTTTGTATGCTTTACAAATTACTACACTTTGACTGGATTAGACTGGGAGGAAAGTGCAGGGGTTGGGTTGAAGGGGACACTGCAAAAGTAGGGGCAAAGGGCTAGTGGTAAAGGATGCACAGGATGGGGGGGCTCATGGATGCAGGAACGGTGAAGCAAGGCTGGGTGGGAATGAGACTGGGTGCCAAGCTGGGAAGTCTTCAGTGTGTGTGCGCGTGTTAATTTTCCTTTGTTTCAGGATTTTTCCTTTCTTAATTGATCTTTTGTGTGTGTACACACACACACACGTACACACACACACACGTACATCTGTGTGCAAAAATTCTCAGTAACTCGTTGGTTCCACAGGGCCACAAATCAGAACAAGTGCACAGAATGTCACTATGTCATTGTTGGTGCACAAGAAAAAAACCTCACTCTACTCCTGCATGGAAAATCTTAGAGGGAATACTGGGTGAGGGCTACAGCTGGGGGTGTGATCTCAAAGATGGAGGGGACTGACAGTTAGGTCACTGAAAGGCTACACCGAGAACAGAAGAATTCCATGAGCTCTTGCTCCCACAGCTTAGGTGCTATTGTAAAGCAGGAGGAGGGAGACACACCTCTCCCTGCCATAGTAGCTCTGGGGCTGGTGCCAGGGCTGTGGGATAGCCAACTGTCCTCTGGTCATGGCAGGTTTGAGGCAAGATTGAGACCAGTGGGTTGAAGTACCTCTCCCCACCAAAGCCCTATAAGCTTGCATGGCATTTAATAGGCACAACCACCTGATCAATAGCTTAAAGGGAACTCAAGTGATAGGTTTCTCCCCTCTGTGGTTCTCCAATGGCTAACAAGATTTGAGCTAACTGAAGCTTTCCCCACAGTAAGAGCAGCAAAATAGTTTTCTCTCCTCTGTGTTAAACATTGTCTTATGTTTAACAAAGTCTGACCTGTGTTTGAAGCCTTTTCTGCAATCAGAGCTGTTAAGAGGTGAGTCTCTTGTATGTATTATCTGATAGCTAGTAACACAGGAGCACTGACTGAAGCTTTTCCTGCAGTCAGAGCAGCCGAATGATTGCTATCCTGTATGGATTCTCCCATGACTAATAAGATGAGAGCTCCTCCTGAACCTTTTCCCAGTCAGAGCAAACCTTTTCCCAGTCAGAGCAGATGAAGGGTGTCTCTCCTGTGTGGTTTCTTTTATGTCTAACAAGGTGTGAGCTTCTACTGAAGCTTTTCCCACAGTCACAACAATCAAAAGGTTTCTCTCCTGTGTGGGTCCTCCTGTGTTTAACAAAGCTTGAACTCGTACTGAAGCTCTTCTCACAGTAAGAGCAGGTAAAGGGTTTCTCTCCTGTGTTTACCAAGGTCTGATCTTATACTGAAGCTCTTCCCACAATCAGAGCACGTAAAGGGTTTCTCTCCTGTGTGGGTCCTCCTGTGGTTACCAAGGTTTGAACTCGTATTGAAGCTTTTCCCACAGTCAGAGCAGGTAAAGGGTTTCTCTCCTTTATGGATTCTGCTATGTCTACCAAGCTGTGACCTACGCCTGAAGCTTTTCCCACAGTCAGAGCAGGTAAAGGGTTTCTCACCTGTGTGTGTTCTCCAATGGATAACAAGGTTTGACTTGCAGCTGTAGCTTTTCTCACAGTCAGAGCATGTTGAACAAGGTGTGAGTTTTTACTGAAGCTTTTCCCACAGTCAGAGCAGGTAAAGGGTTTCTCTCCTTTATGGATTCTGCTATGTCTACCAAGCTGTGACCTACGACTGAAGCTTTTTCCACAGTCAGAGCATTTGAAGGGCTTCTCTCCTGTGTGGGTTGTTTGATGTTCAATAAGAGTTTCACAGTCACTACAAATGCAGGGTGACTATTGATGGGGGATTTTCTGTCGAATGGTTTCTCTGTTTCTTTTCTCCCCTCTGCTCCTGTGACTGGCATTACACTGTCCCTCTCCTGGATGGTTTCCCTGCTGCCTTTCTGGGCTATGTTGACTCTCACATCTCTCTCCTTGCTCACGTATCTGGAAAACATGCCCTTCAGATCTTCCCAATAACATACCACATGGAGCCACTTGCTCCAGTCCTTCCTGCTGAAGACTCTTCTCATAGTTCTCAGTCAGCATCCTCTCACCTGCTGGGACAGAGAGAGAATCCAGACAGGAGTTATTCTTCATGATGATCTAAAAGAGAAAACTAAAAGAGGAATAGAAAAAGGGACACTCTCAAGTAATGGTTGTATTATCAGGAGCTGAGTTCATCATTCTTCACAACACTTCCACAGAGGAGAGAACCCAGCCTTTCCCCATCCACCACGCATTGACTTGAGCTGAAGACAGGCTGAATAGTCAGACTTCATGAAAACACACAAGTTAGACCTGCTATAAACCAGTTTCTGAGTCAGCCCTAGGGAGGGCTGGCAGGGCTGACACCAAGGCCTCCAGACAGGGCTCAGACTGTAGCGGCCACATGCCAGGTCACTAGGTCTTGGAGAGGAAGGACTAGCTCTAGCCCCCCAAGGCTTTGTCCACAAAGCTCCTGGCTGGTGGGCTGGGCTCCCCCTGCTCTTTGGCTCAGATTTTCTACTTGGGCCAGGAGGAGGTAGAGGAAGTTCTCTGAGCAGCTAAGTTCCCGCGGCTGCCCAGGGTGGCGCTAGGCTTCTGCAGCAACAAGCCAGGGTGGAGCTGGGCCGTGCTGCTTCTCTGATGCTTATGGCTGTTACTCAGCTCCCCATCTGTAGCCTTGGTTCTACTCTGGGAAACCACACAAAGGCTGCTGCTGGCAGTCTGCCTCTTCTGGTGGGCCTGCCCTTCGATTTGGGGCTGCTCCAGGAAGGCACAGAATCTACCACATTTGCACCTTGTGAGCACCTTCCCCTCAGCTATGCCTCCACCCCTTCTCGGACCTGAATTTAGTGTTCAGAACAGCCACCTGTGATGTGACCATGGAGATCATTGTGCTACCACTGTTACACAATCGCAAGAAAGCTTGTGCGAAGTGTGCTGTGTGCCGAGTCAATGGGAAAATTCCGATCTGATGACTATGATTATCTTGTTTATGTCCATTTTTTAACTAAAACAAGCCAGACTTTGGCAGAATGGTGGAGCACTGGTACCACCTAACCAAGAAATCACATTCCTGAGCAGGAGGAGGGCAAACAACACATGGCTCTCTGCAGTAACTGCAAACACACAGTCCTAACAGATAGCTCACTGACCCTTGTGCACATGAACAGGATGAGGGGATAATGGATATGGATGTTTTGTTCAAACAAACAGGCAGAAGGCCAAAGGGGGTAGAAACACATGGAACGCAATATGCATTTTGTTTGCGTCAATGTGAGAGGAGGGGAAAAGTCACAGGGCATGTTGATACTGGCTGAGGGGCAGTGTTCTAGCTGGTGACTGAGCTGGTACCATTATTGGGTTGAGACAAGTCTCACTATACCTGTGCCTGAGGAGCTGGGACACTGGCACCCTGCTCCTTTCACAATAAACCTGGCCGAGTGCCTTAGTCTCCGAATGGAGCCTGGGTCTTTCTTAGCGGTAACCCTGTGGTATGCTGCATGGATAAGCTGCACGCTCTGACAGTGCCGCTGGAATCAAGGCTCCAGAAAGAGCCGCCCTGAATAAGCCATATAAATGCTCCGTGGTGCTAGCAGCAATTCTAATGGTACTGCAGTCACTGAAGGAAGCAAAATTATCAATCACAGCACCACCTGGCAACTCTGGTGTAAATCAGGACCCCATTGTGCTATCGCAGTGCTCATATGGAGCTAAGCATCACCCCTCTTTAGTGTAGGTATCCTTCCCAGCCCTGAGAAACAGGGACACTCTATAAAAGCTAGTAAAAGAAATGACCACACGCAGAGAGTCTAAGAGACTTGATCAAGGTCACACAGGAAGACTGTGATGGGCAGAGAACTGAACACAGGTCTCCTGAGCACAAAGCCAGACATTCACACAAGAAGAAAAAATCCCTACCCGAAGATATTTCACTCTAGAAACACAACACAGATGACGTGATTTATCTCCATTGCACATAGAAACAAGTGAGCCCCAGAGAGAATGAAGCTGATCTTTTGAAAGGAAACCCAGCCTGTGCCTGAAATGCAAGGAGAGCTCTGCTCACGTTTCTCTACTACAGAGCTACCTCAAACAAAATACTCACAGAGCGTGAACTGCCTCACCCACTCTCCCTCAGCCCCAGCATCCAGCCCCTCCCACTGGCAAGTACCAGCATGTCACAGAGATTAGTTACAGGCAGGGAAGGACTCTAGGAACTGCACCCTCCTTCCAGTGGCTGAGCTCACTGCCACATGGGGACCCTGCAGCCACTAACAGCAGCCAGACCCAGACCTCTGGTACCTGCTGTTCCTGCCTGAGCCCTTCCACTCACACCTCTGGTCAAGGCACAAGATGGGCAAGCTAGGGGGAAGCGCAGCGAGACCTTAGGTGTGGGAAGAGCCACACCATTGTCACATCCCTGAACCTGCTTTCCCTGGGAGGGGGTACGGAGGGGACAGTCTTTCATACAAGAGCCAGGATTATTATGGCAGATACTCCTGACATTGGGGGCAGAGGCAATGAATAACCCTGAACCAAACCCAACCCAGATGCTCCAGAGCCCACCCAGCTGCTGTTACCCAAGGGGACAGGAATCCTTACTCAGCCAGTTCACAGCCTCATAATTCTCCTGCATCACATCCCTGTAGAGGGCTCTCTGGCCCGGATCCAGCAGAGCCCATTCCTCCTCAGAGAAATACACAGCCACCTCCTCGAAGCTCACAGGCTCCGCCATGGCCATTTCCTGTCCTGGCTCTGCAGGCCAGGAGCTGAGCTGGAGTCAGACATCGGTGTTCTGCAGCCTGGCAGGGGGAGAAGAGGAATTGGAGACAGTTCAGAAGAGGCTTTAATCCTTTCCACGCCCCCATTCTGCCCAGACTTTGTCCGTGGTGACACACATGCTAGACTCTGCCATTGTGGGCAAAAGTTTTAGTCTAGATATTCCATAAACAGCACACAGGAGTTAGACCCCAAATACACATTCATTTCTGTCTGTACCTGGCTTGTGTTACAACATTACTGCGTCTGTAACAATGGGATTTAGTTCTCAGCACTCAGTGTTTCTGATAACAAGCCACATATTCATCTGCTTGACCATGGACGTAGGTTAAATGTAGGCTGCTGTATTTAAAATCCTTAGTCTTTGATTCATTGATTTGCAGCACAAACTTTGCTCTCTCATCTGAAAGACGGTATAAACCCTTTCCACAACAGAGTCAGTGAAATTAACACCACCATTCAGATGCTTACAGGCAGTCCCCGGGTTACATACAAGTTGAATTTGTACGCAAGTCGGAACTGGCGTCCAGATTCAGCCGCTGGTTGCTCTGCCTCGGGCTTCCTGGAATCAGCTGCTGGTCAGTTTCAGCAGCGGCTGACTTGGGGACGCCTGGGGAAGAGCAGCTGGGGTGCTGCCGGGTTGGTCCAGTAGCACCAAGGAGCGGCACTGCGGGACCAACCAGGCAGCCCCCAGCTGCTCTGCCTGGTCTGCTGGCGGGGGGGGGGGGGCGGGCTTCTTCATAGAATGAGGATTACCAGTGCTGGAAAAACCCCTCCGTTCTTTCAATTTTCTTACAGAAGAACGTGTTTGTAGTGTGGACATAACTCAAGGTGTGTTGGAAAAATGGCTGTTTTTCTGACAAAACTCTGTAGTGTAGATGCACTCATAGTGGGGAGGGGTAACAGCTCCTTGGGGATGGCAAATGGGCTTCTGTAGCCACATACACCGTAGCATGTATGTTCTAGAGCAGGGCTACTCAACACGAAGTCGGTGGGCAGCCTCTTTGTTTGCGGCCCTCAGCGGGGCTCAACATATGGCCTGCTGTTGGGAGCCAAAACAAAAAAGTAGTCCCTCCCTCCAGCCCCAGGGATGGGAGGAGGAAGAACCCCTGGGGCTGCAGCAGGAGCAGATGTGAGGGCTGGGCAGGGACAGAACTAACAGCCGGGCTGGGGACAGGTGGAGGTGGGGGCTGAGCAGGGACAGAACTAACAGCCGGGCTGGGGACAGGTGGAGGTGGGGGCTGAGCAGGGACAGAACTAACAGCCAGGCTGGGGACAGGTGGAGGTGGGTGTTGGGCAGGGACAGAACTAACAGCCGGGCTGGTGACAGGCAGAGGTGAGGGCTGGGCAGGGACGGAACTAACAGCCAGGCTGGGGACAGGCAGAGGTGAGGGTTGGGCAGGGATAGAACTAACAGCCGGGCTGGGGACAGGCGGAGGTGGGGGCTGAGCAGGGACAGAACTAACAGCTGGGCTGGGGACAGGTGGAGATGGGGATGGCAGGACACAGAATTAGTCAGTTCTTGTTTGGGAGGTTGGGGAGAAGCTAAAAGCTCTGCAGCTGCAGGGAATGATTTGTACCAATCTGTGTCCTGAGATCTCATTGACAGGGCTTGACAAACCCCGGCAAGAGCCACTCGCCAGCGCCGCACGGCGCATGTGCCAGACCAGCACTGTGCAGGCGCAAAGCCCAGTGAATGGAGCGCATGGAGCGACCAGCTGAAATCCATGCACCATGGATGAGTAGATTCAGCGGTTTGTCTAGCCCTGCTCATTGGGGTCTCCCAGCCAGATGTTTGGGGGGGTTGGCAGGGTTCAAAGGGAGGGGGCTTGGTAATAGTAGCGAGCAGGGGGCACAGCCCACTAGTTTAATCATAAAATGTTATTTGAGTGTCAGAATGAGTGCAAATAGCAAGGAAAGAATGTGTTCTTTTAAGGAGGCTTTGCAAAAGGAATATCCTTTTTTAAAGAAACTTGACAATCCACACAACATTTTGCAGCTGTTATAGTTGTAAGGAAAGATTGCTTATGGTGAGAAATTTGACATCACCTTTATATTCAATGAAAGATACATCAGTTAGTTGTCCGCTCTGTAGCTTCCAGTGCTTCAGTGAAGAAATGTATTATAAAAGATGATTCTGTTAAAATTGAGTTTGTGGCAATGCCAGGAGCAGGAGCGGCCCGAGGCCGGCTGTAGCAGCTGGCGCCCCAGGCAGAAAGCACAATCAACGCTCCTGCCTGCACGGCTGTCAACTGCCATGACGTCATCATCAGGTGCCCGGGCCAGCAACACTCTAGGCAACTGCCTAGTCTGCCAAGGCTCATGGGCCGCCCTTGGCCAGGAGTAATTATATAACAGACCATAACACACTATCAGTTTCAGATCTTTTGAGTGGACCTCTAAGATAACTTCCCCAAACAATGGTCTTGCACAAGAGACCAGTGTAGACAGGCAACATCAATTTCTTGCACAAGAAAGCCCGATGGCTAAAATGGCCATCAGAGCTTTTTTGAGCAAGAGAGCATCTACACTGGCACATGCCAGTGTAGATGCTCTTTTGTGCAAATGTTTTAATGCAAAAACTCTTGCATTAAAAGTATTTGTGCAAAATCATACCATTGTAGATGTAGCCTACAAGTAAATCCAGGAATTAAACAGAAGCTAAGACAAGATGATGAAGTGAAATCCCTGCTCCTCTCTACTGCAAAACTAATTTTGAACTTTTTGACAATAGCTAATCACTCAGTCTGTGCTCTCTTGCTCCAGCTTCCCAACAGGAAAAAAGGAACAATCATCAAAAGCAGACAACAATTATAGTAAAGCAACACTGTCTGCTTGCTTTGTACTCAGCAGACAACATTATCACTCATCCCCACGGTTAGCAAGACCAACTACTTTCAGCTGCATTTCTCTAGTTACCAACTATAGAAATGATTCCTGAAAGTACAGTCTTAACAGCAGCCTGCTCGCTACACACCCACACTCATGTGCATTCACTTTCTCCTCATGAGGAATGTTTTCACACAACACTTAGAAAACTAAAGAACAGAAATAATCTCAGCAAAGTGCTTGTCCCATTCAAACACACTCCACCAGGTTTAGAAATCTGTATATTAGAATATGCTCTGTGTCCCTGTTTACAGAAACATGCCTCCTGATTAGCATGTGGAGCACCTGGCAGCCAATCAAAATCTCCTGCTGTTTCTTCCTGAAACTGCAGTTCCTGGGGCTCCTGTAAGTCAGTGGTAACAAACTGCCAGTCTGCAGACCAGCAAGGGGCCAAGAACCCCTGCCTGCCGGGCAGAGATGGAAAATACTAAGTAGAAATACTTGATCACACTACGCAAGACCTTTTTTGGGTATTTGTACTTTACTCAAGTAATTTATTTTTGTCACACTTTGATTTTTATTCAAGTTATTTTATTTTTTTAGACAATATTGTACTTTTTACTCCACTCCCATGTCCAGAGGCGCTGGGTTACTCACGACTCGCATCGTTCTGATTTGCTAAAGCCCAGCTGCATGTGCAAGCACCAGTCATCCAAGAAATAGCCAATCCACAAGCACAATGCCCCTGCCAAGGAAGAAGCCTTTTAATAGCTGCTCCAACACCTTGTCATTCAAACCCAGTATCCCTGCAGGCCCTGCCAGCCTGAGACCTGAGCGAGCAGGGCGGCTGCCCAGGGCTCCGTGCTGAGGGGGTGATATGAGCAGTCTCATGTGACCTTACCTGGGGCCAGGCAGCTAAACAGGAGGGAACCCAGCAGCCGGGGTCAGGGGGGACAGAGGCACTTACTTGTGTCGGGTGAATCCTCTGCTCTGGTGGGAGCAGCAGCAGGGTGGGTGGGTGCCGGGGCAGGGGCTCCCCATTCTCCCTGGGACAGAGGCCCCTGTGGAAGCCCTGTGGGGGGAGGTGGGGCAGGCTGTGCTGGAAGAGGCTGGGGGTGGCCGGCTGAGAGGGGTGGGGATTGAAGAAGCGTCTGTGTGGGCACTTGGGCAGCCAGCTCGTCAGTGAGCAGCAGAGCACACGGGCCCGTCGCCCCCCAGCTGAGCCCCTCAGCTGCTCTCCCAGGGCTGTGGATGACCAGCCTGCACTGCTGCCACCCCGGGCTCAGCTCTGTCCGTGACCTGCCCAGCCGCCTCCCTGCCAGGGGCTGCAGACGTGTCTGCTGGGGTAGAGAGGAGGGACATGTCTGCCCCGCCAATGTGAGGCGTGCGCCTTTGGGACAGAGAATTTCTGTCCCGTCTCCTTGTTTCTTGCTTGGGGACGGGCACTGATGACAGGTGCTGTGGAGGTTAATGCAGCCCCAGGGAACTGCTGCAGCCTGACAGGAACCAGACACACAGGAAGTGCCTGATGGCAGCTGCCCCACTAGCTCACCCCTTAATCCAGTCCTGATGCCAGCAGTAACAGCCCCACTGCTGGTAACTCATAGAGGCCCTTGCTGCCCGAGGAAGAGGGCAAAACACAGACCTCACTGTAAGCAGGATTTAAACCTGCACAGGGAAACCCTATTGGATTTCTAGTCCAACACCTTAACCACTCGGCCATCACAGCTCTGGGCAAAGTGAAGCCAGGGAAACTGGTAAATAATCCCAGTGCACAGGCCTAACGTCACCCACCATAGAATTCACACAGCAAACCCTTTCAACAGTTGTGCAGTGGAGTCCTGACTGTTTTGGTCTTAGGTTGCCTTGGAGGTGAGTTCTGCTTCAAGGCCTTCTCTCCTCTTTCTTGGTCTTCCTTTCCCTTTTCCTTCCTCTTCTCTTCTCTCCTTTTCCTTCTTCTTGCTGGTCTCCTTCTTGGACCCCAGTTTATAAAGAGAAATTCAAGTACCGCTTAGTTCTACCTTAACCAATTATTTTAGTATAATTTCACTATCCAGTCATAACTTACTGTAACAGAATTACCTAAAAAGCATTGCTTCTTGGCCGTTTGGCTAAGATTGAGCACTTCCTGCCTCTCAGAGAGGAATAAAAGTGGCAAGAGGCAGCAGGACCCACTTGTGCCTGTTGTTTCAGGGTTAAAGTAGAAGGTATGCAAGGAATTGTGCAGCTACTGCCCCACATTGCATTGCCTGGGAATTGAACCCAGGTCAACTACTTGGAAGGTAGCTATGCTCACCACTATACCACCAATGCCTGTGCCAACCATGTCTGTAAAAATTAGTGAGGGAAGTCCACATCTGCCATGAAGCGCACTTGAGGGAAGAGGGTGCCCATGTGGTCTGGGGTAAAGCATAACCTCTTGCCCGATTGGCTAAAATCGGGGGGGGGGGGTGATGTTGGGCAGTAACAGCCTTGTGGCTCTCTGTGGTGTGAGGGATTGGCTGGCATAGGAGTCCCAGAGGTTTCTGGGTGGGCAAGTACAGCTTCTTGTCCCTTGGCCTAAGTTCAAGAGCAGCAAAGGGAGGTGGCTGCCAGACACTCTGCATGGCCCAGAGGTACAGACCAAGAGCTGCCCTCATGTTTTTTGTCATAGTGTTTCTCGGCCATTTGGCTAAGATGGAGCGCTTCCTGCCTCTTGCAGAGCCATGTCACAGGCACAAGCCCCCAGAGACCCCTCTGGCCCTTCCATGGACACAGCACAGGACCAAGCAAGGGGCACCAAGTGCCAGGCACTGTCATGGTCCAGGCCAGAGATAAAGCTGTGGTTCAAGGAGGAGTCTGCAGACCTGGCAATCCAGGTGGAGGAATGTGGATATTTATGGCCAAATGGCTGATGGCCTTGCAAAGAAAGGCCACCTCCCCCTCCCCAGACCAAGTCAGAGCCATGGTCAAGGAATTGTAGCAGGGGTACGTGAGGACCCGTGAGCACAGCTCCTGCTCTGGGGAAGCACCACAGCACTGTGCATACTGTGAGGAACTGGACCAAGTCCTGGGGGTTGGAGAATCCTGTCTCCAGGGACAGTTGTGGAGTCTGGGATGGAGACACCTGGGCAGCAGCAGCTGCAGCTTCAGGACAACAACCCTGCTGACCAGCAGCTCCAGGATAAGGAGGAGAATTCCAGGAACGTTGTGACCCTCACCCTGGAACTGGTCCCCCAGATACAGGAGGCTTCCCAAATGTCTTTGGGCACCCGGGAGGGAACATCAGGTGAGTGCTGTGAGGTGGCAACACACACAGGGCAGGCGGGAGCACAGAGGATGACACGCTATCGTGTCACGTCATGCTGATCGTAGGTTGGGGGACACCACACATGTCTGACCCCATAGAGGGCCGTGTCCCCCCCCCCACCATGTGTGCAAGGCACCACCTGCTCCTGCAGAAAGTGCTGCCAGCGGCTAATTTCCTAACACTGGATGCAAGCAAGCAAGTGTAATGGGGATGTAGCTCAGTGGTAAAGTATTTGACTACAGGCAACGTGATCCCTGGTTTAACTCCAAGTGCCCCCTGAATGGTTGATCAACTTCATTGAAACTTGTGCATCTCCAGTTGTATCACAGTCTAGATTTCTGCGGTGCAGAGATTACTACAACCCCCAATGTGTTCCTGTGTCAATGCACATAAACCAGGCAAACCCATCTCAACTGAAACAAGTTCAAATCTGCTTTGTGTCTCATTTCTATTCCCATCAATTCAGCAAGGGTGTGATCTGAAGGTCCTTGGTCTACCTGGGCTATGCTGCGCAGAAGAACAAGAATCACACCCAGTGGGGGAGGAATGTCCACAATCAATCTTCTGGAGTTTGATTTAGCAAGTCCAACTAAGACTCACTAAATCAAATCCAGAGGGTACCCCACCAGTTTCCAGGACTTCTGCTCTTTGCTCCGTTTGGGTTCCTGCAGTAGGGACACAACCAGACTCAACTAACAGAGGCCAACTCTAGCTATGTAGGGTATGTTTACACTTGTACACTCTTTGCAAAAAGAGATGCAAATGTAAAGATTGGAAATTGTAAATGAAGCCACCAGGGACACATACAATGGGCCTGCAGAAAAATGAAAGAGCTGAGCACTTTGCAGAGAACAGGCCAGAGCCCTGCTGGGAGAGGCTCTGCTGGGAGAGGCTCCATCATGCACAGACTCTGCGCCGAGCCAGACTGCTGGGAGGAGGCTCTGGCCATGGACTTTCCTCCACTCTGTTACCTCCTGCACCTGGGGCTGAAAGGGACGTGGGCTGCAGGCTGGTCCTGCCCAGCTGCCTTCCCCAGTGGGAGCAGAAAATGCTCATGGAAGGGCTCACACGTTGTCCCCAATGCACTGGCCTGAGGGCCTGAATTCTTGCTGCACCTGGGTGCACCCAAATTCCCCTTCTGGGGGGGCAGGCTTCCCAGCTCACACCCCTCCTGTCACACAAAGCTTGCAAACGGGGTTGATTTTCCTCCATCTCCCCTTGCTTTCTGCTGCGCTAAAAGAAATCCAGAAACCAGCCCCGTCTCCTGTCACTGGACAGATGGCCCTGTGCTGGGATATGAGAAACCATCCCAGTGATGCTCCTCGCAGCCCAGGAGAAGAAGGGGGCTCTGAGTGGAAGGAACCCAAGTAAAACAGGTCCCAGTGGGCATGAGCTGGGGCACTAGTTTGGCCCAGTTGAGTGAGGGGAGGTTGGTTCCATGGTGTCAAGGGCAGCGCTTAGGACTCTGCTGCTGCTGACAGCGAAGAAGCTGGGAGGCAAGGTGCTGGCAGCAAGAGATTCCGGCTGCCTCTTTGCCCTGGGTCTGCCGGCCGCCAGCCACCTTGACCAACCCTCAAACCAGCTGGACTAGCCAGCCCACGTCACAGTGAGTCACTAGTGGCCCTGTCAGAGAAGAGCCATTGGCAGCTGCAGAGACGGCCCTTCAGCTGCCTACGGCGCCTTTCCTCAAAGGGCCACTGGTGAGCTCTAGGTCTGATGGCCAGCTAATTCAGTTGGTTAGGGCATGGTGCTAATAATGCCAAGGTGATGGGTTCAAGCCCCATGCTGGCCACAAGGGTGTTTGGTTTGGTGACTTCCCTTCCTTTAGCTGCCTGCTATGGACAGGGAAGTAGAGACAGGCAAGAGGCTGAGACCTTTTCAGGAAACAGGCCAGAGAGCTGGTAGGAGGAGGCTTGAGCCTGCACAGACCCAGTGGCTAAAAGGACCTTGTCCTGGCCTGCTTTCCCGAATAGGAAGGAAAATCTTTCTCCTCCCTCCATTGTCCTCAATGGCGTTGCCTGATGCCCAAATTCCTGCTGCTGCAGTGGCTGGCCCAAGGCTCTTCATCACAAGTCACAGAGGGAGGCTCAATATTTCCAGAAGGCCTGGAGCACGTGCCTGGCACACAGAGCTGCTGCCAACTGCCTGGTCACCTGCTTCAGTGGCCCAGCAGCCTCCCTGAACCCAAACTGCTCCTGCTCAGGTCCCATCTGAACCTGCTCTTGCCCCTGCTCCTGCGGCTTCTCCTCCTGGAGCATCCCCATGGCTGCCGAGGCCCCTGCACATGAGGCAGTGGGACCACCCAAGGCTGACGCCAGTCCCAGCACCATCCCTGAGCCCCACTTCCCCCTTCTTCCCCTTTCTGCCATCCTCCTCCCCAGTTCTACATTCCCCACATCAAAATCAGAGAGTTTGTTCTTTGCACAGGGAGAAGTCCTGTTTGTGTTACCAGCAGGGGAAGGGGGAGAGGAAAGTGGGAAGAGCGGGCAGGAGAAAGGGGGGGGGGTAAGGGAGGCACAGAGAAATACGCCGGCATCACGCTCCTTCTCTGAGAATGGCCCCACGTTCTGAAGGGAACAGAAAGTGGCCTGCGAAGGGCGAGTGTAGCTGAGCAAATAAGTGTGCTTCTTGTTTCCCTGGCGGGTTAGTGGCTAGGGGTCAGCACTGTGCGTGCTGTGGCCGGGCTTTGATTCCCAGTCAGAGACAACAGCCTCATCTGTAGTCATAAAATTGGCCAAGTATTTGCTCTTCCCATCAGTGCTGGGGGGGGTGGGAGGGCCTGGGGTGCCAAAGACAGGCTCTGGCTGGGTGACTCCTGGCCAGCAGCCAAGAATATTTCTGAGGCAGCTGCTTCCCTCCCTCTGCTGTGCAGAGACTTGTAGTTCCTGGAAGTGGGGCTGTCTCCCCTCCTTTGCCTTGGGCCCATTTGGCCATGGTTCAAGGGGGTTGCTGATTCTGTAAATGCTGCCCTGGTAATGAAGAAACAGCTAAAGTGACACTGGCAAGAACTGAACCCACAACCTTTGAATGAGTAACTAGCCTAGCTCACACTGAATGGTGTGGCTTAGACTTGCCCCACACTGCTACACAGCCCACAAGCCTCTTATGCTGCTTCAGAGCCTGGTGATGACTGGGGTAGAGGAAAGGGATGCCCTGAGCCAGAATCTGTGTTGGGGAGAAACTGAACTGAGCCCGCTTGCCCAGCGCTGCTCATGCCCCCAGGCCCTGCCTCCTGCCCTCCACTCTTAACTTTCTTACAGATGCTGTTTTATCACACCCCTCTCACCCCCAGCCTGACCGTCCTGCCCCACTTCCCAAAGGAGCCCTTGTGTGGCCATGGACAGAGGCTGCACTGGGGGATTGGCCCTGACTGCCCAGTACCTTGTGATGCCGGTGGCAGAGCACAATCTGGTCTGGAAGCAGCTGTAGCAGACATTAGGGGGTGCAGGAGTGGTCTGAGGCCGGTTGCGGCAGCTGACGCCCCAGGCAGAAGGTGCGATTGGCACCCGTGCCTGTACAGCTGTGATGTAATCACAGGGCGCCCTGGCAGTCATGACATCATCATCGTGCGCACGGGCTGGCAGCGCTCTAGGCAACTGCCTATTTCCCCAGGCTCACGGGCTGTCACTGAGGGGGTACAGAGCTGACTGGCTGGGATTTTTGTGAGATCCTCAAGCCACATGTAGCCAGCTTCCCCCCACCCCCTTGCCCTGTCCTGGGGAGCCAGACACCGCCAGAGCTGGAAGGAAATGGGGAATGGCTGCACGCTGGGAGTCAAAGGTGAAGTCTGGGACCATAGAGTAGAAAAGTTTCACCAAACTGCATGCAGAGAGCACCATGGCTTAGCTGGTTCAAGCTACTGTCTAGCAAACACAAGATCCTGGGTTCAACTCCCAGTGGTGCTTGTTGGAAGTGTTTGTTTACATTTTCCTATGTGCTTCTGGGACACAGAAGAGGCCTCCCCTGGCCACCCATGGAACTGCTGGTTCAGGAAAAGGCTGATTGGAGAAGAGAGTTGGAAAGAAGGAAACCACAAGTGAGAAGCACCTGATGCCCACAGACCCTCACTCTCCATGGCTGTAGGAGCTGCAGAGGTTGCACTCACAGGATCTCTGGGCACTGACACCCCCAGGGAATCACAAGGGAGTGTACTGCAGGCTCTGCTGTCCCAGCAATTGCAGTCAGAGCCCTGCCTTGCCAGTGCCAGTCACAGCAGCCTCTGCACCCGTGCCAGGCTTGTGGTTTCCTTCTTCCCAACACTCCTCCCCAGTCAGCCTTTTCCTGAACCAGCAGTTTGATCAGTGGCCAGGGGAAGCCTTTTCTGTCACAGGAAGAAAATGTGATCAAAGGCTACAACAAGTCACCAATGGGATTTGAACCCAGGATTGCTTGTTTATAAGGCAGCTGCTTTAGCCAGCTAAGCCACAGTGCCCTTTGGAGCAACATCCCCAACACAGATACCCTTCTTGGCTATATGCCAAATATTGAGTTTTTCCAGGATACCTTTTGTATCTCTGAAAAACCTCTGCCACATCCATGGAGATCAGTTTCCAAAAAAGTGGGCGTGTTTTTTGGAAGGCCTGTATTCCTCATTTTAGTAGGAATAAGGGCTCTTCTGAAAGAGGAGGTTTTCCCTACATTTGGGCCTGTGTAGATGGGCCAAATGTCAGAAAAGCCTATTCTGAAAAAAGTGTCTCTAAAACTGTGCTAATTTATGGTCTCAGACAACACCTTTGAATTCCAAAGTGCAGCCCTTCTTTATTTTAATCCAGCCTTCAAGGGGTCTCAAGGCCCCTGCATCCCAAGAAATGCAATTAGCAGCTCAGACCCATAATCTTTTTGTCAATTGCAGTACAACCTAAGGATTACTTGCCAAGCACGCACTACAGTCTGCAACTCTACCAGCTGAGCTAGTGAAGGACGCCTGAGTGAGGCCACTGGTTTGTCCATGTTGGCCCATCTACAAGTGTCAGGGCAAGTGCTCCCCCAAGTGGATGTCGTCGCAGGCGAGGGGCAGAAGAACCCTGGAGCACAGGGGTGCTTCACATGCAGAAGGACCCCAGAGCTAGATCCATTTATGCCACAGCAAAAATAAAATAGCTGGGTTCTTCTCATGGGTCTTTTTTTGTTTCAATGTCTCTAGGGGTGCAGAAGGGGCAGACCCAAAAGAACCAAACCATTTGAGTGAATCTTGGTCCAGCCTCTCACTTGTGCTGCTCGCTCTCCCAGACTGTTCCTACGCCCAAGGCAATAGCTCCACACCCAACATGTGGGTTAGCAGAGGCCAGGGGGCAATAGGCAGAGCCTGGCAGCTGCTGGGACTGGACCTGAGGGCATCAGGGGAAGCAGCAAAAACACAACCTCAGCCCCCTGCATCTCTAGCCAGGCTGGTAGGTTCCAGGGCCCCAGCTCATCGGAGCCTGCTGGATGAGAGACCAAGCGCCAGTGGGCAGTAGACACCCAGAGGAAGGCACAAAAATCTCTTCTCACCAGCCTGAGAACAAGACACCTAAAGCGGGAGGGTTTTGCAACAACCAGCCTAGGAAAATCCCACCGACAGTTCAACTCAGGTTGCAAAGTTCAGAGCCCTGAGTGCTGCCCCTTGCACCATGGGACAAACAGCTGATGCTTTTGGTGGGCCCCTGGGACTCTCAGCTCTCAGGCTGCCTCTGCTCTCCTGGCTCCCTCCAGCTGCCCCATCCCAGCTGCTTATTTATTGTTTTGTTTTTATTTAAGGCTTGTTTATTTTTTGTTTTTATTTAAGTACCAGCTCTAGAAGAAGCTGTGTGACACTCTTCCCTCCCCCATCACGGCATGGACAGGTTGCCACCCCTAACCAGACTCTGAAATGGCCCCTGCATTTCCCCTGGCCCCATGGGGCTGTCAGGAAAGAGCCCAAGGCCAGGCTGCAGCCAGGGGAAGCAGGTGGCAGGAAGAGCCCCAGTCTACCTAGCTCCTTTTTGTGCAAAAGCCTCTTGTGCAAAAATAGACCTCAATTAATTATGCAAATGAACATGGCAATATGCTAATCTGTGCTTCATTTGCATAAGCTTTTGGGGAAGAGAGATGCAGTATGGCGATAGCCTAGGTGGTAGAGAGCCATGAAGTAACATAGACTCAGGAAAATCCCTGGGCTGCAATGCTTAGTTACACACAATAAGAATAATTCATCAGCTCAGACGTGATTTCTAAACCCCCAAACAAGGAAAATAATAAAACCTGATGGACTAGGGAGACTTTTCCCTACCTACACATTTCAAGAAATTCAAGCCTGAGTAGCACAAGACTGCACGGCCTAAAGGACAAGATGTCTGGCTTCATGTCAGAAGATTGAGGGTTTGAGTCCCTTTGCAGTTGTATTTATCTACCTTCATCTGTGCTTCTGGATCCTGCTGTCCTTGGCCTGGAAAGGTCCTATGTAACACTAAGGCTTTTCTGTAACTCAATTGGAAGCCCTGTAACTATTCAGTAGGTCTAAAGCAGTGGTCTCCAACCTTCTTACACCCAAGATCACTTTTTAAATCGCAGAACAGGTGAAGATCTACCGCCCCGCCCCTTCCTTGAAGCCCCGCCCTCTCTATTCTCCACCTGTCCATCACTTGCTATCCCTAGCCCTCACTGACACACTCTGATAAAGTTTATTTTTAAATTATGCGATATATAAAATTAAAATCAGGTGTTTATAGTTATGAAATAAATGGTCTGTTTTTTATTCATGCTATTTAAATCTAAAATGAAGCATTTATAATTATACATTTTGTGGGGACAGAGTTCTGCGGCTGGGGGCAGGGGAGAAGGAACAGGGTCCTGGGAGGGCAGAGGACAGGGTTCTGCAACAGGGGACAGGGTGCCAGTTGGGTCAGAGTTCAAGGAGTGGGGACGGGAATGAGGACAGAGTTCTGTAGCTGGGGACAGGGGAGTGGGGCCAGAGTTCTGTGGCTCGGGACAGGGGAGTGGGTTCTGGGGAGCGGGTAGTGTGGACAGGAGGTAGGGGGCCAGTGGCAGCAAAGTCCCCTGCATCTGCCTCCTCCTAGGATTCTCCCTCCCCCCCCACCCCGGCTCCAAGGGAAGCCAGCACGTGCCTCCTCTGGGCCCGACTCCCCCCCGCCCCTGTGGTGCAGGGAAACCCCACGTGTGCCTGACCTGGAGCCAAATCCCCTCTCCCATGGCGTGGTGCGGCATGGCCAACCCCCTCCCACAGCACGACCAACCCCCATGGGTGCCTGCCCCTGGGCAACCCCTGCGCTCTACTCACCCCTCCAGCGCTAGCGGCACAGGGAAACTGCCGTACTCCTCCTCCAGGGCCGATGCCCCCTCCCCCAGCACGCAACAGAGCTGTGGGAGGGGAGCAGCCCGTGCACTTCTGGAACCCCCGGAAGTGACGTGGGCTTCAGACAGGACTTCCATCCACTCCACGGGAAGCCAGCACTACACTAGAGGTAAGTAGTGAGGCTTCTCAGGGACGGGGGGAAAATGGGGGTGGGGGTGCCCAAACACCTCGCAATCAACTGGTCGAGGCCTTGTGATTGACCAGTCGATCGCGATTGACGGGTTGGTGACCACGGGTCTAAACTGAAGCTTTTTTCTGCAGCCACACTGAAGAGCAGCAGCAATTAGCTGTAAAGCCTGGAGTCACATGCTCACATTCCATCTAAATGACATTGAAATAGTGTCACACTAGGCTGTGAGAAGGGATCTTATCCTAGTGACACCCACTGTCACCAGGGAAGAAGCAGATCTCAAGGTGGGTAGAGAAAACTCAATTAACAGCATTTTGTCTGGCAAAAGACTGCTTACCAAAAGTTGTGGGTGTGCAATTGGCATTCTATGCTTCTTGGCCTCACTTTCCTGTTGTTTGTCTGTGTGATAGTCTGGTTTGGATCTGTTTCTGTCTGCTGTGTAATTGAGTTTGCTAGGTGTAAATCAACTAAGGCAGTGTGGTATGATTGGTTAGGTAATTCTGTTACAGTATGTTCTGATTGGTGAGTGAAATTTTACTAAAATAATTGGTTAAGGAAGAACTAAGCAGTATTGAGTTTCTCTATATAAACAGGGGTCCAAGAAGGAGATCAGCAAGAAGAAGGAAAAGGGGAGAAGAGAAGAGGAAGGAAAAGGGAAAGGAAGACCAAGAAGGAGGAGAGAAGTCCTTGAAGCAGAACTCACCTCCAAGGCAGCCTAAGACCAGCACAGACAGGACTCCTCTGCACAGCTGGGGCTCGTCTACATTGGCCCCTTTTCCGGAAGGGGCATGGTAATTTTTGAGATCGTAATAGGGAAATCCACGGGGGATTTAAATATCCCCCGCGGCATTTAAATAAAAATGTCCGCCGCTTTTTTCCAGCTTTTAGAAAAGCCGGAAAAGAGCATCTACACTGGCCAGATCCTCCGGAAAAAAGCCCTTTTCCGGAGGATCTCTTATTCCTACTTCAAAGTAGAATTGGATTTCTAGTCCAACACCTTAATCACTCGGCCATCACAGCTATGGGTAAACAAACTGGTGAATAATCCCAATGTGCAGGCTTAACATCACCTGCCACAGAATTCACACAGCAAACCATTTCAACAGGGCTACGTCTACACTGGCCCCTTTTCCGGAAGGGGCATGGTAATTTTTGAGATCGTAATAGGGAAATCCGCGGGGGATATTTCAAAGTAGGAATAAGAGATCCTCCGGAAAAGGGCTTTTTTTCCGGAGGATCTGGCCAGTGTAGACGCTCTTTTCCGGCTTTTCTAAAAGCCGGAAAAAAGTGGCGGACATTTTTATTTAAATGCCGCAGGGGATACTTAAATCCCCCGCAGATTTCCCTATTACGATCTCAAAAATTACCATGCCCCTTCCGGAAAAGGAGATGTGCATGTCAGAGCCTCTGCCCACTGAGCTGTAGCCTTCTGTGCCCAGGGAGCCAGACAACAGCAGGGTGAGAAGGCAGGAATGAAATGGGGAATGGCTGAACTTTGCCATGCAATGGTGTTGTCTGGGACCATACAGTAGAACAGTTGACAGATGGATCAATATAGGGCACCATGGCTTAGCTGGCTAAAGCATTTGCCTAGTAAACAGGGGATCTTGGGTTCAATTGCTGGTGGTACCTCGTTGGAGCCTTTGCTCACATATACTTATGCCCTTCTGGGACACAGAAGAGGCCTCTACTGGCCTCTCATGGAACTGCTGGCTCAGGAAAAGGCTGAGTGGAGAGGTGTATGCGGAAGAAGGAAACCACAAGTCCCAAGAGGTTTCTCCCCCACAGGAGAGAAGCACCTGATGCCCACAGATCCTGACTCTCCATGGCTGCAGGAGCTGCAGAGGTTGAATCCTCAGGCTCTCTAGGTGCTGATCCCCTCAGGGAATGACAAGGGTGTGTGGTGCTGGCTCTCCTGACCCAGCAATTGCAGTCAGAGCCCTGCCTTGCCAGTGCCAGTCACAGCAGCCTCTGCACCCGCTCCAGGCTTGTGGTTTCCTTCTGCCCAACACTCCTCCCCAATCAGCCTTTTCCTGAACCAGCAGTTCCATGGGTGGCCTGAGGAGGCCTCTTCTGTGTCCACAAGGACATAGGAAAAGGTGAACAAAGGCTGCAACAAGGTACCACTGGGAGTCAAACCCAGACTGTTCTGTTTACAAGGCAGATGCTTTAGCCAACTAAGCCATGGTGCCCTCCTCCAAAGTCTCTTTAAAATGGCTCTTTATGTTTCCAGTCAACACCTTTGCCTCCCAAAGTGCAGCCATTCCCCATTTCCCTCCAGCCCTGGCGGTGTCTGGCTCCCCGGGCACAGAAAGCTACAGCTCTGTGGGCAGGGGGCTTTGGCTTCCTTGCCCATGGGATGCTGTTGCAGGAAGGGCTGCTCAGCAGGGACGGGGTTCACCTGTCGAGCAAGGGAAGAGTATTTGGGTGCAGACTGGCTCACCTAGTGGGGAGGCTTTAAACTAGGTTTGATGGGGGCAGGTGCCCAAAGCCCACAGGTAAATGAACAACATGGACACCTGGGAGATGGGGCAGAAATGGGAGAGAGCAGGGGCTGTAACAGCAGAGATAAAGGAAGGATGCGGGACCACTGGGAAGCAAAATCTAATCTGTGTCTTAAATGCTGGTATATACACACGGGAACTATGGGTAATAAGCAGGAAGTAGTTGGTATCACAGGGACGTGGTGGGATAATACACGACTGGAATATTGGCACAGAAGGGTACAGATTGCTCGGGATGGACTGGCAGGGAAAAAGGGAGGAGGAGTTTCCTTATCTATGAAACGTGCGAACACTTGAGCTGAGGCGGAGATGGACACAGGAGACAGACTTGTCGGGAGTCTCTGTGTGAGGTTACAAGGGGTAAAACCCAATAGTGATATATCACGCTAGGCATCTATTACAGACACCTCCCCAGGCAGAAGAGGTGTTTGAGGCTTTTTAAACAATTAACAAAATCATCCCAAGCGCAGCTGGTTTCACACACACTCAGCCACACCCACAGCTGGAAGGCAGTTTGCAGGGAGCTGAAAAGAAACTGGCTGGTAGAACCAAGTCTTGGGATTCTTTTGTGTCCAGATGTGCTAAGCAGCTGGCAGGCAAGATCCCAAGTGCTGGTCTGTTCCCACCCTCCCCAGGCAGGCGAATCCCCTCCCCTGGGTGTTACAGGCTCCACTTTACCTACGGAGCTGTTGCATGTGAGGCAAACGTGACACCCACTGCACTGCAGAAAGCAGCCCCCTGCCTTTTGGGAAGAGACCCCTGAAAGCGCTTAGCCCTCTGGCTCACTAAACAGCTTAGCCCTGTGGCAGCTAAACAAGTTAGGCTGAGAGTGGAGGAGGCAGGGCTGGGGCTGAGACTTCTCAGTGGTGCCTTGCCTGAGACCAGATTGTGGTGGCCACACAGTCCAGGGCCCGCCCTGAAGTGTCACTGCTGTGGCTGTGCACCTTCGGGGCAGTGTGGCTGTGGCCTTTGCTGCAAGGGGACACAAAGGCACAGCATGTTCTGCCTCATGCCCAGACCCCAGCCACCCCATTCCCCTCACTTTCTTCCCAACCAGCCCCTCCAGCTTGCTTGCACACCGCCCCTTTTTCCTGCTCCCTCAATCCTGGCCAGACACTCCACCCTGCCCCTGCATCCACGTTCCTTCTGCACCCTTCACCTGGCCACACACGGCTCGTTGGCGCGTCTCAAGCCAGGCCCTGCAAGGAGCCACCAGGCAGGAACCAGCCCTTGGAGCTCATCTTGCACCGGAGCTGGTAGATTCCCACCACATCTCACCTGAGAAGAGGTGACTTGTTCTCCTTCCTTCTGACCTTACGTCTCCATTCCCTTCAAAGGTCTCCGCTGCCTCGGGACCCGCCTCCTCAGGGCACTGCCCCCCTCTGCCACTGGGCTGGGAGTAGGAGACGCCACGGTCTCTGCACTTGGGCTGAGAAGTCTCACTGGGACTCGTCTGTTGATGGGTTAGTCAGCCCGATGGCCAGCTGGATCCATTCTGTAGCGCTGCCCGAGAGGGAGCTTTACAAGTGCCCAGTGTCCTCTGGTATTTCTGGGGCTCTGTGTAGGGGATTGGGCTTGGCCATATTTTCCATGGGAAATGCCTCTTCTTTGGAACAGCAGCTCCCAGGAATTCATGGAACTTCTTCTTCTCAGCTTGGGAAAGAGACGACTCAGGGGCGATGGGACAGAGTTTTGTGTAATGATGACAGGGGTGCAGAAAACAATAAGAATTTTTTTTCTCCTACTGAAGATCCCGGGTGAGAGACTGAAACTGGTAAGTAACCAAATTAAAAATAAACCAAAAGGAAGCATTTTTGCACCCAGTGGAACTCCTTGCCAGAGGCTGCTGCGAAGGTGAAATCTACAAGAAAGTCCAAAACAGAACTGGATAATTTAATGCAGCAAAGGTCAATCGATGGCATTAAACCAGGATGGACAGGGCAGGTGTCCCTAGCTGGTGTATACCAGAAGCTGAGAATGGGTGACGGGAGGGATCACTTAACAATTGTCTGTCCTGAGAATTCCCATTGTGCAATGAAATTGGCTGCTGTCATGAGACAGGATCCTGGGCTAGTTGTGCAACTGGCATGGCCCAGTCTGGCTGTTCTGTTTGGTTTTTGTTCTTGTCACCTCTGGGCAATAGAAAATGGACCCCTGTCCTGAAGGGGACAGAAAGTGGCCTATGAAAGGCTAATGTAGGTAAGGAAAGAAATGCATTCATGTGTCCCTGATGGTCTAGTGGGTAGAATTTGGTGTGCTCACTACTGAGCTCTGGGTTCAATTCCCAGTCAGGGAAACCAGTTTCACATGACAACTGCCCACTCGTTCATCTTACCTCATTGTTACAGCAGCTGTGACCCAAGAGATTAATTGAGGGCCCTTTTCCCACCTCTCTGTCTTCTAGGTTGTTTAGCTGGTGGGAGAGGAGAGGAGAAGGCTCCAACCAGGCTCCTCCTCACACTCATACTTGTGACTCCCATTCTCTCTCTGGCCTCAGGAGTAGACTCCTTGCAGCAAAGCTGTGGGGGTGTCTCTTAGATGGCCCCTGCCCTGCAGCCTGTCCCACCTGCCCATTGTCATGGACTCTGTGAGGTCATCACCTCCCAACATCCTTTAGCCAATAAGATGAGGGGCTGCAAAAGGCCCTTGTGATGTCACTGCCACACCCACCCCTACACTCCAGGACTAATGTCCTGCCCCATGCAGCCCCTTTGCATGGCCGAGCTGCTCCCAGGGGTGAAAGTGACACATTTCTTACAGGGACTGTTCTACTGGGCACCAGCCCTTGGGCTGGGGGAGGTTCAAGGCAGAAATGAGGGGGGGTTCAGTAAAGCTACATGTGAATGGATCCATCTAGCAACCACTGCCAGCCACACGCGGGGGAGGGGGGGAAGGTTTTTGTGCAAGTGAAACATGCAGTGGAGACATACTGGGAGAGAAGGGCAAGGGCAAGGGGTGGAAGGCAGGTATAGATGGTGCCAAAGTAGCTCAGTTGGGTGAGCATTAGACTGAAGATCTAAAGATACCTGGTTCTATCCTGGACCTTGGCAAAATCCTTTGTTCTTGAGGCAGCCCAAGGGAGGGCTCTGGGGTCTCAGACTGGGGGGCTCTCAGCAAACTGGGCTCTCAGAGCACAGGGGAAGTTTGGGGGTTTGTTGCTTGTCTTCTGAGTTTGTCCCATTTCCTGCCTCTTTTTCTGAGCTGACCCAGAGGCTGAAAGGGACAGTGGCTGCTGATGGGTGGGGAAGGGGGGAGAAGATGGACAGGAAGGACCCAGCAGAAAGAGGGTCAAGAGTCCAAACCTCTCTGTGCCAGTTGGCCTCACATCGTGGCCACCCAGCAATCGCTCTGATGAGGCCATCACTGTGGGCCTAGGTGAGCTAGGCAGCTGCCTATGGCACCACTAACCAGGGTGCCCAATGATGACATCACAGGCATTGATAGCTGTGCAGGCAGGGGGGCCGATTGCACCGCCCCGCCCAGGGCGCCAGCTGCTGCAGCTGGCTTCCGGCTGCTCCTGGAGGCCATAACATGTGAAGGGGGAATTTTCACTGCTCCTGTCCTCTGGGGTGAAATCCCAGCACCACCAGGGTTCAATGCTAGAAGACAGCCCAGCAGGGGCTGAAAACCACTGCTCCAGGTGAGGTTTGAATTCACAACCTCAGTATGTCCCTTGGGTGCACTGTCTTATAAGTACTGCAGGCCGACCCATTGTGCCACTGGAGCTGCTTTTGGAAACAGTTTCTTCAAAGTCCTTAGATTGAAAAAGTAAAGAAGCACAATGTGGACTTGAAGGAGAGGGGCAAGGAGATTCACTCTCACAGATTTGCACAAACCAACACCTCACCAGTAGGCCCCACTGTTGATGGGTTAGTCAGCCCAATTTGGACTCAGATTGCAGAAATCAAAGTCCTGCTCCTTACACCATGGGACCATCATACTGCCCCATGTTTGAGTTTCTCAGCTGATAGCTGATACTCTGCTCTCTTTGCTTTCTCCATTCAGTGGCTTCACCTCTCCAGACCCTGCCCATCTGCATGTGGTCTCATGGGAACTATCTGGCTCCATCTCCAGGCTCCATCTCCAGCAGAGGAAGGAGAAATGTTGCCATGTGTTATACCCGTTGGCAGCATACAGACCCCAGCCCTAGGTCCCCCCTGCCCTGAGCTCCATGGAACAGGGAGAAACTCCAGGAGATGGTTCCCCTGGGATCATATCTCACATGGATCCAAAGGCTGAGAGGACCCAGACCCACCCTGTGGCCAGGAATGCTTGTTCCTAGAAGCTCCCACCTAGAAAGGACTCAGCTGGGGGGGGGGGGGCAGGTGTCAGGAAGAAACTGGGGAGGAATTGGATGGCAGAGGAGTTACAGAAGTTTCTGAGAGAGAGCAGGTGCAGCTTCTTGGCTCTTGGGCTAAGTTCAAGAGCAGGAAACTGGCTCCCAGACACTCTGCATGGCTCATGGCCAAGAGCTGTTCTCATGTTTCAGGTGGTCAAGTGTAGCTTCTCCACCATTTGGCTGTGATCAAGCACTTCCTGCCTATTGGAAAAGCAGTTCCCAGCTGTGGGACCCACTTGTGGGGGTTAAAGTGAAACCTCTGTAAGTGGCTTCATTGCTCCTTCTTCCCTTTGCATTGGCTGGGAATTGAACCCAGGTCAACTGCTTGGAAGGCAGCTTGGCTCATCACTATACCACCAATGCCTGTGCTTGTTTCCTGCCATGGTTGTGGAGTCTGGGATGGAGATTCAGGACGACAACCCTGATGACCAGCAGTTCCAGGATGAGGATTCCAGGAACGTTGTGACCCTCACCCTGGAACCGGTTCCCCAGATGCAGGAGGCCTCCCAGACATCTTAGGGTATGCGGGAGGGCACATCAGGTGAGTGCTGTGAGGTGGCAACACACACAGGGCAGGGAGGCGGGAGCTCAGGGGGTGATGCGCTATCGTGAGGCATCATGCTGATCATAGGTTAGGGAACACCACACATGACCAACCCCATAGAGGGCCGACCTCCCCCCGCCATGTGTGCATGGCACCACCTGCCCCTGCAGACAGTACTGCCAGAGAGTAATTTCCCAAGACTTGAGGTAAAGATAGATGGGAAATAGGGGTGTAGTTCAGTGGTAGAGTGGTAGAGGAGAGCAGTGTGGACATACCCTGTGTGAAAAGGAGGGAAGAGGACACTGCTGTCAGTGAGGAGCAGGGCGCATGGATCCCATTCCTTCCTGCAAAAAACTGAACCAGCTGAGCACTTTGCAGAGAACAAACCAGAGCCCTGCTGTGAGAGGCTCCATCATGCACAGACTCTGTGCAGAGCCAGACTGCCGGTAGGAGGCTCTGGCCATGGACTTTCCTCTCCCTTCTGCCCCCTGCACTCCAGGTCCTCCCATCCAGCCCCGGTCTGCTCCCCACACTTGACAGCTCCCCTGCCCTTGGCCCCATGACTGCACCAGCCAGGCTCTAGGGGGAAGTGGGTCTGAAGGGGGCAGAAGGGGAGGGTCTAGGCGCTTCCATTCTCAAACTGGACACCTGCCCCCCTCCCCTGCCATCATAACATCATAACATCTGCCCCACAGCTAGGGAACCCTGGTTCACTCCCCCCAGCACAGCCAGGAGGGGACAAGGACCCCACACTCCAGAGGCTAATCCAGGGGCTGAAAGCTCTCACGTGGGCTCCACCCCCTCTGCTCACTCTGGGTCTGTGAGGCCCCAACCTTGCTCCTTGGCCCAGGGGGCAGCGAGGGGCCAGAGCCGCCTGGCCCCAGGAGGGGGGTTCTTAGGCCGAGCTCAGCACCGGCCTGTAGCGGGGAATTAGGCAACAAGCTCCATGAGAGCCAGGACTTAGGTCACATGCTCTGTGGGGGGCTCCCATTGGCTGGCTCCGGCGGCTCCCTGCTCGCACGCTGGTGTGTGTGGGGCCCATTCTGAGGGGGCATCTCTCCCCTTTCCCTGCCCAGGGAGTCCACAGGCCCATCTCAGGCTGGGTTGGTCCCGGCGTGTCCTGTGACTGGGCAGGTGCTGGTCAGTGAGGTGCCTGGCGATCAGTCTAAGGTCTTCAGGGCCGGTGAATGTGGCCCCCAGGCCTTTCCTCCCAGCTGCTCACGGGGGTTTATTTCCCTTCTGCAGCCTCTGGGGAGCCCGACGCCGGCGCGACTCTGGCGCAGACACAGCGAGGGGAAGGCAGGCGGGGACGTGACTGAAATAAGAGCAGCGGGCAGGGGTCTCAGGCGTGGGGCCAGCGCAGACACTTTGTGCTGCGGGGGTGTTAGTGGGGGTAGCCCTGGCAATGTGGCAACGGGGCGGTGTGAGGAACAAGGGGAGATTTTCCGCCCAAGAGCCTGTTGGGAAGGGATTCGTCAGCCCATCCAGTGCTGTAACATGGCTCCCCGTGACGGTCAGTGTGCGGTGTGTCGCACAGCTGCTCACCACAGACATGCAGGCCTGTGTGATGCTGCTCCCCCTCCTGCACGGGTGCCCATGGGCGGCGGGTTTGTGTAATTTTTGGTAGTGCCTCATTAGCCACGCCTCTGGACGTAACACGCTTGGGGCAAGATGGACACACGACCAGAAGTAAACGGTGTCATGTCACCCCTCTCCAAGGGCTTTTCCCACCATCCTCCTACCAACATAGATTAGTTTGGCCCCCACCAAACCCAACTATCCTACAGTTGCATTAACCCAACATGTGGGACATTAACTCGGGAGAGGGCAGAGAGGCTGGTCACTGGCATATGTGGGGCCAGCAGCCAGCTGGCTCCCTGGGCTGTCCGTGCAGTTAAAACAAGCATTACACTGGCAGAAACGGGGGCAGGGGCTGGGCTGTGGGAAATATTGTGGGGTGGCTGCCAGTGCTGACCCCCTGGGACTGGCTGTGCCTGTGGCACTGGGTGAGAGTTCGGTGTTTCTTAGGGGCCGGACAAGGGTTTGTTGTGACACCAGGACCAGCCCAAGGCCAGGAGAGGGGCAGAGCCAAGTGTGAGACCCTGGTGTGTCTGTTGGGGTGAGGAGGGGCAACTCCTGCCTGGCACAAGAAGCTCCAGACCCCAGAGAAGCTAGGCAGGAGAATTGTGAGCAAAATACTCTGTTGGTTTCTTCCCTCCTCCTTGTGCCCTAGATGAGGAGTCGTACCCCAAACATTCCTCTTATCAGTGTGAGCTTATCAGGGGGAAGGAAGGACAAGCCAGGGCAGGAAAAACTTTCTCTCTACTGGGCTTAGATGCTGGGTGTGGGCCAGGGAGGGAGGGGGATGGTGGCGGGGGGAGGGTTAGGTACAAACTGAGGGATCTGCAGTGGCCCCACACCGAGCTAGCTCATCAGAGGCGCCTCTATTCCCTTGGGCCAGACAGGAGAGCACCCTGTGCGTGTGTGTGTCCGGCTGCTGCATTCTCTCTGTGAGTAACTCTCCTTTCCTTCTCTGGGCCAGTAAATCATTGGTGATGGTGCCATAGACTGGCTGCTGGCGCTGGGTTTGCTTTCAGCCAGGAGGTGCCAGTGACTTGGGGCAAACACTCCTTTGGGACGGGCAGAAACCAGAGTGTTGTGGAGCTTGGGTAGGGAGCTGGTATCTGTCACTCAGTGTCCTGCTGGGGTGGGGGGAGGAGGGTTCCCTTGAATTTATTTCTCCCTATGTGTAGAATAAATGTTGTTGTGTGCACCAAGGCAGGTGCAGATGTGCACCACCCATAGAAACACAGGCTGCTGCCTGGGGTGGAGGGATGGGGGGAGGCTCTGCTAATCACCTGGGCAGCACCTGAATCTCTCCTGAGTGGCTGCTAAAGTGCTCAGCTTACAGGGAACATTGGTGGGGGGCCCATGAGCAACCCCAGCCCATGTCCACACCCCCGCCCAGGGCAGGTGGAGTCTGAGGCTCCCTACAACTGCCCCTGTGGTCCTTACCCCATTCACATTACAGTAAGAGCTGGCTGGGCAGTGGGGGGCATCCATGGACCCTCCATGTGCCCTGGGCAGGGGCTGCTAGGACCGGTCCATCAGCCAGGGGCAGCTTTTGAGCCCCCCCATCCCCAGGTGGATGGTCCTGTGATGGCCCCAGCTGCATTGGCATCTCAGGGCTTCTCCTCTCTGGGCAGGGCTCCAGCTTCTAGCCAGGGTGGGGCGGGGGCAGAGCGCAGGGGGAATGGGGAGGGGCAGGGGCGTCTGGGAAGAAGAGGCCAGGCCAGACCTGTCCACATTCAACACTGGGGGGGGCCCTTGGCCTCCTGTTCTGGGCCCCCCCCCCAGGGGATGGGCAAAGGCAGAGGTTGCTCATTGTGACAGGAGTGTCCTGTATCCATGGCAACATTGCACCCCCTGACCTAGGGGCTAGCGACATGTGGGGTGGGGCAGGGATGGGCAACAGCAGGTGGGGCTGGTAATGTCTCAGCTCCCAGCCCTGGAGCAAAGGCTGGAGAGAGGCAGGAGGGGAAACTGACAGATGCACACACACCCCCATCCCCACCTGTACCCCTGGGCCAGTGAGTGGGGAGAGGGGCCCCTCTGGGGTGGGAATGTCCCAGCTCCCAGCGCACTGTCCAGGGGCTGCAGGGTGCAGTGACCAGCAGAATCAGCAAAGGGCAGGAGGCAGGTGTGATACCAGCTCCCAGTAGCAACCCCCACAGCAGGGAGTCCTGGGGGGCAGAGGAACTGGGGGGGGGGGGGTCCTACAGCCCGGGGCAGGTTAATTGACTCCACAAGAACCCAGAGGAGCAGGAGACATCGCCCCGCAGCTCCATGGCCCGCAGGGGGGAGCAGCCGCGCAGCCAGGGACACGCGTGGGGCAAAGAGCCCAGGGATCGCAGGGCGCTAGGACCCAGGGGGCGTCGGGCGGAGCAGCGGGGACACAGGCGGGCGCCCTCGCTCCTCGCAGCCCCTCGGGGAGAAGGGGAGCCGGCCGGGGGAGGGCGGGTGCGAAGGGGGCGGGGCTGTGGGCCTTTGGGGCGCGGGGAATCGGGGCGGGGATAATTCTGGGGCTGGGTGCAGAGTTGGGGGGGGGGGCAGGCTGAGCAGCCGAGCCCGGAGCAGGGCGGGAGCCTGGGAAATGGGTGTGAAACGGGCCCAGACCCCTTTGGAAACTCCCCCGAACTGCCCCTTTCGCCGGGAGGGGGGGGGGGCAGGAAAGTACCGCACCGCTCGCCCCATATCTCCCCCAGCCCGGAGCCTGCCCCCAGCCCCTGCCCCACACTCTGCACCCCCGGCCCCTCCCGCACCAGAGCTCCCAGAGCCCAGCCCCGATGTCCTGGCCCCGCCCCCCGCTGGGTGATCCCCCCCCCTTCCCGCCGCGCTGGCTGCGGCCTCTGCAAACGCCCCCCCGCGAGGGTCCGGCCCGGCCCGGCGGCTGCCCCAGGCCCCGCCCCGCGTGTAACAATGGGGGGCGGGGTTTCGTCACAGCCGGGCTGGGGAGGCCGCGCCACGGCCCGGGGGGCGGGGCCGGCGCGCGCTGCTGTTCGGCTCCCGCCAGTTGACATGCGGGGTCTCCCCCGCCCACGCGGCTTTCCTGGTCGGTCCGAGGGGCGGGGCTGGGGCTGCAGGGACCCGCGTGGGGCCCACGTGGGTGCCCGGGGGGGCCGGAGAGGCTGTTGCGGGTTTGCGCGCGGCTCCCTCTCCCCCAGCCCCACAGCTCTTGTGCGTTTCCCGGGGGGGCACCAGGGAGCCCGCACCAGTGGGGCTGTTCCTGTCCCCGCTGGGCCCCCTGCCCCCTCGCGTGGGAGCACACGCGCCTCGGGGAGCTCCTGTACGGGGCAGCGGGGCAGGGCAGCGGGAGAGCGAGCCCCTCCCCCCCCCCCATCAATCGAGAGTGACAGGAGCTCTGTCTACACTGGCCAGGGGTTTTCTTGTGCAAGAAGGGGCAGTGTAGACAGCTCCTGGCACAGGACCCTCTCCTGCAAAAATGGTGGCTCATTAGCTATGCAAATGAGGCTTAGGATAGTCCACTTTAGCCTCATTTGCATATGTCTATCACAAGAACAGTGTAGACCAGTGTTTCCCAATTTTATTTGGCTGAGGAACCCTTTTCAGAATTTCGAGGAACCCCTAGGCTTGTCAAGCAAAAAAAAAAAAACAAAAAACAAAAAACAGGAGGCAGGGGAGGAGAGAGGGACCCACCAATTCATGAAAATCACATTCCTTCCCCAAACCCCTCCCCGCCTCCCATCTCCCTTCTATGAGGCCTCATCTGCTCTGTTCCCCTCCTCTCCATCACTTGCTATCCCCAGCCCTTATACCTGTCTCAACCTAGTGAGAGTGAGGTGTGGGGTGGGAATGAGGGATTTGGGTGTGGGAAGGGGTGAGAAGTACAAGCTCTGGGAGGGAATTTGGATGCAGGAGAAGGGGCTGTTCACTCAGGGAGGGGGCTCTAGGCTGGGGAGTGTTGGGCTCAGGTGGAAGGTTGGGGTGCTAAGCAAGCCATGGGCTTGTGGATGTGGGGGTGCAGGAATTTGGGCTGGATATGTGAGGGACTCAGGGCAAGAAGGTTGTGAGTATGATGGGCTCAGGACACAGATTTGTGATGTGTGGATGGTGGAGGAATGTTATGGCAGAAGACTGAGGATGTGGCGATGCAGGAGTTCGGGGATGTAAGAGGCTCAGGATGGGGGTTCCAGTGTATGATAGGCTCAGATTTGGGGTCATGTGGTGCAGGAGTGTTATGATGCTGCAGTGAAATGGGGGTTTGGCCCCAATTGGGGGCTTGTTGGCCTGTCTTCATTTTTAAATAAAATATTATGTCAAACTCAAAAGGTTTTAGCATTGTCTTTATATATGAGAGGGGTGAGGAAACTGTTTTGAGTCAAAGGTCACTGACCCACAGAAAAGTCAGTTGGGGCCACACAAGTGAGATGCAAAAAATCAAAAAAAAAGCTCGTCCAAAACCCCCCAAGCCTCACTAATGTGGTCCCATATGTGCTGGTGGAGGTAGGGGACAGAGTGCTAGTGGGTGCTGGGGCTGGGCTGGGGCTGGGGAGAGGGTGCTGCTGGGTGGAAGGATGCTGGCTCAGGTGGCAGGGTGCTGGGGCAGGCAAGGTGGCAGGGTGCTGGGGTCAGGGATATGGTCCTGCTGGGTACTAGGGTGACTGGCAGGGTGCTGGGACAAGGAACAGGGTGCTGCTGGGTGCTAGCATGGATGGCAGGGTGCCGGGGCCGGGGCTAGGGCCGGGGCAGTGCTGAGTCCTGGGGTGTGAGGCAAGGTGCTGGGGCCAGGGCGGTGCTAGGGTGGATGGCAGGGCTGCAAAGGAGCGGGATAGGGATGGGGTGCAGGATCTGGGAGGGAGCTGGGGGGTGGAAGGGGACAAGGTCTGGGCGGTAAGTAGGGTGCTGAGGCAGGCTGGATGTAGGTTGTCTGGCTACGAGGGAGGGTGCGAGGAGGGGACTTGGGTAGGAGTTGGACCTCCCTGATCTGGCACCCTCTAGACCTGACTGGTCCCAGATGAAGAATTTTTGGACCAGGGGAGGTCATTTCAGGGCTCCTGGTTCCCTCTCCCCCCCCCCCCCGTTCCCCACTAGGCTTCTTTGCACCTCTATCCCCTGCAATGGAACTAAGCTGCCCACCCCTGCTGGTTCCCTGCACTTCCCCCAAAACCATCCCTCACAATCCAAGGGAGTGCAGCACCAGTTCCCTGCAGCCCCTCACAGCCCAGCTGAGCTGCCCATCTGTTCTGTATGCCCTCCCCCATCCCCCTCAGCCCAGCTGAGCCCTGCACTGGTTCCCTGCATGCCTCCCCCACAGCACAGCTGAGCCCCGTTTCCCTGCACCTCCTCCAAGCCCCACAAAACTGCTGAGCCAAGAGCCCATTCCTTGTCCCTCCCTCCCCTTGAGTCTAGCCCCAGTTCCCGGCACCTCCCTCCTCCTGCAGTCAAACTGAGCTCTGAGCTCCACACACACAAACACACACACACACACCCCACCCCATAGCCCAGCTCCCCAGACCTCCCCACTCTGCAACCCAGCTGAGCTCAGTTTCCCTGCACCTTCCCCCAAACCATGTAGACATGCTGAGCCAGCGCTGATTCCCTGCCCCTGCCTTCCTCCCTCCCCTTGGCTGTGTCTGCACTGGCACGATCTTGCGCCAAAGCGGCCGGTCTTGCGCAAAAATTTGCTGCCTGTCTACACTGGCCGTGTGTTCTTACGCAAGTACACTAACGTTCTCATGTATGAAATCAAGGCTTCTTCTGCAAGAACTATGATGCTCCCACTCAGGAATAAACCCTTTTGAGCAACTATTCTGGAGCAAGAGGCCAGTGTAGATAGGCAACATGAATTTCTTGAGCAGAAAGCCCTATGGCTAAAATGGCCATCTGCACTTTCTTGGGCAAGGAGTGTCCACACTGCCATAGATGCTCTTGTGCAAAAGCACAGCTCATACATGGAAGAGTGGATGTGTTCTTGCACAAGAAACAAGCAGTGTAGACATAGCCTAAGAGTTTCCTCACATGAGCAAAATGTATTTTGTGTTGTGCACCAGTATTGAGTTCATATGGCTTGTTTGGATGTGCCACCCAAGTTATTAATAAATATTTTTAAACCTCTACCTTTTCCCTCTGCTGTCATGTCAGCTCCCCTGGTGCCTGCTACCCCCCCGACTCCTCACCCTCCTCTGCTGTCCTGACTCCTGCTCTTCTCACTGCCCTCAGCCCTCCTGCAACCTGCCCCCCTCCACCAGCCCTTCTCTCTTCCTTGTGCCCACTTATCCAGTCGCCTCACTCTGATCATGTGAGCTACCCCTCCTCATCCCCTCTTCTAACACCTCCCTCTACAAACCTGCCCTGCGTCTCTCCTCTGATGGTGGTCCCTCCACTGCAGGTGTCTGCCCTTTTGCTTCACCCCCACAATCCCCTGGAACCTGCACGTTCCCTTACCCCTGCACCCTCCTGGTGCCTCCCCCTTCCCTCACTTCCCCTGCCCCCTTTGCTCCATTTTTTCCTGATGCCCACCCCTCACCACCCTCTGCCCCCATTTCCCTCATGCCCCTGTGCCCTCTCACATGACTTGCTCCATGCCCACCCCTTCTTTCAAGCCTTCTCCCAGCACCTCCCCTCACCCTTCTGGCCCCCAATGCCCTTACCCTCTCCCCTCCCAGCATCACCCTGTCCTCCTTCCCACTGACACCTCCCCTCCTGCCCTTTTCCTCATTGTCTGCACTTGGCCCCCTGCCGTTTCTCTCCACCCTTGTCCCTTTGGTGCCTTCCCCTTCCCCTCCACCTCCGCACAAGCACCTTCCTCTCCCAGCCCTTCCCCTTTCCCTCTGCACAAGTCCCTCCCACTCCCTCTCTTTCTCCCTCTCCCGTACCTTCTGCCTTCCACTTTGTGAGGCCGGAGTCTGCGCTCTGTCCCCAGACTCCGAACCCCCAACTCAGCCATGCGGCGCATCACAGCGCTCAGCAGGTTTAAAATCCCGGGCCGTGACATTATGTCCAGGCGCCTCCCCACCCGCTGGTTTGAGCGCACTGCACAGGGCAGCAGCAGCCAGCCAGGGGCAGCTCAGGGAAGGTTGTGCACGGCGGGGACGGTTCCGGGGACGGGGGAGATACACTCTGGGACCGGGCTGGAAGGACACGTGCGGGGGGGTCGGGACCCGCTCCAGCTCCAAATATTGCTGGAGCGTGAACACCACACAATTCGCCGCCAATGCCTCTGCTGGCTAGCTGGCTCTCTCTCTCTCTTTTTCAGAGGGGGCGGGGGAGCGCCTGCTCCTCGCGGAACCCCTCGTTGTGCTCCGCGGAATCCCAGGGTTCCGCGGAGCACCAATTGGAAAACACTGGTGTAGACATAGCCAAGGTGAATGACAGAGCACTAGAAAGCCTGTTGCCTGCCTATTGTACCCTGACAAAATCACTGAGGGTATGTCTACACTACAAAGTTAGTTCGAACTAACTTTCATAGGCACTTAATTCGAACTAGGTAATCCTCATTCCACGAGGATTAAGCCTAGTTTGAACTAGCTAGTTCGAATTAAGGGATGTGTAGCCCCTTAATTCGAACTAGTGGGAGGCTAGCCCTCCCCAGGTTTCCCTGGTGACCACTCTGGCCAACACCAGGGAAACTCTACTGCCCCCCTCCCGGCCCCGGACCCCTTAAAGGGGCACGGGCTGGCTACGGTGCCCATGCCAGGTGCAAGCCTGCCAGCACCCAGCCAGCAGACCCTGCACCTGGCACGGCTCGAGCCACCCACCCGATGCCCCCCAGCCCTCCCCCTCTTCCTGGGACCAGGCTGGCGGCTCCCGGGAGCTTGCCCAGGACCGCAAGAGGCGGGCACCCGGCCGGGCTAGTGCGGACATTGTGGACCTCGTCCACAATCTCCGCACTAGGCACAGGAAAGTGGCCGGCTTGGGCAGGAGAGCTGCCAGCCTGGCCACCCAGGAGCAGGTGTGCAAGAGAATCAAGGGGGTCCACTGAGACCCCCGACCCTGAGCCCTGAGCTTACAATGACCGTACTAGGTCAGACCGAAGGTCCATCTAGCCCAGTAGCCTGTCTGCCGACAGTGACCAACCCTAGGGACCCTGGAGAGGATGGACCGAAGACAGTGACCAAGCCATTTGTCTCGTGCCATCCCTCTCCAGCCTTCCACAAACCTTGGGCAGGGACACCACTCCTACCCCCTGGCTAATAGCACTCCATGGACCCAACCTCCATGACTTGATCTCACTTCCCTTTAAACTCTGTTCCAGTTCTAGCCCTCACAGCCTCCTGCAGCAAGGAGTTCCACAGGTTGACTCTTTGCTTTGTGAAGAACAACTTTCTGTTACTAGTTTGAAGCCTGCTACCCATTCCTTTCCTTTGGTGTCCTCTAGTCCTTCTTTATGGGAACTAATGAAGAACTTTTCTGTATGCACCCTCTCCACCCCACTCATGCTTTTAGAGACCTCTATCCTATCCCCCCTCGGTCTCCTCTTTTCTAAGCTGAGAAGTCCCAGTCTCTTTAGCCTCTCTTCATATGGGACCTGTTCCAAACCTCTGATTATTTTAATTGCCCTCCCCTCTCCCACCTCCTTTTCCCAGTCTCCCCGAATTTTGTTCAATAAAGAGAGATTCTATTTTTGACCACACGTTTTCTTTATTTTGTACATCAGGAAGGGGGGCTAGGGAAGGGTAAGTGGAAGGAGGTGAGGGAGGAATGGGATACGAGCCCCCGATGGGGAGGACTGGGCTGGCTCTGTGGGCCTCTGGGGATGGAAGCTCTCCTGCAGCCCCCCAATTGCCCGTTCTCCCCAGATGGCAGCCTGCAGCAAGTGCAGCCGGTCTGATGGCCAAGTGCTGTGATGTGCCCAGTGTGGGCACTCAGGGCACTCCAAGCCAAGGCTGCTTTGCAAGCGGGGCACCCCTGAGAACTGTCTGTCCGGGATGGGGGTCGGGTCCCTTTAAGCACAGCCCTTGGCTAGCCTGAGACAGCATCTCCATGCTCTAAGTCCTCCTCTGATGCCCTGTCGGCATTGCTTCCGGCCATCCTTAAGCCCTGTTCAGGGTCCACTTAATGTGGACATGCTAGTTCGAATTAGCAAAACGCTAATTCGAACTAGTTTTTTAGTCTGGATGCGTTAGTTCGAATTAGCTTAGTTCGAATTAACTAATTCGAACTAAGTTTGTTCGAATTAGCGCTGTAGTGTAGACATACCCTATGAGAGGGCCTGATTCTGTGCTACAAATATATGAAGGAAAACCAGGTAGACTCAGCATCTGCGCACAATGGCAGACTCTAGTGTGTCGGGGGCATCGCCTGTCTCGCACAGGAAGCTACAGACAAGACTCTGTTCATTGCTCCCCTCCTCCACGTGCCCTTTGAAGAGGACCCAGCCCCAAATCCTCGTATCAGTGTGAGCTGTGGGGGAGGGAAGGACGAGCCAGAGTAGGAAGAACTTTCTCTCTCCCAGGCTTAGATGCTGAGAGTGGGGCAGGGAGGGAGGGGGATGGCGGAGGGGGGAGGGATAGGAACAAACTGAGGGATTTGCAGCTGGTTCTACAGGACACAGGGAGGTGCGTCTATTCCCTTGGGGCCAGGCAGGAGCGCTCTCTGGGCCAGTAAATCGTTGGTGACGGTGCCATAGGACTGGCTGCAGGCGCTGGGTTTGCTTTCAGCCCAGAGGTGCCAGTGACTTGGGGCAAACGCTCCTTTGGGATGGGCAGAAACCAGAGTGTTATGGAGTTTGGGGAGGGTCAGAAGTTATGAGGGCAGGGGAGGGGAGCTGTGAGGGGATGGGAGCAGGGTGAGCGGGGAGGGATGAGGGAGGCAGGTGTTTGGTTTGGGACTGGAAACCCCTGGTCCAACAGGCTCCTGGTGGCGCCAGGCAGCACCGCTGGCCGGGGTGTTGAACGTCTGGTTTGTGGCTCCGCGGGCTCCCTGCCAGCCCCTGCACAGCCCATGGGGCAGCCCCTGAGCTGACATGGCCAGCTCTTAGCATTGGGGTAGCTGGAGCGGGGGGCATGTGCTCCCCATTGGCTGGGCCAGGGCCAGGCAGGAACTGCTCCTGGGCAGTGTGGTGAGCAGGGCTGGCCCTTGTCCAGGCTCCCCGGGGAGGCACCTCCGGCCCCTCCTCTTCCACCCAGCTCCCCCAGAGCCTGGCTGGCACGGCTGCCCCACTGCTTGGCATGGTGCAGTCATGGGGCCAAGGGTAGGGGAGTCCTTGGGTGTGGGGATCAGATGGGAGTTGGAGGGGGGGAGGCCTCCTAATAGAAGAAAAGTGTTTTTTGCAGTTTACAGATAGATACAAAGACTCCCTGCGGTTTGATTGACAAGTTAATTGGGTTCCACAGTTTATAGCTAAGTGACCTTACCAAAGGCAGTTTTACAATAGAGATGAAGCAGTTTGACTTAAGAAGCTATAATAAAGTAACTAAACTTATAACATAGTACCAATTAAAGTGTACACATAAAGAAACACATTGCAGGTATAATTCTCACCCCTGCATTCCAGACTTGGCGTGGCCAGCGTCTTTCTCTCAATCCCTTGGGAGGAAGTAGGGCGAGGTTGGGTGTCCCACGGACCTCGGGAGACAATCAATACCTGCCAGTAGGTGTAGGTGATTGGAGCTCAAATGGGGTGGGCTACTAAACCCACTTTATACCCCTTGGGTCACGGAGGCTTCTTCCTGGTCTCAAGTGACCAATTTAGGAAAAATGGCTTGAACGCCAAGTTTCCCACGAAGGGTGCAAAGCATAATTCACACCTGGGAAAGTGCGGGCAATGAGCACCTCTGGTATGTGATGGGCGAAGATTCCTCTCCTGGGACACTGCAGGCATGTCAATTACTGGTACTAGCCATCAGGGTGACAGGAGGCCTCCCAGTCGTCAGCTAGCCCATTTACTGTCTGGTTTCTGTTTATAGTAGAGTCAGGGACAGGCAGCACATCTGTGTTCTCAGGGCATCAAAGGCTGACTGCCTTTCTCTTGCTCTCGGGGGGGAGGGGGGAACAAGATGGGGATCATGTCTGGCTACAGCCCTCTGATCCCAGGAGAGGGGTTCCTAGGCTGAGCTCAGCACCTGTCTACTGCAGCATGAGTCACCAAGCTCCATGAGAACTGGGACTTAGGTCACACACTCTATGGGGGTCTCCCATTGGCTGTCTCCAGTTGCTCCCTGCTCGCACGCTGCCGTGTGTGGGGCCCATTCTGAGGGGGCGTCTCTCCCCTTTCCTTGCCCAGGGAGCCCTCAGGCCCAGCTCAGGCTGGGTGGGTCCCGGAACGTCCTGTGACTGGGCAGGTGCTGGTCAGTGAGGTGCCTGGCGATCAGTCTAAGGTCTTCAGGGCCGGTGAATGTGGCCCCCAGGCCTTTCCTCCCGGCTGCGCACAGGGGTTTATTTCCCATCTGCAGCCGCTGGGGAGCCCGGCGCCAGCGCGACTCCGGCTCAGACACAGCGAGGGGAAGGCAGGCGGGGACGTGACTGAAATAGGAGCAGCGGGCAGGGGGCTCATGTGTGGGGCCTGCACAGACACTTTGTGCTGCGGGGGTGTCTGTGGGGGAAGCCCTAGCAACGGGTCGGGTTGGTGTGAGGAGCAAGGGGAGATTTTCTGCCCAAGAGCCTGTGTTGGGAAGGGATTTGTTAGCCCGTCCAGCGCTGTGACAAAGCTCCCCGTGACAGTCGGTGTGCGTCACACGGCCATTCACCACAGATGTGCAGGGCCATTGTGATGCTGCCTCCTCCTCTCCCCTCCAGGTGCCAGCTCCTGCCCAGGACCCAGACCTCGCTGGACACTGGCACATGCCAGCCGGCAACCAGTTGGCTCCCTGGGGTGTCCATGTGGTTAAAACAGGCCTTGGACTGGCAGAGATGGGGGCAGAGGCAGGACTCTGCGAAATGCTGGGGGGTGTCTGCCGGTGCTGACCCCCTGGGACTGGCTGTGACTGTGGCGCTGGACAAGGGTTTGTTGTGACACCAGGAGCAGCCCAAGGCCAGGAGAGGGGCAGAGCCAAGTGAGAGACCCTGGTGTGTCCAGAGGGCGGGGGAGGGGGCATCTCCTGCCTGGCACAGGGAGCTCCAGACACCAGACAAGCTAGCCTGGAGCATAAGACTCTGTTGGCTGCTCCCCTCCTCCACCTGGCCTTGAAGAGGAGCTGGCCCCAAACCCTCTTATCAGTGTGAGCTCTGGGGGAGGGAAGGAGGAGCCAGGGCAGAAAGAACTGCCCTGTCAGTAACTCTCATTCCCTTCTCTGGGCCAGTAAATCATTTGTGACGGTGCCATAGGACTGGCTGCAGGCGCTGGGTTTGTTTTCAGCCAGTGACTTGGGGCAAACGCTCCTTTGGGATGGGCAGAAACCAGAGTGTTGTGGGGTTGGGGAGGGAGCAGGTCTCTGTCACTCAGGCTGTCCTGCTAGGGCAGGGGCAGGGTTTCCTCAAATTTGTTTTCATATATGTGTGGAATAAATATTGTTCTATGCACTAAGGCAGGTGAGATGTGCACCACTCAAACCCAGGCAGCTGGCTGTGGGGACTCTGCTAATCTACTGGGCAGCACCTGAATTGCTCCTGAATGGCTGCCCAAGCACTCAGCTTACAGGGAACATTGGTGAGGGGCCCATGAGCAGCCCCATCCCATGTCCCCACCCCCACCTAGGGCAGAGTAAGAGTCTGAGGCTCCCCCCAACTGCCCCAGTAAGAGCTGTCTGGGCAGTAGTAGCATCCATGGATCCTCCATCTGTTCTGGACAGAGCCTGGGGCAGCTTTTGAGCCCGCCCTCCCCCCGCTTCCAGGGGACTGGTTCTGTGATGGCGCCAGCTGCATTGGCACCCCAGGGCTTCTCCTCTCTGGGAAGGGCTAATAGGAAGCCTAATCCGAACTACCTAGTCCGTGCCATGTGTAGCCGCGGGCACAGAGTTCGGACTAGCCAGCATTTAAAAAATGGAGGCACCCGACAACATGCAAATGAAGCCCGGGATATTCAAATCCCGGGCTTAATTTGCAAGTTCGTATGACTACATTAACCACCCTAGTTCGAACTAGGCTGAGTTTCAGCAGCTGCGGCAGTTCCTGGAGGAACAAGAGCGACTCCTGCTGGCCCGGCTAGAGAAGCTAAATGAGCAGATTGGGAGGCTCCAGACTGACGCTGACGAGAAACTCTCCCCGCAGATTTCCCGTCTCAGTGAGCAGATCAGTGAGCTGGAGGGGAAGTGTCAGAAGCCAGCGAGTGAATTCCTGCAGGTGAGACTGAGGGAGAAACGTCCCAGCTCTCCACACAGGGAAGGGAGGCTCCTGAATAACAAGTGCTGAAGTCCAGCCGTCAGATCTGGGTGTAACTCAGCGTGTGCATTGCTGCCATGCGAGTGACTGTTGTGCTTTCCAGAGTCACAGACACAGACCTATTAGAGATGGCAAAGCCCCATTCGCTCAGGGGAACCATGGCCCTGGGATCAGGGCAGGGCCTCTCTTCCCATGTTTGCAAAATCCCTTCCCTGTGTGTGTCCAGTGCAGCTGAGATTCTTTTCTGTCTCTTTTCTCTAGGACATCAGAAACAGCTTGAGCAGGTAGGTGGCTCGTGCTCCTGTCATACTGCACAGCGCAGGGAAATAGCTTGGAGCTGATGTTGGCACCACATCTCCCCAGGGCTCTACAGCCAGATGTTGGATAGAAATGTCTCTGACTCACTTAATTCTGAGGGTCTCGCCCTTGCACATCAGACTCTGGAATTCCCCATTCAGGGGCACAGTCTGACTTCAGATATTTCCTAGAGCTGTCACCTCCCTGGGGACTGGCTGCCTCAGGACTGTGGGGCTGGAATATGGGTCTGTCACAGCTGGGCACTGGGCACATTCAGCCCAGGGCAAGGAGTGAAGGACTGGCCATCAAGACTCAATAATAAAGGTATTAGAAACTATTGAATCTGGCCTCTGAAGCCAACCTTCCCCTGCCTCAATTCCCACATGGAGAATGACGGCCCCATCATGCTGCTCTTCTTAGAGACACTGAGCAAACAGATCCAACTGCTTGCAAATAGAGCCAGGGGTTTGCAAACTCTGAGTCTCCCCTTGGTGTCAAGGGATCAAAATAGGTAAAGTTAATGTCATAACAACGTGTTCCCCCAGCGCAGCTCTAGGTTATGATGAGAGGTGGTAAGTTACAGAAAAACCACGTGGGAGAGATGAGGAGGGAAAAGTAAATCTCACTTTCAGTTTGTGTCTCCTGGGGCGGGGATGAGGCTGCAGAGATGTTGGTTCCATTGCTGCGAGGTGCCCAAGCGAGAGAGGACACGGAAGGTTTCAGACCTTTTCATACTAAACAGTTGCGTGTGTCTCTGTCTGGTCTCTGATACAAGTGAAATGAAGAGTTCAGTGTGGGGACAATATTATAAAGAGGAGAGCCTGGAATCTCACCTCCCTTATCTCTTCCCCCTCCAGACACTCTGCCCTCGGCACTGGAGAAAGCAAGAGGAAAATCCCTGGGAGCTTTCAGACAGGGTGAGTTTGCAGGTGGAGATTCTTTAAATGAGAAAATTCCAGTAAACACATCTTCATGGGATTGTCATTGAAGTTACCAACCAAACCCAGCGACCACGGTGCACACAGCCCTAAATCTCACCCACTGATCAGTGAGGAGACCCAGGGGCACTGCATGGGGACCTGCAGACACTTTGAGAATCACTGATCTATGTGCTGTGATGCTAAAGGGGTGAAGTTAAAGCACAAAACGGACAGCTCCTTCAGGCTCAGATTTCACTGCTCAGTCAGTTTCAATATGGGGTTGGTTTCAAACAATAAATAGGCTGAAAGGCTGAGGGTATGTCTACACTACCCTCCTAGTTCGAACTAGGAGGGTAATGTATGCATACCGCACTTGCTAATGAAGCCCGGGATTTGAATTTCCCGGGCTTCATTAGCATAAGCGGGGAGCCGCCATTTTTAAATCCCCGCTGCTTCGAACCCCGTGTAGCGCGGCTACACGGGGCTCGAACTAGGTAGTTCGGACTAGGGTGCCTATTCCGAACTACCGGTACTCCTCGTTTCACGAGGAGTAACGGTAGTTCGGAATAGGACCCTAGTCCGAACTACCTAGTTCGAGCCCCGTGTAGCCGCGCTACACGGGGTTCGAAGCAGCGGGGATTTAAAAATGGCGGCTCCCCGCTTATGCTAATGAAGCCCGGGAAATTCAAATCCCGGGCTTCATTAGCAAGTGCGGTATGCATACATTACCCCGCTAGTTCGAACTAGCGGGGTAGTGTAGACATACCCTGAGAGCTGATTGGCTTCCATGGTATCAGTTTGTTCATGGCGAGAAACTGCTGGATCCCCAAGGGCTCTTCGGTCTAGTGCAGGCCTGGGTAAAATACAGCCCATGGGCCGTATCTAGCTCTCCAGGCCATCGGATCTGGCCCACTGATGCTTGGAGACCCATGGGCTTCTTCCGTGCTTGCCATTTCCCACCTGCAAGCCACTAAAAGCGAAGGTGAGCCTGGAGGTGAAGTGGGAAGGCTACCGGCACTGCTTCCACCCCTAGGACAATCTCATTGGCTGGTTTATGGCTGGAAAGGAAGCACCGTGCCCCCTCCCCTCCGGCTCATAGTTATTCACACACCCACATGGCCCCGCAGCCTGTGCGAGGGTTGGGCAGGCTCTCTATCTGCCTCAGAGAGGTGCTTGGCTGCTGTTCGGGAGTCACTCAGGTAAGTCTCCTGGCTAAAGCCTGCCTCTGGCACCCCAACCTCTCTCTTCCCCTCCTAATTATCTACCCCCCCCTCCTGCCCCCACTTCACATACCCAAACTCTTTATTCTCTTCCTGCATTCAAGTATGCAAAAAGCTCTTCATGGTTAGAAACCCTCAGCCCCTTATTTGTTCACTCAGCCACTTCTCTAAACTAACTTTTCTTTAAATATCTCATGAGTAGTTGGCTAATCCAGTGCTCCAAATCACACCTGTCTCCTTCACCCAAACTCCTTCCCAGACCCCTCTTTCCCTCCTGCATTCCAAACCGTCACCCAAAATTCCCTTCTTCCAGTGTCCATCTCATTCGCTGTATTTCCTGCTTAATGTCTTGGAAGAGTGCAACTCTCAACCACTTTCCAAAATCTTGGAGTTCTCCCCTCTCCTCCCCCGCCTCAAAATGAATTGCTCACCCCTGGTCTAGTGGATATAGTTCAGTGAGAGCCAATAATGAAAGCTGCAGCCGGAGAATTTCAGGCTAGAGCGGAGGCACAAATATTTGATGGGTAAGAGGATTCACTAATGAAACAAATGAGCAATGAAGTGATGGGTTCTCCGTCTCTTGATGTCTTCATATCAACACTGGGTAACTTTCTAGAAAAGATGCTGTGGGGAAACAGAGCTTTGTGCCTGGGTACCTGAGCTAAGTGTAATGGCTTGTGCCACAGAGGGGACAGACTGCATGACTAAGGATAGCTTCTGACGCCATGAATTCATGAATTTTAAGGCCTTATCCTGCAAACACTCAGCACACGTGTTTAATAATATGCATCTGAATACGCATATTAACTTCACTTCCTCACTGTTGTGCAGAGAGTTTATAAAGTCTGTCAGATGAGAGAACCAAAGTTTGGGCTGCAAATCAATGCATGAAGACTAAGGATTATAAATACTGCAGCCCAAATTCAATTAAACCTATCTCCATGTTCAGGTAGATGAATATGTGGCTTGTTAGCAGAAACATTAGGTGCTGAGAACTGAATCCCATTGTTGCAGGCAAGGTAATGTAACTGAAGCCAGATATTGAGAAAAATAAATATGGCTTTCCGATCTAACTCATGTGTGGTGTTTATGGAATATCTAGACTCAGCGTTTGCCCAAAACTGCAGAGTCCAGCATGTGTGTCACCAGCAACAGAGCCTGGGCAGAACTGGGGCGTAGAAGGGATTAAAGCCCTTTTTGAAATGTCTCCAATTCCCCTTCTCCCCCTGTGTCAGCCGATGGTCAGGGCAGTGTGTGTGTGTGTGTGTGTGTGTGTGTTACACCCGAGTCTTCAACTGCTGGGAAACAAGGCCCCGTCACAGTGGGCAGTCTAGGGGAGACTGACAGGTGCCCTGAGGAGTTTAACGTCCTTGTCTTAGTCTGCTAGGATCGGGATCCCTTCGACGAGGGCAGCCAACAGGCTGACAGACGCCCCAGATTTTATAGAAAGATCTTATTACATCTCAGATTTTAACTGCTAGGATACAGGATCCCTTCGCAGTGGGCAGCCTAGGGAAGACTGAGAGATGCCCCTACAGATCTGTCCTCTGGAAGTGACACAATCCAAATGCCCCAGCTCTTCCTATATCTGTCCCTTATGACCGGCTGAAGTTCTTTTAAATTGTGCTTGGTTCTATTACAGCAACTGTGGGAGTCAGGTTACAGCTTAAGCAGTTATAGGTTTATTAAAGAAGCTTATAAATCATATGGTTACAATGGCTATTGCTCTATTTCTTAACTGCTAGCAAATACAGATTTTATGGTTACACAGGAAGAAGGAAGATAGAAAATACAAATAATGGTACCAAGTGACAGCTTAATCATTAAAGAGCTCTATTCTATGCAGGCACTAAAACAAAAGGACACATACAGGTACAATTTTTACCCCCTTCTGCATCACTCGGTCCCAGCGTGTCAGGCCAGGATCAGTCCCTCAATTCCTCGGAAAGACGAAATATGAGGTGGGCATCCCCGTGGACTTCGGGAGGTCAATCACCTAACCCGACCAGCAGATAGATGGTAGATTGACGCTCAAAGTGGGTGTGCTGTTGGACCCATCTTTATACCCATGGGGTCACGTATTTCTCTTTCTTATCTGTGATGCCAGATGGTGCTGGTCCGTCTTTGTGACACCAGTTCTTATAAGAGAGTTGTGAACTAAATTTCCACTTTAAGAGAGAGAACTAAATTGGGAGAACTGGGCATTCTTTTCTCAGTGGGAGATTCCTCTCCCAGGGACAACTGTGTGATATCATATCAATATAGCTGTCAGCCAGAGCAGTTCTCACAGCCTCGAGGTCAGCTTATTGCCTTAATCGTTCTTTCTCATACCTATGTTTTCAGCTTCTCCAGGGTCAGATGAGCTGGCATATCCTGGCCTCGCATCAAGGCTTCAAAGGCTATGCTGATTTTATTGCTTCTCTCTGCCCTGCATTCTCCAGGCACCTCAGAGGGGCAAACAAGATGGATGTGACGGGGGGGCCTGTCTGGCTACATTCCACCCCCTGATACAACACACCAGTCCAAGGAATGCAAGATGGTGGTGTGCCAGCACCGCTTGCCCACCTTAGAGGAATCTAAAAGTACCCAATGTCCTGATTAGAGGGCTTGGGGTCGAGGAATTGGCTGGGATCTTTTCCCAGTGCTGTATATCGAATGTACGCAGAGGAAATGGCTGCATTAACCAAGCATCTTACAACACACAATATTATACAAAAGGCAATTACTACAATCAAAATAATCAAAACAGTGGTTATGATAGAATATAGGAAAGGTGTTAAGGAGAGTCCCAGCTGTTGGGCTAAGCAACTTAGCCATGAGATTTCTCCATCTTTAGTTACAGCATGTAACACTTTAACTGCATCTTTTATGGCAGACACATCCTGTTCAATCTGCCCTGAATGATTTACATAGAAACAGCAAGACTGATTAATTACAGCACAGACTCCTCCTTGTTGAGCCAAAATTGCATCTAATGCTATCCTGTTTTGCAGGGCAAAGCAGGCCACTGATTGGATCTGCTAGTTGAGCAGGCCTAGGGCATCTGCAGTATGGTTGAAAGCTATTTCTAGTTGCCCTGACACATTTACTATGGCTTGTTCAAGTTCTGCTACACCAAGGAAGAAATGCACAGGTAAATCGATGAAAACCTATGGGTCGTTTCGCAAGAGGGTTAATAGTAAATTTCCTCTTGGATCGATGCAGGAAGCTTCTAAGGTTTGTAATACCTGGAGCTGCAATGTGTGGGTGTACCGTTAATCCTCCACGCACAGCATGTCCTAGGGAACACCGTCCTGTCCAGCCCACTGGCAGGTATTTCTAAGCCTTTACCCCACAGATGAAAAATAGTCCAGGTTCTTTGTTAAGGATAGGGGAATATGGTCCCTTATACCACCCCCTTCCCATGGGCTTTTCTTTAGGGGCATGGTACACAGCACAATAGCTGCTATTAATGATGGAGCACTGGAGAGTGAACAGCAGATCCTGTAGGATCTGATCTGGTCGAAAAAGGTCTGCCCTAGCACACTGGCCAGGTAGCAGGCTATTGTTATATACCAGTGTGGGGTTGTAGATGTGTCTGGTGCTGGGAACTATGAAGAGAGAATTGTTGTACCAGGGCGCTGCTCTCTGGATACTGACTAAAGTTTAAGGAGACAATAGAGGCATTACTAATGCCAAACAAAGGTCTGTGACCAAGGGAGACATTGATAATATTCCCCCAGCAATTTAATGTCTCCTGGTGAGTATAATTATTTTGGTGTGAGTAAATTTTGGTATGGAAATGATTAAAGCCCTTTTTGAAATGTCTCCGATTCTCCTTCTCCCCGACAGGCTGCAGAACACCCATGTCTGACTCCAGCTCAGCCCCTGGCCTGCAGAGCCAGGGACAGGAAATGGCCGTGGCAGAGCCGGTGAGCTTCAAGGAGGTGGCTGTGTATTTCTCTGAGGAGTAATGGGCTCTGCTGGACCCAGGCCAGAGAGCCCTCTACAGGGATGAGATGCAGGAGAATTACGAGGCTGTGAGCTGGCTGGGTGAGGATTCCTGTCCCCTTGGTTAAGAGAAGCTGGGTGGGTTCTGGAGCAGTTGGGTTGGGTTTGGTTCAGAGTCCTTCATTACCCGAACCCCCAGTATCAGCAGTATCTGCCCCAGTAATCCTGGCTCCTGTGTGAGAGGAGGTTTAGTGACATAATAGTGGTCCTTCTCTTCCCACAGCCAAGATCTCATTGTGGTTCCCACCATCTTGCTCATGTTGTGCCTTCGCCGGAGTGTCAGTGGAAGGGCCCAGGCAGGAACGGTAGGGACTAGAGTTGTGAGGCTTGGTGCAGCTGCTCTTAGCATCTGCAGGGTCCCTTTGTGCTATTGGGCTGAGCTCCTGGAAGGAAGGCGCCAACTCAGAGTCCTTCCCTGCCTCTGGTAGATTCTGTGCAAGCCAGAGAGGCACCAAATGGCAGGCCTGATTGGCCACAAGAGGAGGGCTGCTGTTGCTGGCAGAGTAGAACCAAGGCTGCAGAAGGGGAGCTGAGCTGCAGGAGCATCCACAAGCAGCAGAGAAGCAGCCCATCCTGTCTCCACCTTGGCTGTCCACAGGAACAGGCCGGCATTGCCCTGGCTGTCTGTAGGACTGACCACTATTGTGGGCAGCTGACAGGGCCCACCATGGCACTGTCAGTCAGGCTCAGGAGTGCAGACTACAGGCAGGGCTTGAAGTGGCCAGCCAGGGATTCATTTTCCTGATCAGACAATTTCTCTGCCTCCTTCTGGCTCAAGTAGAGCATCTAAGCCCAAGAGCAGGGCAAGTCCATCCCCCAGCCAAGAGCTTTGTGGCTCTAGACCTCTGCTGGATCCTTTCCCTCTCAGCCCTAGAGACCTGACATGTGTCAGCTCAAATATGAGTCCTGGCTAGAGGCGTCTGTCAGTCCTGAAAGTCTTAGAGCTCTCCCCTTATGAGCAGTGTGTTCCTGTCCTGCCATAGTATGGAACAGGCCCTAAGGGGGTATGTCTACACTACCCCCCTAGTTCGAACTAGGGGGGGTAATGTAGTCATTCGGAGTTGCAAATGAAGCCTGGGATTTGAATTTCCCGGGCTTCATTTGCATGATGCTGGCTGGCGCCATTTTTAAATGCCGGCTAGTTCGGACTGCGTGCTGCGCGCCTACACGCGGCATGGACTAGCTAGTTCGGATTAGGCTTCCTTTTCCGAACTAGCTGTACATTAGGAAGCCTAATCCGAACTAGCTAGTCCATGCCGCGTGTAGGCGCGCGGCACGCAATCCGAACTCGTCTCGAATGTCATACAAGTCTCGAATGGTATGAGTTCTCAGTGGTGACTCACCCCATTTACCCCTCCCTGTCTCTGGCTACATCCCATTAGCGGGGGATCAGGATCACCTTGGCAACAGAAATCATGGGATGATGCCTGGGTAGTGATGGGTCAGGATCACCTCAATGACAGAAATCATGGGATGATGCCTGGACAGTGCAGACTTCCCCACTAGTGTACCTGTGTTTCCCTGTGTAAATGAGGTAATAGGTACTGGTCAGTCAAAGGAGATTCTCGTTCCCCCTTAAAGGGACTCCAGCATACTATATGTATGTACATTGCTCTCCTAAAACTTGCCAGTTTCTGGATAAGTGGGATGTGTACACATAAAATGATTCATCTAGACAATTTCTGGTGAAAGGTACTTTTAATATAGGTAAAATAGTGCACTTGAAGGGTGCCTTGGAATCCAGAGGATCTAAGATAGCAATTGAAAAAGGCATCCCATTGAACCTGGGGTATGAGGAGGTGTCCAAAAGGAAATGTGAATCTCAAATTAGGAGTCTAAAAGACTCGCAAAAAACAAAAAAAAATTTTAAAATATTAAATTACATTTAAAACAAATCAAGAAAAATTGGCTATTCCTTAAAATCCAATCTACAGTGGTATAAGAAAATGTCCAAGCGCTTAAATAAATCCCGGGTAAGGAGTCTAAAGGACTCCCCCCAAAAATGAAAAAGTCAATTGAAATCTTTTAAAACAATCAAATTTAAACATTTGGCCACAGACACTTTGTTAAATCTACTAAAAAAAAGATAAATTCTATTAACACTTAACTGGGTAACTGCAAAAAAGAATGGAATGTATACATTGTACATTTATAAAAGCTGCACCCTTAAAGGTTAAATTTGCTCTCTAAGAAAACAAATCATACACTTTTGGCTTGCTTTCAGATCCAAGGTTGTATGAATAACAAACTGCCTGTTTATTTCAGAAGAATGTGTGGCCCGCTGTAACATTGTATATGATTCTTTTCCAGAAAAAAGAATCTTTTTGATTGCTGGAATAGTAACTAGCAAATGCCTTGTTTTTAAAAAAAGAGTTTCTAGCAGTAAATTCTCTCATCACAATAATTTGAAGCTTCACACGTTAAAAACCCTAATCAGCAGTACAAGAGAGAAACTAAAACATGCCACCTTTAACTTAATAATTGAACAATAAAGTAATCCACTCAAACCCTTTAAAACTGGTGTGCAAAACAGAAGCATACCATTGAGTAACAACAGGCTAATCAAAATTAGCAAAGACATCTGTAAAGTATTCTAAAATATAATGTGCCACCCCCATGGTGGTAGAAATATTATCTTTGTCTTTCAGAACATCAAAGCGCGCTGGTACCAGGTTAAAAAACAAGCAACAACCATGGTTCTTTGTCATGACATAATGTTGTTTTTGTGGTGTTTTGTGTTGTTTTAATGTTTTGCAAATGTGTATAGAATATTGTTTTTAAATAAAAAATATTTTAAGTAAAGCAAAACTGTAACATTAAACAAAACAAATTTAATAATTGGGCCCAATCAATTGGCAACTCAAAATTTAGTAAAAAATAATAGTGTAAAAATTGTTTAAGCTAAAAGAATGTAACAATGTCTCCACTGCTCCTGCTACTCTTACGGAGCTGAAGGAAAACAACAAAATTTGCACTGTGAAAAGGAATATTGAAAGTGGGGTACCAATCCCTTCCTCTGGATTTGCTTTGCTTAAATTGCCATACCAAAGAAATATTTAGCTTTTGCAACTTGCACACTAATTATAAAAGTGGTTTATCCAGAGATGACAAAGAATCTCTAAGTAACACAACATGGGCAAGTGAGACATCAAAATATTTAAATACAATGAGGAAACTAGTAACCCCACCACTGCAATAATGGCCACTTGCCCTGCTATTCATTGGTGCTGGACACCTTAAAAAGCTTTAAAAATCATTAAATTAAATGATCTTTTGCTCACCTTTCTTACCTTTAAAGCTTGTAAATAAGATTCCCTTGTTCTCTTGACTGCACTAACTCTCACCTGTATTTTAGTTAAAGGACTGTCTGCCGATATTTATACTGACTCCCAATATGCCTTTGGTGTTGTCCATAATTGTAGACAGTTGTCAAAGCAACGTGGCTTCCTTAACTTCTCTGGTTTCCCCATCTACAATAGCTGTTATGTAAATGTACTTCTTTGTGCTTTCCTTTACCCTCCTCCTTGTCTATTGTCAAGTGTCAAGCACACTTGGCCCCTTCTGACGAAGTTACCTATAAAAATGCCTTTGCTGATCAATCAGCAAAGAATGCGGCCCTTTCTGGCCCTCGGACTCCTAAACATGTTCTTGTCTGCCCTTCTGTAGCCCAGCCAATGTAGGCGTCCCTCACTGACCTGGCTGGGCTATGAGGCAAGGCACCTGAGACTGAAAAAGCAGACTGGCTGCGGCGGGGCTTCTTGTTGCACCCCGACTTGCTCCGGCCACCTGGTTGTGCCTTAAACCCTCCTGCTCTACTTTGCTCGTGTGCCCCACTCGGTGGCCTACACAAGCACAGGGGGGATGACTGCAGCGGTGCAGCAGGATTGGTTCGCCCCACATTTCCCTGCTGTGGCGGCACAGTACTGCAATACTTGCTCTATCTGGGTACGTCTAGACTACATGCCTCTGTCGCCAGAGGCATGTAGATTAGGCTACCCGACAGAGTAAAATGAAGCGGCGATTTAAATAATCGCCGCTTCATTTAAATTTACATGGCTGCCGCGCTGAGCCGACAAACAGCTGATCAGCTGTTTGTCGGCTCACCGCGATAGTCTGGACGCTCCCCTGCCGACATCAAAGGGAGCTGTCGACAACCCAGGTATGCCTCCTGGGATGAGGCATACCTGGGTTGTCGACAGCTCCCTTTGATGTCGGCAGGGGAGCGTCCAGACTATCGTGCTGAGCCGACAAACAGCTGATCAGCTGTTTGTCGGCTCAGCGCGGCAGCCATGTAAATTTAAATGAAGCGGCGATTATTTAAATCGCCGCTTCATTTTACTCTGTCGGGTAGCCTAATCTACCTGCCTCTGGCGACAGAGGCATGTAGTCTAGACGTACCCTCTTCTGTTTAGCTCATAACATTGGACAAAGGGTAAAAACTAAAATTGCAGCACCCTCCCCCCCCCCGCTATGGGGACCCTTTGTGAATTTACAAATGGATTTTGTACAAATGCCTACATCTTGTGGATATGAGTACCTTCTTGTAATCATTAATATGTTTTCGGGATGGGTAGAAGCTTATCATTATAAACATGCTGATGCTACTATGGTTGCCAAGAAACTCCTCAGAGAAGTAATCCCCCGGTTCGGAGTGCCTCTTTCTTTAGACAGTAACCGGGGAACTCATTTCACAGGACAAGTAGTTCAAAAGGTATGTGCTGCTCTAGGAATCCAACAGCATTGACACTGTGCGTACCATCCACAGTCCAGTGGAGCGGTAGAAAGAAAAAACTCTGACCTAAAGAGCAAATTAGCTAAAATCTGTGAGAACTCTGACCTTAATTGGCCAGATGCATTACCTTTGGCCTTAATGTATATCAGGGTACAGGGAATAGGAAACATGGGTTATCTCCCCACAAAATTTTAACCAAGAAAGCCCTTCTTGTACCTGCATCGGAGCCATGTCATCCTTTAGAGCCTGGAGACTGGGTCTACATCAAGTCACACCAGCGGAAAAATGCCCTCCAACCTCACTGGAAAGGGTCTTACCAAGTCCCACTCACACTGCTGTAAAATGTGAAGGACTCCAGAGCTGGGTACATGCATTGCACTGCAAAAAGGTACCTCCTCCAGCTGATCTACATCAGTTCTCAGCTACTGCACCTCCAGTTGCAGCAGAATCAGTTACACATTCTACAGAAAGAGTCTCCACGATATAACTTACGATCATGAAGGAAAAAGGACTTAATAATCCCCATGATTGAATTGTTTGGTACAAGATTTGTCATTTTCATGATTCTGGGAGTTATAGGAGTTTGTTATTGGATATATATATATTCCATGAGTAGGGCCAGGTAGGGAGGCAGGGCTTCAGAGTCTCAATGCAGGGATGAGACGATTGTGTAGGGAAGAGGGGTTTGGATTTATTAGGAACTGGAGACACTTTTGGGAGAGGGGGAGCCTATACAGGAAGGATGGGCTCCATCTAAACCAGGGTGGAACCAGACTGCTGGCATTAAACATTAAAAAGGCCGTAGAGCAGTTTTTAAACTAAGAGATGGGGGAAAGCCGATTGGTGCGGAGATGCATGTAAATCGGATGGTGACTTCTCTTAGAGGAGAATCCATTGATAGAGATTCTCTAAGCTGTAGTCAGAAAGAAAGGAGGGGAGAGGACAAACCATGGGCCAGAGTAGACAAACAACCACATACAAAGGAATCCAATGCATCAGGGAAGGGCAGACAAATAAGCAGTGGGAAATTTTTAAAGTGCTGCTACACAAATGCTAGGAGTCTGACTAATAAGATGGGTGAACTAGAGTACCTCATATTAAAGGAGGAGATTGACATAATAGGCATGACTGAAACCTGGTGGAATGAGGAAAATCTGTGGGACACAATCATACCGGGGTATAAAATATATTGGAAGGATAGAGCAGGCAGGGTTGCTGGTGGAGTGGCACTGTATGTGAAAGATAATGTAGAATCAAATGAAATAAAAATATTAAATGAAGCAATAGATTCAATAGAATCTCTATGGATAGTAATTGCATGCTCCAATAATAAGAAATTAACAGTAGGGATATATTATCGAGCACCTGACCAGGACAGCGATACTGACATTGAAATGTGGAGGGAGATTAGAGAGGCTACCAAAATAAAGAAGTCTATACTAATGGGGGATTTTAATTATCCCCATATTGACTGGATATGTGTCTACCTCAGGAAGAGAAGCTAAGATAAAATTTCTCAATGGTTTAAATGACTGCTTCTTGGAGAAGCTGCTACAAGAACCCACAAGGGGAGAAGCAATTCTCGATTTAGTCCTGAGTGGAGCGCAGGATCAGGTCCAGGAGATAACCGTTACAGGACCGCTTGGGAATAGTGACCATAACATAATGACATTTAACATTGTTGTGGTGGGAAGAACACTTCAGCAGTCCAGCACTCTGGCATTTAATTTAAAAAAGGGGAATTACACAAAAATGAGACAAATTACATTTGTCTGTGCTTGTGGATCCCGCTATCTTTGGCCTGGAAAGGTCCTATGTAGCACTGTGGTTTTTCTGTAACCCTATTGTAAGGCCTGTAGGTATTCAGTAGGTCTAAACTGAAGCCTTCTGCAGCCAGATGGAAGAGCAGTAGCAATTAGTTGTAAAGCCTGGAGTCACATGCTCATATTCCAGCTATATGACATTTAAATAGTGTTACACATGGCTGGGGAGTGGAGGGAGGTGTCTTATCCTAGGGGCACCCACTGTCACCAGGCAGGAAACAGATCTCACGGTGAGTAGAGAAAACTTAACAGCATTTTGTCTGGCAAGACTGCTTACCAATAGTTGTGTTTGTGCAATGGGTATTCTATGATTCTTGTCCTCACTTTCCTATTGTTTGTCTGTGTGATAGTCTGGTTTGGATCTCTTTCTGTCTGCTGTATAATTGATTTTGCTATGTGTAAATCAACTAAGGTGGTGGGGTATGATTGGTTAGGTAATTCTGTTATATTTGATTAGTGAAATTATACTAAAATAATTGGTTAATGAAGAATTAAGCAGTATTGAGTTTCTCTATATAAACTGGGGTCCAAGAAGGAGACCAGCAAGAAGAAGAAAAAGGGGAGAAGAGAAGAGGAAGAAAAAGGGAAAGGAAGACCAAGAAGGAGGAGAGAAGACCTTGAAGCAGAACTCACCTCCAAGGCAGCCTAAGACAACAACAGCCAGAACTCCTCTGCAGAGCTGTTGAAATGGTTTGCTGTGTGAATCCTATGGCAGGTGATGTTAGGACTGTGCACTGGGATTATTTACCAGTTTCCCTGGTTCCCCAATGCATGCAGCTGTGATGGCCGAGTGGTTAAGGTGTTGCACTCGAAATCTAATAGGGTTTCCCTGTGCAGGTTCAAATGCTGCTCATAGCGAGGCCTGTGTTTTGGCCATACCCCTTCCTATGGCAACAAGGGCCTCTCTAAGGGTACGTCTAGACGACAGGCTTTTGTCGACAGGTACTGTCGACAAAGCTTCTGTCGACAAAGAGTGTCTAGACTACATTCAGTTCTGTCGACAAAGCAAGCCGCTTTGTCGACAAAACCCTGTAGTCTAGACACAACCCTAGATGCAATAACACCTTCTGTCGACAGAACTCTGTCAACAAAAGGCGTTATGCCTCGTAAAATGAGGTTTACCAGCGTCGACAAAACTGCTGAGTTCTGTCGACGTTATGTCGACAGAACTCAGTGGTAGTGTAGACGCAGGTATAGTTTTGTCGACAAAAGTCCACTCTAGACACACCCTTAGTTACCAGGAGTGGGGCTGTTAGTGTCGACATCTAACTAATTGCACCATTAGGCCCTGTCTTCACTCAGGTAGAGATTTCTGCTGCAATCCATCTCGGGGGTTACGTCTACACTGCAGGCTTTTTGCACAAAAACTTGCAGAGCATTTATACTGCACTCATGTTCTTCCGCAAGTAAATTTACAGTACAGCATCAGAAAACAGTTCTTCTTCCGGAAGAGTTATTCCTCTCCCCACGAGGAATAAACCCTCTTGTGCAAGAGCTCTTCCACAAGAGGGCAGTGTCAACAGGCAACATTAATTTCTTGCGCAAGAAGCCCGTATCTGAAGTGGCCGTCAGTGCTTTCTTGCGCAAGGGAGCGTCCACACTGCTATGGATGCTCTTGCGGAAAAGCACATCTTTTGCACAAAAGCACATGGCAGTGTGAACGCTCTCTTGTGCAAGACCTTTTGCACAAGAACTATTCCGCAAAAGAGTTGTTGCACAAGAAGCCACCACTGGACGCTCTACCTCGACTTAGAGCCCCAGGAGGCACTGGGGAGAATGACTTTGAATAGCCCTGGGCAGGAACTATTTTGAAATAGCAGTAGTGGAGCATCCACACTACCACTATTTCAAAATAGCTATTTCGGAAGAGGTGTTATCCCTTGTGCAATAAGATTTACTGATTTGGAACTAAGCTGTGGCTGGCTTTTGGGGTGCGTGAGTAGAATCAGAGAGGGGCCACTGGAGGCTCTTGGCCCTCTGGATGGCTCTGCTTGTGAAAAAAATAGGGACTACACATTATTGGAGAATGTAGGTAAGGATCCCACTGCTTCTCACATGCTGAGCGCTCTACCACTTGAGCTAATTCCCCTGCTATGCAAGTGCTAAATCTCTTGGTGACTCTGCCCTTCTCCACAGGGACGTCTGTCTTCCAGGTCAGTTAGTTGAGGGAAAGGAGATGGATCCAATGAGGCTCCTCCTCACACTCGTGCTTGGGACCCTCATTCTCTCTCTGGCCTCAAGGGCAGATCTCAAGAAGGAGACTCCCTGAAGAAAAGCCGGGGGGGGGGGGGGGGGAGGCTCTGAGATGGCCCCTGCCCTGCTGCCTGTCCCACCTGGCCATTGTCATGGATTCTTTGTGAGGTCATCGCCTCCCAACCTCCTTTAGGCCAATAAGCTGAGGGGCTGCAAAAGGCCCTTGTGATGTCCTGAAAATAATCAGCAGGAGGGTTTTCGTTGCGCTAGAAGGGGCAGTGTAGACAGCTCCTTCTGGCACAAGAGCTTCTTCAGCAAATATGGTGGCTCATAAACTATGCAAATGAGGCTCGGCGATATTCCACGTTTAGCCTCATTTGCGTATTACTCGTGCAAGAAGCCGCAAGTGTAGACATAGCCTTCTTGTCAGCTCACTGCAAAACACCTCACAACGGAGAGTGAGGGTGAGAGTGGATAAACCCAGCTGTGCTGCAGAGCAGCTGTTAGATGGGGAAAGAGAGGGGCCCCCTTGGCCTCACCGAGCAACACACACATATAAGAAAACTTCAGTTGTGTCAGGATGGCCGAGTGGTCTAAGGCGCCAGACTCAAACCATCCCTCAGTGGGGTGCTCTGGTCTCTGAATGGAGATGTGGGTCTCCCCTGCCATTGTAGAAGCGCTTGCTTAGGATTTCTCTGAGGCTGCATCTACACAGCAGCGTTCCTTGGGAATAACGGCCATTATACTGCAATAACAATGGAAGCATCTACACAGCAATTCCATTATTCCGACGTCTGTAACGCTCCATCCAGGCCAGTGGTCTGAGGAGCCAGGAGGTTTCCAGGCTGCAGACAGACAAGCCCACAGGTAAAGACAAAGCAAAGTCCCAGCCACTTCCTGCTCAGCCCAGCGGGGTCTCTGTGTGGTCCCCAGACCTTTTGTTTGCTGTTGCCAAGTTGCAGGGGCCCAGATTCTACAACACTCACGGGCCCCACTGGAGGGGGCTGGTTTGATGCTTCACCCCTCCGGAGACCCCAAACTCCCCCAGTGCTCTGAGAGCCCAGTTTGCTGAGACCCTCCTCCCCCCTGCCTGGGACTCTGTTTGCTTGAGACCCCAGAGCCCTCCCTTGGTCTGCCTGGCATGTGGGGACTCAGGTCTAGTGGTGGATTTGCAGAGTCCCACAACAGCTGCTGCCAGCTGTGGATGTGCACGTCTGTCTGGGGTTACTGGGCACCTGGCTTGATTGGGTGAGTCCCGGATATTGTTCCTGCCAGGATGGACAAAGCAGCAGTGAGAGAGGAGCTTCAATAGGTCAGCTGGCAGAGCAAGGGCAGGTGTTCTGAGGGGGCTGGCTTGATTCTGCTCTAAGGAGAGCTCCTTCTTCCTTCCCTGGCAGAGGAGAGGAAGGATTTGCCGGCTCCTGGCTTCCAGGAGGCACAGCTGGGCTCTTCTCAGAGGAGCCAAAGAAGGGATAAGCATCAAGAACAAGAACTTTTCACAAAGCCTGAGATTGAACCAGGGAACCTTCAAATCTTGAGTCTAACACTCACCCCACTGAGCTACTTTAGCAGCTGACACATTGGCTGTTCTGAGCCTGCCACTTCTCTCCCAGTATGTCCCCACTGAGCTACTTTGGCACCACATGTAATTGCCTTCCCGCCTGCCTGTCAGCTCGCCTGCCCCCCTGTATGTCTCCACTGCATGTTGTGCTTGCACAAAAACCTCCCCCTGTGCGTGTGGCTGGCAGTGGTTGCTAGATGGATCCATTCACATGTAGCTTCACTGAAACCCCCCTTGTTTCTGCCTTGAGCCTCCCCCTGCCCAAGGGGTGGTGCCCAGTAGAACAGTCCCGGTAAGAAATGTGTCACTTTCACCCCTGGGAGCAGCTCAGCCAGGCAAGCCAAATCCTACCCACTAGACCATCAGGGACACGTGAATGCATTTCTTTCCTTACCTACATTAGCCTTTCATAGGCCACTTTCTGTCCCCTTCAGGACATGGGTCCATTTTCCATTGCCCAGAGGGGACACGAACAAAAACTTTCACCCCTGGGAGCAGCTCAGCCATGCAAAGGGGCTGCCTGGGGCAGGACATTAGCCCTGGGGTGGGTGTGGCAGTGACATCACAAGGGGCTTTTGCAGCCCCTCAGCTTTCTGGGCCAAGTCAGCTGCCCAACTAGCCCAGGATCCTGTCTCACAACAGAAACCAATTTCATTGCCCAGTGGGAATCCTCAGGACAGACAATTGTTAAGTGATGCCTCCTGTCGCCCATTCCTAGCTTCTAGAATACACCAGCTAGGGACACCTGCGCTGTCCATCCTGGTTAAATGACATTGATTGACCTTTCCTGCATTAAATTATCCAGTTCTTATTTGGACCTTCATGTAGACTATACCTTCACAAGATCCTGTGGCAAGCAGTTCCACTGGGCACAAAAATGCTTCCTTTTAGTTAATTTTTAATTTGGTTACTTACCAGTTTCATTCTCTCACCCAGTAACTTGAGTAGGAGAAAAAAAATTGCTATTTGCTTTCTGCACCCCTGTCATCATTACATAAAACTCTGTCCCATCGCCCCTGAGTCGTCCCTTTCCCAAGCTGAGAAGAAGAAATTCCATGAACTCCTGGGAGCTGCTGTTCCAAAGAAGAGGCATTTCCTGTGGAAAAGATGGCCAAGCCCAACCCCTACACAGAGCACCAGAAAATACCAATGGACACTGGGCACTTGTAAAGCTCCCTCTCAGGCAGCGCTACGGAATGGATCCAGTTGGCCATCGGGCTGACTAACGCCATCAACAGACGAGTCCCAGTGAGACTTCTCAGCCCAAGTGCAGAGACTGTGGAGTCTTCCGCTCCCAGCCCAGTGGCAGAGGGGAGCGCCCCGAGGAGACGGGTCTCGAGGCAGCAGAGACCTTTGAAGGGAACGGAGACGTAAGGTCAGAAGGAAGGAGAACAAGTCACCTCTTCTCAGGTGAGATGTGCTGGGAAACTACCAGATCCGGTGCAAGCTGAGCTCCAAGGGCTGGTTCCTGTCTTGGTGGCTCCTTGCAGGGCCTGGCTTGAGAAGCACCAAGGAGCTGTGTGTGGCCAGGAGAAAGGGTGCAGAAGGAACATGGATGAAGGAGCAGGGTGGGGGAGCAGGAAGAAGGGAGGGTTTCAAAGGAAGCGGGAGGTGCTGGGTGGGAAGAAAGCAAGGGGAATGGGGTGACTGGGGTTCATGAGGTGGGACATTATGTAGTTTTCTGTCCCCGTGTGGCAAAAGCACCAGCCACAGTACCCTGAAGGTGAACAGCCAATATAGTGGCACTTCCAGAGTGGAACCTGGACTGTGTGGCCACAACCACCTGGTCTCAGGCACGGCATCTCTGAGATGTCTCAGCCCCAGCCCTGCCTCCTCCAATCTCAGCCTAACCACATGCTCCTGAAAGCCAGCACACATGCCACCCATCCCTACACCAGGGGGCAGGCCCTGGAACTGCCTTGTGGGCACGCAGGGGAACCGCAATAAGAGGAGACCCTGTGTTTCTGCCTGGCTGTGAAGCAAGGACTTTTTGCGTGTTAGGCAAATGTGATAATCACTACACCACAGAAACACACTTAACAGTGACTTCTGCTGCTGCAGTTAAACTTGGGCAAATATTCGGTTGCTAACCCTTTGGCCAACAAAGATTGCTGCGGGGCAAAGGAATTCTCTGTTGTCAGTTTTGTGGCCTGAGGAAGGGACCAAACTGAAGGAGGCCCGGCCCCAGCCTGGGAACTCCAACCTAACCCCTGAGAGGCTGCTGTGCCTGACACTGGCAAGGCAGGGCTCTGACTGCAATTGCTAGGACAGGCGAGCCAGCGCCAAGTGCCCTTGTGATACCCTGGGGGTGTCAGTGCCCAGAGACCCTGCAAGTGCAACCTCTGCAGCTCCTGTAACCGTGGAGATTGACTCTCGTCCCCCCTCCCTTGGGATGGGCAATGGCAACAGGTGGAGGAGCTGGGAGAGAAGTCCCAGAGAGCATCCCCATGACTAAGCTGGCCAAGCAGCTGCTGGGTATGGGGGAGGTGAGGGAGGCAGCCCCCAGTGGTGCCTGGCCAATGTGTCTGCTCTCCCTGCCATCCCTCCCTACATAGCTGGAGATGGCCATGTCCCCACAGCAGGAAGCCGAAAGGGAGCAAAGAGCAGAAGTGCTGGAAGCTGATGGGGGTGGCCTCTGGGTTTGATTTAGTGAGTCTTAGTTGGACTTGCTAAATCAAACGCTGTCAGATCGATTGTGGCCATTCATCCCCAGCTGGACATGGTCCTTGTTCTTCTGCAGGACAAGGCCAAAGTAGAGTAAGGATGAGCCAATGGGCATCCAGATCAGATCACACCCTTGTTGAATGGATGGAAACAGAAACCAGACACACACACAGAGCCGGTTTGAATTGGTTCCAGCTGAGGGAGGGTTTGTCTGGTTTATGTGCATTGGCACTAGAGCACGTTAGGGGTTTGTGGTCATTTGAAGAATCCCTGTTCAATAGAAATCCAAAGTGTGACACAGCTGGAGATGTAAAAGTTTCATTTCAATTGATGAGCTTTTTAAGAGGGCACTTGTTACATTCCCATTGCAACCATGTGTTTGCATCCAGCGTTGGGAACGGAGCAGGAAACGAGGCTTTTGTGTGACACACATCTCAGGTGGGAGGGACCCTCACTGACCCCAGAGTGTGACTGGTCCTAACAAGGGATTTGCCCTGAAAGCAGCAGAGCTGGGGCAGGACAAGGAGTCCTGGGAGATGAAGCAGCTGGAGGGAGCCAGGAGAGCAGAGGCCAACCTGAGAGTCAGAGGTGCCCACTCCACTTTCATATCATGGGTCCCATGGTGTAAGGGGCAGGATTCTGAATTCTGCAATCTGAGTTCAAATCTCAGTGGGACCTGCTGGGGCTCAGCTGGTTGTTACAAGGTTCAGGTGCTTCAGCTTCCATGCACTGAGGCTCAACAAAGAGAGTTTTGTTCCTCTTGCTGGGTGCCTGAGGCCCTCTGGAGCTCCATCTCCAGACTGAGCAGGCAGGCGGGAAGGGCCTGATGCCATCACAGCTGCAGGGCAGGTCATGCACCTGGCCCCTGAGCTCATCCTGTGCTGGAGGCAGCCAGACAGTGTGAGCAGGTCAGAGGGGGGATTGGGGGAAGGGTCCTGAGTCCTGGCTCCCAGCCACGCAGCTTGGCAGAAAGACCAATGGCCCCTGCACAAAGTGCATTGTGGATATAAGAGTTGGGGCAGCAGGAAAGGGGCAGGCCCCTCAGCACCAGGGCACAGGCAGGAGAAGATGAGATTGAATCCTGCTACCTCTGCCATGGCTTGGCCCAGGAGGGCTGGTGTCCAGCAATTTTTCACCCCAGCTTTGTGGGAGGCCAAGTAGGAAGGGGCCACTGCAGGTGCACAACCCCCTGGCTGCTGTGTCTGTGGGAAGGGGAAGAGGACACACACTTGTCACTGGGGAACAGGGCTCATGGATCCCACTTGTTCCTGCAGAAAATGAAACAGGCTGAGCATTTTGCAGAGAACAGGCCACAACCCTTCTCCTGTCCCTGGAGAGATGGAAATGGGGCCATTCCTTGTGGGGAAAGAAGTGGGGGTATGTCTACACTACAACGTTAATTCGAACTAACTTAGTTCGAATTAGTTAATTCGAACTAAGCTAATTCGAACTAACGCATCTAGAACTAAAAACTAGTTCGGATTAGCGTTTTGCTAATTTGAACTAGCATGTCCACATTAAGTGGACCCTGAACCGGGCTTAAGGATGGCCGGAAGCAGTGCCGGCAGGGCATCAGAGGAGGACTTAGAGCGTGGAGATGCTGTCTCAGGCTAGCCAAGGGCTGTGCTTAAAGGGTCCTGACCCCCACCCCGGACAGACAGTTCTCAGGGGTGCCCTGCTTGCAAAGCAGTCCTGGCTTGGAGTGCCCGGACTACCCACACTGGGCACATCACAGCACTCGGCCATCAGCCCGGCTGCACTTGCTGCAGGCTGCCATCTGGGGAGAGGGAGCAATTGGGGGGCTGCAGGAGAGCTTCCACCCCCAGAAGCCCCAAATGGAATCTGTCTTTATTGAACAAAACTAGGGGAGACTGGGAAAAGGAGGTGGGAGAGGGGAAGAGAGAGGCTGGGAGAGGGGAGGGCAGCTAAAATGATCAGGGGTTGGGAACAGGTCCCATATGAAGAGAGGCTAAAGAGACTGGGACTTTTCAGCTTAGAAAAGAGGAGACGGAGGGGGGACAGGATAGAGGTCTCTAAAAGCAGGAGTTGGGTGGAGAGGGTGCATACAGAAAAGTTCTTCATTAGTTCCCATAAAAAAGGACTAGAGGACACCAAAGGAAAGGAATGGGTAGCAGGCTTCAAACTAGTAACAGAAAGTTGTTCTTCACAAAGCAAAGAGTCAACCTGTGGAACTCCTTGCTGCAGGAGGCTGTGAAGGCTACAACTAGAACAGAGTTGAAAGGGAAGTGAGATCAAGTCATGGAGGTTGGGTCCATGGAGTGCTATTAGCCAGGGGGTAGGAGTGGTGTCCCTGCCCAAGGTTTGTGGAAGGCTGGAGAGGGATGGCACGAGACAAATGGCTTGGTCACTGTCTTCGGTCCATTCCCTCCAGGGTCCGTAGGGTTGGCCGCTGTCGGCAGACAGGCTACTGGGCTAGATGGACCTTTGGTCTGACCCAGTACGGTCATTGTAAGCTCAGGGCTCAGGGTCGTGGGTCTCAGTGGACCCCCTTGATTTTCATGCACACCTGCTCCTGGGTGGCCAGGCTGGCAGCTCTCCTGCCCTAGCCGGCCACTTTCCTGTGCCTAGTGCGGATATTGTGGACGAGGTCCACGATGTCCGCACTAGCCCAGGTGGGTGCCCGCCTCTTGCGGTCTCGGGCAAGCTCCCGGGAGCCGCCAGCCTGGTCCCGGGAAGAGGGGGAGGGCTGGGGGGCATCGGGTGGGTGGCTTGATCCGTGCCAGGTGCAGGGTCTGCTGGCTGGGTGCTGGCAGGCTTGCACCTGGCACGGGCACCGTAGCCAGCCTGTGCCCCTTTAAGGGGTCCGGGTCCGGGGCCGGGAGGGGGGCAGACGAGTTTCCCTGGTGTTGGCCAGAGTGGCCACCAGGGAAACCTGGGGAGGGCTAGCCTCCCACTAGTTCGAATTAAGGGTCTACACAGCCCTTAATTCGAACTAGTAAATTTGAAGTAGGCTTAATCCTCGTGGAATGAGGATTACCTAGTTCAAACTAAGCGCTCCGTTAGTTCGAATTAAATTCGAACTAACGGAGCGCTAGTGTAGCACCTACGAAAGTTAGCTCGAACTAACGTCTGTTAGTTCGAACTATCTTTGTAGTGTAGACATACCGTGGGTGTGTTGGGAGTGGAGTTCAAGTTCAAACCTCTCCACAGAGCAGAAATCCATGTTAGGGGCAAGAAAGAGCCTTGTGTCAGGCGGTGGAGAACACTTGGCTCCTGTTATGCTGTGATAGGATATTAGGAAGCTTTTTGCACATAGTCTGGCTAGCTCAGTTGGTAGAGCTTTTAATTTCAGGGTCATGGGTTCAAGCCCCATGCTGGGCAGTCCCCTTCTTTAACTCAACTTCTCAGTCTACAAGCAATTCCCCCTCAGCTTTCACCAGGGTTTTAGAAAGAAAAAGTGTAGTCCTGGGCTCCAGCTTTAGTAGAACCAAAGAGAGAACCAACTGCAATTTCCATCTTCTGAGGGAAAGGGAAGAGGATTTCCTTCTCCTCCGTTCTAGCCACATCAGCCCAGGGAGGAGAAAAAAAATAACCCTCCGCCCGCTGATTGTCCCCTGTCAGCTTCTGTAGCTTCACCTCTTTCCACAGTAGCTCCAAATCTCAAGGGGCTGGTGAGGAAATGAGGAGCTGGCAGCTCGGGTTAGTGGCTTCCCTGAGAACAAGAGGTGGAGTGTTCACAAGGTGCATTCCCCTCCCCCGCAGAGCAGGGTGTTAGAAATGGCTGGGAACAGAACAGTCAGCCAAGTTCCACTAGCAAAGTGTGTTTCTGTGGTGTAGTGGCACAGCTCACACATGGCAGTATGGCAGAACATCTTGTGAAAGAAGCCGTGAGTGTAGACATAGCCTTGGTGAGGGTGCTTCACAGTTGCCATCTCCTGTTGTTCAGGCCCCTCCTTAGTAGAGGCTGCTGTTAGGGGCAGATGGCATGAGGGGTGGGGTTGCTTAAAACCTCAGGTGTCCTCAGTGAGAGCCAAGGGGCCTACTCTCCTATCAGGCCTAGGAGTCAGACAGAGCATAGCCTGAGGATAAGAACTCCTACCAAAGGCAGAGGCTCCAGAGGAGGGAGGGGCTAATTATTTGCTGGGGCAAACTGACAGAAAATCCCCAGGCTGGGAAGACACAGTGCTGCCAGGGAGGGGCCTCACTGCTAGTCGCTGTTCCTGTTCCAGGAGCGGAGAAGGTGCGTGCACCTGTGTGTGTGTGAGCCACATGGCACCTGTGGCCTCTTGCTGAGGGGGGGGCTCCCTAGGCTCCATAGCTCCTTCTGTGGAGGGGTGGAGGGACCCCTGGTCTGGTATTTCCTGCTGGGGAGAAGTAGAGGCCCCAAGCCCTATAGCTCCTGCTGGTGGGGACCCTGACCCCTCATCTCCTGACACAATTTCAGTTTTTCCCTGGTGGGATGCTTCAGACAGGAGGGATGTCGATGCCAACACACTGGCCCAGCCTGGGCCGGCAGTGACACTTTTTATGCATGCAGGGAAATGCCCCAGCTTGTCCCCATCACAGAGCTGCTGCCACTCTGCTCTTTCCAACTCTTCTCTCCACTCACCCTTTTCCTAAACCAGCAGTTCCATGGGTGGCCAGGGGAGGCCTCTTCTGTGTCCCAGAAGCACACAGGAAAATATGATCAGAGGCATCCAAAAGGCATCACTGGGAGTCTAACCCAGGATCACCTGTTTACTAGGCAAGGGGCTTTAGCTAGTTAACCCATGGCACTCTCTTGAAGCACCTTACTGAAACTGTTCCATTGCATGGTCCCAGACAACACCTTTGACTCCCAAAGTGCAGCCATTCCCCATTTCCCTCCAGCCCTGGCAGTGTCTGTTTCCCTGGGCACAGAAGGCTACAGCTCAGTGGGCAGAGGCTGTAACATGCACATCTCCCCCAGCCGCTGAGACTGCAGAGATGGCCTTAAGGTTTAGCACAGTTGAGGGGAGGGAAAAGTGCAGCAAACTTTGATCATCTGGCTTGTAAACCCCTGGTTCTCAGGGTTTGGGTTGGAGTCCCAGATGGGGGCCCGGCCTGCTTTTGTTTGGTCTCTTCCTGAGGGCACAGAATTAACAAGAGAGAATTCCTTCCCTGGCAGCAATCTGAGTTGGCCAAAGGGTTAAGTTTACGTACAAGCAAGACAAGCATCTGTGGTGTAGTCGTCATTGTGTTTGCTTAATATTCGGCAAGTCTTTAATTCAAAGCCAGGTAGAAACACAGGCTGGTCAGGTGTCCCTTCTAATGAGACAGGAATGTTCTACTGTGAGACAGGGGTTTCAGTGCTTGTGTAGCTTGTTGCCCTACTCAGGCTTGTGCAGAGGTGTCCTAGAAGCTCTGGTTGAAGGTTCTTTCACAGGTGAGTTTTCTTCTTGCTGGTCTCCATCTTGGACCCCAGTTTATATAGTGAAAATTGAGCCCTGCTTAGCAATATCTTAACCAATTATTTTAGTATAATTTTGCTAACCAGTCATAAGATACTATTGTGATTTACCTAACCAATCGTACTCCACCACCTTAGTAGATTTACATCTAGCAAAATTAATTTTACAGCAGACAGAAACAGATCCAAACCAGACAGCAACTACACAGACAAACAATAGGAAAGGGAGGACAATAATCATAGAATGCCCATTGCACAACCACAACTATCGGTAAGCAGTTTCTTGCCAGTCAAAATGGTGTTTAAGTTTTCTCTACCCATCTTGAGATCTGTTTCTTAGCTGGTACCAGTGGGTGCCATTAGGACAGGATCCCCTTCTCACAGCCTAGTGTGACACTATTTCAGTGTCATTTAGCTGGAATGTGAGTATGTGACTCCAGGCTTTACAGCTAATTGCTGCTGCTCTTGAGTCTGGCTGCAGAAGAAGGCTTTAGCTTAGACCTACTGAATAGCTACAGGCCTTCCAATAGAGCTACAGAGAAACCATATTGTTACAGATGACCTTTCCAGGCCAAAGATAGAAGGAAACCTTCAGAGGTGTTTCTAGACCCAGGTTCATTCAAGTGGTTTGTTTTTTTGTGGACCTGCCCCTATCGCACCCCTAGAAACTCTGGAACAAAGAAGACACATGAGAAGAACCCAACTTTCTTCCTTTTGCTGAGACATGGATGGATCTAGCTCAGGTTTCACTCAGGGGATCCGTCTGCATGTGAAGTACCTGTGACAGCACCTGTACTCCTCTGCCCCTCATCAGCAATGCCATGTACTTGGGGGAGAAGTTGCCCTGAGACTTTCAGAAGGGACAACCTGGACAAAGTTGCATTGTTCAGGCACCCTTTGATAGCTTAGCTGGTAGAGCGGAGGACTGTAGTGTGTGTTTGGCAAATTATCCTTACGTTGCTGGTTCAACTTTGGCTTGAAGGAGCCATTCTTTTCCCCCCAGAGTGGCCTTAGCAGAAAGCAACCAAGGTGGTTTCCTTGGGTCCATGTCTTCAGAACCCAGCACTTCAATTGACAGAAAGATTGTGGGGAGGAGCTGCCAATCATATTTCTTGGGCTGCGCAGGTTTTGTCCACACACAAAAGTTCTTTTGGAACAATGGCCGTTATTCCACAACAACAATGCAAGAGTCTACACAGCAATTCCGTTGTTTTGAAATAATTCTGAAGTAACAGGCCGCTTATTCCGACTTCTGCAAACCTCATTCTACGAAGAATAACGCCTGTTCCAAATTAGCAATTTCAAAATAAGGCCTGTGTACATGCACCACTGCTGCTAGTTTGAACTAGCCCCTTCCCGGGGACATTCTAACTTATTCTTCTGAGACAGCTCGTCTACACTGGGGAGCCTGCCTCGGACTATTCTGAGGTTTCCCTGCAGTGTAGACGTGCTAGTTTGAAATAAACTATTTTGGAATCACTATTCGAGACCAGCTTATGCCAAAATAAATGTGCCATGTAGTCGTAGCCAGAGAGATGAAGCAGCAGGAGGGAAGCCAGGAGTCCAGAGGCCAGCCAGAAAACTGAGTGTCCCTGATGCCCATGCATAGCTCAGCAGATAGGTCCCATGGTGTAAGGCGCAGCACTCAGGACTTTGAATCCTGCAATGTGAATTCAAATCTCAGTGGGACCTGCTGGTTTGAGCTTGTTATTGTGAGGTTCTTCACACTGCATGGTTATATCTATGCTGCAGGCTTTTTGCACAAGAATGGCAATTCTTGTGCAAAAACTAGCGGAGTGTTTACCCTGCATGTGCATTCTTGCACAAGAAAATGTACAGTAAACCATTGGAAAAGAGGGCTTCTTGCACAAGAAGGCAGTGTGCACAGGCAAGAGGGATTTCTTGTGCCTAAAACAGCCCTTAGAGCTTTCTTGCACAAGAGAGTGTCCACAGATGCTCTTTATAAGGAGATACATCATCTCATAGGGCTGGAGGGAACTTTGAGGGGTTATCTAGTCCAGTCCCCATGCTCATGGCAAGGTGACATGCATACCTGACAAATTTGCCTCAGATGTCTCTAAACAGCTCTTTCAAGGATTAAACTCATAACCCTGGGTTTAGCACACTAAGGCTCAAACCACTGAACTATTCCTTCCTCTTGGATCACACTGCATGGCAGTGTGGATGTGCTCTTGAGCCGAGAACAGTGCTTCATGTGCACTGGCCTTTTGTTTGGGTGCTGGGAGGGGGGTACCTATGGATAATAGGTGCCAAGGCGCATACAGAGAAGCCAGCTACTGCATCTCTGCAAGTGACTTCACTTTGCACATCTCGGCTTTTCAGAAAGACTCTCCTCCTCTTCGCGCCTAACACCACTGTTAGTGTTTGCTACTGAGGGGTCCTGTCTGGGGGGAAATGGCAGTTCCACGGGACACTTGTCCAGTGTTCATACATCTCACCGATAACATGGTGAAAAGGAAGCCAAAGAGACTTGAACCTACTAGGAAACATCACAACTACCACATCAGACGGGACTCAAACCCACAATCTCTGGATTAGAAAACCAATGATTTGTCCATTAGGCCACACTAGTGACACCAGAAAAAACAGAAATTCCCTCTTTCAAATATACTTTCCTCAACTTTTAGATGACAGATTCAAGGCATTGGAAGGAGCCAGAAACACAGGGAGGGCTGATCACCCCCCTCTGAAAATCAGCTCTCAGGAGGCACCTCCAGCTGTCCCCAGAGTGTAGGTCACCCCACACTAGCCATGGCCGAAACTCAACACCTGGACACCTCAATTTCATTATTCTGACTTCTGTAACTCTCCATCCAGACTAGTGGTCTGAGGAGCCAGGAGGTTTCCAGGCTGCAGACAGACAAGCCCACAGGCAAAGACAAAGCAAAGTCCCAGCCACTTCCTGCTCAGCCCAGCGGGGTCTCTGTGTGGCCCCCAGACCTTTTATTTGCTGTTGCCCAGGTGCAGGGGCCCAGATTCAGCAACACTCACAGGTCCCACAGGAGGGGGCTGGTTTGATGCTTCACCCCTCCGGAGACCCCAAACTCCCCCAGTGCTCTGAGAGCCCAGTTTGCTGAGACCCTCCTCCCCCGCCTGAGACTCTGTTTGCTTGAGACCCCAGGGCCTTCCCTCGGGCTGCCTGGCATGTGGGGACTCAGGTCTAGTGGGGGATTTGCAGAGTCCCACAACAGCTGCTGCCAGGGTGCAGATGTGCACATCTGTTTGTGGTTACTGGGCACCGGCCTGATTGGGTGAGTCCCGGATTCTCTTCCTGCCAGCATGGACAAAGCAGCAGTGAGAGAGGAGCTTCAATAGGTCAGCTGGCAGAGCCAGGGCAGGTGTTCTGAGAGGGGTGGCTCAACGCTGCTCTAAGGAGAGCTCCCTTTTCCTTCTCTGGCTGAAGAGGGGCAGGATTTCTGGCTCGGAGGTGGAGCAGCAGGGCAGAGAGGGCCCAGCTGGGCTCTTCACAGAGGATCCAAAGAAGGGACAAGCCTCAAGAACAGAGGCTTTTGCCAAAGCCTGGGATTGAAGCAGGGACCTTCAGATTTTCAGTCTAACGCTAGCCCCACTGAGCTATTTTGGCACCTCATGTAATTGCCTTCCCGCCTGCCTGACAGCTCTCCAGCCCCCCCAGTATGTCTCCACTGCATGTTGTGCTTCCACAAAAACCTCCCCCTATGCATGTGGCTGGCAGTGGTTGCTAGATGGATCCATTCACATGTAGCTTTACTGAAACCCCCCTCGTTTCTGCCTTGAACCTCCCCCAGCCCAAGGGATGGTGCCCAATAGAACAGTCCCTGTAAGAAATGTGTCACTTTCACCCCTGGGAGCAGCTCAGCCATGCAAAGGGGCTGCCTGGGGCAGGACATTAGCCCTGGAGGGCAGGGGTGGGTGTGGCAGTGACATTATAGGGGCTTTTTCAGCCCTTCAGCTTATTGGCTAAAGGAGGTTGGGAGGAGGTGACCTCACAGAGAGTCCATGACAATGGCCAGGTGGGACAGGCTGCAGGGCAGGGGCCATCTCAGAGCCCCCCCATGGCTTTGCTGCAGGGAGTCTCCTGGACATTTGTTCCTGAGGCCAGAGAGAGAATGGGAGTCACAAGAATGAGTGTGAGGAGGAGCCTTGTTGGAGCCTTCTCCTCCCCCACCTAGAAGACTAACTGACCTAGAAGACAGACATTCCTGTGGCAAAGGGAAGAGTCACCAAAAGGTTCAAAAAGTTGACAGCAGGGGAATTAGCTGAAGTAGTAGAGTGCTTGCTTAGCCTGTGAGAAATACTGGGATGACATTCTCCAATGACCAGCAGGTCCCCTATTTTTTCTTTTTTGCAAGCAGAGGGCCAAGTGGCTGCAGTGGCCCCTCCCTCTTCCTATTCACTCACCTCAAAAGCCACCACGGCTTAGTTCCAAATCTGTAAACCGCATTGCCCGAGGGATAGCGCCTCTTCCGAAATAGCTATTTTGCAATAGCCGGAGTGTGGCTGCTCCATTGCAGCTATTTCGAAATAGCTCCTCCCCAGGGCCATTCAAAGTAATCACTCCCCAGTGCCTCCTGGGGCTCTAAGTCGAGGCTTCCCTGCAGCGTGGACGTGCTACTTTGAAACAAGCTATTGAAAAACAAGCGCACTGTGTAGACGAACCCTGAGAGCTGAGTGAAGCTGTTAGTGTTAGTGTCCCCGCTCCTGGCACAATCCCATTGGCTGGTTTCTGGCCATGTGAAGCACCATCCCCCCTCCACTCAGGCTCTTATTCACCAACCCACATGGCCCCTGCAGCCTGTGTGGGGGCAGGGCAGGCTGCCTGAGAAATGTAGCTGGGCTGCTGGCCGGGAGTGAGCCAGGTAAGTCTCCCAGCCAGAGCCTGCCTCTGGCACCCCAGCCCCTCCCTTCCCTCAACCCACTGGTGCCCCACGTAAACCAAACCCTCTGCCCCCCACCTGACCACACTGAACACACACCCCCCTCCCAGATCCTCCCACGGAGCTGCCATGTCTTCTCCAGAGCCCTTAGGCTGGCACCGGGGAGGCCTGAGTCCAGGCAGTGCCCAGTGGAGCCCTGTGATGGTGGAGGGAAGGACTGGGCTGGTACTTGGGGTGGGGCCGGGGGCTGTTCTGAAAGGCTGCAGGCACTGTTAGACCCTTTTTTCCTTCCTCACCCCAGCGCTGAGCAACACTCAGTGTTGGTCTGAGCATCCCTCCTGCTCTGGGATGTGTCTTTGTGGCAGGAACCTGCCCAGGCAGCTCTCGCAATGAGAGCTGAGTGAAGGGGGAGAAGGCTCCATGACTGTGTGAGAGGGAGGCTCTGCCCTGGCCAGTGGGGAATCGTTGCCTCTCCAAGGGGCCCAGGCCTGGTGGGTCATTTCCCCAGGTTACTGAGTGGGGGCTGGAGCCAGTTCTGGGTTGTCTCCTTCAACAACCAAACTGAACCAATGGATCTTGTGCCAACCTGACTGTGTGCTGGGCTAGTGCTGTGTGTGCCACAGAGCTTCCTGCAAGGGCTTCCTGCATGGTAGAGGGGAGGGGCATTTTGAGTCACCCAGCTCTGGGCCTTCTGAAAATGGCAGGTGCTGTCTTGGCAGTGAGGGAGAGGTGGGAAAGGGGCCCTGAGTGAACCTCTTGGGTCACAGCTGATGTAAGATGAATGAGTAGGCAGTTGTCATGTAAATACTGGGGCTGGTTTCCCTAATGGGGAATTGAACCCCAGCCTCAACAGTGAAAGTGCTGAATCCTAACCACTAGACCATCACAGACACCTACCTATATGGTCTTTCCTTACCTTCACTAGCCTTTCACAGGCCACTTTCTGTCCCCTTCAGGATGGGGGTCCATTTTCCCTTATCCAGAGGGGACAAGAACAGAAACCAAACAGAACAGCAGAACAGCCAGACTGGGCCATGCCAGTTGCCCAACTAGCCCAGGATCCTGTCTCATGACAGCAGCCAATTTCATTGCCAAGTGGGAATCCTCAGAACAGACAATTAAGTGATGCCTCCTGTCGCCCATTCCTAGGTTCTAGAATACACCAGCTAGGGACACCTGCCCTGTGCATCCTGGTTAAATACCATTGATTGACCTTTCCTGCATTAAATTATCCAGTTCTGTTTTGGACCTTCTTGTAGATTTCACCTTCACAACATCCTCTGGCAAGAAGTTCCACTGGGCGCAAAAATGCTTCCTATTGGTTTATTTTTAATTTGGTTACTTAGCAATTTCATTCTGTAACCCAGGATCTTGAGTACGAGAAAAAAAAACTTATTTGCTTTCTTCACCCCTGTCATCATTACACAAAACTCTGTCCCATCGCCCTTTAGTCGTCCCTTTCCCAAGCTGAGAAGAAGAAGTTCCATGAATTCCTGGGAGCTGCTGTTCCAAAGAAGAGGCATTTCCTGTGGAAAAGATGGCCAAGCCCAATCCCCTACACAGAGCCCCAGAAAATACCAATGGACACTAGGCACTTGTAAAGCTCCCTCTTGGGCAGCACTACGGAATGGATCCGTCTGGCCATCGGGCTGACTAACGCTATCAACAGACGAGTCCCAGTGAGACTTCTCAGCCCAAGTGCAGAGACTGTGGAGTCTCCCGCTCCCAGCCCAGTGGCAGAGGGGCAGCGCCATGAGGAGGCAGGTCCGGAGCAGCAGAGACCTTTGAAGGGAACGGAGACGTAAGGTCAGAAGGAAGGAGAACAAGTCACCTCTTCTCAGGTGAGATGTGGTGGGAAACTACCAGATCCAGTGCAAGCTGAGCTCCAAGGGCTGGTTCCTGCCTGGTGGCTCCTTGCAGGGCCTGGCTTGAGAAGCACCAAGGATCCGTGTGTGGCCAGGATAGAGGGAGCAGGAACAAGGGAGGGTATCAAAGTAAGTTGAGGGTGCTGGGTAGGAAGAAAGTGAGGGGAATTGGGTGGCTGGGGTCTGGGCATGATGTTATGTGGCTTTGTGACTCCTTGCAGTGAAAGGGACAGCCACAGTGCCCTGAAGGTGCACAGCCACAGTAGTGGCACTTCCAGGGTGGGTCCTGGACTGTGTGGCCATAGCAACCTGGTCCCAGGCAGGGCACTGCTGAGAAGTCTTAGGCCCAGCCCTGCCTCCTCCTATCTCCGCCTAACCTGTTTAGCTCTCCCACATGCTCCTGAAAGCCAGCACACATGCCATCCATCCCTGCACCAGGAGCAGGCCTTGGAGTCACCAAGGAGAACTGCTGTAAGAGAAGACACCATGTTTTCTACCTGACTTTGAACCAAGGATCTTTCACAGGGTAGGCAAACATGATAACCGCTACACCACAGAAACACACATGCAGAGGAGTGATAGAAATGTAGCCATGTTAGTCTGGTCTACCTGAAACAGAAAACAGGACTAGTCATGTTTTTTGTTTCAGAACCACACACAACACTGTCTTCTGCTGCTGCACTTAAACTTGGGCAAATATTCGGGTGCTAACCCTTTCGCTAACAGAGATTGCTGTTGTTAATTTTGTGCCCTCAGGAAGGAACCAAACTGAAGGAGGCCAGGCTCCCACCTGGGGACTCCAACCAAAACACTAAGACCAAGGGGTTTACAAGCCAAATGATCAATGTTTGCTGCATTTTGCCCTCCCCAAACCTTGCAAAACCTCAAAAGCAACTCTGCAGTCCAGCGGCTGGGGGAGATGTGCATGTTAGAGCCTCTGCCCACTGAGCTGTAGCCTTCTGTGCCCAGGGAGCCAGCTCTGGATGCCCATTGGCAAGTCTCTTGTCTGCATGGGCTGTGCTATGCAGAAGAACAAGAACCACGTCCAGCTGGGGAGGAATGGCCATGCAGAGCGTCCAGTCGCCACTTCCCTGTTTGCTGCACTCGAACTTAGCCCAAGAGCCGAGAAGCTGCTCTCTCCCACCCAGAAACCTCTGGCCTCATCTCTCCCCAGCTTCTTCCTGACCCCTCAGTTGAGTCCTTTCCAGGGGGGAGCTTCTAGGAACCGGCATTCCTGGCTGCAGGGTGGGTTTGGGTCCCCGCAACCTTTGGATCAATGTGAGACATGATCCCAGGGGAACCATCTCCTGGAGCTTCTCCCTGTCCCAAGGAGCTCGGGGCAGGGGATACAGGGCCAGTGTCTGTGCGGTGCCAACATCAGTAACACATGGCAACATTTCTCCTTCCTCTGCTGGACAGGGAGCCAGATCGTTCCCATGAGGCCACATTCAGATGGGGCAAGGTCTGGAGAAGTGAAGCTGTTGATTGGAACAAGCAAGGGGAGCAGAGTATCAACTAGCTGAGAGCCTCAGGCACAGAGCGAAACTTTGACTCTTGCAAGCTGAGTTCAAATCTCAGTGAGACCCTCTGGCTAGGTGTTGGTTTGTGCAAGTCCTTCAGAATTGATCTTCTTGCCCCACTTTTTCAAGTCCACTTTGTGCTTCTTGACTTTTTCAATCTAAGGACTTTGAAGCAGCCTTTGGCAGAGCTGCTCCAGTGGCGCAATGGGTCAGTGTGCAGTACTTGTAGGAGATATGCTGAGGTTGTGAGTTCAAATCTCACCTGGGGCAGTGGTTTTTAGTCCCTGCGGGGCTGGCCTCTTCCAGTGAACAGGCAGGAGAAGGGATCAGTGAAATTTCCCCCTTCACATATTATGGCCTCTTCAGAGTGAATGCTGGGTGGGCAGGATCAGAGGCCAAGTTGCACAGAGAGGGTTCAAAAACCATTGCACAGGGACAACCCAGGTAGGACAGAAAACCATTGCTACAGGGAAGGTTTGAACCCACAACTGTAGCATATCTCTTCTGAGTACTATCTTACACATACTGGGTGCTGACAAGTTGCACCACTAGAGTAGATGTTCAGAATGTTTCTTCAAAGTCCTTAGATTGAAAGAGTCAAGAAACACAAAGTGGAATTGAAGTTTCTGCTGTGCCCTTGTTCTTTCTTTTCACAGGCAGAGCCAGGGGTTCTGCACATCCAGAGACCCCTCCCTCTTCTTCCATGGTCACTGAAAAGCCCCACCTCCAATCTCTGTTACCTCCTGCACCTGGGGCTGAAAGGGACGTGGGCTGAAGGCGGGTCCTGCCCAGCTGCCTTCCCCAGTGGGAGGAGAAAATGCTCATGGAAGGGCTCACACGTTATCCCCAATGCACTCGCCTGTGGGCCTGAATTCTTGCTGCCCCTGGGTGCACCCAAATGCCCCTTCTGGGGGGCAGGCTCCCCAGCTCACACCCCTCCTGTGACACAAAGCTTGCAAAGGGGTTTGAATTTCCTTCATCTCCCCTTGCTGCTGCACTAAAAGAAATCCTGAAACCAGCCCCTTCTCCTGCCACTGGAGAGATGGAAATGGAGCCGTTCCTTGTGGGGAAAGAAGTGGGTGTGTCAGGAGGGGATTTGAGTTCAACCTTCCCCACAGAGCAGAACCCCCCCATTAGGTGCAAGAAAGAGCCTTGAGTCAGGCAGTGGAGAACACTTGGCTTCTGCTACCATGTGATGGTGTGTGAGAACACTTATTGCACAAAACCTGGCTAGCTCAGTTGGTAGAACATGAGATTCTTAATTTCTGGGTCATAGGTTCAAGCCCTATGCTGGGCAATGTCTTTCTTTAACTCACATTCTCAACCTACAAGCAATTCACTTTCAGCTTTCACCGGGGTTTTAGAAAGAAAAAGTCTAGTCCTGGGCTCCAGCTTTAGTAGATGCAGAGAGAGAACCAACTGCAATTTCCATCTTCTGAGGAGAAGGGAAGAGGATTTTCTTCTCAGTTCTAGCCACATCAGCCAGGGAGGAGAAAAAATAACCCTCCGCCTGCTGATTGTCCCCCATCAGCTTCTGTAGTTTCACCTCCTGCCACAGCAGCTCCAGCTTTGAGCTACAAATCTCAAGGGGCTGGTGAGGAAATGAGGAGCTGGCAGCTCGGGTTAGTGGCTTCCCTGAGAACAAGAGGTGGAGTGTTCACAAGGTGCATTCCCCTCCCCTGCAGAGCAGGGTGTTAGAAAGAGCCAGGAACAGAACAGTCAGCCAAGTTCCACCAGCCCCAAAGTGTGTTTCTGTGGCGTAGTGGTTATCATGTTTACTTAACACACAAAAGATCCCTGGTTCAAAGCTGGGCATAAACACAGCATCTGCTCTTACTGCTGCCCCTCGGGGTGCCCAGGTAAGCACAGCTGCTGTTGATGTGTGTACCTGGGATGAGCCCAACTCCCATGTGACAGAGAGCAGTGACATCAGCTGAGGAGTGTTGGGATACATTCACATCCCTTGCAGGAGGGAACCACAAGTGAGAAGCACCTGATGCCCACATACCCTAACTCTCCATGGCTGCAGAGGTTGCACTCACAGGATCTCTGGGCGCTGACCCCCTCTGGGAATCACAAGGGCATGTGTTGCTGGCTCTCCTGTCCCAGCAATTGGAGCAAAAGCCCTGCCTTGCCAGCACTAGTCACAGGAGCCTCTGCACCTGCTCCAGGCTTGCGGTTTCCTTTTTCCCAACACTCCTCCCCAATCAGCCTTTTCCTGAACCAGCAATTCCATGGGTGGCCAGAGGAGGCCTCTTCTGTGTCCCAGAAGGACGCAGGAAACATGAGCAAAGGCTACAGCAAGGCACCACTGGGATTTGAAGCCAGGATCACCTGCTTACAAGACAGGCACTTTAGCCAGCTAAACCACAGTGCCCTTTTCAACTACCCAACCAGGGCTGGCTTTTGGGGAGAACAAGCAGGGAGGGGCCACTGGAGCCCCTTACCCCCCTGGCTGTCTCCATGGGGAGTTGGCTCTGCTGAAAGCCCAAGTAGTTGCCTTATCAGTTAGGAAGGGCTCTGTTATCTGTGTTTCCACCTGATTTTTGTAGGCTCCTTTGCCTTCTTCAGGGCTATGTCTACACTGGCAGCTTCTTCACGCAAGAAAATGTCCACACTGCCATGAGCGAGATGTTCTTTTGTGCAAGAGCATCCGTGGCAGCATGGACACTCTCTTCAACAAGAAAGCTCTGGTGGCCATTTTAGCCATCAGGCTTCCTTGTGCAAGAAATTCCTGCCGAGCATCCACACTGCCCTCTTGTGCAAGAGCTCCTGTGCAAGAGGGCTTACACCTGTTAAAAATGAGCGTAGTTCTTATGCAAGTCCTCTATTACCACACCGTACTGTAAATCTTCTTGTGCAAGAGCAGGCGGGCGGTGCGGACGCTTTCCGGAAGAACAGCTGTTCTTGTGCAATAATCCGCCAGTGTAGACGTAGCCCAGGTGTCCCTGTAGATGGGACGGGAGGGTTCTATGCTGTGCCAGGGGTTGGGTAGCTTGTTGCCCTAGCAGCAGGTGTTGGCAAAAGCCAGGTTTCACTGTGAACAGGATTTGAATCTGTGCAGGGAAACCCTAGTGGATTTCTAGTCCAACACCTTAACCACTCAGCCACCACAGCTGTAAGTGCAACAATATCCCAGGGTCAAGGAAACTGGTAACTAATCCCAGTGCCCAGGCCTGACCTCACCTGCCCCACAGAATTCACACGGCAAACCTGGCTCCCAGAGCACAGGGGGAGTTTGGGGGCTCGTTGCTGGGCCGTTGGGTGAAGCATCAAACCAGCCCCATCCTGTGGGGCCTGTGAGTGTTGCTGACTCTGGGCCTTGTGCCTCGGCAACAGCAAACAAAAGGTCCGGGGGCCACACAGTCGCTCCCTTCAGAGGGGCCCTGTTAGTCTGGAGCTGTGACAGGTTAAATACCAACAAATGGTCCTAGAACCAGAGAACCCGGCCTTGTGTCTGGTGCAAACCACCTTGGTGCTGCTAAGAGACTTGTAGCTCTTGGAGGCAGCCCTGTGTCTTTTCCCTTGTCCTCATTCAAAGGATGGCCTGTTCTGTAAAAGCTGCCCTGGGACTCAGAGAGCAGCTCAAAGATTTGAGCCCACAAGCTTTGAACAACTGACCGGGCTCACACTGCGCACCACAGCTTAGACATGCAACAGACTTTCCATTGCACCACAGGGCCCTGTGCGTAGCCCCCTCCCACATCTCCTCTCTCCGCTTTGCAACGTGGCCATTGCTGGGGTAGGAGGGAGGGTAGAGCCGGGCCAGCGCCTGGGTTGGCTGAGCCAAGTCAATGAGGGTTTGGTTTTATTTTTCCACTTCTCTCCTGTGTTCAGCCCCCAGCTGATTTCTCGGTGGGTCTGCGTCCGCCCAGCTAAGAAATGGTTCCCACCCCTGAGCTGGACCCCAGAGCTGCAGGGAAGCCAGGAGCGCAGGGTGTCGGCTGCCAGCCCAGAGTCCCAGGTGCCCTGAGAGCAGCCTCCCTGCAGGTCCCATGGTGCGTGCTCTGTGGCCAGCATCACAAGCTGCCTGACAACCAGGGCCAATCCCCTGGTGGGGTCTCTGCCCATGGGCACATGAGGGCTCCTTTGGGGGGTGGGGCAGCACAACCTACCCCCTGGGGGGCCGAGGCTGGCGTGAGAGGGTTGTGATAAAACAGCATCTGTAAGAAAGCTACGTGTGGGGGTGCAGGCTGGGAGGCTCAGTGCAGTGTGTGGGGCTGACGGAGGAGGGCCGGGGGCCAGGGACGCAGAACCAGGGGGTGGTGTGTGGATACGTGTCTGTTTTGGGCAGGTTCCTCACTCCCACGTCCCAGACACATAATGTGGCACAAAGACCAGCAACGGTCCCTGCACAAAGTGTGTCCCAGGGATAAGCGTTAGCCTGGGAACAAGCATCACCCTGCAGAGGAGACACCCCTGGTACAGAGCCAACAAGCCCAGGAGCCGCCTGCTTAGGATCCCCAGGGGCATTGACACAGACTCCCTGGCACAGGAGAATCCCAACCTCAGTTCTGCCAGCCAGCGGTTTCCCCTCTTCCGCTTCTTGTCAGCTCCCTGCACAACACCTCGCTAGGGTGAGTGGGGATAAACCCAGCTGGGCTGTAGAGCTGTTGTTAGGTGGGGAAAGAGAGGGGCCCCCTTGGCCTCCCTGAGCATCTCACACATGTACGAAAACTGCACTCAAAGATCCTCACATGGGTGTCAGAAAGGCCGAGTGGTCTAAGGTGCCAGACTCAAGATCCTGCCTTTCCTTCAGTTGGGTGTTCTGGTTTCTGAATAGAGTTGTGGGTTCAAATCCCACTCCTGACATGTTTGCTTCTTGATAGCTAGAGAAGTGACCTCATTTCCCTGTCTTCCCCTGCCATTGTAGAAGCATTTTTCTTAGGATGCATCTACACAGCAGCGTTCCTTGGGAATAACGGCCATTATACTGCAATAACAATGGGAGCATCTACACAGCAATTCCATTATTCCAACTTCTGTAACGTTCCATCCGGACCAGTGGTCTGAGGAGCCAGGAGGTTTCCAGGCTGCAGACAGACAAGCCCACAGGCAAAGACAAAGCAAAGTGCCAGCCACTTCCTGCTCAGCCCAGCGGGGTCTCTGTGTGGCCCCCAGACCTTTTGTTTGCCGTTCCCAGATTCAGCAACACTCACAGGCCCACACGAGGGGGCTGGTTTGATGCTTCACCCCACGGCCCAGCAACGAGCCCCCAAACTCCCCCTGTGCTCTGAGAGCTCGGTTTGCTGTGTGAATTCTGTGGGGCAGGTTATGTCAGGCCTGGGCACAAGCAGGGTTCAGAACCAACCCACAAGTAAGTCCCTGCTCAAGGGGATTGAGCAGTGTCCTTTGCCAGCAATGCAAGTCCAGCCATGTAAGTGTCCCATTCACATGCCCAGACTATCTTCATACCCCACTCACAGTTGCTGCCCTTGCTCAGGGCAGTTAAGAGCTCACAGGTGGTTTTCAGAGCTCACCTCCCACTCTTGGGGGGGTGGGGATAGGAGGCATCTCACCCACTCTGTTGGCTACTTGCTACTGCTCCTACCAGCCGCCCGCCAGCCACTCCCTCCAGCCACTCCGTCCATGCTGCTGTGGGTGCCAGTGTCTCAACACATGGTAAAATCAGACCAGAGACAGACACTGTCAGTAAAAGCTTCTCTTGGAAATGCTCCTTTGGATGCTGGGCCTCCCTCCCCAGCCCACCAGAGCCGTGTGCCGCTGTCATACGCCTGCCCCATGGACATCTTCCCATTGCAGAAAGCACGCCGAGCCAGACTGTGACTAGCCAGCCCATCTCTGGGCACCCAGGGGCTACGTCTACACTGCAGGCTTCTTATACAAAACTTGAGGAGCATCTATAATGCACGCGCATTCTTGTTGCAAGTAAATTTATGGCAAAATGTAGGAAAGGAGGGCTTCTTGCGCAAGAATTATTCCTCTCCCCATGAGGAATAAGCCCTCTTGTGCAAGAGCTGTTGCACAAGAAGTCAATATGGATGGGCAACAGGGGTTTCTTGCATGAGAGAGCGTTCACACTGCCATGGATGTTCTTGAGCAAAACCACATGGCAGTGTGGACATGCTGTTGCACCTAACAGTTCTTGCACAAAAAGCCTGCAGGGTAGATGTAGCCAGGGGTGTTTGGGTTTGTTACCAGCACTGAGCTTTATACAACAGCCCAGGGAACATTGTGAAAAGCCAAAACCTTCCAGCCCTGGGTATCCCTGGCCAGCCAGAAAGAAAGGGAATTTCGGTTTCCATATCATTGCTCATGTACCCTAGTGGCCTAACGGACAAGGCGTTGGCTTCTGAAGCCAGGGATTGTGGGTTCAAGTCTCATCTGGGATGACACTTGTGATGTTTCCTAGTTGAGTCTCTTTGTCTTCTTCTTTACCATGTTAGCTGTGAGGGTCCCCTGGAATTGCCATTTTCCCCCAGACAGGACCCCTCAGGAGCAGACAGTGACACTGGTGTTAGGCTCAGACAGGAGGAGAGTGTTTGTTAAAAGCTGAGGTGTGCACAGTGAGGTCACTTGCAGAGATGCAGGCTCTGGCTTCTCTGTATGCACCTTGGCACCTGTTACCCATCGGTACCTGCCACCTCTCACTCCCCTGCCAGCACCCAGACAGAAGGCCAGTGCACATGGAGCCAGCGACCGTAGCGAGGGAGGTGGCTGCAGCACAATTCCAGGCTTGGGGCACATTGAACAACTGTTTGAAATATTTTTAAAACAAAAAAATATGAAAAACTTTAGGCTCCATCTACACTGCAGGCTTCTTGCCCAAGAACTATTTTGTGCAAGAGTTCTTGTGCAAGAGCATATCCACACATCCATGTGCTTTGGCACAACAGAGAGGGAGAGCTGAGTGGTTTGAGTATTAACTTGCTAAACCCAGGATTCTGAATTCAATCCTTGAGGGGGCCATTTAGAGATCTGGGGCAAATCTGTCAGGGCTGGTTCTTGTCCTTGCTATGAGGGTAGGGGGCTGGACTAGCTGACCTCTCAAAGTCCCTTCCAGCTCTATGAGGTGGTTTATCTCCTCATAAGGAGCATCTACAGCAGCATAGATGCTCTCCTGTGCAAGAAAGCTCTAATAAGCCCTCTTGCCTGTGCACACTGCCTTCTTGTGCAAGAGGGCTTATTCGTAATGGGGAGAGGAATAACTCTTGCACAAGAAGCCCTCTTTTCTAATGGTTTACTGTACATTTTCTTGCACAAGAATGCACATGCAGGGTAGACACTGTGCTAGTTTTTGCACAAGAACTGCCATTCTTGTGCAAGAAGCCTGCAGCATAGCCAGGAAGTGTGAAAAACCTCACAACAATAATCCCCAACGCAGCAAATCCCACTGAGGTTTGAACTCAGATTGCAAGACTCAAAGTCCTGCCCCTTACACCATGGGACCTAAACAGGTGACTGTGTGTAGCCATATCGAATACTGAGCTTTCAGACTGGCCTCTGCACTCCTGGCTTTCCTCCTGCTGCTTCATCCCTCTGGCTACGACTACACGGCACATTTAGTTTGGAATAAGCTGGTCTCTAATAGTGATTCCAAAATAGCTTATTTCGAACTAGCATGTCTACACTGCAGGGAAACCTCAGAATAGTCTGAGGCAGGCTCCCCAGTGTAGATGAGCTATCTCGATTTAGAGCCCCAGGAAGAATAACTTAGAATGGCCCCGGGGAGGGGCTAGTTCAAACTAGCAGCAGTGGCGCATCTACAGACACCTTATTTTGAAATAGCTAATTTGGAACAGGTGTTATTCTTCGTAGAATGAGGTTTGCAGAAGTCGGAATAAACCGTCTGTTACTTCAGAATTATTTCAAAATAACGGAATTGCTGGGTAGACTCTTGCATTGTTATTTTAGAATAACGGCCATTGTTCCAAAAGAACTTTTGTGTTTGTGGATATAACCTGCGCAGCCCAAGAAATGTGATTGGCAGCTCCTCCCCACAATCTTTCTGTCAATTGCAGTGGAAGACTCTGAAGACATGGACCCAAAGCAACCACCTTGGTTACCTTCTGCTAAGGCCAGGCCGGAGGAAAAATAATCGCTCCTTTGAGCAAGAGTTGAACCAGCAACCTAAGGATCACTTGCCAAACACACACACTACAATCCTCTGCTCTGCCAGCTGAGCTATCCAAGGGAGCCTGACTGGTACTGGCTTGTCTAGGTTGTCGTTGCTACAAGTCTCGGGGTACATGCTCCCCCAAGTAGGTGGCATTGCTGATGAGGGGCAGAGGAGCACAGGGGCTGTCACAGGTACTTCACATGCAGACAGACCCCCTGAGTGAAACCTGAGCTAGATCCATCCATGTCACAGCAAAAGGAAGAAAGTTGGGTTCTTCTCATGTGTCTTTGTTCCAGAGTCTCTAGGGGTGCGGTCGGGGCAGGTCCACAAAAAAACAAACCACTTCTTCTCACGTGTCTTCAGCAGGGGAGGCAGGAGCTGAAAGTGGGAAGGGCGGGCAGGGGAAGGGTGTGTGCGGTGGTGGTGGGGGAGGCACAGGGGAAATACAGAGGCCCCTTGTGGGGGCACCCAGGGGAGAGTCTCACAGGTGTCCTTGTCTGGAACTCTCCCTCAGGGCCTCTCAGATGCACAAGCCCCCGGAAGGGCCTGCTGGATGGCAGCCGTGTGCTGCTGCTGAAGGGCCTTTTGCGGAAAAGGGATGCAGATTAGACACAGCGCAATTGCAAATGAAGCGGGGATTTAAATCTCCCCTGCTTCATTTGCATGAACATGGCTGCTGCTTTTTTCCAGCTCGGGGCTTTGCCGGCAAAAAGCGCCAGTCTAGACGGGGATCTTTTGGAAAATAAAACCTTTTCCAAAAGCTCCCTTATTCTTAGCAATGTGGCCCCCTGAGCAGCCCCTGATATTCCCTGCTTGAGCCCCAGAACCAGCCCTGAGTGTTGGGGGCAGAAGGGGAGCAGCTCACACATGCCAGGGGCTGGCCGGGGGCAGGACATGAGCCTGCAAGGCAGCAGTGACATCACACGGAACTTTTGCAGCACCTCAGCTCATTGGTTGCCAGGCAGTGACCTCATAGAAGACCCCTGGCAACAACCAGGTGGGACAGGGGCAATCTCAGAGACCCCCATGGCCTGGCTGCTTGGAATCTCCTTTGTGAGGTTTCCCCTTGAGGGCAGAAGGGATTGAGGGTCCCATCTGGGAGTGTCTCTGCCAAGATTTCCCCTGGCTGCAGTGGGAGGGGGCTGGGGCAGGCAGGGCTGCCACTAAACCTCTGGTAGAGGCAAGAGAGAAGGGGGGGGGGTTGTTTCAAATCACCTGAAGTCAGCACTTCAGGGAACCTTTCTGCCACTTGCTGACTGGCCAAGGACACCCAGGGCGGGAAGTTTTTGGCTTTTCACAATGTTCCCTGGGCTGTTGTACAAAGCTCTGTGCTGGTAACAAACCCAAACACCCCCTGGCTACATCTACCCTGCAAACTTCTTGCTCAAGAACTGTTTTGTGCAAAAGGTCTTGCCCAACAGTGTGTCCACACTGCCATGTGCTGTTGCACAAGAGAAGTGCTTTTCTGCAAGCGTGCCCGTGGCAGTGTGGACGCTCTCCTGCGCAGGAAAGCTCTGACGGGCATTTTAGATATAGGGCTTCCTTGAGCAAGAAACCCCTGTTGCCCGTCCACACTGACTCCTTGTGGATGAATTCTTGCACAAGAGGGCTTATTCCTCGTGGCGAGAGCAATAACTTCTATGCAAGAAGCCCTGTTGTCTGATGCTGCACTATAAAGTTACTTGCACAAGAACACTTACCTGCAGTGTAGATGCTCTGCAAGTTTTTACACAAGAACAGTTGCTCTTGCGCAAAAAGCTGGCAGCGTAGATGTAGCCCTGCAGTGTAGACACAGTCTGAGGGAGACAAGGAAAGTAAGTGGCCAGAACCTCCCCCCAGCAGGCTGGCCCTCAACAGGACAGGCACGTCTACACAGCACCCTCACCTCGAAGTGAGCTGTGCAATGTGAGCGGCTGCCCGGGACCCCAGGGGAAGGTCTGTGGGAAGTTTCCAAGGCAACAACAACTACAAAGTTTCATAATCTACACTCATGTGAATGTGATTTATTCCTCCACTAGCAAGTGTCTCTGAAGGGATGAGAAATGCAGGGCCCAGGTGCAGAGCGCCGGGTCACATTCTCCTGCCTGAGCCTCAGTCCTGGCTGAAGCCTGGCGACAGAGAGAAGAGGCCAATGCAAACAGCCCCATGGCAGCGAGGGAGTCAGTACGTGGTTGGGTGGAGCAGGGAGCTGGGGGCAGAGTTCAGCTCTAACTCACTAGGGGTGCATCCCATAGTTCAAAATAATCAATGCGCCTATTTTGAAATAGCTTATTTTGTAATTTGGGGCTGGCTACACAGCACCTAGTTCCAAATAAATATTCCAAAACGTCCCTCCCTCCTCCTGCCATGCAGGGACGTCAGAATAGCAAGCCCGTTATGGTTTGAAATAAGGGGCTTGCTCTTACGACGTGTCTGTGTGATATGAGCACCACATCCCCTAAACCTCCGAGCTAGCCAGCCCACGGGTGTCAGTCTCACAAGTGGCCCTTTCAGAAAGGAGCCTTGGGCAGCCGCAGGGATGTTGTGGGATCTGGAACAAGGTGGGTGAGGAAGCAGGGGTTGTCACAGGCAGGGGAATTAGCTCGAGTGGTAGAGCACTTGCTTAGTATACAAGAGGCAGTGGGTTCAATGTCTCCATCTGCATCTCAGCTCTTATCCTTTAATTTCAGTGGCCCCCTCCCTCTTCCTACCTCCTCTCCCAAAAGGGACAGACCCCCCCCCCCCCCAGCAATTGCCATGCTGCAAAGTAGAGAATGGAGATATCAAACTCAGTAGCCCATCAGGCTCTGTGGTGCAATGGAAAGCATGTTGGACTTCTAAGCTGCATTGGTTAATGTGAGCCCAGCTAGATGCTCAAAGGTTGAGGGCTCAAGTCTTATCAGAGTCACTTTAGCTGCTTCCTCATTTCCAGGATGCAGCTTTTACAGACCAGTCAATCCTTAGGCTGACACTGGGGTGGGCTGGCATCCAGGCAATTCCCAGCAGACACCAGTAAGGGTGGAGGGAAGGGCTAGGACTTGGGGTTGGGGCTGGGGGTTGTTCTGAAAGGCAGCAGGTGCCTTTAGACAGTTTTGTCCCTCCCTGTCTCCTACGAGTGCTGAGCAACACTCAGGCTATGCCTACACTGCACTGTCCTTCTGGAAAAACCTACGCAAATTTCAAAACCCAATGGCTGTGTCTACATTGGCACCCTTTTCCAGAAAAGGGATGCTAATGAGACACTTCAGAATTGCAAATGCCGTGGGGATTTAAATTTTCCCAACAGCATTTGCATGAATATGGCTTTGCCAGAAAAAAGCACCAGTCTAGACAGACCCCCCCCCAGGGATCTTTCGGAAAATAAACCTTTTCCGGAAGATCCCTTTTTCCTTATTCTTCTTAAAATCAGGACCTTATTTCTGCTCCCTTGGGTGCCCAGGTACGCGCAGGTGCTGCTGACCAGCCTGTACCTGGGATGAGCTCAACTCCCACGTGACAAAGGGGGGTGACATCAGCTGAGAATGCCCCTTAGTGCCAGCCTGGGGAAGTCATGACTCGGAGCCAGCTACTGATACCCATGGAAAGCTGATTTTCAGAGGGGTGTGATCAGCCCTTCCTGTGTATCTGGCTTCTTCAAAGGGGCTTAATAAGGAGCTAAAAGTTGAAGAAGGGACATTTAGAAGGGTGAATTTCTGTCTCTGGCATTATTTTCTGTGTTCTCCCAGTGGCCTAATGAACAAGCCACTGGCTGCCTAAATTAGGGATTGTGGGTTCAAGTCCCATCTGGGGTGGCAGTTTCCTTTCTTCAACAAATAATTTGCCTTCCTTGGCTCTCTGAGACAGTTGGCCAGGATGATCCATGGTGGCTCTCTCTCTACAAAAATTGTTCAGACCCCTCCCTAGCAAATGCAGGTGTGTTTGCTAAAAGCCCAGGTATTCACAGTCAGAATGAAGGGGCTTTTTTGGCTCTGGAAGGCCCAGGAGTAACAGACAGAGGGAGGCGGCTGTGGCAGAGCAGGGTCTGTCTGGAGACAAAGCGGAGCCTGAGGATGAGAAGGCCCATGAGAGGCAGAGACTCCAGAGCAGTGGGGGGAGGGGGCTAGTTATTTGGTCTGGCAAAGTGACAGAAAATCCCCAGGCCCTGAGCATGGTGCAGGCGAGGGCCATGGGGCAGTTTGCCTGGTAGGGTTTGGGGGGGTGGAGAAGCTGGGAAGCTCTGTGAGTGGATAAGGTCCCTGGCTGAGCTGTGCCCCCTGCCGAGTGTGTGACTCAAACTGTCCCTGGTGCCCCTTTTGTGTGTCTGCTGCGCTTCCAGCGACTTTCCTCAGGCACATTCATCTGGCAAAGACCCCCCCAGGGATCTTGTATCTTCCTTTGTGCCGCTCAGCCACAGACACAGCAGAAGGGTTTTCCTGCAGCCACCGGCCCCTGCCTCTCTCTCCAGGGAACTGCAGCCCCTCGGGCCAGGCAGCTGCTCCCAGCATTCAGGAGCCACCAAGCCGAGAAGAAACCATCTGACACGGTGCTGCCAGGGAGGAGCCTCACTGCTAGTGACTGTTCCTGTTCCAGGAGCAGAGCAAGTTTTGTCCTGGGCACCGATATTGAGGGCTCCAGACAGGAGGGATTCCAGCGCACTGGCCCAGCCCGGGCCGGCAGTGATGGTTTTTCCACATGCAGGGAAATGCCCCGGCTTCTCACCCTCACAGAGCTGCTCCCTCTCCAGGAGGGGGATGAACTGCAGGTGCGGGACAGCTCCCTGCCTGCAGGGACAGCAGCCAAGGCACCAAATATCGCTGGGTCTGCAGCCAGTGTTGGGAACTGGGCAGGGAACAGGAGGCTTTTGTGTCACACACATCTCAGGCAGGACGGACCCTCACTGAGCCCAGACTGTGACTGGTCCTAGCCAGGAATGTGTCTGGGGCTGGTTTGTGACACTCTAAGGCCGTGTCTATACTGGGCGTAAGAGCGACGCTGCCGCGGTCGATGTTCCGGGCTGTAGGGAAGACCGGCTGATTGGATCTGAGCTGTGCAGAGTCTTGTAAAGGGAACCACAACTTCTCTGGATATTTGCCGAGTTTTAGATGAGGGTTTATCAAAAGGGACGTTGTGGGCTCTGGAACAAGATGGGTGGGGCAGGCAAACTCTTTCTAGGCAGGGGAGTTAGCTCAAGTGGTAGAGCACTTGCTTTGCATGCGAGAGGTAGTGGGCTCAATACCCACATTCTCCAATAAGAGATGTTTGTTACTTCTTCTTTCCACAAGCAGAGCCAGCCAGGGGCTAAGTGCTTCCAGGGGCTCCTTCCCTCTTCCATAAGGCAACAGGCTGGTTTCTGCAGTGCAGGGGGTATCCTGTTTGCCTCACAGGGAGCAGTTCCCTGGGTAAAAGTCAGGCAGGCAAAGTCCAGCCTGTAACACCCAGCGGAGGGGATTTTCTGGCTTGTGGAGGGCAGACACAGACCAGCGCTTGGGGAGCTTGGCTGCCAGCTGCTTAGCACATCTGGACACAGAAGAATCCCAAGACTTGGTTCTGCCAGGCAGCTGTTTCCCCTCTCAGTGGGCAGAGGCTCTAACATGCAAATCTCCCCCAGCTGCTGGGACTGCAGAGTTGCTTTTGAGATTCTGCAGGGCTGTGGAAGGGAGAAACGCAGCAAACTTTGATTATCTGGCTTATAAACCACTTGGTCTCAGGGTTTAGGTTGGAGTCCCCAGGTGGGGGCCCGGCCTCCTTCAGTTTGGCCCTTCCTGAGGGCACAAAATTGACAACAGAGAATTCCTTTTTCCTGCAGCAATCTCTGTTGGCCAAAGGGTTAGCAACCGAATATTTGCCCAAGTTTAAGTACAGCTAACTGTGTTTCTGTGGTGTAGTGGTTATCACATTTGCCTAACATGCAAAAGATCCCTGGGTGCCCACAAGGCAGTGTCAGAGCCTGCCCCCTGGTGCTGGCTTTCAGAAGCATGTGGGAAACAGCTAAACAGGTTAGGCTGAGATGGGAGGAGGTAGGGCTGGGGCTGAGACATCTCAGCAGTCCCTTACGTTGGACTAGGTCATTGCAGCCACTCAGTCCAGGGCCCACCCTCGAAGTGCCACTACTGTGGCTGTGCACCTTCGGAGTAGTGTGGCCGTCACCTTTGCTGCAAGGGGACACAAAGCCACATAATGTCCCGCCTCATGCCCAGACCCCAGCCATCCCATTCCCCTGGCTTTCTTCCCACCCAGCACCCCCCGCTTCCTTTTACACCCTCCCTTGTTCCTGCTCCCTCTATCCCGGCCAGAAACCCCACCCTGCTCCTGCATCCACATTCCTTCCGCACCCTTTCTCCTGGCCACACACGGCTCCTTGGCGCTTCTCAAGCCAGGCCCTGCAAGGAGCCACCAGGGCAGGAACCAGCCCTTGGAGCTCGGCTTGCACCGGATCTGGTAGTTTCCCACCAAATCTCACCTGAGAAGAGGTGACTTGTTCTCCTTCCTTCTGACCTTACGTCTCCGTTCCCTTCAAAGGTCTCTGCTGCCTCGGGACCCGCCTTCTCAGGGCACTGCCCCTCTGCCACTGGGCTGGGAGCGGGAGACTCCACAGTCTCTGCACTTGGGCTGAGAAGTCTCACGGGGACTCGTCTGTTGATGGCGTTAGTCAGCCCGATGGCCAGCCGGATCCATTCCGTAGTGCTGCCCAAGAGGGAGCTTTCCCAATCTCCACTGGTATTTACTGGGGCTTTGTGTAGGGGGATTGGGCTTGGCCATCTGCTCTGCTGGAAATGCCTCTTCTTTGGAAAGCAGCTCCCAGGAGTTCATGGAACTTCTTCTTCTCAGCTTGGGAAAGGGACAAGCAAGGGGCGACAGGACAGGGGTTTATGTGATGATGACAGGGGTGCAGAAAGCAAATAAGAAATTATTTTTTCACCTACTTAAGAACCAGGGTGACAGAATGAAACTCGTAAGTAACTGAGTTAAAAAGGAAGCATTTTTGCACCCAGTGGAACCCCTTGCTGGAGGATGTTGCGCAGGTGAAATCTACAAAAAGGTCCAAAACAGAACTGGAAAATGTAATGCAGGAAAGGTCAATCAATGGCATTTAACCAGGATGGACAGGGCAGATGTCCCTAGCTGGTGTATTCCAGGAGCTGGGAATGGAGGGATCACTTAATGAAATTGGCTGCTGTCATGAGACTAGATCCTGGGCTAGCTGGACAATTGGCCTGGCCCAGAGTGGTTGCTTTGATGTTCTGTTTGGCTGTTCTTGTCACCTCTGGGCAAGAGAGAATGCACCCCCTCCCGCCCCGCCCTCTGATCCTGAAGTGGACAGAAAATGGCCTGTGAAAGTCTAATGTAGGTGAGCAAAGAGGCTTGTTTTTCCTGTGCCTGATGGTGTAGTGGCTAGAGTCCAACACTTTCACTACTGTGGCCTGAGTTTGATTCCCAGTTAGGGAAACCAGCTGCAACTTTATTGCCTTACTGCAGCTGTGACCCAAGAGATTACTTCAGGCTCCTTCCCACCTCACCCTCACTGCTAAGACAGCACTTACCATTTTCAGAAGGGGCAGAGCTGGGTGACTCAAACTGCCCCTCCCCTCTCCTGTATGGGCAACACTGCAGGAAGCTCCTTGGCACACACAGCACTAGCCCAGCGCAGTGTCAGGTCGGCACAAGATCCATTGGTTCAGTTTTGCTGTTGAAGGAGACAACCCAGAACTGGCTCCAGCCCCCACTCAGTAACCTGGGGAAATGACCCACCGGGCCTGGGCACCTTGGAGCCTCCCTCTGACCAGTCATGGAGCCTTCTCCCCCTGGGCCTGCCTCCTCCCTTCACTCAGCTCTCACTGCTCGGTGCTGCCAGGGAGGGGCCTCACTGCGAGAGCCGCCTGGGCAGGTTCCTGCCACTGAGACATGTCCCGGAGCAGGACGGATGCTCAGACCGACACTGAGTGTTGCTCAGCGCTGGGGTGAGACAGGGAAGGACAAAAGGGTCTAACGGCGCCTGCAGCCTTTCAGAACAGCCCCCGGCCCCACCCCAAGTACCAGCCCTTCCCTCCCACTTGGGTGGGCACTGCCTGGACTCAGGCCTCCCCAGTTCCAGCGTAAGGGCTCTGGAGAGGACAGGGCAGCTCCAGGGGCAGAGTCCTTTTGTCTGCAGCAGTTCAAACCCAGCCCCTTGATTCCAACTAATGTTACTCCTCATTTTTTGCCCTCTGTGCCTCCCCCCCAACACATCCCAACACACACCCTTCCCTCTCCCTCTCCCCCTTCCCGCTTTCTTCTCCCCCTGCTGGTAACGCAAACAGGACTTTTCCCTGTTGAAAGAACAAACTCTCTGTTTTTTATGTGGGGAATGTAGAACTGGGGAGGGGCTGGGGAAAGGACCTGGGAGGGGGAAGAGGCTGGGAGGAAGGGCTAAGGCTGGCACCTTCCTCTGATGGTCCCACTGCCTCATGTCAGGGGCCTCAGCAGCGCTGGGGTCTGGCTACAGAGGGAGAAGCTGGTTCAGGGGAATTTGAGCTGCTGGGCCACTGAAGCAGGCCCCCAGCAGCAGCCTCTGTGCAGGGCTCACACGCTCCAGGCCTCCAGGTCGTATTGAGTCTCCCCGTGTGGCTTGGGCTCCAGAGCCTGCCCCCCAGCTGGTGCCTTGAGGTAGCCACTGCAGCAGCAGGAATTTGGGGATCAGTTCCCCTGCTTTTGGGGACAGGAAGCCAGGCCAAGGCCCTTTTAGCCACTGGGGCTGTGCAGGCTGGAGCCTCCCCCTACCGGATCTCTGCCCTACTTCCTGCAAAGCTCTCAGCCTTTTGCTTGTTTCTGCTTCCCTGTCCATAGCAGGCAACTAAAGGAAGGGAAGTCACCAAACCAAACACCCCGGTGGCCAGCATAGAGCTTGAACCCATGACATGGGTGTTATTAGCACCACGCACTAACCAGCTGAGCTAGCTATCCAGTCTATAAAAATGCAGCTCACCAGTGCCCCTTTGAGGAAAGGCGCCTTAGGCAGCTGCAGGGCCGTCTCTGCAGCTGCCAATGGCTCTTCTCTGACAGGGCCACTAGCGACTCGCTGTGACGTGGGCTAGCTAGTCCAGCTGGTTTGAGGGTTGGTCAAGGTGGCTGGCGGCCGGCAGACCCAGGGCCAAGAGGCAGCCGGAATCTCTTGCTGCCAGCACCTTGCCTCCCAGCTTCTTCCCTGTCAGCAGCAGCAGAGTCCTGAGCGCTGCCCTTGACACCATGAGACCAACCTCCCCTCACTCAACTGGGCCAAACTGGTGCCCAGTTCATGCCCACTGGGACCCGTTTTACTTGGTTTCCTTCCACCCAGAGCCCCCTTCTTCTCCTGGGCTGTGAGGAGCATCACTGGTATGTTTCTCATCTCCCAGCACAGGGCCATCTCTGCAGTGACAGGAGACGGGGCTGGTTTCAGGATTTCTTTTAGCGCAGCAGCAAGCAAGGGGAGATGGAGGAAAATCAACCCCGTTTGCAAGCTTTGTGTGACAGGAGGGGTGTGAGCTGGGGAGCCCACCCCTTCAGAAGGGGAATTTGGGTGCACCCGGGCACAGCAAGAATTCAAGCCCTTAGGCCAGTGCATTGGGGACAACGTGTGAGCCCTTCCATGAGCATTTTCTGCTCCCACTGGGGAAGGCAGCTGGGCAGGACCAGCCTGCAGACCACGTCCCTTTCAGCCCCAGGTGCAGGAGGTAACAGAGAGGGGAGGAAAGTCCATGGCCAGAGCCTCCTCCCAGCAGTCTGGCCCTGCGCAGAGTCTGTGCATGATGGAGCCTCCCCCAGCAGGGCTATGGCCTGTTCTCTGCAAAATGCTCAGGTGGTTCATTTTCTGCAGGAACAAGTGGGATCCATGTGCCCTGTTCCCCAGTGACAAGTGTGTGTCCTCTCCCCCCTTTCCACAGACACAGCAGGCCAGGGGGCTATTCACCTCCAGTGGTTCCTTTCTACTTGACCTCCTACAAAGTCATGGGCTACGTCTAAACTGGCATGATTTTCCAAAAATGCTTTTAACAGAAAAGCACTTTTTGCGGAAAAGCCTCCATGCCAATATAGACACGCTTTTGCGCAAAAAAGCCCCGATCACCACTTTCGCCAGCTTGTTTGTGCTGTCTACACTGGCTTTTGCCCGAACGGGAGCAGAATAGGATTTCTGCAAGAACACTGACAATCTTACACGAGATCGTCAGTGTTCTTGCGGAAATTCAAGCGGCCAGTGTAGACAGCTGGCAAGTTTTTCTGCAAAAGCAGCTGATTTTGCGGAAAAACTGGCCAGTCTAGACACAGCCATGGAGAAAATCTACTGGGACCCAGTCCTCCTGGGCTAGACTATGGAAGGAGCACTGACTGGAAATAGGTTGCAGTGGAGCAGAATTAGCTTAACTGGAAAAGTGCAGCTGACCCAGTGGTTAAAAGGGGCTGCAGCTGCTGCTGGGTGGGAGGCAAGGTGCTGGCAGCAAGACATTCCGGCTGCCTCTTTGCTCTGTGTCTTATTAGTGCGCCATGCCGGCTGTCAGCCACCGTGACCAAACCTCTGAGAAGGAAAATATATTTTGTTAAGAGGAACAATGTGAAGTGTGTATGCAACTGACTGAACCTGACCTTGCATTGTGTGTGAGAGATAGTGAACCTACTAAAACCAGCCTGATCTAGCTTTTCTGATGGAAGGAGCTACACCCATGTAACTAAGTTTATCTCTGCATATTGAGATAAAAGTAGCTTTAAGCATTAAGCCAATCGTAACGCTGTTACTAGTTTATGTGATGTCTATTCTATTTTCTGTGCAACCATGAATGTATATAAGGTTTCCAGGGACATTTGATTTTGGAAGTCTTCCTTTTGAAACTTCCCACAGCTGTGTCTTAATAAAAGTGTTTCTCTCCTTCCAACCCTGAGTCTGGATTTCCCTGACACCTCAAACCAGCTGGACTAGCCAGCCCACATCACAGTGAGTCGCTAGTGGCCCCGTCAGAGAAGAGCCATTGGCAGCTGCAGTCATCCCTGCAACTGCTGGAGGCACCTTTCTGAAAGGGCCATTTGTGAACTGTACTCTGGTAAGCTGGCTAGCTCAGTTGGTTAGAGCGTGGTGCTAATAACACCAAGGTCATGAGTTCAAGCCCCATGCTGGCCACAGAGATGTTTGCTGTGGTGACTGTTCCTACCCACCTTCTAGCTACCTGCTATGGTCAGGGAAGCAGAAACAAGGAAAAGGCTGAGACCTTTGCAGGAAGCAGAGAGCTGATAGGAGGAGGCTCCATCCTGCACAGCCCCACTGACTAAAAGGGCTTGGCCTGGCTGGTTTTCCCCCAATAGCAGGGAAAACTCTTCTCTTCCCTCCATTGTCCCCTGTCCCCCATGGGGTGACCTGATGCCCAAATTCCTGCAGTGGCTGGCCCAAGGCTCCCTGCAGGGGGCAGGTTCCTCCAGCCCAAGCCACAGAGGGAGGAGGGAGGCTCCATATATCCAGGAGGCCTGGAGCAGGTGCCTGGCCCACAGAGCTGCTGCCAACTGCATGGTCCCTCTGCTTCTTTCTGGCTAAGCTTAAAAAAATTTCTGTGAAGCAGGGAGATTCTAGAACCTTCCTTGGCAAGTGAGTCTGAATCCTGGACCTTGACCTCAGTGGGACCTGATGGTGAGATGGTGAGATGTTGGGTTGCTGCAAACCCTTGGTAATGCCAGTGTTTGGCTTCCCTGGCTGTGTCTATGCTGCACATTGCTGAGCAATAAGATATGCAAATGAAGTGTGAGGATGAATATTGCTACACCTCATTTGCATACCTAATGAGCCATCATTTTTGCAGCACAGGCTTTTGTGCAAGAAGGAGCTGTCTACACTGCTCCTTCTTGCACAAAAAACCCCTCTTGTGCAGAGCCATTCCACTGCTTATTGTCAGGAACCCTCATGCCACTTGGCAGGAAAATCTAGTTCTGACCAGTCTCTGAGCGGACGGTGCCTGAGGGGATCCAACATGGATCCCTAGGTCACAGGTCACAGGCACCATTTAGTGGCCCCAGTTACTGCCCTTAACACGACGGCTACGGCTACACTGCAGCCTTCTTGTGTAAGAACTGTTTTGCGCAAGAGTTCTTGTGCAAAAGGTCTTCCACAAGAGCACGTCCACACTGCCAAGTGCTTTGCACAAGAGATGTGCATGGCAGTGTGGTTGCTCTCTTGTGCAAGAACACTCTGATGGGCAATTTAGCTATATGGGTTTCTTGCATAAGAAATTCATGTTGCCTGTCTACACTGCCCTCTAGTGGAAGAGCTCTTGTGCAAGAGGACTTATTCCTTGGGCGGAGAGGAATAACTCTTCTGCAAGAAGCACTGTTTTCCAAAGCTGTAGTGCAAATTTACTTATGCAAGAACACTTGTTCTGTGCTCTGCACGTTTTTGTGCAAGAAGATTGCGCAAAAACTCTGCTGTGTAGATGTAGCCTACAGGTTTGTAATGATTCAAAGAGTTCACATACAATGGAAATGAAAATGTCTCTGTTACATAGACACTTTTGCAGGGGGTACTTGGATTTGAACCAAGGGATCTGTAGTCAAACGCTCTGCCACTGAGCTACACCCCATGTGCGATAAGTGTTTGCAGCCAGTATTGAGAAATGGGTAGATAACAAGAGGCTTTTGTAGAACATACATCTCATCCCAGATTGTGACTGGTCCTAACAAGGAGTTTGTCCAGAAAGCAGAAGAGCTGGGGCAGGACAGAGGTTCTGTCCAGACAGAAAAGTTATTGTAGAGCAGTGGCTGTTATTCCAAAATAACAATGTGAGCATCTGCACAGCAATTCCGTTATTGTGAAATAACTCTGAAATAACGGACAGCATATTCCAACTTCTGTAAACCTCATTGTACAAAGAGTAACACCTATTCTAAAATAGCTATTTCAAAATGAGGCCTGTGTAGATGCTCCATTTCTGCTATTTTGAAATAGCCCCTTCCCAGGGCCATTCAAAGTTATTCAACTTGGGTCTCTAAATCAAGGTAGCACCTCTACATTAGGGAAGCCTCCTTGGACTCATTTTGAGGTTTCCCTGCAGTGTAGACATGCTATTTTGGAATAACTATTCCAGAAGAGCTTATTCCAAAATAAATGTGCCGTGTAGATGTAGCCAGAGAGTCCTGAGAGATGAAGCAGTTGGAGGGAAGCCAGGAGAGTAGAGGCCAATCTGAGAGCTGAGTGTCCACGCCACCCCAATGTCTAGGTCCCATGGTGTAAAGAGCAGCACTCATAACTCTGAGTCTTGCCATCTGAGTTCAAGTCTCAGTAAACCTGCAGGCCTTGGGTGGTTGCTGGGAGGTCCACATGCTCCAGGCTTTTTGGCTTCCTTGTCCTGAGGTTCACTAAGGGCCTCCAATTCCCGCCACCCATCATTCACTCTGAGGAGGCCATAATATGTGAAGGGGAATTTTCACTGATCCTGTCTCCTCTGAGCTGGAATCCCAGCTCCCCCCAGCATTCACTGGAAGGGGCCAGCCCAGCAGGGATTAAGATACACTGCTCCAGGTGAGGTTTGAACTCACAACCTCAGCATGTCTCCTACAAGTACTGCCTTATAAGTACTATGCGCTGACCCATTGCGCCACTGGAGCAGGTCTACCAAGTGCTTCTTCAAAGTCCTTAGATTGAAAAAGTCAAGACGCACAAAGTGGACTTGAACAAGTGGGGAATGAAGATCAATTCTGAAGGATTTGCACAAACCAACACCTCACCAGAAGGTCTCACTGAGATTTGAACTCAGCTTGCAGGAGTCAAAGTTCTGCTTGTGCCTGAGGCTCTCAGCTAGTTGACACGCTATTCTCCTTGCTTGCTCCAATTGACGGCTTCACCTCTCTGGACCCTGCCCCTTCTGCATGTGGCCTCATGGGAACGACCTGGCTCCCTCTCCGGCAGAGGAAGGAGAAACGTTGCCTTGTGTTACACACGTTGGCACCGCACAGACACCAGTCCTGTATCCCCTGCCCTGAGCTCTATGGGACAGGGAGAAGCTCCAGGAGATGGTTCCCCTGGATCAGGAGTGGACCGAGGCCGGCTGCAGCAGCTGGCGCCCTAGTTGGGGAGCTGGCTGCGACACCCCTGCCTGCACGGTCATCAATGACCTTGACATCATCATGGGTGCCCGGGCCAGCGGTGCCCTAGGCATCTGCCTAGCTTGCCCAGGCTCACGGGCCACCCCTGCCTGGGATCATGTCTCACATGGATCTGAAGGTTGTGGGGACCCAGACCCACCCTGCAGCCAGGAATGCCAGTTCCTAGAAGCTCCCCCCGAGAAAGGACTCGACTGAGGGGTCAGGAAGAAGCTGGGGAGAGATGAGGCCAGAGGTTTCTGGGTGGGAGAGAGCAGCTTCTCGGCTCTTGGGCTAAGTTCGAGAACGGCAAACAGTGAAGTGGCTACTGGATGCTCTGCCTGGCCATTCCTCCCCAGCTGGACATGGTTCCTGTTCTTCTGCATGGCACAGCCCATGGAGACCAGGGACTTGCCAATGGGCATCCAGATCACACCCTCACTGAACTGATGGGAATAGAAACCAGACACACAGGTTTGGACTGGTTTCAGCTGAGTGGTGGGTTTGTCTGGTTTATGGGCATTGGCACATCAAAGCACTATGGGTCTGTACTCATTTTAAGAATCCCTGTACAACAGAATCCAAACTGTGCCACCCCTGGAGATGCAATTGTTCCATTTAAGATAATCAGTTTTTAAAGGGGGCATTTGGAGTTGAAGCAAGGACCACTGGAGCTGCAGTGAAACACTCTACCACTGAGCTACACACCTATAGCGATCATGCCTTTGTGTCCAGTGGTGGGAAATTAGCACCTGGCTGCACTGTCTGCAGGAGCAGGTGGTGTATCACACACATGGCGGGGGGGAGGGCACAGGGGATATCTGGTGGAGATCTCTGGCAGAGGGGGCACTGGGCACGGTGGTTGCTGGGTATCAGCTCTGCGGGGCAGGGGCCAGTGTGGTGGACTCACTAGCAGTGCAGGGATGGGGCAGGGATGCAGGTGGAAGGAGAGTGCATGGGTGGTGTGACAGACTGGGCCGTGTCTGGGCACAGCTGAGGGCGTCCGCTCAGGGCGAATTGCTCAACTTTGGGGCTCCTTACATCCCCCAGACTGGTGACCTCTCCAAACAGGCCACAAACCAGTCCCACAGAGCGCTTCAGCACCCTGCCTGAAGCCTCCCGAGCAAAACCCCTCCGACACCCCAGCAATATCCGTGCCTCAGATGGCCCCGGGCCTATACACAGGTGGGGGAGTCCTAGCACCCAATCCCACCTACCCTGAACAAGTTCTGTCCGGTTCCAAGAAACCAGCCACAGATCCTTGGTCAATTTACCCTCTGGACCTTACCCACAAATCACGCTGGGCCAATCCTTTAGAATCTATATCTAAAGGTTTATTATTACAATAAAGAAAAGCATGAGAGTAAGGTTGTTAAAGGATAGTACATTACATGCACCGAATCTCCCAGTCCTCGATGCAGGCTCTAGCAGAGATGTTACAGCTGCTGGTTTAAAAGTTCTTGTTGCACATCCTATCATCAGGATGGGTTCACAGGTTTTCCGGGCTCTTCGATCCCTGCAATGCTGCCTCTGGGATGAAGTGCTGAGCTGAGAACAAAATGGCATCGACCACATGGCCTCTTTATACCTCCTTCCTGGCCTCTTCTTGTATGCAGCAGGTCACCTGGTCAGAGGCCAATCTCTGTGTTTCCTGCTAGCTGCTCTCAGGTGACAGCCCCAATTCTTTGGGTGTGTCCTCGGCCCATCAAGTGCCATTGTCCAACAGGGCCTGGCTAATCAGCCTGTCCATAGCAATGCTTAACCACATTCAGGGAAATATTCAGCTTCCACACAGATTACAGATTCCTACCTACACACACAGACATTATACACTCACATAAATAGCATACATAAGATCAGCAAACAATGAGCTCCCATTCAATACCCCACATGGCTCCCTTTTATACCACTTTATCATCCTGTCCTGGCTTTTCTTGAATTCCTGGTTGTACATGTGCTACTCTGGTCCTGATCCTGATGTCTTTATGCTGTTCTCTCACTTGCTTTTGGTTTTTTTATCCATGTGCTTCTCACACTGGACTTAGCCAGCCTCTTGGATCTGCTTCAGGCCTTGTCCCTCATCTGTTCCCTAGTGGCCTTGGGGGAGACTGATACTAGCTGCAGCCAGGTGTTAATTATCCCTTGGATTAGTGTCGTTCTCCCATAACTTGTAGCTAAGATATTTGTTAGTAACTGGCAGACGCCGCGGGGGCTCACCCCCAAACAAGCGCCCACAAACTCAATATTGGTGCACAAGACAAAACTCACCCTGCTCCTGGAACAGGAACACTGATGAGCAGTGAAGCCCCTCCTTGGCAGCACCGAGCAGTGAGAGCTGAGTGTAGGAGGGAGGCAGGACCAGGGGGAGAAGGCTCCATGACTGTGTCAGAGGGAGGCTCTGCCCTGTCCAGTGGGGAATCGTTGCCTCTCTGAGGGTCCCAGGCCTGGTGGGTCATTTCCCCAGGTTACTGAGTGGGGGCTGGAGCCAGGTCTGTGTTGTCTCCTTCAGCAATCAAAGTGAACCAATGGATCTTGTACCGACCTGACACTGCGCTGGGCTAGTGCTGTGTGTGCCACAGAGCTTCCTGCAGGGCTGCCAACATGGGAGAGGAAAGGGGCAGTTAGAGTCACCCAGCTCTGCCCCTTCTGAAAATGGCAAGTGCTGTCTTAGCCGTTAGGGAGAGGGAGGAAGGATCCTGAAGTAATCTCTTGGGTCACAGTTGCTGTAACATGTGATAGTGAGAAAAATGGCTAGGCAGTTGTTATGTGAAAATTGAGGCCACCTTCCTGGGAATCGAACCCAGGCCACAGCAGTGAGAGTGCTGGATCCTAACCACTAGACCACCAGGGACACATGAAGTAGGCTTCTTTGCTCACCTACACTAGTCTTTTGCCAGCCATTTTCTGTCCACTTCAGGATGGGGGGACCATTGTCCCTTGTCCAGAAGGACAAGAACAGCCAAACAGAACATCAAAGCAGCCAGACTGGGCCATGCCAGTTGCCCAACTAGCCCAGGATCCTGTCTCAGGACAGCAGCCAATTTCAATCCTCAGGACAGACAGTTATTAAGTGATCCTTCCCATCTCCCATTCCCAGCTTCTGGAATACACTAGCTAGGGACACCTGCCCTGTCCATCCTGGTTAAATGCCATTGATTGACTTTTCCTGCATTAAATTATCCAGTTTTGTTTTGGGGCTTCTTGTAGATTTCACTTTTGCAACATCCTCTGGCAAGGAGTTCCACTCGGTGCAAAAATGCTTCCTTTGGGTCTATTTTTAACTTGATTACTTATCAGTTTCATTCTGTCACCCTGGTTCTTTAGTAGGAGAAAAAATAATTTCTGCACCCGTCATCATCACATAAACCCCTGTCCCATCGCCCCTTGCTTGTCCCTTTCCCAAGCTGAGAAGAAGAAGTTCCATGAACTCCTGGGAGCTGCTTTCAAAAGAAGAGGCATTTCCTGCGGAGAAGATGCCAAGCCCAATCCCCTACACAGAGCCCCAGGAAATACCAATGGACATTGTATACAATGGGGTTGTAATAGGACAGTACCTGTAAGAAATTAAAATGTGGAGTGTGGGAGGCTCAGGGCAGGGATTTGGGGATTGTGTGAGAGTGGGGGGGGGGGGGGCTCAGGGCAGGGGTGAGGATGTGGAAGGGTAGAGAAGTCAGGGCACATGCAGCCTTTGTTACTCACCCGGGTCGGCTGGCACTCTGCTCCTCGTTTCCCTTCTGCTACTTCATCTCTTAGGGTGCCTCCACCTGCCCCGTGCTGAGATCCAGGCCCAAGCAGGAAAGAGGCGGGTGGGCCCTCTTGGCATCAGGGTCTCACCCCCCCATCTTCTTCCCGCTGTCGGCTGCCACAGCCCCTTTCAGCCACTGGGTCAGCCCAGGAAGGGGGGCAGGAAATGGGGCTAAGTAGCGAGTCAGGCTGTGAGGGGCAGGCAAAGCTCATCTTGCCCTGCAGGGCCACCAGCAACAGCATCTCTCTTGTGCGCTGCTGTGGAGTAAAGCATCCCTGATGCAGAACCAGTGCCATCAATGTACTCACTGTAGCTGCTGAAGTAGTTTAGGGAGGAGTGCATTAGTGAGAAGAGTTAAGAGTCTCTGGCTCAATCCCAGTCCTTGGTGGAAATCTTTGCTCCTGTAGCTGAGCCCTTGTGTGGGTCTATCTATACTAGTAGTGCCTGTGGGTGCCCTGGCACCTGCTGGGCCATTTATGTGTGCCTGCTGAGTGACTGAGACTGGCCCTGCCCCCAGGTGTATAGAGCAAGTGCTGAGCTGGCCCTGGACACATGGTGTATAGGTGTGGTGCTGGCCCTGGGTGCATGGCAAAGGGGTGGTGCCAGCGCTGGGGGTGTGGTGCATGGGTGGCACTGGTACTGGGCACATGGGCTGTGTCTACACTGGCCACTTATTCCGGAAAATCAGCCACTTTTCCAGAATAACTTGCCAGCTGTCTACAGTGGCCCCTTGAATTTCTGGAAAAGCACTGACGATCTACTGTAAAATCATCAGTGCTTTTCCAGAAAAACTATGCTGCTCCCGTTCAGGTAAAAGTCCTTTTCCGGAAAATTGTTCTGGAAAAGGGCCATTGTAGACAGCCCAGATTTCTTTTCCGCAAAAAAACCCCGATTGCGAAAATGACTATCGGGGCTTTTTTGCGGAAAAGCACGTCTACATTGGCCACGGACGCTTTTCCAGAAAAGCATCCTGCCAATGTAGAGGCCCTTTTAGACACTGGGTCTGTGCAGGCTGGAGCCTCCTACCAGATCGCTGCCCTGCTTCCTGCAAAGCTCACATTTTTGCTTGTTTCTGCTTCCCTGTCCATAGCAGGCAGCTAAAGGAAGGGAAGTCACCAAACCAAACACCACTGTGACCAGCATGGGGCTTGAACCCATGACCTTGGCCTTATTAGCACCACACTCTAACCAACTGAGCTAGTCAGCCTCAGGTGGATGCATAGATGTTTCTGCAGCTGCCAAGGGCTCTTCTCCGATGGGGCCACTAGCGACTCACTGTCATGTGGGCTGGCTAGTCCAGATGCTTTGAGGTTTGGTCAAGGTGGCTGGTGGCCGGCATGGCGCACTGAGACCCAGGGTAAAAAGGCAGCCAGAATCTCTTGCTGCCAGCACCTTGCCTCCCAGCTTCTTCCCTATCGCTTCTTCCCTGTCAGCAGCAGCCACAGCCACAACCCCTTTCGGCCACTGGGTCAGCCCGGGAAGGGAGGCAGGAAAGGGGCCTCAGATTGCAGGATTCAGAGTCCTGAGCACTGCCTTTGTCACCCTGGGACCTCACTCAACTGGGACCTCACTCAACCACCCACCCCTCACTCAACTGGGCCGAACTCGTGCCCCAGTTCATGCCCACGGGGACCTGTTTTACTTGTTTTCCTTCCGACTTCTTCTCCTGGGCTGCAAGGAGCATCCCTGGGATTCCCTGGGACAGGCACAGGACTCTGCCTCCCCACAGTCGGCCCCACCCCAAAGGCTTTGGCAGAACAGAGGGGAGGGGCTCTGCTCACCCCACTGAATCCCACAGAGGTGCTGAGCTCACACCCTGCCCCCCTCAGCTTGGCTTCCCTCCTCTGCCCCATTCCTGCTTCATTTCCTCCTTGGGCCAGTCACACAAGGGAGGCAGGAGGAGGAGCCAGCCCCATACGCCAGCCTCCAAGGGCAGGGGAGGCCAAGCCTCAAGCCTCCAGCCTAACCCATCTGGTTTCCCCAGGCTGGCACCAAGGGGTGTTCTCAGCTGATGTCACTCCCCTCTGTCACATGGGATTTGGCTCATCCCAGGCAGCAGGAGCTGCACTTACCTGGCCACCAAGGGGAGCTGCAATAAGAGAAGATGCTGTGTTTCTGCCTGGCTTTAAACTAGAGACCTTTTGCATGTTACACAACCATGATAACCACTACACCACAGAAATACACATGGTGGGGCAGGTGGGGCGGGGGGAGGGGGGGGTCGAACTTGTCTGACTGTTCTGTTCCTGGCTCTTTCCAACACCCTGCTCTGCAGGGGAGGGGAATGCACCTTGTGAACACTCCACCTCTTGTTCTCAGGGAAGCCACTAACCCGAGCTGCCAGCTCCTCATTTCCTCATCAGCCCCTTGAGATTTGTAGCTCAAAGCTGGAGCTGCTGTGGAAGGAGGTGAAGCTACAGAAGCTGACAGGGGACAATCAGCGGGCAGAGGGTTATTTTTTCTCCTCCCTGGGCTGATGTGGCTAGAAAATCCTCTTCCCTTCTCCTCAGAAGATGGAAACTGCAGTTGGTTGTGTCTCAGGTTTTACTGAAGCTAGAGCCCAGGACTAGACTTTTTCTTTCTAAAACCCTGGTGAAAGCTGAAAGTGAATTGCTTGCAGACTGAGAATGTGAGTTAAAGAAGGGCATCACACAGCATGGGGCTTGAACCCATGACTCTGAGATCAAGAGTCTCATGCTCTACCAACTGAGCTATCCAGCCTGTGTACAAAAAAATTCCTACTATCCCATCTCAGGGTAACAGAAGCCAAGTGTTCTCCATTCCCTGACTTGAGGCTCTTTCTTGCCCCTAATGGGGGGTTCTGGTCTGTGGAGAGGTTCGAGCTCAAACCCCACTCCCAACACACCCTCTTCTTTCCCCACAAGGAATGGCCCCATTTCTATCTCTCCAGGGACAGGAGAAGGGCTCTGGCCTGTTCTCTGCACAATGCTCAGCCTGTTTCATTTTCTGCAGGAATGAGTGGGATCCATGCGCCCTGTTCCCCAGTGACAAGTGTGTGTCCTCTCTCCTCTTTCCACAGACACAGCAGGCCAGGGGGCTATGAGCCTCCAGTGGCCCCTTCCTACTTGGCCTCCCACAAAGCTGGGGTGTAAAGCTGCTAGACCCCAGCCCTCCTGGGCCAGGCCATGGCAGAGGTAGCAGAATTCACTCCCGTCTTCTCCTGCCTGTGCCCTGGTGCTGAGGGGCCGGCCCCTTTCCTGCTTCCCTAACTCTTATTCCCACAATGCACTTTGTGCAGGGGCTGTTGATCTTTGTGCCAAGGTGCGTAGCTGGGAGCCAGGACCCAGGACTCTTCCCCCAATCCTCCCTCACACTGTCTGGCTGCCTCCAGCATAGGCTGAGCTCAGGGGCCAGGTGAGTGACCTGCCCTGCAGCTGTGATGGCATCAGGCCCTTCCCACCCACCTGCTCAGTCTGGAGATGGAGCTTCAGGGGGCCTCAGACACCCAGCAAGAGGAACAAAACTCTCTTTGTTGAACATCAGTGCATGGAAGCCCAAGCACCTGGAGCTTGTAAGAACCAGCTGAGCCTCAGCAGGTCCCACTGAGATTTTAACTCAGATTGCAGGATTCAGAGTCCTGAGTGCTGCCCCTTACACCATGGGACCTGTGGTGGGAAAGTGGAGTGGGCACCTCTGACTCTCAGCTCTCAGGCTGGTCTCTGCTCTCCTGGCTCCCTCCAGCTGCTTCATCTCCCAGGACTCCCTGTCCTGCCCCAGCTCTGCTGCTTTCAGGGCAAATCCCTTGTTAGGACCAGTCACACTCTGGGGGTCAGTGAGGGTCCCTCCCACCTGAGATGTGTGTTACACAAAAGCCTCGTTCCCTGCTCCATTCCCAACACTGGATGCAAACACATGGTTTCTCTGAGGGGTGTAACAAGTGCCCCCTTAAAAAGCTCATCGATTGAAATGAAACATTTACATCTCCAGGCGTGTCACACTTTGGATTTCTATTGAACAGGGATTCTTCAAATGACCACAAACCCCTCACGTGCTCTAGTGCCAATGCACATAAACCAGACAAACCCTCCCTCAGCTGGAACCAATTCAAACCGGCTCTGTGTGTGTCTGGTTTCTGTTTCCATCCATTCAACAAGGGTGTGATCTGATCTGGATGCCCATTGGCTCGTCCTTACTCTCCTTTGGCCGTGTCCTGCAGAAGAACAAGGACCACGTCCAGCTGGGGATTAATGGCCACAATTGATCTTACAGCGTTTGATTTAGCAAGTCCAACTAAGACTCACTAAATCAAACCAGAGGCCACCCCCATCAGCTTCCAGCACTTCTGCTCTTTGCCCCCTTCGGCTTCCTGCTGTGGGGACATGGCTAACTCCAGCTACGTAGCGAGGGATGTCAGGAATAGCAGACACGTTGGCCAGGCACCACTGGGGGCTGCCTCCCTCACCTCCCCCATACCCAGCAACTGCTTGGCCAGCTTAGCCTTGGGGCCGCTCTCTGGGACTTCTCTCCCAGCTCCTCCACCTGTTGCCATTGCCCATCCCAAGGGAGGGGGGATGAGAGTCACTTTCCATGGTTGCAGGAGCTGCAGAGGTTGCACTTGCAGGGTCTCTGGGCACTGACACCCCCAGGGAATCACAAGGGTACTTGGTGCTGGCTCGCCTGTCCCAGCAATTTCAGTCAGAGCCCTGCCTGCCAGTGCCAGGCACTGCAACCTCTCAGGGTTTAGGTTGGAGTCCCCAGGTTGTGGCCCGGCCTCCTTCAGTTTGGTCCCTTCCTGAGGCCACAAAACTGACAACAGAGAATTCCTTTGCCCTGCAGCAATCTCTGTTGGCCAAAGGCTTAGCAACTGAATATTTGCCCAAGTTTAAGTGCAGCAGCAGAAACCTCTGCTAAGTGTGTTTCTGTGGTGTAGGGGTTATCACATTTGCCTAACATGCAAAGGGTCCCTGGTTTGAAGCCAGCCAGAAACACAGGGTCTTCTCTTATTGAGGTTCCTCTGGGTGCCCACAAGGCAGTTCCAGGGCCTGCCCCCTGGTGCAGGGCTGGGTGGCCTGTGTGCTGGCTTTCAGGAGCATGTGGGAGACAGGTTAGGCTGAGATGGGAAGAGGCAGGGTTGGGGCTGAGACTTCTCAGTGGTGCCTTGCCTGGGACCAGCTATTGCAGTCAGAGCCCTGCAGTGCCAGTCACAGCAGCCTCTGCACCTGCTCCAGGCTTGTGGTTTCCTTCTTCCCAACACTCCTCCCCAATCAGCCTTTTCCTGAACCAGCAGTTCCATGGGTGGCCAGGGGAGGCCTCTCCTGTGTCCCGGGAGGACCTAGGAAAATGTGAGCTGCCACCACACATGAAGCCCTCGCCGTGCACGTGAGGCTGGGATACTGTGTGCAGGCAGCCTGCATGTGCAGGATATGATGTAGTGCGCTGTGAGTGGAATGGCCCCATTCCTGCCTCCCTTCCCGCGCCGATCCAGTGGCCGGAAGGGGCTGCGGCTGCTGCTGACAGGGAAGAAGCTGGGAGGTAAGGTGCTGGCAGCAAGAGATTCCTGCTGCCTCTTTGCCCTGGGTCTCAGTGCGCCATGTCGACCACCAGCCACCTTAACCAAACCTCAAACCAGCTGGACTAGCCAGCCCACGTCACAGTGAGTCACTAGTGGACCTATCAGAGAAGAGCCCTTGGCAGCTGCAGAGATGGCTCTGCAGCTGGCTGAGGCACCTTTCTTGAAAGGGCCACTTGTAACCTGTGAGCTATAGGTCTGTAGGCCAGCTAGCTCAATTGGTTAGAGCATAGTGCTAATAATGCCAAAGTCATGGGTTCAAGACCCATGCAGGTCACAGGGCTCTTTTGTTTGTGGACTTACCCTGATTTTGCCTCCTGGTATAGACAGGGAAGACCAAGGAAAGGGGGGTTCAGGGCCTATGAGCTCCCCCGTTGAGGAATAAGGCATTCTGCTCTTAGGATACGTGTTAGCACAGGTCATGCCATGTTGTATCTCTGAGAAGCAATAAAACTTTCTACTCTACTGGCTGGCTGAGTGTCACATTTGGCTGTGGATGGGGGTGCAAGGTTGGAGGCTCCCCGACATGCCATCTGGAACTTTCTGATCCAAAACATTTGTGATCTGGCAGAACCAAGGATCTTCCAGGAGGAGAGTGTCTTGGTGCTATGCCAAGGGAAGGGGGTGTGCACAGCTGGGCTGCATGGTGCAGGGGAAAAGCTGGGAAGCGCAGCACGGGGTGCTTGGGAGCTGGTGCATGGCTCAGTTGGGCTGCGGGGGGAAGCAGCTCCAGAGCTGGCACATGGTCAGCTGGACGGCTGGAGGTGGGAGCCCAGGGGGCGGAGGGAGGAGCTGGAAGCAGAAGGGCTGGAAATTACCTCCCCTGGGCCAGAAAAATCCCTCAGCTGGAACCAGACAGGTCCCAAGGGTGCCAGAGCAAGGAGGCCCAACCTGTACCTAGGTGTCCTGTGCTACTGGTCACACGGGGGTCGGTGCACACTGCATCATTCTGCACATGGACAAACAATGAGGGACCACTGGTCCTGGGGCTGCTTCAACATCTTCACTAATGAGCTGGGATGGGGATGGGTTTGTGGCTGACACTGAGCTGGGGGGGGGGGGGAGGTAGATACGCAGAGGGGCAGGGATTGGGCCCAGAGTGACCTGGAGAGATTAGAGGATTGGTTCACAAGAAATCTGCTGATGTTCAACAAGAACAAGTGCAGAGTCCTGCCCTTGGGACGGAAGAATCCCAAGCATTGCTACAGGCAGGGGAGCGACTGGTTAAGTAGCAGTTCTGCAGAAAAGGCCCTGGGGATTCCAGTGGATGAGAAGCTGGAGCTGAGTCAACAGGGCGCCCTTGTAGCCAAGAGGGCTAACGGCATATTAAGGTACAATAGGCGGAGCATTGCCAGGCGATCCAGAGAAGTGATTATTCCCCTTTAGTCAGCTCTGGTGAGGCCTCTCTTCCAGCTCTGTGAGGCTATGATTCTAGGAGGACAGGACAGGGGAACAGGACACCAGTGGGGCAGGGGGCAAAAAACATCATTTTGTGGACAAAAGAAATGAAGCCGGGGGTGGGGGGCGCACACTGGTTTTTGAAGAGCATCTTGGCAGCCCCGGTCTTGAGAAAGATGTTCTAATGGAGCAGGTTAGACTGACATTTAATTTGAATGTGGCTCATGTGTAAAAGCCCTTGCAAAATACAAAATACTGCTGTGTTTTGGCTGTGCAACATTTACAAGCCAACACACAGCTAAACATCAACAACCGAGTATATGTCTACACTGCAATGCTATTTTGAAATGACTAGCGCAATTCCAAAATCACTTTGTTCGCGTCTACGCAGCAGGCCATTATTTCAAAATAGTGTTGAAATCCTGTCAAGCTGGAGGATTTCTTACCCCGACTCCTGTAACCCTCATTGTATGTGGAGGAAGGGAAGTCAGAGGAAGAGGGCTCTATATCGAAGTAAGTGCAATGTAGACACTCCCTATTTTGATACAAGCTATTTCGAAAGAGGCTATGCAATTGATGTAGCTCAAATTGCATCGTGATTTTGAGTTCAGCCCTGGAGTGTAGATGCCCCCTTTGGATAAATTGGCTACCATCCATTCAATAGGTTATCAGGAAATAAATCTGTCTATCTCACCTACGGGAAAGGGAAACTTACTAGGGGTTGACAACCAGCATGAAGGGCAACCTATTGTATGGCTGGAGGGACGATTCACAACATAAAATTATATGGAAAGGCCTCGTTTATGGTGTCACTTCTCCAAGTTTCTGTTTTACTTCTGTGCATAGCTCTGCGGGACCCTCTGTACTAATACTTACCCCGGTCTTTCAGAACACTCGGCCTACTACGAATGAGGTGACAGATCATAATGGCAATGGCCTGAATAGGAGCCTGCTATTCTCCACGACACCCCAGTAAAAGGACCAGACTTCCACGCCACAGCGGGAAAGGACTGTTCTATAGTTGGGTATAAGGCAGTGTCCTATGCACGGTTCCCTGTAAGCCCGTTCTCTGCCCGCCAGAACACCTACTATGCACCCTCCTGCCTCCCTGTGGCACAGCCCCACCTCCCCGTGGTGATGCATGGAGGCTTGGCTCCTGTGGGGCTGGGCCTAGGCAGCAAGGGGCAGGGTTAGGGCCGGGGCTTGTTTTCTCCAGCCCTACTTTCACCCACGGTGCCTGCTACTGGGAAGGCAGCTGGCCAGCCCCCACTGAAGAAAGTAGCTGAGAGAGGGAGGAAAGGAGGAAGCCAGAGCCCCCTCCCAGCAGGCTGGCCCTGCACATCCAAGGCCCCAGTCCCACCCTACTGCGCCCTGAAAACCACTTAACCTGTCTCCGTTTGGGGACGACTGGCCATGGCAGTCAGCTGAATGAAGACAGGCTGGGTTGCTGAGAGCGTCCAGTGGCCAGCACTCGAACACAGCACCCTGGTATGATGAGCACCACACTCAAGCTCGCCAGCCCACAGCAAACAGCCCCACCTGTAGCCTTCTCAGAAAGGAGCCCGGGGCAGCAGCAGGGACATTATGGGCTCTAGAAAAAGGTGGGTGGGGCAGGAAAACTGCTCAGAGGTAGAAGAATTAGCTCAAGTGATGGAGGGCTTGTTTAGCCTGCAGAAGGCAGGGGATTGATACCCATGTTCTCCAGTGATGGAGATTCCCCATTTTTCTTTCCCCAGGGGGCTAAGAGCTTCCAGTGGCCCCTCCCTGGGTGTACTTGCTGTTCCCAAAAGCCAGCCACGCTGGGGCAGAAAGCTACTGGGTCCCAGCTCTCCTTTCCCTTCAAGATTTGTATTTAAAAAACAAGGTGAATCTGAGTAACTTTCTCCTAGATTGCCCACCTTGGGCTGGACCAAGATTCATGCAAGTGGTTTGTTTTTTGTGGCTCTGCACCTCCTGCACCCCTAGAGACTCTGGGACAAAAAAGCACATGGGAAGAACCCAATTCTTTCTTTCTTCTCCCCTCTCTTCTTTCTTTGTCTTTCCTTCTTTTTCTCCCCTCTCTCTTCTTTCTTAACACATTCAGAATTAAAACCAGATTCACATTTCATGTGTCTAGCTTCACATTCAAGAATGATACAGACACACACAGAGGACAAACTGATTCCGCAGGTCATAAGTGTCAGATCGATCTGTTACGGGAGGCACCAAGTCTGAAGCATCTTTGGGTTATGCACGTTCATATTCAGAAGCCACTTTTCATAAACCCTGGGGAGGCCATGAGAGGGGGTTTCTCCTAACTGTTGCTGTGGTGTGATGCACCACACAACTCACCACCATGCTAAGGCAGACCTGGGCAGAATACGGCCCACAGACCAGATCCAGCCTGCGGAGGCAGCGGGGAGCCCCAGGCAGACTCCCCAGCTTGCCCCTTGCCATGCAGGGCTCTGTTTCTGTCTTAAAACTGGAGGGGGGGGAGTTTTAGGAGCTGTCCTGCCCCCAGCACATTCCCATTGTCCAGATTCTACATTTGTTGTGTATTTATAAACAAGGACATGAAAAGCCCAACACTGCACTGAAATCAACAGCGGACACTGACAGTACATTGGCTGTGAATAAAATTTCTACAGAAAAATAAACTAAAAAGAGGATATTGCAGCAGAGATGTCTATGGACAGGAAGACAGGATGTGATGTGAGGTTGGGGACTGAGTGCTGTTAATTGATGCAGGAGCAGGCAAGGAGGGGCCATGTCTTGATTACCAATGATATGTAGTTAGAAAGTTGAAGATCACATGAATTAATGCAGCCAAAAGCCCAAAGAATGTTACGAAATTGCATGGATCTAATTAGATTGGTTAATTCATTCTACAGTTTTTTTCACCTATCAATGTTCGAAGATGCAGTGCAGCAGGGGTGTATGAGCCCTGCTTTCTAGAGAGCCAGTCAAGACGAGAGAGCGAGGGAGCAGCTGCACACATGTCACTGTGCTGGTTATGACACATGGACATTGTCACTGAACAGTCTGACACTGCCATAAAGAATTAGGTTCAGAGAAAGGTTTTGGATTGCTTGAAGTGCCACAGCTGAAATACACACAATGCTCTGTGTCAAATATTGATATAGAAGTGAGGGAAGAAAAAAGACAAAAATTCCATTTCTAAAAATGAATTTTTAATAAGAAGCTGTTGAACGATAAAGGAAAATGTTCTTGTGCTGACAGCTTGTTACAGTGACAGGTTTCTAAGTTAGAAGACTTTTTTCTTTCGTATTTGACACTGAGATGCTCAGGGGAGCTGCGTTGGTGCCCCCAGTGTTAAGACCGGGACAGAAGAAAGGGCGCAGCGTCCCGGAGAAGGTGCAGGTGAAGGTGAAGAGATGGGACCTGTCAGTCACATTGTAAAACGAGACCTTGCCCGCCTCGTAGTCCAGGAAACCCCCCACCCGGCTGGGCCTGACGCTCACGGGGAGGGGGGTCGGGGTGGAGGTGCCAGCCTTGTATCCCCTGTTCCTCAGCCACACGGCCCAGTATCCATCCCCAGGTGTGAGTGTGACGTTCCCCTTCCTGCTCACAGATTCCCTGCAGACCACCAGAGTCCAGCCTGTCTTGTCTCCCACCTCCACCTCCCAGTAACACCGCCCGCCCGCGAACCCCTCGGCGCCCAGCACATTGATACAAGGGTCAAATCTCTCCGGGGTGTCGGGCAGATCCTGGCGCCTGTTTCCGTGTCTCACACATTTCCGATCCTCACACAGGACGAGTTTGGGATTTGCCGTGTCTGGATCCAGCGTCACGTCCACTGGGGAGAGAGTCACAGAGTCAGGGCAGGGGCGGGTCCCTGGGGTCAGCGGGAAATTAACCTGCCCCCCGGTTAATCGCTGTGCGGGGGGGGGGGGTATTATTGTCTGAGTGGAGTCAGGGCCCCTCTGCCGGTGAGGAGACACAGAGCGGGAAAAGGGCAGGAGGAGCGGGGGAGGGGTGTGAAGCTGTCAGTGGGGGGAAGGGAGGAGGGAGGGTAATGCTGGGAGAGGAAAGGGGAGGGGCAAATGATGGGGCAGAGGGGGAGGGGAGGGAGCAAGCATAGGGCCAATGTGGAGCAAGAGGAGCAGGCACAAGGGGATAGAGGGTTGAGGGAAGGGGCAGTCCCCAGGAGGGCTGGGGGCTGGGTGGAGGGGCAGATGCAAGGAAGGCAGTGAGGGAAGGGCAGGCACCAGGGTAGAATGAGAAAAGGAAAGACACCAAGGGGCGGGGGGGGGGGGGAAGAGACAAATGCCGGGGGACAGGGATGGGGAAGGCACCAGGGCAGATGTGGGGGAGGGAGGGTTTGATCCTCAGTGGGTGGGAAGGTGTGGGAAGAGTGGGTACCAGGGGGCTAGAGAGGTACCAGGGGAGAGTGAAAGGCAGGGGGCAGACGAGGGTGAGCACACGATGACGGGCAGGCCGGGTGCAGGGCACCAGCTGGGACACTCCAGAGCGACTGTGAAACGTGCCCTGGCCAGGAAACCCCCCTTTCCCCCAGCCCAGATCTCAGCCCACAGACCCGGCTGCCAGTGGAGACTCAGCTCCAGCCTGAACTCTCTGCCCAGAGCGACGTGTCCCCTGGGCCCTGCGAGTGGCACAGACCCTCTGACACTGCCCCGGCGTCTCCTAGCACCGGCACTGGCTACAGAGCCCCTCCCAGAGCCCCAGGGGCGCAGGTGTCCCCAGCTAGCAACTGCCCCAGCCTCCCCCTGGCTCCTCCTGCCCAGCCCTGGGGCAGACGCACTAGGGGTCTCACACCCGGCTCTGCAGGCACAGCAGGTTCGGCTACACAGCCAGGCAGCACCTCCCAGAGCCGGAGGGGGCGGGCAGACCAAGGTTTGTGGGGCTCCTGCTACAGCACAAAACCAGCCGTAAAGACCTTCCGGCTCAGGCTGGAGCGGGGGTTCTGAAGCCCGGGGACTGCAGGGGAAGTTCAAACCCAGGCTCCAGCCCTAACCCCAGCATCTATCCAGCCATGTTTAATGCTGCAGGACAAACCCCACCAGCTGGTGTCCATCTTGCTGGCTCTGTGGCTCACCAAGGAGGCTGATGGCAGCACGGCCCAGACACACTCCAGCTCGTGGGACATTCGCTCTCCGAAGCTGGTGTCTGGCCAGGAACCCAGCACACTGCACGGAGGAGGGTCAGAGGGAGAAGCCAGCCAGGGGTTTCAGATGCCCCATGGCTTATCTGTGATACCTGAGCCCCACCCCCAGACTCACAGCTTGGCCGTCTGGGGCGCTGGAGCGGCTCCCTGCAGGACCCTGAAAGGACACCCCTGGGAATGATGCAGCCAGTGGTGCTAGGGCACAGCTGGCACTTTGGGCCAGGGCATTGGGGCAGAAAGTAAATGGGATTCAGCATTTCTGGGGGTCCCGGGAGCGGGGTGTGACAGGCACTCAGACGGGGGGGCTAGTGAACAGCTCTGCCATTTGCAGACCTAGACCCAGGCTTCTTAATGGACCTGCCCAAGCAAGAGGAGCAGCCCAGTGACAGGCTGCAGGGGCCACTGGCAGAGCAGGACAGAAGCCCCCAGCATATGGCCCTAGATAGCAGTCGGGACCAGACACTGACAAAGCCCAGGGGTCAGCAGAGGAAATTCTGCTCCAGCTCCCCAGAGGCCTGGCAGCCACGGACGACAAAGCTCCAGGACCTGGTGAGACACCCACGGCTCCTGCACGTACCGAGCGCCCAGCACTGCCCCACAGGGAGCAAGCGGCAGCTGGAAGGGCCCAGACCCCTGGCCAAGGAGCCTGACCCCGGAGGAGCAGCCCAGATGGAGACTAGAATCGCCCCAAGCTGCTTCCTTCACAGCCTGGGCCTCCTGCTCCCCAGAGCTCCTGGCCCTGTAGCGACCACCTACTGTGCAGCCTCCATCGGCCCGGACACACAAACCGGGCGGGGCCCCTTTGACTGCCCCTGCTTGAGGGCGGAGGGGAGGGCAGAGCGGCAGGGGTAGGATGAAGGGGCCTGAGCACCACTCCCAGCCAGAGCTCTCCGACCCCTCCCAGCCCCCCTCCCTCTGCTGGAGCTTCCTCTCTGCCCCCCTCGCTGCCATGTGTCTGCCTTTGCCCCGGGGCTCTGCGCTGGGCACAGGGGGGGGGGGGGGAGGAGGGGCTGGATGGGGGCAGCTCAGGCTCAGACAGCGCCAGGGTCACACTGGAGAGGGAGTCTCACCCGCCGAGCAGCAAATCACTGACCAGCCTCACACTGGGCAGATGAGGGGCCCGCAGGGCTCAGCTTGCCCCCCCGGAACACACAGGACATGGCAGAGTGCAGCAGCCAGACCATTCCCTCCCCAACCCAGAGAGTTTGGCTGGCCTGGGCTAATGGGGCTGTGGCAATGCTGAGCAGGGGCCATCCAGCACAGCTCTCAGCATGTGCCAGGAGAGAGGCTCAGACACGCTCCAGGACCCATCTGTGCAGCCCCCCCAGCACGTGGGCCCAGGCCAGGCCTCCCAGCACCTGCTCAGTGGCAGCAGGCAGTGAACTGTCAGGATGTTGGGGTGATGGGGCCAGGTCAGATTCCTGGCAAGAACCAGCAGGTGAGTGTGAGCAGCAGGCAAACTTCCCAGCACTGAGCCCATCTGCCCCCAGCTACCGCACAGCTCCCAGCTGGGTCCACGTGTGTCCTGGGGCCCCAGGCTCTGCCCAGGGCCCCCGGCACCAAACAGCTCGATGTCCCAGAGTCTCCACTCACCTGCAAATCTGTTCAGAGCTTCCCTCAGGTCCAGACACATTCTATACCCATTCCTCAGATCAGTGCAAATAGGTTCGGGTCCCGGGAGTTTCATGTTTTCACTCCTAGGATCATTACAGGGCCCCCCCCAGGAATATGAGGGCAGTGAAAATAGGACACTGCTCAACGTGCTTTTCACGTCCTGAAAGGAGAAAGAGAATCAATGCTCTGTGTTAAACCGGGGGCATAAACCAGAGCGATTTCCCATCTGGGCAGCAGCCTTTCATCTAGAGAACAGATTCATTCCCCCCACCCTCCTGGGCTTCACTGTTCTGTGGCAAAACGTCCTGCGTTGTTTTGCATTTACACTCGATTCATTGTTTGTAGGTCAGACGGGAATTTAATTAAATGGTTCTTCCTCCTAGGGACCCCACCCCTGTATCTGTGTTTAGCCACTGTGTTGAGTCCAGTGCTCTGGAGTCACAGCAGGGATGGGCTTAGCCCAGTATCATTTTTGCACCAAACATTTAAATCTCCCAGGGACTCCATGAATCTCTGTGATTCCCCTCCCACCCAAACTGCACCGTTTGGAATCGAGGGAGCCCTTGGCTGGATATTGTCTGTGAGCACGGTACACAGCACATTTATTCTCATCCTGGGGATCCAGGCCCATGGGTCTGAGCTGTGATTCTGGGTGGGTGCAGTGTTTTGATGCCGTCTCACCTTCAGCAACTCCAAAACTGGCTGCTGACACTTCCCCTCGATCTCTGCGATCAGCTGCTGCAGGGAGGCACTTTGCTGGGAGAGTTTGGTGACCTTTTCCTGTAGCCTCTGCAGAGTCTCCCGCTCCTCCTCCGCCAGCCTCTGCAGAAGCAGCTGCTCCTCCTCCCTCAGCAGCGTGTGCAGCTTGTTAAATTCACCCGCAATCATCTCCCGCTTCGCCTGCACTTTCCTCTGGAGAAAGGAAAATAGGAAAGACACAGAGAAAACACCAGTCCAATGCTGAGTTACAGACTGGGCCTCTGCCCCTGAAGCAGGGAGAATCAGCTCTGTGTGAGGTTATAAGGACAGTTACTTCTTTGGGAAACACACCAGGAGGTTTCAGTGAGGTAGCTGTGTCAGGCTGCTTCAGCAAACACACCAAGAAGACCAGACTCCTTGTTGTTTGTACCATAAAGGGCTGGTTTTAGCTCAGAGTGAACAGGGCCAGTCCCGTGGTGCGGTTGCCCAGGGTGCTAGGTAAAGCTGCCATCTGTTATTGCAGGTGGCATGGGATGGACACGGCAGAGGGAAGAAGTCGAGGGAACAGGAGAGATGTACGGAGGTGTGGGGGGGAGCACAAGGCATCTGCAGGGAAGGAGAGTTGGGTGCGCAGGGCTGGGCACTCACACCCCAAGAGGACCCGTCACAGCAGGCTGTGGGCGATGCTCATTCTTGACAACAGGCTCCCAGGGCTGCCAAGTTCAGCATTGAGGGCTGGTGCCAACAGCCCTGTGGGTGTCCTCCCGAGGCTCACGTTGGTGTTGGGCCCTCAGGGCATTGCCAGGGCTGGCTTTGGCCTCACCCAGCCTGGCCATGAGCCCAGTGACCAGCCAGTGTCTTCCTCACAGCCCTATATCCTCAGCGGGGATCTCGCTATAACAGGCCGGGGAACCAGAACGGACGTTCATGACCCAGCTACAGACAAGGCCAGGGAAGGTCACAGGAGCAGCAGCAGGTGACTGGGATGAGGGAACCACATGACGGCAGCAGAGGCTGGGACCCACCCTGGCTTTGGTTGGTCAGGGGGTATCCCTGTGATGGCACCATGTGCAGACACACCTCAACTAACTTTGATCTGCCAGAGCAGATTCATACCCTCATCCTGGAGCTTTCTGACTCCTTCACCCCTGGGAGCGCTGCCGGGGGAAGGGCTCCGGGAGAGAAACCCAGACACCCACCTGCCACTCTGTGGTTTTCTTCTCCTCTTTAGACGTCAGCGCCCGGGCCTCCTCCAGCTGCTTCCTGAGCGGGCCCAGGGCCCCCTGGAGTTTCTCCTGCAGGGCATCATGGGTAACAAACAGCCGTTATCTGCCTGTCCAAGGGGCGGCGAGTGCCGTACATACACGAGGGACCCGGCCTGGAGGGAGGCAGCCGCTCGGCTCTGCCAGCCCCAAAGGCACCGTGGAGGCAGAGATGCTCAGCTCCAAGCAGGGGCTCTGCCTCCCACAGCCACCCCCATGTGCTAGCTCAGGTGCCATGTCCCTGCATGTGGGCCAGAGGGGAAATGGCTGGGGAGCCCCTGAACGGTCCCTCCAGCCAGTGAGAGTGAGGAGCTGGGGCAGGAACATCGCTGCATCACGCTGCAGACCCAGACCCAACTCGAGACACCTCCCCTCCTTCCAGGCCAGCCCTGCCTCTTCCCACCCCTGCTCTGCTCCCACCCCACTCCCTGCCCCCAAGCCCTGCCCCTCACATGCTCCCTCCCTCCCCATTCACCCCTTCCCACAGGCCATCTGAGTGGATAATGGGGGGGACTGGTGCTGGCAGCAAGTTTCAGTTACCTCCCCCCCCCCAAACTCAACATGGCGACAGAAAGTGGAGTGACCTGGTCTGAGTCCTACTTGCACTGCGGGGGTGGGGGGAGTGGAGTGGGCTGGGGGCTTCACCTCCTGCCACCCCAGTGAAGTGGGGTGATCTGACTGGGAGAGGGCAGAGCATTGAAGGCTGCTGGGTTGCTCCATGTGCCATGGCTCCCGCCTAGGGTTGCCAGGTGTCATGTGGGAGCGGGGGGGTTGAGTGGCAGGGGAGCGGCCCAGCAATTAAAGGAGCTGCGACTGCATATCAGTGGCCCAGCAGGTTTTTTTGGGGGGTCCCAACCCTACTCCTGCCAGTGCCAGCCTCCCCCCCCCCCAGTAATTTCACAGGCCTCTCTGGACTTCTTTCTCCTCCCTCCCCCCCACAAAGCACAGAGCCCAGGGTGCTGCCCCGAACAGTCCTATGGATGGGACAGCTTTGCCCTCACCCAGGCGGGAGCCAGACCCACACTCCGCTCTCCTCTGGCAGCCCAGGCTTTCACAACACCAGGGCACCAGGCCCTATAGCTGCACAGGGCGGAGCTGTGATGTGGCTGGAGACCAGCAAGGCCCAGGGGACACACTCGCTCTGGGGGAACAGTCACCGATAACTGCTCCTGGGCTGCCATAACCCTGGGTCCCCTTCCCCTTTGACAGTCACCCGGCAGAGCGACGTGCTCCTGTCCTGTCGGCCCCGCTCTGGGCAGCCCCTCACGCCCCTTCCTCAGCCCCCTCCAGGCTTCCCTGTTTCACTTTTTTCACTGAGCCCTCGAGCTCCCTCCTCTCCCTGCCCAAGGGCCCAGACCGCGGCTTCTCACACCCCTGCAGTGCTGCTGCAGGGACACCCTGAGCCAGGGAGCCAGCAGGGGCTGGGGAGAGACGGGGGGGTATGTCTACACTGCCACCCTAGTTCGAACTAGTGTGGCTAATGTAGGCATTTGAAGTTGCAAATGAAGCCCGGGATTTAAATATCCCAGGCTTCATTTGCATCTTCCCAGGCGCTGCCATTTTTAAATCCCCCTTAGTCCGAACTCTGTGCAGTTCTACATAGCAGTTATTTCGAAATAAAGCATTCCCCCTCCCCCTGCAACTTCTCTCACTCTTCATATGAGGTTTACAGAATGAGGTTTACAATGAGGTTTACAGAAGTTGGAGTAAGAAGCTCGCTATATCAAATTTATTTTGAAATAACTGGATTGCTGTGCGGACACACAGTACGTTATTTCAGAATAACTGACGTTTTTGCAAAAAAATGCTGCTGTGAAGACATGCCCTGAGTGAAACAGTAAGGAAACGACATCTGAAATTGATTGGAAGAGAACATGTGATTTATGGTCTCTGATAATGGGAAAATTCTCTTCCCACTGTGCTGAATCAGTAAAGATGCCACTGAGTGAATCTGTTTGAACTCTAAAGTACATGCATATGTAAGCGGGGGAATGGTCCCGCTATTGTGGGGAACTTTCCTGGCTTCTATACCACCCTGGTGAAATGGACCAGCAAAAGGATCTGAGTCCCCGCTCCCACTTCCTTTACCCCACGGCTTCCCTGATCCTGAGGGCTCCCCCTCCACTCTCCTGAGTAGCAGAGTCCTCGAAACCCCAACAAGGCTGGGCCCAGGTTTCCTGGGGCTTAATCCCCGACCTTGTAATCACTAGGGGCAGGAGTTAGGGTGTCCCCACTCCGAGGGGCTCTTTTACACTGCAGGCCTTCTTGGCCCAGTGATCATTTCATAAGGTTCTAAGCAAATACAATTTATTAAACATCAACTGATTAAAGAGAAAAACTGATTAAATAAGAAAAAAATGAGAATGGTTAAATGAGAACACCCAGCCCTGCGCTGTAGCACAGGGACATCAAAACAGCAGTCTGCAGAGTGTAAGGACAGTCCACAGTCTCTTCCTTAGAGGCCCTGGATGTGCTGCAGGGGGCTGCAGGCTTGCTCTGGCAGTGACTACACGGCCTCAAGCTCTAAGTGGCCAGACCCCTCTCCCAGTCTGGCCTGCTGGACCTCTTGGCTAGTGATATCTCCCTGCCCAGAGCCTCTCCCCGCACTTTGCTGGTCCCAGCTGCTCACCACACCCAGCTGCAGGCTGAGCTGCTTTGCCAGTCTCCAGCTCCTTGCGTTGCTTCTCTGTCCCTTTTGGCTCTCTGAGCACTGCCAGTCTGCTGCTCAACACAGGGTCTGCACTCCTTGGGCCGTGTATGCCTGGCTCTGTTGCTGCAAAACTGCCCCTCAGCACAGCTTGCACTCCTTGGGCTGTCTGTGCCTGGCTCTGATGCTGCAGGACTGCCCCTCAGCCTAGCTTGCACTGCTCTTAGCTGTCTCTCAGCTCTCTCATTGCTCAGAGAGACCCAGAACAATCCCAGCTCCCAGGGAGGACGGGGCCTGGCCTCTCACTTTCCTCACTGGCCTGTCCAACCTGTCAATCAGGCTGAGCTGGCTTGTTGGCTGCTTTCCATTGTCTCTGGGGTCCGTCAGTCTCAGGCCCCTGATTTCTCATGGACCCTTCCCCTTTTGATAGTGGGAGCTGGCAAACCAAAAACTCTCACAGAGTTTTAGTAAGGGGCTAACAGTCCCCTTACACATATGGAGGTGAAATGCAAAAATCCGAGGTCAGAGAACTGAACTGAACCACAGGAAAATGAACATTGTTTTGGTTGAGTGAATCAGAATTAAAAACCCAGTATCATCTAGTCCTGTTTAAAATAATATCTCAGAGAAGGACCACATGGCTATATTAGAAATGGCTTCAGCTCTGGTAGCCACCTGCCATGCGGCCCACCCCAAGAGCAGCCGGGCAGCCACCATGTGGAAACTGGGGCCAGGTCTGCATGATGGCTGCCCAGTTGCTCCTGGGAGTGGATTCATGGTAGGTGGCTGCCCCAGGCGCCAGCTCCAGGTCCAGCCCAAGCCCCAGCATATGGCATCACCCCAGAAGCAACTGAGCAGCCACCATGTGGCCCTGGCCCCCCACTCTCCCACCAAGCCCACTGCCAGCAGCAGTTTACCCTCCACGTCCCAGTTAAGGGAGTGCTGGGGGGCTCTGCTGAGCCGGTGGGTGGGATCAGAATTCTTTGTGAGCGCCCACGGAGGGAACTTAGCTCAGGGGAGGGGTGTAATTTGCCTGAGTTACTGGGGGGTGGGGAGGATTTGAGCCAGTTCCATGTTGTATTGTTGAAAGGGAACCCCCAGATATTGAGCCCAGCCCTGGTTGCTGCCCACTCCCCGTGGCAGGTGGGTGACAGGTGCACAGAGAGCAGCCAGCCCTGTTCTCTCTGTCAGGGTGTGGGGACTTCCAGTGTTGGGCCAAAACAATCTGGATCTTTTCCCACTGCCCCTCTGAAAACCAGACTCTTTCATTTAGCTGCCTCCCTTACAGCAGCCGGCTGTGAACTGTTGTCCCTGTATTGGGAAGGGGATAAACCTGGGGTCTGTAGGGCTTTAATTAGGCACAGTCAGCAGCGTCTCCTACCTTGTACTCCTGGGCAGCCTCCTCGACGGGCACCACCGTGTGGGACTTGTGGTCCCGGGATTTCTCACACACCAAACAAATGGCAGCTCCATCCTCCTGGCAGAAGAGTTTGAGACGCTCCTGGTGTCTCTCACACAGACCCTCCGTTCGCCCTGCTCCGGGCTGTGGCCCCAGCTGCTGCAGCTTCAGTACAATGTTGCTCAGCTGGGTGTTGGGATTGAACTGCCCCTTCTGGAATGAGGTCCTGCACTGGGGGCAGGCTGGGGGGGGTCTTTGCTCCCTGTTGCTCACAGTGCCGGGTGAGGCAGGCTCGGCAGAAGTTGTGCCCACAGGCGACTGTTACCGGCTCGGTCAGATACCCCAGGCAGATGGGGCAAGTGGCTTCTTCTTGCAATTCCCCTGCTGTCGCTGTGGAGGCCATGGCCATCGGGCGTGTGTCTGCTCTGCCGGGCGCGGGCTTGTGCTGACACTGAGGGAGAAGAAGAAAGAGGAGGTGGAAGGAAGGGGAAGGGCAGAACCTGAAAGTGAAACTGAAAAGAGGGGGCAGGGCAGAGAGAAGGTGGGAGGGAAACAGAACAGGAATGGAGGGAGATTGGAGGGAACAGGGGAAAGGAGAGGGGGGGAAGAATAGGATCACATCTGGTAGGTATTGCTGTAAGTCTGGCAGGGACAGCATATCCCCTGCTCCACAGGCAGCTTTGTGTGTCTAACCCACGGACGTGGGGCCTAGAGTGCTGAGCACACGTCTTCCCAGATGCTCCCTGTAGGGGCCAAAACACTAGCTCAGGGCCTGTGTTTTTGCAGTAAACATTTCCCCAGACCCTGTGTTGCTGCCTCTGGCTGTGTGTAGGCGGCTTCCCTCTCCCTGTCCCACACCCCTCTCCAGTCTGTGCCGGGAGCTAGTCACAAGCCAGGGGAAGATGAGTGGTTGGCAGCTGGCCGGCCGGTGTCCCTCTGGCAGGGGTTCACACAAAGAGAGGCCTTTGCTCTGAACCTGCATGCAGGTGGTTTGGGAACTTTGGGCAGTGGGAGCCCCCCCCCATTCCAATCACCCTTGTGCATGGGGGGTAGAAGGGATGTGACCTGGGACTTGCCACCTATGAGGTAGAGCTTTAACCAGAAGGGCCACTGGAGATGTTGGTGTGGGGGGGCGGAGGGTGGTAATTTTAACCATGATTCCAAGTGTGGGCAGTGACTGAAGCTGACACTTGGGCTGTGTCTAGACTACATGCCTCTGTCGGCAGAGGCATGTAGATTAGACAGATCAGCAAAGGTAAATGAAGCCGCAATTTAAATGATCGCAGCTTCATTTACATTTACATGGCTGCCACGCTGAGCCGACAAACAGCTGATCAGCTGTTTGTCGGCTCGCCGCTAGTCTGGACGTTCCCCCTGTCGACATCAAAGCCCTTTGTTGGCAGCCTCGTTATTCCTCATGGAATGAGGTTTACCGGGGCTGCCGACAAAGGGCTTTGATGTCGACAGGGGGAACGTCCAGACTAGCAGCGAGCCGACAAACAGCTGATCAGCTGTTTGTCGGCTCAGCACGGCAGCCATGTAAATGTAAATGAAGCCGCGATCATTTCAATCGCGGCTTCATTTACCTTTGCTGAACAAACAAATCTACATGCCTCTGCCGACAGAGGCATGTAGTGTAGACGTACCCTTGGAGAGGCAGCAGCAACCCTGCCCAGGCCCCGCACCCTTCCACTGTCTCCCTCATCTCTCCCCTCCCCTACTTGCCAGGCCGGGGCACTGCTCACCTGTGGGGACGCTCTGAAGGGCCCTGGCCCACATGGAAGGGGATCTGTTCCTCCGGGCCATTTACTGCTCTGCCCAGGGTTGCCAGGAGTCCGGTTTTGAACTGGACAGTCCAGTATTTGAGCTTCCTGCCCGGGAAACAAATTGAGAAAATATCAATGTCCAGTATTTTCTAAACAAGATGGAATGTCGATTGGGATGTCATGTCACGTGTGTCTGGTATTTTTGTTGAAACCATCTGGCAACCCTACGGGCCACTTAGCCGGCCCTGAGGACAGGCCGGCACAGGGGGCCTGCTGCCGCAAATGAGCCAGCCCCACCGCAGCACACACACTTACTGCACACACAGCACAAGGCTGGCTGGCCTAGCTGCCTCTTTGTCTAGCCCTTTGTAAAGTGAGGATGGAAGAGGCCGGGTGGGACCCTGCTCTCTCTACCCGTCTCTTCCAGCAAACAGCTCCAGCGTCACACAGTGGGAGGAGGAGTTCTCCCATAAAGTCCCCTCTTGACATTCTCTGGCCGTCCAGGAGCAGCGGCTGCTGCAAGAATGAAGCAGAAAGGTTTTGGAATTGTCAAAAAACCAGTTCCCAAAATTGCCCTTCTCAGCACTTTCCTTCTGCTGACCTCAAAGCACCTCACCCAGACCAATGGATTTACACACTCCTGTGAGGCAGGCAATGTTATTATTATACCCTTTACAAATATCAGTGGAAAAGCTCCCCTTGAGATTAAGCTTTAGATGATGGGCCCAACGTTACCCGGTGTAGTAAGTTGAGGGTCAGTAACATGGAGTCAGCAGGCCTAAATAGAAGCCTGTAACATGAAAACAGCAACAGACCTGCAATCTAGTGAGCAAGACTTTGGTTCAGTAACAGGAGCCAAGAAAGAGGCCCTATTGATAAATTGTGTGATTGTGTAAGTTATGTCGAGCATGGAAGGACACAGGGAGGTATTGGGTACAGACTGTGAGCCAAAGGGGAGTATTGGAACATCTTAAGAAGAAATGTCGTGGTACAAAAACTCCCTAAAAACTAATGCAGATATCGACCTAGGTTCGGGACTAGGTCGAGATTGACAGCATGAAGGATAATAAGTAAGCTCCCCTTCCATAAGGTGAGGGGTGGTAACTAGGCAACAGAGGGTGGTAACCTAGTACGTAAAGAAATGATGTAAGTTGTTTGTACCTGTCTATAAAAGGACACCGCAGAGGGTGCTCTCCGGCCGACCTTGGGGGGGGTGCGCTAGGCGCCTGAACGGCAGGTGTCATTGCCTAAACTTACAGAGTGCACAGTAGCTTAACTTTGACTAACTGCTGTTAATATCTGTTATATGGCAATAGGCCTGCCCGGTGTTGGTACCTTGTCAACGCGGGCCATAGTGCCCAGTGGTGTAACATTGTACTGATCTCTGTTACCAACTGGTAGAGCTTCGCATTTGACAATAAACCTGCTCGACTGATTTCAAAGCTTGCCTGCATCTGTTGTTTCCGGGGCCTCTCAGAGATCTCTTGTGTTGACCCAAGTGCACGGGGTCTAACACTCTAGATAAAGGGAGTACCGATTGTTACGCACGCAGCCGAAAGTTTAACAACGGAGTAGAGGTCCTGTCAGGAGTGCGCCAGGACAACCCTGACCAGACGACGCTGACACTGACAGTCCAGACCACCGAAGGTACCGAGCTACGAAAACACCGAGGTACGACACCCGGGAAGTCTGGGACAGGAAACCCATTGAGAAGACCCCAGATCTTCCCATTTCTAGCAGAGGGGAGCACAGGCCACTGGCTGCACTGAGGTGGGGAGATCTCCCTGAAACCCCAGCTTCCCCAGTACAGGGACTCGACAGTGTGACGGCACCTGGCCCTGACAGAGGAAGGGCCGGCCCTGCCCCTCTGTGCCAGGCATAGTAGGTGGGGCTGGGCAGTGATTGGGGTGTTGGGGCTATTCTGACTCTGGTGGGCAAGGAAGCCTCGGCCTCTTATGGGGCCCAGGAAGAGGGTTTCCCCAAATGGGAGAGCAGGGGGAGCACATCCTCGGTGCCAACTCTGCCCACATATATACACCGGCAACACCATCACAGGACCTAACCAGATCAGCCATACTGTCACTGGTACATTCTCCTGCACATCCACCGTAATATATGCCATCATGTGCCAACAATGCCCCACTGCTATATACATCGGCCAAACAGGACAGTCCCTACGTAAAAGAATCAATGGACACAGATATGATATTAGGAATGGCAACATACAAAAACCTGTAGGGGAACACTTCAATCTTCCTGGACACACAATTGCAGATCTAAAAGTAGGCATCCTGCAGCAAAAACACTTCAGGACCAGACTTCAAAGAGAAACTGCTGAGCTACAGTTCATCTTTAAGTTTGACACAATCAACTCTGGATTAAACAAAGACTGTGAATGGCTTGCTAACTACAAAAGCAGCTTCTGCTCTCTTGGAATTCACACCTCCAGATCAGCTGCTAGAAGTGGGCCTCAACCTCCTTGATTGGATCCACCTCGCCATCTCCAGCCTGATCCTGGCCTGCATATTTATTCCTGCCTCTGGAAATTTCCACTACATGCATCTGACGAAGTGGGTCTTTGCCCACGAAAGCTTATGCTCCTACACTTCAGTTAGTCTATAAGGTGCCACAGGACTCCTCATCGCTTTTGCAGATTCAGACTAACACGGCTACCCTTCTGATACAAGTCAGGGAAAAAGACTCATTCTGGGGGCATCGAAGGACAAGGAATTAGCAGGGATTGGCAGCCAAGCAAGACTTCACCAGGCAGGGCCCACTGACATTTGAACTCAGGCTGCAAAACCCTGAGTACTGCCCCTTACACCATGGGCCCTGCAGTTCCTTTTCTCAGGGCCTAAGTGGTGATGGGTTCAAGGCCCAAGAGGCCTGGCTGTGCACATGTTGTCTGTTAGCTCATAGAAAGGCGAGTTTGGGGAGCACAGAATGAACGTGAGTCCGGGGGACTCAGGCTCCAAGTGCAAAGGCCAGGCTGGGCTCTGGGCTCTGCTTGAGGGAGCCTGGCACGGGGCAGGTGGGGAACAAAGGAGGGTGGATTTGTGGATTTTGACCAACACTCTGGGGCTACATCTAGACTGGCATGATTTTCCACAAATGCTTTTAACAGAAAAGTTTTCCGTTAAAAGCATTTGCGGAAAAGAGCGTCTAGATTGACACGGACGCTTTTCCGCAAAAGTATTATTTGTGGAAAAGCGTCCATGCCAATCTAGATGCGCTTTTCCGCAAAAAAGCCCCGATCGCCATTTTCGCGATCGGGGCTTTTTTGCGCAAAACAAATCTGAGCTGTCTACACTGGCCCTTTTGCGCAAAAGCTTTGCACCAAAAGGACTTTTGCCCAAACGGGAGCAGCATAGAATTTCTGCAAGAAGCACTGATTTCAGACAGTAGGAAGTCAGTGTTCTTGCGGAAATTCAAGCGGCCAGTGTAGACAGCTGGCAAGTTTTTCCGCCAAAGCAGCTGCTTTTGTGGAAAAACTTGCCAGTCTAGACACAGCCTGGGTGAGGAGATAAGAAACGAAGGGGCATTTTAACTGCTCCCTTCCTCAATGTCCTCTAGGCTGGGATTCCAGCTTCGACAAGCCCAGTGTGTGGGTAAAGCTGCTGTGTTATTGAATGCCAGGGCTCCAAGGGTACGTCTACATCACATGGCTAATTCAAGTTACCGAAATAGATACCCTGCATCTTAACAAGCCACCTGTTGATGGAAAATATTTTTTGAAATAACCTGTGGCAGCAAGAATTTGGGCCATCAGGTTATCCCATTAGGGACAATGGAGGCAAGACAAGTCTTCTCTGCCAGGACATCTGAGTGTGTGTGGCTATGTCTACACTACAGACTTCTTGCACAAAGAAGTTTTTTGCAGAAGAAATCTTCCACAAAAAGTTCTTGTGCTAGAGAGCATGCACTCTGCAAAAGTGCATTGGAAAAGCAATATACTTTTGTGCAAGAGAGTGTCCAGACTGCTTGGATGCTCTCTCTCAAGTAAGCTGTGATTGCTATGGACAGAATGGCCACCAGGGCACCTGTGCTTTTTCCTCTTTCTTCTTCTTGCAGAAAGAAACCCCTGTTGCCCATCCACACAAGCCTTTTAACACAAGAGCTCTGACTTGCTGTGCTCCTGCAGCGCTGGGGGCTGCACCAAGCAGCTCCAGGCTGGGGGGGAGGGAGGGAGGACAGGGAATGAGGTGGTCCAGGGCAGGCTACAGCACCCACCGGAGGTTTTAGTGCCCTCGTGTTAGGGTACGTCTAGACTACATGGCTCCCTCGACGGAGCCATGTAGATTTGTTGTTTTGGCAAAGGCAAATGAAGCCGCGATTTAAATGATCGCGGCTTCATTTACATTTACATGGCTGCCGCGCTGAGCTGACAAACAGCTGATCAACTGTTTGTCCACTCAGCGCGCTAGTCTGGACGCTCCCCTGCCGACATCAAAGCCCTTTGTCGGCAGCCCCGTTATTCCTCATGGGATGAGGTTTACTGGGGCTGCCGACAAAGGGCTTTGATGTCGGCAGGGGGCGTCCAGACTAGCGCGCTGAGCCGACAAACAGCTGATCAGCTGTTTGTCAGCTCAGCGCGGCAGCCATGTAAATGTAAATGAAGCCGCGATCATTTAAATCACGGCTTCATTTGCCTTTGCATCTAATCTACATGCCTCTGCCGACAGAGGCATGTAGTCTAGACACAGCCTTAGTGTCAGTGGGGTGCTGAGTGCAGCAACCGGGATGAGGAGCCTCCTGCCCTGCCCTGCCCTGCCCTGCGCGGAGCAGCCAGAAAGGAGGAGCCCTTGGTCCCAGCAGGCTGGATTCCCGTCAGTCATGTGCATCCTCCTTGCCCCCAGCTCCTTGTGAAAAGGAACCGCTGGAGCAGGGAAGGGGGATTGATCACCCATCTGGTGCCTGCCCCTGCTGCTCAGCACAGCCCATCCCAGCCACGGACCCCTCTGCAGCCACCCCCATCTCCCCACCCACTGCCCCAGCAGCATTCCTGGGAACAACGTGGTGGTTGGACTGGGAGGCGTTGCAGGATCAGGCCCTGCCTGGCTTTCTCATCCCGCACGGCTCCATATTCCATATAGCAGAAGCAGGGAATCTGGAGGGGTCTGAGCCAGAGAAGGGGGGGACCCCAGCACCCGAGCCCTGGCAGGGCAGGGGCTGAGATCAAGGCAGCTGAAGTTGGCCAGTGTGTCAGGAACTTCTCCCCATCCCAATGTGCTACCAGTAGCAAGAGCCTAAGCGCCCCTGTCACTAGGGGTGTCCAAGGGGACCCGTGTGTGACCAGTGAGCGCTGGGTTAGCTGGGGTGCTGACCAGCTCACCAGTTTGATTGCTGACTCTGGTAGATTAGAGCAGCCCTGTCTGAGCCCAGTCTGCTGCGGGGAAGGTGGGGCAGGCAGGGCTGCGCCTGTGTCAGCCACTGGGGCTCTGCCTGCATGGGGGCAGCTGGCAGTATCCTGGCCACTCTGTGTCAGCATGGAACAACCTTGCCATGTCCTGCTCTCCCCCTCGCCCCCCACCAACCCTTGGCCACACAGGATGGCCTGGTGGGGCTCCTGTCCCCCTGGTCATGTGGGGCAGCCTGGTGTGACTCTGCCCCCCAGGCCCAGTGGTGTCCCACCCCTTCACCTCACAGGAGCAGTCCAACACAACCCCACTCCAACCGTTTGGAGCAGCCTAGCACGACTCCAGCCTCAGTCACAGGGGCCAGGCAGGTGGGTCTTTGGCCCTGGCCGGCCCCAATGTCAGCAGGTCCAAGTTGGCCAGGGCAGGCCAGCAGGAACCCACCCCCAAAGCATCAGAGCAGCCCAGGCAGTTAACCAGTTAAATGTCACTATCGTAGTGTCACTGTTGTAGTGTTAAATGTCACTATCATAGTGTCTCTATTGTAGTGTTAAATGTTACTATTGTCATTTAACCAGTTAACCATTGAAACGCTCTTTTACATTCCGACTTGGCACCTACAGTTTTGCAGCAGCAGCGATCCTCTAAGGACCGTGATTCTGCCTCTAGACAGGGCACTGCTGCCTGCTGCCAATACTGCCCCTTCCACTCCCCCCCCCATCTCCTGCCCACTCCTTAGCATGAGCCTTAATGGAGGGCAGACAGCTGCTCCTCTGCTTGCCTTGCCTTCAGGGCCTGATTCAGCAGGTCAGCGTGGAGGCAGAGCAGCAGAGCTGGGCCTGTTCAAAATTAGAGGCAACTCATCACAGTCAGCCTGGTGATTAAAGTGCTCACCTGCAGCCTGAAGAGAGACAGCCCAGCACTGGCAGCCGTGGGAGGGAGAACTGTGAGGGGAAAAGCTGTGGCAGGGGCCAAGGGTTGCCAGCTTGCATGGACCAGATGACATTGTCTGCAACAGCGTCCAGTCCAGGAGAGCTGGCAGTCCTTGGGCAGGGCAGGTGGGTGTCGAGGACTCAGGAGGAGCAGGGGTGGCCGCAGTGCTGGCCAGAGAGAAGTGGCACTTTGAAGGCACCTGTTCTCCTAACCCTGCCTCCTTCACTCTCTGGTTACATCTGCCCCGTCACGTTACTGGATTTCAAGGGGATCAGACAGGTCACTGCTGCACCCGAGGGGGAGAGGGCTGCCCCAAAGTCTGTACAAAGGGGGCCATGTGAGTGTCCAATGAAAGCATATGGTCTACTGATTCTAGGTATGCTACTCATGTACTGGGGTGATATCTGTATGTGGAGTTATAAATATGGACTCTGTGCTTATGCTGGAAGATTCTCTGTCTGAGACAGAGCAGTGGGCCAGGAATATTCAGTCAGTGTCTATGCTAATTAGCAAGGCTCTCAGAGAGGTCAGTACATACCTGAGGAATGTGTCTGGGACCTGCAAACCAGCCAGTATCATGACTGCTGACATGGGACACAGCAATAGGTCACTGGGCCATGTGACCTGCTCCAGCTTGGAAGATACCAGGGATGGATATAAAATGCCATGAGGCAGACTCCATCTTGCCTTCAATTCTGCTACTGATTCCAGATGCAGTCTTGCGAGGGACAGAGAGATGGGAAGAATCGTTGGCCCATCCTGAGATAGGATGTACACCAGAGATGTTTAAGATAGCCGTTTGTAACACCTCTGCTGAGAGCCTGCACTGAGAACTTGGTCAGTCGATGCATGTCATGTATTTTCTTTAACAGCCTTATTCTCCACCTTTTCTTTCTTTTATTAATAAACCTTTAGATTTTAGATTCTAAAGGACTGGCCTAGCCAATTACATCCAGGCTGTGTCTACATTAGCACACTTTCCGGAAAAGGGATGCTAATGAGATGCTTCGGAATTGCAAATCCGCGGGGGATTTAAATATCCCCTGCGGCATTTGCATTTACATGGCTGCCGCTTTTTTCCGGCTCAGGGTTTTTGCCGGAGAAAAGCACCAGTCTAGACGGGATTTTCCGAAAAATAAATCCTTTTCCAGAAGATCCCTTATTCCTACTTTCAAGGCTGTCTGTCTTCAGGCTTTCAAGTAGGAATAAGGGATCTTCCGGAAAAGGGTTTATTTTCCGGAAAAATCCCGTCTAGACTGGCGCTTTTCTCCGGCAAAAACCCTGAGCCGGAAAAAAGCGGCAGCCATGTAAATGCAAATGCCGCGGGGGATATTTAAATCCCCCGCGGATTTGCAATTCCGAAGCGTCTCATTAACATCCCTTTTCCGGAAAGGGGTGCCAATGTAGACGTAGCCCCAAAGTGTAAATTGACCAGGGATTTGTGGCTGGTTCTTTGGGACTGGAAAGACCCATTTGGGGTAAGTGAGATTGGGTTCTGTATCCTTCACCTGGGTGTTAGGCCTGGGGCTGATTGTGGCACAGGGAGAGCTGGGGTGTCAGAGGGGTTTTGCTCGTGAGGCTTCCTGGTGGCCGGATTGGCAGCTGAAGCGCCCCATGTGACTGGTTTGTGGCCCTTTGGGAATAGCCTCCAGTCAGGGGCTGTAAGGAGCCCTGAGTTTGAGCAATTTGCCCTGAGCGGAGACCCTCAGTGGTGCCCAGACCTGGCCCGGTCCATCACACCCACGCCTCCTCATTCCCCTGCCCCCACTAGTACACCTGCTGAGTCAGCAAGCCACGTAGGGACATGTGATGTGAGGCTTGTGTTTGGGACAAAGGAAGTGCAAGTCTCATGGCAAAAGAATATAAAATGCACCTGCCTGATCCCTGTCGTGTTTTCACCCCTGCCTCTCAGCTCTGCCATAACTGGGCTACAAGCCAAGTGCTGAGCAAACCCATTGACCCATCCAAGCTGGGCACCCAGGCAGATTTTCAAGCCAGCAAACTCTAAGAACCTGATACATAGATGTGGGTGCAAAGGGGATCACACTGCACCCCTCGTTCAGCACCTTGGCCACCCTTTCAGTGAGTCAGGGACACTTCAATCTGGTGCAACACCTGGGCTCTTTCCCACCACCGGTTCCCAGCTACATAAATGCTTCACAGCTACACTGCATACAACAGGCGCCTGGCCAACAACAAACTAGTATGCCTGTCTGCTTGCTTGCTTGCTCTCACACACTTATTGAGGCTGACACGTGTTGCCAGGTATCAGGTGGTCACAGGGTCCTTGACTCAGCCTCATCCTGTTACCCTGGGACACAGTAACGATTAATTTAAAACCTAATTGGACATGCCCTGACTTGTAATGGAGATGGTAAATATCCCAAGTCCCAGAAGAAGAGATCTCCTGAGGCCGATTACTCATGGCCGTATCTATCACCGGCATGTAGTTTTCCAAATAAAACTCTGAGTCACAATTTGGGGCCAAACCATATATTATAAATTTAAGATACAGGCAGTCCCCGGGTTACGTACAAGATAAGGACTGTAGGTTTGTTCTTAAGTTGAATTTGTATGTAAGTCGGAACTGGTACATATTGTAGGGGAAACTCTAGCCAAACATTTCTCCAGAGCTCAGTTTTATTCTCCCACACCTCACTTCCCTCAGTCCTTTATTCTCAAGCTGAGGTGTCTGCTGAGAAAAGCCGCTCCGCATCTCCCTGGTCTGCTGGGGGCGGGTGCTAGCTTCGCATCTCCCTGGTCTGCTGGGGGGAAGCAGCTAGTGCAGGGTTGCCTCACCCCGTTTGTAAGTAGGGATCCGATGTAAGTAGGATCCATGTAACCCGGGGACTGCCTGTATAGAACAGCATGTCACAATAACTCTATAATCCTCCCTATCCCTGAAGACAAAGTAAATAGTAAAGACCCCTAAACAATAGGACTATACATTACATTCACGTGGCCTAGAACAGCTGAGGCGCTCACAACCTCTATGCCTTGGCTAGTTGCAAGCCGTGGCAGAAGAACAGTGAGGGGATTCCTCTATGTCACTGCAGAATCAGACCCTCTGGTTTGATGATGGACGGGATATGGACTATAAATTGAAGGCCTTCCGCTCTCCAGTAATAATCCAATGGGATCTAAATGGTTTTCACCCAGGAATTCTCCACAGGCATAAAAAACCCAAAAATAGAACCCACCACACTCACACAAACACTACACTGATTAAGCTCACACCCGAACCTCTATTTAAGCACTCTCCAGAGGGAAAATTCTAAAGGTGCTGAGTGCACTCTTTTGAGGGTGGGGTGCATAACATTTTGAACCATGTGCAGCTATTTTGAGCCGAGTGCAGAGCAATTTGGGCTGTGTGCACAACATTTGGTACCGAGTGCAAAGGATTAGAATGGGGTGCAGAGCACTAGTACCATGTGCAACTCAGAAAGGCAGGAAACTTCCAAGTGGCAAACTTCCTTAGTTCGAACTAAGATAGATGGTTTGAACCAATTGCCTTAGTCTGAGTTAATCAGGACTCATAACACTCTACTTCACCATTTCCTATCCACACAACCAATAAATATATAAACTGAGGTAACACTGGAAGTGTCTCTGTGGAGATTTCCCCTTTCCTCAGGCTGCAGTGGGAGGGGCTGGGGCAGGCAGGGGTACAGGAGGGGCTGGCACTGAACTTCTGGGAGAAGCAAGAGATAGGGCTGCAAACAGCCAATGAGGATGAGATTTGAACCCATGCATGCAGAGCATAATGGATTAGCAGTCTATTGCCTTATCTGCTCAGCCACCTCATCTGAGCTGTGGGATATTTTGTTTCAAACCACCTGAAGTCAGCACTTCAGGGAACCTTTGTGCCACTTGCTGGCTGGCCCTAATGAGCCACCATTTTTTTCAGAAGAGGCTCTTTCATAAGAAGGAGCATCTACACTGCCCCTTCTTGCACAAGAAAAACCCTCTTGCGCAATGCTGTTCTTCCTGAAAAGTAATGTGTGTAACAGCATTGCGCAAGAGGGTTTTTCTTGTGCAAAAAGGGGCAGTGTAGATGCTCCTTCTTACACAAGAGCCTCTTCTGAATAAAATGGTATATCATTAGGTATGCAAATGAGGCTCAGCAATATTCCACCCTTAGCCTCATTTGCATATTACTCCCGCAAGAATCTGCGAGTGTAGACATAGCCTGTGTTTCTGCTTGGCTTTGAATCAGGAACCCTTCTGTGTTAGGCAAACATGATAACCACTGCACCACAGAAACACAACTTGGTAATGAAACTTGGATAACTGTTCTGTTCCCAGCCATTTCTAACACCCTGCTCTGCGGGGGAGGAGAATGCACCTTGTGAAGACTCCACCTCTTGTTCTCAGGGAAGCCACTAACCCGAGCTGCCAGCTCCTCATTTCCTCACCAGCCCCTTGAGATTTGTAGCTCAAAGCTGGAGCTGCTGTGGAAGGAAATGAAGCTACAGAAGCTGACGGGGATAATCAGCGGGTGGAGGGTTATTTTTTCTCCTCCCTGGTCTGATGTGGCTAGAACTGAGGAAAAGAAAATCCTCTTCCCTTCTCCTCAGAAGATGGAAATTGCAGTTGGTTCTCTCTTCGGTTCTACTAAAGCTGGACCCCAGAACTAGACTTTTTCTTTCTAAAAGCCTGGTAAAAGCTGAGAGTGAATTGTTTGCAAACTGAGAATGTGAGTTAAAGAAGGGACTTGCCCAGCATAGGGCTTGAATCCATGACCACGTAATTAAGAGTCTTATGCTCTACCAACTGAGCTAGCCAGGCTATATACTGTTTTGTTCCCCCATAAAAGAGTCAACTCTGTAGTGACAGACGAAGGGGCCAGGTTCAGGATTTCTTTTAGTGCTGCAGGTTCTCACGGCACCAAGTGAGACAGGAGGGGTGTGAGATGAGGAACCTGCTCCCCCAGAAGGAGTATTTGGGTGCACCCAGGGGCATCAAGAATTCAGGCCCTCAGGCCAGTGCATTGGGGACAATTTGTGAGCCCTTCCATGAGCATTTTCTGCTCCTATTGGGAAAGGCAGCTGGGCAGGACCAGCCTGCAGCCCACGTCCCTTTCAGCCCCAGGTGCAGGAGGTAACAGAGAGGGGAGGAAAGTCCATGGCCAGAGCCTCTTCCCAGCAGTCTGGCCCTGCGCAGAGTCTGTGCATGATGGAGCCTCTCCCAGCAGGATTCTGGCCTGTTCTCTGCAAAGTGCTCAGCTGGTTCATTTTCTGCAGGACAGAGTGGGATCCATGCGCCCTGCTCCTCAGTGACAGGAGTGCCCTCTTCCCTTCTTTTCACACAGGGTATGTCCACACTGCTCTCCTCCTTTGAGGGAGGAATGACTAAGGGTACGTCTGGATGCTCCCCTGCCGACATCAAAGGTATTTGTCGACCACCCAGGTATGCCTCATCCCAGGAGCGTCCAGACTATCGCGCTGAGCCGACAAACAGCTAATTAGCTGTTTGTCGGCTCAGCGCGGCAGCCATGTAAATTTAAGTGAAGCGGCGATTATTTAAATCACCGCTTCATTTTACTATGTCCGGTAGCCTAATCTACATGCCTCTGTCGCCAGAGGCATGTAGTCTAGACGTACCCTAAGACTCACTAAATCAAACCAAGAGGGCATCTCCACCAGCTTCCAGTACTTCTGCTCTTTGCTCCCTTTGGCTTCTCACTGCGGGGACACGGCCAAGCTCGACTGAAGGAAGCCGACTCCAGCTATGTAAGGCGGGATAGTGGGAAGAGCAGAGACATTGGCCAGGCACCACTGGGGGCTGCATCCCTCACCTCCCCCAAACCTGGCAGGTGCCTGGGCAGCTTAGCCATGGGGCCACTCTCTGGGACTTTTCTCCCAGCTGCTCCATGTGTTGCCATTGCCCATTCCAAGGGAGGGAGGAGAAGAATCACTCTCCATGGCTGCAGGAGCTACAGAAGTTGCACCCTCAGGCTCTCTGAGCACGGACACCCCCAGTGAATCACAAGGGTGTGTGGTGCTGGCTCTCCTGTCCCAGCAATTGCAGTCAGAGCCCTGCCTTGCCAGTGCCAGTCACAGCAGCCTCTGCACCTGCTCCAGGTTTGTGGTTTCCTTCTTCCCAACACTCCTCCCCAATCAGCCTTTTCCTGAACCAGCAGTGCCATGGGTGGCCTGGGGAGGCCTATTCTGTGTCAAAGAAGGACACAGGAAAATGTGAACAACGGCTGCAACAAGGCACCAGGGGGAATTGAATCCAGGATGTTTTGCTGACAACTCAAGTGATGTAACCAGCTAAGCCATCACACCAAGCTCAACAAACACACAAATACACACAAAAAAGCAGTCATAAAATTGTTCTACTCTATGGTCCCAGACAACACCTTTGACTTACATTTCCCACCAACCCTGGCAGTGTCTGGCTCTCTGGGCACAGAAGGCTACAGCTCAGTGGGCAGAGGCTCTAACATGCACATCTCCCCCAGCCACTGGGACTCCAGAGTTGCCTTTGAGGTTTGGTAAAGTGGAGGGGAGGGAAAAGTGAAGCAAGCATTGATGATCTGGCTTGGTAACCCCTGGGTCTCAGGGTTTGGGTTGGAGTCCCCTGGTGAGGACCTGGCCTCTTTCTGTTTGGTCCCTTCCTGAGGGCACAGAATTAATAACAGAGAATTCCTTTGCCCTGCAGCAATCTGAGTTGGCCAAAGAGTTAGTAACAGAATTTTTGTCCAAGTTTAAGTACAGGAGAAGAGTCCCCTTCAAAGCTGTTTTTGTGGCATAGAGCTTATCCTGTTTGCCTTATCCCCAAAGGGTTTTTGGTTCAAAGCCAGGCAGCGTTACAGCCTTTTCTCCTATTGTGGCTTTCCTTGGTGCCCAGATAAGTGTGGCTCCTGTACTTGCAATGAGCCCAATTCCTATGTGATGGGGGGCGGGTGACATCAGCTGAGGATGCCCCTGGGTGCCAGCCTGGGGAAGTAAGGTGAGTCAGACCAGGCACCTATGGGAGGCATGTGGCGTGGCCTCCCCTGCCCTGGAGGTTGGGTGATGGGGTGGGTTCCTCTTGCTGCCTCCCTGGTGTGACTTATCCATTATAAAAAGAGGTTTAATGGTTATTTTGGAAAAAGGGGTTTCTTTCGAAATAACTGCATCTACACAGCCTTTTTATTTTGAAATAGCACCATCATGTGATTATGCAGATGAGGTGTGGGATATTTAAATCCCGGCTTCATTTACAGTTTTGAATGTTTACATTTGCATCCCTTTTTGAAAAGAGGGTGCAAGTGTAAACATACCCTACGTAGCGAGAGTTGGCTTTCTTCACTTGAGCCTGGCTATGTCCCTGCTGCGGGAACCCAAAGGAAGCAAAGAGCAGAAGTACTGGAAGCTGGTAGGGTACCCTCTGGATTTGATGTCGTGATTCTTAGTTGGACTTGCTAAATCAAACTCCATAAGATTGTTCGTGGCCATTCCTCCCCCGCTAGGCGTGGTTCTTGTTCTTCTGCACAGCCCAGCCCATGGAGACCAAGGACCTGCCAATGGGCATTCAGATCTCAGCCTTGTTGAATTGATGGGAATACAAACCAGACACACAGCAGGTTTGAACTGGTTTTAGTTGAGCGATGGGTTTGCCTGGTTTACATGCATTGACACAGGAACGCGTTAGGGGTTTGTGGTCACAGTTTAAGAATCCCTGCACAATAGAAATCCAAAATGTGACACATGCAGATGCAAAGGTTTAAATGAATTTGCTAAATCTCTTAAGGGGGCACTTAGGAATTGACATAAGGTGTTATTGCCTGTAGGGTTGCGTCTAGACTACAGGGTTTTGTCGACAAAGCAGCTTGCTTTGTCGACAGAACTGAATGTGTCTAGACGCTCTTTGTCAACAAAAACTTCTGTCGACAAAACCCTGTAGTCTAGACGTACCCTTAGACTCTGGTATAGATACACAGGAAGGATGGTTACAGCCACCTCCCCAGGCAGAAGAGGTGCATAAGGCTTTTTAAACAATTAACAAAATCATCCAAAGCGCAGCTGGTTTCACACACACTCAGCCTCACCCACAGCTGGGAGGCAGTTTGCAGGGAGCTGAAAAGAAACAGAAGAGGGGAAACTGGAGCCTGGCAGAACCAAGTCTTGGGATTCTTCTGTGTCCAGATGTGCTAAGCAGCTGGCAGCCAAGCTCCCAAGTGCTGGTCTGTTCCTGCTCTCCCCAGGCAGAGGAATCCGCTCTGCTGGGTGTTACAGGCTGGACTTGGCCTGCCTGACTTTTAGTCAGGGAACTGCTCCCTGGGAGGCAAAAGGGACACCCCCTGCACTGCAGAATCCAGCCTGTTGCCTTATGGAAGAGAGAAGGAGCCCCTGGAAGCACTTAGCCCCTGGCTGGCTCTGCCTGTGGAAAATGGAATCGATTGCTGGAGAACATGGGTATCAATCCCACTGCCTCTTATATGCAATGCAGGCACTCTACAACTTGAGCTAACTCCCCTATCTCTGACCAGGTTCCCTGTCCCACCCACCTTGTTCCAGAGCCCACAACGTCCGTTCTGATAAACCCTCATATAAAACTCAGCAAATATCCAGAGAAGTTGCAGTTCCCTTTACAAGACTCTGCACAGCTCAGTTCCAATCAGCTGTTCTTCCCTAGAGCCCAGAACATCGACTGCGGTAGCGTCGCTCTTACGCCCAGTGTAGACACAGCCTTAGAGTGACACAAACCAGCCCCAGACACATTCCTGGCTAGGACCAGTCACAGTCTGGGCTCAGTGAGGGTCCATCCTACCTGAGACGTGTGTGACACAAAAGCCTCCTGCTCCCTGCCCAGTTCCCAACTCTGGCTGCAGACCCAGCGATATTTGGTGCCTTGGCTGCTGTTCCTGCTGGCAGGGAGCTGTCCCGCACCTGCGGTTCATCCCCCTCCAGGAGAGGCAGCAGCTCTGTGAGGGGGAGAAGCCGGGGAATTTCCCTGCATGAGTAAAAACCATCACTGCTGGCCCAGGCTGGGCCAGTGCGCTGGCATCCCTCCTGTGTGGAGCATCTGCCCAGGAAAAACTGAAACTACATCAGGAGATAAGGGGTCAGGGTCCCTCCTGGCCGGAGCTATAGGGCTTGGTGTCCCTCCACTGCTCCCCAACAGGACATATAGGATCAGGGGTCCCTCCACTTCTCCCCACCAGCAGCTATGGGGCCAGGGGACCCTTCATCCCTCAGAGGGCTGCCTCCCTCACCACCACCGTATCTGGCAGATGCCTTGACCAGCTTAGCCATGGGGCTGCTTTCTGAGAGTTTTCTCCAGCTGCTCCATGTGTTGCCATTGCCCATCCCAAGGGAGGGGAGAGTCACTCTCCATGGCTGCAGGAGCTGCAGAGGTGGCACTCGCAGGTTCTCTGGGCGCTGACACCCCCAAGGAATCACAAGGGCGTGTGGCGCTGGCTCTCCTGTCCTAACAAAAGACAGGACTGTGCAGCACTTTAAAGACTAACAAGATGGTTTATTAGGTGATGAGCTTTTGCGGGCCAGACCCACTTCCTCAGATCAAATTCTGGAAGAGAATTGGCATGACCATATATCCCAAAGGAATACAATGGGAAAAAAAGCAAACACTGATGAATCAGATTTAGAACAGAAGGGGGATAAGGGGGAGAGTGGGATAGTAGCTTTGAGATAATGATACTCTGGGTGATAATTGGGGAAGCTATCTTTGTAATGGGTAAGGGAATTAGCATCTTTTTAAGGCCCATTTGTAAGGTGTCAAATTTAAGCATGAATGACAGCTCAGAGATTTCTCTTTGTAGTCTGGTGTTAAAGTCTCTTTGAAGTAAGATACGTGTAGTAAGGTCATTAAGACTATGCATAGGCTGGTTGAAATGAAAGGAAACTGTTTTTTCCTGGTGAAAATGTCTGATTTGTGGCCATTAATTCTTTGGCAGAGTCTCTCAGAAGTTTGTCCAGTAAACACAGCAGAAGGACACTTTACTTTCCCTTGCAACAAACCCTGTGGCCAACTTTTTCCTCATATTTACTCTGCTGACACCATCACTGGACCTAACCATGTTAGTTACAAGATCAAAGACACATATTCCTGCTCATCCAGAAATATAATTTATGCTGTCATGTGGCTAAAGTGCCTAGTGGGCATTAGACACCCAGCAGAGGGCACAAACTCATTTTTCACCAGCCTAGGAACAAGGAAGTCAAAGCACATGAAGTGAGAAGATTTTGCAGCAATCAGCCCAGAAAAGTCCCACTGAGCTTTGAACTCAGCTTGCAGGGCTCCAAGGCTAGAGTGTTTCCCATTACACCATCAGACCTACAGCTTGTGCTCTTGGTGAGACCCTGTGACTCTCAGGCTGCCTCTGCTCGCCTGGCTTCCATCCAGCTGCCCCATCCCCGCTGCTCTAGTAGAAGCCATGTGACACTCTCCCCTCCCCCATCACAGCATGAACAGGTCACCGCCCCCAACCAGACTGTGACATGGCCCCCTGCATTTCCCCTGGCCCCATGGGGTTGACAGGAAAGAGGCGGTGGCCAGGCTGCAGCCAGGGGAAACAGGAGGCAGGAAGAGCCCCAGTCTACCCAGCTCCTTTTTGTGCAAAAGCCTCTTGTGCAAAAACGGACCCCAATTAATTATGCAAATGAGCATGGCAATATGATAATCTGTACTTCATTTGCATGAGCTTTTGGGGAAGAGAGATGCAGTATGGAGATAGCCTAGGTTGTAGATAGCCGTGAAGTAACATAGACTCAGGAAAAATCCCTGGGCTGCAATCCTTAGTTACACAAAATAAGAATAATTCACCTGCTCAGACGTGATTTCTAAACCGCCAAACAAGGAAAATAATAAAACCTGATGGACTAAGTAGACTTTTACCTACCCACACACTTCAGAAAGTCCAATGCTATGTAAGGCAACACTGTTTGGCCTAATGGATAATGCATCTGACTTTGACTCGGAAGTTTGAAGGTTCAAGTCCCTTCACAGTTGTGTTTACCTTACTTTATTGGTGCTTGTGGATCCTTCTGTCTTTGGCCTGGAAAGGTCCTATGTAATAATGTGGTTTTTCTGTAACCCTATGGAAAGGCTTGTAGCTAGTCAGTAGGTCTAAACTGAAGCCTTCTTCTGCAGACATACTGAAGAGCAGCAACAATTAGCTGTAAAGCCCGGAGTCACATGCTCACATTCCAGCTAAATAACATTGAAATAGTGTCACACTAGGATGTGAGAAGGGATCTTATTCTAATGGCACCCACTGTCACCAGGAAGGAAACAGATCTCAAGGTAGGTAGAGAAAACTTAATCAACAGTGTTATGTCTGGCATAAGACTGCTTACCAATAGTCGTGGATAATTCTGTGACAGTATGTTATGATTGGTGAGTGAAATTATACTAAAATAATAGGTTAAGAAAGAACTAAGCAGTATTGAGTTTCTCTATATAAACTGGGGTCCAAGAAGGAGATCAGCAAGAAGAAAAAAAGGGGGAGAAGAGAAGAGGGCGGAAAAGGGAAAGGAAGACCAAGGAGGAGAGAAGACCTGGAAGCAGAACTCACCTCCAAGGCAACCTAAGACCAGAACAGCCAGGACTCCTCTGCACAACTGTTGAAATGGTTTGCTGTGTGAATTCTGTGGCAGGTGACGTTAGGACTGAGTACTGGCATTATTTACCAGTTTACCTGGTCTCCCAAGACAGGGAGCTGTGATGGCTGAGTGGTTAAGGCATTAGACTTGAAATCAAAAAAGGTTTCCCTGTGCAGTTTCAAATCCTACTCACAGTGATGCCTGTGTTTTGGCCATACCCCTTCCTAGGGCAACAAGGGCCTCTGTGAGTTACCAGCAGTGGGGCTGTTAGTATCGGCATCTAACTAATTGCAGCATGAGCCCTGTCTTCACTCAGTTGGAGATTTCTGCCGCAATCCCTCTCGGGGGCTACATCTACACTACAGGCTTTTTGTGCAAAAACTTGCAGAGCGTCTACACTGCACACACATTCTTGCACAAGTAAATTTACAGTAGAGCGTTGGAAAACAGGGCTTCTTCCAGAAGAGTTATTCCTCTCCCATGAGGAATAAGACTTCCTGTGCAAGAGCTCTCCCACAAGAGGGCAGTGTAGACAGGCAACATGAATATCTTGCGCAAGAAGCCCCTATTGTTAAAATGCCCATCAGAGCTTTCTTGTGCAAGAGAGCATCCACACTGCCATGGATGCTCTTGCACAAAAGCACATCTCTTGCACAAAAGCATGTGGCAGTGTGGACGCGTTCTTCTGCAAGAGCTTTTGCACAAGAACTCTTCCACAAAAGAGTTGTTGCACAAGAAACCGCCGGTGGATACTCTACCTCGAGTTAGAGCCCCAGAAGGCACTGGGGAGTAAGTACTTTGAATGGCCCCGGGCAGGAGCTATTTTGAAATAGCAGCAGGGGAGCGTCCACACTACCACTATTTCAAAATAGCTATTTCGAAAGGGGCGTCATCCCTTGTGCAATGAGGTTTCCAGATTTGGAAATAAGCCGTGGCTGGCTTTTGAGGTGAGTGAGTAGGAAGAGGGAGGGGCCACTGCAGGCATTTGGTCATCTGGCTGGCTCTGCTTGTGAAAAAAAAATAGGGACCACACATCACTGAAGAACGTGGGTATTGACCCCACTGCCTTTCACATACTAAGTAAGTATTACTACTTGAGCGCATTCCCCTGGGCTGTGTCTAGACTAGCAGCAGTGTTCCTGGAAAAACTTGCCAGCTGTCTACACTGGCTGCTTGAATTTCCGCAAAAGCACTGACTTCCTACTGTAAGAAATCAGTGCTTCTTGTGGAAATACTATCCTGATCCCATTCGGGCAAAAGTCCTTTTGTGCAAAACTTTTGCGCAAAAGGGCCAGTGTAGACAGCTCAGATTTGTTTTCCGGAAAAAAGCCCCGATTGCGAAAATGGCGATCGGGGCTTTTTTGCAGAAAAGCGCGTCTAGATTAGCCACAGACGCTTTTCCACAAAAAGTGCTTTTGCGAAAAAGTGTCCGTGCCAATCTAGACGCTCTTTTCTGAAAATGCTTTTAATGGAAAACTTTTCCGTTAAAAGCATTTCTGGAAAATCATGCCAGTCTAGACATAGCCCTGCTGTGTCATTACCCACCTTCTTGATGACTCTTTCCTTCTCCACAGGGACGTCTGTCTTCTAGGTCAGTTAGTCGTGGGAAAGGAGAAGGCTCCAACAAGGCTCCTCCTCACACTCGTGCTTGTGACCCTTGTTCTCTCTCTGGCCTCAAGGGCAGATCTCAAGAAGGAGACTCCCTGCAGCAAAGCCATGGGGGGCTCTGAGATGGCCCCTGCCCTGCAGCCTGTCCCACCTGGCCATTGTCATAGACTCTCTGTGAGGTCATCACCTCCCAACCTCCTTTAGCCAATAAGCTGAGGGGCTGCAAAAGGTCCTTGTGATGTCACTGCCACACCCACCCCTGCCCTCCAGGGCTAATGTCCTGCCCCAGGCAGCCCCTTTGCCTGGCTGAGCTGCTCCCAGGGGTGAAAGTGACACATTTCTTACAGGGACTGTTGTATTGGGCACCACCCTCTGGGCGGGAAGTTGAAGGGCGGGGGGAGAGGTTGTGATAGGACTTTACCTGTAAGAAATTAAAGTGTGGGAGGCTCAAAGCAGGGATGTCAGGAGTGTGGAGCTCAGAGCAGGGGTGAGGATGTGGGAGGGTACATAAATCAGGGCACAGGATTAGGGATGTGGCCCGCCTTGGGTTGTGTGTTGAGGGGATCAATGGGACTAGAATCCCAGCTCTCTCTGCTCTGGACTCCTTGAGCCTTTCTCTGGGCTTTCTCTGCAGTGCACTGGGGAGAGAAACCCCTGAGCCAGTGACATGGACACTCCTGGGTGCAGGCGAATGAGGGGGGTTTTAGTAAAGCTGAATCCGGAACTCAGCAAAGCAGGCCAGATGCCCAGTAACCCCAGACAGACATGCACATCAATGAGCCCCCAAACTCCCCCTGTGCTTGGGGAGCCAGGTTTGTCCTGTGAATTCTGTGTAGCAGGTAAGGTCAGGCCTGGGCACTGGGATTAGTTACCAGTTTCCCTGACCCTGTGTAGCCAGACAGGAACCCCCCCTTGTAACATCCATTTTTGCTTGCAGGCTCATTGACTTTGAAAGGCTGTAAACAGAGATATGCCAATTGCTGACCAAGAGGCTGCCGAGGAGTGCCCTTGACTGAAACCCATATTGATACGAACACACAGCCATCCGCGGGGGGAGGAATCTCTCGCCCAGTAAAAAAATGTCTAGTACTCAACATGTAGTTCTCTCTCTTGCAAGTGTAAATTATTTGAAACTTGCTTCTAAGAACTGGCGCCACAAAACAGACCAGTACAATTTGGCATCTTAAGATAAGAAAGAGGATACAGGCCCCCAGGGGTATAAAGATGGGTCCAGCAGCACATTTACTCTGAGTGTCAACCTACCATCTATCTGCTGGTCGGGTTAGGTGTTTGACCTCCCGAGGTTCCACGGGGATGCCCACCTCGTATTCGTCTTTCCTAGGAATTGAGGGACCGGCCCTGGCTTGACCCGCTGGAGTCGAGAGGCACAGAAAGGGGTAAAAATTGTACCTGGATGTGGTCCTTTGTCTTAAGTGTACACATAGACTTAGAGCTCTTTAAAGATTAAGCTGTCACTTGGTACCATTATTTCTATTTTCTATCTTTATTTTCTTTGTAACCATTTTTAAAATCTATATTTGCTAGCAGTTAAGAAATAGAGCAATAGCCATTTGTAACCATATGCTTTTATAAGTCTTTTTAATAAACCTGTAACTGTTTAAGTTTTTAACCTGACTCCTTCAGTTGCTGTAACAGAATCAAGCACAATTTAAAAGAACTTCAGCCGGTCATAAGGGACAGGTATAGGAAGCTTGGGTGTTTGGATCGTGTCACTCCCAGGTGACAGATCCTTTGGGGCATCTCTCAGTCTTCCCTAGACTGCCCGCTGTGCAGGGATCCTGTATCCTAGAAGCTAAAATCTGAGATGTTATAAGCTCTTCCTATTAACTCAAGGCATCTGTCAGCCTGTTGGCTGCCCTCCATGATGGGACCCCAGTCCCAGAGGTAAGGGCATGGACGTTAAACCTTTTCTCGGTAACACACACACACACACACACACACACACACACACACACACACTGCCCTGACCGTCAGCTGACATCCTGGGGGCACACTGCCCTGACCATCAGCTGACACCCTGGGGGCACTGATGTGCTCACAGCTGTGCTCATAGCTGTGATGCCCGAGTGGTGAAGGTGTGGGACTTGGAACCCTGTAGGGTTTCTCTGTGTGTGTTCAAATCCTGCTCACAGCAAGACTTGTGATTTGGTCAAGTTACACAACCTGAGCCTCAATCCCCTTCTGCTCCTGTCAGAGGGAGGCCTGGGATGGTGGCTTGTGCTGGCTCCCTCAGGTTTCAGCTTCTGCAGTCCTTGCCCAGTGCCCCATGGCTCAGCCCTAGAGTGTGACAGGAGCTGGGCAAGAGGCTGGGGCCCCAGAGCTCAGTTATTTCAATCCCCAGTGATGCTGTGTCACCAGGCAGCACAGAATGGCTGTGGACCCTTCTCCATTTGGGTGTCTTCCTGGGGGCTCTTCTGGCTGCGGGACCTGGGCCTACAGGGCAGCCTGTGGCAGAGGTAGGTCCCCTTGTGTTGGCAAATTTGTGCATGTGGCTCTGGCTCTGGCCTGCTGGAGTCCTGGAGCCCATTTCTCAGCCTGATGGTGGCTGGTAGGTAGGGATTGGGTTGGGTATCCCCCACTGGCTGGAAGATCAACATGGCCATCCCAGTGATCACATGTCAGCTTCTCAGAGGCCCTGCAACAGCCTTTACCTGGACTCACTCACAGACAGCTCCCTCCCCCCACTACCCCAGGTTGCCTGGTCACCAGGCTGGCCTGCTTGTGTCACAGCCAGCCCCTTACACTGATGGTCACAGCAGGGGTCACAGCAGGGGTCAAGGGATGCTCAGGCCCAAAGGCCCAGCCCCTCACCTAGGGCATTGCACACCCCAGGATGACAGAGGCCGGAGGGAAGAGGCTCATTACTCTGTGAACAGATATTTTCACATATATCCTTCCCGGAGCTGGTTAATGACTGAACACTCAGAGGCTTGTGTGCTGTGTAAAGTATCAAACCACGAGCCCGAGATCAGAAAAGTCGGCAAGGCAAAGCAAGGCCACAGATCGTCCGGTCATCTGAAGTAGTGGGCTGTGCCCACAAAAGCTCATGATACTATCTATATGTTTTATTAGTCTTTAAAGTGCTACCAGACTATTGTTTTAGTTTTTACTGAAAGATAAGATCTGCGTCTTAATTTCTTTATTAACGAATCTGCTGTAAGTAGGACTATTAGCGTATGTCTACACTGTCACCCTAGTTTGAACTAGGGTGACTAATGTAGTCATTCGAAGTTGCAAATGAAGCCGGGGATTTAAATATCTTGGGCTTCATTTGCATCTTGCCGGGCGCCGCCATTTTTAAATCCCCCTTAGTGCGGACTCTGTGCCCGCAGCTACACGCAGCATGGAGTAGGAAGTTCGAATTAGGCTCTCTAATTCGAACTACCGGTACACCTTGTTCCATGAGGAGTAACGGTAGTTCCCAATGTTTCACCTTGAGCCCAGGGACAGGTCACAACCTCAGTTCCCTCCAGGGGGCGCACAAAGAATTTGAATCCCACCCCCTCCTCAGTAGAACCACTGTGCAGCACCCCCCTCCCTTGGAAAGTAAGTTGGAGGTGGTGGTGGGCTGGGTGGGAGAGTGGGGGCCAAGCCCACATGGTGGCTACGCTTGGGGCCAGGGCTGAGTCTGTGGTGCATGGACAGAACCTTATTGTGCCTAACACACTTTCAAGTGACGGTTGGATGAGGGCTCTCGTTTGTGTGTGTTTCACTGGCTTGGTTCTGTCCAAAGCACGTTAGCGGTTTGGTTTTGACTAAAGGCTCCTCAACGTCCTTATTTATTATAGATCTTCTCACACAGCCGTAGCCCGTGAGAGACACTGGAGGAAAAGGGGTGGCCCCCACTCAGGTCCCACTGATGCCATATCCACCGTTCAGTCTGGCCTCAGTAGGAGATGTGTCTGAGCCAAGGAGAGTAACAAAAAAAACCCTCGTGGATGGGGGACGTGGCTCAGCTGATTCTCAGCCACCTAGGAACAGGCTGTTTTTCTAACTCAACATTTTTCTACTCTGAATCATAGAATCATAGGACTGGAAGGGACTTCGAGAGGTCATCGAGTCCAGCCCCCCACCCTCAAGGCAGGACCAAGCTCTGTCTACACCATCCCTGACAGATGTCTATCTAACCTGTTGAAACAAATAAACAAAAAACAGTTTCCCTCCAGCTCTACCTCAACAAGCATTTGGAAGAGGTGACCTAGGGCCTCTAAATACCTTGCAAAACAAGCCAAGCTCCAGCAAGATGACCAGGCCACACCAGGTGCAAGCTCCGTTGCTGCTCAGCACAGTGGGCCCATCAGAATTTCCCTGTGGTGGAGCGTGGCCATGCCTTCCTGCTACAGGAGTCCAGTGGGGACATGCTACATGTTATCCTTTGGGAAGTGTCTCCTGTATAGTACAACACTAACAGCATCTTGCCCCTGTTCTTACGTTGTATCGGAGGAGTTTGTGGATCACCGTGGGGGGTGCTGTTACGTTCGTGTCATAGATCTGTATTATGTAAAATTACAAGCACTATTTTAAAGACAAATTTCTGGACCACAGTACAAACCTCCTGTAAACATTTAAGCTGTGTCTATAGAGCACCCTTAGCTTGAAATAAGCTATGCAATACACATTAAGCAAATTGCATAGCTTATTTTGAGGCTATTTCAAAATAGCTTATTTTATAATTTGGTGTTATATTCACAGAACCAAATTTCAAAATAACTCGCTATTCCGAAATGCCCTTAAGACTGGTGGAACGAGGGTTACCAGGACGTTGGAATAACCTGCCCTTATTTTGAAATCTATTTCAAAATAATGGGCTGCTTGAATAGACACAGAATAGCTATTTTGGGATACTGCCGGTATCCCGAAATAGCTCTGCAGTATAGACGTAACCTTTAGAGAGCAGCAAATATTAAAGTGAGCCCTCAACAGGGGAGAGGAACCGAGACTTGCATTTTGTGGTACATGTGGGGTTTGGACAAAAGCGATTTGTTTTGTTTTGGAACATGTCACAGTTTTGGAAATCTATCAGCAGTATTCTTCAAAGGAACTTCCATGAAAACGCCCATTTTAAGGGAAATACCCACATGAACCAAACAGAAATGAATAACATTTATTAAAAAGTTATTTGTGCAGAAGTAACAAGACTCATGTTTGAATATGAATGTTCATGGCACACGTCCCAACAAGTGCCCATAACCTCAGTGTTGGTGCACAAGACCAAACTCCCTCAACTCAGGGATGGAAAAACTTAAAGGGACACTGGTTACAAGTGTTGCTGGCTACCCCACAGTCACAGGGGAAGGCGACTTTTGCTCCTGCAGCAGGAGCTCTGGCTGGAGATACCAATGAGATCTCAGGGCACAGATTGGTACAAATGGCTCCATGCTGCTGAGCAGCCTCTCCCCAAACCCCCAAACCCTGATTGGTTAATTCTGCATCCCGCCACCCCCACCTCCACCTGTTCCCAGCCCAGCTGTTAATTCTGCCTCTGCCCAACCCCCACCTCTGCCCCTGTAGCAGCCCAAAGGAGCCTTCTCCTTTCCCCTTCTATCTCTGGGGCTGCAGGGAGGGAGGGGGAGAAGCTTTCAGGCATCAGAGATGAGGGGCCAGGGGCTGGGTGAGGGGAGTCCTGTGAGGTAACAGAGCCTGGGCTATGTGAGGCCAGAGAGGCTGATTTCAGGGGCACAGGCTGAGCGGGGATCCCCACCCGACCCAGATCCAGGGTCGGATTCTCTCCTCAGGGAGGGAGCCCGGCGGGAAAGTGAAGATCGGGGCCTCGGCACCAGCATCAATAAATGTCACCTGCCCCCGGCCACAGTCCAGACAAACCCGGATCCTGCGGGGGGGGGGGGGGGGGCTCAGGGACAGGGGAGTCACAGGGGAGGTGAGAGCCCGGAACTGAACCCCCCACTGCTCCACAGCCCAGATCCCCCCCTCAGGGCTAAGGCTGATCTGTCCCTTCTTGCTCACAGACTCTCTGGCCACCCCCACAGCCCAGTAACACCCATCCCCCACCTCCACCTCCCAGCAATGTTTCCCCGAGATGAATCCCTCATGGCCCAGCACACAGGGCACAGGGTCAAATCTCTCCGGGCTGTCGGGCAGTCGCTGCTGTGTTTGTTCCCATCTCACATGTTTCTGATCCTCAGACAGGACGAGGTCGAGATTCGCCGTGTCTGGATCCAGAGTCACAGTCGCTGGAGAGAGAGAATCAGGGTGTGAGGGGCAGAGCTCAGCCCTGGGGGTGGCTGGGGCCATTTCTCACCTTCCCAGCAGCCCTGTTGTGGCTGGAACAGGCCTGGGCCCCAGGGAGCTGCCTCTGCCCTGGGCCCTGAGACTGAGCCGAGCTGTCACTGCAGCACCTCAGCCTGGGCAATGGGACCCGCTTCATCAGCTTCTCATTTGTGTGCAGAGGCTGCAGCCTCCTGCCCCCCAACTCGGGCTGCTCCATCCCCAGGGCCAGGCCCAGAGCAGGAGGGTTTGGGAGAAGCAGGGGCAGAGGAGGCAGGTTCCAGCTTTAACCCCCAGAGGGAAACTCCCTCCCCTGCTGCAGCCTCCACCCCCCGCCAGGGCATAGAGGGGAGGGGGCAGCGCGGGGGAAGAGCCGCCTCACCCCAGAGAGCAGGGCCTGGGCATTAGTCACCCCCAGGGCAGTGGAGGGTCCAGGGATCCTCAGGGCAGCCGGGCTCAATGGGGGGAGCCCAGCTCTGGCTTCTCGCCTGGCCGGGGGCAGGGCCTCTGGGGAAGGGGATCTGGGGTGGGGTCACTGGGAGGGGCAGCACAGGGCAGAGGCTGGTGCCCAAGGAGGGGCTGCACTGATCAGCTGCCCCGACACAAAGCGCAGCCCCTGCCTGCAAAGCCCCCTGTCCGCAAACTGTGCCCATAGTGAGAAGTGGGGAGTCCGACCATCCCATTGCTTAAGGGGCAGGACACGGCCCCTCGTCCTTCTGATCCAGTGCCCCTGGGGTGCCTCACCGCTCAGTGGTCAAGTTTGGGGCTCTGCCTGTCGTGGTCACTGGGGGTTTGGTTGGTGACTTGAGGTACAAGCTCAGGAAGGTGTTTTCAGTCTCCACGTGAAACCTCACCCTGTCTGAAAGCTCCCAGGGACTTTCCTCTTGCTCTGTCCAGTGATGAGGGCAGCGTGTCTGGTGGGGGAAGGGGTAAGAGAGGTGAGAATTCAGGAGTCCGTATTGCCCACGACATCCCCAACCCTAACACACAGACCTGGGTTTTTGTTATAGCAGAGACACATTTGGGTGTGTCTACACTGCAGAGAAGACTGCCACTGTTGATCTCCCAGGGTTCGAATTAGTGGTCGAGTGAAGACAGCAAATCTAACTGAGGGGTGAGTCTGTACGTGCCAGTAGCCCTCATTTCACGAGGAATAAGAGAAGTCAGAGGCAAAGTGCTTTTCCCTCCACTGCCTTTGTGGTTCAGCGCCAACAGCCTAGTTAATCTACTTCAAATTCAGCTACACAATTAACACAGTGGAAGTTGTGTAACTTAATTTGACTTTCTTCTGCAGTGTAGATGTACCCTTAGGAATTTAATATACAAAGGTCTGGAGCCTCCTACTTCCTCTCTCACTCAGGCCTCTCCCAGCAAAGGAACCAACGTCCCTGCAGCCTCACAGCCAGCCCAGGACAATCTGTGAAGAGATTCGCTTTCTCCTCAACATACCCCCCTCCCTGCAGACTCCACTGGGTTTGGCTCATTCACTTCCTGACATTTGTCACAGCCTAAGCCCAGATCCTGCCAAAACGTTGGTCTCAAAGTAACTTCACCCACTTTGGTCCCTTTGATTCTAGTGGGAAGTTCATTGTTTGCAAACTCCTGGCTCTGCCTGTGAGCCGTGGAGTCTGTGTACTCAGCGTCTCTACAGAGAGCAGCACGGAGCTGGGCGTGTTTCTGTCTGTGTGTCGGCCATTTTGTGCTGTAACCATTGCTGTAATTACAAAACGGCTTTTGGAACAGATATGGTTCAATGAATCAACCTGGTACAGCAAGTGGGCACCATTCTCACCTCACAAGTCAACAGAAGCTTTGTCTAGCTAGGAACCAAATGACCAGCATCGGTCTCTTTCCATGGCCTCAGACGCTTCACTCACTCTCCCCTCCCCCGTCCCTTCTCGGTACCTGTGAACTGCCTCAGCGTCTCCGACAGAGCAGTCGTTTGCTGGGAGAAACCCCTGACTCGCTCGTCCAGTTCAGGAGAAATCTCCTCTGGCGGCTGGAACGGCCCCGTCTCACACCTGGGGAGAGACAACGTCACATGGTGACACTGCACCGAGTGACTCAGTTCTCCAGCTCTGGCCAGTGAGTCGCTGCTCTGCTGGGCCTGGAGTTCGAATCCCTCCAGTTCTCCCAGCCCCAGAGCAGGGGCAGTGCAGCCCTTGGCCCTGCAACATCCCCTCAAAGGTCCATGAACAGTCTGCAGCTCTGGCCTGGGGAGACCAGCTGGGGCACAAAAGGGGAATTGAGTCTCCACGGCCAACTCACCCCATGGCCTCCAGGCGCTGAGGGACAGGAGGTTCCCAGGGGAAGGGCTGTAGGAATCTGCCCACTAGGGACTAGACTGAGACACCAGCTCCCCTCTCCCCAGCCCATTCCCACAGGTCTTCAAACAGCCCTCAGGTGGGACAGACTCTGGGTCCCTGCTGCCCTGGGCTGAATGTGCTCAGTGCCCAGCAGTGACAGGCCCATGTCCCACCCCACAGTCCTGCCTCAGGCTGAAACTGATCAGAGATTTGTGCCCAGCCTGTGACCTTCCCCTCGTATCTGGCTGCAGGGCCCTGGGGAGTTGTGGTGCCACCACCAGCTCTAAGCCCTTTCTCTGCGCTGGGCAGTTGAGGGGAGCTAGAGCCACCTACCTGCTCAAGGTGCTTCTGACGTCCTAGAGGGGAGAGAGAGAAAAGAAGCTCAGCCCCATCGGACACACACACTTGTGATTCAGGAGCCTCCCTTCCCTGTGTGAGGAGCTGGGATATTTCTCCCTCAGTCTCACCTGCAGGAATTCACTCGCTGGCTTCTGACACTTCCCTTCCAGCTCACCGATCTGCTCACTGAGATGGGAAATCTGAGTGGAGAGTTTCCTGACAGAGTCAGTCTGGAGCCTCCCAATCGCCTCGTCCAGCTTCTCCAGCTGGGCCAGCAGGAGTCGCTCTTGTTCCTCCAGGAACTGACGCAGCTGCTGAAACTCGGCCACAATCTTCTGCCTCTCGGCTTGTGTCTGTTTCTGTGAAAACAGGGAAAGGGCTGGTCAGGGGCGTGGGCAGAGCCTGAGAACCTGTAATACCATCTGTGGGTACTATGCTGAGCCATCCCTCAGTTTCCTGTTTGTCTCGTATCCCTCTGAAAGGGACGATTCCCTGCCTGCCATGGGCAGCAAGTTCTGTTATTCTTGGGCTCTGGGAAATCACACCCAGAGCTGCAGGGGACAGAACTCAGCACCAGTGTTCTCTTTAATCTTCTCCATCCATGTGTGGAATAAATTTGTCAATGTGCACCGAGGCATGTACATGTGCACCACCAGTTGAAACAAAATGCAGCTGTGAACATTCTGCTAATCAGCTGGGCAGCATTTGAATCTCTCCTGAGCTGCTGCCCAACATTCAGACCTCCCCCTGCTGGTCCATAGCCACTTGCACCTACCAGATACTCCTGACTTCTCCTCTCTCCCGTTGCTTTCCATCCCAGCAGCTTTTCTCTCTCTTCCCGCAGAGTCTTCAAATGGGCCTGGATTTTCCCCTGAGGAAACAGAAATGGGCTGGGAGGTTTCATTGTGAGGCTGAGAGGGGTGGGGAATGGGGGGCGTTTTCCCACCCACAGCCCCAGTGACTGTTGGTCCCAGTCGCTGTGTGACATCAGAGCCCCCAAGCAGATGAAACGTTATTAATAAAGCCTGGGAGCGTATCAGAATCTGTCTGTTACCAGGCAGGTTGAGTCTGTTTAGTAGTTCGAGAGAGAGCTCAGTTATCAGCACGCGTTGTTGGTGTGTGAAATGATTGGCGGCGCAGCCCGGGACCGGCCCTGACTCGCACTGGGGGTGAATCAACACATCTCCGTGTGAGGCGATTGAAATAACTAAGTGATGCCAAACCCAGGAGCCACCAGGGTTTAAACAGGGGCTGGGAGCTCAGCTCTGGGGGCTGCGCTGGTTGGACACAGCTGGGCTTGGCACCACGGCCAGCCCATTAGTTGTAGGGAGGCTCAGCAGAGCAACGTCAACGGGCCCCTGGGCAGATCACCAGGCTCTTCTGTCTCCCTCCCTTTCCCCGTCTGAGGGCCTGGAGAGGCCTTTTGTCCGGCTTTATGCTGCACAGTCCAGTTCTGTGGGGCTCTGTCCCTGCCCAGTGGGGACTCAGCCCTGGCCGTGGCTTTGTCTGGTAAGAAAGGGACAAGAGGAGACTGAGGCTGCAGCAGGAGGAGGTGGCACCTCCACGCAGAATGACGTAGGTGGGGATGGTCTGACTGAGGCAGGGACAGGCCCACAGAGGCCGACCAAGCATTGAGGGTGGGTCTGGGCAGGTAGACGTGAGCATGTCCTGTGCTCTGGGGATGGGTCAGTGGTCCCCGTAATTAAACAGGCTGATTTGTAGTAAGTAGGGTTCAGGTTTGCCCCAGTGCTGCCCTAAACCCTTTTTAGAGCAACACCCTCTGGGCAGGTACCCGCTGCCCCAGTCCCTGGTACAGCTCCCAGCAGCAGTGCATTCTGGGAGATTCCCACAGGCTGCCTGGTGGGACTAATAGAACCTTGCTGGCTGGTCTGTGCCCAGGTACCCACTGGCACAGGTCAGACCGGCACCGGGCAGCTCCAGCCTGGGGGTAGTTTTGCTCCATTCCAGTCTGATCCCAGTGGTGCCTGGCATGGCCCTGCACTGCCTGTAGCCCTGTTGTGGGTGGACTCAAGGCGCTCCAGATCCCACACAGCATCCAGCCCTGTGACCTCCTCTAGCGCTGGCTGCAGCATCTGAGTTTAACCCCTCCTGGAGCAGCCCAGGAGTTCAGCATCCCAGTGGGAAACCTCCTCTCCCTGTTGGGCCCGGGCTCGTAGCAAGGCGTCTTTCCCTCCTAACCCACACATTCATCACTGTAGTTGAGGTAGCAGCATTCCCTAGTGGTTAAACTCATGGACTGGGTCTGGAGAAACTGAGGTTCCATGCTGAACTCAGCCACTGACCTACTCTCAAGCCTTTGTGCCTCAGTTTCCCACTCCGTCTTTTGTCTGCCTAGACTGTAAACTACTCAGGGCAGGGATTGGCTCTGGCTGGGTTTTGTGCAGAGCCTGGATCTCACATGGGGTCTGTCAGGGCAACTATGATGCAAATACAAGTAATAACCATAAATTTTAGTCCTCAAATCTGTAGTAACAGCCGCTTGTACCACACCACCCCCTTCTCCAGTCTGAAGGCAGCACATTCCTATAAGCCAGCCTCCCATTGGATAACGGCCCCTCATTTCCCCAGAGGGGGGGGAGGGCTGGGTCCAGAAGGATTCCGCTGAACATCTCAGAGAAGTTTCTCTCAGCTGGTGTCTTTAAGGACTTGCTCTATTGCCTCAGCTGCTCCTTGGCCAGAGCATTTCTTTTGTCACAGCCTCTCCCAGGAACAGTCGTGGAAATTAGCCAGTGAGTAAAACCCAGAGTAATTCCCAGCAGAAAGGGCAGCATTTTCCCTACCTTGTATTCCTGGGCTGCCTCCGCTATGGGCAGCACCGTGTGCGCGCGGTGAGCCCGGGACTCTCTGCAGATCACGCAGATGGGGGCTTGATCCTCCTCGCAGAACAGCTTCAGCACCTCCTGATGCTCCTCACACACCCCGTCCCCGCCTGCTCCCTTCACTACCTGCAACCTCAGCTGTTTGACTAGTTCTACCACATTTGCCAGCAGCCTGTTGGGCAGGAGGGGGCCCTCCTGCACCGGGTCCCTGCACTGCGGGCAGGAGGGGACTGGGTTGGGTCCCTCCCAGCACTGGCTGAGGCAGGCGCGGCAGAAATTGTGCCCACAGGCTGTGACCACCGGGTCTGTGAAATACTCCAGGCAGAGGGGACACGTCACTTCCTCCTGCAGGCTTTTTACAGGGCTCGCTGCAGCCATGGCTCCTCTGGGCTGGGGAACAGAGATAGTTTCAATTTCCTGAGCTCAGACTTTGCCCTGCCTCCAACTACAACTGGCAGTGCCCCTCCCTGGAGCTGACTCAGGCTGTTTGCTGGATTGGAAGGAGCCAGTGAGGACAACACAGCCCTGGAGGCTTTGGTGAGCAATGTTCCACTAGGGCTCTGGCCCTGGCACCCACCCCTGGGCTGGTGTGGAGAGTCCCTGGGGCATCACACATTCCCCAGAATCCACCAGGCTGGGCTGATCAGCTCCCAGAACTGTGCGTGTAAGGAGAGAGCGTGAGGCTTGTGCAGAATTCATTGTGTTTGATGTGTGATGTTGACAGATAAAGTAAAAGTTGAGTATTTATATGGATCTAGTTACATGCTCCCAGTTGCACAGTTGTCCCATGTTCAATTTTCACAGCAGTGGGAAATGCTAGGGGGAGGGGCAGGCAGTACTTGGCTCAGACAGTTATTATTCAGTGACAGACACTGAGATTCAAACAGTAAAATCTTTATTATTAAACCACAAATTGTCGATGTGACTCCCAAGACAGACTAATTCAAGTCCTTGAACTCTTAAGAAGTTCTCAAGCAGCCTCAGTTCTTTCTGGGCCTGTGTGGAACTTTCAGTTCCTATGAATGGAAAGATTTTTTCCTGGGTTTGTAAGTGGACAGTGAAATCGAGGTTCCCTGGCATCTAAGGATAAAGGTCTGCTCCCTCCAAGCCCAGTGACATTCAGGTCACAGGCCAAACGCTTATTCCAGCTGGAATCCATGTTTCAGGGGCCTGATCCTGACATGTGCTAAGGCTGCTCTGGCTCCTTCTAAAGGAGCCTCAGTGTCACTAGCGCTGCTGATATTAATGACTTTACGGGTCTCCCACACAGGAGTGACCAGGCCGGGTCAGAGCAAAGGCCCCTCCAGCCCAGTGTCCTGTCTGCCCAGTGGCCAATGCAGGTGCCCCAGAGGAAATGAACAGAACAGGGATCCCCCAGTGAGAGCCCAGGACACTTCTGTCAAAGCCCTGTGGGATGAAGTGCGAGGTTCGGAGGGAGTGTGGCGGGCTCACAGGGAGGGCTGTGGGGGGCCCCATAGGGAGGATTTTAAGCGGCTTGCAGGGGGGACTGTGAGAGCTTGCAAGGGAGCTGTGGGGTGGGGCTCGCAGACGGGGTGTCACGATCGCAGGGGAGGTTGGCGGGGGCTCGCAGGGGGGTGTCACGGTCGCAGGGGAGGTTGTGGGGGGGCTCGCAGGAGGGTGTCACTGTCGCAGGGTGTTGCGGGGGGGGGGTCCCATGAGCTGTCTGCCCCGGCCCAGGGCCCGGCCCCCCCGCACGTGCCGCGGGTCGGTGTCTCGCGCCAGGAGGCGGGGCCCGGTGACGTCGCTGTGGCTCCGCGCTCTGATTGGTTCGTGGAGCCCCGGACCCGGACCCCTTCCGAATCCCTCCCCCGCCCTCAGTGTCCCTGGGGCGGCCCGTCACTCCCAGCGCCACAGCGGGGTCAGGGGAATCCCCGTCACCCAGGCGGGAGAGCAAGGGGGGGGCAATCAACGTCATTGATGACGCCATACGGGGGCGGGGAAATCGCACGTCACTCGGGGCTGACAGCTGGGGGTTCCCTTGTCACTCGGGCTTCAGAGCAAGGGGCGGAGCGAGCAACGTCACTGAGGGGAGCCCCTCGGTCTGAGCTAAGCCCTGGCGCTGGATTCTCATCGGAGTCATTGACTCGCTGCGCATGCGCGGTCTGACCGCGCTCGCCCCATTCCCTGAGTTCCCGGCCGTGCTCAGGCCCCGCGCCGCGCCGTTGGGAGGGGCCGTTGGCGCCGTTACTCGCTGCAAGGTTAGTCCAGCGCGGGGGAGGCCTCAGCGCAGCGTGAGGGAGCGGGGCGGGGCTGTGACCCCCCCCCCCCCGTCCTGCGCTGCTGGTGGGTCCGGCGCTGGGGATCGGGGCGCTCTGGGGGCGTCTCCGGCCGGGCAATGGCCTCGCCCCCTCTCCCCCCGCCTCTGCGCTCGCAAACACCCCGCGCGTGTCCCCCCCCCGGCTCTCAGCGCCTCCTGATGCTCCCGCCGGGGGGGGGATTTGCACACTGGGAGAGGGGCCCTGGCATGAGGGGCGCAGAGACGGGGGGGGGGGTCTGGCTGGGCAGGAGGCTGAGGAGCCCAGGGGAGGCCCTGGGAGGGCAGGGGGTGAGCGAAGCTTTGGGGCTTTTTTGGTTTTTATTTTTAATTTTGATTTTTTTGTATCCTCAGTGCTGGTGCCTCACGACTCCCCCCCCCCCCCCCCATTGCTCAGCGCAGGGAAGTGGCTGCCCAGCCCAGAGGCAGCCATGGCAGCAGAGCGCTCCCTGGAAAGTGTCCGGGAGGAAGCGCCGCGTCCCGTCTGTCTGGAGGATTTCACAGCCCCTGTCACTCTGGAGTGTGGGCACAATTCCTGCCAGGCCCCCCTCAGTGATCGGTGCAGTAACACTGAGCAGCAGGGACCCCTCCAGCCCAACCGGCAGCTGGCAAACGTGGTGGAACTAGCCAAGCCGCTGAGTTTCCAGGCAGCACAGAGAGCAAGATGGGACGGGGTGTGTGGGGAGCACCAGGAGGCTCTGAAGCTGTTCTGTGAAGAGAATCAAACTCCTATCTGTGTGGTGTGTGACAGATCCTGGGATCTAACAATGGCGCCTATACAGGAAGCTGCCCAGGAGTACAAGGTACAGAGTTGCTGTCCAGTGTGATGGGAAATAATGTTGGGTTTTAATTACAGGCTAATTTCACTGACTGTTATCGGGCACAGGTGTGGCACAGCTCTGTGAAGCCTTCATGGTACAAGTGATGCTGTAAAAAGTAAATGCTCTGGCTTTGTGGCAACTTACATCAAGTCTTTACAGATACCTGATGTGGGAAATGTTTCTCTGAGGCTCTGAATCCTGAAACCCACCTTCACTGGTGACAGGAGGGGTGTTTGCACATGGGAAGGTGTTAACAATCAGAGAGGTTTAGATCACAGGATCAACAGGCCACTCTGTCAGTGAGCTGCCTTGGGACTGGAGAAGAGGAGGTTGCAAGCTGTTACTGATTGGAGGAATGGGACTAATAATCTGACATTTGCCTTATAGACCCGCAGTGGCATCAGGGCCCTGCACAACACCCAGCAAGGGAAAGTCCCTGCCCTAACTGGTAGGGACCCAGCTCCTTGCCCCTCAGCATCACTGAACAATGATGAAGTGTGGCCCTTATGAGGGAAAGATGCCTTGATAAAGCCCCAGGCCCAGCAGGGAGAGGAGGTTTCCCACTAAGATGCTGAACTCCTGGGCTCCTCCATGAGGAGTTAAACTCTGATTCAGCAGCTGGCACTAGATGAGGTTGCTTTGTGGAACCCCAAGCACCTTCACTCCACCCATAGCAGGGCTTCAGGAAGTGCAGGTCCATGCCAGGCAGAACTGGGATTCAACTAGATTGTAGCAAGAGTTCTAACTGGTTAACTGATGAGCTAATGTTTATCGGTGCCAGTTACCTGTTAAACTCCTCACTGCACCTGCAGTGCCCGCTTGCCTCTGGCAGCTAATGTCAGTCTGCAGCTGCTGGGAGTTCCTATTGGCCAGCAGTTATTGTGGCTGCCCCCAGCAGACCTTGTGAGAGATCCCCGATCTCAGGAGAGCCTATTTCCACTACCAGCCCTACCTGTCTGCAGGTTAAAAAAATACTAGAGGGGTAGCCATGTTAGTCTGAATCTGCAAAAGCGACGAGGAGTCCTGTGGCACCTTATAGACTAACTGAAGTGTAGGAGCATAAGCTTTCGTGGGCAAAGACCCACTTCGTCAGATGCATGTAGTGGAAATTTCCAGAGGCAGGAATAAATATGCAGGCCAGGATCAGGCTGGAGATGGCGAGGTGGATCCAATCAAGGAGGATGAGGCCCACTTCTAGCAGCTGATCTGGAGGTGTGAATTCCAAGAGAGCAGAAGCTGCTTTTGTAGTTAGCAAGCCATTCACAGTCTTTGTTTAATCCAGAATTGATTGTGTCAAACTTAAAGATGAACTGTAGCTCAGCAGTTTCTCTTTGAAGTCTGGTCCTGAAGTTTTTTTGCTGCAGGATGGCTACTTTTAGATCTAAAAGTCTATAAGGTGCCACAGGACTCCTCGTCGCTTTTAAAAAATACTGTCATTGATAAAATTGTAATAGATTACATGATTAGTATTGTTAAGCATTTTTTCCTCCCTAATCCCCACCTCGTTTTCCTCACCGATCCGTTCTCAGCCTTTGCAGGTGTCCTCCAGTATCCTCAGGGTATGTCTACACCACAGAGTTTATTTGAGTTATCTTAATTCGAAATAGCTTAATTCGAATTAACTAACTTGAATTAATGCGTGTACACACACAATGCAGTTGGAATTAGCGTTTTGCTAATTTGAACTACGGCATCCACGCTGAGTAGACACAGAATCAGATTTAAGGCTGGTTGGAACCAGGTCAGGGGTATCTTTGTGTGGCTGTTGCCTGAGGCTGAGGCTTGTGCTTAAGGGGACACACACATGACCCACCCCTCCCCACTCCCCATTCCCCCTGGGCAGCCAATGCTACAGTGTCCCTGCTGGCTTTCCTGCCTTGCTGTGGGACAGCAAAAGCATTTGTGTCTCAGAGTGCTCTGGTTGCTCTCACTCAAGACACCATGGCACTCTGCAACATGGAGCCAGAGCAGCCCCTGGGCACCTGGGTGCATCTCGTGGATGCGTTGCTACCAGCCTGGCTGCACCTGCTGCAGGCTGCCATCCGGGATATCCACAGGGGGGCTGTCAGTATCCAGGAGGCCCTGTGGGAGAGCGTCTACCCTGAGGAGCACTCAGAGCCTCCCTGGTCTGCCCCACTGGGGGCTTGTGCCTCATTCCTCTCTCACGTCCTTCCGCTCTACCACTCCCTAACCCCCCTTCCTGATGTCCAATAAAATACCTGTATTTTCATGAACAAAAACTCTTTATTTAACAAAACTGGGGGGGAGGAAACCCTGGTGAGAGTTGGGAAAGGAGGCTGGAGAAGGGAGGAAGGAGAGGGACACCTGGGAGGAAGGATCTGGAAGGGGAAGGCAAGTGAAAGAAGGGGGACAAGAACCTCAGGGTTGGGGGTCTTGCCAGCCCTCCTGTCTCCCAGCGCTGCGTGTGCGGGGCCCTTGGCATCCCCGAGGCAAGGAAGGGGGAACAGGTGGTGGGGGAGGAAGAAGAAGCAGGGAGGGGGAGCAGGAGTGGGAGGAGGAGCGATAGCTGGGGCAGCCACAGGGGCTGGAGTGGCAGCCAGCACCAGTCTCTGCACCAGGGTCTACAGGTTGTCGTGGATGGCACGGCCCTGCTCCAGCAGCTCCTGCAAGCCCTCCTGCTGCAGGTCTTCCTCCACCCAGCGCTCCTGGCAGCAGACCTGCCTGGCATATGGTGCCAGGTGCTGCCGGTGGTGGTACTCTAGGTGCTGGGTCATCCTGCTGGCCCGGGTGCAGGAGGCTGTCCTGAGTGGGGCGGAGCGCCCTGCTCTCGCAGCTGGTGCAGCTGTGGAGAAACAAGAGACCTGCTCAGTTATCCCTGGGGACACAGTGGGTGAAACCCTGCCCCGCTCTGCAAGGTGAGGACGGCAGGTCTCCGCACCATCATGTCCTGCTATCCCTGGGAGTGTGAGCTGGCCCAGGACTGCATCGATGCTCCTGTGCTGTATATTGTGTGGGGGTTGTTGGGGGGGGGGTATGTGCCCTGCCTCTGCATAGAGGGAGCTTCTGGAGAGAGGGCATTGTGCAGTGTCTCTCCCCGGGGTCAGGAGCATGTCATGTACCTTCATACATACATGTGTGTGGGTAACAGGCCAGGGCCCCTGTGTGGCACATGCACAGGTTGCTGCGTGATCTGTGGTCAGCAAGGACCACACGCGCAGTCCCTAGGCTCCCCCCCACACCCTTCTCTCCTCCCCCCCCCCCACATTAGGGGACAGTGATGGCACTCACATGTTGAGGCCTCCCTGGCCTCGGACAACACTGGCTACAAGCTTGCTGGGATGGCTCTGGGTGCCAGGCTCGTGCCAGGCTGTGATTCCAAATTAACTTTGCTGTGTAGACATACCCTCAATCTTCTCCTGTCTCTTTTTCTATGGACAAACCCACGTCCTGGGCTGAGTCCCTGCTGGACAAGGGCAGAGTTCCACAAAACTGGGACTCTCTTAAAGGCAAATAAATGGGCGCCCAACATCTAATGGGGTTTGCACTTGTGCTTATTTCTGTTTCTTCAGGAAAAATTGGAGACTCATTTGAAGATTCTGAGGGAGGAGAGAGAGAAGCTGCTGAGAAGGAAAACAACAGCAGAAGGGAAAAGCCAGGAGTATCTGGTAAGTGCTTGTGGCTATGGACCAACAGGGACTGGCAGTGGGAGAGCTGTGTTAGGAGGCAGACTCCTGTGTGGCCTTGGTGAGGTTGGGCTTATTTGTGTTTCTCCTGGATCATGGATTGCTGGCTGAGATCCATCTGTAGACAGGCCCTGAGCATCCATGTCAGCATGAGTTCATATCCAGCCTTTGTGGCTTTCCAAGGGAGCTGAATGTCCCCTGAAGGGCTGTCTGCTCACTTGGTGCATTAACATGTTTGCTTCTTTTTCCTCCCTGGGTATCTCTGTCAGGCTGGAGCTGAGTCCTGCCTCCTGCTGCTCTGGGTCTGAATTCCCAGAGCCCATGAATGACAGAAGATGTTGCCCATCACTGAGGGACATGGGTCAAAGGAGATGCTGGTAGAGATGCCTCTGCCGAGTAACCACAGAGTAGAGTCAAATGTCACACATTTTAGGTTTTTCCAAGAAATTCTTGCTGCTGCGCACTGTTCTCCATGAAAGAGCCCTGGGCTCTGTCCATGCCCCTCACCAGCCCTTTCCCTGTTTTCACACAGAAATGCACCCAAGCCAAGAGGCAGATGATTGTGGCCGAGTTTCAGCAGCTGCAGCAGTTCCTGGAGGAACAAGAGCAACTCCTGCTGGCCCAGCTGGAGAAGTTAGATGAGGAGATTGGGAGGTTCCAGACTGACACTGTCAGGAAACTCTCCATGCAGATTTCCCGCCTCAGCGAGCAGATCGGTGAGCTGGAGGGGACGTGTCAGAAGCCAGCAAGTGAATTCCTGCAGGTGAGACTGAGGGAGAAACGTCCCAGCTCCTCACACAGGGAAGGGAGGCTCCTGAATCAGAAGTGCTGGGGTCCAGCATTCAGATCTCAGTGTAACACCTTCTGCATTGCTGCCATGCGAGTGACTTTTGTGCTTTGTAGAGTTACAGGCACAGAGCTATTAGAGATGGCAAAGCCCCATGTGCTCAGGGGATCCATGTTCCTGGGGCTAGGGCAGGGCCTCTTCCCATGTTTGCAAAATCCCTTCTGTGAGGTCCCCTGTGGGTGTCCAATGAGGCTGAGATTCTTTTCTGTGTCTTTTTTCTAGGACGTCAGAAGCGCCCTGAGTAGGTACGTGGCTCTCACTTCCCTCACACTGCAGAGCGCGGGAAAAGGGCTTGGAACTGATGTTAGCACCACATCTCCACAGGGCTCTACAGCCAGACGTTCGATACAAATATCTCTGACTCCTCTAATTCTGAGGGTCTCATCGTCGCACTTTAGACTCTGGAATTCCCCATTCAGGGCACAGTCTAACCTCAGGTGTTTGCTAGAGCTCTCACCTCCCTGGGGCCTGGCTGCTTCAGGACTATGGGGTGGAACATGGGCCTGTCACTGCTGGGCGCATTCAGCCCAGAGCAGCAGGGACCAAGAGTCTGTCCCACCTGAGGGCTGTTTGGAGACCTGTGTGGAAGGAGCTGGGGAGGGGGGAGCTGGTGTCTCACTGTAGTCCCTAGTGGACAGATTCTTTCAGCCCTTCACATGGGAACCTTCTGTCCCTCGGCGCCTGGGCCAAGGAGTAAGTTGGCCATGGAGACTCAATTCCCCTTTAGTCCCCCAGCCAGTCTCCCCAGACCAGAAGTGAAGAACAGCAATGGGACCTTTCAGGGGAAGGTTGCACGGTCATGGAATGTATCGTCCTTGCTCTCAGGCTGGGAGAATTGGAGGATTCTAACTCCAGGCCTATTAGAGCTGAGACTTACTAGCCAGAACTTATCAGCAGTAAACTAAATACAATCACATGGAATTGTTTCTGTCCAGGTGTGAGACGGGGCAGTTCCAGCTGCCAGAGATTTCCCCTGAACTGGAAGAACAAGTCAGCACCTTCTCCCAGAAAACGATTGCGCTGTCGGAGACTCTGAGGGAGTTCAAAGGTACCTGGAAGGGATGGATGAGGGGAAAGTGGTTCAAGTATTTGAGACTACTGAATCTGGCCTCTGAAGTCAATCTTCCCCTGCCTCAATTCCCACGTGAAGAATGATGGCCACATCACTCTGCTCTCCTTAGAGACACTAAGCGAACAGACCCAACTGCTTGCAGATAGAACCAGGGGTTCGCAAACTCTGAACCTCCCATTTAGAGATCAAAATGGCCAAAGTTACTGTGATGGCCACGTGTTCTGCCACCACAGCTCCAGGTTATGATAAGAGGCAGTGAGTGAATGAGAAACCAAGTGGGAGGGGGTGAGGAGGGAAGAGTAAAGCTCATTTACAGCTTGTCTCTCCTGGGATGGGTGTGAGGCTGCAGAGATATTGGCTCCATTGCTGAGAGGTGCCCGAGTGAGAGAGGAAATGAAAGTTTCAGACTCTTTCATACTAAATACCTGAGTGTGTATGTATCTGATCTCTGATACAATTGAAACACAGAGTTCAAAGTGTGAACATTGTTATAAATAGGAGAACCTGGAATCTCACCTCTTATTCCTTCCCCCACCAGATACTCTGCCCTCTGCACTGGAGAGAGGAAGATTAAAATCTCTGGGAGCTTTCAGACAAGGTGAGCTTGCAGGGAGAGATTCTTTAAATGATGAGAAAATTCCTCTGAAAACATCTTAATGGGATTGTCATTGAAGTTACCTATCAAACCCAGTGACCATGGTGCACACAGCCCTAAATCTCATACACTGATCAGTAAGGAGCCCCAGGGGCGCTGCTTGGGGACCTGCAGACACTTTGAGAAACACTGATCTACAAGGTGTGATGCTAAAGGGGTGAAGTTAAAGCACACAATGGACGGCACCTTCAGGCTCATATTTCACTGCTCGGACAGTTTCAATATGGGATTAGTTTCAAACAATAAATAGGCTGAGAGCTGACTGGCTTCCACGGTATCAGTTTGCTTATGGTGAGAAACTTCTGGATACACAAGGGCTCTTCAGTCTAGTGCAGACCTGGGCAAAATACAGCCTATCTAGCTCACCAGGCCATTGGATGCAGCCCACTGATGCTTTGCGAGCCATGGGCTAGTTCCATGCTTGCCACTTTCCACCTGCAAGCCACTTCACCGGAGGTGAAGCGGAAAGGCTACAGGCACTGCTTCCACCCCCAGGACAGTCTCATTGGCTGGTTTCTGGCCAGAAAGGAAGCACTGTGCCCCCTCCCCTCTGGCTCAGTTATTCACTCACCCACATGGCCCCGCAGCCTGTATGAGGGTTGAGCAGGCTTCCTGCCTGCCTCAGAGAGGTGCTTGGCTTCTTTTCGGGAGTCACTCAGATAAGTCTCCTGGCCAAAGCCTGCCTCTGGCACCCCAACCTCTATTTTCCCCATCTAATTCTCTGCCCCCAACTCCTGGCTCCCACTCCACATACCCAAACTCTTTGTTCTTTTCCTGCATCCAAGTAACCCTCGTCTCTTTATTTGTCCACTTAGCCTTTCCCCTAAATTAACTTTACTTTAAATATCTCGTGAGTCGTTGCTAATCCAGTGCCCCAAATCACACTGCCTCCTTCACCCGAACTCCTTCCCAGATCCCTCTTTCCCTCCTGCATCTCAACCCCTTACCGAAAGCTCCCTTCTTCTCGCAATGTCCATCCCATACGCTCTATTTCCTGCTTAATGTCTTGGAAGAGTGCAGCTCTCAACCACTTTCCAAAATCTTGGAGTCTTTCCCCCCGCTCCCCAAACAAAATGAATTGCTCACCCCTGGTCTAGTGGATACAGTTCAATGAGAGTCAATAACTGAAAGCTGCAGTCAGAATTTCAGGCTAGAGAAGAGGCACAAAGTATTTGATGGGTAAGAGGATTAGCTGTTGAAATAAATGAGCAAAGAACTGATGGGTTCTCCATCTCTTGATGTCTTCATATCAACACTGGGCGACTTTCTACAAAATATGCTGTGGGGAAACAGAGCTTTGTGCATGGGTAGCTGGGCTAGGTGTAATGGCTTGTGCCACAGAGGGGACAGACTGCATGGCTAAGGATATCTTCTGATGCCATGAATCCATGAATTTTAAGGTCTTATCCTGTAAACATTCAGCACACGTGTTTAATAATATGTATATGAATACTCATATTATTGTTGTGGAGAGAGTTTATAAAGTGTTCTCTGTTGTGGAGAGAGTTTATAAAGTCTGTGTCAGATGAGAGAACCAAAGTTTGGGTTGCAAATCACTGCATGAAGACTAAGGATTATAAATACAGCAGCCCAAATTAAATTAAACCTATGTCCATGTTCAGGCAGATGAATATGTGGCTTGTTTAGCAGAAATCCTGGGTGCTGAGAACTGAATCCCATTGTTACAGGCAAAGTAATATAACTCAAGACAGGTATTGAGAGAAATAAATACAACTTTCAGATCTAACTTGTGTGTGGTTTTTATGGAATATCTAGACTCAACGTTTGCCCAAAACTGCAGAGTCCAGCATGTTTTTCACCAGGGACAGAGTCTGGGCAGAATTGGGTGTGGAAAGGATTAAAAGCCCTTTTTGAAATGTCTCCAATTCCCCTTCTTCCTCTGCCAGGCTGCAGAACACCCATGTCTGACTCCAGCTCAGCCCCTGGCCTGCAGATCCAGAGACAGGAAATGGCCGTGGCGGAGCCGGTGAGCTTTGAGGAGGTGGCTGTGTATTTCTCTGAGGAGGAATGTGCTCTGCTGGACCCGGGCCAGAGAGCCCTCTACAGGGATGTGATGCAGGAGAATTACGAAGCTGTGAGCTGGCTGGGTGAGGATTCCTGTCCCTTTGTGTAACAGAAGCTGAGTGGGCTCTGGAGCAGCTGGGTTGGGTTTGGTTCAGGGTCCTTTATTGCCCAAACCCCCAATATCAGCAGTATGTGCCTCAGTAACCCTGGCTCTTGCGTGAGAGATGACTCGTTGACATAATAGTGGTGCTGCTCTTCCCACAGCCAAGGTCTCATTGTGGTTCCAACCATCTTGCCCATGTTGTGCCTTGACCGTAGGTGTCAGTGGAAGGGCCCAGGCAGGTACCAGAGTTGTCGGGCTGGGTGCAGCTGCTCTTAGCGTCCGCAGGGTCCCCTTGTGCTATTGTGCTGAGCCCCTGGAAGGAAGGCGCCAACTCAGAGTCCTTCCCTTCCTCTGGTAGATTCTGTGCAACCCAGAGGGGCACCAAATGGCAGGCTCAACTGGCCACAAAATGAGGGCTGCTGCTGCTGGCAGAGCCGAACCAAGGCTGCAGAAGGGGAGCTGAGCTGCAGGAGCATCTACGAGCAGCAGAGAAGCAGCCCAACCTGTCTCCACGTTGGCTGGCACAGTCAGTCAGGATCAGGAGTATGGACCATAGGCAGGGCTTGAAGTGGCGAGCCAAGGATTCATTTTCCTGATCAGACAATTCCCCTGCCTCCTTCTGGCTCAAGAAGGGCATCTGAGCCCAAGAGCAGGGCAATTCCATCCCCCAGCCAAGAGCTTTGTGGGCAGAGCCCATAGGGATCTAGAGCTCTGCTGGATCCTTTCCCTCCCAGCCCTAGAGACCTGACGGCTACGTCTACACTGGCCCCTTTTCCGGAAGGGGCATGTAAATTTCACGAGTCGTCGTAGGGAAATGCGCGGGGGATTTAAATATCCCCCGCGGCATTTAAATAAAAATGTCCGCCGCTTTTTTCCGGCTTTTAAAAAAGCCGGAAAAGAGCGTCTAGACTGGCCCCGATCCTCCGGAAAAAGTGCCCTTTTCCGGAGGCTCTTATTCTTACTTCAAAGAAATTACTCCCGTGAAATTTACATGCCCCTTCCGGAAAAGGGGCCAGTGTAGACGTAGCCGACATGTGTCAGCTCAAATATGAGTCCTGGCTAGGGGCGTCTGTCAGTCCTGAAAGTCTTAGAGCTTTCCCGTTATGAACAGTGTGTTCCTGTCCTGCCCAAGTATGGAACAGGCCCTAAAGGAGACTGAGTTGTATCCTGTAAGAGTGCAGCAGAGCACTCAGTTCCCCATGGGAGTCAGCTGGGCTATTCCCAACATGGTAGTTGTACAGGGGTATTATGGAATTAGTGTATCCTGGGATCTTGTACCAACCAGAGACCAGTCTCTGGAAGGTGGGGAAGGAGCCTGTCTGGGTAGGAGACTCAGATCCTGGCTTTGGAAGCAGGAATGGCACAGACCTTAATGAACAAGATCAGCACTTGGTTAATTGCTCCCCAAATAGGATTTCCTATTTCCAAAGCTCATGTGCTCTCCTGGGTGGAGCGAGGGGAAGAGCTGCAGATCCCGGATCTCCAAGGCTGTGAGGAAGGGGAGATCATCAGTGACACCCACACAGGTGAGAAATCAGCTAAACTGACTTAAACCAATGTCTGTGTTCTCATAGCAGATGTTGGTTGTGTGTTTTCATCAAGTCTGACTGGCCCTTCAACCAGTCTTCAACTCCACGCTGAGAGTGCTGGGTGGGGAAAGAGTTATGGTGGTGCAGGGTGAACTCAGCTCATGATTATTGTATCTTTCCAGCCATTCTTTGGGTTTGTCCCGCATTTTCTGTTCACCATTCAGAATTTTTCTTTCATTTCAGCACAGGGAATGACTATGTGCTTTCTCTCTCTATCCCAGCAGATGATGGGATGCTGAATGAGAACAGTGAGAGGAGTCTTCAGGAGGAAGGACCTGAGCGAATTGCTCCATGTGGGGTGTTAGTGGAAATATCTGAAGGGCATGTTTCTCAGAGTCCTGAGCAAGGAGAGACTCGTGAGAGTCTGCATAGTCTACAAAGGCAGCAGGGAAGCCATCCAGAAGCAGGACAGGATAAATTCAGTCAGAGGAGCAGAAGGTTGAAAACAAACAAACAAACTGTCCAAAAGAAAATCCCCCATCAACATTCAACTTGTGCTTGGAGTGACTGTGTAACTCCTATTAAACATGAAAGAGCCCAAACAGGAGAGAAACCCTTTAGCTGCTCTGACTGTGGGAAAAGCTTCAGTCAGAGGTCACACCTTGTTATCCATAGGAGAGCACACACAGGAGAGAAACCTTTCAGCTGCTCTGACTGTGGGAAAAGCTTCAGTGACAGGTCACAGCTTGTTATCCACAAGAGAGTTCACACGGGAGAGAAACCCTTCAGCTGCTCTGACTGTGGGAAAAGATTCAATGACCGGTCACAGCTTGTTATCCATAGGAGAGTTCACACGGGAGAGAAACCCTTCAGCTGCTCTGACTGTGGGAAAAGCTTCTGTCGGAGGTCACAGCTTGTTATCCATAGGAGAGCACACACAGGAGAGAAACCTTTCAGCTGCTCTGACTGTGGGAAAAGCTTCAGTCGGAGGTCACACCTTGTTATCCATAGGAGAGCCCACACAGGGGAGAAACCTTTCAGCTGCTCTGACTGTGGGAAAAGCTTCAGTCGGAGGTCATGCCTTGTTATCCATAGGAGAGTTCACACGGGAGAGAAACCCTTCAGCTGCTCTGACTGTGGGAAAAGATTCAATGACCGGTCACAGCTTGTTATCCATAGGAGAGTTCACACGGGAGAGAAACCCTTCAGGTGCTCTGACTGTGGGAAAAGATTCAATGACCGGTCAAAGCTTGTTATCCATAGGAGAGCCCACACAGGGGAGAAACCCTTCAGCTGCTCTGACTGTGGGAAAAACTTCAGTCAGAGGTCACAGCTTGTTATCCATAGGAGAGCCCACACAGGAGAGAAACCTTTCAGCTGCTCTGACTGTGGGAAAAGCTTCAGTCGGAGGTCATGCCTTGTTAGACATAGGAGAGCCCACACAGGAGAGAAACCCTTCAGCTGCTCTGACTGTGGGAAAAGTTTCAGTCAGAGGTCACACCTTGTTATCCATAGGAGAGCCCACACAGGGGAGAAACCTTTCAGCTGCTCTTACTGTGGGAAAAGCTTCAGTCAGAGGTCAAACCTTGATACCCATAGGAGAGCCCACACGGGAGAGAAACCCTTCAGCTGCTCTAACTGTGGGAAAAGCTTCAGTCACGGGTCATGCCTTGTTAGACATAGGAGAGCCCACACAGGAGAGAAACCCTTCAGCTGCTCTGATTGTGGGAAAAGCTTCAGTCAGTCCTCAGCCCTTGTAAGACATAGGAAAACCCATAAGGAAGAAGCTATTCACCTGCTTTCACTGTAGGAAATGTTTCAGTCAGAGGTCACACCTTGTTATCCATGAGAACTCTCACAGGACAGAAATCCTTTAACTGCTTTGACTTTGGGATATGCTATAGCGAGAGTTCAAGGCTTGTTGCATATAGTTGATCCCACACAGGTGAGAAACCCTATAGTGGGGGTGAGCAAAATTTTCTGTTAGTAGAATCCAGCCTTCCTAAGACTTTGATCCTGTCCACAAGGCAGTGCCAGGCCCCACCTCAAAATGAGCATGTGCTGAGGGGGATGCAGCTTAACCCCATCCCCTCTTCATGCTTTGTAGCCACTAGAGAGGAGGCAGTGCTAGGCTGAGTCTTTGCCACACAACCCGACCCCGGCACTAAAGGCACTGCTGCCACTACACTGCTGGCCTCCAGGGCCATATGGCCATGTCAGGGGTGCCTCTGGGGCTGTTCCTGATCTGCATGGCTGCAGTAGCGACACCTCCAGCCCTGGACTGAATGGGTGCAGTAGTGGGGTGTCTGGTGTCCGGGGCTGGTCCTAGTCTGTGTGGCTGCTGCTGCAGAAGTAGAGCCTCCCTCTGTGGTGACCAAGACAGTGTGACTGGAGATGTTGCTGCAAGAGGGCCCAAAGCCAGGTAATATTTTCTGTCCTTCCCAGACACTCCCTCCCAATCACCTCAATTCCCTTTCCTCCAGCAGCCAGCATTCCCAGCTTTCACTGACACCCTCCTTTTTTCTTGCACCCTCTCTCCTGGCCACACATTGCATCTTCCCCCTGGCCAGACACCTGCCTGCTTCTGCATCCCGGATACTTCCTCAAGACCCCAACCCTTTCTTGAGGCCCCTGTCACGTTATTGGATTTTAAGGTGATCATACAGATAACTGCTGTGATCACGGGGAACTGTTTGCCCCAAATTTGGTACAAAGTGGGCCGTGTGAGGTGTCAAACAAAAGCTGATATTGTGCTGATTCTGTGTATGGTATTTGTGTACTTGTTTGGAGTTTGCATGGGGAGTTATGACTATGGTCTCGGCTGATGCTGTGTATGGACTGCCTGTCATGAGGACGAAATGTCCTATGAGTGACTATGCTAGTCAGTATAGCTCCAAGGACAATAGTTCACAAGGTGGCCAATACACACCTGAAGAGGAAAGCTGCAAAGCAGCCAGAGCACAATGGCTGCTGGCATATGAAATAGGTCACTTGACCATGTAACTAGCTCTAGCTTGGGAGACACCAGAAATGAATATCAAATGCCATGAGGGGGGCTCCATCTTGTCTTCAGTTTTGCTACTTATCCCAGATGCAGCCTTGCTAAGGACAGAGACACGGGAAGGATTGCTGACCCCTCCTGACATACGATATACCCCAAAGACTTATGCTAGTAGTTTGTAACATCTCCACTAAGATACTGCATCAAGAATTTGCTGATTGATGTATATAATGTATTCTCCTTAACAGCCCTACTCTCAACCTTTTCTGTCTTATATTAATAAACTTTTAGATTCTAAAGGATTGGTCCACTGTGATCTGGTGGGTAAGATCTAAAGTATAAATTGACCAGGAATTCATGGGTGGTTCTTTGGAACCGGGTGGATCTGTTCTGGGTTGGAGAGATTGGGCCCTCACCTGTTTGTAATCCCAGGGGTGATTGTGGCATAGGAAGAGCTGGAGTATCTGAGGGGTTTTGCTCATGAGGCTTCCTGCAGGCTGGATTGGCAGCTGAAGTGCTCAGTGTGACTGGTTTGTGGCCTATTTTGGAAAGGTCTCCAGTGAAGGGCTGTCAGCAGTCCTGGTTTTGAGCAATTTGCCTTGAGTAGATTCCCTCAGCAGTGTTCAGGCCCGGCCCAGCCAATCACAGCCCTGCCCTCTCCAAACCGTCTGTAGATTACTGTTACTAATGGAAACGCACTGTTAATTACATAATTAGTCAAGCCATTTTGCTAGGGATGCATCTGGACAGTTGCATTTGAATTATTAAAGAGATTAAACCTTTTAAATTTCTCATGTTAGTTGATCAAACTTTATTTTAAATTAAGTAAAATATTTATGTCCAATACATACTGTGGAGGTAGGCCTCACTAGCCTGGCCAAAGACTGAACTGTACGCAGTGTATCCTGCGTCAGAAGGGAGCTTCCTAAGCAAGTTGAGTAAGAAACCATAATGCTGTTAAACAAACAAACAAAAACTCGCACTGCTTGCTGTTTATCGGGTCAAGCAGATGTTACCATCTAAGAGTAAAGTGCCTTACTTCCTCTTTTCTCTGTAAATTTCCACTGTGACTTTGTAAGAAGGTATAATTATCTCAGACGTTTGAGTGTGAGGAGAGGCTTGTATTGGTAAGGGGTAACTCCCTGCCATCTGCAACACCACCACCCCCAGCTGGGATATTAAAATGGTTTTGTCTTACTTGAACCCTAAACCTAGGGTGTGTTTATTCCACGGCAGTTCTGATGCCGTGACTCAGATCCACACATCCTGCTTTTCGCTCGGGAAAAACCATGGGCCACTCCCTACCTAACTGCAGGCACCACAAGCAAGGTGAGGAGCCTTTTAAATCCCTACTTTGAGAATCAGTAGAGGGCTTGCAGTTGGCTTCAGGTGCTTGGTGGAATTGCTGGATCCGAACCTTTAAACTCAGGTCAGTTCAAAACCAGTGTGCCTGCTTAAAACCACAGTTCTGTCAGGAGTTTGGAAATAAGAACATTCTGGAGGGAGAGTCTGGTATATAAGTCCGGTTGTTAAATCATGCGTTTATTGAGTGTGTGAATGTATGTGACTGAATGCATGATTCCTGAGAAATGAGCATTGAGTCTTGTTACCTCCCTAGGATAGACTCCTGGGGCATCCGTCAGTCACCCTGGCTGCCCGCTGCCAAGGAGTAACCAGCTCTAGCAGTTAAAGTCTCGGATGGTATGAGGTCTCAGTGGTGACTAACCCCATTTACCCCTCCCTGTCTCCAGCTACATCCTGTTACCGGGGGGTCAGGATCACCTCAGAGACAGAAATCGTGGGATGATGCCTGGACAGTGCAGACTTCCCCACTAGTGTACCCATGTTTCCCTGTGTAGATGAGGTAATAGGTACTGGACAGTCAAAGGAAATTCCCGTTCCCCCTTAAGGGGACTCCAGCATACTATATGTATATGCATTGCTCTCCTAAAACTTGCAAGTTTCTGGATCAGTGGGATGCGTACACATAAAATGATTCATCTAGACAGTTTCTGGTGAAAGGTACTTTTAACATAGGTAAAATAGTGCACTTGAAGGGTGCCTTGGAATCCAGAGGATCTAATATACCCCAGGTTCAATGGGATACCTTTTTCAATTTGTATGAGGAGGTGTCCAAAAGGAAAACAGAATCTCAAATTAGGAGTCCAAAAGACTCGCAAAAAACAAAAATAAAATCTTAAATTACATTTAAAACAAATCAAGAAAAATTGGCTATTCCTTGAAATCTGATCTGCAGTGTTATAAGAAAACGTCCAAGCGCTTAAATACATCCTGGGTAAGGAGTCTAAAGGACTCCCCCCAAAAATTAAAAAGTCAATTGAAATCTTTTAAAAATCAAATTTAAACATTTGGCTACAGACACTTTGTTAAATCTACTAAAAAAAAAGATAAATTCTATTAACACTTAACTGGTTAACTGCATAAAAGAATGGAATGTATACATTGTAAATTTATTGTAAAAGCTGCACCCTTAAAGGTTAAATTTGCTCTCTTAAGAAAACAAATCATATACTTTTGGCTTGCTTTCAGATCCAAGGTTGTATGAATAACAAACTGCCTGTTTAGTTCAGAAAAATGTGGGGCCCACTGTATATGATTGTAAGCTTGTAACACTGTATATGATTCTTTTCCAGAAAAAAAATCTTTTTGATTGCTGGAATAGTAACTAGCAAATGCCTTGTTTTAAAAAAGAGTTTCTAGCAGTAAATTCTCTCATCACAATAATTTGAAGCTTCACACATTAAAAACCCTAATCAGCAGTACAAGAGAGAAACTAAAACATGCCACCTTTAAGTTAATAATTGAACAATAAAGTAATCCACTCAAATCCTCTAAAACTGGTGTGCAAAACAGAAGCATACCATTGAGTAACAGCAGGCTAATCAAAAATAACCACTGGGATTGTTTACCTGTTTCCCTGGCCCTGGGGCCTTGTTGAGCTCACAACTGTGATGGCCAAGTGCTTAAGGCATTAGACTTGAAATCCAATAGGGTTGCCCTGTGCTGGTTCAAATCCTGCTCACAGCGAGGCCTGTGTTTTGGCCAGACCCCTTGGTAGAGCAACATGGTACCTGAGACCCCTGGCCCAGAGTAAAACACGCCTGTCCCATGAGAAGGGACTCCTGGCAAAGGGGGGCTACACAAAGCAGCTGGAAACATAGATAATAGGGCCCTGCCTAACTGATAGGCGGAGCAGTCTGGCTTTCAGCAGAGCCATCTCCTCATGGACACAGCCAGGGAGCTAAGGGCCTCGAGTGGGCCCCTCCCTCTCCTATTTGCTCTCCCCAGAAGCCAGCCCTGGTTGGGCAGAAAGAGGCTGGGTCCCAGTGGCCTTCCTTTGCCTGGCTGAGGCAGAAGCCATGGAGACAGCTGAGCTGTTCACTGGGGGAAGTGCCTGGAGGCAGCCAGACAGCTGGGAGGGAGCCAGAGCCGGGCAGAACCAGGGGAGGGGAAAGGGGTAAGGCGGAGAACAGAGACAGGGGAGCAGAAAAGATCATCCACGAAAATCAGAGAGGGGCAGAGAAGTCAAAATGGCAGCAGCATTTCCCCCAGTGACACTTCTGGAAAGGGGCAGCTGGACTTTCTTTTGCTCCTCCCCACTTTTCACTTGCGTGTGTGAGGCAGAGGGTGCAAGCACGTCTCCCTGGGGTGCCCGGACTCAGCTGCTGGTGGCCTGCCCTGTGCTTCTGCCATTGTCCTGTGCCCCATTGGCCACACACAAGGGCTATGTCTACATGGGCGACATCTTGCACAAGGTTTCTTGTGCAAGAAGCCTTGCAAAAGAACACGTCCGCACTGCCGTGTGCGAGATGTGCTTTTGCACAAGCGTGCCCATGGCAGTGTAAAATAGCCATAGGGCTTTCTTGCGCAAGAGAGCATGCACACTTGTGCTTCTTTTCTTACAAGTGTAAGCGCTCTTGCGCAAGAGCTGTTGTGCAAGGGAGCTTACACGTGTAAGAAAAAAGCATAGCTCTTGCGCAAGAAGCCCTCTCTTACCACGCCGTATTGTAAATCTTGTGCAAGAGCAGGCAGGCAGTGTGGATGCTCTGAAGTCTTGCACAAGAACAGCCAGTCTTGTGCAAGAACCCACCAGTGTAGACATAGCCAAGGGGTTGCTTCTGGGGAGCAGGTCGGTAAAGTGACAGGGGGGGATTTGAACCCATATGACTGGCCTGACTCACACTAAGCACCACAGCTTCGATGTCCAACACGCTTTCGCATTCCATTGTGCCACAGGTTGCCCAACCGGACGTCCCCTCTCTGCTTCACAGCACTTGGATTTCTTTTTTGGGAGGCCCAGCAGGAAGAGGGAGCGGTAGGGAGGGGCTATTGGACAAACTTAGACCCCCCTAGGCTGGCTCTGCCCGTTAAATAGAGAACGTAGCATCAAGCCCCCTGCATGCTAAGCAAGCGCTCTGCCACTTGAGCTAATTCCCCCGTGGCCCTGGGTTGCTTCAGAGCCAGCTCATTCCACAACCTTCCTGCAGCTACCTCCAGCTCTTCTGTGGAAGGGCCCTTAGTCAGTCACTTTGCTATGGACTGGCAGGCTCAGCTAATTAATGTTTGGTGCTAATAATGTCAGGGTGCTGAGTTCAAGCCCTTGCTGGGCAGTGTTGGCAGGGTGGCCTGTTCTTCTTCAGCTGCCTGCTCTGGGAGGGCAGGTTGCAAGGAACAGGCAGGAGCCCTAGTTTGGAGGTGGGACCAGCAGACACAGATCCTGTGCAGCCCCAGCCTGGTGCCAGGGGACTCTGGCAACATCCTTTCTTCTAGAGGCTGAAAAGGCCTTGGACCCTGAGCCACAGCCCTTGTGCCAAGCTCTACAGCCAGCACTGGGTGGGCATTAAGCCAAGGAAGCAGGCTTCTGTGGAAGAGGTGCAGGGAGGGGGTGAATCCCATGAATGCGATGGCTACATCTACACTGTCAGCTTCTTGTGCAAAAACTCTTTTGTGGAAGAGTTCTTGTGCAAAAAGTCTTCCACCAGAGAGCATCTACACTGCCATGTGGTTTTGTGCAAGAGCATCCATGGCAGTGTAGACGCTCTCTTGCTCAAGAAAGCTCTGATGGCCATTAGGGGCTTCTTGTGCAAGAAATTCATGTTGCCTGTCTACATGGGCCTCTTCTGGAAGAGCTCTTGCACCAGAGGGCTTCTTCCTGAGAAGGAGCATCAGAGTTCTCACGCAAGAAGCCCTGATTTTCTACAGTACAATGTCAGTTTACTTGCACAAGAACAAGCAGCATGTTTTTGTGCAAGAGCTGCTCTTTTCAGGCAAGAGTAGACACAGCCAATTTGTCAGCTCCAAACAGTAACTGAACCTACAAACATGACGATTAAACACAAGAGTAATCTTGGGATTGAACCAGGAACCTTCAGATGTTCAGTCTAATGCTCTTCTAACTAAGCTACACTGACTGCTGTAAAGAAGCCTGTCTGCACAAAATGGACGTCATCATGCCCTGCCCAGGAAGGAGAGACTGCCTTTCCACAGCACCCCTCCTCCACAGCCCAGAGCCAAGGTTCCCTCTAAGCCAGGCCTGGGCAATACACCAGCCCATCAAGCCACCGGATCTGGCCTGCAAACTCAACGAGAAGCCTCGGTCAGATTCCCTGCTTCCCCTGCCCCCGCACTCTCCTGAGAAAAGGGGGTACTGCTCTTTCACAGTGGTAGGGGAGGGCTCCTTGTGCTGTACCTGCACCTAAGTCTCCTCTGGCACCCCAGCCCTTCCCTTCCTCCACCCACTGGCACTCCTATGTGTGGTTAAAGGCAGGAAGTTGGGGGAGGGGGTGTGATAGGATAGTACCTGTAAGAAATTAAAGTGTAGTGTGTGAGAGGCTCAAGGCAGGGATCTGGGGAGCTCGAGTGGGGTGGAGGGCTCATGGCAGGGATGAGGATGTGGGAGGGTACAGAAGTCAGGGCACAGGATTGGGGGTCTTGGGGCTGGGACTGTGTGTTTGTGTTGAGGGGATCAATGGGACTAGATTCCCAGCTCCCTCTGCTCCGAGCTCCCTGAGGCCCTTTAACACAGAAGGGCTTTCTCTGCAGCGCGCTGAGGCGAGGAACCCCTGAGCCAGTGACACGAAATAGCCGTAGTATGGACGCTCCACTGCTGCTATTTCAAACACACTCCTCCCCAGAGCCACTGAAAATCATTACTCCCCAGCACTTCTTGGGGCTCCAAATCGACATAGAGCACGTCCCCATTAGATTGCTGGTAGAGGGGCCACTGACAGTCAAGAGAACCGAGGGGTTTTCTGATGGCGGCAAACCTCTTTCTACGAGGAAGAAGCCTTTTCTCTAAAGAAGCGTTTTTGGGGAAAGGCGAGTGTGGACGCGGAAGAGGGAGTTCTTTGGAAAGAAGAGGCCTTCAGGAAATAACACAGGTGGTCACTCCAGCCACAGTAATCCCAAGTGAAATTCAAGACAGCGTCCATCAATGTGGACATTATCTTTCCAAGAAGCTTTTGGAAATCACTTTTTGGAGATCACTTTTTCCGTGTAGACGTTCTTTTTCGAAATAAGCATTTCCAGAAGATCTCTTCCAGAGGTCATATTTTGCTCCAGCCCCATTTTCACTGGCTTGTCTGTGAGCACACAGTCCCCTCACACAGCGACTTGTGGGCCCTGGTGACCAGCCCTGTGTGTCTTTCCCTGTTCCCAGACTCAAGGGCTATGTCTAGACTACATTCTTTTTCCGTAAAAGGGATGTAAATTAGACGTATCGCAATTGCTAATGAAGCGGGAATTTAAATCTCCCCCGCTTCATTAGCATAAAAATGGCTGCCGCTTTTTTTCCTCACGGAGCTTTGTCGGAAAAAAGCACCAGTCTAGACGCTGATCTTGTGGAAAATAAAGCCTTTTCCGAAAGATCCCTTATCCCTCTATGACTGTGTCAGAGGGAGGCTCTGCCCTGGCCAATGGGGAATCCTTAATGAGCCCTGGCCAGCCTTAGGCTGTAACTGGGGAGGCCTGAGTCAAGACAGTTCCCAGCAGAACCCAGCAAAGGTGGAGGGAAGGGCTGGTACTTGGGGTGGGGCCGGAGGCTGTTCTGAAAGGCTGCAGGTGCCGTAAGACCCTTTTGTCCTTCCCTGTCTCACCCCAGCGCTGAGCAACACTCAGTGTCGGTCTGAGCATCCGTCCTGCTCTGGGACGTGTCTCTGTGGCAGGAACCTGCCCAGGTGGCTCTCGCAGTGAGGCCCCTCCCTGGCAGCACCGAGCAGTGAGAGCTGAGTGAAGGGGGAGGCAGGCCCAGGGGGAGAAGGTTCCATGACTGTGTCAGAGGGAGGCTCTGCCCTGGCCAGTGGGGAATTGTTGCCTCTCCAAGGGGCCCAGGCCTGGTGGGTCATTTCCCCAGGTTACTGAGTGGGGGCTGGAGCCAGTTCTGGGTTGTCTCCTTCAACAACCAAAGGGAACCAATTGATCTTGTGCCGACCTGACACTGTGCTGGGCTAGTGCTGTGTGTGCCACAGAGCTTCCTGCAGGGCTGCCCACATGGGAGAAGCAGTTTGAGTCACCCAGTTCTGCCTCTTCTGAAGGGCTTCTGAAAATGGCAGGTGCTGTCTTGCAGTGAGGGAGAGGTGGGAAAGGGGCCCTGAGTGAACCTCTTGGGTCACAGCTGCTGTAACAATGAGGTAAGATGAATGACTTGGCAGTTGTCATGTGAAAACTGAGGCTGGTTTCCCTGACTGGGAATTGAACCCAGACCACCACAGTTAAAGTGCTAAATCCTAACCACTAGACCATCAGGGACACATGAATAAACATCTTTCCTTACCTATACTAGCCTTTCACAGGCCACTTTCTGTCCCCTTCAGGACGGAGGTCCGTTTTCCATTGTCCAGAGGGGACAAGAACAGAAACCAAACAGAACATCAGAACAGCCAGACTGGGCCATGCCAGCTGCCCAACTAGCCCAGGATCCTGTCTCACGACAGCAGCAAATTCCATTGGCCAGTGGGAATCCTCAGGACAGACAATTGTTAAGTGATCCCTCCTGTTGCCCATTCTCAGCTTCTATAATACACCAGCTACGGACACCTACCCTGTCCATCCTGGTTAAATGCCATTGATTGCATTAAATTATCCAGTTCCGTTTTGGACCTTCATGTAGATTTCACCTTCCCAACATCCTCTGGCAAGGAGTTCCACTGGGCGCAAAAATACTTCCTTTTCATTTACTTTTAATTTGGTTACTTACCAGTTTCATTCTGTCACCTGGGATCTTGAGTAGGAGAAAAAAATCTTATTTGCTTTCTGCACCCCTGTCATCATTACACAAAACTCTGTCCCATCACCCCTTAGTCGTCCCTTTCCCAAGCTGAGAAGAAGAAGTTCCATGAACTTCTGGGAGCTGCTGTTCCAAAGAAGAGGCATTTCCCGTGGAAAAGTTGGCCAAGCCCAATCCCCTACACAGAGCACCAGAAAATACCAATGGACACTGGGCACTTGTAAAGCTCCTCTCGGGCAGCACTATGGAATGGATCCGGCTGGCCATCGGGCTGACTAACGCCATCAACAGATGAGTCCCCGTGAGACTTCTCAGCCCAAGTGCAGAGACTGTGGAGTCTCCCACTCCCAGCCCAGTGGCAGAGGGGCAGCGCCCTGAGGAGGCGGGTCCCGAGGCAGCGGAGACCTTTGAAGGGAACGGAGACGTAAGGTCAGAAGGAAGGAGAACAAGTCACCTCTTCCCAGGTTAGATGTGGTGGGAAACTATCAGATCCGGTGCAAGCTGAGCTCCAAGGGCTGCTTCCTGCCTGGTGGCTCCTTGCAGGGCCTGGCTTCAGAAGTGCCAAGGAGCTGTGTGTGGCCAGGAGAATGGGTGCAGAAGGTACGTGGATGAAGGAGCAGGGTGGGGGAGCAGGGACAAGGGAGGGTGTCAAAGGAAGCTGCGGGTGCTGGGTGGGAAGAAAGCAAAGGAAATGGGGTGGCTGGGCTCTGGGCATGAGGCAGGATTTTATGTGGCTTTGTGTCCGCTTGCACCAAAGGCGACAGCCACAGTAGTGGCACTTCTGGGGTAGGCCCTGGACTGTGTGGCCACAATGACCTGCTCCCAATCCAGGCACTGCTAAGAAGTCTCAGCCCCAGCCCTGCCTCCTCCTATAGACTCATAGACTCATAGACTCCAGGGTCAGAAGGGACCATTATGATCATCTAGTCTGACCCCCTGCACAGTGCAGGCCACAAAATCTCACCCACCCCTCCTAGAACAATCCTCTCACCTATATCTCAGATATTGAAGCCTTCAAATACTTTGAAGACCCCAAGATGCAGAGATCCTCTAGCTGTGATCTGTACCCCATGCTACAGAGGAAGGCGAAAAACCTCCAGGGCCTCTGCCAATCTACCCTGGAGGAAAATTCCTTCCCGACCCCAAATATGGCGATCAGCTAAACCCTGAGCATGTGGGCAAGACTCATCAGCCAGACACCCAGAAAGTTCTCTACAATAACTCCTATCATCCCTCCATTGACCTATTTCCCACTGATAATGAATGGTCAATTAGATACCAAGATCCTGTTATCCCATCAAACCATCCCCTTCATAAACCCATCTAGTTTAATCTTGAAACCAGATAGATCTTTTGCCCCCACTACTTCCCTTGGAAGGCCGTTCCAGAACTTCACTCCTCTAATGGTTAGAAACCTTTGTCTAATCTCAAGTCTAAACTTCCTACTAGCCAGCTTATATCCATTTGTTCTTGTGTCCACATTGGTATTAAACTTAAATAATTCCTCTCCCTCCCTGGTATTTATCCCTCTAATATATTTAAAAAGTGCAATCATGTCCCCCCTCAGCCTTCTTTTGGTTAAAGTAAACAAGCCAAGCTCCTTGAGTCTCCTTTCATAAGACAGGTTTTCCATTCCTCGGATCATCCTAGTGGCCCTTCTTTGTTTGAATTCATCCTTCTTAAACATGGGAGACCAGAACTGCACACAGTATTCCAAATGGGGTCTCACCAATGCCTTGTATAATGGCACTAACACCTCCTTATCCCTACTGGAAATACCTCGCCTAATACATCCCAAGATCGTATTAGCCTTTTTCACGGCCATGTCACAATGGCGGCTCATAGTCATTCTATAATCAACCAGGACTTCGAGGTCCTTCTCCTCCTCCGTTACTTCCAACTGATGTGTCCCCAGCTTATAACTAAAATGCTTGTTATTAATCCCTAAATGCATAACCTTACACTTCTCACTATTAAATTTCATCCTATTGCTATCACTCCAATTTACAAGATCATCCAGATCTTCCTGTATGATATCCCGATCCTTTTCTGAATTGGCAATAGCTCCCAACTTTGTGTCATCTGCAAATTTTATTAGGACACTTCCACTTTTGGTGCCAAGATCAGCAATAAAAAGATTAAATAAAATTGGCCCCAAAACTGATCCCTGAGGACCTCCGCTAGTAACCTTCCTCCAACCTGACAGTTCACCTTTCAGTATGACCCACTGTAGTCTCCCCTTTAACCAGTTGCTTATCCACCTCTCAACTTTCATATTAATCCCTATCTTTTCCAATTTAACCAATAATTCCCCATGTGGTACTGTATCAAATGCCTTACTAAAGTCGAGGTAGATTAGATCCATTGCATTTCCTTTATCTAAAAAATCTGTTACTTTCTCAAAAAAGGAGATCAGGTTGGTTTGGCACGATCTACCTTTTGTAAAACCATGTTGTAATTTGTCCCAATTGCCATTAGCCTCAATGTCTCTAACTACTTTCTCCTTCAAAATTTTTTCCAGGATCTTACATACTACAGATGTCAAACTAACAGGCCTATAGTTACCCGGGTTGCTTTTTTTCCCTTTCTTAAAAATCGGAATTATATTAGCAATTCTCCAGTCAAATGGTACAACCCCTGAGTTTAGAGATTTATTAAAAATGTTTGCTAATGGACTTGCAAGTTCATGTGCCAGTTCCTTTAATATTCTTGGATGAATACCATCTGGGCCCCCCGATTTACTCCCATTAAGCTGTTCAAGTTTGGCTTTCACCTCGGATATGGTAATATCTACCTCCTTATCCTCGGTCCCATTTGTTAACTTACCATTATCCCTAAGCTCTTCATTAGCCTCATTAAAGACTGAAGCAAAGTATTTGTTCAAATATTGGGCCATTCCTAGATTATCCTTAACCTCCACTCCATCCTTAGTAATTAGTGGTCCTACTTCTTCTTTTTTCGTTTTTTTCCTATTTATATGGCTATAAAACCTTTTACTATTGGTTTTAATTCCCTTTGCAAGGTCCAACTCTACCTGACTTTTAGCCTTTCTCACTTTATCCCTACATGCTCTAACCTCAATAAGGTAGCTTTCTTTACTGATCCCTCCCATTTTCCACTCCTTATATGCTTTCTGCTTTTTCTTAATCACCTCTCTGAGATGCTTGCTCATCCAGCTTGGTCTAACACACCTGCCTATACATTTTTTCCCTTTTCTAGGGATACAGGCTTCTGACAGCTTCTGCAACTTTAACTTAAAATAATTCCAGGCCTCCTCCACTTTAAGATCCATAATTTCTTTAGTCCAATCAACTTCCCTAACGAATTTCCTTAATTTACTAAAGTTAGCTCTTTTAAAATAAAAAACCCTAGTCTCAGATTTATTTTTGTTTATCCTTCCCGTTAATTTAAACTGAATTAGCTCATGATCACTCGAGCCAAGGTTGTCTCCTACAACCATTTCATCTATGAGGTCCTCGCTATTCACCAAAACCAAATCTAAAATAGCATCCCCCCTTGTTGATTCAGCAACTACTTGATGAAGGAATTCATCAGCTATCACATCTAGGAAAATCTGAGCCCTTTTACTATTACTAGCACTTGTTCTCCAGTCTATATCTGGAAAGTTGAAATCTCCCATGATTACACAGTTTCCATGAGTATTTACTTCATTAAAAACATTAAAGAGGTCTCTATCCATATCCAAATTGGATCCTGGTGGTCTATAACATACCCCAAGCACTATCCCAGGGGAGGATCTGACAGTTTTCTTCCCCAATGTGATTTTTGCCCAAACGGACTCTGTCTTCTCCATTCCATCACTTTTTATTTCTTTACAATCTACCTCATCTTTGATATACAATGCGACTCCACCACCTTTACCCTTATTTCTGTCTTTCCTAAACAACACATACCCTTCAATACCTGCACTCCAGTCATGCCTAGTATTCCATGTTTCTGTTATTCCTATAATATCTGGTTTCACTTCCTGGACCAATAGCTCTAGTTCCTCCTTTTTGTTACCTAGGCTCCTCGCATTGGTGTACAAACATCTTAATTTTTGCTGTTTGGCCTCATTCACATTCTTTACCCAATTTGGCACGGACGTTATACCTCCAATATGACCTATTAGACTAGTATCCACCCCTCCCTTCCTCATGTTCATTCTCCTACCCCCAGCTATATCCTTTCTTACTTTGTTTTCCTCCCTCTCAGTGTTAAAATCTGGCGTAGAGATTACCTTGGCATCTCCCAACCATCTCCCCCAAATTCCTAGTTTAAAGCTGTCTTAATAAGTTGAGCCAGCCTCCATCCTAGAAGTCTATTTCCCTCCCTACTTAGGTGAAGTCCATCCCTAGAGAACAGTCCTCTGTCCATAAATGCCTCCCAGTGACCATACATCCCAAAGCCCTCCTTATAACACCACTGCCTAAGCCATCTATTGATCATCATAATCCTGTCACATCTTTGTTGCCCTTCTCTAGGAACAGGCAGAATTCCACTAAAGATCACCTGAGCCTCAATTTCCTTGAGCATCCTCCCCAGCCTAGCATAGTCTCCCTTAATTCATTCCAGCGAGAATCTAGCCGTATCATTTGTTCCTACATGAAGGATGATCAATGGATTCCTTCCTGCTCCCTTAATAATTCTCTTCAACCTCAGTTCCACATCTCGTATCTTAGCACCTGGCAGACAGCACACCCTTCTATTCTCTGGATCAGCTCTGGTTACAGGCCTATCTAGTCTTCTCAATAAGGAGTCCCCAATCACATAGACCTGCCTTTTCTTAGTGACAGTGAAATTCTCTGGTCTATCTCTAGCTTCCTCTGGCTGCAAGTCCTTACCATTCCTATTTTCCCTTGTAAACCTAATGCTCATTATTGGTGTTGTCTCCATTAAGTCTTCCCCTTTATCTATGGGACTAGCCACTCTTCTCTTCTTCCTTATCCTTCCATCTTCATTATCTACCTGCTGTACCTCTTCTTCATTTTCCAACACCACATACCTGTTCTTGAGCTCTATTTTTCCTTCACTGACCTGGTCCTCTGCCTGGTCCTCTGAGTCACATGCTTCCACTGTCCATTTTCTTTGCCCAGCAGTCCCCCCTCTGAGGCCCTTGATCCTGCTTCCATCTCCATATCTAAGCTTTCCCCTTTAGCCACGTCATGCCTTTGCCCCATCATCTGCTCAAACCCCCTTCTAAGCTCGACCAGAGTTTCCACCTGCATCTCCAGTCCTCGGATCTTTTCTTCCATCAGTTCTATCAGGCGGCACTTCATGCAAACAAAACTCCTTTCAGGTACCCCCTCCAGAATCATGTACATACCGCAGCTACCACATCCAATCATCCTCCTTGTGTTCTCTACTACTTGGGCCATGGCCACTAATGCCTCTATGTTTTATCTACTTTCTCACCAAAATCCTATTAGTCCGGTGAACACAAAAACAAACCAAAACACCCCCTCCACAGCAAAAACAAACTCCAAACAAGTTCCAATATCCAAACTCCCCTTACAAACTCCCATTCAAACTCCCCTGTTTACAGCTCTGTTTGCTTGGCTCCTGTGCCGCTGCAGCTATCTGCCTAACCTGCTGAGTTGTCTCCCACATGCTCCTGAACGCCAGCACACAGGCCGCCCATCCCCGCACCGGGGGGCAGGCCCTGGAACTGCCTTGTGGGCACCCAGGGGAATCGCAATAAGGGAAGACCCTGTGTTTCTGCTTGGTTTTGAACCAAGGACCTTTTGCCTGTTAGGAAAATGTGATAACCACTACACCACAGAAACACACTTGAAAGTATTTTCTGCTGCTGCACTTAAGCTTGGGCAAATATTTGGTTGCTAACCCTTTGGCCAACAGAGATTGCTGCGGGCCAAAGGAATTCTCTCATGTCAATTTTGTGCCCACAGGAAGAGACCAAACTGAAGGAGGCCGGGCCCCCACCTGGGGACTCCAACCTAAACCCTGAGACCAAGGGGTTTACAAGCCAGATAATCAAAGTTTGCTCCATTTTGCCCTCCCCCAACCCTGCAGAACCTCAAAGGCAACTCCACAGTGCCAGCATCTGGGGGAGATGTGCATGTTAGAACCTCTGCCCACTGAGCTGTAGCTTTTTGTGCCCAGGGAGCCAGACACCGCCAGGGTGGGAAGGCAGGAGGGAAATGGGGAATGGCCGAACTCTGCGAGACAATGGTGTTGTCTGGGACCATACAGTAGAACAGTTTATAGGTGGGTCGGAGTAGGGCACAGCGGCTTAGCTGGCTAAAGCACATGCCAAATAAAAAGCAGCACCTGGATTCAGTTACTGCTGCAGCCTTTGCTCACATTTACTTATACTGGGACACAGAAGAGGCCTCCCCTGGCCACCCATGGAACTGCTGGTTCAGGAAAAGGCTGAGTGGAGAGGTGTGTGGGGAAGAAGGACATAGGAAAATGTGAGCAAAGGCTGCAACAAGGCACCACTAGGAGTTGAACCCAGGATCTCCTGTTAATGAGGCAGGTGCTTTAGCCAGCTAAGCCATGGTGCCCTCTGCTGAAATGGCTCTTTATGTTTCCAGACAACACTTTTGCCTCCCAAAGTGCAGCCATTCCCCATTTCCCTCCAGCCATTGAGCCCAGGCAGTGTCTGGCTCCCTGGGCACAGAAAGCTACTGCTCCGTGGGCAGGGGGTTTTGGCTTCCTTGCCCATGGGATGCTGTTGCAGGAAGGGCTGCTCAGCAGGGACGGGGTTCACCTGTGGAGGAAGGGAAGCGTATTTGGGTGCAGACTGGCTAACCTAGTGAGGAGGCTTTAAACTAGGTTTGATGGGGGCAGGTGCCCAAAGCCCACAGGTGAGTGAACAACATGGGCACCTGGGAGATGGGCCAGAAATGGGAGAGAGCAGGGGCTGTAACTGCAGAGATAAAGGAGGGACGTGGGACCACTGGGAAGCAAAATCTAATCTGTGTCTTAGATGCTGGTACAGACACACAGGATGATGGGTAATAAGCAGGCAGAAGTTGGTATCACAGGGACTTGGTGGGATAATACACTTTATTGGAATATTGGCACAGAAGGATACAGCTTGCTCTGGATTTGCAGGAAAAAGGGAGAAGGAGTTTCCTTAGATATGAAACATGCAAACACTTGGCCTGAGGTGGAGATGGACACAGGAGTGGACTTGTCGGGAATCTCTGGGTGAGGTTAAAGGGGTAAAACCCCATGGTGATGTCACACTAGGCGTCTATTACAGACATCTCCCCAGGCAGAAGAGGTGCATGAGGCTTTTTAAACAATTAACAAAATCATACAATGTGCAGCTGGTTTCACTCACACTCAGCCTTACCCACAGCTGGGAGGCAATTTGCAGGGAGCTGAAAAGAAACTGGCTGGTAAAACCAAGGCTGAGGATGCTTCTGTGTCCTGATGTGCAAACAGCTGGCAGCCAAGTGCTGGTCTGTTCCTGCCCTCCCCAGGCAGGCAAATCCCCCCGCTGGGTGTTGCAGGCTGGACTTTGCCTGTCTGGATTTTAGCCAGGGAACTTTTCTATGCCCGGCAAACGTGACACCCCCTGCACTGCAGAAACCAGTCCACTGCCTATTGCAAAGAGGCCCCTAGAAGCACTTAGCTCCCCTTATTGTCTCTGCCTGTAAAGCAAAGGAAAAAGCAAATATCTATCACTGGAGAATGTGGGTATCGATCCCACTGCCTCTCACATGCAAAGCAAGCGCTCTACCACTTGAGCTAATTCCCCTCTGTGGGAGTAGGTTTCCTGCCCCACTCACCTTGTTCCAGAGCCCACAGGACAAGTGGCTTTGACATTCCCGTTAGGGCAAAAGCACTTTTCCGGAAATGTTTTTCCACAAGAGGGCCAGTGTAGACAGCTAAAAACTGTTTTGCACAAAAAAGTCGCGATGGTGAAAATGGCGATCGGGGCTTTCTTGCACAAAACTGCTTCTAGATTGGCACGGACATTTTTCCGTAAAAGCATTTGCGGAAAATGGTGCCAGTCTAGATGCAGCCCTGGGCTTTTAGAACTCAGACGTGCACCTAACACCAGCATTTGCTATTGAAGGGTCTGAACAACTTCTGTAGAGAGACAGAGCCAGTAAGGAGCATCCTTGCCAACTGTTTCAGAGAGCAAAGAAAGATAAGTTTTTTGTCAGTAAGAGGAAACTATCACCCCAGGTGGGACTTAAACACATTACCCCTGACTGAGGATGCCTCTGCCTTGTCCATTAGGGCAAAGGAGAACACAGAAAACACTCCCAGAGACAGAAATTCACCCTTCTAAATGTCCCTTCTTCAACTTTTAGCTCCTGATTAAGCCCCTTTGAAGAAGCCAGATGCACAGAAAGGGCTGATCACACCCCTCTGAAAATCAGCTTTCCATGGGTATCTGTAGCTGGCTCTGAGTCATGGGCCATGACATCTCACCTCCCTCCTGAAATCAGGGAAGTGTCTCCCACCGCTGCAGCCTCCTGAGGCTCTATGGCCCTGTCTGTACAGTAGGGACAGCAACACTCACAGACAGGAGGGCCCCTGGCCTAGCAATGTGGCCCCCTGAGCAGCCTCTGATGTTCCCTTCTTGAGCCCCAGAACCAGCCCTGAGTGAGGGGGGCAGAAGCTCACACATGCCAAGGGGCTGGCCAGGAGCAGGACATGAGCCTGCAAGGCAGCAGTGACATCACAAGGAACTTTTACAGCACCTCAGCTCATTGGCTGGGAGGCAGTGATCTCACAGAGCATCCTTGGCAACAGCCAGGTGGGAATGCAACAATCTCAGAGACCCCCCTGGCCTGGCTGCCTGGAATTCCTTTGTGAGGTTTCCCCTTGAGGGCAGAAGGGATTGAGGGTCCCATCTGGGAGTGTCTCTGTGGAGATTTCCCCTTTCCCCAGACTTCAGTGGGAGGGGCTGGGGCAGGCAGGGTAACAGGAGGGGCTGGCACTGAACCTCTGGGAGAAGCAACAGAGAGGGTCATTAACACCTAACAACAATGGGATTCGAACCCATGCATGCAGAGCACAACACATTAGCAGTTCAGCCCCTTAACCACTTGGCCACCTCAACTGAGTGGTAAAAATTTATTTCAATCCACCTGAAGTCAGCACTTCAGGGAACCTTTGTGCCACTCACTGGCTGGCCAGGGACACCCAGGGCAGGAAGGTTTTGCCTTTTCACAATGTTCCCTGGGCTGTTGTACAAAGCTCAGTGCTGCTAACAACCCCAAACAACCCTGGCTACATCTACCCTGCAGACTTCTTGCTCAAGAACTGTTTTGTGCAAGAATTCTTGTGCAAAAGGTCTTGCACAACAGAGTCTCCGCACTGCCATGTGCTGTTGCACAAGAGAAGTGCTTTTCTGCAAGAGTGCCCATGGCAGTGTGGACACTCTCCTGCCAAGTAAGCTCTTATGACCATTTTAGCCATAGGGATTTCTTGAGCAAGTGGCCCTTTCAGAAAGGAGCCTCGGGCAGTCGCAGGGATGTTGTGGGCTCTGGAACAAGGTGGGTGGGGCAGTAGAGACTTTCGCAGGCAGGGGAATTAGCTGAAGTTGTAGAGCGCTCACTTATCATGTGAGAGGCAGTGGGAGGATTGATGCCCACATTTTCCAACTACAGCTCAGTTTTCATCCCCTATTTTGACTCATCTCAGTGGCCCCTCCCTCTTCCTACCTGCTTTCCCAAAAGAGACAGACCTGGCTCCCCTTTCTTTTCTCCCAGCAATTGCCATGCTGCAAAGCAGAGAGTGGAGATATCAAGTTCAGCAGTCCATTGGCTTCTGTGGTGCAATGGAAATTATGTTAGACTTTTAAGCTCCACTGGTTAATGTGAGCCCAGCTAGACATTCAAAGGTTGTGGGTTCAAGTGTCACTTTAGCTACTTTCTCATTTCCAGGGCACCTTTTACAGAACAGGCAATCCTTAAGATGACACTGGGGTGGGATTGAGTCCAGACAGTTCCCAGCAGACCCCAGTGAGGGTGTCCTCTTCCCTCCTGCCTTCCAGCCCTGGTGGGGTCTGGCCCCCTGGGCACAGAAAGCTACAGCTCCGTCTGCAGTGGGCTTTGGCTTCCTTGCCCATGGGATGCTGTGGCAGGAAGGGCTGCTCAGCAGGGATGGGGTTCACCTGTGGAGGAAGGGAAGAGTATTTGGGTGCAGACTGGCTAACCTAGTGAGGAGGCTTTAAACTAGGTTTGATTGGGGCAGATGCCCAAAGCCCACAGGCAAGTGAACAACATGGACACCTGGGAGATGGGTCAGAAATGGGAGAGAGCAGGGGCTGTAACCACAGAGATAAAGGAGGGACGCGGGACCACTGAGAAGTAAACTCTAATCTGTGTCTTAGATTCTAGTATAGACACACAGGAAGGATGGTTACAGCCACCTCCCCAGGCAGAAGAGGTGCCTGAGGCTTTTTAAACAATTAACAAAATCATCCAAAGTGCAATTGGTTTCACACACACTCAGCCTCACCCACAGCTGGGAGGCAGTTTGCATGGAGCTGAAAAGAAACAGAAGAGGGGAAACTGGAGCCTGGCAGAACCAAGTCTTGGGATTCTTCTGTGTCCAGATGTGCTAAGCAGCTGGCAGCCAAGCTCCCAAGTGCTGGTCTGTGTCTGCCCTCCCCTGGCAAGCAAATCCCCTCCTCTGGGTGTTACAGGCTGGACTTTGTCTGCCTGACTCTTAGCCAGGGAACTGCTCCCTGTGAGGCAAACGTGATGCCCCCTGCACTGCTGAAACCAGCCCATTGCCTTATGGAAGAGGGAAGAAGGCCCTGGAAGCACTTAGCCCGTGGCTGGCTCTGTCTGTGGAAAAGAGGAAACAGCAAACATTTACAACTGGAGAATGTGGGTATCAATCCCACTGCCTCTCACGTGCAAAGCAAGCGCTCTACCACTCAAGCTTATTCTCCTACCTGTGAAGAGTTTTTCTGCCCCATCCACCTTGTTCCAGAGCCCACAACGTCCCTTCTGATAAAACCTCATATAAAACTCAGCAAATCTCCAGAGAAGTTGCGGTTCCCTTTATAAGACACTGCACAGCTCAGTTCTAATCAGCCGGTCTTCCCTAGAGCCCGGAACATCGACTGCAACAGCGTCGCTCTTACGCCCAGTGTAGACACGGCCTAAGAGTGTCACAAACCAGCCCTGGACACATTCCTGGCTAGGACCAGTCCCTAAAGCTCAGTGCTAGTAAAAAACCCAAACAGCCCCTGGCTACACCTACCCTGCAGACTTCTTGCTCAAGAACTGTTTTGTGCAAAAGGTCTTGCACAACAGTGTGTCCACACTCCCATGTGCTTTTTCACCAGAGAAGTGCTTTTCTGTAAGAGCGCCCATGGCAGGGTGGACGCTCTCCTGCGCAGGACAGCTCTGATGGCCATTTTAGCTATAGGGCTTTCTTGAGCAAGAAACCCCTGTTGGCTCTCCACACTGCCTCCTTGTGGATGAGTGATTGCGCAAGAGGGCTTATTCCTCGTGGGGAGAGGAATAACTCTTGTGCAAGAAGCCCTGTTATCTGATGCTGTACTATAAATTTACATGTTCAAGAATATCTGCTCTTGCACAAAAAGCTTGCAGTGTAGACGTAGCCCTGGAATATAGACATAGTCTGAGAGAGACAAGGAAAGGAAGTGGCCAGAACCTCCCCCCGGCAGGCTGGTCCTCAACAGTATGGGCACATCTACACAGCACTCTTACCTCCAAGTAACCTGTGCAGTGTGAGCAGGCTTCACAGGGCCCCCAGGGGAAGGTCTGTGGGGAGTTTCCACGGCAACAACAACATTTCATAATCTACACTCATGTGAATGTGATTTATTCCTCCACTAGCAAGTGTCTCTGAAGGGAGAGAAATGCAGGGCCCAGGTGCAGGGAGCCGGGTCACATTCTCCTGCCTGAGTCTCAGTCCTGGCTGAAGCCTGGCTACAGAGAGAAGAGGCCAATGCAAACAGCCCCGTGGCAGCGAGGGAGTCAGTACGTTGCTGGGTGGCTGGGTGAGTGGAGCTGGGGACAGAGCTGCGCTCTAACTCACTAGGGTTGTGTCCCATAGCTCAAAATAAGCAATGAAATTGTGTAGCTTATTTCCAGTCAATTTTGAAATAGCTTATTTTCTAATTTGGTGCTACTGCACAGCACTTATTTCAAAATAAATCGCTATTCCGAAATGCCCCTCACTCCTCGTGCCATGATGTTTGCAGGGACGTCAGAATAGTGAGCCCGTTATGGCTTGAAACAAGGGGCTTGCTCTTAAGACACGTCTGTGTGATTTGAGTACCACGTCCTAACCGGCCCACGGGTGTCAGTCCCACAAGTGGCTCTTTCAGAAAGGAGCCTCAGGCTGCCACAGAGATGCTGTGGGGTCTGGAACGAGGTGGATGTGGCAGAGGAGGTGTTCACACACAGGGGAGCTAGCTCAAGTGAGAGGCCCCTTGCTTTGTGTGGAAAAGGAAGTGGGATCAATGCCCATGTTCTCCAACTGCAGCTTTGTCCTAATTTTCACTGTTGGGGGCTCAGTGACCCCCCCCCTCTCTTCCTACCTGCTCGCCCAAAAGAGACACACCTGGCTTCCCTTTCTTTTCCCCCAGAAATTGCCATGCTGCAAAGCAGAGAGTGGAGATATCAAACCTATCAGGCTCTATGGTGCAATGGAAAGCAGGTTGGACTTCTAAGCTGTAATGGTTAATGTGAGCCCAGCTAGACATTCAAAGGTTGTGGGTTCAAGTCCCACTGGAGTCATTTTAGCTGCTTCCTCATTTCCAGGATGCAGCTTCTACTGACCTGTCAATCCTTAGGCTGACACTGGGGTGGGCTGGCATCCAGGCAATTCCCAGCAGACCCCAGTAAGAGAGGAGGGAAGACCTGGTACGTGGGGGTTGGGACAGGGGTTGTTCTGAGAGGCTGCAGGTGTCGATAGATGCTTTTGTCCCTCCATATCCCCTACCAGTGCTGTGCAACTTGCAGGCTGTGTCTACACTACACTGTTCTTCTGGAAAAAGCTATGCAAATTGTGAACCCCAATTTGCATAGCTTTTTCTGCTTCTTTTTTTGGAAGAGGCTTTTCTGACATTTGGCCTGTCTACACTGGGCCAAATTTCGGGAAAAAAAACCCTTTTTTGGAACATCCCTTCTTCTTCATAAAATGAAGTTCACAGAGATGCCAAAAAAGCATGTCTGCTCTTCCGAAAAATTTTGTGGAAGAGCAGATGTGTTCTTTACACTAAAGCGTTGTCTCTGTAGTGTAGACAGAGCCCTGATGTAGTATCTTATTTCAAGTTTAGGGTTCAGTGTAGACAGAGGGTTGACATATGGTAAACAAGTTGAGCTACAGAAGTTGTCATTTTGATCTTATTTTGAAAAATGCTTTGGTGTTTACACAGCACCAAATTTTGAAATAACCTGCTATTCTGAAATGTCCCTTACGCCTCATGGAATGAGGTTTACAGGGATGTTGGAATAGCGAGCCCATTGTATTTCAAAATAATGGGACACTGTTAACATGCAGGATGGACGTTAAAGATGCCTTCATGCCCCAAAAGATAGCTATTACAGATGCCTTAGTACCCCAAAATAGCACTGTGTTGTTGCCTTACAGGGCCACAGCAGGGGGCAGGTTTGAGGCTGAATTTTCAGCCTTTTGCTTTTGGGACTCTCTGTTGCTGTCTACAGCCACGCATAGGCCTGACCCTGTATCTCCAGAGCCCCAGCCCCTCACAGGCTGCCAAACAAGGCTAACAGGGGGGGTGTTTTCAGACTCACAGCAGGAGGCACACATTCCCCTCTAGGGAACCTGCAGGAAAGGAAGCCAAAGAAGATGGATTTTGAGAGGTTTGTAGCAGCCAGCCCAGCCACAGCAGGTCCCACTGAGATATGAACTCAGATTACAGGATTCAGAGTCCTGAATGCTGCCCCTTACACCACAGGACCTACACAAGACACCTGTGACTCATCTGGGCCAACTGGAGCCCTGGCCCAGGCCCACTGGGACCAGCTTTGCTTGGTTTTCTTCCACCCAGAGCCCCCTTCTTCTCCTGGGATGCAAGGAGCCTCCCTGAGATGCCCTGAGACAGGCAAAGGACTCTGCCTCCACTCAGCCAGCCCCACCCCACTAACTTTGGCAGAAGAAAGGGGTTGGGGGGGCCTTTGCTCACCCTACTCAGTTTTACTGAGATATTGAGCTTTTGTTCTGCCTCCCTCAACTTGGCTTCCCTCCTCCGCCCCATTCCTGCCTTACGTCTTCCTTAGGCCAGTCACACAAGGGAGGCAGCAGGAGGAGCCAGCCCCATACACCAACCTCCCAGGGCAGGGGAGGCCAAGCCACAAGCCCCCAACAGGTGCCTGGCCTGACCCATCTCCCTTCCCCAGGTTGGCACCAAGGGGCATTATCAGCTGATCTCACCTCTTTCATGTGGGAGTTGGTCTTATCCCAGGCACAGGCCAGGTAGCAGGAGCGGCACTTACCCGGGCACCAAGGGGAGCTACAATAAGGGAGGACACTGTGGCTATGTCTACATTTGCGGCTTCTTGCACGAGTAATATGCAAATGAGGCTAAGCATGGAATATTGCCAAGTCTCATTTGCATACCTAATGAGCCACCATTTTTTTCAGAAGAGGCTGTTGCGCAAGAAGGAGCGTCTAAACTGCCCCTTCTTGCACAAGAAAAACCCTCTTGCCCAATGCCGTTACACACATTACTTTTCAGGAAGAACGGCATTGCGCAAGAGGGTTTTTCTTGTGCAAGAAGGGAGATCATTTTCCAAAAAGGTGGGATGTTTTTTCAGAAGGCCTGTATTCTTCATTTTATTAGGAATAAGGGCTCTTCCGAAAGAGGAGGTTATCCCCATATTTGGGTCCATGTAGATGGGCCAAATGTCAGAAAAGCCTCTTCTGAAAAAAAGCAGTGTCTCTAAAACTGTTCTAATGCATGGTTGCAGATAACATCTTTAAATTACAAAGTGCAGCCATTCCCTATTTCCCTCCAGCCTTCCAGGGTCTCAAGGCCTGTGCAGCCAAAGAAACATGATTGGCAGCTGGTATCCACAATCTTATTGTCAATTGAGTGCAGCGCTCTGAAAACATGGACTCAAGGGAACCAGCTTGTGCAAAGGGTGGGCTCTAGGGCTCTAGGCTCTCTTCTTCAAGCCAGAGTCAAATCAGCAACCTAAGGATAACTTACCAAGCACACACTACAGCCTTCCACACGACCAGCTGAGCTAGCAAAAGGTGTCTGAGAAACGTTGGTTTGTTGGGACTGGTACTTCTACTACTGTCAGGGCACGTGCTACCCCAAGTTGGTGGCATCATAGATGAGGCGCAGAAGAACCCAGTGTCACATTACCTAATTGGAGGGAAGCAGCCAGATCGCTGCTGCACCCCTAGGTGGGGGTGTTGGCCCCAGAAATTGAAATTCCTCCTCCTCCTCTCTACTTCAAAACTAATTGGCTGTGACTACACTGGGCCACTTATTCCGGAAAAGCAGCCGCTTTTCCGGAATAACTTGCCAGCTGTCTACACTGGCTGCTTGCTTTTCCGGAAAAGCAATGACGATCGACTGTAAAATTGTCAGTGTTTTTCCGGAAAAACTATGCTGCTCCCGTTCGAGCAAAAGTCCTTTTCCAGAAAAATTATTCCGGAAAAGGGCCAGTGTAGACAGCACAGTAGTCTTTTCCGCAAAAAAGCCCCGATCGTTAAAATGACGATCGGGGCTTTTTTCCGGAAAAGCGCATCTACATTGGCCACAGACACTTTTCCGGAAAAGCATCCTGCCAATGTAGACGTGCTTTTTCCGGAAATACTTATAACAGAAAACTGTTCCATTTTAAGCATTTCCGGAAAAGGATGCCAGTGTAGACATAGCCATTTTGAACTTTTTGACAGTAGCCAGCCACGCAGCCTGTGCTCTCTACCTCCAGCTTCCCAACAAGAAAAAAGAAACAATCATCAACAGCAGACAGCAATTACATTAAAGCAACACTATCAGCTTGCTTCATGCTCAGAAGAGAACATTGTCACTCATCCTCATGCTTAGCAAGACCAACCACTTTCAGCTGCATTTCTCTAGTTCAAACTATAGAAATGATCCCTGAAAGTACAGTCTTAACAGCAGCCTGCTCCTACACACCCACACTCACGTGCATTCACTTTCTCCTCATGAGGAATGTTTTCACACAACACTTAGAAAACTAAAGAACAGAAATAATCTCAGCAAAGTGCTTGTCCCATTCAAACACACTCCACCAGGTTTAGAAATCTGTATATTAGAATATGCGCCGTGTCCCTGTTTACAGAAACACGCCTCCTGATTAGCATGTGGAGCACCTGGCAGTCAATCAAAATCTCCTGCTGTTTCTTCCTAAAACTGCAGTTCCTGGGGCTCCTCTAAGTCAGTGGTAACAAACTGCCAGTCCGCAGACCAGCAAGGGGCCAATAACCCCTGTCTGCTGAGCAGAGGTGAAAAATAACTAAGTAGAACTACTTGATTACACTACTCAAGACCTTTTTTGGGTATTTGTACTTTACTCAAGTAATTTATTTTTGTCACACTTTGATTTTTATTCAAGTTATTTTATTTTTTTAGACAATATTGTACTTTTTACTCCACTCCCATTTCCAGAGGTGCTGGGTCACTCACGACTTGCATCGTTCTGATTTGCTAACGCCCAGCTGCATGTGCAAGCACCAGTCATCCAAAAACAGCCAACCCACAAGCACATTGCCCCTGCCAAGGAAGAAGCCTTTTAATAGCTGCTCCAACACCTTGTCATTCAAACCCAGTATCCCTGCAGGCCCTGCCAGCCTGAGACCTGAGCGAGCAGGGCGGCTGCCCAGGGCTCCGTGCTGCGGGGGTGATATGAGCAGTCTCATGTGACCTTACCTGGGGCCAGGCAGCTAAACAGGAGGGGACCCAGCAGCCGGGATCAGGGGGGACAGAGGCACTTACTTGTGTCAGGTGAATCCTCTGCTCTGGTGGGAGCAGCAGCAGGGTGGGTGGGTGCCGGGGGCAGGGGCTCCCCATTCTCCCTGGACAGAGGCCCCTGTGGAAGCCCTGTGGGGAAGAGGTGGGGCAGGCTGTGCTGGAAGAGGCTGGGGGTGGGTGACTGGGGGGGGGACTGAAGAAAAGGACCCAGAAGCCTGATGCTGAAACTCCCCCTCAGTCTGGAGTTTCACACCCTGACAGATCAGAATAAAGTATCTCAAAGGAGCTACAGCCCCACAGCCCAGCCTAGGGATGGCTCAGCCAGTGGGTTAGAAGCACCGGGACACAGAGAGACTCAGGAGCTGCTCAGAGACAGCCACTGGCGAGAAGCAGAACAATTCCCCGAGCAGATGAGTGGTTCTGGCTCATTTGCTGGGACTTAAGGAGAACAACAAAGTCCTGAGTCTCCTCCCTGTGACTGGCCCCTGCTCAGCCAATCAGAACTGGGACTAGAACTGGAAGGCTGTGTCTGCACTGGTGGGCTGTGTCTGCAGTGGTGGGTTATTGCGCAAGAAGGTTTACTGTAAAGCGAGGTAAGAGAGGGCTTCTTGCACAACAGCTCTGCTCTTTTCTACCAGGTGTAAATCCTCTTGCAGAAGAGTGCTTGAGTAAGAGGGCAGTGTGGACACTGGACAGGGGTTTCTTGTATAAGAAAGCCCTCAGGCTAAAATGGCCATCAGAGCTTTCTTGCACAAGAGAGTATCCACACTGCCATGGATGCTCTTGCTCAAAAGCACATCTCGCACATGGCAGTGTGGGTGTTTCTTGCACAAGAAACTGCCACTGCAGACATAGACAAAAAGACCTTTGGAGCTGAAGTCCAGTCCCCTTCCTCACAGCAGGACAAAACACCACGCACATTAATGTTTCTCCAAATCAGAGAGCTACCAGGAGTGGGGTTTGAACCCACGGCTTAACCACGCAACCATCCTGGTGGCATGAAGCAATGCAGAAGAATGAAAGTTCTCTCTCCAAACAGCCCAGGGACTCCCTCTCAGAGCATCTGCCCATCCCATCTCTGTGCCAGGGCTTCCCACCGCGAGGCTGAGAGAGCCGCCCCCTCCTTGCCAGTGAGGAGGAAAGCAGGGAAAAGGGAAACCAAACAAGACAAAACCCAACATCCCTGGGGATTCTGAGGGACAAAGTCCTGGTGGGAAACCCCCCACTCCCACAGACCTTCACCCAGTATTATCCCCACCTTGCATTAGGCCAGCCCCCCCATGGATCAAGCCAATATTTCCAGCCTTTGTTTTTACAGCATGGACAGCCAAACCCATTCACAAACTTTCACCAGACCAGTAGCATTACATTTCCATGTCTGCAGGGCTTGCCAAGGGGCTGCGAACCCCACTCACCAGCCACGCAGAATCGCACACTGCGCATGCACAGACTGCACTGAGCAACACACCGGGCTAAAATCTACTCACCACGGGCAGATTGCCCTAATTGCCAAGCCCTGCATATCTGCATACACATTGTGCAAATAAGTGTAGATATCTGCAAACACTGATCTGCTCGCTCCCCCAACCTTGCACGTGCTGGGAGCAGTTTCCCTGGACCCAGGCTGGGATCAAACCCCCTCAGCCCAGGGCCAGATCCTCCTCCCACAGCCCCAGGGGGCTGCTCTCTGGGGAAGGGAGGGTCTCTCTTACCTGCCTCTGCAAGGGGCAGGGACTGGGATGGGGGCACTGCCCTGGGAGAGGTTCCTGGGGAGAAGGTTTCCCCCTCCTTGCAGCCAACACTGAGGGAGCTCTGAGACTCCAGGGCAAAGGCCTCTGGCCCTGCAGCCCTGGGGTTAGGTGGCCCTGGAACCAGGCCCCCTGGAGTAGCATTGTGGCCAGGGGGCTCTGACCCACAGGGGGGCTGGCCCCAGAGCCCAGGGCCTGGGAGTCTGGTCAGCAAGTAAGACTCGCCCGTCAGTCCAAGCTACTTTCTCCCCGGCTGCCGTTCCTGCCTGTCCCATGCCAGCGCCGCACGCAGGCCAGTGGGGCAGGACGGGGGGTGTCAGTGGGGCCCTGCTCTCAGTCCATCCCTCACAGGCCCTGTGGGCTGCTCGAGGGCTGAGCCCGTCGCCCAGGCCTGGCGCGGGGATGGAACATGGGGCACGTTTCCCCCTGTGAGCGTGTGCGGGGGCAGGAGGGAGCCACACGGGCCCGGCTGAAGGTTTTGTGCTGGGGCTGGAGGCTTGAGCCCAAGCTGCCGGCCTCAGCGGGACTTGCTCCTCCCCCCTCTCCTGCCTTGCTGCCTCCTTTGGCCATCAGCGCTCAGGGGCAGCCGGGAGAGCCGGCACCAAGGGCAGAGGAGGCCGAGGCACAAGCCCCTCAGAGGGGACAGGCCTGAGGCCTCTGGCTTGCCCAGGCTCATGCCAAGGGGCTTTCTGTGGTGCCGGCCGGGGGAGGGAGGCCAGGCCCAGGTCGGTGGGAGAAGGGGCAGCGCCTGCCAGGGCAGCAAGGGAAGCTGCAGGGAGTGAGACGCGGCGTTTCTGCCTGGATTCACTCAAGGGTCCTTCTGCGGGTGAAGCGCCTGTGACTCCCCTGGGAGGCCGTCCCCTTTGGGGGCTCTTGCCCTGGCACTCGTCAAAAGCCCACCTGGGCAAAGCAGCCTGCCCCAGGCACCTTCCATAGCTCAGCTGGCAGAGCAGAGGCCTGTAGCGGGTGCTCGGCAAGTGTCCTTAGGTTGCTGATTCAACTCCAGCTGAAAGGAGAGATTCTTCTCCCTCCCCCTGGCTGCAGGCCCGGCCTTAGGACCAGGCGGCTGCCTTGGGTCTGTCCCTTTGGGGCCTGGTGCTACAATTGACAAAAAGGTTTTGGGTACCAGCTGCCAATCTAATGTCTTGGGCTGCTCAGGCCTTGAGTCATGGCAAGAGCTGGAGGGGAATGGGGAACGGCTGCACTTTGGAATGGGAAGGGGGTGTCTGGGACCATAAAGTAGAACAGTTATAAGGCTGATTTTAAGGAGGGCACCATGGCTTAGTTGGCTAAAGTGCCTGCCTTGTAAATAGGAGATCCTGGGTTCAACTCCCAGTAGTGCCTTGCTGCCAGGTCAGTGTGTCTTTTCTTCCCACCATTCTTCAACATGTATCTGGAATTGGTTTTACCTTCAGCTGAGCTTGATGGTGCCCTAACAGTGGGAGTAGGATAGTAGCAAAGAGCAAGAGGTACCGGGGTTTGATTTAGTGAGGCTTAGCTAGACTTGCTAAATCAAGCTCTGGAAGATGGATTGCAGCAGCGATCCCCACCTGAGTGAAGACATGGCCTAATGGTGCAATTAGTTAGATGCCGACACTAACAGCCCCACTGCTGGTAACTCACAGAGGCTACATCTACACTAGAAGTTTTCTCCTTAAAAAAATATGTTAATGAGGGATTCAATTGCATGAGTCACGATCTCATTTGCATATTTTCTGCCAATGGGATTGTTGTGCAAAAACAAGTAGTGTGAACATTTTTTTTGCACAAGATTCTTATGCCCCCCCCAAGAGGTATCCTGATCTTGCAGAAAAAGGGGGTTTTGCACAAAAAGAAAACTTCCATACTGCTTGTTTTTGCACAACAACCCCAGCGCGAAATCAGTTTGCCAGAAAATATGCAAATAAGATCATGACTCATGCAAATGAGACCCTCGTTAGCACCTTTTTTGCTGAGAAAATTCGTAGTGTAGACATAGCCGGAGATTCTGGTGCTGAGCATGCAATAGAAGCACATTATGTTTAAACAGCTGCCATATGAATGTACCTGAAAGTCACAAGGATCAATGATCTGTGTGAAAGGCAGATGGCCAGTAATGAGAGCCCCAGGTATGTTGTGTGCACAAAGGAAGATAGGAATATGCACAGGGCAGTCTGATAATGGGCTGTGTCTACACAGGGCCACTTATTCTGGAAAAGCAGCCGCTTTTCCGGAATAAGCTGCGAGCTGTCTACACTGGCCCCTTGAATTTCCGGAAAAGCACTGATGATCTACTTGTAAAATTGTCATTTTTTCCAGAAAAACTATGCTGCTCCTGCTTGGGCAAAAGTCCTTTTTCCGGAAAAGCTCAGGGCTTTTTTCTGGAAAAGCTCGTCTACATTGGCCACTGTTCTGTTTTAAGCATTTCTGGAAAAGGGTGCCAGTGTAGACGTAGCCATGGTGTTTAGTGTGTGTGTGTAACAGGCTCCTGCCCATCTCCGGTAGATTTGGGCAACTCCTCCACCAATTGCAATACACACTAGGCCATTCCTTACCAGCTGGGTGTGGTTCTTGTTCTTCTGCACAGCACAGCCCATGGAGACCAAGGACCTGCCATTGGGCTTCCAAATCACACCCTTGTTGAATGGATGGAAACAGAAACCCGACACACAGCGGGTTTGAGCTGGCTCCAGCTGAGGGACGGGTTTGCCTGCTTTATGTGCGTTGGCAGAGGACAGCAATAAGGATTCATTTCATTTAAAGAATCCAAAGAATAGAAACCTAGAATGTAATGGAATTGGAGAAATAAATGTTTCCATTGAATGGTCAGTTGGATTTGAAGTAACGCTCATATAATTTGTAGTCTATCACTGAGCTACTCTCCCTGATGTTTGCACTGTTGAGAAGGGAACAAGAGGCTCTTGTAGCCCACACACCCGTGGGCCTGTCTCCATCACTTCTGCCTCTGCCAGGTGAAGGGAGGCTGCTGGGCCCAGCATCTTTCTACCCAACCAGGGCTGGCTTTTGGGGAGAGCAAGTGGCCACTGGAGCTGCTTGGTCCCCTGGCTGTATCCATGGGGAGGTGGCTCTGCTGAAAACCAGACTGGTTTTCCTGGTTTTCCTATTGTTAGGCAGGAACCTGCAATCCATGTTTTCTCCTGCTTTTGTAGCCTCTGTTGCCTTCTGCAGTTGTCCCTTCTAATGGGACAGGCATGTTCTTCTCAGGGTTTGGGTTCCATGTTGCCCTACGAAGGCATGTGGCCAAAACGCAAGCCTAGCTGTGAGCAGGATTTGAACCTGCACAGGTAAACCCTATGGGAATTCTAGTCCAACACCTTAACCACTCGGCCATCACAGTTCTAAATAACAGTGGGTCAGGGAAACTGGTAAATAATCTCAGTGCCCAGGCTTGATGTCACCTGACACAGAATTCACACGGCAAACCATTTCACCCGTCATGCAGAGGAGTCCTGGGTGCTCTGGTCTGAGGCTGCCTTAGAGGTGAGTTCAAGGGGAAACCTCACAAAGGAGATTCCAGGAAGCCAGGCCTTGGGGGTCTCTGAGATTGCCCCTTTCCCTCCTGGCTGTTGCCAAGGATGCTCTGTGAGGTCACTGCCTCCCAACCAATGAGCTGAGGTGCTGCAAAAGTTTCTTGTGATGTCACTGCTGCCTTGCAGGCTCATGTCCTGCCCCCTGGCCAGCCCCTTGGCATGTGTGAGCTGCTCTCCCTGCCCCCCCTCACTCAGGGCTGGTTCTGGGGCTGAAGCAGGGAACATCAGAGGCTGCTCAGGGGACCACATTGCTAGGCCAGGGGCCCTCCTGTGGGGCTGTGAGTGTTGCTGTCCCTGCTCTACAGACCCGGCCATAGAGCCTCAGGAGGCTGAAGCGGTGGGAGACACTTCCCTGGTTTCGGGAGGGAGACAAGATGTCAGGGCCCATGACTTGTAGCCAGCTACAGATACCCATGGAAAGCTGATTTTCAGAGGGGTGTGATCAGCCCTTCCTGTGTATCTGGCTTCTTTAAAGGGGCTTCAGCAGGAGCTAAAAGTTGAAGAAGGGACATTTAGAAGGGTGAATTTCTGTATCCAGCAGTTTTTTTTTCCTGTTCTCCACAGTGGCCTAATGGACAAAGAACTGACTTTTGAAGCCAGGAGTTGTGGGTTCAAGTCCCACCTAGGGTAACAGTTTTTTTCTCAGTGACAAAGAGTTTACCTTCCTCTGCTCCCTGAAACAGTTGGCAAGGATGCTCTACAGCAGGCTGTCTCCCTCTCTGCAGAAGGTGTTCAGACCCCTCCCTAACAAATGCTGATGTTAGATGCAGATCTGAGTGCTAAAAACCCAGGTATTCAAAGTCAGAATGAAGGAGCACATTTTGCTCTAAAAGTGACAGGCAGAGGGAGGTGGCTGTAGCAGAGCAGGGTCTGTCTGGAGACAAAGCGGAGCCGGAGGATGAGTAGACCCATGAGAGGTAGAGACTCCAGAGCAGTGGGGGGCTAGTTATTTGGTCTGGCAAAGTGACAGAAAATCCCCAGGCCCTGAGCATGGTGCAGGCGAGGCCCATGGGGCAGTTTGCCTGGTGCGGTTTGGGGCATGGAGAAGCTGGGAAGCTCTGTGAGTGGATAAGGTCCCTGGCTGAGCTGTGCCCCCTGCCATGTGTGTGACTCAAACTGTCCCTCGTGCCCCTTTTATGTGTCTGTTGCGCTTCCAGCTTCTTTCCTCAGGCACGTTCATCCGGCAAAGACCCCCCCAGGGATCTTGTATCTTCCTTTGTGCATCTCAGCCACAGACGCTGCCAGAGCTGGAAGGAAATTGCTGCACTTTGGGAGTCAAAGATGTTGTCTGGGACCATAGAGCAGTTTCACTTTTCTGAAAGGGCTATTTGTGAGCTGTGTTTTGGTCAGCTGGCTAGCTCGGTTGGTTAGTGCATGGAGCTAGTAATGCCAAGGTCATAGATTCAAGTTCTGTGCTGGCCACAGGTAAGTTTGCTGTGGCTACTGTTCTATCCCTGTGAGTGTGTGCACCACCACCCTTTAGCTGCCTGCTATACACAGGGAAGCAGAAATAGGCAAAAAAAACTGTGAGCTTTTCAGGCAACAGGACAGAAAACTGGTAGGAGGAGGCTCCGGCTTGCACAGACCCAGTGGCTAAAAGGCCCTTGGCCTGGCCGGCTTTCCTCAATAGCAGGGAAAACTCTTCTTTTCCCTCTATTATGGGGCTACTAATGGGCCTGCTGGCTCAGCTGTTTAGAGCTTGATGCTAATAATGCCCAGGTCACGGGTACAAGCCCCATTCAGACCCCACAACAGCCAAATTAGTTTTGTTTGAGCTGCTCCCCATGAAAAGCGGTGAGAGGGAACCGTTGGCTGTGGGACCCACTTGTGCCTGTTGTTCAGGGTTAAATAAGATCTCCCCCAGGAGGTCACCTGTTCCCTTCCCACCTTGCATTGGCTGGGAATCAAATCAAGCAAGGTGCAGCAAACGCCAGGCACTGTCATTGTCTGGGCCACAGATAAAGACCCTCTTGGAGCTGTGGTCAAATGAGGAGTCTCTGTAGGCCCTGCAATCCATGCGGAGGAATGCCGACATTTATGGCCACCTCCTCCTACCCCTGCATCCTAGACCAAGTCAGAGCCAAGATCAAGGAATCACAGCAGAGGTATGTGAGGGAGGCACCGCATGACTGTGCATGATCTAGGAGCCGATGAAGAGCCGTGAGAGGAAGCCCACAGCTGCAGGACCCATTTGTGCCTGTTTTTCAGGGTTCAAGTAAAAGCTCAGCATGGAGCTTTGATGCTCCCTCTTTACACTGCATTGGCTGGGAATCAAACCCAGGTCAACTGCTTGGAAGGAAGCTATGCTCACCACTATACCACCAATGCCTGCCTGCAAAGCTGCTGGGAAAATTAGTGAGGGAAACCCACGACTGCCATGAGGCTGGCCAGAGGCGAGAGGGTGCCTGTGTGGTTTGGGTAAAGCATAACTTCTTGGCCATTTGGCAAAGATCAGGAGTGGTGATGCTGGGGTAGTAGCTGCCCTGTACTCTCCGTGGTGTGAGGAGCCGGGCGGGAGAGGAGTCCCAGAGGTTGTTGGGTGGGAGAGTAGCTTTTATCAGACTTTGGGCTAAGCTCTAGAGCAGCCAAGGGAGAGGTGTGGAAGTGACTTCTGGATACTTTGTGTGGCCGGGGGATGAGGACCAAGAGCCGTCCTCATGTTTTTTGCCATAAAGTGTTGTTTCTGGGTCGTTTGGCTAAGATCAAGCACTTCTGCCTTCCGGAAAGCCATGTCACAGGCACAAGCCCCAGAGACCCCTTCAGGGACACATCACAGGCAGGGCCGGACCGTGCCATTCCGGTGCCCCGGGCTGACAGTTCAATTGTGCCCTGGGGTTGAGGGAGGGCGCATGCGCGGAGCTGGTGGCAGCAGGATGCATGTGCCTGACCCAGCCCGGCTACCAGTGCGCAGCCTGAGGCAGGCCAAGCCTGGCCACCACCAGGTACCCTGGAGAGGGTGGACCAAGGACAATGATCAAGCGATTTGTCTCCTGCCATTGTTCTCCAGCCTCTGACAAACAGAGGCCAAGGACACCATTTTATCCCCTGGCTAATAGCCTTTTATGGACCTAACCTCCATGAAATTAAATTATCTAACATATGGCCCTGCAGAGAAAGGCCACCTCCCCCCACCTAGAACAAGTTAGACCCAAGGTAAATGAATTCCAGGAAAGGTATGTGAGGGCCAGCGCCCCTCTGGGGAAGCACTGAGCATACTGTGAGGACCTGGACCCAATCCCAGGGTGTGGGGAGCCCCAGAGATAGTTGTGGAGTCTGGGATGGAGACACCTGGGCAGCAGCAGAACAAGGCTGATGACCTGCCATGTTCCAGCCAGGCCAACAGGGAGTGTTTCTTGTGGTGTGATCTGACTTCCCACCCCACCCCTGTAGCCGCCCTGCTTGAGACCAGGGCCAAGGGAAAGCAGGAAGAGCCCAGGCTGCAGCTGCAGCACAGCTCCCCTTTCACCCCTGCAGGGCAACTTGTGACCACAGCTCTAAGCAAACACACCAACTTGAAGTTATTAGCACCTGCCAAAGCCTGGGATTGAACCAGGGACCTTTACATCTTCAGTCTAACACTCTCCCCACTGAACTACTTTGGCTGCTGCAAAAGCTTGTCTGGCCTGTAATTCTCTGTCCGGGATGTTTGGCAGCTGGGCCACCCTCACAGCCCAGAGCCAAGGTTCCCTCTAAGCCAGGCCTGGGCAATACAGGCCAGTGGGCTGGATCCAGCCCATGAAGCCACCCAATATGGCAGCAAGAAGCCTCAGGCAGATTCCCTGCTCGCCCTGCCCCCATGCACAGCTGAGAGAAGGAGCTGCTGGGCCCTTTGTGTCTCAGCTGTAGAGGAAAAGGCTTCATGCCTGGTCCCTGCTCCAAGCTTGTTTGTGGCCAATGGGAGCTGCCTGCTTGAAGCCCTGGCCAGTCCCCACAAGCTCTTATTCACCCAGGGGTATGATCTGTGCCAAAGAAGGAGCTGCCTGAGAAATGTGCTTGGCTGCTGGGAGTGTCTCCCAGTCAGAGCCTGCCTCTGGCACCCCAGCCCCTCCCTTCCCTCAACCCACTGGTACCCCACTTAAACCAAACTCTCTGCCTCCCTGAACGCCCAACCCTCCCAGATCCTGCACCCCAATTCTCTGCCCCAGATCACAACCCAACACGCTGCAACCGTTCCTGCACCCCAGTCCTCTGCCCCAAGCTCCTGTCTGCACCAACCTGCATCCCAGACCCCCACCTCCTCCGTTAATACCATGGAAAAGTGCAGCCCTGGGAGTGGTTCCCCATGAAAACTCATTGCCCACCCCTGCCCTGAAGTGTGCTGCCATGTCTCCCCAGAGCCCTTAGGCTGGCACCGGGAAGGCCTGAGTCCAGGCAGTGCCCAGGGGAGCCCAGCAAGGGTGGAGGGAATGGCTGGAATTTGCGGGTGGGGCCGGGGACTGTTCTGAAAGGCTGCAGGTGCAATTAGACCCTTTTGTCCTTCCCTGTTTCACCCCAGCGCTGAGCAACACTCAGTGTCGGTCTGAGCATCCGTCCTGCTCTGGGACGTGTCTCTGTGGCAGGAACCCGCCCAGGCGGCTCTCGCAGTGAGGCCCCTCCCTGGCAGCACCGAGCAGTGAGAGCTGAGTGAAGGGAAGAGGCAGTACCTGGGTGCGGGAAGGGGGGTGACAGGAAGGGAAGACTCCATGGACATGTAAGAGGGAGGCTCTGCCCTGGCCAGTGGGGAATCGTTGCCTCTCCGAGGGGCCCAGGCCTGGTGGGTCATTTCCCTAGGTTACTGAGTCGGGGCTGGAGCCAGTTCTGTGTTGTCTCCTTCAACAACCAAACTGAACCAATGGATCTTGTGCCCACCTGACACTGCGCTGGGCTAGTGCTGTGTGTGCCACAGAGCTTCCTGCAGCGCTGCCCATGCAGGAGAGGGGAGGGCAGTTAGAGTCACCCAGCTCTGCCCCTTCTGAAAATGGCAAGTGTTGTCTTAGCAGTGAGGGAGAGGTGGGAAGGAGCCTGAAGTAATCTCTTGGATCACAGCTGCTGTAACATGTGGCAGTGAGGTGAGAAAAATGACTAGGCAGTGTCTATGTGAAACATCAGGCTGGTTTCCCTGAGTGGGAATCAAATCCAGGCCACAGCAGGGAGAGTGCTGGATCCTAACCACTAGATCACCAGAGACACAAGAAGTATACCTTTTTGCTTACCCACATTAGCCTTTCACAGGCTATTTTCTGTCCACTTCAGGATGGGGGGAGGGTCCATTCTCCGTTGCCCAGAGGGGACAAGAACAGCCAAACAGAACATCAGAACAGCCAGACTGGGCCATGCCAGTTGTCCAACTAGCCCAGGATCCTGTCTCACAACAGCAGCCAATTTCATTGTGCCGAGGGAATCCTCAGGACAGACAGTTATTAAGTGATCCCTCCATTCCCAGCTCCTGGAATACACCAGCTAGGGTCACCTTCCCTGTCCATCCTGGCTAAATGCCATTCATTGTGGCCCCCGAGACTTCCAAAGTTGAGTAGTTCTGAATTAAAGGTTCTTATTAATGTCAAGAACCTCAAGCAATGTAAAGCCAGAGTGCGATAGGACTGGAAAGGAAAATATTTTCATGAGAAGGAATTTTTTCCAAGGGGGAACTTGGAGTTGAACCAAAGACCACTTGATCTGCTGTCAAACACTCTACCACTGAGCTATACCCCCATGGAATTTGGCTTCTACATCCAGTGTTAGGAACTGAGCAGGAAACAAGGCTTTTGTGTAACACACGTCTCAGGTGGGAGGGACCCTCACTGACCCCAGATTGTGACTGGTCCTAACAAGGGATTTGCCCTGAAAGCAGCAGAGCTGGGGCACAACAGAGAGTCTTGAGCAATGAAGGGGCTGGAGGGAAGCCAGGAGAGAAGAGGCCAACCTGAGAGCCCAAGGGGCCCCCATTAGGTGTCAGCTGTAGGGACCAAGGTGAGAGGCAGCAGGACCCACTTGTGCCTTTTTTTCCCCCAGGGTTAAAGTAAAAACTCTGCAGAGAATCATAATCTAACCTCTCCACATTGCATTGACTGGCAATTGAACCCAGGTCAACTGCTTGGAAGACAGCTATGCTCACCACTATACCACCAATGCCCATGCTGAGCATGCCTGTGAAAATTAGTGAGGAAAGTCCATATCTGCCATGAAGCACACTTGAGGCGAAAGGGTGCCCATGTGGTCTGGGGTAAAGCATAACTTCTTGCCCGATTGGCTAAAATCATGGGGAGGACGAGGGGGGGGTGATGCTGGGGCAGAAACAGCCCTGTCGCTCTCTGTGGTGTGAGGGATTGGGTGGCATAGGAATAGCAGAGGTTTCTGAGTGGGCGAGTACAGCTCCTTGTCTCCTGGGCTAAGTTCAAGAGCAGCCAAGGGGGAGGCAGGAAAGTGGCTGTCAGACACTGTGGCTATATCTACACTCGTGGCTTCTTGCGCGAGTAATATGAAAGAAAAACCCTCTTGCACAATGCCGTTCTTCCTGTCAAGTAATAGGTGTAACTGCCCCTTTTTCTTGCGCAAGAAGGGGCAGTGTAGATGCTCCTTCTTACGCAAGAGCCTCTTCTGAAAAAAATGGTGGCTCATTAGGTATGCAAATGAGGCTCAGCGATATTCCACGCTTAGCCTCATTTGCATATTACTCGCGCAAGAAGCCACGAGAGTAGACATAGCCTCTGTGCGGCACAGGGATACAGACCAAGAGCTGCCCTCATGTTTTTTGTCATGAAGTGTTTCTCGGCCGTTCAGCTAAGATCGAGTGCTTCCAGCTACTCAGAGATCCATGTCACAGGCACAAGCCCCCAGACACCCCCTCTGGCCCTTCCAGGGACACATCGCAGGACCAAGCAAGTGGCAGCAAGTGCTGGGCACTCTCATGGTCCAGGCCAGAGATAAAGCTGTGGTCCGAGGAGGAATCTCTGCAGGCCTGGCAGTCCAGGCAGAGGAATGCAGATATTTATGGCCGTATGGCTAACGGCCTTGCAAAGAAAGGCCACCTCCCCCCACCCCAGACCAAGTCAGAGCCAAGGTCAAGGAATTGCTGCAGGGGTATGTGAGGACCTGTGAGCATAGCTCCCACACTGGGGAAGCACCATAGCACTGTGCATACTGCGAGGAACTGGACCAAGTCCTGGGGAACCCCTGTCTCCAGGGTCAGTTGTAGAGTCTGGGATGGAGACGCCTGGGCAGCAATGGCCGTAGCTTCAGGATGACAACCCTGATGACCAGGAGCTCCAGGATGAGGAGAAGGAGGATTCCAGGAACGTTGTGACCCTCACCCTGGAACATGTCCCCCAGATACAAGAGGCCTCCCAAATGTCTTCGGGCACTGGGGAGGGAACATCAGGTGAGTGCTGTGAGGTTGCAACACACAAAGGGCAGGCGGAAGCACAGGGGATGATGCGCTATCGTGACACATCATGCTGATCGTAGGTGGGGGGACACCACACATGTCTGACCTCATAAAGGGCCGTCCCCCCACACCATGTGTGCAAGGCACCACCTGCTCCTGCAGAATGTGCTCCCAGTGGCTAATTTCCTAACACTGGATGCAAACAAGCAAATGTAATGGGGGTGTAGCTCAGTGGGAGAGTGTTTGACTACAGGCAAAGTGGTCCCTGGTTCAACTCCAAGTGCTCCCAAAAGGTTGATCAACTTCAATGAAACCTTTGTATCTTCAGGTGTGTCACATTCTGGGTTTCTCTTGTGCAGCGATTACTATAAACGCCTAATGTGTTAATGCCTGTAAACCAGGCAAACCCATCTCTCAACTGAAACAAGTTCAAACCTGCTGTGTGTCTGATTTCTATTCCCATCAATTCAACAAAGCTGAGATCTGAATTCCTGTTGGCAGGTCCTTGGTCTGCATGGGCTGTCCTGTGCAGAAGAACACAAATCACACCCAGTAGAAGAGGAATGGCTGCAATCAATCCTTTGGAGTTTGATTTAGCAAGTCCAACTAAGACTCACTAAATCAAATCAAATTCAGAGGGTACCCCACCAGCTTCCAGTAGTTCTACTCTTTGCTTCCTTTGGGTTCCTGCAGTAGGGACACAGCCAGGCTCAACTGAAGGAAGCCAACTCTCGCTACGTAGGGTATGTTTACACTTGTACCCTCTTTCCAAGAAGGGATGCAAATGTAAAGATTGAAAACTGTAAATGAAGCCACCAGGGACACATGCAATGGGCCTGCAAAAAAATGAAACATGAAACAGCTGAGCACTTTTCAGAGAACAGGCCATAGCTCTGCTTGGAGATGCTCCATCATGTATAGATTTTGTGCCAGGCCAGACTGCTGGGAGGAGGCTCTGGCCATGGACTTTCCTCCCCTCTCTGTTACCTCCTGCACCTGGGGCTGAAAGGGACGTGAGCTGCAGGCTGGTCCTGCCCAGCTGCCTTCCCCAGTGGGAGCAGAAAATGCTTCTGGAAGGGATCACACACTGTCCTCAATGCACTGGCCTGAGGGCCTGAATTCTTGCTGCCCCTGGGTGTACCCAAATGCCCCTTCTGTGACCAACCGGGCCGTATCTGGGCACAGCTGAGGGCGTCCGCTCAGGGTGAATTGCTCAACTTCGGGGCTCCTTACTGCCCCCAGACTGGTGACCTCTCCAAACAGGCCACAAACCAGTCCCACAGAGTGCTTCAGCTGCCTGCCTGAAGCCTCACGAGCAAAACCCCTCTGACACCCCAGCAATATCCATGCCCCAGATGGCCCCTGGCCTCATACACAGGTGGGGGGGGGGTCTTAGAACCCAATCCCACCTACCCCGAACAAGTTCTTTCTGGTTCCAAGAAACCAGCCACAGATCCCTGGTCAATTTACCCTTTGGACCTTACCCACAAATCACACTGAGACAATCCTTTAGCATCTAACATCTATAGGTTTATTACTACAATAAAGAAAAGCATCAGAGTAAGGTTGTTAAAGGATAGAATCTCCCAGTTCTCAATGCAGGCTCTAGCAGAGATGTTACAGCTGCTGGCTTAAGTCCTTGTTGCGCATCCTAGGATCAGGATGGGTCCGCAGTTCTTTCCAGCTCTTCGATCCCTGCATTGCTGCCTCTGGGATGAAGTGCTGAGCTGAGTACCATGATGGAGTCAGCCACATGGCCGCTTTATACATCCTTCCTGGTCTCTTCTTGGCTGCAGCAGGACACCTGGCCAGCAGCCTATCCCCTTGTTCCTTGCTGGCAGCCCTTAGGCTCAGCCCTCATTCTTTAGGTGTGTCCTTGGCCCATTGAGTGCCATTGTCCAAAAGGGCCTCTCTAATTAGCATGTCCATAGGCCGGGCTCTGCCCACTGCTCAACCACATGCAGAGAAATATTCAGTATCCACACAGATTACAGATTCCTAACTACACACACAGACATTATACAATCACATGACTAGCGTACATATGATTAGCAGACAGTGAGCTTCTATTCAACACCCCAGATGGCCCCCTTTTATACCATTTTTGGGGCCAACATCCCCACCTATGAGTGCAGCAGTGATCTGGCTGCTTCCCACAAATTCGGTAACGTGACTCTTTAGAAGAGGCAGGCTCCTCAGCTCACACCCCTTCTGTCACACAAAGCTTTCAAACGGCGTTGATTTTCTTCCATCTCCCCTTGCTTGTTGCTGGGCTAAAAGAAATCCTGAAACCAGCCCCGTCTCCTGTCACTGGACAGATGGCCCTGTGCTGGGATATGAGAAAGGATTCTAGTGATGCTCCTCGCAGCCCAGGAGAAGAAGGGGGCTCTGGGTGGAAGGAAACCAGGTAAAGCTGGTCCCAGGGGGCATGAGCTGGGGCACCAGTTTGGCTCAGTTGAGTGAGGGGTGGTTGGTTCAGATCCCATGGTGTCGAGGGCAGCGCTCACAACTCGGAACCCTGGAATCTGAGGCCCCATTCCTGCCTCCCTTCCTGGGCTGACCCAGTGGCCGAAAGGGGCTGCGGCTGCTGCTGACAGGGAAGAAGCTGGGAGGCAAGGTGCTGGCACAAAGAGATTCCGGCTGCCTCTTTGCCCTGGGTCTCCATGTGCCATGCCAGCTGCCAGCCACCTTGACCAACCCTCAAACCAGCTGGACTAGCCAAGCACATCACAGTTATGTCCCTGCAGGTGTCTGAGGCACCTTTCTTGAAAGGGCCACTGGTGAAGTGCATTTTGGTAGGATGGCTAGCTCAGTTGGTTAGAGCATGGTGCTAATAATGCCAAGGTCATAGGTTCAAACCCCATGCTGGCCATAGGCGTGTTTGGTTTGGTGACTTCCCTTCTGTTAGCTGCCTGCTATTGAAAGGAAAGGAAAGCAGAAATAAGCAAAATGTGAGCTTTGCAGGAAGCAGGGCAGAGATCTGGTAGGGGGAGGCTCCAGTCTGCACAGCCCCAGTGGCTAAAAGGGCCTGGGCCTGGCTTCCTGTCCCCAAAAGCAGGGGAACTGATGCCCAACCACAACATCACTGCTGTTGTTTGCTCCTTTGCTCCTTTAAACTGATGCTGCAGTGGCTACCTCAAGGCATCAAGGCACCAGCTGGGGGGCAGGCTCTGGAGCCCAAGCCACACGGGGAGACTCAATATGACTGGGAGGCCTGGAGCCTGTGTGTCCTGCACAGAGGCTGCTGCTGGTGGCCTGATTCAGTGGCCCAGCAGCTCAAGTTCCCCTGAACCAGCTTCTCCCCCTGGAGCCACCCAGCACTGCTGAGGCCCCTGACATGAGGCAGTGGGACCATCAGAGGAAGGTGCCAGCCTTAGCCCTTCCTCCCAGCCTCCTCCTCCTCCCCCTCCCAGGTTCTTTCCCCAGCCCCTCCCCAGTTCTACATTTCCCATTTCCCACATAAAAAACAGAGAGTTTGTTCTTTCAACAGGGCAAAGTCCTGTTTGTGTTACCGGGAGGGGGAGAGGAAAGTGGGAAGGGGGTGTTGGGGTGTGTTTGGAGCGGGGGAGGCACAGAGGGCAAAAAATGAGGAGTAATGTTAGTTCGAACCAAGGGGCTGGGTTTGAACTACTGCAGAAAAAAGGACTCTGCTCCTGGAGCTGCCCTGTCCTCTCCAGAGCCCTTAGGCTGGCACAGGGGAGGCCTGAGTCCAGACAGTGCCCAGCGAGGGTGGAGGGAAGGGCTGGTGGCTGTTTTGGGTGCAGCTGGTGGCTGTTCTGAAAGGCTGCAGGTGCCGTTAGACCCTTTTGTCCTTCCCTGTCTCACCCCAGCTCTGAGCTACACTCAGTGTCGGTCTGAGCATCCGTCCTGTTCTGGGACGTGTCTCTGTGGCAGGAACCTGCCCAGGCGGCTCTCGCAGTGAGGCCCCTCCCTGGTAGCACCGAGCAGTGAGAGCTGAGTGAAGGGGGAGGCAGGACCAGGGGGAGAAGGCTCCATGACTGTGTCAGAGGGAGGCTCTGCCCTGGCCAGTGGGGAATCGTTGCCTCTCCAAGGGGCCCAGGCCTGGTGGGACATTTCCCCAGGTTACTGAGTGGGGGCTGGAGCCAATTCTGGGTTGTCTCCTTCAACAGCAAAACTGAACACTGCACTGGGCTAGTGCTGTGTGCGCCTATGCAGGAGAGGGGAGGGGCGGTTAGAGTCACCCAGCTCTGCCCCTTCTGAAAATGGCAAGTGTTGTCTTAGCAGTGTGGGCGAGGTGGGAAAGAGGACTTGAGTTAACCTTTTGGGTCACAGCTGCTGTAACATGTGGAGAGAAAAATGGCAAGGGAACTGTTATGTGAAAGTTGAGGACAGTTTCCCTGAGTGGGAATTGAACCAAAGCCACAGCAGTGGGAGAACTGGAACCTAACCACTAGAGCATCAGGGACACAAGGCACAAGCATCTTTGCTCACCTACACTAGCCTTCCACAGGACATCAAAGCAACCAGACTGGGCCTTGCCAGTTGTCCAGCTAGCCCAGGATCCTGTCTCATGACAGCAGCCAATTTCATTGTCCCGAGGGAATCCTCAGGACAGACAGTTATTAAGTGATCCCTCCATTCCCAGCTTCTGGAATACACCAGCTAGGGACACCAGCCCTGTCCATCCTGGTTAAATGCCATTGATTGACATTTACATTAAATCATCCAGTTCTTTTTTGGACTTTCTTATAGATTTCATCTTCACAACATCCTCTGGGAAGGAGTTCCACTGGGAGCAAAAATGCTTCCTTTTTAACTTGGTTACTAACCAGTTTTATTCTGTCACCCTGGTTCTTAAGTAGGTGAAAAAATAATTTCTTATTTGCTTTCTGCACCCCTGTCATTATCACATAAACCCCTGTCCCATCGCCCCTTGCTTGTCCCTTTCCCAAGCTGAGAAGAAGAAGTTCCATGAACTCCTGGGAGCTGCTTACCAAAGAAGAGGCATTTCCAGCAGAGAAGATGGCCAAGCCCAATCCCCCTACACAAAGCCCCAGGAAATACCTGGGAAAGCTCCCTCTCAGGCAGCTCTACGGAATGGATCCGGCTGGCCATCGGGCTGACTAACGCCATCAACAGACGAGTCCCAGTGAGACTTCTCAGCCCAAGTGCAGAGACAGTGGAGTCTCCCACTCCCAGCCCAGTGGCAGAGGGACAGCGCCCTGAGGAGGTGGGTCCTGAGGCAGAGGAAACCTTTGAAGGGAACAGAGACAAGGGAGACGTGAGGTAGAAGAAGGGGAACAAGTCGCCTCTTGTCAAGTGTGATGTGGTGGGAAAGTTCCGGTTCCGGTGCAAGCCGAGCTCCAAGGGCTGGTTCCTGCCCTGGTGGCTCCTTGCAGGGCCTGGCTTGAGAAGCGCCAAGAAGTGCCGTGTGTGGCCAGGAGAGAGGGTGGGGAGAACGGAAGGTGTTGGAGCAAGCTGGGGCTGCTGGGTCTTGGGGGATTTGAGCATCGGGGGGGGGGGTCTTACCTGGTTTTGTGTCCCCTTGCAGCAAAGGCCACAGATGTCCCAGGGGCTGGAGGTGCTGCCATTGGCCTTGGCCTATGTGGCTGCACTGCACTGGTCCCTACCAAGGCACCACTGAGGAGCCTCAACCCCAGCGCTGCCTCCTCCCACCTCAGCCTAACCTGCCTAGGGCTATGTCTACACTCGCGGCTTTTTGTGTGAGTAATATGCAAATGAGGCTAAGCATGGAATATCGCTGAGCATCATTTGCATACCTAATGGGCCACCATTTGTTTCAGAAGAGGCTGTTGTGCCAGAAGGAGCATCTACACTGCCCCTTCTGGCACAAGAAAAACCCTCCTGTGCAATGCTGTTCTTCCTGAAAGGTAATAGATGTAACGGCATTGCACAAAAGCGTTTTTCTTGTGCAAGAAGGGGCAGCGTAGACAGCTCCTTCTTGAGCAAGAGCCTCTTCTGCAATTTCTGCTGAGATGTGTTTTAGTAGTTAAATTCCTGGATTGCCCTTGCTCATTAAAACTGCTGTCATATGGTTGGAAATGGGGAAAATATTGCATTTTATTAACATCAGCAGAACTGATTTACTTAGGACCTGTGTGTTGTGTAGTCTTGCCTTAATCTTTGTATTCATGCCCATCAATGTGAAAGAAGATATTTGCATCTATATTTGCATATACAGACAACTGTGTATAATTCCCTGTAATATTATCACTCTCATATAACTTTGTATTAACATCTTCTCCTTTTAGATATATCTCTAAGGCTATGTCTACACTCGCGGCTTCTTGCGCAAGAACATCTTGTGCAAGGATTCTTGTGCAACAAGTCGTGCGCAAGAAAACGTCCACACTTCCACGTGCACGCTGTGCTTTTGCGCAAGAGCTCTCATGGCAGTGTGGACGCTCTTTTGTGCAAGACGGGTGAGGATGTGGAAGGTAGAGCAGTCAGGGCACAGGATTTGGGATGGGGGGAGTCTTGGGGCTGGGACTGTGTTTGTGTGTCGAGGGGATCCCTCTGCTCTGGGCTCCCCGACGCCCTTTAACACTCAAGGGCTTTCTCTGCAGTGCACTTGGTGCCGTGAGAACAAAGCTTGGAAAGGGGGTTGATTTTCCTCCATCTCCCCTTGCTACACTAAAAGAAATCCAGAAACGGGCCTCTTTACCCGTCACTAGAGAGATGGTCCTGGGATGGGGGACTACTGCAGCATAAAGCTTGGCTAGCTCAGTTGGTAAAGCATAACTCAGGGTCATAAGTTCAAACCCCATGCTAGGTGGTGACCTTCTTTAACTCACAGTCTACAAGCAATTCACTTTCAGCTTTCACCAGGGTTCTAGAAAGAAAAAGTCTAGTCCTGGGGTCCAGCTTTAGTAGAACCGGAGAGAGAACAAACTGCATTTTCCATCTTCTGAGGAGAAGAGAAGAGGATTTTCTTCTCCTCAGTTCTAGCCACATGAGCCCAGGGAGGAGAAAAAACAACCCTCCACCCGCTGATTGTCCTCTGTCAGCTTCTGTAGCTTCACCTCCTTCCACAGCAGCTCCAGCTTTGAGCTACAAATCTATGTGTGTAGCCATATGGAATACTGAGTTTTCAGGCTGGCCTCTGCACTTCTGGCTTCCCTCCTTCTGCTTCATCCTTCTGGCTACGACTACATGGCACATTTATTTTGGAAAAAGCTGGTCTTGAATAGTTATTACAAAATATCTTATTTCGAACTAGCACGTCTACACTGCAGGGAAACCTCAGCATAGTCCGAGGCAGGCTCCCCAGTATAGATGAGCTACCTCGATTTAGAGCCCCTGGAAGAATAACTTAGAATGGCCCCGGGGAGGGGCTAGTTCAAACTAGCAGCAGTGGCGCAGCTACACAGGCCTTTTTTTAAAATAGCTAATTTGGAATAGGCGTTATTCTTTGTAGAATGAGGTTTGCAGAAGTCGAAACAAGCCATCTGTTACTTCAGAATTATTTCAAAATAACGGAATTGCTGTGTAGACTCTTGCATTATTATTGTGGAATAACGGCCATTGTTCCAAAAGAACTTTTCTGTGTGGAGAGAACCTGTGCAGCCCAAGAAATGTGATTGGCAGCTTGTACCCACAATCTTTCTGTCAATTGCAGTAGAGAGCTCTGAAGACATAGACCCAAGGCAACCACCTTGATTGCCTTCTGCTGAGGCCAGGCTGGAGGAACAACAATCACTCCTTTGAGGTGGAGTTGAACCAGCAACCTAAGGATCACTTGCTAAGCACTTACTACAGTCCACTGCTCTGCCAGCTGAGCTATTGAAGGGAGCCTGACTAAAAGTAGCTGGTCCAGGTTGTCCCTTCTACAAGTCTCGGGGCACATGCTCCCCCAAGTATATGGCATTGCTGATGAGGGGCAGAGGAGCCAGGTGCTGTCACAGGTGTTGTACCAATAAAAGCAAGCAGGATCTTATGAGGGGGATAAGGCAAAAAGCCACATTTATTGTAAAGATAATAATAAAGAATAAAGAAAAGAGAGAAGCAAACAATGTGGTTTAGCTACTTATTCCTATCACTACTTAACCCTTATACACTTTTATATATATATATATATATATATATATATATATAAACACATTCATTCATTCAATCATTCATCCATTCATTCAGGTTCTATGTAGTTGTTATAGTTACCAGCCTGGAAGTTGCTTATGACAGAATACTGGCTGGGTATTCTGTACACAAGTGAGGGTAGTGGGGAGCAAAGTCCTGATCAGATGCGCATCTGAAGCTCCTGGTGGGCTGGCAGCAGAACCTTGGACTCTGACTCCATAGTCTTTTAGTCCAGTTCTTATAGGAATTTCTTCCTATGCCAGTCTATGGGAATTGCTGCATCATGCTGATGTCCAGGGTGGCTGTCAGGTGCTCGTCAGTGATCTCATAGGGTGGGCCTCCAGTACTTGGTTTTCTCCACTTGACACCTTTTTGTTGCACTGGCACCTGATGCCTTCTTCAGCCCTTTGATGCTGAATTCTCAGGCTGGCACCTCTCAAAACCATTCATTCATCGTCCAAGCACTCTCTTTCTTACATGCATTCCCTAATTCATGTTTCCCATACAGTATTTTGTATAATAACTACTTTACATATACAAGAGTTGTAGTTACAAAAAGTCACAAGTTTCTGGGTGGCATTTCTTAAAACATTCTCTCTCTGAGTGCTGAGTTACTGTTATAGTTACAATGTTTCACTTTGTGATTAGGGTTAATTGCTTCACAATGCTTTGAAGAGAATGGGCGTCAATTGTGTAACAATAAGTTTGAGCGTGCCCTGGGACACAGAGAAGGGGAGCTGTTTCTGGCTACATAGTATTATATTTTTAACAGTTTTAAGTTACATGACCTAATATTACATTTAACAATCTTTAAACATTTAACAATCTTAAGAAATAATAATAATAATAAATCTAAACACTTTAAGTTGTGGAGAACAAATTATGGGGAGTCACTTCCACTTGGAGGAATCATTTTTAATACCTTTATATGTTATCCCTACACAGGTACTTCACATGCAGACGGACCCCTTGAGTGAAACCTGAGCTAGATCCATCCATGTCACAGCAAAAGGAAGAAAGTTGGGTTCTTCTCACGTGTCTTCTTTGTTCCAGAGTCTCTAGGGGTGCGGTCAGGGCAGGTCCACAAAAAAACAAACCACTTGAATGAACCTTGGTCTAGAAACTCACAGAAACACCCCTGAGAGTTTCCTTGCCTCTACTTAAATGTTGACAAAAGTTTTGTTACTAACTCCTTGGCCAACTCCAATTGCTGTGGGGTTAAGAAATTCTCTTTCCTTAATTCTGTGTCCTCAGGAAGGGAGCAAATTGAAGAAGGCCACGTCCCCTTCTGGAGGCTCTAACCCAAACCCTAGGGCCAAGGGATTTACAAGCCAGCTGATTAATGTTTGTTGCACTTCTCCCTCCCCACATCTAGGCCAAACCTCAAAGGCCACTCTACAGCCCCAGCAGCTGGGGGAGATGAGCATGTCAGAGCCGCTGCCCACTGAGCTGTAGCCGTCTGTGCTCAGCGAACCAGACACTGCAAGGGCTGGAGGGAAATGGGGATTGGCTGCACTTTGGGCGTCAAAGATGTTGTCTGGGACCATACAATAGAACAGTTTCACCAAGCTTCCTGGGGAGGGCACCATGGCTCAGTTGGCTACAGCACCTGTCTTGTAAACAGGAGATCCTGGGTTCAATTCCCAGTGGTGCCTTGCTGTGGCCTTTGATCACATTTTCCTATGTGTTTCTGGGATACAGAAGAGGCCTCCCCTGGCCACTTATAGAACTGTTGGTTCAAAAAAAGGCTGATCAGAGAGGAGTGTTGGAAAGAAGGAAACCACAAGTGAAAAGCACCTGATGCCCAAGTACCCTAACTCTCCATGGCTGCAGAGGTTGCACCCTCAGGCTCTCTGAGCACAGGAACCCCCAGGGAATTACAAGGGCACTTGGCGCTGGCTCTCCTGTCCCAGCAATTGCAGTCAGAGCCCTGCCTTGCCAGTGCCAGACACAGCAGCCTCTGCACCCGCTCCAGGCTTGTGGTTTCCTTCTTTGCGACACTCCTCCCCAATCAGCCTTTTCCTGAACCAGCAGTTCCATAAGTGACCAGGGGAGGCCTCTCCTGTGTCCCAGGAGGACCTAGGAAAATGTGAGCTGCCACCGCACATGAAGCCCTCATCGCTGCTGGAGCCAGTCCCTGTGCTCAGCAGCCAGCTGCTAGCATGTGCAGGCTGGGATGCTGTGTGCAGGCAGCCTGCACATGCAGGATATGATGTAGTGTGCTGTGAGCGGAATGGCATGACCCCATTCCTGCCTCCCTTCCCGTGCTGACCCAGTGGCCGAAAGGGGCTGCGGCTGCTGCTGACTGGGCAGAAGCTGGGTGGCAAGATACTGGCAGCAAGAGATTCTGGCTGCCTCTTTGCCCTGAGTCTCAGTGCACCATGTCGACCGCCAGCCATCTTGACCAAACCTCAAACCAGCTGGACTAGCCAGCCCATGACAGTGAGTTTCTAGTAGCCCTATCAGAGAAGAGCCCTTGGCAGCTGCAGAGATGTCACTGCAACTGTCTGAGGCACCTTTCTTGAAAGGGCCACTTGTGACCTTCTCATTTAACAGGGCTGGCTAATAACACCAAGGCCATGGGTTCAAGTCCCATGCTGGCCACGGGGTTGTTTGATTTCTTGACTTGCCCTAATTTTGCCACCTGCTATGGCCAGGGAAGCAGAAACAAGCAAAAGGCTGAGAGCTTTGCAGGACTCAGGCCAGAGAACTGGTAGGAGGAGGCTCCAGCCTGCACGGACCCAGAGGCTAAAAGGGCCTTGGCCTGGCCAGCTTCCCCCAATAGCAGGGAAACTCTTCTCTTCCCTCCATTGTCCCCAGTGGGGTGACCTGATGCCTGAATTCCTGCTACAGCAGTGGCTGCCCCAAGGCTCCCTGTGGGGGGCAGGCTCCCCAGCACAAGGCACAGAGGGAGGCTCAATATGTCCAGGAGGCTTAGAGCATGTACCCAACCCACAGTGCTGGTGCCAACCACCTGGTCGCCTGCTTCAATAGCCCGGCAGCTCCCCCCAACCCAAACTCTCTCCTGTTCAAATCCCCTCCTGAACCCACACCTGTCCCTCCTCCTCCAGCTTCTCCCCATGGCTGCCGAGCTCCCTGCGTATGAGGCAGTGGGACCACCCGAGTCAGTGGCTAGTCCCAGCCCCATCACTGAGACTTCCTCCCCTTTCCACCAGCCGCCTCCCGTTTTCCAGGTTCTTTCTCCAGCTCCTCCCCAGTTTTACATTCCCCACATAAAATCCAGAGAGTTTGTTCTTTCAGCAGGGTAAAGTCCTGTTCGTTTTACCAGCAGAGGAGGCGGGAACAGAAAGTGGGACGGGTGGGCAGGGGAAGGGGGGGTGTGGAGCGGAGGGTGGGAGGCACAGAGGGGCAATACAGAAACCCCTTGTGGGGGCACCCAGGGGAGAGTCTCACAGGTGTCCTTGTCTGGAATTCTCCCTCAGGGCCTCTCAGATGCACAAGCCCCCTGACGGGCTGCTGGATGGCAGCTGTGTACTGCTGCTGAAGGGCCCTTGCGAGCTGCTCAGCCTCTGGCCCCCACCCTGGCAGAAACATCTCCCCCTTGTGCTCACAACTATTCTGGAGGCCACCCCAGGCCACCACCACTTGGGAGACATTCGACTCGCCAAGGTCCAGCCAGGGGAGCAGACAGCGGAACCTCCCTTTGAGGGGCCTGAAGGTGCCTCCACACCAATGCGGGCCCAGCTGAGCCTTCCTGGGAAACGTTCCTGGCTTTAGGCAGCATGTCCTGTCTAGTGCTTCATCAGCCCGGGAGCAAAGGGCAGGCAGCATCCCCCATGATGCAGAGGGGCAGGTCCACATCTCCGGCCCTGAGGGTGCAGCCAGGGGAGAAGTGCTGGGGAGCATCTTCTGGTAGAGCCTGGAGCTACAAACTATGCCGGCATCATGCGCCTTCTCCGAGAATGGACCCACATCCTGAAAGGGAGAGAAAGTGGCCTGGGAATGACTAGTGTAGCTGAGCAAACACTGCAGGTTTGTGTCTGTCAAGTGGCTAGGATTGAGCACTTCCACTGCTGCGGCCGGGGTTGGGCTCCCAGTCAGGGAAAATAGCCTCCTCTGTATTCATGAATTCTGCTAAGTCTTTGCTCTTTCATCATGGGAAGGGGCAACGGATTGAGGGAAGGGAGGGGTTGGGGTGCCAGAGGCAGGCTCTGTCTGGGAGACTCACCTGGCTGAGTCCTGGCCAACACCCCAGCACATTTTCCAGGCAGCTCCTTTCTTACACAGGCTGCAGGTGTCAAGTGCCTGGGGGAATAAGAGCCTGAGTGGAGGGGGGAGGGCTTCAGGCAGGCAGCTCCCATTGGCACTGGAAACAGTCCAGAAAAGCACAACAAAAATTATGAAAGTTTGGATCAACTGCCATATGAGAAGAGATTGGGACTTTTCACCTTAGAAAAATGGAGACAAAATGGAGATAAAATAGAGGTCTATACATCATGGCTGTTGTTGAGACTGTAAATAAGGAAAGAGATTTTTCTTCTTCTCATAATAGAAGAACTAAGGGTGCGCCATGATATTAGCAGGTTGAAAACAAACAAAAGGAAATATTTCTTCACACAGTCAACCTGTGGAACTCCTTGCCAGAGGATGTTGTGAAGACCAGGACTATAAGGGCATGTCTATACTTGGAAACTATTTTGAAATTGCTTAAATCGACTTAATAACTTACAGTCTAAGAAAACAGAAATAGCATGTCCTCAGTATGGGGAAGCCTCAGAATTAGTCCGAGGCAGGCTCTGTTACTGTTCCTTTCTGGGGGCATGGAATTAAAAACAGAGACGCAAGGCTGGGAGCAGTTGAAGCCAAGAGCCCTGTTCTACTGTGTCAACAACCTCGGAAGTGGCATGAAATCCCCTCTCCAGTTTCTAATCCTGAAATATCATCGTCTTTATGATGTAATTCCGGGCCTTTTGGTTCAGCCTTTGAACTCTGACTGCAGATGTTTGCTTACCAGAGATGGAGAGATGCCAAAACAGACTATGCCATATTGGCAAAGACTTCTGCCAAAGCCAGGAATTGAACCACAGACCTTTAGTCTAATGATCTCCCAACTGAGCTACTTTGGCAACTGCCTCAAGGACTCTGAGCAATTATCCAAAATAGCAGCAAAACTTGTTGAGCAAAAAAAAAAAAAATAAATAAACAACTTGATGGGAGGAGGGCTGGGTCACCTCATGTGCCCTCCAGGGGCATCCCCCCTCCCAGTTTGGGAACCCATGCCTTGCAGCGAACTCTGGGAGAGCTGGGATTCCACCCCAAAGGAAGGGATCAGTGAAAATTCCCACTTCACATATTATGGCCTCATCAGAGTGAATGCTGGGTGGCTAGGGTCTTGTTGCACATCTTCCCCACCCCCGGCAGCAGCTGCAGCCCCTTTCAGCCACTGGGTCAGCCCAGGAAAAGAAGTGGGAAATGGAACAAAGTAGCTTGTCTCTGTTCATGAGCTTCTCCAATGGCTGAAAGGGACAGCAGCTGCTGATGGGGGTGGGGGGAGAAAATGGGCAACAAAGACCCTCCAATGAGCTGGAATCCCAGCTCCCCCAGCATTCACTGGAAGGGGCCAGAGCAGCAAGGTGTAAAAACCATTACTCCACATGAGGTTTGAACTCACAGCCTCAACATGTCTCCCACAAGTGCTGCCTTATAAGTACTGTGCATTGGACTTTTGCACCACTGGAGCAAGTGCCATAGCTCCTGGAGCTTTGCACTTATAGGATCTCTGGGTGCTGACCCCCCACCCAGGAATCACAAGGACATGTGCTGCTGGCTTTTCTGTCCCAGCAATTGCAGCAAGAACCCTGCCTTGCCAGTGCCAGTCACAGTAGCCTCTGTACCCACTCCAGGCTTGGGATTTCCTTCTTCCCAACACTCCTCCCCAATCAGCCTTTTCCTGAACCAGCAGTTCCATGGGTGGCCAGGGGAGGCCTCTTCTGTGTTCCAGGAAGACATAAGAAAATGTGAGCAAAGGCTACAGCAAGGTACCACTGGGAATTGAACCCAGGATCTCCTGTTTATGAGGCATGTGCTTTAGCCAGCTAAGCCATGGTGCCCTCCTCAGGAAGCTTGGTGAAACTGTTCTACTCTATGGTCCCAGACCACACCTTTGACTCCCAAAGTGCAGCCATTCCCCATTTCCCTCCAGCCCTGGGGGTGTCTGGCTCCCTGGGCACAGAAAGCTACAGCTCAGTGGGCAGAGGCTCTAAAATGCACATCTCCCCCAGCCGCTGGGACTGTAGGATTTACCTTGAGATTTAGTGTTGCTGGGGGGAGGGAAAAGTGCAGCAAACATTGATCATCTCGATTATAAACCCCTGGATCTCAGGGTTTGGGTTGGAGTCCCTGGGACTGAAAACCACCCCTGAGCTCTTATCTGCCCTGAGCAAGGGCAGCAACTGTGAGTGGGGTATGGAGAAAGTTTGGGCATGTGAGTGGGACACTTATATGGCTGGCAAACAACACCACTCAATCCTCTTGAGCGGGAATTTACTTGTGGGTTGGTTCTGAACCCTGCTTGTGCCCAGGCCTGACATAACCTGCCCCACAGAATTCACACAGCAAACGGGGCTCTCAGAACACAGGGTTAGTTAGGGGGCTTGTTGCAGGGCTGTGGGGTGAAGCATCAAACCAGCCCCCTCCTGTGGGGCCTGTGAGTGTTGCAGAATCTGGGCCTCCTGCGCCTGGACAACAGCAAACAAAATGTCTCGGGGCCCCACAGAGACCCACCTGGACTGCCTGGGCCTGGGCCATGAAGCAGGAAGTGGCTGAGGCTGCGACCAGCCTGGGAGTTCCCTGGCCCCTGCCATTGCCGGCATTAGGGTTGCCAGATGGTTCCACAGAAATACTGGATTTACTTGACACTACCTCGCAATCTACATTCTACATTCCAGCTTATTTAGAAAATACCCGACATTTCTATTTCCTCATTTACACTCTCTCAGTTTGTTTCCCAAACAGAAAGTTCAAATACTGGACAGTCCGGTTCAGAACTGGACCCCTGGCAACTCTAGCCGGCATGGAAGCAAAGTGTAAGGCTGTGAGAGGAGGCCTCCTGTTGCCTCCCCCGGCCTGAGGCAACAGGGCTTCTTCCTCCCCTCTGAGGAGGGAGCAACAGAGGCCGGGCTGAAGGTTTTGTGCTGGGGCTGGAGGCTTAAGCCTGAGCTGTCGGCCTCAGTGGGACTTGCTTCTTTTCCCCACTCCTGCCTTGCTGCCTCCTTTGGCCAGCAGCGCTCAGGGGGCAGCCGGGAGAGCCGGCCGCCATGGGCAGAGGAGGCCAAGGCACAAGCCTCTTGGGGGCAACAGGTCTGGGGCCTCTAGCTTTCCCAGGCTCATGCCAAGGGGCTTTCTGTGGTGCTGGGAGGAGAGGGATGCCAGGCCCAGGCCAGTGCGAGAAGGGGCAGTGCCTGCCAGGGCAGAAAGGGTTGCTGCAGAACGTGAGACGTGGCGTTTCTGCCTGGTTTCACTCAGGGGACCTTCCCTTGCTGCTACGGACTCTTCTCCTATTACTTGAGAGACTGAAATGGGGCCATTCTTGTGGTAAAAGAGGCCAGTGTGCCTAGGCCTCCCCACACAGACCAGAGCACCCCACTGGGGACAGGACAGAGCCTTGAATCAAGCCTTTGAGAACGCGCTGATCCTCTATCCTGTGACAGGGTATTGCAGGAAGGACACTGCACACAGAGTGGCTAGCTCAGTTGGTAGAGTATGTGACTCTTAATTTCAGAGGCATAGGTTCAAGCCCCATACTAGACAATGACTTCCCTTCAGTTACATGGCAATTCAGTCTTAGCTTTCTCCAGCTCTCAGGTAGGAAAAGTGTCTGATTTCTCTAGTAGAACCCAGGAGGGAGGACACTGACTGACATTTCCAGCCTCATAGGAGAGCAGAAGCAAATTCACCCCCACCCCCAACCAAGAAAGAAGGGGGGGGAACACCTCAGTATCTGATTGCTCCCCTTCAGCACTCTGTAGCTTCCTGTCCTTCAGCATTGGCTCTGTGATGGGACAATAAGAGCATGTCTACACTGGAGTGTTATTTGGAAATAAAGTGCCTGTCTACACAGCAAGCTGTAATTTCCAATTAAGTACAAGTTGGCAGATTTCCTACTCTGACTCCAGTAACCCCCATTTCAAGGAGAGTAAGGGAAGTCAAAGGGAGAGTTCTCTTCCTTCCACTACCTGCTGTCAAAAGAGAAGTTCAGCTACACAAACAAGTAGTTGAAGTTGTGTATCTTAGTTTGACTTTTGCCCTGCGATGAAAACATGCCCTAACTGAGCTACTAGTTAAGAAGCTGGCAAAGGATCCCTTCCCATGGTATTAGAGTGCCAGGGAAGGGTACACACCGGGGCAGAAGGCAAAGCAGCTGGGGCTGTGAGAGACAGGAGCGGGCAGAGAAGGAATTGAATGGAGAAAGAGGGGGGCTCTTTCCGCCTGGGTTTGACACAGACCTTTTGCATGGCAGACAAATGGGATAACACCACGGAGCAGAAACAACAGGACAGAGGAAATTTTTAAACCAAAGCTTCAACCCCCCCACTTGCAGGAACAGTTTACATCCATCCACATTTACAAAATGCTTCCCCACAAACATCTCCCCAGCCTGTGTCTCTGGGAAAGATTTCTGCCAAGCCCAGTCCCAGCCCACTGGTCAGAGCCCCCTGAGAAAGAGAACACCCTCACTCCCAGCCGTGTCCCCGCCAAGGTGAGGAAAGGGAAATGAGCCACAGGCTGCTGCCCCCCTGGGTCAACAGACAAGTGGGTTGACTGTTCTCAGGGACACCACAGCAGCATCCCTGCTTCCCCTTGGAGGGGTTTTCCTCAGGGCCAGACCGAGCCATTCTGGCACCCTGGGTTGGGGAAGGGCACATGCGTGGCCCAGCCCCTGCCCGGAATGTGGGAGAGGGCGCAGGGAGCTGGCAACGGCAGGAGGCATGTGCCTTGCCCAGCCACCACCGCTGGTGCTCAGCCTGGTGCCACTGGGAGCAAGCTAAGGCTGGCCGTGTAGGACCCCACAGCCGCGGGGGGAACGGTGCTGCTGGCCAGCGCTGCAGGGGTTAACACAGCCCCTGCCTCAGGCAACCGCTGCAGGGTGGCTGGTGGGAGCTGCTGCAGCTCGCGATATGGGGGCGTGGTGCCTGATGGCAGTTATCAACTGTAAGGGGGCACAAAGCCCCTTATATCAGGCGCCCCAGGCAGCTGCCTGGCTAGCCCATGCCTTAATCCAGCCCGCCCATGCCTTAATCCGGCCCTGGGGTTCCTGCATAGAATGGCACAAGCCCCAGCCTCCAGGAGAGGGGTTCACAGCTGGGGATCTCCGGCAGCAGCCATGGGATGGTGGGAGTCAGTTACTGCAGAACAAAGGACACCAGGGCTATGTCTACACTCGCGGCTTCTTGCGCAAGTACAGCCGTTTTTGGGCAACAATCCGCAGAGCGTCCTCACTCCGTGCCTGATCTTGCGCAAGTAAATTTACAGTACGGCGTGATAAGAGAGGGCTTCTTGCGCAAGAACTACGCTCTTTTTTAACAAGTGTAAGCCCTCTTGCACAGGAGCTCTTGCGCAAGAGGGCAGTGTGGACGCTCGGCAGGGATTTCTTGCACAAGAAAGCCCTATGGCTAAAATGGCCATCAGAGCTTTCTTGCGCAAGAAAGCGCCTACACTGCCATGGGCGCTCTTGCACAAAAGCACAACTCGCAGATGGCAGGGTGGACGTTTTCTTGCGCAAGAAGCCACGAGTGTAGACATAGCTCAGGAGTGGGAGAAACTAACCATCTGCTTTATTTGCAAAGGAGAAACAAAGATAAACTCTTGTCCCCATCTCCACACCGCTGACCCTGGCACTTTGCACCCCCAGCCAGTGCCGGATTAATTCATGGGCTAGCAGGGGTGCCAACCTATGGAGGCACCTGATTGAAGAGGTAAAGGATGCCACATCAGGTGCCCCTATAGGTTTCCGCCATGGGGCAGAGGCATGCATGCAACATGCGCCCGCTGCCCCGTGTACAAGAATGGCTCGGGCCGGTCCTGCCCCCAGCCCAACTCTTCCAGGAACCCCCAGAGAGCAGCACTCACATATAGGGGGCTGGAAAGTGGAGAGACTCCCTGAGACACCAACTCAAAAGGAATCACTCTGGATATGTCTGCACTGAGATAGCAGCCCGGTGGCCAGGCTGTAGCTGGCCCAGCTCAGCTATACCGGGCCTGGAGGGCTTTGGTTTGGAGATTAGAAACCTGCAGACAGGGGCATCTCTGGGGGGCAGGGGGAGGATGTCACAGTGTCAGGGCAGCTGTCATGCCCACCCGCCCCCCCCCCCAATCTTCCTTTGCTACAGCCCCACTGCTGAGAGACACTGACCATTGTCATTGCTTAAACTGCACACAGAGCTTGTGGCAAAGGCTAGCATATGGTTAAAATACAATGAACATTCTGGTAAGTTATCAGAGGGGTAGCCGTGTTAGTCTGAATCTGCAAAAGCGGCGAGGAGTCCTGTGGCACCTTATAGACTAACTGACGTGTTGGAGCATAAACTTTCGTGGGCAAAGACCCACTCCCTCAGATGCATTATTCTGGTAAGTTCTCATTTGTGTTGTGCTGTCTGCACATCTAACTAACCAGAGATCAAAGTGCATGACCCAATGGCCTTCACAGAGAGACAAAACCCACAACACAGGGTAGGTTATTCAACACGTTCACATTTATAAGAGTGAAACATAAGGAAATCTTTTAAGACTCAGAATCTAGGAAATAAATAAACTTACTTGTTTTCTTCTGCAGTGGCTAAACCTGCTTTATTTCTTTCCTCATTACATGTCTGTGTTAGTTAAAAAGTTCTATATGTCATTCTACTAAAACAAAAACACAAGTTCACCTGAACAAATGATCTGGAGTAGTCCAAAAAGGCCCAGCAGGAACTATACCCAGAGACGGAACCAGGGCTCTGAGATGGTACCAGTCACGCTCTGCCGGGAGGTTCATTGGGATTTCCCTGTCCACACCAGGTCTTTCTCCTGCAGCCCTCAGAAGCCGGACTTAGGACCACAGAAACCACACTGGGATTCATGAATCTGGGGAGCCCAGGCCACCGGTGAGTGACCCTTGGGATGCATCTACAGAGCAGCCTTATTTCGGAATTACAGTGCATGTCTACACAGCAAGCCGTTATTTGGAAATAACAACCACCTGGAGTACTTCGTCTTTTGGCTGGGCCGCATCTGAAGGAAGGAGCCAAAGACCCCAGGGTGGGAGAGAGCCCTGGTTTGGAGGGGCAGCTGGAAAAGAGGTTTTAGGGGGACTTTGTAGAAGTTTGTACTGAAGTTTCAGTGTAGCACTAACAAAGCATTTTTTTTTACCTTTGAGTTTGTAATCTGCTTTGCTCTGCCTGTTCTCACTTATCACCACTTAAATCCTACAGCTTGTACTTAATAAAACCACTTTTACTTACTATCAAGCCCAGTGTAAACAATTACTACCTATGGGAGCAATCAGTGTGCACATTCCCCTTTCATTGCTAAATGGGGCTTACCCCGTTTTTTGGGGAGTGCAATCCCAGGAAGCTGGGCCCTAAACTGCTCTCTCCTCAGACCTGAAGAGGTTCAGCATCTGTACCGCTGCTCAGAGGCAGGGATGGGGGCAGGAATCTCAGCTCAGGGCTTTGGCCATGGGAGACTAAGGAGCTGCCCCAGCAGGACCGGGTGATGAGAAGCCCCAGAGAGCAGAAAGGTGAGTGGCAGAGGACAGGTCAGTACCCCAGGAGGCCCTCCCCAAGGGGTCTTCTGGGACCACAGCCACCTGGCCAGGCAGCTTAAAGGGAACTCAGGGTATACGTTTCTTCCCTCTGTGGGTCCTCCAAAGGCTAAGAAGATTTGAGCTCTGACTGAAGATTTCCCCACAGTCAGAATAACTGAATGGTTTTCTCCCCTCTGTGGACTGTCTAATCTTTAACAAAGTCTGACCTGTGTTTGAAGCCTTTTCTGCAATCAGAGCTTTTATAAGGCAACACTCTTGTATGAATTCTGATGGCTAGTAACGCAGGAGCACTGACTGACGCTTTTCCCGCAGTCAGAGCAATTGAAAAGTTTCTTTCCTGTGTGAGTCCTCTTATGGTATAAAAGGCTTGCGCGGTGACTGAAGCTTTTCCCGCAGTCAGAGCAATTGTAAGGTTTCTCTCCTGTGTGGATCCTGCTATGGGTAACAAGCTCTGAGTTTCTTTTGAAGCTTTTCCCGCAGTCAGAGCAATCGAAAGGTTTCTCTCCTGTGTGGGTCCTCCTATGGTCAAAAAGGCTTGAGCTGTGACTGAAACTTTTCCCGCAGTCAGAGCAATTGAAAGGTTTCTCTCCTGTGTGGCTCCTCCTATGGGTAACAAGGTTTGAGCTTCTACGGAAGCTTTTCCCACAGTCAGAGCAGTAGAAGGGTTTCTCTCCTGTGTGGGTCATCCTATGACTAACAAGGCTTGTGCTGATACTGAAGCTTTGTCCACAGTCAGAGCAATGGAAAGGTTTCTCTCCTGTGTGGCTCTTCCTATGGGTGACAAGGTTTGACTTCTGACTGAAGCTTTTTCCGCAGTCAGAGCAATTGAAAGGTTTCTCTCCTGTGTGGATCCTCCAATGGGTAATAAGTTCTCCATTACTACTGAAGCTTTTCCCGCAGTCAGAGCAGTAGAAGGGTTTTTCCCCTGTGTGGGTCCTCCTATGTCTAACAAGGTGTGAAATCTGACTGAAGCTTTTCTCGCAGTCAGAGCAACTGAAAGGTTTCTCCCCTGTGTGGCTCCGCCTATGGGCAACAAGGCTTGAGCTACTACTGAAGTTTTTCCCACAGTCAGAGCAATGGAAGGGTTTCTCTCCTGTGTGGCTCTTCCTATGGGTAACAAGGTTTGACTTCTGACCGAAGCTTTTCCCACACGCAGAGCAATTGAAAGGCTTCTCTCCTGTATGAGCCATCCTATGGATAACCAAGTGTGAATTTGTATTGAAGTTTTTCCCACAGTCAGAGCAGTTATGGGGTGCATCTCTTGTATGTATTTTCTGATGGTCTGTAAAGTGTGAGTGCTCACTGAAGCTTTTCGCAGAGTCAGAGCACTTGAAGGGCTTCTCTCCCGTATGGACCCTTTGATGTTCAAGAAGAGTTACACAGTCACTACACGTGCAGGATGACTGTTGATGGGGGATTTCCTGTTGGACGGTTTCTGTGCTTCTCTCCCCTGTGCTTCTGCTACTGGAGTTACCCTCTCCTAGATGGTTTCCCTGCTGCTTTTTTGGGCTATACTGACTCTCACAGCTCTCTCCTTGCTCACGTATCTGGAAAACATGTCCTTCAGATCGTCTCAGTAATAGTCCACATGGAGACACTTGCTCCAGTCCTTCCTGCTGAAGGCTCTTCTCATGGTTCTCAGTCAGTGTCCCGTCACCTGTTGGAACAAAGGAATGATCCAGACAGGAGTTATTCTCCACGATGAACTGCAAGGAAACTCTAAAAGCGGAATAGAAAAGGGGATACACGCTCAAATAATGGTCAAATTATCAGGAGCTGAGTTCGTTGTCCTCCTTTACAACCCTTCCACAGAGAAGAGAACCCAGCCTTTCCTCGCCCACCACACTCTGACTGGAGTTGAAGACAAGCTGAACAGTCAGTCAGAGTTCATGAAAACACACAAGTTACATCCGCTATAAGGAGACAGAAATTGGTTTCTGAGTCAGTTTAACTGATTGCTCACCTGTCTGGGTATTGCTGATGATCTCTCCTTCCTCACAGCTTGCAGGATCTGGGACCCGCAGCTCCTCCTCTTGCTCCACCCAGGAGAGCACATCAGTTTCAGAGACTGGAAATCCTGTTTGGAGAGCAATGAACCAAGTGCTGATCTTGTTCATTAAGGATTTTGCCATTGCTGCTTCCAGAGCCAGGATCCGAGTCCCCCACCCAGAGAGGCTCCTTTCCCCACCTTGCAGAGACTGGGCTCTGGCTGGTACAAGATCCCAGGACACACTCACCTGCAGTAAAGATGCATCACTCCCCCACCTTGGGAATGGCAAAGCTCATTCCTCAGGGCAGCTATGCGCTCTGCTGCACTCTCTAGGGTACAACTCAGATCCCCTCACAGCCTGGTCCATCCGCCCAGAATCCCACAGCTGGACAGCAACACACTGCTCAGAAGGGGAGTTCTAGTGAGGGCATGAAGGTGTGACACCAAGGTCCCCAGGTAGGGCTCAGACTGCAGCTGCCACATGGCAGGTCACTAGGACTTGGAGATGAAGGACCCAGGAGATGTCTAGCTCCCCAAGTCTCTGTCCACAAAACCCCTGGCTGGTGGACTGGGCTTGCCCTGATCTTTGGCTCAGATGTTCTACTTGGGCCAGGAGGAGGCAGAGGAAGTTGCCTGAGCATCTAAGTGAATCCTTGGCTGCTTGCTTCACGCCCTGCTTATGTGCCACACACCTGATCCCAAATGCCTGTGTCTGGGTGGGCCCTGCCAGCTGCCCACAACAGTTGCCATTCTCATGGCTGCCCACGGTGGTGCTGGGCTTCTGTTGGAGCAAACCAGGGCAGAGCTGGGCCGTGCTGCTTCTCCGGTGCTTGTGGCAGTTGCTCAGCTCCCCCTCTGCAGCCTCCGTTCTACTCTGCCAGCAGCAGCCTTTGTGTGGTTTCCCAGTCCGGCTCTTGTGGCCAGCCTGGCCTTTGATTTGGTGCCCCTCCAGGGCTGCACAGCATCTATCACCTTTACACCTTGTGAGCGTGTTTCCCTCAGCTTTGGCCCCACCCCTTCTTGGAACTTCATTTTCTGTTCAGAAGATCCACCTGTGACATGACCATGGAGATCACTGTGCTACTGCTGTTAAATAAAATAATCATAGTCATCACATCAGAACATTCACATTGACGTGGTACTCAGCACACTTCGCAAAAGGTTTATTGCAGCTGTGTATGTCCATTCTTTTTGAACTAGAACAGGCTGGGCTTTGGCAGAATGGTGGAACACTGGGGACCAACTAACCAGGAAAGCGCATTCCTGAGCAGGAAGAGGCCAATCAACACACATCTCCACAGTAGCTGCAAACACAATCCTAAGAGATGGCTCAGAAAGACACTGACCCTTGTGCACAAGAGCGGGATGAGGGGATAATGGATACGGATGTTTTGTTCAAACAAACAGGCAGAAGGCTAAGGGGGTAGAACACATGGAACATGCATCTTGTTTGTGTCAATATATGAGAAGTCACAGGAGGGGCATGTTGATGCTGGCTGAGGGGCAGCATTCTCACTGCTGACTTATTGGTACCGTTATTGGGTTGGCACAAGTCTCACTATACCTATGCCTAAGGAGCTGGGACACTAGCATCCTGCTCCTTTTCACAATAAACTTGGCCAAGTGCCTTAGCCTCCAAATGGAGCCTGGATCCTTCTTAGCGGCAATCCTGAACTGTGCTGCATGGATAAGCCGCAGGCTCTGCCAGTGCTGCTGGCATCAGAGCTCCAGAAAGAGCCACCCTGAACAGCCATAACAACGCTCTGTGGCACTAGCAGCAATTCTAATGGCACTGCAGTTGCTGCGGGAAGCAAAACTATCAATCACAGCAGCACCTGGGAACTCTGGTATAAATTAGGACCCCACTGTGCTAAGCATTATCCCTCTTTAATGTAGGTATATTTCCCAGCCCTGAGAAACAGGGACACACTATAATAGCTATTAAAGAGAGAGGTGACTGCACACAGAGGCTGCGTCTAGACTGGCATGATTTTCCACAAATGCTTTTAACTGAAACGTTTTTCCGTTAAAAGCATTTGCGGAAAAGAGCATCTAGATTGGCACAGATGCTTTTGTGCAAAAGCATCAGTGCCAACCTAGACGTGGTTTGGCGCAAGAAAGCTCCGGTGGCCATTTTCGCCATTGGGGCTTTTTTGCGCAAAACAGTTTTAACCTATCTACACTGGCTCTCTTGCGCAAAAGCATTTGTGCAAGAGGGCTTTTTCCCGAGAGGGAGCGTCAGTGTATTTGTGCAAGAAAGCTGACAATCATACATTAGATCGTCAGTGTTCTTGCGCAAATTCAAGGAGCCAGTGTAGACAGCTGGCAAGTTTTTGCGCAAAAGTGGCCACTTTTGTGCAAAATCTTGCCAGTCTAGACACAGCTAGAGAGTCTAAGGGATTTGATCAAGGTCACACAGGAAGACTGTGATGGGCAGAGAAGTGAACACAGCTCTCCTGAACATGAAGCCAGACATTCACACAGGAAGAAAAAGTCCCTACCCAAAGATATTTCACTCTAAAAAGACAACACAGATGATGTGATTTAGCTCCACTGCACACAGAGGCAAGTGAGCCCCAGAGAGTGTGAAGCTGAACTTTTGAAAGGAAACCCAACCTGTGCCTGAAATGCAAGGAGAGCTCTGCTCATGTTTCTCTACTACAGAGCTACCTCGGATAAAATACTCACAGAGCGTGAACTGCCTCACCCACCCTCCCTCAGCCCCAGCATCCAGCCCCTCCCACTGGCAAGAACAGCATGTCATAGGGTATGTCTACACTACCCCGCTAGTTCGAACTAGCGGGGGTAATATAGTCATCCGCAGTTGCAAATGAAGCCCAGGATTTGAATTTCCCAGGCTTCATTTGCATGAAGCCGGCCGGCGCCATTTTTAAATGCCGGCTAGTTCGAACCCTGTGCCGCACGGCTAGACGCGGCACGGAGTAGCTAGTTCGGATTAGCTACTCCGTGCCGCGTCTAGACGCGTGGCACGGGGTTTGAACTAGCCGGCATTTAAAAATGGCGCCGGCCGGCTTCATGCAAATCAGCTGTTTGTCAGCTCAGCGCGGCAGCCATGTAAATTTAAATGAAGCGGCGATTATTTAAATCGCCGCTTCATTTTACTATGTCTGGTAGCCTAATCTACATGCCTCTGGAGACGTACCCCTAGAGACAGACATGGGTGTTCTGCAGCCTCGCAGGGGAGAAGGCCAATTAAAGACATTTCAGAAGGGGCTTTAATCCTTTCCACACCCCCATTCTCCCCACAGTCTGTCCCTAGTGACGTGACACACGTTAGACTCTGCCACTGTGGACAAAAGTTTTAGTCTACATATTCCATTAACAGCACACGGGACTTAGATCCCAAATCCATATTCATTTCTCTTTGCACCTGGCTTGAGTTACAAGATTACTGCATCTGCAACAATGGGATTTAGTTCTCAGCACCCAGTGTTTCTGATAAGGCACATATTCACCTGCCTGAACATAGACATAGGTTAAATGCAGGCTGTTGTATTTAAAACTCTTAGTCTTCATTCACAGATTTGCAGCACAAACATTGCTCTCATCTCACAGAGACGTTATAATCCCTTTCCAAAATAGAGAATCAGTGACGTTAAGCAGCTGAATGGTGGTGTTATTATTAAATACGTGTGCTTATTATTAAACACTTGCACTGAGTGTTTGCAGGATGAGATCTTAAGATTCATGAGATCAGAAGATATCCTCAGTCATACAGTCTGACCCCCTCTGTGGCACAAGCCATTACACTTAATCCGGTTACGAAGGCACAAAGCTGTTTCCCCACAGTGTATTTTCTAGAAAGTCCCCCAGTGATTTGAAGACATCAAGAGATGGGAGAATCCACCAGTTCTTTGTTCATTTGTTTCAGCAGCTAATCCGCTTCCCTATCAAACATTTGTGCCTCTCCTCTAGTCTGAAAGAGTCTGGCTTCAGCTTTCAATTATTGGCTCTCACTGAGCCATATCCAGTCGAAGAGGTGGGCCAAATTTTCATGGGGGGCCAAATAGAAAGTGGCTGAGAGCTGCACTTTTCCATGACATAAATGCAGGAAATGGAGGATCCGGGATGGGCATTGGGAGAAGGAGGATGCTTGGGGTAACGGTTTGGGATACAGGACAGATAGAGGGGGTCTAGGAGGGAGTTTGGGTGAAGGAGTCTTTCAGCCTATTTATTGTTTGAAACCAACCCCATATTGAAACTGAGCAGTGAAATCTGAGCCTGAAGGTGCCGAACGTTTTGTGCTTTAACTTCACCCCTTTAGCATCACAAACATATAGACCAGTGTTTCTCCAAATGTCCACAGGTCACCATGCAGCACCCCTGGGGCTCCTCACTGATCACTGGGTGATTCAAGGCTCTGTGCACCGTGCTCGCTGGGTTTGGTTGGTAACTTCAATGAAAATCCCATGAAGATGTTTTCACAGGAATTCTCACATCACTTAAAGAATTTTCTCATTTAAAGAATCTCCACCAGCAAACTCACCCTGTCTGCAAGCTCCAAGGGACTTTCCTCTTGCTCTCTCCAGTGCAGAGGGCAGCGTGTCTAATGGGGGAAGGGAGAAGAGAGGTGAGATTCCAGGCTCTCCTTTTTATAACAATATCCCACTCTGAACTCTGCGTTTCAATTGTATCAGAGACCAGATACACACACACTCAGGTATTTAATATGAAAGAGTCTGAAACTTTCATTTCCTCTCACTGGGGCACCTCCCAGCAATGGAGCCAATATCCCTGCAGCCTCACACCTGTCCCAGGAGAGACAAGCTGTAAATAAGATTTACTCTTCCCTCCTCACCCCCGCCCACTTGGCTTCTCACTCACTTACTACCTCTTATCATATCCTGGAGCAGTGGTGGTGGGACACGTGGCCATCACAGTAACTTTGGCCATTTTGATCTCTGAATGGGAGGTTCAGAGTTTGCAAACCCCTGGCTCTATCTGCAAGCAGTTACATAAGAACATACATAAGAACATAAGAACAGTTGGGTCTGTTCGCTCAGTGTCTCTAAGGAGAGCAGTGTGATGGGGCCGTCATTCTCCATGTGGGAATTGAGGCAGGGGAAGGTTGGCTTCAGAGGCCAGATTCAATGGTCTCAGATACTTGAAACACTTTCCCCTCATCCATCCCTTCTAGGTACCTTTGAATTCCCTCAGAGTCTCCGACAGAGCAATCGTTTTCTGGGAGAAACCTCTGACTTGTTCTTCTAGTTCAGGGGAAATCTCTTCCAGCAGCTGGAATTGCCCCGTCTCACACCTGGACAGAAACAATTCACTGTGATTGTATGTCACTTACTGCTGGTAAGTTCTGGCTAGTAAGTCTCAGCTCTAACAGGCCTCCAATTCTCCCAGCCTGAGAGCAGGGACAACACATCTAATGGCCATGCAACCTTCCCCTCAAAGATCCCATTTCTGTTCTTCACTTCTGCCCTGGGGAGACTGGCTGGGGGAGTAAAGGGGAATAGAGTCTCCATGGCCAACTCACTCCTTGGCCTCTAGATGCTGAGGGAAAGGAGGTTCCCACGTGAAGGGCTGAAGGAATCTGTCCACTAGGGACTTGACTGAGACACCAGCTCCCCAGCTCCTTCCGCACAGGTCTCCAAACAGCCCTCGAGTGGGACAGACTCTTGATCCCTGCTGTCCTGGGCTGAATGTGCTCAGTGCCCAGCAGTGACAGGCCCATGTTCCACCCCACAGTCCGGCGGCAACCAATCCCCAAGGAGGTGACAGCTCTAAGAAACACTTGATCCTGAATGGGGAATTCCAGAGTCTAAAGTGCGAGGATGAGACCCTCAGAATTAAATGCGTCAGAGAAATTCATGTCTAACATCTGGCTGTAGAGCTCTGGGGAGATGTGCTGCTAACATCCGCTCCAAGCCTTTTCCCTGCTCTGTGCAGTGTGAAGAGAGGGAGAGCCACGTACCTACTCAGGGCGCTTCTGACGTCCTAGAAAAAAAGACACAGAAAAGAATCTCAGCCCCATTGGACACACACAGGGGACCTCTGAGAAGGGATTTTGCAAACCTAGGAAGAGAGGCCCTGCCCTGGCCCCAGGAACATGGATCCCCTGAGTGAATGGGGCTTTGCCATCTCTAATAGATCTGTGCCTGTAACTCTACAAAGCACAAGAGTCATTCACATGGCAGCAATGCACAAGGTGTTACACTGAGATCTGTCAACTGGGACCGAGCACGTCTGATTCAGGAGCCTCTCTTCGCTGTGTGAGGAGCTGGGATGTTTGTCCCTCAGTCTCACCTGCAGGAATTCCCTTTCTGGCTTCTGACATGTCCCCTCCAGCTCCCCGATCCCCTCGCTGATACGGGAAATCTGCACAGAGAGGTTCCTGACAGTGTCAAACTGGAACCTCACAATCTCCTCATCTAATTTCTCAAGCTGGGCTAGGAGTCGCTGCTTTTGTTCCTTCAGAAACTGCAGCAGCTGCTGAAACACAGCCACAATTATCTGTCTCTTGGCTTGGGTCCATTTCTGTGTGAAAACAGGGAAAGGGCTGGTCAGGGGCATGGATGGAGCCCACGGCCCTTTCACGGGGAGCTGAATGCGCAGTAGGGAGAATTTCTTGGAAAGCTCTAAAGTTTGCCTCTTTGTGATTACTAGGTAGATGTGTCTCTCCCAGCATCTCCTTTGCCCCGTGTCCCTCTGAAAGGGATGTTCCCATGTCTGTCATGGGCAGAATCTTTTGTTATTCACGGGCTCTGGGAATTCATATCCAGAGCACCAGGAGGCAGGACTCAGCACCAGCCTGACAGAGATACCCAGGGAGGAAAAAGAAGCAAACATATAAATGCACCAAGTGAGCAGACAGTCCTTCAGCGGCACATTCAGCTCACTTGGGGAGGATGAGTGGGAAAGCCACAAAGGATGGACATTAACTCATGCACTGACACGGATGCTCAAGGCCTTTCTACACATGGATCTCAGCCAGCAATTCATGATCCAGGAGAAACACAAACAAGCCCAACCTCACCAAGGCCACACAGGAGTCTGCCTCCTAACACAGCCCTCCCACTGCCAGTCCCTGTTGGTCCATAGCCACAAGCACTTACCAGATACTCCTGGCTTTTCCCTTCTGCTGCTGTTTTCCTTCTCTGCAGCTTTTCTCTCTCCTCCCTCAGAGTCTTCAAATGAGTCTCCAATTTTTCCTGAAGAAACATATAAGCACGAGGGCAAACCACATTAGATGTTGGGAGACCATTTATCTGCCTTTAAGAGAGTCCCAGTTTTGTGGAACTCTGCCCTTGTCCAGCAGGGACTCAGCCCTGGACATGGCTTTGTCCATAGAAAAATACACAGGATAAGACTGCGGATGCAGCAGGACACCTACGACCATGGGGGACAGATCGGTGGTGGCACCTTCATAAAGAATGATGCAGGTGGTTAATAATTCTAATCACGTAACCGATTACAATTTTATCGGAGACAGTATTTTTTAACCTGCTGACAGGCAGGGTTGGTAGCGGAAATGGGCTCTCCTGGGGCCAGGGATCTCTTGTGAGGTCTGCCAGGGTGGCCACAAGAACTGCTGGCCAATGGGAACGCCCAGCAGCTACAGACTGACGTTAGCTGCCAGAGGCAAGTGGGAACTTCAGGGGCAGTGGGGAGTTTAACCGGTATTTGGCACCGATAAACATTAGCTCATCAGTTAACCAGTTTGAACTCTTGCTACAATCCAGTTGAATCCCAGTTCTGCCTGGCATAGACCTGTGCTTCCTGAAACCCTGCTATGGGTGGAGTGAAGGTGCTCGGGGCCCCACACAGCATCCAGCCCAGCAACCTCATCTAGTGCCAGCTGCTGCATCAGAGTTTAACCCCTCACAGAGCAGACCAGAAATTCAGCATGCCAGTGGGAAACCTCTTCTCCCTGCTGAGCCTAGGGCTTTATCAAGGCATCTTTCTCTCCTAACAGCCACATTTCATCACTGTTCAGTGATGCTGAGGGACAGGGAGCAGTGTAGTCTAACAATTGGATTAGGGTCCAGGACCGAACTCTATCCCTGATGTGTTTGGCGACTATGAGCAACTTGCTGCCCCACCTTCCCTTCCCAGTTTGTCTAACTGGACTGCGATCTGCTCAGAGCAGGGACTTTCCCATGCTGGGTATTGTGCAGGGCCCAGATGTCATTGCGGCTCTATAAGGCAAATGACAGATTATTATTCCTGGTCATCCAATCAGTAACAGCTTGTAACCTCCTCTTCTACAGTCCCAAGGCAGCTCACTGACAGAGTGGCCTGTAGCTCCTGCAATCTAAACCTCTCTGATTATTAACATCTTCCCTAGTGCAAACACCCTTCCTGCCACCAGTGAGGGCTGGGTTTCAGGATTTAGAGCCTCAGAGAAACATTTCCCACATCAGGTATCTGTAAAGACCTGACATAAGTTGCCACAAAGCCAGAACATTTACTTTTTACAGCATCTCTTGGATCATGAAGGCTTTACAGAAGTGGTCACCAACCAGCCACCAATCAGCTGCCCCCTCTCTCTGCTGCTGCATATCTCCTGCCCTTTGCCTTGGAGCTGTTTCCTTCTCCCACCCTGCAGTCTATCTCCAGAAACAGAGGGAGTCTGTAAGCTGCTTTTGAGAGTGGTGCAGGGGCGAGCCTTCCTTAGCCCCAGTGCACCTCCACAGAGGAGCCACCTGTGGTAAGCAGTGTGCAGCTGGAGCCTGTATCCTGAATCCCTGTTCTAGTCATGTACCTCTCCCACACCCCAAGCCCGTTCTCTAACCCTGAGCCCCCTGAACTCAAACTCCCTTACAGAGCCTGAACCCCCTCCTGCACTCCAACCCTCTGCCCCTGCCTGATGAAAGGGAGATAAGATGGGGGAGGGAGAAGGGATGCAATGAGCAGAGGCGGGGCCTCGGAAAAGGGTCACAAAGGAGGTGGGGCAAGGGTATTTGGGTTTGAGGTAGATCCTGGATTGCACTTAAATTCAAAAAGTGTTACTTTAAAAGGCTGGAGACCACTGCTTTACACCGGTTGGTTCACATGTGTGGCTGGTAACAGTCAGTGAAATTAGCCTGTAATTAAAACACAATGTTATTTCCCTTCACACTGGACAGCCACTCTGTACCTTGTACTCCTGGGCAGCTTCCTGTAAGGGCACCACCATGTGAGCCTGGGATCTGTCACACACCACACAGCTGGGAGTTTGATCCTCTTCACAGAACAGCTTCAGAGCCTCCTGGTGCTCCCCGCACACCCCGTCCCGTCTTGCTCTCTTTGCTGCCTGGAAACTCAGCGGCTTGGCTAGTTCCACCACGTTTGCCAGCTGCAGGTTGGGCTGGAGGGGTCCCTGCTGCTCAGTGTCTCTGCCCTGAGGGCTGAGGGGGGCCTGGCAGGAATTTTGCCCACACTCCAGAGTGACAGGGGCTGTGAAATCCTCCAGACAGACGGGACGCGGCGCTTCCTCCCGGACACTTTCCACGGGGCTCTCTGCAGCCATGGCTGCCTCTGGGCTGGGGGACTGGGGCAGTGGAGGGGCAGGTCTGTGGGGGGACGGGGGTGAGTTACCAGCACTGAGGGAAAAAAAAACATCTAAATTAAAAACCGAAAAAGCCCCAAAAGCTTCGCTCCCCCCCTGCAGGGTCCATTGGGCCTCCCCCGCTAACTGCCCCGGCCAGAACCGCCCCCCCATCGCTGCGCCCCTCAGGCCAGGGCCCCCCCCCGCACACTCTGCAGCCCCTCACACCCCTAGCACCACCCCCCGCCAGCCCAGCGCGAGCATCAGGAAGCGCCAAGAGCCCGAGGCGGGGGGGCGACCGCAGCGGCGGGGGGGCCATTGCCCAGCCGGACCCGCCCCTAGCGGGCGATACCCAGCGCCGGACCCACCAGCACGGCCCCTCCGCCCCGGAGCGAGTAACGGCACCTCACAACGGCTCCCGGCTCAGGGAGCGCGGCGCATGCGCAGTAACCGCGGCGAAGTCTGGTCCCTTTCCCTGCCCGCGCGCGGAGCCGGAAACCCGGCCGCGGCGGAGTAGAATGGCCCGTCAGACCGCGCATGCGCAGCAGCTCCGTGACTCCGCTCAGACGCCGGCGCCAGGTCTTAGCTCAGACCGGGCGCTGCTTGGCCACGCCCCGGGCCAGAGGCTACTTCCGCTTCTCGGAGCCCGGGCCGGCTCGCAGGTGGGGCGGGGCTTTTGCAGCGCGTGTAGCGACCCGGGGGATTCCCTCCCTGCCGGGCTGGGAGCGGGGGCGTGTCCCGAGGTGGGCGGGGCCGGCGCGCGCTGCTGGGGTTGCAGGGTTCGCTCTGGGCCCCACGTGGCTGCGCGGGCGGGGAGGCTGCGGCGGGTGCGCGCGCGGGGCGCTGGGACCGGCCCTTTGTTGCGGGGGCGGGGCCGAGAGATGCCCACGTGGGCCAGTCCCGGCTTCTGTCCAGCGCGTCTGGTGGGTCCCGGGGTGGAGGGGGGCGGGGGATGCTCACCTGAGAGACCACTGTGGGCTCCTGCCTGGGCACTGCGCATGCGCAGCGGTTCTGGCGGAGCCCTGGCCCGTCTCTCTGCCCGCGCGCTGTGAGTGTCTCGAGGGGGAAGCGGCTTCACGTGGACTTGGCGGGGGACGGGGCAGATGCAGGGGGCGGAGTCTGGGCAGACTCAGCTCTGGTGAGGGGAGGGGCGCTAGGTAAACTCTGCAACACCGAGAGCAAAGCCCCGGGGGGGGGGTTAAAGCAGCTTCCCCAGTGGGGATGAGGCGCGAGTCACAGAGTGGCCCTGGCCAGGGGCCTTTGTATTTCCTTCAACATTTATTTTAATCCCTTATTCACCTGGGAGGCGCTGGGCAGGCTCAGGAGGCTGCAGACCCTCCTGCACTTCGCCCGGCCCACTCGAGTTGTGTGTTTGTGCTGCTGCATTTGAAAGGTGTTTGCAATGTAAAAAGGGAGCTAAAGACAGGACAGAGTCTCATCGCTTTTCTCTTGTCTTATTCCCGGGACTCTCAGAATTGCTCTCCTGTCTCTGCAGCCCATTTTCATTGTTTTCCTCTGTGCAAATGCAATGCCTTGTACTGTCACTACTCTGTGCAATGCAACTCAAAGTCCTGCTACTTCGAAACAAATGTAAGTAAAAATCAAAGTAATATTCTGTAAAACTACTTCAGTGAAAGTTCAAAAGCATCATATCTTAATTGTACTTAAGTATGCAAAGGTAAACATTAGTTGTCCTATGGAACCCTATGCTTAACTACCCGAGTTCTTGCTGGTCACCACTAACACACACAAACACGAGCTATATAAACACTTATAATTCTATATTATATGCACACCTATACTATACATTTTTCAATGATGGAATTTAACGATACTCACTGCCTTCATTTATAAAGATGAAGAGGGACCAAATTAAATACAAGTCAGATTACAGAAATGTATTTATTTTGTCCACATTCACGGTGTGCATATTTCCGTTGTAATGATTAATTTCCAAAATGTTTGTTCAACCATAGGAGCATCTTTTTTCAAATTGATCAATCCTTGCTTGTCTATGAAAAAATGAGTCCCATCACACGGAAGAATCTCTCTCAGGCAGCTGCTGGAGACTGAGGTCTGTTGGCCCTGGCGCACAGCTCCCTAATTCTAGAAAAAGAGTGCAGCAGCTCCATGGTCTCTCCTGAAGACGCCAAATACCCATCAAGCTTCTTTGTAGTTTCATTTGTCTAAAATGACAGTCTTACCTTTTCTAATCCCAGTTTCATGTGTGTTCCAAGTGGTCCTAATATTTGGCATCAAGATGTCAGTTGCTATTAGCTCCAGGTCCTTAATTATTTCACCAAAACATTTCTGAATGGTGCACTGAAGTGCATCTACCAGTGGCCTCAAGAGGGCATCTTGTTCCTTTGCAGTTTTGAAACCATCAAGTATAATTTAAACCTAAAAAACAACAAATGGCCTGGTAGCACTTTATAGACAAAACAGATAGATGGTATCATGAGCCTTCGTGGGCACAGCCCACTACTTCAGATTACCAGAGTTTTGAGTTTAGGCTGTACAGACCTATTTATTTTGGCTCTGCACAGCCTAAACTCAAAACTCCAGTCATCTGAAGTAGTGGGCTGTTCCCATGAAAGCTCGTGATACCACATATATGTTTTGTTAATCTATAAAATGCTACCAGACTGTTGGTCTGCACAGGATAAAGAGACAAAAAAAACTCTGCTACCCCCTGAAGCTGGTATTATTTACGCAGCTGCACTCCATTCCATTAGTGTACTTCTCTGTGCTTGGATAATATGTAGTGCTTTCACCAATGGGCCCATAACCATGGCATATTCTGCCAATAAAACCAGCTCTGCTAGATTCAGCCTTTTGAACAGCCAATACGTAATGTTAATAAAAATACAGAAAGATCAGCGGGGGGTGGGGGGAGGGCTTTAACAAAAAGAAAAGCATAAAGCGAAGAACTACTTCTTGCATACTAATTTTGAGTCCTGGGAACACATTTCTCATGGACCTTTCTTGTTCATTCTGAATGCACTGAGTTCTCTCCACAGCCGTGAACACAGAGTTCCATCCTTTCTGGCATGACCAAATGAACTGTGGCTTGCATTCTGCTTCCACCATTTTTGCTCCAATTGCTGAGTGTTCAATTTTAATTTATAGTGCTTAGCATCTGGCAAAAGTGGGCCTGGCAAAAGTGGGTCATTTGATTCTTCATGTACTACATCTATAAATGAAACTAGATTCTGCAAGTGGCAGGCTCAGTGTTGGTGTTTTGGTACAATTATTTCACGGTTGTTATCACTGTCGGGGACGTCATCAGTTTTCTGAAATTCAGCTTATCAACATGAAACCCTGTTGTTGAAAACACAGATGAAAGACACCTCCTCCCCCTCCCTCCCCAAAAAAAACCCAAGCCACATTAATATGTCCCCCAATTGATATACCATGCTGGGAACAATACATTGAGGGGATCCTGGGAGAAGCTGTGACTTCACCCCCGAGCCAGACATCTTCTGGCCCATCCCTCTCTCCTGCCCCCTGCACTCCAGGCCCCCCATCCAGCCCCAACTGTTCTCCACACCTGAGGATTCCCCTGCTCTTGGCCCCATGACTGCACCATGCCAAGCAGCAGGGCTGGCAGTGGGGCAGCCGTTCCAGCCAGGCACTGGAGGAACTGGGTGCGAGAGGGGGGCAGAAGGGAAGGGGCTTGGATTAAAGTTAGGGAGCCTGGTCAGTGGCCAACCCTGTTCACTGTTCTGCCCAAGAGTGGTTCTTGCCCTGCCCTGGCCCAGCTGATTTCCCCCCCCCCCAGTTGCTCCAATGCTAAGAGCCGGATATGCCGACTCAGGGACTTCCCCACAGGCTGCACAGGGGCTGGTAGGGAGCCTGTGGAGCCACCAACTGGGTTTTTGACAGCCTGGGCCAGTGGCGCTGCCTGGCATCTCCAGGAGCCTGTTGGGCCAGGGGCTTCCAGTCCCAAACTGGACACCTGTCTCCCTCAACCCTCCCCCTCTCGCCCTGCCCCCATCCCCTCACAGCTCCTCTCTCCCACCCCTCATAACTTCTGCTCCTCAGCTAGGGAGACCCACTATGCAGGCACAAGCACTGGGGTCCAGCCATCCGATCTGGGTGTAACTCGGCGTGTGCATTGCTGCCATGCGAGTGACTGTTGTGCTTTGCAGAGTCACAGGCCCCAAGCTATTAGAAATGGCAAAGCCCCATTAGATCACGGAATCTATGGCCCTGGGACCAGGTCAGGGCGTCTCTTCCCCATATTTGCAAAATGCCTTCCCTGTGTGTGTCCAGTGCAGCTGAGATTCTTTTCTGTCTCTTTTCTCTAGGACATAAAAAACACCTTGAACTGGTAGGTGTCTCGCACTCCTTTCACACTGCACAGTGCAGGGAAAGAGCTTGGAGCTGATGTTGGCACCACATCTCCCCAAGGCCCTACAGCCAGATGTTGGATAGAAATGTCTCTGACTCACTTAATTCTGAGGGTCTCACCCTTGCACAGCAGACTCTGGAATTCCCCATTCAGGGGCACAGTCTGACTTCAGATATTTCCTATGGCTGTCACCTCCCTGGGGACTGGCTGCCTCAGGACTGTGGGGCTGGAATATGGGTCTCTCACTGCTGGACACTGGGTACATTTAGACCAGGGCAGCAGGGACACAGAGTCTGTCCTACCTGAGGGCTGTTTGGAGACCTGTGTGGAAGGAGCAGGGGAGGGAGAAGCTCGTGTCTCAGTCTGGTTCCTAGTGGGCAGATTCCTGCAGCCCTTCACCTGGGAACATCCTGTCCCTCATTGCCTGGAAGCTAAAGAGTGAATTCGCCATTGAAACTCAATTCCACTTTTGTCCCCAGCTGGTGTCTCCGGGCCAGAGGTGAAGAACAGCAATTGGACCTTTCAGGAGAAGGTTGCACAGCCATGGACTGTGTTGCCCCTGCTCTCAGGCTGGGGGAATTCAAGGAATTCTAACTCCAGGCCTGTTAGAGCTGAGACTTCCTAGCCAAATCTTATCATCTGTAAATGAAATAGAATCACATGGAATTGTTTCTGTCCAGGTGTGAGACGGGGCAGTTCCAGCTGCCAGAGGAGATTTCCCCTGAACTGGAAGAACAAGTCAATGCTTTCTCCCAGAAAACGATTGCTCTGTCGGAGTCTCTGAGGGAATTCAAAGGTACCTAGAAGGGATGGAGTAGGGGAAAGTTGTTTAACTATTAGAAACTATTCAATCTGGCCTCTGAAGCCAACCATCCCCTGCCTCGATTCCCACATGGAGAATGACGGCCCCATCATGCTGCTCTCCTTAGAGGCACTGAGCAAACAGAGTCCACTGCTTGCAGATAGAACCAGGGGTTTACAAACTCTGAGCCTCCCGTTGGTGTCAAGGGATCAAAATAGGTAAAGTTAATGTCATGGCAACGTCTTCGCCCCAGCACAGGTCTAGGTTATAACAAGAGGTGGTAAGTGACTGAGAGAAACCAGGTGGGAGGGGATGAGGAGGGAAAAGTAAATCTCACTTTCAGTTTGTGTCTCCTGGGCAGGGATGAGGCTGCAGAGATGTTGGCTCCATTGCTGGGAGGTGCCCAAGCGAGAGAGGACACAGAAGGTTTCAGACCTTTTCATACTAAACACTTGAGTGTGTCTCTGGTCTCTGATACAAGTGAAATGCAGAGTTCAGCTTGGGGACATTGTTATAAATAGGAGAGCCTGGAATCTCACCTCTCTTATCCCTTCCTCCACCAGACACTCTGTCCTCTGCACTGGAGAGAGCAAGAGGAAAATCCCTGGGAGCTTTCAGACAAGGTGAGTTTGCAGGTGGAGATTCTTTAAATGATGAGAGAATTCCCGTGAAAACATCTTCATGGGATTGTCATTGAAGTTACCAACGAAACCCAATGACCACGGTGCTCACAGCCCTAAATCTCACCCACTGATCAGTGAGGAGCCCCAGAGACACTGCATGGGGACCTGCAGACACTTTGAGAAACCCTGATCTACGGGTGTGATGCTAAAGAGGTGAAGTTAAAGCACACAACAGATGCCAGCTTCAGGCTCAGATTTCACTGCTCAGTCAGTTTCAATATGGGGTTGGTTTCAAACAATAAATAGGCTGAGAGCTGACTGGCTTCCACGGTATCAGTTTGTTTATGGTGAGAAACTGCTGGATACGCAAGGGCGCTTCGGTCTAGTGCAGGCCTGGGCAAAATACAGCCCATCTAGCGCGCCAGGACATCGGATGCAGCCCACTGATGCTTGGTGGCCATGGGCTAGTTCCATGCTTGCTACTTCCCATCTGCAAGCCACTCAAAGCGAAGGTGAGCCCGGAGGTGAAGTGGAAAGGCTACAGGCACTGCTTCCACCCCCAGGACAATCTCATTGGCTGGTTTCTGGCCAGAAAGGAAGCACTGTGCCCCCTCCCCTTTCGCTCATAGTTATTCACATGCCCACATGGCTCCGCAGCCTGTGTGAGGGTTGAGCAGGCTCCCTTCCTGCCTCAGGGTATGTCTACACTGCCACCCTCGTTCAAACAAGGGTGGCTAATGTAGGCATTTGAAGTTGCAAATGAAGCCTGGGATTTAAATATCCCGGGCTTCATTTGCATCTTGCCAGGTGCCGCCATTTTTAAATCCCCCTTAGTGCATACTCCGTGCCCGCGGCTACATGCGGCACGGAGTAGATAGTTCGAATCAGGATCTGTAATTTGAACTACTGTTACTCCTCATGGCTCCCACTCCACATACCCAAACTCTTTCTTCTCTTCCTGCATCCAAGTAACCCTCAGCCCCTTATTTGTCCACTTAGCTGCTTCTCTATATTAACTTTACTTTAAATCTCATGAGTAGTTGCTAATCCAGTGCCCCAGATCACACCTGCCTCCTTCACCGAAACTCCTTTCCAGACCTCTCTTTCCCTCCTGCATCCCAACCCTTTACCCAAAGCTCCCTTCTTCTCCCAATATCCATCCCATACGCTCCATTTCCTGCTTAATGTCTTGGAAGAGTGCAGCTCCCAACCACTTTCCAAAATCTTGGAGTGCCCTCCCCTTCACCCAAACAAAATGAATTTCCCACCCCTGGTCTAGTGGATACAGTTCAGTGAGAGTCAATAACTGAAAGCTGCAGCCGAAGAATTTCAGGCTAGAGAGAAGGCACAACAATTTTATTGGTAAAAGGATTAGCTGCTGAAACAAATGAGCAAAGTTCTCCATCTCTTTATGTCTTCCAATCAACACTAGGCAACTTTCTAGAAAACATGCTGTGGGGAAACAGCTTTGTGCCTGGGTAGCTGGGCTAAGTATAATGGCTTGTGCTGCAGAGGGGACAGACTGCATGGCTAAGGATATCTTCTGATGCCATGAATCCATGAATTGTAAGGCCTTATCCTGCAAACACTCTCGGCACACATGTTTAATAATATGCATTTGAAACCTCATATTAACTTTATTTCCTCTCTCTTATGGAGAGGATTTATAAAGTCTGTGTCAGATGAGATATCCGAAGTTGGGGCTGCAAATCAATGTATGAAGACTAAAGATTATAAATACAGCAGCCGAAATTAAATTAAACCTATGTCCACATTCAGGCAGATGAATATTTGGCTTGTTAGCAGAAACACTGGGGCTGTGTCTACATTGGCACCCTTTTCCGGAAAAGGGATGCTAATGAGACACTTCGGAATTGCAAATGCCGCAGGGACTTAAATTTTCCCTGCAGCATTTGCATGAACATGGCTGCTGCTTTTTTCCGGCTTGGGGCTTTGCCGGAAAAAAGCACCAGTCTAGACAGGGATCTTTCGGAAAATAAAGCCTTTTCCGGAAAATCCCTTATTCCTGATTTTAAGAGGAATAAGGGATCTTCCAGAAAAGGCTTTATTTTCTGAAAGATCCCTGTCTAGAATGGAGCTTTTTTCCGGCAAAGCCCCAAGCCGGAAAAAAGCGGCAGCCATGTTCATGCACATGCCGCGGGGAAAATTTAAGTCCCTGCGGCATTTGCAATTCCGACTGGTCTCATTAGCATCCCTTTTCCGGAAAAGGGTGCCAATGTAGACACAGCCTGGGTGTTGAGAACTGAATCCCATTGTTACAGGCAAAGTAATGTAACTCAAGCCAGGTATTGAGAGAAATAAATACGGCCTTCAGATCTAACTCGTATGTGGAGTTTATGGAATAGCTAGACTCAACGTTTACCCAAAACTGCAGAGTCCAGCATGTTTTCCACCAGGGACAGAGTCTGGGCAGAATTGAGGTGTGGAAAGGATTAAAACCCTTTTTGAAATGTCTCCAATTCCCCTTCTCCCCCTGACAGGCTGCAGAACACCTATGTCTGTCTCCTGCTCAGCCCTCGGCCTGCAGAGCCAGGGACAGGAAATAGCCGTGGTGGAGCCAGTGAACTTTGAGGAGGTGGCTGTGTATTTCTCTGAGGAGGAATGGGCTCTGCTGGACACGGGCCAGAGAGCCCTCTACAGGGATGTGATGCAGGAGAATTACGAGGCTGTGAGCTGGCTCGGTGAGGATTCCTATCCCAATTGTGTAACAGAAGCTGGGTGGGCTCTGGAGCAGCTGGGTTGGGTTTGGTTCAGGGTCCCTCATTGCCCGAACCCCCAATATCAGCAGTATCTGTCCCAGTAATCCTGGCTGCTGTGTGAGAGGAGGTTCAGTGACATAATAGCGGTTCTGCTCTTCCCACAGCCAAGCTCTCATTGTGGTTCCCACCATCTTGTCCATGTTGTGCCTTGGCCGGAGTGTCAGTGGAAGGGCCCAGGCAGGAACAGCAGGGACCAGAGTTGTGAGGCTGGGTGCAGCTGTTCTTAGCGTCTGCAGGATCTCCTTGTGCTATTGTACTGAGTCTCTGGAAGGAAGGTGCCAACTCAGAGTCCTTCCCTGCCTCTGGTAGATTCTGTGCAAGCCAGAGGGGCACCAAATGGCAGGCCCAATTGGCCACAAGAGGAGGGCTGCTGTTGCTGACAAGACTGAAACAAGACTGCAGAAGGGGAGCTGAGCTGCAGGAGCATCTACAAGGAGCAGAGAAGCAGCCCATCCTGTCTCCACCTTGGCTGGCCACAGGAACAGGCCGGCACTGCCCTGGCTGTCTGCAGGACTGACAGTTGTTGTGGGAAGCTGACAGGGCCCACCCTGGCACAGTCAGTCAGGATCAGGAGTGCAGACCATAGGCAGTACCTGAAGTGGCCAGCCAAGGATTCATTTTCCTGATCAGACAATTCCCCTGCCTCCTTCTGGCTCAAGTAGAGCACCTGAGCCCAAGAGCAGGGCAAGTCCAGCCCCCAGCCAAGAGCTTTGTGGACAGAGCCCATAGGGCTCTAGAGCTCTGCTGGATCCTTTCCCTCCCAGCCCTAGTGACCTCACATGTGGCAGCTCAAATATGAGTCCTGGCTAGAGGTGTCCATCAGTCCTGAAAATCCTAGAGCTCTCCCCTTATGAGCAGTGTGTTCCTGTCCTGCCCAAGTATAGAACAGGCCCTAAGGGAGACTGAGTTGTATACTGGAGAGTGCAGCAGAGCGCTCAGTTTCCCATGGGAGTCAACTGGGCTATTCCCAATATGGTGGTGGGGCGGAGGGAGGATGGAATTAGTGTGTCCTGGGATCTTGTAGCAGCCAGAGACCAGTCTCTGGAAGGTGGGGAAGGAGCCTCTCTGGGTAGGAGACTCAGATCCTGGCTTTGGAAGCAGGAATGGCACAGACCTTAATGAACAAGATCAGCACTTGGTTAATAGCTCCCTGAATAGGATTTCCAGTCTCCAAAGCTCATGTGCTCTTCTGGGTGGAGCAAAGGGAAGAGCTGCAGATCCCGGATCTCCAAGGCTGTGAGGAAGGGGAGATCATCAGTGACACCCACACAGGTGAGAAATCAGCTAAATTGACTCAAACCAATGGCTGTGTTCTCATAGCAGATGTTGGTTGTGTGTTTTCATCAAGTCTGACTGGCCCTTCAGCCTGTCTTCAACTCCAAGCTCAGAGTGCCGGATGGGAAAAGAGTAATGGGGGAGCAGAGTGAACTCAGCTCATGATTATTGTATGTTTCCAGCCATTCTTTGGCTTTGTCCCCATTTTCTATTCACAATTCAGAATTTTTATTTCAGCTCAGCACAGGGAATGACTCCTGTGTGGTTTCTCTGTCTATCCCAGCAGGTGATGGGATGCTAAATGAGAACAGTGAGAGGAATCTTCAGCAGGAAGGACCTGAGCAAATGGCTCCATGTTGGGTGTTAGTGGAAAGATATGAAGGGCATGTTTCTCAGAGTCCTGAGCAAGGAGAGACTCGTGAGAGTCAGCATAGTCTACAAAGGCAGCAGGGAAACCATCCAGAAGCAGGACAGGATAAATCCAGTCAGAGGAGCAGAAGGTTGAAAACAATCACAGAAACTGTTCAAAAGGAAATCCCCCATCAACATTCACCTTGTGCTTGCAGTGACTGTGTAACTCCTATTAAACATGAAAGAGCCCAAACAGGAGAGAAACCCTACAGCTACTCTGACTGTGGGAAAAGCTTCAGTCACAAGTCACACCTTGTTATCCATAGGAGAGTCCACACAGGAGAGAAACTCTTCAGCTGCTCTGACTGTGGGAAAAGCTTCAGTCACAGGTCAACCCTTGCCAAGCATAGGAGAGCCCACACAGGAGAGAAACCCTTCAGCTGCTCTGACTGTGGGAAAAGCTTCAGTCAGCGGTCATACCTTGTTACCCATAGGAGAGCCCACACAGGAGAGAAACCTTTCAGCTGCTCTGACTGTGGGAAAAGCTTCAGTGACATTTCAACCCTTGTTATCCATAGGAGAGCCCACATAGGGGAGAAACCTTTCACCTGCTCTGATTATGGGAAAAGATTCAGTGACCGGTCACAGCTTGTTATCCATAGGAGAGTTCACACGGGAGAGAAACCCTTCAGCTGTTCTGACTGTGGGAAAAGCTTCAGTCAGACCAATACCCTTGTTAGACATAGGAAAACCCATACGGAAGAAGCTATTCAACTGCTCTCACTGTAGGAAATGTTGCAGTCAGAGGTCACATCTAGTTATCAATGAGAACTCTCACAGGAGTGAAATCATTTAACTTCTCTGACTTTGGGATATGCTATAGTGATAGTTCAAGCCTTGTATATAGTTGAACCCACATAGGTGAGAAACCCTATAGTAGTGGTGAGCAAAATGTTCTCAGTTGGCAGAATTCAGCCTTCCTAAGACTTTGATCCTGTCCACAAGGCAGTGCCAGGCCCCACCTCCAAATGAGCATGTGCTGAGGGGGAAGGAGCTTAGCCCCACCCCTCTTCGTGCTTTGTAGCCACTAGAGAGGAGGCAGCGCTAGGTTGAGTCTTTGCCACAGAACCTGAGGCCAGCACTAGAGGCACTGCTGCCACTGCACTGCTGGCCTCTAGGGCCACATGGCCATGTCAGGGCTGCCTCTGGGGCTGGTCCTGGGCTGCATGGCTGCAACAGCAACACCTCCAGCCATGGAGTGAATGGGTGCAGTAGTGGTGCCTCTGGTGTCCGGGGCTGGTCCTAGTCTGTGTGGCTGCTGCTGCAGCAGTAGAGCCTCCCTCCAGTGTGACAAGGACAGTGTGACTGGAGATGTTGCTTCAAGGGGGCCCAAAGCCAGGTAATATTTGCTGTCCTTCCCAGACACTCCCTCCCAATCTCCTCAATTCCCTTCCCCCCAGCAGCCAGCACCCCCAGCTTGCACTGACACCCTCCTTTTTTCTTGCATCCTCTCTCTTGGCCACACACTGCACCTTCCCCCAGGACAGACTTCTGCCTATTTCTGCATCACAGATCCTTCTTCAAGACCCCAACCCTTTCTTGAGGCCCCTGTCACGTTATTGAATTTTAAGGTGAGCAAACTCACCTTAAGATCATTGCTGTGCTCACGGGAAACTGTTTGCCCCAAATTTGGTACAAAGTGGGCCATGCGAGGTGTCAAATGAAAGCTGATATTGTGCTGATTCTATGTGTGGTATTCATGTACTTGTTTGGAGTTTGTATCAGAGTTATGACTATGGGCTCTGCTGATGTTGTGTATGGACTGCCTGTCATGAGGAAGGAATGTCCAATGAGTTACTATGCTAATGCGTATGGCTCCAAGGACAATGGTTCTCAGGGTGGCCAATACACAGCTGAGGAATGCGTGTGGAAAGCTGCAAAGCAGCCAGGGCACAATGGCTGCTGGCATATGAAACAGGTCACTTGACCATGTGACTAGCTCCAGCTTGGGAGACACCAGAAATGAATATCAAATGCTATGAGGGGGGCTCCATCTTGTCTTCCGTCTTGCTACTTATCCTAGATGCAGCCTTGCTAAGGACAGAGACATGGGAAGGATTGCTGACCCATCCTGACATAGGATGTACGCCAAATACTTATGCTAGTAGTTTGTAACATCTCCACTAAGATACTGCATCAAGAACTTGCTGATTGATGTATATAATGTATTCTCCTTAACAGCCCTACTCTCAACCTTTTCTTTCTTTTATTAATAATCCTTTAGATTCTAAAGGATTGGTCCACTGTGATCTTGTGGGTAAGATCTGAAGTATAAATTGACCAGGGATTCATGGCTGGTTCTTTGGAACTGGGTGGATCTGTTCTGGGTTGGAGAGATTGGGCTCTATAACCCCTCACCTGTGTGTAAGCCCAGGGCTGATTGTGGCATAGGAAGAGCTGGGATATTGGAGGGGTTTTGCTCATGAGGCTTCCTGCAGGCTGGATTGGCAGCTGAAGTGCTCAGTGTGACTGGTTTGTGGCCTATTTTGGAAAGGTCTCCAGTCAAGGGCTGTCAGCAGTCCTGGTTTTGAGCAATTTGCCCTGAGTGGATTCCCTCAGCGGTGCTCAGGCCCGGCCCTGCCCAGCTAATCACAGCCCTGCCCTCTGCAAACCTTCTGTAGATTACTGTTGCTAATGGAAACTCACTGTTAATGACACAATTACTCAAGCCATTTTTCTAGGGCTGCATCTGGGCAGTTGCATTTAAATTATTAAAGAGATTAAACCTTTTAACCTTCTCATGTTAGTTGATCAAACTTTATTTTAAATTAAGTAAAATATTTATTTCCAATACATACTGTGGAGGTAGGCCTCACTAGCCTGGACAAAGACTGAATCATACGCAGTGCATCCTGCGTCAGAAGCGAGCTTCCTAAGCAAGTTGAGCAAGAAACCACAATGCTGTTAAACAAACAAACAAAAATTGCACTGCTTGCAATTTGTTATCAGGTCAAGCAGAGATTACCATTTAAGGATAAAGTGCCTTCCTTCCTCTTTTCTCTTTAAATTTCCACTGTGACTTTGTAAGAAGGTATAAATATCTCAGGCATTTGAGTTTGAGGAAGGGGCTTGTATTGGTAAGGGATGACTCCCTGCCATCTGTGACAACCCCCCCCCCCAAAGCTGGATTATTAAGGTGGTTTTGTCTGTCTTGAACCCTAAAGGTAGCATGTGTTTCTTCCACGATAGCTGGGAGCAGCTGAAGCCAAGAGCCGTGTTCTGTGTCAACAATCTCTGAGGTGGCATAAAATCCCCTCTCCAGTTTCTAACCCTGAAATATTGTCTTTATAATGTCATTCCCGGCCTCTTGATACAGTTTTTAAACTCAACTGCAGAGCTATGTCTACACTGGCGGGTTCTTGTGCAAGAATCCGCAGAGCGTCCACGCTGCCCGCTTGCTCTTGCGCAAAAAGATTTACAGTGCGGCATGGTAAGAGAGGGCTTATTGTGCAAGAGCTACAATAAGCCCTCTCTTACCATGCCGCACTTTTTTTAACAGGTGTAAGCCCTCTTGCACAGGGGCTCTTGCACAAGAGGGCAGGGTGGATGCTCGGCAGGGGTTTCTTGTGCAAGAAAGCCCTATGGCTAAAATGGCCATTGGAAAGTTCTTGCACAAGAGAGCATCCACACCGCCATGGATGCACTTGCACAAAAGCACAGCTCACACATGGCAGTGTGGACGTGTTCTTGTGCAAAACTTCTTGCACAAGAACCCAAAAGTGTAGACATAGCCCAGATGTTTGCTTACCAGAGTGTAGCCAGACAGGAACCCCCCTTGTAACATCCATTTTTGCTTGCCTGGAGCATACAGGGCACACAGAGCAAAAGGCCCAGGCTGTGTGACCGTGAATGGCTGTAAATAGAGATATGCCAATTGCTGACCAAGAGGCTGCCAAGGAGTGCCCTTGACTTAACCCATATTGATACGAACACACAGCCGTCCGCAGGGGGAGTAATCTCTCGCCCAGTAAAAAATGTCTGGTACTCACAATCTCTCTTGCAAGTGTAAATTAACTTGAAACTTGCTTGTAAGAACTGGTGCCACAAAACGGACCAGTAGAATTTGGCCTCTTAGATAAGAAAGAGGATACGGACCCCCAGGGGTATAAAGATGGGTCCAGCAGCACATTTACTTGGAGAGTGTCAATCTACCATCTATCTGCTGGTTGGGTTAGATGTTTGATCTTCCAAGGTGACACCCACCCCGTATTCGTCTTTCCTAGGAATTGAGAGACCAGCCCTGGCCTGACACGCTGGAGTCGAGAGGCACAGAAGGGGGTAAAAATTGTACCTGGATGTGGTCCTTTGCCTTAAGTGTACACATAAACTTAGAGCTCTTTAAAAATTAAGCTGTCACTTGGTACCATTAATTCTATTTTCTATCTTTATTTTCTTTGTAACCATTTTTAAAATCTGTATTTGCTAACAGTTAAAGAGAGCAATACCCATTGAACCATATGCTTTTATAAGTCTTTTTAATAAACCAGTAACTGTTTAAGATTTTAACCTGACTCCTTCAGTTGTTGTAACAGAACCAAGCACAATTTAAAAGAACTTCAGCCGGTCATAAGGGACAGGTATAGGAAGAGCTTGGGCATTTGGATGTGTGTCACTCTCAGGTGACAGGTCCGTTGAGGCACCTCTCAGTCTTTCCCAGGCTGCCCTCTGCGAAGGAATCCTGTGTTCTAGCAGCTAAAATCTGAGGTGTAATAAGCTCTTCCTATAAATAAGGGGCATCTGTTGGCCTGCTGGCTACCCTCTGCGACGGGACCCTGGTCCTAGCAGTAAAGACACGGACGATAAACCTTTTCTCGGAAACACATACACACACACGCTGCCCTGACCGTCGGCTGACACAGAGATGCCAAACTAGACTAAGCCATCTCGATAAAGGCTTCTGCCAAAGCCAGGGATTGAACCAGGACCTTTTAAATCTTCAGTCTAACACTCTCTCAACTGAACTACTTTGGCAAGTGTCTGCAGCTTTCTAAGGCTGATGCTTCTCTCAGGCACATTTTTCTGTGGCAGTATACAAGAGAGATGCTGCTCTCTGTGGCCCTGCAAGGCAAAATGAGTTTTGCCTGCCCCCCTTAGCCTGACTTGCACTTGGCCCCATTCCTGCTGCTTTTCTCAGGGTGTTCCAGTGGCTACCAATGGGCAGAGTGAGTTTCATAATGTGCACCACTAGTGAGGTTGTTTGCGCTTGTGCGGATGTGGGCTACTGTGGTACCCACCAGTTACTCACAAAGAGCTTAGCTAAATATAGTTTTATAATTTGATAGAAGAAAAAATTCTGAAACAAGGGATAGTTAACAAGGTACATGACTTCATATGTTTAGTATGAAATCAAATAAAAAGAACATTAACTCTGCAACACATTCCATACCTATTTGGTATCTTACAGGGACTGTTCCTTTGAGCCATAAAACAAAATTGTCCAGCTTCTTGAGTTAGCAAACAAGCTATGATGATTCATATTGCTACATGAAATGAAATCGTTGTTACACTTTATGATGGAAATTAAATATTCTGTTATTTAATGGGCTCAGTTCGGAGTCCTGTTTGGGTACATCTACATTTGCTCCCTAGTTCGGACTAGAGATGCAAATGTAGGTGACCAAAATTGCTAATGAAGTGGAGATAAATATCCCCTGCTTCATTAGCAAGATCTCGCCTGGCTCGCTAGTCCAAATCACAGCTGATTTGAACCAGTAAGTGTGTGCCTGGACACGGTAGTTCAAACCAAAGCCCTTGGTTCGAATTAATGTTACTCCTCATTTTTTGAGTCCAAGGTGTTGTCCTGGACCATAAACCAGAACAGCCCTGTCCAGGGAAGGCACCATGGCTTAGCTGGTTAAAGCACCTGCCTTGTGAACAAGATATCTAGGATGCAACTCTCAGTGGTACCTTGTTGTAGTCTTTGTTCATATTTTGCTAAGTCCTTCTGAAACACAGAAGAGATCTCTCCTGGCTACCCATAGAACTGCTGGTTCAGGAAAAGGCTGATTGGGGAGGAATGTTGGGAAGAAGGAAACCACAAGCCTGGAGTGGTTGCAGAGGCCACTGTGACTGGCAAGGCAGTGGGAGAGTTTGAACTCCCTGGATTTCATACTGGAGCTCTGCTTAAAGCTGCAGGATCTGACTCCAGAGGCTGCTCTTAAATGCAACAGAGTTTGAGCTGCTTGTAGCTCTGCCTTTGGGACAGGGAGTTTGTACTAGAAAGAGGCAGGCTGGGTGACTAAGAACAAGAGGCTGGGCATTCCCATCATTGAAGGGTTGTCAGATCATCATGAGAACATTGCCCGGTATGCCACTTAAAAGATGGGGCGGCAGGGAAGAGTAGGAATGAGACTGGCAAGGGGCTGAAGCAGCAGGGTTTGCGTGACCGGGCCAGCTGTGCAGGGAGCAGGAATGTCTCTGCCTTGTTCTCACAACTATTCTAGAGGACACTTGGGGGACGTTCAACTCACCAAGATCCAGCCAGGGGAGCAGACAGCGGAATCTCTCTTTAAAGGGCCCGAAGGCTCCTCCACATCAATACGGACCCTGCTGAGCCTGCCTGAGAAACGTTCCTTGCTTTAGGGCTGTCCTGTGTAGGGCTTCATCAGCCCAGGGAGCAAAGGGCAGGTGGCATCCCGAACGATGCACAGGGGCAGGTCCACGTCTCCGGCCCTGAGAGTGCGGTCGGGGGAAAGAGCTGGGAGGCACCTTCTGGTAGAACCTGGAGCTGCAAAATACGCCGTCATCACGCGCCTTCTCTGAGAATGGACCCATGTCCTGAAGGGGACAGAAAGTGGCCTGAGAAGAGCTAGTGTAGCTGAGCAAGCAGTGCAGGTGCTTGTCTTCCTGGTGATCTAGTGGCTGGGATTCAGCACGGTCACTGCTGTGGCCTGGGTTCGATTCCCAGTCAGGTAAACCAGCCTTGTCATGAAACCTGCCTGGTCTTTGCCCTTCTCTATCACAGGGTGTGCCAGTGGGTTGAGGGAAGGAAGGTGGAGGTGCTGGGATGTCAGAGGCAGGCTCTGGCTGGGAGACCTGCCAAGCACAATTCTCAGGCAGCTCCTTCCCTGCATGGGCAGCACAGATTGTATTCCTTGGTGAATAAGAGCTTGTTGGGATGTGCCAGGGCTTCAGCTGTGAAAAACAGAGGGCCCTGCAGCTCCTTCTCTCAGCTGTGTGTGGGGGGCAGGGGAAGCAGGGAATCTGCCTGAGGCTTCTTCGGTGGCTTCATGGGCTGGATCCAGTCCACTGGCCTATATTGCCCAGGCCTGGCTTAGAGGGAATGTGGGCTGTGGGGGAGGGATGCTGTAGAAAGGCCAGTCCGGCCTTCCTGGGCAGGGCATGATGATGTCTATTTTGTGCAGCACGGCTGCCAAACATCCCAGATAGAGAATCACAGGCCAGAGAGGTCTGTATCCAGCAGCCAAAGTAGCTCAGTTGGCAGAGTATTATACTGAAGATCTAAAGGTCCCTGATTCAATCCCAGGCTTTAGCATGTGACAACATAGGGCAGGAACATATCTGCTGAGCTGGTATTATTCCTGTGTTTGATCCTTACCTTGCTGGTTATGGCCACAGCTTGGCCAAGTCAAGACCATCTGATTAGCCCTGTCCCTGACTTCTTCCTGTGAGTTGTTGCCTCCTTGATTAATGCCCACCCACTGCTGGCCCTAGATATAGAACAGTGGCTATGGGGATGTGTTTGGATAATCTCATGTGATCTTATCTAGGGCCAGCCAGCTAAGCAGGAGGGACAGGGCAATTTTTCTCCTTCTTCTGCAGAGAGGGAGCCAGCTCATTCCCGTGAGGCTGCCTACAAATGGAGCAGGGTCTGGAGAGGTGAAGCAGCTGAATGGAAAAAGCAAGGACAGTAGAGTACCAGCTACCAGCTGAGAACCTCAAGCACAGCACAGTGTGTTGTTCCCATAGAGTAAGGGGCAGGGTTCAGGAGTTTGAATTCTATAAGCTGAGTTCAAATCTCAGTGGGCCCTACTGGGGAAAAGTTGGTTTGTATAAATCCTTGAATACTGATCTTCTTGCCTCTCTCACTCAGTTCTACTTTGTGCTTCTTCACTTTCTCAATGTAAGGACTTTGGAGAAAATTCTCAAACATCTGCTCCAGTTGCGCAATGGATCAGCGCACAGTACTTATAAGGCAGTGTGCACAGGAGACATGCTGAGGCTGTGAATTCTAACGTCACCCAGAGCAGTGGTTTTCAGTCCCTACTGGGCTGTCCCCTTCCAGTGAGCCTTGTGGGAGCTGGGATTCCAGCTCAGAGGAGATTCAGTCTAAATTCCCCCTTCACAGATTATGGCCTCATCAGAGTGAATGCTGGGTGGCCAGGATCTAAGGCCAAGTGGCCCAGAAAGAGTTGGACCTTGGTCCTTCTTGCTTCCAGGGTCTTGTTGCCCATCTTCCCCCCGCCCCGCCCCAACCAATCAGCAGCTGTTGTCCCTTTCAGCCATTGGGTCAGCTCAGGCATGGAGGCAGGAAATGGGGCAAAGGAGCCAAACAAGCTGAGGGAGGCGGGAAATTCTGATCTCTGCATCTCCCCTATGTGAGGGTTTGTCTACTCGTCATTCCTCTTTTGAGAGACAAATGCAAATTCAGCTGAGTGAAATTGCAAATTAAATGGGGATTTGCATTATCACGTCTGGCCGCTATTTCAAAATGCGCTATTTAGAAAGAACAGGCGCTGTCTAGACGCAGTTATTTCAAAAGAAAACCCTTCTTTCAAAAGTACCCTTACTCCTTATAAAATGCGGTTTAAGGGTTATTTCTGAGGAAGGGTTGGCTCCCGAAATAAGCGTATCTCAACAGCATTTTGTATTTCAAAATACTTTATTTTGAAATACAAAACGCTGTTGATACGCTTATTTCATATTTAATACTATATTTTCAAAATAAAGTATTTTCAAATAGCACTGGTGTGTGAATATACAAATGAAGTGCAGCATATTTAAATCCCTCTTTCATTTTCAATTTCATGTGTCTACATTCACATCCCTGGCAGGTTCTCTGGGCGCTGACAGCCCCAGGGTATCACAAGGGCGTGTGGTGCTGGCTCTCCTGTCCCAGCAATTGCAGTCAGAGCCCTGCCTTGCCAGTGCCAGGCACAGCAGCCTCTGCACCCTCTCCAGGCTTGTGGTTTCCTTCTTCCCAATGCGCCTCCCCAGTCAGCCTTTTCCTGAACCATCAGTTTCATGGGTGGCCAGGGGAGGCCTCTTCTGTGTCCCAGAAGGATGCAGGAAAATATGAGCAAAAGCTACAGCAAGGTATCACTAGGATTTAAACCCAGGATCTCCTGCTTACAAGGTAAGTGCTTTAGCCAGCTAAGCCACAGTGCCCTGTCTGGCAATACCTCCAATACAGCTACCCTTCTTGGCTATATTCCAAATATCGAGCTTTTCCAGGATATCTTTTGTATCTGTGAAAAACTCTGCCGTGTCCATTGAATGGGTCAACATTTTGAGATCAGTTTCCAAAACAGTGGGCGTGTTCTTTCGGAAGGCCTGTATTCCTCATTTTATTAGGAATAAGGCTCTTCCCAAAGAGAAGATTTTCCCCACATTTGGGCCCGTGTAGATGGGCCAAATGTCAGAAAATCATCTTCTGGAAAAAAAAAAGTGTGTCCAAAACTGTTCTAATTAATGGTCCCAGACAACACCTTTCAATTCCAAAGTGCAGCCATTCCCCATCAGTCTGGGAGGGGTCTCAAGGCCTGTGCAGCCCAAGAAATGTGATTGGTAGCTCGTACCCACAATCTTTTTGTCAATTGCAGTGCAACCTAAGGATAACTTGCTAAGCACACACTACAGTCTGCCGCTCTACCAGCTGAGCTATCGAAGGTGCCTGAGTGTCACTGGTTTGTCCATGTTGGCCCATCTACAAGTGTCAGGGCAATTGCTCCCCCAGGTGGATGGCATCGCAGGCGAGGGGCAGAAGAACCCAGGAGCACAGGGGTGCTTCCCATGCAGAAGGACCCCTGAGCTAGATCCATTCATGTTACAGAAAAAGTAAAATAGTTGGCTGCTTCTCTTGTGTTTCAATTTCTCTTGGGGTGCAGGAGGAGCAGATCCACAAAAAACCAAACAGTTTGAGTGAATTTTGGGCCAGCCTCTCACTTGTGCTGCTCGCTCTCCCAGACAGATCCCAAGCCAGTAGCTCCACACCCAATGGATGGGTTAGCAGAGGCCAGGGGGCAATAGGCAGAGCCTGGCAGCTGCTGGGACCAGATCTGAGGGCATCAGGGGAAGGAGCAAGAAACACAAACTCAGCCCCCTGCATCTCTAGCTAGGCTGGTAGGTTTCATGGCCCCAGCTCATCTGAGCCAGCCGGATGAGAGACCGAACGCCAGTGGGCACCAGACACCCAGCAGAAAGCACAAAAATCTCTTCTCACCAGCCTGAGAACAAGAAATCTAAGGCAGGAGGGTTTTTCAACAACCAGCCTAGGAAAATCCCACTGACAGTTGAACTCAGGTTGCAAAGTTCAGAGCCCTGAGTGCTGCCCCTTGCAGCATGGGACAAACAGCTGATGTTTTTGGTGGGCACCTGGGACTCTCAGCTCTCAGGCTGCCTCTGCTCTCCTGGTTCCCTCCAGCTGCCCTATCCCAGCTGCTTGTTTATTTTTTGTTTTTACTTAAATACGAGCTCTAGAAGAAGCCGTGTGACACTCTCCCCTCCCCCATCACGGCATGGACAGGTCGCCACCCCCAACCAGACTCTGAAATGGCCCCCTGCATTTCCCCAGCCCCATGGGGCTGAGAGCAAAGAGATCCAAGGCCAGGCTGGAGCCAGGGGAAGCAGGAAGAACGCCAGTCTACACAGACCCTCTTTGCGCAAAAGCCTCTTGTGCAAAAACAGACCCCAACTAATTATGCAAATGAGCATGGCAATATGCTAATCAGTACTTCATTTGTATGAACTTTTGCAGAAGAGAGATGCAGTATGGAGATAGCCTAGGTGGTAGAGAGCCATGAAGTAACATACACTCAGGAAAAATCCCTGGGCTGCAATAAGAATAATTCACCAGCTCAGACGTGATTTCTAAACCGCCAAACAGGGAAAATAATAAAACCTGATGGACTAGGGAAACTACTCCCTACTTACACATTTCAGGGTGTCCAATCGTAGCCGACACAAGAGTGTGTGGCCTAAAGGATAAGGTGTCTGACTTTGGATCAAAAGATTAAGGGTGTGAGTCCCTTTGCAATTGTATTTACCTCCATTTGTGAGTGCTTGTGGGTCCTGCTATCTTTGGCCTGGAAAGGTCCTATGTAGCAATGTGGTTTTTCTGTAACCCTATTGGAAGGCCTGTAGGTATTCAGTAGGTCTAAACTGAAGCCTTCTTCTGCAGCCAGATAAAAGAGCAGCAGCAATTAGTTGTAAAGCCTGGAGTCACATGCTCATATTCTAGCTATATGACATTTAAATAGTGTTACACAAGGCTGGGGGGGGGGGGGGGGGTCTTATCCTAGTGGCACCCACTGTCACCAGGCAGGAAACAGATCTCATGGTGAGTAGAGAAAACTTAACAGCATTTTGTCTGGCAAAAGACTGATTACCAATAGTTGTGGCTGTGAAATCGACATTCTATGATTCTTGTCCTCACTTTCCTGTTGTTTGTCTGTGTGATCGCTGTCTGGTTTGGATCTTTTACTGTCTGCTGTATAATTGATTTTGCTAGGTGTAAATCAACTAAGGTGGTGGGGTTTGATTGGTTAGGTAATTCTGTTACAGTATGTTATGTTCGGTTAGTGAAATTATACTAAAAGAATTGGTTAAGGAAGAACTAAGCAGTATTGAGTTTCTCTATATAAACTGAGGTCCAAGAAGGAGACCAGCAAGAAGGAAAAGGGGAGAAGAGAAGAGAAAGGAAAGGAAGAGGAGAGAAGACCTTGAAGCAGAACTCACCTCCAAGGCAGCCTAAGACGAGAACAGCCAGAACTCCTCTGCACAGCTGTTGAAATGGTTTGCTGTGTGAATTCTATGGCAGGTGATGTTCGGACTGTGCACTGGAATTATTTACCAGCTTCCCTGGTCCTCCCTAATACATGCAGCTGTGGTGGCCGAGCAGTTAAGGCATTGGACTTGAAATCCAATAGGGTTTCCCTGTGCAGGTTCAAATCCTGCTCACGGTGAGGCCTATGTTTTGGCCATACCCCTTCCTAGGGCAACAAGGGCCTCTCTGAGTTACCAGCAGTGGGACTGTTAGGGTATGTCTAGACTACAGGGTTTTGTCGACATAGAGCGTCTAGACACATTCAGTTCTGTCGACAAAGCAAGCTGCTTTGTCGACAAAACCCTGTAGTCTAGACGCAACCCTACAGGCAATAACACCTTCTGTCGACAGAACTCAGCGGTAGTGTAGACCCTGGTATAGTTTTGTTGAGAAAAGTCCACTTTTGTCGACAAAACTCAGTAGTCTAGACACACCCTTAGTGTTGACGTCTAATTAATTGCAGCATTAGTCCATGTCTTCACTCAGGTGGAGATTTCTGCTGCAATCCATCTCGGGGGTTACGTCTACACTGCAGGCTTTTTGCACAAAAACTTGCAGAGCATCTATACTGCACGCATGTTCTTGCACAAGTAAATTTACAGTACAGCATCAGAAAACAGGTCTTCTTCCGTAAGAGTTATTCCTCTCCCCACGAGGAAAAATCCTTTTGTGCAAGAGCTCTTCCACAAGAGGGCAGTGTCGGCAGGCAACATTAATTTCTTGTGCAAGAAACCCCTATCTGAAATGGCTATCAGTGCTTTCTTGTGCAAGAGGGCGTCCACACTGCTATGGATGCCCTTGCGGAAAAGCACCTCTCTTGCACAAAAGCACATGGCAGTGTGGATGCTCTCTTGTGCAAGACCTTTTGCACAAGAACTATTCTGCAAAAGAGTTGTTGCACAAGAAGCCACCAGTGGATGCTCTACCTCGACTTAGATCCCCAGGAGGCACTGGGGAATAATGACTTTGAATGGCCTTGGGCAGGAGATATTTTGAAATAGCAGCAGTGGAGCATCCACACTATGGCTATTGCAAAATAGCTATTTCGGAAGAGGCATTATCCCTCATGCAGTGAGGTTTACAGATTTGGAACTAAGCCATGGCTGGCTTTTGAGGTGAGTGAGTAGAAAGAGAGAGGGGCCACTAGAGGCTCTTCGCCCTCTGGATGGCTCTGCTTGTGAAAAAAATAGGGACCCCACACCATTGGAGAACGTGGGTATCAATTTCAATGCCTCTCTCATACTAAGCGAGCCACTGACTAGGCTCCCTAACTTTAATCCAAGCCCCTTCCCTTCTGCCCCCCCTCTCACTCAGTTCCTCCAGTGCCTGGCTGGAACGGCTGCCCCACTGCCAGCCCCGCTGCTTGGCATGGTGCAGTCATGGGGCCAAGAGCAGGGGAATCCTCAGGTGTGGAGAGCAGCTGGGGGCTGGATGGGGGGCCTGGAGTGCAGGGGGCAGGAGAGAGGGATGGACCAGAGGATGTGTGGCTCGGGGGTGGGGAGACAGCTTCTCCCAGGGTCCCCTCAGTGTATTATTCCCAGCATGATATATCAATTGCGGGACATATTAATGTTGTTTGGGGTTTTTTTGGGGGGGGGGGAGGAGGAGGTGTCTTTTAACTGTGTTTTCAACAACAGGGTTTCATGTTGATGAGCTGAATTTCAGAAAACTGAAGATGTCCCTGACAGCGATAACAACCATGAAGAAATTGTACCAAAACACCAACATTGAGCCTGCCAGTTGCAGAATCTAGTTTCATTTATAGATGTGGTACAAGAAGAAACAAATGACACCTAAAAAAAGATGGCCAGGCCCACTTTTGCCAGATGCTAAGCACTATAAATTAAAATTGAACACTCAGCAATTGGAGCAAAAATGGTGGAAGCAGAATGCAAGCCACAGTTCATTCGGCCATGCCAGAAAGGATGGAACTCTGTGTTCATGGCTGTGGAGAGAATTCGGTGCATTCGGAATGAACAACAAAGGTCCATGAGAAATGTGTTCCCAGGACTCCAAATTAGTATGCAAGAAGCAGTTCTTCGCTTTATGCTATTCTTTTTGCTAAAAAACTCCCCCTGCTGATCATTCTGTATTTTTATTAACATTACTTATTGGTTGGTCAAAAGGCTGAATCTAGCAGAGCTGGTTTTATTGGCAGAATATGCCATGGTTATGGGCCCATTGGTGAAAGCACTAAATATTATCCAAGCACAGATAAGTACACTAATGGAATGGAGTGCAGCTGCATAAATTATACCAGCATTAGGGGGTAGCAGAGATTTTTTTTTTCAGTTTATCCTGTACAGACTAACAGTCTGGTAGCACTTTATAGATTAACAAAACATATATGTGGTATCACGAGCTTTCATGGGCACAGCCCACTTCAGATGACTGGAGTTTTGAGTTTAGGCTGTGCAGAGCCAAAATAAATAGGTCTGTACAGCCTAAACTTAAAACTCTGGTCAGCTGAAGTAGTGGGTTGTTCCCACAAAAGCTCATGATACCATCTATCTGTTTTGTTGTCTATAAAGTGTTACGAGACCATTTGTTGTTTTTTAAGTTTAAATTATACTTGATGGTTTCAAAACTGCAAAGGAACAGGATGCCCTCTTGAGGCCACTGGTAGATGCACTTCAGTGCACCATTCAGAAATGTTTTGGTGAAATAATTAAGGACCTGGAGCTAATAGCAACTGACATCTTGATGCCAAATATTAGGACCACTTGGAACATGCATGAAACTGGGATTAGAAAAGGTAAGACTGTCATTTTAGACAAATGAAACTAAAAAGAAGCTTGATCGGTATTTGGCGTCTTCAGAAGAGACCATGGAGCTGCTGCACTCTTTTTCTAGAATTAGGGAGCTGTGCGCCAGGGCCAACAGACTTCTGTCTCCATCAGCTGCCTGTGAGAGATTCTTCCATGTGATGGACTCATTTTTTCAGAGACAAGCAAGGATTGGTACATTTGAAAAAAGAAGCTCTTATGGTTGAACAAACATTTTGGAAATTAATCATGACAACGGAAAAATGCACACTGTGAATGTGGACAAAATACATACATTTCTGTAATCTGACTTGTATTTAATTTGGTCCCTCTTCATCTTTATAAATGAAGGCAGTGAGTATCGTTAAATTCCATCATTGAAAAATGTATAGTATAGGTGTGCATATAATACAGATTTATATTATAAGTGTTTATATAGCACGTGTTTGTGTGTGTTAGTGGTGACCTGCAAGAACTCGGGTGGTTAAGCATAGGGTTCCATAGGACAAGTAATTTTTACCTTTGCATACTTAAGTACAATTAAGATAGGATACTTTTGTACTTTCACTGAAGTAGTTTTACAGAAGATTACTTTGATTTTTACTTATATTTGTTTCAAAGTAGTAGGACTTTGAGTTGCATTGCATAGAGTAGTTACAGTACAAGGCATTGCATTTGCACAGAGGAAAACAATGAAAATGGGTTGCAGAGACAGGAGAGCAATTCTGTGAGTCCCGGGAATAAGACAAGAGAAAAGCGATGAGACTCTGTCCTGTCTTTAGCTCCCTTTTTATATTTTAAACACCTTTCAAATGCAGCAGCACAAACACACAACTCGAGTGGGCCGGGCGGGAGGGTCTGCAGCCTCCTGAGCCTGCCCAGCGCCTCCCAGGTGAATAAGGGATTAAAATAAATGTTGAAGCAAATACAAAGGTCCCTGGCCAGGACCACTCTCTGACTCGCGCCTCATCCCCCCGGGGAAGCTGCTTTAACAGCCCTGCCCCCGGCACTGGGGCTTTGCTCTCGGTGTTGCAGAGTTTACCTGGCACCCCTTCCCCCACCAGACCTGAGTCTGCCCCGACCACCCCAGCCCCGTCCCCTGCCTCCCCGTCGGGACACACACAGCGCGCGGGCAGAGACACGGGCAAAGGCTGCGCCAGAAACGCTGCGCATGCAGTGACCAGGCAGGAGCCCACAGTGGCACCGCCTCTCAGGTGAGCATCCCCCGTCCCCCTCCGCCCCGGGTCCAACCAGACGCTCTGGGCAGAATCCAGGACTGGCCCACGTGGGCATCCCTCGACCATGCCGCCGCAGCCTCCCCCCCCCCCGCCACGTGGGGCCCAGAGCGAACCCTGCAACCCCAGCAGCGCGCGCCGGCCCCGCCCACCTCGGGACACGCCCCCGCTCCCAGCCCGGCAGGGAGGGAATCCCCCGGGTCGCTACACGCGCTGCAAAAGCCCCGCCCCACCTGCGAGCCGGCCCGGGCTCCGAGAAGCGGAAGTAGCCTCTGGCCCGGGGCGTGGCCAAGCAGCGCCCTGTCTGAGCTAAGACCTGGCGCTGGAGTCACGGGCCTGCTGCGCATGCGCGGTCTGACGGGCCATTCTACGCCGCCGCAGTCGGGTTTTCGGCTCACGGGCAGGGAAAGGGACCAGACTGCGCCGCGGTTACTGCGCATGCGCCGTGCTCCCTGTGCCGGGAGCCATTGTGAGGGGCCGTTGGGGCCGTTACTCGCTGCGGGGCAGGGGTCCGGCGCTGGGTATCGGGGCGCTCCCGCTAGGGTCCCTTGGGCTTGGCGCTTCCTGATGCTCGCGCTGGCCTGGCGGCAGGTCTCAGTGGCCCAGGGACTCTCTCCTGTGAGCTGTGACCCCCTCCAGGGGAGTCTCACACAGCGGTCTTGGGATCACAAGCTCCCTGTCATCTTGCAACAGGGGCAGGTCTGTTCTGTAAAAGCTGCCCTGGAAATCAGGGAGATTTGAACCCACAATCTTTAAATGGCTGGTCTGGCTTATACTGATGGCTACAGCTTAGAAATCCAACACCCTTTCCATTGCACTGCAGCTCACATCTCTTCTCTCTGCTTTGCAGCAGGGCAATTGCTGGGGTAGAAGAAAGGGAAAAGCTGAGCCAGAGGAACACATGCTCCCCCTCCCACACTCAGACCCCCCCCCATACCCAGCCCCCTGCCCAGAGCCTCAGCCGTGGCTTAACCCTGGTTTCAGAACAGCGAGGCCAATGCAAACAGCCCCATGGCAGACAGGTAGTGAGAGCGTCAGTGGGTGGGGCAGGGAGCTGGGGGCAGATCTTGGCTCTAACTCTCTGAGTGACCTTGGCCTCTTTAGTGAATGGCTCCCTGGCCCTGTCTGTACAGCAGGGACAGCAACACTCACAGCCCCACAGGAGGGGGCTGGTTTGATGCTTCACCCCACGGCCCAGCAATGAGCCCCCAACTTCCCCTGTGCTCTGGGATCCAAGTTTGCCGTGTGAATTCTGTGGGGCAGGTGCCATCAGGCCTGGGCACTGGGATTATTTACCAATTTACCTGGCCCTCTGACACTGCTAAGATCAGAGCTGAGGCGGCTGAGTGGTTCAGGTTTTTGATTAGAAACCAATAGACTAAGCAGGTCCACAAAATCCACTAGTTCTGCAGCCCGAGAAAAGTAAATGTGAACCTCAGTCCTGCCTGTCCCTCCCCTCACGCCATGGGGGCTGGAACGCCAGAGGCCTGAGGTGTCTTAGTTGGGGGCCACATCAGAGAGGGCTGAGGGCCTTTAGAAGAGGTTTTTTGTTTCTCACTTTTGTGCTCCCCGATTTTTCTGCGGGTCAGTGGCCCCCGACCCACAAAAGTTCCCTACCCCTGCCATAAATAAAGCAACATTGAAACCTTGTGTGCTGGCCGTAATGTTTTCCTTTCTTTAAAATGAAGTTTGATCAACTAACATGAGACAGTTCAAATGCTTAAACTGTTTATTTAAATGAAACTGTTCTCCCCAGCTGCAGCCTTAGCAAAATGGCTGGGGTGTGATTATGTCATTAGTGGAGAGTGTCCATTAGTAACCAAGAGTCCATGGAAAGGTTTGGGGAGGGCAGGGGCTCAGCAAAGGGGTGGGGTCTTGGGGAAGGGACGGGATAGATCATGATATTTAAAAGGTGACCTTGGGGGCATGTGGCCTCCTGAGCAGCTTTTGATGTTCCCTGCTTGAGCCCCAGAACCAGCCCTTAGTAAGGAGGGCAGGGAGAGCAGCTCACACATGCCAAGGGGCTGGCCAGGGGCAGGACATGAGCCCTGGGAGGCAGCAGTGACATCACAAGGGCCTTTTGCAGCACCTCAGCTCATTGGTTGAGAGGCAGTGACCTCACAGAGGGGCCATGGCAACAGCCAGGTGGGACAGGCTGCAGGGCATCTCAGAGACCCCCATGGCCTGGCTGCCTGGAGTCTCCTTTGTGAGGTTTCCCCTTGAGGGCAGAAGGGATTGAGGGTCCCAGCTGGGAGTGTCTCTGTGGAGATTTCCCCTTTCCCCAGGCTGCAGTGGGAGGGGCTGGCACTGAACTGAAGAGAGATCTGGGAGAAGCAAGAGGAAGGGCTGCGAATATCCAATGAGGAGGGGATTCGAACCCACATGTGTAGAGCACAATGGATTAGCAGTCCATCACCTTAACCACTCAGCCACCTCATCTGAGCTGTGAAGCTTTGTTTCAAGCTACCCAAAGCCAGCACTGCCAGGAACCTTTGTGCCACTCGCAGGCTGGCCAGGGACACCCAGGGCGGGTAGGTTTTGGCTTTTCACAATGTTCCCTGGGCTGTTGTACAAAGCTCAGTGCTTGTAACAAACCCAAACACCCCTTGGCTACATCTACCCTGCAGGCTTCTTACACAAGAACTGTTTTGTGCAAGAGTTCTTGTGCAAAATGTCTTGTGCAAGAGCACGTCCATACTACCATGTGCTTTTGCAGAAGAATGTCCGTGGCAGTGTGCACACTCTCTTGTGCAAGAAAACTCTGATGGCCATTTTAGCCATAGAGGTTACTTACACAAAAAGCCCTGTTGCCCATTCATACTACCTTCTGCAAGAGCTCTTTCACAAGAGGGTTTATTCCTCATGGGGAGAGGAATAACTTTTGCACAAGAAGCCCTCTTTTCCTACGTTTTGCCGTAAATTTACTTGTGCAAGAACGTGCATGCAGTGTTGATACTCCTCAAGTTTTTGTGCAAGAACGGCCATTCTTGAGCAAGAAGCCGGCAGTGTAGACGTAGCCCCTGCATGCCCAGAGACGGGCTGTCTAGTCACAGTCTGGCTCGGCGCGCTCTGCAATGGGAAGATGTCCATGGAGCAGGCAGATGGCAGGGGCACACGGCTCTGGTGGGCCCAGCATCCAGAGGAGCGTTTCCGATATGAGTTTACTGACAGTGTCTATCTCCAGTCTGGTTTCATGGTGTGGTGAGACACTAGCACCCACAGAAACATGGATGGGGTGGCTGGAGGTTGTGGCTTCAAATCCCACCAGAGTCACTTTAGCTGCTTCCTCATTTCCAGGGCAGCTTTTACAGAACAAGAAATCCTTAGGCTGACACCAGGATGGGCTTTAGTCCAGACAGTTCGCAGCAGACCCCAGCGAGCGTGGAGGTAAGGGCTGTTCTGAAAGGCTGCAAGTGCCCACGTGCTCTTTCGTCCCTCCATCTCTCCTACCAGTGCTGTGCAACACTCAAGCTATGTCTATACTACACTGTCCTTTTGAAAAAGCTGGGCAAATTATGAACCCCAGTTTGCATAGCTTTTTCTGCTTCTTTACTTGGAAGAGGCTTTTCCGACATTTGGTCTGTCTACACTGGGACAAATGTGGGGAAAAAAAACCCTTTTTTGGAACATCCCTTCTTCATAAAATGAAGTTCACAGAGATGCCAAAAAAGCATGTCTGCTCTTCTGAAAAATTTTGTGGAAGAGCAGATGTGATCCCTGGACTAAAGTGTTGTCTCTCTAGTGCAAACAGAGCCCTGATGTAGCATCTGATTTCAAGTTTAGGGTTCAGCGTAGACAGAGGGTTGACATATGGTAAACATTTTGAGCTACAGAAGTTGTCATTTTCATCTTATTTTGAAAAACGCTTCGGTGTTTACACAGCACCACGTTTTGAAATAACCTGCTATTCCGAAATGTCCCTTCCTCCTCATGGAATGAGGTTTACAGGGAGGTTGGACTAGCGAGCCCATTGTATTTCAAAATAACGGGGCACTGTTAACACACAGGGTAGATATTACAGATGCTTTCGTACCCCGAAATAGCGCTGCAGGGTCAAGGTCGCCTTACAGGACCACAGCACGGAGCACGTTTGAGGCTGAATTTTCAGCCTTCTCCTCTTGGACGTCTTTGCTGCTGTCTGCAGCCACGCGTAGGCCTGACTCTGCATTGCAAGGGCCCCAGCCCCTCCCAGACTGCCCTACAAGAGACAGAGCTGCTAGGAGGGCAGGCATTTTCAGACTCACAGCAGGGGGCACAAATCCCTCTCGGGGGAGCCTGCAGGAAAGGAAGCCAAAAAAGCTGGATTTTGAGGACTCTGCCTCCCCACAGCCAGCCCTACCCCACAGAATTTGGCAGAACAAGAGGGGGTGGGGTCTCTGGTCACTCCACTGAGTCCCACTGAAATGTTGAGCTTTTGTCCTGCCCCCCTCAGCTTGGCTTCCCTCCTCTGCCCCATTCCTGCCTCACTTCCTCTTTGGGGAAGTCACACAAGGGAAGCAGCAGGAGAAGCCGGCCCCATACACCTGCTTCCGAGGGCAGGAGAGGATAAGACACAAGTGTCCATCGGGTGCCTGGCCTCACCCATCTGGCTTCCCCAGGCTGGCACCAAGGGGCATTCTCAGCTTATGTCAGCCTCCCCCCCCCCCCATTGCATGGGAGTTGGGCTTATCCCAGGCACAGTATGAGTAGCAGGAGCTGCACGTACTCGGGCACCAAGGGGGGAGCGGCAATAAAAGAAGACCCTCAATTTCTGCCTGGCTTTGAACCAGGGACCTTTTGCATGTGAGGCAAATGTGATAACCACTACACCACAAAAACAGACATGAAGGGTGAAACTTGCTGGTGGAACTTGGCTGACTATTCTGTTACTAGCTCTTTCTAAAACTGCTTTGCAAGGGAGGGGAATGCACCTTGTGAACACTCCACCTCTTGTTCTCAGGGAAGCCACTAACCCGAGCTGCCAGCTCCTCATTTCCTCACCAGCCCCTTGAGATTTGTAGCTCAAAGCTGGAGCTGCTGTGGAAGGAGGTGAAACTACAGAAGCTGACAGGGGACAATCAGCGGGCGGAGGGTTGTTTTTTCTCCTCCCTGGGCTCATGTGGCTAGAACTGAGGAGAAGAAAATCCTCTTCCCTTCTCCTCAGAAGATGGAAATTGCAGTTTGTTCTCTCTCCGGTTCTACTAAAGCTGGACCCCAGGACTAGACTTTTTCTTTCTAAAAGCCTAGTGAAAGCTGAGAGTGAATTGCTTGTAGACTGAGAAGGTGAGTTAAAGAAGAGCACGGCACAGTATGGGGCTTGAACTTATGATCCTACAAGGTATGTTGGTTTACTAACTGAGCTAGCCAGCATGGCTACCCCAAGTTTTCTACACCAGCACAGGACAGCAGGAGCCAAGCATTCTCAATTGCCTGATTCAGCTCCCAACTTGAACCCATGACCCTGAGATTAAGAGTTTCATGCTTTACCAACTGAGCTAGCCAGGCTGTGTGCAAAAAGATTACTAATATCCCATCACAGCATAACAGGAGCCAAGTGTTCTCCACTGCCTGACTCAAGACTCTTTCTTGCCCCTAATGTGGGGTTCTGGTCTGTGGAGAGGTTTGAACTCGAACCCCCCTCCCGACACACCCACTTCTTTCCCCACACGGAACGGCCCCATTTCCATCTCTCCAGGGACAGGAGAAGGGCTCTGGCCTGTTCTCTTTAAAATGCTCAGCCTGTTTCATTTTCTGCAGGAACTAGTGGGATCCATGCGCCCTGTTCCCCAGTGACAAGTGTGTGTCCTCTCCCCCCTTTCCACAGACACAGCAGGCCAGGAGGTTGTGAACCTGCAGTGGCCCCTTCCTACTTGGCCTCCCACAAAGCTGGGGTGAAAAATTACTGAACCCCAGCCCTCGTGGGCCAAGCCACGGCAGAGGTAGCAGGATTCACTCCCACCTTCTCCTGCCTGTGCCCTGGTGCTGAGGGGCCAGCCCCTTTCCTGCTGCCCCAACTCTTATTCCCACAATGCACTTTGTGCAGGGGCTGTTGGTCTTTGTGCCAAGGTGCATGACTGGGAGCCAGGACCCAAGACCCTTCCCCCAATCCCCCCTCTAACCCGCTCACACTGTCTAGCTGCCTCCAGCAGGGGCTGAGCTCAGGGGCCGAGCGGGTGACCTGCCCTTCAGCTATGATGGCATCAGGCCCTTCCCGCCTGCCTGCTCAGTCTGGAGATGGAGCTCCAGGGGTCTCAGACACCCAGCAAGAGGAACAAAATTTTCTGTGTTGAACCTCAGTGCATAGAAGTTGAAGCACCTGAAACTTGTACCAATCTGCTCGGCCCCAGCAGGTCCCACTGAGATTTGAACTCAGATGGCAGGATTCAGAGTCCTGAGTGCTGCCCCTTACACCATGGGACCTGTGGTGGGAAAGTGGAGTGGGCACCTCTGACTCTCAGCTCTCAGGCTGGCCTCTGCTCTCCTGGCTCCCTCCAGCTGCTTCATCTCCCAGGACTCCCTGTCCTGCCCCAGCTCTGCTGCTTTCAGGGCAAATTCCTTGTTAGGACCAGTCACACTCTGGGGTCAGTGAGGGTCCCTCCCACCTGAGATGTGAGTCACACAAAAGCCTCGTTTCCTGCTCAGTTCCCAACACTGGATGCAAACACACGGTTGCTCTGGGGGTGAAACAAGAGCCCCCTTAAAAAGCTCATCAATTGAAATGAAACTTTTACATCTCCAGGTGTGTCACACTTTGGATTTCTATTGAACAGGGATTCTTCAAATGACCACAAACCCCTCACGTGCTCTAGTGCCAATGCACATAAACCAGACAAACCCGTCCCTCAGCTGGAACCAATTCAAACCCGCTCTGTGTGTGTGTCTGGTTTCTGTTTCCATCCGTTCAACAAGGGTGTGATCTGATCTGGATGCCCATTGGCTCATCCTTACTCTCCTTTGGCCGTGTCCTGCAGAAGAACAAGGACCTGGGGATGAATGGCCACAATCGATCTTACAGCGTTTGATTTAGCAAGTCCAACTAAGACTCACTAAATCAAACCCAGAGGCCACCTGCACCAGCTTCCAGCACTTCTGCTCTTTGCCCCCTTTGGCCTCCTGCTGTGGGGACATGGCCAACTCCAGCAACGTAGGGAGGGATGTCAGGAATAGCAGACACATTGGCCAGGCACCACTGGGGGCTGCCTCCCTCACCTCCCCCATACCCAGCAGCTGCTTGACCAGCTTAGTCATGGGGCTGCTCTCTGGGACTCCTCTCCCAGCTCCTCCACCTGTTGCCATTGCCCATCCCAAGGGAGGGGGGACGAGAGTCACTCTCCACAGTTGCAGGAGCTGCAGAGGTTGCACTTGCAGGGTCTCTGGGCACTGAAACCCCCAGGGAATCACAAGGGCACTTGGCGCTGGCTCACCTGTCCCAGCAATTGCAGTCAGAGCCCTGCCTGCCAGTGCCAGGCAAAGCAACCTCTGCACCTGCTCCAGGCTTGTGGTTTCTTTCTTTCCAATGTTCCTCCCCAATCAGCCTTTTCCTGAACCAGCAGTTCCATGGGTGGCCAGGGGAGGCCTCTTCTGTGTCCCAGAAGGAAATAGAAAAATGTGAGCAGAATCTACAAGATGGTACCAGTGCGAGTTGAACCCAAGATTTCTTACTTGTAGCACAAGTGTCGTAGCCAGCTAAGCCAGGAGGACCTAGGAAAATGTGAGCTGCCACCGCACATGAAGCCCTCGCCGATGCCAGAGCCACTCCCTGTGCTCAGCAGCCAGCTGCTAGCATGTGCAGGCTGGGATGCTGTGCGCAGGCAGCCTGCACGTGCAGGATATGATGTAGTGCGCTGTGAGCAGAATGGCCCCATTCCCACCTCCCTTCCCGCGCTGATCCAGTGGTCGAAAGGGGCTGTGGCTGCTGCTGACTGGGCAGAAGCTGGGCGGCAAGATGCTGGGAGCAAGAGATTCCTTATGCTCACAACTATTCTGGAGGCCACCACAGGCCACAACTATTCTGGAGGCCACCGCAGGCCACCACCACTTGGGGGATGTTGGACTTGCCAAGGTCCAGCCAGAGGAGGGGCTGGGGTGCCAGAGGCAGGCTCTGGCTGGGAGACTCACCTGGCTGAGCCCTGGCCAACACCCCAGCACATTTCTCAGACAGCTGCTTCTCTGCACAGGCTGCAGGTGTCAGGTGCCTGGGGGAATAAGAGCCTGAGTGGAGGGGGGAGGGCTTCAGGCAGGCAGCTCCCATTGGCACTGGAAACAGTCCAGAAAAGCACAACAAAAATTATGAAAGTTTGGATCAACTGCCATATGAGAAGAGATTGGGACTTTTCACCTTAGAAAAATGGAGACAAAATGGAGATAAAATAGAGGTCTATACATCATGGCTGTTGTTGAGACTGTAAATAAGGAAAGAGATTTTTCTTCTTCTCATAATAGAAGAACTAAGGGTGCGCCATGATATTAGCAGGTTGAAAACAAACAAAAGGAAATATTTCTTCACACAGTCAACCTGTGGAACTCCTTGCCAGAGGATGTTGTGAAGACCAGGACTATAAGGGCATGTCTATATTTGGAAACTATTTTGAAATTGCTTAAATTGACTTAATAACTTCCAGTCTAAGAAAATAGAAACAGCATGTCCTCAGTATGGGGAAGCCTCAGAATTAGTCCGAGGCAGGCTCTGTTAATGTTCCTTCCTGGGGGCATGGAATTAAAAACAGAGAAGCAAGGCTGGGAGCAGCTGAAGCCAAGAGCCCTGTTCTACTGTGTCAACAATCTCTGAGGTGGCATGAAATCCCCTCTCCAGTTTCTAACCCTGAAATACCATCAGCTTTATGACATCATTCCTGGCCTCTTGATTCAGCCTTTGAACTCTGACTGCAGATGTTTGCTTACCAGAGATGGAGAGATGCCAAAAGAGACTAAGCCATAAATCAGCAAAGGCTTCTGCCAAAGCCTGGGATTGAAACAGGGACCTTTAGATCTTCAGTGTAACACTCTCCCCACTGAGCAACTTCAGCAACTGCTTCAAAGACTCTGAAGCTGCCACTTCTCTCAGGCATGTTTTTCTCCACAGCAGTATACAAGAGAGATGCTGCTGCCAGTGGCCCTGAAAGGCAAGATGAGCTTTGCCTGCCCCCCCTCAGACTGACTTGCACTTGGCCCCACTCCTGCCTCTCTCCCTGGGGTGTCCTAGTGACTGAAAGGGACTGTAGCTGCCAATGGGGGGGAAGCAGATGGGCGGGGGGCCGTGTTCCTGTGAGATTTTCCATCCATGGGTGGAGTGAGTTTCATAATGTGCACCACTAGTGAGGTCGTTTGCGCTTATGCGGATGTGTGCTACTGTGGTACCCACCAGTTACTCACAAACAGCTTAGCTAAATATAGTTTCATAATTTTATAGAAGAAAAAATACTGAAAAAAGGGATAATTAACAAGACCATTAACACTGCAATACATTCCGTAGCCATTCGGTATCTTACACTGATCTGTTCCCTTGAGGCATAAAACACAATTGTCCATCTTCTTGATTTAGCAAACGAGCTATGATGATTCATATCACTACATGAAATGAAATAGTTGTTACACTTTATGATGGAACTGAAATATTCTGTTATTTAATGGGCTCAGTTCGGAGTGCTGTTTGTGTACATCTACATTTGCTCCCTACTTCGGACTAGGGATGCAAATGTAGGCGACTGAAATTGCTAAGGAAGCAGGGATTTTAATGTCCCACGCTTCATTAGCAAGATCTCGCCCGGCGCACTAGACCGAATCACACCTGATTTGAACCAGGAAGTGCGAACCGGGACGCGGTAGTTCGAACCAAAGCCCTTGGTTCAAACTAACGTTACGCCTCATTTTTTGTGTAAAAGGTGTTGTCCTGGACCATAAACCGAGCAACCCTGTCTGGGGAGGGCACCATGGCTCAGCTGGCTAAAGCACCTGCCTTGTGAACAGGAGATCCTGGATGCAACTCGCAGTGGTGCCTTGTTGTAGCCTTTGCTCACGTTTTCCTAGGTCCATCTGGGACACAGAAGAGGCCTCCCCTGGCCACCCATGGAACTGCTGGTTCAGGAAAAGGCTGATTGGGGAGGAGTCAACCACAAGCCTGGAGTGGCTGCAGAGGCCACTGTGACTAGCAAGGCTGTGGGAGAGTTTGAACTCCCTGGATTTCCTACTGGAGCTCTGCTTAAAGCTGCAGGATCTGACTCCAGAGGCTGCTCTTAAATGCAACAGAGTTTGAGCTGCTTGCAGCTCTGCCTTTGGGACAGGGAGTTTGTACTAGAAAGAGGCAGGCTCTGCAGGGGCGGATGCGAGTGCCGCGGGGCTCCGGGCAGCAAAATTTCGCGGGGCCCCCCCTTTGACACAGCGCATGCACCGTGGTGCCAAGGCGCATGCGTAGGGCCTTGGGAAGCGTGGGGCCCAGGGCAGCTGCCCCGCTCGCCCTGCCCTAAATCCGCCGCTGAGGCTCGGTGACTAAGAACAAGAGGGTGGGCATTCCCGTCATTGAAGGGTTGTTAGATCATCATGAGAACGTTGCCCGGTGCACCACTTAAAAGATGGGGCAGCAGAGAAGAGTAGGAATGAGACTGGCAGGGGGCTGAAGCAGCAGGGTTGGAGTGACCAGGCCAGCTGTGCCGGGGGCAGGAATGTCTCCGCCTTGTTCTCATAACTATTCTGGAGGACACTTGGGGGACGTTTGACTCACCAAGGTCCAGCCAGGGGAGCAGACAGCGGAACCTCCCTTTAAGGGGCCCGAAGGCGCCTCCACACCAATGTGGGCCCTGCTGAGCCTGCCTGGGAAATAAATGTTCCTGGCTTTAGGGCTGTCCTGTGTAGGGCTTCATCAGCTCAGGGAGCAAAGGGCAGGCACATCCCCCACGGTGCACAGGGGCAGGGCCACGTCTCCGTCCCTGAGAGTGCGGTCGAGGGAAAGAGCTGGAAGGCATCTTCTGGTAGAGTCTGGAGCTACAAAATATGCCTGCATCACACGCCTTCGCAGAGAATCAAGATCATCTCATTAGCCCCGCCTCTGACTTCTTCCTGTGAGTCGCTGCCTCCTTGACCACTGCCCACCCAGTGCTGGCCCTAGATATGGAACAGGGCTGTGGGCTGATGGGGATGTGTTTGGATAATCTCATGTGACCTTACCTGGGGCCAGCCAGCTAAGCAGGAGGAACATGGCAATGTTTCTCCTTCCTCTGCCGGAGAGGGAGCCAGCTCATTGCCATGAGCCCACATGCAGTTGGAGCAGGGTCTGGAGAGGTGACGCAGCTGAATGGAAAAAGCAAGGAGAGCAGCGTTTCAGCTACCAGCTGAGAACCTCAAGCACAGAGCCATGTGATAGTCCCATAGGCTACGTCTAGACTGGCATGATTTTCCGGAAATGCTTTTAATGGAAAAATTTTCCGTTAAAAGCATTTTCGGAAAAGAGCATCTAGATCGGCATGGACGCTTTTCTGCAAAAGCACTTTTTGTGGAAAAGCATCCATGGACAATCTAGACGCGCTTTTCTGCAAAAAAGCCCCGATTGCCATTTTTGCGATCCGGGCTTTTTTGCGGAAAACAAATCTCTGCTGTCTACACTGGCCCTTTTGCACAAAAGTTTTGCACAAAAGGGACTTTTGCCCAAAGGGGAGCAGCACAGTATTTCCACAAAAAGCACTGATTTCTTACAGTAGGAAGTCAGTGCTTTTGCGGAAATTCAAGCGGCCAGTGTAGACAGCTGGCAAGTTTTTCTGGAAAAGCGGCTGATTTTCCAAAAAAAATGGCTAGTCTAGACACAGCCATAGTGTAAGGGGTCAGGAGTTTGAATCTTACAAGCTGAGTTCAAATCTCAATGGGACCTGCTGGGGAATTGTTGGTTTGTGTAAATCCTTGAGAATTGATCTTCTTGCCCCTCTGACTCAATTCTACTTTGTGCTTCTTCACTTTCTCAATGTAAGGACTTTGGAGAAAACTTTCAAACATCTGCTCCAGTGGCACAATGGGTCAGTGCACGGTATTTATAAAGCAGTGTGAATAGGAGACATGCTGAGGTTGTGAATTCAAACCTCCCCTGGAGCAGTGGTTTTCAGTCCCTACTGGGCTTCCCCTTTCCACTAACTGCTGTGGGAGCTGGGATTCCAGCTCAGAGGAGCCTGTCAGTCAAAATTCCCCCTTCAGACTCACCAGACTGAACGGTGGGTGGCCAGGGAAGGCCCTTCTTGCTTCCAGGGTCTTGTTGCTGGTCTTCTCCCCCCACCCCCTACCCATCAGCAGCTGCTGTCCCTTTCAGCCATTTGGTCAGCTCAGGCAGGGAGGCAGAAAATGGGCAAAGTAGTCAGACAAGCTGTGGCAGGCAGGGAAATTCTGATCTCTGCATATCCCCTATGTGAGGGTTTGTCTACACACCATTCCTCTTTCCAGAGAGCAATGCAAATTCAGCTGAGTGACATTGCAAATGAAGCGGAGATTTGCATAATCATGTCTGGCTGCTATTTCAAAATATGCTATTTTGAACTAACAGGTGCTGTCTAGGCAGTTCTTTGGAAAGAAAACCCTTCTTTCAAAATCACCCTTACTCCTTATGAAATGAGGTTTAAGGGCTAGTTCTGACGAAGGGTTTTCTCCCGCAATAAGCGTATCTCAACAGCGTTTTGTATTTCAAAATAAAGTATTTTGAAGTAGCACCAGTCAGTGAATATGCAAATGAAGTGCAGGATATTTAAATCCCAGCTTCATTTCCAATGTTGAGTGTCTACATTTGCATCCCTCGCAGATTCTCCAGGCAGTGACACCCCAAGGGAATGACAAGGGCATGTGGAGCTGGAGCTGGCTTTTCTGTCCCAGCAATTGGAGGCAGAGCCCTGCCTTGCCAGCGCCTGTCACAGCAGCAGCTACACCCCCTCCAGGCTTGTGGTTTCTTTCTTCCCAATGCACCTCCCCAATCAGCCTTTTCCTGAGCTAGCAGTTCCATGAGTGGCCACAGGAGGCCACTTCTATGTCCCAGAAGCACAGAGGAAAACATGAGCAAAGGCTACAACAAGGCACCACTGGGATGTGAACCCACAATCTCCTGCTTACAGGGCAGGCGCTTTAACCAGGTAAGCCATGATGCCCTCCTTAGCGATAATGCCACTAGGGAGCTTTTCCAGGATAGCTTTTGTATCTGTAAAAAACTCTGCTGTGTTCACGGAATGGGTTGACTCTTTTAGATCAGTTTCCAAAAAAGTGGGCGTGTTCTTTCAGAAGGCCTGTATTCCTCATTGTATTAGGAATAAGGCTCTTCCCAAAGAGAAGGTTTTCCCATTTGGGCCCGTGTAGATGGACCAAATGTCAGAAAAGCCTCTTCTGAAAAAAGAAAAGTGTCTCCAAAACTGTTCCAATGCATGGTCCCAGGCAACACCTTTGAATTCCAAGTTGCAGCCATTCCCCATTTCCCTCCAGCCTTGGAGGGGTCTCAAGGCCTGTGCAGCCAAGAAATGGGATTGACAGCTCATACCCACAAACTTTTTGTCAATTGCAGAGCAACATAACGATTACTTGCCAAGCAGGCATTACAGGCCAAGGTCAGGCTGAAGCCAGGGGAAGCAGGAGGCAGGGAGATCCCCAGTCGACATAACTCCTCTTTGCGCAAAAGCCTCTTGTGCAAAAACGAACCCCAATTAATTATGCAAGGAAAATCCCTGGGCTGCAATGCTTAGTTACACACAATAAGAATAATCCACCAGCTCAGACGTGATTTCTAAACCCCCAAACAAGGAAAATAATAAAATCTGATAGACTAGGTAGTCCCCATAGGCTTCTCCTGCACCATGCTCAGGGCCTGGAGATTTTCTGTCAGTTTGCCAGACCAAGTAACTAGCCCCCCGTTGCTCTGGAGTCTCTGCCTCTCATGGGCCTTCTCATCCTCAGGCTCCGCTTTGTCTCCAGACAGACCCTGCTCTGCTACAGCCACCTCCCTCTGTCTGTTACTTCTAGAGCAAAATGCTTCCCTTCATTCTGACTTTGTACCCCTAGGCTTTTAGCACTCAGACCTGCACCTAACACCAGCATTTGCTAGTGAGAGGTCTGAACAGCTTCTGTAGAGAGAGGGAGACAGCCACTGTGGAGCATCTTTGCCAACTGTCTCAAGAAGCAGAGGAATGTAAATTCTTTGTCAGTGAGAGGAAACTGTCACCCCAGGTGGGACAGTGCCAGAGACAGAAATTCACCTTCTAAATGTTCCTTCTTCAACTTTTAGCTCCTGATTAAGCCCCTTTGAAGAAGCCAGATACACAGGAAGGGCTGATCACACCCCTCTGAAAATCAGCTTTCCATGGGTATCGGTAGCTGGCTACGAATCATGGGCCTTGACATCTCGTCTCCCTCCCAAAACCAGGGAAGTGTCTCCCACTGCTGCAGCCTCCTGAGGCTCTATGGCCGTGTCTGTAGAGCAGGGACAGCAACACTCACAGCCCCACAGGAGAGCTCCTGGCCTAGCAATGTGGCACCCTGAGCAGCCTCTGATGTTCCCTGCTTGAGCCCCAGAACCAGCCCTGAGTGACGGGGGCAGAAGGGGAGCAGCTCACACATGCCAAGGGGCTGGCCAGGGGCAGGACATGAGCCTGCAAGGCAGCAGTGACATCACAAGGGCCTTGTGCAGCCCCTCAGCTCATTGGTTGGGAGGCACTGACCTCACAGAGGGACCATGGCAACTGCCAGGTGGGACAGGCAGCAGGGCTGGAGCATCTCAAAGACCCCCATGGCCTGGCTGCCTGGAATCTCCTTTGTGAGGTTTCCCCTTGAGGGCAGAAGGGATTGAGGGTCCCATCTGGGAGTGTCTCTGTGGAGATTTCCTCTTTCCCCAGGCTGCAGTGGGAGGGGCTGGGGCAGGCAGGGGTAACAGGAGGGGCTGGCACTGAACTTCTGGGAGAAGCAAGAGGAACGGCTGCAAACACACAATGAGATTGGGATTTGAACCCCTGTGTGCAGAGCACAATAGATTAGCAGTCCATCGCCTTAGCCACATCTGAGCTGAGAGAGCTTGTTTCAAACTATCCAAAGCCAGCACTGCAGGGAACCTGTGTGCCACTTGCGGGCTGGCCGGGGACACCCAGGGCTGGAAGGTTTTCCCTTTTCACAATGTTCCCTGGGCTTTTGTACAAAGCTCAGTGCTGGTAACAAACCCAAACACCCCTTGGCTACATTTACCCTGCAGGCTATTACACAAGAACTGTTTTGTGCAGGAGTTCTTGCACAAAATGTCTTGTGCAAGAGCACGTCCATACTGCCCTGTCTTCTGACGCCGTACTGTTAATCTCCTTGCGCAAGACTAGGAGGGCGGTATGGATGCTCTGAGGATTCTTGCGCAAGAACAGCCATTCTTGAGCATGAGCCCTCCGGTGTAAACATAGCCTTTGTGTGTTAGGCAAATGTGAGAACCACTACGCCACAGAAACACCTATAAATCCATTTTCTGATGGACTTAAACTTGGACAAATATTCCACAAGGTTCTCCAATACTCCAATAGGTTCCTGGCCTCACTCATCTCTCTTCCCCAGGGTGGCACCAAGACTCTTGGTCACTGAGGGCAAAAAAAAGACTTGTCAGGCAGTGGTGAACACTTGGCTCCTGATGCCCTGTAATGGGGTGTGAGAAGGCTTTTTGGCACCCAGTGTGGCTAGCTCCGTTGGTAGAGCATGAGACTCTTAATCTCAGGGTCATGGGTTCAAGTCCTATGCTGGGCAATGCCCTTCTTCAAGTCACATTCTCAGTTTGCAAGCAATTCACTCTCAGCTTTCACCAGGGTTTTAGAAAGAAAAAGTGTAGTCCTGGGTTTCAGCTTTAGGAGAACCAGAGAGAGAACAAACTGCAACTTCCATCTCCTGAGGAGAAGGGAATAGGATTTTCTTCTCCTCAGTTCCAGCCACATCAACCCAGGGAGGAGAAAAAATAACCCTCTGGCTGCTGATTGTCCCCTGTCAGCTTCTGTAGCTTCACCTCCTGCCACAGCAGCTCCAGCTTTGAGCTACAAATCTCAAGGGGCTGATGAGGAAATGAGGAGCTGGCAGCTCGGGTTAGTGGCTTCCCTGAGAACAAGAGGTGGAGTGTTCACAAGGTGCATTCCCTTCCCCCGCAGAGCAGGGTGTTAGAAAGAGCCAGGAACAGAACAGTCAGACAAGTGCCATGTATGCCAGAGTGTGTTCCATCCCCATTGAGTTATGTTTCTGTGGTGCAGTGATTATCACATTTGTATAACATGCAAAAGGTCCCTGGTTCAAAACCAGGCAAAAACACAGGTTTTGCTCTTATTGCTGCTCCCCTGGGTGCCCAGATATGTAAAGCTGCTGGTGACCAGCCTGTAACTGGGATGAGCCCAACTCCCCACGTGACAAAGGGGGAACAGAACAGTCAGCCAAGCTCCCCCCCCCCCACTGCCCACCAATGTGTGTTTCTGTGGTATAGTGGTCATCATGGTTACCTAATATGCAAAAGGTCTCTAGTTCAAAGCCAGGTAGAAACCCAGCGTCTTCTTTTATTGCAGCTCCCCTTGGTGGCCAGGTAAGTGCAGTTCCTGCTGCCAGGCCTGTGCCTGAGATGAGCCCAAATCCCATGTGACAGGGGAGTGACATCAGCTGAGAATGCCCCTTGGTGCCAGCCTGGGGAAGCCAGATTGGTCAGGCTGGAGGCTTGTGGCTTGGCCTCCCCTGCCCTTGGAGGCTGGCGTATGGGGCTGGCTCTTCCCGCTGTCTCCCTTGTGTGACTGGCCCAAAGAGGAAATGAGGCAGGAATGGGGCAGAGGAGGGAAGCCAAACTGAGGGGGGCAGGGCACGAGCTCAGCACCTCTGTGGGATTCAGTGGGGTGAGCAGAGCCCCTCCCCTCCGTTCTGCCAAAGCCTTTGGGGTGGGGCTGACTGTGGGGAGGCAGAGTCCTGTGCCTGTCCCAGGGAATCCCAGGGATGCTCCTTGCAGCCAAGGAGAAGAAGTCGGAAGGAAAACAAGTAAAGCAGGTCCCCGTGGGCATGACCTGGGGCACCAGTTTGGCCCAGTTGAGTGAGGGGTGGTTGGTTCAGGTCCCATGGTGTCAAGGGCAGCGCTCAGGACTCTGAATCCTGCAATCTGAGGCCCCATTCCTGCCTCCCTTCCCGGGCTGACCCAGTGGCTGAAAGGGGCTGCGGCTGCTGCTGACAGGGAAGAAGCTGGGAGGCAAGAGATTCTGGCTGCCTTTTGACCCTGGGTCTCAGTGCGCCATGTCAACTGCCAGCCACCTTGACCAAACCTCAAACCAGCTGGACGAGCCAGCCCACATCACAGTGAGTCACTAGTGGCCCCATCAGAGAAGAGCCCTTGGCAGCTGCAGAGACATCCTAGCATCTAGTTGAGGCTGACTAGCTCAGTTGGTGAGAGTGTGGTGCTAATAACACTAAGGTTATGGGTTCAATCCCTATGCTGGCCACTGGGGTGTTTGGTTTGGTGACTTCCCTTCCTTTAGCTGCCTGCTATGGAAAGGGAAGCCGAAACACGCAAAAATGGGAGCTTTGCAGGAAGCAGGGCAGAGAACTGGTAGGAAGCTCCAGCCTGCACAGACCCAGTGGCTAAAAGGGCCTTGTCACCTGTCTTCCTTTCCTGAAAAGCAGGGGAACTGATGCCCAAATTCCTGCTGCTGCAGTGGCTATCTCAAGGCACCAGCTGGGGGCAGGCTCTGAGCCCAAGCCACATGGGGAGACTCAATATGACCGGGAGGCCTGGAGCGTGTGCGCCCTGCACAGAGGCTGCTGCTGGTGGCCTGCTTTAGTGGCCCAGCAGCTCAAATTCCCTTGAACCAGCTTCTCCCCCTGGACCCACCCCCCAGCGCTGCTGAGGCCCCTGACATGAGGCAGTGGGACCATCAGAGGAAGGTGTCAGTCCTAGCCTTAGCCCTGAGCCCCACCTCCCCTTCCCCCCCCCCCCCCCCCAGCCTCCACCCAGGTTCTTTCCCCAGCTCCTCCCCAGTTCTACATTCCCCACATTCCCCAGGGAGTTTGTTCTTTTAATAGAGAAAAGTCCTGTTTGTGTTTCCAGTAGGGGAAGGGGGAAAGGAAAGTGGGAAAGGGGTGTGTTGGGGACAGGTTGGGGGGGGATTGGGGTATGTTGGTGGGGGGGGAGGCACAGAGGGCAAAACATGAAGAATCACGTTAGTTCAAACCAAGGGGCTTGAACTAGCAGCCCCAGATGCTCTTTCACTTTCCCAACAGCACATGGGTGAGAGTATGCAAATGAAGCACATGCTATTTAAATCCCTGCTTCATTTGCAACTCTGGTGTCTCTACTTTCTCTACTTTGCATTCTTTGCTAGAAATAACAACACAGTCTAGACCAGTGGTCCCCAACCTTTTGGAGCTGCCCAGTGGCCAGGGGCAGGGTCACGCCCACACCCAGGGGAAGAGCCACCCTTACATCATGCGCCCAGGGCCAGTGCCACCCATGCACCACACCCCCAGGGCTGGCACCACCCCTGTGCCATGCACCCAGGGCCAGTACCACACCCATACACCATGTGCCCAGGGCCAGCTCAGCACTTCCTCTATGCACCTGGGGGCAGGGCCAGCCTCAGTCACTTGGCAGGCACACGTAAATGGCCCAGCAGGCGCCATGGCACCCACAGGCACTACCAGTATAGATAGACCCACACAAGGGCTCAGCCACAGGAGCACCACCAAGATTTCCACCAAGGACTAGGACTGAACCAGGGACTCTTAACTCTTCACACTAATGCACTCCTCCCTAAACTACTTCAGCAGCTGCAGTGAGTACATTGATGGCACTGGTTCTGCATCAGGGATGCTTTACTCCACAGCAGCGCACAAGAGAGATGCTGTTGCTGGTGGCCCTGCAAGGCAAGATGAGCTTTGCCTGCCCCTCACAGCCTGACTCACTACTTGGCCCCATTTCCTGCCCCCCTTCCTGGGCTGACCCAGCGGCTGACAGGGGCTGTGGCTGCCAATGATGGGAAGATGGGTGGTGGGATCCTGATGCCAAGAGGGCCCAGCCACCTCTTTCCTGCTTGGGCCTGGCTCTCAGCATGGGGCAGCTAGAGGCACCCTAAGAGATGAAGCAGCAGAAGGGATGCGAGGAACAAAGTGTCAGCTTCAGCCGAGCCAGGTGAGTAACAAAGGCTGCATGTGCCCTGACTTCTCTACCCTTCCACATCCTTACCCCTGCCCTGATCCCCCCCCCCACTCTCACACACTCCCCAAATCCCTGCCCTGAGCCTCCCACACTCCACATTTTAATTTCTTACAGGTACTGTCCTATCACAACCCCTCCCCCAATTTCCTGCCTTGAGCCTCCCTCCGCCCAAGGGATGGTGTCCAATAGAACAGGCCCTGTAAGAAATGTGTCATTTTCACCCCTGGGAGCAGCTCAGCCAGGCAAAGGGGCTGCCTGGGGCAGGACATTAGCCCTGGAGGGCAGGGGTGGGTGTGGCAGTGACATCACAAGGGCCTTTTGCAGCACCGCATCTTATTGGCTGAAGGAGATTGGGAGGTGATGACTTCACAGAGAGTCCATAACAATGACCAGGTGGGACAGGCTGCAGGGCAGGGGTCATCAAAGAGACCACACTCTTCCACCGCCTTCCCCGCCCATGGCTTTGCTGCAGGGAGTCTCCTTGCTGAGAGTTGCCCTTGTGGCCTTTTTGGAGCCTTTTCTTTTCCCAGGACTAACTGACCTAGATGACAGACGTCCCCGTGGAGAAGGGAAGAGCCTCCAAGAAGGCCAAACTTAACACAGCAGCGGAATTAGATCAAGTGGTAGAGCGCTTGCTTTGCATGTGAGAGGCAGTGGGATCAATACTCATGTTCTCCAGTGTTCAGGGAGGTCGTTGTCTTTTTACTGGCAGAGCCAGCCAGGGGCTAAGTGGCTGCACTAGCCCCCTCCCCCCCCCCCCCCACCACTTCCTACTTGCTCTCCCCAAAAGCCAGCCACACTGGGGCAGAGAGCTGCTGGACACCAGCCCTTCTGGGCCAGGCAGTGGCAGGAGCACTGGAGGCAGGGGGCAGGTGGGGCAGAATTAGCTCTACTGGAAAAGTGGTGCCTTTGTGCCTGAAAGGGAACTTTCCCAATGTCCATTGGTATTTCCTGGGGTTTGTGTAGGGGATTGGGATTGGCCATCTTCTCTGCTGGAAATGCCTCTTGTTTGGTAAGCAGCTCCCAGGAGTTCATGGAACTTCTTCTTCTCAGCTTGGGAAAGGGACAAGCAAGGGGCGATGGGACAGGGGTTTATGTGATGATGACAGGAGTGCAGAAAGCAAATAAGAAATTATTTTTTCTTCTAGTAAAGAACCAGGGTGACAGAATGAAACTGGTAAGTAACCGAGTTAAAAAGGAAGCATTTTTGTGTCCCGTGGAACTCCTTGCCAGAGGATGTTGCAAAAGTGAAATCTGCAAGAAGGCCCAAAACAAAACTGGATAATTTAATGCAGGAAAAGTCAATCAATGGCATTTAACCGGGATGGACAGGGCAGGTGTCCCTAGCTGGCATATTCCAGAAGCTGGGAATGGGAGATGGGAAGGATCACTTAATAACTGTCTGTCCTGCGGATTGAAATTGGCTGCTGTCCTGAGACAGGATTCTGGGCTAGTTGGGCAACTGGCATGGCCCAGTCTGGCTGCTTTGATGTTCTGTTTGGCTGTTCTTGTCCCTCTGGACAAGGGACAATGGTCCCCCCCATCCTGAAAATGGCTGGCAAAAGGCTAGTATAGGTGAGCAAAGAGGTATGTTTCATGTGTCCCTGGTCATCTACTGGTTAGGATACAGCACTCTCATTGCTGTGGCCTGGGTTCGATTACCAGTTGGGGAATGTAGCCTCAATCTTTATATGACAACTGTCTAGCCAGTTTTCTCACTATCAGATGTTACAGCAGCTGATTCCCAAGAGGTTACTTCAGGCTCCTTCCCCCCTCTCCCTCACTGCTAAGACAACACTTCCCATTTTCAGAAGGGGCAGAGCTGGGTGACTCAAACTGCCCTCCTCTCTGCTGCATTGGCAGTGCTATAGGAAGCTCTGTGGTGCACACAGCACTAGCCCACTAAGTCAGTGGTAACAAACTGCCAGTCTGCAGACCAGCAAGGGGCCAAGATCCCCTGCGTGCTGGGCAGAGGTGGAGAATAACTAAGTAGAAATACTTGATCACACTACTCAAGACCTTCTTGGGGGGGTTTGTACTTTACTCAAGTAATTTATTTTTGTCACACTGATTTTTATTCAAGTTATTTTTTTTTAGACAATATTGTACTTTTTACTCCACTCCCATTTCCAGAGGCGCTGGGTTACTCACAACTTGCATCATTCTGCTTTGTCTGTGCAAGCACCAGTCATCCAAAAAATAACCAATCCACAGGCACAATGCCCCTGCCAAGGAAGAAGCCTTTTAATAGCTGCTCCAACACCTTGTCATTCAAACCCAGTATCCCTGCAGGCCCTGCCAGCCTGAGACCTGAGCGAGCAGGGCGGCTGCCCAGGGCTCCGTGCTGAGGGGGTGATATGAGCAGTCTCATGTGACCTTACCTGGGGCCAGGCAGCTAAACAGGAGGGAACCGAGCAGCCAGAGTCAGGGGGGACAGAGGCACTTACTTGTGTCGGGTGAATCCTCTGGTGGGAGCAGCAGCAGGGTGGGTGGGTGCCGGTGGCAGGAGCTCCTCATTCTCCCTGGCACAGAGGCCCCTTTGGAAGCCCTGTGGGGGGGCGGGCAGGCTGTGGGGATGGGGGTGGGCAGCTGAGGGGGGTGGGGATTGAAGAAGAGTCTGTGAGGGCACTTGGGCAGCCAGCTCGTCAGTGAGCAGCAGAGCACACGGGCCCGTCGCCCCCCAGCCGAGCCTCCCAGCTGCTCTCCCAGGGCTGTGCCCCACCATCCTGCATTGCTGCCAGCCCGGGCTCAGCTCTGCCAGTGACCTGCCCAGTCGCCTCCCTGCCAGGGGCTGCAGATGTGTCTGCTGGGGTAGAGAGGAGGGACGTGTCTGCCCCACCAATGTGAGGGGTGCGCCTTTGGGACAGGGAATTTCTGTACCATCTCCTTGTTTCTTGCTTGGGGAAGGGCACTGCTGACAGGTGCTGTGGAGGTTAATGCAGCCCCAGGGAACTGCTGCAGCCTGCCAGGAACCAGGCACACAGTGCCTGATGGCAGCTGCCCCACTAGCTCATCCCTTAATCCAGTCCTGATGCCAGCAGTAACAGCCCCACTGCTGGTAACTCGCAGAGGCCCTTGCTGCCCGAGGAAGAAGGCAAAACACAGACCTTGCTGTAAGCAGGATTTGAACCTTTGCAAGGAAACCCTATTGGATTTCTAGTCCACTATCTTAACCACTCAGCCATCAAAGCTCTGGCCGAAGTAGAGTCAGGGAAACTGGTAAATAATTCCAGTGCACAGGCCTAATATCACCCACCATAGAATTCACACAGCAAACCATTGCAACAGTTGTGCAGTGGAGTCCTGGCTGTTTTGGTCTTAGGTTGCCTTGGAGGTGAGTTCTGCTTCAAGGTCTTCTCTCCTCCTTCTTGGTCTTCCTTTCCCTTTTCCTTCCTCTTCTCTTCTCCCCTTTTCCTTCTTCTTGCTGGTCTTCTTCTTGGACCCCAGTTTATAAAGAGAAATTCAAGTACCGCTTAGTTCTACCTTAACCAATAATTTTAGTATAATTTCACTATCCAGTCATAATTTACTGTAACAGAATTACCTAAAAAGCATTGCTTCTTGGCCATTTGGCTAAGATTGAGCACTTCCTGCCTCTCAGAGAGGAATAAAAGTGGCAAGAGGCAGCAGGACCCACTTGTGCCTGTTGTTTCAGGGTTAAAGTAAAAAGTCTGCAAAGAATTGTGCAGCTACCTCCCCACATTGCATTGCCTGGGAATTGAACCTAGGTCAACTACTTGGAAGGTAGCTATGCTCATCACTATACCACCAATACCTGTGCTAACCATCTCCGTAAAAATTAGTGAGGGAAGTCCACATCTGCCATGAAGCGCACTTGAGGGAAGAGGGTGCCCATGTGGTTTGGGGTAAAGCATAACCTCTTGCCCGATTGGCTAAAATCAGGGGGGGGGGGGCGGTGATGTTGGGCAGTAACAGCCTTGTGGCTCTTTGTGGTGTGAGGGATTGGCTGGCATAGGAGTCCCAGAGGTTTCTGGGTGGGCGAGTACAGCTTCTTGTCCCTTGGGCTAAGTTCAAGAGCAGCAAAGGGAGGTGGCTGCCAGACATTCCGCATGGCCCAGAGGTACAGACGAAGAGCTGCCCTCATGTTTTTTGTCATAAAGTGTTTCTCAGCCATTCGGCTAAGATGGAGCGCTTCCTGCCTCTTGCAGAGCCATGTCACAGGCACAAGCCCCCAGAGACCCCTCTGGCCCTTCCATGGACACAGCAGAGGACCACGCAAGGGGCAGCAAGTGCCAGGCACTGTCATGGTCCAGGCCAGAGATAAAGCTGTGGTTCAAGGAGGCGTCTGCAGACCCGGCAGTCCAGGTGGAGGAATGTGGATATTTATGGCCAAATGGCTGATGGCCTTGCAAAGAAAGGCCACCTCCCCCCTCCCCAGACCAAGTCAGAGCCATGGTCAAGGAATTGCGGCAGGGGTACGTGAGGACCCGTGAGCACAGCTCCTGCACTGGGGAAGCACCGCAGCACTGTGCATACTATGAGGAACTGGACCAAGTCCTGGGGGTTGGGGAATCCTGTCTCCAGGGACAGTTGTGGAGTCTGGGATGGAGACACCTGAGCCGCAGCTTCAGGACAACAACCCTGCTGACCAGCAGGTCCGGGATAAGGAGGAGGATTCCAGGAACATTGTGACCCACACCCTGGAACCGCTCCCCCAGATACAGGAGGCCTCCCAAATGTCTTTGGGCACCCGGGAGGGAACATCAGGTGAGTGCTGTGAGGTTGCAACACACACAGGGCAGGCGGGAGCACAGGGGATGATGCGTTATCGTGACGCGTCATGCTGATCATAGGTTGGGGGACACCACACATGTCTGACCCCATAGAGGGCCGTCCGCCCCCCACCATGTGTGCAAGGCATCACCTGCTCCTGCAGAAAGTGCTGCCAGCGGCTAATTTCCTAACACTGGATGCAAGCACCTAAGTGTAATGGGGATGTAGCTCAGTGGTAAAGTATTTGATTACAGGCAAAATGATCCCTGGTTTAACTCCAAGTGCCCCCTGAATGGTTGATCAACTTCCTTGAAACTTCTGCATCTCCAGTTGTATCACAGTCTAGATTTCTGCTGTGCAGAGATTACTACAAATCCCTAATGTGTTCCTGTGTCAATGCACATAAACCAGGCAAACCCATCTCAACTGAAACAAGTTCAAATCTGCTTTGTGTCTCATTTCTATTCCCATCAATTCAGCAAGGGTGTGATCTGAAGGTCCTTGGTCTACCTGGGCTATGCTGGGCAGAAGAACAAGAATCACACCCAGTGGGGGAGGAATGGCCACAATCAATCTTCTGGAGTTTGATTTAGCAAGTCCAACTAAGACTCACTAAATCAAATCCAGAGGGTACCCCACCAGTTTCCAGGACTTCTGCTCTTTGCTCCCTTTGGGTTCCTGCAGTAGGGACACAACCAGGCTCAACTGACAGAGGCCAGCTCTCGCTATGTAGGGTATGTTTACACTTGTACCCTCTTTCCAAAAAGGGATGCAAATGTAAAGATTGGAAACTGTAAATGAAGCCACCAGGGACACACAATGGGCCTGCAAAAAAATGAAACAGCTGAGCACTTTGCAGAGAACAGGCCAGAGCCCTGCTGGGGGAGGCTCCATCATGCACAGACTCTGCGCCGAGCCAGACTGCTGGGAGGAGGCTCTGGCCATGGACTTTTCTCCACTCTGTTACCTCCTGCACCTGGGGCTGAAAGGGACGTGTGCTGCAGGCTGGTCCTGCCCAGCTGCCTTCCCCAGTGGGAGCAGAAAATACTCATGGAAGGGCTCACACGTTGTCCCCAATGCACTGGCCTGAGGGCCTGAATTCTTGATGCACCTGGGTGCACCCAAATTCCCCTTGTGGGGCGGCAGGCTTACCAGCTCACACCCCTCCTATCACACAAAGCTTGCAAACGGGGTTGATTTTCCTCCATCTCCCCTTGCTTGCTGCTGCGCTAAAAGAAATCCTGAAACCAGCCCAGTCTCCTGTCACTGGAGAGATGGTCCTGTGCTGGGATATGAGAGAGTATCCCAGTGATGCTCCTCGCAGCCCAGGAGAAGAAGGGGGCTCTGAGTGGAAGGAACCCAAGTAAAACAGGTCCCAGTGGGCATGAACTGGGCACTAGTTTGGCCCAGTTGAGTGAGGGAAGGTTGGTTCCATGGTGTCAAGGGCAGCGCTCAGGACTCTGCTGCTGCTGACAGCGAAGAAGCTGGGAGGCAAGGTGCTGGCAGCAAGAGATTCCGGCTGCCTCTTTGCCCTGGGTCTGCTGGCCGCCAGCCACCTTAACCAACCCTCAAACCAGCTGGACTAGCCAGCCCACGTCACAGTGAGTGACTAGTGGCCCTGTCAGAGAAGAGTCATTGGCAGCTGCAGAGACGGCCCTGCAGCTGCCTAAGGCACCTTTCCTCAAAGGGCCACAGGTAAGCTCTAGGTCTGTTGGTCAGCTAGCTCAGTTGGTTAGAGCATGGTGTTAATAACATGTAGGTCATGGGTTCAAGCCCCATGCTGGCCACAAGGGTGTTTGGTTTGGTGACTTCCCTTCCTTTAGCTGCCTGCTATGGACAGGGAAGTAGAGACAGGCAAGAGGCTGAGACCTTTTCAGAAAACAGGCCAGAGAACTGGTAGGAGGAGGCTTGAGCCTGCATAGACCCAGTGGCTAAAAGGGCCTTGCCCTGGCCTGCTTTCCCCAATAGGAAGGAAAATCTTTCTCCTCCCTCCATTGTCCTCAATGGCGTGGCCTGATGCCCAAATTCCTGCTGCTGCAGTGGCTGGCCCAAGGCTCTTCAGCACAAGTCACAGAGGGAGGCTCAATATTTCCAGAAGGCCTGGAGCACGTGCCTGGCACACAGAGCTGCTGCCAACTGCCTGGTCACGTGCTTCAGTAGCCCAGCAGCCTCCCCGAACCCAAACTGCTCCTGCTCAGGTCCCTCCTGAACCTGCACTTGCCCCTGCTCCTGCGGCTTCTCCTCCTGGAGCATCCCCATGGCTGCCGAGGCCCCTGCACATGAGGCAGTGGGACCACCCAAGGCTGACGCCAGTCCCAGCACCATCCCTGAGCCCCACTTCCCCCTTCTTCCCCTTTCTGCCATCCTCCTCCCCAGTTCTACATTCCCCACATCAAAATCAGAGTTTGTTCTTTGCACAGGGAGAAGTCCTGTTTGTGTTACCAGCAGGGGAAGGGGGAGAGGAAAGTGAGAAGAGCGGGCAGGGGAAGGGGGGGCGGGGGAGGCACAGAGAAATACGCCGGCATCACGCGCCTTCTCTGAGAATGGCCCCACGTTCTGAAGGGAACAGAAAGTGGCCTGCGAAGGGCGAGTGTAGCTGAGCAAATAAGTGTGCTTCTTGTTTCCCTGGCGGGTTAGTGGCTAGGGGTCAGCACTGTGCGTGCTGTGGCCGGGCTTTGATTCCCAGTCAGGGAAAACAGCCTCATCTGTAGTCATAAAATTGGCCAAGTATTTGCTCTTCCCATCAGTGCTGGGGGGGGGTGGGAGGGCCTGGGGTGCCAAAGACAGGCTCTGGCTGGGTGACTCCTGGCCAGCAGCCAAGAACATTTCTGAGGCAGCTGCTTCCCTCCCTCTGCTGTGCAGAGACTTGTAGTTCCTGGAAGTGGGGCTGTCTCCCCTCCTTTGCCTTGGGCCCATTTGGCCATGGTTCAAGGGGGTTGCTGATTCTGTAAAAGCTGCCCTGGTAATGAAGAAACAGCTAAAGTGACACTGGCAAGAATTTGAACCTTTGAATGAGTAACTAGCCTAGCTCATACTGAATGGTGTGGCTTAGACTTGCCCCACACTGCTACACAGCCCACAACCCTCTTGTGCTGCTTCACAGCCCGGTGATGACTGGGGTAGAGGAAAGGGACGCCCTGAGCCAGAATCTGTGTTGGGGAGAAACTGAACTGAGCCCGCTTGCCCAGCGCTGCTCATGCCCCCAGGCCCTGCCTCCTGCCCTCCACTCTTAAATTTCTTACAGATGCTGTTTTATCACACCCCTCTCACCCCCAGCCTGACCGTCCTGCCCCACTTCCCAAAGGAGCCCTTGTGTGGCCATGGACAGAGGCTGCACTGGGGGATTGGCCCTGACTGCCCAGTACCTTGTGATGCCAGTGGCAGAGCACAGTCTGGTCTGGAAGCAGCTGTAGCAGACATTAGGGGGTGCAGGAGTGGTCTGAGGCCAGCTGCGGCGGCTGATGCCCCAGGCGGAAGGTGCGATCCGCACCCGTGCCTGTACGGCTGTGATGTAATCACAGGGCGCCCTGGCAGTCATGACATAATCATCGTGCGCACGGGCTGGCAGCGCTCTAGGCAACTGCCTATTTCCCCAGGCTCACGGGCTGTCACTGAGGGGGTACAGAGCTGACTGGCTGGGATTTTTGTGAGATCCTCAAGCCACATGTAGCCAGCGTCCCCCCGCCCCCTTGCCCTGTCCTGGGGAGCCAGACACCGCCAGAGCTGGAAGGAAATGGGGAATGGCTGCACGCTGGGAGTCAAAGGTGTAGTCTGGGACCATAGAGTAGAAAAGTTTCACCAAACTGCATGCAGAGAGCACCATGGCTTAGCTGGCTCAAGCTACTGTCTAGCAAACACAAGATCCTGGGTTCAACTCCCAGTGATGCCTGTTGGAAGCCTTTGCTTACATTTTCCTATGTGCTTCTAGGACACAGAAGAGGCCTCCCCTGGCCACCCATGGAACTGCTGGTTCAGGAAAAGGCTGATTGGAGAAGACAGTTCTCAGGGGTGGGGGGAAAATGGGGGTGGGGGTGCCCAAACACCTCGCGATCAACTGGTCGAGGCCTTGTGATTGACCAGTCGATCGCGATCAACGGGTTGGTGACTACGGGTCTAAACTGAAGCTTTTTTCTGCAGCCACACTGAAGAGCAGCAGCAATTAGCTGTAAAGCCTGGAGTCACATGCTCACATTCCATCTAAATGACATTGAAATAGTGTCACACTAGGCTGTGAGAAGGGATCTTATCCTAGTGGCACCCACTGTCACCAGGGAAGAAGCAGATCTCAAGGTGGGTAGAGAAAACTCAATTAACAGCATTTTGTCTGGCAAAAGACTGCTTACCAATAGTTGTGGGTGTGCAATTGGCATTCTATGCTTCTTGGCCTCACTTTCCTGTTGTTTGTCTGTGTGATAGTCTGGTTTGGATCTGTTTCAGTCTGCTGTGTAATTGATTTTGCTAGGTGTAAATCAACTAAGGCAGTGTGGTATGATTGGTTAGGTAATTCTGTTACAGTATGTTCTGATTGGTGAGTGAAATTTTACTAAAATAATTGGTTAAGGAAGAACTAAGCAGTATTGAGTTTCTCTATATAAACAGGGGTCCAAGAAGGAGATCAGCAAGAAGAAGGAAAAGGGGAGAAGAGAAGAGGAAGGAAAAGCGAAAGGAAGACCAAGAAGGAGAAGAGAAGACCTTGAAGCAGAACTCACCTCCAAGGCAGCGTAACACCACAACAGCCAGAACTCCTCTGCACAGCTGTTGAAATGGTTTGCTGTGTGAATTCTGTGGCAGGTGACGTTAAGCCTGCACATTGGGATTATTCACCAGCTTTCTTAGCCAGAGCTGTTGTGGCCGAGTGGTTAAGGTGTTGGGCTAGCAATCCAATAGGGTTTCCCTGCGCAGGTTCAAATCCTGCTCTCAGCGAGGCCTGTGTTTTGGCCACACCCCTTTCTAGGTCAACAAGGGCCTCTCTGAGAATTACTAGCAGTGGGGCTGATGGTGCCAGTGCAGACACAGCCTATATGGCTTTGTGTCCCCTTTCAGCAAAGGCAACAGCTGCACTAGTGGCACTTCCACAGAGGGCCCTGGACCATGCTGCTGCAACCACTTGGTCCCAGGCAAAGCACTGCTGAGACGCCCCAGCCCTGCCTCCTCTAATCTCAGCCTAACCTGTTTATCTGACTCCCACATGCTCCTGAAAGCCAGCACACAGGCCGCCCAGCCCTGCACCAAAGGGCAGGCACTGAAACTGCCTTGTGGGCATCAAGTGGAAATGCAATAAGAGAAGACACCATGTTTTTGTCTGGTTTTAAACCAGGGTCCTTTTCCATGTTAAGCAAATGTGATAACCACTACGCCACAGAAACACACTTAACACCATCTTCTGCTGCTGCACTTAAACTTGGGCAAATATTCGGTTGGCAACCCTTTGGCCAACAGAGATTGCTGCAGGGTAAAGGAATTCTCTGTTGTCAGTTTTGTGCCTTCAGGAAGGGACCAAACTGAAGGAGGCCGGGCCCCCACGTGGGGACTCCAACCTAAACCCTGAGACCAAGGGGTTTACAAGCCAGATAATCAAAGTTTGCCCCATTTCTTCCTCCCATAACCCTGCAAAACCTCAAAGGCAACTCCACAGTCCCAGCGGCTGGGGGAGATGTGCATGTCAGAGCCTCTGCCCACTGAGCTGTAGCCTTCTGTGCCTAGGGAGCCAGACACCGCCAGGGTGAGAAGGCAGGAATGAAATGGGGACTGGCCGAACTTTGCCATGCAATGGTGTTGTCTGGGATCATACAGTAGAACAGTTGACAGGTGGATCAAAATAGGGCACCATGGCTTAGCTGGCTAAAGCATTTGCCTAGTAAATAGGGGATCTTGGGTTCAATTACTGGTGGTGCCTTGTTGGAGCCTTTGATAACATTTACTTATGCCCTTCTGGGACACAGAAGAGGCCTCTCCTGGCCTCTCATGGAACTGCTGGCTCAGGAAAAGGCTGAGTGGGGAGGTGTATGCGGAAGAAGGAAACCACAAGTCCCAAGAGGTTTCTCCCCCACAGGTGAGAAGCACCTGATGCCCATAGACCCTGACTCTCCATGGCTGCAGGAGCTGCAGAGGTTGCACCCTCAGGCTCTCTGGGCACCGACACCCCTAGGGAATCACAAGGCTGTGTGGTGGTGGCTCTCCTGTCCCAGCAATTGCAGTCAGAGCCCTGCCTTGCCAGTGCCAGTCACAGCAGCCTCTGCACCTGCTCCAGGCTTGTGGTTTCCTTCTGCCCAACACTCCTCCCCAATCAGCCTTTTCCTGAACCAGCAGTTCCATGGGTGGCCTAAGGAGGCCTCTTCTGTGTCCACAAGGACATAGGAAAAGGTGAACAAAGGCTGCAACAAGGTACCACTGGGAGGCAAACCCAGGCTGCTTTGTTTATAAGGCAGATACTTTAGCCAACTAAGCCATGGTGCCTGCCTCCGAAGTCTCTTTAAAATGGTTCTTTGTGTTTCCAGACAACACCTTTGCCTCCCAAAGTGCAGCCGTTCCCCATTTCCCTCCAGCCCTGGCGGTGTCTGGCTCCCTGGGCACAGAAAGCTACAGCTCAGTGGGCAGGGGGCTTTGGCTTCCTTGCCCATGGGATGCTGTTGCAGGAAGGGCTGCTCAGCAGGGCTGGGGTTCACCTGTGGAGGAAGGGAAGAGTATTTGGGTGCAGACTGGCTCACCTAGTGAGGAGGCTTTAAACTAGGTTTGACTGGGGCAGGTGCCCAAAGCCCACAGGTAAATGAACAACATGGACACCTGGGAGATGGGCCAGAAATGGGAGAGAGCAGGGGCTGTAACCGCAGAGATAAAGGAAGGACGCGGGACCACTGGGAAGCAAAATCTAATCTGTGTCTTAGATGCTGGTATAGACACACAGGACTATGGATAATAAGCAGGAAGCAGTTGGTATCACAGGGACGTGGTGGGATAATACAGGACTGGGATATTGGCACAGAAGGGTTCAGATTGCTCGGGAAGGACTGGCAGGGAAAAAGGGAGGAGGAGTTTCCTTAGATATGAAACGTGCGAACACTTGAACTGAGGCAGAGATGGACACAGAAGACAAGACTTGTTGGGAGTCTCTGGATGAGGTTACAAGGGGTAAAACCCAATAGTGATATATCACGCTAGGCATCTATTACAGACACCTCCCCAGGTAGAAGAGGTGCATAAGGCTTTTTAAACAATTAACAAAATCATCCAAAGCGCAGCTGGTTTCACACACACTCAGCCTCACCCACAGCTGGGAGGCAGTTTGCAGGGAGCTGAAAAGAAACTGGCTGGCAGAACCAAGTCTTGGAATTCTTCTGTGTCCAGATGTGCTAAGCAGCTGGCAGGCAAGCTCCCAAGTGCTGGTCTGTTCCCGCCCTCCCCAGGCAGGCAAATCTCCTCTGCTGGGTGTTACAGGTTGCACTTTACCTACAGAGCTGTTGCATGTGAGGCAAACGTGACACCCACTGCACTGCAGAGACCAGCCCCCTGCCTTTTGGGAAGAGACCCCTGAAAGCGCTTAGCCCTCTGGCTCACTAAACAGCTTAGCCCTGTAGCAGCTAAACAGGTTAGGCTGAGAGTGGAGGAGACAGGTCTGGGGCTGAGACTTCTCAGCGGTGCCTTGCCTGAGACCAGATTGTGGTGGCCACACAGTCCAGGGCCCACCCAGAAGTGTCACTGCTGTGGCTGTGCACCTTCGGGGCAGTGTGGCTATGGCCTTTGCTGCAAGGGGACACAAAGACACAGCATGTTCTGCCTCATGCCCAGACCCCAGCCACCCCATTTCCCTCACTTTCTTCCCAACCAGCCCCTCCAGCTTGCTTGCACACCCTCCCTTTTTCCTGCTCCCTCAATCCTGGCCAGACACACCACCCTGCCCCTGCATCCACATTCCTTCTGCTCCCTTTCTCCTGGCCACACACGGCTCCTTGGCGCTTCTCAAGCCAGGCCCTGCAAGGAACCACCAGGCAGGAACCAGCCCTTGGAGCTCTGCTTGCACCGGATCTGGTAGTTTCCCACCACATCTCGCCTGAGAAGAGGTGACTTGTTCCCCTTCCTTCTGACCTTACGTCTCCGTTCCCTTCAAAGGTCTCCGCTGCTTCGGGACCCGCCTCCTCAGGGTGCTGCCCCTCTGCCACTGGGCTGAGAGTGGGAGACTCCACAGTCTCTGCACTTGGGCTGAGAAATCTCACTGGGACTCGTCTGTTGATTGGTTAGTCAGCCCGATGGCCAGCCAGATCCATTCCGTAGCGCTGCCCAAGAGGAGCGTTACAAATGCCCAGTGTCCATTGGTATTTTCTGGGGCTCTGTGTAGGGGTTTGGGCTGGGCCATCTTTTCCACGGGAAGTGCCTCTTCTTTGGAACAGCAGCTCCCAGGAATTCATGGAACTTCTTCTTCTCAGCTTGGGAAAGGGACGACTCAGGGGCAACGGGGCAGAGTTTAGTGTAATGATGACAGGGGTGCAGAAAACAATAAGAATTTTTTTTCTCCTACTGAAGATCCCAGGTGAGAGAATGAAACTGGTAAGTACCCAAATTAAAAATAAACCAAAAGGAAGCATTTTTGCACCCAGTGGAATTCTTTGCCAGAGGATGTTGTGAAGGTGAAATCTATAAGGTCCAAAAAAGAACTGGATAATTTAATGCAGGAAAGGTCAATCAGTGGCATTTAACCAGGATGGACAGGGAAGGTGTTCCTAGCTGGTGTGTTCTAGAAGCTAAGAATGGGCGATGGGAGGGATCACTTAATAACTGTCTGTCCTGAGGATTCCAACTGGGCAATGAAATTAGCTGCTGTCATGAGACAGGATCCTGGGCTAGTTGGGCAACTGGCATGGCCCCATCTGGCTGTTCTGATGTTCTGTTTGGTTTCTGTTCTTGTCCCCTCTGGACAATGGAAAATGGACCCCTGTCCTGAAGGGGACAGAAAGTGGCCTGTGAAAGGTTAATGTAGGTAAAGAAAAAAATGCATTCATGTGTCCTGATGGTCTAGTGGATAAGATTTGGTACTTTCATTACTGAAGTCTGGGTTCAATTCCCAGTCAGGGAAACCAGCCTCACTCTTCACATAACAACAGCCTACTTGTTCATCTTACCTCATTGTTACAGCAACAGTGACCCAAGAGATTAATTCAGGGCCCTTCTCCCACCTCTCTGCCTTCTAGGTCATTTAGCTGGTGGGAGAGGAGAAGGCTCCTTCTCACACTCATTCTTTGGACTCCCATTCTCTCTCTGGCCTCCGAAACAGATCTCAAAGAGACTCCCTGCAGCAAAGCAATGGGGGGGGAGGGGTCCTCTGAGATGGCACCTGCCCTGCAGCCTGTCCCACCTGGCCATTGTCATGGACTCTCTGTGAGGTCATCACCTACCAACCTCCATTAGCCAATAAGCTGAGGGGCTGCAAAAGGTCCTTGTGATGTCACTGCCACACCCACCCCTGCCCTCCAGGGCTAATGTCTGGCCCCAGGTAGCCCCTTTGCCTGGCTGGGCTGCTCCCAGGGGTGAAAGTGACACATTTCTTACAGGGACTGTTCTATTGGGCACCAGCCTTTGGGCTGGGGGAGGCTCAAGGCAAAAACAAGGGGGTTTCAGTAAAGCTACATGTGAATGGATCCATCTAGCAACCACTGCCAGCCACACGCACAGGGGGGAGGTTTCTGTGCAAGTGAAACATGCAGTGGAGACATACTGGGAGAGAAGGGCAAGGGCAAGGGGTGGAAGGCAGGTACTTCAGGTGCCAAAGTAGGTCAGTTTGGAGCACATTAGACAGCAGTTCTAAAGGTCCCTGGGTCAATCCCAGACATTGACAAAAGCTTTTGTTCTTGAGGCAGCCCAAGGAAGGGCTCTGGGGTCTCAGGCAGGGGGGCTCTCAGCAAACTGGGCTCTCAGAGCACAGGGGAAGTTTGGGGGTTTGTTGCTTGTCTCCTGACTTTGTCCCATTTCCTGCCTCTTTTCCTGATCTGACCCAGAGGCTGAAAGGGACGGTGGCTGCTGATGGGTGGGGCGGGGGGGAGAAGACGGACAGGAAGGACCCAGCAGAAAGAGGGTCAAGGGTCCAAACCTCTCTGTGCCAGTTGGCCTCACATCGTGACCACCCAGCAATCGCTCTGATGAGGCCATCGCCTGTGGGCCTAGGGGAGCTAGGCAGCTGCCTAGGGCACCACTAACCAGGGTGCCCAATGATGCCATCACAGGCATTGACAGCTGTGCAGGCAGAGGCACCGATTGCGCCGCCCTGCCCAGGGCGACAGCTACTGTAGCCGGCCTCCGGCCGCTCTTGGGAAGGGGGAATTTTCACTGCTCCTGTCCTCTGGGGTGAAATCCCAGCACCAGCAGGGTTCAATGCAAGAAGACAGCCCAGCTGGGACTGAAAACCACTGCTCTAGGTGAGGTTTGAATCCACAACCTCTGTATGTCTCCTGGGTGCACTGTCGTATAAGTACTGCAGGCCGACCCATTGTGCCACTGGAGCTGCTTTTGGAAACAGTTTTTTCAAAGTCCTTAGATTGAAAAAGTAAAGACACACAATGTGGACTTGAAGGAGAGGGGCAAGGAGACTCACTCTCACAGATTTGCACAAACCAACACCTCACCAGTAGGCCCCACTGAGATTTGAGCTCAGACTGCAGAAAGCAAAGTCTTGCTCCTTACACCATGGGACCACCACACTGCCCCATGTTTGAGTTTCTCAGCTGATAGCTGATACTCTGCTCTCCTTGCTTTTTCCATTCAGTGGCTTCACCTCTCCAGACCCTGCCCATCTGTATGTGGTATCATGGGAACTATCTGGCTCCCTCTCCGGCAGAGGAAGGAGAAATGTTGCCATGTGTTACACCCGTTGGCAGCATACAGACCCCGGTCCTGGGTCCCCCTGCCCTGAGATACATGGGACAAGGAGAAACTCCAGGAGATGGTTACCCTGGGATCACGTTGCACGTGGATCCAAAGGCTGAGAGGACCCAGACCCACCCTGTGGCCAGGAATGCCTGTTCCTAGAAGCTCCCACCTAGAAAGGACTCAGTTGAGGGGGGAGGGGCAGGTGTCAGGAAGAAACTGGGGAGGAATTGGATGGCAGAGGAGTTACAGAAGTTTCTGGGAGGGGGCAGGTGCAGCTTCTTGGCTCAAGTTCAAGAGCAGCAAAGGGGCTGCCAGACATTCTGCATGGCCCATGGCCAATAGCTTTTCTCATGTTTCAGGTGGTCAAGTGTAGCTTCTCCACCATTTGGCTGTGATCAAGAACTTCCTGCGTATTGAAAAAGCAGCTCCCAGCTGTGGGACCCACTTGTGCCCATTTTTTGGGGTTAAAGTAAAACCTTTGTAAGGGGCTTCATTGCTCCTTCTTCCCTTTGCATTGGCTGGGAATTAAACCCACATCAACTGCTTAGAAGGTAACTATGCTCAGCACTATGCCACCAATGCCTGTGTCTGTTTCTTACCATGGTTCTGGAGTCTGGAATGGAGACACCTGGGCAGCAGCAGCTGCAGTTTCAGGACGACCCTGATGACCAGCAGTTCCAGGATGAGGATTCCAGGAACGTTGTGACCCTCCCCCTGGAACTGGTCCCCCAGATGCAGGAGGCCTCCCAGACATCTTCGGGCACGCGGGCGGGAACATCAGGTGAGTGCCGTGAGGTGGCAACACACACAGGGCAGGGAGGCAGGAGCACAGGGGATGATGCACTATCGTTAAGCGTCATGCTGATCGTAGGTTGGGGGACACCACACATGACCAAGCCCATAGAGGGCCGTCCTCCCCCCGCCATGTGTGCATGGCACCACCTGCTCCTGCAAACAGTACTGCCAGAGAGTAATTTCCCAAGACTTGAGGTAAAGATAGATGGGAAATGGGGGTGTAGCTCAGTGGTAGCGGAGAGCAGTGTGGACATACCCTGTGTGAAAAGGAGGGAAGAGGATACTCCTGTCAGTGAGGAGCAGGGCGCATGGATCCCACTCCTTCCTGCAAAAAACTGAACCAGCTGAGCACTTTGCAGATAACTGGCCAGAGCCCTGCTGGGAGAGGCTCCATCATGCACAGACTCTGCGCAGGGCCAGCCTGCTGGTAGGAGGCTCTGGCCATGGACTTTCCTCCCCTCTCTGTTACCTCCTGCACCTGGGGCTGAAAGGGACGTGGGCTGCAGGCTGGTCCTGCCCAGCTGCCTTCCCCAGTGGGAGCAGAAAATGCTCATGGAAGGGCTCACACATTGTCCCCAATGCACTGGCCCAAGGCCCAAGTCATATACCTAGACTTTAGTAAGGCATTTGATACGGTCTCGCAAGATATTCTTATTGATAAACTAGGCAAATATAACTTAGATAGGGCCACGATAAGGTGGGTGCATAATTGGCTGGATAACCGTAGTCAGAGAGTAGTTGTTAACGGTTCTAAATCCTGCTGGAAAGGGATAACAAGTGGAGTTCCTCAAGGGTCTGTTTTGGGACCCGTACTGTTCAATATCTTCATCAATGATGTAGATATTGGGATAGAGAGTACGCTTATTAAGTTTGCAGATGATACCAAACTGGGTGGGGTTGCAACTTCTTTGGAGGATAGGGACATAATTCAAAATGACCTTAGGAAGTTAGAGAAATGGTCAGAGGTAAACAGGATGAGGTTTAATATAGAGAAATGCAAAGTGCTCCAGTTAGGAAGGAACAATCAGTTCCATACATACAAGATGGGAAGCGACTGTCTAGGAAGGAGCATGGCGGAAAGGGATCTAGGGGTCATAGTGGACCACAAGTTGAATATGAGTCAACAGTGTGATGCTGTTGCAAAAAAATCAAATATGATTCTAGGTTGTATCAACAGGTGTGTTGTAAGCAAAACTCGTGAAGTCATTCTGCCGCTCTACTCTGCACTAGTTAGGCCTCAGCTGGAGTACTGTATCCAGTTCTGGGCGCCACATTTCAAGAAAGATGTGGAGAAATTGGAAAGGGTACAGAGAAGAGCGACAAGAATGATTAAAGGTTTAGAGAACATGACCTATGAAGCCAGGCTTCATGAACTGGGCTTGTTTAGTTTGGAAAAAAGAAGATTAAGGGGGGACATGATAGCGGTTTTCAAATATCTAAAAGGGTGTCACAAGGAGGAAGGAGAAAATTTGTTCCTCTTGGTTTCTGAGGACAGGACAAGGAGTAATGGGCTTAAAGTGCAGCAGGGGAGGTTTAGATTGGACATTAGGAAAAAATTCCTAACTGTCAGGGTGGTCAAATATTGGAATAAATTGCCCAGGGAGGTGGTGGAATCTCCCTCTCTGGAGATATTTAAGAACAGGTTAGATAGACATCTGGCAGGGATGGTGTAGACGGAGCTTGGTCCTGCCTTGAGGGCGGGGGGCTGTACTCGATGACCTCTCGAGGTCCCTTCCAGTCCTATTATTCTATGATTCTATGGTCCTGAATTCTTGATGCACCTGGGTGCACCCAAATACTCCTTCTAGGGGGGAAGATTCCTCAGCTCACACCTGTCCTGTCTCACTTGGTGCCCTGAGAACAAAGCTTGCAAAGGGGTTTGAATTTCCTCCATCTCCCCTTCCTGCATCGCTAAAAGAAATCCTGAACCCGGACCCTTCTCCTGTCACTGGAGAGATGGCCCTGTCATGGGGTAAAACATAGTATGCAGCCTGGCTAGCTCAGTTGGTGAAGCATGAAACTTTTAATCTCAGGGTCGTGGGTTCAAGCCCCATGCTGGACAAGGTCCTTTAACTCACGTTCTCAGTTTGCAAACAATTCACACACTGCTTTCACCAGGGTTTTAGAAAGAAAAAGTCTAGTCCTGGGGTCCAGCTTTAGTAGAACCAGACAGAGAACCAACTGCAATTTCCATCTTCTGAGGAGAAGGGAAGAGGATTTTCTTCTCCTCAGTTCTAGCTACATCAGCCCAGGGAGGAGAAAAAATAACCCTCCGGCTGCTGATTGTCCCCTGTCAGCTTCTGTAGCTTCACCTCCTTCCACAGCAGCTCCAGCTTTGAGCTACAAATCTCAAGGGGCTGGTGAGGAAATGAGGAGCTGGCAGCTCGGGTTAGTGGCTTCCCTGAGAACAAGAGGTGGAGTGTTCACAAGGTGCATTCCCCTCCCCCGCAGAGCAGGGTGTAAGAAAGAGCCAGGAACAGAACAGTCAGCCAAGTTCCATCCACAAGAAAGTGTGTTTCTGTGGTGAAGTGGTTATCACAGTTGCTTCCCCTGCAAAAGGACCCTAGTTCAAAGCCAGGCAGAAACAAGGTATCTTCCCTTATTGCTGCTTCCCCTGGGTGCCCAGGTAACTGCAGCTGCTGCTGACCAGCCTGTGCATGGGATGAGCCCAACTCCATGTGACAGAGGGGGGTGACATCAGCTGAGAATGCCCCTGGGTGCCAGCCTGGGAAAGGGAGATGAATCAGCCCAGGCAGGTGCTTGGGGCTTGTCCTCCCCTGCCCTGGGAGGCTGGTGCATTGGGCCAGCTCTGCCTCCTTCCTCCCTTGTGTGACTTTCCCAGTGTACACAGCCCAAATGTTGGAAAAGCCTCTTCCAAGAAAAAGCTGCACAAATTGGGTTTTGAAATTTGCGTAGCTTTTTCCAGAAGAGCAGTGCAGTGTAGACATAGCCTGAGTGTTGCTCAGCACTAGTAGGAGACAGGGAGGGACAAAAGGGTCTAATGGCACCTGCAGCCTTTCAGAACAACCCCGAGCCCCAACCCAAGTACCAGCCCTTCCCTCCACCCTCACTGGGGTCTGCTGGGAACTGTCTGGACTCAAACCCACCTGGGTATCAGCCTAAGGATTGCCTGTTCTGTAAAATGTGCCCTCAAAATGAGAAAGCAGCTAAAGTGACTCTGGTGGGATTTGAACCTATAACCTTGAAATATGCAACTGGGCTCACATTAGCTACTGTTACTGAGAAGTCCAACATGCTTTCCATGGCACCACAGAGCCTGCTAGACTTCTGAGCTTGATATCTCAACTCTCTACTTTGCAGCATGGCAATTGCTGGGGGAAAAGACAGGCAAGCTGGATCTCTCTCTCTTTTGGGAAAGCAGGTAGGAAGAGAGAGAGGGCCAGTGAAGATAAAGAATGAGAACTGAGCTGTATTTGGAGAATGTGGGCATCGATCTCACTGCACCTAGCATGCTAAGCAAACACTCTACAACCGTGGTCCCCAACCCGGTGCCCGCGGGCGCCATGGCGCCCGCCGGGCTCTTTACATGCGCCCGCGGAGCAATCTGGGCTGGCAGGTGCCAGCCCTGGGCGCATGGCCGGTCCCGGCCCCGGGGGCGCTGCGCGTACCCTTGCCAGCTCCGGCGCCGGCCTTGGCCCCGCCCCCAGGAGCACCGCGCGTGCCCTTGCCAGTTCTGGCCTTGGCCCCGCCCCCGGGGGCGCCGCGCGTGCCCTGGCCCCGGCCCCGGCCTTGGCCCCGCGGCGCTTACGGGGGGAGCGCCAGCCCCGGTCGTGCGGCGCTTGCCAGGGGGCGCGCGGCTATGGGGAGGGCCCCGGCCCCGTGGCTATGAGGGGGGCCCCGCCCCCGGGCATGCGGCTGGGGGGGTCCACCCCCTGGCGGGCAAGTGTCCCCGCCCCCTGGCGCCCGGCGGGCAAACGGCCACGCTCCCTGGCGCCCGCCAACCTGAAAAGGTTGGGGACCACTGCTTTAAACTTGAGCTAATTCCCCTACCTGCAAGACCATCTGCTGCCCCACCCTCCAACTTCCAGAGTCCACAACATTGCTGTAGCTGCCCAAGGCTGCTTTCTGAAAGGGCCACTTGTGAGACTGACACCCGTGGGCCGGCTAGCTCGGAGGTTTTGAATGTGGTGCTCATATCACACAGACGCGTATTAAGAGCAAGCTCCTTGTTTGAAGCCATAACTGGCTCGCTATTCCGACGTCCCTGTAAACCTCAGGGCATGAGGAGTGAGGGATATTTTGGAATTGCGATTTATTTCGAAGTAAGTGCTGTGTAGCCAGCGCCAAATTACAAAATAAGCTATTTCAAAATAGATGCAAAATAAGCTACACAATTGCATTGCTTATTTGGAGCTGTGGGACAAACCCCTAGTGAATTAGAGCCCAGCTCTGCCCCCTGCTCCCTGCTCCACCCACCCACGCACTGACTCCCTTGCTATCATGTGGATGTTTGCATTGGCCCCTTCTCTCTGTAGCCAGGCTTCAGCCAGGACTGAGACTCAGGCAGGAGAATGTGACCCGGCTCCCTGCACCTGGGCCCTGCATTTCTCATCCCTTCAGAGACACTTGCTAGTGGAGGAATAAATCACAGTCACATGAGTGTAGATTATGAAACTTTGTTGTTGCTGTTGCCTTGGAAACTTCCCACAGGCCTTCCCCTGGGGGTTCTGGGCAGCCCGCTCACACTGCACAGCTTACTTCGAGGTGAGGGTGCTGGGTAGATGCACCCACCCTGTTGAGGACTAGCCTGCCGAGGGGAGGCTCTGGCCGTTTCCTTTTCTTGTCTCTCTCAGCCTGTGTCTACACTGCAGGCTTTTTGCGTAAGAGCAGATGTTCTTGTGCAAAAACTTACAGAGCGTCTACACTGCACGCACGTTGTTGCACAAGTAAATTTATAGTACAGCATCAGATAACAGGGTTTCTTGTGCAAGAGTTATTCCTCTCCCCACGAGGAATAAGCCCTCTTGCTCAAGAACTCTTCCACAAGGAGGCAGTGTGGATGGGCAACAGGGGTTTCTTGCTCAAGAAAGCCCTACAGCTAACATGGCCATCAGAGCTTTCCTGCACAGGAGAGCGTCCACAATGCTATGCGTGCTCTTGCAGAAAAGCACTTCTCTTTTGCAAAAGCACATAGCAGTGTGGACACACTGTTGCACAAGACCTTTTGCACAAGAACTCTTGCACAAAACTGTTCTTGCACAAGAAGCCTGCAGGGTAGATGTAGCCAGGGGGTGTCTGGGTTTTTTACAGCATTGAGCTTTGCACAACAGCTCAGATGAGGTGGCCGAGTGGTTAAGGCGATGGACTGCTAATCCACTGTGCTCCGCACGCATGGGGTTCAAATCCCATCCTCATTGGGTGTTTGCAGCCCTCTAACTTGCTTCTCTTCAGTTCATTGCCAGCCCCTCCTGTAACCCTGCCTGCCTGCCCCAGCCCCTCCCACTGCAGCCTGGGGAAAGGGGAAATCTTCACAGAGACACTCTCCCAGATGGGACCCCCAATCCCTTCTACCCTCAAAGGGAAACCTCACAAAGGAGGCGCCAGGCAGCTGGTCCATGGGGGTCTCTGAGATGGTCCCAGCCCTGCAGCCTGTCCCATCTTGCTGTTGCCATTGTCCCTCTGTGAGGTCACTGCCTCCCAACCAATGAGCTGGGGGGGGGGGGAGCCTGGGGGAAACTGTGACTCCCCACCCCCCAAAACCTAGACATGGCCTTGTCCATTTCCCTCCTTTCTGCCCCCTGCACTCCAGGTCCCCCCATCCAGCCCCGGTCTGCTCCCCACACTTGACAGCTCCCCTGCCCTTGGCCCCATGACTGCACTAGCCAGGCTCTAGGGGGAAGTAGGCGTGACAGGGACAGGAGGGGAGGGTCCAGGGGCCTCCATTCCCAAACTGGACACCTGCCCCCCTCCCCTGCCATCATAACATCTGCCCCCCAGCTAGGGAGCCCTGGCTCACTCCCCCCAGCACAGCCAGGAGGGGACAAGGACCCGGCACCCGGCACTCCAGGGGGTAGAAAGCTCTCAGGTGGGCCCCACCCCTGCTCTGCCCACTCTGGGTCCGTGAAGCCCCAGCCTGGCTCCTTGGCCCAGGGGGCAGCGAGGGGCCTGAGCTGCCTGGCCCCAGGAGGGGGGTTCCTAGACCGAGCTCAGCACCTGCCCGTAGTGGGGAATTAGGCACCAAGCGTCATGAGAGCCGGGGCTTACATCACACGCCCTGTGGGGGGCTCCCATTGGCTGGCTCCGGCAGCTCCCTGCTCACACACTGGCGTGTGTGGGGCCCATTCTGAGGGGGCATCTCTCCCCTTTCCCTGGGCATCTCTCCCCTTTCCCTGCCCAGGGAACCCATGGGCCCAGCTCAGGCTGGATGGGTCCTGGCGCGTCCTGTGACTGGGCAGGCGCTGGTCAGTGAGGTGCCTGGGGATCGGTCTCAGCCCCTCAGGGCCGGTGAATGTGGCCCCTGAGCCTTTCTTCCCAGCTGCACACGGGGGTTTATTTCCCTTCTGCTGCCGTTGGGGAGCCCGGCGCGACTCTGGCGCAGACACAGCGAGGGGAAGGCGGGCGGGGACGTGACTGAAATAAGAGCAGCGGGCAGGGGGCTGAGCTGTGGGGTCTGCACAGAGACTTTGTGCTGAGGGGGTGTCAGTGGGTGTAGCCCTGGCAACAGGGTGGGTCGGTGTGAGGAGCAAGGGGAGATCTTCTGCCCAAGAGCCTGTTGGGAAGGGATTTGTCAGCCCATCCAGTGCTGTGACATGGCTCCCCGTGACGGTCAGTGTGCGGTGTGTCGCACAGCTGCTCACCACAGACATGCAGGCCTGTGTGAAGCTGCTCCCCCTCCTGCACGGGTGCCCATGGGTGGCAGGTTTGTATAATTTTTGGTAGTGCCTCATTAGCCACGCCTCTGGAGATAACACGCTTGGGGCAAGATGGACACACGACCAGAAGTAAACGGTGTCATGTCACCCCTCTCCAAGGGCTTTTCCCACCATCCTCCTACCAACAGGGATTAGTTTGGCCCTCACCAACCCCCCCTCATGCAACTATCCTACAGTTGCATTAACCCAACATGTGGGACATTAACTCGGGGGGGGGGAGCGGAGAGGCTGGGGCAAGTGTTCTGTCTGAGGCTATGTCTAGACTCACGGCTTCTTGTGCAAGTACAGCCGTTCTTGTGCAAGAAACCACAGAGTATCCACAGTGCCTGCCTGCTCTTGAGCAAGGAAATTTACAGTACGGCGTGGTAAGAGAGGACATCTTGCGCAAGATCTACGCTCTTTTCTAACAGGTGTAAGCTCTCTTGTGCAAGAGGGCAGTGTGGATGCTCGGCAGGGATTTCTTGCGCAAGAAACCTCTATGGCTAAAATGGACATCGCTTTCTTGCGCAAGAGAGCGTCCACACTGCCATGGATGCTCTTGTGCAAAAACACAATTCGCACAATGCAGTGCGGATATGTTCTTCTGCAAGACTTCTTGCACAAGAACCCTTACGCAAGATGTTATTGTGCAAGAAACCTCCGGTGTAGACATAGCCTAAGAGTTTCCTCCCATGAGCAGAATGAATTTTGTGTTGTGCACCAGTACTGAGGTCATGTGGCTTGTTTGGATGTGCCACTGTGGCACCCAAGTTATTAATACATATTTTTAAACCTTTCCCTTTTCTCGCTGCTGCCATGTCTCCTCCCCTTGTTCCATCAGCTCCCCTGGTGCCTGCTGCCCCCCCCCCCAACCCCTCATCCTCCTCTGCTGTCCTGACTCCTTCCCTTCTCACTGCCTTCGGACTTCCTGAGACCTGCCCCCCTCCACCAGCCCTTATCTGCTCCCTGTTCCCACTCTTCCAGTAGCCCCACTCTGACCATGTGAGCTACCCCTCCTCATCCTCTCTCCTACCACCTCCCTCTACACACCTGCCCTGCCTCTCTCCTATGGTGCTGGTCCCTCCCTGCAGGTGTCTGCCCTTCTGCTTCACCCCCAGAATCCCCTGGCACCTGCACCCTCCTGGTGCCTCCCCCTTCCCTCACTGCCTGTGCCCACTTTGTCCTATTTTTCCCTGATGCCCACCCCATCACCACCCTCTGCCCCCATTCCTCTGTGCCCTCACACATGATTTGCTCCATCCCCGCCTTCCTCATGCCCACTCCCTCTTTCAAACCTTCTCCCAGCACCTCCCTCTCCCCCTCCAGTTCCCAATACCCTTACCCTCTCCTCTCCCAGCATCACCCTGTCCCCCTCCCACTGACACCTCCCCTCCTGCCCTTTCCTTCATTGTCTGCACTTGGTCCCCTGACATTTGTCTCTTCTCCACCCTGTCCCTTGGTGCCTTCCCCTTTCTTCCCCTGACCTGCCCCCTTCCCCTCAGCACAAGCCCCTTCCTCCCCCTCCCCTACCTTCTGCCTTCCAGTTTGCGGGGCAGCAGGGCTGGAGTCTGCAATCAGGCCCTGCTGCCCATCAAGGGACATAGGCCGTTCCTTCTAGGGCTGTGGAGTCTGGGTGTCCGCTCGACAGGGTTGCCTGCCGGGTTCTGGCTGCCGCAGGAGAGTGAGCACTTCCCTCAGCTCACCCCATGGGCCTGGACCTGGGTGGACTTCCTTGCCCTTGACTGCCACGTCGCTGGCATTTAAAATACCCGGCATGGCATGAGCATGCGCTGCAAAGGTGCAGGGGCTGCCCGCCGTGCCCACTCGCTGTAGCATCCGCCCAGGGGTGAGGCCTCTGCATCCCAGCACCCCTGTCTGGCGCGCAGTGTGTGCATTCACCGCAAGGGCCCAAGGGCGGGGGCAGCCTGCCGCGACAGCTTGCTATGGCGTGACTTGTGGTGGAGCCCGTGTGCTCCATCACACTGGGGCTGTGGGCGCCCTGTTACAAGTCCTCTTCTCCTGGGATGCTCTGGGGCTGGGGGGGGGGGGAGGAGCAATATTCAGAGCCAGGGGAGAGACCCAGCTCCAAATATTGCTGGAGCACGGGCACCACGAGCCCATATAACTTGCTGCCCATGCGGGTGCCAGCTCATGTCTCTCTGGTCACTGGCACATGTGGGGCCAGCAGCCAGCTGGCTCCCTGGGCTGTCCGTGCAGTTAAAACAAGCAATACACTGGCAGAAACGGGGGCAGGGGCTGGGCTGTGGGAAATATTGGGGGGTGGCTGCCAGTGCTGACCCCCTGGGACTGGCTGTGCCTGTGGCACTGGGTGAGAGTTTGGTGTTTCTTAGGGGCCGGACAAGGGTTTGTTATGACACCAGGACCAGCCCAAGGCCAGGAGATGGGCAGAGCCAAGTGTGAGAACCTGGTGTGTCTGTAGGGGTGGGAGGGACATCTCCTGCCTGGCACAAGAAGCTCCAGACCCCAGAGAAGCTAGGCAGGAGAATTGTGAGCAAAATACTCTGTTGGTTGCTTCCCTCCCTCCTCCTTGTGCCCTAGAAGAGGAGCCGTGCCCCAAACATTCCTCTTATCAGTGTGAGTTTATCAGTGGGAGGGAAGGACAAGCCAGGGCAGGAAGAACTTTCTCTCTACTGGGCTTAGATGCTGGGTGTGGGCCAGAGAGGGAGGGGGTTGGTGAGGGGGGGAGGGTTAGGTACAAACTGAGGGATCTGCAGTGGCCCCACACCGAGCTTGCTCACCAGAGGTGCCTCTATTCCCTAGGACCAGGCAGGAGCGCACCGTGTGCGTGTCCAGCTGCTGCGTTCTCCCTGTGAGTAACTCTCCTTCCCTTCTCTGGGCCAGTAAATCGTTGGTGACGGTGCCATAGGACTGGCTGCAGGCGCTGGGTTTGCTTTCAGCCAGGAGGTGCCAGTGACTTGGGGCAAACGCTCCTTTGGGATGGGCAGAAACCAGAGTGTTGTGGAGCTTGGGGAGGGAGCAGGTATCTGTCACACAGGGTGTCCTGCTGGGGTGGGGGGAGGAGGGTTCCTTTGAATTTGTTTCTATGTGTAGAATAAATGTTGGTGTGTGCACCAAGGTAGGTGCAGATGTGCACCACCCATAGAAACACAGGCTGCTGCCTGGGGTGGGGGGCGGGGGGAGGCTCTGCTAATCACCTGGGCAGCACCTGAATCTCTCCTGAGTGGCTGCCCAAGTGCTCAGCTTACAGGGAAAACTGGTGGGGGGCCCATGAGCAGCCCCAGCCCATGTCCACACCCCCGCCCAGGGCAGGTGGAGTCTGAGGCTCCCTACAACTGCCCCTGTGGTTCTTACCCCATTCACATTACAGTAAGAGCTGGCTGGGCAGTGGGGGGCATCCATGGACCCTCCATGTGCCCTGGGCAGGGGATGCTTGGACCAATCCATCAGCCAGGGGCAGCTTTTGAGCCCCCCATCCCCAGGTGGATGGTCCTGTGATGGCCCCAGCTGTATTGGCACCTCAGGGCTTCTCCTCTCTGGGCAGGGCTCCAGCTTCTGGCCAGGGTGGGGCGGGGGCCGAGCGCAGGGGGTTTGGGGAGGAGCAGGGGCGTCTGGGAAGAAGAGGCCAGGCCAGACCTGTCCACATTCAACAGTGGGGGGGGGGGCCTTGGCCTCCTGTTCTGCCCCCCCCCGGGGGATGGGCAAAGGCAGAGGTTGCTCATTGTGACAGGAGTGTCCCGTATCCATGGCAACATTGCACCCCCTGACCTAGGGCCTAGCGACATGTGGGGTGGGGCAGGGATGGGCAACAGCACGTGGGGCTGGTAATGTCTCAGCTCCCAGCCCTGGAGCAAAGGCTGGAGAGAGGCAGGAGGGGAAACTGACAGATGCACCCTTATCCTCCCCTGTACTCCTGGGCCAGTGAGTGGGGAGAGGGGCCCCTCTGGGGTGGGAATGTCCCAGCTCCCAGAGCACTGTCCAGGGGGCTGCAGGGTGCAGCGACCAGCAGAATCAGCAAAGGGCAGGAGGCAGGTGTGATACCAGCTCCCAGAAGCAACCCCCACAGCAGGGAGTCCTGGGGGGCAGAGGAACTGGGGGGGGGTTCCTACAGCCCGGGGCAGGTTAATTGACTCCACAAGAACCCAGAGGAGCAGGAGCCATCACGCCGCAGCTCCATGGCCCCCAGGGGAGAGCAGCCGCGCAGCCAGGGACACATGTGGGGCAAAGAGCCCAGGGATCGCAGGGCGCTAGGACCCAGGGGGTGTCAGGCGGAGCAGCGGGGCACAGGCGGGGACTTGCAGGCGCCCTCGCTCCTCGCAGCCCCTGGGGAGAAGGGGAGCCGGTGGGGGGTGCGAAGGGGGCGGGGCTGTGGGCCTGTGGGGCGCGGGGAATCGGGGCGGGGATAATTCTGGGGCTTGGTGCAGAGTTGGGGGGGGGGCAGGCTGAGCAGCCGAGCCTGGAGCAGGGAGGGAGCCTGGGAAATGGGTGTGAAATGGACCCAGACCCCTTTGGAAACTCCCCCGAACTGCCCCTTTCGCCCGGGGGGGGGCAGGAAAGTACCGCACCGCTCGCCCCATATCTCCCCCAGCCCGGAGCCTGCCCCCAGCCCCTGCCCCACACTCTGCACCCCCGGCCCCTCCCGCACCAGAGCTCCCAGAGCCCAGCCCCGCCCCCTGCATCCCGATGTTCTGGCCCCGCCCCCCGCTGGGTGACCCCACCCTGCCGCGCTAGGTGCGGTCCCTGCAAATGCCCCCCCACCTCGCGAGGGTCCGGCCCGGCGGCTGCCCCAACCCCACCCCCATCTCGGCCCCGCCCCACGTGTAACAATGGGGGGCGGGGTTTCCTCACAGCCGCGCTGGGGAGGCAGTGCCACGTGCCGGGGGGCGGGACTGGCGTGTGCTGTTGTTCGGCTCCCGCCCGTCAACATGCGGGGTCTCCCCTGCCCACCCGGCGCGTGACGGTGCTGACACGTGACCAGCCCCCGCCTCTTTGCTGGTCGGTCGAGAGGCGGGGCTGGGGCTGCAGGGACCCGCGTGGGCGCCCGGGGAGGAGATTGCGGGTTCGTGTGCGGCTCCCCTTCCCTCTCCCCCACGGCTCTTGTGCATTTCACGGGGGGACACCAGGGAGCCCACACCAGTGGGGCTGCTCCTGTCCCCGCTGGGCCCCCTGTCCCCTCGCGTGGGAGCACACCCACCTCCGGCAGCTCCTGTGTGGGGCAGCGGGGCAGGGGCAGCGGGAGAGCGAGCCCCCCCCCATCAATCCAGAATGACAGGAGCTATGTCTACACTGGCGAGGGTTTGTCTTGCGCAAGAAGGGGCAGTGAAGACAGCTCCTGGCACAGGACCCTCTCCTGCAAAAATGGTGGCTCATTAGATATGCAAATGAGGCGCAGGACAGTCCATGCTCAGCCTCATTTGCATATTTCTGTCACAAGAACAGTGTAGACACAGCCAAGGTGAATGCCAGAGCACTAGAAAGACTGTTGCCTGCCTACTGTACCCTGACGACATCACTGAGCTAGCAGCCTTGCAGACTGTGGGGCTGCATCTAGATTGGCAAGATTTTGCGCAAATATTTTTATCAGGAAAGTGGCAGGGGAGACAGAGGCATGGAGGAGAACAGGGTGAACCAGGAATCACATATCCAGGCTCATAGCCAGTCCCAGATGCTGTGCCTCTGCTTTTTAAAGGGAGGGGCATTTCAAAAGAAGAGGTGCAGCATCTGGTACCGAGCCTGAGACTGGACAGCTGATTCCCAGCTCGCACCCAGTCCCAATTGCACCTCTGCCTTTGAAATGGAGTAAGGGCCGGTGAGGGGCGTGTGCAGGGCAGGGCAGCCAGCCCTGGGGTGGAGATCGGGAAGGAGCTGAAGAGGGGAACAGGGATATGTGAGGCTGGGGCAGGAGAGGCATGCAGGAGGTGTGAAGAGAGATGGGGGGATTCAGGGAACACTTATGGGGTGAATGGGAGCAGGGGTGCAATGGAACAAAACTCTGAGGGGTGTCACAGGCAGGGAAAGGGGGATGTGGGAGGGGAGGCAGGGGCGTGACTATGGGAGCAAGAGCAGCCTGGCTGGGGAAGGGGAGACACAGGGCAGGGGTTGTACAGCCGGGGCGGGGGAGATACAATGGCAGCTCCCCCACCTCATGGAGCAGGGGGGACAGGGCAGAGGTGACTGACTGGTGGTAGCAATAGGGGGCATCAGCTCCTGGGCCCCAAAAATATTTGCTACTAAATAGGGAGTCCCAAATGCCCCTGCCCCGGCGGATGCCCCTCCCTGCACCAGTCGCCCACTCAACAGCGAGGCGGGAATTCCTTCTTCTGAATTTTTTTTTTATGTTGTAGATATTGGCAAACTCTGATCCATCACGGACTGGCACATTTCATTTGCATAGTCGTTATTTGCATAAAAAAATATGCAAAGAAAATCTTGCCTGTCTGCCAAGGGTTTGTGAATGGCTTTACCGGTCCGCTGTATAAAACAAGGTTGGGAGCCACTGGTCTAGTGGACAGGGCTCAGTGTGGAAGCTGAAGCCAGACAATTTCAGGCTAGAGAGGAGGCACAAATGTTCCCTAGGGTCGATGATGAGCCACAGAAACCAGTGGCCACAGGAAGTGGTGGATTCTCCATCTCCTCATACTGTCAACTCAGCACTGGGCAACTTAGTAGAAAACATTCTGTGGGGAAACAGCTTTGTGCCTGGGTAGCTGGGCTAAGTGCAATGGCTTGTGTCACAGAGGGGGTCAGACTGCAGGGCTAACGTTCCCCTTGGATACTGCAAATCTACAAATTTCAGGGTCTCATCCTGCAAACACTCACCACATGGGAAATTCAAATCCCGGGCTTCATTTGCACGTTCGGTATGCATACATTACCCCGCTAGTTCGAACTAGCGGGGTAGTGTAGACATACCCTATGAGAGGGCCTGAGTCTATGCTACAAATATATGGAGGAAAACCAGGTATTTTAGCTGCAGGAACCTAAATTTAGGCAGCTGTAGCCATGATTAGTGGCTTGTTTCTGGAAAACACTGGGTGCTCAGAATTGAATCCCATTGTTGCGGGTGCAGGGATGTTGAAACTCAAGCCAGGTGTTAAGAGAAACGAATGTGGATTTGGCATCTAACTTGGTTGTGGAGTTTATGGAAAAGCTAGACTCAGCATCTGCGCACAATGGCAGAGTCTAGTGTGTCGGGGGCATCGCCTGCCTCGCATAGGAAGCTCCAGACAAGACTCTGTTCATTGCTCCCTCCTCCACATGCCCTCTGAAGAGGAGCCAGCCCCAAACCCTCGTATCAGTGTGAGCTCTTGGGGAGGGAAGGACAAGCCAGGGCGGAAAGAACTTTCTCTCTCCCAGGCTTAGATGCTGAGAGTGGGGCAGGGAGGGAGGGGGATGGCGGTGGGGGGAGGGATTGGAACAAACTGAGGGATTTGCAGCTATCCTGTGTGGGATGGTTCTATAGGACACTGGGGCTACGTCTTCACTGGTATGAATTTCCGGAAATGCTTTTAACGGAAAAGTGTTTTGTTAAAAGCATTTTCGGAAAAGCGCGTCTAGATTGGCAGGACACTTTTCTGCAAAAGCACTTTTTCCAGAAAAGCGTCCGTGGCCAATCTAGATGCGCTTTTCCGCAAAAAAGCCCCGATCATCATTTTCATGATCGGGGCTTTTTTGCGGAAAACACTACTGTGCTGTCTACACTGGCCCTTTTCTGGAACAGTTCTCTGGAAAAAGACTTTTGCCCGAATGGGAGCAGCATAGTTTTTCCGGAAAAGCACTGATGATTTTACATTAGATCATCAGTGCTTTTCCGGAAATTCAAGCGGCCAGTGTAGACAGCTAGCAAGTTTTTCCGGAAAAGCGGCTGATTTTCCAGAATAACTTGCCAGTGTAGACACAGCCAGTGAGCTGGCTCACCAGAGGTGTGTCTATTCCCTTGGGCCAGGCAGGAGCGCACTGCATGGCTACATCTACACTGGCATGATTTTTCGGAAATGCTTAAAACAGAACAGTTTTCCGTTATAAGTATTTCCGGAAAAAGCGCGTCTACATTGGCAGGATGCTTTTACGGAAAAGCACTTTTTCCAGTAAAGCGTCCGTGCCAATGTAGACGCGCTTTTCCACAAAAAAGCCCCGATCGCCATTTTCACGATCGGGGATTTTTTGCGGAAAAGAAATCTGTGCTGTCTACACTGGCCCTTTTCCAGAACAGTTTTCCAGAAAAGGCCTTTTGCCCGAATGGGAGCAGCATAGTTTTTCCGGAAAAGCACTGATGATTTTACAGTAGATCGTCAGTGCTTTTCTGGAAATTCAAGCGGCCAGTGTAGACAGCTGGCAAGTTATTCCGGAAAAGCGGCTGATTTTCCGGAATAAGTGGCCAGTGTAGACACAGCCCCAGGGTTTGCCTTAGTTGGGACTTGTCCCGAGGTGAAGGTGCCTGGCTCAGTTCCTGTACAGTGTCATCAGGCACCGACCTCCGCCCTCCCATCCAGACAGCACCCAGGAACTTCACCTCATGAGAGGTTCCCTGGCACTTATCTGGGGGTAAAGCTAACCCAAGATTTTCTAAGGCAGTCTTTACTAAATCCACAGCCTGCTGCACTTCTTCAGCAGTATCCCCTCCTATCACAATGTCATCTATATATTGCAGCATTTGGATACTAGGTGGCATGGTTAAACCATCTAGGACCTTTGACAGTGCCCCATGGCAAATAGTGGGCGAATGCTTGAACCCTTGGGGCATACATGTGAAAGTGTATTGGACACCCTTCCATGTAAAAACAAATCTGTTCTGGTCTGCAGGCTGTAAAGGGACCATGAAAAACATGTCCTTTATATCTAGCACGGCTAGCCATTGCTTGTTCCAAGTCTGTATGGTATTTACAATGCTTGCTATGTTGGGGACTGCTGTTGTTAGGGGCCCTATGTTACACTTTAATTTTCTGTAATCAATTGTAAGCCTCCATTTACCATTAGGTTTCTTTACCGGCCATTCTGGGGAGTTGTATGGGGAGTGAGTGCGAATTAAAACTCCCCGGCTGTGTCTAGACTGGCAAGTTTTTCCGCAAAATCATCTGCTTTTGCAGAAAAACATGCCAGCTGTCTACACTGGCTGCTTTAATTTCCGCAAAAGCACTGACGATCTCATGTAAGATTGTCAGTGCTTTTGTGGAAATACTATGCTGCTCCCGTTCAGGCAAAAGTCTTTTTCCGAAAAACTTTTGCGCAAAAGGGCCAGTGTAGACAGCAGAGATTTGTTTTCCGCAAAAAAGCCCCCATCGCGAAAATGGTGATTGGGGCTTTTTTGCAGAAAAGCGTGTCTAGATTGGCCACGGACACTTTTCTGGAAAAAGTGCTTTTGCGGAAAAGTGTCCTGCCAATCTAGACGCACTTTTCCGAAAATGCTTTTAACGGAAAACTTTTCCGTTAAAAGCATTTCTGGAAAATCATGCCAGTCTAGACATAGCCCCCGTGTTTCCAGATCTTTAATTAGCTCAGTGACAGGCGCTATAGCTTCAGCTGGGACATTGTATTGTTTTACATGAGTCACAGCTGATGGTGGGAGAGCAGGAGCTTGGGCTAGTAACCTGACACTATAGAGGGGAACTTTCCCTTCCTCCAGGATTGCTGTGCTGGGTTTGCAGCCGGCTCCGAATGCCCACCTTTTCCCACCAATGATTCCTTCCTTGCCCTTTAGGATGTCCATGCCCAGTGTATTGGCATTCCCAAGTATCAATTCATGTTTCCTGGGCTGCTGGTAGGGGTTTAAAGGGATATCCAGCTTTACTTTGACCAGCGGGTAAGACACAATAGTGCCGTTCACTCCTGTGACCAAAACCTGCTTTCGGCCAGAAGGTGGAGGTCCGAAAAAGTTTTCTCTTTTAATCATGGATAATTGGGCTCCAGTGTCTACCAAGAAAGAGACAGCAGTCTTATCATTAACTGTTACTAAGATCCGGGGGTCGTTGCTAGGATTTTCCCTCTCTGCCTGCTCAAGTTTATTTATACAGAGAGAGATCCCACTCCCGCCTGTCAGTTTCCCTGGTTAGTTTCAATTAGCGGCAGCAGCTCATGTAATTGCTGCCTTAGCTGTGCGTGTGGAGGTTCGGAGCTGAAGCAGGGAGCACTAGGAGTGACTGCTGCTTTCTCCTGCTCAACCCCCTTCGAGGCAGCCAGAAGCTTTAGCTTATCGGTTGCCAGCCCATGTAATAGATCTCAGGTGAACCCTAGATCCAAGCACCGTTTCCACAATTTAGTCCTAAATTCCCTCTCCTGTGGTGTTACTTCATGTCTAGGCTTAAAACCTTCCTGCTTGCTCTTGCTCCTTTTAAGTTCTGCATCTTAACTTTAACCTGCGGTGCCTCAGTTTCCCCAAATTCTTGGCGATCTCACAGCATAAAATCAAATAAGTTCTGATAGGTCAGGTGGTGGTTCTGAGCATGATTTCTTCTGGCTAGCGCTATAGCCTTATAGGATCCGGGAGCCCCTTTTAGCACTGGTCTTAAATCTCCTGTTACTACCTGTTGTTCCCAAGGGTTCTCTTCCTGCCTCCTATTCTGGGGACCCCCTTGATAAAGCATAGCTATTATAGCAACAGTTTGTAGGGCTCCTTTAAGTTCATCCCCATTAATCCATGGGATGCTAGTGGGTTCACCTCTATCAGTGTGGTGAATTCCCCGAGCCCATCTATAGGCAAAGGTCCATATAAACTTTGGACCCTCCTGATTCCTGGGGCTAAGGAATATTCCTGCACCCAGATTTACCCTGCCACACTCCCAGGAGGACAGTTGGATACAGCCAGCTCCTGTATCCCATATCCTAGCCAGCCACTCTATCACGCCTTCCCCAGGTCTCTTGGCAAATTCATCCTTTTTCCTCCTCAACTCTGCAGGCTCATAACTGCGAGTAATAATTCGGGTAGGTCGGGGTTCTGTCCTTTTGCCAATGGAGGGGTTATCTTCATCCACCTCACCCTCTTCCTTCTCAGTTAAATCCATTTGGTATGTGATGATGGGTCTCATATGGACAGGGGGATTCCCTAACTCAGGGGAGGTGGGACACTCATCATCGGAGGAGTCCCAGATGTCTCCATCCCAATCCTCCGGATCTACCCAGAGAGCAGCCTCTACTTTGGCTTGATTAATTTTTCGGGGCTTGCTCTCTAATCTCGCTCTCCTTTCTGCTCCCTCCCTTTTTATTATTGGAGCAAGACATTGTTCTAATTGGTGCACATCATTGCTTAGCAAGTGCGCCCAGATGTCTAGGTTCATCCCTTTCCTTCTGTACCCTTTCACGCTCCAGTTCCAATTTTAAATGGCTTTTACATGCTGTCTGCAGGGCACCTTTAAATAGCCAAATACATGCTCCTTTCCCCTTTTCATTTTACAAGCTGTTCTCCAGTTACAGAACTGCAACCACAGTTCCTCAGGATTTCCCCACTCCTCCTCTAACATTTCTTTATCCCATTTAAGGTCAGCCCAACCTTCCTGGGTGAAACTCTTTTCTACCTTGCTAGAATCAGTGACTGGCTTCATGCTGCTGTATTTTGAACCGATATCACAAATCCTGCCGACTACGCCAATTCTGTCAGCCGGTGGTCAGGGCAGTGAGTGGTTGGTGTGTATGTGTGTGTGTGTGTTAGTCATACAGCTGAGACTTCAACTGCTGAGACCAGAGTCCCTTCGCAGCGGGCAACCTGGAGAAGATTGACGGGCACCCCAAGAAGTTTACAGGGAGAGCTTATTACACCTCAGATTTTTACTGTTAGGATACATGATCCCTTCGAAGCGGGCAGCCTGGGGAGGCTGAGAGATGCCCCAACGACTCTGTCATCTGGAAGCGACACAATCCAAATGCCAAGCTCACTGTATCTGTCCCTTATGACCGGCTGGAGTTCTTTTGTTTGTGTTCGGTTCGGGTACAGCAGCACGGGTTCAAGTCAGAAACTTGACACGCACTGGCTTATTTGTAGGAGAAAGAAGAAAGAAAATAAAGAAAACTTGGTTCAATATATAAAGTGACTGAGGACACCAACTTATTTTCACTTTAATTTAGGCAGCGGTCCGAAAGCAAACCGCGGCGATTTGATTGACAGGAAAATGATTTCTTGGGGCTTTAAAAATGGCCGCCCAATTTATGAATGAAGCAAAATGGCTGCTGCACCTTTGATTGACAAGCTAATGATTTTCCTGCAGTCTGATTGGATAATTGCTGACCGCAGGTTTACAATGAAACAAAATGGCCACTGGGAGTGCTTCCATTAAGGAGGAAGTTTTCTTAAGTGTGATTGACAGCCTAACAAGATACTGGAGTTTACATAGAAGGGAATGGCCGTTCTAACAGAAGTTAAGTGTATATTGCAGTTTACAGATAGATACAAAGACTCCCTGCGGTTTGATTGACAAGTTAATTGGGTTCCACAGTTTATAGCTAAGTGACCTTACCAAAGGCAGTTTTACAGTAGAGATGAAGCAGTTTGACTTAAGAAACTATAATAAAGTAACTAAACTTATAACATAGTAACAATTAAAGTGTACACATAAAGAAACACATTGCAGGTATAATTCTCACCCCTGCATTCCAGACTTGGCGTGGCCAGCGTCTTTCTCTCAATCCCTCGGGAAGAAGTAGGGCGAGGTTGGGCATCCCACGGACCTGGGGAGACAATCAATACCTGCCAGCAGGTGTAGGTGATTGTAGATCAAATGGGGTGGGCTACTATACCCCTCTTTACACCCCTTGGGTCACGTAGGCTTCTTCCTGGTCTCAAGTGGCCAATTTAGGAAAAATGGCTTTGAACACCAAATTTCCCACGAAGGGTGCAAAGCATAATTCACACCTGGGAAAGTGCGGACAATGGGCACCTCTGGTATGTGATGGGTGAAGATTCCTCTCCTGGGACAGTGCGGGCATGTCAATTACTGGTACTAGCCATCAGGGCAGCAGGAGGCCCCGGGTCATCAGGTAGCCCATTTACTGTCTGGTTTCTGTTTATAGTAGAGTCAGGGACAGGCAGCACACCTGTGTTCCCAGGGCATCAAAGGCTGACTGCCCTTCTCTTGCTCTCTGGGGGAGGGGAGGGACAAGATGGGGATCATGTCTGGCTACAGCCCCCTGGCCCCAGGAGAGGGGTTCCTAGGCTGAGCTCAGCACCTGTCTACTGCAGCATGAGTCACCAACTCCATGAGAGCCAGGACTTAGGTCACACACTCTATGGGGGTCTCCCATTGGCTGGCTCTGGCTCGCATACTGGCATGTGTGGGGCCCATTCCGGGGGGGCGTCTCTCCCCTTTCCCTACCCAGGGAGCCCATGGGCCCAGCTCAGGGTGGGTGGGTCCCAGTGCGTCCTGTGACTGGGCAGGCGCTGGTCAGTGAGGTGCCTGGGGATCGGTCTCAGCCCCTCAGGGCTGGTGTATGTGGCCCCCAGGCCTTTCTTCTCGGCTGTGCACGGGGGTTTATTTCCCTTCTGCAGCCACTGGGGAGCCCGGCACCGGCGCGACTCTGGCGCAGACATAGCAAGGGGAAGGTGGGCGGGGACGTGACTGAAATAAGAGCAGCGGGCAGGGGGCTGAGCTGTGGGGCCTGCACAGACACTTTGTGCTGCGGGGGTGTCAGTGGGTCTAGCCCTGGCAACGGGGTGGGTCGGTGTGAGGAGCAAGGGGAGATTTTCTGGCCAAAAGCCTGTTGGGAAGGGATTTGTTAGCCCGTCCAGTGCTGTGACATGGCTCCCCGTGATGGTCAGTGTGTGGTGTGCATTGCATGGCCGCTCACCACAGACATGCAGGGCCATTGTGATGCTGCCTCCTCCTCCTCCCTCCAGGTGCCAGCTCCTGCCCAGGCCCCAGACCTCCCTGGACACTGGCACATGCCAGCCGGCAGCCAGTTGGCTCCCTGGGGTGTCCATGTGGTTAAAACAGGCCTTGGACTGGCAGAGACAGGGCTGGGAAATACTCTGGGAAATACTGGGGGGTGGCTGCCGGTGCTGACCCCTGGGACTGGCTGTGCCTGTGGCGCTGGGCGAGGGTTCAGTGTTTCTCAGGGGCTGGTCGAGGGTTTGTTGTGACACCGGGAGCAGCCCAAGGCCAGGAGAAGGGCAGAGCCAAGTGTGAGACCCTGGTCTGTCCAGGGGACGGGGGAGGGGGCATCTCCTGCCTGGCACAGGGAGCTCCAGACACCAGACAAGCCACTGTGGAGCATAAGACTCTGTTAGCTGCTCCCCTCCTCTGCCTGCCCTTGAAGAGGAGCTGGGCCCCAAACCCTCTTATCAGTGTGAGCTCTGGGGGAGGGAAGGATGAGCCAGGGCAGGAAGAACTTTCTCTCTCCCAGGCTTAGACAGGGGGGTGGGGCAGGGAGGGAGGGGGATGGTGGAGGGGAGGGTTTGGCACAAACTGAGGAATCTGCAGCTGGTGGGCTGGTGCTACAGGACACACTGAGCTGGTTCACCAGAGGCGCCTCTATTCCCTGGGCCAGGCAGGAGTGCACCATGTGCGTGTGCGTGTTTCTGGCTGCTGCGTTTGCTGTGTGAGTAACTCTCCTTCCCTTCTCTGGGCCAGTAAATTGCTGGTGACGGTGCCATAGGACTGGCTGCAGGTGCTGGGTTTGCTTTCAGCCAGGAGGTGCCAGTGAGTTGGGGCAAACGCTCCTTTGGGTTGGGCAGAAACCAGAGTGTTGGGGGGCTTGGGGAGGGAGCAGGCTATCTGTCACTCAGGCTGTCCTGCTAGGACAGGGGCAAGGTTTCCTCAAATTTTTTCCATATATGTGTGGAATAAATGTTGTTCTATGCACTCTGGCAGGTGCAGATGTGCACCACTCAAACCCAGGCAGCTGGCTGTGGGGACTCTGCTAATCAGCTGGGCAGCACCTGAATTGCTCCTGAGTGGCTGCCCAAGCGCTCAGCTTACAGGAAACACTGGTGGGGGGCCCATAAGCAGCCCCAGCCCATGTCCACACCCCCAGCCAGAGCACGTGGAAAGTCTGAGGCTCCCCTCCACTGCCCTTGTGGTTCTTACCCCCTTCACGTCACAGTAAGAGCTGGCTGGGCAGTGGTAGTATCCATGGATCCTACATCTGTCCTGGGCAGAGCCAGGGGCAGCTTTTGAGCCTCCCCCTCCCCCCTGCTGCCAGGGGAATTGTCCTGTGATGGCCCCAGCTGCATTGGCACCCCAGGGCTTCTCCTGTCTGGGCAAGGCTCCAGCTTCTGGACAGGGTGGGGGGGCAGAGCCCAGGGGGAATGGGGAGGGGCAGGGGGAACTGGGGAGAAAGAGGCCAGGCCAGACCTGTCCACATTCAACAGCGGGAGGGACCCTTGGCCTCCTGTTCTGAGGCTCCGAGGGGGATGGGCAAAGGCAGAGGTTGATCATTGTGACAGGCGTATCCCGTATCCATCGGAACATTGCACCCCTGCCCTACGGGCTGGTGACCAATGTGGGGGGTGGGGCAGAGTGGGGCAGCAGCACATGGGGCTGGGAATGGGAATGTCCCAGCCACCAGGACCACCCAGACCTGGAGGAAAAGCTGGAGAGAGGCAGGAGGGGAAACTGACAGACCCCTCCCCTATTCCAGCCTGTGTCCCTGGGCCAGTCGGAGGGGAGAGGGGCCGCACTGGGGTGGGACGGTCCCGGCTCCCAGCGCACTGCCAGGGGCTGCGGGGCCGGGAACAGGAGAAGCAGCAAAGATGGGACAGGTGTGATACCAGCCCCCAGCAGCAACAGGCCGGCAGAGAATCATGGGGGGGGCGGTTGCTATTGGGAGGGTGGCGGTTCCTACAGCCGGGGGGGGGGGGGTCAATCTGACTCCACAGGAACCCAGAGGAGCTGGAGCCATCACCCCGCAGCTCCATGGCCTGCGGGGGGGAGCAGCCCGGCAGCCAGGGACAGGCATGGGGCAGAGCCCAGGAGCTGGGCGGAGCAGCCAGGGACTTGCCGGGAAGAGGGTGCGAGGCCAGGAAGCTCCTGGTCTGACATAAGCGCTGGTGCTGGACTCATAGCAGAGTCACTGACCTTCTGCGCATGCGCGATCTCATCGGGCCCCACCATTCGGTACCGCCTGTCACTCCCGGCCCGCAGCAGCATCTGACTCCGCGAGCGAGCAGAGGGAGGCAGCGAACTTTGCTGCGGTCACTGCGCATGCGCCGCGCGCCCTCAGGCAGTCCTTGGTGCCCTTATTCACGGCGCTGCTTCGGGAGAGCGGGGAGCAGAGCGAGGTGGGCGGGGCCGGGTAGTTAATGCTGGGGGGGCCCTGGGAGCGGGGCTCTGCGTGGCTGGGGGAGCGGGGCTGTTTGTTTGTTTCCCTCCGCGGCACCTCATTGGCTCCCAGGCGCTCCCGCTGCTCCTGGTAGCTGGGAGAGCCCTGCGCCACGCATGCACGAGTTTCGCCTATAGCTGCCGGGGGCCTTGCTCTTGACCCGCCTCCTCCTGTGTCTGTGGAGCGGCCCCTGCTGGGTGCGTGGCTGCGCCTTTGTTCCAGCGGGGGGAGAAGGGTTGTGGGGCAGGGCCTCAGTGGGGGGGGAGGTTGTAGGAGGGGCTCACACAGGCGGGGGGGGGAGTTGGCCAGGTGGAGTGCGGGGGGGCTGCAGCTCGGCTTGTGGGAGTTGGGGAAGGGGCACAGCTGGGCTGGGGTCAGGGCTGTGACCCACCTTCCTGTGCTGTCTGTGGGGGGCTGCTCCGGCCGGGCAGAGGACTCAGGCCGCTCACTGCTGCCTCTCTGTGGCTGAATGTTGCACGTTCCGTGCAGGGCCCATTGGCCCGTCTGTCTCTGGCTGTCGGTGCTTCCAGACGCTCACGCTCGACACAAGCCGAGAGGCGAAGATTGTGGCCGAGTTTCAGCAGCTGCAGCAGTTCCTGGAGGAACAAGAGCGACTCCTGCTGGCCCAGCTGGAGAAGCTGAACGAGCAGATTGGGAGACTCCAGACTGACGCTGACGGGAAACTCTCCGCACAGATTTCCCATCTCAGCGAGCGGATCAGTGAGCTGAAGGGGAAGTGTCAGAAGCCAGGGAGTGAATTCCTGCAGGTGAGACTGAGGGAGAAACATCCCAGCTCCCCATGCAAAGAAGAGAGGCTCCTGAATAACAAGTGCTGGAGTCCAGCCATCAGATCTGGGTGTAACTCGGTGTGTGCATTGCTGCCATGCGAGTGACTGTTGTGCTTTGCAGAGTCACAGGCACAGACCTATTAGTATCTATGGCCCTGGGGCCAGGTCAGGGCGTCTCTTCCCCATATTTGCAAATTGCCTTCCCTGTGTGTGTCCAGTGCAGCTGAGATTCTTTTCTGTCTCTTTTCTGTAGGACGTAAGAAACAGCTTGAACAGGTAGGTGGCTCGCACTCCTGTCACACTGCACAGCGGAGGGAAAGAGCTCGGAGCTGATGTTGGCACCACATCTCCCCAGGTCCCCAACAGCACCACATCTCCCCAACAGCCAGATGTTGGATAGAAATGTCTCTGACTCAGTTAATTCTGAGGGTCTAACCCTTGCACAGCAGACTCTGGAATTCCCCATTCAGGGGCACAGTCTGACTTCAGATATTTCCTAGAGCTGTCACCTCCCTGGAGAATGATGGCCCCATCGTGATGCTCTCCTTAGAGACACTGAGCAAACAGACACAACTGCTTGTAAATAGAGCCAGGGGTTTGCAAACTCTAAGCCTCCCGTTGGTGTCAAGGGATCAGAATAGGTAAAGTTAATGTCATGGCAACGTCTTTCCCTAGCGCAGCTCTAGGTTATGACAAGAGGTGGTAAGTGACTGAGAGAAACCAGGTGAGGGGATGAGGAGGGAAAAGTAAATCTCACTTTCAGTTTGTGTCTCTTTGGGCGGGGATGAGGCTGCAGAGATGTTGGCTCCATTGCTGGCAGGTGCCCAAGCGAGAGAGGACACAGAAAGTTTCACCTCCCTTATCTCTTCCTCCACCAGACACTCTGCCCTCTGCACTGGAGAGAGCAAGAGGAAAATCCCTGGGAGCTTTCAGACAAGGTGAGTTTGCAGGTGGAGATTCTTTAAATGATGAGAAAACTCCAGTGAAAACATCTTCATAGGATTGTCATTGAAGTTACCAACCAGACCCAGTGACCACGGTGCTCACAGCCCTAAATCTCACCCACTGATCAGAGAGGAGCCACAGGGGCACTGCATAGGGACCTGCAGACACTTTGAGAATCACTGATCTACGGGGTGTGATGCTATAGGGGTGACGTTAAAGCACACAACGGACGGCACCTTCAGGCTCGGATTTCACTGCTTGGTCAGTTTCAATATGGGGTTGGTTTCAAACAGTAAATAGGATGAAAGGCTGAGAGCTCACTGGCTTCCATGGTATCAGTTTGTTCATGACGAGAAACTGCTAGATCCCCAAGGGCTCTTCGGTCTAGTGCAGGCCTGGGCAAAATACAACCTATGGGCCGGATCTAGCTCGCCAGGCCATCGGATCTGGCCCACTGATGCTTGGCGAACCATGGGCTTCTTCTGTGCTTCCCACTTCCCACCTGCAAGCCACTAAAAGCGAAGGTGAGCCTGGAGAGGAAGTGTGAAGGCGGCAGGCAATGCTTCCACTCCCAGGACAATCTCATTGGCTGGTTTCTGTCCAGAAAGGAAGCATCGTGCCCCCTGCTCTCCAGCTCATAGTTATTCACACACCCACATGGCCCCGCAGCCTTTGCAAGGATTGGGCAGGCTACCTGCCTGCCTCAGAGAGGTGCTTGGCTGCTGGTTGGGAGTCACTCAGGTAAGTCTCCTGGTTAAAGCTTGCCTCTGGCACCCCAACCTCTCTCTTCCTCTCCTAATTCTCTGCCCTCCCCACTCCTGCCCCCCATTCCACATACCCAAACTCTTTGTTCTCTTCCTGCATTCAAGTATGCAAGAAGCTCTTCATTGTCAGAAACCCTCAACCCCTTATTTGTCCACTCAGCCACTTCTCTAAATTAACTTTTCTTTAAATATCTCATGAGTAGTTGGCTAATCCAGTGCTCCAATTCACACCAGCTTCCTTCACCCAAACTCCTTCCCAGACCCCTCTTTCCCCCCTGCATCCCAAACCATCACATAAAACTCCCTTCTTCTTCCGGTGTCCAGCCCATACGCTGTATTTCCTGCTTAATGTCTTGGAAGAGTGCAGCTCTCAACCACTTTCCAAAATCTTGGAGTTCTCCCCTCCCCTCCCCCGCCATCAAAATGAATTGCCCACCCCTGGTCTAGTGGATACAGTTCAGTGAGAGCCAATAACTGAAAGCTGCAGCTGGAAAATTTCAGGCTAGAGAAAAGGCACAACTATTTGATGGGTAAGAGGATTAGCTGCTGAAACAAATGAGCAAAGAACTGGTGGGTTCTCCATCTCTTGATGTCTTCATATCAATACTGGGTGACTTTCTAGAAAACATGCTGTAGGGGAACAGAGCTTTGTGCCTGGGTAGCTGGGCTAAGTGTAATGGCTTGTGCCACAAAGGGGACAGATTGCATGACTAAGGATAGTTTCTGATGCCATGAATTCATGAATTTTAAGGTCTTATCCTGCAAATACTCAGTACACGTGTTTAATAATATGCATCTGAATACTGGTTATGATAGAATGTAGGAAAGGAGTTAAGGAGAGTCCCAGCTGTTGGGCTAACCGAGGGTACGTCTATACTACAGCACTAATTCGAACTAACTTAGTTCGAATTAGTTAATTTGAACTAAGCTAATTTGAACTAACGCATCTAGAACTAAAAACTAGTTCGAATTAGCGTTTTGCTAATTCGAATAGCATGTCCACATTAAGTGGACCCTGAACCGGGCTTAAGGATGGCCGGAAGCAGTGCCGGCAGGGCATCAGAGGAGGACTTAGAGCGTGGAGATGCTGTCTCAGGCTAGCCGAGGGCTGCGCTTAAAGGGTCCTGACCCCCACCCCGGACAGACAGTTCTCAGGGGTGCCCCACTTGCAAAGCAGTCCTGGCTTGGAGTGCCCGGAGTACCCACACTGGGCACATCACAGCACTCAGCCATCAGCCCGGCTGCACTTGCCGCAGGCTGCCATCTGGGGAGAGGGGGCAATTGGGGGGCTGCAGGAGAGCTTCCACCCCCAGAAGCCCACAGAGCCAGCCCAGTCCTCCCCATCGGGGGCTCGTACCCCATTCCTCCCTCACCTCCTTCCACTTACCCTTCCCTAGCCCCTTTTCTTGATATACAAAATAAAGGACAATTGTGTCCAAAAATGGAATCTGTCTTTATTGAACAAAACTGGGGGAGACTGGGAAAAGGAGGTGGGAGAGGGGAAGAGAGAGGCTGGGAGAAGGGAGGGCAACTACACTGATCAGGGATTGGGAACAGGTCCCATATGAAGAGAGGCTAAAGAGACTGGGACTTTTCAGCTTAGAAAAGAGGAGACGGAGGGGGGACAGGATAGAGGTCTCTAAAAGCAGGAGTTGGATGGAGAGGGTGCATACAGAAAAGTTCTTCATTAGTTCCCATAAAGAAGGACTAGAGGACACCAAAGGAAAGGAATGGGTAGCAGGCTTCAAACTAGTAACAGAAAGTTGTTCTTCACAAAGCAAAGAGTCAACCTGTGGAACTCCTTGCTGCAGGAGGCTGTGAGGGCTAGAACTGGAACAGAGTTTAAAGGGACGTGAGATCAAATCATGGAGGTTGGGTCCATGGAGTGCTATTAGCCAGGGGGTAGGAGTGGTGTTCCTGGCCAAGGTTTGTGGAAGGCTGGAGAGGGATGGCACGAGACAAATGGCTTGGTCACTGTCTTCGGTCCATCCCCTCCAGGGTTCCTAGGGTTGGCCGCTGTTGGCAGACAGGCTACTGGGCTAGATGGACCTTTGGTCTGACCCAGGATGGCCATTGTAAGCTCAGGGCTCAGGGTCGGGGGTCTCAGTGGACCCCCTTGATTCTCTTGCACACCTGCTCCTGGGTGGCCAGGCTGGCAGCTCTCCTGCCCTAGCCGGCCACTTTCCTGTGCCTAGTGTGAAGATCGTGGATGAGGTCCATGATGTCTGCACTAGCCCAGGCGGGTGCCCGCCTCTTGCGGTCCCGGGCAAGCTCCCGGGAGCTGCCAGCCTGGTCCCGGGAAGAGGGGGAGGGCTGGGGGGCATCGGGTGGCTGGCTTGATCCGTGCCAGGGGCAGGGTCTGCTGGCTGGGTGCTGGCAGGCTTGCACCTGGCACGGGCACCGTAGCCAGCCCGTGCCCCTTTAAGGGGTCCGGGGCCGGGAGGGGGGCAGACGAGTTTCCCTGGTGTTGGCCAGAGCAGCCACCAGGGAAAGCTGGGGAGGGCTAGCCTCCCACTAGTTCGAATTAAGGGGCTACACACCCCTTAATTCGAACTAGCTAGTTCGAACTAGGCTTAATTCTCGTAAAATGAGGTTTTCCTAGTTTGAACTAAGCGCTCCGTTAGTTCGAATTAAATTCGAACTAACGGAGTGCTAGTGTAGCGCCTATGAAAGTTAGTTCAAACTAACGTCCATTAGTTCGAACTAACTTTGTAGTGTAGACATACCCCGATTCTCCTTCTCCCCGACAGGCTGCAGAACACCAATGTCTGACTCCAGCTCAGCCCCTGGCCTGCAGAGCCAGGGACAGGAAATGGCTGTGGCAGAGCTGGTGAACTTCAAGGAGGTGGCTGTGTATTTCTCTGAGGAGGAATGGGCTCTGCTGGACCCGGGCCAGAGAGCCCTCTACAGGGATGTGATGCGGGAGAATTACGAGGCTGTGAGCTGGCTGGGTGAGGATTCCTGTCCCCTTGTGTAACAAAAGCTGGATGGGATCTGGAACAGCAGGATTGGGTTTGGTTCAGGGTCCCTCATTGCCCGAACCCCCAATATCAGCAGTATCTGCCCCAGTAATCCTGGCTCTTGTGTGAGAGGAGATTCAGTGACATAATAGTGGTGCTGCTCTTCCCACAGCCAAGGTCTCGTGGTTCCAGCCACCTTGCCCATGTTGTGCTTTTGCCGGAGTGTCAGTGGAAGGGCCCAGGCAGGAATGGCAGGTATCAGAGTTGTGTGACTGTGTGCAGCTACTCTTAATGTCTGCAGGGTCCCCTTGTGCTTGTGCTGCAGAGGGGACAGACTGCATGACTAAGGATAGCTTCTGATGCCATGAATTCATGAATTTTAAGGTCTTATCCTGCAAACACTCAGCACACGTGTTTAATAATATGCATCTGAATACTCATATTAACTTCACTTCCTCTCTGTTGTGGAGAGAGTTTATAAAGTCTGTGTCAGATGAGAGTACCAAAGTTTGGGCTGCAAATCAATGCATGAAGACTAAGGATTATAAATACAGCAGCCCAAATTCAATTAAACCTATGTCCATGTTCAGGCAGATGAATATGTGGCTTGTTAGCAGCAACATTAGGTGCTGAGAACTGAATCCCATTGTTGCAGGCAGGGTAATGTAACTGAAGCCAGATATTGAGAAAAATTAATCTGGCTTTCCGATCTAACTCATGTGTGGTGTTTATGGAATATCTAGACTCAGCGTTTGCCCAAAACTGCAGAGTCCAGCATGTGTGTCACCAGCAACAGAGCCTGGGCAGAATTGGGGTGTGGAAAAGATTAAAGCCCTGTTTGAAATGTCTCCAATTCCCCTTCTCCCCCTGTGTCAGCCGAGGGTCTGGGCAGTGTGTGTGTGTGTGTGTGTGTGTGTGTGTGTGTGTGTGTGTTACACCCGAGTCTTCAACTGCTGGGACATAAGGCCCCATCGCAGTGGGCAGTCTAGGAGAGACTGACAGGTGCCCTGAGGAGTTTAACGTCCGTGTCTTAGTCCGCTAGGATCGGGATCCATTCGCGGAGGGCAGCCAACAGGCTGATAGACACCCTAGAGTTTATAGGAAGAGCTTATTACATCTCAGATTTTAACTACTAGGATACAGGATCCCTTCGCAGCGGGCAGCCTAGGGAAGACTGAGAGATGCCCCTACAGATCTGTCCTCTGGAAGCGACATGATCCAAATTCCCCAGCTCTTCCTATATCTGTCCCTTATGACTGGCTGAAGTTCTTTTAAATTGTGCTTGGTTCTATTACAGCAACTGAGGGAGTCAGGTTACAGCTTTAACAGTTACGGGTTTATTAAAGAAGCTTATAAACCATATGGTTACAATGGCTATTGCTCTATTTCTTAACTGCTAGCAAATACAGTTCTTATGGTTACACAGGAAGAAGGAAGATAGAAAATAGAAATAATGGTACCAAGTGACAGCTTAATCTTTAAAGAGCTCTATTCTATGCATGCACTAAAACAAAAGGACACATTCGGGTACAATTTTTTCCCCCTTCTGCATCACTCGGTCCCAGTGTGTCAGGCCAGGATCGGTCCCTCAATTCCTCGGAAACACGAAATACGAGGTGGGCGTCTCCGTGGACCTCGGGAGGTCAATCACCTAACCCGACCAGCAGATAGATGGTAGATTGATGCTCAAAGTGAGTGTGCTGCTGGACCCATCTTTATACCCATGGGGTCACGTATTTCTCTTTCTTATCTGTGATGCCAAATGGTGCTGGTCCATCTTTGTGACACCAGTTCTTACAAGGGAGTTGTGAACTAAATTTGCACTTGTAAGACTTACTTACTTACTGCCCGTTATGCCAATGGCGCATAGGGCAGCAACAAAGTCCTTCCACTTCTGTCGGTCACAGGCCAAAGCGCCTATTGTTCCCCAAGTGTGATGATGGTCTTTTAATTCTTGTTCTACCGTTTGGCGCCAGGTTGTTTTTGGTCTTCCTCTCTTTCTCTTCCCATCTGGTTTCCAGTGGAGTGCAATTTTCGTAATAGATCCGTCTTCTCTTCGTAACATATGACCTATCCATCACCAGCGTCTTTTCATAATTATAGTGGCCATATCTTCTTGTTTACACAGAGACAATAGGTCTTTGTTGGAAATTTTATTTGGCCAAAATATCCTGATTATTCTTCTAAGATTCTTGGTATGGAATGTAGACAATTTAGTAAGGTCTCGTTGTATCATGCGCCAACATTGTGCTCCATAGAGAAGCACTGGAAGAACACAGCTGCTGTATAGTTTCATATTGGTGCACACGCTATACTTTGAGGATTTCCAGATGTTATTCATACTGATAAAGGCATTTTGTGCTTTACTCAGTCTATTTTGAATGTCTTGCTTACTTCCACCATCTGGGGTGATGATACTACCCAAAGCTGAACTATGCTGGCTGGAGCTTTGTGCTCCTGGTAGGCTTTTCCATGCCAGACAGGTCGAAGGGTAGAGATAAGACAAAGTGTGGTCCCTGGTCCTCCAGGTTGGGGGTTTGGCACAGGGCTAACCACCCTGTCCTAGGAAACATTTGGGGTTACGGAAACAGCACTTGTAAGAGAGAGAACTAAATTGGGAGAACTGGGCATTCTTTTCTCAGTGGGAGATTCCTCTCCCAGGGACGACTGTGTGTGATCATATCAATATAGGTGTCAGCCAGGGAAGTTCTTGCAGCCTCGAGGTCAGTTTATTGCCTTAATTGTTCTTTCTCATATCTATGTTTTCAGCTTACCCAGGGTCAGATGAGCCGGCATATCCTGGCCTCGCATTGAGGCTTCAAAGGCTATGCTGATTTTATTGCTTCTCTCTGCCCTGCATTCTCCAGGCACCTCAGAGGGGCAAACGATGGATGTGACGGGGGGGGGGCCTGTCTGGCTACATTCCACCCCCTGATATGACACACCAGTCCCGGGAATGCAAGACGGTGGTGTGCCAGCACCTCTTGCCCACCTTGCAGGAATCTAAAAGTACCCGATGGCCTGATTAGAGGGCTTGGGGTCGAGGAATTGGCTGGGATCTTTTCCCAGCGCTGTATATCGAATGTGCGCAGAGGAAATGGCTGCATTAACCAAGCATCTTACAACACACAATATTATACAAAAGGCAATTACTACAATCAAAATAATCCAAACAGTGGTTATGATAGAATGTAGGAAAGGAGTTAAGGAGAGTCCCAGTTGTTGGGCTAATCAACTTAGCCATGAGATTTCTCCATTTTTACCTACAGCATGTAACACTTTAACTGCATCTTTTATGGCAGACACATCCTGTTCAATCTGCCCTGAATGATTTACATAGCAACAGCAAGACTGATTAATTACAGCACAAACTCCTCCTTGTTGAGCCAAAATTGCATCTAATGCTATCCTGTTTTGCAGGGCAAAGCAGGCCAATGATTGGATCGGCTCGTTGAGCAGGCCTAGGGCATCTGCAATGTGGTTGAAAGCTATTTCTAGTTGCCCTAACACATTTACTATGGCTTGTTCAAGTTCAGCTACACTAAGGCAGAAATGCACGGGCAAATCGATGAAAACCTGTGGGGCGTCTCACAAAAGGGTAAATAGTAAATTTCCTCTTGGATGGATGCAGGAAGCTTCCAAGGTTTGTAAAACCTGGAGCTGTAATGTGTGGGTGTACCGTTAATCCTCCAGGCACAGCATGTCCTAGGGAACACCGTCCTGTCCAACCCACTGGCAGGTATTTCTAAGCCTTTACCCCACAGATGAAAAATAGACCAGGTTCTTTGTTAAGGATAGGGGAATATGGTCCCTTATACCACCCCCTTCCCATGGGCCTTTCTTTAGGGGCATGGCACAATAGCTGTTATTAATGATGAAGCACTGGAGAGCAAACAACAGATCCTGTAGGATCTGATCGGGTCGAAAAAGGTCTGCCCTAGCACATTGGCCATGTAACAGGCTATTGTTATATACCAGTGTGGGGTTGTAGATGTGTCTGGTGCTGGGAACTATAAAGAGGGAATTATTGTACCAGGCACTGCTGTCTGGATACTGACTAAACTTTAAGGAGACAATAGAGGCATTACTAATGCCAAACAAAGGTCAGTGACCAAGGGAGACATTGATAATATTCCCCCAGCAATTTAATGTCTCCTGGTGGGTATAATTATTTTGGTGTGAGTAAATTTTGGTGTGGAAAGGATTAAAGCCCTTTTTGAAATGTCTCCGATACTCCTTCTCCCCGACAGGCTGCAGAACACCAATGTCTGACTCCAGCTCAGCCCCTGGCCTGCAGAGGCGGGGACAGGAAATGGCCGTGGCAGAGCCGGTGAGCTTCAAGGAGGTGGCTGTGTATTTCTCTGAGGAGGAATGGGCTCTGCTGGACCCGGGCCAGAGAGCCCTCCACAGGGATGTGATGCGGGAGAATTACGAGGCTGTGAGCTGGCTGGGTGAGGATTCCTGTCCTCTTGTGTAAAAGAAGCTGGGTGGGTTCTGGAGCAGCTGGGTTGGGTTTGGTTCAGGGTCCCTCATTGCCCAAACCCCCAATATCAGCAGTATCTGCCCCAGTAATCCTGGTTCCTGTGTGAGAGGTGCTTCAGTGACATAATAGCAGTGCTGCTCTTCCCACAGCCAAGGTCTCATTGTGGTTCCAGCCATCTAGCCCATGTTGTGCCTTCGCCGGAGTTTCAGTGGAAGGGCCCAGGCAGGAACGGCAGGGACCAGAGTTGTGGGGCTGGTTGCAGCTGCTCTTAGTGTCTGCAGGGTCCTCTTGTGGTATTGTTCTGAGCCCCTGGAAGGAAGGCGCCAACTCAGAGTCCTTCATGCCTCTGGCAGATTCTGTGCAAGCCAGAGAGGCACCAAATGGCAGGCCTGATTGGCCACAAGAGGAGGGCTGCTGTTGCTGTCAGAGCAGAACCAAGGCTGCGGAAGGGGAGCTGAGCTGCAGGAGCATCTACAAGCAGCAGAGAAGCAGCTCATCCTGCCTCCACCTTGGCTGGCCACAGGAAAAGGCCGGCACAGCCCTGGCGGTCTTCAGGACTGACAGTTGTTGTGGGAAGCTGACAGGGCCCGCCATGGCACAGTCAGTCATGATCAGGAGTGTGGACCATAGTCAGGACCTGAAGTGGCCAGCCAACGTTTCATTTTCCTGATCAGACAATTCCCCTGCCTCCTTCTGGCTCAAGTGGAGCATCTGAGCCCAAGAGCAGGGAAAGTCCAGCCCCCAGCCAAGAGCTTTGTGGACAGAGCCCATAGGGCTCTAGAGCTCTGCTGGATCCTTTCCCTCCCAGCCCTAGAGACCTGACATGTGTCAGCTCAAATATGAGTCCTGGCTAGAGGCGTCTGTCAGTTCTGAAAGTCTTAGAGCTCTCTCCTTATGAGCAGTGTGTTCCTGTCCTGCCTAAGTATGCAACAGGCCCTAAGGGACACTGAGTTGTATCCTGTAGAGTGCAGCAGAGTGCTCAGTTCCCCATGGGAGTCAGCTGGGCTATTCCCAACATGGTAGTGATGCAGGGGGAGGATGGAATTAGTGTGTCCTGGGATCTTGTAGCAGCCAGAGACCAGTCTCTGGAAGGTGGGGAAGGAGCCTCTCTGGGTAGGAGACTCAGATCCTGGCTTTGAAGCAGGAATGGCACAGACCTTAATGAACAAAATCAGCACTTGATTAATTGCTCCCCGAATAGGATTTCCAGTCTTCAAAGCTCATGTGCTCTCCTGGGCAGAGCGAAGGGAAGAGCTGCAGATCCCGGATCTTCAAGGCTGTGAGGAAGGGGAGGAAGGGGAGAAATCAGCTAAACTGACTCAAACCAATTTCTGTGTTTGCAGCAGATGTTGGTTGTGTGTTTTCATCAAGTCTGACTGGCCCTTCAGCCTGTCTTCAATTCTAGTCTGAGAAAACTGGGTGGGGAATGAGTTATGGGGGTGCAGAGTGAACTCAGCTCATGATTATTGTGTCTTTCCAGCCATTCTTTGGGTTTGTCCCCCATTTTCTATTCACTATTCACAACTTTATTTCAGCAGAGCATAGGGAATGACTCCTGTGTGGTTTCTCTCTCTATCCCAGCAGGTGATGGGATGCTGAATGAGAACAGTGAGAGGAGACTTCAGGAGGAAGGACCTGAGCAAATGACTCCATGTGGGGTGTTAGTGGGAAGGTCTGAAGGGCATGTTTCTCAGAATCCTGAGGAAGGAGAGACTTTTGAGAGTCAGCGTAGTCTACAAAGGCAGCAGGGAAACCATCCACGAGCACGACAGGATAAATCCAGTCACAGGAGCAGAAGGTTGAAAACAAACAAACAAACTGTTCAAAAGAAAATACCCCATCAACATTCACCTTGTCCTTGCAGTGACTGTGCAACTCTTATTAAACATGAAAGAGCCCAAACAGGAGAGAAACCCTTCAGCTGCTCTGACTGTGGGAAAAGCTTCCGTCAGAGGTCACGCCTTGTTATCCATAGGAGAGTTCACACGGGAGAGAAACCCTTCAGCTGCTCTGACTGTGGGAAAAGCTTCAGTCACAAGTCACACCTTGTTATCCATAAGAGAGACCACACAGGGGAGAAACCGTTCAGCTGCTCTGACTGTGGGAAAAGATTAAATCACCAGTCAGAGCTTGTTAGACATAGAAGAGTTCACACGGGTGAGAAACCCTTCAGCTGCTCTGACTGTGGGAAAAGCTTCAGTTACAAGTCACACCTTGTTATCCATAAGAGAGCCCACACAGGAGAGAAACCCTTCAGCTGCTCTGACTGTGGGAAAAGATTAAATCACCAGTCAGAGCTTGTTAGACATAGAAGAGTTCACACAGGGGAGAAACCCTTCAGCTGCTCTGAATGTGGGAAAAGCTTCAGTCGGAGGTCACACCTTGTTATCCATAGGAGAGTTCACACGGGAGAGAAACCCTTCAGCTGCTCTGACTGTGGAAAAAGCTTCAGTCACAAGTCACAGCTTGTTATCCATAAGAGAGATCACACAGGGGAGAAACTCTTCAGCTGCTCTGATTGTGGGAAAAGCTTCAGTCTCAAGTCACACCTTGTTAGACATAGGAGAGTCCACACAGGAGAGAAACCCTTCAGCTGCTCTGACTGTGGGAAAAGCTTCAGTCGGCAGTCATACCTTGTTACCCATAGGAGAGCCCATACAGGAGAGAAACCCTTCAGCTGCTCTGACTGTGGGAAAAGCTTCAGTCGGCAGTCATATCTTGTTAGACATAAGAGAGACCACACAGGGGAGAAACCTTTCAGCTGCTCTGACTGTGGGAAAAGATTAAATCACCGGTCAGAGCTTGTTAGACATAGAAGAGTTCACACGGGGGAGAAACCCTTCAGCTGCTCTGACTGTGGGAAAAGCTTCAGTCTCAAGTCACACCTTGTTAGACATAGGAGAGTCCACACAGGAGAGAAACCCTTCAGCTGCTCTGACTGTGCGAAAAGCTTCAGTCAGCAGTCATACCTTGTTACCCATAGGAGAGCCCACACAGGAGAGAAACCCTTCAGCTGCTCTGACTGTGGGAAAAGCTTCAGTCTCAAGTCACACCTTGTTAGACATAAGAGAGACCACATAGGAGAGAAACCCTTCAGCTGCTCTGACTGTGGGAAAAGATTAAATCACCAGTCAGAGCTTGTTAGACATAGAAGAATTCACACAGGGGAGAAACCCTTCACCTGCTCTGACTGTGGGAAAAGCTTCAGTCTCAAGTCACACCTTGTTAGACATAGGAGAGTCCACACAGGAGAGAAACCCTTCAGCTGCTCTGACTGTGGGAAAAGCTTCAGTCTCAAGTCACACCTTGTTAGACATAGGAGAGTCCACACAGGAGAGAAACCTTTCAGTTGCTCTGACTGTGGGAAAAGCTTCAGTTGGCAGTCATACCTTGTTACCCATAGGAGAGCCCACACAGGAGAGAAACCCTTCAGCTGCTCTGACTGTGGGAAGAGCTTCAGTCAGAGTTCACACCTTGTTAGCCATAGGAGAGTCCACACAGGAGAGGAATCCTTCACCTGCTCTGACTTTGGGAAAAAATTCAATGACAGGTCACAGCTTGTTATCCATAGGAGAGTTCACACAGGAAAGAAACCCTTCAGCTGCTCTGACTGTGGGAAAAGGTTCAGTCGGACCTCAACCCTTGTTAGACATAGGAAAACCCATATGGAAGAAGCTATTCACCTGCTCTCACAGTAGGAAATGCTGCAGTCAGAGGTCACACCTTGTTGTCCATGAGAACTCTCACAGGAGAGAAATCCTTTAACTGCTCTGACTTTGGGAAATGCTATAGTGAGAGTTCAAGCCTTGTTGCATATAGTTGAATCCACATCAGTGAAAAACCTTATAGTGGTGGTGAGCAAAATTTTTCTCTGTTGACAGAATCCAGCCTGCCTAAGGCTTTGATCCTGTCCACAAGGCAGTGCCAGGCCCCACCTCCAAATGAAGATGTACTGAGGGGGAAGGAGTTTAGCCCCACCCACTCTTCATGCTTTGTAACCACTAGAGAGGAGGCAGTGCTAGGCTGAGTCTTTGCTACACAACCTGAGGCTGGCACTAGAGGCACTGCTGCCACTGCACTGCTGGCCTCCAGGGCCACATGGCCATGTCAGGGGTGCCTCTGGGGCTGGTCCTGGGCCGCATGGCTGCAACAGCTACACCTCTAGCCCTGGAGTGAATGGGTGCAGTAGTGCTGCCTCTGGTGTCTGGGGCTGGTCCTAGTCTGTGTGGCTGCTGCTGCAGCAGTAGAGCCTCCCTCCGGGGTGTCCAGGACAGTGTGACTGGAGATGTTGCTGCAAGGGGGCCCAAAGCCAGGTAATATTTGCTGTCCTTCCCAGACACTCCCTCCCAATCACCTCAATTCCCTTTCCCCCAGCAGCCAGCACCCCCAACTTGCACTGACACCCTCCTTTTTTCTTGCACCCTCTCTCCTGGCCACACACTGCACCTTCCCCCAGGCCAGAATCCTGCCTGTTTCTGCATCCCAGACCCTTCTTCAAGACCCCAACCCTTTCTTGAGGCCCCTGTCACGTTATTGGATTTTAAGGTGAGCATAATCACCTTAAGATCATTTCTGTGCTCATGGGAAACTGTTTGCCCCAAATTTGGTACAGAGTGAGCCATGCGAGGTGTCAAATGCAAGCTGATATTTTGCTGATTCTATGTGTGGTATTCATGCACTTGTTTGGAGTTTGTTTGGGGAGTTATGACTATGGGCTCTGCTGATGCTGTGTATGGACTGCCTGTCATGAGGAAGGAATGTCCAATGAGAGACTATGCTAATCAGTATGGCTCCAAGGACAATGGTTCTCAAGGTGGCCAGTACACACCTGAGGAATGTGTGTGGAAAGCTGCAAAGCAGCCAGGGCACAATGGCTGCTGGCATATGAAACAGGTCACTTGACCATGTGACTAGCTCTAGCTTGGGAGACACCAGAAATGAATATCAAATGCCATGAGGGGGGCTCCATCTTGTCTTCAGTCTTGCTACTTATCCCGGATGCAGCTTTGCTAAGGACAGAGACAGGGGAAGGATTGATGACCCATCCTGACATATGATGTACCCCAAAGACTTATGCTAGCAGTTTGTAACATCTCTGCTAAGATCCTGCATCAAGAACTTGCTGATTGATGTATACAATGTATTCTCCTTAACAGCCTTACTCTCAACCTTTTCTTTCTTTTATTAATAAACCTTTAGATTCTAAAGGATTGGTCCACTGTGATCTGGTGGGTAAGATCTAAAGTATAAATTGACCAGGGATTCATGGCTGGTTCTTTGGAACTGGGTGGATCTGTTCTGGGTTGGAGAGATTGGGCTGTATAACCCCTCACCTGTGTGTAAGCCCAGGGCTGATTGTGGCATAGGAAGAGCTGGGGTATTGGAGGGGTTTTGCTCATGAGGCTTCCTGCAGGCTGGATTGGCAGCTGAAGTGCTCAGTGTGACTGGTTTGTTGCCTATTTTGGAAAGGTCTCCAGTCAAGGGCTTTCAGCAGTCCTGGTTTTGAGCAATTTGCCCTTAGTGGATTCCCTCAGTGGTGCTCAGGCCTGGCCCTCCCAGCTAATCACAGCCCTGCCCTCTGCAAACCTTCTGTAGAGTACTGTTGCTAATGGAAACTCACTGTTAATTACATAATTAGTCAAGCCATTTTGATAGGGCTGCATCTGGGCAGTTGCATTTAAATTATTAGAGATTAAACCTTTTAACTTTCTCATGTTAGTTGATCAAACTTTATTTTAAATCAAGTAAAATATTTCTGTCCAATACATACTGTGGAGGTAGGCCTCACTAGCCTGGCCAAAGACTGAACCATACGCAGTGCATCCTGCGTCAGAAGCGAGCTTCCTAAGCAAGTTGAGGAAGAAACCACAATGCTGTTAAACAAACAAACAAAAAAATCGCACTGCTTGCAATTTGTTATTGGGTCAAGCAGAGATTACCATTTAAGGATGAAGTGCCTTACTTCCTCTTTTCTCTGTAAATTTCCACTGTGACTTTGTAAGAAGGTATAAATATCTCAGGCATTTGAGTGTGAGGAAGGGGCTTGTATTGGTAAGGTGTGACTCCTTGCTATCTGTGACAAAAACCCCCTGCCCCCAGCTGGGTTATTAATTTGGTTTTGTCTGTCTTGAACCGTAAAGCTAGCATGTGTTTATTCCACGACAACTGGGAGCAGCTTAAGCCAAGAACCCTGTTCTACTGTGTCAGCAATATCTGAGGTGGCATAAAATCCCCTATCCAGTTTCTAACCCTGAAATATCATCATCTTTATGATGTCATTCCCGGCCCCTTGATACAGCCTTTGAACTCAACAGCAGAGCTATGTCTACCCTGGCGGGTTCTTGTGCAAGAATGGCTGTTGTTGTGCAAGAATCCGCAGAGCGTCCACACTGCCGGCCTGCTCTTGCGCAAGAAGATTTACAGTACGGCGTGGTAAGAGAGGGCTTCTTGTGCAAGAGCTATGCTCTTTTTTTAACAGGTGTAAGCCCTCTTGCACAGGGTCTCTTGCACAAGAGGGCAGTGTGGATGCTCGGCAGGGGTTTCTTGTGCAAGAGAGCCCTATGGCTAAAATAGCCATTGGAAAGTTCTTGCACAAGAGAGCATCCACACCGCCATGGATGCTCTTGCACAAAAGCACAGCTCACACATGGCAGTGTGGACGTGTTCTTGCGCAAAACTTCTTGCACAAGATCCCAAAAGTGTAGACATAGCCCAGATGTTTGCTTACCAGAGATGCCACAATAGACTAAGCCATCTCAAAAAAGGCTTCTGCCAAAGCCAGGGATTGAACCAGGGCCCTTCAAACCTTCAGTCTAACACTTTCTCAACTGAACTACTTTGGCAACTGTCTGCAGCTTTCTAAGGCTGATACTTCTCTCAGGCATGTTTTTTTCCGTGGCATTATACAAGAGAGATGCTGCTCCCTGTGGCCCTGCAAGGCAAGATGAGTTTTGCCTGCCCCCCTCAGCCTGACTTGCACTTGGCCCCATTCCTGCCGCTTTTCTCAGGGTGTCCCAGTGGCTGAAAGGACTGCGGCTGCCAATGGGCGGAGTGAGTTTCATAATGTGCACCACTAGTAAGGTTGTTTTCACTTGTGCGGGTGTGTACTACTGTGGTACCCACCAGTTACTCACAAACAGCTTAGCTAAATATAGTTTTATAATTTGATAGAAGAAAAAATTCTGAAACAAGGGATAGTTAACAAGGTACATGACTTCATATATTTAGCATGAAATCAAATGAAAAGAACATTAACACTGCAACACATTCCATAGCTATTAGGTATCTTACAGGGATTGTTCCTTTGAGGCATAAAACAAAATTGTCCATCTTCTTGAGTTAGCAAACAAGCAATGATGATTCATATTGCTACATGAAATGAAATAGTTGTTACACTTTATGATGGAAATTAAATATTCTGTTATTTAATGGGCTCAGTTCAGAGTCCTGTTTGGGTACATCTACATTTGCTCCCTAGTTCGGACTAGAGATGCAAATGTAGGTGACCAAAATTGCTAATGAAGCGGAGATTTAAATATCTCCTGCTTCATTAGCAAGATCTCGCCCTGCTTGCTGGTCCAAATCACAGCTGATTTGAACCAGGAAGTGCGTGCCTGGATGCGGTAGTTCAAACCAAAGCCCTTGGTTCGAACTAATGTTACTCCTCATTTTTTGAGTCCAAGGTGTTGTCCTGGACCATAAACCAGAACAGCCCTGTCCAGGGAAGGCACCATGGCTTAGCTGGTTAAAGCACCTGCCTTGTGAACAAGATATCTAGGATGCAACTCTCAGTGATACCTTGTTGTAGTCTTTGTTCACATTTTCCTAAGTCCTTCTGAGATACAGAAGAGACCTGCCCTGGCCACCCATAGAACTGCTGATTCAGGAAAAGGCTGACTGGGGAGGAATGTTGGGAAGAAGGAAACCACAAGCCTGGAGTGGTTGCAGAGGCCACTGTGACTGGCAAGGCAGTGGGAGAGTTTGAACTCCCTGGATTTCATACTGGAGCTCTGCTTAAAGCTGCAGGATCTGACTTCAGAGGCTGCTCTTAAATGCAACAGAGTTTGAGCTGCTTGTAGCTCTGCCTTTGGGACAGGGAGTTTGTACTAGAAAGAGGCAGGCTGGGTGACTAAGAACAAGAAGCTGGGCATTCCCATCATTGAAGGGTTGTTAGATCATCATGAGAACATTACCCGATACGCCAATTAAAAGATGGGGCGGCAGGGAAGAGTAGGAATGAGACTGGCAGGGGGCTGAAGCAGCAGGGTTGGAGTGACCAGGCCAGCTGTGCAGGGGGCAGGAATGTCTCTGCCTTGTTCTCACAACTATTCTGGAGGACACTTGGGGGACGTTCGTCTCGCCAAGGTCCAGCCAGGGGAGCAGACAGCAGAATCTCTCTTTAAAGAGCCCGAAGGCTCCTCCATACCAATACGGGCCCTGCTGAGCCTGCCTGAGAAACGATTCTTGCTTTAGGGCTGTCCTGTGTAGGGCTTCATCAGCCCAGGGAGCAAAGGGCAGGCGGCATCCCCAACGATGCACGGGGCAGGTCCACGTCTTCGACCCTGAGAGAGCGGTCGGGGGAAAAGTGCTGGGAGACACCTTCTGGTAGAACCTGGAGCTGCAAAATACGCCGGCATCATGCGCCTTCTCCAAGAATGGACCCATGTCCTGAAGGGGACAGAAAGTGGCCTGAGAAGAGCTAGTGTAGCTGAGCAAGCAGTGTGGCTGTTCATCTCTCTGATGGTCTAGTGGCTTGGATTCAGCTCTTTCACTGCTGTGGTCTGGGTTTGATTCCCAGTTAGGGAAACCAGCCTTGTCATGAAACGCATCTGCTCTTTGCCCTTTTTAATCACAGGGAGTGTCAGTGGATTGAGGGAAGGGAGGTGCTGGGGTGCCAGAGGCAGTCTCTGGCTGGGAGACCTGCCAAGCACAGTTCTCAGGCAGCTCCTTCCCTGCACCAGTCTGGTCTTCCTGGGCAGGGCATGATGATGTCTACTTTGTGCAGCACGGCTGCAAAACATCCCAGATAGAGAATTAGAGGCCAGCGATATCTACAGCCACAGTAGTTCAGTTAGCAGAACATTACACTGAAGGTCTAAAGGTTCCTGGTTCAATCCCAGGCTTTAGCATGCCACAACATGGGACAGGAACATATCTGCTGAGCTGGTGTTATTCCTCTTTTTGATCCTTACCTTGCTGGTTATGGCCACAGCTTAGCAAAGATAAATCAAGATAATCTGATTAGCCCTGTCCCTGACTTCTTCCTGTGAGTTGTTGCCTCCTTGCTTAATGCCCACCCACTGCTGGCCCTAGATATGGAACAGTGGCTATGGGGATGTATTTGGATAATCTCATGTAACCTTACCTGAGGTCTGCCAGCTAAGTAGGAGGGACAGGGCAACGTTTCTCCTTCTTCTGCAGAGAGGGAGCCAGCTCATTCCCGTGAGGCTGCCTACAAATGAAGCAGGGTCTGGAGAGGTGAAGCAGCTGAATGGAAAAAGCAAGGACAGTAGGGCACCACCTGAGAACCTCAAGCACATCATGGTGTGTTGGTCCCATAGTGTAAGGGGCAGGGTTCAGGAGTCTGAATTCTGCAAGCTGAGTTCAAATCTCAGTGGACCCTACTGGGGAAATGTTTGTTTGTGTAAATCCTTGAATATTGGTCTTCTTGCCTTTCTCACTCAGTTCTACTTTGTGCTTCTTCACTTTCTCAGTGTAAGGACTTTGGAGAAAACTCTCAAACATCTGCTCCAGTGGCACAATGGGTCAGTGCACAGTAGTTATAAGGCGTTGCTGAGGTTGTGAATTCAAACCTGATCTTGAGCAGTGGTTTTCAATCCCTGCTGGGCTGTCCCCTTCCAGTGAACCCTGTGGGAGCTGGGATTCCAACTCATAGGAGACTATCAGTCAAAATTCCCCCTTCACATATTATGGCCTCATCAGAGTGAATGCTGGGTGGCCAGGATCTAAGGCCGAGTGGCACAGAGAGAATTGGACATTAGTACTTCTTGCTTCCAGGGTCTTGTTGCCCATCTTCTCCCCTCACCCCCTACCCATCAGCAGCTGCTGTCCCTTTCAGCCATTGGGTCAGCTCAGGAAGGGAGGCAGGAAATGGGGCAAAGGAGCCAGACAAGCTGAGGAAGGCAGGAAAATTCTGATCTCCGCATCTCCCCTATGTGAGGGTTTGTCTACATGGCATTCCTCTTTTGAGAGAGCAATGCAAATTCAGCTGAGTGAAATTGCAAATGAAGCGGGAATTTGCATAATCACGTCTGGCCGCGATTTTGAAATACCCTAGTTTGAAAGAACAGGTGCTGTCTAGATGCCAGTCTAGACGCAGCCAGGTGTCCAAAGTCAGAATGAAGGGATGCATATTGCTCTAGAAGTGACAGAGGGAGGTGGCTGTAGCAGAGCAGGGTCTGTCTGGAGATAAAGTGGAGACTGAGGAAGAGAAGGATGAGAAAACCCTTCTTTCAAAATCACCCTTACTCCTTATAAAATGCAGTTTAAGGGTTATTTCTGAAGAAGGGTTTTCTCCGGAAATAAGCGTATCTCAACAGTGTTTTGTATTTCAAAATAAAGTATTTTGAAATACAAAACGCTGTTGAGATACGCTTATTTTGTATTTAATACTATATTTTCAAAATAAAGTATTTTCAAATAGCACTGGTGTGTGAATATGCAAGTGAAGTGCAGCATATTTAAATCCCCGTTTCATTTTCAATTTCATGTGTCTACATTCACATCCCTGGCAGGATCTCTAGGTGCTGACACCCCCAGTGAATCACAAGGGCATGTGGTGTTGGCTCTCCTGTCCCAGCAATTGCAGTCAGAGCCCTGCCTTGCCAGTACCAGTTACAGCAGCCTCTGCACCTGCTCCAGGCTTGTGGTTTCCTTCTTCTCAATGTGTCTCCCCAATCAGCAGTTCCATGGGTGGCCAGGGGAGGCCTCTTCTGTTTCCCAGAAGGACGCAGGAAAACATGAGCAAAGCTACAACAAGGCACCACTGGGATTCAAACCCAGGATTGCCTGCTTATAAGGCACATGCTTTAACCAGCTAAGCCACAGTGTCCTTTTTGGCTACAAGCCCAATATTGAGCTTTTCCAGGATACCTTTTGTATCTGGGAAAAACTGTTCTTTCAGAAGCCCTGTATTCCTCATTTTATTAGGAATAAGGGCTTTTCCCAAAGAGAAGGATTTCCCCACATTTGGGCCCATATAGATGGGCCAAATGTCAGAAAAGACTCTTCTGAAAAAAGAAAAGTGTCTCCAAAACTGTTCCAATGCATGGTCCCAGACAACACCTTTGAATTCCAAGATGCAGCCATTCCCCATTTCCCTCCAGCCTCAGAAGGGTCTCAAGGCCTGTGCAGCCAAGAAATGTGATTGACAGCTCGTACCCACAAACAGTTTGTCAGTCGCAGAGCAACCTAAGGATTACTTGCCAAGCATGCACGACAGGCCAAGGTCAGGCTGGAGCCAGGGGAAGCAGGAGGCAGGAAGAGCCCCAGTCTGCACAGCTCCTCTTTGTGCCAAAGCCTCTTGTGCAAAAATGGACCCCAATTAATTATGCAAGGAAAATCCCTGGGCTACAATCCTTAGTTACACACAATAAGAATAATCCACCAGCTCAGACGTGATTTCTAAACCCACAAATAAGGAAAATAATAAAATCTGATGGACTAGGTAGTCCCCATGGGCATCACCTGCACCATGCTCAGGGCCTGGGGATTTTCTGTTAGTTTGCCAGACCAAATAACTAAGCCCCCTCTCTCCCTCTCCACCCTACTCTGGAGTCTCTACCTCTCATGCACCTTCTCATCCTCGGTCTCCACTTTATCTCCAGACAGACCCTACTCTGCTACAGCCACCTCCCTCTGTCACTTCTAGAGCAATATGCATCCCTTCATTCTGACTTTGTACACCTGGCTGTGTCTAGACTGGCAAGTTTTTCCGCAAAAGTGATTGCTTTTGTGCAAAAACTTGCCAGCTGTCTACACTGGCTGCTTGATTTTGCACAAAAGCACTGACATGCTACTGTCCAAAATAAGTGCTTCTTGTGCAAATTATTTGACGTTCCCATTAGGGCAAAGCACAAGCCCTTTTCTGGAAATGTTTTTGCGCAAGAGGGCCAGTGTAGACAGCTAAAAACAGTTTTGCGCAAAAAAGCCCCGGTGGCAAAAATGGCAATTGGGGCTTTCTTGCACAAAACCGTGTTTAGATTGGCACAGATGCTTTTCCGACTGAAATTCACCCTTCTTCAACTTTTAGCTCCTGGTTAAGCCCCTTTGAAGAGGCCAGATACACAGGAAGGGCTGATCACACCCCTCTGAAAATCAGCTTTCCATGGGTGTGTATAGCTGTGTAGCTGGCTCGGAGTCATGGGCCCTAACGTCTCGTCTCCCTCCTGACACCAGGGAAGTGTCTCCCACTGCTGCAGCCTCCTGAGGCTCTATGGCCCTGTCTGTACAGTAGGGACAGCAACACTCACAGCCCCACAGGAGGGCCCCTGGCCTAGCAATGTGGCCCCCTAAGCAGCCTCTGATGTTCCCTGCTTGAGCCCCAGATCCAGCCCTGAGTGACAGGGGTAGAGGGGGAGCAGCTCACACATGCCAAGGGGCTGGCCGTGAGCCTGCCAGGCAGCAGTGACATCACAAGAGCCTTGCGCAGCACCTCAGCTCATTGGTTGGGAGGCAGTGACCTCACAGAGCATCCATGACAACTGCCAGGTGGGACAGGCAGCAGGGCTGGAGCATCTCAAAGACCCCCATGGCCTGGCTGCCTGGAATCTCCTTTGTGAGGTTTCCCCTTGAGGGCAGAAGGGATTGAGGGTCCCAGCTGGGAGTGTCTCTGTGGAGATTTCCCCTTTCCCCAGGCTGCAGTGGGAGGGGCTGGAGCTGAACCTCTGGGAGAGGCAAGAGCAAAGATTGCTAACACCCGATGAGGATGGGATTTGAACCCATGCATACAGAGCACAATGGATTAGCAGTCCATCACCTTAACCACTCAGCCACCTTATCTGAGCTTCTGGGGTTAGTTTCAAACCACCTGAAGTCAGCACTTCAGGGAACCTTTCTGCCACTTGCTAACTGGCCAAAGATACCCTGGGCAGGAAGGTTTTGGCTTTTCACAATGTTCCCTGAGCTGTTGTACAAAGCTCAGTGCTGGTAACAAACCCAAACACCCCCTGGCTACATCTACCCTGCAAACTTCTTGCGCAAGAACTGTTTTGTGCAAGAGTTCTTGTGCAAAAGGTCTTGCGCAACAGTGTGTTCAGACTGCCATGTGCTTTTGCACAAGAGAAGTGCTTTTCTGCAAGAGCGCCCATGGCAGTGTGGACGCTCTCCTGCGCAGGAAAGCTCTGACAGGCATTTTAGATATAGGGCTTTCTCGAGCAAGAAACCCCTGTTGCCTGTCCACACTGCCCCTTTTGGACGAGTTCTTGAGCAAGAGGGTTTATTCCTCATGGGGAGAGGAAAAACTTCTGTGCAAGAAGCCCTGTTGTCTGATGCTGTTCTATAAATGTACTTGTGCAAGAACGTGCCTGCAGTGTAGACGCTCTGCAAGTTTTTACACAAGAGCAGTTACTCTTGCGCAAAAAGCCTGCAGTGTAGATGTAGCCCTGCAGTGTAGACACAGCCTGAGAGAGGCAAGGAAAGGAAGTGGCCAGACCCTCCCCCTGGCAGGCTGGCCCTCAACAGGACGAGCACGTCTACACAGCACCCTCACCTCAAAGTAAGCTGTGCAATGTGAGCGGCTGCCCGGGACCCTAGGGGAAGGTCTGTGGGGAGTTTCCAAGGCAACAACAACTACAAAGTTTCATAATCTACACTCATGTGACTGTGATTTATTCCTCCACTAACAAGTGTCTCTGAAGGGACGAGAAATGCAGGGCCCAGGTGCAGGGAGCCGGGTCACATTCTCCTGCCTGAGTCTTAGTCCTGGCTGAAGCCTGACTACAGAGAGAAGAGTCCAATGCAAACAACCCCATGGCAGCGAGGGAGTCGGTAGGTAGGTGAATGAAGCAGGGAGCTGGGGGCAGAGTTCAGCTCTAACTCACTAGGGGTGCGTCCCATAGTTCAAAATAATCAATGCGCCTATTTTGAAATAGCTTATTTTTTAATTTGGTGCTGGCTACACAGCACTTAGTTCGAAATAAATCGCTATTCTGAAACATCCCTTCCTCCTCCTGCCATGCAGGGACGTCAGAATAGCAAACCCATTATAGCTTGAAACAAGGGGCTTGCTCTTAAGACACGTCAGTGTGATATGAGCACCACATCCTAAACCTCCGAGCTAGCCGGCCCACGGGTGTCAGTCTCACAAGTGGCCCTTTCAGAAAGGAGCTTTGGGCAGCTGCAGGGACGTTGTTGGCTCCGGAACAAGGTGATTGGGGCAGCAGTACTTCTTGTAAATAGGGGAATGAGCTCAAGTGGTAGAGCACTTGCTTAGTGTGTGAGAGACAGTGGGATTGATGCCCATGTTCTCCAACTGCAGCTTAGTTCTTAACCTTTAATTTCAGTGCCCCCCTCCCTCTTCCTATCTCCTCTCCCAAAAGAGACAGACCCCCCAGCAATTGCCATGCTGCAAAGCAGAGAGTGGAGCTATCAAACTCATTAGTGCATCAGGCTCTGTGGTGCAATAGAAAGCATTTTGGACTTCTAAGCTGTAATGGTTAACGTGAGCCTAGCTAGACATTCAAAGGTTGTGGGTTCAAATCCCACCGGAGTCACTTTAGCTGCTGCCTCATTTCCAGGATGTAGCTTTTACAGACCAGACAATCCTTAGGCTGACACTGGGGTGGGCTGGCATCCAGGCAATTCCCAGCAGACCCCAGTGAGGGTGAAGGGAAGGGCTGGTTCTTGGGGTTGGGGCTGGGGGTTGTTCTGAAAGGCTGCAGGTGCCGTTAGACCATTTTGTCCCTCCCTGTCTCCTACTAGTGCTGAGCAACACTCAGGCAATGTCTACACTGCATGGCTCTTCTGGAAAAATCTATGCCAATTTCAAAACCCAATTTGTGCAGCTTTTTCTTCTGCTTTTTTTGGAAGAGGCTTTTCCAACATTTGGCCTGTGGACACTGGGCAAGTCACACAAGGGAGGCAGCAGGCAGATCCAGCGCACTACACCATCCTCCCAGGGCAGGGGAGGCCAAGCCACAAGCCTCCAGCAGCTGCCTGGCCTGATTCATCTCTCTTCCCCAGGCTGGCACCAAGGGTCATTATCAGCTGATGTTACCCCCCCTCTGTCACATGGGGAGTTGGGCTCATCCCAGGTACAGTCTGGTCAGCAGCAGCTGCACTTACCTAGGCACCCAGGGGAGTAGCAATAGAAGCAAATGCTGTGTTTTTGAACCAGGGACCTTTTGCATGTTAGACAAACATGATAACCACTACACCACAGAAAAATATCTTAATGTGGGTGGAACTTGGCTGACTGTTCTGTTCCTAGCTCTTTCTAACACCCTGCTCTGCGGGGGAGGGGAATGCACCTTGTGAACACTCCACCTCTTGTTCTCAGGGAAGCCACTAACCCGAGCTGCCAGCTCCTCATTTCCTCACCAGCCCCTTGAGATTTGTAGCTCAAAGCTGGAGCTGCTGTGGAAGGAGGTGAAGCTACAGAAGCTGACAGGGGACAATCAGCGGGCGGAGGGTTATTTTTTCTCCTCCCTGGGCTGATGTGGCTAGAACTGAGGAGAAGAAAATCCTCTTCCCTTCTCCTCAGAAGATGGAAATTGCAGTTGGTTCTCTCTTTGGTACTACTAAAGCTGGACCCCAGGACTAGACTTCTCCTTTCTAAAACCCTGGTAAATCTAAGAGTGAATTGCCTGTAGATGGAGAGAGTGAATTAAAAATGGGCAAGGAGGCTTCCCTAATGTAGACAAGTTTTCTCCATTACAGAGCCCCAAGAAGAATAACTTAGAATGGCCCTAGGAAGGGGCTATTTTGAAATAGCAGAAGTGGAGCATCTACACAGGCCTCATTTTGAAATAGCTATTTTTCTTCGTACAGTGAGGTTGACAGAAGTTGGAATTAGCTGTCTGTTATTTCAGAGTTATTTCAAAAGAAGGGAATTGCTGTGTAGACTCTTGTGTTGTTATTTTGGAATAACGGCCATTGTTCCAAAAGAACTTTTCTGTGTGGACAGAACCTCTGTCCTGCCCCAACTCTGCTGCTTTCAGGACAAACTCCTTGTTAGGACCAGTCACAATCTGGGGTCAGTGAGGGTCCGTCCTACCTGAAATGGGTTGTCTACAAAAGCCTCTTGTTCCCTGCCCAGTTCTCAATACTGGCTGCAGACATGTGTTTTGCATGAGGGTGTAGCTCAGTGTTAGAGTGTTTGACTGTATATCAAGTAGTCCTTGATTCAAACCCAAGTGCCCCCTGTAAGACTGTCTATTTAATGGAGACATTCACCTTTCCTGGACTTCCATTGTACGTTAAATGAATATAAACCCTTAGTCTACACCTACATTGCAGGTTTCTTGAGAAAAAATGTTCTTGCACAAAAATGTGCATATCATCTACACTGCACGACTGTTCTTGCACAAGTAAATTTACAGTACAGCATTGAAAAACAGGGCTTGTTCCAGAAGAGTTATTCCTCTCCCCATGAGCAATAAGCTCTTCCACAAGAGGGCAGTGTAGACAGGCAACATGAATTTCTTGTGCAAGAAACCCATAATAACATAAGAACGGTAGTACTGGGTCAGACCAAAGGTCCATCTAGCCCAGTAGCCTGTCTGACAACAATGGCCAGCACCAGGTGTCCCAGAGAGGGTGGTCCGAAGACAATGATCAAGCGATTTGTGGAGGCGGGAGCACAAGGGATGATGCGCTATCATGAAGCGTCATGCTGATTGTAGGTTGGGGGACACCTCACATGACTGACCCCATAATGGGCCATCCTCCCCCCACCATGTGTGCAAGGCACCACCTGCTCCTGCAGATAGTGCTGCCAGAGGCTAATTTCCTAAAACTGACTGGAAGTATGCAACTGCAGCAGGGGTATAGCTCAGTGGTAGAGTGTTTGACTACTGCTCAGTTGGTACTTGGTTCAACTCCACATGCCCCCTTAAAAGTTTGACCAAACTCATTTAAACCTTTATATCTCCAGGTGTGCCACATTTTGGATTTCCATTGTACTGGGATTCTTGAAATGACCACAAACCCCTAACGTGATCTTGCATCAATGCATGTAAACCAGGCAAACCCATCTCTCAACTGAAACAAGTTCAAACCTGCTGTTTGTCTGGTTTCTATTCCCCTCAATTCAACAAGGGTGTGATCAGAATGCCCATTGGCCGGTCCTTGGTCTCCATGGGCTGTGCGGTGCAGAAGAACAAGGACCGCATCCAGCGGGGGAGGAATGGCCGCAATCAATCCTATGGAGTTTGATTTAGCAAGTCCAGCTTAGACTCACTAAATCAAATTCAGAGGGTACCCCACCAGCTTCCAGTACTTCTACTCTTTGCTCCCTTTGGGTTCCCGCAGTAGGGACACAGCCAGGCTCAACTGAAGGAAGCCAACTCTAGCTACGTAGGGTATGTTTACACTTGTACCCTCTTTCGAAAAAGGGATGCAAATGTAAAGATTCAAAACTGTAAATGAAGCCACCAGGGACACATACAATGGGCCTGCAAAAAAATGAAACAGCTGAGCACTTTGCAGAGAACAGGCCAGAGCCCTTCGGGTCGGGGGGGGGGGGGTGCTCCCTTGCTCACACCCCTCCTGTCACACAAAGCTTGCAAAGGGGTTTGCCCGCTGATTGTCCCGTCAGCTTCTGTAGCTTCACCTCCTTCCACAGCAGCTCCAGCTTTGAGCTACAAATCTCAAGGGGCTGGTGAGGAAATGAGGAGTTGGCAGCTTGGGCTAGTGGTGTGGAAGAAAACGTTGTCCTCACTCTGAGTTTGTAAGCAACAAGTAGCCAGAGGCAGTTTTATTACGAGCTGCAGCAAGGGAAAAACTGGTTCGGACGGGGGGGGGAGCCCCCCCCTCCGAGGCAGATCTTCGAATACAAGCAATTATGAAGCAGTTTATATACTGTCTATTAAATATAATAACAATAACAATTAGTCTCCTTCCCATTACAAACACCAATGGCTAACAGTTATTTAGTTCCACCCAGATGCTCCTTATCTCAAGGTCCCTACCAGAGTCAGCATTCTATCCTTATCTCCGTATGGAGGCGAGAGGCGAAGGCAGCGTCTAATTACAGATCTCACGTTGTCAGGCCACAGACTTAGCCTGACTCTTGCTCTCTTGTTAACAAGACCAAGATGGCTGAACACAAATTCCCTTATTCCCTTTTCCTGCCTCCACAGTGGCTTCCCTGAGAACAAGAGGTGGAGTGTTCACAAGGTGCATTCCCCTCCTCTGCAGAACAGGGTGTTAGAAAGAGCTAGGAACAGAACAGTCAGACAGGTTCCACCACTGAATTGTGGTGTAGTGGTTATCATGTTTGCCTAACGCGTAAAAGGGCCCTGGTTCAAAGCCAGGCAGCAATATAAGGTCTCATCTTATTGCCGCTCCCGTTGGTGCCCAGGTAAGTGCAGCTCCTGCTGCCCGGCCTGTGCCTGGGATGAGCCCAGGTAACAGAGGGGAGTGGTATCAGCTGAAAAAGCCCCTTGGTGCCAGCCTGGGGAAGCCAGAGAGGTCAGGCAGGGCACGTATAGGCTTGTGGCTTGGCCTCCCCTGCCTTTGGAGACTGGCATATGGGGCTGGATCTTCCTGCTGCCTCCTTTGTGTGATTTGCTCAAGGATGAAATGAGGCAGGAATGCGGCAGAGGAGGGAAGCCAAGCTGAGGGCCTCAGCGCCTCTGTGGGATTCAGTGGCATGAACAGAGCCCCTCCCCTCCCGTTCTGCCAAAGGCAGTGGGAGTGGGGCTGGCTGCGGGGAGGCAGAGTCCTGTGCCTGTCTCAGGGGGTCCTAGGGATGCTCCTTGCAGCCCAGGAGAAGAAGGGAGCTCTGGGCAGAAGGAAAACAAGTAAAGTAGGTAAAGTAGCCACGCAGGGAGACTCAATAAGACCGGGAGGCCTGGAGTGTGTGTGCCCTGCACAGAGGCTGCTGCTGGGGGCCTGCTTCAGTGGCCCAGCAGCTCAAGTTCCCCTGAACCAGTGTCTCCCCCTGGAGCCACCCCCCAGTGCTGCTGAGGCCCCTGACGTGAGGCAGTGGGACCACCTGAGGCAGGAGCCAGCCCCATACCTGAGCCCCACCACCCCCCTCTTGCCAGAGGAAGGTGCCAGTGCCAGTCCTAACCTTAGTCATGAGCCCCAACCCCCATCCCCATCACAGGTTCTTTCCCCAGTCCGTCCCCAGTTCTACATTCCCCACATTAAAAAAAAACAGAGGCTGCATCTAGACTGGCATGATTTCGCACAAATACTTTTAATGGAGAAGTTTTTCCCTTAAAAGTATTTGCGCAAGAGAAACTGGCATGTGCCTTTGCGCAAAATCTTGTCAGTCTAGACGCAGCCAGAGAGTTTGTTCTTTCAACAGGGAAAAGTCCTGTTTGTGTTACCTGAAGGGGAAGGAGGAGAGGAAAGTGGGAAGGGGATGTGTTGGGGTGTGTTGGGGGGGGAGGCACAGAGGGCAAAAAATGAGGCGTAATGTTAGTTCGAACCAATGCAAAGAAGACACACCAAAGTTGCAAATGAAGCAGGGATTTAAATAACATGTGCTTCATTTGCATACTCTCACCCATGTGCTGTTTTGAAAGTGAAAGGGCATCTGGGGCTGAAGCAGTAGTTCAAACCAAGCCCCTTCTTTGGAAAGCAGCTCTCAGGAGTTCATGGAACTTCTTCTCAGGTTGGGAAAGGGATGAGCAAGGGGCGATGAGACAGGGGTTTATGTAATGATACAGGGATGCAAAAAGCAAATAAATTATTTTTTCTCCTACTCAGGAACCAGGGTGACAGAATGAAATTGGTAAGTAAACAAGTTAAAAATAAACCAAAAGGAAGCATTTTTGCGCCGAGTGGAACTCCTTGCCAGAGGATGTTGTGGAGGTGAAATCTACAAAAAGGTCCAAAAAATAACTGGATAATTTAATGCAGGAAAGGTCAATCAATGGCAATGGCAGGATGGACAAGGAAGGTGTCCCGAGCTGGTGTTTACCAGAAGCTGGGAATTGGCGATGGGAGGGATCACTTAATAATTGTCTGTTCTGAGGATTCCCACTGGGCAATGGAATTGGCTGCTGTCCTGAGACAGGATCCTGGGCTAGTTGGGCAACTGGCATGGCCCAGTCTGGCTGTTCTGCTGTTCTGTTTGGTTTCCGTTCTTGTCCCCTCTGGACAATGGAAAATAGACCCGCGTCCTGAAGTGGACAGAAAGTGGCCTGTGAAAGGCTAGTGTAGGTAAGGAAAGAGGTTTATTCATGTGTCCCTGGTGGTCTAGTGGTTAGGATTTGGCACCTTCATTGCTAAGGCCTGGGGTCAATTCCCAGTCAAAGAAACCAGCCTCACTCTTCACATGACAACTGCCTACTTGTTCATCTTACCTCATTGTTACAGCAGCTGTAACCCAAGAGATTAACTCAGGGCCCTTCTCCCACCTCTCTGTCTTCTAGGTCAGTTAACTGGTGGGAGAGGAGAAGGCTCCTTCTCACACTCATTCTTGTGACTCCCATTCTCTCTCTGACCTCAAGAACAGAACTCAAGGAGACTCCCTGCAGCAAAGCCATGGGGGGGGGGGGGGGTCTCTGAGAGATGGCCCCTGTCCCACCTGGCCATTGTCATGGACTCTCTGTGAGGTCATCACCTCCTAACCTCCTTTAGCCAATAAGATGAGGGGCTGCAAAAGGCCCTTGTGATGTCATTGCCACATCCACCCCTGCCCTCCAGGGCTAATGTCCTGCCCCAGGCAGCCCCTTTGCATGGCTGAGCTGTTCCCAGGGGTGAAAGTGACACATTCTTACAGGGACTGTTCTATTGGGCACCACCCCTTGGTCCAGGGGGAAGGCTCAAGGCAGAAAGTTGAAGGGCAGGGGAGTTAAGATAGGAAAGTACCTGTAAGAAATTAAAGTGTGGGAGGCTCAAGGCAGAGATTTGACAGGGAGAGCTCAGGGCAGGGGTGAGGATGTGAGAGGATACAGAAGTCAGGGCATCTTGAAATGTGTAAGTAGGGAGTAGTCTCCCTAGTCCATCAGGTTTTATTATTTTCCTTGTTTTGGGGTTAGAATCACATCAGAGCTGGTGAATTATTCTTATTTTGTGTAACTAAGGATTGCAGCCCAGGGATTTTTCCTGAGTCTATGTCACTTCATGACTCTCTACCACCTAGGCTATCTCCATACTGCATCTCTTTTCTGCAAAAGCTCATGCAAATAAAGTGCAGATTAGCATATTGCCATGCTCATTTGCATAATTAATTGGGGTCCAATTAATTGGGGTGCACAAGAGGCTTTTGCGCAAAGAGGAGCTGTGTAGCCTGGGGCCATAAACAAGCTTGGAGCAGGAACCAGGCATGAAGCCTTTTCCTCTACAGCTGTGAGACACAAAGGCAGGAATGGGGCCAAGTGCAAGTCAGGCTGAGGGGGGCAGTCAAATCTCATCTTGCCTTGCAGGGCCACTGGCAGCAGCATCTCTCTTGTGCACTGCTGCGGAGAAAAACATGCCTGAGAGAAGTGTCGGCCTCAGAAGCCTTGAGGCATGTGCCGAAATAGCTCAGTTGCAAGAGCGTTAGATTGAAGCTCAAAAGGTCCCAGGTTCAATCCCAGGCTTTGGCAGAAGCCTTTGCCAATATGGCTTAGTCTGTTTTGGCATCTCTCCATCTCTGGTAAGCAAACATCTGCAGTCAGAGTTCAAAGGCTGAACCAAAAGGCCAGGAACGATGTCATAAAGATGATGATATTTCAGTGTTAGAAAGTGGAGAGGGGATTTCATGCCACCTCAGAGATTGTTACCTCAGTAGAACAGGGCTCTTGGCTTCAGCTGCTCCCAGCCTTGCTTCTGTTTTTAATTCCATGCTCCCAGGAAGGAACATTAACAGAGCCTGCCTCGGACTAGTTCTGAGGCTTCCCCATACGGAGGACACACTATTTCTATTTTCTTAGACTGGAAGTTAAGTCGATTTAAGCAATTTCAAAATAGTTTCCAAGTATAGACATGCCCTTATAGTCCTGGTCTTCACAACATCCTCTAGCAAGGAGTTCCACAGGTTGATTGTGCTTGTGTGAAGAAATTCTTCCTTTTGTTTGTTTTCAACCTGCTAATATCATGGTGCACCCTTAGTTCTTCTGTTATGGGAACAAGAAAAATACCTTTCCTTATTTACAGTCTCAACAACAGCCATCATGTATAGACCTCTATCTTATCTCCACTTTGTCTCCACTTTTCTAAGGTGAAAAGTCCCAATCTCTCCTCATGTGGCAGCTGATCCAAACCTTTCATCATTTTTGTTGTGCTTTTCTGAAGTTTCCAATACCAAAGAATGGTTTTTGGGGGGGCAGGGGATAAGGCAACCACATTTCCAGTCAGTGCTCAAGTTGTGGGCACCACGTGGATTTATAGAGATGTAATATGATAGTCACTGTCTTCTTGTCAAGGCCTTTAAAAATAATTTCTAACATCACATTTGTGGCTGCACATGGAGTGGATGTTTTCAGAGATCTCTCCAGCTGTGACTTGTTGTAGCATATTCGCTTTCATTTAGTATGTGTGTTATTAATTGTTTATACTAACTATGGCAGCTGATTCAAACTTTCATCATTTTTGTCGTGCTTTTCTGAACTGTTTCCAATGCCAGTGGCAGCTGCCTGCATGAAGCCCTCCCCCCTCCTCCACTCAGGCTCTTATTCCCCCAGAAACCTGACACCTGCAGCCTGTGCAGGAAAGGAGCTGCCTGGGAAATGTGCTGGGCTGTTGGCCAGGGCTCAGCCAGGTGAGTCTCCCAGTCAGAGCCTGCCTCTGGCACCCCAGCCCCTCCCTTCCCTCAGTCCGTTGCCCCTTCCCATGATGAAAAAGCAAAGACTTGGCAGAATTCATGAATACAGAGGAGGCTATTTCCCCTGACTGGGAGCCCAACCCCGGCCGCAGCAGTGGAAGTGCTCAATCCTAGCCACTCAACAGACACAAACCTGCAGTGTTTGCTCAGCTACACTAGTCATTCCCAGGCCACTTTCTCTCCCTTTCAGGACGTGGGTCCATTCTCGGAGAAGGAGCGTGATGCCGGCATAGATGCGTATTTTGTAGCTCCAGGCTCTCCCAGAAGATGCTCCCCAGCACTTCTTCCCTGGCTGCACCCTCAGGGTTGGAGATGTGGACATGCCCCTCTGCATCATGGGGGATGCTGCCTGCCCTTTGCTCCCGGGCTGATGAAGCCCTAGACAGGACACGTTGCCTAAAGCCAGGAACATTTCCCAGGTGACAGCTCACATTTTCCTAGGTCCTCCTGGGACACAGGAGAGGCCTCCCCTGGCCACCCATGGAACTGCTGGTTCAGGAAAAGGCTAATTGGGGAGGAGTGTTGGGAAGAAGGAAACCACAAGCCTGGAGCAGGTGCAGAGGCTGCTGTGACTGGCACTGGCAAGGCAGGGCTCTGACTGCAATTGCTGGGACGGGAGAGCCAGCACCACACACCCTGGTGATTCTCTGGGGGTGTCCATGCTCAGAGAGTTTGAGGGTGAAACCTCTGCAGCTCCTGCAGCCATGGAGAGTTAGGGCCTGTGGGCATCAGATGCTTCTCACTTGTGGTTTCCTTCTTTCTAACACTGCTCTCCAATCAGCCTTTTCCTGAACCAGCAGTTCCATGGGTGGCCAGGGGAGGGCTCTTCTGTGTCCCAGAAACACATAGGAAAATGTGATTAAAGGGTGTCAAAAGGCACCACTGGGAGCTGAACCCAGGATCGCCTGTTTACTAGACATGTGTTTTAGCCAACTGAGCCATGGCACCCTCCCTTGGAAGTTTGGTGAAACTATTCTATTGCATGGTCCCAGACAACATCTTTGACTCCCAAAGTGCAGCCAATCCCCATTTCACTCCAGCCCTCGCAGTGTCTGGCACCCTGGGCACAGAAAGCTACAGCGCAGTGGGCAGAGGCTCTAACATGCTCATCTCCCCCAGCCACTGGGGCTGTAGAGTGGCCTTTGCGGTTTGGCCCAGATGTGGGGAGGGAGAAGTGCAACAAACATTAATCAGCTGGCTTGTAAATCCTTTGGTCCTAGGCTTTGGGTTGGAGCCCCCAGGAGAGGACCTGACCTTCTTCAATTTGCTCCCTTCCTGAGGACACAGAATTAAGGAGAGAGAATTTCTTAACCCCAGAGCAATCGGAGTTGGCCAAGGAGTTAGCAACAAAATTTCTGTCAACATTTAAGTACAGGCAAGGAAACTCTCAGGGGTGTTTCTGTGAGTTTCTAGACCCGTGGTCACCAACAGGTCGATTGCAAGCTACTGGTCGATCTCAAGGCCTCGACCAGTAGCTCGTGAGGTGTCCTGTCCACCCCACCCCCATTTCCCTCCCACCCCCCAGAAGCCCCACTACTTACCTCAAGAGGTAGTGTCGGCTTCAGAAGTCCCGCAGCTTAGCGCCACTTCCAGCAATGCCAGAAGTGCGCTAGCTGCTCTTCCAGCCCCCTGCACCGCACAGGAGGGGTGAGTCAGCCCCGCGGGAGGCGTGCAGGGGGTTTCCGGCGCGCGCGGGGGGTTGGCCCTGGGGCAGGTGTTCGCGCGGGGCTTCCCTGCGTGGGGGGGTTAGTTGGCTCCATGGGCAGGCGCGTGCGCGTGGGGCTTCCCTGAATGGGGGGGAGTGCTGGCTCCGGGGCAGTCGTGCGCTGCTTTCCCTGGGCTTGTGGGACGGTCGGCTCCCTGGGCAAGCGTGCGCGCGCGCGGGGCTTCCCTGCATGGGGGGAAGGGGGGTTGGCCCCGTGGCAGGCGTGCGCTGGTTTCCCTGGGGAGGGGAAGAATGCTGGGAGGAGGGAGATGCAGGGGACTCTCTGCCTCCACTGGCACCCCACTCCCCAACCCCCACTCCCGAATCACAGAACGCTGTCCCCACTCCTGTCCCCAGCCACAGAATTCGGTCCCCCTTCCTGTCCCCTCTCCCCAAACTCTGTCCCCACTCTCCTGTCCCCAGCTACAGAATTCTATTTCCATCCCCACTCCCCGAACTCTGTCCCCAGTCCCGTCCCCACTCCCCGAACTCTGTCCCCACTGGCACTCTGTCCCCTGCCCTCCCAGCACCCTGTTCCCTCTCCCCTGCCCCCAGCCACAGTACTCTGTCCCCACAAAATGTATAATTATAAACACTTCATTTTAGATTTAAATAGCATGAATAAAAAACAGACCATTTATTTCATAACTATAAACAGGTGATTTTAATTGTATGTATCGCATAATTTAAAAATAAACTGTTTATCAGAGTGTGTAAGGGCTGGGGATAGCAAGTGATGGACAGGCGGAGAATAGAGAAGGCAGGGCTTCAAGAAGGGGCGGGGCTTCAAGGAAGGGGCGGGGAGATAGATCTTCGCCTGTTCTGAGATTTAAAAAGTGATCTTGGGTGTAAAAAGGTTGGAGACCACTGTTCTAGACCAAGGTTCATTCAAGTGATTTGTTTTTTTGTGGACCTGCCCCGACCACACCCCTAGAGACTCTGGAACAAAGAAGACACGTGAGAAGAACCCAACTTTCTTCCTTTTGCTGTGACATGGATGGATCTAGCTCAGGTTTCACTCAAAAGGTCCGTCTGCCTGTGAAGTACCTGTGTAGGGATAACATATAAATGTATTAAAAATGATTCCCCCAAGTGGAAGTGACTCCCCATAATTTGTTCCCCACAACTTAAAGTGTTTAGATTTATTATTATTATTATTTGTTAAGATTGTTAAATGTTTAGATTTATAATTATTGCCCCTCTCGAATATAATTTGTTAGGAATGTAATATTAGGTCATGTAACTTAAAACTGTTAAAAATATAATACTATGTAGCCAGGAACAGCTCCCCTTCTCTGTGTCCCAGGGCACGCTCAAACTTATTGTTACACAGTTGACGCCCATTCTCTTCAAAACATTGTGAAGCAATTAACCCTAATCGCAAAGTGAAACATTGTAACTATAACAGTAACTCAGCACTCAGAGAGAGAATGTTTTAAGAAATGCCACCCAGAAACTTGTGACTTTTTGTACGTGTAAAGTTATTATTATACAAAATACTGTATGGGAAACATTAATTAGGGAATGTATGTAAGAGAGAGAGAGTGCTTGGATGATGAATGAATGGTTCTGAGAGGTGCCAGCCTGAGAATGCAGCAACAAAGGGCTGAAGAAGGCGTCAGGTGCCAGTGCAACCAAAAGGTGTCAAGTGGAGAAAACCAAGTACTGGAGGCCCACCCTATGAGATCACTGACGAGCACCTGACAACCCTGAACATGATGCAGCAATTCCCATAGACTGGCATAGGAAGAAATTCCTATAAGAACTGGACTAAAAGACTATGGAGTCAGAGTCCCACTTTCTGCTGCCAGCCCACCAGGAGCTTCAGATGCGCATCTGATCAGGACTTCGCTCCCCACTACCCTCACTTGTGTACAGAATACCTGGCCAGTATTCTGTCACAAGCAACTTCAAGGCTGGTAACTATAACAACTATACAGAACCTGAATGAATGGATGAATGATTGAATGAATGTTTATATATATAAAGTGTATAAGGTTAAGTAGTGATAGGAATAAGTAGTTAAGCAACATTGTTTGCTTCTATCTTTTCTTTATTCTTTATTATTATCTTTACAATAAATGTGGCTTTTTGCCTTATCCCCCTCATAAGATCCTGCTTGCTTTTATTGGTACAACACCTGTGACAGCACCTGGCTTCTCTGCCCCTCATCAGCAATGCCATATACTTGGGGGAGCACGTGCCCCGAGACTTGTAGTAGGGAAAACCTGGACCCCCACCCTTAATCAGGCTCCCTTTGACAGCTCAGTTGGCAGAGCAGAGGACTGTAGTGTGTGCTTGGCAAGTGATCCTTAGGATGCTGGTTCAACTCTAGCTTGAAGGAGCCATTCTCTTCCCTCCAGCCTGGCCTTAGCAGAAGGCAATCAAGGTGGTTGCCTTGGGTCCATGTCTTCAGAGCCCTGCACTGCAATTGACAGAAAGATTGTGGGTATGAGCTGCCAATCACATTTCTTGGGCTGCACAGGTTCTGTCCACACACAAAAGTTCTTTCGGAACAATGGCCGTTATTCCACAATAACACTGCTAGAGTCTACCCAGCAATTCCGTTATTCTGAAATAATTCTGAAGTAACAGATGGCTTATTTTGACTTCTGCAAACCTCATTCTACAAAGAATAACGCCTGTTCCAAATTAGCTATTTTAAAAAAAGGCCCGTGTAGCTGCGCCACTGCTGCTAGTTTGAACTAGCCCCTCCCGGGGGCCATTCTAAGTTATTCTTCCAGGGGCTCTAAATCGAGGTAGCTCGTCTACACTGGGGAGCCTGCCTCGGACTATTCTGAGGTTTCCCTGCAGTGTAGACGTGCTAGTTTGAAATAAGATATTTTGTAATAACTATTCAAGACCAACTTATTCCAAAATAAATGTGCCGTGTGGTCGTAGCCAGAAGGATGAAGCAGGAGGGAAGCCAGAAGTGCAGAGGCCAGTCTGAAAGCTCAGTATTCCATATGGCTACACACAGAGATTTGTAGCTCAAAGCTGGAGCTGCTGTGGAAGGAGGTGAAGCTACAGAAGCTGACGGGACAATCAGCGGGCGGAGGGTTATTTTTTCTCCTCCCTGGGCTGATGTGGCGAGAACTGAAAAGAAGAAAATCCTCTTGCTTTCTCCTCAGAAGATTGAAAATGCAGCTTGTTCCCCTCTCTCTGGTTCTACTAAAGCTGGACCCCAGGACTAGACTTTTTCTTTCTAGAACCCTGCTGAAAGCTGAAAGTGAATTGCTTGTAGACTTAGAATGTGAGTTAAAGAACAGCATCACCTAGCATGGGGCTTGAACCCATGACCCTGAGATTAAAAGTCTCATGCTCTGCCAACTGAGCTAGCCAGGCTCTATGTTGCAACATTCCCCCATCACAGGAGCATCTCTCCAGTGACAGGTAAAGAGGCCCATTTCAGGATTTCTTTTAGCGCAGCAGCAAGGGGAGATGGAGGAAAATCAACCCCCTTTCCAAGCTTTGTTCTCACGGCACCAAGAGCGCTGCAGAGAAAGACCTTGAGTGTTAAAGGGTTCAGGGAGCCCAGAGCAGAGGGATCCCCTCAACACACAAACACAGTCCCAACCCCAAGACTCCCCCCATCCCGAATCCTGTGCCCTGACTTCTCTACCTTCCACATCGTCACCCTTGTCTTGCACAAGAGAGCGTCCACACTGCCATGAGAGCTCTTGCGCAAAAGCACAGTGTGCACATGGAAGTGTGGACGTTTTCTTGCGCACGACTTGTTTCACAAGAACCCTTGCGCAAGATGTTCTTGCGCAAGAAGCCGCGAGTGTAGACATAGCCTTAGAGATATATCTAAAATGAGATGTTAATACAAAGTTGTATGAGAGTGATAATATTACAGGGAATTATACACAGATGCCTGTATATGCAAATATATATGCAAATATCTTCTTTCACACTGATGGGCATGAATGCAAAGATTAAGGCAAGACTACACAACACACAGGCCCTATGTAAGTCAGTTCTGCTGCTGTTAATAAAATGCAGTATTTTCCCCATTTCCAACCATATGAGAGCAGTTTTAATGAGCAAGGGCAATCCAGGAATTTAACTACTAAAACACATCTCAGCAGAAATTGCAGAAGAGGCTCTTGCGCAAGAAGGAGCTGTCTACGCTGCCCCTTCTTGCGCAAGAAAAACGCTTTTGTGCAATGTCGTTACATCTATTACCTTTCAGGAAGAACGGCATTGCACAGGAGGGTTTTTCTTGTGCCAGAAGGGGCAGTGTAGATGCTCCTTCTGGCACAAGAGCCTCTTCTGAAACAAATGGTGGCTCATTAGGTATGTAAATGATGCTCAGCGATATTCCATGCTTAGCCTCATTTGCATATTACTCACGCAAAAAGCCGCGAGTGTAGACATAGCCCTAGGCAGGTTAGGTTGAGATGGGAGGAGGCAGCACTGGGGTTGAGGCTCCTCAGTGGTGCCTTGGCAGGGACCAGGGCATTGCAACCACATAGGCCAAGGTCAATGGCAGCACATCCAGCCTCTGGGACGTCTGTGGCCTTTGCTGCAAGGGGACACAAAACCAGGTAAGGTTCCCCCCTGATGCCCAGATCCCCCAAGACCCAGCAGCCCCAGCTTCCTCCAACACCTTCTGTTCTCCTCACCCACTCTCCTGGCCACACACGGCACTTCTTGGTGCGTGTCAAGCCAGGCCCTGCAAGGAGCCACTGGGGCAGGAACCAGCCCTTGGAGCTCGGCTTGCACCGGAACCGGCAGTTTCCCACCACGTCTCACTTGAGAAGAGGCGACTTGTTCCCCTTCTTCTCACCTCATGTCTCCCTTGTCTCTGTTCCCTTCAACAGTCTCCGCTGCCTCAGGACCTGCCTCCTCAGGGCGCTGCCCCTCTGCCACTGGGCTGGGAGCGGGAGACTCCACAGTCTCTGCACTTGGGCTGAGAAGTCTCACGGGGACTCGTCTGTTGATGGCGTTAGTCACCCCAATGGCCAGCCGGATCCATTCCATAACGCTGCCCGAGAGGGAGCTTTCCCAGTCTCCATTGGTATTTCCTGGGGCTTTGTGTAGGGGGATTGGGCTTGGCCATCTTCTCTGCTGGAAATGCCTCTTCTTTGGAAAGCAGCTCCCAGGAGCTCATGGAACTTCTTCTTCTCAGCTTGGGAAAGGGACAAGCAAGGGGCGATGGGTCAGGGGTTTATGTGATGATGACAGGGGTGCCAAAAGCAAATAAGAAATTATTTTTTCGCCTACTTAAGAATCAGGGTGACAGAATGAAACTGGTAAGTAACCGAGTGTGACGGACCGGGCCGTGTCTGGGCACAGCTGAGTGCGTCCGCTCAGGGCGAATTGCTCAAATCCGGGGCTCCTTACAGCCCCCGACTGGCGACCTCTCCACTCAGGCCAAAAACCAGTCTCACAGAGCGCTTCAGCAACCTGCCTGAAGCCTCCCGAGAAAAACCCCTCTGACACCCCAGCAATATCCGTGCCCCAGATGGCCCCAGGCCTCATACACAGGTGGGGGGTCCTAGCACCCAATCCCACCTACCCCGAACAAGTTCTGTCCGGTTCCAAGAAACCAGCCACAGATCCCTGGTCAATTTACCCTCTGGATCTTACCCACAAATCATGCTGGGCCAATCCTTTAGAATCTATAGCTAAAGGTTTATTATTACAAGAAAGAAAAGCATGAGAGTAAGGTTATTAAAGTACAGTACGTTACATGCACCGAATTTCCCAGTCCTCGATGCAGGCTCTAGCAGAGATATTGCAGCTGCTTGTTTAAAAGTTCTTATTGCACATCCTGCGATCAGAATGGGTTCACAGGTCTTCCGGGCTCTTCAATCCCTGCAATGCTGTCTCTGGGATGAAGTGCTGAGCTGAGAACCAAAATGGCATCGACCACATGGCCTCTTTATACTCCTTCCTGGCCTCTTCTTGTATGCAGCAAGTCACCTGGTCAGAGGCCAATCTCTATGTTCCCTGCCGGCTGCCCTCAGGTGACAAATCCCATTCTTTGGGTGTGTCCATAGCCTATTGAGAGTCATTGTTCCACAGGGCTTTGCTACTCAGCCTGTCCATAGCCATGCTTAACCACATTCACAGAAATATTCAGCTTCCACACAGATTACAGATTCCTACCTACACACATAGACATTATACACTCACATAAATAGCATACATAAGATCAACAAACAATAATCTCCCATTCAATACCCCACATGGCTCCCCCCACACCAATTTCTGGGGCCAATACCCCCACCTAGGGGTGCAGCAGCGATCTGGCTGCTTCCCTCCAATTCAGCAACGTGACACCGAGTTAAAAAGGAAGCATTTTTGCACCCAGTGGAACTCCTTGCCAGAGGATGTTGCGAAGGTGAAATCTACAAGAAGGTCCAAAAAAGAACTGGATAATTTAATGCAGGAAAGGTCAATCAATGGCATTTCACCAGAATGGACAGGGCAGGTGTCCCTAGCTGATGTATACCTGAAGCTGGGAATGGAGGGATCACTTAATAACTGTCTGTCCTGAGGATTCCCTCCGGACAATGCAATTGGCTGCTGTTGTGAGACAGGATCCTGGGCTAGTTGGACAACTGGCATGGCCCAGTCTGGCTGCTTTGATGTTCTATTTGGCTGTTCTTGTCCCTTCTGGGCAAGGGAGAATGGCCCCCCCGCATCCTGAAGTGGACAGAAAATGGCCTGCGAAAGGCTAGTGTAGGTAACTTGTTTTATGTGTCCCTGATGGTCTAGTGGTTAGGATCCAGCACTCTCACTGCTGTGGCTTGGGTTTAATTCCAAGTAAGGGAAACCAGCTGCAACTTTCCCAAAACATGTCCCTAGTCAATCTTCTTCCCACATGTTACAGCAGCTGACACCTAGCATGGGGCTAACCCTAACCCCTCCCCCTTGGCTGGGCACTGCCTGGATTCAGGCCTCCCCAGTGCCAGCCTAAGGGCTCTGGAGAGGACAGGGCAGCTCCAGGGGCAGAGTCCTTTTTTCTGCAGTAGTTCAAACCCAGCCCCCTTGGTTTCAACTAACTAATATTACTCCTCATTGTTTGCCCTCTGTGCCTACCTCCCAACTTCAACACACCCCAACACATCCTCTTCCCTCTCCCTCTCCCCCTCCCGGTAACACAAACAGGACTTTTCCCTGTTGAAAGAACGAACTCTCTGGTTTTTATCTGTGGAATGTAGAACTGGGGAGGGGCTGGGGAAAGACCCTGGGAGGGGGAGGAGGCTGGGAGGAAGGGCTAAGGCTGGCACCTTCCTCTGATGGTCCCACTGCCTCATGTCAGGGGCCTCAGCAGCACTGGGGGGGTGGCTCCAGGGGGAGAAGCTGGTTCAGAGGAACTTGAGCTTCTGGGCCACTGAAGCAGGCCCCCAGCAGCAGCCTCTGTGCAGGGCACACACAGTCTAGGCCTCCCAGTCATATTGAGCCTCCTGTTGTGGCTTGGGCTCCAGAGCCTGCCCCCCAGCTGGTGCCTTGAGGTAGCCACTGCAGCAGCAGGAATTTGGGCATCAGTTCCCCTGCTTTTGGGGACAGGAAGCCAGGCCCAGGCCTTTTTAGCCACTGGAGCTGTACAGGCTGGAGCCTCCCCCTACCAGATCTCTGCCCTGCTTCCTGCAAAGCTCTCAGCCTTTTGCTTGTTTCTGTTTCCCTGTCCAGAGCAGGCAACTAAAGGAAGGGAAGTCACCGAACCAAACACCCCTGTGGCCAGCATGGGGTTTGAACCCATGACCTTGGCGTTATTAGCACCATACTCTAACCAGCTGAGCTAGCCGGCCTATAAAAGTACAGGTCACCAGTGGCCCTTTCAAGAGAGGCGCCTCAGGCAGCTGCAGGGACGTCTCTGAAGTTGCCAATGGCTCTTCTCTGACAGGGTCACTAGCGACTCACTGTGACATGGGCTGGCTAGTCCAGCTGGTTCGAGGGTTGGTCAAGGTGGCTAGCGGCCGGCAGACCCAGGACAAAGAGAAGCCGGAATCTCTTGCTGCCAGCACCTTGCCTCCCAGCTTCTTCCCTGCCAGCAGCAGCAGAGTCCTGAGCGCTGCCCTTGACACCATGGGACCAACCTCCCCTCACTCAACTGGGCCAAGCTGGTGCCCAGTTTATGTCCACTGGGACCTGTTTTACTTGGGTTCCTTCCACCCAGAGCCCCCTTCTTTCCTGGGCTGCGAGGAGCATCACTGGGATACTCTCATATCCCAGCACAGGGCCATCTCTCCAGTGACAGGAGACGGGGCTGTTTTCAAGATTTCTTTTAGTGCAGCAGCAAGCAAGAGGAGATGCAGGAAAATCAACCCCATTTGCAAGCTTTGTGTGACAGGAGGGGTGTGAGCTGGGGAACCTGCCCCCCCAGAAGGGCATTTGGGTGCACCCAGGGGCAGCAAGAATTCAGTCCCTCAGGCAAGTGCATTGGGGACAATGTGTGAACCCTTCCATAAGCATTTTCTGCTCCCACTGGTGTCAAGTATCAGAGGGTTAGCCGTGTTAGTCTGAATCTGCAAAAGCGACGAGGAGTCCTGTGGCACCTAATAGACTAACTAAAGTGTAGGAGCATAAGCTTTCGTGGGCAAAGACCCACTTTGTCAGATGCATGTAGTGGAAATTTCCAGAGGCAGGAATAAATATGCAGGCCAGGATCAGGCTGGAGATGACGAGGTGGATCCAATCAAGGAGGATGAGGCCCACTTCTAGCAGCTGATCTGGAGGTGTGAATTCCAAGAGAGCAGAAGCTGCTTTTGTAGTTAGCAAGCCATTCACAGTCTTTGTTTAATCCAGAGTTGATTGTGTCAAACTTAAAGATGAACTGTAGCTCAGCAGTTTCTCTTTGAAGTCTGGTCCTGAAGTTTTTTTGCTGCAGGATGGCTACTTTTAGATCTGCAATTGTGTGTCCAGGAAGATTGAAGTGTTCTCCTACAGGTTTTTGTATGTTGCCATTCCTAATATCAGATTTGTGTCCATTGATTCTTTTACGTAGGGACTGTCCTGTTTGGCCGATGTATATAGCAGTGGGGCATTGTTGGCACATGATGGCATATATTACATTGGTAGATGCGCAGGAGAATGTACCAGTGACAGTATGGCTGATCTGGTTAGGTCCTGTGATGGTGTTGCTGGTGTATATATGTGGGCAGAGTTGGCACCGAGGTTTGTTGCAAGGACTGGTTCCTGAGTTAGAGTTATTATGGTGCGGTGTGTAGTTGCTGGTGAGAATATGCTTCAGGCTGGTGGGTTGTCTGTGGGCAAGGACCGGCCTACCTCCCAAGGCCTGTGAAAGCGAGGGATCATTGTCCAGGGTGGGTTGAAGATCACTAATGATGCGTTGGAGAGGTTTTAGCTGGGGACTGTAGGTGATGGCCAGTGGTGTTCTGCTGGTTTCTTTCTTGGGCTTGTCCCGTAGCAGGAGGCTTCTGGATACACGTCTGGCTCTGTCAATCTGTCTCCTCACTTCCTCGTGTGGGTATCGCAGTTTACAGAATGCTTTTTGAAGATCTTGTAGGTGTAGGTCTCTGTCTGAGGGGTTGGAGCATATGCGGTTGTACCTCAGTGCTTGGCTGTAAACAATGGATCGTGTGGTGTGTCCGGGATGGAAACTGGAAGCATGCAGGTAAGTATAGCGGTCGGTAGGTTTTCGGTATAGGGTGGTATTGATATGACCGTCACTTATTTGTATCGTGGTGTCCAGGAAATGGACCTCCCGTGTAGATTGGTCCATGCTGAGGTTGATGGTGGGGTGGAAGCTGTTGAAATCATGGTGAAATTCTTCCAGAGTCTCCATCCCATGGGTCCAGATGATGAAGATGTCATCAATGTAGCGTAGGTAGAGAAGGGGTGTGTCATGGCTCCTTCCCCACTCTGGCATGATAAATGCAGAAGTGGGGGCCAGCAAGTGTACCCCAAAGCCTTATCTACCAGGCTTTGGTATAAAACTTCCCCCAAGATCTTAAAAACCTAGATCTTGGGAATAAAACTTCCGCTGCCACCACCCAAATGATGCTAAAGAAACCAGGGGAAAGATCATTTGGGAAATCTTCCCCCTAAAACAAAAATCAGGGCACACCATTAACCACTGCCAGGTTAATAAAAGAAAAGAAAGAACTTTTATTATTACAACAATATTCTGGTTGCAAGTATAATGACTAGAGAGGAAGGTAACAAAATATACTCATGGAGAAACTCTATGGGCCTAGAACTTAGTTACAAAGAAAAGCCAAAACATCTTTTAAGCAGTGCCAGATCTCAGATCCCATACCCAATCCATAACACAATAAAACCTAGCGAAACTACCTAAACTTTACCCTACTTACAGAAAATGAAGAATGGTGTCTTGGAGAGAGAGACATGCTTGTCCCTCTCTGTAGCTGCAGAGAACTCTCAGAGAGACAAAAGGGAGAAAAAAGAAAAAACCCAAATTCCTTTGTCCCAATTTGAAAAGTCCCACCTACATTCCTATTGGTCACTCCACCTGGCTAGGTGTAGTTAACCCCTTAATCCCCAGGCTGCTGGCTAACCCTCATAATCATGACAGGGTGTAAGTGGACGAGAGCTGAGGAAGCGTTGTTCCAGGTCAGCCATAAAAATGTTGGTGTATTGTGGGGCCATGCGGGTGCCCATAGTAGTGCCACTGGTCTGGAGGTATATGTTGTCACCAAATCTGAAATAGTTGTGTGTGAGGATAAATTCACAGAGTTCAGCCACCAGTTGTGACGGTCATATCAATACCACCCTATACCGAAAACCTACCAACCGCTATACTTACCTGCATGCCTCCAGTTTCCATCCCGGACACACCACACGATCCATTGTTTACAGCCAAGCACTGAGGTACAACCGCATATGCTCCAACCTCTCCAGCCTGATCCTGGCCTGCATATTTATTCCTGCCTCTGGAAATTTCCACTACATGCATCTGACGAAGTGGGTCTTTGCCCACGAAAGCTTATGCTCCTACACTTTAGTTAGTCTATAAGGTGCCACAGGACTCGTCGCTTTTGCTCCCACTGGGGAAGGCAGCTGGGCAGGACCAGTCTGCAGCCCACGTCCCTTTCAGCCCCAGGTGCAGGAGGTAACAGAGAGGGGAGGAAAGTCCATGGCTAGAGTCTCCTCCCAGCAGTCTGGCCCTGTGCAGAGTCTGTGCATGATGGAGCCTCTCCCAGCAGGGCGATGGCCTGTTCTCTGCAAAGTGCTCACCTGTTTCATTTTTTTGCAGGCCCATTGTATGTGTCCCTGGTGGCTTCATTTACAGTTTTCAGTCTTTAAATTTGCATCCCTTTTTGGAAAAGAGGGTGCAAGTGTAAACATACCCTACATAGCGAGAGTTGACCTCCGTCAGCTGAGCCTGGCTATTTCCCTACTTCAGGAACCCAAAGGGAACAAAGAGCAGAAGTCCTGGAAACTGGTGGGGTACCCTCTGAATTTGATTTAGTGAGTCTTAGTTGGACTTGCTAAATCAAACTCCAGAAGATTGATTGTGGCCATTCCTCCCCCACTGGGTGTGATTCTTGTTCTTCTGCACAGCAAAGCCCAGGTAGACCAAGGACTTTCAGATCACACCCTTGCTGAATTGATGGGACTAGAAACCAGACACAGCAGATTTTAACTTGTTTCAGTTGAGATGGGTTTGCCTGGTTTATGCGCATTGACACAGAAACACATTAGGGCTACGTCTACACTGGCACCCTTTTCCAGAAATGCTTAAAATGGAACAGTTTTCCGTTATAAGGATTTCCAGAAAAAGCGTGTCTACATTGGCAGGATGCTTTTCCAGAAAAGCACTTTTTCCGGAACAGAGTCCGTGGCCAATGTAGATGCGCTTTTCTGGAAAAAAGCCCCGATCGTCACTTTTGCGATCGGGGCTTTATTGCGGAAAAGACTACTGGGCTGTCTACACTGGCCCTTTTCCGGAACAGTTTTTCCGGAAAACGACTTTTGCCCGAACAGGAGCAGCATAGTTTTTCTGGAAAAACACTGACAATTTTACAGTATATTGTCATTGCTTTTCTGGAAAAGCAAGCGGCCAATGTAGACAGCTGACAAGTTATTCTGGAAAGGCGGCTGCTTTTCCGGAATAAGTGACCCAGCATAGACACAGCCCAGGGGTTTGTAGTAATCTCTGCACATCATAAATGCAGAGTGAGATGCAACTGGAGATGCAAAGGTTTCAAAGAAGTTGATCAACCTTTCAGGGGGCACTTGGAGTTGAAACAGGGATCCTTTTGCCTATAGTCAAACACTTTACCACTGAGCTACACCCCCATTACACTTGCTTGTTTGCATCCAGTGTTAGGAAATTAGCCGCTGGCAGCACTGTCTGCAGGAGCAGGTGGTGCCTTGCACACATGGCGGGGGGAGGACGGCCCTCTATGGGGTCAGACATGTGTGGTGTCCCCCAACCTACAATCAGCATGACACGTCATGATATCGCATCATCCCCTGTGCTCCCGCCTGCCTTGTGTGTGTTGCAACCTCACAGCACTCACCTGATGTTCCCTCCCCGGTGCCCGAGGACATTTGGGAGGCCTCCTCCATCTGGGGGACTGGTGCCAGGGTGAGGGTCACGACGTTCCTGGAATCCTCCTTTTCCTCATCCTGGAGCTGCTGGTCATCTGGGTTGTCATCCTGAAGCTGCGGCCGCTGCTGCCCAGGTGTCTCCATTCCAGACTAAACAACTGTCCCTGGAGACAGGGTTCCCCAACCCCCAGGACTTGGTCCAGTTCCTCACAGTATTCACAGTGCTAAGGTGCTTCCCCAGTCCGGGAACTGCGCTCACAGGTCCTCACATACCCCTGCCGCAATTTCTTGACCTTGGCTCTGACTTGGTCTGGGGTTGGGGGAGGTGGCCTTTCTTTGCAAGGCCGTCAACCATTCAGCCATAAATATCTGCATTCCTCCGCCTGGACTGCAGGGCCTGCAGAGACTCCTCCTTGGACCACAGCTTTATCTCTGGCCCCTACCATGAGAGTGCCCAGCACTTGCTGCCACTTGCTTGCTCATGCAAAGTATCCCTGGAAGGGCCAGAGGGATCTCTGGGGGCTTGTGCCTGTGACATGGCTCTCCGAGAGGCTGGAAGCACTCGATCTTAGCCGACTGGATAGTGAAATTATACTAAAATAATTGGTTAAGGTAGAACTAAGCGGTACTTGAATTTCTCTTTATAAACTGGGGTCCAAGAAGGACACCAGCAAGAAGAAGGAAAAGGGGAGGAGAGAAGAGGAAGGAAAAGGGAAAGGAAGACCAAGAAGGAGGAGGGAAGACCTTGAAGCAGAACTCACCTCCAAGACAGCCTAAGAGCAGAATGGCCGGGACTCCTCTGCACAGCTGTTGCAATGGTTTGCTGTGTGAACTCTGTGGCAGGTGACATTAGGGCTGTGCACTGGGATTATTTACCAGTTTCCCTGAATCCACTTTGCCCAGAGCTGTGATGGCCGAGTGGTTAAGGCGTTGGACTAGAAATCCAATGGGGTTTCCCTGTGCAGGTTCAAATCCTGCTCACAGCGAGGTCTGTGTTTTGCCCACACCTCTTCCTCGGGCAGCGAGGGCCTCTGTGAGTTACCAGCAGTGGGGCTGTTACTGTTGGCATCAGGACTGGATAAGGGTTGAGCTAGTGGGGCAGCTGCCATCAGGCCCTGGCTCCTGGCAGGCTGCAGCAGTTCCCTGGGGCTGCATTAACCTCCACAGCACCTGTCAGCAGTGCCCTTCCCCATGCAGCTGTGGGGCTCTGCATGGCCTGCCCCAGGGGACCCTGGGTTGCACGCCAGCGGTGGTGGCAGGGCCAGGCTGTGCAGAACAAGAGCATCCTGCCACCACAACCTCCATGCATGGAGGGGGAGGGGCTGTATATGCACTGTGCACCCAGGGTGGAGCTGCACATGCACCATGAGCCGGGGGGCAGTGCCACATGCCCGGAGCACTAGAATGGCTCAGACTGGCTGTGATCAGCATCTAACTAATTGCACCATTAGGCCATGCCTTCACTCAGGTGGAGATTTCTGCTGCAATCAATCTCCCAGAGTTTGATTTAGCGAGTCTAGATAAGACTCTCTAAATCAAACCCAGAGGGCACCTGCACCAGTACACACTGCACCAGCTCTTTGCTGCCATCCTACTTCCACTGTTAGGACACCAGCAAACAGTAAAACCAACTCCAGCTATGTGTTGGGATATGGTGGAAAGAAGAGACACATTGGCCTCACCACAAGGCAGCACTGGGAGTTGAACCCAGGATTTTTTGCTTACAAGGCAGCTGCTTTAGCCAACTAAGCCATGGTGCTCTCATTCAAAACAACCCTCAAACTGTTCTACTTTATGGTTCCAGAAAACATGTTCCCATTCCAAAGTGCAGCTGTTCACCGTTCCCCTCTAGCTCCTGCCGTGTCTTGAGGTCTGCGCAGCCTAAGACGTTAGATTGGCAGCTGGAACCCAAACCCTTTTTGGCAATTGTAGCCCCAGGCCCCAAAGGGACAGACCCAAGGCAGCCGCCTGGTCCTAAGGCCTGGCCTGCAGCCAGGGGGAGGGAGAAGAATCTCTCCTTTCAGCTGGAGTCAAATCAGCAGGCTAACTAGCTCAGTTGGTTAGAGCCTGGTGCTAATAATACCAAGGTCATGGGTTCAAGCCCCATGCTGAGGACAGAGATGTTTGGGGAGGGATAGCTCAGTGGTTTGAGCATTGGCCAGCTAAACCCAGGGTTATGAGTTCAATCCTTGCAGAGGCAGTTTCAGGCAAAAATTAATTGGGGATGGTACTTGGTCCTGCTGAGAAGTCAGGGGACTGGACTTGATGACCTTTCAAGGTCAGTTCTAGAAGATAGGCAATCTCCATTCTTTTTTTTTTTTTTTTTTTAAAAACAACCTAAGGGCCTTTGCTGATCCCCAGCCACAGGCCTCTGCTCTGCCAGCTGAGCTTTGGAAGGGGGCCTGGGGCAGGCTGCTTTGCTTTGCCCAGGTAGCCCTTGGGTGAGTGTTGGGGCAGGAGAACCCAGCAACACAGGGGGCTCTAATGGGTGCTTCACCTGCAGAAGGACTCTTGAGTGAAACCAGGCAGAAATGCAGTGCCTTGCTGCCCTGGCAGGTGCTGCCCCTTCTCCTGCCTAGGCCTGGCCTCCCTCCCCTGCTCGGCACCTCGGCACCACAGAAAGCCCCTTGGCAGAGGCCTCAGGCCTGTCCCCTCTGAGGAGTTTGTGCCTTGGCCTCCTCTGCCCTTGGTCCTGGCTCTCCTAGCTGCCCCCTGAGCGCTGCTGGCCAAAGGAGGCAGCAAGGCAGGAGACGGGGGAGGAGCAAGTCCCGCTGAGGCTGACAGCTCAGGCTCAAGCCTCCAGCCCCAGCACAAAACCTTCAGCCGGGCCCGTGTGGCTCCCTCCTGCCCCCGCACACGCTCACAGGGGGAAACGTGCCCCATGTTCCATCCCCGCGCCAGGCCTGGGCGACGGGCTCAGCCCTCGAGCAGCCCACAGGGCCAGTGACGGACAAACTGAGAGCAGGGCCCCACTGACACCCCCCGTCCTGCCCCACTGGCCTGCGTGCGGCGCTGGCACGGGACAGGCAGGAACGGCAGCCGGGGAGAAAGCAGCTTGGACTGACGGGCGAGTCTCACTTGCTGACCAGACTCCCAGGCCCTGGGCTCTGGGGCCAGCCCCCATGTGATCAGAGCCCCCCGGCCACAATGCTACTGCAGGGGGCCTGGTTCCAGGGCCACCTAATCCCAGGGGCTGGGGGCTGGAGGCCTTTGCCCTGGAGTCTCAGAGCTCCCGCAGTGGCGGCTGCCACTGGCCTGAATGGTGCTGGATGCTCCTGCTCCCCTAACAGCAGGCTGGCCCTGCGCAGGCTCTGTGCACACTGGAGCCTCCTCCTGCCAGGTCCCCGGCCTGCTCCCTGCAAAGCCTCAGCCTGGCTCCTTTCCTGCCCTCTGCTTGCAGGGCCCCTGGAAATGGCTCTGTGCAGATCCCTGAGCCCCAGCATTGGGTGCAGCACTGCTGGGCCCCCGGAGCGTGGGCTGCAGCCAGGAAGGGGAATCTCCCGCAGGGCTGGTGGGATGTAGAAAGCTGCTCCCTGGGAACCTTTCCCATGGCAGTGCCCCCAGCCTGGCCAGTCCCTGCCCGGCCCGGCCCTCAGCCCGGCCCCCCCCCCCAGGGTGGGCAGCATTTGAGGGGGCAGGTAGGAGAGGCCCCCCTCCCCTTCACAGAAGAGCAGACCCCCCCAGGGTGGCAGTGGGAGTATCTGGCCCAGGGCTGCTCTCAGCAGAGGGGGCTGTGACCCCAGCCTGGGGCTAGGCGGGGAGAGCCACCCCAGAGAGGGTGGGGAGGGGGATCAAGTGGGGTGAGGGAAGATAAGAGAGGTGAAGGGGAACAGGGATGTGTGAGGTGGGGGCAGGAAGGGGAGGCAGGAGGTGCTGAAGGGAGGTTGGGGGGATCATGCCAGTCAGTGGGTGGCATGAGTAGGGGTGCAATGGAGGGAAACTTCGGGGGGTCATAGGAAGGGAAAGGGGGCAGGGGAGGTTGGGAGGAGACAGGGGGAGCAAGAGCAGCCTGGCTGGGGAAGGGGAGACACAGGGCAGGGCTTGTACAGGAGATGGGGAAAGATACAACGGCAACTCCCCCACCCCCGTGGGGTAGGAGGGAAGGGCAGAGGTGACTGGTGGTGGCACTTGAGGGCACCAACTTCTCTGCCCCAACAACATTTCTGAAGTTTATAACCAGGGTGTCCCAAATGCCCCCTGCCTCTGTGGGTGCCTCTTCCTGCGCCCCTCCCTCTGCAGGCTCCAGTCCTCCCGGGGGGGAAAAGCTGCCCGCCCCAGGACCCTGAGGGAAATTTCTTCTGTGAATTTTTAAGTGTAGATAACTGCAAACACTGATCTGTTAGGGACTGGTAATGGTTTATTTCCATATTTGCATATTTGTTATTTGCATAATGTATATGCAGATATGTAAATATGTTACCAGTCTGGCAAAAGCTTGTGAATGGGTTTGGCTGTCCATGGTATTAAAAAAAGATTAGCAATCACTGGCCTGATCCATGGGGGGTGGCTAAATGCAAGGCAGGGAAAACACTAGGGCTACGTCTACACTGGCCCCTTCTTCGGAAAGCAGGAATAGGGAAATCCACAGGGGGATTTAAATAAACAAGTCCGCCGCTTTTTTTCCGGCTTGGGGAAAAGCCGGAAAAAAGCATCTAGACTGGCCCGATCCTCTGGAATAAAGCAGTTTTCCGGAGGATCTCTTATTCCTACTTTGAAGGAAGAAGTTCATGGAACTTCTTCTTCTCAGCTTGGGAAAGGGATGACTAAGGTGCGATGGGACAGGGTTTTATGTAATGAAGACCGGGGTGCAGAAAACAATAAGAATTTTTATTCTCCTACTCAAGATCCTGGGTGACAGAATGAAACTGGTAAGTAACCAAATTAAAAGTGAATCAAAAGGGAACATTTTTGCGCCCAGTGGAACTCCTTGCCAGAAGATGTTGTGAAGGTGAAATCTACAAGAAGGTCCAAAAAAGAACTGGATAATTGAATGCAGGAAAGGTCAATCAATGGCATTTAACCAGGATGGACAGGGCAGGTGTCCCTAGCTGGTGTATTCTAGAAGCTGGGAATGGGCGACAGAAGGCATCACTTAATTGACTGTCCTGAGGATTCCCACTGGGCAATGAAATTGGCTGCTGTCGTGAGACAGGATCCTGGGCTAGTTGGGCAACTGGCATGGCCCAGTCTGGCTGTTCTGCTGTTCTGTTTGGTTTCAGTTCTTGTCCCCTCTGGACAATGGAAAATGGACCCGTGTCCTGAAGGGGACAGAAAGTGGCCTGTGAAAGGCTAGTGCAGGTAAGGAAAGACCCCATGTGCAGGTGTCCCTGATGGTCTAGTGTTTAGGATTCAGCACTTTCACTGCTGAGGCCTGGGTCCAATTCCCAGTCAGAGAAACCAGCCTCACTTTTCACTTGACATCTGCCTACTCATTCATCTTACCTCATTGTTACAGCAGCTGTGACCCAAGAGGTTCTCTCAGGGCCCCTTTCCCACCTCTCCCTCACTGCCAAGACAGCACCTGCCATTTTCACAAGCCCTTCAGAAGGGGCAGAGCTGGTGACTCAAACTGCCCCTCCCCTCTCCCATGTGGGCAGCCCTGCAGGAAGCTCTGTGGCACACACAGCACTAGCCCAGCGCAGTGTCAGGTCGGCACAAGATCCATTGGTTCAGTTTGGTTGTTGAAGGCGACAACCCAGAACTGGCTCCAGCCCCCACTCAGTAACCTGGGGAAATGACCCACCAGGCCTGGGCCCCTCGGAGAGGCAACGATTCCCCACTGGCCAGGGCAGAGCCTCCCTCTGACACAGTCATGGAGCCTTCTCCCCCTGGTCCTGCCTCCCCCTTCACTCAGCTCTCACTGCTCAGTGCTGCCAGGGAGGGGCCTCACTGCGAGAGCCGCCTGGGCAGGTTCCTGCCACAGAGACACGTCCCAGAGCAGGACGGATGCTCAGACCGACATTGAGTGTTGCTCAGCGCTGGGGTGAGACAGGGAAGGAAAAAAGGGTGTAACGGTGCCATCAGCCTTTCAGAACAATCCCTGGCCCCACCACCACATCCCAGCTCTTCCCTCTGCCCTTGCTGGACTCTGCTGGGCACTGTCTGGACTCAGTCCTCCCCGGTGCCAGCCTAAGGGCTCTGGAGAAGACATGGCAGCTCCATGGGCAGAGTCCTGAGCCCCTGGCAGGGCAGGTCTCATTAAGCAGTTGGGGGGGGGGGGCGGCTGGGTTGCTGCACAGGTTAGGGCTGGCCTGGGCAATGACTTTTGATGGGGAACCACTCCCAGAGCTGCACTTTTCCATGCTATTAATGGAGGAGGAGGGGGTCTGGGATGCAGGTTGGTGCAGACAGGAGCTTGGGGCAGAGGACTGGGGTGCAGGAACAGTTGCAGGAGGTTGGGTTGTGACCTGGGGCAGAGGATTGGGGTGCAGGATCTGGGAGGGGTGAGGGTTCAGGATGGGGGCAGAGGGTTTGGTTTACATGGGGTACCAGTGGGTTGAGGGAAGGGAGGGGCTGGGGTGCCAGAGGCAGGCTCTGGATGGGAGACTTACCTGGCTCACTCCCGCCTCTCAGCCCAGCACATTTCTCAGGCAGCTACTTCCCTGCCCCCACACAGGCTCTCAACCTCCGTTAGCCAATAAGCTGAGGGGTTGTGAAAGGCCCTTGTGATGTCACTGCCACACCCACCCCTGCCCTCCAGGGCTAATGTCCTACCCCAGGCAGCCCCTTTGCATGGCTGAGCTGCTCCCAGGGGTGAAAGTGACACATTTCTTACAGGGACTGTTCTATTGGGCACCACCCCTTGGGCAGGGGAAGGCTCAAGGCAGGAAGTTGGGGGAGGGGTTGTGATAGGACAGTACCTGTAAGAAATTAAAGTGTAGAGTGGAGTGTGGGAGGCTCAAGGTAGGTACTTGGGGAGCTTCTCAGTGGGGTGTGGGGCTCAGGGCAGGGGTGAGGATGTGGGAGGATATGGGAATCAGGGTACAGGATTAGGGATGTGGGGGGGTGCTTGGGGCTGGGACTGTGTGTGTGTGTTGAGGGGATCAATGGGACTAGATTCCCAGCTCCCTCTGCTCTGGGCTCCCTAAGGCCCTTTAACACAGAAGGGCTTTCTCTGCAGTGCGCTGAGGAGAGGAACCCCTGAACCAGTGATGTCGCTTTGCCCAGGTTGGCAGGGACAGGAAGCAGGCTGGGTGCCCAGTAACCCCAGACAGATGTGCACATGTGCATGTGAGCAGCAGCTTTTGTGGGGCTCTAGAAATCTCAAAATAAAAAAGGAGTCCTATAAAAAATGGAAACTAGGACAAATAACAAAGGATGAATATAGGCAAGCAACACGGGAATGCAGGGGCAAGATTAGAAAGGCAAAGGCACAAAATGAGATCAAACTAGCTACAGGCATAAAGGGAAACAAGAAGACCTTTTATAAATACATTAAAAGCAAGAGGAAGACCAAGGACAGGGTAGGCCCACTGCTTAGTGAGGAGGGAGAAGCAGTAACAGGAAACTTGGAAATGGCAGAGATGCACAATGACTTCTTTGTTTCGGTCTTCACCGAGAAGTCTGGAGGTGTGCCTAACGTAGTGAATAGAAGCAGAGAGAGGGTAAGTTTAGAAGATAGGATACACAAAGAACAAGTTAAAAATCACTTAGGAAATTTAGATGTCAGCAAGTCACCAGGTCCTGATGAAATGCATCCCAGGATACTCAAGGAGCTGATAGAGGAGGTATCTGAGTCTTTAGCTATGATTTTTGAAAAATCATGGCAGACAGGGGAGATTCCAGAAGACTGGAAAAGGGCAAATATTGTGCTCATCTATAAAAAGGGGAATAAGAACAACCCAGGAAACTACAGACCGGTCAGTTTCACATCTGTCCCAGGTAAGATAATGGAGCAGGTAATTAAGGAAATCATATGCAAACACTTGGAAGGTAATAAAGTGATAGGGAATAGCCAGCATGGGTTTGTGAAGAACAAGTCATGCCAAACTAATCTGATAGCTTTCTTTAATAGGATAACGAGCCTTGTGGATAAGGGAGAAGCGGTGGATGTCATATACCTAGACTTTAGTAAGGCATTTGATACGGTCTCGCATGATATTCTTATTGATAAACTAGGCAAATATAACTTAGATAGGGCCATGATAAGGTGGGTGCATAATTGGCTGGAAAACTGTAGTCAGAGAGTTGTTGTTAACGGTTCTAAATCCTGCTGGAAAGGGATAACAAGTGGAGTTCCTCAAGGGTCTGTTTTGGGACCCGTACTGTTCAATATCTATCAATGATGTAGATATTGGGATAGAGAGTACCCTTATTAAGTTTGCAGATGATACCAAACTGAGTGGGGTTGCGACTTCTTTGGAGGATAGGGACATAATTCAAAATGACCTTAGCAAGTTAGAGAAATGGTCAGAGGTAAACAGGATGAGTTTTAATAAAGAGAAATGCAAAGTGCTCCACTTAGGAAGGAACAATCAGTTCCATACATACAAGATGGGAAGCGACTGTCTAGGAAGGAGCATGGTGGAAAGGGATCTAGGGGTCATAGTGGACCACAAGTTGAATATGAGTCAACAGTGTGATGCTGTTTCAAAAAAAGCAAATATGATTCTAGGTTGTATCAACAGGTGTGTCGTAAGCAAAACTCGTGAAGTCATTCTGCCACTCTACTCTGCACTAGTTAGGCCTCAGCTGGAGTACTGTGTCCAGTTCTGGGCGCCACATTTCAAGAAAGATGTGGAGAAATTGGAAAGGGTACAGAGAAGAGCGACAAGAATGATTAAAGGTTTAGAGAACATGACCTATGAAGCCAGGCTTCATGAACTGGGCTTGTTTAGTTTGGAAAAAAGAAGATTAAGGGGGGACATGATAGCGGTTTTCAAATATCTAAAAGGGTGTCACAAGGAGGAAGGAGAAAATTTGTTCCTCTTGGTTTCTGAGGACAGGACAAGGAGTAATGAGCTTAAAGTGCAGCAGGGGAGGTTTAGATTGGACATTAGGAAAAAATTCCTAACTGTCAGGGTGGTCAAACATTGGAATAAATTGTCAAGGGAAGTGGTGGAATCTCCCTCTCTGGAGATATTTAAGAACAGGTTAGATAGACATCTATCAGGGATGGTGTAGACAGAGCTTGGTCCTGCCTTGAGGGCGGGGGGCTGGACTCGATGACCTCTCGAGGTCCCTTCCAGTCCTATTATTCTATGATTCTATCTCCCCTGAGATCTAATTCCCCACGTGCCAGGCACCAGTCAAAGCCAGGGCTCCGGGGTCTCAAGCAGAGCACTGCTGGGGGCGGATATGTGTCTATTTGAGGCAGGTTCCTCACGCCCACGTCCCAGACACATACTGTGGCACAAAGACCAATGGTCCCTGCACAAAGTGTGTCCCAGAGATAAGTGTTAGCCCCGGGAACAAGCATCGCCCTGCAGAAGAGACACCCCTGGTATGGAGCCAACAAGCCCAGGAGACACTCAGCTCAGGATCCCCAGGTGCACTGACACAGACTCCCTGGCACAGGAGAATCCCAAGCCTCAGTTCTGCCGGCCAGAGTTTTCTCCTCTTCTGTTTCTTGTCAGCTCCCTGCAAAACACCTCACAACATTAGATGAGGATGAGTGTGGATAAACCCAGCTGGGCTGTAGAGCGGCTCTTAGATGGGGAAAGAGAGGTGCTCCCGCCGCCTCCCTGAGCAACTCACACATGTAAGAAAACTGCCATTAGAGGTCTCTGTATAGGTGTCAGGATGGCCGAGTGGTCTAAGGCGCCAGACTCAAGGGCCTGTCTTTCCCTTAGTTGGGTGTTCTGCTCTCCAAATGGAGGTGTGGGTTCAAATCCCATTCCTGACACATCATCTTTTCTTATATCATCTCTTTTATGTCTAGAGAGGTGACCTCATTTCCCCATTTCTCCTGACATTGTAGGAGCCCTTGCTCCTCCCACATGCTCATGAAAGCATTTCTTTTAGGCTGCATCTACACAGCAGCGTTCCTTACGGCCATTACACGGCAATAACAATGGGAGCATCTACACAGCAATTCCATTATTCCGACGTCTGTAACGCACCATCCAGACCAGTGGTCTGAGGAGCCAGGAGGTTTCCAGGCTGCAGACAGCCAAGCCCACAGGCAAAGACAAAGCAAAGTGCCAGCCACTTCCTGCTCAGCCCAGCGGGGTCTGTGTGTGACCCCCAGACCTTTTGTTTGCCTTTCCCCAGGTGCAGGGGCCCAGATTCACCAACACTCACGGGCCCCACTGGAGGAGGCTGGTTTGCTGCTTCACCCCACGGCCCAGCAATGAGCCCCCAGACTCGCCCTGTGCTCGGGGAGCCAGGTTTGCTGTGTGAATTGTGTGGGGGCAGGTAACATCAGGCCTGGGCACTGGGATTATTTACCAGTTTCCCTGGGGGCCCTGCTGTTTTCACAGCACAAATATCTTTCCAATCACCCCTGAGTCTTCCCTTTCCCAAGCTGAGAAGAAGAAGTTCCCTGAACTCCTGGGAGCTGCTGTTCCAAAGAAGAGGCATTTCCCGTGGAAAGATGGCCAAGGCCAATCCCCTACACAGAGCCCCAGAAAATACCAATGGACACTGGGCACTTGTAACGCTCCCTCTCGGGCAGCGCTACGGAATGGATCCAGCTGGCAATCGGGCTGACTAACGCCATCAACAGACGAGTCCCTGTGAGACTTCTCAGCCCAAGTGCTGAGACTGTGGAGTCTCCCACTCCCAGCCCAGTGGCAGAGGGGCAGCGCCCTGAGGAGGCGGGTCCCGAGGCAGCAGAGAACTTTGAAGGGAATGGAGACGTAAGGTCAGAAGGAAGGAGAACAAGTCACCTCTTCCCAGGTGAGATGTGGTGGGAAACTCCCAGATCAGGTGCAAGCTGAGCTCCAATGGCTGGTTCCTGTCCTGGTGGCTCCTTGCAGGGCCTGGCTTGAGAAGCGCCAAGGAGCCGTGTGTGGCCAAGAGAAAGGGAGCAGAAGGAATGTGGATGAAGGAGCAGGGTGGGGGAGCAGGAACAAGGGAGGGTGTCAAAGGAAGCTGGGGGTGCTGGGTGGGAAGAAAGTGAGGGGAACGGGGTGGCTGGGGTCTGGGCATGAGGCAAGCCATTATGTGGCTTTGTGTCCACTTGCACCAAAGGCGACAGCCACACTGCCCCAAAGGTGAACAGCACAGTAGTGGCACTTCCAGGGTGAGCCCTCCACTGTGTGGCTGCGATCACCTGGTCCCAGGCAAGGCACCACTGAGAAGTCTCAGCCCCAGCCCTGCATCCTCCTATCTCAGCCTAACCTGCTGAGCTGTCTCCCACACGCTCCTGAAAGCCAGCGCACATGCCACACATCCCTGCAACAGGCCCTGGCACTGCCTTGTGGGCACCAAGGGGAACCGCAATAAGAGCAGATCCGGTGTTTCTGCCTGGCTTTGAAGCAGGGACTTTTTGCGTGTTAGGCAAATGTGATAACCCCTACACCACAGAAACACACACAACAGTGTTTTCTGCTGCTGCACTTAAGCTTGGGCAAATATTCTGTTGCTAACCCTTTGGCCCACAGAGATTGCTGCACAGCAAATGAATTCTCTGATGTCAATTTTGTGCCCTCAGGAAGGGACCAAACTGAAGGAGGCCGGGCCCCCACCTGGGGACTCCAACCTAAACCCTGAGACCAAGGGGTTTACAAGCCAGAGAATCAACGTTTGCTGCATTTTGCCCTCCCCTAACCCTGGAGAACCTCAAAGGCAACTCTGCAGCCCCAGCAGCAGGGGGAGATGTGCATGTTAGAGCCTCTGCCCACTGAGCTGTAGCTTTCTGTGCCCAGGGAGCCAGACACCACCAGGGTGGGAAGGCAGGAGGGAAATGGGGAACTTTCAGTTCAGCAGTCCTGGGGCAGAGCAGCTGGTGTGCTGCCGGGTTGGTCCAGTAGCACCCAGAGTGGCGCTGCAGGACCAACCGGCAGCGCCCCAGCTGCTCTACCACAGGCATCCGGAGAAAAGCCTGGTCTGCTGGGGGGGAGGGGGTGCACTAGCTGCGCCCCCCCCCCCCCCAGCAGACCAGGGAGACGCGGGCGGCGGGACGGAGACGCACCGCGGTCCCGCCGCCTGGGTCCTCCGCAGCTTTGCTCCCCGTCTCCCTGGTCTGCTGGGGGGAGCGGCGAGTCAGGGTATGTGGGGATCAGTCAGAGCCCTTTCGTGCCAGTGCCAGTCACAGCAGCCTCTGCACCCGCTCCAGGCTTGTGGTTTCCTTCTTCCCAACACTCCTCCCCAGTCAGCCTTTTCCTGAACCAGCAGTTCCATGGGTGGCCAGGGGAGGCCTCTTCTGTGTCCTAGAAGGACCTAGGAAAATGTGAGCAAGGGTTACAAAAAGGCACCACTGAGACTTGAACCCAGGATCACCCATTTATGAGACAGGTGTTTTAGCCAACTAAGCCATGGTGCCCTCTTCCACAGTTTCTTAAAAATGGCTCTTTATGTTTCCAGACAACACTTTTGACTCCCAAAGTGCAGCCGTTCCCCATTTCCCTCCAGCCATCGAGCCCAGGTGGTGTCTGGCCCCCCCGTGCACAGAGAGCTACAGCTCCGTGGGCAGGGGTCTTTGGCTTCCTTCTCCATGGGATGCTGTTGCAGGAAGGGCTGCTCAGCAGGGACGGGGTTCACCTGTGGAGGAAGGGAAGAGTATTTGGGTGCTGACTGGCTAACCTAGTGAGGAGGTTTAAACTAGGTTTGACGGGGGCAGGTACCCAAAGCCCACAGGTGAGTGAACAACATGGACACCTGGGAGATGGGCCAGAAATGGGAGAGAGCAGGGGCTGTAACTGCAGAGATAAAGGAGGGATAAGGGACCACTGGGAAGCAAAATCCAATCTGTGTCTTAGATGCTGGTACAGACACACAGGACTATGGGTGATAAGGAGGAAGAAGTTGGTATCACAGGGACTTGGTGGGATAATACACTTTATTGGTATATTGGCACAGACAGGTAGAGCTTGCTCGGGAAGGACTGGCAGGAAAAAGGGAGGAGGAGTTTCCTTAGATAGGAAACATGTGAACACTTGACACAGGAGTGGACTTGTTGGGAGTCTGTGGGTGAGGTTAAAGGGGTAAAACCCCAGGGTGATGTCACAATAGGCATCTGTTCCAGACACCTCCCCAGGCAGAAGAGGTGCCTGAGGCTTTTTAAACAATTAACAAAATCATCCAAAGTGCAGCTGGTTTCACACACACTCAGCCTCACCGACAGCTGGGAGGCAGTTTGCAGGGAGCTGAAAAGAAACAGAAGAGGGGAAACTGGAGCCTGGCAGAACCAAGTCTTGGGATTCTTCTGTGTCCAGATGTGCTAAGCAGCTGGCAGCCAAGCTCCCAAGTGCTGGTCTATTCCTGCCCTCTCCAGGCAGGTGAATCCCCTCTGCTGGGTGTTACATGCTGGACATTGCCTGTCTGATTTTAGCCAAGAAACTGCTCCCTGTGAGGCAAACCTGACACCTCCTGCCCTGCGGAAACCAGACCCTTGCCTTATGGAAGAAGCCCCTGGAAGCACTTAGCCCCTGGCTGGCTCTGCCTGTGGAAAAAAGGAAACAGCAAACATCTATCACTGGAGAATGTGGGTATTGATCCCACTGCCTCTCGCATGCGAAGCGAGCGCTCTACCACTTGAGCTAATTCCCCTGTCTGTGAGTAGTTTTTCCTGCCCCCCCCCACCTTGTTCCAGAGCTCACAACATCCCTTCTGATAAACCCTCATCAAAAACTCAGCAAATCTCCAGAGAAGTTACGGTTCCTTTACAAGACTCTGCACAGCTCAGTTCCAATCAGCCGGTCTTCCCTAGAGCTCGGAACATCAACTGCAGCAGCGTTGCTCTTACGCCCAGTGTAGACACGGCCTGAGAGTGTCACAAGCCAGCCCCAGACACATTCCTGGCTAGGACCAGTCACAGTCTGGGCTCAGTGAGGGTCCGTCCTACCTGAGACGTGTGTGACACAAAAGCCTCCTGTTCCCTGCCCAGTTCCCAACACTGGCTTCAGACCCAGTAATATTTGGTGCCTTGGCTGCTGTCCCTGCTGTTAGGGAGCTGTCCCGCACCTGCAGTTCATCCGCCTCCCGGAGAGGCAGCAGCTCTGTGAGGGGGAGAAGCCGGGGAATTTCCCTGCATGCGTAAAAACCATCACTGCTGGCCCGGCCTGGGCCAGTGCGCTAGCATCCCTCCTGTCTGGAGCATCTGCCAGGGAAAAACTAAAACCACATCAGGAGATAAGGGGTCAGGGTCCCCCCCAGCAGCAGCTATAGGAAATGGGGTACCTCTACTTCCCCACAGCAGGAAATACTGGAACAGGGGTCCATCCACCTCTCCCCAGGGGGAGCTATGGCACCAGGGGACCCTCCACCCCCCAGCAGGAGCCAATGGGTGCCATGGGGGCTCACACACAAACAGGGGCACACGCCCTCAATATCGGTGCCCAGGACAAAACTCGCTCCACTCCTGGAACAGGAACAGTGACTAGCAGTGAGGCCCCTCCCTGGCAGCACCATGTCAGATGGTTTCTTCTCGGCCTGGTACCTCCTGAATGCTGGGAGGAGCTGCCTGGGTCGAGGGGCTGCAGTTCCCTGGAGAGAGGGGCTGGCTATACCTACGCTGCAGACTTCTTGCTCAAGAACTGTTTTGTGCAAAAGGTCTTGCACAACAGTGTGTCCACACTCCCATGTGCTTTTGCACAAGAGAAGTGCTTTTCTGTAAGAGCGCCCATGGCAGTGTGGACGTTCTCCTGAGCAGGAAAGCTCTGATGGCCATTTTAGCCATAGGGCTTTCTTGAGCAAGAAACCCCTGTTGGCTCTCCACACTGCCTCCTTGTGGATGAGTTATTGGGCAAGGGGCCTTATTTCTTGTGGGGAGAGGAATAACTCTTGTGCAAGAAGCCCTGTTTTCTGATGCTGTACTATAAATTTACATGCACAAGAACGTGTCTGCACTGTAGACGCTCTGCAAGTTTTTGCGCAAGAACATCTGCTCTTGCACAAAAAGCCTGCAGTGTAGATGTAGCCCTGGAATGTAGACACAGTCTGAGACAGACAAGAAAAGGAAGTGGCCAGAACCTCCCCCTGGCAGGCTGGTCCTCAACAGGATGAGCACGTCTACACAGCACCCTCATCTCGAAGTGAGCTGTGCAATGTGAGTGGGCTGCCCGGGACCCTAGGGGAAGGTCTGTGGGGAGTTTCCAAGGCAACAACAACTACAAAGTTTCATAATCTACACTCATGTGACTGTGATTTATTCCTCCACTAACAAGTGTCTCTGAAGGGATGAGAAATGCAGGGCCCAGGTGCAGGGAGCTGGGTCACATTCTCCTGCCTGAGTCTCAGTCCTGGCTGAAGCCTGGCTAAAGAGAGAAGAGGCCAATGCAAACAACCCCATGGCAGCGGGGGAGTCAGTACGTGGGTGCGTGGAGCAGGGAGCTGGGGGCAGAGCTGGGCTCTAACTCACTAGGGGTGCGTCCCATAGCTCAGAATAAGCGATGCAATTGTGTAGCTTATTTCAAGTCAATTTTGAAATAGCTTATTTTGTAATTTGGCGCTGGCTACACAGCACTTAGTTGCAAATAAATGGCTGTTCTGAAATGCCCCTCGCTCCATGAGGTTTGCAGGGACGTCAGAATAGGGAACCCGTTATGGTTTGAAACAAGGGGATTGCTCTTAAGACGCATCACTGTGATATGAGCACCATGTTCTAAACCTCCGAGCTAGCCGGGCCACGGGTATCAGTCTCACAAGTGGCCCTTTCAGAAAGGAGCCTCAGTTCGCCACAGAGACCTTGTAGGATCTAGAACAAGGTGGGGTGGGTTGGGGGAGATGCTCACATGCAGGGGAGTTAGCTCAGATGGGAAACCCCTTGCTTTATATGCAAAAAGTAGTGGGATTGATGCCCATGTTCTCCTACTGCAGCTTTGTCTTGGTTCCTAGTTTTCACTGTTGGGTGCTCAGTGGCCCCTCCCTCTTCCTACCTGCCCTCCCAAAAGAGACAGACCTGTCTCCCCTTTCTTTTCCCACAGCAATTGCCATGCGGCAAAACAGAGAGTGGAGATATCAATCCTAGCAGTCCATCAGGCTGTGTGGTGCACTAGAAAGCATATTGGACTTTGTAGTTACACTGGTTAATGTGAGCCCAGCTAGACATTCAAAGGTTGTGGGTTCAAGTCCCACCAGAGTGGCCTTAGCTGCTTTCTCATTTCCAGGATGCTGCTTTTACAGACCAATCAATCCTTAGGCTGACACTGGGGTGGGCTGGCATCCACGCAATTCCTAGCAGACCCCATTAAGGGTGGAGGTAAGGGCTAGGACTTGGGGGTCTGGTCTGGGGTTGTTCTGAGAGGCTGCAGGTGCTGATAGATCCTCCATGTCTCCTACCAGTGCTGTGCAACACGCAGGCTCAAAGCTTTGCTGGAAAAGAGCGCCAGTCTAGACGCGGATCTTTTGGAAAATAAAACCTTTTCTGAAAGATCCCTTATTCCTTATTTTAAGAGGAATAAGGCCCCAAAGGGACAGACCCAAAGCAGCCGCCTGGTCCTAAGGCCGGGCCTGCAGCCAGGGGGAGGAAGAAGAATCTCTTCTGTCAGCTAGAGTTTAATCAGCAACCTAAGGTCACTTGCCGAGCACCCGCTACAGGCCTCTGCTCTGCCAGCTGAGCTATGGAAGGTGCCTGGGGCAGGCTGCTTTGCCCAGGTGGGCCTTGGACGAGTGCCAGGGCAAGAGCCCCCCCGAAGGGGACGGTCTTCCAGGGGAGGGGCAGGAGAACCCAGCAGAAGGACCCTTGAATGATCCCGGCAGAAACGCCGCATCTCACTCCCTTCAGCTCCCCTTGCTGCCCTGGCAGGCGCTGCCCCTTCTCCCACCGACCTGGGCCTGGCCTCCCTCCCCCGCCCAGCACCACAGAAAGCCCCTTGGCGCGAGCCTGGGCAAGCCAGAGGCCTCAGGCCTGTCCCCTCTGAGGGGCTTGTGCCTCGGCCTCCTCTGCCCTTGGTGCCAGCTCTCCTGGCTGCCCCTGAGCGCTGCTGGCCAAAGGAGGCAGCAAGGCAGGAGAGGGGGGAGGAGCAAGTCCCGCTGAGGCCGACAGCTCAGGCTCAAGCCTCCACCCCCAGCACAAAACACTTCAGCTGGGCCCGTGTGGCTCCCTCCTGCCCCCGCACACACTCACAGGGGGAAACGTGCCCCATGTTCCATCCCCGCGCCAGGCCTGGGCGACGGGCTCAGCCCTCGAGCAGCCCACAGGGCCTGTGAGGGATGGACTGAGAGCAGGGCCCCACTGACACCCCCTGTCCTGCCCCACTGGCCTGCGTGCGGCGCTGGCACGGGACAGGCAGGAACGGCAGCCAGGGAGAAAACAGCTTGGACTGACGGGCGAGTCTCACTTGCTGACCAGACTCCCGGGCCCTGGGCTCTGGGGACAGCCTGGGGGGGGGAGGGGCAGGGAGGAGAGAGTGTGTGATGAAATTCCAGGGGGGGCATGAGGGTTTTTACAAATCAAAAAGCAGGGGGGGAGTGATGCCGAAAAGTTTGGGAACCACTGCATGGTGACAACAAGTGAGATTTGAACTCACAACCTCAGCATGTCTCCTACAAGTACTGTTTTATAAGTACTGTGCACTGACCCATTGCCCCACTGGAGCAGATATTTGAAGTGCTTCTTCAAAGATTGAAAAAGTCAAGAAGCACAAAGTGGAATTGAAGTTTCTGCTGAGCCCTTGTTCTTTCTTTTCACAGGCAGAGCCGGGGGACTCCGCACATCCAGAGACCCCTCCCTCTTCCTCTCTGGTCTCTGAAATAACCCACCCTAGTGGGGCACAAAGCTGCTGGAGGCCAGAGCACGAGAGATGAGTTGCACGTGGGTTAGTGCTCCCTTTGCACATGAGGTGTAGCAGGATTCACTCCCATCTTCCCCCACCTGCTCGCTGGTGCTGAGGGGCCGGCCCCTTTCCTGCTGCCCCAACTCTTATTCCCACAATGCACTTTGTGCAGGGACCGTTGGTCTTTGTTGCAAGGCGTGTGGCTGGGAGCCAGGACCCTTCCCAAAGTATACAAGTCCCCCGCCCCCGCTCTGCTCACATTCTCTGGCTGCCTCCAGCATGGGCTGAGCTCAGGGGTCAGATGGGCGACCTGCCCTGATGCTGTGATGGCATCAGGCACCTGAGCACAAGTCTGCTCACAAAGCTCTAATGGGCCTCAGACAAGCAAAACCACCTTAGTGAACCTCAGGACAAGGAAGCCAAAAAGCCTGGAGCACAAGGACCTCCCAGCAACTGCCCCAGCCCGTCCCACTGAGATTTAAACTCAGATTGGAGAATTCAGAGTCATTAGTGCTGCCCCTTACACCTGGGACCTAGACAGAAGGCCTGAGGTAGACACCTGGGACACTCAGTTCTCAGTCTGGCCTCTGCTCTCCTGGCTTCCCTCCAGCTGCTTCATCTCTCAGGACTCTCTGGCTACGTCTACACGGCACGTTTATTTTGGAATAAGCTATTCTGGAACAGTTATTTCAAAATAGCACGTCTACACTGCAGGGAAACCTCAAAATGAGTCTGAGGAGGCTTCCCTAATGTAGATGTGTTACCTTGATTTAGAGCCCCAGGGGGAATAACTTAGAATGGCCCTGAGAAGGGGATGTTTTGAAATAGCAGAAGTGGAGCATGTACACGCGCCTCATTTTGAAATAGCTATTTCAGAATAGTCATTTTTCTGCGTACAGTGAGGTCTACAGAAGTTGGAATTAGCCGTCCGTTATTTCAGAGTTACTTCAAAATAACGGAATTGCTGTCTAGACTCTTGCCTTGTTATTTTGGAATAATGGCCATTGTTTCAAAATAACTTTTCTGTGTGGACAGAACCTCTGTCCTGCCCCAGTTCTGATGCTTTCTGGACAAACTCCATGTTAGGACCAGTCACAATCTGGGGTCAGTAATGGTCCGTCCCACCTGAGATGTGTGTTCTACAAAAGCCTCCTGTTCCCCACCCACTTCTCAATACTGGCTGCAGACACTTTTTTTTTTATATGGGGGTGTAGCTCAGTGGCAGAGTGTTTGACTGCAGGTCACATGGTCCTTGGTTCAAATCCAAGTGCCCCCTGCAAGAGTGTCTATTTAATAGAGACATTTCCTTTGTATGAACTCTTTGAATGAATACAAACCTGTAGGCTACATTTACATGGCAAGGTTTTTGCTCAATGTTCTTGCACAAAAATGTGCAGAGCACAGCACGAGTGTTCTTGCATAAGTACATTTGCACTACAGCATTGGAAAACAGTGCTTCTTCCAGAAGAGTTATTCCTCTCCCCATGAGGAATAAGCCCTCTTGCACAAGAGCTCTTCCACAAGAGGGCAGTGTAGACAGGCAACATGAATTTCTTGTGCAATAAACCTGTATGGCTAAAATGCCCATCAGAGTTTTCTTGCACAAGAGAGCAACCACACTGCCATGGACGCTCTTGCACAAAAGCACATCTCTTGTGCAAAGCACTTGGCAGTGTGGACGTGCTCTTCTGGAAGACCTTTTGCACAAGAACGCTTACGCAAAACAGTTCTTACACAAGAAGGCTGCAGTGTAGACGTAGACGTCGTGTTATGATGGTGTTTAGGTCAGTAACTGGGGCCACTAAATGGTGCTTGTGACCTGTAACCTAGGGATCCATGATGGATCCCCTCAGGCACCAGCCACTCAGAGACTGGTCAGAACTGGATTTTTCTGCCAACTGGCACGAGGATTCCTGAAAATAAGCGGCGGAACAGCTCTGCACAAGAGGGTTTTTTTGTGCAAGAAGGAGCAGTGTAGACAGCTTCTTCTTGCACAAAAGTCTCTGCTGCAAAAATGATGGCTCATTAGGTATGCAAATGAGGGCATGCCCTTCTTTAACTCACATTCTCAGACTACAAGCAATTCACTATCAGCTTTCACCAGGGTTTTAGAAAGAAAAAGTCTAGTCCTGGAGTCCAGCTTTAGTAGAAGCAGAGAGAACAAAATGCAATTTTCATCTTCTGAGGAGAAGGGAAGAGGATTTTCTTCTCCACATCAGCCTAGGGAGGAGAAAAAATAACCCTCCGCCCGCTGATTGTCCCCTGTCAGCTTCTGTAGCTTCATCTCTTCCACAGCAGCTCCAGCTTTGAGCTACAAATATCAAGGGGCTGATGAGGAAATGAGGAGCTGGCAGCTCGGGTTAGTCGCTTCCATGAGAACAAGAGGTGGAGTATTCACAAGGTGCATTCCCCTCCCCTGCAGAGCAGGGTGTTAGAAAGAGCTAGGAACAGAACAGTCAGCCAAGTGCCATGTATGCCAGAGTGTGTTTCTGTGGTGTAGTGGTTATCAAAGTTATGTAACAGATGAAAGGTCCCTGTTTCAAAGCCAGGTAGAAACACAAGGCCTTCTCTTATTGCTACTTCCCTGGGTGCCCAGGTAAACGGAGCTGCTGCTGACCAGCCTGTGCCCGGGATGAGCCCAACTACCATGTGACAGAGGTGGGTGACGTCAGCTGAGAATGCCCCTGGGTGCCAGCCTGGGGAAGGGAGATGAAACAGGCCAGGCAGCTGCTGTGTGATTTGCTCAGTGTTCACAGGCCAAATGTCGGAAAAGCCTCTTCCAAAAAAAGCAGAAGAAAAAGCTGCACAAATTGGGTTTCGAAATTTGCGTAGGTTTTTCCAGAAGAAGTGCGGTGTAGACATAGCCTGAGTGTTGCTCAGCACTAGTAGAAGACAGGGAGGGACAAAATGGTCTAACAGCAATTGCAGACTTTCAGAACAACCCCCAACCCCAAGAACCAACCCTTCCCTCCACCCACACTAGGGTCTGCGGGGAAGTGTCTGGACTCAAACCCACCCCACTGTCAGCCTAAGAATTGCCTGGTCTGTAAAAGGTGCCCAGGAAATGAGGAAGCAGCTAAAGTGACTCTTGCAGGACTTGAACCCACAACCTTTGAATGTCTAGCTAGGCTTACATTAGCCATGGGCACTTAAAGTCTAACATGCTTTCCACTGCACCACAGAGCCTGAGGGACTGCTGGGCTTGATATCCCCACTCTCTGCTTTGCAGCATGGCAATTGCTGGGGGAAAAGAAAGGGGAGCCAAGTCTGTCTCTTTTGGGAAAGCAGGTAAGAAGATGGAGGGGGATCACTGAGCCCCCACCATGGAAAGTAAGGGCTAAGAACTGAACTACAGATAGAGAATGTGGACATTGATCCCACTGCCTCTTGCATGCTAAGCAAGTGCTTTACCACTTGAGCTAACTCCCCTGCCTGAAAGAAGTGTATCTGCCTCACCCACCTTGGTCCAGAGCCCACAACCTCCCTGTGGCTGCCCAAGGCTCCTTTCTGGAAAGGCCACTTGTGAGCCTGACACCCGTGGGCCGGCTAGCTCGGAGGTTTAGGACGTGGTGCTCATATCACACAGACGCGTCTTAATAGCAAGCCCCTTATTTCAAACCATAATGGGCTCGCTATTCAGACATCCCTGAAAACCTCATAGCACGAGGAGTGAGGGGCGTTTTGGAATAGCAATTTATTTGGAAATAAGTGCTGTGTAGCCAGTGCCAAATTACAAAATAAGCTATTTCAAAATTGACTCAAAATAAGCTGTACAATTGCATCGCTTATTCTGAGCTATGGGACACATCCCTAGTGAGTTAGGGCCCAGCTCTGCCCCCAGCTCCCTGCCCCACCCACCAATGCGCTGACTCTCTCACTGCCATGTGGCTGTTTGCATTGGCTCTTCTCTCTGGATCCAGGTTTAAGCCATGACAGGGGCTGGGTTTGGGGGGGTCTGAGTGTGGGAGGGGGAGCATGTGTTCTTTTGGCTCAGCTTTTCACTTTCTTCTGTAAACCCAGGCGCTCCTGTTTATATGGCAGGTGCTTTAGGCACCTAAGCCATGTTGCCTGCCATAAGGGCCCCTTTAATACAGTGTCTGTTATTTCGAAATAGCGCTATTTTGAAATCGTGCCATAACGCAAATATGCAAATGAAGCACAGGATATTTAAATCCCAACTTCATTTACTATTTTGAATGTCTCCATTTGCATCCCTCTCTCAAAAGACGGTGCACATATAGACGTACCCGAACTGCCTTGTGGGCACCAAGGGGAGCTGCAAGAGGAGAAGACCCTGTGTTTCTGCCTGGTTGCGAACCAGGAACTTTCCATGTGTTAAGCTAAGCCATGGCACCCACCCACAAACTTGCTTTAAAACTCTTCTGCTTTATGGTCCCAGACAACACCTTTGACTCCCAAAGTGCAGCCATTCCCCATTTCCCTCGAGCCTTCCAGCCCTGGTGGGGTCTGGCCCCCTGGGCACAGAAAGCTCCATAGGCCAGGGGCGTTGGCTTCCTTGCCCATGGGATGCTGTTGCAGGAAGGGCTGCTCAGCAGGGATGGGGTTCACCTGTGGAGGAAGGAAAGAGTATTTGGATGCAGACTGGCTAACCTAGTGAGGACACTTTACAGTAGGTTTGATGGGGGCAGGTACCCAAAGCCCACAGGTAAGTGAACAACATGGACACCTGTGAGATGGGGCAGAAATGGGAGAGAGCAGGGGCTGTAACAGAAGAGATAAAGGAGGGATGAGGGACCACAGGGAAGCAAAATCTAATCTGTGTCTTAGATGCTGGTATAGACACACAGGAATGATGGGTAATAAGCAGGAAGAAGTTGGTATCACAGGGACTTGGTGGGATAATACACGACTGGAATATTGGTACAGAAGGAAAGGTAAGCAGGGAAAAAGGGAGGAGGAGTTTCCTTAGATATGAAACATGCGAACACTTGGCCTGAGGTGGAGATGGACACTTGAGACAGACTTGTCGTCAAGCCCTGGGTGAGGTTAAAGGGGTAAAACCCCAGGTTGATGTCACACTAGGCGTCTATTACAGACACCTCCCCAGGCAGAAGAGGTGCCTGAGGCTTTTTAAACAGGCTCCCAAGTGCTGGTCTGTTCCTGCCCTCCCCAGGCAGGAGAATCCCCGCCGCTGGGTGTTACAGGCTAGACTTTGCCTGCCTGACTTTTAGCCAGGGAACTGCTCCCTGTGAGGCAAATGGGACACCCCCTGCACTGCGGAAACCAGCCCATTGCCTTATGGAAGAGGGAAGGAGCCCCTGGAAGCACTTAGCCCCTGGCTGGCTCTGCCTGTGAAAAGAAGGAAGCTGAAGGCATTTATCACTGGAGAATGTTGGCATCAATCCCACTGCCTCTCACATGCGAAGCGAGCACTCTGCCACTTGAGCTAATTCCCCTGCCTGTGGAGAGTTTTCCTGTCCCACCCACCTTGTTCCAGAGCCCACAACGTCCCTTCTGATAAACCCTCATATAAAATTCGGCAAATATACAGAGAAGTTGCGGTTCCCTTTACAAGACTCTGCACAGCTCAGTTCCAATCAGCTGGTCTTCCCTAGAGCCCGGAACATCGACCACGGCAGTGTCGCTTTTACACCCAGTGTAGACACGGCCTTAGAGTGACACAAACCAGCCCCGGGCACATTCCTGGCTAAGACCAGTCACAGTCTGGGCTCAGTGAGGGTCCATCCTACCTGAGACGTGTGTGACACAAAAGCCTCCTGTTCCCTGCCCAGTTCCCAACTCTGGCTGCAGACCCAGCGATATTTGGTGCGTTGGCTGCTGTCCCTGCTGGCAGGGAGCTGTCCCGCACCTGCAGTTCATCCGCCTCCCGGAGAGGCAGCAGCTCTGTGAGGGTGAGAAGCTGGGGCATTTCCCTGTATGCGTAAAAACCATCACTGCCGGCCAAGGCTGGGCCAGTGCGCTGGCATCCCTTGTGTCTGGAGCATCTGCCAGGGAAAAACTGAAACCGCATCAGGAGATAAGGGGTCAGGGTCCCCCCGGCAGGAGCTATAGGGAATGGGCTACCTCCACTTCTCCACAGCAGGAAATACTGGACCGGGGGTCCCTCCACCTCTCCCCAGGAGGAGCTATGGCACCAGGGGACCCTCCACCCCCCAGCAGGAGCCAATGGGCACCATGGGGGCTCACACACAAACAGGTGCACATGCTCTCAATAATGGTGCCCAGGGCAAAACTCGCTCCGCTCCTGGAACAGGAACAGGAACAGTCACTAGCAGTGAGGCTCCTCCCTGGCAGCACCATGTCAGACGGTTTCTTCTCAGCCTGGTGCCTGCTGAATGCTGGGAGGAGCTGCCAGGTCCGAGGGGCTACAGTTCCCTGGAGAGAGGGGCTGGGGCCGGTGGCTGCAGGAAAACCCTTCTGCTGTGTCTGCGGCTAAGCCGCACAAAGGAAGATACAAGATCACTGGGGGGGGGGAGTCTTTGCCCGATGAACGTGCCTGAGGAAAGATGCTGGAAGCGCAACAGAGACATAAAAGGGGACAAGGGACAGTTTGAGTCACACACACGGCAGGGGGCACAGCTCAGCAAGGGACCTTATCCACTCACAGAGCTTCACAGCTTCTCCACCCGCCAAATCTCACCAGGCAAACTGCCCCATGGGCTTCACCCGCACCATGCTCACAGCCTGGGGACTGTCTGTCAGTTTGCCAAACCAAATAGCAAACACTCCAGCATTTGCTAGGGAGGGGTCTGATCAGTTTTTGTAGAGAAAGAGAGAGACAGCCACCATGGCTGATCCAACTGTCTCAAAGAGCCAAGGAAGGCAAATTGTTTGTCAATGAGAGAGAACTGTCACCCCAAGTGGGACTTGAGCCCACAATCCCTGGCCTAGGAGGCCTGCTTTGTCCATTAGGCCACCAGCACACACAGAAAACACTGCTAGGGACAGAAATTCACCCTTCTAAATGGCCCCTCTTCAACTTTTAGATCCTTATTAAGCCCCTTTGAAGAAGCCAGATACACAGGAAGGGCTGATCACACCCCTCTGAAAATCAGCTTTCCATGGGTATCAGTAGCTGGCTCCGAGTCCTGGGCCTTGACGTCTCGTCTCTCTGTCTGAGGGCCTAAACACCAATTGCACCCTCTCCACTGTGGAATATCAGAACTAATTTGGATTCCATTAGGAGTCTAGTTGTCAGCTGTGGAGTTAACTTCACTGTGGGTCAGTGGTGCACTAGCATTGAGGCTCATCTGTTATGAGCTGAAGAGCTGAAATCACTGTATGTTGTGGGGAGCCCGGCGCTATACTATGGAAGAGCTGAAATCACTGTTGCTGAGGGGAGCCTGGCGCTAAGCTACCAGCAGAGCAGCTTGCAGGGGACAACCAGCAAGCGCAGGCGGACAGTAGAGCCGTTTGCTGGGACCACCGGTGGGTGCAGGCAGACGGCAGAGCAGCTGGTGGGGACGACCTGCGGCTGGTAGGAGCCGCAGCAGACAGCCAGTGGAGCAGCAGCAGGAGCAACCAGGACTGAGATGGCTGACGGAGCTGGACAGTTCATGGGGCAGCTGAGGTGGCTCACAGGACGACAGGTGGAGTGCGGCAGAGTGACTCACATTGACGGCGGCGGCAGAACACTACGGAGAGGCGGAGCCATCGGCGGACCACGTAAGGCGTATCGATCCCTGCCCCTCTGGGTTGGGATGGTAAAACCCTGCCGGGTGAACTTTTGAACCCTGGGGCGGCACTGACCCCAGGGCAGACACTTTTGGGTTGCTGGACTTAAGAGACTCTTGGGGTGTTGGACTTTTGGGACTTTGGGGGGATTTGTGGCTGGGGGGAGGGCCTTTGCTCATGTTTGGTCTGTAAATCCGAGTTGTGGTGTTTTCCCAATTTAATGCTGATGTCGGTTACCTCATGTTATTAAAGGTTTGCTGCTATACTGAGGCTCTGTGCTTGCAAGAGGGGAAGAATTGCCTCTTTGAGGCACCCAGAGGTGTGTGTGACATTTCCCAGGTCACTGGGTGGGGGCTTGAGCCGGTGTTGTATTACCTTGTTGGGAGGAGACCCCAAGATACTGAACACGGCCCTTTACTTGGCCTGGCAGAAGGGTTACATGAGGCTTTCCCTTGAGGACAGAAGGGATTGAGGGTCCCATGTGGGAGTGTTTCTGTGGAGATTTCCCCTTTCCCCAGGCTGCAGTGGGAGGGGGCTGGGGCAGGCAGGGGTACAGGAGGGGCTAGCACTGAACTTCTGGGAGAAGCAAGAGAGAGGGCTATTAACACCCTATGAGGATGGGATTTGAACCCATGTGTGCAGAGCACAATAAACTAGCAGTTCATCCCCTTAACCACTTCAACTGAGCTGTAAAAAATTGTTTCAATCCACCTGAAGTCAGCACTTCAGGGAACCTTTGTGCCACTCGCTGGCTGGCCAGGGACACCCAGAGCGGGAAGGTTTTGGCTTTTCACAATGTTCCCTGGGCAGCTGTACAAAGCTCAGTGCTGGTAACAAACCCAGACACCCCCTGGCTACATCTACCCTGCAGACTTCTTGCTCAAGAACTGTTTTGTGCAAAAGGTCTTGCACAACAGTGTGTCCACACTCCCATGTGCTTTTGCACAAGAGAAGTGCTTTTCTGCAAGAGCGCCCATGGCAGTGTGGATGTTCTCCTGCGCAGGAAAGCTCTGTTGGCCCTTTTAGCCATAGGGCTTTCTTGAGCAAGAAACCCCTGTTGGCTCTCCACACTGCCTCCTTGTGGATGAGTTATTGCGCAAGAGGGCTTATTCCTCGTAGGGAGAGGAATAACTCTTGTGCAAGAAGCCCTGTTTTCTGATGCTGTACTATAAATGTACATGTGCAAGGGGCTTGCTCTTAAGATGCATCTGTGTGATATGAGCACCACGTTCTAAACCTCCAAGCTAGCCGGCCCACAGGTGTCAGTCCCACAAGTGGCTCTTTCAGAAAGGAGCCTCAGGCCACCACAGAGACGTCATGGGGTCTGCAACGAGGTGGGTGGGGCAGGAGAGGTATTAATAGGCCAGGGAATTAGCTCAAGGCAGAGACCCCTTGCTTTGTGTGTAAAAGGCAGTGTGATCAATGCCCACATTCTCCAACTGCAGTTTGTTCCTAGTTTTCACTGTTGGGGGCTCAGTGGCCCTCTTCCTACCTCCTCTCCAAAAAGAGACAGACCTGGATCCCCTTTCTTTTCCCCCAGCAGTTGCCATGCTGCAAATCAGAGACTGGAGATATCAACCCCAGCAGTCTATCAGGCTCTGTGGTGCAATGGAAAGCACATTGGATTTTTAAGGTGTAATGGTTAATGTGAGCCCAGCTAGACATTCAAAGGTTGTGGGTTCAAGTCCCACCAGAGTCACTTTAGCTGCTTCCTTATTTCCAGGATGCAGCTTTTACAGACCAGTCAATCCTTAGGCTGACACAGGGGTGGGCTGGCATCCAGGCAATTCCCAGCAGACCCCAGTAAGGGTGGAGGAAAGGGCTAGTACTGGGGGGTTGGGACGGGGGTTGTTCTGAAAGGCTGCAGGTGCCGATAGACCCTTTTGTCCCTCCATGTCTCCTACCAGTGCTGTGCAACACGCAGGCTATGTCTACACTACACTGTTCTTCTGGAAAAAGCTATGCAAATTGTGAACTCCAATTTGCATAGCTTTTTCTGCTTCTTTTTTTGGAAAAGGCTTTTCTGACATTTGGCCTGTCTACACTGGGCCAAATTTGGGGAAAAAAAACCTTTTTTGCAACATCCCTTCTTCTTCATAAAATGAAGTTCACAGAGATGCCAAAAAAGCATGTCTGCTCTTCTGAAAAATTTTGTGGAAGAGCAGATGTGTTCTCCGGACTAAAGCGTTGTCTCTGTAGTGTAGACAGAGCCCTGATATAGCATCTTATTTTAAGTTTAGGGTTTGGCGTAGACATAGGGTGGACATATGGTAACCAATTTGAGCTACAGAAGTTGTCATTTTGATCTTATTTTGAAAAACACTTTGCTGTTTACACAGCACCACATTTTGAAATAACCTGCTATTCTGAAATGTCCCTTACGCCTCATGGAATGAGGTTTACAGGGATGTTGGACTAGCGAGCCCATTGTATTTCAAAATAATGGGACTCTGTTAACATGCAGGATGGACGTTAAAGATGCCTTCATGCCCCAAAAAATAGATATTACAGATGACTTAGTACCCCAAAATAGCACTGTATTGTTAAGGTCACCTTACAGGCCCACAGCACGGGGCACATTTGATGCTGAATTTTCAGCTTTCTGCTCTTGGGACTTTCTGTTGCTGTCTCCAGCCACATGTAGGCCTGAGCCTGCATCTCCAGAGCCCCAGCCCCTCACAGACTGCCAGACAAAGCTACCAGGGGGACAGGTGTTTTCAGACTCACAGCAGGAGGCACAAATTCCTCTCTAGGGAACCCACAGGAAAGGAAGCCGAAGAAGATGGGTTTTGAGAGGTTTGTAGCAACCAGCCCAGCCACAGCAGGTCTCACAGAGATTTAGGATTCAGAGTCCTGAGTGCTGCCCCTTACACCATGGGACCTACACAAGACACCCCTGACTCATCTGGGCCAAACTGGAGCCCATGCCCATGCCCACTGGGACCAGCTTTTCTTGTTTCCTTCCACCCAGAGCCCCCTTCTTCTCCTGGGATGCAAGGAGCCTCCCTGGGATGCCCTGAGACTAATTTGCCCGGTACTGAAGTTAGACTTACCAGTCTGTAATTGCCAGGATCGTCTCTAGAGCCCTTTTTAAATATTGGTGTCACATTAGCTACCTTCCAGTCATCAGGTACAGAAGCCGATATAAAGGATGGGTTACAAACCACAGATAATAGTTCAGCAATTTCCCATTTGAGTTCTTTTAGAACCCTTGGATGAATGCCATCCAATCCCGGAGATTTGTTAACATTAAGTTTTTCTATTTGTTCCAAAACCTCCTCTAATGACACTTCAATCCGGGACAGTTCCTAAGATTCATCACCCACAAAGGACGGTGCAGATTTGGAAATTTCCCTAACTTCCTCAGCTGTGAAGACTGAAGCAAAGAAATAATTTAGTTTCTCCGCAATGGCTTCATGGTCCTTGATTGCTCCTTTTATATCTCGATCATCTAGGGGACCCACAGGTTTTTTATGAGGTTTCCTGCTTCTAATGTACTTAAAAAACATTCTGTTATTTCTTTTTGAGTTTTTGGCTAGCTGTTCCTCAAAATCTTTTTTTGCTTTTCTTATTACAGTTTTACACTTGATTTGACAGTGTTTATGTTCCTTTCTATTTCTCTCACTAGGATTGGACTTCCACTTCTTAAAAGATGCCTTTTTGTCCCTCACTGCTTCTTTTACATGGTGGTTAAGCCACAGTGACTCTTTTTTAGGTTTCTTGCTATGTTTTTTTAATTTGGGGTATACATTTAAGTTGGGCCTCTATTATGGTGTGTTTAACAAGTTTCCATGCAGCTTGCAGGGATTTGGCTCTAGTCACTGTGCCTTTTAATTTCTGTTTAATTAACCTCCTCATTTTTGTGTAATTCCTCTTTTTGAAATTAAATACCAGGGTGCTGGACTGCTGAGGTGTTCTTCCCACCACAGGAATGTTAAATGTTGTTATGTTATGGTCACTATTCCCAAGCGGTCCTGTAATGGTTATCCTCTGGACCTGATCCTGCACTCCACTCAGGACTAAATCGAGAATTGCCTCTCCCTTTCTGGGTTCCTGTACCAGCTGCCCCAAGAAGCAGTCATTTAAGACATTGAGAAATTTTATCTTAGCTTCTCTTCCTGAGGTGACATGTATCCAGTCAATTTGGGGATAATTAAAATCCCCCATTATTATAGACTTCTTTATTTTGGTAGCCTCTCTAATCTCCCTCAGCATTTCAATGTCAGTATCGCTGTCCTGTTCAAGTGGTCGATAACATATCCCTACTGCTAATTTCTTATTATTGGAGCATGGAATTACTATCCATAGTGATTCTATAAAACCTATTGCTTCATTTAATATTTTTATTTCATTTGATTCTACATTATCTTTCACAGACAGTGCCACTCCACCATCCACCTGGCCTGCTCTATCTTTCCAATATATTTTCTACCCCGGTATGATTGTGTCCCACAGATTTTCCTCATTCCACCAGGTTTCACTGATGCCTGTTATGTCAATCTCCTCCTTTAATACAAGGAATTCTAGTTCACCCATCTTATTAGTCAGACTCCTGGCATTTGTGTAGAAGCACTTTAAAAATTTGCCACTACTTATTTGTTTGCCCTTCCCTGATGCATTGGATTCCTTTATATGCAGTTGCTTGTCTACTCTGGCCCATGGTTTGTCCTCTCCCCTCCTCTCTTTCTGACTACAGCTTAGAGAATCTCTATCAACGGATTCTCCTCTAAGAGAAGTCTCCATCTGATTTACGTGCATCTCCACACCAATCGGCTTTCCCTCATCTCTTAGTTTAAAAACTCCTCTACGGCCTTTTTAATGTTTAGTGCCAGAAGTCTGGTTCCACCCTGGTTTAGGCGGAACCCATCTTTCCTGTATAGGCTCCCCCTCTCCCAAAAGTGTCCCCAGTTCCTAATAAATCCAAACCCCTCTTCCCTACACCATAGTCTCATCCCTGCATTGAGACTTTGAAGCTCTCTCTGCCTCCCTACCTGGCCCTGTGCGTGGAGTATATATATATATATATATATATATATATATATATATATATATATATATATATATATATCCAATAACAAACTCCTATAATTCCCCAAATCATGAAAACGACAAATCTTGTACCAAACAATTCAATCGTGGGGATTATTAAATCCTCTTTCCTTCGTGATCTTAAGTTATATCGTGGAGACTCTGTTTCTGTAGAATGTGTAACTGATTGTGCTGCAATTGGAGGTGCAGTAGCTGAGAACGGATGTAGATCAGCCAGGGGAGGTTCCTTTTTGCAGTGCGATGCATGTACCCAGCTCTGGAGTCCTTCACATTTTACAGCAGTGTGAGTGGGACTTGGTAAGACCCTTTCCAGTGAGATTGGAGGGCATTATTCTGTTGGTGTGCCTTGATGTAAACCCAGACTCCAGGCTTTAAAAGATGACATGGCTCTGATGCAGGTTCAAGAAGGGCTTTCTTGGCCTGAGTGTGAATAGACCCTACACATTTCATTAAGGCTTTACAGTAACTTAACATAACATCATCTATTATATGTAGATCAAATTGATGCAGTGCTCTAGGCAGGGTGTGTAATAATCTCATAGGTCTATCGGTTAACATTTTGTGGGGAGATAACCCATGTTTCCTATTCCCTGTACCCCAATATACATTAAGGCCAAAGGTAATGCATCTGGCCAATTACGGTCAGAGTCCTCACAGATTTTAGCTAATTTGGTCTTTAGGTCAGAGTTTTTTCTTTCTACCGCTCCACTGGACTGTGGATGGTAGGCACAGTGTAAATGCTGTTGGATTCCTAGAGCAGCACATACCTTTTGAACTACTGTGAAATGAGTTCCCCGGTTACTGTCTAAAGAAAGAGGCACTCCGAACCGGGGGATTAATTCTCTGAGGAGTTTCTTGGCAACCATAGTAGCATCAGCATGTTTATAAGGATAAGCTTCTACCCACCCCGAAAACATATTAATGATTACAAGAATGTACTTATATCCACAAGATTTAGGCATTTGTACAAAATCCATTTGTAAATTCACAAAGGGTCCCCCACAGTGGGGGGAGGGGTTAAGGGGGTGTTGCAATTTTAGTTTTTACCCTTTGTCCAATGTTATGAAATAAACAGATAGAGCAAGTACTGCAGTACTGTGCCGCCACAGCAGGAAAATGCGGGGCGAACCAATCCTGCTTCACTGCTGCAGTCGTCCCCCCTTTGCTCATGTGGGCCACCGAGTGGGGCACACGAGCAAGGTAGAGCAGGATAGCTTGAGACACAACCAGGTGGCCGGAGCGAGTCAGGGTGCAACAAGAAGCCCCGCCGCAGCCAGTCTGCTTTTTCAGTCTCAGGTGCCTTGCCGTGTAGCCCAGTCAGTTCTGTGAGGGACACCTACATAGGCTGGGCTACAGAAGGGCAGACAAGAACATGTTTAGGAGCCTGAGGGCCAGAAAGGGCTGCATTCTTTGCTGATTGATCAGCAAAGGCATTTTTATAGGTAACTTTGTCAGAGGGGGCCAAGTGTGCTTGACACTTGACAATAGACAAGGAGGAGGGTAAAGGAAAACACAAAGAAGTACATTTACATAATAGCTATTGTAAATGGGGAACCAGCAAAGGTAAGACGTTGCTTTCACAACTGTCTACAATTATGGACAATGCCAAAGGCATATCGGGAGTCAGTATAAATATTGGCAGACAGTCCTTTAAGTAAAATGCAGGCGCAAGTTAGTGCACTTAAGAGAACAAGGGAATCTTATCTACAAGCTTTAAGGTTAAGAAAGGTGAGCAAAAGATCATTTAATCTAATGATTTTTTTATGGTGTCCGACACCAACAAATAGCAGGGCAAGTGGCCATTATTGCAATGGTGGGGTTACTAGTTTCCTCACTGTATTTAAATATTTTGATGTCTCACTTGCCCGTGTTGTGTTACTTATAGATTCTTTGTCATCTCTGGCTAAACCACTTTTATAATTAGTGTCAAGTTGCAAAAGCTAAATATTTCTTTAGTATGGCAATTTAAGCAAAGCAAACCCAGTGGAAGGGAATTGGTACCCCACTTTCAAACCTCCTTTTCACTGTGCAAATTTTGCTTTTTTCCTTCAGCTCCATAAGAGTAGCAGGAGCAGTGGAGACATTGTTAACATTCTTTTACTTAAACAATTTTTACACTATTATTTTTTACTAAATTTTGAGTTGCCAATTGATTGGGCCCAATTATTAATTTTGTTTTGTTTAAAGTTACACTTTTGCTTTACTTAAAATATTTTTTATTTAAAAACAATATTCTATACGCATTTGCAAAACATTAAAACAATACAAAACACCACAAAAACAACATTATGTCATGACAGAGAACCATGGTTGTTGCTTTTTTTTTTAACCTGGTACCAGTGCTTTTTGATGTTTTGCAAGACAAAGAAAATATTTCTACTTCCGTGGGGGTGGCACATTATATTTTAGAATACTTTACAGATGTCTTTGCTAATTTTGATTAGCCTGCTGTTACTCAATGGTATGCTTCTGTTTTGCACACTAGTTTTAGAGGATTTGAGTGGATTACTTTATTGTTCAATTATTAAGTTAAAGGTGGCATGTTTTAGTTTCTCTCTTGTACTGCTGATTAGGGTTTTTAACGTGTGAAGCTTCAAATTATTATGATGAGAGAATTTACTGCTAGAAACTCTTTTTTTAAAAACAAGGCATTTGCTAGTTATTATTCCAGCAATCAAAAAGATTTTTTTTCTGGAAAAGAATCATATACAATGTTACAAGCTTACTTATGGGGGACAGCGGGCCCCACATTTTTCTGAAATAAACAGGCAGTTTGTTATTCATACAACCTTGGATCTGAAAGCAAGCCAAAAGTGTATGATTTGTTTTCTTAGGGTAAGTCTACACTACAGCACTAATTTGAACTAACTTAATTCGAATTAGTTAATTCGAACTAAGCTAATTCAAACTAGTGCATCTAGACCTAAAAACTAGTTCGAATTAGCATTTTGCTAATTCGAACTATCATGTCCACATTGAGTGGACCCTGAACCGAGGTTAAGGATGGCTGGAAGCAGTGCCGGCAGGGCATCAGGTTAGGCCTGAGAGTGTGGAGCTCCAGTCTCAGGCTAGCCGAGGGCTGTGCTTAAAGGGACCCAACCCCCACCCCAGACAGACAGTTCTCAGGGGTTCCCTGCTTGCAAAGCAGTCCTGGCTTGGAGTGCCCTGAGTGCCCACACTCGGCACATCACAGCACTCGGCCATCAGCCCGGCTGCACTTGCCGCAGGCTGCCATCTGGGGGGGTGTCAATCGGGGGGCTGCAGGAGAGCTTCCACCCCGAGGAGCCTGCAGAGCCACACCAGTCCTCCCCATCGGGGGCTCGTACTCCATTCCTCCCTCACCTCCTTCCACTTACCCCTCCCTAGCCCCCCTTCCTGATGTACAAAATAAAGGGCACGTGTGTTCAAAAATAGAAACTCTCTTTATTGAACAAAACTCGGGGAGACTGGGAAAAGGAGGTGGGAGAGAGGAAGAGAGAGGGTGGGAGAGGGGAGGGCAACTAAAATGATCAGGGGTTTGGAACATGTCCCATATGAAGAGAGGCTAAAGAGACTGGGACTTTTCAGCTTAGAAAAGAGGAGACTGAGGGGGGATATGATGGAGGTCTATAAAAGCATGAGTGGTGTGGAGAGGGTGCATAAAGAAAAGTTCTTCATTAGTTCCCATAATAGAAGGACTAGAGGACACCAAAAGAAATGAATGGGTAGCAGGCTTCAAACTAATAACAGAAAGTTCTTCTTCACAAAGCAAATAGTCAACCTGTGGAACACCTTGCTGCAGGAAGCTGTGAAGGCTAGAACTATAACAGCGTTTAAAGAGAAGTTAGATCAACTCATGGAAGCTGGGTCTATGGAGTGGTATTAGCCAGGGGGTAGAAATGGTGTCCCTGGCCTCTGTTTGTGGAAGGCAGGAGATGGATGGCACGAGACAAATGGCTTGGTCATTGTCTTCGGTCCATCCCCTCCAGGGTACCTAGTGTTGGTCGCTGTCGGCGGACAGGCTACTGGGCTAGATGGACCTTTGGTCTCACCCAGTGCGGCCATTCTTATGTTTTTATGTTCTAAGATCAGGGCTCAAGGTTGGGGGTCTCACTCGACCATCTTGATTTTCATGCAAACCTGCTCCTGGGTGGCCAGGCTGGCAGCTATCCTGTCCTAGATGGCCACTTGCCTGTGCCTAGTGCGGAGGTCGTGTACATTGGAGGCTTTCCCCCAAACCTCGATGAGGTCCATGATGTCTGCACTAGACCAGGTGGGTGCCCACCTTTTGCAGTCCCGGGCAGGCTCCCGGGAGCTGCCAGCCTGGTCCTGGGAAGAGGTGGAGGGCTGGGTGGCAGCAGGTGGCTGGCTCATGCCGTGCCAGGTGCAGGGTCTGCTGGCTGGGTGCTGGCAGGCTTGCACCTGTCACGGGCACCGTAGCCAGGCCCTGCCCCTCTAAGGGCTCTGGGGCCGGGAGGGGGGCAGACAAGTTTCCCTGGCGGAGCCCAGAGTGGCCACCAGGGCAAGCCAGGGAAGGCTAGCCTCCCACTAGTTCGGATTAAGTGGCTACACAGCCCTTGATTCGAACTACTTAATTCGAACTAGGCGTTAGTCCTCGTAGAATGACGTTTACCTAGTTCGAATTAAGTGCTCCATTAGTTCGAATTAAGTTCGAACTAGTGGTTTGCATGTGTAGCGCCTATCAAAGTTAATTTAACCTTTAAGGGTGCAGCTCTTACAATAAATGTACAATGTATATATTCCATTCTTTTATGCAGTTAACCAGTTAAGTGTTAATAGCATTTCTTATCTCTCATTTTTTTAGTAGATTTAACAAAGTGTCTGTAGCCAAATATTTCAATTTGATTGTTTTAAAAGATTTCAATTTAATTTTGGGGGGGAGTCCTTTAGACTCCTTACCCAGGATTTATTTAAGTGCCTGGACGTTTTCTTATACCACTGCAGATTGGATTTCAAGGAGTAGCCAATTTTTCTTGATTTGTTTTAAATGTAATTTAAGATTTTTTTTATTTTTGTTTTTTGTGAGTCTTTTATACTCCTAATTTGAGATTCAGTTTTCCTTTTGGACACCTCCTCATACCAATTGAAAAAGGCATCCCATTGAACCTGGGGTATCTTAGATCCTATGGATTCCAAGGCACCCTTTAAGTGCACTATTTTACCTATATTAAAAGTACCTTTCACCAGAAACTGTCTAGATGAATCATTTTATGTGTACATATCCCACTTACCCAGAAACTTGCAAGTTTTAGGAGAGCAATGCACATACATATAATATGCTGGAGTCCCCTTAAGGGGGAACGGGAATCTCCTTTGACTGTCCAGTACCTATTACCTCATTTACACTGGGAAACACAGGTCCACTAGTGGGGAAGTCTGCACCGTCCAGGCATCATCCCGCGATTTCTGTCGCCAAGATGATCCTGACCCATCACTACCCAGGCATCATCTCGCAATTTCTGTCACTGAGGTGATCCTGACCCCCCGGTAATGGGATGTAGCTCAAGATAGGGAGGGGTAAATGGGGTTAGTCACCACTGAGACCTCATACCATCCAAGACTTCAACTGCTAGAGCTGCTTGCTCCTTCGCAGCAGGCAGCCACGGTGGCTAACGGATGCCCTAGGAGTCTATCCCAGGGAGACAAGACTCAATGCTCATTTCTCAGGAATCACAAACTCAGTCAGATACATTCACACACTCAACAAACGCATGATTTAACAACCGGACTTATATACCAGACTCTCCATCCAGAACGTTCTTATTTCCAAATTCCTGACAGAACTGGGTTTTTTTAAGCAGGCACACTGGTTTTGAACTGACCTGAGTTTAAAAGTTCGGATCCAGCAATTCCACCAAGCACATGAAGCCAACTGGAAGCCCTCTACTGATTCTCAAAGTAGGAATTTAAAAAACTCTCACCTTGCTTGCGGTGCCCAGAGTTAGTTAGGGAGTGGCCTATGGTTTTTCCCAAGCGAAAAACAGGATGTGTGGGGATCTGAGTCACGGCATCAGAACTGTCATGGAATAAACACATGCTAGCTTTAGGGTTCAAGACAGACAAAACCATTTTAATATCCCAGCCTAATCCGAACTAGCTACTCCGTGCCACGTGTAGCCGCACGGCACGGGGTTCGAACTAGCCGGCATTTAAAAATGGCGCCGGCTGGCTTCATGCAAATAAAGCCCAGGAAATTCAAATCCCGGGCTTCATTTCAACTGCGGATGACTACATTACCCCCGCTAGTTCGAACTAGCAGGGTAGTGTAGACATACCCTTAAAGAGAATACATTGTATACATCAATCAGCAAGTTCTTGATGCAGGATCTTAGTGGAGATGTTACAAACTGCTAGCATAAAAGTCTTTGGCATACATCGTATGTCAGGATGGGTCAGCAATCCTTCCCGTGTCTCTGTCCTTAGTAAGGATGCATCTGGGATAAGTAGCAAGACTGAAGACAAGATGGAGCCTCCCTCATGGCATTTGATATTCATTTCTGGTGTCTCCCAAGCTGGAGCTAGTGACATGGTCAAGTGACCTGTTTCATATGCCAGCAGCCATTGTGCCCTGGCTGCTTTGCAGCTTTCCACACGCATTCCTCAGATGTGCATAGGCCACCCTGAGAACCATTGTCCTTGGAGCCATACTGATTAGCATAGTAAGTCATTGGACATTCCTTCCTCATGACAGGCAGTCCATATGCAGCATCAGCAGAGCCCATAGTCATAACTCCCCATACAAAATCCAAAAAGTACATGAATACCACACATAGAATCAGCACAATATCAGCTTGCATTTGACACCTCGCATGGCCCACTCTGTACCAAATTTGGGGCAAACAGTTTCCCGTGAGTACAGCAAAGATCTTAAGGTGAGTATGCACACCTTAAAATCCAATAAAGTGACAGGGGCCTCAAGAAAGGGTTGGGGTCTTGAAGAAGGATCTGGGATGCAGAAGCAGGCAGGTGTCTGGCCTAGGGGAAGGTGCAGTGTGTGGCCAGTAGAGAGAGAGTGCAAGAAAAAAGGAGGGTGTCAGTGTAAGTTCGGAGTGCTGGCTGCTGGGGGAAAGGGAATTGAGGAGATTGGGAGGGAGTGTCTGGGAAGGAAAGCAAATATTACCTGGCTTTGGGCCCCCTTGCAGCAACATCTCCAGCCACACTGTCCTGGTCACCCCGGAGGGAGGCTCTTCTGCTGCAGCAGCAACCACACAGACTAGGACCAGCCCTGGACACCAGCGGCACCACTACTGCACCCATTCAGTCCAGGGCTAGAGGTGCTGCTGCAGCCACGCAGCCAAGAAAAAGCACCAGAGGCACCCCTGACATGGCCATGAGGACCTTGAGGCCAGCAGTGCAGTGGCTCAGTGCCTCTAGTGCCGGCCTCAGGTTGGGTGGCAAAGACTCAGCCTAGCGCTACCTCCTCCCTAGTGGCTACAAGGCATGAAGATGGGGTGGGGATTAGCTCCTTCCCCCTCAGTACATCTTCATTTGGAGGTGGGGCCTGGCACTGCCTTGTGGACAGGATCAATGTCTTAGGAAGGCTGGAGTCTGCCAACAGAGAAAATTTTGCTCACCCCCACTATAGGGTTTCTTACCTGTGTGGGATCAATTATATGCAACAAGGCTTGACCTCTAGGTATAGCATTTCCCAAAGTCAGAGCAGTTAAAGGATTTCTCTCCTGTGAGAGTTCTCATGGACAACAAGGTGTGACCTCTGACTGCACCATTTCCTAGTGTGAATGTAGGTGAATAGCTTCTTTCATATGGGTTTTCCTATGTCTAACAAGGATTGAGGTCTGACTGAAGCTTTTCCCACAGTCAGAGCAGCTGAAGGGTTTCTCCCCTGTGTGGGCTCTCACATGTCTAACAAGATGTGACCTGTGACTGAAGCTTTTCCCACAGTCAGAGCAACTGAAGGGTTTCTCTCCTGTGTGGGCTCTCCTATGGCTAACAAGGGTTGAGCTCTGACTGAAGTTTTTCCCACAATCAGAGCAGCTGAAGGGTTTCTCTCCCGTGTGAACTCTCCTATGCATAACAAGCTGTGACCGGTCACTGAATCTTTTCCCACAGTCAGAGCAATTGAAGGGTTTCTCTCCTGTGTGGGCTCTCCTATGGATAACAAGGTATGACCTGTGACGGAAGCTTTTCCCACAGTCAAAGCAGCTGAAGGGTTTCTCTCCTGTGTGGGCTCTCCTATGGATAACAAGCTGTGACTTGTCACTGAAGCTTTTCCCACAGTCAGAGCAGCTGAAGGGTTTCTCTCCTGTGTGGGTTCTCCTATGGGTAACGAGGTTTGACCGCCGATTGAAGCTTTTCCCACAGTCAGAGCAGCTGAAGGGTTTCTCTCCCGTGTGAACTCTCCTATGGATAACAAGGTATGACTGCCGACTGAAGCTTTTCCCACAGTCAGAGCAGCTGAAGGGTTTCTCTCCCGTGTGAACTCTTTTATGTCTAACAAGTTCTGACCGGTGATTGAATCTTTTCCCACAGTTAGAGCAGCTGAAGGGTTTCTCTCCTGTTTGGGCTCTTCCATGTTTAATAAGAGTTGCACAGTCACTGCAAGAACAAGGTGAATGTTGATGGATTTTCTTTTGAACAGTTTCTGTGTTTGTTTTCAACCTTCTGCTCCTGTGACTGGATTTATCCTGTCCTGCTCCTAGATGGTTTCCCTGCTGCCTTTGTAGACTATGCTGACTCTCACAAGTCTCTTCTTGTTCAGGACTCTGAGAAACATACTCTTCACATCTTTCCACTAACACCCCACATGGAGCCATTTGTTCAGGTCCTTCCTCCTGAAGGTTCCTCTCACTGTTCTCATTTAGCATCCCATCACCTGCTGGGATAGAGAGAGAAACCACATGGGAGTCATTCCTTGAGCTGAGCTGAAAGAAAAATTCTGAATGGTGAACAGAAATTGCAGGACAAACCCAAAGAATGGCTGGAAAGATTCAATAATCATGAGCCGAGTTCATCCCCTTCACCCCCATAACTCTTTCCCCATGCAGCACTCTCAAACTGGAGTTGAAGACAGGCTGAAGGGCCAGTCAGACTTGATCTCTGGTCTCTGGCTGGTACAACATCCCAGGACTCACTAATTCCATCCTCCTCCCACCCACAACCATGTTGGGAATAGCCCAGCTGACTCCCATGGGGAACTGAGCACTCTGCTGCACTCTGCAGGATACAACTCAGTCTCCCTTAGGGCCTGTTGCATACTTGGGCAGGACAGGAAGACACTGCTCATAAGGGGAGAGCTCTAAGACTTTCAGGACTGACAGATGCCTCTAGCTAGGACTCAGATTTGAGCTGACGCATGTCAGGTCTCTAGGTCTGGGAGGGAAAGGATCCAGCAGAGCTCTAGAGCCCTAGGGGCTCTGCCCATAAAGCTCTTAGCTGGGGGCTGGACTTGCCGTGCTCTTGGGCTCAGATGCTCTACTTGAGCCAGAAGGAGGCAGGGGAATTCTCTGATCAGGAAAATGAATCCTTGGCTGTCCACTTCAGGCCCTGCCTATGGTCCACACTCCTGATCCTGACTGACTGTGCCATGGTGGGCCCTGTCACCTGCCCACAACAGCGGTCGGTCCTGCAGACAGCCAGGGCAGTGTTGGTCTGCTCCTGTGGCCAGCCAAGGTGGAGATGGGATGGGATGCTTCTCTGCTGCTCGTAGATGCTCCTGCAGCTCAGCTCCCCTTTTGCAGCCTTGGTTCTACTCTGCCAGCAGCAGCAGCCCTCCTCTTGTGGCCAGTTGGGCCTGCCATTTGGTGCCTCTCTGGCTTACACAGAATCTACCAGAGGCAGGGAAGGACTCTGAGTTGGTACCTTCCTTCTAAGGGCTCAGCACAATAGCTCAAGGAGACCCTGTGGACAATAAGAGCAGCTGCACTCAGCCCCACAACTCTGATACATGCTGTTCCTGCCTGGACCCTTCCACTGACACATCTGGCCAAGGCACAACATGGGCAAGATGGCTGGAACCACAATGAGACCTTGGCTGTGGGAAGAGCAGCATCACTATTATGTCACTAAATCTCCTCTCACACAGGAGCCAGGATTACTGGGGCAGATACTGCTGATACTGGGGGTTCGGGCAATGAGGGACCCTGAACCAAACCCAACCCAGCTGCTCCAGAGCCCACCCAGCTTCTGTTACCCAAGGGGACAGGAATCCTCACCCAGCCAGCTCACAGCCTCGTAATTCTCCTGCATCACATCCCTGTAGAGGGCTCTCTGGCCCGGGTCCAGCAGGGCCCATTCCTCCCCAGAGAAATACACAGCCACCTCCTCGAAGCTCACCAGCTCTGCCACGGCCATTTCCTGTCCCCGCCTCTGCAGGCCAGGGGCTGAGCTGGAGTCAGACATGGGTGTTCTGCAGCCTGTCGGGGAAAAGGAGAATCGGAGACATTTCAAAAAGGGCTTTAATCCTTTCCACACCAAAATTTACTCACACCAAAATAATTATACTCAACAGGAGACATTAAATTGCTGGGGGAATATTATCAATGTCTCCCCTGGTCACAGACCTTCGTTTGGCATTAGTAATGCCTCTATTGTCTCCTTAAACTTTAGTCCGTATCCAGAGAGCAGCGCCTGGTACAATAATTCCCTTTTTATAGTTCCCAGCACCAGACACATCTACAACCCCACACTGGTATATAACAATAGCCTGCTACCTGGCCAGTGTGCTAGGGCAGACCTTTTTTGACCAGATCGGATCCTACAGGATCTGTAGTTCGCTTTCCAGTGCTCCATCATTAATAGCAGCTGTTGTGCTGTGTACCATGCCCCTAAAGAAAGGCCCATGGGAAGGGGGTAGTATAAGGTACCATATTCCCCTATCCTTAACAAAGAACCTGGACTATTTTTCATCTGTGAGGTAAAGACTTAGAAATACCTGCCAGTGGGTTGGACAGGATGGTGTTCCCTAGGACATGCGGTGCCTGGAGGATTAACAGTACACCCACACATTACAGCTCCAGGTATTACAAACCTTGGAAGCTTCCTGCATCGATCCAAGAGGAAATTTACTATTACCCCTCTTGTGAGACGCCCCATAGGTTTTCATCGATTTACCCGTGCATTTCTGCCTTGGTGTAACTGAACTTGAACAAGCCATAGTAAATGTGTCAGGGCAACTAGAAATAGCTTTCAACCACACTGCAGATGCCCTAGGCCTGCTCAACGAGCAGATCCAATCAGTGGCCTGCTTTGCCCTGCAAAATAGGATAGCATTAGATGCAATTTTGGCTCAACAAGGAGGAGTCTGTGCTGTAATTAATCAGTCTTGCTGTTTCTATGTAAATCAGTCAGGGCAGATTGAACAGGATGTGTCTGCCATAAAAGATGCAGTTAAAATGTTACATGCTGTAACTAAAGATGGAGAATTCTCATGGCTAAGTTGGTTAGCCTAACAGCTGGGACTCTTCTTAACTCCTTTCTTACATTCTATCATAACCACTGTTTTGATTATTTTGATTGTAATAATTGCCTTTTGTATAATATTGTGTGTTGTCAGATGCTTGGTTAATGCAGCCATTTCCTCTGCACACATTCGATATACAGCGCTGGGAAAAGATCCCAGCCAATTCCTCGACCCCAAGCCCTCTAATCAGGCCATTGGGTACTTTTAGATTCCTCCAAGGTGGGCTAGAGGTGCTGGCACACCACCATCTTGCATTCCTGGGACTGGTGTGTCGTATTAGGAGGTGGAATGTAGCCAGACAGGCCCCCCCTGTCACATCCATCTTGTTTGCCCCTCTGAAGTGCCTGGAGAATGCAGGGCAGAGAGAAGCAATAAAATCAGCATAGCCTTTGAAGCCTCGATGCGAGGCCAGGATATGCCGGCTCATCTGACCCTGGGTAAGCTGAAAACATAGATATGAGAAAGAACGATTAAGGCAATAAGCTGACCTCGAAGCTGTGAGAACTGCCCTGGCTGACACCTATATTGATACGATCACACACAGTTGTCCCTGGGAGAGGAATCTCCCACTGAGAAAAGAATGCCCAGTTCTCCCAATTTAGTTCTCTCTCTTACAAGTTTAAATTTAGTTCACAACTTCCTTGTAAGAACTGGTGTCACAAAGACGGACCAGCACCATTTGGCATCACAGATAAGAAAGAGAAATACGTGACCCCATGGGTATAAAGATGAGTCCAGCAGCACACTCACTTTGAGCATCAATCTACCATCTATCTGCTGGTCGGGTTAGGAGATTGACCTCCCGAGGTCCACAGGGACGCCCACCTCGTATTTCGTCTTTCCGAGGAATTGAGGGACCGATCCTGGCCTGACACGCTGGGACCGAGCAATGCAGGAGGGGGTAAAAATTGTACCCGTATGTGTCCTTTTGTTTTAGTGCATGCATAGAATAGAGCTCTTTAAAGATTAAGCTGTCACTTGGTACCATTATTTCTAATTTCTATCTTCCTTCTTCCTGTGTAACCATAAGATCTGTTATTACTAGCAGTTAAGAAATAGAGCAATAGCCATTGTAACCATATGATTTATAAGCCTCTTTAATAAACCTGAAACTGTTTAAGCTGTAACCTGACTCCTTCAGTTGCTGTAATAGAACCAAGCACAATTTAAAAGAACTTCAGCCAGTCATAGACAGATATAGGAAGAGCTGGGTCATTTGGATCATGTCGCTTCCAGAGGACAGATCTGTAGGGGCATCTCTCAGTCTTCCCTAGGCTGCCCGCTGCGAAGGGATCCTGTATCCTAGCAGTTAATATCTGAGATGTAATAAGCTCTTCCTATAAACTCTGGGGCATCTGTCAGCCTGTTGGCTGCCCTCCGCGAAGGGATCCCGATCCTAGCGGACAAAGACATGGACGTTAAACTCCTCGGGGTGCCCGTCAGTCTCTCGTAGACTGCCCACTGCGACGGGGCCTTGTGTCCCAGCAGTTGAAGACTCGGGTGTAACACACACACACACACACACACTGCCCTGACCATCGGCTGACACAGGGGGAGAAGGGGAATTGGAGACATTACAAAAAGGGCTTTAATCCTCTCCACACCCCAATTCTGCCCAGGCTCTGTTGCTGGTGACACACATGCTGGAATGTGAAGTTTTGGGCAAACGCTGAGTCTAGATATTCCATAAACACCACACATGATTTAGATCGGAAAGCCATATTTATTTTTCTCAATATCTGGCTTCAGTTACATTATCTTGCCTGCAACAATGGGATTCAGTTCTCAGCACCCAATGTTTCTGCTAACAAGCCACATATTCATCTGCCTGAACATGGAGATAGGTTTAATTTAATTTGGGCTGCAGTATTTATAATCCTTAGTCTTCATGCATTGATTTGCAGCCCAAACTTTGGTACTCTCATCTGACACAGACTTTATAAACTCTCTCCACAACAGAGAGGAAGTGAAGTTAATATGAGTATTCAGATGCATATTATTAAACACATGTGCTGAGTGTTTGCAGGATAAGACCTTAAAATTCATGAATTAATGGCATCAGAAGCTATCCTTACGCATGCAGTCTGTCCCCTCTGCGGCACAAGCACAAGGGGACTCTGCAGACACTAAGAGCAGCTGCACCCAGCCCCACAACTCTGATACCTGCCGTTCCTGCCTGGGCCCTTCCACTGACACCTCTGGCCAAGGCACAACATGGGCAAGATGGCTGGAACCACAATGAGACCTTGGCTGTGGGAAGAGCAGCACCACTATTATGTCACTGAACCTCCTCTCACACAGGAGCCAGGATTACTGGGGCAGATACTGCTGATATTGGGGGTTCGGGCAATGAGGGACCCTGAATCAAACCCAACCCAGCTGCTCCAGAACCCACCCAGCTTCTGTTACCCAAGGGGACAGGAATCCTCACCCAGCCAGCTCACAGCCTCATAATTCTCCTGCATCACATCCCTGTGGAGGGCTCTCTGGCTCGGGTCCAGCAGAGACCATTCCGCCTCAGAGAAATACACAGCCACGTCTTCGAAGGTCACTGGCTCCAACATGGCCATTTCCTGTCCCCGCCTCTGCAGGCCAGGGGCTGAGCTGGAGTCAGACATGGGTGTTCTGCAGCCTGTCGGGGAAAAAGAGAATCAGAGACATTTCAAAAAGGGCTTTAATCCTTTCCACACCAAAATTTACTCACACCAAAATAATTATACTCACCAGGAGACATTAAATTGCTGGGGGAATATTATCAATGTCTCTCTTGGTCACAGACCTTTGTTTGGCATTAGTAATGCCTCTATTGTCTCCTTAAACTTTAGTCCGTATGCAGAGAGCAGCGCCTGGTACAATAATTCCCTCTTTATAGTTCCCAGCACCAGACACATCTACAACCCCATACTGGTATATAACAATAGCCTGCTACCTGGCCAGTGTGGTAGGACAGACCTTTTTCAACCAGATCAGATCCTACAGGATCTGTTGTTTGCTCTCCAGTGCTCCATCTTTAATAGCAGCTATTGTGCTGTGTACCATGCCCCTAAAGAAAGGGGGTGGTATAAGGGACCATATTCCCCTATCCTTAACAAAGAACCTGGACTATTTTTCATCTGTGTGGTAAAGGCTTAGATATACCTGCCAGTGGGTTGCACAGGATGGTGTTCCTAGGATATGCAGTCTGTACCCTCTGTGGCACAAGCCTGTGAAGTAGTGGGGGGGAACTTGCTAACTCACTGGCCACTGTCTCTAGCAGCACCGAGCAAGACAGGCGATGAGTCACTATGCAAAAAGGGTATCTCAACCTGTCTGACCAGCTACCCCCCATGGAGAGGAACAAGGAAGGTGGATGCTGCCCTGGCTGGGGGGCAGGGCTGGAGGAGAGTTAGTTTAGTTTCTGTCTGGGAGCATGGAGAAAGCAGCCTCAGCAACAAGCTGGGGGGTATAGAAGCCGGACCCCCCCCATATCAAGGGGGGCTGAGGCATCCTAGGCCTGTCCTGTAACCTGGTGATATCTGGGCTGTGCTGTATTCTGGAGAGGCAATAAACTCCCTCTGTTCTACCGGCTGGTGGAGTCTGTTCGTGCCCTTTCGGGGGTGCAGGAGGCAGGGGACCCCAACGCGCCATCACACTCATTACACTTAGTCCAGCTACCCAGGCACAGAGCTCTGTTCCCCCACAGCATGTTTTCTAGAAAGTCGCCCAGTGTTGATATGAACACATCAAGAGATATTTAAAGAAAAGTTAATTTAGAGAACCAGCTGAGTGGACAAATAAGGGGCTGAGGGTTTCTGACCATGAAGAGCTTTTTGCATACTTGAATGCAGGAAGAGAACAAAGAGTTTGGATATGTGGAGTGGGGGGCAGAGAGAGGTTGGGGTGCCAGATGCAGGCTTTAGCCAGGAGACTTACCAGAGTGACTCCCGACCAGCAGCCAAGCACCTCTCTGAGGCAGGCAGGGAGCCTGCCTAATCCTTGCAAAGGCTGCGGGGCCATGTGGGTGTGTGAATAACTATGAGCCAGAGGGGAGGGGGCACATTGCTTCCTTTCTGGCCAGAAACCAGCCAATGAGATTGTCTTGGGGGTGGAAGCAGTCCCTGATGCCTTCCCGCTTCACCTCCAGGCTCGCCTTCGCTTTTAGTGGCTTGCAGGTGGGAAGTGGGAAGCACGGAAGAAGCCCATGAGTCACCAAGCATCAGTGGGCCAGATCCGATGGCCTGGCGAGCTAGATACGGCCCCTGGGCTGTATTTTGCCCATGCCTGCTCTAGACTGTAGAGCCCTTGGGGATCCAGCAGTTTCTCGCCATGAACAAACTGATACCGTGGAAGCCAGACAGCTCTCAGCCTTTTTATTGTTTGAAACCAACCCCAGATTGAAACTGAGCAGTGAAATCCTAGCCTGAAGGGTGCCGTCCGTTGTGAGATTGAACTTCACCCCTTTAGCATCACACTCTGTAGATCAGTGATTCTCAAAGTGTCTGCAGATCCCCATGCAGTGCCCCTGGGGCTCCTCACTGATCAGTGGGTGAGATTTAGGGCTGTGCTCACCATGGTCACTGGGTCTGGTTGGTAACTTCAATGACAATCCCATGAAGATGTTTTCACTGGAATTTTCTCATTTAAAGAATCTCCACCTGCAAACTCACCTTGTCTGAACGCTCCCAGGGATTTTCCTCTTGCTCTCTCCAGTGCAGAGGGCAGAGTATCTGGTGGGGGAAGGGATAAGAGAGGTGAAATTCCAGGCTCTCCTCTATATAACAATGTCCTCACACTGAACTCTGCATTTCACTTGTATCAGAGACCAGACAGACACACACACAAGTGTTTAGTATGAAAAGGTCTGAAACCTTCCGTGTCCTCTCTCGCTTGGGCACCTCCCAGCAACGGAGCCAACATCTCTGCAGCCTCATTCACGCTCCAGGAGACACAAACTGAAAGTGAGATTTACTTTTTCCTCCTCATCCCCTCCCACCTGGTTTCTCTGTCACTTACCACCTCTCCTCATAACCTAGAGCTGCGCTGGGGGAACACGTTGTTATGACATTAACTTTACCTATTTTGATCCCTTGACACCAACGGGAGGTTTAGAGTTTGCAAACCCCTGGCTCTATTTGCAAGCAGTTGGGTCTGTTCGCTCAGTGTCTCTAAGAAGAGCAGCATGATGTGGCCGTCATTCTCCATGTGGGAATCGAGGCAGGGGAAGGTTGGCTTCAGAGGCCAGATTCAATAGTTTCTAATACCTTTATTATTGAGTCTTGATGGCCAATCCTTCACTCCTTGCCCTGGGCTGAATGTGCCCAGTGCCCAGCAGTGACAGACCCATATTCCAGCCCCACAGTCCCGAGGCAGCCAGTCCCCAGGGAGGTGACAGCTCTAGGAAATATCTGAAGTCAGACTGTGCCCCTGAATGGGGGATTCCAGAGTCTGCTGTGCAAGGGTGAGATCCTCAGAATTAAGTGAGTCAGAGACATTTCTATCCAACATCTGGCTGTAGAGCCCTGGGGAGATGTGGTGCCAACATCAGCTCCAAGCTCTTTCCCTGCGCTGTGCAGTATGACAGGAGTGTGAGCCACCTACCTGCTCAAGCTGTTTCTTAAGTCCTAGAGAAAAGAGTGAGAAAAGAATCTCAGCTGCACTGGGCACACACAAGGAAGGGATTTTGCAAACATGGGAACAAGGGGCCCTGCCCTGGCCCCAGGGCCATGGATCCCCTGAGCGAATGGGGCTTTGCCATCTCTAATAGCTCTGTGCCTGTGACTCTGCAAAGCACAAGGGTCACTCGCATGGCATCAATGCACCCGCCGAGTTACACCCAGATCTGACGGCTGGACTCCAGCGCTTGTTATTCAGGAGCCTATCGTCCTTGTGTGGGGAGCTGGGGATGTTGCTCTCTCAGTCTCACCTGCAGGAATTCACTCCCTGGCTTCTGACACTTCCGCTCCAGCTCACTGATCCACTCGCTGAGACGGGAAATCTGAGCAGAGAGTTTCCTGACAGTGTCAGCCTGGAGCCTCCCAATCTGCTCATTCAGCTTCTCCAGCTGGGCCAGCAGGAGTCGCTCTTCTTCCTCCAGGAACTGCCGCAGCTGCTGAAACTCAGGCACAATCTTCGGCCTCTCGGCTTGTGTCGAGCATGAGCGTCTGGAAGCACCGACAGCCAGAGACAGACGGGCCAACAGGCCCTGCGTTGAATGTGCAACATTCAGCCACAGAGAGGCAGCAGTGAGCTGGTCTGAGGCCCCTGCCCGGCTGGAGCAGCCCCCCACAGGCAGCACAGGAAGGTGGGTCACAGCCCTGACCCCAGCCCAGCTGTGCCCCTTCCCCAACTCCCACAAGCCGAGCTGCAGCCTCCCCGCCCCCCACCTGGCCAACTCCCCGCCTGTGTGAGCCCCTCTCACAAACCCCTCCCACTGAGGCCCTGCCCCACAACCCTCCTCCCCCCGCCGGAACGAAGGCGCAGCCGCGCACCCAGCAGGGGCCGCTCCACAGACACGTGGGCGGGGGAGGAGGGGGCGGGTCAGGAGCGAGGCCCCCGGCAGCCATAGGCCCGTCCGCAAAGCTCGCACATGCGCAGTGCGGGGCTCTCCCAGCTGCCGGGAGCAGAGGGAGCGCACGGGAGCCAATGAGGCGCCGCAGAGGGAAACAAACAAACAAACAAGCAGCCCCGCCCTCCAGGCAACGCAGAGCCCCGCCCTCCCAGCAACACAGAGCCCCGCCCTCCCAGCAACGCAGAGCCCCGCCCACCTCACTCTGCTCCTCGCTCCCCCGAAGCAGCGCGGCGAATAAGGGCACCAAGGGCTGCCTGAGGGCGCGCGGCGCATGCGCAGTGATCACAGAGAAGTTCACTGACTCCCTCTGCTCGCTCGCGGAGTCAGACGCTGCTGCGGGCCGGGAGTGACGGGCGGGGAAGCACGAAAACCCGGCCCCGGCCGTACTGAATGGAGGGGCCCGATGAGATCGCGCATGCGCAGAGGTTCAGTGACTCCGCTGGGAGTCCAGCGCCAGGGCTTAGGTCAGACCGGGAGCTTCCTGGCCTCGCCCCGTCTTCCTGGCAAGTCCCTCGCTGCTCCGCCCGGCTCCTGGGCTCTGCCCCACGCGTGTCCCTGGCTGCCGGGCTGCTCCCCCCCGCGGGCCATGGAGCTGCGGGGCGATGGCTCCAGCTCCTCTGGGTTCCTGTGCAGTCGGATTGACCCGCCCCCCCCCGGCTGTAGGAACCGCCCCCCCCCCAATAGCAACCCCCCCCCCCCCCCCGTGATTCTCTGCCGGCCTGTTGCTGCTGGGGGCTGGGATCACACCTGCCCCCCCCCCCCCCTTTGCTGCTTCTCCTGTTCCCGGCCCGGCAGCCCCTGGCAGTGCGCTGGGAGCCGGGACATTCCCACCCCAGTGTGGCCCCTCCCCCCTCCGACTGGCCCAGGGACACAGGCTGGAATAGGGGAGGGGTCTGTCAGTTCCCCTCCTGCCTCTCTCCAGCTTTTCCTCCAGGATTGGGTGGTCCTGGTGGCTGGGACCTTCCCATTCCCAGCCCCATGTGCTGCTGCCCCTCCTCCACCTGTCACCAGCCCCTAGGGCAGGGGTGCAGTGTTCCCACGGATACGGGATACTCCTGTCACAAGGAGCCACCTCTGCCTTTGCCCATCCCCCTCGGGGGCCCCAGAACAGGAGGCCAAGGGCCCCTCCCACTGTTGACTGTGGGCAGGTCTGGCCTGGCCTCTTTCTCCCCAGTTCCCCCTGCCCCTCCCCATTCCCCCTGGGCTCTGCCCCCCACCCTGGCCAGAAGCTGGAGCCCTGCACAGAGAGGAGAAGCCCTGAGGTGCCAATACAGCTGGGACCATCACAGGACCATCCCCCTGGAAGTGGGGGGGGGGGATCAAAAGCTGCCCCTGGCTCTGCCTAGGACAGATGGAGGGTCCATGGATCCCCCGCTGCCCAGACAGCTCTTACTGTGACGTGAATGGGGTAAGAACCACAGGGGCAGTTGAGGGGAGCCTCAGACTTTCCACGTGCTCTGGCTGGCGGGGGAGGACATGGGCTGGGGCTGTTCATGGGCCCCCCCACCAGTGTTCCCTGTAAGCTGAGCGCTTGGGCAGCCACTCAGGAGCAATTCAGGTGCTGCCCGGCCGATTAGCAGAGTCCCCACAGCCAGCTGCCTGTGTCTGAGTGGTGCACATCTGCACCTGCCTTATTGCATAGAACAACATTTATTCCACACATATATGGAAACAAATTTGAAGGAACTCTGCCCCCACCCCAGCAGGACACCCTGAGTGACAGATAGCCTGCTCCCTCCCAAAGCCCCACAACACTCTGGTTTCTGCCCGTCCCAAAGGAGCGTTTGCCCCAAGTCACTGGCACCTCCGGGCTGAAAGCAAACCCAGCGCCTGTAGCTAGTCCTATGGCACCATCACCAATGATTTACTGGCCCAGAGAAGGGAATGAAAGTTACTCACAGGGCGAACACACCAGCCGGACATGCACACGGTGCGCTCCTGCCTGGCCCAGGGAATAGAGGAGCCTCTGGTGAACCAGCTTGGTGTGTCCTGTAGCACCAGCCCACCAGCTGCAGATCTCTCAGTTTGTGCCTAACCCTCCCCCCGCTATCCTCTTCACTCCCTGCCCCACCCCCAGCGTCTGAGCTTGGGAGAGAGAAATTTCTTCCTGCCCTGGCTTGTCCTTCCCTCCCCCAGAGCTCACACTGATAAGAGGCTTTGGGGCCCAGCTCCTCTTCAAGGGCAGCTGGAGGAGGGGAGCAGCCAACAGAGTCTTATGCTCCACGGTGGCTTGTCTGGTGTCTGGAGCTTCCTGTGCCAGACAGGAGATGCCCCCTCCCCCATTCCCTGGACACACCAGGGTCTCACACTTGGCTCTGCCCCTCTCCTGGCCTTGGGCTGCTCCCAGTGTCACAACAAACCCTGGTACAGCCCCTGAGAAATCCCTTCCCAACAGGCTCTTGGCCAAAAAATCTCCCCTTGCTCCTCACACCGACCTGCCCTGTTGCCAGGGCTACCCCACTGACAGCCCCGCAGCACAAAGTGTCTGTGCAGGCCCCACACCTCAGCCCCCTGCCCGCTGCTCTTATTTCAGTCACATCCCCGCCTGCCTTCCCCTCGCTGTGTCTGTGCCAGAGTCGCGCCGGCGCCGGGCTCCCCAGAGGCTGCAGAAGGGAAATAAACCCCCGTGCACAGGCAGGAGGAAAAGTCTGGGGGCCACATTCACCGGCCCTGAGGGGCTGAGACCCATCGCCAGGCACCTCACTGACCAGCGCCTGCCCAGTCACAGGATGCGCCGGGAACCACCCAGCCTGAGCTGGGCCCATGGGCTTCCTGGGCAGGGAAAGGGGAGAGACGCCCCCTCAGGATGGGCCCCACACACGCCAGTGTGCTAGCTGGGAGCTGCTGGAGCCAGCCAATGGGAGCCCCCCAAAGAGCGTGCGGCCTAAGCCCCGGCTCTCATGGAGCTTGGTGACTCATGCTGCAGTAGACAGGTGCTGAGCTCTGCCTAGGAACCCCTCTCCCGGGGCCAGGGGCCAGTAGCCAAACATGAACCCCATCTTGTTCCCCCCCTACCCTACCCCACCCCACCCCACCCCACCCCGGAGAGCAAGAGAAAAGCAGTCAGCCTTTGATGCCCTGGGAACGCAGGTGTGCTGCCTGTCCCTGACTCTACCATAAACAGAAACCAGACAGTAAATGGGCTAGCTGACGACTGGGCGGCCTCCCACCGCACTGATGGCTAGTACCAGTAATTGACACGCCTGCACTGTCTCAGGAGAGGAATCTTCGCCCATCACATACCAGAGGTGCCCATTGTCTGCACTTTCCCAGGTGTGAATTATGCTTTGCACCCTTCGTGGGAAACTTGGCGTTCAAAGCCATTTTTCCTAATTGGCCACTTGAGACCAGGAAGAAGCCGACGTGACCCAAGGGGTATAAAGTGGGTTTAGTAGCCCACCCCATTTGAGCTCCAATCACCTACACCTGCTGGCAGGTATTGATTGTCTCCCCAGGTCCGTGGGATACCCAACCTCGCCCTACTTCTTCCCGAGGGATTGAGAGAAAGACGCTGGCCACGCCAAGTCTGGAATGCAGGGGTGAGAATTATACCTGCAATGTGTTTCTTTATGTGTACACTTTAATTGTTACTATGTTATAAGTTTAGTTCCTCTATTATAGTTTCTTAAGTCAAACTGCTTTATCTCTATTGTAAAACTGCCTTTGGTAAGGTCACTTAGCCATAAATTGTGGAACCCAATTAACTTGTCAATCAAACCGCAGGGAGTCTTTGTATCTATCTGTAACTACAAAAAAACACTTAACTTCTATTAGAATGGCCGTACCCTTTTTTGTAAACTCCGGTATCTTGTTAGGCTGTCAAAAACACTTAAGAAAACTTTCTCCTTAATGGAAGCACTCCGAGTGGCCATTTTGTTTCATTGGAAACCTGCGGTCAGCAATTATCCAATCAAACCGCAGGAAAATCATTAGCTTGTCAAACAAAGGTGCAACAGCCATTTTGCTTCATTCATAAATTGGGTGGCCATTTTTAAAGCCCTGAGAAATCATTTTCCTGACAATCAAATCGCCGCGGTTTGCTTTCGGACAGCTGCCTAAATTAAAGTAAAAATAAGTTGGTGCCCTCATTCACTTATATATATTGAACCAAGTTTTCTTTATTTTCTTTCTTCTTTCTCCTACAAATAAGCCAGTGCATGTCAAGTTTCTGACTTGAACCCGTGCTGCTGTACCCGAACCGAACACAAACAAAAGAACTCCAGCCGGTCATAAGGGACAGATACATGCAGAGATGGGCATTCGGATAGTGTCGCTTCCAGAGGACAGAGCCGTTGGGGCATCTCTCAGCCTCCCCAGGGTGCCCGCTGCGAAGGGATCATGTATCCTAGCAGTAAAAATCTGAGGTGTAATAAGCTCTCCCTGTAAACTTCTTGGGGTGCCCGTCAAGCTTCTCCAGGTTGGCCGCAGCAAAGGGACCCCGGTCCCAGCAGTTGAAGTCTCGGGTGTATAACACACACACACACACACACACCTCCATGACCACTGGCTGACAGGGGCCCAGGCACCCTTGATGCACCCTGGGCCAAGGAATTAGGCCGGAGCCTCATGCACCTGGAGTGGGTAGAGGAGGGACAGGGGCCCACCTGAGAGCTTTCAGCCCCCGGGTTAGTCCCTGGGGTGCAGGATCCTCATCCCCTCCTGTCTCTGCCAGGTGGGGAAACTGAGGCAGGGTCTCCGTAGCTGGGGGCAGAAGTTATGAGGGTGGGGGAGGAATGTTGTCAGGGGATGGGGGCAGAGGGAGGGATGAGGGAGGCAGGTATCTGGTTTGGGACTGGAAGCCCCTGGCCCAACAGGCTCCTGGAGGCGCCAGGTTGCACCGCTGGCCGGGCTGTGGAATGTCCAGTTTGCAGCTCCTCAAGCTCCCTGCCAGCCCCTGCACAGACCGTGGGGCAGCCCCTGAGCTGGCATGTCCGGCTCTTTGCATTGAGACAATTGGGGGGTGGGGAATGTGCTACCCACTGCCTGCCCACAGGTACGGCCCCATCGACTGGGCCAGGGCTGGTCAGGAACTTCTCCTGGGCAGCGCGGTGAGCAGGGTGGCCACTGGCGAGGCTCCCAGGAAGGCACCCCTGGCCCCTCTCTTCTGCACCCCCCCGTTCCGCCAGAGACTGGCTGGCGAGGCTGCCCCAATGCCAGCCCCACTGCTCAGTGTGGTGCAGTCATGGGGCCAAGGGCAGGAGTGTCCTTGGGTGTGGGGAGCAGACGGGAGTTGGGTGGGGGGCCTGGAGTGCAGGGGGAAGGAGGGAAAGATAGGGGAATGGGCCAGGCCATGTTTGGCTTGTGGGGGGTACAGCCTCTCTCAGGCTTCTCTACCTGCCCCACCCCTCAATTTCTGTTCCCAGCGTGGCCCTTGGACTGAAAAGTTTGCCAAGCCCTGAACTAGCACCACATGAGTGTCCAGAAGCGTGGCCCCTTCCCACCCCCGCTGTGTCGCTCCTTCTCCCACCTCCTGCCCCACCCCCTCACTACCCATCCCACCTCCTATCCCACCCCCTCACTGTGTCCCTCCCCATTCCACCTTCTGCTCCACCCCTCACTACTTCTTCCCTCCCTATTCTACCCCCTTCCTCACCCCCTCACTGCCTCCCTCCCCAGCCCACCTCCTGTCCCATCTCACCCACTGTGTCTCTCCCTGTCCCCGCGCTCTGAGATGGGGATTCACAGACCCCAAACTCCTGGGTGCTGGCAATGGGGCAACAGACGCATGTGCCATAGCTCGTGCCCCAGCACACGACAAGAATGCGAAGGCGACCAGGTGGCAGCGGGGGAGGGGCATCCCACACAGCCCTGAGCAGCCACCTGCTGAGCTCTGAGCACAGCTAGTCCAGGGGTGGGCAAACTTCTGGCTTGTGAGCCACGTCGGGTACAGAAACTGTACAGAGAGCTGGGGAAGGGGGGGTCCTGTTCCCCTCCCCGAAGAGCCAGGCTTGTCCTGGTCCCTCCCCCTGACTCCCTGGGGCCCCACCCTCTATCCAACCCCCCTGCACCCTCTGACTGCCCCCTGAGATCCCCAAGTCCTACTGAGCTCCTGTACTCCAAGGTCCCTGCCTGCCCCTTTAGGACCCCAGCTGCTACCCATCCTTCCATGCTCTTGGCCCTGTGACGACCACCCCTGGCCCCTGCTTCCTGTCCAGCCCCCAGCCCCTTCTCCTTGGCCCCCACCCAGGGGAATCCCACTTCCTTTCTACACCCCCCACTCTCTGCCCCTGATCATCCCAGAATCCGCTACCTCCTCCCCCTGCGCACTGTGGGCCCTGGTCCCAAACCGGACACCCGGTAACTCTGGTCCCTGGTTGGTGCAGGGCAACCTCCCTGTGTCCCCGTCACTCTGGGTTGGGTGAGGGCTGGCCGCTGATCCCATTGCAGCCCAGCGCAGGCTGCTGCTCCTGGGCAGCTCCTGGCTAGAATGTGCCAGTCTCAGTCCTGGCTGAGCCCTGGCTACTGAGAGAAGAGGCCAATGCAAACAGCCCCTTGGCAGCCAGGGAGTCAGCATGTGGGTGGGTGGGTGGGGCAGGTTGCTGGGGGCAGAGCTGGGCTCTAACTCGCTGGGTGACCCTGACCCATTCAGTGAATCTCTCCCTGGCTCTATGGCCCTGTCTGTACAGCAGGGACAGCAACACTCACAGCCCCACAGGAGGGGGCTGGTTTGATGCTTCATCCCCATGGCCCAGGAACGAGCCCCCAAACTGCCCCTGTGTGTTGGGAGCCAGGTTTGCTGTGTGAATTCTGTGGGGGCAGGTGATGTCAGGCCTGGGCACTGGGATTATTTACCAGTGTCCCTGGCCCTGGGGCTCTTTTGCACTCACAGCTGTGCTGGCTGAGTGGTTAAGGTGTGTGACTAAAAATCCAGCCAGGTTTCCCCGTGCAGGTTCAAATCCTGCTCACAGTGAGGCTTGCGTTTTGGCCACCCCCTAACCAGGCAACAAGTTGCACAACCCCTGAGACACTCTCCCCGCATCAATTCCTTTCTGCTCCTGTCAGAGAGACGCCTGGGATGGTGCCTCATGCCGAGGTCTCGGGCAAACTCTCAGCTCCCGCAGCCCCTGCCCTTCACCCAGTGCCCTATGGCCCAGCCCTACCCCAGGGGGTTGCTCCACCCTAGAGTGTGACAGAAGGTCGGTGAGAGGCCAGGGAGTCTGGGCCTGCCCCAAAGGTCCATCCCTGCAGGGGGAAAATGCTGGGGATGTGATATGCATCCCCCCCTCCCCAGTGTTGGGAGTGAAGGGCTAGAGAAGTTGTGTGTGTGGGGGGGGTGTCTTGTTCCCTGCTCTTGCTCTGCCTCTTCCCCCCAAGACCTTGGCCAAAGAATTAGTAACAGAATATTAGCCCAAATTTAAGTCCAGCAGGAGAAGGCCATAAAGGGGTGTTTCTTGACACCCAAAGCTGCATCTAGACTGGCAAGTTTTTCCACAAAAGCGCCTGCTTTTGTGGAAAAACTTGCCAGCTGTCTACACTGGCCGCTTGAATTTGCGCAAGAACACTGACGATCTCATGTAAGATTGTCAGTGTTCTTGTGCAAATACTATGCTGCTCCCATCTGGGAAAAAGCCCTCTTGCGCAAATGTATTTACGCCAGAGGGCCAGTGTAGACAGCTAAAAAGTGTTTTGCACAAAAAAGCCCCGATGGCTAAAATGGCGATTGGGGCTTTCTTGCACAAAACCACGCCTAGATTGGCACGGATACTTTTCCGTAAAAAGTGCTTTTGCACAAAAGCGTCCGTGCCGATCTAGACGCTCTTTTCTGCAAATGCTTTTAACTGAAAACCTTTCCATTAAAAGCATTTGTGAAAAATCATGCCAGTGTAGACACAGCCAAAGTGTGTTTCTGTGGTGTAGTGGTTATTGTGGTTGTTTAATATGCAAAAGGTCCTTGGTTCAAAGCCAAGTATAAACACAGGGTCTTCATTTGTGGTGGCTCCCCTTGGTGCCCAGGTAAGCGCAGCTCCTGCTGCCCAGCTTGCACCTGGGATAAACCCAACTTCTATGTGATAGAGGGGGTGACATGAGCTGAGACTGCCCCTGGGTGCCAGCCTGGGGAAATGAGATGAGTCAGGCCAGGTACCTGTGGTAGGCTTCTGGTTTGGCCTTTCCTGTTCTGGCAGGATGGGGCTGGCTCCTCGCAAGGAATATGCCCAAAGAAGAGCAGGGGGCAGAGGAGGAAAGCCAAGCTTGTGGGGGGAGGCGGGCTTCCCCCTTTGTTCTGCCAGAACCCTGGGGAGTGGGGCTGGGGCTGGGGCTGGCTGCAGGGAGGCAGAGTTCTGTGCCTGTCTCAGGACATCCCAGCAGGCAGTGAGGGGGTGGGGCAGGATGCTGTGAAGTGAGGGAGGGTGCACTGTGGGTCAGAAGGGGATGAGCATGGTGCTACTTCAGGACTTGACAAACTTTTTGGACCAAGGGTCATGCTGGAAGCAGAAATGGGGTGGGGAGCAGGTCATGGAGCCTGGGGGAACCTGTGACTAAAGCCAGACATGGCCTGGCACATCCCGTATCCCTCCCTCCTGCCCTCTGCACTCCAGGTCCCCCTCCAACTCCCATCTGATCCCCACACCCAAGGACTCCCCTGCCCTTGGCCCCATGACTGCACCATGCCAAGCAGTGGGGCAGCCGTGCCAGCCAGGCTCTGAGGAAACTGGGTGCAAGGGGAGAGGCCGGGGGTGCCTCCCCAGGGAGCCTGGACAGGGGCCAGCCCTGCTCACCACACTGCCCAGGAGCAGTTCCTGCCTGGCTCTGGCCCAGCCAATGGGGAGCACATGCCCCCCGCTCCAGCTACCCCAATGCTAAGAGCTGGCCATGCCGGCTCAGGGGCTGCCCCATGGGCTGTGCAGGGGCTGGCAGGGAGCCTGCGGAGCCACAAACCAGACGTTCAACACCCCGGCCAGCGGTGCTGCCTGGCGCCCCCAGGAGCCTGTTGGACCAGGGGTTTCCAGTCCCAAACCAAACACCTGCCTCCCTCATCCCTCCCCCCTCACCCTGCCCCCATCCCTCACAGCTCCCCTCCCCTGCCCTCATAACTTCTGCCCCTCCCCAAGCCCCATAACACTCTGGTTTCTGCCCATCCCAAAGGAGCGTTTGCCCCAAGTCACTGGCACCTCTGGGCTGAAAGCAAACCCAGCGCCTGCAGCCAGTCCTATGGCACCGTCACGAACGATTTACTGGCCCAGAGAAGGGAATGAGAGTTACTCACAGGGCGAATGCACCAGCCAGACACACACACACACACACACACACGTGCAGTGCGCTCCTGCCTGGCCCAAGGGAATAGACGCAACTCTGGTGAGCCAGCTCCCTGTGTCCTGTAGAACCAGCCCAAACGGGATAGCTGCAAATCCCTCAGTTTGTTCCCATCCCTCCTCCCACCACCATCCCCCTCCCTCTCTACCCCACGCTCAGCATCTAAGGATACGACAGAGGCATGTAGATTAGGCTACAAGGCATAGGAAAATGAAGCGGCAATTTAATTAATTGCCGCTTCATTTAAATTTACATGGCTGCCACGCTGAGCAGATCACGGTAGTCTGGACGCGCGGGTGTCGACATCAAAGGCATTTGTCGACCACCCAGGTATGCCGAGGTAGCCTACCTGGGTAGCCTAATCTATGCCTGGTAGCCTAATCTGTCGCCAGAGGCATGTAGTCTAGATGTACCCTAAGCCTGGGAGAGAGAAAGTTCTTTCTGCCCTGGCCAGTCCTTCTCTCCTCCAGAGCTCACACTGATAAGAGATTTTGGGGCTGGCTCCTCTTCAAAGGGCACGTGGAGGAGGGGAGCAATGAACAGAGTCTTGTCTGGAGCTTCCTGTACGAGGCAGGCGATGCCCCCGACACACTAGACTCTGCCATTGTGCGCAGATACTGAGTCTACCTGGTTTTCCTCCATATATTTGTAGCACAGACTCAGGCCCTCTCATAAGGACTAAAGCAACAGAAACTTTATAACCTCTCCCCACAGCAGAGATGCAGGGAAGTTAATGCCAGTCAAATGTTTATTAAACACGTGTGGTGAGTGTTTGCAGGATGAGACCCTGAAATTTGTAGATTTGCAGTATCCAAGGGGAACGTTAGCCCTGCAGTCTGACCCCCTCTGTGACACAAGCCATTGCACTTAGCCCAGCTACCCAGGCACAAAGCTGTTTCCCCACAAAATGTTTTCTACTAAGTTGCCCAGTGCTGAGTTGACAGTATGAGGAGATGGAGAATCCACCACTTCCTGTGGCCATTGGTTTCTGTGGCTCATCTTCGACCCTAGGAAACATTTGTGCCTCCTCTCTAGCCTGAAATTGTCTGGCTTCAGCTTCCACACTGAGCCCTGTCCACTAGACCAGTGGCTCCCAACCTTGTTTTATACTGCTGACCGGTAAAGCCATTCAGAAACCCTTGGCAGACAGGCAAGATTTTCTTTGCATATTTTTTATGCAAATAACGACTATGCAAATGAAATGTACCAGTCCGTGATGGATCAGAGTTTGCCAATATCTACAACATAAAAAAAAATTCAGAAGAAGGAATTCCCGTCTCGCTGTTGAGTGGGCGACTGGTGCAGGGAGGGGCATCCGCCGGGGCAGGGGCATTTGGGACTCCCTATTTAGTAACAAATATTTTTGGGGCCCAGGAGCTGATGCCCCCTATTGCTACCACCAGTCAGTCACCTCTGCCCTGTCCCCCCTGCTCCATGAGGTGGGGGAGCTGCCATTGTATCTCCCCCTCCCCTTCTGTACACCCCCTGCCCTGTGTCTCCCCTTTCCCAGCCAGGCTGCTCTTGTTCCCATAGTAACGCCCCTGCCTCCTCCCACATCCCCCTTTCCCTGCCTGTGACCCCCCTCAGAGTTTTGTTCCATTGCACCCCTGCTCCCATTCACCCCATAAGTCTTCCCTGAATCCCCCCATCTCCCTTCACACCTCCTGCATCCCTCTCCTGCCCCAGCCTCACATATCCCTGTTCCCCTCTTCAGCCCCTTGCCTATACCCACCCCAGCGCTGGCTCCATGGCCCTGCACACGCCCCACACCTGCTCTTCCTCCATTAAAAAGACAGAGGTGCACTTGGGACCGAGTGCGAGCTGGGAATCAGCTGTCCAGTCTCAGGCTCGGTACCAGATGCTGCACCTCTTCTTTTGAAATGCCCCTCCCTTTAAAAAGCAGAGGCACAGCATCTGGGACTGGCTATGAGCCAGGATATGTGATTCCTGGTTCACCCATGTTCTCCTCCATGCCTCTGTCTCCCCTGCCACTTTCCCGATAAAAATATTTGCGCAAAATCTTGCCAATCTAGACACAGCCCCACAGTCTGCAAGGCTGCTAGCTCAGTGATGTCGTCAGGTTACAATAGGCAGGCAACAGACTTTCTAGTGCTCTGGCATTCACCTTGGCTGTGTCTACACTGTTCTTGTGACAGAAATATGCAAATGAGGCTAAGGTGGACTATCCTGAGCCTCATTTGCATATCTAATGAGCCACCATTTTTGCAGAAGAGGGTCCTGTGCCAGGAGCTGTCTACACAGGCCCTTCTTGCACAAGAAAACCCCTGGCCAGTGTAGACAGAGCTCCTGTCGCTCTGGATTGATGGGGGGGGGGAGGGGTGCGGGAGCTCGGTCTCTCGCTGCCCCGCACAGGAGCTGCCTGAGGCGGGTGTGTTCCCACGCGAGGGGGCAGGGGGCGCCAGCAGGGACAGGAGCAGCCCCACTGATGCGGGCTCCCTGGTGTCCCCCCGTGAAATGCACAAGAGCCGTGGGGGAGGGGGAGTCGCACGCAAACCCGCAACAGCCTCCCCCGGGCACCCACGTGGGTCCCCGCAACCCCAGCCCCGCCCCTCGGACCGACCAGCAAAGAGAAAGGGTCTGGTCACGTGTCAGCACCGGCACACGCGGGAGCCGAACAGCAGCGCGCCCCGGCCCCGCCTCCCGGCACGTGGTGCTGCCTCCCAAGCCCGGCTGTGAGGAAACCCTGCCCCCCATTGTTACACGCGGGGCGGGGCCGAGATGGGGGCAGGGCCTGGGGCAGCGGCCGGGCCTGGACCCTCGCGGGGGGAGGGGGTTTGCAGGGGCCGCACCCAGCGCGGCGGGGGGGGGTCACCCAGCGGGGGGCGGGGCCAGGACATCGGAGTGCAGGGGGCGGGGCTGGCCTCTGGGAGCCCCTCCCCTTTTCCCCTGCGCTCTGCCCCACCCTGGCCAGAAGCTGGAGCCCTGCCCAGAGAGGAGAAGCCCTGAGGTGCCAACGCAACTGGGGCCATCGCAGGACCATCCACCTGGGGATGGGGGGGCTCAAAAGCTGCCCCTGGCTGATGGACCAGTCCTAGCAGCCCCTGCCCAGGGCACATGGAGGGTCCATGGATGCCCCCCACTGCCCAGCCAGCTCTTACTGTGACATGAATGGGGTAAGAAACACAGGGGCAGTTGGGGGGAGCCTCAGACTCCACCTGCCCTGGGCTGGTGTGTGGACATGGGCTGGGGCTGCTCATGGGCCCCCCACCAGTGTTCCCTGTAAGCTGAGCACTTGGGCAGCCACTCAGGAGAGATTCAGGTGCTGCCCAGGTGATTAGCAGAGCCTCCCCCCCCGTCCCCCATCCCCCCAACCCAGGCAGCAGCCTGTGTTTCTATGGGGTGGTGCACATCTGCACCTGCCTTGGTGCACACAACAACATTTATTCTACACATAGCAACAAATTCAAGGGAACCCTCCTCCCCCCACCCCAGCAGGACACCGAGTGACAGATACCTGCTCCCTCCCCAAGCTCCACAACACTCTGGTTTCTGCCCGTCCCAAAGGAGCGTTTGCCCCAAGTCACTGGCACCTCCTGGCTGAAAGCAAACCCAGCGCCTGCAGCCAGTCCTATGGCACCGTCACGAACGATTTACTGGCCCAGAGAAGGGAAGGAGAGTTACTCACAGGGAGAACGCAGCAGCTGGACACACACGCGGTGCACTCCTGCCTGCCCCAAGGGAATAGAGACGCCTCTGATGAGCCAGCTCAGTGTGGGGCCACTGCAGATCCCTCAGTTTGTACCTAACCCTCCCCCCGCCACCATCCCCCTCCCTCTCTGGCCCACACCCAGCATCTAAGCCCAGTAGAGAGAAAGTTTTTCCTGCCCTGGCTTGTCCTTCCCTTCCCCAGAGCTCACACTGATAAGAGGAATGTTTGGGGCACGGCTCCTCTTCTAGGGCACAAGGAGGAGGGAGGGAAGCAACCAACAGAGTATTTTGCTCACAGTTCTCCTGCTTAGCATCTCTGGAACTTCTTGTGCCAGGCAGGAGATGTCCCTCCCCCCCCCCCCCCGCCCGACACACCAGGTTCTCACACTTGGCTCTGCCCCTCTCCTGGCCTTGGGCTGGTCCTGGTGTCATAACAAACCCTCGTCCAGCCCCTGAGAAACACCGAACTCTCACCCAGTGCAACAGGCACAGCCAGTCCCAGGGGGTCAGCACTGGCAGCCACCCCCCAATATTTCCCACAGCCCAGCCTCTGCCCCCATTTCTGCCAGTGCAATGCTTGTTTTAACTGCACGGACAGCCCAGGGAGCCAGCTGGCTGCTGGCCCCACATGTGCCAGTGACCAGAGAGACATGAGCTGTCACCCGCATGGGTGGCGAGTTATATGGGTTCGTGGTGCCCGTGCTCCAGCAATATTTGGAGCTGGGTCTCTCCCCTGGCTCTGAATATTGCTCCTCCCCCCCAGCCCAAGAGCATCCCAGGAGGAGACTTGTAACAGGGCGCCCACAGCCCCAATGTGATGGAGGACACTGGTCATGCCACGGCAAGCTGTCGCGGTAGGCTGGCCCCGTCCCTGCGCCCTTGCGGCACATGCACGCACTGCACGCCAGACAGGGGTGCTGGAATGCGGAGGCCTCACCCGTGGGCAGATGCTACAGCGAGTGGGCACGGCGGGCAGCCCCGCACCCTTGCGGTGCATGCTCACACCATGCCGGGTATTTTAAATGCCGGCGATGTGGCAGTCAAGGGCAAGGGAGTCCACCCAGGCCCCGGGCCCGTGGGGTGAGCTCAGGGAAGTGCCCACTCTTCTGCCAGGACCCAGCAGGCAAACCTGGCGAGCGGACACCCAGACTCCGCAGCCCTAGAAGGAACGGTCTATGTCCCCTTGACAGACAGTGGGGCAGCAGGGCCTGATTGCAGACTCCAGCCCTGCTACCCCGCAAACTGGAAGGCAGAAGGTAGGGGAAGGGGAAAAATAGGAGTCAGGGCTGGGAGAGGAAGGGGCTTGTGCTGAGGGGAAGGGGGCAGGTCAGGAAAAGAAAGGGGAAGGTACCAAGGGACAGGGTGGAGAAGAGACAAATGAAGGGGGCCAAGTGCAGACAATGAGGAAAAGGGCAGGAGGGGAGGTGTCAGTGGGAGGGGGACAGGGTGATGCTGGGAGAGAAGAGGGGAAGGGTATTGGGGGCTGGAGGGGGAGAGAGAGTGCTGGGAGACGGTTTGAAAGAGGGAGTGGGCATGAAGAAGGCAGGGATGGAGCAAATCATGTGTGAGGTCACGGGCATGAGGGGAATGGGGGCAGAGGGTGGTGAGGGGTTGGGCATCAGGGAAAAATAGGACAAAGTGGGCACGGGAAGGGAGAGGCACCAGGAGGGTGCAGGTGGATTCTGGGGGTGAAGCAGAAGGGCAGACACCTGCAGGGAGGGACCAGCACCATAGAAGAGAGGCAGGGCAGGTGTGTAGAGGGAGGTGGTAGGAGAGAGGATGAGGAGGGGTAGCTCACATGGTCAGAGTGGGGCTACTGGAAGAGTGGGAACAAGGGGCAAAGAAGGGCTGGTGGAGGGGGGCAGGTCTCAGGAAGGCCGAAGGCAGTGAGAAGGGAAGGAGTCAGGACAGCAGAGGAGGATGAGGGGTTGGTGGGGGGGGGGGGCAGCAGGCACCAGGGGAGCTGATGGAACAAGGGGAGGAGACATGGCAGCAGCGAGAAAAGGGAAAGGTTTAAAAATATGTATTAATAACTTGGGTGCCACAGTGGCACATCCAAACAAGCCACATGACCTCAGTACTGGTGCACAACACAAAATTCATTCTGCTCATGGGAGGAAACTCTTAGGCTATGTCTACACCGGAGGTTTCTTGCACAATAACATCTTGCGCAAGGGTACTTGTGCAAGAAGACTTGCACAAGAACATATCCGCACTGCCATGTGCGAATTGTGCTTTTGCACAAGAGCATCCATGGCAGTGTGGACTCTCTCTTGCACAAGAAAGCAATGTCCATTTTAGCCATAGAGGTTTCTTGCACAAGAAATCCTGCCGAGCATCCACACTGCCCTCTTGCACAAGAGAGCTTACACCTGTTAGAAAAGAGCATAGCTCTTATGGAAGATGTCCTCTCTTACCACGCCATACTGTAAATTTCCTTGCTCAAGTGCAGGCAGGCACTGTGGATACTCTGTGGCTTCTTGCACAAGAACGGCTGTACTTGCACAAGAAGCCACGAGTGTAGATATAGCCTCAGACAGAACACTTGCCCCAGCCTCTCCGCCCCCCCCCCCCGCGTTAATGTCCCACATGTTGGGTTAATGCAACTGTAGGATAGTTGCATGAGGGGGGGTTGGTGAGGGCCAAGCTAATCCCTGTTGGTAGGAGGATGGTGGGAAAAGCCCTTGGAGAGGGGTGACATGACACCATTTACTTCTGGTCGTGTGTCCATCTTGCCCCAAGCGTGTTACGTCCAGAGGCGTGGCTAATGAGGCACTACCAAAAATTATACAAACCTGCCGCCCATGGGCACCCGTGCAGGAGGGGGAGCAGCATCACACAGGCCTGCATGTCTGTGGTGAGCAGCTGTGCGACACACCGCACACTGACCGTCATGGGGAGCCGTGTCACAGCACTGGATGGGCTGACGAATCCCTTCCCAACAGGCTCTTGGGCAGAAGATCTCCCCTTGCTCCTTACACTGACCCACCATGTTGCCAGGGCTACACCCACTGACACCCCCGCAGCACAAAGTGTCTGTGCGCTGGCCCCACACCTGAGCCCCCTGCCCGCTGCTCTTATTTCAGTCACGTCCCTGCCTGCCTTCCCCTCGCTGTGTCTGCGCCAGAGTCGCTCCACCGCCGGGCTCCCCAGCGGCTGCAGAAGGGAAATAAACCCCCGTGCACAGGCGGGAGGAAAGGCCTGGGGGCCACATTCACTGGCCTGAGGGGCTGAGACCGATCCCCAGGCACCTCACTGACCAGCGCCTGCCCAGTCACAAGACGCGCCGGGACCCATCCAGCCTGAGCTGGGCCCATGGGCTCCCTCAGCAGGGAAAGGGGAGAGACGCCCCCTCAAAATGGGCCCCACACACGCCAGCGTGTGAGCAGGGAGCCGCCGGAGCCAGCCAATGGGAGCCCCCCACAGGGCGTTTGACCTAAGTCCCGGCTCTCACAGAGCTTGGTGCCTAATTCCCCGCTGCAGGCAGGTGCTGAGCTCGGCCTAGGAACCCCCCTCCTGGGGCCAGGCAGCCCAGGCCCCTCGCTGCCCCCTGGGCCAAGGAGCCAGGCTGGGGCCTCACGGACCCAGAGTGGGCAGAGGGGGTGGGGCCCACCTGAGAGCTATTAGCACCTGGGGTGCGGGGTCCTTGTCCCCTCCTGTCTGTGCTGGGGGGGGGGGGTGAGCCCGACTCCCTAGCTGGGGGCAGATGTTAGGATGTTATGATGGCAGGGGAGGGTGGCAGGTGTCCAATTTGGGAATGGAAGCGCCTGGACCCTCCCGTCCTGTCCCCTTCATACCCACTTGCCCCTAGAGCCTGGCTGGTGCAGTCATGGGGCCAGGGGCAGGGGAGCTGTCAAGTGTGGGGAGCAGACCGGGGCTGGATGGGGGGACCTGGAGTGCAGGGGGCAGAAAGGAGGGAAATGGACATGTCTAGGTTTTGGGCAGGGGGGGTCACAGCTTCCCCCAGGCTTCCCACCCCTATCACCTCAGTTCATTGGCTGGGAGGCAGTGACCTCACAGGGTCCATGGCAACAGCCAGGTGGGACAGGCTGCAGGGCTGGGGCATGTCAGAGACCCACATGGCCTGGCTGCCTGGAGCCTCCTTTGTGAGGTTTCCCCTTGAGGGCAGAAGGGATTGAGGGTCCCATCTGGGAGTGTCTCTGTGGAGATTTCCCCTTTCCCCAGGCTGCAGTGTGTAGAAGCTATTTTATGTTTAGCTAGAAGCCATCTTGTACATCAGAAACCATTTCAGCTTTTCTCTCAAGCACGTAGACCAGAGTGAACTTTCTGTCACCCCGTGAGAAGAGGCCTACAGGATGGGCTATTGGTATGTGTTAATTGGGCTGGTTGGGACAGGAGATATACTCCCTTGTACCTGTCCGCCATCTTGTTGATAAGGCTTTGTTTTTCCAAATTTAATTGAGGATTTCTGTAATCGGATGCCCTGACGTCAGACTGTTTGGCTAAGGGTATAAAGATACTAGGATTGATTATATTAGCAGCCTTACTGGGCCCGGCTCTGCTGTGACCACGTTTGGCTCATGCTGTGCTTTATTAATTAATAAAGCTGTTTGTTAGCTGCCTAAACACAGAGGAGCGTGTTCTTGCTTCAACAAGTGGGAGGGGCTGGGGCAGGCAGGGTGACAGGAGGGGCTAGCACTGAACTGAAGAGAGACCTGGGAGAAGCAAGAGGGAGGGTTGCAAGCACCCAATAAGGATGGGATTTGAACCCATGGTGCAGAGCACAATGGATTAGCAGTCCATCGCCTTAACCACTTGGCCACCTCATCTGAGCTGTTGGGGTTTGTTTCAAATGACCTGAAGTCAACACTTCAGGGCACCTTTGTGCCACTTGATGGCAGTCCGGGGACACCCAGGGCGGGAAGGTTTTGGCTTTTCACAATGTTCCCTGGGTTGTTGTGCAAAGCTCAGTGCGGTAAAAAATCCAGACACCCCCGGGCTACATCTACCCTGCAGGCTTCTTGTGCAAGAACAGTTTTGTGCAAGAGTTCTTGTGCAAAAGGTCTTGCACAACAGTTTCCTGCACAGGAAAGCTCTGATGGCAATTTTAGCTGTAGGGCTTTCTTAAGCAAGAAACCGCTGTTGCCCGTCCACACTGCCTCCTTGTGGACGAGTTCTTGCACAAGAGGGCTTATACTTCAGTGGGAGAGGAATAACTCTAGCGCAAGAAGCCCTGTTGTCTGATGCTGTACTATAAATTTACTTGTGCAAGAACGTGCCTGTAGTGTAGACGCTCTGCAAGTTTTTGCACAAGAACAGCTGCTCTTACGCAAAAAGCCTGCAGTGTAGACGTAGCCCTGCAGTGTAGACACAGCCTGAGAGAGACAAGGAAAGGAAATGGCCAGAGCCTCCCCACAGTAGGCTGGTCCTCAACAGGGTGGGTGCATCTACTCAGCACCCTCACCTCAAAGTGAGCTGTGCAATGTGAGCAGGCTGCCCAGGGTTCCCAGGGGAAGGTCTGTGGGAAGTTTCCAAGGCAACAGCAACAACAACATTTCATAATCTACACTCACGTGACTGTGATTTATTCCTACACTAGCAAGTATCTCTGAAGGGATGAGAAATGCAGGGCCCAGGTCCAGGGAGCCGGGTCACATTCTCCTGCCTGAGTCTCAGTCCTGGCTAAAGCCTGGCTACAGAGAGAAGAGGCCAATGCAAACAGCCCCATGGCAGCAAGGGAGTCAGTACATGGGTGGGTGGAGCAGGGAGCTAGGGGCAGATCTGGGCTCTAACTCACTAGGGGTGCATCCCACAGCTCCAAATAAGCAATGACATTGTGTAGCTTATTTTGAGTCAATATTGAAATAGCTTATTTTGTAATTCGGTGCTGCCTACACGGCACTTAGTTTGAAATAAATCGCAATTCCAAAACATCCTTCCCTCCTCGTGCCCTGAGGTTTACAGGGACGTCGGAAAAGCGAGTCCATTATGGTTTGAATAAGGGGCTTGTTCTTAAGATGCGTCTGTGTGGTACGAGCACCACGTTCCAAACCTCCAAGCTAGCCGGCCAATGGGTGTCAGTCTCACAAGTGGCCCTTTCTGAAAGCAGCCTTGGGCAGCTGCAGGGATGTTGAAGGGAAAGGACTGAGCAGGGATCGTTGAATTGACGATGTAAATGCATGGTTGAGCGGGTGGTGTAGCAGAGAGGGCTTTAGTTTCTTCGACCATGGGACACTGTTCCGGGCACAAGGATTGTTAGGAAGAGATGGAATCCACCTAACGAAGAGAAGAAGGAGCATCTTCGTGGGCAGTCTTGCAAACCTAGTGAGGAGGGCTTTAAACTAGGTTTGTCGGGGGACAGTGACCAAAACCCTGAGGGGAGTGGGAAAGTTGGATACCGGGAAGAAATGCAGAGAGGAAGGGGCAAGAAAGGAGGACCCCTGTTTCGAATGGAGGAGATAGGGCCATCAACTGGTTACCGGAAGTGTTTGTACACTAATGCGAGAAGCCTGGGCAACAAACAGGAAGACCTGGAGGCCCTGGCCCAGTCCAAGAAATATGATTTAATTGTGATAACAGAGACTTGGTGGGATGACTCGCATGACTGGAGTGCTGTCATGGAAGGGTATAGACTGTTCAGGAAGAACAGGCAGGGGAGAAAAGGAGGAGGAGTTGCACTATATGTAAGAGAGCACAACGATTGCTCTGAACTCCAGTATAAAGAGGGAGAAAAACCTGTTGAGAGTCTGTGGGTTAAGTTTAAAGGAGCAAACAACAGCAGTGATGTTGTGATTGGTGTCTGCTACAGGCCACCGAATCAGGTGGATGAGGTAGATGAGGCTTTCTTCGGACAACTGAGAGAAGCTTCCAGATTGCAGGCCCTGGTTCTCGTGGGGGACTTTAATCACCCTGACATCTGTTGGGAAACCAATATGGCAGTACACAGGCAATGCAGGAAGTTTTTGGAGAATATTGGGGATAACTTCTTGACACAAGTGCTGAAGGATCTGTCCAGAGGCCATGCGCAGCTTGACCTTGTGCTCACAAACAGGAAGGAACTAATAGGGGAAGTGGAGGTGGGTGACAACCTGGGAAGCAGTGATCATGAGATGGTAGATTTCAGGATCCTGACCAAAGGAAGAAAAGAGACTAGTAAAATACACACGTTGGACTTCAAAAAAGCAGATTTTAACTCCCTCAGAGATCTGATGGGCAGAATCCCCTGGGATGCTAACATGAAGGGGAAAGGAGTCCAGTTTCCAGTGGAAACTTGGACAAATGACCAGGGAGGAGTTTAAATGTATAGCTCAGGAATGCCAGGGGGTTATCAGGAAGGTGAAAGCATAAATGGAATTGCGACAGGCTAAGGATGTGAAGGATAACAAGAAAGATTTCTACAGGCATATTAACAAGAAGAAGGTGATCAGAGAGGGTATGCGGCCCCTCATGGATGAAGGAGGTAACCTAGTGACAGATGATGTGGGGAAAGCTGAAGTACTCAATGCTTTCTTTGCCTCTGTATTCACAGACAAGGTTGGCACCTGGACTTCTGAGCTAAGTGACACAAGATGGGATGAAGATGGCCAGCCCGTAGTGGGTAAAGAACAGGTTAGCAACTATTTAGAAAAGCTAAACGTACACAAATCCAAGGGTCCGGACTTAATGCATCCGAGGGTACTGAAGGAGTTGGCAAATGTCATTGTGGAGCCTTTGGATATTATCTTTGAAAAGTCGTGGAGATCGGGAGAAATCCCGGATGATTGGAAAAATGCAAATGTAGTGCCCATCTTCAAAAAAGGGAAGAAGGATGATCCAGGGAACTATAGGTCTGTCAGTCTTATCTCGGTTCTTGGAAAAATCATGGAAGCGATCCTTAAGGAATCCATTTTGAGGCACTTGGATGAGAGGAAAGTCATTAGGAATAGTCAGCATGGATTCACAAAGGGCAAGTTGTGCCTGACCAATCTGATTAGCTTCTATGATGCGGTAACTGGCTCAGTGGACATGGGAAAGTCAGTGGATGTTATATACCTTGACTTTAGCAAGGCTTTTGATACGGTCTCCCACAATATTCTTGCCAGCAAGTTAAGGGAATGTGGATTGGATAAATGGACGGTAAGATGGATAGAAAGATGGCTAGAAGGCCGGGCCCAGCGGGTAGTGATCAATGGCTCGATGTCAGGATGGCAGTCATTTTCTAGTGGAGTGCCTCAAGGTTCAGTTCTAGGACCGGTTTTGTTCAATATCTTTATTAATGACCTGGATGAGGGGATGGATTGCACCCTTAGCAAGTTTGCGGATGACACTAAGCTGGGGGAGAGGTAGATACACTTAAGGGCAGAGATAGGGTCCAGAGTGACTTAGACAAATTGGAGGATTGGGCCACTAGAAATTTGATGGGGTTCAACAAGGACAAGTGTAGAGTCCTGCACTTGGGACGGAAGAATCCCAAGCATAGTTACAAGCTGGGGACCAACCGGTTAAGTAGTAGTTCTGCAGAAAAGGACTTGGGGGTTACAGTGGATGAGAAGCTGGATATGAGTCAACAGTGTGCCCTTGTAGCCAAGAAGGCTAACGGCATATTAGGTTGCATTAAGAGGAGCATTGCCAGCAGATCCAGAAATGTCATTATTCCCCTTTATTCGGCTTTGGTGAGGCCACCTCTGGAGTATTGTGTCCAGTTCTGGGCCCCCCACTACAAACAGGATGTGGACACATTGGAGAGGGTCCAGCAGAGGGCATCCAAAATGATTAGGGGGTTGGAGCATATGACTTATGAGGAGAGGCTGAGGGACTTGGGTCTATTTAGTCTGCAGAAGTGAAGAGTGAGGGGGAATTTGATAGCAGCCTTCAACTTCCTGAAGGGAGGTTCCAAAGAGGATGGAGAGAGGCTGTTCTCAGTAGTGACAGATGTCAGAACAAGGAGCAATGGTCTCAAGTTGTGGTGGGAGAGGTCCAAGTTGGATATTAGGAAAAACTATTTCACTAGGAGGGTGGTGAAGCACTGGAATGGGTTACCTTGAGAAGTAGTGGAGTCTCCATCCCTAGAGGTGTTTAAGTCTCGGCTTGACAAAGCCAGGTTGATTTAGTTGGGATTGGTCCTGCCTAGGGCAGGGTGCTGGACTTGATGACCTTCTGAGATCTCTTCCAGTTCTATGGTTCTATGATTCTAAGTCCCACCAGAAGCACTTCAGCTGCTTTCTCATTTTGAGGGCACCTTTTACAGACCAGGCAATCCTTATGCTGATACTGGGGTGGGCTTGAGTCCAGACAGTTCCCAGCTGACCCCAGTGAGGGTGGAGGGAAGGGCTCGTTCTTGGGGTTGGGGCTGGGGGTTGTTCTGAAAGGCTGCAGGTGCCGTTAGATCATTTTGTCCTTCCCTGTCTCCTACTAGTGCGGAGCAACACTCAGGATATGTCTACACTGCACTGCTCTTCTGGAAAAAGCTGTGCAAATTTCAAAACCCAATTTCTGCAGCTTTTTCTGCTGGTTTTTTTTTTTTTTTTTTTTTGGAAGAGGCTTTTCCAACATTTGGCCTGTGGACACTGGGCAAGTCACACAAGGGAGGCAGCAGGCAGAGCCGGCCCAATGCACCAGCCTCCTATGGCAGGGAGGCCAAGCCACAAGCCTCCAGCAACTTCCTGGCCTGATTCATCTCACTTCCCCAGGCTGGCAGCAAGGGACATTCTCAGCTGATGTCACCCCTTTCTGTCCCATGGGAGTTGGGATCATCCCAGGCACAGGCTGGTCAGCAGCTGCACTCACCTGGGCACTCAGGGGAGCAGCAATAAGAGAAGACTTTGTGTTTTTGCCTGGCTTCAAACCAGGGACCTTTTGCGCATTAGACAAAAGTGATAACTACTATACCAGAGAAGTAAATCTTGCTGCTAGAACTTGTCTGACTGTTCTGTTCCTGGCTCTTTCTAACACCCTGCTCTGCAGGGGAGGGGAATGCACCTTGTGAACACGCCACCTCTTGTTTTCAGGGAAGCGACTAACCCGAGCTGCCAGCTCCTCATTTCCTCACCAGCCCCTTGAGATTTGTAGCTCAAAGCTGGAGCTGCTGTGGCAGGAGGTGAAGCTACAGTAGCTAATGGGAGACAATCAGTAGGCGGAGGGTTATTTTATTTTTTCTCCTCCCTGGGCAGATGTGGCTAGAACTGAGGAGAAGAAAATCCTCTTCCCTTCTCAGCAGATGGAAATTGCAGTTGGTTCTCTCTCCGGTTCTACTAAAGCTGGACCCCAGGACTAGACTTTTTCTTTCCAAAACCCTGGTGAAAGCTGAGTGTGAATTGTTTGCAAACTGAGAATGTGAGTTAAAGAACCTCTGTCCAGCATAGGGCTTGAACCCATGATCCTGATATTAAAAGTTCCATGCTTTACCAACTAAGCTAGCCAGGCTGCATCCTATGCCTTACCCCATGACAGGGCCATCTCTCCCGTGACAGGTGAAGGGTCCGGGTTCAGGATTTCTTTTAGCGCTGCAGGAAGGGGCAATGGAGGAAAATCAAACCCCTTTGAAAGCTTTGTTCTCAGGGCACCAAGTGAGACAGGAGGAGTGTGAGCTGAGGAACCTGCCCCCCAGAAGGGGCGTTTGGGTGCACCCAGGTGCATCAAGAATTCAGGCCCTCAGACCAGTGCATTGGGCACAACGTGTGAGCCCTTCCATGAGCATTTTCTGCTCCCACTGGGGAAGGCAGCTGGGCAGGACCAGCCTGCAGCCCACGTCCCTTTCAGCCCCAGGTGCAGGTGGTAAGAGAGAGGGGAGGAAAGTCCATGGCCAGAGCCTCCTACTGGCAGGCTAGCCCTGTGCAGAGTCTGTGCATGATGGAGCCTCTCCCAGCAGGGCTCTGGCCTGTTCTCTGCAAAGTGCTCAGCTGGTTCAGTTTTTTGCAGGAAGGAGTGGGATCCATGAGCCCTGCTCCTCACCGACAGGAGTGTCCTCTTCCCTCCTTTTCACACATGGTATGTCCACACTGCTCTCCTCTACCACTCTACCACTGAGCTACACCCCTATTTCCCATCTATCTTTACCTCAAGTCTTGGGAAATTACTCTCTGGCAGTATTGTCTGCAGGAGCAGGTGGTGCCGTGCACACATGGCGGGGGGAGGACGGCCCTCTATGGGCTTGGTCATGTGTGGTGTCCCCCAACCTACGATCAGCATGACGCTTCACGATAGCGCATCATCTCCTGAGCTCCCACCTTCCTGCCCTGTGTGTGTTGCCACCTCACAGCACTCACCTGATGTTCCCGCCCGCGTGCCCGAAGATGTCTGGGAGGCCTCCTGCATCTGGGGGACCAGTTCCAGGGTGAGGGTCACAACGTTCCTGGAATCCTCATCCTGGAACTGCTGGTCATCAGGGTTGTTGTCCTGAAGCTGCAGCTGCTGCTGCCCAGGTGTCTCCATCCCAGACTCCAGAACCATGGTAGGAAACAGACACAGGCATTGGTGGTATAGTGGTGAGCATAGCTATCGTCTAAGCAGTTGATATGGGTTTAATTCCCAACCAATGCAAAGGGCAGAAGGAGCAATGAAGCCCCTTACAAAGGTTTTACTTTAAGCCCAAAAAATGGGCACAAATGGGAGCTGCTTTTCCAATAGGCAGGAAGTGCATGATCACAGCCAAATGGTGGAGAAGCTACACTTCACCACCTGAAACATGAGAACAGCTCTTGGCCATGGGACATGCAGAATGTCTGGCAGCCCCTTTGCTGCTCTTGAACTTGAGCCAAGAAGCTGTACCCGCCCCCTCCCAGAAACTTCTGTAACTCCTCTGCCATCCAATTCCTCCCCAGTTTCTTCCTGACACCTGCCCCCCACCCCCCTCAGCTGAGTACTTTCTAGGTGGGAGCTCCTAGGAACAGGCATTCCTGGCCACAGGGTGGGTCTGGGTCCTCTCAGCCTTTGGATCCATGTGCGACGTGATCCCAGGGGAACCATCTCCTGGAGTTTCTCCTTGTCCCGTGGATCTCAGGGCAGGGGGACCCAGGGCCGGGGTCTGTATGCTGCCAACGGGTGTAACACATGGCAACATTTCTCCTTCCTCTGCCGGAGAGGGAGCCAGATAGTTCCCATGATACCACATACAGATGAGCAGTGTCTGGAGAGGTGAAGCCACTGAATGGAAAAAGCAAGGAGAACAGAGTGTCAGCTATCAGCTGAGAAACTCAAACATGGGGCAGTGTGGTGGTCCCATGGTGTAAGGAGCAAGACTTTGCTTTCTGCAGTCTGAGTTCAAATCTCAGTGGGGCCTACTGGTGAGGTGTTGGTTTGTGCAAATCTGTGAGAGTGAATCTCCTTGCCCCTCTCCTTCAAGTCCACATTGTGTGTCTTTACTTTTTCAATCTAAGGACTTTGAAAAAACTGTTTCCAAAAGCAGCTCCAGTGGCACAATGGGTCGGCCTACAGTACTTATAAGACAGCGCACCCAGGAGACCTACTGAGGTTGTGAATTCAAACCTCATATGGAGCAGTGGTTTTCAGTCCCAGCTGGGCTGTCTTCTTGCATTGATCCCTGGGGGGTGCTGGGATTTCACCCCAGAGGACAGGAGCAGTGAAAAATCCCCCTTTACATGTTATGGCCTCCAAGAGCGGCCGGAGGCCGGCTGCAGTAGCTGTGCCCTGGGCAGGGCGGTGCAATTGGTGCCCCTGCCTGCACAGCTGTCAATGCCCGTGATGTCATCATCGGGCGCCCTGGTTAGTGGTGCCCTAGGCAGCTGCCTAGCTCCCCTAGGCCCACAGGCCACTGGTGATGGCCTCATCAGAGCGATTGCTGGGTGGCCACGATGTGAGGCCAACTGGCACAGAGAGGTTTGGACCCTTGACCCTCTTTCTGCTGGGTCCTTCCTGTCCGTCTTCTCCCCCCTTCCCCACCCATCAGCAGCCACCGTCCCTTTCAGCCTCTGGGTCAGCTCAGGAAAATAGGTAGGAAATGGGACAAAGTAAGGAGACAAGCAACAAACCCCCAAACTTCCCCTGTGCTCTGAGAGCCCAGTTTACTGAGAGCCTCCCTGCCTGAGACCTCAGAGCCCTCCCTTGGGCTGCCTCAAGAAAGCTTTTGTCAATGTCTGGGATTGAACCAGGGACCTTTAGAACTGCTGTCTAATGTGCTCCCAACTGACCTACTTTGGCACCTGAAGTAAGTGCTTTCCACCCCTTGCCCTTGCCCTTCTCTCCCAGTATGTCTCCACTGCATGTTTCACCTGCACAAAAACCTCCCCCCTGTGCGTGTGGCTGGCAGTGGTTGCTAGATGGATCCATTCACATGTAGCTTTACTGAAACCCCCTTGTTTCTGCCTTGAGCCTCCCCCAGCCCAAAGGCTGGTGCCCAATAGAACAGTCCCTGTAAGAAATGTGTCACTTTCACCCCTGGGAGCAGCTCAGCCAGGCAAAGGGGCTGCCTGGGGCAGGACATTAGCCCTGGAGGGCAGGGGTGGGTGTGGCAGTGACATCACAAGGGCCTTTTGCATCACCTCAGCTTATTGGCTAATGGAGGTTGGGAGGCAGTGACCTCACAGAGAGTCCATGACAATGGCCAGGTGGGACAGGCTGCAGGGCAGGGGCCATCTCAGAGCCCCCCCCCCCCCCCCCCCATGGCTTTGCTGCAGGGAGTCTCTTTGAGATCTGTTTCTGAGGCCAGAGAGAGAATGGGAGTCCAAAGAATGAGTGTGAGAAGGAGCCTTCTGCTCTCCCACCAGCTAAAAGACCTAGAAGACAGAGAGGTGGGAGAAGGGTCCTGACTTAATCTCTTGGGTCACAGCTTCTGTAACAATGAGGTAAGATGAACGGGTAGGCAGTTGTCATGTGACGACTAAGGCTGGTTTCACTGACTGGGAATTGAACCCAGAACTCAGCAGTGAAAGCACCACATCCTACCCACTACCTACATTAGCCTTTCACCGGCCACTTTCTGTCCCCTTCAGGACAGGGGTCCATTTTCCATTGTCCAGTGGGGACAAGAACAGAAACCAAACAGAACATCAGAACAGCCAGATGAGGCCATGCCAGTTGCCCAACTAGCCCAGGATCCTATCTCACAACAGCAGCCAATTTCATTGCCCAGTAGGAATCCTCAGGACAGACAATTGTTAAGTGATCCCTCCTGTCACCAATTCTCAGCTTCTAGAAAACACCAGCTTGGGACACCTTCCCTATCCATCCGGGTTAAATGCCATTGATTAACCTTTCCTGCATTAAATTATCCAGTTCTTTTTTGGACCTTCTTGTAGATTTCACCTTCACAACATCCTCTGGCAAGGAATTCCACTGGGTGCAAAAATGCTTCCTTTTCGTTTATTTTTAATTTGGTTACTTACCAGTTTCATTCCCTCACCTGGGATCTTCAGTAGGCGAAAAAAAATTCTTATTGTTTTCTGCACCCTTGTCATCATTACACTAAACTCTGCCCCGTCGCCCCTGAGTCGTCCCTTTCCCCAGCTGAGAAGAAGAAGTTCCATGAACTCCTGGGAGCTGCTGTTCCAAAGAAGAGGCATTTCCTGTGGAAAAGATGGCCCAGCCCAATCCCCTACACAGAGCCCCAGAAAATACCAATGGACACTGGGCACTTGTAAAGCTCCTCTCGGGCAGCACTACGGAATGGATCCGGCTGGCCATCGGGCTGACTAACCCATCAACAGATGAGTCCCAGTGAGACTTCTCAGCCCAAGTGCAGACACTGTGGAGTCTCCCACTCCCAGCCCAGTGGCAGAGGGGGGCAGCGCCCTGAGGAGGCGGGTCCCGAGGCAGCGGAGACCTTTGAAGGGAACAGAGACGTAAGGTCAGAAGGAAGGAGAACAAGTCACATCTTCTCAGGTGAGATGTGGTGGGAAACTACCAGATCCAGTGCAAGCCGAGCTCCAAGAGCTGGTTCCTGCCTGGTGGCTCCTTGCAGGGACTAGCTTGAGAAGCGCCAAGGAGCCGTGTGTGGCCAGGAGAAAGGGTGCAGAAGGAACGTGGATGCAGGAGCAGGGTGGAGTGTCTGGCCAGGATTGAGGGAGCAGGAAAAAGGGAGGGTGTGCAAGCAAGCTGGAGGGGCTGGTTGGGAAGAAAGCGCAGGAAATGAGGTGGCTGGGGTCTGGGCATGAGGCAGAACATGCTGTGTCTTTGGCTACGTCTACACTGGCATGATTTTCCGGAAATGCTTAAAACGGAATACTATTCCATTTTCAGTTTTTCCGGAAAAGCGCGTCTACATTGGCCCCGGAGTTATCGTCATAACGAAGCGCTTTTCCGGAAAAGCGCGTCTACATTGGCGGCGCGCTTTTCCGGAAAAGCAGAAGCCCGGAGCCATTTTGAAGAGGGCAAAGGCCACCAGCCTTTTCCGGGGGCGGGGCCAGAGCACCGTTTAGACACGTGCTTAAAGGGGTCTCGCCGGGCAGCCGTTGGTCTCCTGCTCCCGTGCCTTGGGGCCTCTGCCAGGGACTGACACCCTTCGCAGGTCTGTGGGTGCCCTTTGACTTTTGGGGACACCGCCCTTTGGCCCCCAACAGCTTTTCCCTGCGGTTTTTTTTTTCTGCCCTGCTCTGTCTACTATGGAGCCACGGGTAGCCATGTGCCTCGTCGGGCCCCTCTTGGGGCTGTTCCGCTGGCTGCAGCTCGTGCTGCAGGCCAGTGCCATGCTGTTCATGGACCAGGAGGCAGAGATCGCCTTGGACGCCCTCACCAGGGGGGCCCTGGCAACCCTGTCTCATCAGCACCCCACCATATACCGGCCACTCTGGAGTTTGGACATCAGCACCGACTGGTGGGACCGTGTGGTCCTCGGACTATGGGATGACCACCAGTGGGTCTGGAATTTTCGGATGAGGAAGCAGACCTTCTTGACGCTGTGCACCTGGCTCACCCCCGCGCTGCAGAGAACCGCCACCCGGCTGCGGGCACCCATCCCCGTCAACAAGAGGGTTGCCATCGCGCTGTGGAAGCTGGCCACACCGGACAGCTACCGCTCGGTGGCACACCAGTTCGGGGTGGGAAGATCCACCGTTGGAGTGATCGTCATCCAGGTAAGTCCCAGGGGGAGTGGGATGGGGGGAGGGTGCTCCACTCCAGGCCCAGGGATACCCAAGACTCCAGACTGGGTCGCCCAGGGGTTTCGGCCGTCCCTCCCTTGCACAGGCCCGCTGGTGGGGGGGGAGTCATGGGGGGCCCTGGGGTGTGTGTGTGTGTGTGTGTGTGTGGACAGAGGGAATCAAGGGGGGGGACCCAAGGGAGCGCACACTCACCCCTGGCTGTATGTAATGTGTTCCCTTGTGTTTCCCTGCACCCTTCTGCAGGTTGTCCACGCCATCAATGACGTCCTGCTGCCGAGAATCATCCTCCTGCGCGACGTCGATGAGACCATGGCCGGCTTCGCTGCCCTCAGGTTCCCCAACTGCGGGGGAGCCCTGGACGCCACCCACATCACCATCCGGGCCCCGGAGCATCGAGCAGCCCACTTTATGAACAGAAAGGGGTACTGCTCCATCGTCCTGCAGGCCCTCGTGGATCACCGGGGCTGCTTCCTGGACATCTATGGCGGCTGGTCCGGCCGGGCACATGACGCCCGCATCCTCCGGAACTCTGGACTGTTTCAGAGGTTGGAGGCGGGCACCTACTTCCCCCGGCGGGACTTGACTGTCAGGGATATGCCGATGCCCATCTGCATCATCGGGGACGCGGCCTACCCCCTGATGCCCTGGCTCATGCGGCCCTACACAGGGCAGCCGGACCAGAACCGGGCCCGGTTCAACGACCGCCTCAACCGGGCCCGAAACCCAGTGGAGCTGGCATTTGGACGCTTAAAAGGCCACTTCCGTTGTTTGCTCACCCGTCTCGACATGGGTGAGCAGAATGCAACGGAGGTGCTGGCCGCGTGCTGCGTGCTCCACAATATTGTGGAGCGCAGTGGGGAGGCCTTCCTCCCTGCATGGGTGGCAGCTGAGGCACAGACCTTGGACCAGCCCGCCACAGCTGCCATCCGCCAGGCGCGCCAGGAGGCGGTGCACATTAGAGAGGCCCTGGTGGACATGTTTGCCCAAGCCCCCTAGCAGGGTCGCTTGGGTCACCCCAGAGTACTCCGTCCCAGCTCCTACCCTTCCCCACCTCCTCCCCTTACCTCCCCCCCCCCCAATAGTATAGTAAAGCGTCGGGTCACAGCATATCGCGGCCGTCATCGAATCTGTTCGTCGGGTGCGTCGGGCGTAGTTAGGGTTTTTCTTTTAAGTTAGGCTAGGGTTTAGGCCACGATCACCGTCCTGAAGAACAGCCAACAGGATTTGGGACTTATGCAGAAGGCTCACATCAGTGACATCTTCGATGGATCTCCTGGCTCTTCCTCTCCTGAGGCCCGGAAGGCCCAAAGTACTGACATGGCCAGCAACACCGTCATCGTCCGTCGAGGGATCGCCTGGCTGTTCCTCTCCTGAGGCCCGGAAAGACCAAAGGATCGAGGTGGCCAGCAACACCACAATCGTCCTCCCTGTGCCTAGACTTTGTTTAATTATCTCTGTTGTGTGCATCTTGTAACCGTTCTTGCTAGTTTGTTATCTATGTTAATAATAGTTTGTGGTTTACATGTTACTGAAAAGTGTCAGCATTTATTTCTGCGCCACAAACTACTGACCACTTACGAAGGGCCCCCCCCCCAGTGAATAGAGTACAGATTTCGTTCTCCACAGTTTGCCACCATGTTACATTTAAGTGGCTACTTGGCATCTCACATCATTTCGTACACTACCTAGAGTTACACAATACCCAACACAGGAATGAACAGCAAAGTAGAGATCTGTTTATTTACAGGGGGAGGGGAGACCTTCAAGTGGGACAGGAGGGGTGGGGGAGACCTTCAACTGGGACAGGGGGAGGCAGTTACTGGGATGGGCGGCCCCTGCGAATGCTCCTCTGGGGGCCAGCCTGCCCACGCTGGGCAGACCGCGTCGGAGCAGGCTGCACGCGGAGGTGGCCAGGAGCAGGGGCACGGCCAGGAGCAGGGTCAGGAACAGGGTCAGGAGCTGGGATAGGAGGAGGGGCAAGAACAGGGCCAGGAGCTGGGATGGGAGGGGGCATGACCTGTGCTACAGGAGGGATGGCGGGGGCCTGGGCTCCGCCCATGCCATAATGAATAGCATGTACAATATGTGCCGTCAGCGTGTCCATGGTGGTGCGCATCCCTCTGCATTCGGCCAGGAAGGCAGCCCAGGCGTCCTGCCGCCACTGCAGGTCCCCCTGCACCCGCTCCTCGATGGAGGCCTGGATTGCCTCCACAGCGTTGACGTGGCGCCGAAGCAGCTGGTCCCTCTGCCGGAGCCTGTGCCTCCGGGGTTGGCCTGCTGGGGGTGGCGCTGCTGCCGCAGTGGAGGGTCTGGTGCTAGGTCCCGCTGCAGGGAAGAGAAGAAAGGATGGGTCAATCAGGCAGGCCGTCCACTGTCCCCACACTGCATGCCCTCCACCCCTGAGCCCAGGTGACCCCACAGTTGTGTGGCTTGGGCCCACTCGGTTCCCCTCCTGCCTGCCCCTGGAGTAGGGTCCTCCCTCCAGGGTATTGTAAGCACCGGTCTGTATCCTGGCCCCGTGCAGGGCAGGAGGGTGCTTGTGCAGTGGAACTCCCTGCCGGTGGAGACTGTGAAAAGCTTTTGGGTTAATCACTGCTGTTTGACAGGGAGCGAGATGCATCCCCATGCAGTGCCTGGGAGCACATCTGGCAGAGGCGGTCTGGGCTCTCAGATCCCCTCGCGTGGGATATCTCCTGGACGGAACCAGAAGGGTGACTGGGTGGGGGGATGTCCCATCCTTGCAGCACAACTCAGGGGCCCTTCTCCCTCCCACGATCCCTCCTGCAAGCCCGGTAGCCCAGGAACATGTGTGGCCCCAGTGGGGACTTCCCTTGGGGAACCAGCCAACGCACCGGGAGCAGGCGAGGGGCTCGGTGGGGGCCACGTTCACAGGACCGTGACGCTGCAGTCTACTCAATTAGAAGCTGGCTGTGCCTCACAGCCAGGCATGGGACAGTGTGCCGTTCTCTGGTCTGCACCCTTGCTGGAGCTGCGGGCTCTGGGCTGAGTCCCTGGGGCCCTCGCCGGTTCTAGCCAGCATCCACCCTTCCCCCTGGTCCCGCCGAATGTGTGTGAGCAGCAGGGTCCCAGGCGTGGCATGCAGCTGCCTGCCGTGGTCACGTGCCGCTCGGTCACCAGGTTGCACGTGGTTGCACCTGCTGCTTGCTGCCTCATGCTACGCAGCGTGCAGCTCACGTGGCCTGAGTGACATGCTCTCTCCCTCCCCCCTCTGGGCACCTGACTCCACCCTTGGGAGTGCAAACTGCACAGACTCACCAGTGGGTTCCTCCCCGTCCTCGGAGGAGTTGCTGGAGGGGGCCTGCTGGGTGGCAACGCTGGCCTCCTCGCCAGATGCACTGCCGCTCTCTTCTCCCTCCTCCGGCTCGGTGGGATGGTTGATGGGTGGCCGCTGGCAGGTGTCCACGGAGACCGCTGGGGCTTGAGGGGCGGGCTCTCCCAGAAAGGAGTGGAGCTCCTCAAAGTATGCGCAGGCGTCGGGTCCTGCCCCCCTGCCCTCAGTGGCCCTGACGTACCCCAGCCGCAGCTCCTTCACTTTTGAGCAGACCTGCTCACAATTGCGGCTGGGGTGTCCCTGCTGGGCCAGGTTCTGCACAAGCCGGGTGTACAGATTGGCGTTCCGGCGCCGGGAATGGAGGTCGTGGAGACCCTCCTCCTCCTTCCATAACTCCAGGAGGGTCTCCAGCTCCCTGGGGGTCCAGGATGGGGCCCGCCTTTTGCGGCCCCTGGGGGCCTCCTCCGCTGGGGGTCCAGGGGGCTCTCCGGCAGGAGCTGCCATGGCGCGGTGAGCCTGAAGTGTTGGGCAGCACAGCAGTGGCAGAGCTGACCCAGGCAGGCTCCTGGCACGTGCGCCCAGCAGCCTGAGAGCCCTTTTACAGCTCGGGCTTACCAGGAAGTCCGCGGCTCCTACGGGGTCTCCCAGCGTCCAAACCGCTTTTTTCCGTTTTTTCTGCTTTTCTGGAAAAGCTGTCTACACTGGCCCTTTTCCGGAAAAGCTTTTCCGGAAAAAGGACTTATGCCCGAGCGGGAGCAGCATATGGTTTCCGGAATAGTGGCTGATTTTGTGCAGTACAGCGTCGATGCTTTTCCGGAAATTCAAGGGCCAGTGTAGACAGCTCGCAGCTTATTCCGGAAAAGCGGCTGATTTTCCGGAATAAGTGGCCCAGTGTAGACGCACCCTTTGTGGCCCCTTGCAGAAAAGGCCACAGCCACACTGCCCCGAAGGTGCACAGCCACAGCAGTGACACTTCAGGGTGGGCCCTGGACTGTGTGGCCACCACAATCTGGTCTCAGGCAAGGCATCACTGAGAAGTCTCAGCCCCAGCCCTGCCTCCTCCACTCTCAGCCTTGTTTAGCTGCCACAGGGCTAAGCTGTTTAGTGAGCCAGAGGGCTAAGCACTTTCAGGGGTCTCTTCCCAAAAGGCAGGGGGCTTCTTTCTGCAGTGCAGTGGGTGTCACGTTTGCCTAACATGCCACTGCTCTGTAGGTAAAGTGCAGCCTGTAATTCCCAGCCGAGGAGATTTGCCTGCCTGGGGAGGGCGGGAACAGACCAGCACTTGGAATCTTACCTGCCAGCTGCTTAGCACATCTGGACACAAAAGAATCCCAAGACTTGGTTCTACCAGCCAGTTTCTTTTCACCTCCCTGCAAACTGCCTCCCAGCTGTGGGTGAGGCTGAGTGTGTGTGAAACCAGCTGCGCTTTGGATGATTTTGTTAATTGTTTAAAAAGCCTCACCCACTTCTTCTGCCTGGGGAGGTGTCTGTAATATATGCCTAGCGTGATATCACTGTTGGGTTTTACCCCTTGTAACCTCATCCAGAGACTCTGGACAAGTCTGTCTCCTGTGTCCATCTCCGCCTCAGTTCAAGTGTTTGCATGTTTCATAGATAAGGAAACTCCTCCTCCCTTTTTCCCTGCCAGTCCTTCCTGAGCAATCTGTACCCTTCTGTGCCAATATCCCAGTCCTGTATTATCCCACCACATCCCTGTGATACCAACTACTTCCTGCTTATTACCCATAGTTCCCGTGTCTATACCAGCATCTAAGACACAGATTAGATTTTGCTTCCCAGTGGTCCCACGTCCCTCCTTTATCTCTGCTGTTACAGCCCCTGCTCTCTCCCATTTCTGCCCCATCTCCCAGGTGTCCATGTTGTTCACTTACCTGTGGGCTTTGGGCACCTGCCCCCATCAAACCTAGTTTAAAGCCTCCTCACTAGGTTAGCCAGTCTGCACCCAAATACTCTTCCCTTCCTCCACAGGTGAACCCCGTCCCTGCTGAGCAGCCCTTCCTGCTACAGCATCCCATGGGCAAGGAAGCCAAAGCCCCCTGGCCACCGAGCTGTAGTTTTCTGTGGCGTAGTGTTTATCACATTTGCTTAACATGGAAAAGGACCCTGGTTTAAAACCAGGCAAACACGGTGTCTTCTCTTATTGTGGTTCCACTTGATGCCCACAAGGCAGTTTCAGGGCCTGCCCTTTGGTGCAGGGATGGGCAGGCTGTGTGCTGGCTTTCAGGAGCATGTGGGAGACAGATAAACAGGTTAGGCTGAAAATGGAGGAGGCAGGGCTGGGGCTTCTCAGCAGTGCTTTGCCTGGGACCAAGTGGTTGCAGCAGCCTGGTCCAGGGCCCACTGTGGAAGTGCCACTAGTGTGGCTGTTGCCTTTCCTGTAAGGGGACACAAAGCCATATAGGCTGTGTCTACACTGGCACCATCAGCCCCACTGCTGGTAACTCTCAGAGACCCTTGTTGCCCTAGGAAGTGATGTGGCCTAAACACAGACCTCGCTGTGAGCAGGATTTGAACCTGTACAGGGAAACCATATTGGACACCTTAACCACTCAGCCATCACAGCTACAGTAAAACAAGCTGGTAAATAATCCCAGTGTGCAGGCTTAACGTCACCTGCCATAGAATTCACACAGCAAACCATTTCAACAGCTGTGCAGAGGAGTTCTGGCTGTTCTGGTCTTAGGCTGCCTTGGAGGTGAGTTCTGCTTCAAGGTCTTCTCTCCTCCTCCTTGGTCTTCCTTTCCCTTTTCCTTCCTCTTCTCTTCCCCCCTTTTCCTTCTTCTTGCTGTGCTCCTTCTTGTACCCCAGTTTATATAGAGAAACTCAATACTGCTTAGTTCTTCCTTAACCAATTATTTTAGTATAATTTCACTCACCAAACATAACATACTGTATCAGAATGACCTAACCAATCATACTCCACCGCCTTAGTTGATTTACACCTAGCAAAATCAATTACACAGCAGACAGAAACAGATCCAAACCAGACTATCACACAGACAAACATCAGGAAAGTGAGGCCAAGAAGCATAGAATGCCAATTGCACAACCACAACTATTGGTAAGCAGTCTTTTGCCAAACAAAATGCTGTTAATTGAGTTTTTACTACCCACCTTGAGATCTGCTTCTTCCCTGGTGACAGTGGGTGCCACTAGGATAAGATCCCTTCTCACAGCCTAGTGTGACACTATTTCAATGTCATTTAGATGGAATGTGAGCATGTGACTCCAGGCTTTACAGCTAATTGCTGCTGCTGTTCAGTGTGGCTGCAGAAAAAGGCTTCAGTTTAGATCCGTGGTCACCAACCCGTCAATCGCGATCGACTGGTCGATCACAAGGCCTCGACCAGTCGATGGAGAGGTGTTTGAACACTCCCACCTCCCATTTTCCCCCCACCTCCAAGAAGCCCCACTACCTACCTCTAGTGTAGTGCTGGCTTCCCGCGGGGTGGATGGAAGTCCTGTCTGAAGCCCACGTCACTTTCGGGGGTTCCAGAAGTGCTCGGGCTGCTCCCCTCCCACAGCTCTGTTGCGTGCTGGGGGAGGAGACGTCGGCCCTGGAGGAGGAGTGCAGCGGTTTCCCTGTGCCGTTAGCGCTGCAGGGGTGAGTAGAGCGCAGGGGTTTCCCTGCACTGCAGAAGCAGGGGGTCGGCTCTGGGGTTTGTCCACACTGCAGAAGGGGAGGCGGTTGGCCAAGCCATGCCGTGCCGTGGGAAGGGGGTTTGGCCCTGGGACCAGCGCCCATGGGAGTTGGGTTGGCCAGGCTGGGCTGCACCGTGCTGCGGGAGGGGGTTGGCCCCAGGGCAGGTGCCCGCGGGGATTGGCCGTGCTGTGGGAGGGAGTTGGCCATGCCGCACCGCGCCATGGGAAAGGGGATATGGCTCCGGGTCAGGCACACGCAGGGTTTCCCTGCACCAGAGGGGCGGGGGGGAGTCGGGCCCGGAGGAGGCACGTGCTGGCTTCCCTCAGGGTGGGGTGGGGGAGAATCCTAGGAGGAGGCAGATTCAGGGGACTCTTTGATGCCAAGGGCCCCCCGCCCCCTGTCCACACTCCCCGCTCCCCAGACCCCACTCCCCTTTCCCGAGCCACAGAACTGTCCCCACTCTCCTGTCCTCAGCTACAAAATTCTGTTCCCACTCCCCTGTCCCCAGCTACAGAACTCTGTCCCTATTCCCGTCCCCACAGGCACTCTGACCCCTGCTGCAGAAACCTGTCCTCTGCCCTCCCAGCACCCTGTCCCCAACCACAGAAGTCTGTCCCCACAAAATGTATAATTATAAATGCTTCATTGTAGATTTAAATAGCATGAATAAAAACCAGACCATTTATTTCATAACTATAAACATCTGATTTTAATTTTATATGTCTCATAATTTAAAAATAAACTGTTTATCAGAGTGTGTCAGTGGGGGCTAGGGATAGCAAGTGATGGACAGGAGGAGAATAGAGAGGGCAGGGCTTCAAGGAAGGGGCGGGGCGGTAGATCTTCACCTGTTCTGAGATTTAAAAAGTGATCTTGGTTGTAAGAAGGTTGGAGACCACTGCTTTAGACCTACTGAATAGTTACAGGGCTTCCAATAGGGTTACAGAAAAGCGACATTGTTATATAGAACCTTTCAAGGCCAAAGACAGCAGGATCCAGAACCACAGACAAAGGTAGGTAAACACAACTGCAAAGGGACTTAAACCTTCAATCTTCTGATCCAAAGTCAGACACCTTGTCTTTTAGGCCATGAAGTCTTACCTTATTTAGGAATGAACTTCTTGAAATGTGTGAGTAGAGAAACGTCTCCAACTCCATCAGGTTTTATCATTTTCCTTGTTTGGGGGTTTAGAAATCATGTCTGAGCTGGTGAATTATTCTTATTGTGTGTAACTAAGAATTGCAGCCCAGAGATTTTTCCTGAGTCTATGTTACTTCATGGCTCTCTACCACCTAGGCTATCTCCATACTGCATCTCTCCTCCGCAAAAGCTTATGCAAATGAAGCACAGATTAGCATATTGCCATGCTCATTTGCATAATTAATTGGGGTCTGTTTTTGCACAAGAGGCTTTTGCACAAAAAGGAGCTGTGTAGACTGGGGCTCTTCCTGCCTCCTGCTTCCCCTGGCTCCAGCCTGGCCTCGGCCTCTTTCCTGTTGGCTCCATGGGGCCAGGGGGAAGCAGAGGGCCATTTCAGAGTCTGGCTGGGGGCAGCGACCTGTCCATGCCCTGATAGGGGAGGGGACAATGTCACATGACTTCTACTAGTGCTGGTACTTAAATAAAAACAAGCAGCTGGGATGGGGCAGCTGGAGGGAGCCGGGAGAGCAGAGGCAGCCTGAGAGCTGAGAGTCATAGGTGCCCACCAAAAACATCAGCTGTTTGTCCCATGGCACAAGGGGCAGCACTCAGGGATCTGAACTTTGCAACTTGAGTTCAACTGTCAGTGGGATTTTCCTAGGCTAGATGTTGCAAAACCCTCCCGCTTTAGGTTTCTTGTTCTCAGACTGGTGAGAAGAGATTTTTGTGCCTTCTGCTGGGTGTCTAATGCATATTGGCGCTCGGTCTCTCATCCGGCTGGCTCAGATGAGCTGGAGCCATGAAACCTATCAGGCTGGCTAGAGATTCAGGGGGCTGAGTTTGTGTTTGTCACTGCTTCCCCTGATGCCCTCAGGTCCGGTCCCAGCAGCTGCCAGGCTCTGCCGATTGCCCCCTGGCCTCTGCTAACCCACATGTTGGGTGTGGAGCTATTGCCTTGGGCGTAAGAACAGTCTGGGAGAGTGAACAGCACAGGTGAGAGTCTAGAACAAGATTCACTCAACCGGTTTGGTTCTTTTGGGTCTGCCCCTTCTGCACCCCTGGAGACATTGAAACAAAATGACCCAGGAGAAGAACCCAGCTATTTTACTTTTGCTGTGACATAAATGGATCTAGCTCAGGGGTCCTTCTGCATGTGAAGCACCTCTGTGCTCCTGGGTTCTTCTGCCCCTCGCCTGCGATGACATCCACTTGGGGGAGCACTTGCCCTGACACTTGTAGATGGGCCAACATGTATAAATGAGCATTACTCAGGCACCCTTCGGTAGCTCAGCTGGTACACTTGCAGACTGTAGTGCCTGCTTCGCAAGTGATCCTTAGATAGCAGTGAAACTGACAAAAAGATTGTGGGTGCCAGCTGCCAATCACATTTCTTGGGCTGCACAGGTCTTGAGACCCCTCCGAGGCTGGAGGAAAATGGGGAATGGCTGCACTTTGGGATGCAAAGGTGTCTGCAACCATCAATTAGAACAGTTTTAGAGACACTTATCATTTTTCAGAAGAGGCTTTTCTGACATTTGTCCCATCTAGAAAACCTCCTTTTTGAGAAGAGCCCTTATTCCTAATAAAATGAGAACACCGAAAGAACACGCCCACTGTTTTGGAAACTGATCTAAAAAAGTTGACCCATTCCATGGACGCGGCAGAGTTTTTCACAGATACAAAAGGTATCCTGAAAAAGCTCAATATTTGGCATATAGCCAAGAAGGGTATCTGTATTGAGACTGCAGCTAAAAAGGGCACTGTGGCTTAGCTGGTTAAAGCACCTACCTTGTGAGCAAGAGATCCTTGGTTCAAATCCTAGTGGTACCTTGTTATAGCCTTTGCTCATGTCTTTCTGGGACTCAGAAGAGACCTCCCCTGGCCACCCATGAATTCCTGCTGGCAAGGGAGGGGTTGCTGATATCAGGAGGTTTCCCTCCCCAACCCTGGAACCCTTGCCCCCCAGCTTCACAGAGAGGGGGACACAACAGGGTCTGGGATGGAAGGAGCAGTCTGACTGTGCTCAGCAACCTTATAGGGGCACCAGACATCCTGTCACTCACTCACACATGCTGTCTTGTCAGGTGTTCTGCCCCAACACACACTTGGGTGAAGGTGTTACTTTTTTATTGCTGCCTCCATCACGTCTGCCTCTGCCAGGTGAAAGGAGGCTGCTTGGGCCCTGCCGAGCGTCCACGCTGCCCTCTTGCGCAAGAGCTCCTGAGCAAGAGGGCTTACACCTGTTAAAAATGAGCATTGCTCTTACACAAGAAGTCCTCCCTTACCACGCCGTACTGTAAATCTTCTTGTGCAGGAGCAGATGGGCAGTGTGGACGCTTTCCGGAAGAACAGCTGTTCTTGTGCAATAATCCACCAGTGTAGACGTAGCCCAGGTGTCCCTGCAGATGGGACGGGAGGGTTCTATGCTGTGCCAGGGGGTGGGTAGCTTTGTTACCTCAGTTTGTGTGTTTATTGGTTGTGTGGAGGGGAAATTGTGAAGTAGTGTGTTATGAGTCCTGTTAAACCAGACTAAGGTAGCTGGTTCGAACCATCTATCTTAGTTCAAAGCAAGGAAGTTTGCCAGTTGGAAGTTTCCTGCCTTTCCAAATTGCACATGGTACTAGTGCTCTGCACCCCATTCTAATTCTTTGCACTCGGTACCAAATGTTGTGCACACGGCACAAATTGCTCTGCACTTGGCTCAAAATAGCTGCACACGGTTCGGAATGTTATGCACCCCACCCGCAAAAGAGTGCACTCAGCACCTTTGGAATCTTCCCGCCGGAGAGTGCTTAAATACCCCAGTTCAGTAGTGGTTCAGGTTCCCTTTTTCTTGCTGGGTTCCTGATTGCGTTTGGTTCTGTAGAATGTCTCTCTGTGGTAGCGTAAATGGTAGAATGAGTGAGAGTGTGAGCTTAGTCAGTGTAGTGTTTGTGTGAGTGTGGTGGGTTCTATTTTGGGGTTTTTTATGCCTGTGGAGAATTCCTGAGTGAACACCATTTGGATCCCATTGGATTATTACCGGAGAGCGGAAGCCCTTCGACTTATAGTCCATATCCCATCCATCATCAGACCAGAGGGCCTGATCCTGAAGGGATCTCCTCACTGTTCCTCTGCCACGGCTTGCAACTAGCCAAGGCATAGAGGTGGTGAGCGCCTCAGCTGTTCTAGGCCACGTGAATGTAATGTATAGTCCTGTTGTTTAGGGGTCTTTACTATCTACTTTGTCTTCGGGGATAGGGAGGATTATAGAGTTATTGTTACATGCTGTTCTATATCTTAAATTTAAAATATATTGTTTGGCCCCAAATTGTGACTCGGAGTTTTATTTGGAAAATCACGCGCCGGTGATAGATATGGCCACGAGTAATCGACCTTAGGGGATCCCTTCTTTTGGGACTTGGGATATTTACCATCTGCACTACAAGTCAGGGCGTGTCTAATATTAGGTTTAAATTAATCGTTACTGCGTCCCATGGTAACACTGCAGAGACGTTGCTGCAAGTGCTTGAAGAGCCTTTCTGAAAGGGCTACTTATGAACTTGCTTTCACTAGATGCCCTAGCTCAGTTGGTTAGAGCATGATGCTAATAATGCCAAGGTTGTGAGTTCAAGCTCCATGCTGGCCACAGGCACATTTGTCTACTTCTAGCTGTCTGCTATGGACAGGGAAGTGGAGAGTTGGTAGGAGGAGGCTTGAGACTGCACGGACCCAGTGGCTAAAAGGGCCTTGTCCTGGCCTGCTTTCCCCAATAGGAGGGAAAATCTTTCTCCTCCCTCCATTGTCCCCAATGGGGTGGCCTGATGTCCAAATTCCTGTTGCTGCAGTGGTTACCCCAAGGCTCTTCAGCACAAATCACACAGCGCTGCTTCCAGCTGCTTCCAACTGCCTGGTCACCTGCTTCAGTGGCCCAGCAGCCCCTCTGAACCCAAACTGCACCTGCTCCTGTGGCTTCTCCTCCTGGAGCCTCCCCATGGCTTCCAAGGCCCCTGCACACGAGGAGGCAGTGAGACCATCCAAGGCAGACACCAGTCCCTGAGCCCCACTTCCCCCTTCTTCCCCTTTCCGCCATCCTCCTCCCCAGTTCTACATTCCCCACATAAAAACCAGAAAGTTTTTTCTTTGCACAGGGAGAAGTCCTGTTTGCATTCCCGGAAGGGGGAGAGGAAAGTGGGAAGGGCAGGGGAGGCACAGAGAAATACACCAGCATCACGCGCCTTCTCTGAGAATGGACCCACGTTCTGAAGGGAACAGAAAGTGGCCTGCGAAGGGCAACTGTAGATGAACAAATAAGTGTGCTTCTTGTTTCCCTGGTGGGTTAGTAGCTAGGGGTCAGCACTTTGCGTGCTGTGGCCGGGCTTTGATTCCCAGTCAGGGAAAACAGCCTCATCTGTAGTCATAAAATTGGCCAAGTATTTGCTCTTCCCATCAATGCTGGGGGGGGGGGGGGGAGGGCCTGGGGTGCCAAAGACAGGCTCTGGCTGGGTGACTCCTGGCCAGCAGCCAAGAACATTTCTGAGGCAGCTGCTTCCCTCCCTCTGCTGTGCAGAGACTTGTAGTTCCTGGAAGTGGGGCTGTCTCCCCTCCTTTGCCTTGGGCCCATTTGGCCATGGTTCAAGGGGGTTGCTGATTCTGTAAAAGCTGCCCTGATAATGAAGAAACAGCTAAAGTGACAGGGGCAAGAATTGAACCCCCAACCTTTGAATGAGTAACTAGCCTAGCTCACACTGAATGGTGTGGCTTAGACTTGCCCCACACTGCTACACAGCCCACAACCCTCTTGTGCTGCTTCACAGCCCGGTGATGACTGGGGTAGAGGAAAGGGACACCCTGAGCCAGAATCTGTGTTGGGGAGAAACTGAACTGAGCCCGCTTGCCCAGCGCTGCTCATGCTCCCAGGCCCTGCCTCCTGCCCTCCACTCTTAACTTTCTTACAGATGCTGTTTTATCCCACCCCTCTCACCCCCAGCCTGACTGTCCTGCCCCACTTCCCAAAGGAGCCCTTGTGTGGCCATGGACAGAGGCTGCACTGGGGGATTGGCCCTGACTGCCCAGTACCGTGTGATGCTGGCGGCAGAGCACAATCTGGTCTGGAAGCAGCTGTAGCAGACATTAGGGGGTGCAGGAGTGGTCTGAGGCCGGTTGCGGCAGCTGACGCCCCAGGCAGAAGGTGCGATCGGCACCCGTGCCTGTACGGCTGTGATGTAATCACAGGGCGCCCTGGCAGTCATGACATCATCATCGTGCGCATGGGCTGGTGGCGCTCTAGGCAACTGCCTATTTCCCCAGGCTCACGGGCTGTCACTGAGGGGGTACAGAGCCGACTGGCTGGGATTTTTGTGAGATCCTCAAGCCACATGTAGCCAGTTTCCTCCCGCCCCCTTGCCCTGTCCTGGGGAGCCAGACACTGCCAGGGCTGGAAGGAAATGGGGAATGGCTGCACGTTGGGAGGCAAAGGTGTTGTCTGGCACCATAGGGTAGAAAACTTTCACCAAACTGCATGCAGAGAGCACCATGGCTTAGCTGGCTCAAGCTACTGGCTAACAAACACAAGATCCTGGGTTCAACTCCTAGTGGTGCCTGTTGGAAGCCTTTGCTCACATTTTCCTATGTGCTTCTGGGACACGGAAGAGGCCTCCACTGACCATCCATGGAACTGCTGGTTCAGGAAAAGGCTGATTGGAGAGGAGTGTTGGGAAGAAGGAAACCACAAGTGAGAAGCACCTGATGCCCACAGGCCCTCACTCTCTGGAGCTGCAGAGGTTGCATTTGCAGGATCTCTGGGCACTGACACCCCCAGGGAATCACAAGGGTGTGCGGTGCCTGACTCTCCTGTCCTACCAATTGCAGTCAGAGCCCTGCCTTGCCAGTGCCAGTCACAGCAGCCTCTGCACCAGCTCCAGGCTTGTTGTTTCCTTCTTCCCAACACTCCTCCCCAATCAGCCTTTTCCTGGACCAGCAGTTCCATGGGTGGCCAGGGGAGGCCTCTTCTGTGTCCCAGAAGCACATAGGAAAATGTGAGCAAAGGCTTCCAAAAGGCACCACTGGGAGTTGAAGCCAGGACTTTCAACTTACAAGGTAGGCGCTTTAGCCAGCTAGGCTATGATGCCCTTTTTGGCAGCAGTCCCAGTACAGATACCCTTCTTGGCTATATGCCAAATATTGAGCTTTTCCAGGATATCTTTTGTATCTGTGAAAAACTTTGCTGCATCCATGGAATGGGTCGACTTTTTGAGATCAGTTTCCAAAAAAGTGGGCGTGTTTTTTGGAAGGCCTGTATTCCTCATTTTAGTAGGAATAAGGGCTCTTCCCAAAGAGGAGGTTTTCCCCACATTTGGGCCTGTGTAGATGGGCCAAATATCAGAAAAGCCTATTCTGAAAAAAGTGTCTCTAAAACTGTGCTAATTTATGGTCCCAGACAACACCTTTGAATTCCAAAGTGCAGCCCTTCTTTATTTTAATCCAGCCTTCACAGGATCTCAAGGCCTGTGCAGCCCAAGAAATGCGATTAGCAGCTCAGACCCATAATCTTTTTATCAATTGCAGTACAAACTAAGGATTACTTGCCAAGCACACACTACAGTCTGCAACTCTACCAGCTGAGCTATCAAAGGATGCCTGAGTAAAGCCACTGGTTTGTCCATGTTGGCCCGTGTACAAGTGTCAGGGCAAGTCCTCCCCCAAGTGGAGCACAGGGAAACTTCCCATGCAGAAGGACCCTGAGCTAGATCCATTCACGTCACAGCAAAAGTAAAATAGTTGGGTTCTTCTCCTGGGTCTTTTTTTGTTTCAGTGTTTCTAGAAGTGCAGGAGGGGCAGATCCATAAAAACCAAACTGATTGAGTAAATCTTGTTCTACCCTCTCATTTGTGCTGCTCACTCTCCCAGACTGTTCCTACGCCCAAGGCAATAGCTCCACACCCAACGGATGGGTTAGCAGAAGCCAGGGGGCAATAGGCAGAGCCTGGCACCTGCTGGGACTGGACCTGAGGGCATCAGGGGAAGCAGCGAGAAACACAAACTCAGCCCCCAGCAGCTCTAGCCAGCCTGGTAGGTTCCAGGGCCCCAGCTCATCTGAGCCAGCCGGATGAGAGACCGAGCGCCAATATGCATTAGACACCCAGCAGAAGGCACAAAAATCTCTTCTCACCAGCCTGAGAACAAGACACCAAAACCAGGAGGGTTTCGCAACAACCAGCCTAGGAAAATCCCACTGACGTGAACTCAGGTTGTGAAGTTCAGAGCCCTGAGCGCTGCCCTGTAGGACAAACAGCTGATGTTTTTGGTGGGCACCTGTGACTCTCAGCTCTCAGGCTGCCTCTGCTCTCCTGGCTCCCTCCAGCTGCCCCATCCCAGCTGCTTGTTTATTTTTTGTTTTTTATTTAAATACCAGCTCTAGCAAAAGCCGTGTGACACTCTCCGCTCCCCCATCACAGCACGGACAGATCGCTGCCCCCAACCAGATTCTGAAATGGCCCCTGCATTTCCCCTGGTCCCATGGGGCTGACATGAAAGAGGCTAAGGCCAGGCTAGAGCCAGGGGAAGCAGAAAGCAGGAAGAGCCCCAGTCTACACAGTTCTTTCTTGTGCAAAACCCTCTTGTGCAAAAACGGACCCCAATTAATTATGCAAATGAGCATGGCAATATGCTAATCTGTGCTTCATTTGCATAAGCTTTTGTGGAAGAGAGGTGCAGTATGGAGATAGCCTAGGTGGTTCGTAGCCATGAAGTAACATAGACTCAGGAAAATCCCTGGGCTGCAATCCTTAGTTACACAAAATAAGAATAATTCACCAGCTCAGACGTGATTTCTAAACCCCCAAACAAGGAAAATAATAAAACCTGATGGACTAGGGAGACGTTTCTCTACCTACACATTTCAAGAAGTTCAACCCTAAATAAGGCAAGAGTGTGTGGCCTAAAGGACAAGGTGTCTGACTTTAGATTAAAAAAAAGCGAGGGTTGAAGTCCCTTTGCGGTTGTGTTTACCTACCTTTGTCTGTGCTTCTGGATGCTGCTGTCTTTGGCCTGGAAAGGTTCTATATAACAATGTGGCTTTTCTGTAACCCTGTTGGAAGCCCTGTAACTATTCAGTAGGTCTACAGCAGTGATCTCCAACCTTCTTACACCCAAGATCACTTTTTAAATCTCAGAACAGGCGACAATCTACAGCCTTCCTTGAAGCCACTCCCTCTCTAATCTCCTGTCCATCACTTGCTATCCCCAGCCCTTACTTACACACTCTGATAAACAGTTTATTTTTAAATTATGCCATACATAAAATTAAAATCACGTGTTTATAGTTATGAAATAAATGGTCTGTTTTTTATTCATGCTATTTAAATCTAAAATGAAGCATTTATAATTATACATTTTGTGGGGACAGAGTTCTGCGGCTGGGGGCAGAGTAGAGGGAACAGGGTGCTGGGAGGGCAGAGTTCGGGGAGTGGGGATGGGAATGGGGACAGAGTTCTGTAGCTGGGGACAGGTGAGTGGGGTCTGGGGAAGGGTAGTGTGGACAGAGGGCGGGGGGGCCAGTGGCAGCAGAGAGTCCCCTGCATCTGCTTCTTCCTATTATTCTCCCCCCCCCCCCGGCCCCGAGGGAAGCCAGCACGTGCCTCCTCCAGGCCCGACACCCCCCTCCCTTGTGGTGCAGGGAAACCCCGCGTGTGCCTGACCCTGAGCCAAATCCCCTCTCCCACAGCATGGCCAACCCCCTCCCACAGTACAGCCAACCCCCGCAGGCACCTGCCCCGGGGACAAACCCCCCCTCCCGCAGTGCGGTGTGGCCTATCCTGGCAAACCCAACCCCCATGGGCACCTGCCCCGGAGCAACCCCTGCGCTCCACTCACCTCTCCAGTGCTAGCAGCACAGGGAAACTGCCGCACTCCTCTTCCAGGGCCGATGCCCCATCCCCCAGCACGCAACAGAGCTGTGAGAGAGGAGCAGCCCGTGCACTTCTGGAACCTCCGGAAGTGACATGGGCTTCAGACAGGACTTCCATCTACCCTGCGGGAAGCCAGCACTACACTAGAGGTAGGTAGTGGGGCTTCTCAAGGGTGGGTGGAAAGTGGGGATGGGGGTGCCCAAACACCTCACAATCAACTGGTTGAGGCCTTGTGATCGACCAGTCGATCGTGATTGACAGGTTGGTGACCACGGATCTAAACTGAAGCCTTTTTCTGAAGCCACACTGAACAGCAGCAGCAATTAGCTGTAAAGCCTGGAGTCACATGCTCACATTCCATCTAAATGACATTGAAATAGTGTAACACTAGGCTGTGAGAAGGGATCTTATCCTAGTGGCACCCACTGTCACCAGGGAAGAAGCAGATCTCAAGGTGGGTAGTAAAAACTCAATTAACAGCATTTTGACTGGCAAAAGACTGCTTACCAATAGTTGTGGGTGTGCAATTGGCATTCTATGCTTCTTGGCCTCACTTTCCTGTTGTTTGTCTGTGTGATAGTCTGGTTTGGATCTGTTTCTGTCTGCTGTGTAATTGATTTTGCTAGGTGTAAATCAATTAAGGTGGTGGGGTCTGATTGGTTAGGTAATTCTGTTACAGGATGTTCTGATTGGTTAGTGAAATTTTACTAAAATAATTGGTTAAGGAAGAACTAAGCAGTATTGAGTTTCTCTATATAAACAGGGGTCCAAGAAGGAGCCCAGCGAGAAGAAGGAAAAGGGGAGAAGAGAAGAGGAAGGAAAAGGGAAAGGAAGACCAAGGAGGAGGAGAGAAGACCTTGAAGCAGAACTCACCTCCAAGGCAGCCTAAGAGCAGAATGACCGGGATTCCTCTGCACAACTTTTGAAATGGTTTGTTGTGTGAATTCTGTGGCAGGTGACGTTAAGCCTGCACATTGGGATTGTTCACCAGTTCATTTTCCCATAGCTGTGATGGCTGAGTGGTTAAGGTGTTGGACTTAACATCCAATAGGGTTTCCCTGTGCAGGCTCAAAGCAAGGCCTCTGTTTTGACCACACCCCTTCCTAAAGCAACAATTGTCTCTGAGAGTTACCAGCAGTGGGGCTGATGGTGCCACTGTAGACACAGCCTATATGGCTTTGTGTCCCCTTACAGGAAAGGCAACAGCCACACTAGTGGCACTTCCACAGTGGGCCCTGGACCATGCAGCTGCAACCACTTGGTCCCAGGCAAAGCACTGCTGAGAAGTCTCAGCCCCAGCCCTGCCTCCTCCAGTCTCAGCCTAACCTGTTTATCTGACTCCCACATGCTCCTGAAAGCCAGCACACAGGCCGCCCATCCCTGCACCAAAGGGCAGGCCCTGAAACTGCCTTGTGGGCATCAAGTAGAACCGCAATAAGAGAAGATGCCATGTTTTTGCCTGGTTTTAAACCAGGGTCCTTTTCCACGTTAAGGAAATGTGATAACCACTACGCCACAGAAACACACTTAACACCACCTTCTGCTGCTGCACTTAAACTTGGGCAAATATTCGGTTGCTAACCCTTTGGCCAACAGAGATTGTTGCAGGGCAAAGGAATTCTCTGCTGTCAGGAAGGGACCAAACTGAAGGAGGCCAGGCCCCAGCCTGGGGACTCCAACCTAAACCCTGAGACCAAGGGGTCTACAAGCCGGATAATCAAAGTTTGCCCCATTTCTTCCTCCCATAACCCTGCAAAACCTCAAAGGCAACTCCACAGTCCCAGCAGCTGGGGGAGATGTGCATGTTAGAGCCTCTGCCCACTGAGCTGTAGCTTTCTGTGCCCAGGGAGCCAGACAGCAGCAGGGTGAGAAGGCAGGAATGAAATGGGAAATGGCTGAACTTTGCCATGCAATGGTGTTGTCTGGGACCATACAGTAGAACAGTTGACAGGTGGATCAAAATAGGGCACCATGGCTTATCTGGCTAAAGTGTTTGCCTAGTAAACAGGGGATCTTGGATTCAATTACTCGTGGTGCCTTGTTGGACCCTTTGCTCACATTTACTTATGCCCTTATGGGACATAGAAGAGGCCTCAGGAAAAGGCGGAGTGGAGAGGTGTGTGGGGAAGTAGGAAACCACAAGCCCCAAGAGGTATCTCCCCCACAGGTGAGAAGCACCCTGACTCTCCATGGCTTCAGGAGCTGCAGAGGTTGCACCCTCAGGCTCTCTGGGCACCGACACCCACAGGGAATCACAAGGGTGTGTGGCGCTGGCTCTCCTGTCCCAGCAATTGCAGACAAAGCCCTGCCTTGCCAGTGCCAGTCACAGCAGCCTCTGCACCCGTTCCAGGCTTGTGGTTTCCTTCTGCCCAACACTCCTCCCCGATCAGCCTTTTCCTGAACCAGCAGTTCCATGGGTGGCCTGAGGAGGCCTCTTCTGTGTCCACAAGGACATAGGAAAAGATGAACAAAGGCTGCAACAAGGTACCACTGGGAGTCAAACCCAGGCTCTTCTGTTTATGAGGCAAATGCTTTAGCCAGCTAAGCCATGGTGCCCTCCTCCAGAGTATCTTTAAAACGGTTCTTTATGTTTCCAGACAACACCTTTGACTCCCAAAGTTTGGCCATTCCCCACTTCCCTCCTGCCTTCCAACTCTGGCGGTGTCTGGCCCCCTGGGCACAGAAAACTACAGCTCGGTGGGCAGGGGGCTTTGGCTTCCTTGCCCATGGGATGCTGTTGCAGGAAGGGCTACTCAGCAGGGACGGGGTTCACCTGTCAAGGAAGGGAAGACTATTTGGGTGCAGACTGGCTAACCTAGTGAGGAGGCTTTAAACTAGGTTTGATGGGGGCAGGTGCCCAAAGCCCACAGGTGAGTGAACAACATGGACACCTGGGAGATGGGGCAGAAATGGGAGAGAGCAGGGGCTGTAACCGCAGAGATAAAGGTGGGATGCGGGACCACTGGGGAGCAAAATCTAATTTGAGTCTTAGATGCTGGTACAGACACACAGGAACTATGGGTAATAAGCAGGAAGAAGCTGGTATCACAGGGACGTAGTGGCATAATACAGGATTGGAATATTGGCACAGAAGGGTACAGATTGCTCGGGAAGGCCTGGCAGGGAAAAAGGGAGGAGGAGTTTCCTTATCTATGAAACATGCGAACATTTGAACTGAGGCGGAGATGGACACAGGAGACAGACTTGTCGGGAGTCTCTGTGTGAGGTTACAAGGGGTAAAACCCAACTGTGATATCACACTAGGCATCTATTACAGACACCTCCCCAGGCAGAAGAAGTGGGTGAGGCTTTTTAAACAATTAACAAAATCATCCAAAGCGCAGCTGGTTTCACACACACTCAGCCTCACCCACAGCTGGGAGGCAGTTTGCAGAGAGCTGAAAAGAAACTGGCTGGTAGAACCAAGTCTTGGGATTCTTCTATGTCCAGATGTGCTAAGCAGCTGGCAGGCAAGATCCCAAGTGCTGGTCTGTTCCTGCCCTCCCCAGGCAGGCGAATCCCCTCCGCTGGGTGTTACAGGCTCCACTTTACCTACGGAGCTGTTGCATGTGAGGCAAACGTGACACCCACTGCACTGCAGAAAGCAGCCCCCTGCCTTTTGGGAAGAGACCCCTGAAAGCGCTTAGCCCTCTGGCTCACTAAACAGCTTAGCCCTGTGGCAGCTAAACAGGTTAGGCTGAGAGTGGAGGAGGCAGGGCTGGGGCTGAGACATCTCAGTGATGCCTTGCCTGAGACCAGATTGTGGTGGCCACACAGTCCAGGGCCCGTCCTGAAGTGTCACTGCTGTGGCTGTGCACCTTCGGGGCAGTGTGGCTGTGGCCTTTGGGAACATCAGGTGAGTGCTGTGAGGTGGCAACACACACAGGGCAGGGAGGCAGGAGCTCAGGGGGTGATGCGCTTTCGTGAAGCGTCCTCCCCCTGCCATGTGTGCACGGCACCACCTGCCCCTGCAGACAGTACTGCCAGAAAGTAATTTCCCAAGACTTGAGGTAAAGATAGATGGGAAATAGGGGTGTAGCTCAGGGGTAGCGGAGAGCAGTGTGGACATACCCTGTGTGAAAAGGAGGGAAGAGGACACTCCTGTCAGTGAGGAGCAGGGCGCATGGATCCCACTCCTTCCTGCAAAAAAGTGAACCAGCTGAGCACTTTGCAGAGAACAGCACTTTGCAGAGAACAGACCAGAGCCCTGCTGTGAGAGGCTCCATCATGCACAGACTCTGCGCAGGGCCAGCCTGCCGGTAGGAGGCTCTGGCCATGGACTTTCCTCCCCTCTCTGTTACCTCCTGCACCTGGGGCTGAAAGGGACGTGGGCTGCAGGCTGGTCCTGCCCAGCTGCCTTCCTCAGTGGGAGCAGAAAATGCTCATGGAAGGGCTCACACGTTGTCCCCAATGCACTCGCCTGTGGGCCTGAATTCTTGCTGCCCCTGGGTGCACCCAAACGCCCCTTCTGGGTGGGCAGGTTCCTCAGCTCACACCCCTCCTGTCTCAGTTGGTGCCCTGAGAACAAAGCCCACATCAGCCCAGGGGGGAGAAAAAATAACCCTCCGCCCGCTGATTGTCCCCTGTCAGCTTCTGTAGCTTCACTTCCTGCCACAGCAGCTCCAGCTTTGAGCTACAAATCTCAAGGGGCTGGTGAGGAAATGAGGAGCTGGCAGCTCGGGTTAGTGGCTTCCCTGAGAACAAGAGGTAGAGTGTTTACAAGGTGCATTCCCCTCCCCCGCAGAGCAGGGTGTTAGAAAGAGCTAGGAACAGAACAGTGAGACAGGTTCCACCACTGAACTGCGGTGTAGTGGTTATCACGTTTGCCTAACATGTAAAAGGGCCCTGGTTCAAAGCCAGGCAGCACTATAAGGTCTCATCTTATTGCCGCTCCCGTTGGTGCCCAGGTAAGTGCAGCTCCTGCTGCCCGGCCTGTGCCTGGGATGAGCCCAGGTAACAGAGGGGAGTGGTATCAGCTGAAAAAGCCCCTTGGTGCCAGCCTGGGGAAGCCAGAAAGGTCAGGCAGGGCACGTATAGGCTTGTGGTGTGTTTCTGTGGTGCAGTGGTTATTACAGTTACCTCTTATGCAAAAGGTCCCTGGTTCAAAAGCAGGCAAAAACATGACATCTTCCATTACTGCTGCTCCCCTGGGTGCCCAGGTAAGTGCAGCTGCTGCTGACCAGCCTGTGCTTGGGATGAGCCCAACTTCCAGGTAACAGAGGGGAGTGACATCAGCTGAGAATGCCCCTGGGTGCCAGCCTGGGGAAGGGAGATGAATCAGACCAGGCAGCTGCTTGGGGCTTAGCCCCCCCTGCCCTGGGAGGCTGGTGCATTGGGCAGGCTCTCCCTGCTCCCTCCCATGTGTGACTTGCCCAGTGTACATAGGCCAAATGTCGGAAAAGCTTCTTGAAGAAAAAGCTAAACAAATTGGTTTTTGAAATGTGCGTGGGTTTTTCCAGAAGAGCAGTGCAGTGTAGACACAGCCTGAGTGTTGCTCAGCACTAGTAGGAGACAGGGAGGGACAAAAGGGTCTAACGGCACCTGCAGCCTTTCAGAACAACCCCCAGCCCCAACCCCAAGGACCAGCCCTTCCCTCCACCCTCACTGGGGTCTTCTGGGAACTGTCTGGACTCAAACCCACCCCAGTATCAGCCTAAGGATTGCCTGGTCTGTAAAAGGTGCCCTCAAAATGAGAAAGCAGCTGAAGTGCTTCTGGTGGGACTTAGAATCATAAAACCATAGAGCTGGAAGAGACCTCAGGAGGTCATCAAGTCCAGCCCCGTGCTCTAGGCAGGACCAATCCCAACTAAATCAACCCAGCTAGGGCTTTGTCAAGCCGAGATTTAAACACCTCTAGGGATGGAGACTCCACTACTTCCCTAGGTAACCCATTCCGGTGCTTCACCACCCTCCTAGTGAAATAGTTTTTCCTAATATCCAACTTGGACCTCTCCCACCACAACTTGAGACCATTGCTCCTTGTTCTGCCATCTGTCACTACTGAGAACAGCCTCTCTCCATCCTCTTTGGAACCTCCCTTCAGGAAGTTGAAGGTTGCTATCAAATCCCCCCTCACTCTTTGCTTCTGCAGACTAAACAGACCCAAGTCCCTCAGCCTCTCCTCATAAGTCATATGCTCCAGTCCCCTAATCATTTTGGTTGCCCTCAGCTGAACACTCTCCAATGCGTCCACATTCTTTTTGTAGGGAGGGGAGGCCCAGAACTGGACACAATACTCCAAAGGTGGCCTCACCAGAGCCGAATAAAGGGGAATAATGACATCTCTGGATCTGCTGGCAATGCTCCTCTTAATGCAACCTAATATGCCATTAGCCTTCTTGGCTACAAGGGCACACTGTTGACTCATATCCAGCTTCTCATCCACTGTAACTCCCAGGTCCTTTTCTGCAGAACTACTACTTAACTGGTTGGTCCCCAGCCAGTAACAATGCTTGGGATTCTTCCATCCCAAGTGCAGGACTCGGCACTTGTCCTTGTTGAACCCCATCAGATTTCCAGTGGCCCAATTGTTCACTTTGTCTAAGTCACTCTGTACCCTATCTCTGCCCTTAAGCGTATTTACCTCTCCCCACAGCTTAGTGTCATCCGCAAACTTGCTGAGGGTGCAATCCATCCCCTCATCCAGGTCATTAATAAAGATATTGAACAAAACCGGTCCTAGAACCGAACCTTGAGGCACTCTGCTGGAAACCGACTGCCATCCTGACATCAAGCCGTGGATCACTACCCGCTGGGCCCGACCTTCTAGCCATCTTTCTATCCACCTTACCGTCCATTTATCCAATCCACATTCCCTTAACTTGCTGGCAAGAATATTGTGGGAGACCGTATCAAAAGCCTTGCTAAAGTCAAGGTATATAACATCCACTGAATTTCCCACGTCCACCGAGCCAGTTACCTCATCATAGAAGCCATTCAGATTGGTCAGGCATGATTTGCCCTTTGGGAATCCATGCTGACTATTCCTAATCACTTTCCTCTCATCCAAGTGCCTCAAAATGGATTCCTTAAGGACCCCTTCCATGATTTTTCCAGGAACCGAGGTAAGACTGACAGACCTATAGTTCCCTGGATCGTCCTTCTTCCCTTTTTTGAAGATGAGTGCTACATTTGCCTTTTTCTAATCATCCGGGATTCCTCCCGATCTCCACGACTTTTCAAAGATAATTGCCAAAGGCTCCTCAATGACATTTGCCAACTCCCTCAGTACCCTTGGATGTATTAAGTCCAGACCCATGGATTTGTGTACGTTTAGCTTTTCTAAATAGTTCCTAACCTGTTCTTTACCCACCATGGGCTGTCCATCTTCATTCCATCTTATGTCACTTAGCGCAGAAGTCCAGGAGCCGACCTTGTCCATGAATACAGAGGCAAAGAAAGCATTGAGTACTTCAGCTTTCCCCACATCATCTGTCACTAGGTTACCTCCTTCATCCATGAGAGGCTGCACAACCTCTCTGATCACCTTGTTCTTGTTAACATGCCTGTAGAAATCTTTCTTGTTATCCTTCTCATCCTTAGCCAGTCGCAATTCCATTTGCGCTTTCGCCTTCCTGATACCCCCCAGGCATTCTTGAGCTATACATTTAAACTCCTCCTGGTCATTTGTCCAAGTTTCCACTTTTTGTAAGCTTCCTTTTTGTGCTTAAGTTCACCAAGGATTTCCCCTGTAAGCCAATCTGGTCTCCTACCATGTTTGCCTCTCTTGCTATGCGTCGGGATGGTTTCTTTCTGTGCCTTCAGTAAGACTTCTTTAAAATACTTCCAGCTGTCATGGACTCCTTTCCCCTTCATGTTAGTATCCCAGGGGATTCTGCCCATCAGATCTCTGAGGGAGTTAAAATCTGCTTTTTTGAAGTCCAACGTGTGTATTTTACTACTCTCTTTTCTTCCTTTGGTCAGAATCCTGAAATCTACCATCTCATGATCACTGCTTCCCAGGTTGTCACCCACCTCCACTTCCCCTATTAGTTCTTCCCTGTTTGTGAGCAGAAGGTCAAGCTGCGCATGGCCTCTGGACAGATCCTTCAGCACTTGTACCAAGAAGTTATCCCCAACATTCTCAAAAAACTTCCTGCATTGCCTGTATACTGCTGTATTGGTTTCCGAACAGACGTCACGGTGATTAAAGTCCCACATGAGAACCAGGGCCTGCAATCTGGAAGCTTCGCTCAGTTGTCCGAAGAAAGCCTCATCTACCTCATCCACCTGATTCGGTGGCCTATAGCAGACACCAATCACAACATCACTGCTGTTGTTCGCTCCTTTAAACTTAACCCATAGACTCTCAACAGGTTTTTCTCCCTCTTTAGACTGGAGTTCAGAGCAATCGTAGTGCTCTCTTACATATAGTGCAACTCCTCCTCCTTTTCTCCCCTGCCTGTTCTTCCAGAACAGTCTATACCCTTCCATGACAGCGCTCCAGTCATGCGAGTCATCCCACCAAGTCTCTGTTATCACAATTAAATCATATTTCTTGGACTGGGCCAGGGCCTCCAGGTCTTCCTGTTTGTTGCCCAGGCTTCTCGCATTAGTGTACAAACACTTCCGGTAACCAGTTGATGGCCCTATCTCCTCCATTCGAAACAGGGGTCCTCCTTTCTTGCCCCTTCCTCTCTGCATTTCTTCCCGGTATCCAACTTTCCCACTCCCCTCAGGGTTTTGGTCACTGTCCCCCGACAAACCTAGTTTAAAGCCCTCCTCACTAGGTTTGCAAGACTGCCCACGAAGATGCTGCTTCCTCACTTCGTTAGGTGGATCCCATCTCTTCCTAACAATCCTTCTGCCCGGAACAGAGTCCCATGGTCGAAAAAACCAAAGCCCTCTCTGCTACACCACCTGCTCAACCATGCATTTACGTCCTCAATTTGACGATCCCTGCCCAGTCCTTTCCCTTCAACATCCCTGCAGCTGCCCAAGGCTGCTTTCTGAAAGGGCCACTTGTGAGACTGACACCCATGGGCCGGCTAGCTCGGAGTTTGGAATGTGGTGCTCGTACCACACAGACGCATCTTAAGAACAAGCCCCTTGTTTCAAACCATAACTGGCTCGCTATTCCGACGTCCCTGCAAACCTCAGGGCACGAGGAGGGAGGGATGTTTTGGAATTGCGATTTATTTCGAACTAAGTGCTGTGTAGGCAGCGCCAAATTACAAAATAAGCTATTTCAATATTGACTCGAAATAAGCTACACAATGTCATTGCTTATTTGGAGCTGTGGGACAAACCCCTAGTGAGTTAGAACTGAACTCTGCCCACAGCTTCCTGCTTCACTCACCCACCAACTGATTCCCTCACTGCCATGGGGCTGTTTGCACTAGCCTCTTCTCTCATTAGCCAGGCTTCAGCCAGGACTGAGACTCAGGCAGGAGAATGTGACCCGGCTCCCTGCACCTGGGCCCTGCATTTCTCATCCCTTCAGAGACACTTGTTAAAGGAGGAATAAATCACAGTCACATGAGTGTAGATTATGAAACTTTGTTGTTGCTGTTGCCTTGGAAACTTCCCATAGAACTTCCCCTGGGGGCCCTGGACAGACTGATCACAGTGCACAGCTTACTTCGAGGTGAGGGTGCTGGGTAGATGCACCCACCCTGTTGAGGACTAGCCTGCTGGGGGGAGGCTCTGGCCACTTCCTTTCCTTGTCTCTCTCAGGCTGTGTCTACACTGCAGGGCTACGTCTACACTGCAGGCTTTTTGTGTAAGAGCAGCTGTTCTTGTGCAAAAACTTACAGAGCGTCTACACCGCACTCACGTTCTTGCACAAGTAAATTTATAGTACAGCATCAGATAACAGGGCTTCTTGTGCAAGAGTTATTCCTCTCCCCATGAGGAATAAACCCTCTTGCTCAAGAACTCATCCACAAGGAGGCAGTGTGGATGGGCAACAGCGGTTTCTTGCTCAAGAAAGCCCTACAGCTAAAATGGCAATCAGAGCTTTCCTGCGCAAGAGAGCGTCCACAATACTATGCGTGCTCTTGCAGAAAAGCACTTCTCTTTTGCAAAAGCACATAGCAGTGTGAACACACTGTTGCACAAGACCTTTTGCACAAGAACTCTTGCACAAAACTGTTCTTGCACAAGAAGCCTGCAGGGTAGATGTAGCCAGGGGGTGTCTGGGTTTTTTACAGCACTGAGCTTAGCACAACTGCCCAAGAAACATTGTGAAAAGCCAAAACCTTCCCACCTTGGGTGTCCCGGGACTGCCATCAAGTGGCAGAAAGGTTCCCCGAAGGGTTGACTTCAGGTTATTTGAAACAAACACCAATAGCTCAGATGAGGTGGCCGAGTGGTTAAGGTGATGGACTGCTAATCCATTGTGCTCTGCACGCATGGGTTCAAATCCCATCCTCATCGGGTGTTTGCAGCCTTCTCTCTTGCTTCTCCCAGATCTCTCTTCAGTTCAGTACCAGCCCCTCCTGTACCCCTGCCTGCCCCAGCCCCTCCCAGTGCAGCCTGGGGAAAGGGGAAATCTCCACAGAGACACTCCCAGATGGGTCCCTCCATCCCTTCTGCCCTCAAGGGGAAACCTCACAAAGGAGATTCCAGGCAGCCAGGCCATGGGGGTCTCTGAGATGCCCCAGCCCTGCAGCCTGTCCCACCTGGCTGTTGCCATGGACCCTGTGAGGTCACTGCCTCCCAGCCAATGAGCTGAGGTGAGTGGGGGTGGGGAGCCTGGGGGAAGCTGTGACCCCCCCCCCCCGAAACCTAGACATGACCATTTCCCTGTTTCTGCCCCCTGCACTCCAGGTCCCCCCATCCAGCCCCGGTCTGCTCCCCACACTTGACAGCTCCCCTGCCCTTGGCCCCATGACTGCACCAGCCATGCTCTAGGGGGAAGTGGGTCTGAAGGGGACAGGAGGGGAGGGTCCAGGTGCTTCCATTCCCAAACTGCACACCTGCCACCCTCCCCCGCCATCATAACATCTGCCCCCAGCTAGGGAGTCAGGCTCACCTCCCCCAGCACAGACAGGAGGGGACAAGGACCCCGCTCCCCAGGTGCGAAAAGCTCTCAGGTGGACCCCACCCCCTCTGCCCACTTTGGGTCCCTGAGGCCCCAGCCTGGCTCCTTGGCCCAGGGGGCAGCGAGGGGCCTGGGCTGCCTGGCCCCAGGAGGGGGGTTCCTAGGCCAAGCTCAGCACCTGCCTGCAACGGGAAATTAGGCACCAAGCTCTGTGAGAGCCGGGACTTAGGTCAAACGCCCTGTGGGGGGCTCCCATTGGCTGGTTCCGGCGGCTCTCTGCTCGCACACTTGCGCTTGTGGGGCCCATTCTGAATGGGCGTCTCTCCCCTTTCCCTGCCGAGGGAGCCCACAGGCCAAGCACAGGCTGGGTGGGTCCCGGCGCGTCCTGTGACTGGGCAGGCGCTGGTCAGTGAGGTGCCTGGGGATCGGTCTCAGCCCCTCAGGGCCAGCGAATGTGGACCCCAGGCCTTTCCTCCCGGCTGCGCACAGGGGTTTATTTCCCTTCTGCAGCCGCTGGGGAGCCCGGCGGTGGAGCGACTCTGGCGCAGACACAGCGAGGGGAAGGTGGGCGGGGACGTGACTGAAATAGGAGCAGCGGGCAGGGGGCTCAGATGTGGGGCCAGTGCACAGACACTTTGTGCTGCGGGGGTGTCAGTGGGTGTAGCCCTGGCAACGGGGCAGGTCGGTGTGAAGAGCAAGGGGAGATCTTCTGGCCAAGAGCCTGTGTCGGGAAGGGATTCGTCAGCCCATCCAGTGCTGTGACATGGCTCCCCGTGACGGTCAGTGTGCGGTGTGTCGCACAGCTGCTCACCACAGACATGCAGGCCTGTGTGATGCTGCTCCCCCTCCTGCACGGGTGCCCATGGGCGGCAGGTTTGTATAATTTTTGGTAGTGCCTCATTAGCCACGCCTCTGGACGTAACACGCTTGGGGCAAGATGGACACACAACCAGAAGTAAACGGTGTCATGTCACCCCTCTCCAAGGGCTTTTCCCACCATCCTCCTACCAACAGGGATTAATTTGGCCCTCACCAACCCCCCCCTCATGCAACTATCCTACAGTTGCATTAACCCAACGTGTGGGACATTAACTTGGGGGGGGGCGGAGAGGCTGGGGCAAGTGTTCTGTCTGAGGCTATGTCTACACTCACGGCTTCTTGTGCAAGTACAGCCGTTCTTGTGCAAGAAGCCACAGAGTATCCACAGTGCCTGCCTGCACTTGAGCAAGGAAATTTACAGTATGGCGTGGTAAGAGAGGACATCTTCCATAAGAGCTACGCTCTTTTCTAACAGGTGTAAGCACTCTTGTGCAAGAGGGCAGTGTGGATGCTCGGCAGGGATTTCTTGTGCAAGAAACCTCTATGGCTAAAATGGACATCGCTTTCTTGTGCAAGAGAGCGTCCACACTGCCATGGATACTCTTGTGCAAAAGCACAATTCACACATGGCAGTGCAGATATGTTCTTGTGCAAGACTTCTTGTACAAGTACCCTTGCGCAAGATGTTATTGTGCAAGAAACCTCCGGTGTAGACATAGCCTAAGAGTTTCCTCCCATGAGCAGAATGAATTTTGTGTTGTGCACCAGTACTGAGGTCATGTGGCTTGTTTGGATGTGCCACTGTGGCACCCAAGTTATTAATACATATTTTTAAACCTTTCCCTTTTCTCTCTGCTGCCATGTCTCCTCCCCTTGTTCCATCAGCTCCCCTGGTGCCTGCTGCCCCCCCCCCAACCCCTCATCCTCCTCTGCTGTCCTGACTCCTTCCCTTCTCACTGCCTTCGGACTTCCTGAGACCTGCCCCCCTCCACCAGCCCTTCTCTGCCCCCTGTTCCCACTCTTCCAGTAGCCCCACTCTGACCATGTGAGCTACCCCTCCTCGTCCTCTCTCCTACCACCTCCCTCTAGACACCTGCCCTGCCTCTCTCCTATGGTGCTGGTCCCTCCCTGCAGGTGTCTGCCCTTCTGCTTCACCGCCAGAATCCCCTGGCACCTGCACCCTCCTGGTGCCTCCCCCTTCCCTCACTGCCCGTGCCCACTTTGGCCTATTTTTCCCTGATACCCAACCCCTCACCACCCTCTGCCCCCATTCCCGTCATGCCCCTGTGCTCTCACACATGATTTGCTCCATCCCTGCCTTCCTCATGCCCACTCCCTCTTTCAAACCTTATCCCAGCACCTGCCTCTCCACCTCCAGCCCCCAATACCCTTCCCCTCTCCTCTACCTGCATCATCCTATCCCCCTCCCACTGCCACTTCGCCGGCATTTAAAATACCCGGCATGGTGTGAGCATGCACCACAAGGGTGCGGGGCTGCCCGCCATGCCCATTCGCTGTAGCATCCGCCCACGGGTGAGGCCTCCACATCCCAGCACCCCTGTCTGGCTCGCAGTGCGTGCATGCGCCGCAAGTGTGCAGGGACGGGGCCAGCCTGCCGCGACAGCTTGCCGTGGCATGACCAGTGTGCTCCATCACACTGGGGCTGTGGGCGCCCTGTTACAAGTCTCCTCCTGGGATGCTCTGGGGCTGGGGGGGAGGAGCAATATTCAGAGCCAGGGGAGAGACCCAGGTCCAAATATTGGAGGAGCGGGGCCCCCGGCTCCAAATATTGCTGGAGCACGGGCACCACGAGCCCATATAACTTGCCACCCATGCGGGTGCCAGCTCATGTCTCTCTGGTCACTGGCACATGTGGGGCCAGCAGCCAGCTGGCTCCCTGGGCTGTCCATGCAGTTAAAACAAGCATTGCACTGGCAGAAACGGGGGCAGAGGCTGGGCTGTGGGAAATATTGTGGGGTGGCTGCCAGTGCTGACCCCCTGGGACTGGCTGTGCCTGTTGCACTGGGTGAGAGTTCGGTGTTTCTCAGGGGCTGGACGAGGGTTTGTTATGACACCAGGACCAGCCCAAGGCCAGGAGAGGGGCAGAGCCAAGTGTGAGAACCTGGTGTGTCGGGGGGGGGGGGGGGGACATCTCCTGCCTGGCACAAGAAGCTCCAGACCCCAGAGAAGCTAGGCAGGAGAATTGTGAGCAAAATACTCAGTTGGTTGCTTCCCTCCCTCCTCCTTGTGCCCTAGAAGAGGAGCCGTGCCCCAAACATTCCTCTTATCAGTGTGAGCTCTGGGGGAGGGAAGGACAAGCCAGGGCAGGAAAAACTTTCTCTCTACTGGGCTTAGATGCTGGGTGTGGGCCAGGGAGGGAGGGGGATGGTGCTGAGGGGAGGGTTAGGTACAAACTGAGGGATCTGCAGTGGCCCCACACTGAGCTGGTTCACCAGAGGCGCCTCTATTCCCTAGGACCAGGCAGGAGCGCACCGTGTGTGTGTCCAGCTGCTGCGTTCTCCCTGTGAGTAACTCTCCTTCCCTTCTCTGGGCCAGTAAATCATTCATGACGGTGCCATAGGACTGGCTGCAGGTGCTGGGTTTGCTTTCAGCCAGGAGGTGCCAGTGACTTGGGGCAAACGCTCCTTTGGGATGGGCAGAAACCAGAGTGTTATGGGGCTTGGGGAGGGGCAGAAGTTATGAGGGCAGGGGAGGGGAGCTGTGAGGGATGGGGGCAGGGTGAGGGGGGAGGGATGAGGGAAGCAGGTGTTTGGTTTGGGACTGGAAACCCCTGGTTCAACAGGCTCCTGGAGGCGCCAGGAGGTGCCAGTGACTTGGGGCAAACGCTCTTTTGGGATGGGCAGAAACCAGAGTGTTCCTAGGGTCGAAGATGAGCCACAGAAACCAATGGCCACAGGAAGTGGTGGATTCTCCATCTCCTCATACTGTCAACTCAGAACTGGGCAACTTAGTAGAAAACATTCTGTGGGGAAACAGCTTTGTGCCTGGGTAGCTGGGCTAAGTGCAATGGCTTGTATCACAGAGGGGGTCAGACTGCAGGGCTAACGTTCCCCTTGGATACTGCAAATCTACAAATCTCAGGGTCTCATCCTGCAAACACTCACCACACGTGTTTAATAAACATTTGACTGGCATTAACTTCCCTGCATCTCTGCTGTGGGGAGAGGTTATAAAGTTTCTGTTGCTTTAGTCCTTATGAGAGGGCCTGAGTCTGTGCTACAAATATATGGAGGAAAACCAGGTAGACTCAGCATTTGCGCACAATGGCAGAGTCTAGTGTGTCGGGGGCATCGCCTGCCTCGCACAGGAAGCTCCAGACAAGACTCTGTTCATTGCTCCCCTCCTCCACGTGCCCTTTGAAGAGGAGCCAGCCCCAAAATCTCTTATCAGTGTGAGCTGTGGGGGAGAGAAGGACTGGCCAGGGCAGAAAGAACTTTCTCTCTCCCAGGCTTAGGGTACATCTAGACTACATGCCTCTGGCGACAGATTAGGCTACCAGGCATAGATTAGGCTACCCAGGTAGGCTACCTCGGCATACCTGGGTGGTCGACAAATGCCTTTGATGTCGACACCCGCGCGTCCAGACTACCGTGATCGGCTCAGCGCGGCAGCCATGTAAATTTAAATGAAGCGGCAATTATTTAAATCGCCGCTTCATTTTCCTATGCCTGGTAGCCTAATCTACATGCCTCTGTCGTATCCTTAGATGCTGAGTGTGGGGCAGAGAGGGAGGGGGATGGTGGTGGGAGAAGGGATGGGAACAAACTGAGGGATTTGCAGCTATCCTGTGTGGGATGGTTCTACAGGACACAGGGAGCTGGCTCACCAGAGTTGCGTCTATTCCCTTGGGCCAGGCAGGAGCGCACTGCACGCGTGTGTGTGTGTCTGGCTGGTGCATTCGCCCTGTGAGTAACTCTCATTCCCTTCTCTGGGCCAGTAAATCGTTGGTGACGGTGCCATAGGACTGGCTGCAGGCGCTGGGTTTGCTTTCAGCCCAGAGGTGCCAGTGACTTGGGGCAAACGCTCCTTTGGGATGGGCAGAAACCAGAGTGTTATGGGGCTTGGGGAGGGGCAGAAGTTATGAGGGCAGGGGAGGGGAGCTGTGAGGGATGGGGGCAGGGTGAGGGGGGAGGGATGAGGGAAGCAGGTGTTTGGTTTGGGACTGGAAACCCCTGGTTCAACAGGCTCCTGGAGGCGCCAGGCAGCACCGCTGGCCGGGGTGTTGAACGTCTGGTTTGTGGCTCCGCAGGCTCCCTGCCAGCCCCTGCACAGCCCATGGGGCAGCCCCTGAGCCGGCATGGCCAGCTCTTAGCATTGGGGTAGCTGGAGCGGGGGGCATGTGCTCCCCATTGGCTGGGCCAGGGCCAGGCAGGAACTGCTCCTGGGCAGTGTGGTGAGCTGGGCTGGCCACTGTCCAGGCTCCCCGGGGAGGCACCCCCGGCCCCTCCCCTTGCACCCAGTTCCCTCAGAGCCTGGCTGGCACGGCTGCCCCACTGCTTGGCATGGTGCAGTCATGGGGCCAAGGGCAGGGGAGTCCTTGGGTGCGGGGATCAGATGGGAGTTGGAGGGGAACCTGAAGTGCAGGTGGCAGAAGGGAGGGATACGGGATGTGCCAGGCCATGTCTGGCTTTAGTCACAGGTTCCCCCAGGAGGTGGGATGGGTAGTGAGGGTGTGCGGCATGAGGTGGGAGGAGGAGCGACACAACTGCCCCTGTGATTCTTACCCCATTCATGTCACAGTAAGAGCTGTCTGGGCAGCGGGGGATCCATGGACCCTCCATCTGTCCTGGGCAGAGCCAGGGGCAGCTTTTGATCCCCCCCCCCCTTTCAGGGGAATGGTCCTGTGATGGCCCCAGCTGCTTTGGCACCCCAGGGCTTCTCCTCTCTGGTCAGGGCTCCAGCTTCTGGCCAGAGTGGGGGGCAGAGCCCAGGGGGAATGGGGAGGGGCAGGGGTGTCTGGGGAGAAAGAGGCCAGGCCAGACCTGTCCACATTCAGCAGTGGGAGGGGCCCTTGGCCTCCGGCTCTGGGGCCCCTGAGGGGGATGGGCAGAGGTCGCTCATTGTGACAGGTGTATCCCGTATCTGTCAGAACACTGCATTCCTGCCCTAGGGGCTGGTGACCAGTGTGGGGGGTGGGGCAGAGTGGGGCAGCAGCACATGGGGCTGAGAATGGGAATGTCCCAGCCACCAGGACCACCCAGACCTGGAGGAAAAGCTGGAGAGAGGCAGGAGGGGAACTGACAGACCCCTCCCCTATTCCAGTCTCTGTCCCTGGGCCAGTCGGAGGGGAGAGGAGCCGCACTGGGGTGGGAAGGTCCCGGCTCCCAGCGCACTGCCAGGGGCTGCGGGGCTGGGAACAGGAGAAGCAGCAAAGGGGGGGGGCAGGTGTGATCCCAGCCCCCAGCAGCAACAGGCCGGCAGAGAATCACGGGGGGGGGGGGGTTGCTATTGGGGGGGGGGCGATTCCTACAGCCGGGGGGGGGCGGGTCAATCCGACTGCACAGGAACCCAGAGGAGCTGGAGCCATCGCCCCGCAGCTCCATGGCCCGCGGGGGGGAGCAGCCCGGCAGCCAGGGACACGCGTGGGGCAGAGCCCAGGAGCCGGGCGGAGCAGCGAGGGACTTGCTGGGAAGAGGGGGCGTGGCCAGGAAGCTCCCGGTCTGACCTAAGCCCTGGCGCTGGACTCCCAGCAGAGTCACTGAACCCCTGCGCATGCGCGATCTCATCGGGCCCCTCCATTCAGTACGGCCGGGGCCGGGTTTTCGTGCTTCCCCGCCCGTCACTGCCGGGCCGCAGCAGCGTCTGACTCCGCGAGCGAGCAGAGGGAGTCAGTGAACTTCTCTATGATCACTGCGCATGCGCCGCGCGCCCTCAGGCAGCCCTTGGTGCCCTTATTCGCCGCGCTGCTTCGGGGGAGCGAGGAGCAGAGTGAGGTGGGCGGGGCTCTGTGTTGCTGGGAGGGCGGGGCTCTGTGTTGCTGGGAGGGCGGGGCTGCTTGCTTGCTTGTTTCCCTCTGCGGCTCCTCATTGGCTCCCGTGCGCTCCCGCTGCTCCCGGCAGCTGGGAGAGCCTTGCGGTGCGCATGTGCGAGCTTTGCGGACGGGCCTATGGCTGCCGGGGGCCTCGCTCCGCATTCGCCTCCTCCTCCCCCGCCCACGTGTCTGTGGAGCGGCCCCTGCTGGGTGCGCGGCTGCGCCTTCGTTCCGGTGGGGGGAGGAGGGTTGTGGGGCAGGGCCTCAGTGGGAGGGGTTTGTGGGAGGGGCTCACACAGGCGGGGGGGGGGGGGGGGGGGGGGGGGGAGTCGGCCAGCTGGGGTGCGGGGAGTCTGCAGCTCGGCTTGTGGGAATTGGGGGAGGGGCACAGCTGGGCTGGGGTCAGGGCTGTGACCCACCTTCCTGTGCTGTCTGTGGGGGGCTGCTCCAGCCGGGCAGGGGCCTCAGACCAGCTCACTGCTGCCTCTCTGTGGTTGAATGTTGCACATTCAACGCAGGGCCTGTTGGCCCGTCTGTCTCTGGCTGTCGGTGCTCCAGACTGACACTGTCAGGAAACTCTCTGCACAGATTTCCCGTCTCAGCGAGTGGATCAGTGAGGTGGAGGGGAAGTGTCAGAAGCCAGGGAGTGAATTCCTGCAGGTGAGACTGAGAGAGCAACATCCCCAGCTCCCCACACAAGGACGATAGGCTCCTGAATAACAAGTGCTGGAGTCCAGCCGTCAGATCTGGGTGTAACTCGGCGGGTGCATTGATGCCATGCGAGTGACCCTTGTGCTTTGCAGAGTCACAGGCACAGAGCTATTAGAGGTGGCAAAGCCCCATTCGCTCAGGGGATCCATGGCCCTGGGGCCAGGGCAGGGCCCCTTGTTCCCATGTTTGCAAAATCCCTTCCTTGTGTGTGCCCAGTGCAGCTGCGATTCTTTTCTCACTCTTTTCTCTAGGACTTAAGAAACAGCTTGAGCAGGTAGGTGGCTCACACTCCTGTCATACTGCACAGCGCAGGGAAAGAGCTTGGAGCTGATGTTGGCACCACATCTCCCCAGGGCTCTACAGACAGATGTTGGATAGAAATGTCTCTGACTCACTTAATTCTGAGGATCTCACCCTTGAACAGCAGACTCTGGAATCCCCCATTCAGGGGCACAGTCTGACTTCAGATATTTCCTAGAGCTGTCACCTCCCCGGGGACTGGCTGCCTCGGGACTGTGGGGCTGGAATATGGGTCTGTCACTGCTGGGCACTAGGCACATTCAGCCCAGGGCAAGGAGTGAAGGATTGGCTATCAAGACTCAATAATAAAGGTATTAGAAACTATTGAATCTGGCCTCTGAAGCCAACCTTCCCCTGCCTCAATTCCCACGTGGAGAATGACAGCCCATCATGCTGCTCTCCTTAGAGACACTGAGCGAACAGACCCAACTGTTTGCAAATAGAGCCAGGGGTTTGCAAACTCTGAATCTCCCGTTGGTGTCAAGGGATCAAAATAGGTAAAGTTAATGTCATAACAACGTGTTCCCCCAGCGCAGCTCTAGGTTATGAGGAGAGGTGGTAAGTGACAGAGAAACCAGGTGGGAGGGGATGAGGAGGGAAAAGTAAATCTCACTTTCAGTTTGTGTCTCCTGGAGCGGGAATGAGGCTGCAGAGATGTTAGCTCCGTTGCTGGGAGGTGCCCAAGCAAGAGAGGACACGGAAGGTTTCAGACCTTTTCATACTAAACACTTGAGTGTGTGTCTGTCTGGTCTCTGATACAAGTGAAATGCAGAGTTCAGTATGGGGACATTGTTATATAGAGGAGAGCCTGGAATTTCACCTCTCTTATCCCTTCCCCCACCAGACACTCTGCCCTCTGCACTGGAGAGAGCAAGAGGAGAATCCCTGGGCGTTTTCAGACAAGGTGAGTTTTTCATGTGGCGATTCTAAAAATGAGAAAATTCCAGCAAAATCATCTTCATAGGACTGTCATTGAAGTTACCAACCAAACGCAGTGACCATGGTGCACACAGCCCTAAATTGAGATCAGTGAGGAGCTCCGGGGACACTGCATGGGGACTTGTAGACACTTTGAGAATCACTGATCTATGGGGTATGATGCTTAAAGGGGTGATGTTAAAGCACACAATGGATGGCACCTTCAGGCTCAGATTTCACTGGTCAGTTTCAATACGGGGTTGGTTTCAAACAATAAATAGGCTGAAAGGCTGAGAGCTGGCTGGCTTCCATGGTATCAGTTTGTTCATGGTGAGAAACTGCTGGATATGCAAGGGCTCTTCAGTTTAGTGCAGGCCTGGGCAAAATACAGCCCATGGGCCGGATCTAGCTCGCCAGGCCATCGCATCCGGCCCTCTGATGCTTGGCGAGCTATGGGCTAGTTCCGTGGTTGCCACTTCCCACCTGCAAGCCACTCAGAAAGTGAAGGTGAGCCCAGAGATAAAGCAGGAAGGCATCCACTCCCAGGACAATTGGATGGTTTCTGGCCAGAAAGGAAGCACTGTGCCCTCTCCCCTCTAGCTCATAGTTATTCAAACACCCACATGGCCCCACAGCCTGTGCGAGGGTTGGGCAGGCTTCCTGTGTGCTTCAGAGAGGTGCTAGGCTGCTGGTCGGGACTCACTCAGGTAAGTCTCCTAGGCAAAACCTGCCTCTGGCACCCCAACCTCTCTCTTCCCCTCCTAATTCTCTGCCCCACACTCCTGCCCCCAACTCCACATACTCAAACTCTTTGTTCTCTTCCTGCATCCAAATATGCAAGGAGCTCTTCATGGTCAGAAACCCTCAGCCCCTTTTTTGTTCACTCAGCCACTTCTCTAAATTAACCTTACTTTAAATATCTCATGAGTAGTTGGCTAATCCAGTGCCCCAGATTACACCTGCTTCTTTCACCCAAACTGCTTCCCAGACCCCTCTTTCCCTCCTGCATCCCAAACCCTCACCCAAAGCTCCCTTCTTCTCCCAGTGTTCATCCCATTCGCTGTATTTCCTGCTTAATGTCTTGGAAGAGTGCAGCTCTCAACCACTTTCCAAAATCTTGGAGTGCCCCCCCACATCAAAATGAATTGCCCACTCCGGTCTAGTGGATACAGTTCAGTGAGAGTCAATAACTGAAAGATGCAGCCAGAGAATTTCAGGCTAGAGAGGAGGCACAAATATTTGATGGGTAAGAGGATTCGCTGCTGTAACCAATCATCAAAGAACTGGTGGGTTCTTCATCTCTTGATGTCTTCCAATCAGCACTGGACAACTTTCTAGAAAACATGCTGTGGGGGAACAGAGCTTTGTGCCTGGGTAGCTGGGCTACGTATAATGGCTTGTGCTGCAGAGGGGACAGACTGCATGGCTCGGGATATTTTCTGATGCCATGAATCCATGAATTTTAAGGTCTTATCTTGCAAACACTCAGCACACGTGTTTAATAATATGCATCTGAATACTCATATTAACTTCACTTCATCTCTGTTGTGGAGAGAGTTTATAAAGTCTGTGTCAGATGAGAGAACCAAAGTTTGCAAATCAATGCATGAAGACTAAGGATTATAAATACTGCAGCCCAAATTAAATTAAACCTATGTCCATGTTCAGGCAGATGAATATGTGACTTGTTAGCAGACACTGGGTGCTGAGAACTGAATCTCCATTGTTGCAGGCAAAGTAATATAACTCAAGCCAGGTATTAAGAGAAATAAATACGGCTTTCGGATCTAACTTGTGTGTGGTGTTTATGGAATATCTAGACTCAGCGTTTGCCCAAAACTGGAGAGTCCAGCATGTTTTTCACCGGGGACAGAGTCTGGGCAGAATTGGGGTGTGGAAAGGATTAAAGCTCTTTTTGAAATGTCTCCAATTCTCCTTTTCCCCCTGCCAGGCTGCAGAACACCCATGTCTGTCTACAGCTCAGCCCCTGGTCTGCAGAGCCAGGGACAGGAAATGGCTGTGGAGGAGCCTGTGAGCTTTGAGGAGGTGGTTGTGTATTTCTCTGAGGAGGAATGGGCTCTGCTGGACCCGGGCCAAAGAGCTCTCTACAGGGATGTGATGCAGGAGAATTACGAAGCTGTGAGCTGGCTGGGTGAGGATTCCTGTCCCCTTGTGTAACAGAAGCTGGGTGGGCTCTGGAGCAGCTGGGTTGGGTTTGGTTCAGGGTCCTTCATTGCCTGAACCCCCAATATCAGCAGTATCTGCCCCAGTAATCCTGGCTCCTGTGTGAGAGGAGGTTCAGTGACATAATAGCGGTGCTGCTCTTCCCACAGCCAAGATCTCATTGTGGTTCCCACCATCTTGCCCATGTTGTGCCTTGGCTGGAATGTCAGCGGAAGGATCCAGGCAGGAACGGCAGGGACCGGAGTTGTGGGGCTGGGTGCAGCTGCTCTTAGCATCTGTAGGGTCCCCTTGTGCTATTGTGCTGACCGCTGGAAGAAAGGTGCCAACTCAGGGTCCTTCCTTGCCTCTGGTAGATTCTGTGCAAGCCAGAGAGTCACCAAATGGCAGGCCCGACTAGCCACAAGAGGAGGGCTGCTGCTACTGGCAGAGTAGAATCAAGGCTACAGAAGGGGAGCTGAGCTGCAGGAGCATCTACAAGCAGCAGAGAAGCAGCCCATCCTGTCTCCACGTTGGCTGGCCACAGGAATAGGCTGGCACTGCCCTGGCTGTCTGTAGGACTGACCGCTGTTGTGGGGAGCTGACAGGGCCCACCATGGCACAGTCAGTCAGGATCAGGAATGTGGACCATAGGCAGGGCCTGAAGTGGCCAACCAAGGATTCATTTTCTTGATCAGACAATTCCCCTGCCTCCTTCTGGCTCAAGTAGAGCATCTGAGCCCAAGAGCAGGGAAAGTCCAGCCCCCAGCCAAGAGCTTTGTGGGCAGATCCCATAGGGCTCTAGAGCTCTGCTGGATCCTTTCCCTCACAGCCCTAGAGACCTGACATATGTCAGCTCAAATATGAATCCTGGCTAGAGGTGTCTGTCAGTCCTGAAAGTCTTAGAGCTCTCTGCTTATGAGCAGTGTTTTCCTGTCCTCCCAAGTATGCAACAGGCCCTAAGGGAGACTGAGTTGTATCCTGCAGAGTGCAGCAGAGCGATCAGTTCCCCATGGAAGTCAGCTGGGCTATTCCCAATATGGTGGTGGGGCGGGGGAAGGATGGAATTAGTGTGTCCAGGGATTTTGTACCAGCCAGAGACCAGTCTCTGGAAGGTGGGGAAGGAGCCTGTCTGGGTAGGAGACTCAGAACCTGGCTTTGGAAGCAGGAATGGTACAGAATTTAATGAACAAGATCAGCACTTGGTTAATTGCTCCCTGAATAGGATTTCCAGTCTCCAAAGCTCATGTGCTCTCTTGGATGGAGCAAAGGGAAGAGCTGCAGATCCCGGATCTCCAAGGCAGTGAGGAAAGGGAGAGCGTCAGTGACACCCACACAGGTGAGAAATCAGCTAAACTGACTCAAACCAATTTCTGTGTTCTCATAGCAGATGTTGGTTGTGTGTTTTCATCAAGTCTGACTGGCCCTTCAGCCTCTCATCAACTCCAGTGTGAGAGTGCCAGATGGGGAAATAGTTATGAGGAAGCAGGGTGAACTCGGCTCATGATTATTGAATCTTTCCAACCATTCTTTGGGTTTTTCCCCCATTTTCTGTTCACCATTCAGAATTTTTATTTCAGCTCAGCACATAGAATCATAGAATGATAGGACTGGAAGGGACCTCGAGAGGTCATCGAGTCCAGTCCCCTGCCCTCAAGGCAGGACCAAGCTCCGTCTACACCATCCCTGACAGATGTCTATCTAACCTGTTCTTAAATATCTCCAGGGAGGGAGATTCCACCACCTCCCTTGGCAATTTATTCCAATATTTGACCATCCTGACAGTTAGGAATTTTTTCCTAATGTCCAATCTAAACCTCGCTTGCTGCACTTTAAGCCCATTACTCCTTGTCCTGTCCTCAGAAACCAAGAGGAACAAATTTTCTCCTTCCTCCTTGTGACACCCTTTTAGATATTTGAAAACCGCTATCATGTCCCCCCTTAATCTTCTTTTTTCCAAACTAAACAAGCCCAGTTCATGAAGCCTGGCTTCATAGGTCATGTTCTCTAGACCTTTAATCATTCTTGTCACTCTTCTCTGTACCCTTTCCAATTTCTCCACATCTTTCTTGAAATGTGGTGCCCAGAACTGGACACAGTACTCCAGCTGAGGCCTAACTAGTGCAGAGTAGAGCGGCAGAATGACTTCACAAGTTTTGCTTACAACACACCTGTTGATACAACCTAATGACTCCTGTGTGGTTCCTCTCTCCATCCCAGCAGGTGATGAGATGCTGAATGAGAACAGTGAGACGAGTCTTCAGGAGGAAGGACCTGAGCAAATGGCTCCATGTGGGGTGTTAGTGGAAATATCTGAAGGGCATGTTTTTCAGAGTCCTGAGCAAGGAGAGACTTGTGAGAGTCAGCGTAGTCTACAAAGGCAGCAGGGAAACCATCCAGGAGCAGGACAGGATAAATCCAGTCACAGGAGCAGAAGGTTGAAAACAAACACAAAAACTGTTCAAAAGAAAATCCCCCATCAACATTCACCTTGTTCTTGCAGTGACTGTGCAACTCTTATTAAACATGAAAGAGCCCACACAGAAGAGAAACCCTTCAGCTGCTCTGACTGTGGGAGAAGCTTCAGTCGGAGATCATACCTTGTTAGACATAGGAGAGTTCACACGGGAGAAAAACCCTTCAGCTGCTCTGACTGTGGGAAAAGTTTCAGTCAGACCTCAACCCTTGTTATCCATAGAAGAGCCCACACAGGGGAGAAACCCTTCAGCTGCTATGACTGTGGGAAAAGCTTCAGTCAGACCTCAACCCTTGTTATCCATAGGAGAGCCCACACAGGAGAGAAACCCTTCAGCTGCTCTGACTGTGGGAAAAGCTTCAGGCACAGTTCACACCTTGTTAGACATAGGAGAACCCACACAGGAGAGAAACCTTTCAGCTGCTCTGACTGTGGGAAAAGCTTCATTCGATGGTCTCAGCTTATTAACCATAGGAGAGTCCACACAGGAGAGAAACCCTTCAGCTGCTCTGACTGTGGGAAAAGATTCAGTCAGACCTCAGCCCTTGTTATCCATAGGAGAGTCCACACAAGAGAGAAACCCTTCAGCTGCTCTGACTGTGGGAAAAGCTTCAGTCAGAACTCAACCCTTGTTATCCATAGGAGAGTCCACACAGGAGAGAAACCCTTCAGCTGCTCTGACTGTGGGAAAAGCTTCAGGCACAGTTCACACCTTGTTAGACATAGGAGAACCCACACAGGAGAGAAACCTTTCAGCTGCTCTGACTGTGGGAACAGCTTCATTTGATGGTCACAGCTTATTAGCCATAGGAGGAGTCACACGCGGGATAAACCGTTCAGCTTCTCTGACTGTGGGAAAAGCTTCAGTCAGACCTCAACCCTTGTTAGACATAGGAAAACCCATACGGAAGAAGCTATTCACCTGCTCTCACTGTAGGAAATGCTGCAGTCAGAAGTCACACCTTGTTATCCATGAGAACTCTCACAGAAGAGAAATCCTTTAACTGCTCTGACTTTGGGAAATGCTATAGCGACAATTCAAGTCTTGTTGCATATAGTTGAACCCACATAGGTGAGAAACCGTATAGTAGTGGTGAGCAAAATTTTTCTCTGTTGACAGAATGCAGCCTGCCTAAGGCTTTGATCCTGTCCACAAGGCAGTGCCAGGCCCTACCTCCAAATCAAGATGTACTGAGGGGGAAGGAGTTTAGCCCAACCCCCTCTTCATGCTTTCTAACCACTAGAGAGGAGGCAGCGCTAGGCTGAGTCTTTGCTATACAACCTGAGGCCGGCACTAGAGGCACTGCTGCCACTGCACTGCTGGCCTCAGGGGCCACATGGCCATGTCAGGGGTGCCTCTGGGGCTGGTCCTGGGCTGCATGGTTGCAGCAGCAACACCTCCAGCCATGGACTGAATGGGTGCAGTAGTGGTGCCTCTGGTGTCCGGGGCTGGTCCTAGTCTGTTTGGCTGCTGCTACAGCAGTAGAGCCTCCCTCCAGGGTGACCAGGACAGTGTGACTGGAGATGTTGCTGTACGAGGGCCCAAAGCCAGGTAATATTTGCTATCATCCCCCATATATCCCCTCCCAATATCCTCAATTCCCTTTCTCCCAGCAGCTAGCACCCCCAGCTTGCGCTGACAGCCTCCTTTTTTTATTGCACCATCTCTCCTGGCCACATACTGCACCTTATTTCTGACCAGACACCTGCCTGTTTCTGCATCCCAAATCCTCAAAACCCCAACCCTTTCTTGAGGCCCCTGTCACATTGGATTTTAAAGTGAGCATACAGGTAACTGCTGTGATCACGAGGAACTGTTTGCCCCAAATTTGGTACAAAGTGGGCCGTGTGAGGTGTCAAACGAAAGTTACTATTGTGCTGATTCTGTGTGTGGTATTTGTGTACTTGTTTGGAATTTGTATGGGGAGTTATGACTATGGGCTCTGCTGATGCTGTGTATGGACTGCCTGTCATGGGGACGGAATTTCCAATGAGTGACTATGCTAACCAGTATAGCTCCAAGGACAATGGTTCTCAGGGTGGCCAATACACAGCTGAAGAATGCGTGTGGAAAGCTGCAAAGCAGCCAGAGCACAATGGCTGATGGCATATGAAACAGGTCACTTGACCATATGATTAGCTCCAGCTTGGGCGACACCAGAAATGAATATCAAATGCCATGAGGGGGGCTCCATCTTGTCTTCAGTCTTGCTACTTATCCGAGAAGCGGCCTTGCTAAGGACAGAGACACGGGAAGGATTGCTGACCCATCCTGACATATGATGTACCCCAAAGACTTATGCTAGTAGTTTCTAACATCTCCACTAAGATCCTGCATCAAGAACATGCTGATTGATGTATATAATATATTCACCTTATTCTCAGCCTTTTCTGTCTTTTATTAATAAACATTTAGATTCTAAAGGATTGGTCCACTGTGATCTGGTGGGTAAGATCTAAAGTATAAATTGACCAGGAATTCATGGCTGGTTCTTTGGAACCGGGTGCGTCTGTTCTGGGTTGGAAAGATTGGGCTCTATAACCCCTCACCTCTCTGTAAGCCCAGGGCTGATTGTGGCATAGAAAGAGCTGGGGTATCTGAGGGGTTTTGCTCATGAGGCTTCCTGCAGGCTGGATTGGCAGCTGAAGGGCTCACTGTGACTGGTTTGTGGCCTATTTTGGAAAGGTCTCCAGTCAAGGGCTGTCAGCAGTCCTGGTTTTGAGCAATTTGCCCTGAGTGGATTCCTTCAGCAGTGTTCAGGCCTGCCCCGGCCCGGCGCAGCCAATCACAGTCGTGCCCTCTCCAAACCTTCTGTAGATTACTGTTGCTAATGGAAACTCACTGTTAATTACATAATTCGTCAAGCCATTTTGCTGGGGCTACATCTGGGCAGTTGCATTTGAATTATTAAAGAGATTAAACCTTTTAACTTTCTCATGTTAGTTGATCAAACTTTATTTTAAATTAAGTAAAATATTTATGTCCAGTACACACTGTGGAGGTAGGCCTCACTAGCCTGGCCACAGACTGAACTGTACGCAGTGTATCCTGCATCAGAAGCGAGCTTCCTAAGCAAATTGAGCAAGAAACCACAATGCTGTTAAACAAACAAAAAATCGCACTGCTTGCATTTTGTTATCGGGTCAAGCAGATGTAACCATCTAAAAGTAAAGTGCCTTACTTCCTCTTTTCTCTGTAAATTTCCACTGTGACTTTGTAAGAAGGTATAAATATCTCAGGCAATTGAGTGTGAGAAGGGGCTTGTATCGATAAGGCGTAACTCCCTGCCATCTGCAACACCCCCCCCCCCAACTGAGATATTAAAATGGTTTTGTCTAACTTGAACCCTAAACCTAGCATGTGTTTATTTCACAACAATTCTGATGCTGTCACTCAGATCCACACATCCTGCTTTTCTTTCGGGAAAAACCATGGGTCACTCCCTACCTAACTCCAGGCACCACAAGCAAGGTGAGAGGCCTTTTAAATCCCTACTTTGAGAATCAGTAGAGGGCTTCCGGTTGGCTTCAGGTGCTTGGTGGAATTGCTGGATCCGAACCTTTAAACTCAGGTCAGTTCAAAACCAGTGTGCCTGCTTTAAAAAGTTCTGTCAGGAATTTAGAAATAAGAATGTTCTGGTGGGAGAGTCTGGTATATAAGTCCGGTTGTTAAATCATGCGTTTGTTGAGTGTGTGAATGTATCTGACTGAGTGCATGATTCCTGAGAAATGAGCATTGGGTCTTGTCACTTCCCTGGGATAGACTCCTGGGGCATCCGTCAGCCACCCTGGCTGCCCGCTGAGAAGGAGCAACCAGCTCTAGCAGTTAAAGTCTCGGATGGTATGAGGTCTCAGTGGTGACTAACCCCATTTACCCCTCCCTGGGTATATCTACACTACCCTCCTAGTTTGAACTAGGAGGGTAATGTAGGCATACCGCACTTGCAAATGAAGCCCGGGATTTGAATTTCCCGGGCTTCATTTGCAGAAGCGGGGAGCCGCCATTTTTAAAACCCCGCTGGTTCGAACCCCGTGCAGCGTGGCTACACGGGGCACGAACTAGGTAGTTCATACTAGGCTTCCTAGTTCAACCTACCATTACTTCTCATTTCAAATCCCGGGCTTCATTTGCAAGTGCGGTATGCCTACATTACCCCGCTAGTTCGAACTAGCGGGGTAGTGTAGACATACCCCCTGTCTCTAGCTACTTCCTGTTACTGGGGGGGGGGGGGGGTCAGGATCACCTTGGTGACAGAAATCGCGGGATGATGCCTGGACAGTGCAGACTTCCCCACCTGTGTTTCCCTGTGTAAATGAGGTAATAGGTACTGGACAGTCAAAAGAGATTCCTGTTCCCCCTTAAGGGGACTCCAGCATACTATGGCTGTGTCTACACTGGGCCACTTATTCTGGAAAATCAGCCGCTTTTCCGGAATAAGCTGCGAGCTGTCTACACTGGCCCTTGAATTTCTGGAAAAGCAACGATGCTCTACTGTACAAAATCAGCCGCTATTCCGGAAAAACTATTCTGCTCCCGCTCGGGCATAAGTCCTTATTCCGGAACACTGTTCCAGAAAAGGGCCAGTGTAGACAGCCCAGTAGTCTTTTCCGGAAAAAAGCCCCGATCGCGAAAATGGTGATTGGGGCACTTTTCCGGAAAAGCGCGTCTACATTGTCCACAGACGCTTTTCCGGGAAAAGGGCTTTTCCGGAAAAACAGCCTGCCAATGTAGATGCTCCTTTTCCGGAAAAACTGAAAACGGAATAGTTTTCCATTTTAAGCAGTTCCGGAAATTCATGCCAGTGTAGACACAGCCCTCATGTATGTGCATTGCTCACCTAAAACTTGCAAGTTTCTGGATAAGTGGGATGTGTACACACAAAATGATTCATCTAGACAGTTTCTGGTGAAAGGTACTTTTAATATTGGTAAAATAGTGCACTTGAAGGGTACCTTGGAATCCAGAGGATCTAAGATACCCCAGGTTCAATGGGATGCTTTTTTCAATTGGTATGAGGTGGTGTCTAAAAGGAAAACTGAATTTCAAATTAGGAGTCTAAAAGACTTGCAAAAAACAAAAAAAAAATCTTAAATTACATTTAAAACAAATCAAGAAAAATTGGCTATTCCTTGAAATCCAATCTGCAGTGGTATAAGAAAACATCCAAGCACTTAAATAACGTCCAAGTGCTTGGTCTTCCTCTTGCTTATAATGTTCTGCTTTCTGTTAAAAGCATTTTTGGAAAAAAGCATCTAGATTGGCACGGATGCTTTTCCACAAAAGCACTTTTTACGGAAAAGCGTCCGTGCCAATCTGGACATGCCTTTGCGCAAAAAAGCCCTGATCGCCATTTTAGCCATCGGGGCTTTTTTGTGCAAAACAGTACTGTGCTGTCTATACTGGCCGTTTTGCGCAAATGATTTTCGCAAGAGGGCTTTTGCCCGAACGGGAGCAGCATAGTATTTCTGCAAGTACACCGACAATCTTACATGAGATAGTCAGTGTTCTTGCGGAAATTCAAGCGGCCAGTGTAGACAGCTGGCAAGTTTTTCCGGAAAAGTGGCTGATTTTCCGGAAAAATTGGCCAGTCTAGACAAAGCCCCTAGTGTAGATGTAGCCTCTGTGAGTTACCCACAGTGAGGCTGTTAGTGTCGGCATCTAACTAATTGTATCATTAGGCCATGTCTTCACTCAGGTGGAGATCGCTGCTGCAATCCATCTTCCAGAACTTGATTTAGCAAGTCTAGCTAAGCCTCGCTAAGCCAAAGCCCTAGGGCACCTCCTGCTCTTTGCTACTATCCTACTCCCACTGTGAGGGTACCACCAAGCTCAACTGAAGATAAAGCCAACTCCAGATACAAGTTGAAGAATGGTGGGAAGAAAAAACCCATTGACCTGGCAACAAGGCACCACAGGGAGTTGAACCCAGGAGCTCTATTTACAAGGAAAGTGCTTTAGCCAACTAACCCATGGTGCCTGCCTTGAAAAGGGCTTTAAAACTGTTCAACTTTATCGTGCCAGACACCCCCTTCCCATTCCAAAGTGCAGCCGTTCCCCATTTCCCTCCAGCTCTTGCCATGACTCAAGGCTTGCTCAGCCCAAGATATTTGATTGGCAGCTGGTATGCAAAACCTTTTTTCAATTGTAGCACCAGGCCCCAAAGGGACAGACCCAAGGCAGCCGCCTGGTCCTTAGGCCGGGCCTGCAGCCAGGGGGAGGGAGAAGAATCTCTCCTTTCAGCTGGAGTTAAATCAGCAACCTAAGGACACTTGCTGAGCACCCGCTACAGGCCTCTGCTCTGCCAGCTGAGCTATGGAAGGGTGCCTGGGGCAGGCTGATTTGCCCAGGTGGGGCTTTTTGACGAGTGCCAGGGCAAGATCCCCCCGAAGGGGACAGCATCCCAGGGGAGGGGCAGGAGAACCCAGCAGCACAGGGTGTCACGGGTACTTCACGCACAGAAAGACCCTTGAGTGAAACCAGGCAGAAACGCTGCATCTCACTCCCTGCAGCTCCCCTTGCTGCCCTGGCATGCGCTGCCCCTTCTCCCACCGGCCTGGGCCTGGCATCCCTCCCCCGCCCAGCACCACAGAAAGCCCCTTGGCGTGAGCCTGGGCAAGATACAGGCCTCAGGCCTGTCTCCTCTGAGGGGCTTGTGCCTCGGCCTCCTCTGCCCTTGGTGCCGGCTCTCAGGGCTGCCCCCTGAGCGCTGCTGGCCAAAGGAGGCAGCAAGGCAGGAGAGGGGAGGAGCAAGTCCCACTGAGGCTGACAGCTCAGGCTTAAGCCTCCAGACCCAGCACAAAACCTTCAGTCGGGCCCGTGTGGTTCCCTCCTGCCCTCACACACGCTCACAGGGGGAAACGTGTCCCATGTTCCATCCCCGAGCCTGGCCTGGGTAACGGGATCAGCCCTCCAGCAGCCCACAGGGCCCCACTGACACGCCCCTTCTTGCACAACAAAAACCCTCGTGCACAATTCTGCTATGATGATTGTTTTCAGGAATAGCGGCATTGCACAAGAGGGGTTTTCTTGCACAAGAAGGGGCAGTGTAGACAGCAAGAGCATCTTCTGCAAAAATGGCGGCTTATTAGGTATGCAAATGAGGCTCCATGATATTCCACACTTAGGCTCATTTGCATATTTCTCGCGCAAGAAGCTGGGAGCGTAGACATAGCCTAGGTGAATGTGGTGGGTGTATTTTCCCCACCAGGCCTTTGTCCCTTGGAATCCCTTGGGACGTTGGGTTTTGTCTTGTTTGGTTTCCCTTTTCCCTGCTTCCCTCCTCACTATGGGGGAGGGGGAGGCTCTTTCACCCTTTCAGTGGGAAGCCCTGGCACAGAGATGGGACGGGCAGATACTAGGAGATCGAGCCCCTGGGGTATTTGGGGAGAGAACTTGCACACGTCTGCCCTTTCACCCATAGCCAAGATGGCTGAGTGGTTAAAATGTTTGACTTATGCTCAAATGGATGTTTGTCTGTGTGGGTTCCCACCCTGCTCTTGGTAGCTTCTTCTTTTGGAGAGACATCGATCTGGATGGTGCTTTGTTCTGCTGTGAGGCAGGGGGCTGGACTTCATCTCTGAAGGTCACTTTGGCTATGTCAGCAGTGGCAGCATCTTGTGCCAGAACACATCCACCCTGCCATGTGCTAGATATGCTTTTGCTCAAGAGCATCCATGGCAGTGTGGACACTCCCTTATGCAAGAAGCCCTTTCTTACCATGCTTTACTGTAAAACTTCTTGCACAAGAGCGAGTGGGCAGTGTGGCCCTTCTTGCACAATAGCCCACCAGTGTAGACACAGCCCACCAGTGTAGACACAGCCTTCCAGTTCTAGTCCCAGTTCTGATTGGCTGAGCAGGGGCCAGTCACAGGGAGGAGACTCAGGACTTTGTTATTCTCCTTAAGTCCCAGCAAATGAGCCAGAACCAATCGACTGCTCGGGGAATTGTTCTGTTTCTTGCCAGTGGTTGTCTCTGAGCAGCTCCTGAGTCTCTCTGTGTCCTGATGTTTCTAAAGTACTGGCTGTAGCTCCTTTGAGACACTTAATTTGGATCAGTCAGGGTCTGTTCTGAGGGTGAGCTTCAGCATCAGGGCTTCTGGGTCCTGTTCTTCAATCCCCACCCCACTCAGCCGCCCACCCCCAGCCTCTTCCAGCACAGCCTGCTCCCTCCCCACAGGGCTTCTACAGGGGCCTCTGTCCCAGAGGGAATGGGGAGCCCCTGCCCCAGGCACCCACCCACCCACCCTACTGCTGCTCCCACCAGAGCAGAGGATTCACCAAGCACAAGTAAGTACCTCTGTTCTCCCTGACGTTGGCTGTTGGTTCCCCTCCTATTTAGCTGCCTGGCCCCAGGTAAGGACATATGAGACCTTTCTTCCCACCCAGCCCCTGCCCTGCTCCCCCCCCCCCCCACCCTTTCTCCAGTGCTTGCTTTGACACCCTCCCTTGTTCTTTCTCCTTCATCCATGTTCCTTCTGGACATGCACATGCACAGCACTCCTTTGTGCTTCTCAAGCCAGGACCTGCACGGAGGAGCCAGTCCTTGGAGCTCAGCTTGCACAGCATCTACTAGTTTCCCACCACATGTCACCTGAGTGTTAGGAAAATGGTGGGCCTATAAGGAGCCCAAGGCAAGAAAGGTATGGAGGAACTGAACTTCTCCCGACACCCCCCCTAATTTCCCCTAATAGTTGCTTCTGATAAGATAAAAGTGTGGTCTAGCTTGTACATTCCTGCCTGGCGGGAAGCCATAAATTAATATCGTCAGAATTGTTGAGTCAAAGGCTCAGGTCATGTCACTGCCCAAAACAGCACAAGAAAAGAGAAGTCAGGCAGATGCATCCTGTTTTTATGGTGAGACAAGATATGAAAAATGATTACGCTAGTGGTTCTGCGCAGACTGGCTTGCTTATTTCAGGATATAAAAATACGCTGTATGCTTAACCCAGTGTGCCTCTCCTTCTGGCATGAGTCGAGGGGAGCACCCGCTCAGCTGACCGACAAATAAAGGGCTTGGTGTTTATCCTTTTGTCTTCTGTGCCTCCTTGGGGTAAGTGAGTAGCTCCAGGGGGAAACGAGCCCGTTTGGCTAACATGAGAAGAGGAGACTTGTTCTCCTTCCTTCTTACCTTACGTCTCTGTTTCCTTCAAAGGTCTCCGTTGCCTCGGGACCCGTCTCCTCAGGGCGCTGCCCCTCTGCCACTGGGCTGGGAGTGGGAGACTCCACAGTCTCTGCACTTGGGTGAGAAGTCTCATGGGGACTCGTCTGTTGATGGCGTTAGTCAGCCCGATGGCCAGCTGGATCCATTCTGTAGTGCTGCCCGAGAGGGAGCTTTACAAGTGCCCAGTGTCCATTGGTATTTTCTGGGGCTCTGTATAGGGGTTGGGCTTGGCCATCTTTTCCACAGGAAATGCCTCTTCTTTGGAACAGCAGCTCCCAGGAGTTCACGGAACTTCTTCTCAGCTTGGGAAAGGGACGACTAAAGGGTGATGGGACAGAGTTTTATGTAATGATGACAAGGGTGCAGAAAGCAAATAAGAATTTTTTTTCTCGTTCTCAAGATCCTGGGTGAGAGAATGAAACTGGTAAGTAACCAAATTAAAAGTAAACCAAAAGGAAGCATTTTTGCACCCAGTGGAACTTCTTGCCAGGAGATGTTGTGAAGGTGAAATCTACAAGAAGGTCCAAAACAGAACTGGATAATTGAATACAGGAAAGGTCAATCAATGCCATTTAACCAGAATGGACAGGATAGGTGTCCCTAGCTGGTGTATTCTAGAAGCAAGGAATGGGCGACAGGAGGGATCACTTAACAATTGTCTGTCCTGAGGATTCCCACTGGGCAATGAAATTGGCTGCTGTCATGATGATCATAATGGTCCCTTCTGACCTTAAAGGCTATGAGTCTATGAGTCTATGAGACAGGATCCTTGGGCAACTGGCATGGCCCAGTCTGGCTATTCTGATGTTCTGTTTGGTTTCTGTTCTTGTCAATGGAAAATTGACCCGCGTCCTGAAGGGGACAGAAAGTGGCCTTTGAAAGGCTAGTGTAGGTAAGGAAAGAGGCTTATTCATATGTCCTTGCTGGTCTAGTGGCTAGGATTCAGCACTTCCATTATTGAGATCTGGTTTCAATTCCCAGTCAGAGAAACCAGTCTTGGTTTCACATGATAATGGCCCATGCATTCATCTTACCTCATTGCTACAGCAGCTGTGGCCCAAGAAGTTAACTGAGGGCCCCTCTCCATCACTGCCAAGACAGCACCTGCCATTTTCACAAGCTCTTCAGAAGGGTCAAAGCTGGGTGACTCAAACTGCTCCTCCCCTCTCCCATGTGGGTAGCCCTGCAGGAAGCTCTGTGGCACACACAGCACTAGCCCAGTGCACAGTCAGGTCTGCACAAGATCTGTTTGTTCCCTTTGGTTGTTGAAGGAGACAACACAGAACTGGCTCCAGCCCCCACTAAGTAACCTGGGGAAATGACCCACTGGGCCCCTTGGAGAGGCAACAATTCCCCACTGGCCAGGGCAGAGCCTTCTTCTCACACAGTCATGGAACCTTCTCCCCCTGGTCCTGCCTCCCCCCTTCACTCAGCTCTCACTGCTCGGTGCTGCCAGGGAGGGGCCTCACTGCGAGAGCCTGGGCAGGTTCCTGCCACAGAGACACGTCCCAGAGCAGGACGGATGCTCAGACCGACACTGAGTGTTGCTTAGCGCTGGGGTGAGACAGGGAAGGACAAAAGGTTCTAACGGCACCTGTAGCCTTTCAGAACAGCCCCCGGCCCCACCCCCATGTACCAGCCCCTCGCTGGTCTCCACTGTGCACTATCTGGACTCAGGCCTCCCTGGTGCCAGCCTAAGGGCTCTGGAGAAGACATGGCAGCTCCATGGGCAGAGTCCTTAGCCCCTTGCTGGGCTCATTAAGCAGCTGTGGGGCTGGGCTGTTGCACAGCTTAAAGCAGGGATGGGCAAGAACTGGGAACCGCTCCCAGGGCTGCATGTTTCCAAGCTATTAACGAAGGAGGTGGGGGTCTGGGATTCAGGTTAGGTGCAGACAGGAGCTTGGGGCAGAGGACTGGGGTACAGGATCTGGGAGGGGTGTGGGTTCAGAAGGGTGGGGGGGCAGAGGGTTTGGTTTACGTGGGGTCCCAGTGGGTTGAGGGAAGGGAGGGGCTGGGGTGCCAGAGGCAGGCTCTGGCTGGGAGACTTACCTGGCTCACTCCCGGCCAGCAGCCCAGCACCTTGCTCAGGCAGCTACTTCCCTGCCCCCCCACAGGCTGCAGGGGCCATGTGGGTTGGTGAATAGGAGCCTGAGTGGAGGGGGGATGGTGCTTCACATGGCCAGAAACCAGCCAATGGGATTGTGCCAGGAGCAGGGACACTAACAGCTTCACTCAGCTCTCAGGGTTCATCTACACAGTGCGCTTGTTTTGCAACAGCTTGTTTCAAAGTAGCACATCCACACGGCAGGGAAGCCTCGACTTAGAGCCCCAGGAGGCACTGGGCAGTGATTACTTTGACTGGCCCTGGGGAGGAGCTATTTCGAAATAGCTGCAGTGGAGCATCCACACTCCGGCTATTGCAAAATAGCTATTTTGGAAGAGGCGTTATCCCTCGGGCAATGGGGTTTACAGATTTGGAGCTAAGCCATGGCTGGCTTTTGAGGTGAGTGAGTAGGAAGAGGGAGGGGCCACTGCAGGCACTTGGCCCTCAGCTTGCAAAAAAAAAAAAAAAAAACCTTGTCCAAGAAGCCCCTATGGGGCGAGGAATAACTCTTCTGGAATAGGCCCTGTTTTCCGACGCTGTACTGTAAATTTTCTTGCACAAGAACATGCGTGCAGTGTAGACGCTCTGTAAGCTTTTGTGCAAGAAGCCTGCAGTATAGCCATAGCCCTGGAGAGGGATTGCAGCAGAAATCTCCCCCTGAGTGAAGACATGGCCTAATGGTGCAATTAGTTATACTCTGACACCAACAGCCCCACTGCTGGTAACCCATAGAGACCCTTGTTGCCTTAGGAAGGGGTGTAGCCAAAACACAGGTCCCGCTGTGAGCAGGGTTTGAACCTGCACAGGGAAACCCTATTGGATTTTTAGTCCAACATCTTAACCACTCAGCTATCACAGCTGCAGGTGATAGTAAGCCAGAGAAACTGGTAAATAATTCCAGTGTGCAGGCCTAACATCACCTGCCACAGAATTCACACAGCAAACCATTTCAACAACTGTGCAGAGGAGTCCTGGCTGTTCTGGTCTTAGGCTCCCTTGGAGGTGAGTTCTGCTTCAAGGTCTTTCCTCCTCCTTCTTGGTCTTCCTTTCCCTTTTCCTTCCTTTTCTCTTCTCCCCCTTTTCTTCTTCTTGCTGGTCTCCTTCTTGGACCCCAGTTTATATGGAGAAACTCAATACTGCTTAGTTCTACCTTAACCAATTATTTTAGTATAATTTCACTAACCAATCAGAACATACTGTATCAGAATTACCTAGCCAATCAAACCCCACCGCCTTAGTTGATTTACACCTAGCAAAATCAATTATACAGCAGACAAAAAACAGGACTGTATAGCACTTTAAAGACTAACAAGATGGTTTATTAGATGATGAGCTTTCGTGGGCCAGACCCACTTCCTCAGATCAACTAGTGGAAGAAAATAGTCTCAACCATATATACCAAAGGATACAATTAAAAACAATGAACACATATGAAAAGGACAAATAAAATTTCAGAACAGAAGGGGGATGGAGGTGGGGGGAAGGGAGGGAGGTAAACGTCTGTGAGCTAATGATATTAGAGGTGATAATTGGTGAAGCTATCTTTGTAATGAGTAAGATAATTAGCGTCTTTATTCAAATTTGCATGTAAAGTGTCAAATTTAAGCATGAATGACAGTTCAGAGGATTCTCTTTCAAGAGCAGTCTTAAAAGGTCTTTGAAGCAGGATGCACGTAATCAAGTCGTCAAGACAATGTCCTTTCTGGTTGAAATGGCAAGAAACTGTTTTTTCTTTGTGATCCTGTCTGATATCTGTTTTGTGGGCATTGATCCTTTGGCGAAGTGTCTGAGATGTTTGTCCAATGTACATAGCAGGCGGACACTTTCAGCACATGATAGCATAAATTATATTTCTGGATGCGCAGGAATATGTGTTCTTGATCTTATAACTCACTTGGTTAGGTCCAATAATGGTATCAGCAGAGTGAATTTGTGGACAAAGCTGGCAACAAGGTTTGTTGCAAGGGAAGGTACCAGGGTTGGTATTAGTGTGGTATGTCCTGTGGTTGTTGGTAAGAATCATCTTGAGGTTAGGTGGTTGTCTATAGGAGACTATGGGTCTGTCTCCCAGAGCCTCTTGGAGTTTAGTATCCTGTTCCAGTATAGGCTGTAGTTTATTGATAATCTGTTGGACAGGTTTAAGTTGGGGGCTGTAGGTGATGACAAGTGGTGTTCTATTGTTGGTTTTCTTGGGTCTGTCTTGAAGTAGATGGTTTCTAGGTATTCGTCTGGCTCTTTCAATTTGCTTTTTTATTTCTCTGGGTGGGTAGTTGAGGTTTATAAATGCTTGGTAGAGATCCTGAAGTTTCTGTACTCTGTCAGTGGGATTAGAGCAGATGCGGTTGTATTGAAGGGCTTGGCTATAGATGATGGATCGTATGGTGTGTTCTGAATGGGAGCTGGAAGCATGTAGGTAACTGTATGAGTCAGTGGGTTTTCTGTAGAGAATGGTGTCTAATTTTCCACTGTTGATTTGTACTGTGGTGTCCAGAAAATGGATCTCTCGTGTAGAATGGTCCAGGCTGAGATTGATGGTGGGGTGTAGGTTGTTGAAATCTCTGTTGAATGTCTCCAGTGTTTCTTGGCCATGCGTCCAGGTCATAAAGATGTCATCGATGTAGCATAAGTAGAGACGGGCTAAAAGGGGACGGGAGTTGAGGAAACGTTGTTCTAGGTCAGCCATAAAGATATTAGCATACTGTGGGGCCATGCGTGTACCCATGGCTGTGCAACTGATCTGGAGGTATAAGTTGTTCTCAAACTGGAAATAATTGTGGGTGAGAACAAAGTTACATAGGTCTGCTATCAGGTTGGCAGTGATGTCCTCTGGGATAGTGTTTCTAATTGCTTGTAATCCGTCTTCTTGTGGGATGTTGGTGTATAGAGCTTCTACATCCATGGTGGTAAGGATGGTGTTATTGGGGAGGTTATCGATGTTTTGTAGTTTCCTTAGGAAGTCAGTAGTGTCTCGGAGATAGCTGGGGGTGCTGGTTGCCTAGGGTTTGAGAAGAGAGTCTACATAGCTGGATAGACCAGTAGTGAGAGTGCCAATACCAGAGATGATGGGACATCCAGGGTGACCAGGTTTATGGATCTTGGGAAGCAGATAGAATAATCCTGGTCGGGGGTCAGAAGGTGTTTCTGTGTGGATTTGTTCCCGAGTAGCTGTGGGGAGGCTTTTAAGGAGACAGTGTAGTTTCTTTTGGTATTCTGAGGTGGGATCAGAAGAGAGAGGTTTGTAAAATGTGGTGTTGGAGAGTTGTCTGGTTGCCTCCTGGTTATAGTCGGCCTTATTCATAATGACCACAGCACCCCCTTTGTCAGCTGGTTTGATTATAATGTCCAGGTTGTTTTTGAGACTCTGTATGGCATGGTGTTCAGCAAGGCTGAGATTGTGTGTCGCTTGTTGTCGTTTGCGAATAATGTCAGTTTTGAGTTGTTGCGGAAGCTTTGTATATAGAAATACAGATTGTAATTCCGACCATCAGGGGGAGTCCATATAGAATTATTTTTCCTTTGGTGTTGATGGGGGGATCTGGTAGGTCAGATTGATGTTCATTGGTGGTTTGGAAATATTCTCGGCGGCGGAGGCGGTGAAAAAAAGCCTCAAGGTCGCCACAAAATTGTATCTAGTTTGTGAGGGATGTGGGACAGAAAGAGAGACCCCAGGACAAGACAGAACTCAGGAAGATTGAAGCAGTTGCCAAACTAGCTCAGTTGGGAGAATGTTAGACTGAAGATCTAAAGGTCCCTGGTTCAATCCCAGGCTTTGGCAGAAGCTTTAGTCAATTATGGTGTTCCTCCATCTCTGGCAAGCACACGTCTACAGGTAAAGCTCAAAAGCTGTACCAAGAGGCCAGGAATGATGTCATAATGATTATAGATAGAAATGTAGCTGTGTTAGTCTAGTGTAGCTGAAACACAGTCCTGTGTTTTGTTTCATAAAGATGATGATATTTCAGGGTTAGAAACAGGAGAGGGGATTTCATGCCACCTCAGAGATTGTTGCTACAGTAGAACAGGGCTCTTGGCTTCAGCTGCTCCCAGCCTTGCTTCTGTTTTTAATTCCAAGTTCCCAGGAAGGAACATTAACAGAGCCTGCCTCGGACTAAATCTGAGGCTTCCCCATAGTGAGGACACACTATTTCTATTTTCTTAGACTGGAAGTTATTAAGTTGATTTAAGCAATTTCAAAATAGTTTCCAAGTCTACACATGCCCTTATAGTCCTGGTCTTCTCAACATCCTCTGGCAAGGAGTTCCACAGGTTGACTGTGCTTTGTGTGAAGAAATACTTCCTTTTGTTTGTTTTCGACCTGCTAATATCATGGTGCATCCTTAGTTCTTCTATTATGGGAACAAGAAAAATACCTTTGCTTATTTACAGTCTCAACAACAGCCATGATTTATAGACCTCTATTTTATTTCCACTTTGTCTCCATCTTTCTAAGATGAAAAGTCCCAATCTCTCCTCATGTGGCAGCTGATCCAAACTTTTCATCATTTTTGTTGTGCTTTTCTGAAGTTTCCAATGCCAAGGTATGGGTTTTTTTTTTCAGGGGCGGGGGTGGGGAGGTAGGGGATAAGGCAACCACATTTCCAGCCAGTGATCAAGTTGTGGGCACAGCGTGGATTTATAGAGATGTAATTTGATAGTCACTGTCTTATTGTCAAGGCCTTTTAAAATAATTTCTAACATCCCATTTGTGGCTATACGTGGAGTGGATGTTTTCAGAGATCTCTCCAGCTGTGACTTGTTGTAGGCAGATTTGTTTCCATTTAGTATGTGTGTTACTAATTGTTTATACTAATTATAGGGATTAATTGCCAGACTCAGAGCTCACAGCAATTTTCCATGAAAAGGTGTTTTCCCCTCCCCATCATGGTGTTGGAAAAAGAGTTAGTAACAGAATAGTTATCCAAGTTTAAGCACTTTTGTGGCTTTCTGTAGTGTAGTGGTTATGCTGTTTGCCTAACATACAAAGGGTTGCTGGTTCACAACCAGGCAAAAACAGAGAGTCTGCTTTCATTGCAGCTCCCCTGGGCACCCAGGAATGTGTATCTCCTGCTGTCCAGTCTGTGCCTAGGAAGTAAGGTATGGGGCCAGCTCTTCCTGCTGCCTCCTTGCACAACTGGCCCAAGGCAGGAATGGGACTCAGTGGTTGAGGAAAGCCCTGTACCCCTTGTTCTTGCCAAATCCTGTGGGGATGCAGAGTCCTGTGCCTGTCTCAGGGCATCCCAGGGATGCTCCTTGCAGCCCAGGAGAAGAAGAGGGCTCTGGGTGGAAGGAAAACAAGCAAAGCTGGTCCCAGCAGGCATGAGCTGGGGCTCCAGCTGAGGAAGTGGTGCTGGGTGTAGGTCACATGGTATAAGAAGCAAGCAGGCCTTGGGCCCAGGAGTCTTGCAAGCTGTCTGTGTCTAGACTGGCATGAATTTCCGGGAAATGCTTAAAACAGAATAGTTATCGTTATAAGTATTTCCAGAAAAAGAGCGTCTACATTGGCAGGCTGCTTTTCCGGAAAAACCCTTTTTCCGGAAAAGCATCTGTGGCCAATGTAGATGCGCTTTTCCAGAAAAGACTACTGGGCTGTCTACACTGGCCCTTTTCCAGAACAGTGTTCCGGAATAAGGACTTATGCCCGAGCGGGAGCAAAATAGTTTTTCCAGAATAGTGGCTGATTTTGTACTGTAGAGCATCGTTGCTTTTCCGGAAATTCAAGGGCCAGTGTAGACAGCTCGCAGCTTATTCCGGAAAAGCGGCTGATTTTCCGGAATAAGTGGCCCAGTGTAGACACAGCCGCTGAGTTCAAATCCCAGTAGAACCTGCCACAGTTTGGCTGCAAAACGCTCCCACTGCTTTGCCTTCTTTCCACTTAGGTTCATGAGAGACCATTTCTTACCTCACGCTGGGTGTCTGATGCTCAGTGGGTGGCTGGGATGTGCTGGGACTGGGACCCTGGGCTTGCAGGATGCTGAGGTTTCATGTTTCTTGCTGCTGCCCCTGATGGCCTCTTGGTTGGTCCCAGTAGGTGCCAGGCTCTGCCTCTTGCCCCCGTGGTGCTCAAGGAAATGCGCATCAGGCCAGGCTGACTGGCTAAGGGACAGCAGGAGCCCTGTCTAGGGCAGGGAGGGAGGGGAATTGTGTATGAGGGCGTTGCCCAGACAGGCAGCCCCGGGCTGGGAGGACAGAGCTGCCCCACATTGGTGAACTGAAGCACAAAAAGGAAGCTTACAAAAAGTGGAAACTTGGACAAATGACCAAGGAGGGGTTTAAATGTATAGCTCGAGAATGCCAGGGGGTTATCAGGAAGGCGAAAGCACAAATGGAATTGCGACTGGCTAAGGATGTGAAGGATAACAAGAAAGGTTTCTACAGGCATGTTAACAAGAAGAAGGTGATCAGAGAGGGTGTGCAGCCCCCTAATGGATGAAGGAGGTAACCTAGTGACAGATGATGTAGGAAAAGCTGAAGTACTCAATGCTTTCTTTGCCTCTGTATTCATGGACAAAGGCGGCTCCTGGACTTCTGTGCTAAGTGACGCAAGATGGGATGAAGATGGACAGCCCTTGGTGGGTAAAGAACAGGTTAGGAACTATTTAGAAAAGCTAAACGTACACAAATCCATGGGTCCGGACTTAATGCACCCAAGGGTACTGAGGAAGTTGGCAAATGTCATTGAGGAGCCTTTGGCTATTATCTTTGAAAAGTCGTGGAGATCGGGAGAAATCCCGGATGATTGGAAAAAGGCAAATGTAGTGCCCATCTTCAAAAAAGGGAAGAAGGATGATCCAGGGAACTATAGGCCGGTCAGTCTTACCTCGGTTCCTGGAAAAATCATGGAAGAGATTCTTAAGGAATCCATTTTGAGAAACTTGGATGAGAGTAATAGAAATATAGCCATGTTAGTCTGGGGTAGCTGAAGTGCTACATTGTCCTGCATTTTGGATGAGAGGAAAGTGATTAGGAATAGTCAGCATGGAATCACAAAGGGCAAGTCATGCCTGACCAATCTGATTAGCTTCTATGATGAGGTAAATGGCTCGGTGGACGTGGGAAAGTCAGTGGATGTTATATACCTTGACTTGAGCAAGGCTTTTGATACGGTCTCCCACAATATTCTTGCCAGCAAGTTAAGGGACTGTGGATTAGATAAATGGACGGTAAGGTGGATAGAAAGATGGCTAGAAGGCCGGGCCCAGCGGGTGGTGATCAATGGCTCGATGTCAGGATGGCAGTCAGTTTCTAGCGGAGTGCCCCAAGGTTCGGTTCTAGGACCAGTTTTGTTCACTATCTTTATTAATGATCTGGATGAGGGGATGGATTGCACCCTCAGCAAGTTTGCGGATGATACTAAGCTCGGGGGGGAGGTAGATACGCTCAAGGGCAGAGATAGGGTACAGAATGACTTAGACAAATTGGAGGATTGGGCCACAAGAAATCTGATGAGGTTCAACAAGGACAAGTGTAGAGTCCTGCACTTGGGACGGAAGAATCCCAAGCATAGTTACAAGCTGGGGACCAACCAGTTAAGTAGTAGTTCTGCAGAAAAGGACCTGGGGGTTACAGTGGATGAGCAGCTAGATATGAGTCAACAGTTTGCCCTTGTAGCCAAGAAAGCGAATGGCATATTAGGTTGCATTAAGAGGAGCATTGCCAGCAGATCCAGAGATGTCATTATTCCCCTTTATTCGGCTTTGGTGAGGCCGCATCTGGAGTATTGTGTTCTGGGCCCCCCACTACAAAAAGGATGTGGACGCATTGGAGAGGGTCCAGCGGAGGGCAACCAAAATGATTAGGGAGCTGGAGCATATGACTTATGAGGAGAGGCTGAGGGACTTGGGTCTGTTTAGTCTGCAGAAGCAAAGAGTGAGGGGGGATTTGATAGCAGCCTTCAACTTCCTGAAGGGAGCTCCCAAGTGAAAGGCTGTTCTCAGTAGTGACAGATGGCAGAACAAGAAGCAATGGTCTCAAGTAGTGGTGGGAGAGGTCCAGGTTGGATATTAGGAAAAACTATTTCACTAGGAGGGTGGTGAAGCACTGGAATGGGTTACCTAGGGAAGTAGTGGAGTCTCCATCCCTAGAGGTGTTTAAGTCTCGGCTTGACAAAGCCCTGGCCGGGTTAATTTAGTTGGAATTGGTCCTGCCTAGACTTGATGACCTTCTGAGGTCACTTCCAGTTCTATGATTCTATGACTAGACTTCTTCTTTCTAAAACTGTGGTGAAAATTTAGAGTGAATTGCTTACAGGCTGAGACTGTGAGTTAAAGAAGGGCATCACCAGGAATGGGGCTTGACCCCATGACCCTGAGATTAAGAGTCTCATGCTGTACTAACTGAGCTAGCCAGACTGCATGCAAAAAGTTTCCTAATATCCCATCACAGCATAACAGCAGCCAAGTGTTCTCCACTGCCTGACTCAAGGCTCTTTCTTGCCCCTAATGGGGGGTTCTGGTCTGTGGAGAGGTTTGAACTCGAACCCCACTCCCAACACACCCACTTCTTTCCCCACAAGGAACGGACCCATTTCCATCTCTCCAGGGAAAGGAGAAGGGCTCTGGCCTGTTCTCTGCAAAATGCTCAGCCTGTTTCATTTTCTGCAGGAACGAGTGGGATCCATGCGCTCTGTTCCCCAGTGACAAGTGTGTGTCCTCTTCCCCCTTTCCACAGACACACACACTTCCACAGGCCAGCCCCTTTCCTGCTGCCCCAACTCTTATTCCCACAATGCACTTTGTGCAGGGGCCGTTGGTCTTTGTGCCAAGGTGCATGGCTGGGAGCCAGGACTCAGGACCCTTCCCCCAATCTGGCCCGCTCACACTGTCTGGCTACCTCCAGCACAGGCTGAGCTCAGAGGCCAGGTGGGTGACCTGCCGTGCAGCTGTGATGGCATCAGGCCCTTCCCGCCCGCCTGCTCCATCTGGAGATGGAGCTCCAGTGGCCTCAGACACCCAGCAAGAGGAACAAAACTCTCAGTGTTGAACCTCAGTGCATGGAAGCTGAAGCACCTGAACCTTCTTACAACCAGCAGGTCCCACTGAGATTTGAACTCAGATTACAGGACCCAGAGCGCTGCACCTTACACCATGGGACCTGTGGTAGGAAAGTAGAGTGGGCACCTCTGACTCTCAGTTCTCAGACTGGCCTCTGCTCTCCTGGCTCCCTCCAGCTGCTTCATCTCTCAGGACTCCCTGTCCTGCCCCAGCTCTGCTGCTTTCAGGGCAAATTCCTTGTTAGAGCCAGTCACACTCTGGGGGTCAGTGAGGGTCCCTCCCACCTGAGATGTGTGTTACACAAAAGCGTCATTTCCTGCTCCGTTCCCAACGCTGGATGCAAACACATGGTTGCTATGGGGGTGTAACAAGTGCCCCCTTAAAAAGCTCATCAATTGAAATGAAACTTTTACATCTCCAGGTGTGTCACACTTTGGATTTCTATTGAACAGGGATTCTTCAAATGACCACAAACCCCTAACGTGCTCTAGTGCCAATGCACATAAACCAGACAAACCTGTCCCTCAGCTGGAACCAATTCAAACCGGCTCTGTGTGTGTGTCTGGTTTCTGTTTCCATCCATTCAACAAGCTGTGATCTGATCTGGATGCCCATTGGCTCGTCCTTACTCTCCTTTGGCTGTGTCCTGCAGAAGAACAAGGACCACGTCCAGCGGGGAGGAATGGCCACAATCGATCTTACAGCGTTTGATTTAGCAAGTCCAACTAAGACTCACTAAATCAAACCCAGAGGCCACCCCCACCAGCTTCCAGCACTTCTGCTCTTTGCCCCCTTCGGCTTCCTGCTGTGGGGACATGGCCAACTCCAGCTACGTAGGGAGGGATGACAGGGAAAGCAGTCACATTGGACAGGCACCCCGGGGGGCTGCCTGCTTCGCCTCCCCCATACCCAGCAGCTGCTTGGCCAGCTTAGTCATGGGGCTGCTCTCTGGGACTTCTCTCCCAGCTCCTCTACCTGTTGCCATTGCCCATCCCAAGGGAGGGGGGACGAGAGTCACTCTCCATGGCTGCAGGAGCTGCAGAGGTTGCACTTGCAGGGTCTCTGGGCACTGACACCCCCAGGGAATCACAAGGGCACTTGGTGCTGGCTCACCTGTCCCAGCAATTGCAGTCAGAGCCCTGCCTTGCCAGTGCCAGGCACAGCAGCCTCTGCACCTGCTCCAGGCTTGTGGTTTCCTTCTTCCCAACACTCCTCCCCAATCAGCCTTTTCCTGAACCAGCAGTTCCATGGGTGGCCAGGGGTGGCCTCTCCTGTGTCCCAGAAGGAAATAGAAAAATGTGATCAAAATCTACAAGATGGTACCAGTGGGAGCTGAACCCAAGATTTCTTACTTGCACCACAGGTGTTGTAGCCAGCTAAGCCAGGAGGACCTAAAAAATGTGAACTGCCACCGCACATGAAGCCCTCTCCACTGCCGGAGCCACTCCCTGTGCTCAGCAGCCGGCTGCTAGCATGTGCAGGCTGGGATGCTGTGTGCAGGCAGCCTGCACGTGCAGGATATGATGTAGTGCGCTGTGAGCGGAATGGCCCCATTCCCGCCTCCCTTCCCACGCTGATCCAGTGGTCGAAGGGGGCCTGTGGTTGCTGCTGACTGGGTAGGAGCTGGGCGGCAAGATGCTGGCAGCAAGAGATTCCAGCTGCTTGTTTCTCCTGGGTCTCAGTGCGCCATGTCGACCGCCAGCCACCTTGACCAAACCTCAAACCAGCTGGACTAGCCAGCCCACATCACAGTGAGTCGCTAGTGGACCTATCAGAGAAGAGCCCTCGGCAGCTGCAGAAATGTCTCTGCAACTGTCTGAGGCACCTTTCTTGAAAGGGCCACTTGTGACCCCCATTTTCATAGGGCTGGCTAGCTCTGTTGGTTATATTGTGGTGCTAATAACTCCAAAGTTGTGTGTTCAAGCCCCATGCTGGCCACAGGGGTGCTTGGTTTGGTAACTTCCCTTCCTTGTGTCACACAGTCAGCTGTCCCTGTGGAGAAGGGTTGTTTGATTTATTGACTTGCTCTAATTCTGCCTCTTGCTATGGACAGGGAAGCAAAAACAAGGGGAAAGGCTGAGAGTTTTGCAGGACTCAGGCCAGAGAGCTGAGTTTATGCTCACAACTATTCTGGAGGCCACTGCAGGCCACCACCACTTGGGGGATGTTGGACTTGCCAAGGTCCAGCCAGAGGAGGGGCTGGGGTGCCAGAGGCAGGGTCTGGCTGGGAGACTCACCTGGCTGAGCTTGGCCAACAGCCCAGCACATTTCCCAGGCAGCTCCTTCCCTGCACAGGCTGCAGATGTCAGGTGCCTGGGGGAATAAGAGCCTGAGTGGAGGAGGGGGGAGGGCTTCATGCAGGCAGCTCCCATTGGCATTGGAAACAGGCCAGAGAAGCACAACAAAAATTATGAAAGTTTGAATCAGCTGCCATATGAGGAGAGGTTGGGACTTTTCACCTTAGAAAAGTGGAGACAAAGTGGAGATAAGATAGAGGTCTATACATCATGGCTGTTGTTGAGACTGTAAATAAGGAAAGGGATTGTTCTTGTTCCCATAATAGAAGAACTAAGGGTGCACCATGATATTAGCAGCTTGAAAACAAACAAAAGGAAGAATTTCTTCACACAATGCACAGTCAACCTGTGGAACTCGTTGCCAGAGGATGTTGTGAAGACCAGGACTATAAGGGCATGTCTATACTTGAAAACTATTTTGAAATTGCTTAAATTGACTTAATAACTTCCAGTCTAAGAAAATAGAAACAGCATGTCCTCAGTATGGGGAAGCCTCACAATTAGTCCGAGGCAGGCTCTCTTAATGTTCCTTCCTGGGGGCATGGAATTAAAAACAGAGAAGCATGGCTGGGAGCAGCTGAAGCCAAGAGCCCTGTTCTACTGTGGCAACAATCTCTGAGGTGGCATGAAATCCCCTCTCCTGTTTCTAACCCTGAAATACCATCAGCTTTATGACATCATTCCTGGCCTCTTGGTTCAGCCTTTGAACTCTGACTGTAGATGTTTGCTTACCAGAGATGGAGAGATGCCAAAACAGACTAAGCCATATTGGCAAAGGCTTCCATCAAAGCCCAGGACTGAACCGAGGACCTTTAGATCTTCCATCTAACACTCTCCCAACTGAGCTATTTCAGCAACTGCTGTAAGGATTCTGATGCTGTCTCTTCTCTCAGGCATGTTTTTCTCCACAGCAGTATACAAGAGAGATGCTGCTGCCAGTGGCCCTGAAAGGCAAGATGAGCTTTGCCTGCCCCCCCTCAGACTGACTTGCACTTGGCCCCACTCCTACCTCTCTTCCCGGGGTGTCCTAGTGGCTGAAAGGGACTGTAGCTGCCTATGTGGGGGGAAGAAGATGGGCAGGGGGCCGTGTTCCCTGTGATATTTTCCATCCATGGGTGGAGTGAGTTTCATAATGTGCACCACTAGTGAGGTCGTTTGCGCTTGTGTGGATGTGTGCTAATGTGGTACCCGCCAGTTACTCACAAACAGCTTAGCTAAATATAGTTTCATAATTGTATAGAAGAAAAAATACTGAAAAAAGGGATAATTAACAAGGTACATGACTTCATGTATTTAGTATGAAATCAACTACAAAGAACATTAACACTGCAACACATTCCGTAGCCATTCGGTATCTTACACGGATCTGTTCCTTTGAGGCATAAAACAAAATTGTCCATTTTCTTGATTTAGCAAATGAGCTATGAAGATTCATATCACTACATGAAATGAAATAGTTGTTACACTTTATGATGGAACTTAAATATTCTGTTATTTAATGGGCTCAGTTCGGAGTGCTGTTTGTGTACGTCTACATTTGCTTCCTACTTCGGACTAGGGATGCAAATGTAGGTGACTGAAATTGCTAATGAAGCGGGGATTTTAATGTCCCATGCTTCATTAGCAAGATCTCGCCCGGCCCACTAGATCAAATCACACCTGATTCAAACCATGAAGTGCGCATCGGGACGCGGTAGTTCGAACCAAAGCCCTCGGTTCAAACTAACGTTACGCCTCATTTTTTGTGTAAAAGGTGTTGTCCTGGACCATAAACCGAGCAGCCCTGTCCAGGGAGGGCACCATGGCTCCGCTGGCTAAAGCACCTGCCTTGTGAACAGGAGATCCTGGGGGCAACTCGCAGTGGTGCCTTGTTGTAGCCTTTGCTCACATTTTCCTAGGTCCATCTGGGACACAGAAGAGGCCTCCCCTGGCCGCCCATGGAGCTGCTGGTTCAGGAAAAAGCTGATTGGGGAGGAGTCAACCACAAGCTTGGAGTGGTTGCAGAGGCAACTGTGACTGGCAAGGCTGTGGGAGAGTTTGAACTCCCTGGATTTCATACTGGAGCTCTGCTTAAAGCTGCAGGATCTGACTCCAGAGGCTGCTCTTAAATGCAACAGAGTTTGAGCTGCTTGCAGCGCTGCCTTTGGGACAGGGAGTTTGTACTAGGAAGAGGCAGGGTGTGAGACTAAGAACAAGAGGCTGGGCATTCCCGTCATTGAAGGGTTGTTAGATCATCGTGAGAACATTGCCCGGTGCACCACTTAAAAGATGGGGCGGCAGGGAAGAGTAGGAATGAGACTGGCAGGGGCCTGAAGCAGCAGGGTTGGAGTGACCAGGCCAGCTGTGCCGGGGGCAGGAATGTCTCCGCCTGGTTCTCACAACTATTCTGGAGGACACTTGGGGGACGTTCGACTCGCCAAGGTCCAGCCAAGGAAGCAGACAGCAGAGCCGCCCTTTGAGGGTCCCGAAGTTGTCTCCACACCAATGCGGGCCCAGCTGAGCCTGCCTGGGAAACGTTCCTGGCTATAGGGCTGCCCTGTGTAGGGCTTCATCAGCCCAGGTAGCAAAGGGAGGCGCACCGCCCATGATGCACAGGGGCAGGGCCACGTGTCTGCCCTGAGAATTAGTGTAGCTGAGCATACACGTCAGGTACTTATCTCCCTTGTGGTCTAGTGGCTAGGATTCAGCACTTTCAGTGCTCTGGGGTGGGTTCAATTGCCAGTCAGAAAAACCAACCTCATCTGTATTAATGAAATCTGCCTGGTCTTTGCCCTTTTCCATCACAGGGAGGGCCAGTGGGCTGAGGGAAGGGAGGGGTTGGGGTGCCAGAGGCAGGCTCTGACTGGGAGTCACTCCCAACAGCCAAGCACATTTCTCAGGCAGCTCCTTCCCTGCGCAGGGGGTACAGGTCACACGCCTGGGTGAATAAGAGCTTGTGGGGACTGGCCAGGGCTTCAAGCAGGCAGCTCCCATTGGCCACAAACAAGCTGGGAGCAGGGACCAGGCCTGAAGCCTTTTCCTCTACAGCTGAGAGACACAAAGGGCCCAGCAGCCCCTTCTCTCAGCTGTGCGTGGGGGCAGGACGAGCAGGGAATCTGCCTGAGGCTTCTTGCTGCCATGTTGGGTGGCTTCATGGGCTGGATCCAGCCCACTGGCCTGTATTGCCCAGGCCTGGCTTAGAGGGAACCTTGGCTCTGGGCTGTGGGGGAGGGGCGCTGTGGAAAGGCCAGTCTGGCCTTCCTGGGCAGGGCATGACGACGTCCACTGTGTGCAGCACGGCTGCCAAACATCCCAGACAGAGAATTACAGGCCAGAGAATTCCATAGCCCTCAGCCAAAGTAGCTCAGTGGAGAGAGTTTTAGACTGATATTCTAAAGAACCCTGGTTCAAACCCAGGCTTTGGCAGGTACCAACAGATGGCAGGATCCTTCGTAGGTTTGATCCTTACCTCACCCTTTTTGGCCACAGCTTGGCATTGACAAATCAAGATCATCTCATTAGCCCTGCCCCTGACTTCTTCCTGTGAGTCGCTGCCTCCTTGACCACTGCCCACCCAGTGCTGGCCCTAGATATGGAACAGGGCTGTGGGCTGATGGGGATGTGTTTGGATAATCTCATGTGACCTTACCTGGGGCCAGCCAGCTAAGCAGGAGGGACATGGCAACGTTTCTCCTTCCTCTGCAGGAGAGGGAGCCAGCTCATTCCCATGAGCCCACATACAGATGGGGCAGGGTCTGGAGAGGTGACACAGCTGAATGGAAGAAACAAGGTGATCAGCGTATCAGCTACCAGCTGAGAATCTCAAGCACAGAGCTGTGTAATGGTCCCATAATATAAGGGGAAGGGATCAGAAGCTTGAATCTCACAAGCTGAGTTCAAATCTCAGTGGGACCTGCTGGGGAATTGTTGGTTTGTGTAAATCCTTGAATATTGATCTTCTTGCCCCTCTGGCTCAATTCTAGTTTGTGCTTCTTCACTTTCTCAATGTAAGGACTTTGGAGAAAACTCTCAAATGTCTGCTCCAGTGATGCAATGGATCAGGGCACAGTGTTTATAAAGCAGTGCGTATAGGAGACATGCTGAGGTTGTGAATTCAAACCTCCCCTGGAGCAGTGGTTTCTAGTCCCTACTGGGCTGCCCCTTTCTGCTGATTGCTGTGGGAGCTGGAATTCTAGCTCAGAGGAGTCTGTCAGCCAAAATTCCCCCTTCAGATATTATGGCCTCATCAGAGTGAATGGTGGGTGGCCAGTATTGAAGGCCAAGTGGTTTCCAGGGTCTTGGTGCCCATCTTCTCCCCTTACCCAGTAGCAGCTGCTGTCCCTTTCAGCCATTGTGTCAGCTCAGGCAGGGAGGCAGGAAAGGGGGCAAAGTAGCAGACAAGCTGAGGGAGGCAGGAAAATGCTGATCTCTGCATCTCCCCATGTGAGGGTTTGTCTACACGTCATTCCTCTTTTAAGACAGAAATGCAAATTCAGCCTTCTTTCAAAATCCCCCTTACCCCTTATGAAATGAGGTTTAAGGGTTATTTCTGACGAAGGGTTTTCTCCCGCAATAAGCGTATCTCAACAGCATTTTGTATTGCAAAATAAATATTTTGAAATTGCACCGGTCTGCAAATATGCAAATGAAGTGCAGGATATTTAAATCCCAGCTTCATTTCCAATGTTGAGTGTCTACATTTGCATCCCTCGCAGGTTCTCTGGGCACTGACATCCCCAGGGCATCACATGGTGCTGGCTCTCCTGTCCCAGCAATTGCAGCCAGAGCCCTGCCTTGCCAGTGCCAGTCACACCAGCCTCTGTACCTGCTCCAGGCTTGTGGTTTCCTTCTTCCCAATGCTCCTCCCCAATCAGCCTTTTCCTGAACCCGCTTTTCCATGGGCAGCCAGCGGAGGCCTCTTCTGTGTCCCAGAAGGGGACAGGAAAACTTGAGCAAAGGCTACAGCAAGGTAGACACCCAGCAGAAGGCACAAAAATCTCTTTTCACCAGCCTGAGGACAAGAAACCTAAAGCGGGAGCATTTTGCAACAACCAGGCTAGGAAAATCCCACTGACAGTTGCAAAGTTCAGAGCCCTGAGTGCTGCCCCTTGCAGCATGGGACAAACAGCTGATGTTTTTGGTGGGCACCTGGGGCTCTCAGTGCTCAGGCTGCCTCTGCTCTCCCGGCTCCCTCCAGCTGCCCCATCCCAGCTGCTTGTTTATTATTTGTTTTTACTTAAGTACCAGCTCTAGTAGAAGCCGTGTGACACTCTCCCCTCCCCCATCACGGCATGGACAGGTCGCTGCCCCCAACCAGACTCTGAAATGGCCCCTGCATTTCTCCAGGCCCCAAGGAGCTGGCAGGAAAGAGGCCCAGGGCCAGGCTAGAGGTAGGGGAAGCAGGAGGCAGGGAGATCCCCAGTCTACCTAGCTCCTTTTTGTGCAAAAGCCTCTTGTGCAAAAACAGACCCCAATTAATTATGCAAATGAGCATGGCAATATGCTAATCTGTGCTACATTTGCATGAGCTTTTGGGGAAGAGAGATGCAGTATGGAGATAGCCTAGGTCAGTGGTCCCCAACACGGTGCCCGCGGGCGGTATGGTGCCCACGGGGGCATTTGTGTGCGCCCGCCAAGTGCTCGGGGCTGACCTGGCCCCGGGCACGTGGTGCACAGTGAGCACCGGCCCCGGGAGCGCCGCAGATTGGCCGCCTGCGCACTGGGTGCACAGCACTTGGGGGGGCACTAGGCCCGGGCACGCTGCGCTTTGGGGGTGGGTGCTGGTCCCGAGCGTGCAGCCCTTGGAGGGAGCACTGGTCCCAGGCATGCGGCTATGAGGGGGGGATCCTCTGGTGCCTGGCGGGCGAACGGCCATGCCATCTGGTGCCCGGCAACCTTAAATGGTTGGGGACCACTTCTGTGAAGTAACGTAGACTCAGGAAAAATCCCTGGGCTGCAATTCTTAGTTACACACAATAAAAATAATTCACCAGCTCAGACATGATTTCTAAACCGACAAACAAGGAAAATAATAAAACCTGATGGACTAGGGCAGTGGTCCCCAATGCAGTGCCCGTGGGTGCCATGGAGCCCGCTGAGCCATTTATGTGCGCCCGTGGAGCAATCCGGGCTGGCCCCACCCCCGGGTGTGCAGCAGATGCCAGCCCCAGGCGCATGGGCAGCCTCTGCCCCGGGGTCGTGGCACATGCTGGTGCCGGACCTGACCCTGGGGTCCTGGCACAAGGTGGTGCCAGCCCCGGGTGCGTGGCGCATACTTGGCCCCGGCCCCAGGCTCGTGGCCTGTGAGTGACCCCGCCCCTGGATGCACGGTGCGTGAGCGGCCCTACCCCCAGGCGCCCGGCAGCCCCAAAATGTTGGGGACCACTGGACTGGGGAGACTTTTCCCTACCCACACATTGCAAGAAGTCCAATCCTTGGCAAATCAAGACTGTGTGGCCTAATGGATAATGCGTATGACTTCGGCTCAGAACATTGAGGGTTTGAGTCCCTTCACACTTGCATTTACGTGCCTTTGTCTGTGCTCATGGATCCTGTTGCTGCCCTGGAAAGGTCCCATGTGACAATGTGGTTTTTCTATAACCCCATTGGAAGCCCTGTAGCTGTTCAGTAGGTCTAAAGTATGGGGGATATTGTGTGTGGGGGGGTGTTATTGGCTGGTGAAAGCAGAGCTGGTGGTGGCTTTTAAATATCCCCACTGCTGACAGTGAGGTTTAAGGCACTACAGTGTGTCAGAATGGAGAGAGCCTGGTGCATTCACCATCCAGAATGAGAATATGGATAAAAAATTCCAAAGATGGTGTCGCCTTTCTGAAAATAAATGACCTTTTCAGTACACGATGTGGTGGTGCAGGGTTTATTGGATTACTCTGGTTCTGCTGGGGTTCTAAGTCGAGACTACCCTGCAGTGTGGATGTGCTACTTTGAAACAAGCTATTGAAAAACAAGCGCACTGTGTAGATGAACCCTGAGAGCTGAGTGAAGCTGTTAGTGTCCCTGCTCCCGGCACAATTCCACTGGCTGGTTTCTGGCCACGTGAAGCACCATCCCCCCTCCACTCAGGCTCTTATTCACTGACCCTCGTGGCCCCTGCACCCTGTGCGGGGGCAGGACAGGCTGCCTGAGAAATGTGCTGGGCTGCTGGCTGTGAGTGAGCCAGGTAAGTCTCCCAGCCAGAGCCTGCCTCTGGCACCCCAGCCCCTCCCTTCCCTCAACCCACTGGTACCCCACAGAAACCAAACCCTCTGCCTCCCTGAACGCCCACCCCTCCCAGATCCTGCACTCCCGTCCTCTGCCCCAAGCTCCTGTCTGCATCCCAGACCCCCACCTCCTCCATTAATACCATGGAAAAGTGCAGCTCTGGGAGCGGTTCCCAGTGGGAAAGGGGCCTTAAGTGAACCTTTTGAGTCACAGCTGCTGTAACAATGAGATAAGATGAATGAGTGGACAGCTGTCATGTGGAAAGCAAGGCTCCTTTCCCTGACTGGGAATCAAACCCAGGCCCCAGCAATAATAGCATTCAATCCTAAGCACTAGGCCACCAGGGACACAGGAACATGGCTCTTTCCTTACCTACACTAGCCTTTTACAGGCCACTTTCTGTCCCCTTCAGGATGCGGTCTGTTTTCCATTGTCCAGAGGGGAGAAGAGCAGAAACCAAACAAAACATCAGAACAGCCAGACTGGGCCATGCCAGTTGCCCAACTAGCCCAGGATCCTGTCTCACGACAGCAGCCAATTTCATTGCCCCGTGGGAATCCTCAAGACAGACAATTGTTTAGTGATGCCACCTGTCGCCCATTCCCAGCTTCTAGAATACACCAGCTAGGGACACCTGCCCTGTCCATCCTGGTTAAATGCCATTGATTGACCTTTCCTGCATTAAATGATCCAGTTCTGTTTTGGACTTTCTTGTAGATTTCACCTTCACAACATCCTCTGGCAAGGAGTTCCACTGGGCACAAAAATGCCTCCTTTTTAACTTGGTTACTTAACAGTTTCATTCTATCACCTGGGATCTTGAGTAGGAGAAAAAAATTTATATTTGCTTTCTGCACCCTGTCATCAGTACATAAAACTCTGTCCCATTGCCCCTTTCCCAAGCTGAGAAGAAGTTCCATGAACTCATGGAAGCTACTGTTCCAAAGAAGAGGCATTTCCCATGGAAAAGATGGCCAAGCCCAATCCCCTACACAGAGCCCCAGAAAATACCAATGGACACTGGGCACTTGTAAAGCTCCCTCTTGGGCAGCGCTACCGAATGGATCCGGCTGGCCATCGGGCTGACTAACGTCATCAACTTCTCAGCCCAAGTGCAGAGACTGTGGAGTCTCCCACTCCCAACCCAGTGGCAGAGGGGCAGTGCCCTGAGGAGGCGGGTCCCAAGGCAGCGGAGATCTTTGAAGGGAGCGGAGACGTAAGGTCAGAAGGAAGGGGAACAAGTCATCTCTTCTCAGGTGAGATGTGGTGGGAAATTACCAGATCCGGTGCAAGCTGAGCTCCAAGGGCTGGTTCCTGTTCTGGTGGCTCCTTGCTGGGCCTGGCTTGAGAAGCGCCAAGGAGCCGTGTGTGGCCAGGAGAGAGGGAGCAGAAGGAACATGGATGAAGGAAGAGGGTGGGGGAGCAGGAACAAGGGAAGGTGTAAAAGGAAGCTGGGGGTGCTGGGTGGTAAGAAAGTGAGGGGAATTGGGTGGCTGGGGTCTGGGCATGAGGCGGGACATTAAGTAGTTTTGTGTCCCCGTGCGGTAAAAGCACCAGCCACACTGCCCCAAAGGTGCACAGCTGCAGTAGTGGCACTTCCAGGGTGGGCCCTGGACTGAGTGGCTGCAATGACCTGGTCCCAGGCAAGGGACTGCTGAGAAGTCTCAGCCCCAACCCTGCCTCCTCCCATCCCAGCCTAACCTGTTTAGCTTTCCCACATGCTCCTGAAAGGCAGCACACAGGCCACCCATCCCTTAACCAGGGGGCAGGCCCTGGCACTGCCTTGTGGGCACCAACGGGAACCGCAATAAGAGAAGACCCTGTGTTTCTGCCTGGCTTCGAACCAGAAACACATGTAACAATCTCTTCTGCTGCTGCACTTAAACTTGGGCAAATATTCGGTTGCTAAGCCTTTGGCCAACAGAGATTGCTGCAGGGCAAAGGAATTCTCTGTTGTTAATTTTGTGCCCTCAGGAAGGGACCAAACTGAAGGAGGCCGGGCCCCCACCTGGGGACTCCAACCTAAACCCTAAGACCAAGGGGTTTACAAGCCAGATAATCAATGTTTGCTGCATTTTGCCCTCCCCAAACCTTGCAAAACCTCAAAGGCAACTCCACAGTCCCAGCGGCTGGGGGAGATGTGCATGTCAGAGCCTCTGCCCACTGAGCTGTAGCCTTCTGTGCCCAGGGAGCCAGACACCCCCAGGGTGGGAAGGCAGGAGGGAAATGGGGAATGGCTGAACTTTGTGAGGGAATGGTGTTATCTGGGACCATACATAGAATGCTTTACAAATGGGCTTGAGTAGGGCACCATGGCTTGGCAGGCTGAACACTTGTGTAATCAACAGTGTATCCTGGGTTCAATTTCTGGAGTTGCCTTGTTGCAGCCTTTGCTCACATTTTCCAACACCCTTCTGGAACACGGAAGAGGCCTCTCCGGTCACCCATGGAACTGCAGGTTCAGGAAAAGGCTGATTGGAAAGGAGTGTTGGAAAGAAGGAAACCACAGATGAGAAGCAACTGACTCCCACATACCCTGACTCTCCATGGCTACAGGAGCTGCAGAGGTTGCACTCTCAGGCTCTCTAGGTGCTGATACCCCCAGGGAATCACAAGGGCGTGTGGTGCTGGCTCTCCTGTCCCAGCAATTGCAGTCAGAGCCCTGCCTTGCCAGTGTCAGTCACAGCAACCTCTGCACCTGCTCCAGGCTTGTGGTTTCCTTCTGCCCAACACTCCTCCCCAGTCAGCCTTTTCCTGAACCAGCAGTTCCATGGGTGGCCACGGGAGGTCTCTTCTGTGCCCCAGAAGGACATAGGAAAATGCCAGCACATGCTGCAATAAATCCTCACTGGGAGTTAAACCCAGGATCTCCTGTTTATGAGGCAGATGCTTTAGCCAGCAAAGCCATGGTGCCTTCCTCCAAAACCTCTTTACAATGGTTCTTTATATTTCCAGACAACACCTTTGATTCCCAAAGTGCAGCCATTCCCCATTTCCCTCCTGTCTTCCAGCCCTGGTGGGGTCTGGCCCCCTGGGCACAGAAAGCTACAGCTCCGTGGGCAGGGGGCTTTGGCCTCCTTCATGCTGTTGCAGGAAGGGCTGTTCAGCAGGGATGGAGTTCAAATGTTGAGGAAGGGAAGAGTATTTGGATGCAGACTGGTGAGGAGGCTTTCAAGTAGGTTTGCTGGGGGGCAGGTGCCCAAAGCCCCCAGGTAGGTGAATAACATGGAAAGCCGGGAGATGGGTTAGAAATGGGAGAGAGCAGGGGATGTAACAGCAGAGATAAAGGAGGGACGCGGGACCACTGGGAAGTAAACTCTAAACTGCTCCCTGTGAGGCAAAAGGGACACCCCCAGCACTGCGGAAACCAGCCCGTTGCCTTATGGAAGAGGAAAGGAGGCCTAAGGAAGCACTTAGCTCCTGGCTGGCTCTACCTGTGGAAAAGAGGAAGCAGCAAACACCTGTCACTGGAGAATGTGGGTATTGATCCCACTGCCTCTCACATACGAAGCAAGCGCTCTACCACTTGAGCTAATTCCCCTGCTGTAAAGAGTTTTTCTGCCCCACCCACCTTGTTCCAGAGCCCACAACATCCCTTCTGATAAACCCTCATCTAAAACTCAGCAACTATCCAGAGAAGTTGTGGTTCCCTTTACAAGACTCTGCACAGCTCAGTTCCAATCATCCGGTCTTCCCTAGAGCCCGGAACATCGACCGTGGCAGCATCGCTCTTACGCCCAGTGTAGACACGGCCTGAGAGTGTCACAAACCTGCCCCGGACACATTCCTGGCTAGGACCAGTCACAGTCTGGGCTCAGTGAGGGTCCGTCCTACCTGAGACGTGTGTGACACAAAAGCCTCCTGTTCCCTGCCCAGTTCCCAACACTGGCTGCAGACCCAGCGATATTTGGTGCCTTGGCTGCTGTCCCTGCTAGCAGGGAGCTGTCCTGCACCTGCAGTTCATCTCCCTCTCGGAGAGGCAGCAACTCTGTGAGGGGGAGAAGCTGGGGCATTTCCCTGCATGTGTAAAACCATCACTGCCGTCCCGGCCTGGGCTAGTGCGCTGGCATCCCTCATGTCTGGAGTCCTCGATATTGGTGCCCAGGACAAAACTCGCTCCACTCCTGGAACAGGAACAGCGACTAGCAGAGAGGCCCCTCCCTGGCAGCACCGTGTCAGATGGTTTCTTCTCGGTCTGGTGCCTCCTGAATGCTGGGAGCAGATGCCTGGTCCGAGGGGCTGCAGTTCTCTGGAGAGAGGGGCTGGGGCCGGTGGCTGCAGGAAAACCCTTCTGCTGTGTCTGTGGCTGAGCTGCACAAAGGAAGATACAAGATCCCTGGGGGGGGGGTCTTTGCCAGATGAACATGCCTGTGGAAATAAGCTGGAAGCGCAACAGACACATAAAAGGGGACGAGGGACAGTTTGAGTCACACATATGGCAGGTGGCGCAGCTCAGCCAGGGACTTTATCCACTCACAGAGCTTCACAGCTTCTCCACCCCCCAAACCCCACCAGGCAAACTGCCCCATGGGCCTCACCCGCACCATGCTCAGGGCCTGGGGATTTTCTGTCAGTTTGCCAGACCAGATCACTAGCCACCCCCACTGCTCTGGAGTCTCTGCCTCTCATTGGCCTTCTCATCCTCAGGCACCGCTTTGTCTCCAGACAGACCCTGCTCTGCTACAGGCACCTCTCTCTCGCTGTCACTCCTGGGCCTTCAAGTGCAAAAAATGCCCCTTTGTTCTGCCTGTGAATACATGGGCTTTTAGCGCAAACGCCTGTATTTGCTAGAGAGGGGTCTGAACAGTTTTTATAGAGAGAGAGAGACAGCCACCATGGATCATCCTTGCCAAATGTCTCAGAGAGCCAAGGAAGGCAAATAATTTGTTAATGAGAGGAAACCAGTACCTTGTCCATTAGGCCACCGGGGCACACAGAAAATAGTGCCAGGGACAGAAATTCACCCTTCTAAATGTCCCTTCCTTGGCTTTTAGCTCCTTATTAAGCCCCTTTGAAGAAGCCAGATACACAGGAAGGGCTGATCATACCACTCTGAAAATCAGCTTTCCATGGGTATCTGTAGCTGGCTCCAAGTCATGGCTTCCCCAGGCTGGCACCCAGGGGCATTATCAGCTGATGTCACACCCCCTTTGTCACATGGGAGTTGGGCTCATCCTAGGTACAGGCTGGTCAGCAGCACCTGCACATACCTGGGCACCCAGGGGAGCAGCAATAAGGTCCTGTTTTTAAGAGGAATAAGGGATCTTCCGGAAAAGGTTTATTTTCTGAAAGATCCCTGTCTACACTGGTGCTTTTTTCTGGCAAAGCCCCAAGCTGGAAAAAAGCGGCAGCCATATTCATGCAAATGCCGCGGGGAAAATTTAAATCCCCGTGGCATTTGCAATTCCGAACTGTCTCATTAGCATCCCTTTTACGGAAAAGAGTGCCAATGTAGACACAGCCATTGGGTTTCGAAATTTGCGTAGGTTTTTCCAGAAGGACAGTGCAGTGCAGACATAGCCTGAGTGTTGCTCAGCACTGGTAGGAGACAGGGAGGGACAAAACAGTCTAAAAGCACCTGCAGCCTTTCAGAACAACCACCAGCCCCAACCCCAAGGACCAGCCCTTCCCTCCGCCCTCACTGGGTTTGCTGGGAATTGCCTGGATGCCAGCCTACCCCAGTGTCAGCCTAAGGATTGACTGGTCTGTAAAAGCCACATCCTGGAAAGGAGGAAGCAGCTAAAGTGACTCTGGTGGGACTTGAACCCACAACCTTTGAATGTCTAACTGGGCTTACATTAATCCTGACACCTTAAAAGTCCAACATGCTTTCTATTGCACCACAGAGCCTGATGGACTGCTGGGGTTGATATGGCCACTCTCTGCTTTGCAGCATGGCAATTGCTGGGGGAAAAGAAAGAGGAGCCAGGTCTGTCTCTTTTGGGAGAGGAGGTAGGAAGAGGGAGGGGGCCACTGAAATTAAAAGATAAGAACTAAGCGAGTACTGTACCACTTAAGCTAATTCCCCTGCCTGCAAACAGCCCTGCTGCCTCACCCACCATGTTCCAGAGCCCACAACATCCCTGCAGCTGCCCAAAGCTCCTTTCTGAAAGGGCCACTTGTGAGACTGACACCCATGGGCTGGCTAGCTTGGAGGTTTAGGGGACGTGGTGCTCATATCACACAGACGTATCTTAAGAGCAAGCCCCTTGTTTCAAGCTATAACGGGCTCACTATTCTGACGTCCCTCCATGGCAGGAGGAGGGAGGGATGTTTTGGAATAGCGATTTATTTGGAACTAGGTGCTGTGTAGCCAGCCCCAAATTACAAAATAAGCTATTTCAAAATAGGCGCATTGATTATTTTGAAGTATGGGACGCACCCCTAGTGAGTTAGAGCTGAACTCTGCCCCCAGCTCCCTGCTCCACCCAACCACGTACTGACTCCCTCGCTGCCATGGGGCTGTTTGCATTGGCCTCTTCTCTCTGTCGCCAGGCTTCAGCCAAGACTGAGACTCAGGCAGGAGAATGTGACCCGGCTCCCTGTACCTGGGCCCTGCATTTCTCATCCCTTCAGAGACACTTGCTAGTGGAGGAATAAATCACAGTCACATGAGTGTAGATTATGAAACTTTGTAGTTGTTGTTGCCTTGGAAACTCCCCACAGACCTTCCCCTAGGGTCCCGGGCAGCTGCTCACATTGCACAGCTCACTTCGAGGTGAGGGTGCTGTGTAGACGTGCCCGTCCTGTTGAGGGCCAGCCTGATGGGGGGAGGCTCTGGCCATTTCCTTTCCTTGTCTCTCTCAGGCTGTGTCTACACTGCAGGGCTACGTCTATACTGCAGGCTTTTTGCACAACTGCTCTTGTGTAAAAACTTGCTGAGCGTCTACACTGCAGGCACGTTCTTGTGTAAGTAAATTTGTAGTACAGCATCAGATAACAGGGCTTCTTGCACAGAAGTTATTGCTCTCGCCATGAGGAATAAGCCCTCTTGTGCAAGAACTCATCCACAAGGAGTCAGTGTGGATGGGCAACAGGGGTTTCTTGCTCAAGAAAGCTATGTATCTAAAATGCCCTTTAGAGCTTTCCTGCGCAGGAGAGCGTCCACACTGCCATGGGTGCTCTTGCAGAAAAGCACTTCTCTTGTGCAACAGCACATGGCAGTGTGGACACACTGTTGCGCAAGACCTTTTGCACAAGAACTCTTGCACAAAACAGTTCTTGCGCAAGAAGTTTGCAAGGTAGATGTAGCCAGGGGGTGTTTGGGTTTGTTACCAGCTTTGTACAACAGCCCAGGGAACATTGTGAAAAGCCAAAACCTTCCCACCCTGGGTGTCCTTGGCCAGTCAGCAAGTGGCAGAAAGGTTCCCTGAAGTGCTGACTTCAGGTGATTTGAAGCAAAGCCTACCAGCTCAGGTGAGGTGGCCGAGTGGTTAAGGCGATGGGCTGCTAATCCATTGTGCTCGGCATGCATGGGTTCGAATCCCATCCTCATCGGGTGTTAGTAGTCTTCTCTCTTGCCTCTCCCAGAGGTTTAGTGGCAGCCCTGCCTGTCCCCCCCCCCCCCCCCCCCACTGCAACGGAGGGAAATCTCCACAGAGACACTCCCAAATGGGACCCTCAATCCCTTCTGCCCTCAAGGGGAAACCTCACAAAGGAGATTCCAGACAGCGAGGCCATGGAGGTCTCTGAGATTGCCCCTGTACCAGCTGGCTGTCACAAGGGGTCCTCTATGAGGTCACTGCCTCCCAGCCAATGAGCTGAGGTGCTGCAAAAGTTCCTTGTGATGTCACTGCTGCCTTGCAGGCTCATGTCCTGCCCCTTAGCATGTGTGAGCTGCTCTCTCTGCCCCTGTCACTCAGGGCTGGTTCTGGGGCTCACGCAGGGAACATCAGAGGCTGCTAAGGGGGCCACATTGCTAAGAATAAGGGAGCTTTTGGAAAAGGTTTTATTTTCCAAAAGATCCCTGTCTAGACTGGCGCTTTTTGCCGGCAAAGCCCCGAGCTGGAAAAAAGCAGCAGCCATGTTCATGCAAATGAAGCGGGAGAGATTTAAATCCCCGCTTCATTTGCAATTGCGCTGTGTCTAATCTGCATCCCTTTTCCGCAAAAGGCCCTTCAGCAGCAACACACGGCTGCCATCCAGCAGGTCCTTCCAGGGGCTTGTGCATCTGAGAGGCCCTAAGGGAGAGTTCCAGACAAGGACACCTGGGAGAATCTCCCCTGGGTGCCCCCACAAGGGCCTTCTGTATTTCCCCTCTGTGCCTCCCCCACCACCACCGCACAAACACCCTTCCCCTGCCCGCCCTTCCCACTTTCTGCTCCCGCCTCCCCTGCTGAAGACAAGTGATGTTTGGTTCGTGAGCGGCCAGTGCCTGAGGGGATTCAACATGGATCCACAAGTGATGTTGTAGACGGAGCGTGGTCCTGCCTTGAGGGCGGGGGGCTGGACTCGATGACCTCTTGAGGTCCCTTCCAGTCCTATTATTCTATGATTCTATGATAACATGGGGGCTAATGTCATGATTTATTTTCGGGGTGGGGGGGAGGGGCTGACTCATGAAAAGCCCCACAGGGCCATTGACATGGGGTGGCAACTACACCTGGACCTCAGGATTTCCCCAGACTGTGTCCATTTGTGCACCAGACCCTGCAGCCGCTGACTAGGGGAGTCACAAACTTGGTTCCTTTGCCAGCACAAGAGTGAATCAGACCCATTGAGCCAACCAGCCCTGTCTCAGTTTCCACTTCTATAAATAAATGTTTGTAGTTTGATTAGTAGAGGGTGAGGACCCCCTTGTGCAGAGCTCTGCACAGACACTGGTATCCCAAGGGCATAGTTAGCAAACACAGTTACAAATGCAGCTTGGTGCCCTTGTCGGAAGTCCAGGATGGGCTCCCCCATTGGGGTCTATCTCCTGTGAATTAATCACTGAAGTGGATCCTTCCCTCCCTCCAGGGTGGGTGCAATAAAGGAAGAAGAGGGGATATACAGGTGCAAACCTGGTAACATGTTATTTCGGGATTAATTACAAAAAAGGAAGAACTGATGAGATAACCTGACTCAGATACAGGAAACAAAGCAAACTGGTCATAGTGGCAGCACAAATAAGGGCTTGAACCCCAGACCCACAAAATCAAACCTTGTGGCTCAGTGTGTTATAATGGTAAGAATAACCCCTTTCTCTTGAGGACTTGGCAGTGGCATTGGGGTGCCCAGGACCTTCTAACCTCAGGCTGATTTGGGGCCTTTGGGGAGGAGCCCTGGGGAGTCCCACAGGCCCTGCCTCAGACAGGTGGGGGGGTGAAGGGGTTTCTCAGGCTGTGGGTGCTACAGGCAGGGTGTGTGGGTGGGTGAGGACGGTATAACCCTTCTCTCCCCCGCAGGTGCTGCTGGGATTGTCACTCCTTGTCAGAGGGCAGAGCAGAGGGACCTGGATGCTGCTGCCAAGAGGGGGGCAGCCCTGAGGCTGAGGTGACTCAGCCCTTATAAAGCTGCCAGGGCGGGACCAGTCTGAGGAGAATGGAACCCTCGTGCCGCTTGGTGGGAAAATCCGGTTCCGACCGGTCTCTGAGCTGCCAGTGCCTGAGGGGATCCAACATGGATCCATAGGTCACGGGTCACTGACTCCACTTAGTGGCCCGAATTACTGACCTACACACCATCATAACATTAATGTAAATGAGGTAGAACAATTAAACCAAACACAAACCAAACTCCCTCACACAGGGGAGTTGAACCCCGGATCTCCTGTTTAGTAGGGAGGCACATTAGAAAGTTAAGCCATAGTGGCCTCCTGGGTCAGTTTTGTAAAATGGATTTTATGGTCCCAGACAACACCATTGAATCCAAAGTGCAGCCATTCCCCATTTCCCTCCAGCCTACCCAGCCTGGCGGTATCTAGCTCCCTGGGCACAGAAAACTGCAGCTCCGTGGGCTGAGGCTCTAACATGCACGTCTCCCCCAGCCACTGGGACTGTAGAGTTGGCCTTGAGGTTGGGCAGTGTTACGGGGAGGGAGAAATGCAGCAAACATTGATCATCTAGATTGCAAACCCCTGGGTCTCAGGGTTTGGGTTGGAGACCCCAAGTGGGGGTCCTGCCCCCACCCCCTTGATTTGGTCCCATCCTGAGGGCACAGAATTAACAAGAGAGAAGCAAGGGCAGGAGGCCGCTTAAGCCAAGAGCCTGTTCTACTGTGTCAGCCTCCTCCCAGGAGCCATGAAACCCTCTCTCAGTTCCTGCCCCAGAAATACTCTTGGCTGCAGGGTTCCTGTCCTGGGAGGGCCTCCTGGTGCAGACTTTGAACTCTCCTTGCTGGTGCTGACTGACCAGAGCCAGAGAGATGCCAAACAGAGCTCTCTGGGGCCTGCAGGGACCCTGGTCTCAGGGACTCTGAATGCAGACAGGACCCTGCCAGAGGAAAAAGCCTTTGGGCAAGACCCTCCTGCCCCTAGCTGGGGGGCACAGAACTCAGTGCTGTGGCTGCAATTATGTCTCCTTTGCCTTGTCTCCAGATTTCTCATGTTCCTCCACGTGGCACCTGTCAGAAGCAGCAGCCAGTGTCATTTGCCGACATTTGCATGGCCAGGCCCAGGCAGCTTCTCTGCTTCCTCCAGAGACTGACCAGAGTGAGGGAGGAGCAGCCACATTCAGCCCAGCACCACTTGGTGCCGCATCACTCACCTCCCCTGGGCCTGGCAGGTGCCTTGGCCATGAGCAAACAACAGGGAGCTTCAAACTCCTGCAGCCTGGGCCACAGAGCCAAGTACCCCCCACCCACCAGCATGCGGGCGGCTGCTGACACTCTGTGACCAGTGTGAGAAGGTGGCAGGAAAGCAGGGCCTGGCCCCCTCACCCTCCCACTCCAGGGGCTCAGTGTGGTCGGGGGGCAGAAGATGTCTCAAGAGGCTTCTCCCCCACAAGTGAGAAGCAGACACACCCCCAGGGTCCAGATGTACTATTGAATAAGCCCTCTCAAGCCCAGGGGCCCATTTAGGAGAGAGAAACTGCCCCACACTCTGACCTGGCCACCCCCTTCTCTCTCTGGCAAAGGCTCCAGTGGGAGCAAACTACCTGCCCAGCGACTCCTTTTCAGAGCCCAGCTGGAGCCAAGAGGAGGTTTCCAGGCTGAAGATGGCAGGGCCACAGGCACAGCAAAGCCACTGCCATGGAACTCAAACCCTCAGGCTTCTGATCACAAGTCTGACCCCTTCTCCCTCAGGCCACGCAGCCCCCGTTCCCTCAGGCAGCCCTTCGGAAGCACCATGGAGGCTCAGACCCACAGCAAATGGCCTGGAACATGCAGTGTCTACCAGGCAGGAAGGGCAGTGGGGCCGGGGGCTGAGGAAGCCAGGGGAAGAGAGGGGGGAGTTCTGGGAAACCCAGTGGCTGTGGGGAAGCAATAAGGGCTGAGCACCTGGAAGCCACCTGAGGGGAAAGGTGCCCAGAGAGAGCAGGGCCAGCCAGGCCACCAGTATCACGTCAGCACTCAGGGCTCCTCCTCCTGTCCCCTGAGCTCAGACCTCCCTGGGCCCCTCCTAGTGCTGCCTTTGCCTCCGGCAAAACCCTAAAGTTCTGGTTGGGCTACTCTCCCCCAGTCCGCGGTGAGAGCAGGTGTCTCAGGCCCTAGAGCAAGGGCTCAGGGCAGCTGGCCTGAGGTGACAGGTGCAGGGGCTGTGCCTTGGAGCTCTGCTGCTTGTGTGAGCGGAGGGGGGCGGGGGAAGGCCTGGGGCAGCCTCCCTGCAAACACCATTTCTCTCTCCTGACAGAGAGGCTGCTGGTCCCAGGGCTGGGCTGCATCCCGGCTCCCCATCAGCTCTAGGCCTGGGGCAGGGAGATGCACCTTCGAACCCTGCTCCCAGGCACAGACTGTTCTCCTGGCCCCAGAGGGGCAGCACGTGGCCGGGTTTGTATCACACACAAAATGTTGCGCTGCCCCCGCCTGTCAGTGTCTGAGCCTAAAGGTTTGTTCTCAAGGGGAGAAAGGCCCAAGCAGGGCCATGTTCAATGGCCAGTTACAGACACACAGAGATGTCAGACCCACCCGATTCCCAGAAGCTCGGGGGAGTCTGCAGGTGTGAGAGTCCCTGCAGGCTGAGCCACTCGGCTTTTGGGTTTAGCCCTGCCATGTAGACATACCCACAGTGAAGAACAAAAGGGTGAAATGGTGCCTGCAGCCTTTCAGAATGACCCCTGGACACCACCACCAAGTACCAATGTCACTGCTTATTAGAGAAGATCTCCTCACACAACTGTAGCCAATGGAGTGTTCTCGCGAGAGACACTGGAGGAAAAGGGGCAGCCCACACTCCGGTCCCAGTGATGGTGTATTCACCGTTCAGTCTGGCCTCAGGACGTGTTTGAACCGAGGAGAGTTAAAACCCCTTGGGGATGGAGGACGTGGCTCAGCTGATTCTCAGCCATCTAGGAACCGGCTGTTTTTCTAACTCAGTATTTTTCTACTCTGTTGAAACAAATAAACAAACAACAGTTTCCTTCTGTTATGTCATGGGGAGTTTCACAGCATAGGAAGAAATCAGTGGAAAGGCAGAGAGCTGGAGTAGGTGCAAGTGTCCATTTTATTGAATAGCACAGAACTCACTAGAACAAGCCCAGACTAGCTGGGCTGACCCCAGTGACCTACTCAGTTACCATAACAACAAGATCTATATCTACAACCCAATATACAACCCCTTCCAGCTCTACCTCAACGAGCATTTGGAAGAGGTGACCTTGGGCCCTGTAAATACCTTGCAAAACAAGCAAAAGCTCCAGCAAGACAACCAGCTCCGTTGCTGTTCAGTACAGTGGGCCCGTCAGGATTTCTCTGTGGTGGAATGTGGCTGTGACCTCCTGCTACAAGAGTCCAGGAATGACATGCAACACTTTAGCCTTTGGCAAGTGTCTCTTGTATAGTGCAACATTAACAGCCTGTTGCCCCTCTTTTTTACCTTGTATCTGAGGAGTTTCTGAATCACGAAAGGGAGTGCGGTTATGTTTGTGTTATAGGTTTGTGTTATGTAAAATTAAAAGCACTATTTTAAACACACATTTCTTGACCATATTGCAGATCTCCTGTAAACATTTTGGGTGCATCTGCACAGGACTCTTAGCTTAAAATAACCTACGCAATATGCACTAAGGCTACGTCTACACTGGCATGATTTTCCGGAAATGCTAAAAACGGAACAGTTTTCCGTTATAAGTATTTCCCGAAAAAGCACGTCTACATTGGCAGGATGCTTTTCCGGAAAAGCACTTTTTCCGGAAAAGCATCCGTGCCAATCTAGACGCGCTTTTCCACAAAAAAGCCCCGATCGTCATTTTTGCGATTGGGGCTTTTTTGCGGAAAACACTAATGTGCTGTCTACACTGGCCCTTTTCCAGAACAGTTTTCCGGAAAAAGGACTTTTGCCCGAGAGGGAGCAGCATAATATTTCCGGAAAAGCGGCTGATTTCTTACGGTAGATCATCAGTGCTTTTCTGGAAATCCAAGGGGCCAGTGTAAACAGCTGGCAAGATATTCCGGAAAAGTGGCTGATTTTCCGTAATAAGTGGCCAGTATAGACACAGCCTAAGCAAATTGTGTAGCTTATTTCGATGCTATTTCAAAAGAGCTTATTTTGTAATTTGGCACTGTTTGTACTGCCAAATTCTGAAATAGTGAACTATTCCAAAATGCCCCTTAACCCTTGTTTAATGAGTGTTTAACCCCCTTTTCCCTCCCCAGGTTACTCGGGAGCACGTCACACTCACAGGTGTGCCTGGGCACCTAATGGTTTTAACATAAAAGGAGATCCTGAGTACTCCAGTGGTGATGTTGCTTAGTTGGGGAAACCCTATCCAGCCCCTTGCTGCTGTCCCTTGCTCATAAAGAACTTATAATGGCAGTGCCTCCACCTGGCTGCCCCTGTAACACACTTACTGGTGTGCCTTGGGAACCTCCAGGAATAAACTTATTCCAACAATAACCTGGATCTAACTCCAGAACAACAATTACAAATCATAAATAATATACATCTAATAGATTGTATTAGAATGAACAACCTTTACTTAACTTAAAGAAACAGGATTTAACAAATTAACAGTGAATAACATCAATTAACAAAGCACACAGAAGTAAAAGGAACTTATCTAGCTGCCATTTGCACTGCCAATATTTATCCCACCCCAGAGTGTGCACACTGCTGGACTCAGAGCCCCAGACTCTTGCTTGCACGGGCGCTTGAAGAACTGCAGCTGTAATGGAGATTCTCTGTAGGTAGTGTGTATGTGGGTCCCAGCTGTGCAGCAGCTCTGCTTCACTGAACTGGCCTCTCTTTGAACCCAGAGTTAGTCTGAATCTCTGAGGTCTGGCTCAGGCAGCATTTTCCCAACGATGCCCAGTTACTCACAGTCTCCTTCTGTGTGCTGGATGCAGAGTAGCTTCTAGCCACAAGTACAGCCAAAGAGCCTCCCCTCTAGAGCAATCAGAAGCAGCCTGCTAGATCCCAGTTCCAAAAGGTTTTCCGTTAAAAGTATTTCCAGAAAAGTGCGTCTAGATTGGTCCTGGAGTTATCGTTATAACAATGTGCTTTTCTGGAAAAGCGCGTCTAGATTGGCGGCGCGCTTTTTCAGAAAAGCAGAAGCCCGAAACCATTTTGAAGAGGGCAAAGGCCACCAGACCTTTCTGGGGGCAGGACTGGAGCTCCGTTCAGACATGTGCTTAAAGGGGTCTCGCCGGACAGCCGTTTGTCTCATGCTCCCGTGTGTTGGGACCGCTGGCAGGGAGTGACACCCTTAGCAGGTTTGGTGGTTGCCCTCTGACTTTTGGGGACACCACTCTTTTGCCCCCAACGGCTTTTTCCTGCGTTTTCTTTCTTCTGCCCTGCCCTGTCTGCCATGGAGCCGTGGGTGGCCACGTGCCTGCTCGGGCTCCTGTCAGAGATGTGCAAGTGCCTGCAGCTCGTGCTGAAGGACAGTGCCCTGCTGTTCATGGACCAGGAGGCAACGATTGCATTGGACTCCCTCACCAGGGAGGCCATGGTGGCCCTGTGGCATCAGCACCCCACCGTGGAGAGGCCAGTCTGGAGTTTGGACACTAGCACCGACTGGTGGGACCGGCTGGTCCTCGGGCAATGGGACGACCAGCAATGGATCCGGAATTTCCACATAAGAAAGCGGACCTTCCTGCAGCTGTGCGCCTGGCTCACCCCCGCGCTACAGAGAGCCGCCACCCGGCTGCGGGAACCCATCCCCGTGAACAAAAGGGTCGCCATTGCACTGCGGAAGCTGGCCACACCGGACAGCTACTGCTCGGTGGCACAGCAATTCGGGGTGGGAAGATCAACCGTCGGTGTGATCGTCGTGGAGGTAAGTCCCAGGGGGAGTGGGGTGGAGGGAGGGTGCTGCACTCCATGCCCAGGGGCAGCCAAGACTCCAGGCTGGGGTTTGGGCCGTCCCTCCCTTGCACAGGCCCGCTGGTGGGGGGGACCCATGAGGTGAGGGGGGCCCTGGTGTGTGTGTGTGTGCGTGGACAGAGGGAATCAAGGGGGGGGCCCAAGGGAGTGCACATTCACCCCTGCCGTATGTGATGTGTTCCCTTGTGTTTCTCTGCACCCTTCTGCAGGTCGTCCATGCCATCAATGACGTCCTGCTCCCAAGAGTCATCCACCTGCGCAAGAATCATGCTACCATGGCTGGCTTCACTGCCCTCGGGTTCCTCAACTGCGGGGGAGTCCTGGACGCCACCCACATCCCCATCCGGGCCCCAGAGCATTGAGCAGCCCATTTCATGAACCGGAAGGGGTACTGCTCCATTGTTCTGCAGGCCCTCGTGGACCACCGGGGCCACTTCCTGGACATCTATGGGGGCTGGTCCGGCCGGGCACACGACGCCCGCATCCTCCGCAACTCCAGACTCTTTCGCAGGTTGGAGGCAGGCATCTACTTCCCCCGGTGGGACTTGACTGTCGGGGATGTGCCTATGCCCATCTGCGTCGTTGGGGACGTGGCCTACTCCCTGCTGCCCTAATTTGGCCCTACAGGGGGCAACCGGACCAGAACCGGGCCCAGTTCAACGACTGCCTCAACCGGGCCCGAAATCCAGTGGAGCTCACCTTCGGACGTTTGAAAGCCCACTTCCGTTGTCTGCTCACCCGTCTCGAGATGGGTGAGCGGAATGCAACAGAGGTACTGGCCGCGTGCTGCGTGCTCCACAACATTGTGGAGTGCAGTGGGGAGGCCTTCCTCCCTGCATGGATGGCGGCCGAGGCACAGACGTTTGACCAGCCCCACACAGCTGCCGTCCGCCAGGCACGCCAGGATGCGGTGCACATCAGAGAGGCCCTGGTGCACATGTTTGCCCAAGCCCCGTAGTAGGGTCACCTGGGTCTCCCCAGACTACTGGCTTCTATCCCATACCCTTCCCCACCCCCTCCCCTTACCTTCCCCCAATTGTAAAGCGTCAATTCAAAGCACGTCGGCCGTCATCGTGACTGTTCGTTGGGTGCGTCGGGCGTAGTTAGGGTTTTTCTTTTTAATTTAGGCTAGGGTTTAGGCCACCATCGCCTGTCCCGAAGAACAGGGAAGAGGATTCAGGGTTCGTGCGGAAGGCTCAAGTCAGGGTACCTGATTCTAGTTGTCTTCGAGGGATCTCCTGGCTGTTCCTCTCCCAAGGCCCGGAAGGACCAAAGGATTGAGGTGGCCAGCTTCGCCGTCATCTTCCATCGAGGGATCTCCTGGCTGTTCCTCTCCCGAGGCCCGGAAGGACCAAAGGATTGAGGTTGCCAGCAACACCACCAATCATCCTCCCTGTGCCTAGACTATGTTACATAATCTTTAGTGTGCATCTTTTAACCGTTCTTGCTTTGTTATCTATGTTAAATATAGTTTGTGGTTTAAATTTTACTGAAAAGTCTCAGTATTTATTTATACACCACAAACCAATGACCACTTAAAAAGGGACCCCCGGTGATAGAATACAGAATTTGGTGTCCACAGTTTGTAACCCTTTTAAATTTAGGTGGCTAATTGGCATCTCAAATCATTTCTTACAGTTACCCTCGAGTAACACAATAACCAACTCAAGAATCAACTGAACAACAGACTTTTTATTTACAAGGGGGAGGGGGGAGAGACCTTCAACTAGGGCGGGGTGGGGGAAGAGATCTTCAGCTGGGACGGGGAGGGGGGAAAGACCTTCAACTGGGACAGGGAGGGGAGAGAGACTTCAACTGGGACAGGGAGGGGGGAAAGACCTTCAACTGGGACGGGGAGGGGGGAGAGATCTTCAATTGGTCATGTTTCCGATCCCCAGACAGGACGAGCTGGGGATTTGCCGTGTCTGGAGCCAGAGTCACCATCGCTGGGGAGAGAGAATCAGGGCGTGAGGGGTAGAGCTCAGCCCTGGGGTTAGCTGGAGCCATTTCTCACCTTCCCCAGCAGCCCTGTTGTGGCTGGGACAGGCCTGTGCCCCAGGGAGCTGCCTCTGCCCTGGGCCCTGAGACTGAGCCGAGCTGTCACTGCAGCGCCTCGGCCTGGGCAATGGGACCCGCTTCATCAGCTTCTCATTTGTGTGCAGAGGCTGCAGCCTCCTGCCCCCCAGCTCGGGCTGCTCCACCCCCCAGGGCCAGGCCCAGAGCAGGAGGGTTCAGTGGGGGGGAGGGGGCAGAGGAGGCAGGTTCCAGCTTTAACCCCCAGAGGGAAACTCCCTCCCCTGCTGCAGCCTCCACCCCCCGCCCAGGGCACAGAGGAGAGGGGGCAGCGCGGGGGAAGAGCCGCCTCACCCCAGAGAGCAGGGCCTGGGCATTAGTCACCCCCAGGGCAGTGGAGGGTCCAGGGCTCCTCAGGGCAGCCGGGCTCAATGTGGGGAGCCCAGCTCTGGCTTCTGGCCTGGCCGGGGGCAGGGCTCTGGGGAAGGGGATCTGGGGTGGGGTCACTGGGAGGGGCCAGCACAGGGCAGAGGCTGGTGCCCAATGAGGGGCTGCGCTGATCAGCTGCCCCGACACAAAGCGCAGCCCCTGCCTGCAAAGCCCCCTGTCTGCAAACTGTGCCCATAGTGAGAAGTGGGGGGTCCGACCATCCCATTTCTTAAAGGGGCAGGACACGGCCGCTCGTCCTTCTGATCCAATGCCCCTGGGGCTCCTCACCGCTCAGTGGGCAGGTTTGGGGCTCTGCCTGTCATGGTCGCTGGGGGTTTGGTTGGTGACTTGAGCTACAAGCTCAGGAAGGTGTTTTCAGTCTCCACTTGATACCTCACCCTGTTTGAAAGCTCCCGGGGACTTTCCTCCTGCCCTCTCCAGTGCAGAGGGCAGCGTGTCTGGTGGGGGAAGGGAGAAGAAAGGTGAGATTTCAGGAGTCCATATTGCCCACAACATCCCCAATCCTAACACACAGACCTGAGTTTTCATTACAGCAGACACACACTTGGATACGTCTATCCTGCAGAGAAGACTGAGGCTGCCGCTGTCAATTTCCAAGGGTTCAAATTAGCAGTCGAATTTAGACAGCTCATCAAACTGAGGGGCATTTCTGTCGGTGCCGGTACCCCTCATTTCACGAGGAGTAAGGGAAGCCGGAGGGAGAGTGCTCTTCCCTCCACTGCCTGCTGCGTGGACAGCGCCAGCAAGTAAGTTATGCTACTTCGACTGCAGCTAGGCAATTATGGTTAGGTCCATAAAAGGCTATTTACAGTATGATGGGGGCAACTTTGGCTACGACAAATCAGGAAAGAGATCTTGGAGTTATCGTGGACCGTTCTCTGAAAACTTCCACACAGAGTGCAGCGGCAGTCAAAAAGGCAAAAAGGATGCTAGGAATTATTAGGAAAGGGATTGAAAATAAGACCCAGAATATTTTACTGCCCCTGTATAAAACTATGGTACACCCACATCTTGAATACTGTGTACAGATGTGGTCTCCTCACCTCAAAAAAGATATTTTGGCCTTAGAAAGAGTTCAGAATAGGGCAACTAAAATGATTAGGGGTTTGGAACGGGTCCCATATGAGGAGAGGTTAAAATGACTGGGACTTTTCAGTTTAGAGAAGAGGAGACCGAGGGGGGATATGATAGAGGTCTATAAAATCATGAGTGGTGTGGAGAGGGCCGATAAAGAAAAGTTATTTATTAGTTCCCTAAATAGAAGAACTAGAGGACACCAAATGAAATTAATGGGTAGCAGGCTTAAAACTAATAAAAGAAAGTTCTTCTTTACACAGCGTGTAGTCAACCTGTGGAACTCCTTGCCAGAGGAGGCTGTGAAGGCTAGGACTATAATAGAGTTTAAAGAGAAGCTGGATAATTTCATGGAGGTGAGGTCCATAAAAGGCTATTAGCCAGGGGATAAAATGGTGTCCTTGGCCTCTGTTTGTCAGAGGCTGGAGAGGGATGGCAGTAGTCAAATCGCTTGATTGTGTCTTTGGTCCACCCTCTCTGGGGCACCTGGTGCTGGCCACTGTCGGCAGACAGGATACTGGGCTAGAAGGACCTTTGGTCTGACCCAGTACAGCCGTTCTTATGTTCTTATGTTAAGTTGTGTAGCTTAATTCGACTTTGTCCTGCAGTGTAGCCGTACGCTCACGTATTTAATATAAAAAGGTCTGAAGCCTCCTACTTCATCCCTCATTCAGGCCTCTCCCAGCAAAGGAACCAACCTCCCTGCAGCCTCACAGCCAGCCAGGACAGTCTGTGAAGAGATTCGCTTTCTCCTCAACATCCCCTCCCACCCTGCAGGCTCCACTGGGATTGGCTCATTCAATTCTTGACATTTGTCACAGAGCCTGCAAAGACTTTGATCTCAGAGTAACTTCACCCAGTTGGGTCCTTTTGACATGAGCGGAAGGTTCAGAGTTTGCCAACTCCTGGCTCTACCTGTGAGCCGTGGGGTCTGTGTACTCAGCGTCTCCACAGAGAGCAGCACGGAGCTGGGCGTGTTTCTGTCTGTGTGTCGGCCATTTTGTGCTCTAATGTCACTGTCATTACAAAGCAGCTTTTGGAACAAATCATAGAATCATAGATTACTAGGAATGGAAGGGACCCCAAGAGGTCATCGAGTCCAGTCCCCTGCCCTCGTGGCAGGACCAAATACTGTCTAGACCATCCCTGATAGACATTTATCTAACCTACTCTTAAATATCTCCACAGATGGGGATTCCACAACCTCCCTGGGCAATTTATTCCAGTGTTTGATCACCCGACAGTTAGGAAGTTTTTTCTAATGTCCAACCTAAACCTCCCTTGCTGCAGTTTAAGCCCATTGCTTCTTGTTCTATCCTCAGAGGCCAAGATGAACAAGTTTTCTCCCTCCTCCTCATGACACCCTTTTAGATACCTGGAAACGGCTATCATGTCCCCCCTCAATCGTCTCTTTTCTAAACTAATCAAACCCAATTCTTTCAGCCTCCCCTCCTAGCTCATGTTCTCTAGATCTTTAATCATTCTTGTTGCTCTTCTCTGGACTCTCTCCAATTTCTCCACATCTTTCTTGAAATGCAGAACTGGACACAATACTCCAACTGAGGCCTAACCAGAGCAGAGTAGAGCGGAAGAATGATTTATCGTGTCTTGCTCAGAACGCACCTGTTAATGCATCCCAAAATCATGTTTGCTTTTTTTGCAACAGCATCACACTGCTGACTCATAGTCAGCTTGTGGTCCACTATAACCCCTAGATCCCTTTCTGCCATACTCCTTCCCAGACAGTCGCTTCCCATTCTGTATGTGTGAAACTGATGGTTCCTTTGGAAGTGGAGCACTTTGCATTTGTCTTTATTAAACTTCATTCTGTTTAATAAGGTTCAATGAATCACCTGAGTGTCTGGGATGGCAAGTGGGCGCCATTCTCACCTCACAATTCGAAAGAAACTTCATCTAACGAGGAACCAAATGACCAGCATCGGTCTCTTTACATGGGCCCTGGCGCTTCACTCGCTCTCCCCTCCCTCATCCATTCTCGGTACCTGTGAATTGTCTCAGTGTCTCCGACAGTGCAGTCGTTTGCTGGGAGAAACCCCTGACTCACTCGTCCAGTTCAGGAGAAATCTCCTCTGGCGGCTGGAACGGCCCCGTCTCACACCTGGGGAGAGACAACGTCACATGGGGACACTGCACCGAGTGACTCAGTTCTCCAGCTCTGGCCAGTGAGTCGCTGCTCTGCTGGGCCTGGAGTTCGAATCCCTCCAGTTCTCCCAGCCCGAAAGCAGGGGCAGCGCAGCCCTTGGCCCTGCAACATCCCCTCAAAGGTCCCATGAACAGTCTGCAGCTCTGGCCTGGGGAGACCAGCTGGGGGACAAAAGGGGAATTGAGTCTCCACGGCCAACTCACCCCTTGGCCCCCAGGCGCTGAGGGGCAGGAGGTTCCCAGGGGAAGGGCTGGAGGAATCTACCCACTAGGGACTAGACTGAGACACCAGCTCCCCCCTCTCCAGCCCATTCCCACAGGTCTCCAAACAGCCCTCGGGTGGGACAGACTCTGGGTCCCTGCTGCCCTAGGCTGAATGTGCCCAGTGTCCAGCACTGACAGGCCCATGTCCCACCCCACAGCCCTGAGGCAGCCAGTCCCCAGGGAGGTGACAGCTCTAAGAAACACTTGAGCTCAGACTGTGCCCTGAATGGGGAATTCCAGAGTCTGCTGGGCCAGGGGAGAGCTGCAGGCTGACGCTGATCAGAGATTTGTGCCCAGCCTGTGACCTTCCCCTCACATCTGGCTGTAGGGTCCTGGGGAGATGTGGTGCCAACATCAGCTCCAACCTCTTCCCCTGCGCTGGGCAGTGTGAGGGGAGCAAGAGACACCTACCTGCTCAGGGTGCTTCTCACGTCCCCATCCGACATACAGGGAAGGGATTTTGGATACATGGAGAAGAGAGGCCCCAGGGCCATGGATCCCCTGAGCGAATGGGGCTTTGCCATCTCCAATAGGTCTGTGCCTGTGACTCTGCAAAGCACAATAGTCACTCACATGGCAGCAATGCACCCGCCGAGTTACACCCAGATCTGACGGCTGGACCCCAGCGCTTGTGATTCAGGAGCCTCCCTTCCCTGTGTGGGGAGCTGGGACGTTTCTCCCTCAGTCTCACCTGCAGGAATTCACTCGCTGGCTTCTGACACGTCCCCTCCAGCTCACCGATCCACTCGCTGAGACGGGAAATCTGCACAGAGAGTTTCCTGACAGTGTCAGTCTGGATGGGCCACAATCTCCTGCCTCTTGGCTTGTGTCTGTTTCTGTGTGAAAACAGGGAAAGGGCTGGTCGGGGGCATGGGCAGAGCCTGAGAACCTGTAATACCATCTCTGGGTATTAAGCTGGGGCATCCCTCAGGTTCCCCTTTGGCCCCGTGTCCCACTGGAAGGGACGGTTCCCTGCAACATGTTCTGTTGTTCACGGGCTCTGGGAATTCAGTCCCAGAGCATCAGGGGGCAGGACTCAGCACCAAGGTTCTCTTTAATAGTCTCCATCCAGGTGTGGAAAAAATGTCTATATATACTGAGGCATGTGCAAATGTGTACCACTTAGCTGTGGACATTGTGCTAATCTAGCTGGGCAGCATTTGAATTTCTCCTCCTCTGCCACCCAAGCACTCAGTGTCCTGGGAACACTGCTCAGCCCCACCCTGACACAGATACCCAGGGAGAGAACAGAAGCAAACCTGTTAATGCAGCAAAAGAGCAGACCCAGCAGACAGCCCTTCCCAGGGACATGCAGGTCACTGGAGGAGGGTTTCTGGAAAAGCCACAAGGGCTGGACATTAACTTATCCCCTGACATGGCAGCTCAGGGCCTGTCTGCACATGGATCTAACCCAGCAATCCATGGTCATGGAGCAACTCGCCATCCCACCTTCCCAAGGCCACACAGGAGCCTGCCTCCAAACAGCCCCTCCCCCTGCTGGCCCATAGCCACAGGCACCTACCAGATACTCCTGACTTCTCCCCTCTCCTGTCGCTTTCCATCCCAGCAGCTTTTCTCTCTCTTCCCGCAGAGCCTTCAAATGGGCCTGGATTTTCCCCTGAGGAAACAGAAATGAGCCGGGAGGTTTCATTGTGAGGCTGAGAGGGGTGGGGAACGGGGCGTTTTCCCACTCACAGCCCCAGTCACTGTTGGTCCCAGTCGCTGTGTGACATCAGGGACCCCAAGGAGATGAAACATTATTAATACAGCCTGGGAGTGTGTCAGAATTTGACTGTTTCCAAGTCAGCTTGAGTCTTTTTAGTAATTAGCATGAGATCTCATTTATCAGAGAGCTCATTATCAGGCACAACCCCTATCCAGCCCTGACTCTCACACTGGGGGCCATCAATACGTCTCTGTTTGGGAAGATTTAAATAACTAAGTGGTACCAATCCCAGAAGCCTCAGGGTTTAAAGAGGGGCTGTGGACTGCACTGGTTGGTCAGAGCTGGGCTAAGCACCAGGGCAAACCCATCAGTTACAGAGAGGCTCAGGGCATGTCTACATTGCAGGATTTTTCCAGAAAAATGGCCATTTTCCTGGAAAAACGACACTTACGTCCATACAGCTATTGCATTCTTTTGACAGAAAGTTGAAAGAACAGAGGGGTTTTCTGACAGCGGTAAACCTCTTTCTACAATGAAGAAGCCTTTTTCTGAAAAAGCTTTGTTGGAACAAGGTGTGTGTGGACACAGAAGAGAGTGGTTTTTTGAAAAAAGAGGCCTTCAGGAAAAAGCACCGGTGGCCACTCCGTCCACAGTAATCACAACTGAAATGCGAGATAGCGTCCATTCAATGTGGATCTTTTGAAAACGCAGAGTTGATGGAAGGCCCAGCATGCCGGCTTGGGCATGTTCTGTGCTCTGGGGATGGGCCAGTGACTCCCTTAATTAAAAGGCTGATTTCTGTTCAGGATGGTTGGGTTTGCCCCAACGCTGCCCTGCAGTGGCAACGCCCTCTGGGCAGGTATCCGCTGCCTCAGTCCCTGGTACAGCTCCCGGCAGCAGTGCATTCTGGGAGATTCCCACAGGCTGCCTGGTGGGACTAACAGAATTCTAGGGCTAGAAGAGACCTCAGGAGGTCAAGTCCAGCCCCCTGCCCAGGGCAGGACCAATCCCAACTAAATCATCCCAGCCAGGGCTTTGTCGAGCCAAGACTTAAAAACCTCTAGGGATGGAGACTCCAACCCCTCCCTAGGGAACCCATCCCTGTGCTTCCCCACCCTCCTAGTGAAATAATTTTTCCTAATATCCAACCTAGACCTCCCCCACTGTAACTAGCACAGGTCAGACCAGCACCGGGCAGCTCCAAACTGGGGTAAGTTTTGCTCCAACCCAGTCTGATCCCAGTGGTACCTGGCATGGCCCTGTGCTGCCTGGAGCCCTGTTGTGGGTGGATTCAAAGCCCACACAGCATCCAGCCCAGCCCAGATCTCTGGAGGAGCCCAGGAGTTCAGCATCCCAGTGGAAAACCTGCTGGGCCTTTATGAACACATCTTTCCCTCCTAAGGGCCATGCTTCATCACTGTAGGACTGATGCTGAGGTAGCACCATCAGGTAGAGACCTGGAATGAATCGAGGAAGACCTGTTTTAATCCCATTTTTATCACTGAACTATTGACTGACCCTGGGCAACTCTTGGTGCCTCAGTTTCCCTCCTTGCCTTTGTTTGTCTTAGTTATGCTGTAACCTGCTCAGGGCAAGACTTGTCCCTCGCTGTGTTTTGTACAGGGACCAGATCTCCTCTAGGGTCTCTAAGGGCGACTGTGATGCAAATCCAGGTAACAACAACGCATTGTTAGACAAATTCATAACGGCAACAAGAGCCTGGAACTTCCCCTTTTCCAAGCTGCAGGCAACTGGCTCAGATAAGTCAGTGGCAGCTCTTCTGAGTTACGACCCAGCCTCCACTGGGAAAAAAGAGCTTTTAAACCTAGCTGGGTTCCAGAAGGACTCAGCATCTCTCAGGGAAGTTTCTAACGTCCTGCAGCTTTAAAGACTTGAGCTTTTGCCTGCGATGCCAGAGCACGGATTTTATTACAAGATTGAACTGACGTTGCTTGAGGCCTGAACTCAATTTGTATAGTTTGGAGAATAACATGAGAATGTCCGAGCTTCATTCCAGCCATTGCTCTGGGGTGGGGCTGGGCAAGAGGGGGTCAGGGTGCAGGGTCCCCCGGGGAGAGAGCACTACCCCAGCTCTCTGTCATCCAGCAGCTTGGGGCCAGGTGAGGAGCCTCACCATGGTCACTGCAGCTCCAGGGGCCCAGCTGGGAGAGGGGTACGTGCCCCCTGGCTCAGGCAGGTCCAGGTTTGTCTGCCCCCTGCACTCCCCAGCCAGAGTGAGGAATGCAGCAAACTGGGCATTATCCCCTCACGCCCTGGTGAAGTCTCCAATGTCTCCACAGGAATGTTGGGGGGGGGGGGCTTCAGCCCACCCTTCCTAAAGGGCCCATGGGTGGGGAGAGGGTTGGGACACGGGCAGTCCCAGACAGAGAAAGGTGTGTGCCCCCATCCAGCCCCGTTCACATCCCCACTGAGTCTGTCTCTTATCTGTATGGTTTGATGAGAAGCCCCCATCCCAGGCTCCTCCCATTGCCCTGGCACAGCCAAACCCGTGTGGCTTTAAGTTACAATCAGAGGAAGCCACACGCTGAATGCCATGGCCCTGGCTTTCACTGCTTAGTGCTTGAACAAACAGGCGAACACACAGACACGGGCAGATAAACACTCTCAACTAGACAGTAGATTCAAGGTGGCAGCAACTCCCTACCTGGTACTCCTGGGCCGCTTCCTGTACGGGCAGCACCCTGTGAGCGTGGTGAGCCTGGGACAGATGGCAAATCACACAGATCGGAGTCTGATCCTCGTCGCAGAACAGCTTGAGAGCCTCCTGGTGCTCCCCGCACACCCCCTGGTGCTCCCCTCCTGCTCCCTTTGGTGCCTGCAGGCTCAGCCGCTTGACTAGTTCTACTATGTTTGCCAGCTGCCTGGTGGGCCGGAAGTTTCTCTGCTGCACAGTTTCTCTGCACTGCGGGCAGGTGATGGCTGGGCTGGGTCCCTCCCAGCACTGGCTCAAGCCCCGGCAGAAATTGTGCCCGCAGTCGGTGATCATCGGGTCCGTGAAATACTCCAGGCAGAGGGGACACGTCGCTTCCTCCTGGAGACTCTCCACGGGGCTCTCTGCAGCCATGGCTGCCTCTGGGCTGGGGAACAAGGTTAGTTTCACTTTCCTGAGCTCACACTGTGTCCCGCCCTTGACAGCAATGGGGCGTTTCCCTTCCTGGAACTGACTCAGGCTGTTTGCTGAGCTGGAAAGGCCCCAAAGGAAACAATTCAGCCCTGGAGGCTTTAGTGAAAAATGTCCCACTAGGGCTCTGGTCCTAAAATCATCACCTAGGAGAGATCGCAGAACCTTGCTGATGTGCTGGAAAGGTTCTAGCTGGGGGCTGTAGGTTATGAGCTGGGGCCTTCTCTTGCTTTCCTGCTTGGGTCTGTCCTGTAGCACATGACTTTTGAGGCACACAGACCCCCTGCAAGCGCAATAGGGGAAGAGGATGCCGATGTCCCTGTAAAACCCCAGTGATGCTCCCTCCACCCCCAGCACAGGGGCTGGAATGTGCCCAGAGCCAGGTGGTGGTCCCAGCAGCAAATGAGCAGAGCCCCCCTGACTTGGGAGTGAGCTAAACAGAGACATGAGAATGTGCATTTGTTCAGGTCTGTCCGTGGAGCCGTTTGCTGGAGCAGCCAGGCTGAAAAGCATGAAGTGATCAGAGCCAGGCAGCACCAGCAACACCCTGTAGTCAGAGACCTTGCAACTAGCTGCAGGAGAGACGAGGGGCTTTCTTCTACACATAAAACAGTCCAGGGGGTTTGTTTCTTTCCAAGGACTCACTCTGGTCACATTCCCAACCTGTTTTCACTACTAAATGAAGGGAAGTTGCACAAGGGCGCAGGGAGGACTGGACCCCCCGGGTCTCCAGCACAGACACCCCAGGCCTTAGCTGCTCAGCCCAACTGCCGAAGGGGTGGGGGGGAGGTAGCACCAAACCCCTGCTCATTGGTGCTTCTGTCCCTAAGAGTCCCACCCCAGCAGAGCAGCCCTGGGAGCCCAGGGCACAGATATTCCACTGGTGCCTGGCCAAGCCCTGCAGTGCAGTGGCTGCAGAGACAGATTCAAACCCTGCAGCAGGGTGGGCGGGGGAGCCAGGCAGCTCCCTATATTTTGTGTTTGTATTGCGGGTTGGTGATTGGGCTCCCCAAACCCTCAGCCAGTCCTGGGGGGGGGGGCACAGGCTGGGGGCTGCTCGAGGCTCCCTGGACCCCCTGCCCAGGGCAGATGGGGAGTTTGGGGCTCCCCATAATAGGCGGGGCTCCCTAGGCAGCTCTTCCCACGGCCCAGCTCTGGCTTCCAGCCTCACTCTCCCTAACCCCATGATCCCTCCCCTCTCAGCCTGATTCCCCTGCAACGCCCCCCTCCTGCCCGCAGTGCAACCCTGCCCCCTCCCATCCTCCTTCGGCCCCCGCTGCCCCCACATCCCTGTGCCCTCAGTGCACACAGCGACAGAGCAGCAGCCTCGCCCCCTCCCAAAGGAGACGCAGACTGCGGGGGGGGGGAGGGGAGTTAACCCCTTAGTTCCCGGAGCCGCACTCGCAGGCCGGGCAGGGGCAGCCCCAGGGACGCGGGGCCCAGCTCAGGCTCGGGGCAACCCCTGGGGAGCGGGGCGAGGGCAGGAGGCAGCGACTCCCCGCGCCGGGCGCTGCTGGGGGGGGGGGGGCTGCCGCTCACACGCCGCTCACACGCCGCTGCTGCCTCCGTAGGACGCCGGACCGAGCCCGGGACAGCTGCACCCAGCACTCTAGCCCCTGCCCGCCTGCGCACTAAGTGAGGGCAGCGGCCTCAGCAGCGGCTACTGCGCATACTCCGCTCGGGGGGCCCGTGCGTGTGCAGCCAGGTGCGCGCGGGGCGGGGGGCTTAGAGCCAGAGGATGCTGGGGGGGGGGTGCGGGGGAAGGAGGATACGGGGGAGGGGTTGCACTGCGGGGGTCGTGGGGCAGAGGGGAGCGGGGGGGGGGGTTACAAGCTCCCTGTGCAGACAGGGCACTTTCCCTTGCTCCCGCTTCCCCCTCCCCCCCCAGCGCCGCGCGATCCTCTCTGCCCGGGTGGGTCCGTGGGGGGGGACCCGCGGGCCCGTTCGCAGCGCGGCAGGATGCGGGCGGGTCCGCGCGTGGCTCAATCTGCAGCGCCCCTTGGCCCTAGCGCGGGGCCCTGGGCTTCCCCCCCCCCCCCCCCACCCGGGCCCCCAGCGCAGCAGCTGCTGTTAATGCCGGAGCGTGTTTCCGCGGGCAGCGCAGACCCTCGTTCGGTGTTTCCCACAGAGCCCCGATCTGTGTCTGTCTGGGGCTCGTGGCTTTTCCTTTCTCAGCCTCCTCCAGCCCCTGGTCTTTCTGCTCCTCAGTTACGGATAACAACTCCCTGGGATTGCCAGAAAACAAGCCGCGTGTGTGTGTTTAATACCAGGAAATTCTGGACCGCACTTTGTTGCTGACAGTTTCAGCAGTGCCCCGGGCCAGTGCTTCCGTCTGTGCTGCAGCTTCAGATCTTTGCTCATTGGGCCCATGTGATGTCCAGGCTGACAGCTTTCCTGGGGCGGTTTCAAAACTCCTTCCCTTTCCTTTCATCCTCCAATGGGGGTGGCTTTTGCCAGCTGCTGTTTTGCTTCTCCACCCAGCACTTTAGGGCTTTGTCACAGGTCACCACTTGGGTAGATCTTGGATCCCAAATACTCACTATGGGCCAGATTTGTAAATGTGAAAGCAACAGATACTTTGGAAAATCCTTTTGTAACTGACAATGTATTAAAAACCCTTCTTTCCCTAAAAACCAGTGGTGCTGTAGCACTTTAGAGACGGAGAAAAAAATAGGTAGTAGCATGAGCTTTCAAGGGCACAGCCCACTTCCTCAGAGGAGCAGTGGTCCTATGGCAGTGGGTTGTGCCCACGAAAGCTCAGGATACTAGCTATAGACTTTTGTTAGTCACTGAGGTACTACACAACCATTCATCCTTTTTAAAGTTCCACACTCATACGGCTCCCCCGTGAGACGTCTTTCTGTAAGCAATTCCCTGTCCGGCAAACACAGAAGTGCGCACTTTACTTTCCTCTTACTTTATGTGTTGCAAGTATAAATGTCGGCGGGTTTCCACATTTATCTGTACCTCTGATTGCACGTTTTAATGTCACAGATTTTCATATAGGTTATATCTACAGTTATGATACATTTGCTTGGTGCTCTTTCTGACAAGCCTACACTGCTGTGTTGCCAGAATCCAAGATTTTGAAACTAATAACCCTTCTTTGCATTGGCTGGGTGTCTGGCCTAGTGCTGACCTGGCCCTATCTCTCTTTTCCCCCTTTGTTTCTACAGGAGAATAGTTGGTGCTCACTCGTCACTCGTAAAACAGATGTTTTCTTAGCACTGAGGACACAGACTATAATGCTGACTCAGATGTGAAGTTAAACATTTTTATGACACCTCTGATCCAGATTGTGGGGCTAACAGTGCGACTTTGCGTCTAAATGGCTGCAGCTGCTCATATATGAAGTTGTTACGGAAAAGCAGTTAATGCATTTGAAACGGAAGGAGGTAGATGGTTTTCTAGGACACATGCTTTGTGGAAATACAGGATTGCTAGGGGATAAATGGATTAAATGTGACATAGATGAGACCGGACTACAAGATCTAATGATCCCTCCTGATCTTATGAATCTATGAATCTTAGGATCTCCTTGTGTAACCATTCAGCAGGTGCGTTCAATTTTAAGCATCTGAATGGTCCCCTTGATTTCACTTAATCTCTGCTGGTTTAGTTTTGATGAGAGGGACTAGGTCTGGGCTGCAATTAAATGAATGAAGTGGATTGAAATACAGGAGCCTAAGTATAGACACCTACATCCATATTCAGGCAGCTGAATTTACGACTTGTTTAATGGAAACTCTGGGCACTCGGAACCGAATCCCATTGTTACAGGTGCAGTAATATTGAAACTCAAGCCAGGTATTGAGAGAAATGAATGTGGTGTTGGGATCTAACTTGTGTGGTGTTAGGGAATATCTAGACTCAACGTTTGCCCAGAAGGATAGTCTAGCATGAGCATTACAGGGGAGAGTTTGGGGAGAATGGGGGTATAGAAAGGATTAAAGTCTCTTCTGAAATGTCTCCAATTGCCCTTCTCCCCCATGTCTGTCTCCAGCTCAGCCTATGGCCTGCAGAGCCAGGGACAGGTGTCTCTCTGAAAGGAACAGAAGGAGATTGACAGGTGGTGGGTCTCAGGAGTTGTATAGCTTGTTGCAGGATTTGAACCGGCACAAAAAAACCCTGTTAGATTTTTAGTCTAACTCCTTAACCACTCAGGCATCACAGCTGTGAACTCAACAGTGTTCCAGGGCCAGGGAAACTGGTAACTAATCCCAGTGCCCAGGCCTGATGTCACCTGCCCCACAGAATTCACACAGCAAACCTGGCTCCCCGAGCACAGGGGGAGGTTGGGTGCTCATTGCTAGGCCGTGGGGTGAAGCATCAAACCGGGCACCTCCTATGGGGCCAGTGAGTGTTGCTGTCCCTGCTGACCAGACAGGGACATGGAGGCAGGGAGAGGTTCACTGCATTGGCCAAGGTCACCCAGCGAGTTAGAGCCCAGCTCTGCCGCCAGCTCCCTGCCCCACCCACCGACGTGCTGACTCCCTCTCTGCCATGGGGCTGTTTGCATTGGCCTCTTCTCTCTGTAGCCAGGGCTAAGGCTGTCCGGCAGGAGAATGTGACCTGGCTCCCTGCACCTGGGCCCTGTCTTTGTAGCAGGGACAGCAACAGTTACAGGCCCCCAGGAGGGGGCTTGGTTGAACTTTCAGCCTTCGCCTTAAAAACATTAAAAGCATTTCCGGAAAATCATGCCAGTCTATACGTAGCCTCTCTGCTTCTTTCAGAGATACGCCTGGGGTGGTGTCTCATGCTAGGTCGCTGGGGTGCATGTTCACTGCACTGTATCTTGAAATAAGATACGCAATATGAGCTATGCAAATTGTGTATCTTATTTCAATGCTATTTCAAAATTGCTTATTTTATCATTTGGCGCACAGCACCAAATTTCAAAATAACGCGCTATTTGGAAACATCCCTTACTCCTTGTAGAATGAGACTTACAGGCACGTCGGAATAGCGAGCCTGAAATAATGTGCTTCCTGTGAAGATGTGAGGTAGCTATTTTGAGATACTCTGGTATCCCAAAATGGTGTTGCAGTGTAGATGTACCCTGAGAGTGCACTTAGGTGGACCCCTTGGGCAGCAAGAATTTAGGCCATTAGTCTCCTGGAACTGAAAGGGACCTTGAGAGATCATCAAGTCCAGTCCGTGAGAGCAGGACCAAGCATTGTCTAGATCATCCTGACAGGTGTCTGGCCAACCTGCTCCTAAATATCTCCAGGGATGGAGATTCCACAAACTCCCTGGGCAATTTATTTCAGTGTTTAACCACCTTGATAGGCAGGAAGTTTTTCCTAATGTCCAACCTAAACCTCCCTTGCTGCAGTTTAAGCCCCTTGCTTCTAGTCCTGTCCTCAGAGGCCAAGGAGAATAATTTTTTTCCTTCCTCCTTGTGAGACCCTTTGAGATACTTGAAAACTATCTGGGTGCGTCGAGACTGGCAAGATTTTGCGCAAAAGCAGCTGCTTTTGCGCAAAAACTTGCCAGCTGTCTACACTGGCCACTTGAATTTGCGCAAGAGCACTGACTTTGTAATGTACAAAATCAGTGCTTCTTGTGCAAATACTTTCACGCTCCTGCTCGGGAAAAAGCCCTCTTGCGCGAGAATACTTGCGCAAGAGGGCCAGTGTAGACTGGGAAGGACTGTTTTGCACAAAAAAGCCACAATGGTGAAAATGGCCACCGGAGCTTTCTTGCGCAAAATCACGTCTAGACTGGCCACGGATGCTTTTGTGCAAAAGCACTTTTTGTGCAAAAGCATCCGTGCCAATCTTGACACGCTTTTGCAGAAATACTTTTAACAGAAAAACGTTTCCATTAAAAGTATTTCCGCAAAATCATGCCAGTCTAGACGCAGCCTCTATGGTCAACCCAATGTGGGCAAGATGAGAGTCCAGACATAAGTTCCTTATACTACTGGAGAAGGGAGCTGGGCAGGCTTGGCCCAGGGCCCAAGTCCCTTTCAGCCCCCCGCTGGGCTCAGTAGTCCCCTGTGAACAGAGGGGACTGTATTACTGCCACTGTAAGATCACAGAAAGAACACGGGGATTCCCCTCAGCACACTGACGCTATGTCTACCCTGCCTGTTTTCTGCAGAAGAGGCAATGCAAATGAAGCGCTCAAGAATCTGTAAACATTTTTGAGGAATATGGGCTCTTGTGCAAAAGGGGTTTTTTTTTTGTGTGCAAAATGGACCCATCTACACAGCTTTTTTTTTTTTTTTTTGCACAGAAACCTCTTCTGCAAAAAGCATCGGAAGAGAATATGCAAACGAAGTACGAGAAGTTGCTAATGAGCGCTTCACTTGCATTGCTTCCTCCACAAAAAAGAGGTGGCGTAGACATAGCGTGAGTCTCTGTAGCAGAGCACCTGGGAAGAGAGAACAAGCCCTTTGCCCCCCGCCCAAGAGTCAAGCCCAATCTTTACGGAATGTGTGGTACTCAGTGCGGTGTTCAGGGGGCTCCTGTTCTCTGCTGCCTGGTCAGAATGCCCCCAGCCCTGCCTTGGGACACGCTTCCATACGCTGCTCCTGCTCTAGTCAGAAGGTGCAGGGGGATGAGAAAATTAGCAGCCACGAGGCGTATTATCTAGGTATGTCCAGAAAGGCCTGGTGTGACTACGGGGACAAGCCTGCAAACAGCTGTGTGAGGGCAGTCAGCTGGCACCGGGCAGAGCCCATCACACCAGTTGCTGTTTGCTGGATTGGGGCCTACGTTAGGAAGAAAGAAGTGGGGCTCTCAACACAGTCACCTGCCCCGCCTAGCTCACATGTGCCCCCGTGTGCTGCGAACTGGTGCTGTCACTCCTGCCTCCCTTAACAGAGAAACTCAAAGATGCCTGTTCCAGTGCAAACAGACAATTGTTAGTGCTACCTGCCTCGTCTCTTTTAATACATGTGTTGTCATCACAGGCACTCGCAGCTTCCTGCTGCCTCAGGCCTGGATTTAGCCCCTTGTTTGCCTTTCCGGGTAACCGAGCTCTTCCTGAGCAGGGAGATGGGTTACTTGGGGTTTCCAAAACACATAAAGGATGTGGGAGCACAAATCTCACCAAAAGCCCAGGGAGCTGCTTACGCCCCCAAGTCCCTTGGGTGTAGATACACGACAGCTGCAAGGAAGCCAGATGGCACCAGTGCCACTGTAGCCGGGGAATGGTGTAGTCATTGCAGCCTGGGCTCTCCAGTCTTCCGGAGACCCAGGTTGGCACTGGCTAGCTGGGGGTCTCTGCCACGATGCTCAGCGCTGAATTTTAACAAGGAGCCTCTTTCTCCCAAGGGTTCATTTGGCACCAGAGTTTAATGTTCACCTTTCTCTGCACTGTTGCACAAGGGACGCTGCTACAACCCAGGGCCTGCAGCACCAGGAGAATTTGCTAGAGGCAAAGGGCTGCCTAGATCAGTGGGTTTCAAACGGCAGCTCACAACCCAGTACTGGTTCGAGGAATGTCAGGCATTGGGACTTGTTTCTGCAGGGTGATAGGCGGGGGTGCTAAGGCAGATGCCTGCATCTCCTGGCACTGTAGCAGTACTGTGCCCAAAAGGGCCCAGCAACAGGCCCAGCTCCTAGATGAGTACAGAGGGTGGCTGCAGAGCCTCTGCCTGTCTCCAGCCCCAGCTGTTAGATCTACCCCTGCCCAGCCCAAACCTCTGCCCCTCCTAGGGTGTCTTCTTATCCCTCCCATCTCTGGGGCTGGAGGGAGGGAGGGGAGGAGCTTTAAGGCATCATAGAGATGAGGAGTCTGGGGCTGGGTACATGGGATTCTTCCAGGGTCACAGAGACCGGCATGTCTGAGGCCAGAGAGGCTGATTTCAGGGGCGCAGGCTGAGCTGGGATCCCATCCCCACCCAGAGCCAGGGTCGGATTCTCTCCCCAGGGAGGGAGCCCGGTGGGAAAGTGAAGATCGGGGCCTCGGTTCCAGCATCAATAAATGTCACCTGCCCCCGGTCACAGTCCAGACAAACCTGGATCCTGTGGGGGGAGCTCAGTGGCAGGGAGGTCACAGGGGAGGTGAGAGCCCGGAACTGACGCCCCAACCACTGCACAGCCCAGATCCCCCCCTCAGGGCTACGGCTGATCCCTCCCTTCCTGCTCACAGACTCTCTGGCCACCCCCACAGCCCAGTCTCGCTCATCCCCCACCTCCACCTCCCAGCAATGTCTCCCCGAGGTGAACCCCTCACGGCCCAGCACACAGGACACAGAGTCAAATCTCTCCGGGTTGTCGGGCAGTGGCTGCCGTATAGGTTCCCATCTCACATGTTTCCCGTCCTCAGACAGGACGAGTCGGGAATGAGCCGTGTCTGGATCCAGAGTCACAGTCACTGGGGAGAGAGAATCAGGGCGTGAGGGGCAGAGCTCAGCCCTGGGGGCGGCTGGGGCCATTTTTCACCCTCCCCAGCAGCCCTGTTGTGGCTGGGACAGGCCTGGGCCCTAGGGAGCTGCCTCTGCCCTGGGCCCTGAGACTGAGCCGAGCTGTCACTGCAGCACCTCAGCCTGGGCAATGGGACCCGCTTCATCAGCTTCTTATTTGTGTGCAGAGGCTGCAGCCTCCTGCCCCCCCAGCTCGGGCTGCTCCACCCCCCAGGGCCAGGCCCAGAGCAGGAGGGTCCAGTGGGGGGAGGGCGGGAAGAGGAGGCGGGTTCCAGCTTTAACCCCCAGAGGGAAACTCCCTCCCCTGCTGCAGCCTCCACCCCCCGCCCAGGGCACAGAGGGGAGGGGGCAGCGTGGGGGAAGAGCCGCCTCGCCCCAGAGAGCAGGGCCTGGGCATTAGTCACCCCCAGAGCAGTGGAGGGCCCAGGGCTCCTCAGGGCAGCCGGACTCAATGGGGGGAGCCCAGCTCTGGCTTCTGGCCTGGCCGGGGGCAGGGCCTCTGGGGAAGGGGATCTGGGGTGGGGTCACTGGGAAGGGCAGCACAGGGCAGAGGCTGGTGCCCAAGGAGGGGCTGCGCTGATCAGCTGCCCCGACACAAAGTGCAGCCCCTGCCTGCAAAGCCCCCTGCCTGCAAACTGCGCCCATAGTGAGAAGTGGGGGGTCCGACCATCCCATTTCTTAAAGGGGCAGGACACGGCCCCTCGTCCTTCTGCTCCAGTGCCCCTGGGGCTCCTCACCACTCAGTGGGCAGGTTTGGGGCTCTGCCTGTCGTGGTCACTGCAGGTTTGTTTGGTGACTTGAGCTACAAACTCAGGAAGATGTTTTCAGTCTCCACTTGAAACCTCACCTGGTTTGAAAGCTCCCAGGGACTTTCCTCTTGCTCTCTCCAGTGCAGAAGGCAGAGTATCTGGTGGGGGAAGGGAGAAGGGAGGCGCAAAAACACATGATTGGAATGTTTGTATGGAAGGGTACAGCTTGCTCAGGAAGGTTAGGCAGGGAAAAAAGGGAGGAGGTGTTGCCTTATACATTAAAAATGAACACACTTGGAGTGAGGTGGAGATGGACATAGGAGACGGAAGTGTTGAGAGTCTCTGGGTCAGGCTAAAAGGGATTAAAAACAAAGGTGATGTCATGCTAGGAGTCTACTACAGGCCACCTACCCAGGTGGAAGAAGTGAATGAGGCTTTTTTTAAACAACTAACAAAATCATCCAAAGCCCAAGATTTGCTGGTGATGGGGGACTTCAACTATCCAGATATATGTTGGGAAAATAACACTGCAAGACACAGACTATCCAATACGTTCTTGGACTGCATTGGAGACAACTTTTTATTTCAGAAGGTTGAAAAAGCTACTGGGGGGAAGCTGTTCTAGATTTGATCCTAACAAATAGGGAGGAACTGGTTGAGAATTTGAAAGTGGAAAGCAGCTTGGGTGAAAGTGATCATGAAATCACAGAGTTCACAATTCTAAGGAAGGGTAGAAGGGAAAACAGCAAAATAGAGACAATGGATTTCAGGAAGGCGGATTTTGGTAAGCTCAGAGAGCTGATAGGTAAGGTCCCATGGGAATCGAGACTGAAGGGAAAAACAACTGAGGAGAGTTGGCAGTTTTTCAAAGGGACATTGTTAAGGGCCCAAAAGCAAACTATTCCGATGTGTCAGAAAGGACCACCTTGGCTTAACCACAAGATCTTGCATGATCTAAAAATAAAAAAGGAGTCATATAAAAAATGGAAAGTAGGACAAATTACAAAGGATGAATATAGGCAAACAGCACAGGAATGCAGGGGCAAGATTAGAAAGACAAAGGCACAGAATGAGCTCAAACTAGCTACCGGAATAAAGGGAAACAAGAAGACTTTTTATAAATACATTAGAAGCAAGAGGAAGACCAAGGAGAGGGTAGGCCCACTGGTCAGTGAGGAGGGAAAAACAGTAACAGGAAACTTGGAAATGGCAGAGATGCTCAATGATTTATTTGTTTCGGTCTTCACCGAGAAGTCTGTAGGAATGCCTAACATAATGAATGCTAGTGGGAAGGGGGTAGTTTTAGAAGGTAAAATAAAAAAGAACAAGTTAAAAACCACCTAGAAAAGTTAGATGCCTGCAAGTCACCAGGGCTGATGAAATGCATCCTAGAATACTCAAGGAGCTGATAGAGGAGGTATCTGAGCCTCTAGCTATCATCTTTGGAAAATCATGGGAGACAGGAGAGATTCCAGAGGACTGGAAAAGGGCAAATCTAGTGCCCATCTATGAAAAGGGAAATAAGAACAACCCAGGAAACTACAGACCAGTTAATTTAACTTCTGTGCCAGGGAAGATAATGGAGCAAGTAATTAAGGAAATCATCTGTAAACACTTGGAAAGTGGCAAGGTGATAGGGAACAGCCAGCATGGATTTGTAAAGAACAAATCATGTCAAACCAATCTGATAGCTTTCTTTAATAGGATAATGAGTCTTGCGGATAAGGGAGAAGCGGTGGATGTGGTATACCTAGACTTTACTAAGGTGTTTGATACGGTCTCGCATGATAGTCTTATAAATAGACTAGGTAAATACAACTTAGTTGGGGCTACTATAAGGTGGGTGCATAAGTAGCTGGATAACCGTATTCAGAGAGTTGTTATTAATGGTTCACAATCCTGCTGGAAAGGCATAACAAGTGGGGATCCGCAGGGGTCCGTTTTGGGACCGGCTCTGTTCAATATTTTCATAAACGATTTAGATATTGGTATAGAAAGTACACTTATTAAGTTTGCAGATGATACCAAGCTGGGAGGGGTTGCGACTAATCTGGAGGATAGGGTCATAATTCAAAATGACCTGGACAAACTGGAGAAATGGTCTGACGTAAATAGGATGAAGTTTAATAAAGACAAATGCAAAGTGCTCCACTTAGGAAGGAACAATCAATTTCATACATACAGAATGGGAAGCGACTGTCTGGGAAGGAGTACGGCAGAAAGCAATCTAGGGGTTAGAGTGGACCACAAGTTGAATATGGGTCAGCAGTGTGATGCTGTTGCAAAGAAAGCAAACATGATTCTGGGATGCATTAACAAGTGTGTTGTGAGCAAGACACGAGAAGTCATTGTTCCGCTCTACTCTGCGCTGGTTAGGCCTCAATTGGAGTATTGTGTCCAGTTCTGGGCACCGCATTTCAAGAAGGATGTGGAGAAATTGGAGAGGGTCCAGAGAAGAGCAACGAGAATGATTAAAGGTCTAGAGAACATGACCTATGAGGGAAGACTGAAGGAATTGGGTTTGTTTAGTTTAGAAAAGAGAAGATTGAGGGGGGACATGATAGCAGTTTTCAGATATCTAAAAGGGTGTCATAAGGAGGAGAGAGAAAACTTGTTCATCTCCCAGCAAAGGAACCAACGTCCCTGCAGCCTCACAGCCAGCCCAGGACAGTCTGTGAAGAGATTCGCTTTCTCCTCAACATCCCCTCACCCCCACCCTGAAGCCTTCACTGGGTTTGGCTCATTCACTTCCTGACATTTGTCACAGCCTAGGCCCAGATCCTGCAAAGATTTTGGCCTCAAAGTAACTTCACCCACTTGGGTCCCTTTGACACGAGCAGAAGGTTCAGAGTGTGTGAACTCCTGGCTCTACCTGTGATCCATGGGGTCTGTATACTCAGCGTCTCTGCAGAGAGCAGCACGGAGCTGTGCGTTTGTCTGTCTGTGTTGGCCATTTTGTGCTCTAACAGTTGCTGTTATTACAAAGTGGCTTTTGGAACAAATAAGGTTCAATGAATCACCTGAGTGTCTGGGACGGCAAGTGGGTGCCATTCTCACCTCACAATTCAACAGAAACTTCATCTAACGAGGAACCAAATGACCAGCATCGGTCTCTTACCCTGGGCTCAGATACTTCACTCACTTTCCCCTCCCCCATCCATTCTCGGTACCTGTGAACTGCCTCAGCATCTCCGACAGCGCAGTTGTTATCTGGGAGAAACCTCTGACTCGCTCGCCCAGTTCAAGAGAAATCTCCTCTGGTGGCTGGAACGGCCCCATCTCACACCTGGGAAGAGACAACGTCACATGGGGACACTGCACCGAGTGACTCAGTTCTCCAGCTCTGGCCAGTGAGTCGCTGCTCTGCTGGGCCTGGAGTTCGAATCCTCCAGTTCTCCCAGTCCAAGAGCAGGGGCAGCGCAGCCCTTGGCCCTGCAACGTCCCCTCAAAGGTCCATTAACAGCCTGCAGCTCTGGCCTGGGGAGACCAGCTGGGGCACAAAAGGGGAACTGAGTCTCCACGGCCAACTCACCCCTTGGCCTCCAGGCGCTGAGGGGCAGGAGGTTCCCAGGGGAAGGGCTGTAGGAATCTGCCCACTAGGGACTAGACTGAGACACCAGCTCCCCCCTCCCCAGCCCATTCCCACAGGTCTCCAAACAGCCCTCGGGTGGGACAGACTCTGGGTCCCTGCTGCCCTGGGCTGACTGTGCCCAGTGCCCAGCAGTGACAGGCCCATGTCCCACCCCACAGCCCTGAGGCAGCCAGTCCCCAGGGAGGTGACAGCTCCAGGAGACACTTGAGCTCAGACTGTGCCCTCAATGGAGAATTCCAGAGTCTGCTGGGCCAGGGGAGAGCCGCAGGCTGACGCTGATCAGAGATTTGTGCCCAGCCTGTGACCAACCCCTCACATCTGGCTGCAGGGCCCTGGGGAAATGTGGTGCCAACATCAGCTCCAAGCTCTATCCCTGCGCTGTGCAGTGTGAGGGGAGTGAGAGACACCTACCTGCTCAAGGTGCTTCTGACATCCTAGAGGGGAGAGAGAAAAGAATCTCAGCCCCTATCGAGACACACAGGACCCAGGAAAGGGATTTTGCAAACATGGGAAGAGAGGCCCTGCCCTGGCTCCAGGGCCATGGATCCCCTAAGCAAATGGGGCTTTGCCATCTCTAATAGGTCTGTGCCTGTGACTCTGCAAAGCACAACAGTCACTCACATGGCAGCAACGCACCCGCTGAGTTACACCCAGATCTGACAGCTGGACTCCATCACTTGTGATTCAGGAGCCTCCCTTCCCTGTGTGGGGAGCTGGGATGTTTCTCCCTCAGTCTCACCTGCAGGAATTCACTTGCTGACTTCTGACACGTCCCCTCCAGCTCACCGATCTGCTCACTGAGATGGGAAATCTGCACAGAGAGTTTCCTGACAGTGTCAGTCTGGAGCCTCCCAGTTTCCTCATCCAACTGCTCCAGCTGGGCCAGCAGGAGTCGCTCTTGTTCCTCCAGGAACTGCCGCAGCTGCTGAAACTCTGCCACAATCTTCTTCCTCTCAGCTTGTGTCTGTTTCTGTGTGAAAACAGGGAAAGGGCTGGTCAGGGGCATGGGCAGAGCCTGAGAACCTGTAATACCATCTCTGGGAACTAGACTGAGGCATCCCTCAGTTTCCTGTTTGGCCCATGTGTCCCTCTAAAAGGGACGGTTCCCTGCCTGCCATGGGTAGCAAGTTCTGTTATTCTTGGGTTCTGGAAAATCACACCCAGAGCTGCAGGGGACAGATCTCAGCATCAGTGTTCTCTTTAATCTTCTCCATCCATGTGTGGAATACATTTTTCAGTGTTCACCAAGGCATGTAAATGTGCACCACCAGTTGAAACAAAATGTAGCTGTGAACATTCTGCTAATCAGCTGGGCAGCATTTGAATCTCTCCTGAGCTGCTGCCCAACATTCAGACCTCCCCCTGCCGGTCCATAGCCACAGGCACCTACCAGATACTCCTGACTTCTCCCCTCCCCCGTCGCTTTCCATCCCAGCAGCTTTTCTCTCTCTTCCCGCAGAGTCTTCAAATGGGCCTGGATTTTCCCCTGAGGAAACAGAAATGAGCCGGGAGGTTTCATTGTGAGGCTGAGAGGGGTGGGGAACGGGGCGTTTTCCCACCCACAGCCCCAGTGACTGTTGGTCCCAGTCGCTGTGTGACATCAGGGCCCCCAAGCAGATGAAACCTTATTAATACATCCTGGGAGTGTGTCAGAATCTGTCTGTTACCGAGGCAGGTTGAGTCTGTTTAGTAGTTCGAGAGAGAGCTCAGTTATCAGCGCGCGTTGTTGGTGTGTGTGAAACAATTGGCAGCGCAGCCCAGAACCGGCCCTGACTCGCACTGGGGGTGAATCAACACATCTCTGTGTGAGGGGATTGAAATAGCTAAGAGACGCCAATCCCAAGAGCCACCACGGCTTAAACAGGGGCTGGGAGCTCAGCTCTGGGGGCTGCGCTGGTTGGACACAGCTAGGCTTGGCCCCAGGGCCAGCCCATTAGTTGTAGGGAGGCTCAGCAGAGCAACGTCAATGGGCCCCTGGGCAGATCACCAGGCTCTTCTGTCTCCCTCCCTTCCCCCGTCTGAGGGCCTGAGGAGGCCTGTCAGGGGTCGACCACCCCCCCTACCCTCTTAGCCCCGGAGGATTGTGGGGCAGGGCAGGCTCGCGTTAAGTTCACGGAGGGGCTCTCCCCTGCCCACTGACGGTTTGCTCTAGGCCTGTAGGGCATGCTGGGTTCCCCTATATCGGGGTGGCCCCGATATGACCAGAATCCTCCCGCTTTCACCCAGGGCCCATTGAGTTCTCAGTCCCTGTCCCCAAAGTCTATCTCTCGCCAATCCTCCTGTGGGCGGATCGCCTCCCACACTACGGGCGTGGTGTAGGGGTGCTTGGGCTCTCCTGTACTCCTGAGCGTCTTCTCTTCCTCAGGACCAGAAGGGTACGATGTCCGGCCTTTACCTGGCTGGCGAGGTCCTAAATGTCTGTTCCTTGCCGCCCTTCTCAGGGCTACTGCTGGAAGTCGCTCCTCCTACAGGTGCTCCTCTATCCGGGCCCCTTTCCTACCTCTACTACAGGCTGTTTCGGCGATGTTGGGTGCCCTTTGCTCCATGGATCTAGGTGTCGTCGCGTCCCAGCGCTCTGTTCGGAGGAGGGGGCTAGTCACCTCTTCCGGCCGTGGGGGTTCCTCGGGATTCGGGCGACTTCCGCTCGCCTCCTGGCTGGTGCCCCTTCGCTGAGCCTTTACAGCCTTGGCCCCCTCCGGTTCTGGCTCTGGCTCCATGTCGCCGCCTCCTGCGTGCCCTCTGTCTTCTTGGGGACGGAGCAGGACGATTGTGGGTTCGGCTGCCCTGGCTCTCCTGCCGTGTTCCTGTGGTGCCCTCTTCTGCCTCTGGTGGGTTGCCCCCATCCTCCCAATGCCTCGGCCTCTTCTGCCCCGCTCTGCTCCCCGCAGGCACACCCCCACCCCCAGGTGTGCCGGTGCCGCACTTAAAAGCAGCCGCCGGCTTACCATGCATGCGCGGCAACATAGCCAGCACTTGCCTGGGCTCAGCAAGGGTGACGGGACCAGCCCGTCACAAGGCCATTTGTCAGGCTTTACGCTGCACAGTCCCAGTTCTGTGGGGCTCTGTTCCTGCCCGGAGGGGACTCAGCCCAGGCCGTGGCTTTGTCTGGTGAGAAAGGGACAGGAGGAGACTGAGACTGCAGCAGGACACCTGTGAGGGTGGGGGCAGGAGGGGGTGGCACCTCCACACAGAATGACGTAGGTGGGGATGGTCTGACAGAGGCAGGGACAGGCCCACAGAGGCCAACCAAGCGTTGAGGGTGGGCCTGGGCAGGTAGACGTGAGCATGTCCTGTGCTCTGGGGATGCTTCAGTGGCCCCCGTAATTAAATAGGTTGATTTGTAGTAAGTAGGGTTCAGGTTTGCCCCAGCACTGCCCTAAACCCTTTTTAGAGCAATGCCCTCTGGGCAGGTACCTGCTGCCCCAGTCCCTGGTACAGCTCCCGGCAGCAGTGCATTCTGGGAGATTCCCACAGGTTGCCTGGTGGGACTAACAGAACCTCGCTGGCTGGTCCGTGCCCAGCTACCCACTGGCACAGGTCAGACTGGCACCGGGCAGCTCCCGCCTGGGGGTAGTTTTGTTCCATCCCAGTCTGATCCCAGTGGTGCCTGCCATAACCCTGTGCTGCCTGGAGTGGTGCTGTGGGTGGACTCAAGGCGCTCCAGATCCCACGCAGCATCCAGCCCTGTGACCTCATCTAGTGTCGGCTGCAGCATCTGAGTTTAACCCCTCATGGAGCAGCCCAGGAGTTCAGCATCCCAGTGGGAAACCGCCTCTCCCTGCTGGGCCTGGGCCCATAGCAAGGCGTCTTTCCCTCCTAACTCACACATTTCATCACTGCAGTTGAGAAAGCAATATGGCCTAGTGGTTAAACTCATGGACTCGGTCTGGAGAAACTGGGGTTCCATGCTGAACTCTGCCACTCACTCACTGAGTGACTCCTGAGCCTTTGTGCCTCAATTTCCCTCTCCACATTTTGTCTTCCTAGATTGTAAACTGCTCAGGGCAGGGATTGTCCCCGGCTGGGTTTTGTGCAGAGCCCGGATCTCACGTGGGATCTGTCAGGGCGACTGTGATGCAAATACAAGTAACAATAAATTCTAGCAATAAATCTGTAGCAACAGCCGCTTGTAACCCCCCTTCTCCAGTCTGAAGGCAGCACAGTCCCATAGCCAGCCTGCTGCTGACCCATACCCCTCCCATTGGGTAACGGCCCCTCATTTCCCCAAGGAACTGGGGATTCTGCTGAGCATCTCAGAGAAATTTCCCTCAGTCGGTGTCTTTAAGGACTTGCTCTGTTGCCTCAGTTGCCCCCTGACCAGAGCATTTCTTTTCTTCCAGGAAGAGTCAGGGAAATTAGCCAGTGACTAAAACCCAGAGTAATTCCCAGCAGACAGGGCAGCAGTTCCCTACCTTGTACTCCTGGGCAGCCTCCGCTATGGGCAGCACCGTGTGCGCGCGGTGAGCCCGGGACTCTCTGCAGATCACGCAGATGGGGGCTTGATCCTCCTCACAAAACAGCTTCAGCGCCTCCTGATGCTCCTCACACACCCCGTCCCTGCCCGCCCCTTTCACTGCCTGCAGGCTCAGCTGTTTGACTAGTTCTACCATGTTTGCCAGCTGCCTGTTGGGCCGGAGGGGGCCCTGCTGCACCGAGTCCCTGCACTGCAGGCAGGAGGCGGCTGGGTTGGGACCCTCCCAGCACCGGCTGAGGCAGGTGCGGCAGAAATTGTGCCCACAGGCTGTAACCACCGGGTCCTTGAAATACTCCAGGCAGAGGGGACAGGTCGCTTCCTCCTGCAGGCTTTTCACCGGGCTCGCTGCAGCCATGGCTCCTCTGGGCTGGGGAACAGAATTAGTTTCAATTTCCTGAGCTCAGCCTTTGCCCTGTCTCCAGCTACAACTGGCTGTGCCCCTCCCTGGAGCTGACTAAGGCTGTTTGCTGGATTGGAAGGAGCCAATGAGGACAACACAGCACTGGAGGCTTTGGTGAGCAATGTCCCACTAGGGCTCTGGCCCTGGCACCCACCCCTGGGCTGGTGTGGAGGGTCCTGGGGCATCACGTTTCCCAGAATCCACCAGGCTGGGCTGATCAGCTCCCAGAACTGTGCATGTAAGGAGCCAGAGTGAGGCTTATGCAGAATTCATTGTGTTTGATGTGGACACACAAAGTAATAGTTGAGTATTTATATGTATCTAGTTACATGCTCTGGGTTGCACAGTTTTACCATGTTCAATTTTCACAGCAGTGGGAAATGCTAGGGGGAGGGGCAGGCAATACTCAGCTCAGACAGTAACTATTCAGTGACAGACACTGAGATTCAAACAGTACAATCTTTATTATTAAACCACAAATTGTCAGTGTGACTCCCAAGACAGACTAATTCAAGTCCTTGAACTCTAAGAAGTTTTCAAGCTGCCTCAGTTCTTTCTGGGCGTGTGTGTAACTTTCAGTTACTATGAATGGAAAGATTTTTTTCCTGGGTTTGTGAGTGGACAGTGAAATCAAGGTTCGCTGGCATCTGCTCCCTTCAAGCCCAGTGACATCCAATTCTCAGGCCAAACACTTATTCCAGCTGGAATCCATGTTTCAGGGGCCCGATTCTGATGTGTGCTAAGGCTGCTCTGGCTCATTCTAAAGGAGCCTCAGTGTCAATAGAAGTGACCAGGCTGGGTCAGATCAAAAGCCCCTCCAGCCCAGTGTCCTGTCTGCCCAGTGCCCTATGCAGGTGCCCCAGAGGAAATGAACAGAACAGGGATCTCCCAGTGAGAGCCCAGGACACTTCTGTCAAAGCCCCATGGGATGAAGTGCGAGGTTCGGAGGGAGTGTGGTGGGCTCACAGGGAGGGCTGTGGGGGGCCCCATAGGGAGGATTGTAAGGGGCTCGCAAGGGGGGCTGAGAGCTTGAATGGGAGGTGTAGGGTGGGGCTTGCACGGGGAATTTCATGATCGCAGGGGAGGTTGCGGGGGGCTCGCAGGGGGGTGTCACAGTTGCAGGGGAGGTTGCGGGGGGCTCGCAGGGAGTGTCACAATCTCAGGGGAGGTTGTGGGGGGGTTGCAGGGGGGTTGCAGGGGGCTCACAGGGGGTGTCACGTTCGCTGGGGAGGTTGTGGAGGGTCAGGGGGGTGTCACGGTCACGGGGGGGGGGTTGTGGGGGTGTCACGGTTGCATGGAGGATTTGGGTGGGGGTAGTCCCAGGCGCTCCCTGCCCCGGCCCAGGGCCCGGCCCCCGCGCACGTGCCGCGTATCTCGGCCCAGCCGGGGTGATACGTTCTGGGCCCGGGCTCCGCGCGCGCCTGCAGGTTCTGGGCGGGGGGGCGGGTCCGTGTCTCGCGCCAGGAGGCGGGGCCCGGTGACGTCACTGAGGCTCCGCGTTCTGATTGGTTCGTGGAGCCCCTGCCGAATCTCTCCCCCGCGCCCTCAGTGTCTCTGGGGCAGCCCGTCACTCCCGGGCGGGAGAGCAAGGGGCGAGGCAATAAACGTCATTGATGACGCCGTACGGGGGCGGGGAAATCGCACGTCACTCGGGGCTCACAGCCGGGGGTTCGCTTGTCACTCGGGCTTCAGAGCAAGGGGCGGGGCAAACAACGTCACTGAGGGGAGCCCCTCGGTCTGAGCTAAGCCCTGGCGCTGGGCTCTCATCGGAGTTATTGACCCGCTGCGCATGCGCGGTCTAACCGCGCCCGTCCCAGTCCCTGCGTTTCCGGCCGTGCTCCGGCCCCGCGCCGCGCGCCCTGAGGCGGGAGCCGTTGACAGGGGCCGTTGGCGCCGTTACTCGCTGCGGGGTTGGCCCAGCGCGGGGGAGGCCGCAGCGCAGCGCGAGGGAGCTGGAGGGGGGCTGTGACTTCCCGTCCTGCGCTGCGGGTGTGTCCGGCGCTGGGCCTCGCCCCCCCCTCCCGCGTCTGATGCTCCCGCCGGGCGGGGGGGCTGCAGAGTGTGCGGGGGGGGGGGATTTGAACACAGGGAGGCGGGGCCCTGGCATGAGGGGCGCAGAGACCGGGGGTCTGGCTGGGCAGGGGGCTGAGGGGCCCAGGGGAAGTCCTGGGAGCGGGCAGGGGGGCAGCGAAGCTTTTGGGGCTTTTTTGGTTTTTAATTTTGATTTTTTTTGTATCCTCAGTGCTGGTGCCCCCTCCCCCCATTGCTGAGCACAGGGAAGTGGCTGCCCAGCCCAGAGGCAGCCATGGCTGCAGAGCGCTCCCTGGAAAGTGTCCGGGAGGAAGCGCCGCGTCCCGTCTGTCTGGAGGATTTCACAGCCCCTGTCACTCTGGAGTGTGGGCACAATTCCTGCCAGGCCCCCTCAGCCCTCAGGGCAGAGACACTGAGCAGCAGGGACCCCTCCGGCCCAACCGGCAGCTGGCAAACGTGGTGGAACTAGCCAAGCCGCTGAGTTTCCAGGCAGCACAGAGAGCAAGATGGGACGGGGTGTGCGGGGAGCACCAGGAGGCTCTGAAGCTGTTCTGTGAAGAGGATCAAACTCCCATCTGTGTGGTGTGTGACAGATCCTGGGATCAAACGGTGGCGCCTATACAGGAAACTGCCCAGGAGTACAAGGTACAGAGTTGCTGTCCAGTGTAACGGGAAATAACGTTGGGTTTTAATTACAGGATAATTTCACTGACTGTTACCGGGCCCAGGTGTGGCACAGCTCTGTAAAGCCTTCATGGTACAAGTGATGCTGTAAAAAGTAAATGCTCTGGCTTTGTGGCAACTCACATCAAGTCTTTACAGGTACCTGATGTGGGAAATGTTTCTCTGAGGCTCTGAATCCTGAAACCCAGCCCTCACTGCTGGCAGAAGGGGTGTTTGCACAAGGGAAGTTAACAATCAGAGAGGTTTAGATCACAGGAGCAACAGGCCACTCCGTCAGTGAGCTGCCTTGGGACTGGAGAAGAGGAGGTTACACGCTGTTACTGATTGGAGGAACAGGACTAATAATCTGGCATTTGCCTTATAGACCCGCAGTGGCATCTGGGCCCTGCACAACACCCAGCAAGGGAAAATCCCTGCCCTAACTGGTAGGGACCTAGCTCCCTGCCCCTCAGCATCACTGAACAGTGATGAAGTGTGGCCTTTATGAGGGAAAGATGCCTTGATAAAGCCCCAGGCCCCGCAGGGAGAGGAGGTTTCCCGCTAAGATGCTGAACTCCTGGGCTGCTCCATGAGGGGTTAAACTCTGATTCAGCAGCTGGCACTAGATGAGGTTGCTGGACTGGATGCTGTGTGGGGCCCTGAGCGCCTTCACTCCACCCATAGCAGGGTTTCAGGAAGCACAGGTCTATGCCAGGCAGAACTGGGATTCAACTGGATTGTAGCAAGAGTTCAAACTGGTTAACTGATGAGCTAATGGTTATTGGTGCCAGTTACTGGTTAAACTTCCCACTGTCCCAGCAGTGCCCGCTTGCCTCTGGCAGCTACTGTCAGTCTGCAGCTGCTGGGAGTTTCTATTGGCCAACAGTTATTGTGGCTGTCCCCAGCAGACCTTGTCAGAGATCCCCGATACCAGGAGAGCCTATTTACACTACCAGCCCTGCCTGTCAGCAGGGTAAAAAATACTGTCATTGATAAAATTGTAATCGGTTACAAGATTAGTATTCAGTATCGGGGGTAGCCGTGTTAGTCTGAATCTGCAAAAGCGGCATGGAGTCCTTATAGACTAACTGAAGTGTAGGAGCATAAGCTTTCATGGGCAAAGACCCACTTCGTCAGATGCATGTAATGGAAATTTCCAGAGGCAGGTAGAAATATGCAGGCCAGAATCAGGCTGGAGATGACGAGGTGGTGATTAGTATTGTTAAGCATTTTTACCTCCCTAATCCCCACCTGCGTCGTTCTTTAGGAAGGTGCCACCACCGATCCGTTCTCAACCTTTGCAGGTGTCCTCCTGCATCCTCAGAGTATGTCTACACCACAGCGTTAATTTGAGTTATCTTTATTCGAAATAGTTAATTCGAATTAAGCTAACTTGAATTAACGTGTGTACACACAAAATGCAGTTTGAATGAGCGTTTTGCTAATTTGAACTACTGCATCCACGCTGAGTGGACACAGAATCGGATTTAAGGCCGGCTGGAACCAGGTCAGGGGTATCTTTGTGTGGCTGTTGCCTGAGGCTGAGGCTTGTGCTTAAGGGGACACACACATAACGCCCCTTCCCCCCCCCCTTCCCCCCCTCCCCAGGCAGCCAATGCTCAGGTGTCCCTGCTTGATTTCCTGCCTTGCTGCGGGACAGCAAAGCATTTGTTTCTCAGAGTGCTCTGGTTGCTCTCACTCAAGACACCCTGGCACTCTGCAACATGGAGCCAGAGCAGCCCCTGGGCACTCGGGTGCGTCTTGTGGATGCGTTGCTGTCAGCCTGGCTGCACCTGCTGCAGGCTGCCATCCAGGACATCCATCGGGGGGCTGTCAGTATCCAGGAGGCCCTGCGGGAGAGCGTCCACCGTGAGGAGCACTCAGCCTCCCTGGTCTGCGCCACTGGGGGCTTGTGCCTCATTCCTCCCTCATGTCCTTCCGCTTACCCCTCCTTAACCCCCCTTCCTGATGTCCAATAAAATACCTGTATTTTCATGAACAAAAACTCTTTATTTAACAAAACTGGGGGGGATGAAACCCTGGTGAGAGTTGGGAAAGGAGGCTGGAGAGGGGAGGAGGGAGAGGGACACCTGGGAGGAAGGATTTGGAAGGGGAAGGCAAGGGGAAGAAGGGGGAGGAGAACCTCAGGGTTGGGGGGTCTTCCCGGCCCTCCTGTCTCCCAGCACTGCGTGTGGGGGTCCTTGGCGTCCCCGAGAGGGCGGGAGGGGGAACAGGTGGGGGGGGAGGAAGAAGAAGCGGGAGGGAAAGCAGGAGTGGGAGGAGGAGCGATAGCTGGGGCAGCCACAGGGGCTGGAGCGGCAGCCGGCACCAGTCTCTGCACCAGGGTCTACAGGTTGTCATGGATGGCACGGCCCTGCTCCAGCAGCTCCTGCAAGCCCTCCTGCTGCAGCTGCAGGTCTTCCTCCACCCAGCGCTCCTGGCAGCAGACCTGCCTGACATATAGTGCCAGGTGCTGCCAGTGGTACTCCTCCAGGTGCCGGGTCATCCTGCTGGCCTGGGTGCGGGAGGCTGTCCTAGGCGGGGTGCTGCGCCCTGCACTCGCAGCTGGTGCAGCTGTGGAGAAACAAGAGACCTGCTCAGTTATCCCTGGGGACACAGTGGGTGAAACCCTGCCCCGCTCTGCAAGCTGAGGACGGCAGGTCTCCGCACCATCATGTCCTGCTATCCCTGGGAGTGTGAGCTGGCCCAGGACTGCACCCATGCCCCTGTGCTGTATATTGTGTGGGGGAGTGGTGGGGGAGGAGGGGAGATGTGCCCTGCCTCTGCATAGAGGGAGCTTCTGGAGAGAGGGCATTGTGCAGTGTCTCTCCCCGGGGTCAGGAGCATGTCATGTGCCTTCATACATACATGCGTGTGGGTAACAGGCCAGGGCCCCTGTGTGGCACATGCACAGGTTGCTGCATGATCTGTGGTCAGCAAGGACCACACGCGCAGTCCCTAGGTTCCCCCCCCCCCCACATAAGGGGACAGTGATGGCACTCACATGTCGAGGCCTCCCTGGCCTTGGATGACACTGGCGACAAGCTTGCTGGGATGGCTCTGGGTGCATGGCAGGCTCCCTCCAGGCTGTGATTCCAAATTAACTTTGCTGTGTAGACATACCCTCAGTCTTCTCCTGTCTCTTTTTCTATGGACAAACCCATGTCCAGGGCTGAGTCCCTGCTGGACAAGGACAGAGTTCCACAAAATTGGGACTCTCTTAAAGGCAGATAAATGGGCTCCCAACATCTAATGGGGTTTGCCCTCGTGCTTACATCTGCTTCCTCAGGACAAATTGGAGACTCCTTTGAAGACTCTGAAGAAGGAGAGAGAAAAGCTGCTGAGAAGGAAAACAACAGCAGAAGGGAAAAGCCAGGAGTATCTGGTAAGTGCTTGTGGCTATGGACCAGCAGGGACTGGCCGTGGGAGGGCTGTTAGGAGGCAGACTCCTGTGTGGTCTTGGTGAGGTTGGGCTTGTTTGTGTTTCTCCTGGATCATGGATTGCTGGCTGAGATCCATGTGTAGGCAGGCCCTGAGCATCCATGTCAGCATGAGTTCGTGTCCAGCCTTTGTGGCTTTCCCAAGGGAGCTGAATGTCCCCTGAAGGGCTGTCTGCTCACTTCGTGCATTAACATGTTTGCTTCTTTTTCCTCTCTGGGTATCTCTGTCAGGCTGATGCTAAGTCCTGCCTGCTGCTGCTCTGGGTCTGAATTCCCAGAGCCCATGAATGACAGAAGATGTTGCCCATGACTGAGGGACATGGGTCAAAGGAGATGCTGGGAGAGTCTCCTCTGCCGAGTAACCACAAAGAGTCAAATGTCACACATTTTAGGTTTTTCCAAGAAATTCTTGCTGCTGCGCGCTGTTCCCCATGAAAGAGCCCTGGGCTCTGTCCATGCCCCTGACCAGCCCTTTCCCTGTTTTCACACAGAAATGGACCCAAGCAGAGAGGCAGATGATTGTGGCCGAGTTTCAGCAGCTGCAGCTGTTCCTGGAGGAACAAGAGCGACTCCTGCTGGCCCAGCTGGAGAAGTTAGATGAGGAGATTGGGAGGTTCCAGACTGACACTATCAGGAACCTCTCCATGCAGATTTCCCGCCTCAGTAAGTGGATCGGTGAGCTGGAGGGGAAGTGTCAGAAGCCAGCAAGTGAATTCCTGCAGGTGAGACTGAGGGAGAAACATCCCAGCTCCTCACACAGGGAAGGGAGGCTCCTGAATCACAGGTGCTGGGGTCCAGCTGTCAGATCTCAGTATAATACCTTGCGCATTGCTGCCATGTGAGTGACTCTTGTGCTTTGTAGAGTTACAGGCACAGAGCTATTCGAAATGGCAAAGCCCCATTAGCTCAGAGGATCCATGTTCCTGGGGCCAGGGCAGGGCCTCTTCCCATGTTTGCATAATCCTTTCTGTGAGGTCCCCTGTGGGTGTCCAATGGAGCTGAGATTCTTTTCTCTGTCTTTTTTTCTAGGACGTCAGAAGCGCCCTGAGTAGGTACGTGGCTCTCATTCTCCTCACACTGCAGAGCGCAGGGAAAGGGCTTGGAACTGATGTTAGCACCACATCTCCACAGGGCTCTACAGCCAGGTGTTAGATACAAATATTTCTGACTCATTTAATTCTGAGGGTCTCATCCTCGCACTTTAGACTCTGGAATTCCCCATTCAGGACACAGTCTGACCTCAGGTGTTTCCTAGAGCTCTCACCTCCCTGGGGACTGGCTACTTCAGGACTGTGGGGTGGAACATGGGCCTGTCACTGCTGGGCACATTCAGCCCAGAGCAGCAGGGACCAAGAGTCTGTCCCACCTGAGGGCTGTTTGGAGACCTGTGTGGAAGGAGCTGGGGAGGGGGGAGCTGGTGTCTCACTGTAGTCCCTAGTGGACAGATTCTTTCAGCCCTTCACATGGGAACCTTCTGTCCCTCGGCGTCTGGGCCAAGGAGTAAGTTGGCCACGGAGACTCAATTCCCCTTTAGTCCCCCAGCCAGTCTCCCCAGACCAGAAGTGAAGAACAGCAATGGGACCTTTCAGGGGAAGGTTGCACGGCCATGGGATGTGTTGTTCCTGCTCTCAGGCTGGGAGAATTGGAGGATTCTAACCCCAGGCCTGTTAGAGCTGAGACTTACTAGCCAGAACTTATCAGCAGTAAAGTAAATACAATCACATGGAATTGTTTCTGTCCAGGTGTGAGACGGGGCAGTTCCAGCTGTCAGAGATTTCCCCTGAACTGGAAGAACAAGTCAGCAGTTTCTCCCAGAAAACGATTGCTCTATCGGAGACTCTGAGGCAGTTCAAAGGTACCTGGAAGGGATGGATGAGGGGAAAGTGGTTCAAGTATCTGAGACTATTGAATCTGGACTCTGAAGCCAACCTTCCCCTGCCTCAATTCCCACATGGAGAATGACGGCCACATCACACTGCTCTCCTTAGAGACACTGAGCGAACAGACCCACCTGCTTGCAGATAGAGCCAGGGGTTTGCAAACTCTGAACCTCCCATTTAGAGATCAAAATGGCCAAAGTTACTGTGATGGCTACATGTCCCACCACCACCGCTCCAGGATATGATAAGAGGCAGTGAGTGAATGAGAAACCAAGTGGGAGGGGGTGAGGAGGGAAGAGTAAATCTCACAGCTTCTCTCTCCTGGGATGGGTGTGAGGCTGCAGGGATGTTGGATGCATGGCTGGGAGGTGCCCGAGTGAGAGAGGAAATGAAAGTTTCAGACTCTTTTATACTAAATACCTGAGTGTGTGTGTATCTGGTCTCTGATACAATTGAAATGCAGAGTTCAGAGTGGGGACATTGTTATAAAGAGGAGAACCTAGAATCTCACCTCTCTTATCCCTTCGCCCACTAGACACTCTGTCCTCTGCACTGGAGAGAGGAAGATTAAAATCCCTGGGAGCTTTCAGACAAGGTGAGTTTGCAGGTGGAGATTCTTTAAATGATGAGAAAATTCCTGTGAAAACATCTTCATGGGATTGTCATTGAAGTTACCAACGAAACCCAGTGACCATGGCATGCACAGCCCTAAATCTCACCCACTGATCAATGAGGAGCCCCAGGGGTGCTGCATAGGGACCTGTGGACACTTTGAGAAACAGTGGTCTGTGAGTTTGTGATGCTAAAGGGGTGAAGTTAAAGCACACAATGGACGGCACCTTCAGGCTCAGATTTCACTGCTCAGTCAGTTTCAATCTGGGGTTGGTTTCAAACAATGAATAGGCTGAAAGGCTTGTAGCTGACTGGCTTCCACTGTATCAGTTTGTTCAAGACAAGAAACTGCTGGATCCCCAAGGGCTGTTAAGTCTAGTGCAGGGGTAAAATACAGCCCATGGGCCAGATCCACCCCACGGATGCCACTCCCCATCTGCAAGTCATTCAGAAAGCGACTGTGAACCTGGAGGGGAGGGGAGAAGGCTTCAGGTGCTGCTTCTACCCCCAGGACAATCTCATTGGCTGGTTTCTGGCCAGAAACAAAGCACCGTGCCCCCTCCCCTCTGGATTATAATTATTCACACACGCATATGGCCCTGCAGCCAATGAGAGGGTCGGGCAGGCTCCATGCCTGCCTACGATGCTTGGGCTCTGGCCAGGAGTCACTCAGATAAGTCTCCTATCCAGAGCTTGCCTCTGCCACCCCAACCTCTCCCTTCCCCTCCTAATCTCTGCTTCCCACTCCTGCCCTCTGCTCTGCATACCCAAACTCTGTCCTCCTCCTGCAGCTATATATGCAAGAGCTCTCAGTGGTCAGAAACCCACAGCCCCTTATTAGTCCACCAAGTCATTTCTCTAAATTAAAGTTACTTTAAATATCTAATGAGTAGTTGGCTAATCCAGTGTCCTAGATCACAGCCTGCCTCCTTCACCCAAACTCCCTCCTAGACCCCTCTACCTGTCCTGCATCCCACACCATTATCCCAAGTTTCCTTCTTCTCCCAATGTCCATCCAAGACCCTGCATTTTGTGCATTAATGTCATGGAAGAGTGCAGCTCTCAGCCACTTTCCATTTGGCCCCCATCAAAATGTATTGCCCACCCCATCGGGTGGATACGGCTCAGTGAGAGCCAATAAGTGAAAGCTCAAGCCAGACCATTTTAGGCTAGAAAAGAGGCACAAATGTTTGATAGGGAAGCAGATTAGCTACTGAAACAAATGAACAAAGAACTGGTGGATTCTCCCATCTCTTAATGTCTTCAAATCACTGGGGGACTTTCTTGAAAGTACACTGTGGGGAAACAGCTTTGTGCCTGGGTAACCGGACTAAGTGTAATGGCTTGTGCCACAGAGGGGGATTGCATGACTAAGGATATCTTCTGATCCCATGAATCCATGAATTTTAAGAGCTCTTCCTGCAAACACTCAGCACACATGTTTAATAATAAGCATCTGAATGGTGGTGTTACCTTCACTGACTCTGTTGTGGAAAGGGTTTATAACGTCTCTGTCAGATGAGAGAGCAAAGTTTATGCTGCAAATCTATGAATGAAGACTAAGGGTTTTAAATACAGCAGCCTGCATTTGGTCTATGTCCATGTTCAGGCAGATGAATATGTGGCTTGTTATCAGAAACACTGGGTGCTGAGAACTAAATCCCATTGTTGCAGACGGAGTAATGTTGTAACTCACGCCAGGTACAGAGAGAAATGAATATGGATTTGGGATCTAACTTCTGTTTCTGGAATATCTAGACTAAAACTTTTACCCACAATGGCAGAGTCTAGCATGTGTCTCACCACGGACAGAGTCTGGGCAGAATGGGGGTGTGGAAAGGGTTAAAGCCTCTTCTGAAATGTCTCCAATGCCCCTTCTCCCCCTACCAGGCTGCAGAACACCCATGTTTGTCTCCAGCTCAGTCTCTGGCCTGAGGAGCCAGGGACAGGAATTGGCCGTGGCGGAGCCTGTGAGCTTCGAGGAGGTGGCTGTGTACTTCTCTGAGGAGGAATGGGCTCTGCTGGACCCGGGCCAGAGAGCCCTCTACAGGGATGTGATGCAGGAGAATTATGAGGCTGTGAACTGGCTGAGTAAGGATTCCTGTCCCCTTGGGTAACAGCAGCTGGGTGGGCTCTGGAGCATCTGGGTTGTGTTTGGTTCAGGGTTATTCATTGCCTCTGCCCCCAGTGTCAGGAGTATCTGCCATAATAATCCTGGCTCTTGTGTGAAAGACTGTCCCCTCCATGCTCCCTCCCAGGGAAGGCAGGTTCAAGGATATAACAATGGCTCTTCCCACACCTAAGGTTTCGCTGCGCTTCCCCCGCTATCTTGCCCCTCTTTTATTTTGACCAGACGTGTAAGTGGAAGGGCTCAGGCAGGAACAGCAGGTACCAGAGGTCTTGATCTGACTGCTGTTAGGGGCTTCAGGGTCCCCGTGCGGCAGTGTGCTCAGCGATTGGAAGGAGGGTACGGTTCCCAGAGTCCTTCCCTGCCTGTAGCTAATCTCTGTGACATGCTGGTATTTGTCAGTGGGAGGGGCTGGATGCTGGCGCTGAGGGAGGATGGATGAGGCAGTTGACGCTCTGCGAGTATTTTGTCTGAGGTAGCTCTGTAGTAGAGAAACGTGAGCAGAGCTCTCCTTGCATTTCAGGCACAGGTTGGGTTTCCTTTCAAAAGTTCAGCTTCATTCTCTCTGGGGCTCACTTGCCTCTCTGTGCAGTGGAGATAAATCAGGTCACCTGTCTTGTCTTTTTATATCTTCAGGTAGGAACTTTTTCTTCCTGTGTGAATGTCTGGCTTCATGCTCAGGAGACCTGTGTTCAGTTCTCTGCCTCTGTCATAGACTTCCTGTGTGACCTTGATCAAGTCCCTTAGACTCTCTGTGTGCGGTCGCCTCTCTCTGTAATAGCTATTATAGTGTGTCCTTGTTTCTCAGGGCTGGGAAGGATACCTACACTAAAGAGCGGTGATGCTTAGCTCCATATGAGCATCCCGATAGCACAGTGGGGTCCTGATTTACACCAGAGTTCCCAGGTGCTGCTGGGTTTGATAATTTTGCTTCCCATAGCGACTGCAGTGCCTTAAGAATTGCTGCTAGCGCCACAGAGCATCGTTACAGCTGTTCAGGGTGGGTGGCTCTTTCTGGAGCCTTGATGCCAGCAGCACTGTCAGAGCGTGCAGCTTATCCATGCAGCACACCACAGGGTTACTGCTAAGAAAGACCCATGCTCCATTCGGAGGCTAAGGCACTCGGCCAGGTTTATTGTGAAAGGAGCAGGGTGCTAGCGTCCCAGCTCCTCAGACACAGGTATAGTGAGACTTGTTCCAACCCAATAATGATACCAGCTCAGTCAGCAGCTAGAACACTGCCCCTCAGCCAGTATCAACATGCCCCTTCTGTGACTTCTTTTCTCACATTGACACAAACAAAATTAATGTTGCGTTCAATGTGTTGCTATCCCCCTTGGCCTTCTCCCTGTTTGTTTGAACAAAACATCCATATCCATTATCCCCTCATCCCGTTCATGTGCACAAGGGTCAGTGAGCTATTTGGTAGGACTGTGTTTGCAGTTCCTGCAGAGAGCGGTGTTGATTGCCCTCCTCCTGCTCAGGAATGTGATTTCTTGGTTAGTTGATAGCAGTGCTCCACCATTCTGCCAAAGCCTGGCTTGTTTTAGTTAAAAAATAATGGGCATAAACAAGATAATCCTAGTAATCAGATCAGAATTTTCCCATTGACTCGGCACACAGCATGCTTCGCACAAGCTTTTTTGCGATTGTGTAACACTGGTAGCACAATGATCTCCATGGTCACATCACAGGTGGCTCTTCCAAACACTAAATGCAGGTCCAAGAAGGGGTGGAAACAAAGCTGAGGGGAAGGCGCTCACAAGGTGCAAATGTGGTAGATTCTGTGTCTCCCTGGAGCGGCCCGAAATCAAAGGCCAGGCTCACCGGAAGAGGGAGGCTGGGAAACCACACAAAGGCTGCTGCTGGCAGAGTAGTACCAAGGCTACAGACGAGGAGCTGAGTAACAGCCACAAGCATCAGAGAAGCAGCATGGCCCAGCTTCACCCTGGCTGGTTGCTGGAGAAGCCTAGCGCCACCCTGGGCAGCCACGGGAACGGCAGCTGTTGTGGGCAGCTAGCAGGGCTCACCCAGACACAGGTAGTTGGAATCAGGGCTCAAGAGCATAGGCAGGGCCTGAAGCAGCCTGCCAAGGATTCACTTAGCTGCTCAGGCAACTTCCTCTGCCTTAGAATCATAGAATAATAGGACTGGAAGGGAACTCAAGAGGTCATCGAGTCCAGCCCCCCGCCCTCAAGGCAGGACCAAGCACCGTCTACACCAGGGGTGTCCAAACTTTTTTCAAAGAGGGCCAGATTTGATGAAGTGAACATGCGTGAGGGCCGACCATTTTGCCTGACATTCTTTGAACCATTAAAATTAAATGCAAATTAACTATTTTATGCAAAGTTTATTGCAAACGGCATACTTTTCATTTCGTCACATGGATGACAAATCTAAACAGGTGTTAAATCACTCTGCCTTTCATATCTGAAGGCCAGATGAAAAAAAAATCCAGGAAGCTGAAATATATGTCAGGAACATTGTACATTACATATTATTGGTAATAAAGGTTGTCTGTCAACTTTTAAGTGCAAAAAATATGAACAGGAACATAACACCAAGTATACATGTTGTGTCAAATATATTTATAACTGATTTAGACCAACTGACATTAACTGAGATTTTTACAGTGTATTCATCTCAATACATATGGATTTGTTGGGGGCCATAAAAGATAGATATTGCCAAATTATCTGGGGGGCCGTATTAAACCAGAAACCGGGCCACAATTGGCCCACGGGCCGGACTTTGGACATGCCTGGTCTACACCATCCCTGCCAGATGTCTATCTAAGCTGTTCTTAAATATCTCCAGAGAGGGAGATTCCACCACCTCCCTTGGCAATTTGACCACCCTGACAGTTAGGAATTTTTTCCTAATGTCCAATCTAAACCTCCCCTGCTGCACTTTAAGCCCATTACTCCTTGTCCTGTCCTCAGAAACCAAGAGGAACAAATTTTCTCCTTCCTCCTTGTGACACCCTTTTAGATATTTGAAAACCGCTATCACGTCCCCCCCTTAATCTTCTTTTTTCCAAACTAAACAAGCCCAGTTCATGAAGCCTGGCTTCATAGGTCATGTTCTCTAAACCTTTAATCATTCTTGTCACTCTTCTCTGTACCCTTTCCAATTTCTCCACATCTTTCTTGAAATGTGGTGCCCAGAACTGGACACAGTACTCCAGCTGAGGCCTAACTAGTGCAGAGTAGAGCGGCAGAATGACTTCACGAGTTTTGCTTACAACACACCTGTTGATACAACCTAGAATCATATTTGCTTTTTTTTGCAACAGCATCACACTGTTAACTCATATTCAACTTGTGGTCCACTATGACCCCTAGATCCCTTTCTGCCATGCTCCTTCCTAGACAGTCGCTTCCCATCTTGTATGTATGGAACTGATTGTTCCTTCCTAAGTGGAGCACTTTGCATTTCTCTTTATTAAACCTCATCCTGTTTACCTCTGACCATTTCTCTAACTTGCTAAGGTCATTTTGAATTATGTCCCTATCCTCCAAAGAATTTGCAACCCCACCCAGTTTGGTATCATCTGCAAACTTAATAAGCATACTCTCTATCCCAATATCTATCTTGGGCCTTCTTCTGGCCCAAGTAGAAAATCTGAGCCAAAGAGCAGGGGGAGCCCAGCCCACCTGCCAGGAGCTTTGTGGAAAGAGCCTTGGGGAGCTAGAGCTAGTCCTTCCTCTCCAAGTCCTAGTGACCTGGCATGTGGCCGCTACAGTCTGAGCCCTGTCTGGGGGCTTTGGTGTCAGACCTGCCAGCCCTCCCTAGGGCTCCCCTTCTGAGCAGTGTGTCCCTGTCCTGCTCTGAGATACTGGGGATGAGGGGGATGGAATGGGCTTTGAGGGGGACTGAGTTGTACCCTAGAGAGTGCAACAGAGTGCTCAGCTCCCCTGGGGAAAGAGCTGGGCCATTCTCAAGGTGGGGGGAGGGGATGCGCCTTTACTGCAGTTGTGTGTGTGTCCTTGGCTCTTGTACCAGCCAGATCCCAGTCTCTGCAAGGTGGGGAAAGGAGCCTCTCTGGATGGGTGACTCAGATCCTGGCTCTGGAAGCAGTAATGGCAGAGACCTTAATGAACAAGATCAGCACTTGATTACTTACTCTCCAACAGGATTTCCACTCTCTGAAGCTCATGTGATCTCCTGGGTGGAGCGAGAGGAGGAGTTGCAGGTCCCAGATCACCAGAGCTGTGAGGAAGGGGAGATCATCAGTGGCATCCACACAGGTGAGCAATCAGTTAAATTGCCTCAGAAACTAACTTATAGCAGGTGTTACTTGTGTGTTTTCATGAAGTCTGTCTGACTCTTCAGCCTGTCTTCAACTTGAGCCAGAGTGTGGTGGATGAGGAAAGGCTGGGTTTTCTCTTCTGTGGAAGAGTTCTGAAGAAGGAGGGTGAACTCAGCTCATGATAATTCAGTCATTATTTGAGCGTGTGTCCCCTTTTCTATTCCTCTTTCAGAGTTTTCTTTCAGCTCATCATAGAGAATAACTCCTGTCTGGATTATTTCTCTATCCCAACAGGTGATGGGATGCTGACTGAGAACCATGATCTTGTGCAGCAGGAGGGATCGGAGCAAGTGTCTCCATGTGGGATGTTACTGGGAAGACCTGAAGGGCATGTTTCCCAGATACGTGAGCAGGGAGAGACTTGTGAGAGTCAGCATAGCCCAGAAAGGCAGCATGGAAACCATCCAGGAGGGGGACAGGATAAATCAAGTCACAGGAGCAGAGGAGAGAAAACAAACACAGAAACCATTCAACAGAAAATCCCCCATCGACAGTCACCCTGCACTTGTAGTGACTGTGAAACTCCTATTGAACATCAAAGAGCCCACACAGGAGAGAAGCCATTCAAGTGCTCCGACTCTGGGAAAAGCTTCAGTCAGCACTTGCACTTTACGAACCATCAGATACTACATATAAGAGAGACACCCCATAACTGCTCTGACTGTGGGAAAAGCTTCAGTAGAAGTGAACACCTTGTTAGACATAGGAGAACCCACACAGGAGAGAAACCTGTCAATTACTCTGACTGTGGGAAAAGCTTTCTGAGCAGCTCACACCTTGTTACACATAGGAGAGCCTGTACAGGGGAGAAACCCTTCAACTGCTCTGACTGTGGGAAAAGCTTCCGTCAGAATTCATGCTTTGTTAACCATAGGAGGACCCACTCAGGAGACAAACCTTTCAATTGCTCTGAGTGTAGGAAAAGCTTCAGTAGAAGTGAACACCTTGTTAGACATAGGAAAACCCACACGGGAGAGAAACCTTTCAATTGCTCTGACTGCGGGAAAAGCTTCAATGAGAATTCGGAGCTTGTTATCCATAGGAGGATCCACACAGGGGAGAAACCTTTCAATTGCTCTGACTGTGGGAAAAGCTTCAGGAAGAGGTCAAACCTTGTTACACATAGGAGGAGACACACAGGAGAGAAACCTTTCAATTGCTCTGACTGTGGGAAAAGCTTTATCGGGAGATCAGACCTAGTTCTCCATAGGAGAACTCACACAGGAGAGAAACCTTTCAATTGCTTTGACTGCGGGAGATGCTTCAGTCAGAAGTCAGTGCTTGTTAGACATAGAACAACCCACACAGGAGAGAAACCTTTTACTTGCTCTGACTGTGGGAAAAACTTCAGTAGAAGCTCACACCTTGTTAGACATAGGAGAACCCACACATGAGAGCTACCCTTCACGTGCTCTGACTGCAGGGAAAGCAATAGTCGGTGCTCCTGCCTTACTAACCATCAGATAAAACATACAAGAGAGTTGCCTCATAACAGCTCTGATTGCAGAAAAGGTTTCAAACACAGGTCAAACATTAACATAAGAACGGCCATACTGAGTCAGACCGAAGGTCCATCTAGCCTAGTATCCTGTCTTCCAACAGTGGCCAGTACCAGATGCCCCTGAGGCAGTGGACCGAAGATCATGCTCAAGCAATTTTTCTCCTGCCATCCTTCTCCAGCCTTTGACAAACAGAGGGCGAGGGGCACCATTCCTTACCCCCTCGCTAATATCCTTTTATGGGGGACCTAATCTCCATGATTTTATGTAGCTCTTTTTTAACCTCTGTTACAGTTCTAGCCTTCACAGCCTCCTCTGGCAAGGAGTTCCACAGGTTGACTGTGTGCTGTGTGAAGAAGAACTTTCTATTATTACACTGCTTTACAGCCAAAATGCTTCTGAAATAACTGTAGTCAAACTTTACTAATTCTGGGTCACAGAACAAAAATGATGCTTAAAATTGTTGATTGGCTCTAGTTTTCAAGATATGCTATTGGGTCAGTATATACGACCTTTGACTTGCGAATGGCGGAGGATAAGTGAGTTATAAAGGGAAGGGATCTCAATTTAAACCAGAAATGACTAAAATACACCTTTGACTGGATCTATGAATAAATCTATGACTGGGTTTGGACAGTACTTGCTTTTTAGGCAAAACAATGAATGATGCAATCTGAAGCTGGTATTGCGTCATACATGATATGAATTTCATCATGTTATTCCTAGAAGTCATGGATGTTTAGCCGCATAATGGCAATGTTTTGCCATCATTTCCTGTTGGTCATGTAGTCCATATGAAGGAAACCTATGACAACATGAAACAACTTTTGAGGTGCATAAACTATGACCAACATCAGTGGCAGCTTTGTGGCGATTTGAAGGATGTTGCTCTCTTGCTTGGTCTGCAGACTGGATACACAAACTTTCAAGTACCTCCGTAGAAAATTTTCAAGGTTAAGTGAAGCTAAGATAAAGGAAGGTGTCTTTGTTGGTCCTCAGATTCGTGAACTTCTTCGAGATGGTGCATTTGACCATGCACTGCATGGCAAGGAAAAGATGGCATGGAAAGCCTTCCAGTTAGTGGCAATAAATTTTCTCAGAAACAACAAGGCAGACAACTACAGGTTGTTGGTGGAAAACCTCCTCAAGGCATGCAAAAGCCTTGGTTGCAACATGTCACCAAAGATACATTTTTTGCACTCTCAGTTAGATTTTTTTCCACTGAACTGCGGAGCAGTGAGCAACGAGCACGGCAAGCGATTTCACCAGGACATTGCAACAATGGAGAAACGCTATTAGGGCAAATGGAGCCCATCAATGCTTGCAGACTATTGCTGGACAGTGACAAGAGATGCTCCAATTAATGAATACAATAGACAAGCCAAGAAACGCCGCGTAGACACTGAATAGGACTAAACTATGTACATAATAGTTTTTTGCTTTTTGTTTCATAATACATTTTATTGCTATAACCCTTTTGCTGATTTTTAAAGTGTTACATAAACAGGACAGGTGAAATATTATCATGTAAAGCAAACATAAACACATGAAAAGACCTAGGTTTACAATTTATGATTAAAACGCTATTATCTACACAATATACATAGACATAAAATGTAAAAACTTAAATATCTTGGAAACAGTAGCCAATCAGTTGTTTTAATTGTCATTATTGAATTTAGCACATCAAAATACATAATAAATAGCACATTTTATCTCTGAAGCAGACGACTTCTTAAAAAAGTGTAGACCAGTGTTAGTTTTAAACCTGCTACCCACTAATTTCATTTGGTGTCCTCTAGTTCTTATATTATGGGAACAAGTAAATAGTTTTTCTTTATTCATCCTTTCCCCATCACTCATGATTTTATACACCTCTATCATATCCCCCTCAGTCCCTTCTTTCTGAACTGAAAAGTCTCAGTCTCTTTAGCCTCTCATATGGGACCCATTCCAAATCCCTAATCATTTTAGTTGCTCTTTTCTGAACTATTTTAATGCCAAAATATCTTTTTTGAGGTGAGGAGACCACATCTGTTCACAGTATTCAAGATGTGAGCGTGCTGTAGATTTATATACGGGCGGTAAGATATTCATCTTATTTTCTGTCCCTTTTTTAATAATTCCTAGCATCCTATTTGGTTTTTTGACTGCCGCTGCACACTGAGGTCATTTTCAGAGAACTATCCACAATAACTCCAAGATCTCTTTCCTGATTAGTTGTAGCTAAATTAGCCCCCATCATATTGTATGTGTAGTTGGGTTTATTTTTTCCAATGTGCATAACTTTACACTTATCCACATTAAATTTCATTTGCCATTTTGTTGTCCAGTCACTCAGTTTGGTGAGATCTTTTTTTGAAGTTCTTCATAGCCTGCTTTGGTCTTGACTATCTTGAACAGTTTAGTAACGTCCGCAACGTGGCTACCTCACTTCTCACCCCTTTCTCTAAATCATTTATTAATAAGTTGAATAGGATTGGTCCTAGGACTGACTCTGGGGGAACACCACTAGTTACACCTCTCCATTCTGAAAATTTACCGTTTATTCCTACCCTTTGTTTCCTGTCTTTTAACCAGTTCTCAATCCATGGAAGGATCTTCCCAATTATCCCATGATAACCTAATTTCCACAAGAGCCTTTTGTGATGTACCCTGTCAAGGCTTTTTGGAAATCTAAGTACACTATATCTACTAGATTCCCCCTTGTCCACGTGTGTGTTAAACATAAGACAACCTACAGACGAGAGAGAGCTATTCAGCTGCTCTGACTGTGGGGAAAGCTTCAGTCAGAGCTCAACTTTTGTTAGCCATTGGAGAACCTACAGTGGGAAGAAACCTAGAACTTGAGTTCCCTGTAAGCTATGTGGCTAGGTGGCTGTGCCTCAGCCTATTAAATGCCATATGAGCTTATAGGGCTTTGGTGGGGAGAGATACCTCTACCCACTGGTCTCAACCCCAGCCCAGTCCCGCTGTGGCCAGAGGACAGTTGGCTATCCCATGGCCCCAGGCCCAGAGTTACCATGGCAGGGAGAGGTGGGTCTCCCTCCTCCCCCTTCACAGTAACACGTGTGCTGGGGCAGCGAGAGCTCGTGGGAGTCTTTTCTCCTTGATGTAGCCTTTCAGTGGCCTACATGTCAGTCCCCTCCATCTTTAAGATCACAGCCCCAGCTAGAGCCTTCAACCAGTAGTCCTAAGATTTTCCATCCATGAGTAGAGTGAATTTTTTCTTGTGCACAAAGAGTGACATCCTGTGAACTTGTTCAGATGTGTGCCTACATGGCACCCACGAGTTAATGAGTTTTACACACACACACATATGCAATTTAAATTATGGAACAAATATACTAAACCAAAGGATAATTAGCAAGGTGCGTGACCCTGCATGCATGCACCCTGAAAACGTACCAGCTTGGCACCCAGTCTCATTCCCACCCACCCTTGCTCTATTTTTCCTTCATCCATGAGCTCCCCATCTCCTGCACCCCCATCCTGTGCACCCTTTGCCACAAACCCTGCCTTGTGCCCCTAACTTCTGCAGTGTCCCCTTCATCCGAACCCCTGCACTTTCCTCCCAGTCTAATCTAGTCATAGTGTAGTAATTTGTAAAGGATAAAAAATGAATGCACCATCCCTAGCCATTGACTCTAAAGCTCATTCTGCAGCTGCAAGTTAATGACATTCAGAAGATGAATTTAGGGATATCACCAGAAAACTTTATCCAGCTCTTTTTCTTCAGCCCACATTACTTCACTGTATATAAGACACAATCTAATTATAGATTATATTTCTTATAGTATCTGCATGCTTTAGACCCATCAGTCATAGAAAAGTCCCTTTAATATGTCATCAATTGTATATTGATTTAGCATCAATAGAAGATAATCAACAGCATTAAAGTTTTAGTTGCCTCTACACAGTGCACATGGGTGTGTGAGAGTGAGAGAAATAACTTCCACGGGGACAAAAATAATCATTGGCACCATCAACATTATTGATGTGATTGATGCCTTCACAAATGACAAGAATATTGAGGGTCAGAGAGAATTGTTCTCCTTGACATGATTTAGGCTGTTAAATATGAACAGGGCGCAGAACATTTCTCTAGTCATCTGCCATCTATTTTATCCCTCAGATAACCTGCAGATTTACCTTTGAGATCCCAAGGTGGAGATCTTTAATGAAGTGGAGTTGGAACCAGACCTCTACCACATGGCCCCAGTCTCTAGAGCAGCCAGTCCTTCACCACTCTGGGTCCTTGGCTTTGGCTGCTGGAGCAGCTGCTGGAGTGAGCCCCCCCACCACATGGCTCTGGGCCGGGGCTGCTGAAGCCCTCACTGCCTGTGATGCTGCTGCGGCTCAGACCCTGGCCAAGTCTGTCAAAGTATGCAGTACCCACAACAGAGCTACAGCTGAAGCAGGCCCCCATTGTGGCTGTGGCTCTGGCTCTGGCTCTGGCCCTGCCACTGTCCAGGACTGCTAGAATAAGCCCTGTCTGCCGCACAGCCCACCCTGGAGCAGTTGAGTAGTCACTGCGTGGCTCTGCTTTGGAGGTGGGTGGGCTTCAGCCTGAGGGAACCCTGCCCTCAACCCTCCACACTGCAAACCTCATCCCTGAGGCTCTCATCCCCAGCACCACCCCAGAGCCAGACCTCACACCTTTGTTCTCCAACTCTTTGCCCCAACCCTATGTCCCTTCCCACAATCCAAATCCCCTGAGCCTCACTCCGGCCACATGAGCTAACGTTTTTGTACCAATACAGAGATTGTGTGTCTCACATTCCCTCCCTGTGGGTACCCTGTCACACAGTTGGGCTGAGCCCAAGCTGTGTCCTGGAATCCCTGAAAAACAAATCCTAATATCCTGTTTCCAATTGTCCAGCAGAGATGAAACCCAGCCCCTTAACAGAAGTATCAGCATCTGGGCTGACGTCTATGGGTAGAGTCCTTGATTAACACAAGCCTCACCTTCTCCAGGCTGGGGCTCCCCCAGTGAGGGGTTTGGATCAACAGAAACGCAGCCTTCCAGGCTAAGGTCCCGCAAGACATGTCCTTACTTAGCAAGTGCACAGCCTTCTCGGCTCAAGTCCACAGGTAAGTGTCTCTAGTTCACCAGTGCACAGCCTTCTCAGCTCAAGACCAATGACAGGGAACTCTTAGCGTAGGCTAGCAAAGGGGTCGGCCCCTGGGTTGGAGATAGCGGGACCCAGGCCCTCTTTCTCCACTGGGTCCCAAATCAGAGCCCTAAGCGCAGGGAAACAGTCCACTGACTGGGTTGGTGCGAACGAGCCAAAACTCACCAACCCCCACTGGGCCATTCAGGTATTCCCTCCCCGAGCCACTTTCTTCTATGCAGCAGCTGCCCTACCTGGGCTGGGGCCACCGAAGAACTCGGTGCCCATGATGCCACCAGGAGCCCATTGGGGGCTTGTATCTCCAAGAGGCTCTGGAGGAGAGTTTCAGATAAGGACACCTGTGAGACTCTCCCCTGGGCATCCCCACAAGGGGCCTCTACATTGCCCTCTGTGCCTCTCTCCCCCCCCCACCGTTCCCCTGCTCTCCCCCCCACTTTCCTCTCCCCCTGCCCTTGCCGGTAAAACAAACTTGACTTTTCCCTGCTGAAACAACGAACTGTGGTTTTCATGTGGGGAATGTAGAAGTGGGGAGGGGCTGGGTAAAGAACCTGGGAGGGAGTGGGAGGCTGGTGGAGAGGTGAGGAAGGGAGAGGTGGGGCTCAAAGATGGGGCTGGAACTGGAGCCTGCCTCTGGTGGCCCCACTGCTTCATGGGCGGGGGCCTCAGCAGCCATGGAATGGCTCCAGGGGAAGAAGCCAGAGGAGCAGGGGCAGCTGCAGGCTCAGAGGGAACTGGAGCGGGATTGAGTTTGGGTTGGGGAGGGCCAGCTGCCAGGCCACTGAAGCAGACAACCAAGCAGTTGGCAGCAGCACTATGTGCCTAGTACATGCTCCAGGCCACCTGGAAATATTGAACCTTTCTCTGGCTTGGGTGCCTCCTCCCTGCAGGGTGCCTTGGGATAGCCACTGTGGCAGCAGGAATTTGGACATCAAGTCACCCCATTGGGAACAATGGAGGGAAGAGAAGAGTTTCCCTGCTACTGGAGAAAGCAGGCCAGGCCAAGGCCCTTTTAGCCACTGGGTCGGTGCAGGCTGAAGCATCCTCCCACCAGTTCTCTGGCCTACTTGCAAAGCTCTCAGCCTTCTCTTGTTTCTGCTTCCCTGTCCATAACAGGCAGCTAAACAAGGGCAAGTCACCAAACCAAACAGCCCTGTGGCTAGTATGGGGATTGAAATCACAACTTTGGTGTTATTAGCACCACGCTCTAACCAACTGCGCTCACCAGCCTACAGAAACCTAGCTTGTAAGTGGCCTTTTCAGGGGGGCATCTCAGGCAGATGCAGGGACATCTCTGCAGCTGCTAAGGGCTCTTCCCTGGCAGGGTCACTAGTGACTCACTGTGATGTGGGCTGGCTAGTCCAGATGCTTTGAGGTTTGGTCAAGGTGGCTGGTGGCTGGCATGGCGCACTGAGACCCAGGGCAAAGAGGCAGCTGGAATCTCTTTCTGCCAGCACCTTGCCTCCCAGCTTCTTCCCTGTCAGCAGCAGCCGCAGCCCCTTTCAACCACTGGGTCAGGCCGGGAAGGGAGGCAGGAATGGGGCCAAGTAGCGAGTCAGTCTGAGGAAGGCAGGAAAAGCTCGTCTTGCCTTGCAGGGCCGCTGGCAACAGCTTCTCTCTTGTGTGCTGCTGAGGAGAAAAATGCACTGAAAGGGACTATAAAGCCCCATTTAGATGAGCATTAGAGGTGGGCACCTGTTAGCGCCATGGGGGCAAGAGTTGGAGTCTTGCTGCTGCTGGAACCACACATGAGAACAGCAAGATTGTAAGTTCCAGGGCCCATCCAAACCAGAGACTGAGCTCCGGGTGTATCAGACACCCATCAGGAGGCACAAAATTCTCTCTGGGGAGCCTGTGGAAAAGGAAGTCAAAGCACAGGAACTAGAAGGGCTTACACTTGTCAGAAAAGAGCATAGCTGTTGCACAAGAAGCCCTGTCTTCTGACACCGTACTGTTAATCTCCTTGCGCAAGAGTAGGTGGGCGGTATGGATGCTCTGAGGATTCTTGCCCAAGAACAGCCATTCTTGAGCAAGAGCCCTCCAGTGTACACAGAGCCTTTGTGTGTTAGGCAAATGTGAGAACCACTACGCCACAGAAACACCTATAAATCCATTTTCTGATGGACTTAAACTTGGACAAATATTCCACAAGGTTCTCCAATACTCCAAAAGGATCCTGACCTCACTCATCTCTCTTCCCCAGGCTGGCACCAAGACTTGGTCACTGAGGGCAAAAAAAAGACTTGTCAGGCAGTGGCGAACACTTGGCTCCTGATGCCCTGTAATGGGGTGTGAGAGAGCTTTTTGGCACCCAGCCTGGCTAGCTCAGTTGGTAGAACATGAGACTCTTAATCTCAAGGTCATGGGTTCAAGCCCTATGCTGGGCGATGCCCTTCTTCAAGTCACATTCTCAGTTTGCGAACAATTCGCTTTCCTCAGGGTTTTAGAAAGAAAAAGTGTAGTCCTGGGGTTCAGCTTTAGGAGAACCAGAGAGAGAGCAAACTGCAATTTCCATCTTCTGAGGAGAAGGGAAGAGGATTTTCTTCTCCTCAGTTCTAGCCACATCAACCCAGGGAGGAGAAAAAATAACCTTCTGCCTGCTGATTGTCCCTGTCAGCTTCTGTAGCTTCATCTCCTTCCACAGCAGCTCCAGCTTTGAGCTAGAAATCTCAAGGGGCTGGTGAGGAAATGAGGAGCTGGCAGCTCGGGTTAGTGGCTTCCCTGAGAACAAGAGGTGGAGTGTTCACAAGGTGCATTCCCCTCCCTTGCAGAGCAGGGTGTTGGAAAGAGCCAGGAACAGAACAGTCAGCCAAGTTCCACCCCCTATTGAGTTATGTTTCTGTGGTGTACTGGTTATCACATTTGTTTAACATGCAAAAGGTCCCTGGTTCAAAACCAGGCTGAAACACAGGTTTTCCTCTTATTGCTGCTCCCCTGGGTGCCCAGGTAGTAAAGCTGCTGCTGACCAGCCTGTACCTGGGATGAGCCCAACTCCCCACGTGACAAAGGAGGGAACAGAACAGTCAGCCAAGAGCTAGGAACAGAACAGTCAGCCAAGTCCCACCCCCCACCAATATGTGTTTCTGTGGTATAGTGGCCATTATGGTTACCTAACATACAAAAGGTCTCTAGTTCAAAGCCAGGTAGAAACACAGCATCTTCTTTTCTTGCAGCTCCCTTTGGTGGCCAGGTAAGTGCAGCTCCTGCTGCCAGGCCTGTGCCTGAGATGAGCCCAAATCCGATGGGACAGGGGAGTGACATCAGCTGAGAATGCCCCTTGGTGCCAGCCTGGGGAAGCCAGATGGGTCAGGCTGGAGGCTTGTGGCTTGGCCTCCCCTGCCCTTGGAGGCTGGTGTATGGGGTTGGCTCTTCCCACTGTCTCCCTTGTGTGACTGGCCCAAAGAGGAAATGAGGCAGGAATGGGGCAGAGGAGGGAAGCCAAGCTGAGGGGGGCAGGGCACGAGCTCAGCACCTCTGTGGGATTCAGTGGGGTGAGCAGAGCCCCTCCCCTCCGTTCTGCCAAAGCCTTTGGGGTGGGGCTGACTGTGGGGAGGCAGAGTCCTGTGCCTGTCCCAGGGAATCCCAGGGATGCTCCTTGCAGCCCAGGAGAAGAAGTCAGAAGGAAAACAAGTAAAGCAGGTCCCAGTGGGCATGACCTGGGGCACTAGTTTGGCCCAGTTGAGTGAGGAGTGGTTGGTTCAGGTCCCATGGTGTCAAGGGCAGCGCTCAGGACTCTGAATTGTGCAATCTGAGGCCCCATTCCTGCCTCCCTTCCCGGGCTGACCCAGTGGTTGAAAGGGGCTGCGGCTGCAGTGAGTTTTGTTGAGTTTTCTGGTGTCCTCACAGTGGAAGCAGGATGGCAGCAAAGAGCAGGAGCAGTGTGTACAGGTGCAGGTGCCCTCTGGGTTTGATTTAGAGAGTCTTATCTAGACTTGCTAAATCAGGCTCTGGAAGATGGATTGCAGCAGAAATCTCCACCTGAGTGAAGACATGGCCTAATGGTGCAATTAGTTAGATGCTGACCACGGCTGCCCTGAGCCATTCTAGTGCCCCGGGCATGTGGCACTGCCCCCCGGCTCATGGTGCATGTGCGGCTCCACCCTGGGTGCACAGTGTATATACAGCCCCTCCCGCTCCATGCGTGGAGCTTGTGGTAGCAGGATGCTCTTGTGCTGCCCAGCCTGGCCCTGCCACCACCACTGGCATGCAGCCCAGAGTACCCTGGGGCAGGTCATGCAGAGCCCCACAGCTGCATGGGGAAGGGCACTGCTGACAGGTGCTGTGGAGGTTAATGCAGCTCCAGTCCCAGGGCAGCTGCTGTAGTCTGCCAGGAGCAAGGCAGGTAGTGCCTGCTGGCAGCTGCCCCACTAGCTCACCCCTTAATCCAGTCCTGATGCCAACAGTAACAGCCCCACTGCTGGTAACTCACAGAGGCCCTTGCTGCCCGAGGAAGAGGTGTGGGCAAAACACAGACCTCGCTGTGAGCAGGATTTGAACCTGCGCAAGGAAACCCTAGTGGATTTCAAGTCCAACACGTTAACCACTCGGCCATCACAGCTCTGGGCGTAGTGAAGCCAGGGAAACTGGTAAATAATGCCAGTGCACAGCCCTAATGTCACCTGCCACAGAGTTCACACAGCAAACCATTGCAACAGCTGTTCAGAGGAGTCCCGGCCATTTTGCTCTTAGGCTGCCTTGGAGGTGAGTTCTGCTTCAAGGTCTTCTCTCCTCCTCCTTGGTCTTCTTTTGCCTCTTCTCTTCTCTTCTCCCTTCTCTTCTCTTCTCTTCTCTTCTCTTCTCCCCTTTTCCTTCTTCTTGCTGGTCTCCGTCCAGTTTATAAAGAGAAATTCAAGTACCGCTTAGTTCTACCTTAACCAATTATTTTTAGTATAATTTCACTATCCAGTTGGCTAAGATGGAGCTCTTTCAGCCTCTCAGAGAGCCATGTCACAGGCACAAGCCCCCAGAGATCCCTCTAGCCCTTCCAGGGACACATTGCAGGACCAAGCAAGTGGCAGCAAGTGCTAGCCACTGTCATGGTCTGGGCCAGAGATAAAGCTGTGGTTCAAGGAGGAGTCTCTGCAGGCCCTGCAGTCCAGTCGGAGGAATGCAGATATTTATGGCCAAAGAAAGGCCACCTCCACCCACCCCAGACCAAGTCAGAGCCAAGGTCAAGGAATTGCGGCAGGGGTATGTGAGGACCCGTAGTGCAGCTCCTGCACTGGGGAAGCACCTTAGCACTGTGCATACTGTGAGGAACTGGACCAAGTCCTGGGGATTGGGGAACGCTTGTCTCCAGGGACAGGTATGGAGTCTGGGATGGAGACACCTGGGCAGCAGCGGCCGCAGCTTCAGGACAACAAACCTGCTGACCAGCAGCTCCAGGATAAAGAGAAGGAGGATTCCAGGAACGTTGTGACCCTCCCCCTGGAACTGGTCCCCCAGATGCAGGAGGCCTCCCAAATGTCTTCGGCACCAGGGAGGGAACATCAGGTGAGTGCTGTGAGGTTGCAACACACACAGGGCAGGTGGGAGCACAGGGGGTGATGCGCTATTGTGACGTGTGCTGCTGATCGAAGGTTGGGGGACACCACACATGTGTGACCCCATAGAGGGCCATCCTCCCCCCACCATGTGTGCAAGGCACCACCTGCTCCTGCAGAATGTGCTGCCAATGGCTAATTTCCTAACACTGGATGCAAGCAAGCAATTGTAATGGGGATGTAGCTCAGTGGTAGAGTGTTTGACTGCAAGCAAAGTGGTTCCTCGTTCAACTCCAAGTGCCTGCTGAAAGGTTGGTCAACCACATTGAAACCTTTGCATCTCCAATTGCATCACATTCTGAATTTTTGCTGTGCAGAGATTCCTAAATTACTGCAAAGCCCTAGGCTTTGTCTACACTGGACCATTTATTCCAGAAAAACAGCTACTTTTCTGGAATAACTTGCCAGCTGTCTACACTGGCCCCTTGAATTTCTGGAAAAGCACTGGCAATCTACTGTAAAATTGTCAGTGTTTTTCCAGAAAAACTATGCTGCTCCCGTTCAGGCAAAAGTCCTTTTCCGGAAAAACTGTTCCAGAAAAGGGCCAGTGTAGACAGCATAGTAGTCTTTTCCGCAAAATAGCCCCTATCGCGAAAATGACGATCGGGGCTTCTTTGCGGAAAAGCGCGTCTACATTGGCCACGGACGCTTTTCCGGAAAAAGTGCTTTTCCGGAAAAGCATCCTGCCAATGGAGATGCGCTTTTTCCGGAAATACTTATAATGGAAAACTGTTCCGTTATAAGCATTTCCAGAAAAGGCTGCCAGTGTAGACGTAGCCTTAATGTGTTCCTGTGTCAATGCACATAAACCAGGCAAACCCATCTCAACTGAAACAAGTTCAAATCTGCTGTGTGTCTGGTTTCTATTCCCATCAGTTCAGCAAGAGTGTGATCTGAAGGTCCTTGGTCTACCTGGGCTGTGCTGTGCAGAAGAACAAGAATCACACCCAGAGGCGGAGGAATGTCCACAATCAATCTTCTGGAGTTTGATTTAGCAAGTCCAACTAAGACTCACGAAATCAAATTCAGAGGGTACCCCACCAGTTTCCAGTACTTCTGCTCTTTGTTCCCTTTGGGTTTCTGCAGTAGGGACACAGCCAGGCTCAACTGAAGGAAGCCAACTCTAGCTACGTAGGATATGTTTACTCTTGCACCCTCTTTCCAAGAAGGGATGCAAATGTAAAGATTGAAAACTTTAAATGAAGCAACCAGGGACACATACAATGGGCCTGCAGAAAAATGAAACAGCTGAGCACTGTGCAGAGAACAGGCCATCTCCCTGCTTGGAGAGGCTCCATCATGCATATTTTGTGCCAGGCCAGACTGCTGGGAGGAGGCTCTGGCCACGGACTTTCCTCCCCTCTCTGTTACCTCCTACACCTGGGACTGAAAGGGACGTGGGCTGCAGGCTGGTCCTACCCAGCTGCCTTCCCCAGTGGGAGCAGAAAATGCTCATGGAAGGGCTCACACATTGTCCCAATGCACTCACCTGAGGGGCCTGAATTCTTGCTGCTCCTGGGTGCACCCAAATGCCCTTCTGGGGGGGCAGGTTCCCCAGCTCACACCCCTCCTGTCACACAAAGCTTGCGAACGGGGTTGATTTTCATCCATCTCCCCTTGCTGCTGCGCTAAAAGAAATCCTGAAACCAGCCCCGTCTCCTGTCACTGGAGAGATGGCCCTGTGCTGGGATGTGAGAAAGGATCCCAGTGATGCTCCTCGCAGCCCAGGAGAAGAAGGGGGCTCTGGGTGGAAGGAACCCAAGTAAAGCAGGTCACAGAGGGCATGAGCTGGGCACCAGCTTGGTGCAGTTGAGTGAGGGGAGATTGGTCCCATGGTGTCAAGGGCAGTGCTCAGGACTCTGCTGCTGCTGGCAGGGAAGAAGCTGGAAGGCAAACCTCAAACCAGCTGGACTAGCCAGCCCACGTCACAGTGAGTCGCTAGTGGCCCTGTCAGAGAAGAGCCATTGGCAGCTGCAGAGACGTCCCTGCTGCTGCCTGAGGCGCCTTTCTTGAAAGGGCCACTGGTGAGCTGCATTTCTGTAGGCCGGCTAGCTCAGTTGGTTAGAGTGTGGCACTAATAATGCCAAGGTCATGGGTTCAAGCCACATGCTGGCTGCAGGGGTATTTGGTTTGGTGACTTCCCTTCCTTTAGCTGCCTGCTAGGGACAAGGAAGCAGAAACAAGCAAAAATGTGAGCTTTGCAGGAAGTAGGGCAGAGATGTGGTAGGGGGAGGCTCATCCTGCACAGCCCCAGTGGCTAAAAGGGCCTTGGCCTGGCTTCCTGTCCCCAAAAGCAGGGGAACTGATGCCCAAATTCCTGCTGCTGCAGTGGTTACCTCAAGGCACCAGCTGGGGTGCAGGCTCTGGAGCCCGAGACACTGAATATGACAGGAGGTCTAATTCCAACTTCTGTAGACCTCACTGTATGCAGAAAAATGCCTATTCTGAAATAGCTATTTCAAAATGAGGTGTGTGTACATGCTCCACTTCTGCTATTTCAAAATATCCCCCTTCCCCCCTCCCCCAGGGCCATTCTAAGTTATTGAACCTGGGGCTCTAAATCAAGGTAGCACGTCTACATTAGGGAAGCCTCCTTGGACTCATTTTGAGGTTTCCCTGAAATGTAGACGTGCTATCTTGGAATAACTATTCCTGAAGAGCTTATTGCAAAATCAATGTGCCGTGTAGATGTAGCCAGACAGTCCTGAGAGATGAAGCAGCTGCAGGGAAGCCAGGAGAACAGAGGCCAGTCAGAGACCTGAGTGCCCCAGGTGTCTACCCCAGGCCTTCTGTCTAGGTCCCAGGTGTAAGGGGCAGCACTAATGACTCTGAATCCTCCAATCTGAGTTGCTGGGAGGTCCTTGTGCTCCAGGCTTTTTGTCTTCCTTGTCCTGAGGTTCACTAAGGGCAGTTTTGCTTGTCTGAGGCCCATTAGAGCTTCGTGAGCAGACTTGTGGTCAAGTGCCTGAGGCCCATCTCACCCCCGAGCTCAGCCCATGCTGGAGGCAGCCAGAGAGTGTGAGCAGAATGGGGGCGGAGGAGTTGTATATTTTGGGAAGGGTCCTGGCTCCCAGCCACACACCTTGAAACAAAGACCAACGGTTCCTGCACAAAGTGCATTGTGGGAATAAGAGTTGGGGCAGGAGGAAAGGGGCCAACCCCTGAGCACCAGCGAGCAGGTGGGAGAAGATGGGAGTGAATCCTGCTACCTGTCACGTGCAAAGGGAGCACTAACCTACGTGCAACTCATCTCTAGTGCTCTGGCCTCCAGCAGCTTTGTGCCCCACTAGAGTGGGTTATTTCAGAGACCACAGAGGAAGAGGGAGGGGTCTCTGGATGTGTGGAGCCCCCTAGCTCTGCCTGTGAAAAGAAAGAACAAGGGCACAGGCAGAAACTTCAATTCCACTGTGTGCGTCTTGACTTTTTCAATCTAAGGATTTTGAAGAAACACTTCAGATATCTGCTCCAGTGGCACAATGGGTCAGCAGGCAGTACTTGTAGGAGCCATGCTGAGGTTGTGAGTTCAAATCTTACCTGGAGTACTCACTTTGAGTCCCTGCTGGGTCATCCTCTTGCAGTGGTTCCCAAACTTTTCAGCATCACCCCCCCCCCCCATTTTGATTTTTGAAAACCCTCACGCCCCCTCCCCCCCAAAATAGAAGCAAAACTTGTTTTAGCAAAAAAGAAAAAAAAATTGATGGGGGAGGGCTGGGTCACCTCTTCCCCCTCCCCTGGAATTTCTTCACACCCCCTCTCCCTCCTGCCCCAGGCTGGCCCCCGAGCTCAGGCCCTGGGAGTCTGATCAGCAAGTGAGACTCGCCCGTCAGACCAAGCTCCTTTCTTCCCGGCCACGTAGGAAGGGGCCACTGCAGGTGCACAACTCCCTGGCCTGCTGTGTCTGTGGAAAGGGGCCAGAGGACACATACCTCTCACTGGGGACAGGGCGCATGGATCCCACTAGTTCCAGCAGAAAATGAAACAGGCTGAGCATTTTGCAGAGAACAGGCCAGAGCCCTTCTCCTGTCCCTGGAGAGATGGAAATGGGGCTGTTCCTTGTGGGGAAAGAAGTGGGTATGTTGGGAGTGGGGTCTGAGCTCAAACCTCCCCACAGAACAGAACCCCACATTGGGGGCAAGAAAGAGCCTTGAGTCAGGCAGTGGAGAACACTTGGCTCTTGTTATGCTGTGATGGGATATTAGGAACCTTTTTGCATACAGCCTGGCTAGCTCAGTCGGTAGAGCATGAGACTCTTAATCTCAGGGTCATGGGTTCAACCCCATGCTGGGCGATGCCCTTCTCTAACTCACATTCTCAGTCTGCAAGCAATTGGCTCAGCTTTCATTAGGGCTTTAAAGAAAAAAAAAGTCTAGTCCTGGAGTCTACTTCAGTAGAACCAGAGAGAGAACGAGAACCAACTGCAATTTCCATCTTCTGAGGAGAAGGGAAGAGAATTTTCTTCTGCTCAGTTCTAGCCACATCAACCCAGGGAGGAAGAAAAATAACCTTCTGCCTGCTGATTGTCCCTGTCAGCTTCTGTAGCTTCACCTCCTTCCACAGCAGCTCCAGCTTTGAGCTAGAAATCTCAAGGGGCTGGTGAGGAAATGAGGAGCTGGCAGCTCAGGTTAGTGGCTTCCCTGAGAACAAGAGGTGGAGTGTTCACAAGGTGCATTCCCTCCTCTGCAGAGCAGGGTGTTGGAAAGAGCTGGCAACAGAACAGTCAGACAAGTTCCACCCCCTGAAGAACAGTTGTGTGTTTTTGTGGTGTAGTGTTTATCACATTTGCTTGACGTGCAAAAGTTCTTGGTTCAAAGCCAGGCAGAAACACAGCATCCTCTCCTATTGCAGCTCCTCTAGGTGCCCAGGTAAGTGCAGCTCCTCCTGCCTGGGATAAGCCCAACTCACATGCGACGGAGGAGTGGGGGGTGACATCAGCTGAGAATGCCCCTTGGTGCCAGCCTGGGGAAGCCAGATGGGTCAGGCCAGGCACCTGATGGACACTTCTGTCTCAGCCTCCCCTGCCCTCGGATGCTGGCGTATGGGGCCAGCTCCTCCTGCTGCTTCCCTTGTGTGACTTGCCCAAGGAGGAAGTGAGGCAGGAACGGGCAGAGGAGGGAGGCCAAGCTGAGGGGGGCAGGACAAAAGCTCAACGTTTCAGTGGGACTCAGTAGGGTGAGCAGAGACCCACCCCCCCTTGTTCTGCCAAAGCCTGTGGGGTGGAGCTGGCTGTGGGGAGGCAGAGTCCTGTGCCTGTCTCAGGGCATCCCAGGGAGGCTCCTTGCAGCCCAGGAGAAGAAGGGGGCTCTGGGTGGAAGGAAAACAAGCAAAGCTGGTCCCAGTAGGCTTGAGCCTAAGGGCTCCAGTTTGGCTCAGCTGAGTCACAGGTGTCTTGTGTAGGTCCCATGGTCTAAGAGGCAGCACTAAGGACTCTGAGTCACCCCTCTATCTATGCTGCACCTAAACTTGAAATAAGATGTTACATCAGGGCTCTGTCTACACTACAGAGACAACGCTTTAGTCCAGAGAACACAGCTGCCATGCGTTTTTGGTGCCTTTGTGAACCTCGTTTTATGAAGAAGAAGGGATGTTACAAAAAAAGGTTTTTTTCCCACTTTTGGCCCAGTGTAAACAGGCCAAAAATTGGAAAAGCTTCTTCCAGACAAAGCTATGCAAACTAGGGTTCACAATTTACCTAGCTTTTTCAGAAGAACAGTGTGTGTAGACATAGCTTGAGTGATGCACAGCACTGGTAGGTGACATGGAGGGACAAAAGGGTCTGGTGGCAACTGCAGCCTTTCAGAGCAGCCCTTGCCTGCACCCTCGCTGGGAACTGTCTGGACTAAAGCCCATCCTGGGGTCAGCCTAAGGATTGCCTGTTCTATAGAAGCTGCTCTGGAAATGAGGAAGCAGCTAAAGTGACTTCAGTGGGATTTGAACCTACAACCTTTAAATGACTGACCTAAATCACAGTGAGCACTAAAGCTTAGAAGTCCAACATGCTTTCCATTGCGCCACAGAACCTCATGGAATATTAGTTTTGCTGTCTCTAATATCTGCTTTTCCGCCTGGCAATTGCTGGGGGAAAAGAAAGGGGAGCCAGGTCTGTCTCTTTTGGGAGAGCAAGTAGGAAGAGGGAGGGTCCACTGAGCCCCCTGACAGTGAAAACAATTGGGCTATGTCTACGCTGGCAGGTTCTTGCACCAGAAATATGCAAATGAGGCTAAGCGTAACAACATTGCACAAGAGGGGTTTTTCTTGCACAAGAAGGGGCTGTGTAGATGCTCCTTCTGGCACAAGAGCCTCTTCCACAACAATGGTGGCTCATTAGATATGAAAATGAGGCTCACCCACTCCCTTGGCCACTTGCCACTGCTCCTACTGGCCGCCCGCCAGCCACTCCCTCCAGCCACCCCATCCATGCTGCTGTGTGTGCCAGTGTCTCACCACACTGTGAAATCAGACCAGAGACAGACACTGTCAGTAAACACTCATATCGGAAACGCTCCTCTGGATGCTGGGCCCACCAGAGCCGTGTGCCGCTGCCATCTGCCTGCTCCATGGACATCTTCCCATTGCAGAGCGCGCGCCGAGCCAGACTGTGACTAGACAGCCCCTCTCTGGGCACCCAGGGGCTACGTCTACACTGCAGGCTTCTTGCTCAAGAATGGCCGTTCTTGCGCAAAAACTTGAGGAGCATCTACACTGCATGCGTGTTCTTGAGCAATTACTGTACACACTGCCATGGACATTCTTGTGCAAAAGCACATGGCAGTGTGGACATGCTCTTGCACAAGACATTTTGTGCAAGAACTCTTGCACAAAACAGTTCTTGTGTAGGAAGCCTGCAGGGTAGATGTAGCCAAGGGGTGTTTGGGTTTGTTACAAGCACTGAGCTTTGTACAACAGCCCAGGGAACATTGTGAAAAGACAAAACCTTCCAGTCCTGGGTGTCCCTGGCCAGCCTGCGAGTGGCACAAAGGTTCCTGGCAGTGACGGCTTTGGGTAATTGGTAAGAAATCCTAGCAAATCAGATGAGGTGGCCGAGTGGTTAAGGCGATGGACTGCTAATCCATTGTGCCCTGTACACAGGGGTTCAAATCCCATCCTCATCAGGTGTTTGCAGCCGTTCCTCTTGCTTCTCCCAGATCTCTCTTCAGTTCAGTGGCAGCTCCTCCTGTTACCCTGCCTACCCCAACCCCCTCCCACTGCAGCCTGGGGAAAGATGAACTCTCCAGAGACACTCCCAGCTGGGGCCCTCAAGGGGAAACCTCACAAAGGAGATTCCAGGCAGCCAGGCCATGGGGGTCTCTGAGATGCCCCAGCCCTGCAGCCTGTCCCACCTGGCTGTTGCCATGGACCCTCTGTGAGGTCACTGCCTCCCAACCAATGAGCTGAGGTGCTGAAAAAGTTCCTTGTGATGTCACTGCTGCCTTGCAGGCTCATGTCCAGCCCCTTGGCATGTGTGAGCTGCTCCCCCTCTGCCCCAGTCACTCAGGGCTGGTTCTGGGGCTCACACAGGGAACATCAGAGGCTGCTCAGGGTGCCACATGCCCCCAAGGTCACCTTTTAAATGTCAGGGCAAGCCAGGATCTATCCTATCCCTTCCCCAAGACCCCACCCCTTTGCTGAGCTCCTGCCCTCCCCAAACCTTTCCATGGACTCTTGGTTACTAATGGACACGCGCCACTAATGACATAATCACACCCCAGCCATTTTGCTAGGGCTGCAGCAGGGGAGAAAAGTTTAATTTAAATCATTAAATGATTAAGCGTTTGAACTGTCTCATGTTAGTTGATCAAACTTCATTTTAAATAAAGGAAAACATTACGGCCAGCACAAAAGGTTTTGGTGCCTCACCCCTAGAGACTCTGGAACAAAGAAGACACATGAGAAAAACCCAACTTTCTCTGTGACATGGATGGATCTAGCTCAGGTTTCACTCAGGGGGTCTCTCTGCATGTGAAGTACCTGTGACAGCCCCTATGCTCCTCTGCCCCTCATCAGCAATGCCATCTACTTGGGGGAGAAGTTGCCCTGAGACTTGCAGAAGGGACAACCTGGACAAACTAACACTCTTCAGGCACCTTTGATAGCTCAGCTGGTGGAGAGGAGGACTGTAGTGTGTTTTTGGCAAATGATCCTTCGGTCGCTGGTTCATCTTTTCCCTCCAGTGTGGCCTTAGCAGAAAGCAACCAAGGTTGTTACCTTGGGTCCCTGTCTTCAGAGCCCTGCATTTCAATTGACAAAACGATTGTGAGGAGGAGCTGCCAATCATATTTCTTGGGCTGCACAGGTTTTGTCCACACACAAAAGTTCTTTTGGAACAATGGCCGTTATTCCACAACAACAATGCAAGAGTCTACACCGGAACCGGCAGTTTCCCACCACGTCTCGCTTGAGAAGAGGCAACTTGTTCCCCTTCCTCTTACCTCACGTCTCCCTTGTCTCTGTTCCCTTCAAAGGTCTCTACTGCCTCGGGACCCGCTGCCCCTCTGCCACTGGGCTGGGAGTGGGAGACTCCACAGTCTCTGCACTTGGGCTGAGAAGTCTCACTGGGACTCGTCTGTTGATGGGTTAGTCAGCCCGATGGCCAGACGGATCCATTTTGTAGTGCTGCCCGAGAGGGAACTTTCCCAACCTCCATTGGAATTTCCAGGGGCTTTGTGTAGGGGGATTGGGCTTGGCCATCTTCTGTGCTGGAAATGCCTCTTCTTTGGTAAGCAGCTCCCAGGAGCTCATGGAACTTCTTCTTCTCAGCTGGGGAAAGGGACAAGCAAGGGGCGACGGGACAGGGGTTTATGTGATGATGACAGGGGTGCAGAAAGCAAATAAGAAATTATTTTTTGCATACTTAAGAACCAGGGTGACAGAATGAAACTGGTAAGTAACAGAGTTAAAGAGGAAGCATTTTTGTACCCAGTGGAACTCCTTGCCAGAGGATGTTGCAAAGGTGAAATCTACAAGAAGGTCCAAAAAAAAAAAAAGAATTGGATAATTTAATGCAGGAAAGGTCAATCAATGGCATTTAACGAGGATGGACAGGGCAGGTGTTCCTAGCTAGTGTATTCCAGAAGCTGGGAATGGAGGAATCACTTAATAACTGTCTGTCCTGAGGATTCCCTCGGGACTATGCAATTGGCTGCTGTCATGAGACAGGATCCTGGGCTAGTTGGACAACTGGCATGACCCAGTATGTCTGCTTTGATGTTCTTTTTGGCTGTTCCGAACCTGAAGTGGACAGAAAATAGCCTGTGAATGGCTAGTATAAGTGAACAACGTAGCCTGTTCCTGATGGTTTAGTGGTTAGGATCCAGTATGTTCACTGCTGTGGCCTGAGTTCAATTCCCAATCAAGGAAGCTATCATCAACTTTCACATAACTGCTCCCTAGTCATTTTTCTCACCACATGTTACAGCAGCTGTGATCCAACAGGTTCACTCAGGGCCCCTTTCCCACCTCTCCCTCGCTGCTAAGACAACACCTGCCATTTTCAGAAGGGGCTGAACTGGGTGACTCAAACTGCCCCTACCCTCTCCTGCATGGGCAGCTACAGGAAGCTCCCTGGTGCACACAGCACTAGCCCAGCGCAGTGTTCAGTTTTGCTGTTGAAGGAGACAACACAGAACTGGCTCCAGCCCCCACTCAGTAACCTGGGGAAATGACCCACCAGACCTGGGCCCCTCGGAGAGGCAACGATTCTCCACTGGCCAGGGCAGAGCCTCCCTCTGACACAGTCATCGAGCCTTCTCCCCCTGGTCCCGCTTCTCCCCCTTCACTCAGCTCTCACTGCTCAGTGCTGCCAGGGAGGGGCCTCACTGCGAGAGCCTCCTGGGCAGGTTCCTGCCACAGAGACACGTCCCAGAGCAGGACGGATGCTCAGACCGACACTGAGTGTTGCTCAGCGCTGGGGTGAGACAGGGAAGGAAAAAAGGGTCTAACGGTGCCTGCAGCCTTTCAGAACAGCTCCCGCCCCACCCCAAGTACAAGCCGTGCCCTCCCCCTTCACTGGGCACTGTCTGGACTCAGGCTTCCCCGGTGCCAGTCTAAGGGCTCTGGAGAGGACAGGGCAGCTCCAGGGGCAGAGTCCTTTTTTCTGCAGTAGTTCAAACCCAGCCCCTTGGTTCGAACGAACTTTACCCCTCATTTTTTGCCTTCCCCGCCCCCAAAAACACACAACACACCCCCTTCCCACTTTCCTCTCGCCCTTCCCCTGCTGGTAACACAATCAGGACTTTTCCCTGTTGAAAGAACAAACTCTCTGGTTCTTATGTGGGGAATGGAGAACTGGGGAGGGGCTGGGGAAAGATCATGGAAGGGGGTTGGAGGCTGGGAGGAAGGGCTAAGGCTGGCATCTTCCTCTGGTGGTCCCACTGCCTCATGTCAGGGGCCTCAGCAGCACTGGGGGGTGGCTCCAGGGGAGAAGCTGGTTCAGGGGAACTTGAGCTGCTGGGCCACTGAATCAGGCCACCAGCAGCAGCCTCTGTGCAGGGCACACACGCTCCAGGCCTCCCGGTCATATTGAGTCTCCCCATGTGGCTTGGGCTCCAGAACCTGCCCCCCAGCTGGTGCCTTGAGGTAGCCACTGCAGCAGCAGGAATTTGGGCATCAGGTCCCCTGCTTTTGGGGACAGGAAGCCAGGCCAAGGCTCTTTCAGCCACTGGGGCTGTGCAGGCTGGAGCCTCCCCCTACCAGATCTCTGCCCTGCTTCCTGCAAAGCTCTCAGCCTTTTGCTTGTTTCTGCTTTCCTGTCCATAGCAGGCAGCTAAAGGAAGGGAAGTCACCAAACCAAACACCCCTGTGGCCAGCATGGGGCTTGAACCCATGACCTTATTAGCAACACACTCTAACCAACTGAGCTAGCCAGGCTACAAAAATGCAGCTCACCAGTGGCCCTTTCAAGAGAGGCACCTCAGACAGCTGCAGCGACATCTCTGCAGCTGCCAATGGCTCTTCTCTGACAGGGCCACTAGCGACCCACTGTGATGTGGGGTTGGCTAGTCCAGCTGGTTTGAGGTTTGGTCAAGGTGGCTGGTGGCCGACATGGCGCACTGAGACCCAGGGCAAAGAGGCAGCTGGAATCTCTTGCTGCCAGCACCTTGCCTCCCAGCTTTTTCCCTGCCAGCAGCAGCCGCAGCCCCTTTCGGCCCCTGAGTCAGCCTGGAAAGGGAGGCAGGAATGGGGCCTCAGATTCCAGGGTTCAGAGTCCTGAGTGCTGCCCTTGACACCAACCACCCCTCACTCAACTGGGCCAAACTGGTGCCCAGTTCATGCCCACTGGGACCTGATTTACTTGGGTTCCTTCCACCCAGAGCCCCCTTCTTATCCTGGGCTGTGAGGAGCGTCACTGGGATGGTTTCTCATATCCCAGCACAGGGCCATCTCTCCAGTGACAGGAGACGGGGCTGGTTTCAGGACTTCTTTTAGCCCAGCAGCAAGCAAGGGGAGATGGAGGAAAATCAACCCCGTTTGCAAGTTTTATGTGACAGGAGGGGTGTGAGTTGGGGAGCCTGTCCACCCCCCCCCCACAGAAGGGATATTTGGGTGCACCCAGGGGCAGCAAGAATTCAGTCCCTCAGGCCAGTGCATTGGGGATAACCTGTGAGCCGTCCAATAAGCATTTTCTGCTCCCACTGGGGAAGGCAGCTGGGCAGGACCAGCCTGCAGCCCACGTCCCTTTCAGCCCCAGGTGCAGGAGGTAACAGAGAGGGAAGGAAAGTCCATGGCCAGAGCCTCCTCCCAGCAGTCTGGCCCTGCGCAGAGTCTGTGCATGATGGAGCCTCTCCCAGCCGGGCTATGGCCTGTTCTCTGCAAAGTGCTCAGCCTGTTTCATTTTTTTGCAGGCCCATTGTATGTGTCCCTGGTGGCTTCATTTACAGTTTTCAATCTTTACATTTGTATCCCTTTTTGGAAAGAGGGTGCAAGTGTAAACATACCCCTATAAACATACCCTACGAAGCGAGAATAGTCCCTACTGCAGGAACCCAAAGGGAGCAAAGAGCAGACATACTGGAAACTGGTGGGGTACCCTCTGAATTTTATTTAGTGAGTCTTAGTTGGACTTGCTAAATCAAACTCCAGAAGATTGATTGTGGCCAATCCTCCCCCTCTGGGTGTGATTCTTGTTGTTCTGCATTGGTAGACCAAGGACTTTCAGATCACACCCTTGCTGAATTGATGGGAATAGAAACCAGACACACAGCAGATTTGAACTTGTTTCAGTTGAGAGGGGTTTGCCTGGTTTACATGCATTGACACAGGAACACATTAGGGATTTGTAGTAATTTTAGGAATCTCTGCACAGCAGAAATCCAGAACATGATGCAACTGTTTCAAGGAAGTTGATCAACCTTTTCAGGGGGCACTTGGAGTTGAACAAGAAACTGCTTTGCCTGCAGTCAAACACTTTACCAATGAGCTACACCCCCATTACACTTGTTTGCATCCAGTGTTAGGAAATTAGCCGCTGGCAGCACTGTCTGCAGGAGCAGGTGGTGTCTTGCACACATGACGGGGGGAGGACGGCCCTCTATGGGGTCAGACATGTGTGGTGTCCCCCCACCTACAATCAGCATGATGCGTCACGATAGCGCATCATCCCCTGTGCTCCCACCTGCCCTGTGTGTGTTGCAACCTCACAACACTCACCTGATGTTCCCTCCCCGGTGCCCGAGGACATTTGGGAGGCCTCCTGCATCTGGGGGACCGGTTCCAGGGTGAGGGTCACAACATTCCTGGAATCCTCCTTCTCCTCATCCTGGAGCTGCTGGTCATCTGGGTTGTCGTGCTGACGTTGAGGCTGCTGCTGCCCAGGTGTCTCCATCCCAGACTCCACACCTGTCCCTGGAGACAGGGGTTCCTCAATCCCCAGGACTTGGTCCAGTTCCTCACAGTATGCACAGTGCTAAGGTGCTTCCCCAGTGCAGGAGCTATGCTCACGGGCCCTCACATACCCCTGCCGCAATTCCTTGACCTTGGCTCTGACTTGGTCTGAGGTGGGTGGAGGTGGCCTTTGTTTGGCCATAAATATCTGCATTCCTCCAACTGGACTGCAGGGCCTGCAGAGACTCCACCTCGGACCACAGCTTTATCTCTGGCCCAGACGATGACAGTGCCCGGCACTTGCTGCCACTTGCTTGGTCCTGTGATGTGTCCCTGGAAGGGCCAGAGGGGTCTCCGGGGGCTTGTGCCTGTGACATGGCTCTCCAAGAGGCTGGAAGTGCTCGATCTTAGCCGACTGGATAGTGAAATTATACTAAATAATTGGTTAAGGTAGAACTAAGCGGTACTTGAATTTCTCTTTATAAACTGGGGTCAAAGAAGGAGACCAGCAAGAAGAAGAAAAGGGGAGAGGAGAAGAGGAAGGAAAAGGGAAAGGAAGACCAAGAAGGAGGAGGGAAGACCTTGAAGCAGAACTCACCTCCAAGACAGCCTAAGAGCAGAACGGCCGGGACTCCTCTGCACAGCTGTTGCAATGGTTTGCTGTGTGAACTCTGTGGCAGGTGACATTAGGGCTGTGCACTGGAATTATTTACCAGTTTCCCTGGATCCACTTTGCCCACAGCTGTGATGGCCGAGTGGTTAAGGCGTTGGACTAGAAATCCAATAGGGTTTCCCTGCGCAGGTTCAAATCCTGCTCACAGCGTGGTCTGTGTTTTGCCCACACCTCTTCCTCGGGCAGCAAGGGCCTCTGTGAGTTACCAGCAGTGGGGCTGTTACTGTTGGCATCAGAACTGGATTAAGGGTTGAGCTAGTGGGGCAGCTGCCCTCAGGCACTGGCTCCTGGCAGGCTGCAGCAGTTCCCTGGGGCTGCATTAACCTCCACAGCACCTGTCAGCAGTGCCCTTCCCCATGCAGCTGTGGGGCTCTGCATGGCCTGCCCCAGGGGACCCTGGGTTGCACGCCAGCGGTGGTGGCAGGGCCAGGCTGTGCAGCACAAGAGCATCCTGCCATCACAAGCTCCATGCATGGAGGGGGAGGGTCTGTATATGCACTGTGCACCCAGGGTGGAGCCGCACATGCACCATGAGCCGGGGGGCAGTGCCACATTCCCGGAGCACTAGAAAGGCTCAGACTGGCCGTGGTCAGCATCTAACTAATTGCACCATTAGGCCATGTCTTCACTCAGGTGGAGATTTCTGCTGCAATCCATCTCCCAGAGTTTGATTTAGCAAGTCTAGATAAGACTCTCTAAATCAAACCCAGAGGGCACCTGCACCTGTACACACTGCTCCTGCTCTTTGCTGCCATCCTGCTTCCACTGTGAGGACACCAGAAAACTCAACAAAAGGTAAAACCAACTCCAGATACATGTTGGGACATGGTGGAAAGAAGAGACACAATGGCCTCACCACAAGGCACCACCAGGAGTTGAACCCAGGATCATCTGCTTTAGCCAACTAAGTCATGGTGCCCTACTTGAAAGCAGCCCTCAAACTGTTCTACTCTATGGTTCCAGAGAACATGTTCCCATTTCAAAGTGCAGCTGTTCCCCTCCAGCTCTTGCCATGACTCAAGGCCTATCTAGCCCAAGACATTTGATTGGCAGCTGGTACCCAAAACCATTTTGTCAATTGTAGCATCGAGCTCTGAGGGGGACAGACCCAAGGCAGCCACCAGGTTCTTTCAGCTGGAGTTGAATCAGCAACCTAAGGACACTTGCCAAGCACCCACTACAGGCCTCTGCTCTGCCAGCTGAGCTATGGAAGGTGCCTGAGGCAGGCTGCTTTGCCCAGGTGGCCCTTGGACGAGTGCCAGGGCAAGAGCCCCCCCAAAGGGGTCGGCCTCCCAGGGGAGGGGCAGAGGAACCCAGCAGCACAGGGGTGTCACAGGCGCTTCACCCGCAGAAGGACCCTTGAGTGAAACCAGGCAGAAATACTGCGTCTTGCTCCCTGCAGCTCCCCTTGCTGCCCTGGCAGGGGCTGCCCCTTCTCCCACTGGCCTGGGCCTGGCCTCCCTCCCCTGCTCTGCACCGCAGAAGCCAGAGGCCTCAGGCCTGTCCCCTCTGAGGAGCTTGTGCCTCAGCCTTCGCTGCCCCCGAGCGCTGCTGGCCAAAGGAGGCAGCAAGGCAGGAGAGGGGGGAGGAGCAAGTCCCACTGAGGCCGACAGCTCTGGCTCAAGCCTCCAGCCCCAGCACAAAACCTCCAGCCGGGCCTGTGTGGCTCCCTCCTGCCCCCGCACACGCTCACAGGGGGAAACGTGCCCCATGGTCCATCCCTGCGCCAGGCCTGGGCGACGGGCTCAGCCCTCGAGCAGCCCACAGGGCCTGTGAGGGACGGACTGAGAGCAGGGCCCCACTGACACCCCCCGTCCTGCCCCACTGGCCTACCTGCGTCGCTGGCACGGGACAGGCAGGAACGGCAGCCGGGGAGAAAGCAGCTTGGACTGACGGGCGAATCTCACTTGCTGAGCAGACTCTCAGGCCCTGAGCTCTGGGGCCAGCTCCCCTGTGGTTAGAGCCCCCCAGCCACAATGCTACTGCAGGGGGCCTGGTTCCAGGGCACCTAATCCCAGGGGCTGGGGGCTGGAGGCCTTTGCACTGGAGTCTCAGAGCTCCCCAGTGTCGGCTGCCGCTGGCCTGAATGGTGCTGGATGCTCCTGCTCTCCTCCCAGCAGGCTGGCCCTGCGCAGGCTCTGTGCTCGCTGGAGCCTCCTCCTGCCAGGTCCCCGGCCTGCTCCCTGCAAAGCCTCAGCCTGGCTCCTTTCCTGCCCTCTGCTTGCGGGGCCTTTGGGGCCGGCTCCGAGCAGATCCCCTGAGGCCCAGCATTGGGTGCAGCACTGCTGGGCCCCTGGAGCCTGGGCTGCAGCCAGGAGGGGGAATCTCCTGCAGGGCTGGTGGGATGTAGAACACTGCTCCCTGGGAACCTTTCCCACAGCAGCACCCCCAGCCTGGCCAGTCCCTGCCCGGCCCAGCCCCCGCCCCAGGATGGGCAGCGCTCGGGGGGGGGCAGGTAAGAGAGACCCCCCCTTCCCTTCCCAGAGAGCAGGCCCCCCAGGGCTGCAGTGGGAGGATCTGCCCCAGGGCTGCTCTCAGCAGAGGGGGCTTTGATCCCAGCCTGGGGCCAGGGAAGTTGCTACCAGCTCGTGCGGGGCGGGAGGAGCCATCCCAGAGAGGGTGGAGAGGGGGATCAAGAGGGGTGGGGGCAGATAAGACGGGTGAAGGGGAACAGGGACGTGTGAGGAGGGGCCAGGATGGGGCAGGAGGCACTGAAGGGAGGTTGGGGGGATCATGCCAGTCAGGGGGTGGCTGGGAGCGGGGGTGCAATTGATGGAAACTTGGGGGGGGGGTCACAGGAAGGGAAAGGGGGCAGGGGAGGTTGGGAGGAGACTGGGGGAGCAAGAGCAGCCTGGCTGGGGGAGGGGAGATACAGGGCAGGGCTTGTACAGAAGGAGTGAGGGGAGATACAACAGCAGCTCCCCCACCCCCATTGGGCAGAGGTGATGGGTGGGAGCATTGGGGGGCACCAGCTCCTCTGCCCTGACAACATTTCTAAAGGTTATAACTAGGGTGTCCCAAATGTCCCCTGCCTCTGTGGGTGCCTCTCCCTGCGCCCCTCCCTCTGCAGGCTCCAGTCCCCCGGGGGAGGAGCTGCCCCCTCCAGCAGCCTGAGGGGAATTTTTTCTGTGAATTTTTTTAAGTGTAGATACCTGCAAACACTGATCTGTTAGGGACTGGCAACAGTTTATTTCCATATTTGCAGATTTGTTATTTGCATAATATATATGCAGATATGTAAATGTAATGTTACTGGTCTGGCAAAAGTTTCTTAATGGATTTGGCTGTCCATGGTATAAAAAAGAAAGGTTAGCAATCACTGGCCTGATCCATGGGGGCTGGCCAAATGCAAGGCAGGCAAAACACTAGGGTTGTGTCTACACTCACGGATTCTTGCATGAGAAATATGCAAATGAGGCTAAGCATGGAATATTGCTGAGCCTCATTTGCATGCCTAATGAGCTGCAATTTTTGCAAAAGAGGCTCTTGCTCCAGAAGGAGCTGTCTACACTGCCCCTTCTTGCGCAAGGAAAACTCCCTCTTGTGCAATGCCGCTACAACGATTATTTTCAGGAATAGTGACATTGCACAAGAGGGGTTTTCTTGTGCAAGAAGGGGCAGTGCAGACAGCTCCTTCTAGCACAAGAGCCTCTTCTGCAAAGATGGTGGCTCATTAAGTATGTAAATGAAGCTCCATGATGTTCCACACTTAGGCTTATTTGCATATTTCTCGTGCAAGAAGCTGGGAGTGTAGACATAGCCCGGTGAATGTGGGGGGGTATTTTCCCCACCAGGCATTTGTCCCTCGGAATCCCTGGGGACGTTGGGTTTTCTCTTGTTTGGTTTCCCTTTTCCCTGCTTCCCTCCTCACTGGGGGGGAGGGGGCGGCTCTCTCACCCTTTCGGTGGGAAGCCCTGGCACAGGGATGATGTGTAAAAGGGAAGTCAAATCCCCCGGAGCCATTGATTCCCCTATGAGGGGCACGTACAATATACATACGTTGCTAATGCTTAGATATATTTGCTATTTGTATAGGAGTAAGACATGACAAAGGTCAAGGCCTGTCACAGGTAATAACTTATAATAAGGAGAGGAGGGGAAGTGAAACCAGTCTTCTGTTAAGTAGAGATATGGATAGATTCCATATCCTTTAAACTTGTGACCGGCTCAAGCAGGAAAGGGAAAAGGGAAGTATGGCTTGCCCATTGTTCAGCAAAAGTGAATGAATATAACACAGCTGTAACTGCAAAGTCAGCAAGTAGGCACTGTATTTAACCTCATTTGGAAAATTAACCTGACCTATAGGAATGCTAAATGTCAAAGATGAAGTAACCTATCATGTTAAGGCACCTAAACCAGGAAAGATGTGAACCCTATAAAAACCCCTGCCTATGAGATGTTGGTCGTCGGCTCTGATTTGAACATTGAGTTCCTTAGCCGTACCTTGGTTGCAGCCAATAAACTTGAGTTGGACCCAGCCTGAAAGTGTGACTCTCTTCTTGGGGTAAATCAGACTAGCCTCCAAGGGGACGAAACCAGCAATTTATGCAACAAATTGGCACCCCAGATGGGACATCCCTTGGACTACTCCGGAGTCGGACGACAAGATTCGCCGTAGGTGACCGTGAAGTGTGCACCGGACTGTTTGAGTCCGTCACGGCACCGAAAGCGTGAGTCGGGACATCCGGAAAGTTAAAGGAGTCTCTATTGAATGAGTCACACGAGGCTGTCAGGTCCGAAGAAAAGAGGAAGGCGCCGGGGTATAGACGGAGTGAGTATACCTATTCCTGTGTTCTAGCAGATATTGATCTGTAAGTTTGCACTCAGCATATAGGTCTGAGTATTTGTTTGTCCCCCGGGGGCGTTGCGTTCAGCACATAGGTCTGAACATTGGAAAGAACACAATATTGTGGAATTGGGTCGCTCCCAAAATGGTAGAAACCTCTGTAAGCCCCAGAAGGAACACCATGAACCCGTGGGTTGCGTGGGGAAGTTATGAGGAGTTAGGAAAACTCCAGTGGATTGCTTTTGTTTTTAGTAGGAGTACTCTTGTTCTTTGTTTTAAATGATTTGTTGGAAACCTAAATTGTGAAACCACAGGTTTGTGTGTAAGCATGACTGTCGCTGACCAGGTCTGAGACTTAAGCTGACTCCAGCCGCCCCAAGAATCCTGCAAGGGGAAACCCGATGACCAGGATTTCTTGATTGCAAGGGGGGTCAGCCGAACCTCGTGACCCAGCGAGTCTCTAAGCCCCCTGTTTGTCTATATTTGTTACTGTTTGATAGGCCCGTCTTAAGTGTCACGGCTCCATAAGGGCACACCGGTGTCTCTAGTGAGGCAGCCAAGCGCTGGACCCCTCTCTGAGTTCGGACGCTAAAAGCTGGTGTGGTGTCATTCCATCGACACATGGAGCCACGATAAAAGCTTGTTGACTGTGTGTGTGTGTGTGCGCGCAATATATATAAATAGATAGATATGGGTTCGGGAAGCTCCCGGATAGAAAACTCCTCAACCCCATTGGGATGCATGTTACAGAATTTTAGTAATTTTAAAAGTATCTATAGAGTAAAAATGGCAAAAGATGAGTTAATTAAATTTTGTCAACTTGAGTGGCCTACTTTTGGTGTCGGATGGCCAGATACGGGCTCCTTTGATGTAAACCTGGTATCCCTAACACATAGCGTTGTGACGCGGGACGGCCAGTGGGATCACTTCCCATATATTGATTGTTGGTTATTCCACGTCCAGATCGACCAAAATGGATATTAAAATGTAGTATGGGTGTGTGTAAGGTCATGGCTGCAAAGGCAAAGACCTTGGGAGGTAAAAGCCCTGAAATACTGGCTCCCTCTAGTGATGAGGAATTTGAGTCCTATGGAAAGAAGAGGAAACCCCCTTCTTCTTCAGGAGGGTCTAGCCCTATTAGAGAGAATGAGAATTGTTCCTCTCCTGCCACTTCAGGAGGAAACAGTAACTCTGAAATCATAAGTGAACTTACATCTGAAAAGTTACCCCCCTTATCAGACTCCTGCTGGTCCTGGATTCACTTCAGCCCCCCCTTGCAAAGGCTGAAGTGAGGGGGGCTGAGCCAACAGGGTGGATTACTCAATTCGGGCAAAAAAATACTTCTTGCGAAAAGGCCCATCAGATCCGGGATCATCATACCATCAGTACCCCCTTAGAGAAGTAATAGAGGAGGGAAGATAAGAGAGCGCAGAAGCAGATGGCAGTGCTGGCTGCAGCACTCTCCAGCAACCAGAGGCCGGACCATAAGGGGCCCCCTCAGAAAGGAAAGGGACGGGTAGCAGTTGATGGATGTGTGCACTGACGGGAAAAAGGACATTGGAAGAGAGACTGCCCAAAAATAGAAGGCAAAGGGGAAGAAAAGACAACCGGAGAACCGCCAGATGCGGGCAGAATCCTCCGGAGAAGAATCTAGTTGAAAGGGACCGGGATCTAAGGCCACCACCCTACGAGCTAAAGCTCGAAAGGATCCCATGGTAAAAATAAGGGTGGGTGGCTGGGACTATGAGGCTCTGGTGGATATTGGAGCCACGTTCTCTATGATCCCCATAAAACCCCCTTCAGCTAAAGAAAGTGGAAAGCATGTGACGATAGAAGGAATTGAGGGAAAGAGAAGCAGGCTACCCGTATGTAGACCCCTCCTCATGAAGATTAGAAAAAAATTATGTTAGAGCATGCCTTTGTTGTTTCATCTGCATGCCCTGTTGCCCTGCTAGCGAGATATGCTAATTAAGCTGCAAGCTAAAATTTTCTTCCGTAGTGATCAGAATGTAGTGCAGCTGCCGGTGAAACAGGGCTCAAATTACCAGATGGCTCTCTGTGCAGCTGAGATGCTGTTAGAGACAAAAGGGACTGAAGTCTTAGAAGGAGTCAATCCATGTGTATGGGCAGATGAGACCCCTGCCCGAGCAAAGTTTGTGACTCCAGTAAGAATTCCTCTCATTGAAGGAGAAGGCTCTGTGGGTGTAAAGCCATATCCCCTGAGAGAGAAAAAAGAGCCACCTGGATAGGCTTAAAGCCATTAATCGAACAATTCAAAAGATATGGCTAGGTAGTAGAAAGTTCCTCTCCCTTCAACACCCCTATTTTAGGGATGCCAAAACCGGATAGCGTCTCTTATAGACTCGTGCAAGACTTACGGGCAATAAATAAGAAAGTTCTTGTAGACCATCCTATGGTCCCCAACCCACACACTATCTTAACACAAATTCCAGCAGACACAACAGTGTTTATGGTATTAGACTTGAAAGATGCTTTCTTTTCTATACCTTTACACAAAAATAGTTGGAAATTATTTGCTTTTGAATGGGAAGACCCGGACACCCATCACAAAACCCAGCTGTTGTGGACTGTGTTGCCCCAGGGTTTTGTGTCATCCCCCCATATTTTTGGGACGACATTGCAAAAAGACTTAGAAGACTGGAGGGGGCAGCACCCTGAGGTAGCTCTCCTCCAGTATATTGATGATTTGTTGATTACCAGTCCTGATATGCAAAAGGGAAAAAGGGCAACGGAGCCCCTGTTAAATGCCCTAAGGAAGAAGGGATATAAAGTTTCACAAGAGAAGGCCCAAATATGCACCTTCCTAAGCTATGAGATTGAAAAGGGTATGCGGGCTTTGAGCAAGGATCGAATCCAAGCAACTTCAGGAAATTCTCAAGCCCTTCTTAGCAAATAGATAACGACAGCCTCTACGGCTAGAAACGCAGGCAACCCAAAGATGTTTCACAACATATGAGTGGGGGCCATCCAGAGGAAAAAACATAACAAACAGTTAAAACCTTTCCCTCACACGCCGTTATAATTGGCTTGAGGGCGTGGGGGAAGGTAACTTAAAAGCCACCCAGATGTCAACCAGTAGAAATTGAATGTGAAGATGTAATCACTAAAAACTAAATCTGCCCTAACAAGGAGACACATTCTGCAACATAAATCTCCTTACAGAACATGAGCAAGTGATTCACCCCAGAGCCAGCAGCATAACTCAACTGTTGCAGCCTGGATGTTATGAAAATCATATACTGAAAAGAATTAGGAAGTGTGGGGGCTAACTAGAAAGCCCACTCTCCTTACCAAATTAATGCTAGACAAATCTGTGTAATTAAGAAAAGTCATTTAGCAGGATCAAGACAGATCATAAGAGGAAAAAAAGGGCCCGGTCTGCAATACGAGAGGGAAACTGAACCATGCCACTGTTGGGGAGGGCTAGCAACTCTAAGGTAATTCAAGGGAGTGGAAGGTCACGAGTACCGATGAAGCGCTCTTGTTCTCAGAAAGTTGCAGCTCACTCGCACATGAAAATGGTAAGGAACTAGCTGTAACCTGTTCCCCTAGCAGATCTTAGGCAGTATTTTAAGTTATAATAGGCCACCCCGATGGGGGGGGAGAAATGTTTTCTTGTCTTTCAGATCATCAGAAAGCGCTGGTGCCAGTTGAAGAAAAACAACAACAAAATGCCATGGTTCTGTGTCATGACATGTGTTTGTGTTCTGTCCAAGTTTGTCTTGTGTGTCTTAATTGTAATACGTATTGCAAATGTTGTGAATAGAAAATTGTTTAGGCTAGGAGAATGTTAACAATGTCTCCACAGGTGAACAAAAAGAACTGGAAGGAAGCAAGGAGTACATCACGTGAACAGAAGGATGGGAGGCAGGACTAGCTCCTTCCCACCAGATTAGTTTTGTTTTAATGGCCATTGCTAACTTGCCCTCATTTGGATATCATCAACCAGGACTTTAAGGACAAAATGGAGCCTCCCAGTTGTGCACCATGCCCTGAACAGGCCCCTGTTCCAGAACAAGGACAACTGTCACTGATCCTTACCTTGATGATGTTCCACACTGGTACAGACCAGCTGTGTGCTAGACTGGTTAATCAAATTGGCAAATGCCTGATTAGGCAACGACGGGGCTTAGCAGATACCATCGCAGATTGGTTTGAGCCTGGTAACCCTATCAGCAACACTTATGTCATAGCCCAGAAATTGTATGAGAATCCAGACTTGTAAATGCAGTAATATCCAGTGCCCGTAAAGGCCTACACACCAGCCAAGCTAATCAATTGATCCTAAATAGTTTGAAGGATCTGTCCAGCTCTGTAGACCTAACCTGATGTTTGGACCAGAAGCTAATTGGATTGGAAGTAAAATAAAGAAATTAGAAGGCCAGTATTGAAGAATAAGGTAAGCTTTAGCCACTACCACTTAGTTCTTATGGTGGTGAGTCCCCAATCTCCCCTGTGCCTACCCATGGGAGTAGGGAAAGAGAGAATCCATGAGGACCCAAAGGCCCACCTGGACAGGGCATAGTACAACCATTTGTTTTTGGTCCCTCTGAGGATTCCTCACTCAGATCAGATCAGAATGGTAACCTCCCTGCTTGTACCAAAGCAAGGGCATATAGATAGACTAGAAGGCATTGCTTATTCTGAAGGTGTGGGAGCCTCCCTATACCCAGGGATTGTTGTACCCACTTTGATAAGGAAATTTTATGTACCTGCCCATTTAACATCATGACGAATCTGCCTAGGCTTGATGTGGTTGTCATAGAAAAACAAATGAACATCGAGCTGGTCCAAATGAACGGTACCTACTGGTGTTTGACTACCCAGACAGATTACTCCATCCTGCCCCTCTGTATATCCGTCTGTGTGCATAACGGTCCCTCATCAAGCGGCCTAACCGTCAATAGAATGTGGACATATCGCACTTTGGTAGTGGAGATAACTACACATGAGATGCTGAGTGGCACGGCGGAAGTAAGTACCAAGAGGAGGGTTTACTGGCCCTGCAGGCAAAGATCAAGAAGTTGGTGGCCAGTGCCCAAAGATATATCGGGGCTGGCCGTCTGAGGTACACACAGATAGGGAAACACCGTGGACCATGCCAAACACCTATCTCTGCAGCACTCAACCAGGCAGTAGAGGTCAAACCTATAATCATGGGCAGTGCCAGTAAGGCGACGAAATATCTTGGGGATGGATTTGAATAGTGTTTTCCAAATTATGTAGAGAGTTTAGATTTTAACATTTATAATAATGATAGTGCTGTACCAGCACTTCCAGAGTAAATTAAAATCCCTTAAATTGTTGTATTTAACCTAGTAGATTAAGAAGAACCCCAAAGTCAAGAGAAAAGAACTATAGGAGTAAACTGAGGCAGTCCATGGTATCTTGCTAAGGACTGACAAACTCAAATCATTAAGTCAGCCTGAGAATCGTATGCTACAGCAGTAACTGCGACCCTGGTTCCCCTGGCAACCACATGCCAAAAAGGCCTCACTTTGATAAGGCCGGTATCAAGCAACCACGTGGGATTGTTTTTACGGTTTGCTTTATTCCTAGGAAATAACCTTGGTTCCAAAAGAGCTAGCTGGCTTTTGGCTCAGAGAATAAAGACTCTTATGTCCATCAGCGCTGTGAAATGCCAAGAACTGACTGTTAGCCAATGCTTCCCATTGCAAAATGATCCTACCCCGACTGCTGATAAGCCTCTCTCTTCTGGTCCTGCTTTCCCACCTGTTGGACACCAGAAGAATCGAAATATTACAGGGTGATGTGCTAGTAACCTCTCCCCTGCATGATGCTGAACCACGACTGTTTCAAAGAAAAAGAGGAAAACTCTTGTTGTGCTATGTTGGTACACATTCCTGTTTAGTCTTGTTTTGTTGTGATTATATTATGCTTAATGCTCTGTTTTATACCTTGTATAATTGCCTCTATATGTCGCACTGTATTGACTACTGTCAACCGTGAAATGCTTGTACATTACCAAAGATTAGCCAAAGAAGAAACTGATGAGGTATAAGAAAGAGAAAGCCTCTTGAGGGGGGAATTGATGTGTAAAAGGGAAGTCAAATCCCCCGGAGCCATTGATTCCCCTATGAGGGGCACGTACAATATACATACATTGCTAATGCTTAGATATATTTGCTATTTGTATAGGAGTAAGACATGACAAAGGTCAAGGCCTGTCACAGGTAATAACTTATAATAAGGAGACGAGGGGAAGTGAAACCAGTCTTCTGTTAAGTAGAGATATGGATAGATTCCATATCCTTTAAACTTGTGACCGGCTCAAGCAGGAAAGGGAAAAGGGAAGTATGGCTTGCCCATTGTTCAGCAAAAGTGAATGAATATAACACAGCTGTAACTGCAAAGTCAGCAAGTAGGCACTGTATTTAACCTCATTTGGAAAATTAACCTGACCTATAGGAATGCTAAATGTCAAAGATGAAGTAACCTATCATGTTAAGGCACCTAAACCAGGAAAGATGTGAACCCTATAAAAACCCCTGCCTATGAGATGTTGGTCGTCGGCTCTGATTTGAACATTGAGTTCCTTAGCCGTACCTTGGTTGCAACCAATAAACTTGAGTTGGACCCAGCCTGAAAGTGTGACTCTCTTCTTGGGGTAAATCAGACTAGCCTCCAAGGGGACGAAACCAGCAATTTATGCAACAGGGATGGGCCAGGAAGATGCTCTGAGAGCGAGTCCCTGGACTATTTGGAAAGAGAACTTGCACACATCTAGCCTTTCTTCTGTCACCAGAATGGCCGAGTGGTTAAGGCGTTGGATTTAAGGTCCAATAGACGTTTGTCTGTGTGGGTTCAAACCCCACTCCTGATAGCTTCCTGTTTTGTACAGACATTCATCTGGATGGTGATTTGCCCTGCTATGAGGGCAGAGGACTGGACTTTGTTTCTGAAGGTCCCTTTGGCTATGTTTGGCGGCATCTTGCCATGTGCAAGAGTATCCATGGCAGTGTGGATGCTCTCCTGTGCAAGAAAGCTCGGATGGCCATTTTAGCTATAGGGCAAGAAACCCTTGTCCCGCATCCACACTGCCCTCTTGCGCAAGAGGACTTACACCTGTTAGAAAAGAGCAGTGAGGAGTGGTGTGAGGGTGTTGCTAGCAGCAGTGAGTACTAGGAGGTGTCCTGTCACCTGGGCTCCATGTAGGGCTGCCAGATGGTTTCTACAAAAATACCAGACACACTTGACATGACACCACAATTGACATTATTGTTATTATTTAGAAAATACCGGACATTTCTATTTCTATTTTCTCAGATTGTTTCCTGAACAGAAAGCTCAAATACTGGACTGTCTAGTTCAAAACTGGACACCTGGCAACTCAGCTCCATGTCAGCAGGGAAATGCAGTCCAACACCTCCCTCCATATGCTGGCCCACCTTGTGCCTGCTGCTGGGGCTGCCTCCCCCCACATCAGTGGGGCCTCCTGCCCCTGTGCTGCTGCAGCAACTGCCAGTCTGCCTGCACCTAGGCCTGGCAGCCATGTCTTCTGGGGGCAAGAGCAGGGAGAACGGCGCCTTCCTAGCCCAGCACAGCCCCCTCATCCCATCGCTGAGGGAACTTTCCCCCAATGCCAGTCCCATGCTCAAGGGCTTTGTAAAAGGGCCAGGCCAAAGTAGCTCCCCCCTTGCACCTACTGAGCGTCTGCCCTGTCACCAGACAGACCCTGCTCTGCTCCAGCCCCCTCGCTCTGTCTGAGTCACTCCTGGAGTTGGTGGGACTAGACAGCTGCTGTCCTATGGGATGTGGCATTTCTTGGGGAACCATTTCTCATGGGGAAAAAAGCAAGCCAAAGGTACCAATCAACCCTCAGAAGGTCACAGTTCTATACCCCAGGTGGGACTTGAACCCTCACCCCCTGGCTCCAGAGGCTAGTGCCTTGTCCATTAGGCCACTGGGGCCAGACAAGAAACAAGGAGATGGGACAGAAATTCTCTGTCCCAAAGGCTCACCCCTCACAATGGCTGGGCAGACACGTCCCTCCTCTCTACTCCAGCAGACACGTCTGCAGTCCCTGGCAGGGAGGCAGCTGGGCAGGTCATGGCAGAGCTGAGCCCGGGCTGGCAGCAGTGCAGGCTGGTCAGCCACAGCCCTGGGAGAGCAGCTGGGGGGCTCGGCTGGGGGGCGACAGGCCCGTGTGCTCTGCTGCTCACTGGCGAGCTGGCTGCCCAAGTGCCCACACAGACGCTTCTTCAATCCCCACCCCCCTCAGCCGCCCACCCCCAGCGTCTTCCAGCACAGCCTGCCCCCCCCCCCCCCACAGGGCTTCGATAGGGGCCTCTGTCCCAGGGAGAATGGGGAGTCCCCGCCCCAGGAACCCACCCATCCTCCTGCTACTCCCAAGAGCAGAGGATTCACCCGACACAAGTAAGTGCCTCTATCCCCCCTGACCCCGGCTGCTGGGTTCCCTTCTGTTTTGCTGCCTGGCCCCAGGTAAGGTCACATGAGACTGCTCATATCACCCCCTCAGCACGGAGCCCTGGGCAGCTGCCCTGCTCGCTCAGGTCTCAGGCTGGCAGGGCCTGCAGGGATACTGGGTTTGAATAACAAGGTGTTGGAGCAGCTATTAAAAGGCTTCTTCCTTGGCAGGGTCATTGTGCTTGTGGATTGGCTATTTCTTGGATGACTGGTGCTTGCACATGCAGCTGGGCTTTAGCAAATCAGAACGATGCAAGTCGTGAGCAACCCAGAGCCTCTGGAAATGGGAGTGGAGTAAAAAGTACAATATTGTCTAAAAAAATAAAATAACTTGAATAAAAATCAAAGTGTGACAAAAATAAATTACTTGAGTAAAGTACAAACAACTGAAAAAGGTCTTGAGTAGTGTGAGCAAGTATTTCTACTTAGTTATTTTCCACCTCTGCCCGGCAGGCAGGGGTTCCTGGCCCCTTGCTGGTCTGCAGACTGGCAGTTTGTTACCACTGGCTTAGAGGAGCCCCAGGATCTGCAGTTTCAGGAAGAAACAGCAGGAGATTTTGATTGGCTGCCAGGTGCTCCACATGCTAATTAGGAGGCGTGTTTCTGTAAACAGGGACACAGAGCATATTCTAATATGCAGATTTCTAAACCTGGTAGAGTGTGTTTGAATGGGACAAGCATTTTGCTGGGATTATTTCTGTTCTTTAATTTTCTAAGTGTTGTGTGAAAACATTCCTCATGAGGAGAAAGTGAATGCACATGAGTGTGGGTGTGTAGTGAGCAGGGACCTACTAAGACTGTACTTTCAGAGATTGTTTTTAAAGTTGGTAGCTAGAAAAATGTACTTGAAAGTGGTTGGTCTTACTAGCTATGAGAATGAATCACAATGTTCTCTTCTGAGCATGAAGCAAGCAGATAGTGTTGTTTTAATGTAATTGCTGTTGGTGATTGTTCCTTTTTTCCTGTTGGGAAGCTGGAGGAAGAGAGCACAGGCTGAGTGCTTGGCTACTGTCAAAAAGTTCTAAGTTAGTTTTGAAGTTGAAAGGAGCAGGGATTTCACTTTATCGTCCTGTTCTGGCTTTTCTTGAGTTCCTGGTTTTACATGTGCTACTATGGTCCTGATCCTGATGTTTTCATGCTGTTCTCTCACCTGCTTTTGGGTCTTTTTCCATGTGCTTCTCACACTGGGTTTAGCCAGCCCCTTGGATCTGCTTCACGCCTTGTCCCTCATCTGTTCCCTAGCGGCCCTGGGGGAGACAGAGACCCTGGGGGAGACAGATACTAGCTGCAGCCAGGTGTTAATTATCCCTTGGGGTACTGTCTTTCTCCCATAACATGTAGCTAAGATATTTGTTAGTAACTGGCAGACGCTGTGGGGGCCCACCCCCAAACAAGCGCCCACAAACTCAATATTGGTTCACAAGACGAAACTCACCCTGCTCCTGGAGCGGGAACACTGACGAGCAGTGAGGCCCCTCCCTGGCAGCACCGAGCAGTGAGAGCTGAGTGAAGGGGGAGGCAGGAGCAGGGGAGAAGGCTCCATGACTGTGTGAGAGGGAGGCTCTGCTCTGGCCAGTGAGGAATTGTTGCCTCTCCGAGGTGCCCAGGCCTGGTGGGTCATTTCCCCAGGTTACTGAGTGGGGGCTGGAGCCAGTTCTGGGTTGTCTCCTTCAACAACTAGCTGGGCTAGTGCTGAGTGCGCCACAGAGCTTCCTGCAGCTGGGGAGGGAGAGGCTGGGAAGGGAACTCTAAGTAACCTGTTGGGTCACAGCTGCCATAACATCTTTCAGTGATGACAGAGCAATACTTGGTCGTTTTCCTGGAAAAAGTCAGAGCTCTTGTGCAAAAAGGCTTATTCCTCATAGAAAGAGGAATAACTCTTGCACAAAAAGCCCTCTCTTCTGATGAGCTGTAAATTTACTTGTGCAAAAACACGCTCATAAGCTGTGTCTAGACTGGCATGATTTTCCGGAAATGCTTTTAATGGAAAAGGTTTCCATTAAAACCATTTTTGGAACAGAGCATCTAGATTGGCATGGACGCTTTTGCGCAAAAGCACTTTTTGCAGAAAAGCGTCCCTGGCCAATCTAGACGCGCTTTTGCGCAAAAAAGCCCCGATCGCCATTTTCGCGATTGGGGCTTTTTTGCAGAAAATAAATCTCATCTGTCTACACTGGCCCTTTTGCACAAAAGTTTTGCGGAAAAGGGACTTTTGCCCAAACGGGAGCATCATAGTATTTCCGCAAAAAGCACTGATTTCTTACAGTAGGAAGTCAGTGCTTTTGCGGAAATTCAAGCGGCCAGTGTAGACAGTTGGAGCTGGCAAGTTTTTCCGGAAAAGCGGCTGATTTCCGGAATAAGTGGCCAGTCTAGACACAGCCATAGTGCAGATGCTCCAAGGCCATGTCTACACTGCAGGCTTTTTGAACAAGAACACCTGTTCTTGCCCCAAAACTTGCAGAGCATCTACACTGCATGAGCGTTCTCTCCCCTGTGGCTACGTCTACACTGGCATGATTTTCCGCAAGACCGCTTTTGCGGAAGAGTTCTTCTGCACAAACTCTTCCAGACAAGAGCATCTACACTGGCATGTACCTTTGCGCAAGAGATGTGTGTTTTTGCACAAGAGCACCCATGCCAGTGTAGACACTCTCTTGTGCAAGAAAGCTCTGATGGCCATTTTAACAACAGGGCTTTCTTGCACAAGAAATTCATGTTGCCTGTCTACACTGGCCTCTTGCGCAAGAACAGTTGCACAAAAGGGCTTATTTCTGAGTGGGAGCATCATAGTTCTTGCGCAAGAAGCACTGATTTCACACATTAGAACGTCAGTGTCCTTGCGCAAGAACTCCACACCAGTGTAGACAGGCAGCAAGTGTTGGACTTAAAAGAAGTACTAAGGATCTTTTTCAGAGGGATAAGGCAACACGCCACATTTACTGAACACACATAGAATAATCAATACTTATGATATGCATATGATATATATATATATGTCACTCCTGCACTCACACACACACAGGCTGGCTGTGCCTACGTTGGCACCCTTTTCTGGAAAAGGGATGCTAATGAGACCAGTGAATCTATGGCCCTGTCTGTACAGCAGGGACAGCAACACTCACAGGCCCACAGGAGGGGGCTGGTTTGATGCGTCACTCCATGGCCCAGCAATGAGCCCCCAGGCTCCCCCTGTTCTCGGGGAGCCAGGTTTGCTGTGTGAATTCGGTGGGGGAGGTGATGTCAGGTCTGGGCACTGGGATTAGTTACCAGTTTCCCTGGCCCTGGGGCACTACTCACTTCATAGCTGTGATGGCCGAGTGGTTAAGGCGTTGGACTTGAAATCCAATAGGGTTTCCCTGTGCAGGTTCAAATCCTGTTCACAGTGAGGTCTGTGTTTTGACCACACCCCTAAGCAGACAACAAGTTGCACAACCCCGAGCTACTCTCTCCATCCCCAGTCAATCCCTTTCTGCGCCTTTCCGAGAGAGACACGGGGCATGGTGCCTCATTATGGGTCCCTGAGCTCTAGGGAAACTCTCAGCTCCTGCAGCCTCTGCCCCTTGCCCAGCACCCCATGGCTCAGCCCTACCCCATGGTGCTGCCCTGCTCTAGTGTGTGATAGGAGCTGAGTGAGAGGATGGAGCGTCTGGGCCTGCCCCCAAAGGTCCATCCATGAAGGGCAGAAATGTTGGGGATATGATGTGAGTCACTCTTCCCGAGGTGCACAGCCCCCTCCCCCCCCCCCCCGTGTTGGGAGCAAAGGGTCTAGAGAAGTATTGGGGGGGGGGGGTCTTGTTCCCTGCTCTTGCTCTGCCTTGGGCAAAGAATTAGTAACAGAATATTTGTCCAAGTTTATGTACTGAAAAAAACTGACAAGAATGTTTCTGTGGGGTAGTGGTTATCGTGTTTGCTTACTGTGCAAAAGGCTCCTGGTTCAAAGCCAAGCAAAAAGTGGGAACAGGGGGTTCTGCTGCTATTTGTGGCTCCCCAGGTAAACACAGCCCCTGCTGCTTGGGGATAAGCCCAACTCCCAGGCTGAGTAAAGCAACGAACAACAGGAGCCCTGTCCTAGAAAGGGAGGGGCCAGTGTGTCTGAGTGCATGGCCCAGACAGACAGCCCCAGGGTGCAAGGGCAGAGCTGCTGGACATCTCTAGTGGTCCTGAGGCCAGGGAGGGGGCACATGGGTGTTAACAACATGCTCATGTGGTGCCATGTTCCAGCCAGGCCAACAGGGAGTGTTTCTTGTGGCGTCACCTGATTTCCCCCCAACTGTAGCCCTTGTACCTGCCCAGATAGGGGCCCAGGGCCAGGGGAAAGCAGGAAGAGTCCCAGGCTGCAGCTCAGCTCCCCTTTCCTCCTGCAGGGCAGCTTGGGATGACAGCTCTAAGCAAACCCATCAACTTCAAGTTATTAGCCCCTATTAGCACCTGCCAAAGCCTGGGATGGTACCAGGGACCTTTAGAGCTTCAGTCTAACACTCTCCCCACTGAGCTACTTTGGCTGTTGCAAAAGGCTTCTCTGGCCTGTAATTCTCTGTCCGGGATGTTTGGCAGCCGGGCCACATGTCGTCATGCCCTGCCCAGGAAGGCCAGACTGGCCTTTCCACAGCGCCCCTCCCCCACAGCCAGAGCCAAGGTTCCCTCTAAGCCAGGCCTGGGCAATACAGGCCAGTGGGCTGGATCCAGCCCATGAAGCCACCCAACATGGTAGCAAGAAGCCTCAGGCAGATTCCCTGCTCGCCCTGCCCCCATGCACAGCTGAGAGAAGGGGCTGCTGGGCCCTTTGTGTCTCTCAGCTGTAGAGGAAAAGGCTTCATGCCTGGTCCCTGCTCCCAGCTTGTTTGTGGCCAATGGGAGCTGCCTGCCTGAAGCCCTGGCCAGTCCCCACAAGCTCTTATTCACCCAGGGGTATGACCTGTACCCCCTGTACCCCCTGCCCAGGGAAGGGGCTGCCTGAGAAATGTGTTTGGCTGCTGGGAGTGTCTCTCAGCCAGAGCCTGCCTCTGGCACCCCAGCCCCTCCCTTCCCTTCCCTTCCCTTCCCTTCCCTTCGCCCACTGGCCCTCCCTGTGATGGAAAAGGGCAAAGACTTGGCAGATTTCATTAATACAGAGGAGGCTGGTTTCCCTGACTAGGAATCAAACCCAGGCCTTAGTAGTGAAAGTGCTGAATCCTAGCCACTAGACCAGGGGTCTCCAAACTTTTCAGCCCGAGGGCCGCATTAACTATCAAACAGCAGTTCGGGGGCCGACTACACACTTGAGGTCCAAATAAAAAACAATCAAAACATGGATGTTGTTTTTAATTATTTATTTAATATTATTTTATTCAGTTATTATTTAATAACACATTGATACACTACACATGAACACCTGTATTAGTGTGAATGGTGAAATTGTTTCCTGGATGCCAAAATAGCAGACATTTCTGGCTTTAGATTTGTTGTCCCTAACATCAACAGTGACCTGAGATTATCATCGGACAAGTTTGTTCTCAAATTGTTCTTCACGTATTTCATTCTTGAAAATGTTTGTTCACACAGGTATGTTGTTCCAAAGATTGAAAGGTTGCTTTTAATGTTTCCTCTTCAGAATATTTGAAAAATTCTTACTAAACTAACGACATTCCCAATACTTTAAACACACTGATAAGTAATTACGCGAAGGAAATTATCACTAAATAAAATAGAGTGCAACATGTTTCGAAATCAGACGCTAATTGACACCAACACCTCCTCATCGCAACAGTCAACCGCAACTGGCAAACTGTGATCAAAATAATCAAGTCTTGAACCAGCAGCAAACCATTTAAAAACTCCGCCACTAGATGGCGTTATATCATCTCATTGACTGTGAACGGAAGTAGAAAAAGTAAGCAGCATATAAGGTTTTGCAATGTAATGATCGGTTGGAAAACATAACGCACTACTGCGTGCCTCTATTTTAATTCGGTAAAAACATAACGTCCACGTAAGCGGCGGCTGATCTTGGCAGGATACACGTAAATTTCCGTAATTTTTTTTCTGTAGACAAAAAGGTCTCCACGGGCCGGATGAGAGGGCCTCGCGGGCCGCATCCGGCCCGCGGGCCGTAGTTTGGAGACCCCTGCACTAGACCATCAGGGACACATGAACATGGGTCTCTCCTTAACTACCCTAACCTTTCACAGGCCACTTTCTGTCCCCTTCAGGACAAGGCTCCATTTTCCATTGGCCAGTGGGGACAAGAACAGAAACCAAACAGAACATCAGAACAGCCAGACGGGGCCATGCCAGTTGCCAAACTAGCCCAGGATCCTGTCTCACAACAGCAGCCAATTTCATTGTCCCGAGGGAATTCTCACACAGACAGTTATTAAATGATCCCTCCCGTCATCCATTCCCAGCTTCTGGAATACACCAGCTAGGGACACCTGCCCTGTCCATCGTGGTTAAATGCCATTGATTATAGCTGCCAGGGATCCCAAAGTTGAGTAGCTCTGCATTAAGGCTGTGTCTGCACAGGTAGGAATAAGAGATCCTCCGGAAAAGGGCTTTATTCTGGAGGATCGCGCCAGTCTAGATGCTTTTTTTCCGGCTTTTCCCCAAGCCGGAAAAAAAGCGGCGGACATGTTTATTTAAATCTGCGGGGGATATTTAAATCCCCTGCGGATTTCCCTATCCTGACTTACCTGATTTGCATGGCTGTTCTGTTTTTAGGGGCCAGTGTAGACACAGCCTAAGGGTTCTTATTAATGTCAAGAACCTCAAGCAAAGTATAACCAGAGTGTGATGGAACTGGAAAGGAAAATGTTTACACTAGAAGGAATTTTTTCCAAGGAGCACTTGGAGTTGAGACAAGGACCAGTTGATCTGCAGTCAAAGACTCTACCATTGAGCTACACCCCCATGGAAGTTAGCATCAGCAGCCAGTGTTGGGAACTGGGCAGGGAACAAGAGGCTTTTGTGTAACACACAACCCAGGTGCTACCCTTGGGCTTGGTCTGCACACTGAGCAGACGGGTGGGAGGGGTCTGATGCTGTCACATATGCAGGGCAAGTCACTCACCTGGCCCCTGGGAGGGGCGGGGGATTTGTATATTTTAGGAAGGGTCCTGAGTCCTGCCTTCCAGTCACGCACCTTGGCAGAAAGACCAATGGCCCCTGCACAAAGTGCATTGTGGGAATAAGAGTTGGGGCAGCAGGAAAGGGGCCGGCCCCTCAGTACCAGGGCACAGGCAGGGGAAGATGGGAGTGAATCCTGCTACCTCTGCCATGGCTTGGCCCAGGAGGGCTGGGGTCTAGCAGCTTTTCACCCCAGCTTTGTGGGAGGCCAAGTAGGAAGGGGCCTCTTGAGGCTCATAGCCCCCTGGCCTGCTATGTCTGTGGAAAGGGGGGGAAGAGGACACAGGGTGCATGGATCCCACTCGTTCCAGCAGAAAATGAAACAGGCTGAGCATTTTGCAGAGAACAGGCCAGAGCCCTTCTCCTGTCCCTAGAGAGATGGAAATGGGGCCGTTCCATGTGGGGAAAGAAGTGGGTGTACTGGGAGTGGGGTTCGAGTTCAAACCTCTCCACAGACCAGAACCCCCCATTAGGGGCAAGAAAGAGCCTTGAGTCAAGCAGTGGAGAACACTTGGCTCCTGTTATGCTGTGATGGGATATTAGGAAACTTCTCACAGGCAGCCTGTCTAGCTCAGTTGGTAGAGCATGAGGCTCTTAATCTCAGGGGCATGGGTTCAAGCCCTATGCTGGGCAGTGCCCTTCCTTAACTCACATTCTCAGCCTATGAGCACTTGGCTCTCAATTTTCACCAGGGTTTTAGAAAGAAAAAGTCTAGTCCTGGCGTCCAGCTTTAGTAGAACCAAAGAGAGAACCAACTGCAATTTCCATCTTCTGAGGAGAAGGGAAGAGGATTTTCTTCTCCTCAGTTCTAGCCACATCAGCCCAGGGAGGAGAAAAAATAACCCTCCGCCCGCTGATTGTCCCCCGTCAGCTTCTGTAGCTTCACCTCCTTCCAGCAAATTGAAGAAGGCCAGGTGCCCTCCTGGGGACTCCAACCCAAACCCTAGGACCAAGGGATTTACAAGCCAGATGATCAATGTTTGCTGCACTTCTCCCTCCCCCAAACTATGCCAAACCTCAAAGGTAAATTCTACAGCCCCAGCGGCTGGGGGAGATGTGCATGTCAGAGCCTCTGCCCACTGAGCTGTGGCCTTCTGTGCCCAAGGAGCCAGATGCCGCCAGGGCTGGAGGGAAATGGAGAATGGCTGCACTTTGGGAGTCAAAGGTGTTGTCTAGGACCATAGAGTAGAACAGTTTCACCAAACTCCCTGAGGAGGGCACCATGGCTCAGTTGGCTTTTCCTGATCCAGCAGTTCCATGGGTGCCCAGGGTAAACCTCTTCTGTTTCCCAGGAGGACCTAGGAAAATGTGAGCTGCCACCGCACATGAAGCCCTCGCTGCTGCCAGAGCCACTCCCTGTGCTCAGCGGCCGGCTGCTAGCATGTGCAGGCTGGGATACTGTGCGCAGGCAGCCTGCACGTGCAGGATATGATGTAGTGCACTGTGAGCGGAATGGCGTGGCTCCATTCCCGCCTCCCTTCCTGCGCTGATCCAGTGGTCGAAAGGGGCTGCGGCTGCTGCCGACAGGGAAGAAGCTGGGAGGGGAGGTGCTGGCAGCAAGAGATTCCGGCTGCCTCTTTTCCGTGGGTCTCACTGCGCCATGCCGGCCGCCAGCCACCTTGACTGAACCTCAGACCAGCTGGACTAGCCAGCTCACATCACAGTGAGTTGTTAGTGGCCCCGTCAGAGAAAAGCCCTTGGCAGCTGCAGCTGTGTGAGGCACCTTTCTTGAAAGGGCCACTTGTGAGTTACACTTTTGCTGGTCGGCTAGCTCAGTTGGTTAGCGTGTGGTGCTAATAACACCAAGGTCATGGGTTCAAGCCCCATGCTGGCCACAGGGTTGTTTGGTTTGTTGACTTGCCCTCATTTTGCCTCCTGCTAGGGACAGGGAAACAGAAGCAGGTAAAAGGCTCAGGTGTTTGCAGGACTCAGGCCAGAGAACTAGCAGGAGAAGGTTCCAACCTGCACAGACCCAGTGGCTGAAAGGGCCTCGTCCTGGCTGGCTTCCCCCAATAGCAGGGAAAACTCTTCTCTTCCCTCCATTGTCCCCAGTGGGGAGACCTGTTGCCCAAATTCCTGCTGTAGCAGTGGCTGCCCTAAGGCTCCCTGCAGGGGGCAGGCTCCCCAGCACAAGGCACAGAGGGAGACTCAATAGCTGTGTCTAGATTGGCCAGTTTTTCTGGAAAATCAGCCACTTTTCCAGAAAAACTTGCCAGCCTTCTACATTGGCCGCTTGAATTTCCACAAAAGCACTGACTCCCTACTGTAAGAAATCAGTGCTTCTTGCGGAAATACTATGCTGCTCCCGTTTGGGCAAAAGTCCCTTTTGCGAAAAACTTTTGCGCAAAAGGGCCAGTGTAGACAGTTGAGATTTGTTTTGTGCAAAGAAGCCCAGATTGAGAAAATGGCGATCGGGGCTTTTTTTGCACAAAAGTGCGTCTAGATTGGCCACGGATGCTTTTCCGCAAAAAGTGCTTTTGCAGAAAAGCGTCCGTGCCAATCTAGACGCTGTTTTCCGAAAATGCTTTTAACAGAAAACTTTTCCATTAAAAGCATTTCCAGAAAATCATTCCAGTCTAGACGTAGCCCCAGCATGAGGTAAGAAATTGTCTCTCATGAACCTAAGGGGAAAGAAGGCAAAGCAGTGGAAGTGGGAGGATTTTGCAGCCAAACATTAGCAGGTCCCACTGAGATTTGAGCTTGGCTTGCAGGACTCCCAGGCCCAAGTGCTGCTCCTTACACCATGGGACCTATATCTATAAATCATGGCTGTTGCTGAGACTGTAAATAAGCAAAGGTATTTTTCTTGTTCCCATAATAGAAGAACTAAGGATGCGCCATGATATTAGCAGGTTGAAAACAAACAAAAGGAAGTATTTCTTCACACAACGCACAGTCAACCTGTGGAACTCCTTGCCAGAGGATGTTGTGAAGACCAGGACTATAAGGGCATGTGTATACTTGGAAACTATTTTGAAATTGCTTAAATCAACATAATAACTTCCAGTCTAAGAAAATAGAAATAGTGTGTCCTCAGTATGGGGAAGCCTCAGATTTAGTCCGAGGCAGGCTCTGTTAATGTTAATTTCTGGGGGCATGGAATTAAAAACAGAGACGCAAGGCTGGGAGCAGCTGAAGCCAAGAGCCCTGTTCTACTGTGTCAACAATCTCTGAGGTGACATGAAATCCCCTCTCCCATTTCTAACCCTGAAATATCATCAACTTTATTATGTCATTCCCAGCCTCTTGATACAGCCTTTGAACTCTGACTGCAGATATTGGCCTGCCAGAGATGTAGAGATGCCAAAACAGACTAAGCCATGTTGACTAAGGCTTCTGCCAAAGCCCGGGATTGAACCAGGGACCTTTAGATCTTCAGTCTAACACTCTCCCAACTGAGCTACTTTGGCAACTGCTGCAAGTTTTCTGAGACCCATGCTTCTCTCAGGCATATTTTTCTCTCAGCAGAATACAAGAGAGATGCTGATGCCAGTGGACCTGCAAGGCAAGATGAGTTTTGCCTGCCCCCCTCAGCCTGACTTGCACTTGGCCCCATTCATGCCTCTCTTCCCGGGGTGTCCCAGTGGCTGAAAGTGAATGCGGCTGCCACTGGAGGGAAGAAGATGGGTGGGGATCTGTGTTCCCTCTGAGGGTACGTCTAGACTACCGGGTTTTGTCGACAGAAGTTTTGTCGACAGTATCTGTCGACAAAACTTCTGTCGACAAAGAGCGTCCAGACACATTGAGTTCTGTCGACAAAGCAAGCTGCTTTGTCAACAGAACCCTGTAGTCTAGACGCAACCCTACAGGCAATAACACCTTCTGTCGACAGAACTCTGTCGACAGAAGGCGTTATGCCTCGTAAAATGAGGTATACCAGCGTCGACAAAACTGCTGAGTTCTGTCGACGTTATGTCGACAGAACTCAGCGGTAGTGTAGACGCTGGTATAGTTTTGTCGACAAAAGTCCACTTTTGTCGACAAAACTCAGTAGTCTAGACACACCCTGAGATTTTCCATCCATGGGCGGAGTGAGTTTCATAATGTGCACCACTAGTGAGGTCGTTTGGGCTTGTGCGGATGTGTGCTACTGTGGTACCCGCCAGTTACTCACAAACAGCTTAGCTAAATATAGCTTGATAATTTTATAGAAGAAAAAATACTGAAACAAGGGATGTCATTCCTGGCCACTTGGTACAGCCTTCGAACTATGCAGGGCTAGGTCTGCACTGGGAGGTTTTTGCACAAGAAATCCTGAAACCGGCCCCTTCTCCTGTCAGTGGAGAGATGGAAATGGGGCCATTCCTTGTGGGGAAAGAAGTGAGTGTGTCAGGAGGGGGATTTGAGCTCAAACTTCCCCACAGATCAGAACCCCCCACTGGAGGCAAGAACGAGCCAAGTCAGGCAGTTGAGAGCGCTTGGCTCCTGCTACCCTGTGATGGGATATGAAAAACTTTTGCGTAGCCAGCCTGGCTAGCTCAGTTAGCAAAACAACATAAAGCTCTTAATCTCAAGATCATGGATTCAAGCCCCATGCTGGGCGATGCCCTTCTTTAACTCACATTCTCAGTCCACAAGCAATTCACTCTCAGCTTTCAACAGGGTTTTAGAAAGAAAAAGTCTAGTCCTGGGGTCCAGCTCCAGTAGAACCAGATAGAGAACAAACTGCAATTTCCAATTTCCATATTCTGAGGAGAAGGGAAGAGGATTTTCTTCTCCTCAGTTCTAGCTACATCAGCCCAGGGGGGAGAAAAAATAACCCTCCGCCCGCTGATTGTCCCCCGTTAGCTTCTGTAGCTTCACCTCCTTCCACAGCAGCTCCAGCTTTGAGCTACAAATCTCAAGGGGCTGGTGAGGAAATGAGGAGCTGGCAGCTCGGGTTAGTGGCTTCCCTGAGAACAAGAGGTGGAGTGTTCACAAGGTGCATTCCCCTCCCCTGCAGAACAGGGTGTTAGAAAGCGCCAGGAACAGAACAGTCAGACAAGTTCCATCAGCCCTAAAGTGTGTTTCTGTGGTGTAGTGGTTATCACATTTGCCTAACACGCAAAAGGTCTGTGGTTTAAAGCCAGGCAGAAACACAGGGTCTGCTCTTATTGCTGCTCCCCTGGGTGCCCAGGTAGTAAAGCTGCTGCTGACCAGCCTGTGCCTGGGATGAGCCCAACTCCCACGTGACAGAGAGGGGTGATGTTAGCTGAGAATGCTCCTTGGTGCCAGCCTCGGGAAGGGAGATGAGTCAGGCCAGGCAGCTGCTGGAGGCTTGTGGCTTGGCCTCCCCTGCCCTGGGAGGCTGGTGTATTGGGCTGGCTCTGCCTGCTGCCTCCCTTGTGTGACTTGCCCAGTGTAACAGGCCAAATGTCAGAAAAACCTCTTCCAAAAAAAGTAGAAGAAAAAGCTGCAGAAATTGGGTTTTGAAATTTGCATAGCTTTTCCCAGAAGAGCAGTGCAGTGTAGACATAGCCTGAGTGTTGCTCAGCACTAGTAGAGACAGGGAGGGACAAAACGGTCTAACGGCACCTGCAGCATTTCAGAACAACCCCCAGTCCCAACCCCAAGAACCAGCTCTTCCCTTCACCCTCACTGGGGTCTGTTGGGAACTGTCTGAACTCAACCCCACCCCAGTTTCACCCTAAAGATTGCCTGGTCTGTAAAAGGTGCCCTGGAAATGAGAAAGCAGCTAACATGACACTCATGGGACTTGAACCCACAATCTTCAAATGACTTACTAGGTTCATATTAACTATTGCAGCTTAAAAGTCCAACATGTTTTCCATTGCACCACAGAGAGTGCTGAACTTGATATCTCCACTCTCTAAAGCAGGGGGCTGGACTTGATGGCCTTCTGAGGTCTCTTCCAGCTCTACAGTTCTATGATTCTATGACTCTCTGCTTTGCAGCACGGCAATCCCAAGACTTGGTTCTGCAGGCTCCAGTTTCCCCTCTTCTGTTTCTTTTCAGCTCCCTGCAAACTGCCTCCCAGCTATGGGTGAGGCTGAGTGTGTGTGAAACCAGCTGCACTTTGGATGATTTTGTTAATTGTTTAAAAAGCCTCAGGCACCTCTTCTGCCTGGAGAGGTTTCTGTAATAGACACCTAGTGTGACATCACCCTGGGGTTTTACCCCTTTAATCTCACCCAGAGACTCCTGACAAGTCTCCTGTGTCCATCTCCACCTCAGGCCAAGTGTTCGCATGTTTCATATCTAAGGAAACTCCTCCTCCCTTTTTCCTGCCAGTCCTTCCCAAGCAAGCTATACCCTTCTGTGCCAATATTCCAATAAAGTGTATTATCCCACCAAGTCCCTGTGATACCAACTTCCTGCTTATTACCCATAGTCCTGTGTGTCTATACCAGCATCTAAGGGTACGTCTAGCCTACCGCGTTTTGTCGACGGAAGTTTTGTCGACAGATACTGTCGACAAAACTTCCGTCGACAAAGAGCGTCCAGACACATTGAGTTCTGTCGACAAAGCAAGCTGCTTTGTCGACAGAACTCCATAGTCTGGACGCAACGTTACATGCAATAACACCTTCTGTCGACAGAATTCTGTCGACAGAAGTCGTTATGCCTCGTAAAATGAGGTATACCAGCGTCGACAAAACTGCTGAGTTCTGTCGACATTATGTCGACAGAACTCAGAGGTAGTGTAGACGCTGGTATAGTTTTGTCGACAAAAGTCCACTTTTGTCGACAAAACTAGGTAGTCTAGACACACCCTAAGACACAGATTAGATTTTGCTTCCCAGTGGTCCCATGACGCTCCTTTATCTCTGCTGTTACAGCCCCTGCTCTCTCCCATTTCTGGCCCATATCCCAGGTGTCCATGTTGTTCACTTACCTGTGGGCTTTGGTCACCTGCCCCCATCAAACCTAGTTTAAAGCCTCCTCACTAGGTTAGCCAGTCTGCACCCAAATACTCTTCCCTTCCTTGACAGGTGAACCCTATCCCTGCCGAGCAGCCCTTCCTGCTACAGCATCCCTGCCCATTGAGCTGTAGCTTTCTGTGCCCAGGGGGCCAGACACTGCCTGGGCTCGATGGCTGTGGGGAATGGGGAACGGCTGCACTTTGGGAGTCAAAAGTGTTGTGTGGAAACATAAAGAGCCATTTTAAAAAGACTTTGGAGGAAGGTACTATGGTTCAGTTGGCAAAAGCACCTACCTCCTAAACAGGAGATCGTGGGTTCAAGTCCCAGTGGTGCCTTTCTAGGACACAGAAGAGGCCTCCCCTGGCCACCCATGGAACTGCTGGTTCAGGAAAAGGCTGATTGGGGAGGAGTCTTGGGAAGAAAGAAACCACAAACCTGGAGCTGCTGCTGTGACTGGTGCTGGCAGGCAGGGCTCTGACTGCACTTGGTGAGACAGGAAACCCAGCTCTCCACATCCTTGTGACTTAGTGAGTCAGGGCCATGAGGGTGCAACCTCTTCACCTCCTGCAGCCATGGAGAGTCAGGGTCTGTGGGTGTCAGGAGGAGCTTCTCACCTGGGGGGGGGGGGAGAAGAAGTGGCTTGTGGTTTCCTTCTTCTCCACTCAGCCTTTTCCTGAACCAGCAGTTCCATGGGTGGCAAGGGGAGGCCTCTTCTGTGTCCCAGAAGGGCATAAGTAAATGTGAGCAAAGGCTGTTTATTAGTCAAGTGCTTTAGCCAGCTCTAAATTGTTCTACTGTATGGTCCCAGATAACACCATTCCCTCACAAAGTTCGTTCATTCCCCATTTCCCTCCTGCCTTCCCACCCTGGGGGTGTCTGGCTCCCTGGGCACAGAAGGCTACAGCTCAGTGGGCAGAGGCTCTGACATGCACATCTCCCCCAGCCGCTGGGACTGTGGAGTCACCTTTGAGGTTCTGCAGGGTTGTGGGAGGGAGAAATGCAGCAAACTTTGATTTTCTGGCTTGTAAACCCCTTGGTCTCAGGGTTTAGGTTGGAGTCCCCAGGTGGGGGCCCGGCCTCCTTCAGTTTGGTCCCTTCCTGAGAGCACAAAATAGACAACAGAGAATTCCTTTGCCCTGCAGCAATCTCTGTTGACCAAAGGGTTAGCAGCCGAATATTTGCTCAAGTTTAAGTGCAGCAGCAGAAAACATTTTTATATGTGTTTCTGTGGTTTAGGGGTTATCACATTTGCCTAACACACAACAGATGCCTGGTTCAAAGCCAGGCAGAAACACAGCGTCTTCTCTCATTGCGGTTGCCCTGGGTGCCCACAAGGCAGTTCCAGGGCCTGCCACCTGGTACAGGGTTTGGCAGCATGTGTGCTGGTTTTCAGGAGCATGTGGAAGACAGCTCAGGAGGTTAGGCTGAGATAGGAGGACGCGGAGGGGGGGCCTAAGACTTCTCAGTGGTGCCTTGCCTGAGACCAGGTCATTGCAGCCACGCAGTCCAGGGCCCACCCTCCAAGTGCCACTACTGTGGCTGTCACCTTTGGGGCAAGTGGATACAAAGCCACATAATGTCCCACCTCATGCCCAGACACCAGCCATCCCATTCCCCTCACTTTCTTCTCACCCAGCACCCCCTGCTTGCTTTGTTCCTGCTCCCCCACCCTGCTCCTTTATCCACGTTCCTTCTGCACCCTTTCTCCTGGCCACACACGGCTCCTTGGCGCTTCTCAAGACAGGCCCTGCAAAGAGCCGCCAGGAGGAGGAACCAGCCCTTGGAGCTCAGCTTGCACCGGATCTGGTAGTTTCTCACCACATCTCACCGGGGAAGAGGTGACTTGTTCTCCTTCCTTCTGACCTTACGTCTCCGTTCCCTTCAAAAGTCTCTGCTGCCTCGGGACCCGCCTCCTCAGGGCGCTGCCCCTCTGTCCCTGGGCTGGGAGCGGGAGACTCCACAGTCTCTGCACTTGGGCTGAGAAGTCACAAGGGGACTCGTCTGTTGACGGCGTTAGTCAGCCCAATGGCCAGCCGGATCCATTCTGTAGCGCTGCTCGAGAGGGAGCTTTACAAGTGCCCAGTGTCCTTTGGTATTTTCTGGGGCTCTGTGTAGGGGATTGGGCTGGGCCATCTTTTCCACGGGAAATGCCTCTTCTTTGGAACAGCAGCTCCCAGGAGTTCATGGAACTTCTTCTTCTCCGCTTGGGAAAGGGACGACTCAGGGGGGATGGGAAAGATATTTGTGCTGTGAAAACAGCAGGGCCCCCAGGGAAACTGGTAAATAATCCCAGTGCCCAGGCCTGATGTTACCTGCCCCCACACAATGCACACGGCAAACCTGACTCCCCGAGCATAGGGCGAGTCTGGAGGCTCGTTGCTGGGACGTGGTGTGAAGCAGCAAACCAGCCTCCTCCTGTGGGGCCTGTGAGTGTTGCTGAACCTGGGCCCCTGCACCTGGGGAAAGGCAAACGAAAGGTCTGGGGGCCACACACAGACCCCGCTGGGCTGAGCAGGAAGTGGCTGGCACTTTGCTTTGTCTTTGCCTGGCTCCTCAGACCACTGGTCTGGATGGTGCGTTACAGACGTCGGAATAATGGAATTGCTGTGTAGACGCTCCCATTGTTATTGCAGAGTAATGGCCGTTATGCCCAAGGAACGCTGCTGTGTAGATGCAGCCTAAGAGAAATGCTTTCATGAGCATGTGGGAGGAGCAAGGGCTCCTACAATGTCAGGAGAAATGGGGAAATGAGGTCACCTCTCTAGACATAAAAGAGATGATATAAGACAAGAGGATGTGTCAGGAGTGGGATTTGAACCCACGCCTCCATTTGGAGACCAGAACACCCAACTAAGTGAAAGACAGGTCCTTGAGTCTGGCACCTTAGACCACTCGGCCATCCTGACACCTATGCAGAGACTGCTAATGGCAGTTTTCTTACATGTGTGAGTTGCTCGGGGAGGCAGCAGGAGAGCCTCTCTTTCCCCATCTAACAGCCGCTCTACAGCCCAGCTGGGTTTATCCACACTCACCCTCATCTAACGTTGTGAGGTGTTTAGCAGGGAGCTGACAAGAAACAGAAGAGGAGAAAACTCTGGCCGGCAGAACTGAGGCTTGGGATTCTCCTGTGCCAGGGAGTCTGTGTCAGTGCTTGGGGATCCTGAGCTGGGTGTCTCCTGGGCTTGTTGGCTCCAGACCAGGGGTGTCTCTTCTGCAGGGCGATGCTTGTTCCCGGGGCTAACGCTTATCTCTGGGACACACTTTGTGCAGGGACCATTGGTCTTTGTGCCACAGTATGTGTGTGGGAGTGAGGAACCTGCCTCAAATAGACACGTATCCGCCCCCCGCAGTGTTCTGCTTGAGACCCTGGAGCTCTGGCTTTGACTGGTGCCTGGCACGTGGGGAATTAGATCGAGGGGGAGATTTCTAGAGCCCCACAACAGCTGCTGCTCACATGCACATGTGCACATCTGTCTGCGGTTACTGGGCACCCAGCCTGCTTCTTGTCCCTGCCAACCTGGGTAAAGCGGCATCACTGGCTCAGGGATTCCTCTCCTCAGCGTACTGCAGAGAAAGCCCTTGTGTGTTAAAGGGCCTCAGGGAGCCCAGAGCAGAGGGAGCTGGGAATCTAGTCCCATTGATCCCCTCAACACACACACACAGTCCCAGCCCCAAGCACCCCCACATCCCTAATCCTGTACCCTGATCCCCATATCCTCCAACATCCTCACCCCTGCCCTGAGCCCCACCCCCCACTGACAAGCTCCCCAAGTACCTACCTTGAGCCTCCCACACTCCACTCCACACTTTAATTTCTTACAGGTACTGTCCTATCACAACCCCTCCCCCAACTTCCTGCTTTGAGCCTTCCCCTGCCAAAGGGGTGGTGCCCAATAGAACAGTCCCTGTAAGAAATGTGTCACTTTCACCCCTGGGAGCAGCTCAGCCATGCAAAGGGGCTGCCTGGGGCAGGACATTAGCCCTGGAGGGCAGGGGTGGGTGTGGCAGTGACATCACAAGGGCCTTTCGCAGCCCCTCAGCTTATTGGCTAACGGAGGTTGAGAGCCTGTGTGGGGGCAGGGAAGTAGCTGCCTGAGAAATGTGCTGGGCTGCTGGCCGGGAGTAAGCCAGGTAAGTCTCCCAGCCAGAGCCTGCCTCTGGCACCCCAGCCCCTCCCTTCCCTCAACCCACTGGTACCCCATGTAAACCAAACCCTCTGCCCCCATCCTGAACCCTCACCCCTCCCAGATCCTGCACCCCAATCCTCTGCCCCAGGTCACAACCCAACCTCCTGCAACTGTTCCTGCACCCCAGTCCTCTGCCCCAAGCTCCTGTCTGCACCAGCCTGCATCCCAGACCCCCTCCTCCTCCATTAATAGCATTGAAAAGTGCAGCCCTGGGAGTGGTTCCCCATCAAAAGTCATTGCCCAGGCCAGCCCTAACCTGTGCAGCAACCCAGCCGCCCCCCCCCGCCAACTGCTTAATGAGCCCTGCCCTGCCAGGGGCTCAGGACTCTGCCCATGGAGCTGCCATGTCTTCTCCAGAGCCCTTAGGCTGGCACCGGGGAGGACTGAGTCCAGACAGTGCCCAGCAGAGTCCAGCAAGGGCAGAGGGAAGAGCTGGGATGTGGTGGTGGGGCCAGGGGCTGTTCTGAAAGGCTGCAGGCGCCGTTAGACCCTTTTTTCCTTCGCTGTCTCACCCCAGCGCTGAGCAACACTCAGTGTCGGTCTGAGCACGCGTCCTGCTCTGGGAAGTGTCTCTGTGGCAGGAACCTGCCCAGGTGGCTCTCGCAGTGAGGCCCCTCCCTGGCAGCACCGAGCAGTGAGAGCTGAGTGAAGGGGGAGGCAGGACCAGGGGGAGAAGGCTCCATTACTGTGTCAGAGGGAGGCTCTGCCCTGGCCAGTGGGGAATCGTTGCCTCTCCGAGGGGCCCAGGCCTGGTGGGTCATTTCCCCAGGTTACTGAGTGGGGGCTGGAGCCAGTTCTGTGTTGTCGCCTTCAACAACCAAACTGAACCAATGGATCTTGTGCCCACCTGACACTGCGCTGGGCTAGTGCTGTGTGCGCCACAGAGCTTCCTGCAGGGCTGCCCACATGGGAGAGCCGAGGGGCAGATTGAGTCACCCAGCTCCGCCCTTCTGAAGGGCTTGTGAAAATGGCAGGTGCTGTCTTGGCAGTGAGGGAGAGGTGGGAAAGAGGCCCTGGGTGACCCTCTTGGGTCACAGCTGCTGTAACAATGAGGTAAGATGAATGACTTGGCAGATGTCAAGTGAAAAGTGAGGCTGGTTTCTCTGACTGGGAATTGGACCCAGGCCTCAGCAGTGAAAGTGCTGAATCCTAACCACTAGACCATCAGGGACACCTGCACATGGGGTCTTTCCTTACCTGCACTAGCCTTTCACAGGCCACTCTCTCTCCCCTTCAGGACACGGGTCCATTTTCCATTGGCCAGAGGGGACAAGAACAGAAACCAAACAGAACAGCAGAACAGCCAGACGGGGCCATGCCAGTTGTCCAACTAGCCCAGGATCCTGTCTCACAACAGCAGCCAATTTCATTGCCCAGTGGGAATCCTCAGAACAGACAATTAAGTGATGCCTCCTGTCGCCCATTCCCAGCTTCTAGAATACACCAGCTAGGGACACCTGCCCTGTCCATCCTGGTTAAATGCCATTGATTGACCTTTCCTGCATTAAATTATCCAGTTCTGTTTTGGACCTTCTTGTAGATTTCACCTTCACAACATCTTCTGGCAAGGAGTTCCACTGGGCGCAAAAATGCTCCCTTTTGATTCACTTTTAATTTGGTTACTTACCAGTTTCATTCTGTAACCCAGGATCTTGAGTAGGAGAATAAAAATTCTTATTGTTTTCTGCACCCCTGTCATCATTACATAAAACCCTGTCCCATCGCACCTTAGTCGTCCCTTTCCCAAGCTGAGAAGAAGAAGTTCCATGAACTTCTTCCTTCAAAGTAGGAATAAGAGATCCTCCGGAATAGGGCTTTATTCCAGAGGATCGGGCCAGTCTAGACGCTTTTTTCCTGCTTTTCCCCAAGCTGGAAAAAAAGCGGCGGACTTGTTTATTTAAATCCCACGGGGGATATTTAAATCCCCCGCGGATTTCCCTATTCCCACTTTCAAAATTAGCATGCCCCTTCCGAAGAAGGGGCCAGTGTAGACGAAGCCCTAGTGTTTTCCCTGCCTTGCATTTGGCCACCCCCCATGGATCAGGCCAGTGATTACTAACCTTTTTTTAATACCATGGACAGCCAAACCCATTCACAAGCTTTTGCCAGACTGGTAACATATTTACATATCTGCATATACATTATGCAAATAACAAATATGCAAATATGGAAATAAACCATTACCAGTCCCTAACAGATCAGTGTTTGCAGTTATCTACACTTAAAAATTCACAGAAGAAATTCCCCTCAGACTCCTGGAGGGGGCAGCTCTTCCCCCGGGGGAACTGGAGCCTGCAGAGGGAGGGGCGCAGGGAGAGGCACCCACAGAGGCAGGGGGCATTTGTGACACCCTGGTTATAAACTTCAGAAATGTTGTTGGGGCACAGAAGTTGGTGTACCCAAGTGCCACCACCAGGCACATCTGCCCCCCCTCCTGCCCCACGGTGGTGGGGGAGTTGCCGTTGTATCTTTCCCCATCTCCTTCTGTACAAGCCCTGCCCTGTGTCTCCCCTTCCCCAGCCAGGCTGCTCTTGCTCCCCCTGTCTCCTCCCAACGTCCCCTGCCCCCTTTCCCTTCCTGTGACCCCCCCCCCAAGTTTCCCTCCATTGCACCCTTGCTCCCAGCCACCCACTGTCTGGTATGATCCCCCCAACCTCCCTTCTGCACCTCCTGCCGCTCCTTCCTGCCCCACCTCACACATCCCTGTTCCCCTTCACCTCTCTTATCTTCCCCCACTCCCACCCCTCTCTGGGGTGGCTCTCCCCGCCTGGCCCCAGGCTGGGATCACAGCCCCCTCTGCTGAGAGCAGCCCTGGGCCAGATACCCCTACTGCCACCCTGGGGGGTCTGCTCTTCTGGGAAGGGGAGGGGGCCTCTCCTACCTGCCCCCACAAATGCTGCCCACCCTGGGGTGGGGGCCGGGCTGGGGGCCAGGCCGGGCAGGGACTGGCCAGGCTGGGGGCGCTGCCATGGGAAAGGTTCCCAGGGTCAGCTTTCTACATCCCACCAGCCCTGCAGGAGATTCCCCCTCCAGGCTGCAGCCCAGGCTCCGGGGGCCCAGCAGTGCTGCACCCAATGCTGGGGCTCAGGGGATCTACCCAGAGCAGGCACCGGGGGCCCTGAAAGCAGAGGGCAGGAAAGGAGCCAGGCTGAGGCTTTGCAGAGAGCTGGCTGGGGACCTGGCAGGAGGAGGCTCCAGCGAGCACAGAGCCTGCGCAGGGCCAGCCTGCTGGGAGGGGAGCAGGAGCATCCAGCACCATTCAGGCCAGCGGCAGCCGACACTGGGAGAGCTCTGAGACTCCAGGGTAAAGGCCTCCAGCCCCCCAGCCCCTGGGATTAGGTGGCCCCCAGCCCCTGGGATTAGGTGGCCACCAGACCCTGGAACCATGCCCCCTGGAGTACCATTGTGGCCGGGGGGCTCTGAGCACAGCGGAGCTGGCCCCAGAGCCCAGGACCTGGGAGTCTGGTCAGCAAGTGAGATTCGCCCGTCAGTCCAAGCTGCTTTCTCCCCGGCTGCCGTTCCTGCCTGTCCCGTGCAGGCGCCGCGCAGGCCAGTGGGTGTCAGTGGGGCCCTGCTCTCAGTCCGTCCCTCACAGGCCCTGTGGGCTGCTGGAGGGCTGAGCCCATCACCCAGGCCTGGCACGGGGATGGACCATGAGGCATGTTTCTCCCTGTGAGCGTGTGCGGGGGTGGGAGGAAGACACACCAGCCCGGCTGAAGGTTTTGTGCTGGGGCTGGAGGCTTGAGCCCGAGCTGTTGGCCTCTGCTGGACTTGCTCCTCCCCTCTCCTGGCTTGCTGCCTCCTTTGGCCAGCAGCGCTCAGGGGGCAGCCAGGTCCTAGGCACAAGCTCCTCAGAGGGGACAGGCCCTGAGGCCTCTGGCTTCTACCAAGGGGCTTTCTGTGGTGCAGAGCAGGGGAGGGAGGCCAGGCCCAGGCAGGAGAAGGGGCAGCAAGACACTCTGTTTCTGCCTGGTTTCACTCAAGGGTCCTTCTGCAGGTGAAGCACCCATTAGAGCCCCCTGTGTTGCTGGGTTCTCCTGCCCCAACACTCACCCAAGGGCCACCTGGGCAAAGCAGCCAGCCCCAGGCCCCCTTCCAAAGCTCAGCTGGCAAAGCAGAGGCCTGTGGCTGGGGATCAGCAAAGGCCCTTAGGTTGCTTTTTTTTTAAAAAAAAAAATTAATGGAGATTGCCTATCTCCTAGAACTGGAAGGGACCTTCAAAGGTCATCAAGTCCAGTCCCCTGACTTCTCAGCAGGACCAAGTACCATCCCTGATGAATTTTTGCCCCAAATGGCTTCTGCAAGGATTGAACTCACAACCCTGGGTTTAGCAGGCTATCCCTCCCCAAACAGTGCTGTAGTCAGCATAGGGCTTGAAACCATGACCTTGGTATTATTAGCACCAGGCTCCAACCAACTGAGCTAGCTGGGCTGCTAATTCAACTTCAGCTGAAAGGAGAGATTCTTCTTCCTCCCCCTGGCTGCAGGCCCGGCCTTAGGACCAGGCGGCTGCCTTGGGTCTGTCCCTTTGGGGCCTGGGGCTACAATTGCCAAAAAGGTTTTGGGTTCCAGCTGCCAATCTAACGTCTTAGGCTGCGCAGACCTCAAGACAGGGCAGGAGCTAGAGGGGAACGGTAAACGGCTGCACTTTGGAATGGGAACATGTTCTCTGGAACCATAAAGAAGAACAGTTTGAGGGTTGTTTTGAAGGAGGGCACCGTGGCTTAGTTGGCTAAAGCAACTGCCTTGTAAGCAGAAGATCCTGGGTTCAACTCCCAGTGGTCCCTTGTGGTGAGGCCAATGTGTCTCTTCCTTCCAACACATATCTGGAGTTGGTTTTACTGTTTGCTGGTGTCCTAACAGTGGAAGTAGGATAGCAGCAAAGAGCTGGTGCAGGTGCCCTCTGGGTTTGACTTAGAGAGTCTTATCTAGACTTGCTAAATCAAACTCTGGGAGATGGATTGCAGCAAAAATCTCCACCTGAGTGAAGACATGGCCTAATGGTGCAATTAGTTAGATGCTGACCACAGCCAGTCTGAGCCATTCTAGTGCTCCGGGCATGTGGCACTGCCCCCCGGCTCATGGTGCATGTGCGGCTCCACCCTGGGTGCACAGTGCATATACAGACCCTCCCCCTCCATGCATGGAACTTGTGATGGCAGGATGCTCTTGTGCTGCACAGCCTGGCCCTGCCACCACCGCTGGCGTGCAACCCAGGGTCCCCTGGGGCAGGCCATGCAGAGCCCCACAGCTGCCTGGGGAAGGGCACTGCTGACAGGTGCTGTGGAGGTTAATGCAGCCCCAGGGAGCCAGGGCCTGATGGCAGCTGCCCCACTAGCTCAACCCTAAATCCAGTCCTGATGCCAACAGTAACAGCCCCACTGCTGGTAACTCACAGAGGCCCTTGCTGCCCAAGGAAGAGGTGGGGGCAAAACACAGACCTTGCTGTGAGCGGGATTTGAACCTGCACAGGGAAACCCTATTGGATTTCTAGTCCAACACCTTAACCACTCGGCCATCACAGCTCTGGGCAAAGTGGGTACAGGAAAACTGGTAAATAATCCCAGTGCACAGCCCTAATGTCACCTGCCACAGAGTTCACACATCAAACCATTGCAACAGCTGTGCAGAGGAGTCCTGGCCGTTCTGCTCTTAGGCTGCCTTGGAGGTGAGTTCTGCTTCAAGTTCTTCCCTCCTCCTTCTTGGTCTTCCTTTCCCTTTTCCTTCCTCTTCTCTTCTCCTCTTTTCCTTCTTCTTGCTGGTGTCCTTCTTGGACCCCAGTTTATAAAGAGAAATTCAAGTACCGCTTAGTTCTACCTTAACCAATTATTTTAGTATAATTTCACTATCCAGTCGGCTAAGATCGAGCTCTTCCAGCCTCTTGGAGAGCCATGTCACAGGCACAAGCCCCCAGAGTTCCCTCTGGCCCTTCCAGGGATACATCGCAGGAGCAAGCAAGTGGCAGCAAGTGCTGGGCACTCTCATGGTAGGAGCCAGAGATAAAGCTGTGGTCCAAGGAGGAGTCTCTGCAGGTCCTGCAGTCCAGGCGGAGGAATGCAGATATTTATGGCTGAATGGCTGACGACCTTGCAAAGAAAGGCCGCCTCCTCCCACCCCAGTCAGAGCCAAGGTCAAGAAATTGCGGCAGGGGTATGTGAGGACCTGTGAGCGCAGTTTCCGCACTGGGGAAGCATCGCAGCATGGTGCATACTGTGAGGAACTGGACCAAGTCCTGGGGGTTGGGGAACCCTGTCTCCAGGGACAGTTGTGGAGTCTGGGATGAAGACATCTGGGCAGCAGCGGCCGCAGCTTCAGGACGACAACCCAGATGACCAGCAGTTCCAGGATGAGGAGAAGGAGGATTCCAGGAACGTCGTGACCCTCACCCTGGAACCGGTCCCCCAGATGGAGGAGGCCTCCCAAATGTCCTCAGGCACCCGGGAGGGAACATCAGGTGAGTGTTGTGAGGTTGCAACACACAGGGCAGGTGGGAGCACAGGGGATGATGCGCTATTGTGACGTGTCATGCTGATTGTAGGTGGGGGGACATCACACATGTCTGACCCCATAGAGGGCCGTCCTCCCCCTACCACGTGTGCAAAGCACCACCTGCTCCTACAGACAGTGCTGCCAGCGGCTAATTTCCTAACACTGGATGCAAACAAGCAAGTGAAATGGGGGTGTAGCTCAGTGGTAAAGTGTTTGACTATAGGAAAAATGGTCCCTGTTTCAACTCCAAGTGCCCCCTGAAAGGTTGATCAACTTCTTTGAAACCTTTGCATCTCCAGTTGCATCTCACTCTGCATTTCTGATGTGCAGAGAGTACTACAAACCCCTGGGCTGTGTCTACGCTGGGTCACTTATTCTGGAAAAGCAGCTGCTTTTCCAGAATAACTTGCCATCTGTCTACATTGGCTGCTTGCTTTTCCAGAAAAGCAATGACGATATACTGTAAAATTGTCAGTGTTTTTCCAGAAAAACTATGCTGCTCCTATTCGGGCAAAAGTCATTTTCTGGAAAAACTGTTCCAGAAAAGGGCCAGTGTAGACAGCCCAGTAGTCTTTTCAGCAAAAAAGCCCCCATCGCAAAAATGACGATCGGGGCTTTTTTCCGGAAAAGCGCGTCTACATTGGCCATGGACGCTGTTCCGGAAAAAGTGCTTTTCTGGAAAAGCATCCTGCCAATGTAGACGCGCTTTTTCCGGAAATCCTTATAACGGAAAACTGTTCCATTTTAAGCATTTCTGGAAAAGGGTGCCAGTGTAGACGTAGCCCTAATGTGTTTCTGTGTCAATGCGCATAAACCAGGCAAACCCATCTCAACTGAAACAAGTTCAAATCTGCTGTGTCTGGTTTCTATTCCCATCAATTCAGCAAGGGTGTGATCTGAAAGTCCTTGGTCTACCTGGGCTATGCTGTGCAGAAGAACAAGAATCACACCCAGTGGGGGAGGAATGGCCACTATCTTTCAATCTTCCGGAGTTTGATTTAGCAAGTCCAACTAAGACTCACTAAATCAAATTCAGAGGGTACCCCACCAGTTTCCAGTACTTCTGCTCTTTGCTCCCTTTGGGTTATTGAAGTAGGGACATAGTCAGGCTCAACTGATGGAGGCCAACTCTCGCTATGTAGGGTATGTTTACACTTGCACCCTCTTTTCCAAAACGGGATGCAAATGTAAAAACTGAAAACTATAAATGAAGCCACCAGGGACACATACAATGGGCCTGCAAAAAAATGAAACAGCTGAGCACTTTGCAGAGAACACGCCATCGCCCTGCTGGGAGAGGCTCCATCATGCACAGACTCTGCTCAGGGCCAGACTGCTGGGAGGAGGCTCTGGCCATGGACTTTCCTCCCCTCTCTGTTACCTCCTGCACCTGGGGCTGAAAGGGACGTGGGCTGCAGACTGGTCCTGCCCAGCTGCCTTCCCCAGTGGGAGCAGAAAATGACCATGGAAGGGCTCACACATTGTCCCCAATGCACTCGCCTGAGGGCCTGAATTCTTGCTGCCCCTGGGTGCACCCAAATGCCCTTCTGGGGGGGCAGGCTCCCCAGCTCACACCCCTCCTGTCACACAAAGCTTGCAAACGGGGTTGATTTTCCTCCATCTCCCCTTGCTGCTGCGCTAAAAGAAATCCTGAACCCGGACCCTTCTCCTGTCACTGGAGAGATGGCCCTGTGCTGGGATATGAGAGAGTATCCCAGTGATGCTCCTCGCAGCCCAGGATAAGAAGGGGGCTCTGAGTGGAAGGAACCCAGGTAAAACAGGTCCCAATGGGCATGAACTGGGCACCAGCTTGGCCCAGTTGAGTGAGGGGAGGTTGGTCCCATGGTGTCAAGGGCAGCGCTCAGGATTCTGCTGCTGCTGGCAGGGAAGAAGCTGGGAGGCAAGGTGCTGGCAGCAAGAGATTCCGGCTTCTCTTTGTCCTGGGTCTGCCGGCCACCAGCCACCTTAACCATCCCTCAAACCAGCTGGACTAGCCAGCCCACGTCACAGTGAGTCACTAGTGACCCTGTCAGAGAAGAGCCATTGGCAGCTGCAGAGACGTCCCTGCAGCTGCCTGAGGAGCCTTTCTTGAAAGGGCCACTGGTGAACAGCACTTTCGTAGGCCGGCTAGCTCAGCTGGTTAGAGCATGGTGCTAATAACGCCAAGGTCATGGGTTCAAGCCCCATGCTGGCCACAGGGGTGTTTGGTTTGGTGACTTCCCTTCCTTTAGCTGGCTGCTATGGACAGGGAAGCAGAAACAAGCAAAAGGCTGAGAGCTTTGCAGGAAGCAGGGCAGAGATCTGGTAGGGGGAGGCTCCAGCCTGTACAGCTCCAGTGGCTAAAAGGGCCTGGGCCTGGCTTCCTGTTCCCAAAAGCAGGGGAATTGATGCCCAAATTCCTGCTGCTGCAGTGGCTACCTCAAGGCACCAGCTGGGGGGCAGGCTCTGGAGCCCAAGCCACAACAGGAGGCTCAATATGACTGGGAGGCCTGGAGCGTGTGTGCCCTGCACAGAGGCTGCTGGTGGCCTTCTTCAGTGGCCCAGAAGCTCAAGTTCCTCTGAACCAGCTTCTCCCTCTGGAGCCACCCCCCAGCGCTGCTGAGGCCCCTGATGTGAGGCAGTGGGACCATCAGAGGAAGGTGCCAGCCTTAGCCCTTCCTCCCAGCCTCCTCCTCCTCCCAGAGTCTTTCCCCAGCCCCTCCCCAGTTCTACATTCCCTACATAAAAACCAGAGAGTTTGTTCTTTCAACTGGGAAAAGTCCTGTATGTGTTACCGGGAGGGAGAGGGGGAGGGGGAGCGGGAGAAGGAAGGGGATGTGTTGGGGTATGTTGATGTTGGGAGGGAGACACAGAGGGCAAAAAATGAGGAGTAATGTTAGTTAGTTGGAACCAAGGGGCTGGGTTTGAACTACTGCAGAAAAAAGGACTCTGCCCCTAGAGCTGCCCTGTCCTTTCCAGAGCCCTTAGGCTGGCACTGGGGAGGCCTGAGTCCAGGCAGTGACCAGCCAAGGGGGAGGGGTTAGAGTTAGCCCCATGCTAGGTCTCAGCTGCTGTAACATGTGGCAAGAAGATTGACTAGGGACATGTTTGGGAAAGTTGCAGCTGGGAAGGGAACAGAGACAAGGGAGACGTGAGGTGAGAGGTCGCCTCTTCTCAAGCGAGACGTGGTGGGAAACTGCCGGTTCCGGTGCAAGCCGAGCTCCAAGGGCTGGTTCCTGCCCCAGTGGCTCCTTGCAGGGCCTGGCTTGAGACGCACCAAGAAGTGCCATGTGTGGCCAGGAGAGAGGGTGGGGAGAACGGAAGGTGTTGGAGCAAGCTGGGACTGCTGGGGGATTTGAGCATCAGGGGGGAACCTTACCTGGTTTTGTGTCCCCTTGCAACAGAGGCTACAGATGTCCCAGAGGCTGGACAGGACTCAATTTTCACTATATAAACTGGGGTCCAAGAAGGAGACCAGCAAGAAGAACTCGCCTGTAAAAGAGCCTTCGACCAGAGCTTCCAGGACACCTCTGCACAACCCTGAGTAGGGCAACAAGGGACCCAAGCCCTGAGACCCCCAGCTCAGAGTAGAACATGTCTGTCCCATCAGAGAGGACACCTCAAGAACCTGTGTTTCTATAGGGCTTTGAACTAAGGAGCTGCTGTATGTTAAAAAAATACAGTGATTGCTACACCACGGAGGCTTTTCTTTCCTCTATTTAAACTTGGGAAAATATTCTGTTACCAACTCTTTAGCCAACTCAGATTGCTGGAGGGGAAGGAATTCTCTCTTGTTAATTCTGTGCCCTCAGGAAGGGACCAAACCCCGCTCCCCCGTCCCAGGGACTCCAACCCAAACCCTGAGACCCAAATCCTGCCCTGGGGGAGCTCTGCCATGTGACCCTGGCTCCCAAGGCAGCAAGTGCAGAATCCCCCTTGGTGAGCGCAAGAGGCTCCAACCAGCCTGGTCTGAATCCAGCTGAAAGACTGGACTGCCCCGCTGCTGGAGTGTCACAGCCCCTGTCAACCAGCCCTGTGTTTGCCCCGTCTCTTTCAAGGAAGGGCATGGCAGGGCCCACACACCCACCAGGAGTCTCAGGCACGTCTCTCGCACCCAGCTGACCATGGAGCAGGTCTCCGTGGCCCTTGTGTGGTACCCAGGAGCTCTCTCCTGTGAGCCCCCCCAGGGGAGTCTCATACAGAGGTCTTGGGATCACAAGCTTCCTGACACTCTCATCATGCAACAGGGGCAGGTCCAGCCTGTTCTGTAAAAGCTGCTCTGGAAATCAGAGAGCACCTAAAGTGACTCCAGTGGGATTTGAACCCACAACATTGGAATGACTAGTCTAGCTCACACTAATGGCTACAGCTTAGAAGTCCAAGACCCTGATTATTGCACCGTAGCTCACAGCAACCCTCATTTCTTCACTCTGCTTTGCAGCAGGGTAATTGCTGGGCTAGAATAAAGGGAAAAGCTGAGCCAGAGGAACACACGCTCCCCCTCCCACACTCAGACCCCCCATACCCAGCCCCCTGCCCAGAGCCTCAGCTGTGGCTTAAACCTGGTTCCAGAGAGAAGAGGCCAATGCAAACAGCCCCATGGCAGCGAGGGAGTCAGCACGTCGGTGGGTGGGGAAGGGAGCTGGGAGCAGATCTTGGCTCTAACTCGCTAGGCGACCTTGGCCTGTTCAGTGAATCTCTCCCTGTCTCCATGGCCCTGTCGGTACATCAGGGACAGCAACACTCACAGCCCCACAGGAAGGGGCTGGTTTAATGCTTCACCCCATGGCCCAGCAATGAGCCCCCAACTCCCCCTGTGCTCTGGGAGCCAGGTTTGCTGTGTGAATTCTGTGGGGCAGGTGCCGTCAGGCCTGGGCACTGGGATTATTTACCAATTTCCCCAGCCCTCTGACACTGCTAAGATCAGGGCTGAAGCGGCTGAGTGGTTCAGGTTTTTGATTAGAAACCAATAGACTAAGCAGGTCCACAAAATCCACTAGTTCTGCTTCCCCAGAAAAGTAAATGTGAACCTCAGTCCTCCCTGTCCCTTCCCCTCACGCCATGGGGCTGGAACGCCAGAGGCGTGAGGTGTCTTAGTTGGGGGCCACATCAGAGAGGGCTGGGGGCCTTTGGAAGAGGTTTTTTGTTTCTCACTTTTGTGGCCCCCAATTTTCTGCGGGTCAGTGGCCCCCCACCCAGAAAAGGTTCCCCACCCCTGCCATACATAAAGTGACACTGAAACCTTGTGTGCTGGCCGTAATGTTTTCCTTTATTTACAATGAAGTTTGATCAACTAACATGAGACAGTTCAAACGCTTAATCTGTTTATTTAAATGAAACTTTTCTCCCCAGCTGCAGCCCTAGCAAAATGGCTGGGGTGTGATTATGTCATTAGTGGCGAGTGTCCATTAGTAACCAAGAGTCCATGGAAAGATTTGGGGCGGGCAGGGGCTCAGCAAAGGGGTGGGGAAGGTGGGGTCTTGGGGAAGGGACAGGATAGATCCTGGCTTGCCCTGACATTTAAAAGGTGACCTTGGGGGCATGTGGCACCCTGAGCAGCCTCTGATGTTCCCTGTGTGAGCCCCAGAACCAGCCCTGAGTGACGGGGGCAGGGAGAGCAGCTTACACATGCCAAGGGGCTGGCCAGGGGCAGGACATGAGCCCTGGGAGGCAGCAGTGACATCACAAAGGCCTTCTGCAGCACCTCAGCTCATTGGTTGGGAGGCAGTGACCTCACAGAGGGTCCATGGTAACAGCCAGGTGGGACAGGCTGCAGCATCTCAGAGACCCCCATGGCCTGGCTGCCTGGAATCTCCTTTGTGAGGTTTCCCCTTGAGGGCAGAAGGAATTGAGGGTCCCAGCTGGGAGTATCTCTGTGGAGATTTCCCCTTTCCCCAGGTTGCAGTGGGAGGGGCTGGCACTGAACTGAAGAGAGGTCTGGGAGAAGCAAGAGGAAGGGATGCAAACATCCAATGAGGATGGGATTTGAACCCACGCATGCAGAGCACAATGGATTAGCAGTCCATCACCTTAACCACTCTGCCACCTCATCTGAGTTGTAGGAGTTTGTTACCAATTACCCAAAGCCATCACTGCCAGGAACCATTGTGCCACTTGCTGGCTGGCCAGGGACATCCAAGGCTGGAAGGTTTTGGCTTTTCACAATGTTCTCTGGGCTGTTGTACAAAGCTCAGTGCTTGTAAGAAACCCAAACACCCCTTGGCTACATTTACCCTGCAGGCTTCTTACACAAGAACTGTTTTGTGCAAGAGTTCTTGCGCAAAATGTCTTGTGCAAGAGCATGTCCACACTGCCATGTGCTTTTGCGCAAGAATGTCTGTGGCAGTGTGCACGCTCTCTTGTGCAAGAAAGCTCTGATGGCCATTTTAGCCATAGGGATTTCTTGCACAAAAAAAACCCTCTTGCCCATTCATACTACCTTCTTCTGCAAGAGCTCTTGCACAAGAGGGTTTATTCCTCATGGGGAGAGGAATAACTCTTGCCCAAGAAGCCTTCTTTTCCTACGTTTTGCCATAAATTTACTTGTGCAAGAACACGCATGCAGTGTAGATGCTCCTTAAGTTTTTGCGCAAGAACGGCTGTTCTTGAGCAAGAAGCCTGCAGTGTAGATGTAGCCCTGGGTGCCCAGAGAGGGGTGTCTAGTCACAGTCTGGCTCGGCGCGCGCTGCAATGGGAAGATGTCCACGGAGCAGGCAGATGGCAGCGGCGCAGGACTCTGGTGGGCCCAGCATCCACAGGAGCGTTTCCGATATGGGTGTTTACTGACAGTGTCCATCTCTGGTCTGATTTCACAGTGTGGTGAGACACTGGCACCCACAGCTGCATAGATGGGGTGGCTAGAGGGAGTGGCTGGCGGGCGGCTGGTAGAAGCAGTGACAAGTGGCCAAGGGAGTGAGTGAGCCTCATTTGCATACCTAATGAGCTGCCATTGTTGTGGAAGAGGCTCTTGTGCCAGAAGGAGCAACTACACAGCCCTTTCTTGTGCAAGAAAAACCCTCTTGTGCAATGCCGCTATGCTTAACCTCATTTGCATATTTCTGGCACAAAACCCACCAGTGTAGACATAGCCCAATTGTTTTCACTGTCAGGGTGCTCAGTGGTTCCCCCCCCCCCTTCTTACTTGCTCTCCCAAAAGAAACAGACCTGGCTCCCCTTTCTTTTCCCCCAGCAATTGGCATGCTGCAAAGCAGATATCCGAGACAGCAAAGCTAACAGTCTGGGAGGCTCTGCTTCACAACAGGAAATGTGTTGGATTTATAAGCTGTGGTGCTCTGGGTGAACCAGGGCAGTGATTTAAAGGTTGTGGGTTCAAATCCCATCAGAGTTACTTTAGCTGCTTCTTCATTTCCAGGGCAGCTTTTACAGAATGGGCAATCCTTAGGCTGACACTAGGATGGGCTTTAGTCCAGCAGACCCCAGCGAGGGTGGAGGCAAGGGCTGCTCTGAAAGGCTGCAGATGCCCATGGACCCTTTTGTCCCTCCATGTCTCCTACCAGTGCTGTGCAACACTCAAGCTATGTCTACACTACACTGTTCTTCTGAAAAAGCTAGGCAAATTGTGAACCCCAGTTTGCATAGCTTTTTCAGCTTCTTTTTTTGGAAGAGGCTTTTCTGACATTTGGCCTGTCTACACTGGGCCAAATGTGGGGGAAAAAACCCTTTTTTGGAACATCCCTTCTTCATAAAATGAAGTTCACAGAGATGCCAGAAAATCATGTCTGCTCTTCCGAGAAATTTTGTGGAAGAGCAGATGTGTTCTCTGGACTAAACAGGGCAAACAGAGCCCTGATGTAGCATCTTATTTCAAGTTTAGGGTTCAGAGTAGACAGAGGGTTGACATATGGTAAACATTTTGAGCTACAGAAGTTGTCATTTTCATCTTCTTTTGAAAAACGCTTCGGTGTTTACACAGCACCACATTTTGAAATAACCTGCTATTCCAAAATTTCCCTTCCTCCTCATGGAATGAGGTTTACAGGGATGTTGGAATAGCGAGCCCATTGTATTTCAAAAGAATAGGGCACTGTTAACACACGGGATAGATATTACAGATGCCTTAGTACCCCGAAATAGCGCTGCATTGTCAAGGTCGCCTTACAGGACCACAGCAGGGGGCACGTTTGATGCTGAATTTTCAGCTATCTCCTCTTGGAAGTCTTTGCTGCTGTCTACAGCCACGCGTAGGCCTGACTCTGCATTGCCAGGGCCCCAGCCCCTCCCAGACTGCCAGACAAGAGACAGAGCTGCCAGGGGGCAGGTGTTTTCAGACTCGCAGCAGGGGGCACAAATCCCTCTCTAGCGGGCCTGCAGGAAAGGAAGCCAAAGAAGGTGGATTTTGAGGACTCTGCCTCCCCACAGCCAGCCCCACCCCCACAGGATTTGGCAGAACAAGGGGGGGGGGGAGGTCTCTGCTCACCCTACTGAGTCCCACTGAAATTTTGAGCTTTTGTCCTGCCCCCCTCAGCTTGGCCTCCCTCCTCTGCCCCATTCCTACCTCACTGCCTCCTTGGGCAAGTCACACAAAGGAAGCAGCAGGAAGAGCCGGCCCCATACGCCAGCATCCGAGGGCAGGGGAGGCTGAGACACAAGTGTCCATCAGGTGCCTGGCCTGACCCATCTGGCTTCCCCAGGCTGGCACCAAGGGGCATTCTCAGCTGATGTCACCCCCGCCTGTCGCATGGGAGTTGGGTTTATCCCAGGCACAGTCTCAGTACCAGGAGCTGCCCTTACCCAGGGCACCAAGGGGAGCGGCAATAAGAGAAGATGCTGTGTTTTTGCCTGACTCTGAACCAGGGACCTTTTGCATATTAGGCAAATGTTATAACCACTGCACCACAGAAACACACATCAACTGTGAAACTTGTCTGACTGTTCTGTTCCTAGCTCTTTCTACAACTGCTCTGTGGGGGAGGGAAATGCACCTTGTGAACACTCCACCTCTTGTTCTCATGGAAGTCAATAACCCGAGCTGCCAGCTCCTCATTTTCTTCTCCTCAGTTCTAGCCACATCAGCCCAGGGAGGAGAAAAAATAACCCTCCACCCGCTGATTGTCCCCGTCAGCTTCTGTAGCTTCACCTCCTTCCACAGCAGCTCCAGCTTTGAGCTACAAATCAAAGCTCCTGGGGCATTGCAGCCGCATAGGCCAACAACAGGACCTCTGGGACATCTGTAGCCTTTGCTGCAAGGGGACACAAAATCAGGTAAGGTTCCCCCCTGATACCCAGATCCCAGCCACCCCAAGACTCGGCACCTCCAGCTTGCTCCAACACTTTCCCTTTCTCCTGCACCCTTTCTCCTGGCTACACACAGGGCACTTTTTGTTGCTTCTCAAGTCAGGCCTTGCAAGGACCCACCACGGCAGGAACCAGCCCTTGGAGCTCAGCTTGAGTTTCACACCTTGTCTTGCTTGAGAAGAGGCGACTTGCTCCCCTTCTTCTCACCTCACGTCTCCCTTTTCTCTGTTCCCTTCAAAGGTCTCCTCTGCCTCAGGATCTGCCTCCTCAGGGTGCTGCCCCTCTGCCACTGGGCTGGGAGTGGGAGACTCCACAGTCTCTGCACTTGGGCTGAGAAGTCTCATTGGGATTCTTCCATTGATGGCATTAGTCAGCTGGACCCCAGCCAGATCCATTCAGTAGCGCTGCCTGAGAGGTAGCTTTCCCAATGTCCATTGGTATTTCCTGGGGCTTTGTGTAGGGGAATGCCTCTTCTTTGGAAAGCAGCTCTCAGGAGTTCATGGAACGTCTTCTTCTCAGCTTGGGAAAGGGACGAGCAAGGGGCGATTGGACAGGGGTTTATGTAATGATACAGGGATGCAAAAAGCAAATAAGAAACGATTTTTTCTCCTACTCAGGAACCAGGGTGACAGAATGAAATTGGTAAGTAGTCAAGTTAAAAATAGACCAAAAGGGAGCATTTTTGTGCTGAGTGGAACTCCTTGCCAGAGGATGTTGTGAAGGTGAAATCTATAAAAAGGTCTGAAAAAGAACTGGATAATTTAATGCAGGAAAGGTCAATCAATGGCATTTAACCAGGATGGACAAGGAAGGTGTCCGTAGCTGGTGTATACCAGAAGCTGGGAATTGGCGATGGGAGGGATCACTTAATAATTGTCTGTCCTGAGGATTCCCACTGGGCAATGACATTGTCTGCTGTCGTGACACAGGATCCTGGGCTAGTTGGGCAACTGGCATGGCCCAGTCTGGCTGTTCTGATGTTCTGTTTGGTTTCTGTTCTTGTGACTCCCGTTCTCTCTCTGACCTCAAGAACAGATCTCCAGGAGACTCCCTGCAGCAAAGCCATGGGGTGTGTGTGTCTCTGAGATGGCCCCTGTCCCACCTGGCCATTGTCATGGACTCTCTGTGAGGTGACCGCCTCCCAAACTCCTTTAGCCAATAAGCTGAGGGGCTGCAAAAGGCCCTTGTGATGTCACTGCCACACCCACCCCTGCCCTCCAGGGCTAATGTCCTGCCCCAGGCAGCCCCTTTGCATGGCTGAGCTGCTCCCAGGGCTGAAAGTGACACATTTCTTACAGGGACTGTTCTATTGGGCAACACACATTGGGCGGGGGGAGGCTCAAGGCAGAAACGAGGGGGGTTTCAGTAAAGCTATATGTGAATGGATCCATCTAGCAACCACTGTGTGATGTAGTGTTGGGACCTTGCTGGTTTCTATGCTGGGGCTGTGGGTGACCCCCACTGGCTGCTGTCTGTAGCATGGTCCAGCAGGGCAGGGGCTGAGTCACTAGACAAGGGTCTTTCAACCTGTCCGACCAGCTACCCCCCAGGGAGAGAAACAAAGGAAGGTGGAATGCTGCCCCTGTCTGGGGGGCAGGGCTGGAAGAGAGTTGGTCTCTGTATGGGAAGCAGGGCAGAGGGAGCTGGGGAGGGGACTGGGATTGTAGGGCCCAGCCACCCCCCATCTCAAGGGGGGGGGGGCACTGAGGCCTCTTAGCTCCAGTTCCTGTAACCAGATGACATCTGTGCTGTATCCTGGAGAAGCAATAAACTCCCTCTATTCTACTGGCTGGTGGAGTCTGTTCATGCCATTTTGGGTGGCAGGAGTCGGGGGAACCCCAACATGCCGTCACACACACAGGGGGAGGTTTTTGTGCAAGCACAACATGCAGTAGAGACATATGGGGGGCTGGGGGAGCGTGCGGGTGAGCTAGCGAACTGACAGGTGGGCGGGAAGGCAATTATATCAGGTGCCAAAGTAGCTCAGTGGGAACAGTGTTAGACTGAAGATCTAAAGGTCCCTGGTTCAATCCCAGGCTTTGGCAAAAGCCTTTGTTCTTGAGGCTTGTCCCTTCTTTGGCTCCTCTGTGAGGACCCCAGCTGTGCCTCCTGGAAGGGCCTTGCCTGTCCTGTTGCTCCATCTAGGAGCCAGCAAGTCCTGCCCCTCCTCTGCCAGGGAAGGATAAAGGAGCTCTCCTTAGAGCAGCATCAAGCCAGCCCCCTAGGAACACCTGCTGAACACCAATACAGCCCTTGCTCTGCCAGCTGAGCTATTGAAGCTCCTCTCTCACTGCTGCTTTGTCCATCCTGGCAGGAACAGAATCCGGGACTCACCCAATCAGTCCGGTGCCCAGTAACCCCAGACAGACGTGCACATCCGCACACTGGCAGCAGCTGCTGTGGGACTCTGCAAATCCACCACTAGAACTAATTCCCCACATGCCAGGCAGCCCAAGGGAGGGCTCTGGGGTCTCAAGCAAACAGAGTCTCAGGCGGGGGGGGGGGGGACTCTCAGCAAACTGAGCTCTCAGAGCACAGGCGGAGTTTGGGGGCTCATTGCTGGGTCGTGGGGTGAAGCATTAAACCATCCCCTTCACACAGCAAACCTGGCTCCCTGAGCACAGAGGGAGTTTGGGGGCTCGTTGCTGGGCTGTGGGGTGAAACAGCAAACCAGCCCCAGCCTGTGAGTGTTGCTGAATCTGGGCCCCTGAACCTGGGGAATGGCAAACAAAAGGTCTGGGGGCCACACAGAGACCCTGCTGGGCTGAGCAGGAAGTGGCTGAGATTTTGCTTTGTCTTTGTGCTTGTCTGTCTGCAGCCTGGAAACCTCCTGGCTCCTCAGACCACTGGTCTGGATGGACCGTTACAGAAGTCGGAATAATGGAATTGCTGTCGATGCTCCCATTGTTATTGTTATTGCAGTATAATGGCTGTTATTCCTAAGGAACGCTGCTGTGTAAATGCAGCCTTAGAGAAATGCTGAGCAAGTGCTTCTACAATGTCCCAGGAGAGAGGGAAATGAGGTCACTTCTCTAGATACAAAATGGAGGATGTGTCAGGAGTGGGATTTGAACCCACTCCATTCAGAAACCAAAACACCCCACTGAAGGAAAGATAGAACTTTGAGTCTAGTGCCTTTGACCACTCAGCCATCCTGACTCCCATACAAATACTTTCAACTGCAGTTTTCTTACATGTGTGAGTTGCTCAGGGAGGCCAAAGGAGCCCATCAATTTCCACACCTAACAGCTGCTCTACAGCACAGCTCTGTCTATCCACACTCCCCCTCACTGACCGTTGTGAGGTGATTTGCAGGAAGCTGACAAGAAGTGGAAGAGGCTACAATAAGGCACCACTGAGAGCTGGACTCAAGATCTTCTGTTTACAAGGCAAGTGCTTTAGCCAGCTAAGCCGTAGTATCCCCCTCGCACACTGCTGTAAAATTGTTCTACTTTAAGATTCCAGACAACACCTTTGACTCCCAAAATGCAGCCATTTCCCTCCAGCCTTCCCGCCCTGGCAGTGTCTGGCTCCCTGGGCACAGAAAGCTACAGCTCAGTGGGCAGGGGGCTTTGGCTTCCTTGCCCATTGGATGCTGTTGCAGGAAGGGCTACTCAGCAGGGGTGGGGTTCACCTGTGGAGGAAGGGAAAGAATATTTGGATGCAGACTGGCTAACCTAGTGAGGAGGCTTTAAAGTAGGTTTGACAGGGGCAGGTGACCAAAGCCCACAGGTAAGTGAATCACATGGACACTTGGGAGATAGGCCAGAAATGGGAGAGAGCAGGACTGTAACAGCAGAGATAAAGGAGGGACGTGGGACCACTGGGAAGCAATATATAATCTGTGTCTTAGATGCTGGTATAGACACACAGGACTATAGGTAACAAGCAGGAAGAAGTTGGTATCACAGTGACTTGGTGGGATAATACACGACTGGAATATTGGCACAGAAGGGTAGAGCTTGCTCAGGAAGGATTGGCAGGGAAAAAGAGTTTCCTCAGATATGAAATCATGCACACACTGGGACTGAGGTGGAGAGGGACACAGGAGACAGACTTGTTGGGGGTGTCTGGGGGAGGTTACAAAGGGTTTCTAATCAAACTCCTTAACCACTTGGCCACCACTACGGTGGTAGGCTGATCTCCTGTACTTGTATGTGAACAAAAATTTTGTTACTTACTCTTTGGCCAACTCAGGAGACTACAGGGCAAAGGAATTCTCTCTTAATTCTGGGCCCTCAGGAAGGGACCAACCCAAAGGAGGCTGGGCCCCCACCCCAAACCCTGAGTGCCAAGGGTTTACATACAGATGATCAATGTTTGCTACACTTTTCCCTCCCCCCAACAATACTAAATCTCAAGGTAAAATCTACAGCCCCAGCGGCTGGGGGAGATGTGCATGTTAGAGCCTCTGCCTACTGAGCTGTAGCCTCCTGTGCCCAGGGAGCCAAACACCGCCAGGGATGGAGGGAAATGGGGAATGGCTGCACTTTGGGAGTCAAAGGTGTTGTCTGGGACCATAGAGTAGAACAGTTTCACCAAATTCCCTGTAGAGGGCACCATGGCTTAGCTGGCTAAAGCACCTGTTTTGTAAACAGGAGATCTTGGGTTCAACTCCCAGTGGTGCCTTGCTGTGGATTTTGTTACATTTTCTTATGTCTTTCTGGCCTCCCCTGTCCCCCCATGGAACTGCTGGTTCGGGAAAAGGCTGATTGGGGAGGAGCATTGGGAAGAAGGAAACCACAAGCCTGGAGCGGGTGCAGAGGTGACTGGCACAGGCCAGGCAGGGCTCTGACTTCCACTGTGAGCCCCTGGGTACCACACACTGGCCACTCAGTCCTGCTCCATGGTTGTCCCCGTGCTCTGGGTGCAAGCGACGGGCCTGGAACTCCCTCCTGGGACTCCTAGTAGAAGCGTGGGCCCTGCCCTGCCTGGTGGGGGAGGGGACAAACATGGGGCCGGTTGACAGGGGTTCTGACACTCCAGCACTGGGGAATTTGGGCCCTTCAGCCGGATTCAGACCAGGCCGGTCGAAGCCTCTTGTGCTCACCGAGGGGGATTCTGCACTTGCTGCCTTGGGAGGCAAGGTCACATTGCAGAGCTCCGCCAGGGACAGGGACAGGGACGTCCCACGGCACCACCAGCCAGCACCAGCTGCTCTCCCTGCCCTCAGCAATGTGGCTGCATTTTATCCTTCCCCTTCTGTGACAACTGCCCATTCCCCACCAGCCCCAGCCCCTGTGGCACCCATTCCTTTCCCCAGGAGCAGCGTGAGCACCAGTGCGGCTCCTTGCTGAGGCTGCGGCTGTGGGAGACAAGCCCCTGGCTTTAGGAGGGAGATGACATGTCAAGGTGTTGAGTTTTGCCCATGGCTAGCGTGGGGTGAGCCACACTCTGGGGGCAGCTGGAGGTGCCTCCTGAGAGCTGATTTTCAGCCCTTCCTGTGTTTCTGGCTCCTTTCAACAGCTCGAATCATCATCTAAAAGTTGAAGAATGTGTAGTTGGAAGAGGGAATTTTTGTATTTTTCCTTTCTTAATTGATCTTTTGTGTGTGTACACACACACACACACACACACACACACGTACGTCTGTGTGCAAAAATTCTCAGTAACTCGTTGGTTCCACAGGGCCACAGATCTGAACAGGTACACAGAATGTCACTATGTCATTGTTGGTGCACAAGAAAAAAAACCTCACTCTACTCCTGCATGGAAAATCTTAGAGAGAATACTGGTTGAGGGCTCCAGCTGGGGGTGTGATATCAAAGATGGAGGGGACTGATAGTTAGGTCACTGAAAGGCTACACCGAGGACAGAAGAATCCCATGAGCTCTTGCTCCCACAGCTTAGGTGTTATTGTAAAGCGGGAGGAGGGAGACACACTTCTCCCTGCCATAGTAGCTCTGGGACTAGTGCCAGGGTTGTGGGATAGCCACCTGTCCTCTGGTCATGGCAGGTTTGGGGCAAGATTGAGACCAGTGGGTTGAGGTACCTCTCCCCATCAAAGCCCTATAAGCTTGCATGGCATTTAATAGGCACAACCACCTGATCACATAGCTTAAAGGGAACTCAAGTGATAGGTTTCTCCCCTCTGTGGTTCTCCAATGGCTAACAAGATTTGAGCTAACTGAAGCTTTCCCCACAGTCAGAGCAGCACAATAGTTTTCTCTCCGCTGTGGATTGTCTTATGTTTAACAAAGTCTGACCTGTGTTTGAAGCCTTTTCTGCAATCAGAGCCGTTAAGAGGTGACTCTCTTGTATGTATTATCTGATGGCTAGTAACGCAGGAGCACTGACTGAAGCTTTTCCTGCAGTCAGAGCAGCCGAAGGATTGCTATCCTGTATGGATTCTCCCATGACTAATAAGATGAGAGCTCCTCCTGAACCTTTTCCCAGTCAGAGCAGATGAAGGGTGTCTCTCCTGTGTGGATTCTCTTATGTCTAACAAGGTGTGAGCTTCTACTGAAGCTTTTCCCACAGTCACAACAATCAAAAGGTTTCCCTCCTGTGTGGATCCTCCTGTGTTTAACAAAGCTTGAACTCGTACTGAAGCTCTTCCCGCAGTCAGAGCAGGTAAAGGGTTTCTCTCCTGTGTGGATCCTCCTGTGTTTACCAAGGTCTGATCTCATACTGAAGCTCTTCCCACAATCAGAGCACGTAAAGGGTTTCTCTCCTGTGTGGGTCCTCCTGTGGTTACCAAGGTTTGAACTCGTATTGAAGCTTTTCCCACAGTCAGAGCAGGTAAAAGGTTTCTCTCCTTTATGGATTCTGCTATGTATACCAAGATGTGACCTACGACTGAAGCTTTTCCCACAGTCAGAGCAGGTAAAGGGTTTCTCACCTGTGTGGGTTCTCCAATGGATAACAAGGTTTGACTTGCAGCTGTAGCTTTTCTCGCAGTCAGAGCAATTGAAAGGTTTCTCTCCTGTGTGGGTCCTCCTGTGTTGAACAAGGTGTGCTTTTCTACTGAAGCTTTTCCCACAGTCAGAGCAGGTAAAGGGCTTCTCTCCTTTATGGATTCTGCTATGTCTGCCAAGCTGTGACCTACGCCTGAAGCTTTTCCCACAGTCAGAGCAGGTAAAGGGTTTCTCACCTGTGTGCGTTCTCCAATGGATAACAAGGTTTGACTTGCAGCTGTAGCTTTTCTCACAGTCAGAGCAATTGAAAGGTCTCTCTCCTGTGTGGGTCCTCCTGTGTTGAACAAGGTGTGAGTTTCTACTGAAGCTTTTCCCACAGTCAGAGCAGATAAAGGGTTTCTCTCCTTTATGGATTCTGCTATGTTTACCAAGCTGTGACCTATGACTGAAACTTTTTCCACAGTCAGAGCATTTGAAGGGCTTCCCGCCTGTGTGGGTTGTTTGATGTTCAATAAGAGTTTCACAGTCACTACAAATGCAGGGTGACTGTTGATGGGGGATTTTCTGTCGAACGGTTTCTGTGTTTCTTTTCTCCCCTCTGCTCCTGTGACTGGCATTACACTGTCCCTCTCCTGGATGGTTTCCCTGCTGCCTTTCTGGGCTATGTTGACTCTCACATCTCTCTCCTTGCTCACGTATCTGGAAAACATGCCCTTCAGATCTTCCCAATAACATCCCACATGGAGCCACTTGCTCCAGTCCTTCCTGCTGAAGACTCTTATAGTTCTCAGTCAGCATCCTCTCACCTGCTGGGACAAAAAGAATCCAGACAGGAGTTATTCTTCATGATGATCTAAAAGAGAAAACTAAGAGAGGAATAGAAAAAGGGACACTCAAGTAATGGTTGTATTATCAGGAGCTGAGTTCATCATTCTTCACAACACTTCCACAGAGGAGAGAACCCAGCATTTCCCCATCCACCACGCATTGACTTGAGCTGAAGACAGGCTGAATAGTCAGACTTCATGAAAACACACAAGTTAGACCTGCTATAAACCAGTTTCTGAGTCAGTTTAGCTGATAGCTCACCTCTGTGGGTGATGATCTCCCCTTCATCACACCTCTGGGGATCTGGGACCTGCAACTCCTCCTCTGGCTCCACCCAGGAGATCACATGAGCTTTATTGACAGGAAATCCTGTTTGGAGAGCAATTAACCAAGTGCTGATCTTGTGCATTAAGGTCTGTACCATTACTGCTTCCAGAGCCAGGATCTGAGTCTCCCACCTCGAGAGGCTCCTTCCCCACCTTACAGAGATTGGGATCTGGCTGGTATAAGAGCCCAGGCTACAGTCCCCTGCAGTAAAGGTGCATCCCCCCCAACTTAGGAAAGGTCCAGTTCATTCCACAGGGGGGTTGAGCACTCTGCTGCACTCTAAGGTACAACTCAGTCCCCCTCACAGCCCATTTCAACCCCCTGGCATTCCAGGGCAGGACAGAAACACACTGCTCAGAAGGGGAGCTCTAGGAAGGGCTTACAGGTCTGACACCAACGTCCCCAGGCAGGGCTGACTGTAGCAGCCACATGGCAAGTCAGTAGGACTTATAGAGCAAGGACCAGGAGACCTCTAGCTCCACAAGGGCTCTGTCCACAAAGCTCCTGGCTGGGTGCTGGCCATGCCTTGATCTTTGTCTCAGATGCTCTACTTGGGCTGGTTGCTTCAGGCCCTGCCTATGCTCCACATTCCTGATCCCAATTGCCTGTGTCTGGGTGGACCCTGCCAGCTGCCCATAACAGCTGCTGTTCCTGTAGCAGGCCAGGCTGGCGCTGGGCTTCTCTTGTGGCCAACCAGGGCAGAGCTGCTTCTCTGGTGCTTGCAGCTGTTGCTCAACTCCCTCTCTGCACATCTACTGTGTGAGCAGCAGCCTTTGTGTGGTTTCCCAGTCTGCCTCTTGTGGCGAGCCTGGCCTTTGAATTGGTGCCCCTCCAGGGCTGCACAGAATCTACCACCTTTACCCCTTGTGAGTGCGTTTCCCTCAGCTTTGGCCCTACCCCTTCTCGGACCTTCAATTAGTGTTTTGAAAATCCACCTGTAACATGATGAATCATTGTGCTACCACTGTTACACAACTGCAAGAAACCTTGTGCAAAGCGTGTTGTGTGCCATGTCAATGGAATGTTCTGATGGGATGACTATGATTATTTAGTTTATAGCTATTATTTGGCAGAATGGTGGGGCAGTGGGTACCAACTAACCAGGCAAGCACATTCCTGAGAAGCAGGAGGCCAATCAACACACAGAACTCTGCAGTAACTGCAAACACACAGTCCTAAGAGATAGCTCAGAAAGACATTGACCCTTGTGCACATGAGCGGGATGACCGGATAGTGGATACAGATGTTTTGTTCAAACAGTCAGAAGGCTAAGGGGGTCGCAACACATGGAACGCAATATGCATCTTGTTTGTGTCAATGTGAGAGGAGAAGTCACAGGAGGGGCATGTTGATGCTGACTTAGCTGGTTGGAACAAGTCTCATTATACCTGTGCCTGAGAAGCTTGGACACTAGCACGCTGCTCCTTTCACTATATGGCCGAGCGCCTTAGCCTCCAAATGGAGACTAGGTCTTTCTTAGCAATAATCCTGAGCTGTGCTGCATGGATAAACTGCACGCTCTGCCAGTGGCACTGCATCAGAGCTCCAGAAAGAGCCACCCTGAACAGCCGTAGCACCCTGAACAGTGGCGCTAGCAGCAATTCATACGGCACTGCAGTCGCTACAGAAAGGTTTCTCTCCTGTGTGGGCTCTTTGATGTTCAATAGGAGTTTCACAGGTGACTGTTGATGGGGGATTTTCTGTTAAATGGCTTCTGTGTTTCTTTTCTCCCCTCTGCTCCTGTGACTGGATTTACCCTGTCCCCCTCCTGGATGGTTTCCATGCTGCCTTTCTGGGCTATGCTGACTCTCATAAGTCTCTCCCTGCTCACATATCTGGGAAACATGCCCTTCAGGTCTTCCCAGTAACATCCCACATGGAGACACTTGCTCCGAGCCCTCTTGCTGCACAAGATCGTGGTTCTCAGTCAGCATCCCATCACCTGTTGGGATAGAGAAATAATCCAGACAGGAGTTATTCTCTATGATGAGCTAAAAGAAAACTCTGAAAGAGGAATAGAAAAGGGGACACACGCTCAAATAATGATTGAATTATCATAAGCTTAGTTCACCTTCCTTCTTCAGAACTCTTCCATGGAAGAGAAAACCCAGCCTTTCCTCATCCACCACACTCTGGCTCAAGTTGAAGACAGGCTGAAGAGTCAGACAGACTTCATGAAAACACACAAGTAACACCTGCTATAAGCTGGTTTCTGAGGCAATTTAACTGATTGCTCACCTGTGTGGATGCCACTGATGATCTCCCCTTCCTCACAGCTCTGGTAATCTGGGACCTGCAACTCCTCCTCTCGCTCCACCCAGGAGATCACATGAACTTCAGAGAGTGGAAATCCTGTTTGGAGAGCAATTAATCAAGTGCTGATCTTGTTCATTAAGGTCTGTGCCATTACTGCTTCCAGAGCCAGGATCTGAGTCACCCATCCAGAGAGGCTCCTTTCCCCACCTTGCAGAGACTGGGATCTGGGTGGTACAAGAGACCAGAACACACACACACACCTGCAGTAAAGGTGCACCCCCCCCCCCCCCCCCACCTTGAGAATGGCCCAGCTCTTTCCCCAGGGAAGCTGAGCACTGCTGCACTTTCCAGGGTACAACTCAGTCCCCCTCAAAGCCCATTCCATCCCCCTCATCCCCAGTATCTCAGGGCAGGACAGGGACACACTGCTCAGAAGGGGAGCCCTAGGGAGGGCTGGCAGGTCTGACACCAAGGCCTCCAGACAGGGCTCAGACTGTAGCGGCCACATGCCAGGTCACTAGGTCTTGGAGAGGAAGGACTAGCTCTAGCCCCCCAAGGCTCTGTCCACAAAGCTCCTGGCTGGTGGGCTGGGATCCCCCTGCTCTTTGGCTCAGATTTTCTGCTTGGGCCAGGAGGAGGCAGAGGAAGTTCTCTGAGCAGCTAAGTTCCCGTGGCTGCCCAGGGTGGCGCTAGGTTTCTCCAGCAACCAGCCAGGGTGGAGCTGGGCCGTGCTGCTTCTCTGATGCTTGTGGCTGTTACTCAGCTCCCCATCTGTAGCCTTGGTTCTACTCTGGGAAACCACACAAAGGCTGCTGCTGGCAGTCTGCCTCTTCTGATGAGCCTGGCCTTTGATTTGGGGCTGCTCCAGGAAGGCACAGAATCTACCACATTTGCACCTTGTGAGCGCCTTCCCCTCAGCTTTGCCTCCACCCCTTCTCGGACCTGAATTTAGTGTTCGGAACAGCCACCTGTGATGTGACCATGAAGATCATTGTGCTACCACTGTTACACAATCGCAAGAAAGCTTGTGCGAAGTGTGCTGTGTGCCGAGTCAATGGGAAAATTCTGATCTGATGACTAGGATTATCTTGTTTATGTCCATTTTTTAACTAAAACAAGCCAGACTTTGGCAGAATGGTGGAGCACTGGTACCACCTAACCAAGAAATCACATTCCTGAGCAGCAGGAGGGCAATCAACTCAACACTCTCTGCAGTAACTGCAAACACACAGTCATAACAAATACCTCACTGACCCTTGTGCACATGAACAGGATGAGGGGATAATGGATATGGATGTTTTATTCAAACAAACAGGCAGAAGGCCAAAGGGGGTAGAAACACATGGAACACAATATGCATTTTGTTTGCGTCAATGTGAGAGGAGGGGAAAAGTCACAGGAGGGGCATGTTGATACTGGCTGAGGGGCAGTGTTCTAGCTGCTGACTGAGCTGGTACCATTATTGGGTTGAGACAAGTCTCACTATACCTGTGCCTGAGGAGCTGGGACACTGGCACCCTGCTCCTTTCACAATAAACCTGGCCGAGTGCCTTAGCCTCCGAATGGAGCCTGGGTCTTTCTTAGCAGTAACCCTGTGGTATGCTGCATGGATAAGCTGCACGCTCTGCCAGTGCCGCTGGAATCAAGGCTCCAGAAAGAGCTGTCCTGAATAAGCCATATCAATGCTCTGTGGCGCTAGCAGCAATTCTAATGGCACTGTAGTCACTGAAGGAAGCAAAATTATCAATCTCAGCAGCACCTGGGAACTCTGATGTAAATCAGGACCCCACTGTGCTATCGCAGTGCTCATATGGAGCTAAGCATCACCCCTCTTTAGTGTAGGTATCCTTCCCAGCCCTGAGAAACAGGGACACTCTATAAAAGCTAGTAAAAGAAATGACCACACACAGAGAGTCTAAGAGACTTGATCAAGGTCACACAGGAAGACTGTGATGGGCAGAGAACTGAACACAGGTCTCCTGAGCACAAAGCCAGACATTCACACAAGAAGAAAAAATCCCTACCCGAAGATATTTCACTCTAGAAACACAACACAGATGACGTGATTTATCTCCATTGCACATAGAAACAAGTGAGCCCCAGAGAGAATGAAGCTGAACTTTTGAAAGGAAACCCAGCCTGTGCCTGAAATGCAAGGAGAGCTCTGCTCACGTTTCTCTACTACAGAGCTACCTCGAACAAAATACTCACAGAGCGTGAACTGCCTCATCCACCCTCCCTCAGCCCCAGCATCCAGCCCCTTCCACTGGCAAGTACCAGCATGTCACAGAGATTAGTTACAGGCAGGGAAGGACTCTAGGAACTGCACCCTCCTTCTACTGGCTGAGCTCACTGCCACATGGGGACCCTGCAGCCACTAACAGCAGCCAGACCCAGACCTCTAGTACCTGCTGTTCCTGCCTGAGCCCTTCCAGTCACACCTCTGGTCAAGGCACAAGATGGGGGGAAGCGCAGCGAGACCTTAGGTGTGGGAAGAGCCACACCATTGTTACATCCCTGAACCTGCTTTCCCTGGGAGGGAGCACGGAGGGGACAGTTTCACACAAGAGCCAGGATTATTATGGCAGATACTCCTGACATTGGGGGCAGAGGCAATGAATAACCTGAACCAAACCCAACCCAGATGCTCCAGAGCCCACCCAGCTGCTGTTACCCAAGGGGACAGGAATCCTTACTCAGCCAGTTCACAGCCTCATAATTCTCCTGCATCACATCCCTGTAGAGGGCTCTCTGGCCCGGGTCCAGCAGAGCCCATTCCTCCTCAGAGAAATACACAGCCACCTCCTCGAAGCTCACAGGCTCCACCACGGCCACTTCCTGTCCCTGGCTCTGCAGGCCAGGGGCTGAGCTGGAGTCAGACATGAGTGTTCTGCAGCCTGACAGTGGGAGAAGAGGAATTGGAGACATTTCAGAAAAGGCTTTAATCCTTTCCACACCCCCATTCTGCCCAGACTCTGTCCATGGTGACACACATGCTAGACTCTGCCATTGTGGGCAAAAGTTTTAGTCTAGATATTCCATAAACAGCACACAGGAGTTAGACCCCAAATACACATTCATTTCTGTCTGCACCTGGCTTGTGTTACAACATTACTGCGTCTGTAACAATGGGATTTAGTTCTCAGCACTCAGTGTTTCTGATAACAAGCCACATACTCATCTGCCTGACCATGGACGTAGGTTAAATGTAGGCTGCTGTATTTAAAATCCTTAGTCTTTGATTCATTGATTTGCAGCACAAACTTTGCTCTCTCATCTGAAAGTCGGTATAAACCCTTTCCGCAACCGAGTCAGTGAAATTAACACCACCATTCAGATACTTACAGGCAGTCCCCGGGTTACGTACAAGTTGAACTTGTACGCAAGTCGGAACTGGCATCCAGATTCAGCCACTGCTGAAACTGACCAGTGGCTGACTACAGGAAGCCCGAGGCAGAGTTGCTCTGCCTCGGGCTTCCTGGAATCAGCCGCTGGTCAGTTTCAGCAGCAGCTGACTTGGGGACGCCTGGGGCAGAGCAGCTGGGATGCTGCCGGGTTGGTCCAGTAGCGCCGAGGAGCAGCGCTGTGGGACCAACCAGGCAGCCCCCAGCTGCTCTACCCCAGGCGTCATCCGCGAGAAACGCCTGGTCTGCGGGGGAGAGGGGGCGGGCGCACTAGCTGCGGCCCGCCCCCCCAGCAGACCAGGGAGACGTGGGTGGCGGGACTGCCAAGACGCGCCACGGTCCCGCCTGCATCCTCCGTGGCTTTGCTCCGCGTCTCCCTAGTCTGCTGGGGGGAGCTCTTGCATATATAGGTGCAGGAGAAGGACAGAGTTTGGGTATGCAGAGTTGGGGGCAGGAGTGGGGAGCAGATATTAGGAGGGGAGGGAGAGGTTGGGGTGGCAGAGGCAAGCTCTGGACAGGAGATTTATCTGAGTGACTCCTGGCTAGAGGCCAAGCACCTCAGGAAGGCAGGGAGCCTGCCTGACCCTCTCACAGGCTGCAGGGCCATGTGGGTGTGTGAATAATTATGACCCAGAGGGGAGGGGGCACAGTGCTATGTTTTTGGCCAGAAACTGGCCAATGAGATTGTCCTGGGGGTGGAAGCAGCGCCTGAAGCCTTCTCCCCTTTCCTCCAGGCTCACAGTTGCTCTGTGGGCTGGATCAAACGGCTTCGTCGATCCGACCCATGGGCTGTATTTCGCCCAGGCCTGCACTAGACATAACAGCCCTTGGGGATCCAGCAGTTTCTTGCCTTGAACAAACTGATATAGTGGAAGCCAGTCACCTACAAGCCTTTCAGCCTATTTATTGCTTGAAACCAATTGACTGATCAGTGAAGTCTGAACCAGAAGATGCCGTCCATTGTATGCTTTAACTTCACCCCTTTAGCATCACAAACCCATAGACCAGTGTTTCTCCAAGTGTCCACAGGGCCCCATGCAGTGACCCTGGGTCACCTCACTGATCAGCGTATGAGATTTAGGGCTGTGCTCGCCGTGGTCACTGGGTCTGGTTGGTAACTTCAATGACAACCCCATGAAGATATTTTCACTGGAATTTTTTCATCATTTAGAGACTCTCCACCTGCAAACTCACCTTGTCTGAAAGCTCCCAGGGATTTTTCTCTTGCTCTCTCCAGTGCAGAGGGCAGAGTGTCTGGTGGGGGAAGGAATAAGAGAGGTGAGATTCCAGGCTCTCCTATTTATAACAATGTCTCCTCTCTGAACTCTGCATTTCAATTGTATCAGAGACCAGACAGAGACACACTCAGGAATGGAGTATGAAAGAGTCTGAAACTTTCATTTCCTCTCTCACTTGGGCACCTCCCAGCAATGGAGCCAACATCCCCATAACCTGTCCCAGGAGAGAGAAGCTGTAAGTGAGATTTACTTTTCCCTCCTCACCCCCTCCCACTTGGTTTCTCATTCACTTACTGCCTCTTATCATATCCTGGAGCTGTGGTGGTGGAACACATGGCCATTACAGTAACTTTGGCCATTTTGATTTCTCAATGGGAGGTTCAGAGTTTGAAAACAAGTGGCTCTATGTGGACGTAGTTGGGTCTACTCAAGCAGTGTCTCCAAGGACTGCAGAGTGATGTGGCCATCATTCTCCATGTGGGAATTGAGGCAGGGGAAGGTTGGCTTCAGAGGCCAGATTCAATGGTCTCAGATACTTGAACCACTTTCCCCTCATCCATCCCTTCTAGGTACCTTTGAACTGCCTCAGAGTCTCTGACAGAGCAATCGTTTTCTGGGAGAAGCCTCTCACTTGTTCTTCTAGTTCAGGGGAAATCTCCTCTGGCAGCTGGAAGTGCCCCGTCTCACACCTGGACAGAAACAATTCCATGTGATTGTATTTCATTTACTGCTGATAAGCTCTGTCTAGTGAGTCTCAGCTCTACCAGGCCTGGAGTTAGAATCCTCCAGTTTTCCCAGCCTGAGAGCAGAGGCAACACAGTCCGTGGCCATGCAACCTTCCCCTGAAAGGCCCCACTGCTGTTCTTCACTTCTGGGCTGAGGAGACTGGCTGGGGGACAAAAGGGGAATTGAGTCTTCATGGCCAACTCACTCCTTGGCCTCCAGGCACTGAGAGGCAAGAGGTCCTCAGGTGAAGGGCTAAAAGAATCTGTCCAATAGGGACTAGACAAAGACACCAGCTCCTCCCTCCCCAGTTCCTTCCACACAGGTCTCCAAACAGCCCTCAGATGGAACAGACTCTTGGTCCTTGCTGCTCTGGGCTGACTGTGCCCAGTAGTGACAGGCCCATGTTCCACCCCACAGTCCTAAGGTAGCCAGTCCAAAGGGAGGCGACAGCTCCAGGAAACACTTGAGGTCAGACTGTGCCCTGAATGGAGAATTCCAGAGTCTGCTTTGCGAGGGTGAGACTCTCAGAATTAAATAAATACAAAATATTCATATCTAACATCTCGCTGTAGAGCCCTGTGGAGATGTGGTGCTAACATCTCTTTCCCTGAGCTGTGCACCGTGAGAGGAGTGAGAGCCACGTACCTACTCAGGGTGCTTCTGACGTCCTAGAAAAAAAGACACAGAAAAGACTCTCAGCCCCATTGGACACACACAGAGGACGTCAGGGAAGGGATTTTGCAAACATGGGACCTCAGAGAAGGGATTTTGCAAACATGGGAAGAGAGCCCCTGCCCTGGCCCCAGGAAAATGGATCCCCTGAGCGAATGGGGCTTTACGATCTCTAGTAGCTCTGTGCCTGTAACTTTACAAAGCACAGCAATTACTCATATGACAGCAATGCACATGGAGTTACACCCAGATCTGACAGCTGGACCTCAGCACTTGTGATTCAGGAGCCCCCCTTCCCTGTGTGGGGAGCTGAAACGTTTCTCCCTCAGCCTCACCTTCAGGAAGACATTTGGTGGCTTCTGACACTTCCCCTCCAGCTCACCGATCCACTCACTGATACGGGAAATCTGCGCAGAGAGTTTCCTGACAGTGTCAGTCTGGAGCCTCCCAATCTCCTTGTCCAGCTTCTCCAGCTGGGACAGCAGGAGTCGCTCTTGTTCCTCCAGGAACTGCCACAGCTGCTGAAACGCGGCCACAATCATCTGCCTCTCAGCTTGGGTCCATTTCTGTATGAAAACAGGGAAAGGGCTGGTTAGGGGCATGAATGGAGCCCAGGGCCCTTTCATGGAGAGCTGAGTGCGTAGCAGGGAGAATTTCTTGGAAAACCCCAGTATTTGTGACATTTGACTCTACTTTGTGGTTACTAGGCAGAGGTAGCTCTCCCGTGGCTCTCCTAGCATCTCCTTTGGCCCCCGTGTCCCTCTGAAAGGGATGTTCCCATGCCTGTCATGGGCAGAATCTTTTGTTATTTATGGGCTCTGGAAATTCAGACCCTGAACAGCATGAGGCAGGACTCAGCACCACCCTGACAGAGATACCCAGGGAGGAAAAAGAAGGAAACATGTTGATGCACCAAATGATCAGACAGCCCTTCAGGAGGACACTCAGCTCCTTTGGGGAGAATGTCTGGGAAAGCCACAAAGGCTGGGCCCATGCAGGGCCGCATTATGACTTTCGTGGGCCCTAGGCACTTTTGTCTTCATGGGCCCCTTCCTCCATAAAAATTGTATTTATTTATATTATATATATAAATTATATTTTACAGCTGCATTGGTATAAAGACGAATATAATCCAGGCTGGATTATATTTGTCTTTATACCAACACAGTCGAAATATCTATCTCGCTTATTGAGAAAAGTAAACTGCACTGAGGCTAAGTGGGCCTCCTATCTGCCATCATTCAGTTGGCGTCTATGGCCAAGGCCATATTGGACATACAGTTTAGTCACTAAGCTTCTCACTACAAAATAATAGTGCATATATCAAAGCATTCTCCGTTTTGATTACTTAAAAGGTACGTATTATAAGTAATTTCATTAGTAAGTTATCATCTATTTAGGTTAGTGATGACCTTATATAAATAATTTATTAATTTTGCAAATACGGGATTGTTATTCACTAAATACAGGTGAATACATTTGAATGGAATGAAGTGCACATGTATATTTATTGTATTTATATTGGGTGCTTAATTATAACATTTGAAAAAAACCATTACATCTCAAATATACTCACCTTATTTCATAATTGATAAGTAGTTCCATAAAATTATATGTATACGTGTACAAGAAAGTAGTCAGTAATAATGCAAATGTATATTACTGATGGAAATTCCGTTATGGTGTAATATCCGATTGTTGAGTTGAGCTCTAACTTTCTATTTGAATTATTGCAATTAATAATATAATAAAAACAATTAATTTTTTATATCCTGTGTTTTTTTGTATTTTAATAAACATTTTTGTGAGCCCTAAAAATTTCGTGGGCACGAGGGACTTATGCCTTCATGGGCCCCTCCCACCATAATAGTATCAATATTAAAATTATTTTTGATATAACTTTAAATACTTCAACATTTTATTTTTCTGTTTTAGGCACAATTTAATAGATTTTCGTGGGCCCTAAAAGTTTCATTTTTATCTGATGTGAGAAAAAAGTTAAAACATTTTCTTCGATCCTAAAAGTTCATGTTTTTCCTTCTGATTTTAAAAGAAATTAAAACATTTTTGTGGGCCCTTAAAAGTATCGTGGGCCCTAGGCACTGTGCCTAATGAATAAGTCGGCCCTGGACTCATGCACTGACATGGATGCTCAAGGCCTTTCTACAAATGGATCTCATCCTGCAATCCACGATCCAGGAGAAACACAAACAAGCCCAACCTCACCAAGGCCACACAAGAGTCTGCCTCCTAATACAGCCCTCCCACTGCCAGTCCCTGCTGGTCCACAGCCACAGGCACCTACCAGATACTCCTGGCGTTTCCCTTCTGCTGTTGTTTTCCTTCCCAGCATCTGCTCTCTCTCTTCCCTCAGAGTCTTCAAATGGGCCTCCAATTTTTCCTGAAGAAGCAGATATAAAAGCACAAAGGCAAACCCCATCAGATGTTGGGAGCCCATGTGTCTGCCTTTAAGATAGTCCCGATTACAATTTTATCAGTGACAGGAGTTTTTTAACCTGCTGACAGGCAGAGCTGATAGCAGAAATGGGCTCTCCTGGGCCAGGGATCTCTCTCGAGGTCTGTCTGGGGTGGCCACAAGGACTGCTGGCTGATGGGAACTCCCAGCAGCTGCAGACTGACGCTGGCTACCAGAGGGAATCAGGCACTGGTGGGGCAGTGGGGAGTTTAACCAGTAACTAGCAGCGATAACAAAAACGCATTGGACAGCAACTCTGTACCTTGTACTCCTGGGCAGTTTCCTTTATGGACAGCTCCCTGGGAGCCTGGGATCTGTCACACACCACACAGATAGGAGTTTGATCCTCTTCACAGAACAGCTTCAAAGCCTCCTGGTGCTCCCTACACACCCCGTCCCATCTTGCATTCTTTGCTGCCTGGAAACTCAGTGGCTTGGCTAGTTCCACCACGTTTGCCAGCTGCCGGTTGGGCTGGAGGGGTCCCTGCTGCTCAGTGTTACTGCACCGATCACTGAGGGGGGCCTGGCAGGAATTGTGCCCACACTCCAGAGTGACAGGGGCTGTGAAATCCTCCAGACAGACGGGACACGGCGCTTCCTCCTGGAGACTTTCCAGGGAGCGCTCTGCAGCCATGGCTGCCTCTGGGCTGGGCAGCCACTTCCCTGCGCTCAGCAATGGGGGGCAGGTCCGGGGGCCTGAGGCACCAGCACTGAGGATACAAATAAATCAAAATTAAAAACCAAAAAAGCCCCAAAAGCTTCACTCACAGCGCCCCCCCCCCCCCCCGCCAGGGCCTCCCCTGGGCCCCTCGGTCCCCTACCCCAACCAGAGCCTCCTCCCGCCCGTCTCTGCGCCCCTCAGGCCAGGGCCCCCCTCACCCTGTGTTCAATTCCCCCCCCCCCGCACACTCTGCAGCCCCCTCACAGCCCCTGTGGGCGCCCCCACCGCGCACCCCCCAGCCCGACGGGAGCATCAGGGAGCCCAACGGGCGCGCCCCGAGACCCACAAGCAGCACAAGGACGGTGGGTCAGAGCCCCCCTCGCGCCCCGCAGCGCGTAACGGCACCAACGGTCCCCCCCGCAACGGCTCCCACCTCAGGGCGCGCGGCGCGTGACGTTACTGCGAGGCCGCCGCGGAGTGGGCGGGGCGGGGAGTGACGGGCGGGGACGCACTAAAATCCGGCTGCGGGGTGTAGAATGGGGCGGGCGCGGTCAGACCGCGCATGCGCAGCGGGCTAATGACCCCGCTCAGAGTCCCGCGCCCGGGGTTTAGCTCAGCCCGCGAGCTGCCCGGCCACGCCCCCAGCGCCGCGGGGCCCCACGTGGCTTCCGCCTGTGGGAGCCAGGCCGGAGCGAGATTCTACAGGCCCCGGGGCAGCCGCTCCCCGCGTGTCTGTGCCGAGAGCAGCTCCCCTGGGGCGGGCACCGGCTCTGCGGGGGGAGCCTCCCGCGGGACAGCGGAGCGGCCCCGAACCAGCTGCTGCGCTGGGGGCCCGGGGGGGGGGAACCAACGGGCTGCGGGTCCCCCCCCTCCAGCCCCCTCCCCATGGCCCTGCCGCAGTGCAGCCCCTGCCCCTCCATCGCCCCCACAGCCCGGCGTCCCAGCACGCCCCGTGGCACCAATGGCCGCAGCGGGAGCCCACGGACCCCGCCCCCCACTGTGACGTTGCTTGCTCCGCCCCTTGCTCTCGCTCCGATTGACAAGGGTTCCCCGGGCTGTCACGCCTCCGTGGCCGCATCATCAGTGACGTAAACTGCCCCGCCCCTTGCTCTCCCGCCCGGGTGACGGGGATTCCTCTGGCCCCGCTGTCAGGCCGGGAGCTACGGGGCTGCCCAGAGACGCTGAGGGCGGGGCAGGGACTCGGAAGGGGCCACTGGGGCGGGAGCGCGCGGACTCTACCGGGCTCGGGCCCCGGAACGTGTCACCTGCGGGGGCGCCGGGTCCTCGCCCTGGGCAGGCAGCTCCCGCGGCCCCCGTCTGTGACCGTGACAATTCCCCTGCGAGCCCCTCACAGCCCTTCCTGCGAGCCCGTCCCCCTTCAAACATCCCTCTTCATCCCACGGGGCTTTGGCAGACACCCCAATACCCGGCACTGAAGTGTCCCTCAGCTCTGTTTGCAGGACGCTGGGAACGGGCCGCAGGGGGTGGGTCATTTGGGGATCCCTGTTTTGTTCATTCCCTGTGGGGCACCTGCATTGGGCACTGGGCAGACAGGACACTGGGCTGGGGGGGCCTTTGTCTGACCCGGCCAGGTCGCTCCTGCGTGCATGAGACCCATTAATTTTGGCAGCGCTATTGACACTGAGGGTCCTTTAGAACGAGCCAGAGCAGCCTTAGCGCACGTCAGGATCAGGCCCTTGAACCATGGATTCCAGCTGGAATACGTGTTTGGCCTGAGAATTGAATGTCACTGGGCTTGGAGGGAGCAGATGCCAGCGAACCTCGATTTCACTGTCCACTCACAAACTGAGGGGAAAAATCTTTCCCTTCATAGTAACTGAAAGTTCCACACAGGCCCAGAAAGAGCCAGGTTGCTTAAGAACTTCTTATCCTTGAAGGACTGTTACTTTATCTGTCAACATCACACATCAAACACAATTAATTCTGCACAAGATTCACTCTCACTCCTTATAGGCACAGTTCTGGGAGACTCGCCCCAGAGACTCGCCACACCAGCCAGGGGCAGGTGCCAGAGCCCGAGTGTGGGACATTGATCACCAAAGCCTCCAGAGCTGGGATGTCTCCTGCTGGCTCTTCCCCTTCCAGGAAACAGCCTGAGTCAGCTCCAGGGAGGGGAACAGCCCATTTTTGTTGGAGACAGGTAGAGCCTGAGCTCAGGAAATTGAAACTGATCCTCTTCCCCAGCCCAGAGGGAGCCATGGCCGCAGCGAGCACAGTGGAAAGTCTCAGAATGGAAGTAACTTGTCCTGTCTGCCTGGAGTATTTCACCCAACAGGCAGCTGGCGAACGTGGTGGAACTCGTCAAACAGCTCAGTTTGCAGGTAATGAAGGGAGCAGGCAGGGGCGGGGTGTGCATGGAGCAACAGGCAGCACTGAAGCTGTTCTGCCAGAATGATCAAGCCCAATCTATGTGGTCTGCAGAGAGTCCTGGGTGCACCAAGCACACACGGTGCTGCCCATCTGGCTAATTTCCCTGACTGTTCTCTGGCCCAGTGCAACTCACCAGCCAGCTGAAGCCTGCCTGGTCCAGGAGAGACTGTGACAAAAGAAATGCTCCGACCAGGGGGCAACAGAGGCCAAATTCCAAGTCTTTAAAGACACTGGATGTGAGAAACTTCTCTGAGATGCTCAGCGGAATCCTTCTGAACCTACCCCCCTCCTCCCGGGAGAAATGAGGGCCCATTACCGCATGGGAGGGGTATGGATCAGCAGCAGGCTGGCCTCTGGGAATGTGCTGCCTTCAGACAGGAAAAGGGAAGTTACAAGCTGCTGTTGTTGTTACAGATTTGATGACTAGAATTTAATGTTATTACTTGTATTTGCATCGCAGTTGCCATGTGAGATCCGGGCTCTGCACAAAACACAACCAGGGACAATCCCTGCCCTCAGCAGTTTACACTCTAGATAGACAAAAGTTGGGAAGGAAATTGAGGCACAAGGGGAGGGGGGAGAGAAAGGAGACAGTAAATCAGCCAGGTAGTTCATGGGTGAGGTCTGTTTAGAACCTCAGTTTCTCCAAACACAGTTCATGATCCTAACCACTAAGCCATCCTTCCACCTCAGTCCCAGGACTGAAACGTGTTGGTTAGGTGAGAAAGATGCCCAACAGAGAGAGGCGGTTTCCCACTGGGATACTGAACTCCTGGGGTGCTCCAGGAGGGGTTAAACTCAGATGCTGTGACCGGCACTAGAGGAGATCGCTGGGCTGAACACTGTCTGGGACCCAAGAACCTTGAGTTCACCCACAGCAGGGCTTCAGGCAGCGCAGGGCCACGCCAGACACCACTGGGAGCAGACTGGGTTGGAGCAAAACTACCCCCAGGCTGGAGCTGCCCAGTGCGACTCTGAGCTGTGCCAGGCAGCCTTTGGGAATCTCCCAGGATGCACTGCTGCCAGGAGCTGTACCAGGCACTGGGGCAGTGGGTACCTGCCCAGAGGGAATTACCACTGCAGGGCAAACCCCAGCCATCCTGAACAGAAATCAACCTGTTTAATTAAGGGAGTCACAGACCCATCTGCAGAGCACAGGACATGCCCACGCCTGCCTGCTGGGCCTCCCCCACCTGCATTGGTTGGCCTCTGTGGGCCTGTTCCTGCCTCTGTCAGACCATCCCCACCTACATCATTCTGCATGGAGGTGCCGCCCCCTCCTGCCCCCACCCTCACAGGTGTCCTGCTGCAGCCTCAGTGTCCCTCAGCTACGGCTACACTGTAGCCTTCTTCCAGAAAAGCTTATGCAAATGCAGCACAGTGTGGAATATCGCCGTGCTTCATTTGCATCAGTAAATAGCATCTGCTTTTGATCAAGAGGCTTTTGCGCAAAAAGGAGCCATGTAGACAGCAGATAGAGCAGCAAAGTGGAGGGGGAAAAGGAGGTACTTGAAAGCAGCAGCGATGCACAGCTGGGCCTGGGATCAGTTGTGTGACACTGTTGCTTTGAAATGCCAAGGCACCGTTCAAAGGGGCAGCACCGCTGAGCTCATCCCTGGCTCGGTGTTTCAAAGTGGCAGCGCTGCACAGCTGATTCCAGGTTCAGCTCTGCATCTCTGTGCTTGTGGAGCCCGGGGTCAGCCGGGGACTCCCCAGCTGATCCCGTGTTCCACGTGGCATTTCAAAGCAGCAGCGCAGCATGGAGCCCGGGATCAGCAGGGGACTCTGACTCCTGCTGGGGACTCTTGTGCATTTCAAAGCTGGCACCCACCTGCAGCCCGGAGTCAGCAGGACTTCCCACCTGCCCTGGGCTGCATGCGGAATTCTGCATTCCTCCTTTGAAATGTACTAGAACCCCAGCGGGAGCTCTTTTATATTTAACAGGAGGAATGCAGAAGTGCCTATCGACTAATCGAGAAGTCGATGGAAATTCCATCGACTACTCGACTAGACAATTAACCACTAGTTAGCATCCTGAGTTTCTCCATGATCTTGGGTGTGGATAGGCCCTGAACTTCCATGGCAGGGGATGAGTTAATGTCCAGCCCTGGTGGCTTTCCCAGCAATCCTCTGCCACTGACAGACATGGAAACATCCCTTTCAGAGGGACACAGGGGACAAAGGGGAAACAGTGATGCCTCAGCTTAGTACCCATAGGGTGGAGTCAAGTGTCAGAAATCTGTGGGTTTGCCAAGTTCTCCCTGCTGCGCACTCAGCGCCCCATGAAAGGGCCCTGGACTCCATTCATGTCCCCGACCAGCCCTTTCCCTGTTTTCACACAGAAACAGACACAAGCCGAAAGGCAGAAGATTGTGGCCGAGTTTCAGCAGCTGCGGCAGTTCTTGGAGGAACAAGAGCGACTCCTGCTGGCCCAGCTGAAGAAGCTGGACGAGGAGACTGGGAGGCTCCAGACTGACACTGAACTGGAAGAACAAGTCAGGGGTTTCTCCCAGACTCTGAGGGAGTTCACAGGTACCTAGAAGGGATGGGGAAGGGGAGAGTGAGCGAAACATCTGAGGCCATAGAAAGAGACCATTGATGGTCATTTGGTTCCTAATTTGATGAAGCTTCTGTTGGATTATGGGGTCAGAATGGTGCCCACTTTCTGTCCCAGAAACTCAGGTGGATTAATTGAACCTTATTTGTCCCAAAAGCCACTTTGTAATTGCACTGACAGAGCACAAAATGGCCAATTCACAGACAGAAAGGCACCCAGCTCCGTGTTGCTCTCTGTAGAGATGCTGAGTACACAGACCCCACGGCTCACAGGTAGAGCCAGGAGTTCGCAAACTCTGAACCTCCCGCTCTTGTCAAAGGGACCCAAGCAGGTGAAGTTACTTTGACGCCAAAGTCTTGGCTGGATCAGGGCCTAGGCTGTGACAAATGTCAGGAAGTGAATGAGCCAAACCCAGTGGAGTCTGCAGTCGGGGAGGGGTTGTTGAGGAGAAAGCGAATCTCTTCACAGATTGCCCTGGGCTGGCTGTGAAGCTGCAGGGACGTAGGTTCTTTTGCTGGGAGAGGCCTGAGTGAGACAGAAAGTAGGAGGCTTCAGGACTTTTTAATTGCATTAATGCCTAGCTGAAGTCCAAGTAGCTTAATTCAGCTTTTAGAACCATAGAATCATAGGGCCGGAAGTGACCTCAGGAGATCATTGAGTCCAGCTACCTGCCGAAAGCAGGACCAACCCCAGTTAAATCTTCCTAGCCAGGGTTTTGTCAAGCCAAGACTTAAAAATCTCTAGGGATGGAGATTCCACCATCTCCCTAGGGAACTCATCCCAGTGCTTCACCTCCCTCCTAAGATAATAGTTTTTCCTAATATCCATCCTAGACCTCCCCCACTGCAACTTGAGACCATTGCTCCTTGTTCTGCCATCTGTCACTACTGAGAACAGCCTCTCTCCATCCTCTTTGGATCTTCCCTTCAGGAAGTTGAAGGCTGCTATCGAATTCCCCCTCACTATTCTCTTCTGCAGATTTCTTCTTCTTAAACGTTTGTACTCCAAGTGGAGCATAGGTCATCTACAAGTCTCCACCTCACTGTGTCTTGAGACAAAACTTCTAGGTGACTCCAGGAGTACCCCAGTTGTCGTCCTTCAGTCTCAGTAGATCTTGTCCACGTTATCTGAGGTCTTCTCTTTTGCATTTTCCTTGCGGGTTCCATGTGAGAGTTTGACAGGCTATGCTGGATGGTGGTTTACTGAGTGTGTGGCCTACCCATCCCCACTTTCTTCTCTTGATTTAAACTTCAAGTGTTTATTGTCCTGCTCTGTTCCTGAGCTCCTCATTTGGGACAAAGTCTTGCCATTTGATGCGAAGGATGTACCTCAGGCACCTGTGTAGGAATGTCTGTAGCTTGTGATTTGAAGTCTTGTTAGTACGCCCGGCCTCGCATCCATACAAGAGCACACTCTTCACATTTGTTTTGAAGACCTGCAGTTGAGTCTTTGCAGATATTATTTGTGAGCTCCTTATGGGACAAAGAGTTTTAAATGCAGCTGCTGCTTTCCTTATCCTAGCATTGATATCCTTGTCTGTTCCTCCATCTCTGCCCATAATACTCCCCAAGTAGGTTCCACATCTTCCAAGTCATCCCCTCCCAGTGTGATGATATTGTTGCTGGATTGGTTCATCCTCGTTGTCTTGGTCTTTCCCTTGTTAATGCTCAGTCCAATCATTAAGGCAGTTTTGTTTAGTGTTGCAACCTTTTCCTCCATGTTTTCATGTTGGTGTGAAAGGAGGGCGACATCATCAGCAAAATCAACGTCCTCTAGATGTATGAAAGGTGTCCACTGAATGCCCCGCTGATGGCCATCTGTTGTCCTGCTCATAATCCAGTGCATTGTGATCAAGAACAGGAAAGGTGACAACAGGCACCCTTGTCGCACTCCTCAGAGTACGCTGAAGGATTCTGTCAAGACACCATTGTGAGCAGACTGAATAAGTCCAAATCCCTCAGCTTCTCCTCGTAGGACAAGTGCTCCAACCCCCTCATTATTCTGGTTGCCCTCTGCTGGACCCTCTCCAATGCATCCACATCCTTTTTCTAGTGGGGGCCCCAGAACTGGACACAATACTCCAGATGTGGCCTCATTAGTGCCAAATAAAGGGGAATAATCACATCTCTAGATCTGCTGGCAATGCTCCTCCTATTGCATTCTAATATGCCATTTGCCTTCTTGGCTACAAGGCCACCCTGTTGACTCATATCCAGCTTCTCATCCACTGTCATCCCCACATCCTTTTGGAGCTGTTCACATTGCAGGCAGTGGAGGGAAGAGCACTCTCCCTCCCACTTCCCTTACACCTTCTGCAAGTAGGTCTACCAGCATCTACAGAAATGCCCCTCTGTTCGATTAACTGTTTTAACTCGACCGCTAATTCGAACCCTGGGTGATTGACAGCAGAAACCTCTATCTTCTCTGCAGTGTAGATGGCCCCAAGTGTGTCTCTGCTGTAATGAAAACCCAGGTCTGGGTGTTAGGATTGGGGATGTCGTGGGCAATATGGACTCCTGAAATCTCACTTTTCTTCTCCCTTCCCCCACCAGACACGCTGCCCTCTGCACTGGAAGGAGCAGGAGGAAAGTCCCTGGAAGCTTTCAGACAGGGTGAGGTTTCAAATGGAGACTGAAAATATTTTCCTGAGCTTGTAGCTCAAGTCACCAACCAAACCCCCAGCGACCACGACAGGCAGAGCCCCAAACCTGCCCACTGAGCGGTGAGGAGCCCCAGGGGCAGTGGATCAGAAGGACGAGGGGTTGTGTCCTGCCCCCCTTTAAGCAATGGGATGGTCGGACCCCCCACTTCTCACTATGGGCGCAGTTTGCAGACAGGGGGCTTTGCATGCAGGGGCTGCGCTTTGTGTCGGGGCAGCTGATCAGCGCAGCCTCTCCTTGGGCACCAGCCTCTGCCCTGTGCTGGCCCCTCCCCGTGATCCTGCCACAGATCCCCTTCCCCAGAGCCCTGCCCCAGGCCAGGCCAGAAGCCAGAGTTGGGCTTCCCCCATTGAGCCCGGCTGCCCTGAGGAGCCCTGAACCCTCCACTGCCCTGGGGTGACTAATGCCCAGGCCCTGCTCTCTGGGGTGAGGCGGCTTTTCCCCCGCGCTGCCCCCTCCCCTCTGTGCCCTGGGTGGGGGGTGGAGGCTGCAGCAGGGGAGGGAGTTTCCCTCTGGGGGTTAAAGCTGGAACCTGCCTCCTCTGCCCCCACTTCCCCCGAACCCTCCTGCTCTGGGCCTGGCCCTGGGGGTGGAGCAGCCTGAGCTGGGGGGCAGGAGGCTGCAGCCTCTGCACACAAATGAGAAGCTGATGAAGCGGGTCCAATTGCCCAGGCTGAGGCGCTGCAGTGACAGCTCGGCTCAGTCTCAGGGCCCAGGGCAGAGGCAGCTCCCTGGGGCCCAGGCCTGTCCCAGCCACAACAGGGCTGCTGGGGAGGGTAAGAAATGGCCCCAGCACCCCCAGGACTGAGCTCTGCCCCTCACGCCCTGATTCTCTCTCCAGTGACTGTGACTCTGAATCCAGACACGGCTCATCCCCAGCTCGTCCTGTCTGAGGATGGGAAACGTGTGAGATGGGAACCTACACGGCAGCGACTGCCCGACAACCCGGAGAGATTTGACTCTGAGAAATGTGTGCTGGGTCATGAAGGATTCACGTTGGGGAGACATTGCTGGAGGGTGGAGGTGGGGGATGGGCGATACTGGGCTGTGGGGGTGGCCAGAGAGTCTGTGAGCAGGAAGGGAGGGATCAGTCGTATCCCTGAGGGGGGGATCTGGGCTGTGGAGAGGTGTGGGGACAAGTTGTGGTGTGTGCGAGGGCATCTCACTGTCCCTCTGGTCAGCCTTTGCTGGGACCCTCTCCCCAGCAGGATCCGCGTTTGTCTGGACTGTGACCGATGGCAGGTGACATTTATTGATGCTGATGCCAAGGCCCCAATCTTCACTTTCCTGCCAGACTCCCTCCCTGGGGAGAGAATCCGACCCTGGCTCTGGGTGGGGCCAGGACCCTGGTTCAGACTGTATCCCTGAGACATCCCAGGTGGGTGGGTGCAGAACATGCATTAGGGACCCTGTGACCAGCCTCCTTAGATTCATATCCCCTAGTCTGCCTGTGCATTTTCTATCTGTAACCCTGATGTTGTTTCTAGCCTCAGCTCTGTGCAGCCTCTGGACAGTCCAACCCCAGAGAGCACTGAATGAGTGAGGCAGAGACGCCAGTCTCATGGCCCCACAGATTGTGCAGCCTGTTTGCCACTGTTCTCTATGGTCTGGGGGACTCTGGGATTTGAGGTCAGACTGTGTCACTGGGACATAGGCTTCATCTACACTGCAGGCTTCTTGTGCAAGAAGCTTCATTCGAAAGAGATCTTTTGCAAAAACTGCTTGTGCAGGAGAGTGTCCACACTGCAAAAGCGCATCTGCTTTTTTGACCGATAGCATCTACACTGAATGGACTCTATCTTGCATGTAAGCAGTGATTGCTATGGATGGAGTGGCCACTGGGGAACCTGTGCTTTTTCCTCTTCCTTCTTCTTTTGAAAGAACTCCCTCTTCTCTGTCCACACGTGCCTTTTTCCAAAAGAGCTCTTCTGGAAAAAGGCTTCTTCATAGAATGAGGATTACCAGTGCTGGAAAAACCCCTCCGTTCTTTCAATTTTCTTACAGAAGAACATGCTTGTAGTGTGGACATAACTCAAGGTGTGTTGGAAAAATGGCTGTTTTTCAAAACTCTGTAGTGTAGATGCACTCATAGTGGGGAGGGGGAACAGCTCCTTGGGGATGGCAAATGGGCTTCTGTAGCCGCATACACCCTAGCATGTATCTTCTAGAGCAGGGCTACTCAACACAAAGTCCGTGGGCAGCCTCTTTGTTTGCGGCCCTCAGCGGGGCTCAACACATGGCCTGCTGTTGGGTTCCAAAACAAAAAAGTAGTCCCTCCCTCCAGCCCCAGGTATGGGAGGAGGAATAACCCCTGGGGCTGCAGCAGGAGCAGATGTGAGGGCTAGGCAGGGACAGAACAGCCGGGCTGGGGACAGGCGGAGGTGGGGGCTGAGCAGGGACAGAACTAACAGCTGGGCTGGGGACAGGCAGAGGTGGGGGCTGAGCAGGGACAGAACTAACAGCTGGGCTGGGGACAGGCAGAGTGGGGGTTGGGCTGGGACAGAACTAACAGCCGGGCTGGGGACAGGCAGAGATGCGGGTTGGGCAGGGACAGAACTAACAGCTGGGCTGGGGACAGGCGGAGGTGGGGGTTGGGCAGGGACAGAACAGCCGGGCTGGGGACAGGCGGAGGTGGGGGCTGAGCAGGGACAGAACTAACAGCCAGGCTGGGGACAGGCGGAGATGGGGATGGCAGGACACAGAATTAGTCAGTTCTTGTTTGGGAGGTTGGGGAGAAGCTGAAAGCTCTGCAGCTGCGGGGAATGATTTGTACCAATATGTGTCCTGAGATCTCATTGACAGGGCTTGACAAACCCCAGCAAGAGCCACTTGCCAGCGCCGCACAGCGCATGCGCCAGACCGGCACTGTGCAGGCGCAAAGCCCAGTGAATGGAGCGCATGGAGCAACCGGCTGAAATCCATGCACCATGGATGAGTAGATTCAGCGGTTTGTCTAGCCCTGCTCATTGGGGTCTCCCAGCCAGATGTTTGGGGGGGTTGGCAGGGTTCAAAGGGAGGGGGGTTGGCAATAGTAGCAAGCAGGGGGCACAGCCCACTAGTTTAATCATAAAATGTTATTTGAGTGTCAGAATGAGTGCAAATAGCAAGGAAAGAATGTGTTCTTTTAAGGAGGCTTTGCAAAAGGAATATCCTTTTTTAAAGAAACTTGACAATCCACACAACATTTTGCACCTGTTATAGCTGTACGGTAAAGATTGCTTATGGTGAGAAATTTGACATCAGCTTTATATTCAATGAAAGATACGTCAGTTAGTTGTCCGCTCTGTAGCTTCCAGTGCTTCAGTGAAGAAAGGTATTATAAAAGATGATCCTGTTAAAATTGAGTTTGTGGCAATGCCAGGAGAGGAGTGGCCCAAGGCCGGCTGTAGCAGCTGGCGCCCCAGGCAGAAAGCACAATCGATGCTCCCACCTGCACGGCCATCAATGGCCATGACGTCATCATCGGGTGCCCGGGCCAGCAGCGCTCTAGGCAACCGCCTAGTCTGCCAAGGCTCACAGGCCGCCCCTGGCCAGGAGTTGTTATATATCAGACCATAACACACAATCACAGTTTCAGATCTTTTGAGTGGACCGCTAAGATAATTTTCCCATTGTTTGAACTTAAATTTTCTTCAGTTTAAGGAAAAAGTGAAGCAATTGTGAAAAATGTTTTCATTCCAGAAGCTCATAAGATTTTGCAACAGGAATTGAGTGAAACCTCATGTCTCAAGATTATGTTACATTCATCAACCACACCGATTAATAAGTTGTTTCTATCTTAATAAGATATTTTCATGAAAGTACTGGAGTTAATGTGAAAGTTCTGAAACTTGACGTCCTGCCAGGTGAGACAAGTGACCAACTTAGTGATTATGTTTTCTTTGTTTTGAACCACAGCAGACTTATGGCTAAGATTGTTGGCATGTCTGTTGTACTTGAAGTACTACACAGGATCTTTTCAGAGGAAAAGGCAAAATGCACATTTATTGTTAGAACATGTAGCAATCAGCACTTATCATATGCATATGATATATCACACACATACACAAGCACACCCTGTCTTGTTGTTACCAGTAGTTGCTCCCCCTTATTGCAATGGCCAGGTGAGTTGGGAAGGGGGGGGAAAGGTGGAGCCAGGCTTCTGCTGATCCGCATCGGTGCTCCCATGTTGACAAGAGGAAACCCGGGGTCCCCCTTGCAAGATACCTTAGATTTATAGTATTTTCCCTCTCCTGTAGTTCTACACCAGTTAGTCAGCATATGCATAGTCATCATCTTTGAGAATAATTATCTGCATATGCAATTAGATATTTGTGGCACCTTCTTCTGGGGGGTGTCTCAATGCGGCTACCTTCATATTCAAAGAAGGATCCCGCAAAAGCAAGCGCTTGCTCCTGACTCCCAAGGCCTCCATAGATCCAGTCTTCTTTCAGTGAGCCCATTTCACAGGTCTCATTGTTCTCAGATCTGGCTCCCATCCCCTCTCCAACCATTGCAACTGTCCGGAGGTGCTCCTCTTTCTCACCTTATCCATTCACACCTCATTCATTCAGTAGGAACATTCTCTTAACCTTACTCATTCTTAGGGACTACTCTACCAAGACTTAATGCAAAAGAATTAATACAAATTTTGTATCAAAATTAATACAAAAAAGATTTTGATACAAAGTTAAAAACTTCAATGAAAAAATGATTAATACAGAGATTTATGATTAATACAGAGATTTTTCTACAAGTCAGCTGATAATATTAATACTGACTTCAGAGGTGCAAAATTTAAAGGTTCTAAGAATCTTTTCCAGAAATTGTTGGCTAGCTGCAACAAAACATTGGTGGACTTTCCCAGGAAAACTCCCAAGCATTGCTCTGTGATCACTGAAAGATGTTAAAGTAGCTGTGAACCAACAGATTACTATGGGTGTGTCTAGATTACAGAGTTTTGTCGACAAAAGTGGACTTTTGTCAACAAAACTATACCTGCGTCTACACTACCGCTGAGTAACGTCGACAGAACTCAGCATAACGTCGACAGAACTCAGCAGTTTTGTCGACGCTGGTAAACCTCATTTTACGAGGCATAACACCTTTTGTCGACAGAGTTCTGTCGACAGAAGGTGTTATTGCATGTAGGGTTGTGTCTAGACTACAGGGTTTTGTCGACAAAGCAGCTTGCTTTGTCGACAGAACTGAATGTGTCTAGACGCTCTTTGTCGACAGAAGTTTTGTCGACAGATACTGTTGAAAAAACTCTGTAGTCTAGACGTACCCTTAGAGTTCCCTTCCCAGCCTCTCCCTCCCCACCAAGACAGCGCCTGCTATTTACACAGGCCTTTCAGAAGGGGCAGAGCTGGGTGACTCAAACTGCCCCTCCCCTCTCCCATGTGGGCAGCCCTGCAGGAAGCTCCGTGGCACACACGGCACTAGCCCAGCGCACAGTCAGGTCGGTACAAGATCCATTGGTTCAGTTTGGTTGTTGAAAGAGACAACCCAGAACTGGCTCCAGCCCCCACGCAGTAACCTGGGGAAATGACCCACCAGGCCTGGGCCCCTTGAAGAGGCAACGATTCCCCACTGGCCAGGGCAGAGCCTCCCTCTGACACAGTCATGGAGCCTTCTCCCCCCGTTTTTACCTCTCCCCCCAACTCAGCTCTCGCTGCTTGGTCCTGCCAGGGAGGGACCTCATTGCTAGTCAGTGTTCCCATTCCAGGAGCAGGGTGAGTTTTGTCTTGTGCACCAATATTGAGGTCGTGTGTCTTTGGTCAGGTGTGAGCCCCTGCGGCGCCTGCCAGTTACTAACAAATATCTTAGCTACACGTTATGGGAGAAAGATACTAACCCAAGGGATAATTAACGCTGGGCTGCAGCTAGTCTTTGCTTCCCGCAGGGTCACTAGGGAACAGATGGGGGACAAGGCATGAGGCAGATCCAAGGGGCTGGCTAAATCCAGTGTGAGAAGCACATGGAAAAAGACCCAGCAGCAGGTGAGAGAACAGCATGAAGACATCAGGATCAGGACCAAAGCAGTACGGCTATGTCTACATTGGCAAGATTTTGCACAAAAGCAGATGCTTTTGTGCAAAATCTTGCCACCTGCCTACACTGGCCACGAGTACTTGAACAAGAACATTGACGTTCTAATGTATGAAATCAGTGCTTCTTGCTCAAATACTCTGATGCTCCCGCTCAGGGGTAAACCCCCTTGTGCAACTGGTCTTGTGCAAGAGGCCAGTGTAGACAGGCAACATAAATTTCTTGTGCAAGAAAGCCAAATGGCTAAAATGGCCATCAGACCTTTTTTGCACAAGAGAGCATGCCAGTGTAGATGCTATCTTGTGCAAATGCTTTAATGCAAAAGCTCTTGCGTTAAAAGTATTTGCACAAAATCATACCAGTGTAGATGTAGCCTACAAATAAACCCAGGAATTAAACAAAAGCCAAGACACGATGATAAAGTGAAATCCCCATTTCTCTTTACTGCAAAACTAATTTTGAACTTTTTGACAATAGCTAACCATTCAGCCTATGCTCCCTTCCTTCAGCTTCCTAACAGGAAAGAAGGAACAATCATCCATAGCAGACAGCAATTACAGTACAGCAACACTATCTGCTTGTTTCATGTTCAGAAGAGAACACTATCATTCATCCCCATGGTTAGCAAGACCAACCACTTTCAGGTGTATTTCTCTACTTACCAACTATAGAAATGATCCCTAAAAGTACAGTCTTAATAGCAGCTGACTCGCTACACACCCACACTCATGGGCATTCACTTTCTCCTCATGGGGAATGTTTTCACATAACACTTAGAAAACTAAAGAACAGAAATAATCTCAGCAAAGTGCTTGTCCCATTCAAACACACTCCACCAGGTTTAGAAATCTGCATATTAGAATATGCTCCCTGTCCCTGTTTACAGAAACACGCCTCCTGATTAGCATGTGGAGCACCTGGCAGCCAATCAAAATCTCCTGATGTTTCTTCCTGAAACTGCAGTTCCTGGGGCTCCTCTAAGTAACAAACTGCCAGTCCACAGACCAGCAAGGGGCCAAGTACCCCTGCCTGCCGGGCAGAGGTGGAAAATAACTAAGTAGAAATACTTGATTACACTACTCACTACCTTTTTTGGGTATTTCTACTTTACTCAAGTAATTTATTTTTGTCACACTTTGATTTTTATTCGTTTTTTTAAAGACAATATTGTACTTTTTACTCCACTCCCATTTCCAGAGGCACTGGGTTACTCACGACTCGCATCGTTCTGATTTGCTAAAGCCCAGCTGCATGTGCAAGCACCAGTCATCCAAGAAATAGCCAATCCACAAGCACAATGGCCCTGACAAGGAAGAAGCCTTTTAATAGCTGCCCCAGCACCTTGTCATTCAAACCCAGTATCCCTGCAGGCCCTGCCAGCCTGAGACCTGAGCGAGCAGGGCGGCTGCCCAGGGCTCTGTGCTGAGGGGGTGATATGAGCAGTCTCATGTGACCTTACCTGGGGCCAGGCAGCTAAACAGGAGGGAACCCAGCAGCCGGGGTCAGGGGGGACAGAGGCACTTACTTGTGTCGGGTGAGTCCTCTGCTCTGGTGGGAGCAGCAGCAGGGTGGGTGGGTGCCGGAGGAGGGGCTCCCATTCCCCCTGGCACAGAGGCCCCTGTGGAAGCCCTGTGGGGGGAGGTGGGGCAGGCTGTGCTGGAAGAGGCTGGGGGTGGGTGGCTGAGGGGGGTGGGGATTGAAGAAGCGTCTGTGTGGGCACTTGGGCAGCCAGCTCGTCAGTGAGCAGCAGAGCACACGGACCCGTCCCCCCTCAGCCGAGCCCCCCAGCTGCTCTTCCAGGGCTGTGGCCGACCAGCCTGCACTGCTGCCAGCCCAGGCTCAGCTCTGCAGCGACCTGCCCAGCCACCTCCCTGCCAGGGGCTGCAGACGTGTCTGCTGGGGTAGAGAGGAGGGACGTGTCTGCCCAGCCAATGTGAGGGGTGAGCCTTGGGGACAGAGAATTTCTGTCCCTTCTCCTTGTTTCTTGTCTGGCCCCAGTGGCCTAATGGACAAGGCACTGTCTTGTGGAGCCAGGGGTTGTGGGTTCAAGTCCCACCTGGGGTATAGAACAGTAACCTTCTGTGGGTTGATTTTGAAGCACTGGCTTGCTTTTCCCCATGGGAACTGAGAGATGGTTCCCCAAGAAGTGCCACATCCCTATACAGCAAGTGTCTAGTCCCACCAGCTCCAGGAGTGGAGCAGAGCAGGGTCTGTCTGGTGACAGGGCAGAGCCTGAGTAGGAGCAAGGGGGAGCTACTTTGGCCTGGCCCTTTTACAAAGCCCTTGAGCATGGGGCTGGCATTGGGGGAAAGTTCCTTCAGCGATGGGATGGGGGGGCCGGGTTGGGCTAGGAAGGCGCTGTTCTCCCTGCTCTTGCCCCCAGACGACATGGCTGCCAGGCCCAGGGGCAGGAGGCCCCACTGATGGGGAGAGGCAGCCACAGCAGCAGGCACAAGACTGGGCCAGCTTATGGGGGGAGGTGTTTGATGGCGTTTCCCTGCTGACATGGAGCTGGGTTGCCAGGTGTCCGGTTTTGAACCAGACAGTCCAGCATTTGAGCTTTCTGTTCAGGAAACAAACTGAGAAAATAGAAATAGAAATGTCCAGTATTTTCTAAATAATAATAATGTCAATTGTGATGTCATGGCAAGTGTCTCTGGTATTTTTGTAGAAACCATCTGGCAGCCCTACATGGAGCCCAGGTGACAGGACACCTCCTAGTACTCATTGCTGCTAGCAACACCCTCACACCACTCCTCACTGCTTCCACCACCATGGGCAGGCAGGAGGGGATTGTTCCCCTCAACTGACAGAGGGAGGGACAAAGGCTGAGAAAGGCAAAGGGCCTTGTCTGACCTCACACTGCCAGTCTGGGACAGCGCTGGGTACAGGATCTAGATGCTGAAACTCCCCCTCAGTCTGGAGTTTCACACCCTGACTGATCAGAATAACGTGACCTCCAGTGAGATACAGCCCCACAGCCCAGCCTAGGGATGGCTATGCCAGTGGGTTAGAAGCACCGGGACACAGAGAGACTCAGGAGCTGCTCAGAGACAAGCACTGGCAAGAAACAATTCCCTGAGCAGATGATAAGTTCTGGCCCATTTGCTGGGACTTGAGGAGAACAAGGAAGTCCTGAGTCTCCTCCCTGTGACTTCCTCCCAGCTCAGCCAATCAGAACTGGGACTAGAACTGGAAGGCTGTGTCTACACTGATGGGCCGCGTCTACACTGGCGGGTTATTGTGTAAGAAGGGCCGTCTTCCGCAGAGCATCCACACTGCCCACTCGCTCTTGTGCAAGAAGTTTTACAGTAAAGCGTGGTAAGAAAGGGCTTCTTGCGCACGAGCTGTGATCTTTTCTATAAGGTGTAAGTCCTCTTGCACAAGAGGGCAGTGTGGATGCAGGACAAGGGTTTCTTGTCCTATAGCTAAAATGGCCATCAGCGGTTTCTTGCACAGGAGAGCATCCACACTGCCATGGATCCTCCTGCACAAATGCACATCTCCCACATGGCAAGATGCCGCCAGACAGACCTTCAGAGATGAAGTCCGGTCCCCTGCCCTCCCAGCAGGGTAAATCACCATCCAGATGGATGTCTCTCCAAAACAGGAAGCTACCAGGAGTAGGGCTTGAACCCACACAGACAAACATCTATTGGATTTTTAGTCCAACGCCTTAACCACTCGGCCATCCTAGTAACAGAGTAAAAGCTAGACGTGTGCAAGTTCTCTCCCCAAATAGCCCAGGGACTCGCTCTCAGAGCATCTTCCTGGCCCATCCCTGTGTCAGGGCTTCCCACTGAAAGGGTGAGAGAGCCGCCCCCTTCCCCCCCAGTGAGGTGGGAAGAAGGGAAAAGGGAAACCAAACAAGAGAAAACCCAAGGTCCCCAGAGAGTCCGAGGGACAAAGGCCTGGTGGGGAAAATACCCCCCCACATTCACCAGGCTATGTCTACACTCCCAGCTTCTTGCATGAGAAATATGCAAATAAGCCTAAGTGTGGAATATCATGGAGCTTCATTTACATACTTAACGAGCCACCATATTTGCAGAAGAGGCTCTTGTGCTAGAAGGAGCTGTCTACACTGCCCCTTCTTGCACAAGAAAACCCCTCTTGTGCAATGTCACTATTCCTGAAAATAATCGTCATAGCGGCATTGCACAAGAGGGAGTTTTTCTTGTGCAAGAAGGGGCAGTGTAGACAGCTCCTTCTGGAGCAAGAGCCTCTTTTGCAAAAATTGCAGCTCATTAGGCATGCAAATGAGGCTCAGCGATATTCCATGCTTAGCCTCATTTGCATATTTCTCATGCAAGAATCTGTGGCTGTGTCTACACTGGGCCACTTATTCCGGAAAATCAGCCTCACATAAGATTGTCAGTGCTTTTCCGGAAAAACTATGCTGCTCCCGTTCGGGCAAAAGTCTTTCTCCGGAAAACTTTTCCAGAAAAGGGCCAGTGTAGACAGCAGAGATTTCTTTTCCACAAAAAAGCCCCAATCGTGAAAATGACGATCGGGGCTTTTTTGCAGAAAAGCGTGTCTAGACTGGCAAGGATGCTTTTCCGCAAAAAGTGCTTTTCCAGAAAAGCATTCTGCCAATGTAGACGCGCTTTTTCCAAAAATGCTTGTAACGGAAAAGTTTTCTGTTATAAGCATTTCCGGAAAATCATGCCAGTATTGACATAGCCTGTGAGAGTAGACAGAGCCCTAGTGTTTTCCCGGCCTTGCATTTGGCCAGCCCCCATGGATCAGGCCAGTGAACGCTAACCTTTTTTTTTTATATACCATGGACAGCCAAATCCATTCACAAACTTTTGCCAGACCAGTAACATTATATTTACATATCTGCATATCCATTATGCAAATAACAAATCTGCAAATATGGAAATAAACTGTTGCCAGTCCCTAACAGATCAGTGTTTGCAGATATCTACACTTAAAAAAATTCACAGAAAAAATTCCCTTCAGGCTGCTGGAGGGGCCGGTCCTCCAGGGGACTGGTGCGTGCAGAGGGAGGGGTGCAGGGAGAGGCACCCACAGAGGCAGGGGGCATTTGGGACACCTTGGTAATAAACTTCAGAAATTTTGTTGGGGCAGAGAAGTTGGTGCCCCAAAGTGCCACCACCAGTCACCTCCGCCCCCCTCCTGCCCGATGGGGGTGGGGGAGCTGCCATTGTATCTCCCCCCACTCCTTCTGTACAAGCCCTGCCCTGTGTCTCCCCCTCCCCCAGCCAGGCTGCTCTTGCTCCCCCAGTCTCCTCCCAACCTCCCCTGCCCCCTGTGACACCTCCCCCCAGTTTCCCTACATTGCACCCCTGCTCTCAGCCACCCCATGCCTGGCATGATCCACCCAACCTCCCTTCAGCACCTCCTGCCTCCCCTTCCTACCCCCACCTCACACATCCCTGTTCCCCTTCACCTCTCTTATCTGCCCCACCCCATTTGAACCCCCTCCCAACCCTCTCTGGGATGGCTCCCCCCGCCCTGCACGAGCTGGTAGCAGCTTCCCTGGCCCCAGGCTGGGATCACAGCCCCCTCTGCTGAGAGCAGCCCTGGGCCAGATCCTCCCACTTCAACTCTGGGGGGGCTGCTTTCTGGGAAGGGAAGGGAGGGTCTCTCCTACCTGCCCCCCTGAGCGCTGCCCACCCTGGGGTGGGGGCTGGGCTGGGCAAGGACTGGCCAGGCTGGGGGTGCTGCCATGGGAAAGGTTCCCAGGGAGCAGCTTTCTACATCCCACCGGCCCTGCGGGAGATTCCTCCTCCTGGCTGCAGCCCAGGCTCCGGGGGCCCAGCAGTGCTGCACCCAATGCTGGGGCTCAGGGGATCTGCTCAGAGCCGGCCCCCAAAGGCCCCACAAGCAGAGGGCAGGAAAGGAGCCAGGCTGAGGCTTTGCAGGGAGCAGGCCGGGGACCTGGCAGGAGGAGGCTCCAGCGAGCACAGAGCCTGCGCAGGGCCAGCCTGCTGGGAGGGGAGCAGGAGCATCCAGCACCATTCAGGCCAGCGGCAGCCGACACTGGGGGAGCTCTGAGACTCCAGGGCAAAGGCCTCCAGCCCCTCAGGCACTGGGGTTAGGTGGCCCTGGAACCAGGCCCCCTGGAGTAGCATTGTGGCCAGGGGGCTCTGACCCACAGGGGGGCTGGCCCCAGAGCCCAGGGTCTGGGAGTCTGGTCAGCAAGTGAGACTCGCCCGTCAGTCCAAGCTGCTTTCTCCCCGGCTGCCGTTCCTGCCTGTCCCGTACCAGCGCTGCACGCAGGCCAGTGGGGCAGGACGGGGGGTGTCAGTGGGGCCCTGCTCTCAGTCCGTCCCTCACAGGCCCTGTGGGCTGCTCGAGGGCTGAGCCCGTCGCCCAGGCCTGGCGCGGGGATGGAACATGGGGCACGTTTCCCCCTGTGAGCGTGTGCGGGGGCAGGAGGGAGCCACACGGGCCCGACTGAAGGTTTTGTGCTGGGGCTGGAGGCTTAAGCCCGAGCTGTCGGCCTCAGCGGGACTTGCTCCTCCCCCCTCTCCTGCCTTGCTGCCTCCTTTGGCCAGCAGCGCTCAGGGGCAGCCGGGAGAGCCAGCACCAAGGGCAGAGGAGGCCAAGGCACAAGCCCCTCAGAGGGGACAGGCCTGAGGCCTCTGGCTTGCCCAGGCTCATGCCAAGGGGCTTTCTGTGGTGCTGGGCAGGGGAGGGAGGCCAGGCCCAGGCCGGTGGGAGAAGGGGCAGCGCCTGCCAGGGCAGCAAGGGGAGCTGCAGGGAGCGAGACGCGGCGTTTCTGCCTGAATCACTCAAGGGTCCTTCTGCGGGTGAAGCGCCTGTGACACCCCTGTGCTGCTGGGTTCTCCTGCCCCTCCCCTGGGAGGCCGTCCCCTTCGGGGGGCTCTTGCCCTGGCACTCATCCAAGGGCCACCTGGGCAAAGCAGCCTGCCCCTTGCACCTTCCATAGCTCAGCTGGCAGAGCAGAGGCCTGTAGCAGGTACTCGGCAAGTGCCCTTAGGTTGCTGATTCAACTCCAGCTGAAAGGAGAGATTCTTCTTCCTCCCCCTGGCTGCAGGCCCGGCCTTAGGACCAGGCGGCTGCCTTGCGTCTGTCCCCTCAGAGCCTGATACTACAATTGACAAATGGATTTGGGTACCAGCTGCCAATCAAATGTCTTCGGCTGCGCAGACCTCAAGACACGGCAGGAGCTGGAGGGGAATGGTGAGTGGCTGTACTTTGGAATGGGAACATGTTCTCTGGAACCATAAGATCGAACAGTTAAGGAGGGCATCATGGCTTAGTTGGCTAAAGTACTTGCCTTGTAAGCAGAAGCTCTTGGGTTCAATTCTCAGTGGTACCTTGTGGTGAGACCAATGTGTCCCTTCTTTCCAACACATATCTGGAGTTGGTTTTACCTTTTGTTGAGTTTGCTGGTGTCCTCACAGTGGAAGTAGGATGGCAGCAAAGAGAAGGAGCTGTGTGTACTGGTGCAGGTGCTCTCTGGGTTTGATTTAGAGAATCCAAAATGTGTGTGGCCAGGAGAAAGGGTGCAGAAGGACCGTGGATGCAGGAGCAGGGTGGGGGAGCACGAACAAGGGAGGGTGTCAAAGGAAGTGGGTGGTGCTAGGTGGGAAGAAAACGAGGGGAAGTAGGTGGCTGGGGTCTGGGCATGAGGTGGGACATTATGTAGTTTTGTGTCCCCGTGTGGCAAAAGCACCAGCCACACTGCCCCAAAGGTGAAGAGCCACAGTAGTGGCACTTCCAGGGTGGGCCCTGGACTGTGTGGCTGCAATGACCATGTCTCTGAGAAGTCTCAGCCCCACCCCTGTCTCCTCCAATGTCAGCCTAATCTGTTTAGCTGTCTCCCACATGCTCCTGAAAGCCAGCACACAGGCTGCCCAGCCCTGCACCAGAGGGCAGACCCTACTACTGCCTTGTGGGCACCCAGGGGAACCACAATAAGAGAAGACCCTGTGTTTCTGCCTGGCTTCGAACCAGGGATCTTTTGCGTGTTAGGCAAACGTGATAACCACTACACCACAGAAACACACTTAACAGTGATTTCTGCTGCTGCACTTAAACTTGGGCAAATATTCGGTTGCTAACCCTTTGGCCAACAGAGATTGCTGCGGGGCAAAGGAATTCTCTGTTGTCAGTTTTGTGGCCTCAGGAAGGGACCATACTGAAGGAGGATCCTTGTGTGAGTAATATGCAAATGAGGCTAAGCGTGGAATATCTCTGAGCCTCATTTGCATAGCTGATGAGCCACCATATTTGCAGAAGAGGCTCTTGCCTCAGAAGGAGCTGTCTACACTGCCCCTTCTTGTGCAATGCTGTTGCACCCATTACTTTCAGGAAGAACGGCATTGCGCACGAGGGTTTTTGATACGCAAAAAGGGGCAGTGTAGACAGCTCCTTTTGAGGCAAGAGTCTTGTCGCGAGAATCACAGGTCCGATAATGAATACCCAAGGGGGGAAGGACAGAACCAGGTGGACAGTTTTATCAAATAAAAAATATTTATTTATGACAGTGGTGAATTTATAGTATTTATTCTAAGATTTTAATAGACCGTGTTAATAATGAATTTACAGTATTTATTATATTTATTCTATGGTTTCTAGTAAAACGTGTCAGAGATATAGGGATGGGAATGGCAAGGGGAATAGTCTCTAATCTTAAAATATCCAGCTACAGTAATAAAATAACAGTGATAACTACAAACTCTTATGTACTACCCACAAACAACTACAACACTAAGCTTATACAACAAGAAAAAATCAAATCATACATACCAACTTACACAGCACATGGAACATTTCACAGATATTGGTTCGGTTGCGAAGGCCTTGGTTACGCCCGAGAGTCAGGGGAGGTGGCTGGTCGGTTGATCAGGCCAGCAGCGCTTTGAAGTATACGAGAAGGCACACGCACGGTGGTACGTGTGTTGCGAAGACCTCCTAGAGCAAACTGTGCCACGGGTTTTTATCCCCAAATCTGCACATCGCTTTCCCGCGCTTGCATATTACCATATATGGCCCAATGGTCACCAAGTGGGGGGGTCTGTGTCCCAGGGGTTGGGCCGAAACTGTGCAGGTTTCATGCGACCAGGTAAGCCCCGCAGTTCTCACACCAAGGTGACGGGTGGGAGAGTCTGAGGCTATTTTCCCCTTTTCACACCTTCCCTTTTTCTAAAGGCAATGGTATGCAGGAAGGGTGTGGCCGATTTCTCTCAAGGAGTACTGCAGAACAAGAGCGGCCTGGCCAAACTTTTTTACTGAGGGGGGCAGTTTCTTTTCTCTGACAAGTCTCTTCCGCAAATATGGTGGCTCATTAGCTATGCAAATAAGGCTCAGCAATAGTCCACACTTAGCCTCATTTGCATATTACTCACACAAGACGCCACAAGTGTAGACATAATCATGGAATGTGAGGACCTCACACCAATCCAGCCTGCCCCAGCAAGTCCTACTGAGATTTCATCTCAGATTGCAGGATTCAGAGTCCTGAGCGCTGCTCCTCACACCATGGGACCTAGACAGGAAACCTGTGTTGGGTACCTGGGGCCCTCAGGTCTCAGACTGGCCTCTGCTCTCCTGGCTTCCATCCAGCTGCTTCATCTCTCTGGCTACTTCTACATGGCACATTTACTTCGGAATAGGCTATTCTGGAATAGTTATTCCAAGATCGTGTTTTTCGAAATAGCATGTCTGCACTGCAGGGAAACCTCAGAATAGTCCGAGGAAGGCTCCTCTAATATAGAAGAGTTATCTCAAGTAAGAGCTGCAGGAGGAATAACTTGCAATAGCCCTAGAGAGGGGCTATTTTAAAATAGCAGCAGTGAAGCATCTACAGACGCCTTATTTTGAAATAGCTAATTTGGAACAGGCTTTATCCTTCGTAGAATGAGGTTTGCAGAAGTTGGAATAAGCCGTCTGTTATTTCAGAATTATTTCAAAATAACGGAATTGCTGTGTAGACTCTGGGGGCTTGTGCCTGTGACATGGCTTTCCGAGAGGCAGGAAGCTCTCGATCTTAACCAAATGGCCAAGGAGCAACGCTATACAGCAAAAAACACGAGAACAGCTCTTGGGCTGGATCCCCAGGTCACTCTGCGTGCCCAGTAGCCACTTCCGCCTCTCCCTTTGCTGCTCTTGAACTTAGCCCAAGAGTTGAGAAGCTGCACTCTCCCACCCAGAAACCTCTGGGACTTCTCTCCCGCCCAGCTCTTCACGTCACGGAAAGCGCAAGGCAGCCGCTCGCCCCCATCATCACTTCCGATCTTATCCAAATGGCCAAGAAGTTATGCTTTACCCCAAACCACGCAGGCACCCTCTCACCTAGCGCGCAAAGCTGCAGGCATGGGTGGTGCAGTGGTGAGCATAGCCCCCTTCCAAGATGTTGACCTGCATTCAATTGCCAACCAGTGCACTCTGAGGAGGAAGCAGCAAAGCTCCTCAGGGACGTTTCCCTTTAACCCCCCAAGATGGGCCTGAGTGGGTGCTGCATCTGCAGGCTGCCTTGCACTGCTTCCCATCCTCTCCTGGAGGCAGGAAGCCCTCGATCTTAGCCAAACTGCCCAGAAGCAAAGCTTTATGGCAGAAAACATGAGCACAGCTCTTTGTCCGGATCCCTGGGCCATGCAGAGCATCCGGCAGCCGCTTCTCTGACTCTCCCTTTGCCTCTCTAATACTTCAGAACTGAGCTTCTGGCCCCACTTGTTCAATTCCACTTTCTGCTTCTTGACTTCATCAATCTAAGGACTTCGAAGAATCAACTTTAAAAGCTGCTTCAGTGGTGCAATGGGTCAGCGCACAGTACTTGTAGGAGACATGCTGAGGTTGTGAGTTCAAACCTCATCTAGAGCCCTCACTTTGAGTCCCTGCTGGGCTGGCCCCTTCCAGTGAATGCTGGGATTCCAGCTCAGAGGAGGGTCTCTGTTGCCCATTTTCTTCCCCCCACCCCCATCAGCAGCCACCGTCCCTTTCAGCCACTGGAGTAGCTCATGAACAGAGACAGGCGACTTTGTCCCATTTCCCACTTCTTTTCGTGGGCTGACCCAGTGGCTGAAAGGGGCTGCAGCTGCTGACGGGGGTGGGGAAGATGGGCAACAAGACCCTGGCAGAAAGCGGGTCAAGGGTCCAACCCTCTCTGTGCCCCTTGGCCTCAGATCCTGCCCACCCAGCATTCACTGTGATGGGGCCATAATATGTGAAGTGGGAATTTTCACTGATCCCATCCTCTGGGGTGGAATCCCAGCTCCCCCAGCATTCACTGCAAGGCATAAAATCCCAAACTGGGGGGTGCCCCCAGGGTGTGCGTGAAGAAATTCCAGGGGGGGCATGAGATGACCCAGCCCTTCCCCCCAACAAGTTCTTTTTTTTCTTTTTTTCCCCCCTCAAGTTTTGCTGCTATTTTGGAGGAGGCGTGAGGGTTTTCAAAAATCAAAAGTGGGGGGCATGATGCCAAAAAGTTTGGGAACCACTGCAAGGGGACAAGCCAGCAGGGACTAAAATCCACTGCTCCAGGTGAGGTTCGAACTCACAACCTCAGCATATCTCCTTCAAGTACTGCCTTATAAGTACTGTGTGCTGACCCATTGCACCACTGGAGCAGATGTTCAAAATATTTCTTCAAAGTCCTTAGATTGAAAAAGTCAAGAAGCACAAAGTGGAATTGAAGTTTCTGCTTGTGCCTTTGTTCCTTCTTTTCACAGGCAGAGCCAGGGGGCTCCGCACATCCAGAGACCCCTCCCTCTTCCTCCCTGGTCTCTGAAATAACCCACCCTAGAGGGGCACAAAGCTGCTGGAGGCCAGAGCACTAGAGATGAGTTGCACGTGGGTTAGTGCTCCCTTTGCATGTGAGAGGTAGCAGGATTCACTCCCATCTTCTTCCACCTGCTCGCTGGTGCTGAGGGGTTGGCCCCTTTCCTGCTGCCAACTCTTATTCCCACAGTGCACTTTGTGCAGGGTCCCTTGCTCTTTGTTCCAAGGTGTGTGGCTGGGAGCCAGGATGCTTCCCAAAGTATACAACTCCCCCCTGCCCCTCCTCCCCTCTGTTCTGCTCACACTCTCTGGCTGCCTCTAGCATGGGCTGAGCTCAGGGGTCAGATGGGCAACTTGCCCTGCAGCTGTGATGGCATCAGGCACCTGAGCACAAGTTGGCTCACAAAGCTCTAATGGGCTTCAGACAAGCAAAACCCCCCTTAGTGAACCTCAGGACAAGGAAGCTGAAAAGCCTGGAGCACAAGGACCTCCCAGAAACCACCCCAGCCCGTCCCACTGAGATTTAAACTTAGAGGCTGTGTCTACACTGGCCACTTATTCTAGAAAATCAGCTGCTTTTCCAGAATAACTTGCCAGCTGTCTGCACTGGCCCCTTGAATTTCCGGAAAAGCACTGACGATCTACTGTAAGAAATCAGCTGCTTTTCCGGAAATACTATGCTGCTCCCGTTAGGGCAAAAGTCCTTTTTCCGGAAAACTGTTCCGGAAAAGAGCCAGTGTAGACAGCACAGTAGTGTTTTTCGCAAAAAAGCCCCGATCGTGAAAATGATGATCGGGGCTTTTTTACGGAAAAGCGCGTCTAGATTGGCCATGGACGCTTTTCCGGAAAAAGTGCTTTTCCGGAAAAGCATCTTGCCAATATAGATGCACTTTTTCCGGAAATACTTATAACGGAAAACTGTTCCGTTTTAAGCATTTCCGGAAAAGGGTGCCAGTGTACACATAGCCAGAGTGTAGAGTCCTGAGTGCTGTGCCTTACACCATGGGACCCAGCAGTGAGAGCTGGGATAGACACCTGGGACACTCAGGTCTCAGACTGGCCTCTGCTCTCCTGGCTTCCCTCTGGCTGCTTCATCTCTCAGGACTCTCTGGCTATGTCTACACGGCACATTTATTTTGGAATAAGCTCTTCTGGAATAGTTATTCCAAACTAGCACATCTACACTGCAGGGAAACCTCAAAATGAGTCCGAGGAGGCTTCCCTAATGTAGAGGTGCTACTTTGATTTAGAGCCCCAGGAGGAATAACTTAGAATGGCCCTAGGAAGGGGCTATTTTGAAACAGCAGAAGTGCAGCATCTACAGACGCCTTATTTTGAAATAGCTATTCCAGAATAGGTATTTTTCTTCATACAATGAGGTTTACAGAAGTTGGAATCAGCCATCCGTTATTTCAGAATTATTTCAAAATAACGGAATTGCTGTGTAGACTCTTGCATTGTTATTTTGGAATAACGGCCATTGTTCCAAAAGAACTTTTCTGTGTTGGCAGAACCTCTGTCCTGCCTCAGTTATGCTGCTTTCAGGACAAACTCCTTGTTAGGACCAGTCACAATCTGGGGTCAGTGAGGGTCCGTCCCACCTGAGATGTGTGATACACACAAGTCTCTTGTTCCCCACCCACTTCTCAATACTGGCTGCAGACACACCTTTCACGTGGGGGTGTAGCTCAGTAGCAGAATGTTTGACTGCAGATCAAGTGGTCCTTGGTTCAAATCCAAGTGCTCCCTGAGTGAGTGTTGATTTAATAGAGACATTCACCTTTCTTGGATATCCTAGAATAATAGGACTGGAAGGGACCTCAAGAGGTCATTGAGTCCAGCCCCCTGCCCTCAAGGCAGGACCAAGCTCCATCTACACCATCCCTGACAGATGTCTATCTAACCTGTTCTTAAATATCTCCAGAGAGGGAGATTCCACCACTTCCCTTGACAATTTATTCCAATGTTTGACCACCCTGACAGTTAAGAATTTTTTCCTAATGTCCAATCTAAACCTCCCCTGCTGCACTTTAAGCCCATTACTCCTTGTCCTGTCCTCAGAAACCAAGAGGAACAAATTTTCTCCTTCCTCCTTGTGACACCCTTTTAGATATTTGAAAACCGCTATCATGTCCCCCCTTAATCTTCTTTTTTCCAAACTAAACAAGCCCAGTTCATGAAGCCTGGCTTCATAGGTCATGTTCTCTAAACCTTTAATCATTCTTGTCACTCTTAGAATCATAGAATCATAGGACTGGAAGGGACGTCGAGAGGTCATCGAGTCCAGCCCCCCGCCCTCAAGGCAGGACCAAGCTCCGTCTTCTCTGTACCCTTTCCAATTTCTCCACATCTTTCTTGAAATGTGGCGCCCAGAACTGGACACAGTACTCCAGCTGAGGCCTAACTAGTGCACAGTAGAGCAGCAGAATGACTTCACGAGTTTTGCTTACAACACACCTGTTGATACAACCTAGAATCATATTTGCTTTTTTTGCAACAGCATCACACTGTTGACTCATATTCAACTTGTGGTCCACTATGACCCCTAGATCCCTTTCCACCATGCTCCTTCCTAGACAGTCGCTTCCCATCTTGTATGTATGGAACTGATTGTTCCTTCCTAAGTGGAGCACTTTGCATTTCTCTTTATTAAACCTCATCCTGTTTACCTCTGACCATTTCTCTAACTTGCTATGTCCATTGTATGTGAACTGTTTAAATGCATACAAACCCTTAGGCGACTTCTACACTGCAGGCTTTTTACACAAAAATGACTGTTCTTGCACAAAAATGTGCAGAGCATCTACACTGCACGAGTGTTCTTGCACAAGTATTTGCAGTACAGCATTGGAAAACAGGGCTTCTGCCAGAAGAGTTATTCCTCTCCCCATGAGGAATATGCCCTCTTGCACAAGAGCTCTCCCACAAGAGTGTACACCTGCAACATTAATTTTCTGTGCAAGAAACCCATCCTTCTAAAATGCTCATCAGAGATTTCTTGCGCAAGAGAGCAACCACACTGCCATGGACGCTCTTGAACAAAAGCACATCTCTTGTGTAAAGCACTTGGCAGTGTGGACGTGCTCTTGTGGAAGACCTTTTGCACAATACCGCTTGCACAAAACAGTTCTTACACAAGAAGGCTGCAGTGTAGCCATAGCCGTCGTGTTATGATGGTGTTTAGGTCAGTAACTGGGGCCACTAAATGGTGCCTGTGACCTGTGACCTAGGGATCCATGTTGGATCCCCTCAGGCACTGGCCGCTCAGAGACTGGGTTTTCCTGCCAACTGGCACGAGGATTTCTTAAAATAAGCGGCGGAACGGCTCTGCACAAGAGGGTATTTGTGCAAGAAAGAGCAGTGTAGACAGCTCCTTTTTGCACAAAAACCTGTGCTGCAAAAATGATGGCTCATTAGGTATGCAAATGAGGTGTGGCAATATTCATCCCCACACCTCATTTGCATATCTTATTGCACAACAATGTGCGGTGCAGACATACCCAAGGAAGCCAAATACTGGCATTACCAAGGGTTTGCAGCAAACCAGCGTCTCACCAGCGGGTCCCATTGAGATTGTGGTGCAGGATTCAGACTCACTTGCCTAGGAAGGTGCTAGAATCTCCCTGCTTCACACAAAATTTTTTAAGCTTAGACAGAAAGCAGAGGGGTGTGTTTACACTGATGGGTTCTTGTGCAAGTGAGGCTAAGCGTGGACTATCACACTGCTCCTTCATGCACAAGAAAACCCCTCTTGAAAATAAGCAGTGGAACCGCTCTGCACACGAAGGCTCTGTCTGACGGCTTCTTGCGCAAGAACACAGCCACACTGGGCCGCTGACACAGGTGACCAGGTGGTTGGCAGCAGCTCTGTGGGCTGGGCATATGCCCCAGGCCTCCTGGACATATGGAGCCTCCCTCTGTGGCTTGGGCTGGAGGAACCTGCCCCCTGCAAGGAGCCTTGGGCCAGCCACTGCAGCAGCAGGAATTTGGGCATCAGGTCACCCCATTGGGGACAATGGAGGGAAGAGAAGAGTTTTCCTTGCCATTAGGGAAAGCAGGCCAGGCCAAGGCCCTTTTAGCCAGTGGAGCTGTGCATGCTGGAGCCTCCTCCTGCCAGTACTCTGCCCTGCTTCCGGCAAAGCTCTCAGCCTTTTGCCTGTTTCTGCTTCCCTGTCCATAGCAGGCAGCTAAAGGGTGGCTGGGGACATTCACCACAGCAAACAACCCTGTGCCCAACATAGGACTTGAACCCATGACCTTGGTGTTAGTAGCACCAGCCGCTAACCAACTGAGCTAGCCGGCCTATCAACGCTAAGCTCACAAAGCTCAGAAAGGAATGACTGCAGCTGCCAATGGCTCTTCTCTGACAGGGCCACTAGTGACTCACTGTGATGTGGGCTGGCTAGTCCAGCTGGTTTGAGGTGTCACAGAAATCCAGACTCAGGGCTGGAAGGAGAGAAACACTTCTATTAAGACACAGCTGCGGGAAGTTTCAAAAGGAAGACTTCCAAAATCAAATGTCCGTGGAAACCTTATATACATTCATGGTTGCCCACAAAATAGAATAGACATCATATATGCTAGTGACAGCGTTACGATTGGCTTTTTGATTTGTGAAAACCGTCATGCCCCCCCTGGAATTTCTTCACACTCTCTCTCCTCCCCGCCCCCAGGCTGTCCCCAGAGCCCAGGGCGCGGGAGTCTGGTCAGCAAGTGAGACTCGCCCGTAAGTCCAAGCTGCTCTGTCCCGGCTGCCATTCCTGCCTGTTCTGTGCCAGCACCGCACGCAGGCCAGTGGGGCAGGACGGGGGGTGTCAGTGGGGCCCTGCTCTCAGTCCGTCCCTCACAGGCCCTGTGGGCTGCTGGAGGGCTGACCCCGTCGCCCAGGCCTGGCGCAGGGATGGAACATGGGGCACGTTTCCCCCTGTGAGCGTGTGCGGGGGCAGGAGGGAGCCACACGGGCCCGGCTGAAGGTTTTGTGCTGGGGCTGGAGGCTTGAGCCCGAGCTGTCGGCCTCAGTGGGACTTGCTCCTTCCCCATCTCCTGCCATGCTGCCTCCTTTGGCCAGCAGTGCTCAGGGGCAGCCGGGAGAGCCAGCACCAAGGGCAGAGGAGGCCGAGGCACAAGCCCCTCAGAGGGGACAGGCCTGAGGCCTCTGGCTTTCCCAGGCTCATGTCAAGGGGCTTTCTGTGGTGCCGGGCGGGGGAAGGAGGCCAGGCCCAGGCCAGTGGGAGAAGGGGCAGCGCCTGCCAGGGCAGCAAGGGGAGCTGCAGGGAGCGAGACGCGGTGTTTCTGCCTGGATCACTCAAGGGTCCTTCTGCGGGTGAAGCGCCTGTGACACCCCTGTGCTGCTGGGTTCTCCTGCCCCTCCCCTGGGAGGCCGTCCCCTTCAGGGGGCTCTTGCCCTGGCACTCGTCCAAGGGCCACCTGGGCAAAGCAGCCTGCCCCAGGCACCTTCCATAGCTCAGCTGGCAGAGCAGAGGCCTATAGCGGGTGCTCGGCAAGTGCCCTTAGGTTGCTGATTCAACTCCAGCTGAAAGGAGAGATTCTTCTCCCTCCCCCTGGCTGCAGGCCTGGCCTTAGGACCAGGCGGCTGCCTTGGGTCTGTCCCTTTGGGGCCTGGTGCTACAATTGACAAAAAGGTTTTGGGTACCAGCTGTCATGGCTCCTTACCCAGTCTGGCATGATAAATGTAGAAGTGGGGCCAGCAAGTGTACCCCAAAGCCTTATCTACCAGGCTTTGGTATAAAACTTAAAATCTTAAGAACCTAGATCTTGGGAATAAAACTTCCGCTGCCACCACCCAAATGTTGATAAAGAAATCAGGGGGAAGATCATTTGGGAAATCTCACCCCTAAGCTAAAAGTCAAGGCACACAATTAACCACTGCCAGGTTAATACAAAGAAAAGAAGAACTTTTATTATTATAACAATATTCCTGTTGAAAACATAATGACTAGCTAGGGAGGTAACAAAATATACTCATGGAGAAACTCCATGGGCCTAGAACTTAGTTACAAAGAAAAGCCAAAACATCTTTTAAGCAGTGCCAGATGTCAGATCCCGTACCCAATCCTTAAAACAATAAAACTTAATGAAACTACCTTAACTTTACCCTACTTACAGAAAATGAAGAATGGTGTCTTGGAGAGAGAGAGAGACATGCTTGTCCCTCTCTATAGCTGCAGAGAACTCACCCAGAGAGACAAAAGGGAGGAAAAGAAAAAAAAACAAATTCCTTTGTCCCAGTTTGAAAGTCCCACCTACATTCCTATTGGTCACTCCACCTGACTAGGTGTAGTTAACCCCTTAATCCCCAGGCTGCTGGCTAACCCTCATAATCATGACATGCCCACCAAATCACAGACGGTGCTGGACAGCCTCTGGCCACGCTGGCTGTGATTTCTTCCTGTACGTCTGAGATAAAACATAGTAAATACATTATTGCCCACTTGACTAGACTATTGAATACATGAAAAGTAAACAAACTGCTTTCATATACATGGAGTATCATAACAGACATATGTATACTGGTGAGGTGGGCCAGCAGTTTGCTGTGCCTGAGGGGGGTAAAAGTGACTTGGGGTTAGAAAGGTCCAGTGGGGACAAGGGTAAGGAAGTTGCAAAGGGATTGGAGGTTGTTTCAGATGGAGTGGGGATAGTCAGGAAGATGAACCAGCCCTCTGGTGACCAAGTGACTGTGTTTGACCAGCTTGCTGGAGAGTGTGTGTGGATGAGACATGAATGTTTCCAGTCGGATTCTGTGAAGGGACCAAAGATCCATAAGTCTATCAGGCCAGGGCACCTAGGCCCTGTCGCTGGGAAGCAATGGACCACTTGGAAAACTAGATTGAAAACAGGGTGCCAGGGTACTGTTTGGACAGATTGCTTCATGATTAGTAGAGGAAAAAAACCCCTACTTTACCGAAAATGAAGAATGGTGTCTTGGAGAGAGAGAGAGAGACATGCTTGTCCCTCTCTATAGCTGCAGAGAACTCACCCAGAGAGACAAAAGGGAGAAAGGAAAAAACCCAAATTCCTTTGTCCCAGTTTGAAAGTCCCACCTACATTCCTATTGGTCACTCCACCTGACTAGGTGTAGTTAACCCCTTAATCCCCAGGCTGCTGGCTAACCCTCATAATCATGACACCAGCTGCCAATCAAATGTCTTGGGCTGCGCAGGCCTTGAGTCATGGCAAGAGCTGGAGGGAAATGGGGAACGGCTGCACTTTGGAATGGGAAGGGGGTGTCTGGCACCATAGAGTAGAAAAGTTTGACGGTTGCTTTCAAGGAGGGCACCATGGTTTAGTTGGCTAAAGCACCTGCCTTGTAAGCAGGACATGCTGGGTTCAACTCCCAGTGGTGCCTTGTCACCAGGTTAATGGGGCTTTCCTTTCTTCAATATGTATCTGCTGTTGATTTTACCTTCAGTTGAGCTTGGTGGTGCCCTCACACTGGGAGTAGGATAGTAGCAAAGAGCAGGAGGTGCCCTAGGGGTTTGGTTTAGTGAGGCTTAGCTAGGCTTGGTAAATCAAGCTGTGGAAGATGGATTGCAGCAGCCATCTCCACCTGAGTGAAGACATGGCCTAATGGTGCAATTAGTTAGATGCCGACACTTACAGCCCCACTGCCGCTAACTCACAGAGGCTACATCTACACTAGAAGCTTTCTCCTTAAAAAAATATGTTAATGATGGACTCAATTGCACAAGTCATGATCTCATTTGCATATTTTCTGCCAATGGGATTGTTGTGCAAACACAAGCGGCGTGAACATTTTTTTTTGCACAAAATCCCCTTTTTTCACAAGATTCTTATGCCCCCCCAAAAGAGGTATCCTGATCTTGCAGAAAAAGGGGGTTTTGCACAAAAAGAAAACTTCCATACTGCTTGTTTTTGCACAGCAACTCCAGCACAAAATCAGTTTGCCAGAAAATATGCAAATAATTTCATGACTCATGCAAATGAGACCCTCATTAGCACCTTTTTTGCTGAGAAAATTCGTAGTGTAGCCATAGCCGGAGATTCTGGTGCTGATCATGCAATAGAAGCACATTATGTTTAAACAGCTGCCATGTGAATGTACCTGAAAGTCACAAGGATCAATGATCTGTGTGAAAGGCAGGTAGCCAGTAATTAGAGCCCCAGGTATGTTGTGGGCACCTCCTCCACCAATTGCAATACACACTAGGCCGTTCCTCCCCAGCTGGGTGTGGTTCTTGTTCTTCTGCACAGCACAGCCCATGGAGACCGAGGACCTGTCATTGGGCTTCCAAATCACACCCTTGTTGAATGGATGGAAACAGAAACCAGACACACAGCGGGTTTGAGCTGGCTCCAGCTGAGGGACGGGTTTGCCTGGTTTATGCACATTAGAACAGGACAGCAGTAAGGATTCGTCTTCATTTAAAGAATTTAAAAAAATAGAAACCTAGAATGTAATGGAATTGGAGAAATAAATGTTTCCATTGAATGGTCAGTTGGATTTGAAGTAACACTCATATAATTTGTAGTCTATCACTGAGCTACTCTCCCTGATGTTTGCACTGTTAGGAGTTGAGAAGGGAACAAGAGGCTTTTGTAGCCCACGCACCCCTGGGCCTGTCTCCATTACTTCTGCCTCTGCCAGGTGAAGGGAGGCCGCTGGGCCCAGCATCTTTCTACCCAACCAGGGCTGGCTTTTGGGGAGACGGAGGGGCCACTGGAAGCGCATGGTCCCCTGGCTGCATCTATGGGGAGGTGGCTCTGCTGAAAGCCAGACTGGTTTTCCTGTTGTTAGGCAGGACCGTGCAATCCATGTTCTCTCCAGCTTTTGTAGCCTCTGTTACCTTCTGCAGGTGTCCCTTCTGATGGGACAGGCATGTTCTTCTCAGGGTTTGGGTTCCATGTTGCCCTAGGAAGGGGTGTGGCTAAAACACAAGGCTGGCTGTGAGCAGGATTTGAACCTGCACAGGGAAACCCTATTGGATTTCAACGCCAACACCTTAACCACTCAGCCATCACAGGTATAAGTAAAAGCAAACCAGGGAAACTGGCAAATAATCTCAGTGCCCAGGCTTGATGTCACCTGACAGAATTCACACGGCAAACCATTTCACCCGTCATGCGGAGGAGTCCTGGGTGCTCTGGTCTGAGGCTGGCTTAGAGGTGAGTTCAAGGGGAAACCTCACAAAGGAGATTCCAGGCAGCCAGGCCATGGGGGTCTCTGAGATACCCCAGCCCTGCAGCCTGTCCCACCTGGCTGTTGTCATGGTCCCTCTGTGAGGTCACTGCCTCCCAGCCAATGAGCTGAGGTGATGAAAAAGTTCCTTGTGATGTCACTGCTGCTTTGCAGGCTCATGTCCTGCCCCTCGCCAGCCCCTTTGCATGTGTGAGCTGCTCCCCCTCTGCCCCCCTCACTCAGGGCTGGTTCTGGGGCTCACGCAGGGAACATCAGAGGCTGCTCAGGGGGCCACATTGCTAGGCCAGGGGCCCTCCTGTGGGGCTGTGAGTGTTGCTGTCTCTGCTGTACAGACACGGCCATAGAGCCTCAGGAGGCTGAAGCGGTGGGAGACACTTCCCTGGTTTCGGGAGGGAGACGAGACGTCAGGGCCCATGACTTGGAGCCAGCTACAGATACCCATGGAAAGCTGATTTTCAGAGGGGTGTGATCAGCCCTTCCTGTGTATCTGGCTTCTTTAAAGGGGCTTAATCAGGAGCTAAAAGTTGAAGAAGGGACATTTAGAAGGGTGAATTTCTGTCTCTAGCAGTTTTTTCTGTATGCCCCAGCGGCCTAATGGACAAGGCGCTGGCCGTCTAAGCCAGGGATTGTGGGTTCAAGTCCCACCTGGTGTTACAGTTCTTTCTCAGTGACAAAGAGTTTATCTTCTTCTGCTCACTGAAACAGTTGATAAACACACCCTAGGTTTAGGGTTCGAGTCAGACAAAACCATTTTAATATCCCAGCTGGGGGTGGTGGTATTGCAGATGGCAGGGAGTTACCCCTTACCAATACAAGCCTCTCCTCACACTCAAACGTCTGAGATATTTATACCTTCTTACAAAGTCACAGTGGAAATTTATAGAGAAAAGAGGAAGTAAGGCACTTTTCTCTTAGATGGTAACATCTTCTTGACCCAATAAACAGCAAGCAGTGCGATTTTTTGTTTGTTTGTTTAACAGCATTGTGGTTTCTTACTCAACTTGCTTAGGAAGCTCCCTTCTGACGCAGGATACACTGCGTACGGTTCAGTCTTTGGCCAGGCTAGCGAGGCCTACCTCCACAGTATGTATTGGACATAAATATTTTACTTAAAATAAAGTTTGATCAACTAACATGAGAAATTTAAAAGGTTTAATCTCTTTAATAATTCAAATGCAACTGTCCAGAGGCATCCCTAGCAAAATGGCTTGACTAATTATGTAATTAACAGTGCGTTTCCATTAGCAACAGTAATCTACAGAAGGTTTGGAGAGGGGAGGGCTGTGATTGGCTGGGCCGGGCCTGAACACTGCTGAGGGAATCCACTCAAGGCAAATTGCTCAAAACCAGGACTGGTGACAGCCCTTCACTGGAGACCTTTCCAAAATAGGCCACAAACCAGTCACACTGAGCACTTCAGCTGCCAATCCAGCCTGCAGGAAGCCTCATGAGCAAAACCCCTCAGATACCCCAGCTCTTTCTATGCCACAATCAGCCCTGGGCTTACACACAGGTGAGGGGTTATACAGCCCGATCTCTCCAACCCAGAACAGATGCATCCAGTTCCAAAGAACCAGCCATGAATTCCTGGTCAATTTATACTTTAGATCTTACCCACCAGATCACAGTGGACCAATCCTTTAAAATCTAAATGTTTATTAATAAAAGACAGAAAAGGTTGAGAGTAGGGCTGTTAAGGAGAATACATTATATACATCAATCAGCAAGTTCTTGATGCAGTATCTTAGTGGAGATGTTACAAACTACTAGCATAAGTCTTTGGGGTACATCGTATGTCAGGATGGGTCAGCAATCCTTCCCGTGTCTCTGTCCTTAACAAGGCTGCATCTGGGAGAAGTAGCAAGACTGAAGACAAGATGGAGCCCCCCTCATGGCATTTGATATTCATTTCTGGTGTCTCCCAAGCTAGAGCTAGTTACATGGTCAAGTGACCTGTTTCATATGCCAGCAGCCATTGTGCTCTGGCTGCTTTGCAGCTTTCCACACGCATTCTTCAGGTGTGTATTGGCCACCTTGAGAAATATTGTCCTCGGAGCTATACTGACTAGCATAGTGTGACGGCGCGTTGGGGGTTCCCCGTCTCCTGCACCCCGAAATGGCACAAACAGACTGCACCAGCCAGTGGAATTGAGGGTGGTTTATTGCTCCTCCAGCACAGCGCAGCGCAGCACAGATGTAATCTGGTTACAGGAACTGGGGGCTAAGAGGCCTCAATGCCCCCCTTGAGATAGGGGAGTCCCAGCCCCCTCCCCAGTTCCTTCTTCCCTGTCTTCCAGAAGGAACCAACTAACTCCCTTCCCGCCCTGCCCCCCAGCCAGGGCAGCATTCCACCTTCCTTTGTTCCTCTCCATGGGGGGTGTCTGGCCACTGGTTCAACAAGTTTGGCATTACCTTTGCATAGTGAGGCTTTCCCTGCTGGGTCTTGCTCCAGACAGCAGGGGTCACCACAGCCCAGCCAGGTACCCCCACTACGTCACACATAGTCACTCATTGGACATTCTGTCCTCATGACAGGCAGTCCATACACAGCATCAGCAGAGCCCACAGTCATAACTCCCCATGCAAACTCCAAACAAGTACATGAATACCATACACAGAATCAGCACAATATCAGCTTTTGTTTGACACCTCACACGGACCACTTTGTACCAAATTTGGGGCAAAAAGTTCCCCGTGATCACAGCAGTGATCTGTATGATCACCTTAAAATCCAATAACGTGACAGGGATCTGGGATCTGGGATGCAGAAGCAGGCAGGTGTCTGGCAAGGGGGAAGATGCAATGTGTGGCCAGGAGAGAGGGTGCAAGAAAAAAGGAGGGTGTCAGTGCAAGCTGGGGGTGCTGGCTGCTGGAGGAAAGGGAATTGAGGAGATTGGGAGGGAGTGTCTGGGAAGGACAGCAAATATTAGCTGGCTTTGGGCCCTCTTGCAGCAACATCTCCAGTCACACTGTCTTGGTCACCCCAGAGGGAGGCTCTACTGCTGCAGCAGCAGCCACACAGACTAGGACCAGCCCCAGACACCAGACACCCCACTACTGCACCCATTCAGTCCAGGGCTGGAGGTGTTGCTCCTGCAGCCATGCAGCTCAGGAACAGCCCCAGAGGCACCCCTGACATGGCCATGTGGCCCTGGAGGCCAGCAGTGTAGTGGCAGCAGTGCCTCTAGTGCCGGGCTCAGGTTGTGTGGCAAAGACTCAGCCTAGCACTGCCTCCTCTCTAGTGGCTACAAAGCACGAAGAGGGGATGGGGCTAAGCTCCATCCCCCTCAGCACATGCTCATTTTGAGGTGGGGCCTGGCACTGCCTTGTGGACAGGATCAAAGTCTTAGGAAGGCTGAATTCTACTAACAGAAAATTTTGCTCACCCCCACTATAGGGTTTCTCACCGGTGTGGGATCAACTATATGCAACAAGCCTTGAACTCTCGCTATAGCATATCCCAAAGTCAAAGCAGTTAAAGGATTTCTCTCCTGTGAGAGTTCTCATGGATAACAAGGTGTGACCTCTGACTGAAACATTTCCTACACTGAAAGGAGGTGAATAGCTTCCTCCTTATGGGTTTTCCTATGTCTTACAAGGGTTGAGGACTGACTGAAGCTTTTCCCACAGTAAGAGCAGCTGAAAGGTTTCTCTCCCGTGTGGGCTCTCCTATGGATAACAAGGTTTGACCTCTGACTGAAGCTTTTCCCACAGTAAGAGCAGCTGAAAGGTTTCTCCCCTGTGTGGGCTCTCCTATGGATAACAAGGTGTGACCTCTGACTGAAACTTTTCCCACAGTCAGAGCAGCTGAAGGGTTTCTCTCCTGTGTGGGCTCTCCTATGTCTAACAAGGCATGACCTCCGACTGAAGCTTTTCCCACAGTCAGAGCAGCTGAAAGGTTTCTCTCCTGTGTGGACTCTCCTATGGATAATAAGCTGTGATCTCCGACTGAAGTTTTTCCCACAGTAAGAGCAGCTGAAGGGTTTCTCCCCTGTGTGGGCTCTCCTATGGATAACAAGCTTTGACCGGTCATTGAATCTTTTCCCACAGTCAGAGCAGCTGAAGGGTTTCTCTCCTGTGTGAACTCTCCTATGGATAACAAGCTGTGACCGGTCATTGAATCTTTTCCCACAGTCAGAGCAGCTGAAGGGTTTTTCTCCTGTGTGAACTCTCCTATGGATAACAAGGCATGACCTCCGACTGAAGCTTTTCCCACAGTCAGAGCAGCTGAAAGGTTTCTCCCCTGTGTGGGCTCTCCTATGGATAACAAGCTGTGACCTCCGACTGAAGCTTTTCCCACAGTCAGAGCAGCTGAAAGGTTTCTCCCCTGTGTGGGCTCTCCTATGGATAACAAGCTGTGATCTCCGACTGAAGCTTTTCCCACAGTCAGAGCAGCTGAAAGGTTTCTCTCTTGTGTGGGCTCTCCTATGGATAACAAGCTGTGACCTCCGACTGAAGCTTTTCCCACAGTCAGAGCAGCTGAAGGGTTTCTCTCCCGTGTGAACTCTCCTATGGATAACAAGCTGTGACCGGTCATTGAATCTTTTCCCACAGTCAGAGCAGCTGAAGGGTTTCTCTCCCGTGTGAACTCTCCTATGGATAACAAGGCATGACCTCCGACTGAAGCTTTTCCCACAGTAAGCGCAGCTGAAAGGTTTCTCCCCTGTGTGGGCTCTCCTATGGATAACAAGCTGTGACCTGTCACTGAAGCTTTTTCCACAGTCAGAGCAGCTGAAGGGCTTCTCCCCTGTGTGGGCTCTCCTATGGATAACGAGGTGTGACCGCTGACTGAAACTTTTCCCACAGTCAGAGCAGCTGAAGGGTTTCTCTCCTGTGTGGACTCTCCTATGTCTAACAAGGTTTGACGTGTGACTGAAGCTTTTCCAACAGTCAGAGCAGCTGAATGGTTTCTCTCCTGTGTGGACTCGCCTATGTCTAACAAGGTGTGACAGGAAATTGAATCTTTTCCCACAGTCAGAGCAGCTGAAGGGTTTCTCCCCTGTGTAGGCTCTCTTATGGATAACAAGGGTTGAGGTCTTTCTTTTCCCACAGTCGGAGCAGCTGAAGGATTTCTCTCCTGTATGGGCTCTTTCATGTTTAATAGGAGTTGCACTGTCACTGCAAGCACAAGGTGAATGTTGATGGGGGATTTTCTTTTGAACAGTTTCCGTGTTTATTTTCAACTTTCTGCTCCTCTGACTGGATTCATCCTGTCCTGCTCCTGGACGGTTTCCCTGCTGCCCTTGTAGACTACGCTGACTCTCACAAGTCTCTCCTTGCTCAGGACTCTGAGAAACATGCCCTTCAGATCTTTCCACTAACACCCTACATGCAGCCATTTGCTCAGGTCCTTCCGCTTGAAGACTCTTATAACTGTTTTCATTCAGCATCCCATCGCCTGCTGGAATGGAGAGAGAAACCACACAGGAGTCATTCTCTGTGCTGAGCTGAAATAGAAAATCTGAATGGTGAACAGACAATGGGGGACAAACCCAAAGAATGGCTGGAAAGATTCAATAATCATGAGCTGAGTTCACCCTGCTTCCCCCATAACTCTTTCCCCACCCAGCACTCTCAGACTGTAGTTGATGACAGGCTGAAGGGCCAGTCAGACTTGATGAAAACACACAGCCAACATCTGCTATGCAAACACAGACATTGGTTTAAGTCAGTTTAGCTGATTTCTCACCTGTGTGGGTGTCACTGATGATCTCCACTTCCTCACAGCCTTGGAGATCCGGGATCTGCAGCGCTTCCCCTCGCTCCACCCAGGAGAGCACATGAGCTTTGGAAATAGGAAATCCTATTCAGGGAGCAATTAACCAAGTGCTGATCTTGTTCATTAAGGTCTGTGCCATTTCTGCTTCCAAAGCCAGGATCTTAAGTCTCCTACCCAGACAGGCTCCTTCCCCACCTTCCAGAGACTGGTCTCTGGTTGGTACAAGATCCCAGGATACACAAATTTCATAATACCCCTGTACAACTACCATGTTGGGAATAGCCTAGCTGACTCCCATGGGGAACTGAGCGCTCTGCTGCACTCTTACAGGATACAACTGTCTCCTTTAGGGTCTGTTCCATACTTGGGCAGGACAGGAACACACTGCTCATAAGGGGAGAGCTCTAAGACTTTCAGGACTGACAGATGCCCCTAGCCAGGACTCATATTTGAGCTGACACATGTCAGGTCTCTAGGGCTGGGAGGGAAAGGATCCAGCTGAGCTCTAGAGCCCTAGGGGCTCTGCCCACAAAGCTCTTGGCTGGGGGATGGAATTGCCCTGCTCTTGGGCTCAGATGCTCTACTTGAGCCAGAAGGAGGCAGGGGAATTGTCTGATCAGGAAAATGAATCCTTGGCTGGCCACTTCAAGCCCTGCCTATGGTCCATACTCCTGATCCTGACTGACTGTGCCATGGTGGGCCCTGTCAGCTGCCCACAACAACTGTCAGTTCTGCAGACAGCCAGGGCAGTGCTGGCCTGTTCCTGTGCCCAGCCAACGTGGAGACAGGTTGGGCTGCTTCTCTGCTGCTTGTAGATGCTCCTGCAGCTCAGCTCCCCTTCTGCAGCCTTGGTTCGACTCTGCCAGCAGCAGCAGCCCTCCTTTTGTGGCCAGTTGAGCCTGCCATTTGGTGCCCCTCTGGGTTGCACAGAATCTACCAGAGGAAGGGAAGGTCTCTGAGTTGGCGCCTTCCTTCCAGGGGCTCAGCACAATAGCACAAGGGGACCCTGCGGACGCTAAGAGCAGCTGCACCCTGCCCCACAACTCTGGTACCTGCCTGGGCCCTTCCACTGACACCTACGGTCAAGGCACAACATGGGCAAGATGGTTGGAACCACAATGAGAGCTTGGCTGTGGGAAGAGCAGCACCACTATTATGTCACCGAGTCATCTCTCACGCAAGAGCCAGGATTACTGGGGCACATACTGCTGATATTGGGGGTTTGGGCAATAAAGGACCCTGAACCAAACCCAACCCAGCTGCTCCAGAGCCCACCCAGCTTCTGTTACACAAAGGGACAGGAATCCTCACCCAGCCAGCTCACAGCTTCGTAATTCTCCTGCGTCACATCCCTGTAGAGGGCTCTCTGGCCCGGGTCCAGCAGAGCCCATTCCTCCCCAGAGAAATACACAGCCACCTCCTTGAAGCTCACTGGCTCCGCCACGGCCATTTCCTGTCCCTGGCTCTGCAGGCCAGGGGCAGAGCTGGAGTCGGACATGGGTGTTCTGCAGCCTGGCAGGGGAAGAAGGGGAATTGGAGACATTTCAAAAAGGGCTTTAATCCTTTCCACACCCAATTCTGCTCAGACTCTGTCCCTGGTGAAAAACATGCTAGACTCTGCAGTTTTGGGCAAACACTGAGTCTAGATATGCCATAAACACCACACACAAGTTAGATCTGAAAGTTGTATTTATTTCTCTCAATATCTGGCTTGAGTTACATTACTTTGCCTGCAACAATGGGATTCAGTTCTCAGCAACCAGGGTTTCTGCTAAACAAGCCACATATTCATCTGCCTGAACATGGACATAGGTTTAATTTAATTTGGGCCGCTGTATTTATAATCCTTAGTCTTCATGGATTGATTTGCAACCCAAACTTTGGTTCTCTCATCTGACAGAGACTTTATAAACTCTCTCCACAACAGAGAACACTTTATAAACTCTCTCCACAACAATAATATGAGTATTCAGATACATATTATTAAACATGTGTGCTGAATGTTTACAGGATAAGACCTTAAAATTCATGGATTCATGGCATCAGAAGATATCCTTAGCCATGCAGTCTGTACCCTCCGTGGCACAAGCCATTACACCTAGCCCAGCTACCCATGCACAAAGCTCTGTTTCCCCACAGCATATTTTGTAGAAAGTCACCCAGTGTTGATATGAAGACATCAAGAGATGGAGAACCCATTAGTTCTTTGCTCATTTATTTCAGCAGCTAATCCTCTTACCCATCAAATATTTGTGCCTCTTCTCTAGCCTGAAATTCTCTGACTGCAGCTTTCAGTTATTGACTCTCACTGAACTGTATCCACTAGACCAGGGGTGAGCAATTCATTTTGTTTGGGGAGCGGGGGGAGAGACTCCAAGATTTTGGAAAGTGGTTGAGAGCTGCACTCTTCCAAGACATTAAGCAGGAAATAGAGCGTATGGGATGGACATTGCGAGAAGAAGAGAGCTTTCAGTAAGGGGTTGGGATGCAGGAGGGAAAGAGGGATCTGGGAAGGAGTTCGGGTGAAGGAGGCAGTGTGATTTGGGGCACTGGATTAGCAACGACTCATGAGATATTTAAAGTAAAGTTAATTTAGAAAAGCGGCTAAGTGAACAAATAAAGAGACGAGGGTTACTTGGATGCAGAAAAAGAACAAAGAGTTTGGGTATGTGGAGTGGGAGCCAGGAGTGGGGGGCAGAGAATTAGATGGGGAAAGGAGAGGTTGGGGTGCCAGAGGCAGGCTTTGGCCAGGAGACTTATCTGAGTTACTCCCAACCAGAAGCCAAGCACCTCTCTGAGGCAGGCAGGAAGCCTGCTCAACCCTCATACCGGCTGCGGGGCCATGTGGGTGAGTGAATAAATGAGCCAGAGGGGAGGGGGCACAGTGCTTCCTTTCTGGCCAGAAACCAGCCAATGAGACTGTCCTGGGGGTGGAAGCAGTGCCTGTAGCCTTTCCGCTTCACCTCCGGTGAAGTGGCTTGCAGGTGGAAAGTGGCAAGCATGGAACTAGCCCATGGCTCGCAAAGCATCAGTGGGCTACATCCAATGGCCTGGTGAGCTAGATAGGCTGTATTTTGTCCAGGTCTGCACTAGACTGAAGAGTCCTTGTGTATCCAGAAGTTTCTCACCATAAGCAAACTGATACCGTGGAAGCCAGTCAGCTCTCAGCCTATTTATTGTTTGAAACTAATCCCATATTGAAACTGCCCGAGCAGTGAAATCTGAGCCTGAAGGTGCCGTCCATTGTGTGCTTTAACTTCACCCCTTTAGCATCACACCTTGTAGATCAGTGTTTCTCAAAGTGTCTGCAGGTCCCCAACCAGCGCCCCTGGGGATCCTTACTGATCAGTGTATGAGATTTAGGGCTGTGTGCACCATGGTCGCTGGGTTTGATAGGTAACTTCAATGACAATCCCAGGAAGATGTTTTCAGAGGAATTTTCTCATCATTTAAAGAATCTCCCCCTGCAAACTCACCTTGTCTGAAAGATCCCAGAGATTTTAATCTTCCTCTCTCCAGTGCAGAGGGCAGAGTGACTGGTGGGGGAAGGAATAAGAGAGGTGAGATTCCAGGCTCTCCTATTTATAACAATGTTCCCACTTTGAACTCTGTGCTTCAATTGTATCAGAGACCAGATACACACACACTCAGGTATTTAGTATGAAAGAGTCTGAAACTTTCATTTCCTCTCTCACTCGGGCACCTCTCAGCAATGGAGCCAATATCTCTGCAGCCTCACACTCATCCCAGGAGAGACAAGCTGTAAATGAGATTTACTCTTCCCTCCTCACCCCCTCCCACTTGGTTTCTCATTCACTCACTGCCTCTTATCATAACCTGGAGCTGTGGTGGCGGAACACGTTGCCATCACAGTAACTGGCCATTTTGATCTCTCAATGGGAGGTTCAGAGTTTGCAAACCCCTGGCTCTATCTGCAAGCAGTTGGGTCTGTTCGCTTAGTGTCTCTAAGGAGAGCAGAATGATGGGGCCGTCATTCTCCATGTGGGAATTGAGGAAGGGGAAGGTTGGCTTCAGAGCCCAGATTCAATAGTTTCAGATACTTGAACCACTTTCCCCTCATCCATCCCTTTCCAGGTACCTTTGAACTCCCTCAGTGTCTCCGACAGCGCAATCGTTTTCTGGGAGAAGGTGCTGACTTGTTCTTCCAGTTCAGGGGAAATCTCTGGCAGCTGGAACTGCCCCGTCTCACACCTGGACAGAAACAATTCAATGTGATTGTATTTACTTTACTGCTGATAAGTTCTGGCTAGTAAGTCTCAGCTCTAACAGGCCTGGGGTTAGAATCCTCCAATTCTCCCAGCCCGAGAGCAGGGACAACACATTCCATGGCCCTGCAACCTTCCCCTGAAAGGTCCCATTGCTGTTCTTCACTTCTGGTCTGGGGAGACTGGCTGGGGGACTAAAGGGGAATTGAGTCTCCGTGGCCAACTTACTTCTTGGCCCAGACGCCGAGGGACAGAAGGTTCCCAGGTGAAGGGCTGAAAGAATCTGTCCACTAGGGACTACAGTGAGACACCAGCTCCCCTCTCCCCAGCTCCTTCCACACAGGTCTCCAAACAGCCCTCAGGTGGGACAGACTCTTGGTCCCTGCTGCTCTGGGCTGAATGTGCCCAGCAGTGACAGGCCCATGTTCCACCCCACAGTCCTGAAGCAGCCAGGCCCCAGGGAGGTGAGAGCTCTAGCAAACACCTGAGGTTAGACTGTGCCCTGAATGGGGAATTCCAGAGTCTAAAGTGCGAGGATGAGACCCTCAGAATTAGAGGAGTCAGAGATATTTGTATCTAACGTGTGGCTGTAGAGCCCTGTGGAGATGTGGTGCTAACATCAGTTCCAAGCCCTTTCCCTGCACTCTGCAGTGTGAGGGGAGTGAGAGCCACGTACCTACTCAGGGTGCTTCTGACGTCCTAGAAAAAAGACAGAGAAAAGAATCTCAGCCCCATTGGACACCCAAAGGGGACCTCACAGAAGGGATTTTGCAAACATGAGAAGAGGCCCTGCCTTAGCCCCAGGAACATGGATCCCCTGAGCAAATGGGGCTTTGCCATCTCTAATAGCTCTGTGCCTGTAACTCTACAAAGCACAAGAGTCACTCACATGGCAGCAATGCACAAGGTGTTACACTGAGATCTGACAGCTGGACCCCAGCACTTGTGATTCAGGAGCCTCCCTTCCCTGTGTGGAGAGCTGGGACATTTCTCCCTCAGTCTCACCTGCAGGAATTCACTTGCTGGCTTCTGACACGTCCCCTCCAGCTCACCGATCTGCTCGCTGAGGCGGGAAATCTGCACAGAGAGTTTCCTGACAGTGTCAGTCTGGAACCTCCCAATCTCCTCATCTAACTTCTCCAGCTGGGCCAGCAGGAGTCGCTCTTGTTCCTCCAGGAACTGCCGCAGCTGCTGAAACTCAGCCACAATCATCTGCCTCTTGGCTTGGGTCCATTTCTGTGTGAAAACAGGGAAAGGGCTGGTGAGGGGCATGGACAGAACCCAGGGCTCTTTCATGGGGAACAGCGTGCAGCAGCAAGAATTTCTTGGAAAAACCTAAAATGTGAGACATTTGACTCTACTTTGTGGTTACTTGGCAGAGGCGTCTCTCCCAGCGTCTCCTTTGACCCATGTCCCTCAGTCATGGGCAACATCTTCTGTCATTCATGGCCTCTGGGAATTCAGACCCAGAGCAGCAGGAGGCAGGACTCAGCACCAGCCTGACAGAGATACCCAGAGAGGAAAAAGAAGCAAACATGTTAATGCACCAAGTGAGCAGACAGCCCTTCAGGGGACATTCAGCTCACTTGGGAAAGCCACAAAGGCTGGACATGAACTCATGCTGACATGGATGTTCAGGGCCTGTCTACAGATGGATCTCAGCCAGCAATCCATGATCCAGGAGAAACACAAACAAGCCCAACCTCACCAAGGACACGCAGGAGTCTGCCTCCTAACACAGCCCTCCCACTGCCAGTCCCTGCTGGTCCATAGCCACAAGCACTTACCAGATACTCCTGGCTTTTCCCTTCTGTTGCTGTTTTCCTTCTCAGCAGCTTTTCTCTCTCTTCCCGCAGAGCCTTCAAAGGAGTCTTCAATTTTTCCTGAAGAAACAGATATAAGCATGAGGGCAAACCCCATCGGATGTTGGGAGCCCATTTATCTGCCTTTAAGAGAGTCCCAGTTTTGTGGAACTCTGCCCTTGTCCAGCAGGGACTCAGCACTGGACGTGGGTTTGTCCATAGAAAAAGAGACAGGAGAAGACTGAGGGTATGTCTACACAGCAAAGTTAATTTGGAATCACAGCCTGGAAGGAACTCCGGCATCCAGAGCTATCCCAGCAAGCTTGTCACCAGTGTCATCCAAGGCCAGGGAGGCCTCAACATGTGAGTATCATCAATGTCCCCTTATGTGGGGGATGGGGGAGGAGAGAAGGGTGTGGGGGGGAGCCTAGGGACTGCGCGTGTGGTCCTTGCTGACCACAGATCACGCAGCAACCTGTGCATGTGCCACACAGAGGCCCTGGCCTGTTACCCACACGCATGTATGTATGAAGGCACATGACATGCTCCTGACCCCGGGGAGAGACACTGCACAATGCTCTCTCCCCAGAAGCTCCCTCTATGCAGAGGCAGGGCACATCTCCCTTCCCCCCCACCACACCCCCACACAATATACAGCACAGGGGCATGGAAACAGTCCTGGGCCAGCTCACACTCCCAGGGATAGCAGGACATGATGGTGCGGAGACCTGCCGTCCTCACCTTGCAGAGGGGGGCAGGGTATCACCCACTGTGTCCCCAGGGATAACTGAGCAGGTCTCTTGTTTCTCCACAGCTGCACCAGCCGCGGGTGCAGGGCGCACCAGCCACGGGTGCAGGGCGCACCAGCCGCGGGTGCAGGGCGCACAACCCCACCCAGGACAGCGTCCCGCACCCGGGCCAGCAGGATGACCCGGCACCTGGAGGAGTACCACTGGCAGCACCTGGCACTATATGCCAGGCAGGTCTGCTGCCAGGAGCGCTGGGTGGAGGAAGACCTGCAGCTGCAGCAGGAGGGCTTGCAGGAGCTGCTGGAGCAGGGCCGTGTCATCCACAACAACCTGTAGACCCTGGTGCAGAGACTGGTGCCGGCTGCCGCTCCAGCCCCTGTGGCTGCCCCAGCTATCGCTCCTCCACCCACTCCTGCTCCCCCTCCCGCTTCTTCTTCCTCCCCCGCCACCTGTTCCCCCCCCCCTTCTCGGGGACGCCAAGGCTCCCGCACACACAGTGCTGGGAGACAGGAGGGCCAGCAAGACCCCCAACCCTGAGGTTCTCCTCCTCCTTCCCCTTGCCTTCCCCTTCCAGATCCTTCCTCCCAGGTGTCCCTCTCCCTCCTCCCCTCTCCAGCCTCCTTTCCCAACTCTCACCAGGGTTTTATCCCCGTTTTTGTTTATGAAAATACATGTATTTTATTGGACATCAGGAAGGGGGGGTTAGGGAGGGGTAGAGCAGAAGGACATGAGGGAGGAATGAGGCACAAGCCCCCAGTGGGGCAGACCAGGGAGGCTCTGAGTGCTCCTCAGGGTGGACGCTCTCCCGCAGGGCCTCCTGGATACTGACAGCCTCCCCGATGGATGTCCTGGATGGCAGCCTGCAGCAGGTGCAGCCAGGCTGAAAGCAATGCATCCATGAGACACACCCGGGTGCCCAGGGGCTGCTCTGGCTCCATGTTGCAGAGTGCTATGGTGTCTTGAGTGAGAGCAACCAAAGCACTCAGAGACACACATGCTTTGCTGTCCCGCAGCAAGGCAGGAAAGCAAGCAGGGACACCGGAGCATTGGCTGCGCCGGAGAGGGAGGGGGGGGTTATGTGTATGTCCCCTTAAGCACAAGCCTCAGCCTCAGGCAACAGCCACACAAAGATACCCCTTAATCCCCAGGCTGCTGGCTAACCCTCATAATCATGACACCAGCTGCCAATCAAATGTCTTGGGCTGCGCAGGCCTTGAGTCATGGCAAGAGCTGGAGGGAAATGGGGAACGGCTGCACTTTGGAATGGGAAGGGGGTGTCTGGCACCATAGAGTAGAACAGTTTGATGGTTGCTTTCAAGGAGGGCACCATGGCTTAGTTGGCTAAAGCACCTGCCTTGTAAGCAGGACATGCTGGGTTCAACTCCCAGTGGTGCCTTATCACCAGGTTAATGGGGCTTTCCTTTCTTCAATATGTATCTGCTGTTGATTTTACCTTCAGTTGAGCTTGGTGGTGCCCTCACAGTGGGAATAGGATAGTAGCAAAGAGCAGGAGGTGCCCTAGGGGTTTGGTTTAGTGAGGCTTAGCTAGGCTTGGTAAATCAAGCTGTGGAAGATGGATTGCAGCAGCCATCTCCACCTGAGTGAAGACATGACCTAATGGTGCAATTAGTTAGATGCCGACACTTACAGCCCCACTGCCGCTAACTCACAGAGGCTACATCTACACTAGAAGCTTTCTCCTTAAAAAAATATGTTAATGATGGACTCAATTGCACAAGTCATGATCTCATTTGCATATTTTCTGCCAATGGGATTGTTGTGCAAACACAAGCGGCGTGAACATTTTTTTTGCACAAAATCCCCTTTTTTCACAAGATTCTTATGCCCCCCCCCAAAAGAGGTATCCTGATCTTGCAGAAAAAGGGGGTTTTGCACAAAAAGAAAACTTCCATACTGCTTGTTTTTGCACAGCAACTCCAGCACAAAATCAGTTTGCCAGAAAATATGCAAATAATTTCATGACTCATGCAAATGAGACCCTCATTAGCACCTTTTTTGCTGAGAAAATTCGTAGTGTAGCCATAGCCGGAGATTCTGGTGCTGATCATGCAATAGAAGCACATTATGTTTAAACAGCTGCCATGTGAATGTACCTGAAAGTCACAAGGATCAATGATCTGTATGAAAGGAAGGTGGCCAGTAATTAGAGCCCCAGGTATGTTGTGGGCACCTCCTCCACCAATTGCAATACACACTAGGCCGTTCCTCCCCAGCTGGGTGTGGTTCTTGTTCTTCTGCATAGCACAGCCCATGGAGACCGAGGACCTGCCATTGGGCTTCCAAATCACACCCTTGTTGAATGGATGGAAACAGAAACCAGACACACAGTGGGTTTGAGCTCGCTCCAGCTGAGGGACGGGTTTGCCTGGTTTATGCACATTAGAACAGGACAGCAGTAAGGATTCGTCTTCATTTAAAGAATTTTAAAAAATAGAAACCTAGAATGTAATGGAATTGGAGAAATAAATGTTTCCATTGAATGGTCAGTTGGATTTGAAGTAACACTCATATAATTTGTAGTCTATCACTGAGCTACTCTCCCTGATGTTTGCACTGTTAGGAGTTGAGAAGGGAACAAGAGGCTTTTGTAGCCCACGCACCCCTGGGCCTGTCTCCATTACTTCTGCCTCTGCCAGGTGAAGGGAGGCCGCTGGGCCCAGCATCTTTCTACCCAACCAGGGCTGGCTTTTGGGGAGACGGAGGGGCCACTGGAAGCGCATGGTCCCCTGGCTGCATCTATGGGGAGGTGGCTCTGCTGAAAGCCAGACTGGTTTTCCTGTTGTTAGGCAGGACCGTGCAATCCATGTTCTCTCCTGCTTTTGTAGCCTCTGTTACCTTCTGCAGGTGTCCCTTCTGATGGGACAGGCATGTTCTTCTCAGGGTTTGGGTTCCATGTTGCCCTAGGAAGGGGTGTGGCTAAAACACAAGCCTGGCTGTGAGCAGGATTTGAACCTACACAGGGAAACCCTATTGGATTTCAACTCCAACACCTTAACCACTCAGCCATCACAGGTATAAGTAACAGCAAGCCAGGGAAACTGGCAAATAATCTCAGTGCCCAGGCTTGATGTCACCTGACACAGAATTCACACGGCAAACCATTTCACCCGTCATGCGGAGGAGTCCTGGGTGCTCTGGTCTGAGGCTGGCTTAGAGGTGAATTCAAGGGGAAACCTCACAAAGGAGATTCCAGGCAGCCAGGCCATGGGGGTCTCTGAGATACCCCAGCCCTGCAGCCTGTCCCACCTGGCTGTTGTCATGGTCCCTCTGTGAGGTCACTGCCTCCCAGCCAATGAGCTGAGGTGATGAAAAAGTTCCTTGTGATGTCACTGCTGCTTTGCAGGCTCATGTCCTGCCCCTCGCCAGCCCCTTTGCATGTGTGAGCTGCTCCCCCTCTGCCCCCCTCACTCAGGGCTGGTTCTGGGGCTCACGCAGGGAACATCAGAGGCTGCTCAGGGGGCCACATTGCTAGGCCAGGGGCCCTCCTGTGGGGCTGTGAGTGTTGCTGTCTCTGCTGTACAGACACAGCCATAGAGCCTCAGGAGGCTGAAGCGGTGGGAGACACTTCCCTGGTTTCGGGAGGGAGACGAGACGTCAGGGCCCATGACTTGGAGCCAGCTACAGATACCCATGGAAAGCTGATTTTCAGAGGGGTGTGATCAGCCCTTCCTGTGTATCTGGCTTCTTTAAAGGGGCTTAATCAGGAGCTAAAAGTTGAAGAAGGGACATTTAGAAGGGTGAATTTCTGTCTCCAGCAGTTTTTTCTGTGTGGCCTAATGGACAAGGCACTGGCCGTCTAAGCCAGGGATTGTGGGCTCAAGTCCCACCTGGGGTTACAGTTCTTTCTCAGTGACAAAGAGTTTACCTTCTTCTGCTCACTGAAACAGTTGATAAACACACCCTAGGGTTAGGGTTCGAGTCAGACAAAACCATTTTAATATCCCAGCTGGGGGTGGTGGTATTGCAGATGGCAGGGAGTTACCCCTTACCGATACAAGCCTCTCCTCACACTCAAACGTCTGAGATATTTATACCTTCTTACAAAGTCACAGTGGAAATTTATAGAGAAAAGAGGAAGTAAGGCACTTTTCTCTTAGATGGTAACATCTGCTTGACCCGATAAACAGCAAGCAGTGCGATTTTTTGTTTGTTTGTTTAACAGTATTGTGGTTTCTTACTCAACTTGCTTAGGAAGCTCCCTTCCTAAAGAACGACGCAGGTGGGGATTAGGGAGGTAAAAATGCTTAACAATACTAATCACGTAACCGATTACAATTTTATCAATGACAGTATTTTTTAACCTGCTGACAGGCAGGGCTGGAAGTGGAAATGGGCTCTCCTGGTATTAGATCTCTCACAAGGTCTGCTGGGGGCAGCCACAAGAACTGCTGGCCAATGGGAACGCCCAGCAGCTGCAGACTGAGGTTAACTGCCAGAGGCAAGTGGGCACTGCTGGAGCAGTGGGAAGTTTATCAGGCACCAAGAAACATTAGCTCATCAGTTAACCAGTTTGAACTCTTGCTACAATCCAGTTGAATCCCAGTTCTGCCTGGCATAGACCTGTGCTTCCTGAAACCCTGCTATGGGTAGAGTGAAGGTGCTCGGAGTCCCACACAGCATCCAGCCCAGCAACCTCATCTACTGCCAGCTGCTGCGTCAGAGTTTAACTCCTCACGGAGGAGCCCAGGAGTTCAGCATCCCAGTGGGAAACCTCCTCTCCCTGCTGGGCCTGGGGCTTTATCAAGGCATCTTTCCCTCATAAGGGCCACACTTCATCACTGTTCAGTGATGCTGAGGGGCAAGGAGCTGGGTCCCTACCAGTTAGGGCAGGGACTTTCCCTTGCTGGGTGTTGTGCAAGGCCCAGATGCCACTGCGGGTCTATAAGGCAAATGCCAGATTATTAGTCCTGTTCCTCCAGTCAGTAACAGCTTGTAACCTCCTCTTCTCCAGTCCCAAGACAGCTCACTGACCGAGTGGCCTGTAGCTCCTGTAATCTAAACCTCTCTGATTGTTAACAACTTCCCTTGTGCAAACACCCCTTCTGCCAGCAGTGAGGGCTGGGTTTCAGGATTCAGAGCCTCAGAGAAACATTTCCCACATCAGGTATCTGTAAAGACTTGATGTACGTTGTACCACTTGTACAACTTGTACCATGAAGGCTTTACAGAGCTGTGTCACGCCTGTGCCCGATAACAGTCAGTGAAATTAGCCTGTAATTAAAACCCAACGTTATTTCCCATCACACTGGACAGCAACTCTGTACCTTGTACTCCTGGGCAGCTTCCTGTATAGGCGCCACCGTTTGATCCCAGGATCTGTCATACACCACACAGATGGGAGTTTGATCCTCTTCACAGAACAGCTTCAGAGCCTCCTGGTGCTCCCCGCACACCCCGTCCCATCTTGCTCTCTGTGCTGCCTGGAAACTCAGCGGCTTGGCTAGTTCCACCACGTTTGCCAGCTGCCGGTTGGGCCGGAGGGGTCCCTGCTGCTCAGTGTCTCTGCACCGATGGCTGAGGGGGGCCTGGCAGGAATTGTGCCCACACTCCAGAGTGACAGGGGCTGTGAAATCCTCCAGACAGACGGAACGCGGCGCTTCCTCCCCCACCGGGCTCTCTGCAGCCATGGCTGCCTCTGGGCTGGGGGACCGGGGCCGTGTCACTGTCCTGTGCTCAGCAATTGGGGGGCAGGTCCGGGGGGGGGGGGGCCTGAGGCACCAGCACTGAGGATACAAAAAAATCAAAATTATAAACCAAAAAAGCCCCAAAAGCTTCGCTCACCCCCCCCCCCGGGGCCTCTCAGCCCCCTGCCCAGCCAGCCCCGCCCCGCGCTCCTCATGCCAGGGCCCCCCCTCTCCGCACACTCCGCAGCCCCCCCCCCCCGCACGGAGACAGGGCGACACGCGCGGGGTGTTTGGGACGCGAGCGCAGAGGCGGGGGGGGGGGGGCGAGGCCATTGCCCGGCCGGAGCCGCCCCCAGAGCGCCCCGATCCCCAGCGCCGGACCCACCAGCAGCGCAGGACGGGGGGGTCACAGCCCCGCAGCGAGTAACGGCACCAACGGCCCCTCCCAACTCCGGGCGCGCGGCGCGGGGCCTGAGCACGGCCGGGAACTCAGGGAATGGGGCGAGCGCGGTCAGACCGCGCATGCGCAGCGGGTCAATGACTCCGATGAGAGTCCAGCGCCAGGGCTTAGCTCAGACCGAGGGGCTCCCCTCAGTGACGTTGCTCGCTCCGCCCCTTGCTCTGAAGCCCGAGTGACAAGGGAACCCCCGGCTGTGAGCCCCGAGTGACGTGCGATTTCCCCGCCCCCGTACGGCGTCATCAATGACGTTGATTGCCCCGCCCCTTGCTCTCGCGCCCGGGTGACGGGGATTCCCCTGACCCCGCTGTGGCGCTGGGAGTGACGGGCCGCCCCAGGGACACTGAGGGCGGGGGAGGGATTCGCAAGGGGGCCGGGTCCGGGGCTCCATGAACCAATCAGAGCGCGGAGCCACAGCGACGTCACCGGGCCCCGCCTCCTGGCGCGAGACACCGACCCGCGGCACGTGCGGGGGGGCCGGGCCCTGGGCCGGGGCAGACAGCTCATGGGACCCCCCCCCCGCAACACCCTGCGACCGTGACACCCCCCTGCGAGCCCCCCACAACCTCCCCTGCGACAGTGACACCCCCCTGCGAGCCCCCCACAACCTCCCCTGCGATCGTGACACCCCCTCTGCGAGCCCCACCCCACAGCTCCCTTGCAAGCTCTCACAGCCCCCCCTGCAAGCCGCTTAAAATCCTCCCTATGGGGCCCCCCACAGCCCTCCCTGTGAGCCCGCCACACTCCCTCCGAACCTCGCACTTCATCCCATGGGGCTTTGACAGAAGTGTCCTGGGCTCTCACTGGGGGATCCCTGTTCTGTTCATTCCCTCTGGGGCACCTGCATTGGCCACTGGGCAGACAGGACACTGGGCTGGAGGGGCCTTTGCTCTGACCCGGCCTGGTCACTCCTGTGTGGGAGACCCGTAAAGTCATTAATATCGGCAGCGCTAGTGACACTGAGGCTCCTTTAGAAGGAGCCAGAGCAGCCTTAGCGCACGTCAGGATCAGGCCCCTGAAACATGGATTCCAGCTGGAATAAGCGTTTGGCCTGTGACCTGAATGTCACTGGGCTTAGAGGGAGCAGACCTTTATCCTTAGATGCCAGGGAACCTCGATTTCACTGTCCACTTACAAACCCAGGAAAAAATCTTTCCATTCATAGAAAGAACTGAGGCTGCTTGAGAACTTCTTAGAGTTCAAGGACTTGAATTAGTCTGTCTTGGGAGTCACCTCGACAATTTGTGGTTTAATAATAAAGATTTTACTGTTTGAATCTCAGTGTCTGTCACTGAATAGTTACTATCTGAGCCAAGTACTGCCTGCCCCTCCCCCTAGCATTTCCCACTGCTGTGAAAATTGAACATGGGAAAACTGTGCAACTGGGAGCATGTAACTAGATCCATATAACTACTCAACTTTTACTTTTTCTGTCAACATCACACATCAAACACAATGAATTCTTCAAAGTAGGAATAAGAGCCTCCGGAAAAGGGCGCTTTTTCCAGAGGATCGGGGCCAGTGTAGACGCTCTTTTCCGGCTTTTCTAAAAGCCGGAAAAAAGCGGCGGACATTTTTATTTAAATGCCGCGGGGGATATTTAAATCCCCCGCGGATTTCCCTACGACGACTGGTGAAATTTACATGCCCCTTCCGGAAAAGGGGCCAGTGTAGACGTAGCCCTTGTGCAATGAGGGCTACCGGCATTGACAGAAGCGCCCCTCAGTGCGATTAGCTGTCTTCACTCGACTGCTAATTCGAACCCTGGAAGATCGACAGCAGCAGCCCTCATCTTCTCTGTAGTATAGATGCACCCAAGTGTGTCTCTGCTATAACAAAAACCCAGGTCTGTGGGTTAGGGTTGGGGATGTTGTGTACAATATGGACTCCTCTCACCTGTCTTCTCCCTTCCCCCACCAGACACGCTGCCCTCTGCACTGGAGAGAGCAAGAGGAAAGTCTCCGGGAGCTTTCAGACAGGGTGAGGTTTCAAGTGGAGACTGAAAACACCTTCCTGAGCTTGTAGCTCAAGTCAGCAACCAAACCCCCAGCGACCACGACAGGCAGAGCCCCAAACCTGCCCACTGAGTGGTGAGGAGCCCCAGGGACACTGGATCAGAAGGACGAGGGGCCGTGTCCTGCCCCCTTTAAGCAATGGGATGGTCGGACCCCCCACTTCTCACTATGAGCACAGTTTGCAGGCAGGGGCTGCGCTTTGTGTCGGGGCAGCTGATCGGTGCAGCCCCTCCTTGGGCACCAGCCTCTGCCCTGTGCTGGCCCCTCCCAGTGACCCCACCCAGATCCCCTTCCCCAGAGGCCCTGCACCCAGCCAGGCCAGAAGCCAGAGCTGGGCTCCCCCCATTGAGCCTGGCTGCCCTGAGGAGCCCTGGACCCTCCACTGCCCTGGGGGTGACTAATGCCCAGGCCCTGCTCTCTGGGGTGAGGCGGCTCTTCCCCCGCGCTGCCCGCTCCCCTCTGTGCCCTGGCGGGGGGTGGAGGCTGCAGCAGGGGAGGGAGTTTCCCTCTGGGGGTTAAAGCTGGAACCTGCCTCCTCTGCTCCCTCCTCCCCACTGAACCCTCCTGCTCTGGGCCTGGCCCTGGGGGTGGAGCAGCCCGAGCTGGGGGCAGGAGGCTGCAGCCTCTGCACACAAATGAGAAGCTGACGAAGCGGGTCCCATTGCCCAGGCCGAGGCGCTGCAGTGACAGCTCGGCTCAGTCTCAGGGCCCAGGGCAGAGGCAGCTCCCTGGGGCCCAGGCCTGTCCCAGCCACAACAGGGCTGCTGGGGAGGGTGAAAAATGGCCCCAGCCGCCCACAGGGCTGAGCTCTGCCCCTCACACCCTGATTCTCTCTCCCCAGCGACTGTGATGCTGGATCCAGACACGGCGAATCCCCTGCTCATCCTGTCTGGGGATCGGAAACGTGTGAGATGGGAACAAACACAGCAGCGACTGCCCGACAACCCGGAGAGATTTGACACTCGGCCCTGTGTGCTGGGCCGTGAGGGGTTCACCTCGGGGAGACATTGCTGGGAGGTGGAGGTGGGGGATGGGCTATGCTGGGCTGTGGGGGTGGCCAAAGAGTCTGTGAGCAGGAAGGGAGAGATCAGCCTGAGCCCCGAGGGGGGGTTCTGGGCTGTGGAGCGGTGGGGGGTTCAGTTCCGGGCTTTCACCTTCCCTGAGACCCGCCTGCCTCTGAGCCCCCCCCACAGGATCCGGGTTTGTCTGGACTGTGACCGGGGGCAGGTGACATTTATCGATGCTGGAACCGAGGCCCCGATCTTCACTTTCCCGCCGGGCTCCCTCCCTGGGGAGAGAATCCGACCCTGGCTCTGGGTGGGGTGGAAATCCCAGCTCAGCCTGTGCCCCTGAAATTAGCCTCTCTGGCCTCACACACTCCAATCCCTGTGACCCTGGAGGACTCCATTGTACCCAGCCTCCTCATTTCTGTGATGCCTGAAAACTCCTCCCCCACCCTCCTCCAGTCCCAGGGATGGGAAAGGTAAGCAGAAGACCCGTTGGGGCTGCAGGAGGGGCAGAGGTGGGGGTTGAGCAGGGGGAGAACTAACAGCCAGGCTGGGGACAGACAGAGGTGGGGGTGGCAGGACACAGAATTAACCATTCAGGGTTTGGTGGGTTGGAGAGAAGCTGGAAGCTGCGCAGCAGCAGGGAGCGATTTGTACCAGTCTGTGTTCTGAGATCTCATTGGGGTCTCCAGCTGCAGCTCCTGCCACCGAAGCCAAAGTCACCTTCCCCTGTGACTGTGGGACGGCCGGCAACACTTGTCATCAGTATCCTCCTAAGTGTTTCCATCCATAAGTGGAGGGAGTTTGGTCTCATGCACCAATACTGATGTCATGGGCTCTTGTTGGGACGTGTGCCATGAACATTCATATTTAAACACAAGTCTCATTACTTTTGTGCAAATAACTTTTTAATAAATATTATTTGTTTATATTGTGTATGGAACATGACTTTCAGTCTGTCTCCCTGAATCCATGTGGGTATTTTCCTTAATATGGGCATTTTCATTAAAGTTCCTTTGAAGAATACTGCTGTTAGATTTCCTAAGCTGTGACATGTTCCAAAACAAAACAAATCACTTTTGTCCAAGCCCCACATGTATCATAAAATGCAAGTCTCAGTTTTTTCTCCCCTGTTGAGGGCTTAGTGCCTTCCCGCTACCTAAGGGTATGTCTACACAGCAGAGCTATTTTGGGTTACCAGAAGTATTTTGAAATAGATATTCTGCATCTATTGAAGCAGACAGTTATTTTAAAATAGATTTTGAAATATTGGGTAGCTTATTCCGACATCCCAGTAACACTTGTAGTCCCCTTACTAAAGGTGCCTCTGATTATTCTCAGGGAAGATCCTATGTGCTGTAATCTAGCCCCAGAGACTACAATTCCCATGAGCCCTGGAGGAAACCAGGAAGGAAGTGGCTTTTGTTTGGGAGATTTGAATCTCTCCACATGTGTGGAGGAAGACTCAGCAGTCTGTGGATTCTTCCCTGTTTTGGGAGCAGAAAGGGAACCAGGCTGCTGTGGGGGAGTTTGATCCAGTTCAGGAGCTGTTATGTGGCAGTTACAGACTGGGACAGCGAGCCTTTGGAACTGGGATCTAGCAGGCTGCTTGTGATTGCCCTAGAGCCGAGGTCACCAACCAGTAGATCACGATCTACCGGTAGATCTCAGGGGCTCTCAGAGTAGCTCTTGAGCCCTCTCTGAACTGCATATCTGTGCAGTACATTTACATTAGATTTCCTCATTTGAGGAGCAGCTACTCACCGAGCAACAACACAGGTGAGTAGCTGCGAGTAATGGTGGGAGTTGGGAGGTCTGGAGGCCTGAAACACCCGACCCAGCTGACCGTGGCTTTCAGCTGAAAGAGGCTGCCCCCCGCTCCAACTGATCGGCGGCTTCTCCTCTGCGCCTGCCCATGTGGAGCTTGGTGCACCCTGGCTGAGCACCATGGCCAGCTGGCCAGGCAGCCACTTCTCTTCTCTCCAGCCCGGCTGCCCTGCGCTCAGCCCAGGGAGGCTGTGTCTAGCTCCAGCTGTGCTGGAGCAAGCTTCCCAGGCTGAGCGCAGGATCACAGATGCCCATCTGATGGACTGTATACGACTAGAAATCTCAGACTACAACCCAGACTTCAAAACACTGGCAGATACTGTTCAGTCACAGGTGTCACATTGAGACTTTGTTATTGGAAGAAAAAATAAATAATTATCAATACTTGATTTTAGATTTACAAAATAGCAGAGAACAAAATGTATAATTGTAAATGCTTCATTTGACATTTAAATAGCATGAATTAAAAACAGACCATTTATTTCATAACTATAAACATGTGATTTTAATTTTATATATTGCATAATTTAAAAATAAACTGTTTAACAAAGTGTATAAGGGCTTGGGATAGCAAGTGATGGAAAGGAGAATAGAGAGGGCGGGGCTTCAAGGAAGGGGTGGGGCGGTAGATCTTCGCCTGTTCTGAGACTTAAAAAATGATCTTGGGTGTAAAAAGGTTGGAGACCACTGCCCTAGAGGGGAGGCTCTCTGGCTGTACTTGTGGCTAGAAGCTACTCTGCATCCAGCACACAGAAGGAGACTGTGAGTAACTGGGCATCGTTGGGAAAATACTGCCTGGGACAGACCTCGGAGATACAGACTAACTCTGGGTTCAAAGAGAGGCCAGTCCAGTGAACTAGAGCTGATGCATAGCTGAGACCCACATACACACTACCTACAGAAGCAAAATGCAGGACAATGTAGCACTTTAAAGACTAACAAGATGGTTTATTAGATGATGAGCTTTCGTGGGCCAGACCCACTTCCTCAGATCAAATAGTGGAAGAAAGTAGTCACTACTTTCTTCCACTATTTGATCTGAGGAAGTGGGTCTGGCCCACGAAAGCTCATCATCTAATAAACCATCTTGTCAGTCTTTAAAGTGCTACATTGTCCTGCATTTTGCTTCAACTACCCCAGACTAACACGGCTACATTTCTATCACTATACTACCTACAGAGAATCTCCATTACAGCTGCAGTTCTTCAAGCGCGCCCGCGCAAGCAAGAGTCTGGGGCTCTGAGTCCAGGAGTGTGCACACTCTGGGATGGGATAAATATTGGCAGTGCAAATGGCAGCTAAATAAGTTCCTTTTACTTCTGCGTTCTTTGTTAATTGATATTATTCACTGTTAATTTATTAAATCCTGTATCTTTAAGTTAAGTCAAGGTGTTCATTCTAATGCAATCTATTAGATGTATATTATTTATGATTTGTAATTGTTGTTCTGGAGTTAGATCCAGTTTATTGTTGGAATAAGTTTATTCCTGGAGGTTCCCAAGGCACACCAGTAAGTGTGTTACAGGGGCAGCCAGGTGGAGGCACTGCCATTATAAGTTCTTTATGAGCAAGGGACAGCAGCAAGGGGCTGGATAGGGTTTCCCCAACTAAGCAACATCACCACTGGAGTACTCAGGATCTCCTTTTATGTTAAAACCATTAGGTGCCCAGGCACACCTGTGAGTGTGACGTGCTCCCGAGTAACCTGCGGAGGGAAAAGGGGGTTAAACACTCATTCAACAAGGGTTAAGGGGCATTTTGGGATAGTTCATTATTTCAGAATTTGGCAGTGCAAACAGTGCCAAATTACAAAATAAGCTCTTTTGAAATAGCATTGAAATAAGCTACACAATTTGCTTAGGCTGTATCTATACTGGCCACTTATTACGGAAAATCAGCCACTTTTCCGGAATAACTTGCCAGCTGTTTACACTGGCCCTTTGAATTTCCGGAAAAGCACTGATGATCTACTGTAAGAAATCAGCCGCTTTTCTGGAAATATTATGCTGCTCCCGCTCGGGCAAAAGTCCTTTTTCTGGAAAACTGTTCTGGAAAAGGGCCAGTGTAGACAGCACATTAGTGTTTTCCGCAAAAAAGCCCTAATCGCGAAAATGACGATCGGGGCTTTTTTCCGGAAAAGCGCGTCTAGATTGGCACGGATGCTTTTCCGGAAAAAGTGCTTTTCCGGAAAAGCATCCTGCCAATGTAGACGCGCTTTTTCGGGAAATACTTATAACGGAAAACTGTTCCGTTTTAAGCATTTCTGGAAAATCATGCCAGTGTAGACGTAGCCTTAGTGCATATTGCGTAGGTTATTTTAAGCTGAGTCCTGTGCAGATGCACCCAAAATGTTTACAGGAGATCTGCAATATGGTCAAGAAATGTGTGTTTAAAATAGTGCTTTTAATTTTACATAACACAGACCTGTAACACAAACATAACCGCACTCCCTTTCGTGATTCAGAAACTCCTCAGATACAAGGTAAAAAAGAGGGGCAACAGGCTGTTAATGTTGCACTATACAAGAGACACTTGCCAAAGGCTAAAGTGTTGCATGTCATTCCTGGACTCCTGTAGCAGGAGGTCACAGCCACATTCCACCACAGAGAAATCCTGACGGGTCCACTGTACTGAACAGCAACGGAGCTGGTTGTCTTGCTGGAGCTTGGCTTGTTTTGCAAGGTATTTACAGGGCCCAAGGTCACCTCTTCTAAATGCTCGTTGAGGTAGAGCTGGAAGGAAACTGTTGTTTGTTTATTTGTTTCAACAGAGTAGAAAAATACTGAGTTAGAAAAACAGCCGGTTCCTAGATGGCTGAAAATCAGCTGAGCCACGTCCTCCTTCCACAAGGGGTTTTAACTCTCCTCAGTTCAAACACGTCCTGAGGCCAGACTGAACGGTGAATACACCATCACTGGGACCGGAGTGTGGGCTGCCCCTTTTCCTCCAGTGTCTCTCACGAGAACACTCCATTGGCTACGGTTGTGTGAGGAGATCTTCTCTAATAAGCAGTGACGTTGGTACTTGGTGGTGGTGTCCGGGGGTCATTCTGAAAGGCTGCAGGCACCATTTCACCCTTTTGTTCTTCACTGTGGGTATGTCTACACGGCAGGGCAATAGCCAAAAGCCGAGTGGCCCAGCTGAGCGGTGGGCGTCAGAGGGACTCTCAGGCCTGCAGACTCCCCTGCACTGCTGGGAATCGGTTGGGTCTGACATCTCTGTGTGTCTGTGACTGGCCATTGAACATGGCCCTGCTTGGGCCTTTCTCCCCTTGAGAACAAACCTTTAGGCTCAGACACTGACAGGCGGGGGCAGCGCAACATTTTGTGTGTGATACAAACCCGGCCACGTGCTGCCCCTCTAGGGCCAGGAGAACAGTCTGTGCCTGGGAGCAGGGTTCGAAGGTGCATCTCCCTGCCCCAGGCCTAGAGCTGATGGGGAGCCGGGATGCAGCCCAGCCCTGGAACCAGCAGCCTCTCTGTCAGGAGAGAGAAATGGCGTTTGCAGGGAGGCTGCCCCAGGCCTTCCCCCGCCCCCCTCCGCTCACACAAACAGCAGAGCTCCAGGGCACAGCCCTTGCACCTGTCCCCTCAGGCCAGCTGCTCTGAGCCCTTGCTCTAGGGCCTGAGACACCTGCTCTCACCTGGGCCTGGGGGGACAAGGGGGGGGGAGTAGCCCAGCCAGAACTTTAGGGCTTTGCCGGAGGCCAAGGCAGCCCCAGGAGGGCCCAGGGAGGTCTGAGCTCAGGGGGCAGGAGGAGGAGCCCTGAGAGCTGACGTGACACCGGTGGCCTGGCTGGCCCTGCTCCCTCTGGGCACCTTTCCCCTCAGGTGGCTGCCAGGCACTCGGCCCTTATTGCTTCCCCACAGCCACTGGGTTTCCCAGAACTCCCCCTCTCCTCCCCTGGCTTCCTCAGCCCCCGGCCCCACGGCCCTTCCTGCCTACCGGGCACTGCATGTTCCAGGCCATTTGCTGTGGGTCTGAGTCTCCATGGTGCTTCCTAAGGGCTGCCTGAGAGAACGGGGGCTGCGTAGCCTGAGGGAGAAGGGGTCAGACTTGCGATCAGAAGCCTGAGAGTTTGTGTTCCACGGCAGTGGCTTTGCTGCGCCTGTGGCCCTGCCATCTTCAGCCTGCAAACCTCCTCTTGGCTCTGGCTGGTTCCTGCAAAAACCTCCCACTTCCTGTGCTTTGGCTTCCTGGTCCTCAGGCTGGTGAGAAGAGAATTTTGTGCCTCCTGCTGGGTGTCTGATGCCCACTGGCGCTTGGTCTCTTATCTGGCTGGCTCAGCAGGAGGCTGGGATGTGCTGGGGCCATGGAACCTACCAGCCTGGATAGAGATGCAGGGGGCCGAATCTTGCTGCTTCCCCGGCTGCCCTCATGTTTGGTCCTAGCAGCTGCCAGGCTCTCCCTATTGCACCCGGCACGAAAGGCAGGCAGTCTCAGGCCCAGGCCTCAGGGAATGTGTGTTCACAGCTTCTGAGAAAGGTGAAGAAACCTGTTCGACTCCCTGCGCTGGCTCTAGGCTGAGGGAAATTGCCACAACATAATTTGGCTGCGGAGCTATTGCCTTGGGTGTAGGAACTGTCTGGCAGAGAGAGCAGCACAAGTGAGAGGCTAGACCAAGATCCACTCAAGTGGTTTGTTTTTTGTGGCTCTGCCCCTCCAGTGCCCCTAAAGATCCTGGAACAAAAAGGACCCACAATAGGAGCCCAACATTTTATCTTCTGCTGTGACATGGATGGATCTAGCTCAGGTTTCACTCAGGGGTCCTTTTCCATGAGACATACCTGTGACAACCCCTATACTCCTGAGTTCTTCAGCCCCTGGCCTGTGATGCTGCCCACTTGGGTGAGCACTTGCCCTGACACTTGTAGAAGGGCCAAGCTGGCCAATCCAGCATCTCTCAAGCTTCCATTGGTAGCTCAGCTGACAGAGCAGAGACCTGTAGTGTGTGCTTGGCTAGTGAGTTTTAGGTTGCTGGTTCAACTCTAGTTTGAAGAAGAGAGTCTTTCCCCTCCAGCCCAGCTTTAGTGCAAGGCAAGCAAGATGGCTGCCTTGGGTACAAACTGTCAGAGCCCTGCACTGCAACTGACAATAGGATTGTGGGTACCAGCTGCCAATCACATTTCTTGGGCTACACAGGCCTTGAGACCCTGCCAGGGCTGAAGGGAAATGGGGAATGGCTGCACTTTGGAATTGAAAGGTGTTGTCTGCAACCATAAATTAGAACAGTTTTAGAGACACTTTTTTCAGAAGAGACTTTTCCAACATTTGGTCCATCTACACGGAGCCAATCCGTGGGGAAAACCTCCTCTTTCAGAAGAGCCCTTATTCCTTATAAAATGAGGAATACAGGTCTTCCGAAAGATCATGCCAACTTTTTTGGAAAGTGATTTGAAAAAGTGGACCTGTTCCCTGGATGTGGCAGAGTTTTCCTGGGCTAAGAGAGTTATCCTGGAAAAACTCTGTAATGTAGACCTAACTAAGGAGGGCACCATGGCTCAGCTAGCTAAAGTACCTACCCCCTAAATAGAAGATCCTGGGTTCAACTCCTGGTGGTGCTTTGTTGTAGCCTTTGCTCACATTTTCCTGTGTCCTTCTGGGACACTGAAGAGGCCTCCCCTGGCCACCCATGGAACTGCTGGCTCAGGAAAAGGCTGGTTGGATAGGAACATTGGGAAGAAGGAAACCACAAGCTTGGAGTGAGTGCAGAGGCAACTGGCAAGGCAGGGCTCTGGCTACAATTCCTGGGACAGGAGAGCCAGTGCCAAGTGCCCTTGTGATTCCCTGGGGGTGTCAGCTCCACCCAGAGATCCTGTAAATGTAACCTCTGTAGCTCCTGCACCTGCTCCTGTGTTTTATATTGAGGAAAAGCACAAGGCCTTGTAAATTAAGCCCTAATCAAACAAATCACACTGAGACTGGAGCCTCCAGCATTCCTCTAATCTCGTTAACATGGACACAAGACAAGATTCTGTCTCTCACTTACTAAACCTTAGAACAAAGAAATAGATATTGAACCAAAGGCCTAAAACTCTATCCCTGCCTTAACAGAAATCCCACATTGCTACATCATTAAACCAGAAATACAAATGTAAACAGATATCAAACTCTTACTCCAGCCGGACCCAGGCCGGGGCTGCAACTCAGGAGCGAGGGCACCACAGGGCCAGGCTGGCAGGGGCTGCACAACAGGAGTCAGGAGAATCATGGATCCTGGAGGTGCCCAGGCAGGGAGCAGGGGGCTGCACATGAGGAGTGAAGGCCCTAGAGGGCTCAGTTGGCAGGGAAGCAAGTAGCACCAGGAGTCTTCCCAACAGGGTCTAGCTGCCCAATTTCCTCCCCACCATGCCGACCACTTCAGCCACTGGGTCAGCCCAGGAGCTAAGGCACAAAACGGGGGAGAGAGCGAGTCATATGGGGGGGGGGGAGGAGAGAAATGCTGGTCTTGCCTTCCTGGGCAGTGCACTGCGACAGCTCTTGTGTGGGGCAGAGCTGCCAAGCACCTGGGAAAGAGAATTAGAGGCCAAGAAAACCAGCTTGTAGCAGCCACAGTAGCTCAGCTCAGTGAACATTGGCCTGGAAATCTAAAGGTCCCAGCTTCAGTCCCATGTTTTGGCATTTCTCTAGGTGCAGCAGGCTCCTCTCTGTGCCCGTTGAAATGCTGGAGGGCTCTGGAAAACACATGGCAGCTCCGTGGGCAGAGTCCTGAGCCCCAGCCCCTGGCTGGGCAGGGCTCAGTGAGCAGCTGTGGGGCTGGGCGGGGAAAGCGCTGTGGGCTGGCGGCAGATGGCGGCAGATGGAGTCGTGGTTCACATGGCAGCCGGCCAAGGAGTTAGGCTGGGTTTGTGGATGTTCTTTACTGCTCCCCTGTCTCTGTTCTCTGACTCGCCCCTTTCCCGTCCCCTGGTCCTGCCCTGCTCTGACTCCCTCCCAGCTGCCTGGCTGTCTCCCGCATGGGCTGAGCTCAGGAGCCAGATGGCTGACTTGCTCCACTGACACCTCCCATCAGTCTGCTCCATCACTCAGAGCATCCCAGGCAGCTGAGCGATTGTGCCCTTGAGTGGCATTCTCAGCCAGCCAATCAGCTTTATGATGAGGATCATGGAGGCAGGGCAAAGAGCTCTCTTGATCTCTCTTGTTAGGTCAGCAAGGAAGCAGCCAAGGCCCCACCCCCAGGGATCTGGCTGGAGACCATGTGGAGGGAACCACTGCCTCTCCCCTGTGTAGCAGGCACTTTCCCAGTGGGGCAACTCTGCCCCCTGGGGCCTGTCTCCATCACTTCAGTCACTGCCAGGCTGAGTCCCAGCAGCCTTCTGCCCCCAGCCTGGCTGGTTTTGGGGGAGACAAAGTAGGAAGCAGAAGGGGGCTACTGGAGACATTTAGCCCTCTGGCTGCCTGTACCTTTGTGAGAAGAAAAATGGGACTTTTTCCCATTAGTGGAGAATGTGGGTATCAATCCTACTGCCTCTCACATGCTAAGCAAGTGCTCTATCACTTGAACTAATTCTCCTGCTGTAGCAGCATAACCCCTCTTGGAGGCTCTTACCTTCTCCACGGGGACGTCTGCCTTCTAGGTCAGTTAGTCGCAGGAAAGGAAAAGGCTCCAAGGAGGCTCCTCCTCACACTCATGCTTGTGACCCTCATTCTCTCTCTGGCCTCAAGGGCAGATCTCCAGAAGGAGACTCCCTGCAGCAAAGCCATGGGGGGCTCTGAGATGGCCCCTGCCCTGCAGCCTGTCCCACCTGGCCATTGTCATGGACTCTCTGTGAGGTCATCACCTCCCAACCTCCTTTAGCCAATAAGCTGAGGGGCTGCGAAAGGCCCTTGTGATGTCACTGCCACACCCACCCCTGCCCTCCAGGGCTAATGTCCTGCCCCAGGCAGCCCCTTTGCATGGCTGAGCTGCTCCCAGGGGTGAAAGTGACACATTTCTTACAGGGACTGTTCTATTGGGCACCATCCCTTCGGCCAAGGGGGAAGTTCAAGTCAGGAAGTTGGGGAAGGGGTTGGGATAGGACAGTACCTGTAAGAAATTACAGTGTGGAGTGGAGTGTGAGAGGCTCAAGGCAGGGATCTGGGGATTGTATGTTGGGGGTGGGGCTCAGGACAGGGGTGAGGATGTGGGAGGGTAGAGAAGTCAGGGCACAGGATTAGGGATGTGGAGGTGCTTGGGGCTGGGATTGTGTGTGTGTGTGTGTGAGTGGTGAGGGGATCAATGGGACTAGATTCCCAGCTCCCTCTGCTCTGGGCTCCCTGAGGCCATTTAACACACAAGAGCTTTCTCTGCAGCGCGCTGAGGAGAGGAACCCATGAGCCAGTGATGCCGCTTTGCCCAGCTTGGCAGGGATAGAAGGCAAGCCGGGTGCCCAGTAACCCCAGACAGATGTGCACATCTGCTAGCGAGCAGCAGCTGTTGTGGGGCTCTAGAAATCTCCCGCTAGATCTAATTCCCCATGTGCCAGGCACCAGTCAAAGCCAGGGCTACGGGGTCTCACTGCGAAGGGTGGATACGTGTCTATTTGAGGCAGGTTCCTCACTCCCACATCCCAGACACGTACTGTGGCACAAAGACCAGCAACTGTCCCTGCACAAAGTGTGTCCCAGGGATAAGTGTTAGCCCTGGGAAGAAGCATCACCCTGCAGAAGAGACACCCCTGGTATGGAGCCAACAAGCCCAGGAGCCACCCAGCTCAGGATCCCCAAGGGCAGTGACACAGACTCCCTGGCACAGGAGAATCCCAAGCCCCAGTTCTGCCGGGCAGAGTTTTCCCCTCTTCCGCTTCTTGTCAGCTCCCTGCAAAACACCCCACAAGGGTGAGTGGGGATAAACCCAGCTGTGCTGCAGAGCGGCTGTTAGATGGGGAAAGAGAGGTGCTCCTGCTGCCTCCCTGAGCAACTCACACATGTGAGAAAACTGCCATTGGAGGTACTTGCATGGATGTCAGGATGGCCGAGTGGTCTAAGGCGCCAGACTCAAGGACTTGTCTTTCCCTTAGTTGGGTGTTCTGGTCTCCAAATAGAGATGTGGGTTCAAATCCCACTCCTGACACATCATCTGTTTTATATCTACAGAGGTGACCTCATTTCCCCATCTCTCCTGACATTGCAGGAGCCCTTGCTGAGTCCTTGCTCAGCCCTTTCTCTTAGGCTGCATCTACACAGCAGTGTTATTTGGGAATAACCGTCATTATTCTGAAATAACAATGGGAGCGTCTACACAGCAATTCCATTATTCCGACTTCTGTAACGCTCCACCCAGACCAGTGGTCTGAGGAGCCAGGAGGTTTCCAGGCTGCAGACAGCCAAGCCCACAGGAAAAGACAAAGCAAAGTCCCAGCCACTTCCTGCTCAGCCCAGCGGGTTCTCTGTGTGGCCCCCAGACCTTTTGTTTGCCATTCCCCAGGTGCAGGAGCCCAGATTCAGCAACACTCACAGGCCCCACAGGAGGAGGCTGGTTTGCTGCTTCACCCCGCAGCCCAGCAATGAGCCCCCAAACTCCCCTGTGCTCGGGGAGTCAGGTTTGCCATGTGAATTGTGTGGGGGCAGGTAACATCAGGCCTGGGCACTGGGATTATTTACCAGTTTTCCTGGGGGCCCTGCTGTTTTCACAGCACAAATATCTTTCCCATCCCCCCTTAGTCGTCCCTTTCCCAAGCTGAGAAGAAGAAGTTCCATGAACTCCTGGGAGCTGCTGTTCCAAAGAAGAGGCATTTCCTGTGGAAAAGATGGCCAAGACCAATCCCCTACACAGAGCCCCAGAAAATACCAATGGACACTGGGCACTTGTAAAGCTTCCTCTCGGGCAGCGCTACAGAATGGATCTGGCTGGCCATCGGGCTGACTAACGCCATCCACAGACGAGTCCCAGTGAGACTTCTCAGCCCAAGTGCAGAGACTGTGGAGTCTCCTGCTCCCAGCCCAGGGACAGAGGGGCAGCGCCCTGAGGAGGCGGGTCCCGAGCAGCAGAGACCTTTGAAGGGAATGGAGATGTAAGGTAAGAATGAAGGAGAACAAGTCACCTCCTCCCAGGTGAGATGTGGTGGGAAACTACCAGATCTGGTGCAAGCCGAGCTCCAAGGGCTGGTTCCTGCCTGGTGGCTCTTTGCAGGGCCTGGCTTGAGAAGCACCAAGGAGCCATGTGTGGCCAGGAGAAAGGGTGCAGTGCAGAAGGAACATGGATGAAGGAGCAGGGTGGGGGAGCAGGAACAAAGCAAGCTGGGGGTGCTGGGTGAGAAGAAAGCAAGGTGAATGGGGTGGCTGGGGTCTTGCATCAAAGGTGCACAGCCAGGGTGGGCCCTAGACTGTGTGGCCGCAGTGACCTGGTCTCAGGCAAGGCACCACTGAGAAGTCTCAGGCCCCCCCCAGCCTAACCTGCTGAGCTGTCTTCCACAAGCTCCTGAAAGCCAGCACACATGCTGCCAAACCCTGCACCAGGCCCTGGAACTACCTTGTGGACACCCAGGGGAACTGCAATAAGGGAAGACCCTGTGTTTCTGCCTGGCTTTGAACCAGGGACCTTCTGCATGCTAGGCAAATGTGATAACCACTACACCACAGAAACACACATAAAAATGTTTTCTGCTACTGCACTTAAGCTTGGGCAAATATTCGGTTGCTAAGCCTTTGGCCAACAGAGATTGCTGCGGGGCAAAGGAATTCTCTGTTGTCTATTTTGTGCTCTCAGGAAGGGACCAAACTGAAGGAGGCAGGGCCCCCACCTGGGAACTCCAACCTAGACCCTGAGACCAAGGGGTTTACAAGCCTAATAATAAAAGTTCGCTGCATTTCTTCCTCCCACAACCCTGCAGAACTTCAAAACCTACAGTCCCAGAGGAGATGTGCATGTTAGAACCTCCACCCACTGAGCTGTAGCCTTCTGTGCCCAGGGAGCCAGATACTGCCTGGGTGGGAAGGCAGGAGGGAAATGGGGAATGGCCGAACTTTGTGAGGCAATCGTGTTATCTGGGACCGTACATAGAACCGTTTACAAGTGGGTCTGGGTAGGGCACCATGGCTTGGCAGGCTGAAGCTTTGTGTAATAAACAGGGTATCCTGGGTTCAATTTCTGGAGTTGCCTTGTTGCAGCCTTTGCTCACATTTTCCTACACCCTTCTGGGACACGGAAGAGGCATCTCCGGTCTCCCATGGAACTGCTGGTTCAGGAAAAGGCTGATTGGGGAGGAGTGTTGGGAAGAAGGAAACCACAGATGAGAAGCACGTGACACCCACATACCCTGACTCTCCATGGCTGCAGGAGCTGCAGAGGTTTCACCCTCAGGCTCTCTAGGTGATGACACCCCCAGGGAATCACAAGGGTGTGGGGTGCTGGCTCTCCTGTCCCAGCAATTGCAGTCAGAGCCCTGCCTTGCCAGTGCCAGTCAAAGCAGCCTCTGCACCTGCTCCAGGCTTGTGGTTTCCTTCTTCCTAACACTCCTCCCACATCAGCCTTTTCCTTGAAGCCGCAGTTCCATGGGTCCCAGAAGGACCTAGAAAAATGTGAGCAAAGGTTACAGCAAGGCACCACTGGGAGTTGAACCCAGGATCTCCTGTTTATGAGGCAGGTGCTTTAGCCAGCTAAGCCATGGTGCCCTCCTCCAAAGTCTTTTTAAAATGGCTCTTTATGTTTCCAGACAACACTTTTGACTCCCAAAGTGCAGCCATTCCCCATTTCTCTCCAGCCATCGAGCCCAGGTGGTGTCTGGCTCCCTGGGCACAGAAAGCTACAGCTCTGTGGGCAGGGGCCTTTGGCTTCCTTGCCCATGGGATGCTGTTGCAGGAAGGGCTGCTCAGCAGCGATGGGGTTCACCTGTGGAGGAAGGGAAGAGTATTTAGGTGCAGACTGGCTCACCTAGTGAGGAGGCTTTAAACTAGGTTTGATGGGGGCAAGTGCCCAAAGCCCACAGGTAAATGAACAACATGGAGACCTGGGAGATGGGCCAGAAATGGGAGAGAGCAGAGGCTGTAACTGCAGAGATAAAGGAGGGATGCGGGACCACTGGGAAGCAAAATCTAATCTGTGTCTTAGATGCTGGTATAGACACACGGGAACTATGGGTAATGAGCAGGAAGAAGTTGGTATCACTGGGACTTGGTGGGTTAATATACTTTACTGGAATATTGGGATAGAGGGGTAGAGCTCACTCAGGAAGGATTGGCAGGGAAAAAGGGAGGAGGAGTTTACTTATCTATGAAACATGCGAACACTTGGCCTGAGGCAGAGTTGGACACAGGAGCGGACTTCTCAGGACTCTCTGGGTGAGGTTAAAGGGGTAAAACCCCAGGGTGATGTCACTAGGCGTCTATTCCAGACACCTCCCCAGGCAGAAGAGGTGCCTGAGGCTTTTTAAACAATTAACAAAATCATCCAAAGTACAGCTGGTTTCACACACACTCAGCCTCACCCACAGCTGGGAGGCAGTTTGCAGGGAGCTGAAAAGAAACAGAAGAGGGGAAACTGGAGCCTGGCAGAACCAAGTCTTGGGATTCTTCTGTGTCCAGATGTGCTAAGCAGCTGGCAGCCAAGCTCCCAAGTGCTGGTCTGTTCCCGCCCTCCCCAGACAGGCAAATCCCCTCTTCTGGGTATTACAGGCTGGACTTTGCCTGCCTGACTTTTAGCCAGGGAACTCCTCCCGCACCTGCAGTTCATCCACCTCCCAGAGAGGAAGCAGTTCAGGAGAAGTGCCGTGTGTGTGTGTGGGAGGTGTGGGGTGTTCAAGGGGGGCATTTCCCTTCATGTGTAAAAACTAGCACAGCCATGGGGACTCACACACACACAGGTGCACACGCCCTCAATATTGATGCCCAGGACAAGACTTGCTCTGCTCCTGGAACAGGAACAGCGACTAGCAGTGAGGCCCCTCCCTGGCAGCACCGTGTCAGACGGTTTCTTCTTGGCCTGGTGCCTCCTGAATGCTGGGAGCAGCTGCCTGGCCCGAGGGGCTGCAGTTCCCTGGAGAGAGGGGCTGGGGCCTGTGGCTGCAGGAAAACCCTTCTGCTGTGTCTGTGGCTGAGCGGCACAAAGGAAAATAAAAGATCCATTGGTGGATGGACGTGCCTGAGGAAAGAAGCTGAAAGCGCAATAGATACATAAAAAGGGCACTAGGAGCAGTTTGACTCACACACACGGCAGGGGGCGCAGCTCAGCCAGGATCTTATCCACTCACAGAGCTTCACCACCCCCCAAACCGCCCCATGGGCCTTGCCCGCACCATGCTCAGGGCCTGGGGATTTTATGTCCGTTTGCCAGATCAAATAACTAGGGCCCCCCCCGCTCTGGAGTCTCTGCCTCTCATCCTCCACTTTGTCTCCAGACAGACCCTGCTCTGCTACAGCTGCCTCCCTCTGCCTGTCACTTTTAGACCAAGATGTGCCCCTTCATTCTGACTTTGAATACCTGGGCTTTTAGCACTCAGATCTGCACCTAACATCAGCCAGATATCATCAGCATTTGCTAGGGAGGGGTCTGAACAGCTTCTGCAGAGAGGGAGACAGCCACTGTGGAGCATCCTTGCCAACTGTTTCAGTGAGCAGAGGAAGGTAAACTCTTTGTCACTGAGAAAGAACTGTCACCCCAGGTGGGACTTGGACCCACAATCCCTGGCTTAGGAGGCCAGTGTCTTGTCCATTAGGCCACTGGGGCACACAGAAAAAAGTGTTGAAGACAGAAATTCACCCTTCTGAATGGCCCTTCTTCAACTTTTAGCTCCTGATTAAGCCCCTTTGAAGAAGCCAGATACACAGGAAGGGCTGATCACACCCCTCTGAAAATCAGCTTTCCATGGGCATTGGTAGCTGGCTCCAAGTCATGAGCCTTGATGTCTCGTCTCCCTCCCGAAACCAGGGAAGTGTCTCCCACCACTGCAGCATGCTGAGGCTCTATGACCCTGTCTGTACAGCAGGGACAGCAACACTCACAGCCCCACAGGAGGGCCCCTGGCCTAGCAATGTGGCCCCCTGAGCAGCCTCTGATGTTCCCTGCGTGAGCCCCAGAACCAGCCCTGAGTGAGGGGGGCAGAAGGGGAGAAGCTCACACATGCCAAGGGGCTGGCCAGGGGCAGGACATGAGCCTGCAAAGCAGCAGTGACATCACAAGAAACTTTTGCAGCACCTCAGCTCATTGGCTGGGAGGCAGTGACCTCACAGAGGGACCATGGCAACAGCCAGGTGGGACAGCCTGCAGGGTTGGGGCATCTCAGAGACCCCCATGGCCTGGCTGCCTGGAATCTCCTTTGTGAGGTTTCCCCTTGAACTCACCTCTAAGCCAGCCTCAGACCAGATTACCCAGGACTCCTCCGCATGACGGGTGAAAGGGTTTGCCGTGTGAATTCTGTGTCAGGTGACATCAAGCCTGGGCACTGAGATTATTTGCCAGTTTCCCTGGCTTGCTGTTACTTATACCTGTGATGGCTGAGTGGTTAAGGTGTTGGACTAGAAATCCAATAGGGTTTCCCTGTGCAGGTTCAAATCCTGCTCACAGCCAGGCCTTTGTTTTACCAGTTTCCTTGGCTTATTGTGAGTTAGAGCTGTGATGGCCGAGTGGTTAAGGTGTGGTACTAAAAATCCCATGGTTTTTCCCTGCGCAGGTTCAAATGCTGCTCGCAGTGAGGCCTGTGTTTTGGCCACACCCCTTCCTAGGGCAACATGGTACCCAAACCCTGAGAAGAACATGCCTGTCCCATCAGAAAGGACACGTGGAGAAGGCAAGAGGCTACAAAAGCAGGAGAGAACATGGATTGCAGGGTCCTGCCTAACAACAGGAAAACCAGTCTGGCTTTCAGCAGAGCCACCTCCCCATGGATGCAGCCAGGGGACCAAGTGCCTCCAGTGGCCCCTCCCTCTCCACAAAAGCCGGCCCTGGTTGGGTAGAAAGATGCTGGGCCCAGCGGCCTCCCTTCACCTGGCAGAGGCAGAAGTGATGGAGACAGGCCCAGGGGTGTGTGGGCTACAAAAGCCTCTTGTTCCCTTCTCAACTCCTAACAGTGCAAACATCAGGGAGAGTAGCTCAGTGATAGACTACAAATTATATGAGCGTTACTTCAAATCCAACTGACCATTCAATGGAAACATTTATTTCTCCAATTCCATTACATTCTAGGTTTCTATTTTTTGGATTTTTTAAATGAATACGAATCCTTACTGCTGTCCTCTGCCAACGCACATAAACCAGGCAAACCCGTCCCTCAGCTGGAGCCAGCTCAAACCCGCCGTGTGTCTGGTTTCTGTTTCCATCCGTTCAATAAGGGTGTGATTTGGAAGACCAATGGCAGGTCCTTGGTCTCCATGGGCTGTGCTGTGCAGAAGAACAACAACCACACCCAGCTGGGGAGGAACGGCCTAGTGTGTATTGCAATTGGTGGAGGAGTTGCCCAAATTCACTGGAGATGGGCAGGAGCCTGTTACAAACATACAGTAAACACCATTATCAGACTGCCCAGTGCACATTCCTACCTTCCCTTGTGCACACAACATACATGGGGCTCTAATTACTGGCCACCTGCCTTTCACACAGATCATTGATCCTTGTGACTTTCAGGGACATTCATACGGCAGCTGTTTAAACATAATGTGCTTCTATTGCATGATCAGCACCAGAATCTCCGGCTATGTCTACACTACAAATTTTCTTAGCAAAAAAGGTGCTAATTAGGGTCTCATTTGCATGAGTCATGATCTTATTTGCATATTTTCTGACAAACTGATTTCACGCTGGGGTTGTTGTGCAAAAACAAGCAGTATGGAAGTTTTCTTTTTGCACAAAACCTCCTTTTCTGCAAGATCAGGATACCTCTTTTTGGGGGCCATAAGAATCTTGTGAAAAAAGGGGGGTTTGTGCAAATAAATGTTCACACTACGTATTTTTGCACAGCAATCCCATTGGCTGAAAATATTCAAATAAGATTGTGACTCATGCAATTGAGTCCCTCCTTAACATATTTTTTTAAGGAGAAAACTTCTAGTGTAGATGTAGCCTCTGTGAGTTACCAGCAGTGGGGCTGTTAGTGTCGGCATCTAACTAATTGCACCATTAGGCCATGTCTTCACTCAGGTGGAGATGGCTGCTGCAATCCATCTTCCACAGCTTGATTTACCAAGTCTAGCTAAGCCTCACTAAAGGAAACCCCTAGGGCACCTCCTGCTCTTTGCTACTGTCTTACTCCCACTGTGAGAGCACCAGCAAGCTCAACTGAAGGTAAAACCAACTCCAGATACATGTTGAAGAATGGTGGGAACAAGAGACCCATTGACCTGGCAACAAGGCACCACTGGGAGTTGAACCCAGGATCTCCTGCTTACTAGGCTGGTGCTTTAGCCAACTAAGCCATGGTGCCCTCCTTGGAAGCAACCTTAAAACTGTTCTACTTTATGGCGCCAGACACCCCCTTCCCATTCCAAAGTGCAGCTGTTCCCCATTCCCCTCCAGCTCTTGCCATGACTCAAGGCCTGCGCAGCCCAAGACATTAGATTGGCAGCTGGTACCCAAAACCTTTTTGTCAATTGTAGCAGCAGGCCCCAAAGGGACAGACCCAAGGCAGCCACCTGGTCCTAAGGCCGGGCCTGCAGCCAGGGGAGGGAGAAGAATCTCTCCTTTCAGCTGGAGTTGAATCAGCAACCTAAGGGCACTTGCCGAGCACCCGCTACAGGCCTCTGCTCTGCCAGCTGAGCTATGGAAGGTGCCTGGGGCAGGCTGCTTTGCCTATATTGGCCCTCCCATGAGTGCCAGGGCAAGAGCCCCCCAAAGGGGACGGCCTCCCGGGGGGGGCAGGAGAACCCGGCAGCACAGGGGTGTCACAGGCGCTTCACCCGCAGAAGGACCCTTGAGTGATTCAGGCAGAAACGCCGCGTCTCGCTCCCTGCAGCTCCACTTGCTGCCCTGGCAGGCGCTGCCCCTTCTCCCACTGGCCTGGGCCTGGCCTCCCTCCCCCGCCCGGCACCACAGAAAGCCCCTTGGCGTGAGCCTGGGCAAGCCAGAGGCCTCAGGCCTGTCCCCTCTGAGGGGCTTGTGCCTCGGCCTCCTCTGCCCTTGGTGCCGGCTCCCCCGGCTGCCCCTGAGCGCTGCTGGGCAAAGGAGGCAGCAAGGCAGGAGAGGGGGGAAGGAACAAGTCCCGCTGAGGCTGACACCTCGGGCTTAAGCCTCAAGCCCCAGCAGCCTGGCTGGGGAAGGGGAGACACAGGGCAGGGCTTGTACAGAAGGAGAGGAGGGAGATACAATGGCAGCTCCCTCACCCCATCGGACAGGAGGGGGGGCAGAGGTGACTGGTGGGAGCACTTGGGGGCACCAACTCCTCTGCCCCAACAGAATTTCTGAAGTTTATAACCAGGGCGTCCCAAATGCCCCCTGCCTCTGTGGGTGCCTCTCCCTGCGCCCCTCCCTCTGCAGGCTCCAGTCCCCCGGGGGGAGGAACTGCCCCCTCCAGCAGCCTGAGGGGAATTTCTTCCGTGATTTTTTTTTAAGTGTAGATAACTGCAAACACTGATCTGTTAGGGACTGGCAACAGTTTATTTCTATATTTGCATATTTGTTATTTGCATAATGTATATGCATATATGTAAATATAATGTTATTGGTCTGGCACAAGTTTGTGAATGGGTTTGCCTGTCCATGGTAGATAAACACAAAGGCTGGAAACAAGGGCCTGATCAATGGGGGCTGGCCGAATGCAAGGCAGGGAAAACACTGGGTGAAGGGGGGGGGATATTTTCCCCGCCAGGCCTTTGTCCCTCGGAATCCCTGGGGACGTTGGGTTTTGTCTTGTTTGGTTTCCCTTTTCCCTGCTTCCCTCCTCGCTGTGGGGAGGGGGCAGCTCTCTCCCTGGCACAGAGATGGGATGGGCAGATGCTCTGAGAGCGAGTCCCCAGGCTGTTTGGGGAGAGACCTTTCACCCTTCCACTCTCCTCCGCACCACCAGGATATCTGAGTGGTTAAGGTGTTGGACTTAAGCTCCAATAGATATTTGTCTGTGTGGGCTCAAACCCCACTCCTAGTAGTTCCCTGCTTTGGAGAGACATCGATCTACAGGGTGCTCTGTCTTGCTAAGAGGACAGGACAGGGGTCTGGAATTCCCCTGTGAAGGTCCCTGCCAGTTCTAGTGCTCTGTGATTAGGGTCTCAGTTCTGATTGGCTGAGCAGAGGCCAGTCACAAGGAGGAGACTCAGGACTTCGTTGTTCTCCTTCAGTCCCAGCAAATGAGCCAGAACCAATTGTTTGCTCAGGAAATTGTTCTGCTTCTCACCAGTGGTTGTCTCTGAGCAGCTCCTGAGTCTCTCTGTGTCCTGGTGCTTCTAACCTGCTGGCTGAGCTGAGCTATCCCTCTGTGGGGCTGTAGCACCTTTGAGACACTTTATTCTGGTCAGTCAGGGTGTGAAACTCCAGACTGAGGGGGAGTTTCAGCATCAGGGTCCTGTCCAAGACTGGCTGTGTGAGGTCAGACAAGGCCCTTTGCCTTTCTCAGCCTTTGTCCCTCTGTCAGTTGGGGGGAACAATCCCCTCCTGCCTGCCCCATGGTGGGGGGAGCTGTGAGAGGCTGTTGCTAGCAGCAGTGAGTACTAGAAGGTGTCCTGTCCTCTGGACTCTGTGTGGGGTTGCCAGCTGGTTTCAACAAAAATACCAGACACACTTGACATGACATGACATCACAATCACAATCTACATTATTGTTGTTATTGTTATTTAGAAAATACTGGACATTTCTATTTCTATTTTCTCAGTTTGTTTCCTGAACAGAAAGCTCAAATACTGGACTGTCTGGTTCAAAACCGGACACCTGGCAACCCAGCTCCATGTCAGCAGGGAAACGCCATCAAACACCTCCCCCCATATGCTGGCCCAGCCTTGTGCCTGCTGCTGGGGCTGCCTCCCCCCACATCAGTGGGACCTCCTGCCCGTGTGTTGGTGCAGCAACTGCCAGTCTGCCCGTACCCAGGCCTGGCAGCCATGTTGTCTGGGGGCAAGAGCAGGGAGAACGGCGCCGTCCTAGCCCAGCCCGCCCCCCCCCCCATCCCATTGCTGAGGGAACTTTCCCCCAATGCCAGCCCCATGCTCAAGGGCTTTGTAAAAGGGCCCGGCCAAAGTCCTTCCCCGCTTGCTCCTACTGAGCTGCTGCCAGAGCTGCCCCTCCTCAGGCTCTGCTCCAGACAACTCCCTCGCTCTGAGTCACTCCTGGAGCTGGTGGGACTAGACAGCCGCTGTCCTATGGGATGTGGCACTTCTCCGGGAACCATCTCTCAGTTCCCATGGGGAAAAAAGCAAGCTAGGACTTCCCAAACAACCCTCAGAAGCGCACAGTTCTATACCCCAGGTGGGACTTGAACCCACAGCTCCTGGCTCTGGAGGCCAGTGCCTTCTCCATTAGGCCACTGGGGGTCACAGCTGCTGTTACCTGTGACACTGAGGTGAGAAAAAGTACTAGGCAGCTATCACATGACTGGGAAGCAAACCCAGGCTACAGCAGTGAGAGTACTGGATGCTAACCGCTAGACCATCAGGGACATATGCAGAATTCCTCTTTAAAATCAGGAATAAGGGATCTTCTAGAAAAGGCTTTATTTTCTGCAAGATCCCTGTCTAGACTGGCGCTTTTTTCTGGCAAAGCCCCGAGCCGGAACAAAGTGGTGGCCATGTTCATGCAAATGCCGCGGGGAAAATCTAAATCCCTGGGGCATTTGCAATTCCGACTGGTCTCATTAGCATCCCTTTTCCAGAAAAGAGTGCCAATGTAGACACAACCAGCAGGTTTGAGCTGGTTCCAGCTGAGGAACAGGTTTGCCTGGTTTATGTCTATTGGTGCCAGAAAACATTAAGGGCTTGTATTCTTTTAAAGTGTGCACATACAATAGAAATCCAGGATGCAATAGAAGTGGTGAGGTAAATGTTTCTATAGGAGAAAGATTTCCAAAGGGGGCACTTGGGTTTGAACCAAGGACCACTTGATCTGCAGTCAAACACTCTGCCACTGAGCTACACCCCCATGCAAAAGGGCTGCCTGTAGCCAGTGTTGGGAGCTGAGCAGGAAACAAGAGGCTTTTGTGTGACACATCTCAGGTGGGACAGACCCCCCCACTGACCCCAGATTGTGATGGACCCTAACAAGGAATTTGTCCTGAACGCAGCAGAGCTGGGGCAGGACAGAAGTTCTGTCCACACAGAAAAGTTATTTTGGAATAACAGCCATTTAGAATAACAATGCCAAAATCTGTGCAGCAAATCCGTTAATGTGAAATAATCTGAAGTAACAGACGGGTTATTCCAACTTCTGCAAACCTCACTCTACGAGGAATAACGCCTGTTCCCAATTAGCTATTTCAGAATAATGCGTGTGGAGATGCTCCACTTCCGCTATTTCAAAATGGCCCCATCCCTAGGCCCATTCTAAGTTATTTCTCCCAGGGCTCTAAATCGAGGTAGCTCGTCTGCATTAGGGGAGCCTGACTCGGACTCATTCTGAGGTTTCCCTGCAGTGTAGATGTGCTATTTCGAAATAAGATATTTTGGAATCACTATTCAAGACCAGCTTATTCCAAAATCAATGTGCCATGTAGACGTAGCCAGAGAGCCCTGAGAGATGAAGCTGTTTTTGGGAAGCCAGGAGAGCGGAGGCCAGTCTGAGACCTGAGAGTCCCAGGTTCCCAGCAGAAACTGTATATGTAGGTCTCATGGTGTAAGGGACAGCACTCAGGACTCTGAATCCTGCAATCTGAGGTCAAGTCTCAGTAGTGTTAGGGTGTGTCTAGACTACAGGGCTTTGCTGACAAAAGTGGACTTTTGTCGACAAAACTAAACCTGTGTCTACACTACCGCTGAGTTCTGTCAACATAATGTCGACAGAACTCAGCAGTTTTGTCGACGCTGGTAAACCTCATTTTATGAGGAATAACACCTTCTGTCGACAGAGTTCTGTCGACAGAAAGCGTTATTGCATCTAAACTGCCCTTTGTGTCTATACTGCCATGTCGACAAAGCAGCTTGCTTTGTCGACAAAACTGGATGTTGTCTAGATGCTCTTTGTTGACAGAAGCTTTGTTGACAGTATCTGTCGACAAAACTTCTGTCGACAAAAGCCTGTAGTCTAGACGTACCCTTAGGCCCTAGAAAATTAGGCCTAGGGCAGTTATGCTAAAGCAGATGTAACAGATTTCTGGGTAGTCCCTGGACAGAACTGGAGATAGGTTCAAGCAGGAACGCACCCTACACGCTTGTTCAAGTTGCAAAATGAGATAAGTAAGAAGCTGCATTTTTGTACCTGCTGTGATGAGGAACAGTTTGTTTGAGAACTGATAAAGAGACTCCCTGTTTCTGCTCTCCCCGTTTTGTTCTAAACTCCCTGTTTATGTTCTCCTTTGGCCATAACAAACTGTCTCCTTGTTGCCCAGTACCTGTCTTTTGGGCTGATAAGAAATTGCTGATGCATTATGAATTGCTTAAGGCCATGATGTATAGTTGGCCAGGTGTGCATGGATATTAGAAGTTTCTAACCGATAAAGGGGGGTTGGTTGCTTGGGCAAATAGTCTATGACGTGATGGAACTGTCTATATAAGCCTACCTGTAAATAAAATCAGGGCTGGTTCTCTTTGGAGACGGGCCGCTCTCTATTGTAAGTGCACACTATTTAATAAAGAGCTTGTGATTGGATCTTGCTGGTGTTGCCTGTCTCTTTGCGGTCAGACAACGAACAAAGGCAGTCCACGTTTGAGTCCCTGACAGAGATAGGCTGGTTGCTGTGAGCTTCTTGGGCTCTGTGGGTTTTACATTCCTTGTCCTGAGGTTCCCTCCCCATGATGGAAAAGGGCAAAGGCTAGGCAGATCTCATGAGTACAGAGAAGGTTGGTTTCCCTGACTGGGAATCAAACCCAGGCCACAGCAGTGAAAGTGCTGAATCCTAACCACTAGACCATCAGGGAGATGCCTTTAGAGTCCTCAAAGGGAGGTTTCTCTGTCTCCTCCCCTGGCTGGAGCTTGGCAAGTCGAACATCCCCCAAGTGTCCCCCAGAATAGTTGTGAGCACAAGGCAGAGACGATCCTGCCAGGGTGGGGGCCAGAGGCTGAGCAGCTCGCAAGGGCCCTTCAGCAGCAGCACACGGCTGCCATCCAACAGCCCATCATGGGGCTTGTGCATCTCCCCCCTCCCACCGCCCTGCTGGTAACACCATCAGGACTTTTCCCTGTGGAAAGACCAAACTCTCTGGTTTCTCTGTGGGGAATGTAGAACTGGGGTGGGGCTGAGGGAAGAGCCTGGGAGGGGGAGGAGGCAGGCGAAAAGGGGAGGAAGAGCTCAGAGATGGGGCTGGGACTGGCCCCTGCCTCAGATGATCCCACTGCCTCATGCGCAGGGACCTCAGCAGCCGTGGGACGCATCAGGGAGAGAAGCTGGAGGAGTAGGAGCAAGTTTGGGTTCAGGGGGCAGCTGCTGGGCCACTGAGGCAGGCAACGAGCAGTTGGCAGCAGCAGCTCTCTATGCCGGGCACGTGCTTCAGGCCTCCTGGAGATATTGAGCCTCCCTCTGTGGCTGGGAGTTGAGCCCAGGATCTCCTGTTTATTAGGCAGGTGCTTTAGCCAGCTAAGCCATGGTGCACTCTGGTGGCCACTTGGTAAAAGTGTTCTATTCTATGGTCCCAGACAACACCTTTGACTCCCAAAGTGCAGCCAATCCCCATTTCCCTCCAGCCCTGGTGGTGTCTGGCTCCCTGGGCACAGAAAGCTACAGCTCAGTGGGCAGAGGCTCTAACGTGCACATCTCCCCCAGCCGCTGGGACTGTAGAGTTGGCCTTGAGGTTTGGCACAGTTGGGAGAGGGAGAAATGCAGCAAACATTGATCATCTGGCTTGTAAACCCCTGTGTGTCAGGGTCTGGGTTGGAGTTGTGGAAACCATTTCATATTTAGCTAGAAGCCATTTTGTATAACAGAAACCATTTCAGCTTCTTGCTTCTGCACGTAGACCAGAGTGAACTTTCTGTCACCCTGTGTGAGAGGCCTACAGGATGGGCTACTGGAATGTGTTAATTGAGCTGGTTGAGAGAGATGCTTCACTCCCTCGCACCTGCCCTCTATTTTGCTGAGAACTGGTTCACTTTTTTAAGTTTCATTGATGATTTCTGTAATTGGATGCCTTGACGTCAGACTGTTTGGTTAAGGGTATAAAGATACTAGGGTTGATTGTATTAGCAGCCTTACTGGACCCAGCTCTGCTGGGAACACGTTTGGCTCACTTTGTGCCTTATTGAGCAATAAAGCTGTTTATTAGCCGCCAAACCAGAGAGGACCTTTTGCTTCAACAGAGACCCTGGGGAGGCCGGCCTCCTTTGGTTTGGTCCTTTCCTGAGGGCACAGAATCAACAAGAGAGAATTCCTTAACCCTGCAGCAATCTGAGCTGGCCAAAGGGTTAGTAACAGAATAGTTTCCCAAGTTTAATCTCAGGTAAAAAAAACTCTCTGTGGTGTTGTGGTCATTGTGTTTTCTTAACATGCAGCAAGTCCTTAGTTCAAAGGCAAGTAGAAACACGGGCTCTTGAGGTGTCCTTTCTGATGGGACAGGCATGTTCTACTCTGAGCTGGGGGTCTTCGGGCTTGGGTAGCTTTCCTTCTTCTTGCTGGTCTCCTTCTTGGACCCCAGTTTATATAGTGAAAATTGAGTCCTGCTTAGCAATATCTTAATCAATTATTTTAGCATAATTTTACTAACCAGTCATAAGATACTATTGTGATTTACCTAACCAATCATACTCCACCACCTTAGTTGATTTACATCTAGCAAAATTAATTATACAGCAGACAGAAACAGATCCAAACCAGACAGCGACCACATAGACAAACAATGGGAAAGGGAGGACAAGAATCATAGAATGCCCATTGCACAACCACAGCTATTGATAAGCAGTTTCTTGCCAGTCAAAACGGTGTTTAACTAAGTTTTCTCTACCCATCTTGTGATCTGTTTCTTATCTGGTAACAGTGGGTGCCATTAGGACAGGATCCCCTTCTCACAGCCTAGTGTGACACTATTTCAGTGTCATTTAACTGGAATGTGAGTATGTGACTCCAGGCTTTACAGCTAATTGCTGCTGCTCTTCAGTCTGGCTGCAGAAGAAGGCTTTAGTTTAGACCTACTGAATAGCGACAGGCCTTCCAATAGGGTTACAGCGGAACCACATTGTTACAGATGACCTTTCCAGGCCAAAGATAGAAGGAAACCCTCAAAGGTGTTTCTAGACCAAGGTTCATTCAAGTGGTTTGTTTTTTTGTGGACCTGACCTGAACGCACCCCTAGAGACTCTGAAACAAAGAAGACACACGAGAAGAACCCAACTTTCTTCCTTTTGCTGTGACATGGATGGATCTAGCTCAGGTTTCAATCAGGGGGTCTGTCTGCATTTGAGGTACCTGTGACAGCCCCTGTGCTCCTCTGCCCCTCATCAGCAATGCCACCTACTTGGGGGAGCAGTTGCCCTGAGACTTGCAGAAGGGACAACCTGGACAAAGGAGTACCATTCAGGCACCCTTCAATAGTTCAGCTGGTAGAGCAGAGGACTGTAGTGTGTGCTTGGCAAGTGATCCTTAGGTTGCTGGTTCAACTTTGGCTTGAAGGAGTGATTCTTTTCCCTCCAGCCTGGCCTTAGCAGAAAGCAACCAAGGTGGTTGCTTTGGGTCCATGTCTTCAGAACCCTACACTGCAATTGACAAAACAATGGTGGGGAGGAGCTGCCAATCACATTTCTTGGGCTGCGCAGGTTCTGTCCACACACAAAAGTTCTTTTGGAACAATGGCCGTTATTCCACAATAACAATGCAAGAGTCTACACAGCAATTACGTTATTTTGAAATAATTCTGAAGTAACAGACGGCTTATTCTGACTTCTGCAAACCTCATTCTACAAAGAATAACACCTGTTCCAAATTAGCTATTTCAAAATAAGGTCTGCGTAGCTGCGCCACTGCTGATAGTTTGAACTAGCCTCTTCCTGGGGACATTCTAATTTATTCTTCTGAGACAGCTCGTCTACACGAGTGACAGATGGCAGAACAAGGAGCAATGGTCTCAAGTTGTGGTGGGAGAGGTCCAGGTTGGATATTAGGAAAAACTATTTCACTAGGAGGGTAGTGAAGCACTGGAATGGGTTACCTAGGGAAGTAGTGGAGTCTCCATCCCTAGAAGTGTTTAAGTCTCGGCTTGACAAAGCCCTGGCCGGGTTGATTTAGATGGGATTGGTCCTGCCTGGAGCGAGGGGCTGGACTTGATGACCTTCTGAGGTCTCTTCCAGTTCTATGATTCTATGATAAGGGGATGGGTTGATGAGATAATATGATCTTGGTAACTAATTGACCATTCATTTTCAGTGGGAAATAGGTCAATGGAGGGATTATAGGAGTTACTATAGAGAATTTCTGGGTGTCTGGCTGGTGAGTCTTGCCCACATGTTCAGGGTTTAGCTGATCGCCATATTTGGGGTCGGGAAGGAATTTTCCTCCAGGGTAGATTTGCAGAGACCCTGGAGGTTTTTCGCCTTCCTCTGTAGCATGGGGTGCAGATCACAGCTGGAGGATTCTCTGCATTTTGAGGCCTTTAAAGTATTTGAAGGCTTCAATATCTGAGATATAGGTGAGAGGATTATTCTGGGAGGGGTCGGTGAGATTCTGTGGCCTGCACTGTGCAGGGGGTCAGACTAGATGATCATAATGGTCCCTTCTGACCTTAAAGTATATGAGTCAATGAGTACACTGGGGAGCCTGCCTCGGACTATTCTGAGGTTTCCCTGTAGTGTAGACATGCTAGTTCGAAATAAGCTATTTTGGAATCACTATTCGATTCCAGCTTATTCCAAAATAAATGTGCTGTGTAGTCATAGCCAGAGGGGTGAAGCAGCAGGAGGGAAGCCAGAAGTGCAGCGGCCAGATGGAAAACTGAGTATCCCAAGTACCCACACACACTGGGTCATGGTGGTCCCATGGTGTAAGGGGCAGCACTCAGGACTTTGAATCCTGCAATCTGAGTTCAAATCTCAGTGGCACCTGCTGGTTTGAGCTTGTTAATGTGAGGTTTTTTGCACGTCTATGCTGCAGGCTTTTTGCACAAGAACAGGAGATCAGTCTCCCAAAGTAGAGATGGCCAATTGGTTAAGGAGTTTGATTAGAAACCCCTTGTAACCTCACTCCTGTAACAAGTCTGTCTCCTGTGTCCCTCTCCACCTCAGTCCCAGTGTGTGCATGATTTCATATCTGAAGAAAGTCCTCCTCCCTTTTCCCCTGCCAATCCTTCCCTAGCAAGCTGTACCCTTCTGTGCAATATTCCAGTCGTGTATTATCCCACCAAGTCCTTGTGATACCAACTTTTTCCTGCTCATTACCCATAGTCCTGTGTGTCTATACCAGCATCTAAGACACAGATTAGATTTTGCTTCCCAGTGGTCCCGCATACCTCCTTTATCTCTGCTGTTACAGCCCCTGCTCTCTCCCATTTCTGCCCCATCTCCCAGGTGTCCATGTGATTCACTTACCTGTGGGCTTTGCCCCCATCAGACCTACTCTAAAGTGTCCTCACTAGGTTAGCAAGTCTGCACCCAAATACTCTTCCCTTCCTCAACAGGTGAATCCCACCCCTGCTGAGCAGCCCTTTCTGCAACAGCATCTCATGGGTAAGGAAGCCAAAGCCCCCTGCCCACTGAGCTGTAGCTTTCTGTGCCCAGGGTGCCAGACACCGCCAGGGCGGGAAGGTTGGAGGGAAATGGCTGCATGTTGGGAGTCAAAAGTGTTGTCTGGAACCTTAAAGTAGAACAATTTTACAGTAGCGTGTGAGGGTGATGCCACGGCTTAGCTGGCTAAAGCACTTGTCTTATAAACAGGAAATCCTGAGTTCAGCTCTCAGTGGTGCCTTATTGTAGCCTCTTCCACTTCTTGTCAGCTCCCTGCAAAACATCTCACAACAGTCAGCGAGGGGGAGAGTGGATCAACAGAGCTGTGCTGCAGCTGTTAGGTGTGGAAATTGATGGGCTCTTTTGGCCTCCCTGAGCAACTCACACATGTAAAAAAACTGCAGTTGAAGGTGCTTGTATGGGAGGCAGGATGGCTTAGTAGTCTAAGGTGCCAGGTACAAAATTCTATCTTTCTCTACATGAGATGTTCTGGTCTCTGAACAGAGATGTGGGTTCAAATCCCACTCCTGATGCATCCTCCTTTTTGTATCTAGAGAAGTGACCTCATTTCCCTCTCTCCCATGACATTGTAGAAGCACGTGCTCAGCATTTCTCTTAGGCTGCATCTACACAGCAGTGTTACTTGGGCATAACGGCCATTACTCTGCAATAACAATGGGAGCGTCTACACAGCAATTCCATTATTCCGACGTCTGTAACGCTCCATCCAGACCAGTGGTCTGAGGAGCCAGGAGGTTTCCAGGCTGCAGAATTAGTAACAGAATATTAGCCCAAATTTAAGTCCAGCAGGAGAAGGCCATAAAGGGGTGTTTCTTGACACCCAAAGCTGCGTCTAGACTGGCAAGTTTTTCCACAAAAGCGACTGCTTTTGTGGAAAAACTTGCCAGCTGTCTACACTGGCCGCTTGAATTTGCGCAAGAACACTGACGATCTCATGTAAGATTGTCAGTGTTCTTGCGCAAATACTATGCTGCTCCCATTTGGGAAAAAGCCCTCTTGCGCAAATGTATTTACGCAAGAGGGCCAGTGTAGACAGCTAAAAAGTGTTTTGCACAAAAAAGCCCCGATGGCTAAAATGGCGATTGGGGCTTTCTTGCACAAAACCACGTCTAGATTGGCACGGATACTTTTCCGTAAAAAGTGCTTTTGCACAAAAGCGTCCGTGCCGATCTAGACGCTCTTTTCCGCAAATGCTTTTAACTGAAAACCTTTCCATTAAAAGCATTTGTGGAAAATCATGCCAGTGTAGACACAGCCAAAGTGTGTTTCTGTGGTGTAGTGGTTATCGTGGTTGTTTAATATGCAAAAGGTCCTTGGTTCAAAGCCAGGTATAAACACAGGGTCTTCCTTTGTGGTGGCTCCCCTTGGTGCCCAGGTAAGTGCAGCTCCTGCTGCCCAGCTTGCGCCTGGGATAAACTCACCTCCTATGTGATAGAGGGGGTGACATGAGCTGAGACTGCCCCTGAGTGCCAGCCTGGGGAAATGAGATGAGTCAGGCCAGGCACCTGTGGTAGGCTTCTGGTTTGGCCTTTCCTGTCCTGGCAGGATGGGGCTGGCTCCTCACAAGGAATATGCCCAAGGAAGAGCAGGGGGCAGAGGAGGAAAGCCAAGCTGAGGGGGGGCCAGAGCCCCCCCCCCTTTGTTCTGCCAGAACCCTGGGGAGTGGGGATGGGGCTGGCTGCAGGGAGGCAGAGTTCTGTGCCTGTCTCAGGACATCCCAGCAGGCAGTGAGGGGGTGGGGCAGGATGCTGTGAAGTGAGGGAGGGTGCACTGGGGGTCAGAAGGGGATGAGCATGGTGCTACTTCAGGGCTTGACAAACTTTTTGGACCAAGGGTCATGCTGGAAGCAGAAATGGGGTGGGGAGCAGGTCAGAACCTGTGACTAAAGCCAGACATGGCCTGGCACATCCCGTATCCCTCCCTCCTGCCCTCTGCACTCCAGGTCCCCCTCCAACTCCCATCTGATCCCCGCACCCAAGGACTCCCCTGCCCTTGGCCCCATGACTGCACCATGCCAAGCAGTGGGGCAGCCGTGCCAGCCAGGCTCTGAGGGAACTGGGTGCAAGGGGAGGGGCCGGGGGTGCCTCCCCGGGGAGCCTGGACAGTGGCCAGCCCTGCTCACCACACTGCCCAGGAGCAGTTCCTGCCTGGCCCTGGCCCTGGCCCAGCCAATGGGGAGCACATGCCCCCCGCTCCAGCTACCCCAATGCTAAGAGCTGGCCATGCCGGCTCAGGGGCTGCCCCATGGGCTGTGCAGGGGCTGGCAGGGAGCCTGTGGAGCCACAAACCAGACGTTCAACACCCCGGCCAGCGGTGCTGCCTGGCGCCTCCAGGAGCCTGTTGAACCAGGAGTTTCCAGTCCCAAACCAAACACCTGCCTCCCTCATCCCTCCCCGCTCACCCTGCTCCCATCCCCTCACAGCTCCCCTCCCCTCCCCTGCCCTCATAACTTCTGCCCCTCCCCAAGCCCCATAACACTCTGGTTTCTGCCCATCCCAAAGGAGCGTTTGCCCCAAGTCACTGGCACCTCTGGGCTGAAAGCAAACCCAGCGCCTGCAGCCAGTCCTATGGAACCATCACCAACGATTTACTGGCCCAGAGAAGGGAATGAGAGTTACTCACAGGGCGAATGCACCAGCCAGACACACACACACGCACACACGCGTGCAGTGCGCTCCTGCCTGGCCCAAGAGAATAGACGCACCTCTGGTGAGCCAGCTCCCTGTGTCCTGTAGAACCAGCCCAAACAGGATAGCTGCAAATCCCTCAGTTTGTTCCCATCCCTCCTCCCACCACCATCCCCCTCCCTCTCTGCCCCACGCTCAGCATCTAAGGATACGACAGAGGCATGTAGATTAGGCTACCAGGCATAGGAAAATGAAGCGGCGATTTAAATAATTGCCGCTTCATTTAAATTTACATGGCTGCCGCGCTGAGCCGATCACGGTAGTCTGGACGCGCGGGTGTCGACATCAAAGGCATTTGTCGACCACCCAGGTATGCCGAGGTAGCCTACCTGGGTAGCCTAATCTATGCCTGGTAGGCTAATCTGTCGCCAGAGGCATGTAGTCTAGATGTACCCTAAGCCTGGGAGAGAGAAAGTTCTTTCTGCCCTGGCCAGTCCTTCTCTCCCCCACAGCTCACACTGATAAGAGTTTTTGGAGCTGGCTCCTCTTCAAAGGGCATGTGGAGGAGGGGAGCAATGAACAGAGTCTTGTCTGGAGCTTCCTGTGTGAGGCAGGTGATGCCCCCGACACACTAGACTCTGCCATTGTGCGCAGATGCTGAGTCTACCTGGTTTTCCTCCATATATTTGTAGCACAGACTCAGGCCCTCTCATAAGGACTAAAGCAACAGAAACTTTATAACCTCTCCCCACAGCAGAGATGCAGGGAAGTTAATGCCAGTCAAATGTTTATTAAACACGTGTGGTGAGTGTTTGCAGGATGAGACCCTGAAATTTGTAGATTTGCAGTATCCAAGGGGAACGTTAGCCCTGCAGTCTGACCCCCTCTGTGATACAAGCCATTGCACTTAGCCCAGCTACCCAGGCACAAAGCTGTTTCCCCACAGAATGTTTTCTACTAAGTTGCCCAGTCCTGAGTTGACAGTATGAGGAGATGGAGAATCCACCACTTCCTGTGGCCATTGGTTTCTGTGGCTCATCTTCGACCCTAGGGAACATTTGTGCCTCCTCTCTAGCCTGAAATTGTCTGGCTTCAGCTTCCACACTGAGCCCTGTCCACTAGACCAGTGGCTCCCAACCTTGTTTTATACAGTGGACCGGTAAAGCCATTCACAAACCCTTGGCAGACAGGCAAGATTTTCTTTGCATATTTTTTATGCAAATAACGACTATGCAAATGAAATGTACCAGTCCGTGATGGATCAGAGTTTGCCAATATCTACAACATAACAAGAAATTCAGAAGAAGGAATTCCCGTCTTGCTGTTGAGTGGGCGACTGGTGCAGGGAGGGGCATCCGCCAGGGCAGGGGCATTTGGGACTCCCTATTTAGTAACAAATATTTTTGGGGCCCAGGAGCTGATGCCCCCTATTGCTACCACTAGTCAGTCACCTCTGCCCTGTCCCCCCTGCTCCATGAGGTGGGGGAGCTGCCATTGTATCTCCCCCTCCCTTCTGTACAACCCCTGCCCTGTGTCTCCCCTTTCCCAGCCAGGCTGCTCTTGTTCCCATAGTCACGCCCCTGCCTCCTCCCACATCCCCCTTTCCCTGCCTGTGTCCCCCCTCAGAGTTTTGTTCCATTGCACCTCTGCTCCCATTCACCCCATAAGTCTTCCCTGAATCCCCCCATCTCCCTTCACACCTCCTGCACCCCTCTCCTGCCCGAGCCTCACATATCCCTGTTCCCCTCTTCAGCCCCTTGCCTATCCCCACCCCAGCGCTGGCTCCACGGCCCTGCACACGCCCCACACCTGCTCTTCCTCCATTTCAAAGGCAGAGGTGCAATTGGGACCGGGTGTGAGCTGGGAATCAGCTGTCCAGTCTCAGGCTCGGTACCAGATGCTGCACCTCTTCTTTTGAAATGCCCCTCCCTTTAAAAAGCAGAGGCACAGCATCTGGGACTGGCTATGAGCCAGGATATGTGATTCCTGGTTCACCCTGTTCTCCTCCATGCCTCTGTCTCCCCTGCCACTTTCCCGATAAAAATATTTGCGCAAAATCTTGCCAATCTAGACGCAGCCCCACAGTCTGCAAGACTGCTAGCTCAGTGATTTTGTCAGGGTACAATAGGCAGGGAACAGACTTTCTAGTGCTCTGGCATTCACCTTGGCTGTGTCTACACTGGTCTTGTGACAGAAATATGCAAATGAGGCTAAGGTGGACTATCCTGAGCCTCATTTGCATATCTAATGAGCCACCATTTTTTGCAGAAGAGGGTCCTGTGCCAGGAGCTGTCTACACTGCCCCTTCTTGCACAAGAAAACCCCTGGCCAGTGTAGACAGAGCTCCTGTCACTCTGGATTGATGAGGGGGGGAGTCTCCCGTTGCCCCGCACAGGAGCTGCCTGAGGCGCGTGTGTTCCCACGCGAGGGGGCAGGGGGGCCAGCGGGGACAGGAGCCGCCAACTGGTGCGGGCTCCCTGGTGTCCCCCCGTGAAACACACAAGAGCTGTGGGGGAGGGGGAGCCGCACGCAAACCCGCAATATCCCCCACGGCATTTAAATAAAAATGTCCGCCATTTTGAAGTAGGAATAAGATCCTCCAGAAAAGGGCTTTTTTTCCGGAGGATCGGGGCCAGTGTAGACGCTCTTTTCCGGCTTTTTTAAAAGCCGGAAAAAAGCGGCGGACATTTTTATTTAAATGCCGCGGGGGATATTTAAATCCCCCGCGGATTTCCCTATTACGGCTTCTGAAATTAACATGCCCCTTCCGGAAAAGGGGCCAGTGTAGACGTAGCCGAGGGGGAGGGGGAGCCACGCGCAAACCCGCAACATTCTCCCCCGGGCACCCACGTGGGTCCCTGCAGCCCCAGCCCCGCCCCTCGGACCGACCAGCCAAGAGAAGGGGTCTGGGCATGTGTCAGCACCGTCACGCGCCTCGTGGGCGGCGGAGACCCCGCATGTCGACAGGCGAGAGCAGAACGGCAGCGCGCGCCGGCCCCCCCGGCACGTGGCGCTGCCTCCCAGCCCGGCTGTGAGGAAACCCCGCCCCCCATTGTTACACGCGGGGCGGGGCCGAGATGGGGGTGGGGTTGGGGCAGCCGCCAGGCCGGACCCTCGCGAGGGGGGTGTTTGCAGGGGCCGCACCCAGCGCGGCGGGGCCCCCACCCAGCGGGGGGCGGGGCCAGGACATCGGGGCTGGGCTCTGGGAGCTCTGGTGCGGGAGGGGCCAGGGGTGCAGACTGTAGGGCAGGAGCTGGGGGCAGGCTCCGGGCTGGGGGAGATATGGGGCGAGCGGTGCGGTACTTTCCTGCCTCCCCGCCCCCAGGCGAAAGGGGCAGTTCGGGGGAGTTTCCAAAGGGGGCTGGGTCCATTTCACACCCGTTTCCCAGGCTCCCTCCCTGCCCCGGGCTCGGCTGCTCAGCCTGCCCCCCCCCAACTCTGCAACCAGCCCCAGAATTATCCCCCGCCCCGATTCCCCGCGCCCCAAAGGCCCACAGCCCCGCCCCTTCACACCCCCCGCCGGCTCCCCTTCTCCCCAGGGGCTGCGAGGAGCAAGGGCACCTGCAAGTCCCCCCGCCTGTGCCCCGCTGCTCCGCCCGACGCCCCCTGGGTCCTAGCGCCCTGCAATCCCTGGGCTCTTTGCCCCACGTGTGTCCCTGGCTGCGCGGCTGCTCCCCCCCCACGGGCCATGGAGCTGCGGGGCGATGGCTCCTGCTCCTCTGGGTTCTTGTGGAGTCAATTAACCTGTCCCGGGCTGTTGGACCCCCCCCCCCAGTTCCTCTGCCCCCCAGGACTCCCTGCTGTGGGGGTTGCTACTGGGAGCTGGTATCACACCTGCCTCCTGCCCTTTGCTGATTCTGCTGGTCACTGCACCCTGCAGCCCCCTGGACAGTGCTCTGGGAGCTGGGACATTCCCACCCCAGTGGGGCCCCTCTCCCCACTCACTGGCCCAGGGGTACAGGTGGGGATGGGGGGGGTGTGCATCTGTCAGTTTCCCCTCCTGCCTCTCTCCAGCCTTTGCTCCAGGGCTGGGAGGTGCTGGGGGCTGAGACATTACCAGCCCCACGTGCTGTTGCCCATTCCTGCCCCGCCCCACCTCACATGTCGCTAGCCCCTAGGGCAGGGGGTGCAATGTTGCCATGGATACGGGACACTCCTGTCACAATTAGCAACCACTGCCTTTGCCCATCCCACTCAGGGGCACCAGATCAGGAGGCCAAGGCCACTGTTGAATGTGGACAGGTCTGGCCTGGCCTCTTTCTCCCCAGACCCTCCCTGATCCTCCCCATTCCCCCTGGGCTCTGCCTCTGCCCCACCCTGGCCAGAAGCTGGAGCCCTGCCCAGAGAGGAGAAGCCCTGAGGTACCAATGCAGCTGGGGCCATCACAGGACCATCCACCTGGGGATGGGGGGGCTCAAAAGCTGCCCCTGGCTGATGGACTGGTCCTAGCAGCCCCTGCCCAGGGCACATGGAGGGTCCATGGATGCCCCCCACTGCCCAGCCAGCTCTTACTGTGACATGAATGGGGTAAGAAACACAGGGGCAGTTGTAGGGAGCCTCAGACTCCACCTGCCCTGGGCGGGGGTGTGGACATGGGCTGGGGCTGCTCATGGGCCCCCCACCAGTGTTCCCTGTAAGCTAAGCACTTCAGCAGCCACTCAGGAGAGATTCAGGTGCTGCCCAGGTGATTAGCAGAGCCTCCCCTTGCCCCCCCCCCCCACCCCGGGCAGCAGCCTGTGTTTCTATGGGTGGTGCACATCTGCACCTGCCTTGGTGCACACAACAACATTTATTCTACACATAGAAACAAATTCAAGGGAACCCTCCTCCCCCCACCCCAGCAGGACACCCTGAGTGACACAGTCTGCTCCCTCCCCAAGCTCCACAACACTCTGGTTTCTGCCCATCCCAAAGGAGCGTTTGCCCTAAGTCACTGGCACCTCCTGGCTGAAAGCAAACCCAGCACCTGCAGCCAGTCCTATGGCACCGTCACCAACGATTTACTGGCCCAGAGAAGGGAAGGAGAGTTACTCACAGGGAGAACGCAGCAGCCGGATACGCACACGGTGCGCTCCTGCCTGGTCCTAGGGAATAGAGGTGCCTCTGATGAGCCAGCTCAGTGTGGGGCCACTGCAGATCCCTCAGTTTGTACCTAACCCTCCCCCCCTCACCAACCCCCTCCCTCTCTGGCCCACCTCCAGCATCTAAGCCCAGTAGAGAGAAAGTTTTTCCTGCCCTGGCTTGTCCTTCCCTCCCCCAGAGCTCACACTGATAAGAGGAATGTTTGGGGCACGGCTCCTCTTCTAGGGCACAAGGAGGAGGTAGGGAAGCAACCAACAGATTATTTTGCTCACAATTCTCCTGCCTAGCATCTCTGGAACTTCTTGTGCCAGGCAGGAGATGTCCCTCCCTCCCCCCCCCCCCCCGACATACCAGGTTCTCACACTTGGCTCTGCCCATCTCCTGGCCTTGGGCTGGTCCTGGTGTCATAACAAACCCTCGTCCAGCCCCTGAGAAACACCGAACTCTCACCCAGTGCCACAGGCACAGTCAGTCCCAGGGGGTCAGAACTGGCAGCCACCCCCCAATATTTCCCACAGCCCAGCCCCTGCCCCCATTTCTGCCAGTGCAATGCTTGTTTTAACTGCACGGACACCCCAGGGAGCCAGCTGGCTTCTGGCCCCACATGTGCCAGTGACCAGAGAGACATGAGCTGGCACCCGCATGGGTGGCGAGTTATATGGTCTCGTGGTGCCCGTGCTCCAGCAATATTTGGAGCCAGGGGCCCCGCTCCTCCAATATTTGGAGCTGGGTCTCTCCCCTGCTTCTCCCCCCCCCAGCCCCAGAGCATCCCAGGAGGAGACTTGTAACAGGGCGCCCACAGCCCCAGTGTGATGGAGCACACGGGCTCCGCCACTGGTCACGCCATGGCAAGCTGTCGCGGCAGGCTGGCCCCGCCCCTGCACCCTTGCAGCACATGCTCAGGCCATGCCGGGTATTTAAAATGTCGGCGACATGGCAGTCAAGGGCAAGGGAGTCCACCCAGGCCTGGGCCCGTGGGGTGAGCTCAGGGAAGTGCCCACTCTCCTGCCAGGACCTGGCAGGCAACCCTGCCGAGCGGACACCTAGACTCCGCAGCCCTAGAAGAAACGGCCTATGTCCCCTTGAAGGCCGGGGGGCGGCAGGGCCTGATCGCAGACTCCAGCCCCGCTACCCCGCAAACTGGAAGGCAGAAGGTAGGGGAGGGGGAAAAATAGGGGGAAGGGGTAGGAGAGGAAGGGGCTTGTGCTGAGGGGAAGGGGGCAGGTCAGGAGAAGAAAGGGGAAGGTACCAAGAGACAGGGTAGAGGAGAAACAAATGCCAGGGGGCCACGTGCAGACAATGAGGGAAAGGGCAGGAGGGGAGGTGTCAGTGGGAGGGGGGACAGGGTGATGCTGGGAGAGGAGAGGGGAAGGGTATTGGGGGCTGGAGGGGGAGAGGGAGGTGCTGGGAGAAGGTTTGAAAGAGGAAGTGGGCATGAGGAAGGCGGGGATGGAGCAAGGCATGTGTGAGGGCACAGGGGAATGGGGGCAGAGGGTGGTGAGGGGGTGAGCATCAAGGAAAAATAGGCCAAGTGGGCACGGGCAATGAGGGAAGGGGGAGGCACCAGGAGGGTGCAGGTGCCAGGGGATTCTGGGGTGAAGCAGAAGGGCAGACACCTGTAGGGAGGGACCAGCACCATAGGAGAGAGGCAGGGCAGGTGTGTAGAGGGAGGTGGTAGGAGAGAGGACGAGGAGGGGTAGCTCACATGAGCAGAGTGGGGCTACTGGAAGAGTGGGAACAGGGGGCAGAGAAGGGCTGGTGGAGGGGGGCAGGTCTCAGGAAGTCCGAAGGCAGTGAGAAGGGAAAGAGTCAGGACAGCAGAGGAGGATGAGGGGTTGGGGGGGGGGGCAGCAGGCACCAGGGGAGCTGATGGAACAAGGGGAGGAGACATGGCAGCAGAGAGAAAAGGGAAAGGTTTAAAAATATGTATTAATAACTTTGGTGCCACAGTGGCACATCCAAACAAGCCACATGACCTCAGTACTGGTGCACAACACAAAATTCATTCTGCTCATGGGAGGAAACTCTTAGACTATGTCTACACCGGAGGTTTCTTGTGCAATAACATCTTGCGCAAGGATTCTTGTGCAAGAAGTCTTGCACAAGAACATATCCGCACTGCCATGTGCGAATTGTGCTTTTGCACAAGAGCATCCATGGCAGTGTGGACGCTCTCTTACGCAAGAAAGCGATGTCCATTTTAGCCATAGGGGTTTCTTGCACAAGAAATCCCTGCCAAGCATCCACACTGCCCTCTTGCACAAGAGAGCTTACACCTGTTAGAAAAGAGCGTAGCTCTTGTGCAAGATGTCCTCTCTTACCACGCCGTACTGTAAATTTCCTTGCTCAAGAGCAAGCGGGCAGTGTGAATACTCTGTGGTTTCTTGCACAAGAACAGCTGTACTTGCACAAGAAGCCGCGAGTGTAGACATAGCCTCAGACAGAACACTTGCCCCAGCCTCTCCGCCCCCCCCTCCCGAGTTAATGTCCCACACGTTGGGTTAATGCAACTGTAGGATAGTTGCATGAGGGGGGTTTGGTGGGGGCCAAACTAATCCTGGTTGGTAGGAGGATGGTGGGAAAAGCCCTTGGAGAGGGGTGACATGACACTGTTTACTTCTGGTCGTGTGTCCATCTTGCCCCAAGCGTGTTACCTCCAGAGGCGTGGCTAATGAGGCACTAACAAAAATTATACAAACCTGCCACCCATGGGCACCCGTGCAGGAGGCACCCGTGCAGGAGGGGGAGCAGCGTCACACAGGCCTGCATGTCTGTGGTGAGCAGCGGTGAGCAGCTGTGTGACACACCGCACACTGACCGTCAGGGGGACACTGACCGTCAGGGGGAGCCGTGTCACAGCACTGGATGAGCTGACGAATCCCTTCCCAACAGGTTCTTGGGCAGAAAATCTCCCCTTGCTCCTCACACCGACCTGCCCTGCCCCATTGCCAGGGCTACGCCCACTGACACCCTCGCAGCACAAAGTGTCTGTGCAGACCCCACAGCTCAGCCCCTCTGCAGGCAGGAACTGAGCTCCGCCTAGGAATCCCCCTTCTGGGGCCAGGCAGCCCAGGCCCCTCGCTGCCCCCTGGGCCAAGGAGCCAGGCTGGGGCCTCACGGACCCGGACGGACAGACAGAGCCCCCCCCCCCCCTGGGTTAGCCCCTGGAGTGCGGGGTCCTTGTCCCCTCCTGTCTGTGGTGGGGGGGGTGAGCCAGGGCTCCCTAGCTGGGGGGGGGGCAGATGGGGGGGGGGCAGATTTTATGATGGCAGGGGAGGGGGGCAGGTGTCCAGTTTGGGAATGAAGGCCCCTGGACCCTCCCCTCCTACCCCTGTCACACCCACTTCCCCCTAGAGCCTGGCTGGTGCAATCATGGGGCCAAGGGCAGGGGAGCTGTCAAGTGTGGGGAGCAGACCCGGGCTGGATGGGGGGACCTGGAGTGCAGGGGACAGAAGGGAGGGAAATGGACAAGGCCATGTCTAGGTTTTGGGGGGGTGGGGAGTCACAGTTTCCCCCAGGCTCCCCCCCTACCTCAGCTCATTGGCTGGGAGGCAGTGACCTCACAGAGAGACCAATGCAACAGCCAGGTGGGACAGGCTGCAGGGCTGGGGCATCTCAGAGACCCCCATGGCCTGGCTGCCTGGAATCTCCTTTGTGAGGTTTCCCCCTGAGGGCAGAAGGGATTGAGGGTCCCAGCTGGGAGTGTCTCTGTGGAGATTTCCCCTTTCCCCAGGCTGCAGTGGGAGGGGCTGGGGCAGGCAGGGGTACAGGAGGAGCTGGCAATAAACTGAAGAGAGGTCTGGGAGAAGCAAGTTAGAGGGCTGCAAACACCCAATGAGAATGGGATTTGAACCCATGCGTGCGGAGCACAATGGATTAGCAGTCCATCACCTTAACCACTCGGCCACCTCATCTGAGCTATTGTGTAAAGCTCAATGCTGTAAAAAACCCAGACACTCCCTGGCTACATCTACCCTGCAGGCTTCTTGTGCAAGAACAGTTTTGTGCAAGAGTTCTTGTGCAAAAGGTCTTGCGCAACAGTGTGTCCACACTGCCATGTGCTTTTGCAAAAGAAGTGCTTTTCTGCAAGAGCACGCATAGCATTGTGGACGCTCTCCTGCGCAGGAAAGCTCTGATGGCCATTTTAGCTGTATGGCTTTCTTGAGCAAGAAACCGCTGTTGCCCATCCACACTGCCTCCTTGTGGATGAGGTCTTGAGCAAGAAGGCTTATTCCTCGTGGGGAGAGGAATAACTCTTGCACAAGAAGCCCTGTTATCTGATGCTGTACTATAAATTTACTTGTGCAAGAACGTGCGTGCAGTGTAGACACTCTGTAAGTTTTTGCACAAGAACAGCTGCTCTTACGCAAAAAGCCTGCAGTGTAGACACAGGCTGAGAGAGACAAGGAAAGGAAATGGCCAGAGCCTCCCCCCGGCAGGCTAGTCCTCAACAGGGTGGATGCATCTACCCAGCACCCTCACCTCGAAGTAAGCTGTGCAGTGTGAGCGGGCTGCCCAGAACCCCCAGGGGAAGGTCTGTGTGAAGTTTCCAAGGCAACAGCAACAACAAAGTTTCATAATCTACACCCATGTGACTGTGATTTATTTCTCCACTAACAAGTTTCTCTGAAGGGATGAGAAGTGCAGGGAGCCGGGTCACATTCTCCTGCCTGAGTCTCAGTCCTGGCTGAAGCCTGGCTACGGAGAGAAGAGGCCAATGCAAACAGCCCCATGGCAGCGAGGGAGTCAGTACGTGGGTACGTGGAGCAGAGAGCGGGGGGCAGAGCTGGGCTCTAACTCACTAAGGGTGTGTCCCACGGCTCCAAATAAGCAATGAAATTGTGCAGCTTATTTTGCGTCTATTTTGAAATAGCTTATTTTGTAATTTGGCGCTGGCTACACAGTGCTGCCTACACAGCACTTACTGCGAAATAAATCGCAATTCCAAAACATCCCTCACTTCTCATGCCCTGAGGTTTACAGGAACATCAGAATAGCGAGCCAGTTATGGCTTGAAACAAAGAGCTTGCTCTTAATATGCATCAAAGGTTGTGGGCTCAAGTCCCACCAGAGTCACTTCAGCTGCTTTCTCATTTTGAGGGCACATTTTACAGAACAGGCAATCCTTAGGCTGATACCCAGGTGGGCTTGAGTCCAGACAGTTCCCAGCAGACCCCAGTGAGGGTGGAGGGAAGGGCTGGTACTTGGGTTGGGGTTGGAGTTGGGGGTCGTTCTGAAAGGCTGCAGGTGCCGTTAGACCCTTTTGTCCCTCCCTGTCTCCTACTAGTGCTGAGCAACACTCAAGCTATGTCTACACTGCACTGTTCTTCTGCAAAAAGCTATGCAAATTTCAAAACCCAATTTGTGCAGCTTTTTCTTGGAAGAGGCTTTTCCAACATTTGGCCTGTGTACACTGGGAAAGTCACACACAGGAGGCAGGAGGCAGAGCCAGACCAATATACCAGCCTTTCAGGGAAGGGGAAGACAAGCCCCAAGCAGCTGCCTGGCCTGATTCATCTCCCTTTCCCAGGCTGGCACCCAGGGGCATTTTCAGCTGATGTCACCCCCCTCTGTCACATGGAGTTGGGCTCATCCCAGGCTGGTCAGCAGCAGCTGCAGTTACTTGGGCACCCAGGGGAAGCAACAATAAGGGAAGATACCATGTTTCTGCCTGGCTTTGAATTAGGGCCGTTTTGCATGTGAAGTAACTGTGATAACCACTACACCACAGAAACACACTTTGTTGTAGGTGGGACTTGTCTGGCTGTTCTGTTCCTGGCTCTTTCTAACACGCTGCTCTGCGGGGGAGGGGAATGCACCTTGTGAACACTCCACCTCTTGTTCTCAGGGAAGCGACTCACCCGAGCTGCCAGCTCCTCATTTCCTCACCAGCCCCTTGAGATTTGTAGCTCAAAGCTGGAGCTGCTGTGGCACGAGGTGAAGCTACAGAAGCTGACGGGGGACAATCAGTGGGCGGAGGGTTATTTTTTCTCCCCGCTGGGCTGATGTGGCTAGAACTGAGGAGAAGAAAATCCTCTTCCCTTCTCCTCAGAAGATGGAAATTGCAGTTGGTTCTATCTCCGGTTCTACTAAAGCTGGACCCCAGGACTGGACTTTTTCTTTCTAAAACCCTGGTGAACGTTGAGCTCAAATTGTTTGCAAACTGAGAATGTGAGTTAAAGGGTATCACCCAGCATAGGGCTTGAACCCATGATTCTGAGATTAAAAGCTTCATGCTCTACCAACTGAGCTAGCTAGGCTGTACACTATAGCCTACCCCATGACAGGGCCATCTCTCCAGTGACAGGAGAAGAGTTCCAGGTTCAGGATTTTTTTTAGCGCTGCAGGAAGGGGAGATGGAGGAAAATCAAACCCCTTTAGAAGCTTTGTTCTCAGGGCACCAAGTGAGACAGGAGGGATGTAACCTGAGAAACCTGTCCCCCCCCAGAAGGGGCATCAAGAATTCAGGTCCTCAGGCCAGTGCATTGGGGACAACGCGTGAGCCCTTCCATGAGCATTTTCTGCTCCCACTGGGGAAGGCAGCTGGGCAGGACCAGACGGCAGCCCACGTCCCTTTCAGCCCCAGGTGCAGGGGGTAACAGAGAGGGGAGGAAAGTCCATGGCCAGAGCCTCCTCCCAGCAGTCTGGCCCTGCACTGAGTCTGTGCATGATGGAGCCTCTCCCAGCAGGGCTATGGCCTGTTCTCTGCAAAGTGCTCAGCTGGTTCAGTTTTTTGCAGGAAGGAGTGGGATCCATGCGCCCTGCTCCTCACTGACAGGAGTGTCCTCTTCCCTCCTTTTCACACAGGGTATGTCCACACTGCTCTCCGCTACCACTGAGCTACACCCCCATTTCCCATCTATCTTTACCTCAAGTCTTGGGGAATTACTCTCTGGCAGTACTGTCTGCAGGAGCAGGTGGTGCCATGCACACATGGCGGGGGGAGGACGGCCCTCTATGGGGTTGGTCATCTGTGGTGTCCCCCAACCTACGATCAGCATGACGCTTCACGATAGCACATCATCCCCTGAGCTCCCGCCTCCCTGCCCTGTGTGTGTTGCCACCTCACAGCACTCACCTGATGTTCCCTCCCACGTGCCCGAAGATGTCTGGGAGGCCTCCTGCATCTGGGGGACCAGTTCCAGGGTGAGGGTCACAACGTTCCTGGAATCCTCATCCTGGAAATGTTGGTCAGCAGGGTTGTTGTCCTGAAGCTGCATCTGCTGCTGCCCAGGTGTCTCCATCCCAGACTCCAGAACCATGGCAGGAAAGAGGCACAGGCATTGGTGGTATAGTGGTGAGCATAACTATCGTCTAAGCAGTTGATGTGGGTTTAATTCCCAACCAATGCAAAGGGCAGAAGGAGCAATGAAGCCCCTTACAAAGGTTTTACTTTAACCCCAAAAAATGGGCACAAGTGGGTCCCACAGCTGGGAGCTGCTTTTCCAATAGGCAGGAAGTGCTTGATCACAGCCAAATGGTGGAGAAGCTACACTTGACCACCTGAAACATGAGAACAGCTCTTGGCCATGGGCCATGCAGAATGTCTGGCAGCCCCTTTGCTGCTCTTGAACTTGAGCCAAGACGCTGTACCCGCCCCCTCCCAGAAACTTCTGTAACTCCTCTGCCATCCAATTCCTCCCCAGTTCCTTCCTGACACCTGCCCCCCACCCCCCTCAGCTGAGTACTTTCTAGGTGGGAGCTTCTAGGAACAGGCATTCCTGGCCACAGGGTGGGTCTGGGTCCTCTCAGCCTTTGGATCCATGTGCAACGTGATCCCAGGGGGACCATCTCCTGGAGTTTCTCCTTGTCCCATGGATCTCAGGGCAGGGGGACCCAGGGCCGGGGTCTGTATGCTGCAAAAGGGTGTAACACATGCCAACATTTCTCCTTCCTCTGCCGGAGAGGGAGCCAGATAGTTCCCATGATACCACATACAGATGGGCAGGGTCTGGAGAGGTGAAGCCACTGAATGGAAAAAGCAAGGAGAGCAGAGTGTCAGCTATCAGCTGAGAAACTCAAACATGGGGCAGTGTGATGGTCCCATGGTGTAAGGAGCAGGACTTTGATTTCTGCAGTCTGAGTTCAAATATCAGTGGGGCCTACTAGTGAGGTGTTGGTTTGTGCAAATCTGTAAGAGTGAATCTCCTTGCCCCTCTCCTTCAAGTCCACATTGTGTGTCTTTACTTTTTCAATCTAAGGACTTTGAAAAAACTGTTTCCAAAAGCAGCTCCAGTGGCACAATGGGTCAGCCTGCAGTACTTATAAGACAGCGCACCCAGGAGACCTACTGAGGTTGTGAATTCAAACCTCATATGGAGCGGTGGTTTTCAGTCCCAGCTGGGCTGTCTTCTTGCATTGAACCCTGGGGGTGCTGGGATTTCACCCCAGAGGACAGGAGCAGTGAAAATTCCCCCTTCACATGCTATGGCCTCCAGCAGCGGCCGGAGGCCGGCTGCAGTAGCTGGCGCCCTGGGCAGGGCAGCGCAATTGGTGCCCCTGCCTGCACAGCTGTCAATGCCCGTGATGTCATCATTGGGTGCCCTGGTTAGTGGTGCCCTAGGCAGCTGCCTAGCTCCCCTAGGCCCACAGGCCACTGGTGATGGCCTCATCAGAGCGATTGGTGGGTGGCCACGATGTGAGGCCAACTGGCACAGAGAGGTTTGGACCCTTGACCCTCTTTCTGCTGGGTCCTTCTTGTCCATCTTCTCCCCCCCGCCCCACCCATCAGCAGCCACCGTCCCTTTCAGCCTCTGGGTCAGCTCAGGAAAAGAGGCAGGAAATGGGACAAAGTCAGGAGACAAGCAACAAACCCCCAAACTTCCCCTGTGCTCTGAGAGCCCAGTTTGCTGAGAGCCCCCCTGCCTGAGACCCCAGAGCCCTCCCTTGGGCCTCAGAACAAAAGCTTTTGTTAATGTCTGTGTTTGAACCAGGGACCTTTACAGCTTCAGTCTAATGCTCTCCAAACTGACCTACTTTGGCACCTGAAGTACCTGCCTTCCACCCCTTGCCCTTGCCCTTCTCTCCCAGTATGTCTCCACTGCATGTTTCACTTGCACAAAAACCTCCCCCCTGTGCGTGTGGCTGGCAGTGGTTGCTAGATGGATCCATTCACATGTAGCTTCACTGAAACCCCCTTGTTTTTGCCTTGAGCCTCCCCCAGCCCAAAGGCCGGTGCCCAATAGAACAGTCCCTGTAAGAAATGTGTCACTTTTACCCCTGGGAGGAGCAGCTCAGCCATGCAAAGGGGCTGCCTGGGGCCGGACATTAGCCCTGAAGGGCAGGGGTGGGTGTGGCAGTGACATCACAAGGGCCTTTTGCAGCCCCTCAGCTTATTGGCTAATGGAGGTTGGGAGGTGATGACCTCACAGAGAGTCCATGACAACGGCCAGGTGGGACAGGCTGCAGGGCAGAGGCCATCTCAGAGACCCCCGATTGCTTTGCTGCAGGGAGTCTCTTTGAGATCTGTTTCTGAGGCCAGAGAGAGAATGGGAGTCCAAAGAATGAGTGTGAGAATGAGCCTTCTCCTCTCCCACCAGCTAAATGACCTAGAAGGCAGAGAGGTGGGAGAAGGACCCAGAGTTAATCTCTTGGGTCACAGCTGCTGTAACAATGAGGTAAGATGAATGAGTGGGCAGTTGTCATGTGAAGAGTGAGGCTGGTTTCACTGACTGGGAATTGAACCCAGACTTCAGTAGTGAAAGCACCAATTCTTACCCACTAGACCATCAGGGACACATGAATGCAGTTCTTTCTTTACCTACATTAACCTTTCACAGGTCACTTTCTGTCCCCTTCAGGACAGGGGTCCATTTTCCATTGTCCAGAGGGGACAAGAACAGAAACCAAACAGAACATCAGAACAGCCAGATGGGACCATGCCAGTTGCCCAACTAGCCCAGGATCCTGTCTCATGACAGCAGCCAATTTCATTGCCCAGTGGGAATCCTCAGGACAGACAGTTATTAAGTGATCCCTCCCATCGCCCATTCTTAGCTTCTAGAACACACCAGCTAGGGACACCTTCCCTGTCCATCCTGGTTAAATGCCACTGATTGACCTTTCCTGCATTAAATTATCCAGTTCTTTTTTGGACCCTCTTGTAGATTTCACCTTCACAGCATCCACTGGCAAGGAATTCCACTGGGTGCAAAAATGCTTCCTTTTGGTTTATTTTTAATTTGGTTACTTACCAGTTTCATTCTCTCACCCGGGATCTTCAGTAGGAGAAAAAAAATTCTTATTGTTTAGGCAACATGCACTGCACTGCAGAAAGCAGCCCCCTGCCTTTTGGGAAGAGACCCCTGAAAGCGCTTAGCCCTCTGGCTCACTAAACAGCTTAGCCCTGTGGCAGCTAAACAGGTTAGGCTGAGAGTGGAGGAGGCAGGTCTGGGGCTGAGACTTCTCAGTGATGCCTTGCCTGAGACCAGATGCGGTGGCCAAACAGTCCAGGGCCCACCCAGAAGTGTCACTGCTGTGGCTGTGCACCTTCGGGGCAGTGTGGCTGTGGCCTTTGCTGCAAGGGGACACAAAGACACAGCATGTTCTGCCTCATGCCCAGACCCCAGCCACCCCATTCCCCTCACTTTCTTCCCAACCAGCTCCTCCAGCTTGCTTGCACACACCCCTTTTTCCTGCTCCCTCAATCCTGGCCAGACACCCCACCCTGCTCCTGCATCCACGTTCCTTCTGCTCCCTTTCTCCTGGCCACACACGGCTCCTTGGCGCTTCTCAAGCCAGGGCCTGCAAGGAGCCACCAGGCAGGAACCAGCCCTTGGAGCTCAGCTTGCACCCGAGCTGGTAGTTTCCCACCACATCTCGCCTGAGAAGAGGTGACTTGTTCTCCTTTCTTCTGACCTTACATCTCTGTTCCCTTCAAAGGTCTCCGCTGCCTCAGGGCCCGCCTCCTCAGGGCGCTGCCCCTCTGCCACTGGGCTGGGAGTGGGAGACTCCATAGTCTCTGCACTTGGGCTGAGAAGTCTCACTGGGACTCGTCTGTTGATGGGTTAGTCAGCCCGATGGCCAGCTGGATCCATTCCATAGCGCTGCCCGAGAGGAGCTTTACAAGTGCCCAGTGTCCATTGGTATTTTCTGGGGCTCTGTGTAGGGGTTTGGGCTGGGCAATCTTTTCCACGGGAAATGCCTCTTCTTTGGAACAGCAGCTCCCAGGAGTTCATGGAGCTTCTTCTTCTCAGCTTGGGAAAGGGACGACTCAGGGGCGATGGGGCAGAGTTTAGTGTAATGATGCAGTTTCTTTTCAGCTCCCTGCAAACTGTCTCCCAGCTGTGGGTGAGGCTGAGTGTGTGTGAAACCAGCTGCACTTGGGATGATTTTGTTAATTGTTTAAAAAGCCTCACCCACTTCTTCTGCCTGGGGAGGTATCTGTAATAGATGCCTAGTGTGATATCACTGTTGGGTTTTACCCCTTGTAACCTCATCCAGAGACTCCTGACAAGTCTGTCTCCTGTGTCCATCTCCGCCTCAGTTCAAGTGTTCGCACGTTTCATATCTAAGGAAACTCCTCCTCCCTTTTTCCCTGCCAGTCCTTCCCGAGCAATCTGTACCCTTCTGTGCCAATATTCCAGTCGTGTATTATCCCACCACATGCCTGTGATACCAACTTCTTCCTGCTTATTACCTATAGTCCTGTGTGTCTATACCAGCATCTAAGACACAGATTAGATTTTGCTTCCCAGTGGTCCTGCGTCCTTCCTTTATCTCTGCTGTTACAGCCCCTGCTCTCTCCCAGTTCTGGCCCATGTCCCAGGTGTCCTTGTTGTTCATTTATCTGTGGGCTTTGGGCACTTGCCCCCGTCAAACCTAGTTTAAAGTCTCCTCACTAGGTGAGCCAGTCTGTATCCAATACTCTTCCCTTCCTCGACAGGTGAGCCCCACCCCTGCTGAGCAGCCCTTCCTGCCACAGCATCCCATAGGCAAGGAAGCCAAAGCCCCCTGCCTACTGAGCTGTAGCTTTCTGTGCCCAGGGAGCCAGACACCGCCAGGGCTGGAGGGAAATGGGGAATGGCTGCACTTTGGGAGGCAAAGGTATTGTCTGGAAACATAAAGAGCCATTTTAAAGAGCCTTTGGAGGCAGGCACCATGGCTTAGTTGGCTAAAGCGTCTGCCTTATAAACAGAAGAGCCTGGGTTTGACTCCCAGTGGTACCTTGTTGCAGCCTTTGTTCACCTTTTCCTATGTCCTTGTGGACACAGAAGAGGCCTCCTCAGGCCACCCATGGAACTGCTGGTTCAGGAAAAGGCTGATTGGGGAGGAGTGTTGGGAAGAAGGAAACCACAAGCCTGGAGTGGGTGCAGAGGCTGCTGTGACTGGCACACGCAAGGCAGGGCTCTGACTGCAATTGCTGGGACAGGAGAGCCAGCACCACTCAGCCTTGTGATTCCCTGGGGCTGTCAGCACCTAGAGAGCCTGAGGGTGCAACCTCTGCAGCTCCTGCAGCCATGGAGAGTCAGGGTCTGTGGGCATCAGGTGCTTCTCACCTTTGGGGGAGAAACCTCTTGGGACTTGTGGTTTCCTTCTTCCGCATACACCTCCCCACTCAGCCTTTTCCTGAACCAGCAGTTCCATGAGAGGCCAGGAGAGGCCTCTTCTGTGTCCCAGAAGGGCATAAGTAAATGTTATCAAAGGCTCCAACGAAGCACCACCAGTAATTGAACCCAAGATCCCCTGTTTACTAGGCAAATGCTTTAGCCAGCTAAGCCATGGTGCCCTATTTTGATCCATCTGTCAACTGTTCTACTGTATGGTCCCAGACAACACCATTGCATGGCAAAGTTCAGCCATTCCCCATTTCATTCCTGCCTTCTCACCCTGCCGCTGTCTGGCTCCCTGGGCACAGAAGGCTACAGCTCAGTGGGCAGAGGCTCTAACATGCACATCTCCCCCAGCCGCTGGGACTGTGGAGTTGCCTTTGAGGTTTTGCAGGGTTATGGGAGGAAGAAATGGGACAAAATTTGATTATCTGGCTTGTAAACCCCTTGGCCTCAGGGATTAGGTTGGAGTCCCCAGGTTGTGGCCCGGCCTCCTTCAGTTTGGTCCCTTCCTGAGGGCACAAAACTGACAGCAGAGAATTCCTTTACCCTGCAGCAATCTCTGTTGGCCAAAGGGTTAGCAACCGAATATTTGCCCAAGCTTAAGTGCAGCAGCAGAAGATGGTGTTAAGTGTGTTTCTGTGGCGTAGTGGTTATCACATTTGCTTAACATGGAAAAGGAAAAGGACCCTGGTTTAAAGCCAGGCAGAAACAGGTGAAAACACAGGGTCTTCTCCTATTGTGGGTCCACTTGATGCCCACAAGGCAGTTTCAGTGCCTGCCCTTTGGTGCAGGGATGGACAGCATGTGTGCTGGCTTTCAGGAGCATGTGGGAGACAGCTAAACAGGTTAGGCTGAGACTGGAGGAGGCAGGGCTGGGGCTTCTCAGCAATGCTTTGCCTGGGACCAAGTGGTTGCAGCAGCATGGTCCAGGGCTCTCTGTGGAAGTGCCACTAGTGCAGCTGTTGCCTTTGCTTTGCTGTAAGGGGACACAAAGCCATATAGGCTGTGTCTGCACTGGCACTATCAGCCCCACTGCTAGTAATTCTCAGAGGGTCCATATTGCCCTAGAAAGAGGTGTGGCCAAAGCACAGACCTCGCTGTGAGCAGGATTTGAACCTGCACAGGGAAACCCTAGTGGATTTCTAGTCCAACGCCTTAACCACTCGGCCATCACAGATCTGGGTATGAAAACTGGTGAATAATCCCAATGTGCAGGCTTAACGTCACCTGCCACAGAATTCACACAGCAAACCATTGCAACAGCTGTGCACAGGAGTCCTGGCTGTTCCCGTCTTACGCTGCCTTGGAGGTGAGTTCTGCTTCAAGGTCTTCTCTCCTCCTTCTTGGTCTTCCTTTCCCTTTTCCTTCCTCTTCTCTTCTCCCCTTTTCCTTCTTCTTGCTGGTCTCCTTCTTGGACCCCAGTTTATATAGAGAAACTCAATACTGCTTAGTTCTTCCTTAACCAATTATTTTAGTAAAATTTCACTCACCAATCAGAACATACTGTAACAGAATTACCTAACCAATCATACCACACTGCCTTAGTTGATTTACACCACACAAAGTCAATCACACAGCAGACAGAAACAGATCCAAACCAGACTATCACACAGACAAACAACAGGAAAGTGAGGCCAAGAAGCTTAAAATGCCAATTGCACAACCACAACTATTGGTAAGCAGTCTTTTGCCAGACAAAATGCTGTTAACTGAGTTTTCTCTACCCACTTTGAGATCTGCTTCTTCCCTGGTGACAGTGGGTGTCACCAGAGACCCCTTCTCACAGCCTAGTGTGACACTATTTCAATGTCATTTAGATGGAATGTGAGCATGTGACTCCAGGCTTTACAGCTAATTGCTGCTGCTCTTCAGTGTGGCTGCAGAAAAAAGCTTCAGTTTAGACCCATGGTCACCAACCCGTCAATCGCGATCGACTGGTCAATCACAAGGCCTCGACCAGTTGATCGCGAGGTGTTTGGGCACCCCCACCCCCATTTTTCCCCCACCCCTGAGAAGCCTCACTACTTACCTCTAGTGTAGTGCTGGCTTCCCGTGGAGTGGATGGAAGTCCTGTCTGAAGCCCACGTCACTTCCGGGGGTTCCAGAAGTGCACGGGCTGCTCCCCTCCCACAGCTCTGTTGTGTGCTGGGGGAGGGGGCGTCGGCCCTGGAGGAGGAGTGCGGCAGTTTCCCTGTGCCGCTAGCACTGGAGGGGTGAGTAGAGCGCAGGGGTTGCCTCGGGGCAGGCACCCATGGGGGTTGGGTTGGCCAGACTGGGCCGCACCATGCTGTGGGAGGAGGGTTTGGCCCTGGGGCAAGTGCCCGCGGAGGTTGGTCATGCTGTGGGAGGGGGTTGGCCATGCCGCACCATGCCATGGGAGAGGGGATTTGGCTCCAGGTCAGGCACACGTGGGGTTTCCCTGCACCACAGGGGAGGGGGGGAGTCGGGCCCGGAGGAGGCACATGCTGACTTCCCTTGGGGCCGGGGGGGGAGAATCCTAGGAGGAGGCAGATGCAGGGGACTGTGCTGCCACTGGCCCCCCACCCCCTGACCACACTACCCGCTCCCCAGAACCCACTCCTCTGTCCCGAGCCACAGAACTCTGTCCCCTCTCCCCTGTCCCCAGCTACAGAACTCTGTCCTCATTCCCGTCCCCACTCCTCAAACTCTGTCCCAACTGGCACCCTGTCCCCTGCTGCAGAACCCTGTCCTCTGCCCTCCCAGGACCCTGTTCCTTCTCCCCTGCCCCCCGCCGCAGAACTCTGTCCCCACAAAATGTATAATTATAAATGCTTCATTTTAGATTTAAATAGCATGAATAAAAAGACCATTTATTTCATAACTATAAACACCTGATTTTAATTTTATATATCGCATAATTTAAAAATAAACTTTATCAGAGTGTGTCAGTGAGGGCTGGGGATAGCAAGTGATGGACAGGAGGAGAATAGAGAGGGCAGGGCTTCAAGGAAGGGGTGGGGCGGTAGATCTTCACCTGTTCTGCGATTTAAAAAGTGATCTTGGGTGTAAGAAGGTTGGAGACCACTGCTTTAGACCTACTGAATAGTTACAGGGCTTCCAATTGTGTTACAGAAAAGCCTTATTGTTACATAAGACCTCTCCAGGCCAAGGACAGCAGGATCCAGAAGCACAGATAAAGGTAGGTAAGTACAACTGCAAAGGGACTCAACCCCTCAATTTTCTGACATGAAGCCAGACACCTTGCCCTTTAGGCCATGCAGTCTTGGGCTGCTCAGGATTGAATTTCTTGAAATGTGTAGGTAGGGAAAAGTCTCCCTAGTCCATCAGGTTTTATTATTTTCCTTGTTTGGGGGTTTAGAAATCACGTCTGAGCTGGTGAATTATTCTTATTGTGTGTAACTAAGCATTGCAGCCCAGGGATTTTCCTGAGTCTATGTTACTTCATGGCTCTCTACCACCTAGGCTATCTCCATACTGCATCTCTCTTCCCCAAAAGCTTATGCAAATGAAGCACAAATTAGCATATTGCCATGCTAATTTGCATAATTAATTTAGGTCTGTTTTTGCACAAGAGGCTTTTGCACAAAAAGGAGCTGGGTAGACTGGGGCTCTTCCTGCCACCTGCTTCCCCTGGCTGCAGCCTGGCCTTGGGCTCTTTCCTGACAGCCCCATGGGGCTAGGGGAAATGCAGGGGCCATTTCAGAGTCTGGTTGGGGGCGGTGACCTGTCCATGCCGTGATGGGGGAGGGGAGAGTGTCACACGGCTTCTTCTAGAGCTGGTATTTAAATAAAAACAAAAAATAAACAAGCAGCTGGGATGGGGCAGCTGGAGGGATCTGGGAGACCAGAGGCAGCCTGAGCGCTGAGAGTCACAGGGGCTCACCAAAAACATCAGCTGTTTGTCCCATGGTGCAAGGGGCAGCACTCAGGGATCTGAACTTTGCAACCTGAATTCAACTGTTAGTGGGCCCTTCCTAGGCTGGTTGTTGTGAAACCTTCCTGCTTTACATTTCTTGTTCTCAGGCTGGTGAAAAGAGATTTTTGTGCCTTCTGCTGGGTGTCTAATGTCCACTGGCGCTTGGTCTCTCATCCAGCAGGCTCAGATGAGCTGGGGCCCTGGAACCTACCAGCCTGGCTAGAGATGCAGGGGGCTGACATTGTGTTTTTGCTGCTTCCCCTGATGCCCTCAGGTCCAGTCCCAGCAGCTGCCAGGCTCTGCCTATTGCCCCCTGGCCTCTGCTAACCCACATGTTGGGTGTGGAGCTATTGCCTTGGGCGTAGGAACAGTCTGGGAGAGCGAGCAGCACAAGTGAGAGGCTGGACCAAGATTCACTCAAATGGTTTGGTTCTTTTGGGTCTGCCCCTTCTGCACCCCTAGAGACAATGAAACAAAAAAAGACCCAGGAGAAGAACCCAGCTATTTTATTTTTGCTGTGGCATAAATGGATCTAGCTCTGGGGTCCTTCTGCATGTGAAGCACCCCTGTGCTCCTGGGTTCTTCTGCCCCCCGCCTGCGATGCCATCCACTTGGGGGAGCACTTGCCCTGACACTTGTACATGGGCCAACATGGACAAACCAGTGGCCTCACTCAGGTGTCCTTCACTAGCTCAGCTGGTAGAGTTGCAGACTGTAGTGCGTGCGTGGCAAGTAATCCTTAGGCTGCACTGCAATTGACAAAAAGATTATGGGTTTGAGCTGCTAATTGCATTTGCACGGGCCTTGAGACCCCTTGAAGGCTGGACTAAAATAAAGAAGGGTTGCACTTTGGAATTCAAAGGTGTTGTCTGGGACCATAAATTAGCACAGTTTTAGAGACACTTTTTTCAGAATAGGCTTTTCTGATATTTGGCCCATCTACACAGGCCCAAATGTGGGGAAAACCTCCTCTTTCGGAAGAGCCCTTATTCCTACTAAAATGAGGAATACAGGCCTTCCAAAAAACACGCCCACTTTTTTGGAAACTGATCTCCATGGATGTGGCAGAGTTTTTTCAGAGATACAAAAGGTATCCTGGAAAAACTCAATATTTGGCATATAGCCAAGAAGGGTATCTGTGTTGGGGCTGTTGCTAAAAACGGCACTGTGGCCTAGCTGGCTAAAGCAGCTGCCTTATAAACAGGTGATCCTGGGTTCAAATCCCATTGGTGACTTGTTGTAGCCTTTGATCACATTTTCTTATGTCTTCCTGTGACAGAAAAGGCTTCCCCTGGCCACTGATCAAACTGCTGGCTCAGGAAAAGGCTGACTGGGGAGGAGTGTTGGGAAGAAGGAAACCACAAGTCTGGCACGGGTGCAGAGGCTGCTGTGACTGGCATTGGCAAGGCAGGGCTCTGACTGCAATTGCTGGGACAGGAGAGCCTGCAGTACACTCCCTTGTGATTCCCTGGGGGTGTCAGTGCCCAGAGCTCCTGTGAGTGCAACCTCTGCAGCTCCTGCAGCCATGGAGAGTCAGGGTATTGGGCATCAGGTGCTTCTCACTTGTGGTTTCCTTCTTTCCAACTCTCTTCTCCAATCAGCCTTTTCCTGAACCAGCAGTTCCATGGGTGGCCAGGGGAGGCCTCTTCTGTGTCCCAGAAGCACATAGGAAAATGTAAGCAAAGGCTTCCAACAGGCATCACTGGGAGATGAACCCAGGATCTTGTGTTTGCTAGACAGTAGCTTGAGCCAGCTAAGCCATGGTGCTCTCTGCATGCAGTTTGGTGAAACTTTTCTACCCTATGGTCCCAGACAACACCTTTGACTCCCAGCATGCAGCCATTCCCCATTTCCTTCCAGCTCTGGCAGTGTCTGGCTCCCCAGGACAGGGCAAGGGGGCTGGGGGACGCTGGCTACATGTGGCTTGAGGATCTCACAAAAATCCCAGCCAGTCTGCTCTGTACCCCCTCAGTGGCAGCCCGTGAGTCTGGGGAAATAGGCAGTCGCCTAGAGCGCCACCAGCCCGTGCACACAATGATGATGTCATGAGTGCCAGGGCACCCTGTGATTACATCACAGCCGTACAAGCACGGGTGCTGATCGCACCTTCCACCTGGGGCGTCAGCTGCCGCAGCCAGCCTCAGACCACTCCTGCACCCCCTAATGTCTGCTACAGCTGCTTCCAGACCAGATTGTGCTCTGCCGCCGGCATCACAAGGTACTGGGCAGTCAGGGCCAATCCCCCAGTGCAGCCTCTGTCCATGGCCACACAAGGGCTCCTTTGGGAAGTGGGGCAGGACGGTCAGGCTGGGGGTGAGAGGGGTGTGATAAAACAGCATCTGTAAGAAAGTTAAGAGTGGAGGGCAGGAGGTAGGGCCTGGGGGCATGAGCAGCGCTGGGCAAGCGGGCTCAGTTCAGTTTCTCCCCAACACAGTTTCTGGTTCAGGGCGTCCCTTTCCTCTACCCCAGTCATCACCGGGCTGTGAAGCAGCACCAGAGGGTTGTGGGCTGTGTAGCAGTGTGGGGCAAGTCTAAACCACACCATTCAGTGTGAGCTAGGCCAGTTATTCCTTCAAAGGTTGTGGGTTCAATTCTTGCCAGTGTCACTTTAGCTGTTTCTTCATTACCAGGGCAGCATTTACAGAATCAGCAACCCCCTTGAACCATGGCCAAATGGGCCCAAGGCAAAGGAGGGGAGACAGCCCCACTTCCAGGAACTACAAGTCTCTGCACAGCAGAGGGAGGGAAGCAGCTGCCTCAGAAATGTTCTTGGCTGCTGGCCAGGAGTCACCCAGCCAGAGCCTGTCTTTGGCACCCCAGGCTCTCCCCCCCTTCCCCCCCCCCCCCCCCCCAGCACTGATGGGAAGAGCAAACAGTTGGCCAATTTTATGACTACAGATGAGGCTGTTTTCCCTGACTGGGAATCAAAACCCGACCACAGCACGCACAGTGCTGACCCCTAGCCACTAACCCACCAGGGAAACAAGAAGCACACTTACTTGCTCAGCTACACTCGCCCTTCGCAGGCCACTTTCTGTTCCCTTCAGAACGTGGGGCCATTCTCAGAGAAGGTGCGTGATGCCGGTGTATTTCTCTGTGCCTCCCCCGCCCCCCCTTCCCCTGCCCGCTCTTCTCACTTTCCTCTCCCCCTTCCCCTGCTGGTAACACAAACAGGACTTCTCCCTGTGCAAAGAACAAACTCTCTGATTTTGATGTGGGGAATGTAGAACTGGGGAGGAGGATGGCAGAAAGGGGAAGAAGGGGAAGTGGGGCTCAGGGATGGTGCTGGGACTGGCGTCAGCCTTGGGTGGTCCCACTGCCTCATGTGCAGGGGCCTCGGCAGCCATGGGGAGGCTCCAGGAGGAGAAGCCACAGGAGCAGGGGCAAGGGCAGGTTCAGGTGGGACCTGAGCAGGAGCAGTTTGGGTTCGGGGAGGCTGCTGGGCCACTGAAGCACGTGACCAGGCAGTTGGCAGCAGCTCTGTGTGCCAGGCACGTGCTCCAGGCCTTCTGGAAATATTGAGCCTCCCTTTGTGACTTGTGCTGAAGAGCCTTGGGGCAGCCACTGCAGCAGCAGGAATTTGGGCATCAGGCCACCCCATTGGGGACAATGGAGGGAGGAGAAAGATTTTCCTTCCTATTGGGGAAAGCAGGCCAGGCCAAGGCCCTTTTAGCCACTGGGTCTGTGCAGGCTCAAGCCTCCTCCTACCAGTTCTCTGGACTGTTTCCTGAAAAAGTCTCAGCCTTTTGCTTGTCTCTACTTCCCATAGCAGGTAGCTAAAGGAAGGGAAGTCATCGAACACCCCTGTGGCCAGCATGGGGCTTGAACCCACCACCTTGGCATTATTAGTACCACGCTCTAACCAACTGAGCTAGCTGGCCTACAGACCTACAGCTCACCAGTTGTCCTTTGAGGAAAGGTGCCTTAGGCAGCTGCAGGGCTGTCTCTGCAGCTGCCAATGGCTCTTCTCTGACAGGGCCACTAGTGACTCACTGTGACGTGGGCTGGCTAGTCCAGCTGGTTTGAGGGTTGGTCAAGGTGGCTGGCGGCTGGCAGACCCAGAGCAAAGAGGCAGCCGGAATCTCTTGCTGTCAGCACCTTGCCTCCCAGCTTCTTCCCTGTCAGCAGCAGCCGCAGCCCCTTTTGGCCACTGGGTCAGCCTAGGAAGGGAGGCAGGAATGGGGCATCAGATTGCAGGATTCAGAGTCCTGAGCGCTGCCATTGTCACCCTGGGACCTGAACCAACCACCCCTCACTCAACTGGGCCGAACTGGTGCCCCAGTTCATGCCCACGGGGACCTGCTTTACTTGGTTTCCTTCCAACTTCTTCTCCTGGGCTGCAAGGAGCATCCCTGGGATAGGCATAGGACTCTGCTTCCCCACAGTCGGCCCCACCCCACAGGCTTTGGCAGAACGGAGGGGAGGGGCTCTGCTCACCCCACTGAATCCCACAGAGGTGCTGAGCTCGTGCCCTGCCCCCCTCAGCTTGGCTTCCCTCCTCTGCCCCATTCCTGCCTCATTTCCTCCTTGGGCCAGTCACACAAGGGAGGCAGCAGGAAGAGCCATCCCCATATGCCAGCCTCCAAGGGCAGGGGTGGCCAAGACACAAGACCCCAGCCTGACCCATCTGGCTTCCCCAGGCTGGCACCAAGGGGCATTCTCAGCTGATGTCACTCCCTTCTGTCACATGGGATTCGGGCTCATCTCAGGCACAGGCCTGGCAGCAGGAGCTGCACTTACCTGGCCACCAAGGGAAGCTGCAATAAGCTGTGTTTCTGCCTGGCTTTGAATTAGAGCCTTTTTGTATGTTAGACAACCATGATAACCACTACACCACAGAAAAACACATTGGTGGGGGTAGAACTTGGCTGTTCTGTTCCTAGCTCTTTCTAACACCCTGTTCTGCAGGGAAGGGGAATGCACCTTGTGAACACTTCACCTCTTGTTCTCATGGAAGCCACTAACCTGAGCTGCCAGCTCCTCATTTCCTCACCAGCCCCTTGAGATTTGTAGCTCAAGGCTGGAGCTGCTGTGGAAGGAGGTGAAGCTACAGAAGCTGACGGGACAATCAGCGGGCAGAGGGTTATTTTTTCTCCTCCCTGGGCTGATGTGGCTAGAACTGAGGAGAAGAAAATCCTCTTCCCTTCTCCTCAGAAGATGGAAATTGCAGTTGGTTCCCTCTTTGGTTCTCCTAAAGCTGGACCCCAGGACTAGACTTTTTCTTTCTAAAACCCTGTTGAAAGCTGAGAGTGAATTGCCTGTAGACTGAGAATGTGACTTAAAAAAGGGCATCACCCAGCATAGGGCTTGAACCCATGACCTTGAGATTAAGAGTCTCATGATCTACCAACTGAGCTAGCCAGGCTAGCTGCCAAAAAGCCTTCTCACACCCCATTACAGGGTATCAGGAGCCAAGTGTTCGCCACTGCCTGACAAGTCTTTTTTTTTTTTTTTTTTTTTGGCCCCCGGTGACCAAGAGTCTTGTTGCCAGCCTGGAGAAGACAGATGAATGAGGCCAGGAACCTATTGGAGAATCTTGTGAAATATTTGTACAAGTTTAAATCCATCAGAAAATGGATTTATAGGTGTTTCTGTGGCGTAGTGGTTCTCACATTTGCCTAACACACAAAGGCTATGTGTACACTGGAGGGCTCTTGCTCAAGAATGGCTGTTCTTGCGCAAGAATCCTCAGAGCATCCATACCGCCCACCCACTCTAGCACAAGAAGATTTACAGTACGGCATCAGAAGACAAGGATTCTTGTGCAACAGCTATGCTCTTTTCTGACAAGTGTAAGCCCTTCTAGTTCCTGTGCTTTGACTTCCTTTTCCATAGGCTCCCCAGAGAGAATTTTGTGCCTCCTGATGGGTGTCTGACGCACCCGGAGCTCAGTCTCTGGCTTGGATGGGCCCTGGAACTTACAATCTGGCTGGAGCTTGCTGCTTCCCCTGATGTTCTCATGTGTGGTTCCAGCAGCTGCAAGACTCCAACTCTTGCCCCCATGGCACTAACAGGTGCCCACCTCTAAGCGCTCATTTAAATTGGTCTTTATGGTCCCTTTCAGTGCATTTTTCTCCTCAGCAGCACACAAGAGAGAAGCTGTTGCCAGCGGCCCTGCAAAGCAAGACGAGCTTTTCCTGCCTTCCTCAGACTGACTCGCTACTTGGCCCCATTACTGCCTCCCTTCCTGGCCTGACCATGTGGTAGAAAGGGGCTGCGGCTGCTGCTGACAGGGAAGAAGCCGTGAAGGAAGGTGCTGGCAGCAAGAGATTCCGGCTGCCTCTTTGCCCTGGGTTTCAGTGCGCCATGCCGTTCGCCAGCCACCTTGACCAAACCTCAAAGCATCTGGACTAGCCAGCCCACATCACAGTGAGTCACTAGTGGCCCTGCCAGGGAAGAGTCCTTAGCAGCTGCAGAGACATCCCTGCAGCTGCCTGAGATGCCCCCCTCAAAGGGCCACTTACAAGCTAGGTTTCTGTAGGCTGCTGAGCACAGTTGGTTAGAGCGTGGTGCTAATAACACAAAGGTTGTGGTTTCAAGCCCCATACTAGCCACAGCGCTGTTTGGTTTGGTGACTTGCCCTTGTTTAGCTGCCTGCTATGGACAGGGAAGCAGAAACAAGAGAAGGCTGAGAGCTTTGCAGGTAGGCCAGAGAACTGGTGGGGGGATGCTCCAGCCTGCACCGACTCAGTGGCTAAAAGGGCCTTGGCCTGGCCTGCTTTCTCCAATAGCAGGGAAACTCTTCTCTTCCCTCCATTGTTCCCAATGGAGTGACAATGTCCAAATTCCTGCTGCCACAGTGGCTATCCCAAGGCACCCTGCAGGGAGGAGGCACCCAAGCCAGAGAAAGGTTCAATATTTCCAGGTGGCCTGGAGCATGTACTAGGCACATAGTGCTACTGCCAACTGCTTGGTTGTCTGCTTCAGTGGCCTGGCAGCTGGCCCTCCCCAACCCAAACTCACTCCTGCTCCAGTTCCCTCTGAGCCTGCAGCTGCCCCTGCTCCTCTGGCTTCTCCCCCTGGAGCCATTCCATGGCTGCTGAGGCCCCCACCCATGAAGCAGTAGGGCCACCAGAGGCAGGCGCCAGTTCCAGCCCCATCTTTGAGCCCCACCTCTCCCTTCCTCACCTCTCCACCAGCCTCCTCCTCCCTCCCAGGTTCTTTACCCAGCCACTCCCCACTTCTACATTCCCCACATGAAAACCAGTTTGTTCTTTCAGCAGGGAAAAGTCAAGTTTGTTTTACCGGCAGGAGCAGGGGGAGGGGAAAGTGGGAAGGGAGAGCAGGGGAAAGGTTGGGGGGGAAGCACAGAGGGGAATGTAGAGGCCCCTTGTGGGGATGCCCAGGGGAGAGTCTCACAGGTGTCCTTGTCTGAAATTCTCCTCCAGAGCCTCTTGGAGGTACAAGCCCTCAATGGGCTCCTGGTGGCATCACGGGCACCGAGTTCTTCAGTGGCCCCAACCCAGGTAGGGCAGCTGCTGCATAGAAGAAAGTGGCTCAGGGAGGGAATACATGAATGACCCTGTGGAGGTTGGTGAGTTTTGGCTTGTTCGCACCAGCCCAGGCAGTGGACTGTTTCCCGGCCTCTAGGGCTCTGAATTGGGACCCGGTGGAGAAAGAGGGCCTGGGTCCTGCTACCTCCAACCCAGGGGCTAGCCATTGCTAGCCTACTCTAAGAGTTCCCTGTCATTGGTCTTGAGCTGAGAAGGCTGTGCACTGGTGAACTAGAGACACTTACCTGTGGACTTGAGCCAAGAAGGCTGTGCACTTGCTAAGTAAAGACATATCTTGCAGGACCTTAGCCTGGAAGGCTGTGTTTCTGTTGATCCAAACCCCTCACTGGGGAACCCCAGCCTGGAGAAGGTGAGGCTTGTGTTAATCTAGGACTCTACTCATAGACCTCAGCCGAGTTGGTGATGCTTCTGTTAATTAAGGGGCTGGGTTAAAGTATGGCTACCTGTACACCGGCATGATTTTCCAAAAATGCTTGTAACGGAAAAGTTTTCCTTTAAAAGCATTTTCAGAACAGAGCGTCTCGATTGGCACGGATGCTTTTCCACAAAAGCACTTTTTGCGGAAAAGCATCTGTGGCCAATCTAGATGCGCTTTTCCGCAAAAAAGCTCCGATTGCCATTTTGGCAATCGGGGCTTTTTTGCGGAAAACAAATCTCAGCTGTCTACACTGGCCCTTTTGCACAAAAGGGACTTTTGCCCGAATGGGAATAGCATAGTATTTCCGCAAAAAGCACTGATTTCTTACAGTAGGAAGTCAGTGCTTTTGCGGAAATTCAAGTGGCCAATGTAGACAGCTGGCAAGTTTTTCCGGAAAAGCGGCTGATTTTCCGGAAAAACTGGACAGTCTAGACACAGCCTAGGACTAGATTAGACTGGGAGGAAAGTGCAGGGGTTGGGATGAAGGGGACACTGCAGAAGTTAGGGGCACAATGCAGGGTTGGTGGCAAAGGGTGCACAGGATGAGGGTGCAGGAGATGGGGAGCTCATGGATGCAGGAACAGTAGAGCAAGGCTGGGTGGGAATGAGACTGGGTGCCAAGCTAGTACATTTTCAGGGTCCATGTGTGCAGGGTCACGCACCTTGCTAATTATCCTTTGGTTTAGTATATTTCTTCCATAATTTAAATTGCACGTGTGTGTGTGTAAAACTCTCAATAACTCATGGGTGCCATGTAGGCACACATCTGAAAAAGTGCACAGGATGTCACTCTGTGCACAAGAAAAAACTCACTCCACTCATGGATGGAAGATCTTAGGACTACTGGCTGAAGGCTCTAGCTGGGACTGTGATCTTAAAGATGGAGGGGACTGACATGGAGGCCTCTGAAAGGCTACATCAAGGAGAAAAGACTGCCACAAGCTCTTGCTGCCCCAGCACACGTGTTACTGTGAAGGGGGAGGAAGGAGACACACCTCTCCCTGCCATGGTAACTCTGGGGCTGGGGACATGGGATAGCCAACTGTCCTCTGGCCACAGCAGGACTGGGCTGGGGTTGAGACCAGTGGGTAGAGGTATTTCTCCCCACCAAAGCCCTATCAGCTCACATGGCATTTAACAGGCTGAGGCACAGCCACCTGGCCACATAGCTTACAGGGAACTCAGGTTCTAGGTTTCTTCCCCCTGTAGGTTCTCCAATGGCTAACAAGAGTTGAGCTCTGACTGAAGCTTTCCCCACAGTCAGAGCAGCTGAATAGTTCTCTCTCCTCTGTAGGTTGTCTTATATTTAACACACACATGGACAAGGGGGATCCAGTAGATACAGTGTACTTAGATTTCCAAAAAGCCTTTAACAAGGTCCATCACAAAAGACTCTTGTGCAAATTAGGTTATCATGGGATAACCAGGAAGATCCTTCCATGGATTGAGAACTGGTTGAAAGGGTAGGAATAAACGGTAAATTTTCATAATGGAGAAGTGTAACCAGTGGTGTTACCCCAGAGTCAGTCCTAGGACCAATCCTATTCAACTTAATAACTGATTTAGAGAAAGGGGTGAGCAGTGAGGTAGTCAAGTTTGCGGACGTTACTAAACTGTTCAAGATAGTCAAAACCAAAGCAGGCTATGAAGAACTTCAAAAAAAGATCTCACCAAACTGAGTGACTGGACAACAAAATGCCAAATGAAATTTAATGTGGATAAGTATAAAGTTATGCACATTGGAGAAAATAAACCTAACTATACATACAATATGATGGGAGCTAATTTAGCTACAACTAATCGGGAAAGAGATCTTGGCGTTATTGTGGATAGTTCTCTGAAAACGTCTACAGTGTGCAGCAGCAGTCAAAAAAACAAATAGGATGTTAGGAATTATTTAAAAAGGGACAGAAATTAAGATGAAGAATATCTTATTGCCCATATATAAATCTATAGCACACACACATCTTGACTACTGTGTACAGATGTGGTCTCCTCACCTCAAAAAACATATTTTGGCATTAAAATAGTTCAGAAAAGAGCAACTAAAATGATTAAGGGTTTGGAATGGGTGCCATATGAGGTGAGGCTAAAGAGACAGACTTTTCAGTTCAGAAAGAAGGGACTAAGGGGGATATGATAGAGGTATGTATATAAAATCATGAGTGGTGGGGAGAGGGTAAATAAAGAAAAACTATTTACTTGTTCCCATAATATAAGAACTAGAGTACACCAAATGAAATTAATGGGTAGCAGGTTTAAAACTAATAATAGAAAGTTCTTCTTCACACAGCACACAGTCAACCTGTGGAACTCCTTGCCAGAGGAGGCTGTGAAGGCTAGGACTGTAACAGAGGTTAAAAAAGAGCTGCATAAAATCATGGAGATTAGGTCCATAAAAGGATATTAGCGAGGGGGTAAGGAATGGTGCCCCTCGCCTCTGTTTGTCAAAGGCTGGAGAAGGATGGCAGGAGACAAATTGCTTGATCATCATCTTCGGTCCACTGCCTCTGGGGCACCTGGTACTGGCCACTGTTGGAAGACAGGATACTAGGCTAGATGAACCATTGGTCTGACCCAGTATGGCCATTCTTATGTTAAAGTCTGACCTGTATTTGAAGCCTTGTCTGCAATCAGAGCTATTATGAGGCGACTCTCTTGTATGTTTTATCTGATGGTTAGTAAGGCAGGAGCACTGACTATAGCTTTCCCTGCAGTCAGAGCAGGTGAAGGGTAGCTCTCATATGTGGGTTCTCCTATGTCTAACAAGGTGTGCGCTTCTACTGAAGCTTTTCCCACAGTCAGAGCAGGTAAAGGGTTTCTCTCCTGTGTGGGTTGTTCTATGTCTAACAAGCTGTGACTTCTGACTGAAGCATCTCCCGCAGTCAAAGCAACTAAAAGGTTTCTCTCCTGTGTGAGTTCTCCTATGGAGAACAAGGTCTGATCTCCCGATAAAGCCTTTCCCACAGTCAGAGCAATTGAAAGGTTTATCTCCTGTGTGTCTCCTCCTATGTGTAACAAGGTTTGACCTCTTCCTGAAGCTTTTCCCACAATCAGAGCAATTGAAAGGTTTCTCCCCTGTGTGGGTCCTCCTATGGATAACAAGCTCTGAACTTGTACTAAAACTTTTCTCGCAGTCAGAGCAATTAAAAGGTCTCTCTCCTGTGTGGGTTCTCCTATGTCTAACAAGGTGTGACTTCTCATTGAAGCTTTTCCCACAGTCAAAGCAATTGAAAGGTTTCTCTCCTGTGTGGGTCCTTCTATGGGTAACAAGGTGTTCACTTCTACTGAAGCTTTTCCCACACTCACAGCAATTGAAAGGTTTGTCTCCTGTGTGGGTCCTCCTATGGGTAACAAGGTGTTCGCTTCTACTAAAGCTTTTCCCACACTCAGAGCAATTGAAAGGTTTATCTCCCGAGTGGGTCTTCCTATGGTTAACAAGATGTGAATTCTGACGGAAGCTTTTCCCACAGTCAGAGCAGTTGAAGGGTTTCTCCCCTGTATGGGCTCTCCTATGTGTAACAAGATGTGAGCTCCTCAAAAAGCTTTTCCCACAGTCAGAGCAATTGAAAGGTTTGTCTCCTGTGTGGGTCCTCCTATGTCTTACAAGGTGATCGCTTCTACTGAAGCTTTTCCCACAGTCAGAGCAGTTATGGGGTGTCTCTCTTATATGTAGTATCTGATGGTTCGTAAAGTGCAAGTGCTGACTGAAGCTTTTCCCCGAGTCAGAGCACTTGAAGGGCTTCTCTCCTGTGTGGGCTCTCTGATGTTCAATAGGAGTTTCAGAGTCACTACAAGTGCAGGGTGACTGTTGATGGGGGATTTTCTGTTGAACGGTTTCTGTGTTTCTTTTCTCCCCTCTGCTCCTGTGACTGGATTTATCCTGTCCCCCTCCTGGATGGTTTCCATGCTGCCTTTCTGGGCTATGCTGACTCTCACAAGTCTCTCCCTGCTCACGTATCTGGGAAACATGCCCTTCAGGTCTTCCCAGTAACATCCCACATGGAGACACTTGCTCCGATTCCTCCTGCTGCACAATATCATGGTTCTCAGTCAGCATCCCATCACCTGTTGGGATAGAGCAGTGGTCCCCAACCTTTGAAGGTTGTCGGGCGCCAGGGGGCGTGGCCGTTCGCCTGCCGGGCACCAGGGGGCGGGGACACTTGCGCGCCCGGGGGCGGGGCCCCCCCATAGCCGCGTGCCCGGGGCCCCCTCCTAGGGCTGCGCGCCCAGGACCGGCACTCCCCCCCCCTCCCCGCTCACCGTGCGCCATGTGCCCGGGGCCAGGCCAGCCCCGAGCACCTGGCGGGCGCATGCAAATGCCCCTGCGGGCGCCATGGCACCCGCGGGCACCGTGTTGGGGACCACAGGGATAAAGAAATAATCCAGACAGGAGTTATTCTCTATGATGAGCTGAAAGAAAACTCTGAAAGAGGAATAGAAAAGGGGACACACGCTCAAATAATGATTGAATTATCATGAGCTGAGTTCACCCTCCTTCTTCACAACTCTTCCACAGAAGAGAAAACCCAGCCTTTCCTCATCCACCATGCTCTGGCTCAAGTTGAAGACAGGCTAAAGAATCAGACAGACTTCATGAAAACACACAAGTAACACCTGCTATAAGTTGGTTTCTGAGGCATTTTTAACTGATTGCTCACCTGTGTGGATGCCACTGATGATCTCTCCTTCCTCTCGGCTCTGGTCATCTGGGACCTGCAACTTCTCCTCTCGCTCCACCCAGGTGATCACATGAACTTCAGAGACTGGAAATCCTGTTTGGAAAGTAATTAAATAAGTGCTGATCTTGTTCATTAAGGTCTCTGCCATTACTGCTTCCAGAGTCAGGATCTGAGTCACCCATCCAGAGAGGCTCCTTTCCAAGAGCCCAGAACACACACACACCTGCAGTAAAGGTCCACCCCCCCCCCCCCCCCCCCACCTTGAGAATGGCCCAGCTCTTTCCCCAGGAGAGCTGAGCACTCTGATGCACTCTCTAGGGTACAACTCAGTCCCCCTCAAAGCCCATTCCATCCCCCTCATCCCCAGTATCTCAGGGCAGGACAGGGACACACTGCTCAGAAGGGGAGCCCTAGGGAGGGCTGGCAGGTCTGACACCAAGGTCCCCAGACAGGGCTCAGACTGTAGCAGCCACATGCCAGGTCACTAGGACTTGGAGAGGAAGGACCCAGCAGAGCTCTAGTTCCCCAAGGCTCTGTCCACAAAGCTCCTGGCTGGTAAGCTGGGCTCCCCCTGCTCTTTGGCTCAGATGTTCTACTTGGGCTAGAAGGAGGCAGAAGAAGGTGTCTGAGCAGCTAAATGAATCCTTGGCAGGCTTCTTCAGGGCCCTGCCTATGCTCCTGATTCCTGATCCCAACTTCCTGTGTCTGGGTGGGCTCTGCTAGCTGCCCACAACAGCTGCCATTCCTGCAGCTGCCCAGGGTGGCATGAGGCTTCTCAAGCGACCAGCCAGGGTGAAGCTGGGCCGTGTTGCTTCTCTGATGCTTGTGGCTGTAACTCAGCTCCCCGTCTGTAGCCTCGGTTCTACTCTGACAGCAGCAGCCTTTGTGTAGTTTCCCAGTCTGGTGAGCCTGGCCTTTGATTTGGGGCCGCTCCAGGGAGGCACAGAATCGACCACATTTGCACCTTGTGAGCGCTTTCCCCTCAGCTTTGCCTCCACCCCTTCTTGGGCCTGCATTTAGTGTTCAGAAGAGCCACCTGTGATGTGACCATGGAGATCATTGTGCTACCACTGTTACACAATCGCAAGAAACCTTGTGCGAATGTGCTGTGTGCCGAGTCAATGGGAAAATTCTGATCTGATTACTAGGATTATCTTGTTTATGTCCATTATTTTTGAACTAAAACAAGCCAGGCTTTGGCAGAATGGTGGAGCACTGCTATCAACTAACCAAGAAATCACATTCCTGAGCAGGAGGAGGGCAATCAACTCACCGCTCTCTGCAGGAACTGCAAACACACAGTCCTAACAGATAGCTCACTGACCCTTGTGCACAAGAGCGGGATGAGGGGATAATGGATATGGATGTTTTGTTCAAACAAAGAGGCAGAAGGCCAAGTGGGGTAGCAACACATGGAACGCAACATGTATTTTATTTTGGTCAATATGAGAGGAGAAGTCACAGGAAGGGCATGTTGATACTGGCTGAGGGGCAGTGTTCTAGCTGCTGACTGAGCTGGTACCACTATTGGGTTGGGACAAGTCTCACTATACCTGTGTCTGAGGAGCTGGGACACTAGCACCCTGCTCCTTTCACAATAAACCTGGCTGAGTGCCTTAGCCTCTGAATGGAGCCTGGGTCTTTCTTAGCAGCAACCCTATGCCGTGCTGCATGGATAAGCTGCATGCCCTGCCAGTGCCGCTGGCATCAAGGCTCCAGAAAGATCCGCCCTGAACAGCCGTATCAACTCTCTGTGGCACTAGCAGCAATTCATATGGCACTGCAGTCACTGTGGGAAGCAAAATTATCAATCACAGCAGCACCTGGGAACTCTGGTGTAAATCAGGACCCCACTGTGCTATTGCAGTGCTCATATGGAGCTAAGCATCACCCCTCTTTAGTGTAGGTATCCTTCCCAGCCCTGAGAAACAGGGACACACTATAAAAGCTAGTAAAGAGAGAGGTGACTGCACACAGAGAGTCTAAGGGACTGGATCAAGGTCACACAGGGGGACTGTGACAGGCAGAGGACTGAACACAGGTCTCCTGAGCATGAAGCCAGACATTCACACAGGAAGAAAAAGTTCCTACCCGCAGATATAAAAAGACAAGACAGGTGACATGATTTATCTCCACTGCACAGAGAGGCAAGTGAGCCCCAGAGAGAAGGAAGCTGAACTTTTGAAAGGAGACCCAACCTGTGCCTGAAATGCAAGGGGAGCTCTGCTCATGTTTGTCTACTACAGAGCTACCTCGGACAAAATACTCACAAAAGCGTGAACTGCCTTATCCACCCTCCCTCAGCCCCAGCATCCAGCCCCTCTCACTGACAAGTACCAGCATGTCACAGATTAGCTACAGGCAGGGAAGGACTCTGGGAACCGCGCCCACCTTCCAGTGGCTAAGCACACTGCCACATGGGGATCCTGCAGCCACTAACAGCAGCCAGACCCAGACCTCTGGTACCTGATGTTCCTGCCTGAGCCCTTCCACTCACACCTCTGGTCAAGGCACAAGATGGGCAAGATAGGGGGGAAGCGGAATGAGACCTGAACCTGGGAGGGGGCACGGAGGGGACAGTCTTTCACACAAGAGCCAGGATTATTATGGCAGATAGTCCTGACATTGGAGGCAGAGGCAATGAATAACCCTGAATCAAACCTAATCCAGATGCTCCAGAGCCCACCCAGCTGCTGTTACCCAAGGGGACAGGAATCCTTACTCAGCCAGTTCACAGCCTCATAATTCTCCTGCATCACACCCCTGTAGAGGGCTCTCTGGCCCGGATCCAGCAGAGCCCATTCCTCCTCAGAGAAATACACAGCCACGTCCTCGAAGCTCACCGGCTCCGCCACGGCCATTTCCTGTCCCTGGCTCTGCAGGTCAGGGGCTGAGCTGGAGTCAGACATGGGTGTTCTGCAGCCTGGTAGGGGGAAAAGAGAAATTGGAGACATTTCAGAAGGGGCTTTAATCCTTTCCACACCCCCATTCTGCCCAGACTCTGTCCGTGGTGACACACATGCTAGACTCTGTCATTGTGGGCAAAAGTTTTAGTCTAGATATTCCAGAAACAGCACACAGGAGTTAGATCCCAAATACACATTCATTTCTGTCTGTACCTGGCTTGAGTTACAACATTACTGCCTCTGCAACAACGGGATTTAGTTCTCAGCACCCAGTGTTTCCGATAACAAGCCACATATTCATCTGCCTGAACATTGACATAGGCTAAATGCAGGCTGTTGTATTTGAAACCCTTAGTCTTCATTCACAGATTTGCAGCACAAACTTTGCTCTCTCATCTCACAGAGACGTTACAAACCCTTTCCACAACGGAGTCAGTGAAGGTAACACCACCATTCAGATGCTTATTATTAAACACGTGTGCTGAGTGTTTTTAGGAAGAGATCTTAAAATTCATGGATTCATGGGATCAGAAAATATCCTTAGTCACGCAGTCTGACCCCTCTGTGGCACAAGCCATTACACTCCATCCAGTTACCCAGGCACAAAGCTGTTTCCCCACAGTGTACTTTCAAGAAAGTCCCCCAGTGATTTGAAGATATTAAGAGATGGGAGAATCCACCAGTTTTGTTCATTTGTTTCAGTAGCTAATCTGCTTCCCTATCAAACATTTGTGCCTTTTTTCTAGCCTAAAATAGTCTGGCTTGAGCTTTCACTTATTGGCTGTCACTGAGCCATATCCACTTGATGGGGTGAGCAATACATTTTGATGGGGGGGCCAAATGGAAAGTGGCTGAGAGCTGCACTCTTCCATGACATTAATGCACAAAATGCAGGGTCTGGGATGGACGTTAGGAGAAGAAGGGAGCTTGGGGTAAGGGTTTGGGATGCAGAACCTACAGAGGGGTCTAGAAGGGAGTTTGGGTGAAGGAGGCAGGCTGTGATAAAGGACACTGGATTAGCCAACTACTCATTAGATACTTAAGTAACTTTAATTTAGAGAAGTGACTGGGTGGACAAATAAGGCGCTGTGGGTGTCTGACCACTGAGAGCTCCTGCAAACATAGCTGCAGGACAACGACAGGGTTTGGGCATGGTGAGTGCGGGGCAGGAGTGGGGAGCAGATATTAGGTTGGGAAGGGAGAGGTTGGGGTGACAGAGGCAAGCTCTGGACAGGAGATTTATCTGAGTGACACCTGGCCAGAGGCCAAGTACCTCAGGAAGGCAGGCTGCAGGGCCATGTGGGTGTGTGAATAATTATGACCCAGAGGGAAGGGGGCACGGTGCTTTGTTTCTGGCCAGAAACTGGCCAATGAGATTGTCCTGGGGGTGGAAGCAGCACCTGAAGCCTTCCCCCCTCCTCTCCAGGCTCACAGTTGCTTTCTGAGTGACTTGCAGATGGGGAGTGGCATCTGTGGGCTGGATCCAATGGCTTGGTGGGGTGGATCCGACCTATGGGCTGTATTTTGCCCAGGCCTGCACTAGACGTAACAGCCCTTAGGGATCCAGTAGTTTCTTGCTTTGAACGAACTGATATAGTAGAAGCCAGGCAGCGCTCAGCCTATTTATTGTTTGAAACCAACCCCATATTGAAACTGACTGAGCAGTGAAATTTGAACTTGAAGGTGCCGTGCATTGTGTGCTTTAACTTCACCCCTTTAGCATCACACCCCGTAGACCAGTGTTTCTCCAAGTGCCCACAGGTCCCCATGCAGTGCCCCGGGTCTCCTCGCTGATCAGTGGGTAAGATTTAGGGATGAGTGGCTGAGATTTAGGGCTGTGCTCGCTATGGTCACTGGGTCTGATTGGTAACTTCAATGACAATCCCATGAATTCTCATAATTTAAAGACTCTCCACCTGCAAACTTACCCTGTCTGAAAGCTCCCAGGGATTTTCCTCTTGCTCTCTCCAGCGCAGAGGGCAGAGTGTCTGGTGGGGGAAGGGATAAGAGAGGAGAGATTCCAGGCTCTCCTATTTATAACAATGTCCCCACTCTGAACTCTGCATTTCAATTGTATCAGAGACCAGAGACACACTCAGGAACTGAGTATGAAAGAGTCTAAACTTTCATTCCTTCTCTCACTCGGGCACCTCCCAGCAATGGAACCAACATCCCCGCAACCTGTCCCAGGAGAGAAGCTGTGAGTGAGATTTACTTTTCCCTCCTCACCCCCTCCCACTTGGCTTCTCATTCACTTACTGCCTCTTATCATAACCTGGAGTTGTGGTGGCAGAACACGTGGTCATCACAGTAACTTTAGCCATTTTGATCTCTGACTGGGAGGTTCAGAGTTTGCAAACCCCTGGATTTATCTGCAAGCACTTGGGTCTGTTCGCTCAGTGTCTCTAAGGAGAGCAGTGTGATGGGGCCGTCATTCTCCACGTGGGAACTGAGGCAGGGGAAGGTTGGCTTCATAGGCCAGATTCAATAGTCTCAGATACTTGAACCACTTTCCCCTCATCCATCCCTTCCAGGTACCTTTGAACTCCCTCAGAGTCTCCGACAGAGCAATCGTTTTCTGGGAGAAACCTCTGACTTGTTCTTCCAGTTCAGGGGAAATCTCCTCTGGCAACTGGAACTGCCCCGTCTCACATCTGGACAGAAACAATTCCATGTGATTGTATTTCATTTACTGCTGATAAGTTCCGGCTAGTGAGTCTCAGCTCTAACAGACCTGGAGTTAGAATTCCTCCAATTTTCCCAGCAACACAGTCCATGGCCATGCAACCTTCCCCTGAAAGGTCCCATTGCTGTTCTTCACTTCTGTCCTGGGGAGACTGACTGTGGGACAAAAGGGGAATTGAGTCTCCATGGCCAACTCACTCCTTGGCCTCTAGGCGCTGAGGGACAGGAGTTTCCCAGGTGAAGGGCTGAAGGAATCTGTCCAGTAGGGACTAGACTGAGACACCAGCTCCTCTCTCCCCAGCTCCTTCCACACAGGTCCCCAAACAGCCCTCAGGTGGGACAGATTCTTGGTCCTTGCTGCCCTGGGCTGAATGTGCCCAGTGCCCAGCAGTGACAGGCCCATGTTCCACCCCACAGCCCACAGGGAGGTGGCAGCTCCAGGAAGCACTTGAGGTTAGACTGTGCCCTGAATGGGGAATTCCAGAGTCTGCTGTGCGAGGATGAGACCCTCAGAATTAAATGAGCCAGAGATATTTGTATCTAACATCTGGCTTTTAGAGCCCTGTGGAGATGTGGTGCTAACATCAGCTCCAAGCTCTTTTCCTGAGCTGTGTAGCGGGAGGGGAGCAAGAGCCACATACCTACTCAGGGTGCTTCTGACGTCCTAGAAAAAAGACAGAGAAAAGACTCTCAGCCCCATTGGACACACACAGGGGACCTCAGGGAAGAGATTTTGCAAACATGGGAAGAGAGCCCCTGCCCTGACTCCAGGAACATGGATCCCCTGAGTGAATGGGGCTTTACAATCTCTTATAGCTCTGTGCCTGTAACTCAACAAAGCACAAGAGTCATTCACATGGCAGCAATGCACATGGAGTTACACCCAGATCTGACAGCTGGACCTTAGCACTTGTGATTCAGGAGCCTCCCTTCCCTGTGTGGGGAGCTGAGACGTTTCTCCCTCGGTCTCACCTGCAGGAATATATTCACTGGCTTCTGACACTTCCCTTCCAGCTCACTGATCCGCTCGCTGATACGGGAAATCTGCACAGAGAGTTTCCCGACAGTGTCAGTCTGGAACCTCCCAATCTCCTCATCCAGCTTCTTCAGCTGGGCCAGCAGGAGTCGCTCTTGTTCCTCCAGGAACTGCCGCAGCTGCTGAAACTCGGCCACAATCATCTGCCTCTCGGCTTGGGTCCATTTCTGTATGGAAACAGGGAAAGGGTTGGTCAAGGGCATGAATGGAGCCCAGGGCCCTTTCATGGAGAGCTGAGTGTGAAGCAGGGAGAATTTCTTGGAAAACCCTAAAATGTGTGACATTTGACTCTACTTTGTGGTTACTAGGCAGAGGTGGCTTTCCCAGCATCTCCTTTGGGCCCCATGTCCCTCTGAAAGATGTCATGGGCAGCATCTTTTGATATTCATGGGCTCTGGAAATTCAGACCCTGAGCAGCACGAGGCAGGACTCAGCACCAGCCTGACAGAGATATCCAGGAAGGAAAAAGGAGAAACATGTTAATACACCAAGTGAGCAGACAACCCTTTAGGGGGACACTCAGCTCCTTTGAGGAGGATTTCTGGGAAAACTACAAAGGCTGGACATTAACTCATGCGCTGACATGGAAGCTCAGGGCCTGTCTACACATGGATCTCACCATGCAATCCACAATCCAGGAGAAACACCAACAAGCCCAATGTCACCAAGGCCACACGAGTCTGCCTCCTAACAGCCCTCCCACTGCCAGTCCCTGCTGTTTCAAACGACAGGCACCTACCAGATACTCCTGGCGTGTCCCTTCTGCTGTTGTTTTCCTTCCCAGCACCTTTTCTCTCTCTTCCCTCAGAGTCTTCAAATGGGCCTCCAATTTTTCCTGAAGAAACAGAGATAAGCACAGGGGCAAACCCCATCAGATGTTGGTAGCCCATTTGTCTGCCTTTAAGAGAGTCCCAGTTCTGTGGAGCTCTGCCCCTCTCCAGCAGGCACTCAGCCCTGGACATGGTTGTGTTCATAGAAAAAGACACAAGAAGAGACTGAGGATGCAGCAGGACACCTACAAGGGTGGGGGAAGGATCAGTGGTGGCACCTTTATAAAGAATGAAGCAGGTGGGGATTAGGGAGGTAAAAATGCTTAACAATACTAATCATGTAACTGATCACAATTTATCAGTGAGAGGAGTTTTTTAATCGGCTGACAGGTAGGGCTGGTAGCGGAAATGGGCGCTCCTGGGCCGGGGATCTCTCGTGAAGTCTGCCGGGGGTGGCCACAAGGACTGCTGGCTGATGGGAACTCCCAGCAGCTGCAGACTGACGTTAGCTGCCAGAGGGAAGCAGGCACTGCTGGGGCAGTGGGGAGTTTAACCAGTAACTGGCACCGATAAGCATTAGCTCTTCAGTTAACCAGTTTGCACTCTTGCTACAATCCAGTTGACTCCTAGTTGTGTCTGGCATGGACCTGCACTTCCTGAAGTTCTGCTATGGGTGGACTGAAGGCGCTCGGGGCCCCACACAGCATCCAGCCCAGCAACCTCATCTAGTGCCAGCGGCTGCATTGGAGTTTAACTCCTCATGGAGCTCCTCAGAAGTTCGGCATCCCTATTAGAAACCTTCACTTCCTGCTGGACCTAGGGCTTTATCAAGGCATCTTTCCCTCCTAAACGGCCACACTTCAGCTCTGTTCAGTGATGCTGAGGGGCAGGGAGCAGTGTCAGTCTAACAGGGTACGGGGCTAAACTCTATCCCTGACGTGCCTGGCGACTATGAGCGACTAGGTGCTGACCCACCTTCCCTTCCCACAATTTGTCTAACTGGACTGTGACCTGCTCAGAGAAGGGACTTTCCCTTGCTGGATGTTGTGCAGGTCTCAACTGCCATTGCAGGTCTATAAGACAAATGACAGATTGTTCCACCCATCAATAACAGCTTGCAACCTCCTCTTCTCCAGTCCCAAGGCAGCTCACTGATAGAGTGGCCTGTACCTCCTGTGATCTAAACCTTTCTGATTGTTAACACCTTCCCTTGTGCAAACACCCAGTGAGGGCTGGGTTTCAGGATTCACAGCCCCGGAGAAACCTTTCCCACATGGGGTATCTTGACGCAAGTTGCCACAAAGCCAGAGCATTTACTTTTTACAGCATGTCTTGTAGGCTTTACTGAGCTCTGTCACAACTGTGCCCAGTAACTGTTAGTGAAATAACGCTGTAATTAAAACACACTGGACAGGAACTCTGTACCTTGTACTCCGGGGCAGCTTCCTGTATGAGCACCACCGTGTGAGCCTGAGATCTGTCGGACACCACACAGATGGGAGTTTGATTCTCTTCACAGAACCACTTCAGAGCTTCCTGGTGCTCCCCGCACACCCCGTCCCATCTTGCTCTCTGTGCTGCCTGGAAACTCAGCGGCTTGGCTAGTTCCATCACATTTGCCAGCTGCCAGTTGGGCCCGAGAGGTCCCTGCTGCTCAGTGTCTCTGCCCTGAGGGCCGAGGGGGGCCTGGCAGAAATTGTTCCCACACTCCAGAGTGACAGGGGCTGTGAAATCCTCTGGGCAGACAGAGGGGCAGGTCCAGGGGCGTGAGGGCACCAGCACTGAGAATAAAAAAACGAAATCAAAATTAAAAAACAAAAAAGCCCCCAAAGCTTCGCTCACCCCTTCCCCCGCCAGATCCTCCCCTGGGCCCCTCAGCCACCTGCCCCAGCCAGACCCCCCCCCGTCTCTGCGCCCCTCAGAGCAGGGCCCCCCCCGCACACTCTGCAGCCCCCTCGCAGCCCCTCTGTGCGCCCCCGGCCCGCCCAGACACCCTGAGCCCGGCGGCAGAATCAGGAAGCCCGACAGAGGGACCGCGGGAGTGGGGGGGCGCCCCGATACCTAACGCCGCCTCCTCCCCCCAACCCCCTCACGCCGGGCCGCCCCCTCCGCGCTGAGCCAACCCAGCAGCGAGTAACGGCGCCAACGGCCCCTCGCAACGGCTCCCACCTCAGGGCGCGCGGCGCGTGACGTTACTGCAGCCGCCGCGGGGCGGGCGGGGCCTGAGCGGGGCGGGGAGTGACGGGCGAGGACGCACTAAAATCCGGCTGCGGGGTGTAGAATGCGGCGGCCGCGGTCAGACCGCGCATGCGCAGCGGGCTAGTGACTCCGAGCAGAGTCCAGCGCCCGGGGTTTAGCTCAGCCCGCGAGCTGCCCGGCCACGCCCCCAGCGCCGCGGGGCCCCACGTGGCTTCCGCCTGTGGGAGCCAGGCCGGGGCGAGATTCTACAGGCCCCGGGGCAGCCGCTCCCCGCGTGTCTGTGCCGAGAGCAGCTCCCCTGGGGCGGGCACCGGCTCTTAGGGGGGAGCCTCCCGCGGGACAGCGGAGCGGCCCCGAACCAGCTGCTGCGCTGGGGGCCCGGAAGGGGGGAGGGTCCAGAGCCCCGTGGTGTATTCCCAATTCCCCCCCAATCCAGCCCCCCTCTCCCGAGCCCCATGACCGCCCGCCCCGCAGTCTGATCCCCTGTAGCGGCCCCCGCCGCAGTGCAACCCCTGCCCCTCCCCCCGCCTCCTCCATCCCTGCGCCCACAGCACTCCCCGTGGCAGCCACTGGCCGCAGCAGGAGCCCAACGGACCCCGCCCCCCACTGTGACGTTATTGCTCCGCCCCTTGCTCTCGCTCCGATTGACAAGGGTTCCCCGGGCTGTCACGCCCCAGTGACGCAGAATCGCCCGCCTCCGTGGCCGCATCATCAGTGACGTACATTGCTCCGCCCCTTGCTCTCTAGTCCGGGTGAGGGGGATTCCCTGGCCCTGCTGGCCCGCCAGGAGTGACAGGGCTGCCCAGAGACGCCGAGGGCGGGGCCAGGAACTCGGAAGGGGGCGGGGCCGGGGATCCACCAACCAATGAGAGCGCGGTAGCCCAGTGACGCGCCTGCCCTTCCTCCGGCGCGAGACACGGACCCGCCTCTCGGGCCAGGGGGGCGGGAGCGCGCGGACTCGGCCGGGCTCGGGCCCCGGAACGTGTCACCTGAATGTTCCACCCAGGCCCAGGAGGAGCCGGGCTGCTTGAGACCTTCCTGTCCTCGAGGGGCCTCGGCTTGGCCTGTGGAGAGTCACAGCCACAGTTTGTGGTTTAATAATAAAGTTTTTCCTGTTTGAATCTCAGTGTCTGTCACTGAATAGTTATTGTCTGAGCCCAGTACTGCCTGCCCCTCCCCCTAGCATTTCCCACTGCTGTGAAAATTGAACATGGGAAAACTGCAACTGAGAGCATGTAACTAGATCCATATAAATACTCAACTGTTACTTTATCTGTCAACATCGCACATCAAACACAATGAATTCTGCACAAGCCTCACGCTCTCTCCTTACACGCACAGTTCTGGGAGCTGAGCAGCCCAGCCTGGTGGATTCTGGGGAACATGTGCCGCCCCAGAGACTCGCCAAACCAGCCCAGGGGTAGGTGGCAGAGCCAGAGTGTGGGACATTGATCACCAAAGCCTCTAGGGCTGGGGTGTCTCCTGCTGGCTTTTCCCATTACAGGAAACAGCCTGAGTCAGCTCCAGGGAGGGGAACAGCCGGTTGTTGCTGGAGGCAGGTAGAGCCTGAGCTCAGGAAATAGAAACTGATCCTCTTCCCCAGCCCAGAGGGAGCCATGGCCGCAGCGAGCACAGTGGAAAGTCTCAGAATGGACGTGACTTGTCCTGTCTGCCTGGAGTATTTCACGGACCCGATGATCACACCCTGCGGGCACAATTTCTGCCACACCTGCCTCAGCTGGTGCTGGGAGGGACCTGGCCCAACTAACCCCTGCCCACAGTGCAGGGCCCCTGTGCAGCAAGGACCTCTCCTGCCCAACAGGCAGCTGGCGAACATGGTGGAACTAGTCAAACAGCTCAGTTTGCAGGTAATGAAGGGAGCAGGCACGGGCAGGATGTGTGGGGAGCACCAGGATGTGCTGAAGCTGTTCTGTGAGGAGGATCAAGACCCATCTGTGTGGTCTGCAGAGAGTCCTGGGTGCACCAAGCGCACACAGTGCTGCCCATCTGCTAGGGAATTACTCTGAGTTTGAGTCACTGGCTAATTTCCCTGACTGTTCTATGGCCCAGTGCGACTCACCAACCAGCTGAAGCCTGCCTGGCTCAGGAGAGGCTGGGACAAAAGAAATGCTCCAGCTGAGGGGGGGTAAGGGGAGGAGGCAACAGAGGCCAAATTCCAAGTCTTTAAAGACACCGGATGTGAGAAACTTCTCTGAGATGCTCAGCGGAATCCTCCTGAAACCAGCCCTCTATGAGAGCGGCAAGGAGTCCTGTGGCACCTTATAGACTAACTGAAGTGTAGGAGCATAAGCTTTCATGGGCAAAGACCCACTTCGTCAGATGCAGCCCTCTATGGGGGAAATGAGAGCCCGTTACCGAATGGGAGGGGTATGGATCAGCCACAGGCTGGCTATGGGAATGTGCTGTCTTCAGACTGGAGAAGGGAGGTTACAAGCTGCTGTTGTTGTTACAAATGTGATGACTAGAATTTAATGTTATTACTTGTGTTTGCATCACAGTAGCCCTTACAGGTCCCACATGAGATCCAGGCTTTGCACAAAACAAAACTAGGGACAATCTCTTCCCTGAGCGGTTTACAGTCTAGATAGACAAACGTTGGGAAGGAAAACTGAGGTACAAAGCGGGGGAGGGGGGTAAAAGAGAGGAAGAAAGGTGAATGAGCTAAGAGGTTAGTAGCTGATGTCAGTCTAGAACCACCCCCAATTTTTCCAGGTACACTTTATGATCCTAACCACTAGGCCATGCTGCCACCTCAGGTGTGGGGTTGAAACATATTGGTTAGGAGAGAAAGATGCCCAGTAAGGTGAGGCAGTTTCCCACTGCTGAACTCCTGGGCTGCTCAACTCCTGGGCTGCTCCAGGAGGGGTTAAACTCAGATGCTGTGACCGGCACTAGAGGAGATCTCTGGGCTGAACACTGTGGCTGTGTCTAAACTGGCAAGTTTTTCCGCAAAATCATCTGCTTTTGCGGAAAAACTTGCCAGCTGTCTACATTGGCCACTTGAATTTCCGCAAAAGCACTGACAATCTCATGTAAGATTGTCAGTGCTTTTGCGGAAAAAATATGCTGCTCCCATTCGGGCAAAAGTCTTTTTCTGAAAGACTTTTGCGCAAAAGGGCCAGTGTAGACAGCACAGTACTGTTTTCCGCAAAAAAGCCCCGATCGCGAAAATGGCGATCGGGGCTTTTTTGCAGAAAAGCATGTCTAGATTGGCCACGGACGCTTTTCCGCAAAAAGTGCTTTTGTGGAAAAGCGTCCTGCCAATCTAGACGCTCTTTTCCGAAAATGCTTTTAACAGAAAACTTTTCCGTTAAAAGCGTTTCCGGAAAATCATGCCAGTGTAGACGTAGCCTGTGTGGGACCATGAGCACCTTGAGTCCACCTTCAACAGGGCTCCAGGCAGCGCAGGGCCACGCCAGCCACCACTGGGATCAGACTGGGTTAAAGCAAAACTACCCCCAGGCTGGAGCTGCTTGGTACCAGTCTGACCTGTGCCAGGCAGCCTTTAGGAGTCTCCCAGAATGCACTGCTGCCAGGAGCTGTACCAGGCACTGCGGCAGTGGGTACTTGCCCCGAGGGTATTACCACTGTAGGGCAGTGCTGGGGCAAACCCCAGCCACCCTGAGCAGAAATCAACCTGTTTAATTAAGGGAGTCACTGACCCATCCCCAGAGCACAGGACATGCCCACGCCTGCCTGCCGGGCCTCCCCCACCTGCACTGGTCGGCCTCTGTGGGCCTGTCCCTGCCTCTGTCAGACCATCCCCACCTACATCATTCTTTGTGGAGGTGCCGCCCCCTCCTGCCCCCACCCTCACAGGTGTCCTGCTGCAGCCTCAGTCTCCTCAGCTAAGGCTACACTGTAGCCTTCTTCTGGAAAAACTTATACAACTGAAGCACAGTGTGGAATATCGCCGTGCTTCATTTGCATCATTAATTAGCATCTGCTTTTGAGCAAGAGGCTTTTGCACAAAAAGGAGCTGTGTAGACAGCAGATAGAGGCAGCAAAGTGCAGGGGGAAAAAGGGGGACTTAAAAGCGGCAGAGATGCACAGCTAGGCCTGGTTTGAAACACCAAGGCAGCGTTCAAAGGGGCAGCACCACTGACCTGATCCCTGGCTCGGTGTTTCAAAGTGGCAGCGCTGCAGAGCTGATTCCAGGCTCAGCTGAGCGTCGCTGCGCGTGTGGAGCCCGGGGTCAGCTGGGGACTCCTCAGCTGATCTCGGGTTCCACGTGGCATTTCAAAGCAGCAGCGCAGCATGGAGCCCGGGGTCAGCAGGGGACTTTGACTCCCGCTGGGGACTCTTGTGCATGTCAAAGCTGGCGCCCACCTACAGCCCGGAGTCAGTGGGACTTCCCACCTGCCCTGGGCTGCACGTGGAGTTCTGCATTCCTCCTTTGAAACGTACTAGAACCCCAGCGGGAGCTCCTTTACATTTAACAGCAGGAATGCAGGAGTGCCTCTCGACTAATCGAGTAGTCGATGGAAATTCCATTGACTACTTGACTAGACAATTAACCACTAGTTAGCATCCTGAGTTTCTCCATGTTTTTGGGTGTGGACAGGTCCTGAACTTCCATGTCAGGGGATGAGTTAAAGTCCAGCCCTGGTGGCTTTCCCAGAAATCCTCCCCCAGTGACCTGAATGTCCTTGGCAAGGGCTGTCTGCTGGGTCTGTCATTTCCTGCACTAATGGGTTTGCTTCTGTGTACTTCCTGGGTATCTATCTGTGTCAGTGTGGGGCTGAGCAGTGTTCCCAGTACTCTGAGTGCTTAGGCAGCAGCTCAGGAGAGATCCTGATGCCTCAGTACACATAGAAAAAAATATTCAACACATTGAGGAGAACCTGGGTGCTGAGTCCTGCCTCCTGCTGTTCCCAGAGCCCATGAATAACAGAACACGCTGCCCATGACAGACATGGGAACATCCCTTTCAGAGGGACACAGGGGCCAAAGGGGAAACCGAGAAACACCTCAACCTAGTACCCGTAGAGTGGAGACAAGTGTCAGAAATCTGTAGGTTTGCCAAGTTCTCCCAGAAATCTGTAGGTTTGCACTCAGCTCCTCATGAAAGGGCCCCGGGCTCCATCCATGTCCCTGCCCAGCCCTTTCCCTGTTTTCAGACAGAAACCAAGAGGCAGAAGATTGTGGCCAAGTTTCTACAGCTACCGCAGTTCCTAGGAGAACAAGAGCGACTCCTGCTGACCCAGCTGGAGAAGCTGGACGAGGAGACTGGGAGGCTCCAGACTAACACTGAACTGGAAGAACAAGTCAGGGGTTTCTCCCAGAAAACCACTGCGCTGTCAGAGACTCTGAGGGAGTTCACAGGTACCTAGAAGGGATGGGGGAGGGGAGAGTCAGCAAAGCGTCTGAGGCTGTGGAAAGAGACCGATGGAAACCTGGCTGGGAAACACTGATCTACAGAACCGCCCCTCTGTTCAATTAGCAGTTTTAACTCAACTTCTAATTCAAACCCTGGGAGATCGACAGCAGCAGCCTCAATCTTCCCTGCAGTGTAGACACACCCCAAGGCTACGTCTAGACTGGCATGATTTTCCGGAAATGCTTTTAATGGAAAAGTTTTATGTTAAAAGCATTTTCGGAAAAGAGCATCTAGATTGGCACAGATGCTTTTCTGCAAAAGCACTTTTTGCGGAAAAGTGTCCGTGGCCAATTTAGAAGCGCTTTTCCGCAAAAAAGCCCCGATCGCCATTTTCGCAATTGGGGCTTTTTTGCGCAAAACAAATCTCAGCTGTCCACAGGCCCTTTTGCACAAAAGTTTTGCGCAAAAGGGACTTTTGCCCGAACGGCAGCAGCACAGTATTTCCGCAAGAAGCACTGATTTCTTACCGTAGGAAGTCAGTGCTATTGTGGAAATTCAAGCAGCCAGTGTAGACAGCTGGCAAGTTTTTCCGGAAAAGCGGCTGTTTTTGCAGAAAAACTGGTCAGTCTAGACACAGCCCAAGTGTGTCTCTGCTATAATGAAAACCCAGGTCTATGTGTTAGGATTGGGGATGTCATCGGCAATATGGACTCCTGAAGTCTCACTTCTCTTATTCCTTCCCCCACCAGACACGCCGCCCTCTGTCCTGGAAGGAGCAGGAGGAAAGTCCCTGGGAGCTTTCAGACAGGGTGAGGTTTCAAATGAAGACTGAAAACACCTTCCACACATCATACATGTGTAGCTCAAGTCACCAACCAAACCCCCAGCGACCACGACAGGCAGAGCCCAAAACCTGCCCACTGAGTAGGGAGGAGCCCCAGGGGCACTGGGTCAGAAGGACGAGGGGCCGTGTCCTGACCCTTTAAGCAATGGGATGGTCGGACCCCCCCCACACACACTTCTTACTATGGGCACAGTTTGCAGGCAGGGGGCTTTGCAGGCAGGGGCTGCGCTTTGTGTCGGGGCAGCTGATCAGCGCAGCCCCTCCTTGGGCACCAGCCTCTGCCCTGTGCTGGCCCCTCCCCATAGCCCCACCCCAGATCCCCTTCCCCAGAGCCCTGCCAACAGCCAGGCCAGAAGCCAGAGCTGGGCTCCCCCAATTGAGCCCGGCTGCCCTGAGGAGCCCTGGACCCTCCACCTGCCCTGGGGGTGACTAATGCCCAGGCCCTGCTCTCTGGGGTGAGGCGGCTCTTCCCCTGCGCTGCCCTGGGCAGGGGGTGGAGGCTGCAGCAGGGGAGGGAGTTTCCCTCTGGGGGTTGAAGTTGGAACCTGCCTCTTTTGCCCCCCCGCCCCTTCCCCACCTCACTGAACCCTCCTGCCCTCAGCCTGACTCTGGGGATGGAGCAGCCCAAGCTGGGGGGCAGGAGGCTGCAGCCTCTGCACAGAAATGAGAAGCTGATGAAGTGGGTCCCATTGCCCAGGCTGAGGCCCAGTGACAGCTCGGCTCAGTCTTAGGCTAGGTCTTCACTACATTTTTTTTTTTTCAGAAAAAGGTATGGAAACTGCGCTCCACAATTTGCGCACATTTTTCCGGTTGTTTTTTTTTTTTTTTTTAAGATGTTTTTCTGAAATTTGGCCCACCTACACGGAATGAAATGAGGAATGCAGGTCTTCCAAGAGAATGCATCTGCTCTTCCGATAAAAGCGTCAGAAGAGCAGACCTGTTTCCTGGATGCGGCGGAGATTTTCCAGGATAGAAAAACTCCATAGTCTAGACATAGCCTAGTGACCCAGGACAGAGGCAGCTCCCTGGGGCCCAGGCCTGTCCCAGCCAGAACAGGGATGCTGGGGAGGTTGAGAAATGGCCCCAGCCGCTCCCAGGACTGAGCTCTGCCCCTCACGCCCTGATTCTCTCTCCCCAGCGATTGTGACTCTGGATCCAGACACGGCGAATCCCCAGCTTGTCCTGTCAGAGGATCAGAAAAGTGTGAAATGGGAACATGAACGTCAGCCACTGCTCGACAAACCGGAGAGATTTGACTCTGTGTACTGTGTGCTGGGCCGTGAGGGATTCACCTCGGGGAGACATTGCTGGGAGGTGGAGGTGGGGGATGGGAAAGATTGGGCTGTGGGGGTGGCCAGAGAGTCTGTGAGCAGGAAGGGACGGATCAGCCGTAGCCCTGAGGAGGGGATCTGGGCTGTACAGTGGTGGGGGGGTTTCTTCCAGGCTCTCACTGACCCTGAGGTGACCCCACTGCAACTGAGCACTCCCCACAGGATCTGGGTTTGTCTGGACTGTGACCAGGGGCAGGTGACATTTATCGATGCTGATGCTGAGGCCCTGATCTTCACTTTCCCGCCAGGCTCCCTCCCTGGGGAGAGAATCCGACCCTGGTTCTGTGTGGGGTTTAAATCCCAGCTCCAACTGTCCCTGAGTTCAGCCTCTCTAGGCCTCACACAGCCCAGTCTCTAGAACCTTGGAGTCCCATCTGCCTAGCCCCTGCTCCTCATCTCTATGATGTGTGGAAGCTGCTCCCCTCCATCCCTGCAAGAGAAGACCCCCTCGGGCTCCAGGAGGAGCAGAGGAGCAAAGGTGGGGGCTGGGCAGGGGCAGAACTAACAGCTGGGCAGGGGACAGGCAGAGGTTGTAACAAGATGATTTTTTGGTAGCCGTATTGGAAAGCCTGTAGCTATTTGGTAGGCCTAGACTACCGCCTTCTTCTGCAGCCAGACTGAAGAGCAGCAGCCATTAGTTGTAAAGCCAGGAGCCACATGCTCACATTCTGTCTAAATTGCATGAATGTCACACTAGGCTCTGAGAAGGGGATTCTATCTTAATAGCACGCACTGTCACCAGATAAGAAACAGAGCTCAAGATGGGCAGGGAAAACTTACTTAACTGTATTTTGTCTGGCAAAACACTGCTTATCAATAGTTGTGGTTGTGGAATCCTCATTCTACGATTCTTGTCCTCACTTTCCTATTGTTTGTCTGTGGTATCTGTCTGGTTTGTGTCTGTTTCTTTCTGCTGTATAGTTAATTTTGCTAGGTGAAAATCAACCAAGGTGGTGGAGTGTGATTGGTTAGGCAATTCTGTTACCGTATGTTATTATTGGTTAGTAAAATTATACTAAAATAATTGGTTAAGGTGAGCAGGATTCAGATTTCACTATATAAACTGGGGTCCAAGAAGGAGACAAGCAAGCAAAAGTAATAGAAGCAAAAGGACAGAAGAAGAAAGGGGAAAAGCAAGAAAAGCAAAAGGGAAACAAGAACAGAAAGGAACACCAAGAAGAAGGAAGACAAACTCCCCTCCAAGACATGGCATCTAAGGTGGGGCGAACATTTTTTGCCCCAGGCCACATCTGAAGGGCTGTGGCCTCAAGCAGAAGGGTCAGGATACTTCCCTGCTTCCCCATCCACAGACTATGATTGGTCTGGGGGTAGGGGAGAGCATAAAGTCTTTGCCCTCTCCCTCCCCACAGAGGTTCCCCTAGGGACCCATTTCCCTGTGCGGGAGGAGACTTCACGCACGCCCCCTTCTGCCCCCAGGCCAATCAGGGCTTGGGGGCAGGGGAGCATGCAAAGACTCCTCCCGTCCTGCCAGGAGCACGTGGTGCTTCTAAGCGCTGCACGCTCCTGACATGGGGAGGAAACTTCGTGTGCTTCCCCCAGCCCCAAGTCCTGATTGGCCTGGGGGCGGGGGAGTGGCAGGGCCTCTGTGGGCCGAATCAACCCACCTGGTGGGCTGTATCTGGCCCACAGGGGCCCTTTTGCCCACCCCGACCTAAGACCAGAACTGCCAGGATTCTGCTGCACAACCGCGACATGTAGCAGCTAAGATCCAGAGTGACTGATCTTACCTGGCCAGCAGAGGAAGTCTGCCTGCCTGTACCAGGAATGGTGAGCATGACACTGTATTCTGCTTGCTTGAGAATTGTCAATAAATAGATGATAAGGATATTACTCTGTAAGGCTCTTTCAGTGGCAAAAGATCCTGCAAATCGGCAGGAAGTTCCACCCGTCACCCTGAGTGAGGGTGGGTGTGTAAATAAACAGGGTTGCACCTTTATCACAGTATTGGACTTTAAGGGGAGCAGCCAGATCACTGCTGCGCCCATAGCGGGGTATTTGCCCCAAAGTCCGTACAAAGGGGGCCATGTGAGGTGTCAAATAAAAGCTTCTGTTTTACTGAGTCTATGTGTGCTCTTCATGTGCTTGTATGATCTCTGTATGCGGAGTTATGAATATGCTCTCTGTGCTGGTATTGGGCCTGGACTGCCTGTCATGAGGAAGGAATGACCAATGAATGATGATGCTAACTAGCACAACCGTAAGCACAATGGCTCTCAAGATGCCCAATACACACCTGAGGAATGCATCTGGGAACATGCAAACCAGCCAGGGCATAATGGATGCCAGTATGTGAAACAGACAGCTGGCAGTATGTCTTGTAGATATAGATCTTGTTGTTATAGTAACTAAGGGTATGTCTACACTACCCTGCTAGTTCGAACTAGCGGGGTAATGTATGCATACCGAACTTGCTAATGAAGCCCGGGATTTGAATTTCCCGGGCTTCATTAGCATAAAGCCGGCACCGCCATTTTTAAAAGCCGGCTAGTGCGAACCCCGTGCCGCGCGGCTACACGCGGCACGGGCTAGATAGTTCGAAATAGCTAGCTAGCTATTCCAAACTATCTGTACTCCTCGTGGAACGAGGAGTACAGATAGTTCGGAATGGCTACGTAGTTCGAACTATCTAGCCCGTGCCGCGTGTAGCCGCGCGGCACGGGGTTCGCACTAGCCGGCTTTTAAAAATGGCGGCGCCGGCTTTATGCTAATGAAGCCCAGGAAATTCAAATCCCGGGCTTCATTAGCAAGTTCAGTATGCATACATTATCCCGCTAGTTCGAACTAGCGGGGTAGTGTAGACATACCCTGAGTTAGGTCACTGGGGTCAGCCCAGCTGGTTTGGGCTTGTTCTAGTTAGTTCTGTGCTATGCAATAACATGGACACTCGCAACTACTCAAGCTCTCTGTATTTCCACTGATCTAAGTTTCAGTTTGCACAGTGTAGCCATCAGTTCTTACCCCCACCTTCCAGAACAGCCAAAAAAAATGTTTGTTTTCTTACATTGACTTCTACCTTTTTGTTCCCGGAGGCAGCACAGGTATCCCACCCTCGTTGCCACTTGTTATGTTGTGTGGAGTTTCACAGAATAGGAAGAAATCAGTGGAAATACAGAGAACTTGAGTAGTTGCTAGTGTTAGTAGTTGCCTATGGAAATACAGCTCACAAGTGGCCCTTTCAAGAAAGGTGCCTCAGAAAGCTGCAGAGACATCTCTGCAGCTGCCAAGGGCTCTTCTCTGACAGGGCCACCAGCGACTCACTGTGATGTGGGCTGGCTAGTCCAGCTGGTTTGAGGTCCTCCTGGGACATAGAAGAGGCCTCCCCTGGCCACCCATGGAATTGCTGGTTCAGGAAAAGGCTGATTGGGGAGGAGTGTTGGGAAGAAGGAAACCACAAGCCTGGAGCAGGTGCAGAGGCTGCCATGACTGGCACTGGCAAGGCAGGGCTCTGACTTCAATTGCTGAGACAGGAGAGCCAGCACCACGCACCCTTGTGATTCACAGGGGGTGTCAGCACCTAGAGAGCCTGAGGGTGCAACCTTTGCAGCTCCTGCAGCCATGGAGAGTCAGGGTATGTGGGCATCAGGTGCTTCTCACTTGTGGTTTCCTTCTTCCCAACACTCCTCTCCAATCAGCCTTTTTCTGAACCAGCAATTCCATGGGTGGACAGGGGAGGCCTCTTGTGTGTCCCAGAAACACATAGGAAAATGTGGTAAAAGGGTATTGAAAGGCACCACTGGGAGTTGAACGCAGGATCTCCTTTTTACTAGGCAGCTGCTTTAACCAACTGAGCCATGGTGCCCTCCTTAAGGAAGCTGGTGAAACTGTTCTATTGTATGGTCCCAGACAACACCTTTGACTCCCAAGGTGCAGCCATTCCCCATTTCCCTCCCGCCCTGGCAGTGTCTGGCTCCCTAGGCACAGAAAGCTACAGCTCAGTGGGCAGAGGCTGTAACATGCACATTTCCCCCAGCTGCTGGGGCTGTAGAGGTGCATTTGAGGTTTGGCATAGTTTGCGGGAGGGAGAAGTGCAGCAAACATTGATCATCGTGCTTGTCAATCCCTTGGTCCTCAGGTTTGGGTTGGAGTCCCCAGAAGGGGACCTTGCCTTTTTCAATTTGCTCCCTTCCTGAGGGCACAGAATTAAGGAGAGATAATTTCTTAACCCCACAGCAATCTGAGTTGGCCAAGGAGTTAGCAACAAAATTTCTGTCAACATTTAAGTAGAGTCAAGGAAACCCTCACAGGTGTTTCTGTGTATTTGTAGACCGAGGTTCATTCAAGTGGTTTGTTTGTTTGTGGACCTGCCCCGACCGCACCCCTAGAGACTCTGGAACAAAGAAGACACATGAGAAGAACCCAACTTTCTTCCTTTTGCTGTGACATGGATGGATCTAGCTCAGGTTTCACTCAGGGGGGTCTGTCTGCATGTGAAGTACCTGTGACAGCTCCTGTGCTCCTCTGCCCCTCATCAGCAATGCCATCTACTTGGGGGGATCATTTGCCCCGAGACTTGTAGAAGGGACAACCTGGACAAGGCAGGCTTAAGCAAGTACCCTTTGATAGCTCAGCTGGCAGAGCAGAGGACTGTAGTGTGTGATTGGCAAGTGATCCTTAGGTTGCTGGTTCAACTCCAGCTTGAAGGAGTGATTCTTCAGCCTGGCCTTAACAGAAGGCAACCAATGTGGTCTATGTCTTCAGAGTCTTCCACTGTAATTGATAAAAAGATTGCAGCCAATCACATTTCTTGGACTGCACAGGTTCTGTCCACACACAAAAGTTCTTTTGGAACAATGGCTGTTATTCCACAACAACAATTCAAGAGTCTACACAGTAATTGCATTATTTTGAAATAATTCTGAAGTAACAGACGGATTATTCTGACTTCTGCAAACCTCATTCTACAAAGAATAACACCTGTTCCAAATTAGCTATTTCAAAATAAGGCCTGTGTAGATGCGCCACTGCTGCGAGTTTGAACTAGCCCCTCCTCAAGACCATTCTAAGTTATTTTTCCTGGGGCTCTAAATCAAGGTAGCTCGTCTACACTGGGGAGCCTGCCTCAGACTATTCTGAGGTTTCCCTGCAGTGTAGCGGTGCTAGTTCGAAATAAGCTATTTTAGAATAACTATTCAAGAAAAGCTTATTCCAGAATAAATGGTCAGTTTAGTCATAGCCAGGGAGATGAAGCAGCAGGAGGGAAGCCAGGAGTGCAGAGGCCAGCCTGAGAGCTGAATATCCCAGGTGCCCCATGCATAGTCCACTCTATGGGTCCCATGGTGTAAGGGGCTGCACACGGGACTTTGAATCCTACAATCTGAGTTCAAATTTCAGTGGGTCCTGCTGTTGTGGGGCTTGTTGTTATGAAGTTTTTCACACTGCATGGCTATGTTTATGCTGCAGGCTTTTTGCACTAGAACCACTGTTCGTGTGCAAAAACGTGTGGAGTGTCTACCCTGCATGTGCATTCTTGTGCAAGAAAATGTAGAGTAAACCATTGGAAAAGAGGGCTTCTTGTGTAAAAGTTATTCCTCTCCCCATAATGAACAAGCCCTTTTGCACAAGAAGGCCAGGCAGTATGGACAGGCAACAGGGATTTCTTACACCAGAAACCCTGATGGCTAAAATGGCCTTGAGAGGTTTCTTGTACAAGAGAGCATCCACACTGCCATGGACGCTCTTTATAAGGAGATATACCACCCTATAGATCTGGAGGGGACCTTGAGGGGTCATCTAGTCCAACCCCCTGCACTCATGGCAGGGCTAATGGTCATTCTCAAGGGCTGAGCTCTCAAGTCTGGGTTTAGGGAGCTAATGCTCAAACCACTCAGCTCTCCCTCCCTCTTGGGGGAAAGGGTGTGGCTGTGTGGACCTGCTCTTGCACAAGAACTCTTGCCCAAAACAGTTCTCGTGCAAGAAGCCTGCAGTGTAGATGGAGCCTAAAGTTTTTCATATTTTTTTGTTTTAAAAATATTTCAAACAGTTATTCAATGTGCCCCAGGCCTGGAATTGTGCTGCAGCTGCCTCCCTCGCTACGGTCGCTGGCTCCATGTGCACTGGCCTTCTGTCTGGGTGCTGCCAGGGGGGTGGGAGGTACCGATGGGTAACAGGTGCCAAGGTGCATACAGAGAAGCCAGCACATGCATCTCTTCAAGTGACCTCACTTTACACACCTCAGCTTTTAGGAAACACTCCTGTCTGCACCTACCAGTGTCACTGTCTGCTCCTGAGGGGTCCTATCTGGGGGAAACGGCAATTCCAGGGGACACTTGCCCAGTGTTCAAACGTCTCACAGATGCCATGGCAAAGAGGAAGCCTAAGAGACTTTGCATCTACTAGGCAACAGTACAACTGCCACCCCAGACAGGACTTGAACCCACAAGCTCTGGCTTAGGAAGCCACATATATCTGGTTTCAAGATTCAAGCTCTTGGAAGGCGCCAGAAACACAAGAAGGGCTGATCATACCCCTCTGAAAAGCAGCTTTCAGGAGGCACCTCCAGCTGTCCCCAGAGTGTGGGTCACCCCACACTAGCCATGAGTGAAACTCAACAGCTGGACATCTTGTCATAAGAACATAACATAAGAACATAACAACAGCCATACTGGGTCAGACCAAAGGTCCATCTAGCCCAGTATCCTGTCTACCGACAGTGGCCAGCACCAGGTACCCCAGAGAGGGTGGACCGAAGACAATGATCAAGCGATTTGTCTCCTGCCATCCCTCTCCAGCCTCTGACAAACAGAGGCCAAGGACACCATTTTATCCCCTGGCTAATAGCCTTTTATGGACCTAACCTCCATGAATTTATCCAGCTTCTCTTTAAACTCTATTATAGTCCTAGCCTTCACAGCCTCCTCTGGCAAGGAGTTCCACAGGTTGACTACACGCTGTGTGAAGAAGAACTTTCTTTTATTAGTTTTAAACCTGCTACCCATTAATTTCATTTGGTGTCCTCTAGTTCTTCTATTATGGGAACTAATAAATAACTTTTCTTTATCGGCCCTCTCCACACCACTCATGATTTTATAGACCTCTATCATATCCCCCCTCAGTCTCCTCTTTTCTAAACTGAAAAGTCCCAGTCGCTTTAACCTCTCCTCATATGGGACCTGTTCCAAACCCCTAATCATTTTAGTTGCCCTTTTCTGAACCCTTTCCAAGGCCAAAATATCTTTTTTGAGGTGAGGAGACCACATCTGTACACAGTATTCAAGATGTGGGCGTACCATAGTTTTATACAGGGGCAGTAAGATATTCTGGGTCTTATTTTCTATCCCTTTCTTAATAATTCCCAGCATCCTATTTGCCTTTTTGACCGCCGCCGCACACTGTGTGGAAGTTTTCAGAGAACTGTCCACGATAACTCCAAGATCTCTTTCCTGATTTGTTGTAGCCAAATTAGCCCCCATCATACTGTACGTATAGTTGGGGTTATTTTTCCCGATGTGCATTACTTTACAGTTATCCACATTAAATTTCATTTGCCATTTTGTTGCCCAATCACTCAGTTTGGTGAGATCTTCTTGGAGTCCCTCACAGTCTGCTTCTGTCGTGACTATCCTAAACAGTTTTGTATCATCTGCAAACTTTACCACCTCACTGCTTACCCCTTTCTCCAGATCATTTATGAATAAGTTGAAAAGGATTGGTCCCAGGACTGACCCTTGAGGTACACCACTAGTTACCCATCTCCAATCTGAAAATTTACCATTTATTCCTACCCTTTGTTTCCTGTCTTTTAACCAGTTCTCAATCCAAGAAAGGACCTTCCCTCTTATTCCATGGCTATGTAATCTCCCTCCTGAAGCCAGGGGCTTGTCTCCCATAGCTGCAACCTCAGCACTCTGGGGCTCACGCTGCTCCTGGGGAAGGGAGCGGGTCCCATAGGGGTTGGGGATGGGTGGGGAATGGCCAGTTGTTACTGAAGGGGGAGGATAAAACGCAGCCACCTTGCCAATGGCAGGGAGAGCGGTTGGGGCTGGTGGCACCGTGGGACGTCCCTGGGGGAGCTCTGCAATGTGACCCTGGCTCCCAAGGCAGCAAGTGCAGAATCCCCCTTGGTGCACTGCAGCTCACAGCACCCCTGGTTTCTTCACTCTGCTTTGCAGCAGGGCAATTGCTGGGGTAGAAGAAAGGGAAAAGCTGAGCCAGAGGAACACATGCGCCCCCTCCCACACTCAGACCCCCCATACCCAGCCCCCTGCCCAGAGCCTCAGCTGTGGCTTAACCCTGGTTCCAGAGAGAAGAGGCCAATTCAAACAGCCCCATGGCAGCGAGGGAGTCAGCATGTCAGTGGGTGGGGCAGGCAGCTGGGGGCAGAGCTGGGCTCTAACTCGCTGGGTGATCTTGGCCTGTACAGTGAATCTCTCCCTGTCTCCATGGCCCTGTCTGTACAGCAGGGACAGCAACACTCACAGCCCCACAGGAGGGGGCTGGTTTACTGCTTCACCCCACGGTCCAGCAATGAGCCCCCAACTCCTCCTGTGCTCAGGGAGCCAGGTTTGCCATGTGAATTCTGTGGGGCAGGTGCCATCAGGCCTGGGCACTGGGACTATTTCCCAGTTTCCCCGGCCCTCTGACACTGCTAAGATCAGAGGTGAGGCGGCTGAGTGGTTCAGGTTTTTGATTAGAAACCAATAGACTAAGCAGGTCCACAAAATCCACTAGTTCTGCAGCCCCAGAAAAATAAATGTGAACCTCAGTCCTCCCTGTCCCTTCCCCTCACGCCATGGGGGCTGGAACGCCAGAGGAGTGAGGTGTCTTAGTTGAGGGCCACATCAGAGAGGGCTGGGGGCCTTTGCAGGAGTTTTTTTGTTTCTCACTTTTGTGGCCCCCAATTTTTCTGTGGATCAGTGGCCCCCGACCAAAAAAAGGTTCCCCACCCCTGCCATAAATAAAGCAACATTGAAACCTTGTGTGCTGGCCGTAATGTTTTCCTTTATTTCAAATGAAGTTTGATCAACTAACATGAGACAGTTCAAGTGCTTAATCTGTTTATTTAAATTAAACTGTTCTCCCCAGCTGCAGCCCTAGCAAAATGGCTGGGGTGTGATTATGTCATTAGTGGTGAGTGTCCATTAGTAACCAAGAGTCCATGGAAAGGTTTGGGGAGGGCAGGGGCTCAGCAAAGGGGTGGGGGTCTTGGGGAAGGGACGGGATAGATCCTGGCTTGCCCTGACATTTAAAAGGTGACCTTGTGGGCATGTGGCACCCTGAGCAGCCTCTGATGTTCCCTGCTTGAGCCCCAGAACCAGCCCTGAGTGAGGGGGGCAGAGGGGGAGCAGCTCACACATGCCAAGGGGCTGGCCAGGGGCAGGACATGAGCCTGCAAGGCAGCAGTGACATCACAAGGGCCTTGTGCAGCACCTCAGCTCATTGGCTGGGAGGCAGTGACCTCACAGAGGGGCCATGGCAACAGCCAGGTGGGACAGGTTGCAGGGCTGGGGCATCTCAGAGACCCCCCTGGCCTGGCTTCCTGGAATCTCCTTTGTGAGGTTTCCCCTTGAGGGCCCCATCTGGGAGTGTCTCTGTGGAGATTTCCCCTTTCCCCAGGCTGCAGTAGGAGGGGCTGGGGCAGGCAGGGGCACAGGAGGGGCTGGCACTGAACTGAAGAGAGATCTGGGAGAAGCAAGAGGAAGGGTTGCAGGATCCCGATGAGGATGGGATTTGAACCCATGCATGCAGAGCACAATGGATTAGCAGTCCATCACCTTAACCACTCGGTCACCTCATCTGAGCTGTAAGAGTTTGTTACCAATTACCCAAAGCCAGCACTGCCAGGAACCTTTGTGCCACTCGCTGGCTGGCCGGGGACATCCAGGGCTGGAAGGTTTTGGCTTTTCACAATGTTCCCTGGGCTGTTGTACAAAGCTCAGTGCTCGTAAAAAACCCAAACACCCCCTGGCTACATCTACCCTGCAGGCTTCTTACACAAAAACTGTTTTGTGCAAGAGGTCTTGCGCAAAATGTCTTGTGCAAGAGCATGTCCACAGCGCCATGTGCTTTTGCGCAAGAATGTCCGTGGCAGTGTGCACGCTCTCTCGTGCAAGAAAGCTCTGATGGCCATTTTAGCCATAGGGGTTTCTTGCACAAAAAAACCCTCTTGCCCATTCATACTACCTTCTTGTGCAAGAACTCTTGCACAAGAGGGTATATTCCTCATGGGGAGAGGAATAACTCTTGCCCAAGAAGCCCTCTTTTCCTATGTTTTGCCATAAATTTAGTTGCTCAAGAACGCGCATGCAGTGTAGATGCTCCTCAAGTTTTTGCGCAAGAACGGCCATTCTTGAGCAAGAAGCCTGCAGAGTAGATGTAGCCCCTGGGTGCCCAGAGATGAGCTGTCTAGTCACAGTCTGGCTCGGCGCGCGCTCTGCAATGGGAAGATGTCCATGGAGCAGGCAGATGGCAGCAGCACATGGCTCTGGTGGATCCAGCATCCAGAGGAGTGTTTCCAATATGAGTGTTTACTGACAGTGTCCATCTCTGGTCTGATTTCACAGTGTGCTTCCCTCACATAACCCTGCCGCAATTCCTTGACCTTGGCTCTGACTTGGTCTAGGATGCGGGGTAGTGGCCTTTCTTTATAAGACCATTGTCCATTCGGCCATAGATATCCACATTCCTCCGCATGGACTGCAGGGCCTGCAGAGACTCCTCCTTCGACCACAGCTCCAAGAGGGTCTTTATCTGTGGCCCAGACAATGACAGTGCCTGGCGTTTGCTGCCCCTTGCTTGATTTGATTCCCAGCCAATGCAAGGTGGGAAGGGAACAGGCAACCTCCTGGGGGAGATCTTCTTTAACCCTGAACAACAGGAACAAGTGGGTCCCACAGCCAAGGGCTCCCTCTCACCGCTTTTTGTGGGGAGCAGCTCAAACACTCTGTAGTGTGTATTCTCAGATTGCCCCTGTCCCACTGGGCTGTTGTCATGGACCCTCTGTGAGGTCACTGCCTCCTAACCAATGAGCTGAGGTGCTGCACAAGGTGCTTATGATGTCACTGCTGCCTTGCAGGGCTCATGTCCTGCTCCTGGCCAACCCTTTGGCCTGTTTGAGCTGCTCGCCCTGTATCACCCCCACTCACTCAGGGTATGTCTGCACTGCAGAAGTAAACAGGGTCTGAACCACTGCTTCCAATACAGCCAGCTGAAAGGGGAGAGCAGTCCTAGGTGTGGGGACACTCCTTCAGTTGTGTAGCCCTGCAAAATACTCAACTGTTGATATGGAAATACAGCTCATGCTGGGCTGGGAAAGGAATCCGGGCTGTGGCTATGTAAATCCAGTTCAACCAGTGCTATAGGCCTGATGGAGGATCGGTTGTGAGAATGGAATGTGGAGTATTGTAACTTATTTGGCTGTTGTGGGGTCACAAACCATTTTATCTCTAACTGTAGGAATTGTAAAATATGACACCAGTGCTTGCAGGAGAGACACTGTCATTGAAAAAAGTCTGGGGTGGACGAGCCTTTCCCTTCCAGACTCAAGTGGAGTGGACTCTGGGTGTGGGGGGAAGGAGCGTGAACCAGCAGCCCACATGTCCTCCAGCCATGAGCTATGAGACGGGTTCATTCTGCCTCTCCCTCCCCCACTACCCATTCTAATGATAGATCTAGAACAGACTCCTTAAGGAATCTCTTTGTTATTTTGAAATATTGTTCCAGTGGGGGCTGGAATCTTGTCCAGCCTAGTGGGGGGCCAAGAGCTGAAATCACCAAGGAAACTGACAAAGAGCAGAAATCACTGGGGTTAGCCCAGAGCCAGACCTATCCCGATCATAAAAGCAGCAGCTGGCAGGAGCAAGCAGCCAGCAGGGTGAACGGTAGGGGCAAGAGCAGGTAGTTGGTGGGTGGCCAGTAGGAGCAGTGGCGGGTGGCCAACGGAGAGGGTGAGATGCCTCCTATGCCCACTCCCTCCAAGAGTGGGAGATGAGGTCTGAAAATCACGCCTAAGCTCTTATCTGCCCTGAGCAAGGGCAGCAACTGGGAGTGGGGTATAGAGAAAGTTTGGGCACGTGAGTGGGACACGTACATGGCTGGACTTACATTGCTGGCAAAGGACATTGCTCAAGCCACTGTAGCCGAGACTTATTTGTGGGTTGGTTCTGAACCCTGCTTGTGGTATTTTCCCAGGCGAATGCCACGTTACTTCTCGCCCTCTTTCATTAAAAGCTTCTTTTCTACATTCAGACTCTGTGCCGGCAAGTGGGGAAGTATCACCACCCCAAGGTACTCGGAGGGCGGGGGGGATTTCCCAGGCTTCTGGGTGGAGGCTCAAGCCAGTTTTGTGTGAGATGAATGAAGAGAAACCCCTAGACATCGAACCCAGCCCTGGCTGCTGCCAGCACTACCTGGCAGAAGAGATACACTAGCAGGGGGAGTGACCAAAGCACAGGCCTCGCTATGAGCAGGCTTAGAACTTTTTCAGGGAAACCCTATTGGATTTCTAGTCCAACACCTTGACCACTCGACCATCACAGATGTGAAGACAGCAAAGCCCCTGGGCCAGGGGAACTGGCAGATAATCCCAATGCCCAGGCGTGATGTCACCAGCCACACAAAATTCACACAGCAAACTGGGCTCTTAGAGCAGGGGAAGTTTGGGGGCTCGTTGCTCGGCCATGGAGTGAAGCATCAAACCAGCCCCCTCCTGTGGGGCCTATCAGTGTTGCTGAATGTGTGCCCCTGGAAACGGGAAACAAAAGGTCTGGAAGCCACACAGAGACCCTGCTGGGCTGAAGTCCCAATGACTCCACTTTGTCTTTGCCTGTGGGCTTGTCTGTCTGCAGCCTGGAAACCTCCTGGCTCCTCAGACCACTGGTCTGGATGGAGCATTACAGAAGTCGGAATAATGGAATTGCTGTGTAGACGCTTCCATTGTTATTGCAGTATAATGGCCGTTATTCCCAAGGAACGCTGCTGCGTAGATGCAGCCTGAGAGAAACGCTGAGCAAGGGCTCTTACAATGTCAGGGGAGTCATTGAAATGAGATCACTTCTCTAGATATAAAAAGGAAGACATGTCAGGACTGGGATTTGAACCCACATCTCTATTCAGAGACCAGAACACCCAACTGAGGGAAAAACAGAACCTTGGGTCTATCACCTTAGACCACTCAGCCACCCTGACAACTGCGTAAAAATAATCAACCGCAGCTTTCTTACATATGTGAGTTGCTCGGGGAGGCGGCGGGAGCACCTCTCTTTCCCCATCTAACAGCTGCTCTACAGCACAGCTGGGTTTATCCTCACTCACCCTCATCTACCGTTGTGAGGTGTTTTACAGGGAGCTGACAGGAAACAGAAGAGGGGAAACCGCTGGCCGGCAGAACCGAGGCCTGGGATTGTCCTATGCCAGGGAGACTGTGTCAGTGCCCTTGGGGATCCTGAGCAGGGTTGGTACTTGGGTTAGTACTTGGGGTGGGGCCGGGGGCTGTTCTGAAAGGCTGCGTTAGACCCTTTTGTCCTTCCCTGTCTCACCCCAGCGCTGAGCAACACCCGTCTGCGCATCCGTGTCTCTGTGGCAGGAACCTGCCCAGGCAGCTCTTCCAGTGAAGCCCCTGCCTGGCAGCACCGAGCAGTGAGAGCTGAGTGAAGGGGGAGGCAGGACCAGGAGGAGAAGGCTCCATGACTGTGTCAGAGGGAGGCTCTGCCCTGGCCAGTGGGGAATCGTTGCCTCTCCGAGGGGCCCAGGCCTGGTGAGTCATTTCCCCAGGTTACTGAGTGGGGGCTGGAGCCAGTTCTGGGTTGTCTCCTTCAACAACCAAACTGAACCAATGGATCTTGTGCCCACCTGACACTGTGCTGGGCTAGTGCTGTGTGTGCCACAGAGCTTCCTACATGGGAGAGGGGAGGGGCAGCTTGAGTCACCCAGCTCCGCCCCTTCTGAAGGGCTTGTGAAAATGGCAGGTGCTGTCTTGGCAGTGAGGGAGAGGTGGGAAAGGGGCCCTGAGTGAACCTCTTGGGTCACAGCTGCTGTAACAAAGAGGTAAGATGAATGACTTGGCAGATGTCAGGTGAAAACTGAGGCTGGCTTCCCTGACTGGGAATTGAACCCAGGCCTCAGCAGTGAAAGTGCTGAATCCTAAACACTAGACCATCAAGGACACAAGAGCAAGGTTCTTTCCTTACCTAAACTAGCCTTTCACAGACCACTTTCTGTCCCCTTCAGGACATGGGTCCATTTTCCATTGCCCAGAGGGGACAAGAACAGAAACCAAACAGAACATCAAAGCAGCCAGACAGGGCCATGCCAATTGCCCAACTAGCCCAGGATCCTGTCTCACAACAGCAGCCAATTTCATTGCCCAGTGGGAATCCTCAGGACAGACAATTGTTAAGTGATCCCTCCTGTTGCCCATTCTCAGCTTCTAGAATACACCAGCTCAGGACACCTTCCCTGTCCATCCTGGTTAAATGCCATTGATTGACCTTTCCTGCATTACATTATCCAGTTCTGTTTTGGACCTTCTTGTAGATTTCACCTTCACAACATCCTGTGGCAAGGAGTTCCACTGGGTGCAAAAATGCTTCTTTTTAATTTATTTTTAATTTGGTTACTTACCAGTTTCATTCTGTCACCCATGATCTTGAGTCGGAGAAAAAAAATTCTTCTTGCTTTCTGCACCCGTGTCATTTTTACATGAAACTGTCCCATCACCCCTGAGTCTAGACTACATCTAGACTGTGCTCTCCCCAAGATCTCCTCCCGCAGAAGAGATGCAAATCTGCTGATACTTTTTGAGGAAGAGATTTTTCCGATTTTTGGCCCCGTGTAGCCCACCCGTGGGAAAACTGCTCATAGCCGGGGGAATTAGCTCTTCACTAAGCACGTGAGAGGCAGTGGGATCAATAGCCACATTCCTCAGTGTCTGTGGTGTTCTCCTTCCTTCTTCTCACAGGCAGAGTCGGGGGGCTCTGAGCACCCAGAGACCAGTCCCTCTTCCTCCCTGGTCTCTGAAAAACCCAGCGAGTGGAGCACGGAGCTGCTGGGCCTGGTGGAGTGTTGGGAGAGGGGCTAGTGCTCCCTTTGCGCACGAGAGGTAGGAGGATTCACTCCCATCTTCTCCTGCCTGCTCACTGGTGCTGAGGGGCTGGCCCCTTTCCTGCCACCCCAACTCTTATTCCCACAGTGCACTTTGTGCAGGGGCCCTTGGTCTTTGTGCCAAGGCATGTGGCTGGGAGCCAGGACTCAGGGCCCTTCCCCAAATATACAACCCCCACCCCACCCAAACCCTCTGTTCAGCTCTCACTGTTTGGCTGCCTCCAGCATAGGCTGAGCAGGTGACCTGCCCTACAGCTGGGAGAGCATCAGGCACCTGACCACAAGTCTGATCAGTCTGGGGACCAAGCTCCATTGGGCCTCAGACACCCAGCACAGGAGTAAAACTGCCTCTGGGGAACCTCAGCACAAGGAATGTAAAACCCACAGAGCACAAGGAGCTCACAGCAACCAGGCCAGCCCAGCAGGCCCCACTGAGATTTGACCTCAGCTTGCAGGATTCAGTGTCCTGAGTGCTGCCCCTTACACCATGAGACCTACATATACAGCTTCTGGTGGGGACCTGGGACACTCAGGTCTCAGGCTGGCCTCTGCTCTCCTGGCTTCCCACCAACAGCTTCATCTCTCAGGACTCTCTGGCTACGTCTACATGGCACATTGATTTTGGAATAAGCTGTTCTTGAATAGTGATTCCAAAATAGCTTATTTCGAAATAGCACGTCTACACTGCAGGGAAACCTCAGAATAGTCTGAGTCAGACTCCCCTAATGTAGACAAGCTACCTCGATTTAGAGCCCTGGGAGAAATAACTTAGAATGGCCCTAGGGAGGGGCCATTTTGAAAAGCGGAAGTGGCGCATCTCCACACGCATTATTCTGAAATAGCTAATTGGGAACAGGCGTTATTCCTCGTAGAGTGAGGTTTGCAGAAGTTGTAATAAGCCATCTATTACTTTAGATTATTTCACATTAACGGAATTGCTGCACAGACTTTGGCATTGTTATTCTAAATGGCCATTATTCCAAAATAACTTTTCTGTGTAGACAGAACCTGTGTCCTGCCCCAGCTCTGCTGCTTTCAGGACAAATTCCTTGTTAGGGTCCATCACAATCTGGGGTCAGTGAGGGTCCGTCCCACCTGAGATGTGTGGCCGCTCTCTGGGACAGCAAACACGGACACAAGGCAGGATTCTCTCATTCTAGGACCATTCATTGGTTTTTCACCTGTCAGAGCTACAGACTAACAGGGCCCCCCCCGAAGGGACCGACTATGTGGCCCCCAGACCTTTTGTTTGCTGGTGCCTAGATGCCAGGGGCCCAGACTCTGCAACACTCACAGGACCCACAGGAGGGGGCTGGTTTGATGCTTCACCCCACGGCCCAGCAACGAACCCCCCAGCTCCCCCTGTGAGCTGGGAGCCAGGTTTGCTGTGTGAATTCTGTGGGGCAGGCGACATCAGGCCTGGGCACTGGGATTAGTTACCAGTTTCCCTGGCTCTGCGGCATTGCTGAGCTCACAGCTGTGATGGCTGAGTGGTGAAGTTGTTGGATTAGAAATCCACTAGGGTTTCCCTGCGCAGGTTCAAATCCTTCTCACAGCAAGGCCTGTGTTTTAGCCACACTCCTTCCTTGGGCAACAAGCTACACAACCCCTCTGATACTCTCCTCACCCTCCCCATCCGGGGCCCATCCCCTCTGCTCCTTTCAGAGACTACGAGGTAGAAGGGCAGTGTCCAGAGAACAGGGTTTTCCAAAATTTGGTGCCATGTAGCAGCAGGTGGCAGGAGCCAACGTGGCTTGACAGCCTGTTCCATCCTAGTGCACTGACCTCCCAGCCTGCTGCTGCTCTGGGAGGGGGTGTCTGGCCGTGTGCATCGGGGCATTGTGATGCCACGCGTGATACCAACACAGGATGCTCTGCTGCAGCGTCCTCGCCCTGCCTCTGACCCCAGGAGCTACTGGCAGACGGGCACCGACCCTCCGTCCTCACCTTCTGCAACCAGCTGTTCCCAAGAGGGCAAGTTTGGGCAGAAGGTGATTCCAGGATTCTGTTTCTGCCCTTGTGGACAGAGAAACCGGGACAAAGCAGCAGCCCCAAAAGGCTCTTCCATACTCAGCTTACAGAGCAGAGGCCTGCAGTAGTTGCTCAGCAAGGCTGTGTCTACACTGCCCCCGCTTATGCAAAAAATATGCAGATAAGACAAAGCGTGCAATATCGCTGTGCTTCATTTCCATAATTAATGAGGCTCCGTTTTTGCAGAAGAGGCTTTTGTGCAAAAAGGAGCCATCTAGACAGCGCCTTTTCTTGCACAAACCCAGGAATATTCCGCGCTTTGCCTCATTTGCATTTTTTTTTTTTTTTGCACAAGAAGGGAGGCACTGTAGACATAACCTATGGCTGATTATTTTCAGGAATAACGGAATTGTGCAAGAGGGTTTTTCTTGCGCAAGAAGGGAAATGTAGACAGCTCCTTCTTGAGCAAGAGCCTCTTCTGCAAAAATGGGGGCTCATTAGACATGCAAATGAGACTGGGCAATATTCCACACTTAGTCTTATTTGCATAGCTCTGGCACAAGATCGCGCCAGTGTAGACATAGCCTGTGTGTCCCTACATGGCTGGTTTGACCCCAGCAGGTATCCCTAGAGAGCTAGTTTGACTCCAGCTCTAAGCGGAGCTTCTTTTCCCTCCCCTGGCTGAGGCAGGACTTGACAGCTGCTGGGTGGAGCAGTAGGGCAGGCAAGGACCTTCCAGGGGGCACAGGCAGGCTCTCCACAGAGGAACCAAACAAGGGAGCAGCCACAGGGACTGTCAAAGCCTGGGACTGAACCAGGAACCATTAAATTTGCGCTCTGAGAATCACCTCACTGAGGGTATGTCTACACTACCCCGCTAGTTCGAACTAGCGGGGTAATGTAGGCATACCGCAATTGCAAATGAAGCCCGGGATTTGAATTTCCCGGGTTTCATTTGCATAAGCGGGGCGCCGCCATTTTTAAATCCCCGCTCGTTTGAACCCCGTGCAGCGCGGCTACACGGGGCACGAACTAGGTAGTTCGAACTAGGCTTCCTAGTTCGAACTACCGTTACTCCTCGTGGAAGCCTAGTTCAAACTAGGAAGTCTAGTTCGAACTACCTAGTTCATGCCCCGTGGAGCCGCACTGCACGGGGTTCGAACGAGCGGGGATTTAAAAATGGTGGCGCCCCGCTTATGCAAATGAAGCCCGGGAAATTCAAATCCCGGGCTTCATTTGCAATTGCGGTATGCCTACACTACCCCGCTAGTTCGAACTAGCGGGGTAGTGTAGACATACCCTGAGCTACTTCAGTAAGTATGCAGTTTGTTTTGCCTGGTCCCATCACTTCTCTCTCAGGGGTGTGTCTACACGGGTGCGATCTTGTGCCAAAGCGGCCACTTTTGCGCAAAACCTTCCTGCCTGTCTACACTGGCGGGGAGTTCTTGCGCAAGAACCCTGACGTTCTAATGTATGAAATTAGGGCTTTTTGCGCTAGAACTATGATGCTCCTGCTCAGGAATAAGCCCTCTTGCACAACTGTTCTTGTGCAAGAGGCCAGTGTAGACAGGCGACATGCATTCCTTGCACAAGAAAGTCCTATGGTGAAAATGGCCATCAGAGCTTTCTTGCACAAGAGAGCGTCTACACTGGCACGGATGCTCTTGTGCAAAGACACATGCCAGTGCAGACGCTCTCTTGTGCAACTACTTTAGCGCAAGAACATGACAGTGTAGACATAACCAGGGAGATATAAGGCTGTATTTTTCCACAGCCTGAAGTCACCTGACACACACAATTCAACCAGCAAGCCTGGGTCCCAGAACTCAGGTAGCATGTGGGGGTCTCATAGTTGAGCCATGGGGTTCAGCATCAAACCAGCCCCCACCTGTGGGTGGTGTAATTGTGCTGGAATCTGGTTACTCTTGTCCGTGGACAACGAGAAACAGTCTGGTGGGCCACACAGAGAACCCTGCTGGGATAAAGTACAGGCAACTGACGACTCTGTCTTGCTGCCTACAGCAAATCCTCCAGGTTCTGCACGGTACTGGGTGGAAGTGGTGTCACTTGTGCAGCAGCACAGAGTAGTTTAAACTCTGAAGCTAAATGAACACTTGGGAGAAAGAGGCTCCTTGTTACAAATTCAACATTCAATACCACAAGGTTCGTAAGGACTGTGCTTGGTTCTTTGATTTGAGGCAAAGGGCTTGTTCTCACTGCCCAGGTGCTCCAGGAATGAGACTCTACGTGGCACTACATGGCATAGTGGAACCAGGCTAGAGATGCAGGGGGTAGGAGGGGCTGAGCTTGCATCTCTTGCTGCTGCCCCTGGTGCCTGCAAATCTGGTCCCTGCCACTGCCAGGCTCCGCCCCCTCCCGGTGCTAAAGGTGGAGGTCTGTGGGGGGGCTGGGCACGAGGGGGGGGGGTCTATAGGTAGAAGAGGGCTGGGCACAGGGTATATCTGGAGGAGATCTCTGGCAGAGGGGAAACTGGGCATGGTGGTTGCTGGGTATCAGCTCTGCGGGGTAGGGGCCAGTGTGGTGGACTCACTAGCAGTGCAGGGATGGGGCAAGGATGCAGGTGGAAGGGGAGTGCATGGGTGGCTTGGGGATGGTATTATCTAGGAGTTGGGTTGCAGGAGGCTTGGGGTAGGAGAGGCAGGAGGTTCCCTGTTCTTTTCATAAAGACAATGCTGAAACATTTTGTGTTTGACATAATATTTTATTTAAAAATGAAGCCAGGCCAACAAACCCCAATTGGGGTCAACCCTCCTCCCCATCTGGCCACAGCATCATAACACTCCTGTACCCGCTCCCCCCCTCCCTCCGCAGACTCCAAATCTGAGCCTATCATACACGGGAACCCCCTGTCCTGAGCCTCTTACATCCCCAAACTCCTGCATCCCCACAACCCAGTCTGCTGCCACAACACCCCTGCACCATCCACACACTGAAAATCTGTGTCCTGAGCCACTCCTACTGCCAGCCTCCCTGTCCTGAGCCCCTCATGCACCCCAGCCCAAACTCCTGCACCCTCACAACCACAAGCCTGTAGTTTGCTCAGTGCCCCAACCCCCCCCCCCCCCCCGCCAACCCCCACACTCTCCAGCCTGGAGCCTCCTCCCCAAGCCAGCATCCTCCTCTCTACTTGCTCCTGCACCTAAATTCCCTCTGGGTATGTCTACACTACTCTCCTAATTCGAACTAAGAGGGTAATGTAGGCATACCGCACTTGCAAATGAAGCCCGGGATTTGAATTTCCCGGGCTTCATTTGCATAAGCCGGGCGCCGTCATTTTTAAATTCCGGCTAGTTCGAACCCCGTGCCGCGTGGCTACACGCGGCACGGAGGAGCTAGTTCGGATTAGGCTTCCTAATCCGAACTAGCTGTACTCCTCGTGGAATGGGGAGTACAGCTAGTTCGGATTAGGAAGCCTAATCCAAACTAGCTACTCCGTGCCGCGTGTAGCCGCGCGGCACGGGGTTCGAACTAGCCGGGATTTAAAAATGGGCGGCGCCCGGTTTATGCAAATTAAGCCCAGTAAATTCAAATCCTCGGCTTCATTTGCAAGTGCGGTATGCCTACATTACCCCGCTAGTTCGAACTAGCGGGGTAGTGTAGACATACCCTCTCAGAGCTTGCACCTCTCACCCCTTCCTAGTGCTTTTTTGGTGATGGTCTGCCCTAGAATGGTGCACTGGTACCAATTTCCCCCCGGTGCGACTTTTTTGTTTCCCCCTTTCCCCCCTCTGTGGTATGTGGCTCTTCACACTCTATCCACAGCTATTTTGGCTCTTCGTCTCTAATGGGTTGTCCACCCTGCACTAACCCAAAAGAGCAGTGGATAGTAGTGCAAAGAGCCACACATCCCTCCACCAGAGCCAGGTCCTCCACTCTAATCCAATGCCCTCCCCCAGAGCCAGGTACCCCCAGGCCCCTCCCATTCTAACCCAATGCCTGGGTCTTACTGGAGCTGCCACAGCCACGGCCTCACACTTCTCCCTCCAGGCACTGGGGCACGTGCACAAAGCAGGCATGCAGCTCTGAACGAGTCGCAACCCCGAGAGCCGCATTTCTGTAAGCAAAGAGCCGTATGTGGTTCAATAGCCACATATCAGCCACTCCTGTCCCAGACAGATGTGCACATCAGCACGGTAGCAGCAGCTGTTGTGGGACTCTAGAAATCTCCTCCCGCAACTCCCCACATGCCAGGCACCAGCCAACCAAAGGGAGGGTTGCAGGGTCTTGAGTAGAACAGAGTGTTGGGGGAGGGGTCTGTATCTACTTGGGGAAACTCCTCAGTCCCGCATCCCAGGCACGTGCTGTGGCACAAAGACCAGTGGTCTCTGCACAACGTGTCTTGCAGGGATAAGAGCTGGGGCAGCAGGGAGGGGCAGCCCCTCAGCACCAGAGAGCATGCGAGAGAAGATGGGAGCAAATCCGGCTACCGCTCCCTTGAGATGGAGACACATTTCCATGGGGGCAGAGCTAAGCTCCTAATTGTGATGGCCGAGTGGTTAAGGTGTTGGACTAGAAATCCAATGGGGTTTCCCTGTGCAGGTTTGAATCCTGTTCACAGCCTCTGGGCATGGTGGAGGTTCCTCCTACCAGATGTCTGGCCTGCTTTCTGCAAAGCGCTCTGGCTTTTGCTTGTTTCTGCTTGCCTGTCCATAGTAGGTAACTAAAGGAAGACAGGACCCATCCCACCTGTCCAGCAGCCAGCTGGAGCACATGACCTTGGTATTATTAACACCACACTTGAACCAGCTGAGCTAGCTGGTCCCCCAAATAGCCCTTTCAGAAAGGAGCCTCAGGCAGCTCTGGACCAAGGGGGGTCATTGTAGGCGGGGGGATTAGTTTGAGTAGCAGAGCTCTGGCTGACCCTACAAAAGGCAGGGGGATCCATACCCACGTTCTCCAGTGATGGGGAAACCTCATTTCTCTTGTCACAGGCAGAGCCAGCCCCAAGGGCCTCCAGTGGCCCCTCTCTCCTTCAACCTTCTCTCCCCAAAAGCTACTTGGGCCAGGGCAGGAAGCTGCTGGGACTCAGCCTCCCTTTGCCAGGCCGTGACAGAAGCCATGGGGACAGGTCCCAGGCGGTGGCGGAGGGGGGGCAGAGTTGCCCCATTGAGACTGTCAGAACCAGACAGAAAAAGCCACCTCCCTCCTGCTTGTTTTCTGGTCTCTTCTTTCAGCCCCACTCCTGCCTGGGCCTGGGTCCCTTCTAGCCACTGACTCGCATCTGCTGAGCTGTACCTGGGGGCTGTGGGGGGCTCAGGCGTGTGGGGAGGGGTCCCTGGTCACTGCGCAGGCGGAGGAGGCTGGGGTCTGTCTCTGCTCCGGGTACAGAGCCCAGAGCTGACTGAGCTTCCCGGGTCAGACGCTGCTGCCTCCGATATCGTGATCTGGGAGCCCAGGCTGAGCAGCGGGTGCGTAGCGAGGACTAAGGAGACGTTCACAGCGGCCCCTCTGTGCCCACCCCGGCTGGGGACGTTCCCCGGTGCCTGTTACCAGCCCCTTGGGGCGGCCCCAGGCGCTGCCGGCATCAGCTCCAGGGGCCGGGGAGAGAACTGGGGGGCAGGAAAGTGACTCGGCCAAACCAGCCTGAGTTTGTGCCGCAAACAGCCACGAAGAAGGAAAAGCACCAGGCGGAAGGTCGCTCGCTCCGCTCAGCGCGGGGATCGCCCGCCGGCCCCGGGGAAACCGCGCAGCCGAGACGGGAGACGCTGGCGCGGCCGGGAGAGGGGTGGCGCAGGCAGGCTCCCCGCGGGGAGCAGCGACTCTCTCTCCGCGCCCAGCGGCGCTTGCCCCGCAACCCGCATTCGCTGCGGGAGCCGAGCCTTGTGCCGCCCCGCTGGGCTCAGCGCCGGCCGGCAGACAGGCAGCGTTACCGCACCGGGGCGCCCGGAGACTCTACGGCGGATCCTTTTCGCTGCCTCCGCCCGTCACCAGCGGGGACTCGAAAGGCAACTCCCTCCTGCCCGGCAGCGGAAAGAGCCGCGGCCCGTGCGGGGATCGAACCCGCCGCCTTGGAGCCATTGGCGCCGCGCGCTGCCCAGCAAAGCCACCGGCCTGGGCGCGGTCCCGATTCACCTGCTTTAATTGCGGGGAGCAGCCCCGCCCCCGCGCCACTTCCCCGGGACACTCGCCATTGGGCGGCGCTGCCCCGGCTCTGGCCGACACGTGCCCGGGCACGAGGCCAGACACTGATGCGGGCAGAGAAGCCGGAGGCGACCGCAAGGGACCAGCTGGAGACTCCCCACCTAGATGAAAGGGGAGGGGCTAGCGCAGGGGGCGTGGTTAGCGGGGGGACAGTAGAGCGGGCGGAGGACGCTCCGGCAGCCGCAGCACGAGCCCCGCAGACGCTACTGCCACGCGGACCGCGCCGAACCACCTTAGCCTCAGACACCTTAGCCACGCCCCAGAGCGCATTAGCCCCGCCCACTTTCACCCTTCCGACACCCTCAGCGTTCTCTGACTGCGCAGGCGCAGTTTTTCCCGCCAAAAGAGGACGAAACCAAAAAAGCGGAGGGGACCATCGTATATCCCCCGCACCACGCCGCCGGCACGTGGTATCGCCCAATTCTGAGGGTATAAAAAGGTCTCGCCTTAGCCACGCCCCTTTCCTTCCTGCACACACCCCCTGCAGCGCGTCTGGCCGGGAGCGGGGGGGGGGGCGGAGCAAGAGCAGCAGCCCCCGGGAAACGCCCCGGCACCGGGCAGCGTCCTGCGAAGCGCTGATAGGACCCGGGTAAGTGTTGCCTTTTGGAGCTGGACGCTGTGTTTTCAGCTGACTGTGCTATGTATCCTAGGGTCTGTGTGTGTGGTGATTTCCTGTGCTGGGTCCTGGGACGGTTTCACTGTGTTGCTCATTGCTAATGGCGTGTTCTGGGAGTGCTTCTTTACAGGTGTCTCTTTAGGACATAGCAGTGGGGGCAGGGTGTTGAACTGGGCCTCCTTCTTAGAGCCACCAGCCTTCCAGCACAGCCAGGCAGAGGGGAAACTGAGGCAGCAGCCAACAGGAGAGCTTGCCTTGGGAATCGGACCTGGGGTAAGTGTTGTCTTTTGGAGCTGGACGCTGTGTTTTGAGCTGACTGTGCTATGTATCCTAGCGTCTGTGTGTGTGGTGATTTCCTGTGCTGGGTCCTGGGACAGTTCTGGTGTGTTGCTCATTGCTAATGGCGTGTTCTGGGAGTGCTTTTTTACAGGTGTCTCTTTAGGGTGTATCAGGAGTGGGGGCAGGGCGTTGAACTGGGCCTCCTTCCTAGAGCCACCAGCCTTCCAGGAAAGCCAGGCAGAGGGGAAACTGAGGCAGCAGCCAACAGGAGAGCTTGCCTTGGGAATCGGACCTGGGGTAAGTGTTGCCTTTTGGAGCTGGAAGCTGTGTTTTGCGCTGACTGTGCTATGTATCGTAGCGTCTGTGTGTGGTGATTTCCTGTGCTGGGTCCTGGGACGGTTTCACTGTGTTGCTCATTGCTAATGGCGTGTTCTGGGAGTGCTTTTTTACAGGTGTCTCTTTAGGACGTAGCAGGAGTGGGGGCAGGGCGTTGAACTGGGCCTCCTTCCTAGAGCCACCAGCCTTCCATCACAGCCAGGCAGAGGAGAAACTGAGGGAGCAGCCCACAGGAGAGCTTGCCTTGGGAATCGGACCTGGGGTAAGTGTTGCCTTTTGGAGCTGGACGCTGTGTTTTGAGCTGACTGTGGTATGTATCCTAGGGTCTGTGTGTGTGATGATTTCCTGCACTGGTGCTGGATCCTGGGATGGTTTCGCTGAGTTGCTCATTGCTAATGGCGTGTTCTGGGAGTGCTTTTTTACAGGTGTCTCTTCAGGACGTAGCAGGAGTGGGGGCAGGGCGTTGAACTGGGCCTCCTTCCTAGAGCCATCAGCCTTCCAAGAAAGCCAGGCAGAGGGGAAACTGAGGGAGCAGCCAACAGGAGAGCTTCCCTTGGGAATCGGACCTGAGGTAAGTGTTGCCTTTTGGAGCTGGACGCTGTGTTTTGAGCTGACTGGTATGTATCCTAGGGTCTGTGTGTGGTGATTTCCTGTGCTGGGTTCTGGGATAGTTCTGGTGTGTTGCTCATTGCTAATGGCGTGTTCTGGGAGTGCTTCTTTACAGGTGTCTCTTTAGGGTGTATCAGGAGTGGGGGCAGGGCGTTGAACTGGGCCTCCTTCTTAGAGCCACCAGCCTTCCAGGAAAGCCAGGCAGAGGAGAAACTGAGGGAGCAGGCCGCAGGAGAGCTTGCCTTGGGAATCGGACCTGGGGTAAGTGTTGCCTTTTGGAGCTGGACGCTGTGTTTTGAGCTGACTGTGCTATGTATCCTAGCGTCTGTGTGTGGTGATTTCCTGTGCTGGGTTCTGGGACAGTTCTGGTGTGTTGCTCATTGCTAATGGCGTGTTCTGGGAGTGCTTTTTTACAGGTGTCTCTTTAGGGCGTAGCATTAGTGGGGGCAGGGCGTTGAACTGGGCCTCCTTCTTAGAGCCACCAGCCTTCCAGGAAAGCCAGGCAGAGGGGAAACTGAGGGAGCAGCCCACAGGAGAGCTTGCCTTGGGAATCGGACCTGGGGTAAGTGTTGCCTTTTGGAGCTGGACGCTGTGTTTTGAGCTGACTGTGCTATGTATCCTAGCGTCTGTGTGTGGTGATTTCCTGTGCTGGGTTCTGGGACAGTTCTGGTGTGTTGCTCATTGCTAATGGCGTGTTCTGGGAGTGCTTTTTTACAGGTGTCTCTTTAGGGTGTATCAGGAGTGGGGGCAGGGCGTTGAACTGGGCCTCCTTCTTAGAGCCACCAGCCTTCCAGGAAAGCCAGGCAGAGGAGAAACTGAGGGAGCAGCCCACAGGAGAGCTTGCCTTGGGAATCGGACCTGGGGTAAGTGTTGCCTTTTGGAGCTGGACGCTGTGTTTTGAGCTGACTGTGGTATGTATCCTAGGGTCTGTGTGTGTCATGATTTCCTGCACTGGTGCTGGGTCCTGGGACGGTTTCGCTGTGTTGCTCATTGCTAATGGCGTGTTCTGGGAGTGCTTTTTTACAGGTGTCTCTTTAGGGTGTATCAGGAGTGGGGGCAGGGCGTTGAACTGGGCCTCCTTCTTAGAGCCACCAGCCTTTCAGGAAAGCCAGGCAGAGGAGAAACTGAGGGAGCAGCCCACAGGAGAGCTTGCCTTGGGAATCGGACCTGAGGTAAGTGTTGCCTTTTGGAGCTGGACGCTGTGTTTTGAGCTGACTGTGCTATGTATCCTAGCGTCTGTGTGTGGTGATTTCCTGTGCTGGGTCCTGGGACGGTTTCACTGTGTTGCTCATTGCTAATGGCGTGTTCTGGGAGTGCTTCTTTACAGGTGTCTCTTTAGGACGTAGCAGGAGTGGGGGCAGGGCGTTGAACTGGGCCTCCTTCCTAGAGCCACCAGCCTTCCAAGAAAGCCAGGCAGAGGAGAAACTGAGGGAGCAGCCCACAGGAGAGCTTGCCTTGGGAATCGGACCTGGGGTAAGTGTTGCCTTTTGGAGCTGGACGCTGTGTTTTGAGCTGAGTGTGGTATGTATCCTAGGGTCTGTGTGTGTGATGATTTCCTGCACTGGTGCTGGATCCTGGGACGGTTTCGCTGTGTTGCTCATTGCTAATGGCGTGTTCTGGGAGTGCTTTTTTACAGGTGTCTCTTCAGGACGTAGCAGGAGTGGGGGCAGGGCGTTGAACTGGGCCTCCTTCCTAGAGCCACCAGCCTTCCAAGAAAGCCAGGCAGAGGGGAAACTGAGGGAGCAGCCAACAGGAGAGCTTGCCTTGGGAATCGGACCTGAGGTAAGTGTTGCCTTTTAGAGCTGGACGCTGTGTTTTGAGCTGACTGTGGTATGTATCCTAGCGTCTGTGTGTGTGATGATTTCCTGCACTGGTGCTGGGTCCTGGGACGGTTTCACTGTGTTGCTCATTGCTAATGGCGTGTTCTGGGAGTGCTTTTTTACAGGTGTCTCTTTAGGGTGTATCAGGAGTGGGGGCAGGGCGTTGAACTGGGCCTCCTTCTTAGAGCCACCAGCCTTCCAGGAAAGCCAGGCAGAGGAGAAACTGAGGGAGCAGCCCACAGGAGAGCTTGCCTTGGGAATCGGACCTGGGGTAAGTGTTGCCTTTTGGAGCTGGACGCTGTGTTTTGAGCTGACTGTGGTATGTATCCTAGGGTCTGTGTGTTTGATGATTTCCTGCACTGGTGCTGGGTCCTGGGACGGTTTCGCTGTGTTGCTCATTGCTAATGGCGTGTTCTGGGAGTGCTTTTTTACAGGTGTCTCTTTAGGGTGTATCAGGAGTGGGGGCAGGGCGTTGAACTGGGCCTCCTTCCTAGAGCCACCAGCCTTCCAGGAAAGCCAGGCAGAGGGGAAACTGAGGGAGCAGCCAACAGGAGAGCTTGCCTTGGGAATCGGACCTGGGGTAAGTGTTGCCTTTTGGAGCTGGACGCTGTGTTTTGAGCTGACTGTGCTATGTATCCTAGCGTCTGTGTGTGGTGATTTCCTGTGCTGGGTTCTGGGACAGTTCTGGTGTGTTGCTCATTGCTAATGGCGTGTTCTGGGAGTGCTTTTTTACAGGTCTCTTTAGGGCGTAGCATTAGTGGGGGCAGGGCATTGAACTGGGCCTCCTTCTTAGAGCCACCAGCCTTCCAGGAAAGCCAGGCAGAGGGGAAACTGAGGGAGCAGCCCACAGGAGAGCTTGCCTTGGGAATCGGACCTGAGGTAAGTGTTGCCTTTTGGAGCTGGACGCTGTGTTTTGAGCTGACTGTGCTATGTATCCTAGCGTCTGTGTGTGGTGATTTCCTGTGCTGGGTTCTGGGACAGTTCTGGTGTGTTGCTCATTGCTAATGGCGTGTTCTGGGAGTGCTTTTTTACAGGTGTCTCTTTAGGGTGTATCAGGAGTGGGGGCAGGGCGTTGAACTGGGCCTCCTTCCTAGAGCCACCAGCCTTCCAGGAAAGCCAGGCAGAGGAGAAACTGAGGCAGCAGCCAACAGGAGAGCTTGCCTTGGGAATCGGACCTGGGGTAAGTGTTGCCTTTTGGAGCTGGACGCTGTGTTTTGAGCTGACTGTGGTATGTATCCTAGGGTCTGTGTGTTTGATGATTTCCTGCACTGGTGCTGGGTCCTGGGACGGTTTCGCTGTGTTGCTCATGGCTAATGGCGTGTTCTGGGAGTGCTTTTTTACAGGTGTCTCTTCAGGACGTATCAGGAGTGGGGGCAGGGCGTTGAACTGGGCCTCCTTCCTAGAGCCACCAGCCTTCCAAGAAAGCCAGGCAGAGGGGAAACTGAGGGAGCAGCCAACAGGAGAGCTTGCCTTGGGAATCGGACCTGAGGTAAGTGTTGCCTTTTGGAGCTGGACGCTGTGTTTTGAGCTGACTGTGGTATGTATCCTAGGGTCTGTGTGTGGTGATTTCCTGCACTGGTGCTGGGTCCTGGGACGGTTTCGCTGTGTTGCTCATTGCTAATGGCGTGTTCTGGGAGTGCTTTTTTACAGGTGTCTCTTTAGGACGTAGCAGGAGTGGGGGCAGGGCGTTGAACTGGGCCTCCTTCCTAGAGCCACCAGCCTTCCATCACAGCCAGGCAGAGGAGAAACTGAGGGAGCAGGCCGCAGGAGAGCTTGCCTTGGGAATCGGACCTGGGGTAAGTGTTGCCTTTTGGAGCTGGACGCTGTGTTTTGAGCTGACTGTGCTATGTATCCTAGCGTCTGTGTGTGGTGATTTCCTGTGCTGGGTTCTGGGACAGTTCTGGTGTGTTGCTCATGGCTAATGGCGTGTTCTGGGAGTGCTTTTTTACAGGTGTCTCTTTAGGGCGTAGCATTAGTGGGGGCAGGGCGTTGAACTGGGCCTCCTTCTTAGAGCCACCAGCCTTCCATCACAGCCAGGCAGAGGGGAAACTGAGGGAGCAGCCCACAGGAGAGCTTGCCTTGGGAATCGGACCTGGGGTAAGTGTTGCCTTTTGGAGCTGGACGCTGTGTTTTGAGCTGACTGTGCTATGTATCCTAGCGTCTGTGTGTGGTGATTTCCTGTGCTGGGTTCTGGGACAGTTCTGGTGTGTTGCTCATTGCTAATGGCGTGTTCTGGGAGTGCTTTTTTACAGGTGTCTCTTTAGGACGTAGCAGGAGTGGGGGCAGGGCGTTGAACTGGGCCTCCTTCCTAGAGCCACCAGCCTTCCATCACAGCCAGGCAGAGGGGAAACTGAGGGAGCAGCCAACAGGAGAGCTTGCCTTGGGAATCGGACCTGAGGTAAGTGTTGCCTTTTGGAGCTGGACGCTGTGTTTTGAGCTGACTGTGGTATGTATCCTAGGGTCTGTGTGTGTGATGATTTCCTGCACTGGTGCTGGGTCCTGGGATGGTTTCGCTGTGTTGCTCATTGCTAATGGCGTGTTCTGGGAGTGCTTTTTTACAGGTGTCTCTTTAGGGTGTATCAGGAGTGGGGGCAGGGCGTTGAACTGGGCCTCCTTCCTAGAGCCACCAGCCTTCCATCACAGCCAGGCAGAGGGGAAACTGAGGGAGCAGCCAACAGGAGAGCTTGCCTTGGGAATCGGACCTGGGGTAAGTGTTGCCTTTTGGAGCTGGAAGCTGTGTTTTCACCTGATGGTGCTATGTATCCTAGTGTCTGTGTGTACGGTGAATTCCTGTGCTGGGTCCTGGGACGGTTTGGGTGTGTTGCTCATTGCTAATGGCGTGTTCTGGGAGTGCTTCTTTACAGGTGTCTCTTTAGGGTGTATCAGGAGTGGGGGCAGGGCGTTGAACTGGGCCTCCTTCCTAGAGCCACCAGCCTTCCAGGAAAGCCAGGCAGAGGAGAAACTGAGGGAGCAGCCCACAGGAGAGCTTGCCTTGGGAATCGGACCTGAGGTAAGTGTTGCCTTTTGGAGCTGGACGCTGTATTTTGAGCTGACTGTGCTATGTATCCTAGCGTCTGTGTGTGGTGATTTCCTGTGCTGGGTCCTGGGATAGTTCTGGTGTGTTGCTTATTGCTAATGGCGTGTTCTGGGAGTGCTACTTTACAGGTGTCTCTTTAGGACGTAGCAGGAGTGTGGGGGCAGGGCGTTGAACTGGGCCTCCTTCCTAGAGCCACCAGCCTTCCAGGAAAGCCAGGCAGAGGGGAAACTGAGGGAGCAGCCCACAGGAGAGCTTGCCTTGGGAATGGGACCTGAGGTAAGTGTTGCCTTTTGGAGCTGGACGCTGTGTTTTGAGCTAGTTGGGTTACTTGCCCAAGAACCTGCGTTTCTGGTTGTTTAATTCCCTGATACTAGTTGCGAGGACATGGCGCTCATTCTGCCAAGTTCCTGTATCAATAGCCGCTTTTGATAGGACGTGCTCTGGTTCACCCACTTTATATTTAGTCGTCTAGGATGTGTAAGCCCTTGAAAAATGTCACTCTTTATCTCTCTGCTGTTTCTGGACATATTAGACTCTTTTTTTTTTTTGTTTTTGTTTTTCTCACATGCTCTTACTCACCCTCTTCTCCTTATTAGAACGTTAGAGGTTCCCCATTAATAAACATGTCTCCAAAGAGATGTCTGTTAGATGCAGGTGCTCCTCCGCACCCTTTGGCCTTCCCTTATCCCTTGTTTTAAAAACTGCTCTACGCCCTTTTTAATGGTAAGTGCTGGCAGTTAGGTTCCCTTTTTGGTTTTGGTGGAGCCCTTCCTTCCCATACAGGCACCCCCTTCTCCAAAGTTCCCACACTTCTGGAGAAAGCTACATCTCTCCTCTCTTCACCATTGTCTCATCGATGTAAGTGGCTTTTTGTGGTGGTGGGTGACGGGGGTGTTGGGCAGAGGGGGCTGTGCTGTGGGCTGTTGGAATGAATATCCAGGTGTTTGTCTGATGGTTTGTCTGACTGGTACTAGTTGCGGGGACTGAGACTCCATCTGTTTGGCAATCAAGAGTGGTTTATTTCAGTGGGGGCCTTCAGGGGCTGATGTGGTTGGAGGCAAGACGCTTGGAACCCAGCAGCCTTATCCGAGAGGCAGTCAGTGAACTGAGTGAGCAGCCAACTGGGGAGTTTCCCTGGGCAAGGTCCATGTGGAGCTTAGGTAAGCGAGGCTGTTGTGGAGGGGGGAGGAGTGGCTATGTTAAGATGGTAAGAACGGCTATACTGTGTCAGACCAGAGGTCCATCTAGCCCAGTATCCTGTCTTCTAACAGTGGCCAGTACCAGATTCCTCAGAGGGACCCAACAGATGGGAATCAAGTGGATCCCTCTCCTGTGTCTGTTTCCAGGCTATGACTGACAAACCAGAGGCTAGGGACGCCGCTGCTGGATCTGACCTCTGTGAACCTATCTAGTTGTGTTTTTTAACCCTATTAGAGTCCTGGTCTTCTCAACCTCCTGTGGCAAGGAGTTCCGTGGGTTGACTGCACACTGCGTGAAAGAAGAACTTCCTTTTTGTGTAAAACTTGCTACCTATTAATTTCATGTGGTGATCCTTAGTTTGTAGGGGAACTAGTAAATAACATTTTTCCTTACTCATATTGTCCCAAAGTCTCCTTTTTCTCTAAGCTGGAAAGTCCCAGTCTTTTTAACCTCTTTTTGTATGGGACCTGCTCCAAACCCCTCATAGTTTCTGCTGCGCTTCTCTGAAGCTCTTTGAATGCCTTTATAGAGAGGCGATGAGAGAGACTGTCGTTTTCTCCTCTATTTCATTTTGAAAGGATTCCTGACGTCCGTCGTGTGCGCTTTGGCTGCTACTGCTGCACATTGAGTGGATGTTTTTAGAGAACTCTACGCAGTGACTCCAAGATCTCTCTCCTGAGTGGTTAGAGCTAAATTAGTCCTTATCATTTTGTATGTAGAGTCAGGGATGGTTTTTTCCCCCCTTATATGTTACGTTCCATTCATCGACATCATTAGCTTTCATTTGCCATTTTCTTGCCCACTGATTTAGTTTTGTGAGATCTTTGAAGCTCTTCACGGTCTGCTTTGTTCTTAAGTATCTCGAGCAGTTAACATCACCTGCGAAGTTTGCCACCTCACTGTTTACCCCTTTCTCCAGACGATTTATAAGTAGGTTGAATAGGATGGGTCCCAGTATGGACCCTTGGGGCCGGGGGAGGAGGCACCTCTCTCCATTCTAAAAACTGACCATTTATTCCCACCCTTTGTTTCCTATCTCTCTTTTAACCAGTTATCAATCCATGGGAGGACCTTCCCTCTTATCCCATGACAACGTACTTGACATGAGGGACCTTGTCAAAAGCTTTCTGAAAATCTAAGTACACTATAGCCCCTGGCTTCCCCCCCCTTGGCCGCATGTCTGTTGACCCACCTTCCCCTCCCTCAGTCCAAAAACTCTCTAGTAGTAAGACATGACTTCCCTTTATAGAAGCCATAGTTGCTTTTTTTCCCACCCAAGAAAGGGTTCATCTATGTGTCTGACCATTTTATGCTTGGCCATAGTTCCAAATAACTTGCCTGGTACCGACGTTAGGCTTCCCAGTCTGAAATTGCCAGGATGGCCTCTAGAGCCCTTTTAAAAATATTGGCGTCCTGTTAGCAGTCTTTCTGCTTGTTGGCTATGGAATCTTGATATAAAGGCTAGGTTACAAAGGCCAGTTAATCGTTGTGCAGTTTCACATCTTACTTTTTTCAGAACGCTTGTGTGAGTGATGTCCAGTGCCACTGACTTGTTACTGTCAAGTTTTACCACTTTGCTCTGAAACCTCCTCTAGTGACACCTCAGTCTTGGACAATTCCTCAGATTTGTCAGCTCCAAAGAATTGCTCAGGTTTTGGAATCTTCCTAATGACATTGTCAGCTGTGAAAACGAAAGCAAGGAATTCATTTGGTTTGTGCAACGACCTAATTGTCTTGGGGTGCTCCTTAAGCATTTCGATGGTCAAGTGCCCCTGCTGGTGGTTTAGCAGGCTTCCTGCTTCTGATATACTTAGCCAAATGGCTTTTTATTACTTTTTTGACTGGCTAGCTGTTCTTCAAACTCCTTTTGCCTTTTCTTCTATTTTTACACTTCATTGGACCATTTATGCTCCTTTCTGTTTTCCTTGCTAGGATTTAACTTCCATTTCTTTTTAAAATGATGCCTTTTTCTCTTTCACTCGCTGCTTCTGTTACTTGGTGGTTCTCTTACTGTGTGTTAATTTGGGATATACATTTAAGTTGGGCATTTCTTACGGTGTCTTGGAAAAGCGTCCATGCAGCTTACAGGGATTTTCCTTTTGTCACTGTACATTTTTCATTTCTGCTTAACGAACCTCCTCATTTTTGTGTAGTTCCCCTTTCTGAAATTCAGTGCCACAGTGTTGGGCTGCTGAGGGTTTTTCCCACCACAGGGATCATTTAGGACTAAGTCAAGAATTGCCTGTCCCCTTGTGGGTTCCAGAACCATTTGCTCCAAGAAGCAGTCATTTGAAGATATCAAGAAATGTTACCTGTGCCTCCCATCCTGAGGTGAGGTTTTACCCAGTCAATATGGGGATAGTTGATGTCCCCCACTATTATTACTGAGGTTTTAATTTTGATGGCCTTGCGAATCTCCCTTAGCGTTTCATAGTCACTATGGCTGTCCTGGTCAGGTTCCCTCTGGCTATCTTTTAAATTTCTTTTTAACCAACTTCCTCTTCATTTTTGTGTTTCCCCTTTGTAAAATTGAGTAACACCTTGTTGGGCTGCTGAGGTGTTTTCCCACCACTGGGCTGTTAAATTTTATACAAGGCACTCTAGTTCACCCATCTTATTTAGACTTCTAGCGTTTGAGTATAAGCACTTGGAAAAGGGTCACTGTCTACCATTTCCAGCTGTTAAACTTTTTTCACTTGTTTCTCTTATCTGATCTTCCTCTTCCTTGATCATTTTCCATCCTCTTCAACCTTACTAGGAGAGACTCTTAATAGATGCTCCTACAAGAGCTGTCTGTCAGATATGTCTGCTTTCCCCTAGTCCGTAGTTTTAAAACTGCTCTACGACCTTTTTAATGTTAAGTGTCAGCAATCTGGTTCTAGTTTGATTTAGGTGGAGCCCATCCTTCCTGCATAGGCTCCCCCTTCCCCAAAAGTTTCCCCAGTTGCTAACTAATCAAACACTCCTCTCTACACCATGGTTTCATCATAGAACTATACACTGGAAGAGACCTCAGAAGGTCATAAAGTCCAGCCCCCTACTCTAGGCAGGACCAATCCCAACTAAATCAACCCAGCCAGGGCTTTGTCAAGCCGAGACTTAAACACCTCTAGGGATGGAGACTCCACTGCTTCCCTATGTAACCCATTCCAGTGCTTCACCACTCTCCTAATGAAATAGTTTTTCCTACTATCCAACCTGGACCTCTCCCACCACAACTTGAGACCATTGCTCCTTGTTCTGCCATCTGTCACTACTGAGAACAGCCTCTCTCCATCCTCTTTGGAACCTCCCTTCAGGAAGTTGAAGGCTGCTATCAAATCCCCCCTCACTCTTCGCTTCTGCAGACTAAACAGACTCAAGTCCCTCAGCCTCTCTTCATAAGTCATATGCTCCAGCTCCCTAATCATTTTGGTTGCCCTCTGCTGGACTCTCTCCAATACGTCCATCCTTTTTGTAGTGGGGGCCCAGAACTGGACACACTACTCCAGATATGGCCTCACCAGAGCTGAATAAAAGGGAATAATGACATCTCTGGATCTGCTGGCAATGCTCCTCCTAATGCAACCTAATATGCCATTAGCCTTCTTGGCTACAAGGGCACACTGTTGACTCGTATCCAGCTTCTCATCCACTGTAGCCCGCAGGTCCTTTTCTGCAGAACTGTTACTTAGCTGGTTAGTCCCCAGCCTATAACAATGCTTGGGATTCTTCCGTCCCAAGTGCAGGACTCTGCACTTTTCCCTGTTGAACCTCATCAGATTTCTTGTGGCTCAATCCTCCAATTTGTGTAAGTCACTCTGGGCCCTATCTCTGCCCTCAAGCGTATCTACCTTTCCCCCTAGCTTAGTGGTCTCATCCACACCTTGAGACTCTGAAGTGCTGCCTGCTACCTGGAAACATTTGAGAGAGTTTGCCTGGGAAAGGTCAGAAAGGAGCTTGAGTAAGTGTGGCTGTTACAGTGCAGGGGATATGTTGGGGTGGTGCTGTGCTGTGGGCTGGTGGGGTAAGTATGCAAGTGTATCTGGTTTGACTGGTAATAGTTGCAGGGACTGAGACCGCATGTGTTTGGCACATTGAAAAGTGTAACTTGGGAGTGCTTTGTTCCAGGTGGGCCTTCAGGGGCTGATTGGCTTGGAAAGGCAGCCAGAACCAATGGAACTGAGCAGCAAATAGGGCAGCAGCTGACAGAAGAGTCTGCCTGGGAAAGGTCCACAAGGTGCAGGGGTTGGTGTGGTTTTGGGGGGGGGGGGACTATTAAAAACGTAAGAACGGGCCTGGTGGGTCATACAGAAGTCCATGGTTTGTCACAGGTTGTTTGTGCACAGTGTGAAGGAAAAACTTCCCTTTTGTGTTGAACCTGCTAGCTATTTGGTGACCAATAGTTCTTACGTTATGGGAATAAGTAAATCACTTTTTTCCTTTGACTTTTTCCACCCATCCTGATTTTAGAGACCTCTATCTTATCCTCCCTTTGTCTCCTCTTTAAAGCTGAAAAGTCCCAGTCGCTTTAATCTCTCTTCATACAGGAAGCATTCCAAACCCATTGTCATTTTTGTTGGCCTTTTCCAGTGCCGGTTGATCATTTTAGAGATGAAGCGACCACGTCTATAGGCCATATGGAAGGTGTGAGCGTACCATGGCTTTCTGTAGAAGTGATAAAAGATTATCTGTGGTATTCTGGATCCCTTTGTACAAGGATTCCTTGGGTTTTTTGCCTTCTGTGGCCCACGGAGTGGATGTTTTCCAAGAGCTTTCCACAATGATTCCAAGATCTCTCGTGGGAATGGTTACAGCTAAATTAGTCCCCATTCTTTTGTCTGTATCATTGATACTGTTTTTTCCAACATACCTTACTTTACATTTATCAACGTGAACTTTCATTTGCCATTTTGTTGCCCAGTTGCTCAGTTTTGAGAGATCTTTTTGAAGCTCTTGGCAATCTGCTTTAACTGTCTTGAGCAGAGTAGTATCAGCTGCAAAATTTTCCACCTCACTGTTTATCCCTTTCTCTAGAGCCTTAATTAATAGGATTGGTCCCAGAACAGACCTTTGAGGGACACTGCTAGTGTGTGTTCCATTCTGAAAAGCGATTAATTCTTACCTTTTGTTTCCTGTCTTGTAACCAGCTCTCAGTCCATGAGAGGACCTTTCCTCTGCTCCCATGACCACTTACTTGGTCTTAAGAGCCTTGTCAAAGGGTTTCTGGAAATCACCAAGTATTTGCTATCTACTGGATTTCCCCCAAAGGGCTCAACTAAGGCATAACCTTTCTTTACAGAAACCACACTAACTTCCTTCCCAACAACTGATCATAGAATACTAGGACTGGAAAGGGACCTCGAGAGGTCAAGTCCAGTCCCCTGTCCTCATGGCAGGACCCAGTACTATCTAGACCATCCCCGATAGATATTTATCTAGCTTACTCTTAAATATCTCCACAGATGGGGATACCACAACCTCCCTAGGCAATTTGTTCCAGTGTTTAACCATCCTGACAGTTGGGAATGTTTTCCTAATGTCCAACCTAAACTGCCCTTGCTGCAGTCTAAGCCGATTGCTTGTTCTGTCCTCAGAGGCCAGGAAGAACAAGTTTTCTCCCTCCTCCTTGTGACACCCTTCTAGATACCTGAAACCGCTATCATGTTCCCCTTCAATCTTCTCTTTTCAAACTAAACAAACCCAGTTCTTTCAGCCTTCCTTCATAGGTTATGTTCTCTAGACATTTAATCATTCTTGTTGCTCTTCTCTGGACCGTCTCCAAATCTCCACATCTGTCTTGAAATGTGGTGCCCAGAACTGGACACAATACTCCAATTGAGGCTTAATCAGCGCAGAGTAGAGCGGAAGAACGACTTCTTGTGACTCTGGGATTCATTAACAGGTGTGTTTAGAGCCAGACACATTTGCTTCCCTGGCCACAGTCTCACGCTGATTCATATGTAACTTGTGGTCCACTATGACCTCTCTCTGTGGTACTCGCTCCTAGACAGTCGCTTCCCATTCTATAGGGTGGAACTGATTGTTCTTTCCTAAGTGGAGCACTTTGCATTTGTCCTTATTAAACTTCATCCTGTTTACCTTAGACCATTTCTCCAATTTGTCCAGATCACTTTGGAGGATAGGGTCATAATTCAAAGCAGTTGCAACCCTTCCCAGCTTGGTATCTTCTGCAATTTTAATAAGCGTACTCTCTATGCTGGTATCTAAATCGTTGATGAAGATACTGAGCAGTATGACTTGTAGACATCTACTGATTACTATTCTAAGTGATTTTTAACTTCCTCTTTTTTATTTTATCTTCTAAACCCTATTCCCTTCCAACTAGCATTCACTGTTAGGTATTCCTTCATCAGGCTTCTAGGTGAAGACCAAAAGGAAGTCATTAAGCATGACTAAAATAAGCAGTAACCTCATGTAAGTTGTATGTGAGACGGCTATCAAACGTGTTGCTAAAAGTCTAGGTATACCATGTCCACCACTTCTCCCTTACCCACAGGACTTGTTATATTATCAGAGAAGCCTATCAGATTGGTGTGACATTTTGTTCTTTACAAATCCATGCCGGATGTTACTTATCACCATATCTTCCAGTCATTTGCAGGTGAATTCCTTAATGACTTGTCCCATTTATCTTCCCTGGCAAAGAAGTCTGACTGGTCTGTAGTTTCCTGGGTTGTTCTTATTTCCCTTTTTTATAGATGGCCATTATATTTTCCCTCTTCTGCAATCTTTCCTGTCTTGAATGATTTTTTCAAAGATCATGGCTTTGAGTTGGGCCTCCTGCTCTGATCCAGCACCCTCACACCAAAGGCAGTTTTAGGGGGACCTCAGTGAGTAGCCAACAGGGGAATAAGCCTAGGAAATGTCAGAGTGGAGCTCTGGTAAATGTGGCTTTCAGGTGGCTGATGTTAGGAACATGACAACAGGGATACTGGGTGAGACCAAAGGTCCATCTAGCCTCGAATCTTGTCTTCCAACAGTGGCCCATTCCACATGCCACAGAGGGCGTTGAAACCAAGGGAATCCAGTGACCCCTCTCTTGTCATCTGTTTCCAGGCTCTGACTGACCGAGCCTAGGGTCACCATTGCTACCCATTCTGGTTAATAATCATTGGTGGGCCTAACCTTCATGAACTGATCTAGTTAAAAGCCCTGGTCTTCACAACATCCTCTGGCACGGAGTTCCCCAGGATGGTTGTGTGAAGGAACAGCTTTGTGTTTTTTAAACCTGCTACGTGTTACTTTCATTTGGTGACCCCCTAGTTCTTATGGGAACAAGTGAATAGCTTTTCTTTATTCACTTTTTCCACCCTGTCATGATTTTGTAGCCCTTTAGCGTATCCTCCCTTAGTCTTTTCTTTTCCTAAGCTGAAAAGTCCCAGGCTTTTTAATCACTTTTCATATGGGACCTGTTCCAAATGCTTCATTATTTCTGGTGCCCTTTTCTGAAAGTTTTCCAAAGACAATTTATCTTCTCAGAGATGAGGACTCCACACGTCTGCTCAATATTTGAGTTATAGGCTAGCCATGGTTTTATACTGAGGTGGTAAGAGATTCTCTGCCCTTTCGTCTATTCCTTTTTAAAGAATTCTTAATATTCTCCTTGCTAATTTGACTGCTGCTGCACGTGGAATGAATGCATTACTTAACATTTATTGACATTAACTTTCATTTGTCATTTTATTGCCCCATCAGTTAGTTTTGAGACCTCTTTGAAGCATTTTGCTGTCTGCTTTGTTCTTAACTATCTTGAACAGTTTATCACCTGCCAATTTTGGCACCTCACGGTTTACCCCTTTCTTCAGAACATTTATAAACAGGTTGAATATAATTAGTCCCAGTACAGACCCATGGGGCATACAGCTCCTCTTTCCATTCTGGAAACATACCAATTATTCCTACCCTTGATTTCCTTTCTCTTTAACCCAGTTATCAGTCCATGAGAAGACCTTCTTTCTTATCCCATAACTCTACATGACTTAAGAGCCTTGGGGGGGGGGGGAACCTTGTCGAAGACTTTCTGGAAACCTAAGTGAACTGTGTCTTCTAGCGACCACTTGTCCACATGTTTGTTTGACCCCCTCCCCCTCCAAGGAACTCTAGTAAGGCAGGACTTCTCTTTACAGAAAGCTTGTTGACTTCTTTTCCCCCAACAAATTATGTTCTTCTGTCTGACAACTATATTTTTGACAGTAGTGTCAGCTAATTTGCCCAGTACTGACATTAGACTTAGTCTGTAATTGCCAGGATCCTCTCTAAAGCCCTTTTTAAAATATTGGCATCCCATTGGTCATTAGGAGCAGAAGCTGATTTAAAAGGAAGGTTACACAGGTACAGTTTGACAGTTGAGTTTTCAGAACTCTTGGGTGAATGCCATCTGATCCCAGTGATTTGTTGTTGATCAATTTGTTCCGTGTGAAGCCTAAATCCACACTCTGGCACAATGAATACAGAAGTGGGGGCCTACAAAAGTACCCCCAAACCTTACTTTTCCAGGCTTTGGTATAAAGCTTCCCCCAAAATCTTAAACCTAGATTTTGGGATAAAAATCTGTTGCCACCATCCAAGTAACGGTAAAAAAAACCAGGAAAGAGATCACTTAGGAAATATCATCCCTAAAGTAAAACCAGGACACACAAATTAAGCAATACCAGGTTAATAAGAAAAGAACTTTTATTATCGCCACAATACTCCTGTTACATGCATAATGACTAGATGGAAAAGTCACCATTTAATATACTCATGGAGGACCCTTATGGGCCAAAAGCTGGGTTACAAAGGAGAGAGACCCATTTTAAATGCAGAAATCTAATTTCCATTCTCAAACTGTAAAACAATAAAATCTAATGGGTTTATCTAAACTTTACCCTACTTACAGATAGTGAAAAGTCTTTTCTTTGAAAGACACATGATGTCTGTCCCCCTCAATCTCTGGAGAGAAACTGCCCAGACACAAAGGAGGGAAAAAACAAAAATTCCTGTGTCCCAGTTTGAAATTCCTACCTACCTTTTTATTGGTGGCCTGCTACTTGGTTAGGTAAGGGACATGGTTAACCCCTCAGTCCCCAGGCTGCTGGCTAGCCCTCATGGTCATGACATTCCCGAAACCACCTTTTAGTTAGTTGAAACTGGGAAAATTCCTCAGATTTGTCACCTCAAAAGAATGTCTCAGACTTGAAATCTCTCCAATATCCTCATCTGTAAAGACGGAAGCGAAGAATTCACTCAGCTTCTCCCCAACAACCTTATCGTTTTTGAGAACTTTTTTAGCATGTTGCTGGTGAAGTGGACCGCCTGGCTGTTTAGCAGGCTTCCTGCTTCTGATGTACTTAAAAAAAAATGCTGTTCCTTTTTGAGTGTTTGGCTAGCTGTTCTCCAAACTCCTCCTTTCTGTCATTTCTTCAATTTTTACACTTAATTGGACAGATTATGCTCCTTTGTATTTTCCTCACTAGGATTTAACTTCTACTTATTAAACAATGCCCTTTCCCCTTTCACTGCTTCTTTACTTGGTGGTTAAGCCACAATGGTATATTTTGCTTCTCTTACTGTTTGTTTTTTTTAAATTTCGGGTATCCATTTAAGTTGGGTCCCTATTACGGTGTCCTGGAAATATTTCCATACAGCTTTCAGGGATTTGATTCTTCTCCCCCCCCCCCCCCCCCCATATACCTTTTTAATTTCGGTTTAACCAGCCTCCTTTTTGCATAGTTTCCTTTTCCGAAATAGAATGCCACAGTGTTGGGCTGTTGAGGTGTTTTTCCCAGCACAGGGAGGTTAAATTGTATTACATTATAGTCATTATTTCTAGGCAGTACAGTTATATTTATCTCTTAGACCAGATGCTGTGCTCCATGTAAAACTAAGGCAAGAACTGCTATTCTCCTTGTGAGTTCCAGAACCAGCTTCTCCAAGAAGCAGTCACTTAAGGTATCAAGACATTTTATCTGGGCATCCTGAGGGGACATGTATCCAGTCAATCTGGGGATAGTTGAAATCTCTCCCTCCCCCTCCCCTTATTATGAAGGTTTTTATTCTCACTCATCTCCCTTAGTCAGTCTCGCCTTCTAGTCCGGTGGTCGATAATATATCCCTCAGGCTATGTTCTTCAGACATGGGATTTCTAACTGTCATGGCTCCTTCCCCAGTCTGGCATGATAAATGCAGAAGTGGGGGCCAGCACATGTCCCCCAAAGCCTTATCTACCAGGCTTGGTATAAAACTTCCCCCAAAATCTTAAAAACCTAGATTTTGGGAATAAAACTACTGCTGCCACCACCCAAATATTAATGATGAGATTAGGGGAAAGATCATTTGGGAAATCTCACCCCTATTATAAAAATCAGGACACACAAGTAACCAATGCCAGGTTAATAAAAAGAAAAGAGAAACTTTTTTTTATTATAACAGCAACATTCCTGTTGCAAGCATAAGGATCAGATGTAAGGGTAACAAAGTATACTTATGGAGGAATTACACCATAGGCTAGAACTTTTTTAAAAAGAAAAGCCAAACATCTCTTAAGCAGTGCCAGATATCAGATCCCATACCCAACCCTTAAAACAATAAAGCCTAACGAAACTACCTAAACTTGACCCTACTTACAGAAAATGAAGAATGGAATCTTGGGGGGGGGGGGGGGGGAGAGATGCTTGCCCCTCTCTGTAGCTGCAGAGAGCACACCCAGAGAGAGAAAAAGAAAGGAAAAAACCCAAATTCCTTTGTCCGAGTTTGAAAGTCCCACCTACATTCCTACTGGTCACTCCACCTGGCTAGGTGTAGTTAACCCCTTAATCCTCAGGCTGCTGGCTAACCCTCATAATGACACTAACCATAGATTCTGTGGAACCTTTCTTTTCCTTTGATTCTGCATTTTTTCACATATAGTGCCACTCCCCCACCAGCACGACCTGTTCTTCAATACATACTTTGGTGTGACTGTCCCATTGATTGTCCTCATTCCACCAACTTTCTGTGACTTTGTGTGAGTAGCCTTTTTATGAGGCGCACTCATGCACCAGTCTTATTTAGACTTCTAGCATTTGTGTATAAGCTCTTTAAACATGTCACTGTTGAGCTGTCTGCCATTTCCTATGTTAGACTTTCATTTGATTCTCATCTGATCTTTCTGATCTTCCATCCTTTCCTACTTAATAGAATATAGAGACTCTATTAATAGACTGCCCCCAAGAGATGTCAGCCCAATCCATGTGCTCTTCTGCACCCATCAGCTTTCCCCCAGCCCTTAGTGTAAAAACTGCTCTAAAACCTTTTTAATGTGAAGTGCCAGCAGTCTGGTGCTATTTTGGTGTAGATGGAGCCCATCCTTCTCGTACAGGCTTCCCCCCCCTTTCCCAAAGGCTTCTTCGGTTCCTAATCTAAACCCTTGCTCTCTACACAGTCTCATTCACGCCTTGAGACGCTGAAGTGGTGCCTGCCTGTGTGGGCTTGTGCATAGAACTGGAAACATTTGAGAGTTTTCCTGGGAAAGGTCTAAGGAGCTCAGACAAGTGTCGCTTTTGTGGGAGTAGAGGGGAAAGGGTATTGTGCTGTGGGCTGATAGGTAGAGTTTCTAAGTGTCAGTTGAGTGTTCCTTGCATGCTAGTTGTAGGGACTGTGTAATCCTGTGCTTAGCAGTTTGAGAAGTGTGAATTAGGAGTGCTTTGTGGGGGGGGGGGGGCCTTCAGGGGCTGATTGGTTTGGAGCCAGTAGCCTTCTAACAGGCAGTCAGAGCCAACCAAGAGTGTCTACTGTCAATTTTTTTTCAGAAAAACAGCCATTTTCCCAAGAAATCTTGAATTAAATCTGCAACTGCATTCTTTCAATTTTCTTTTAAAAGGACTGAGGGGTTTCCCCCACAGTGGTAACCCTCTTTGTTGGAAATAAACCAGGACACTCTGGATGCAGATGAAAACAAGCGGAGGATTTATTACACCAGCTGGAGTGACACGCAGGGGTTACCCTGGTGAACACTGGTTAATTAACACTATACAATAGGTTATATAGTCAGCAGGTGGATGGAGGAAAAATGATTTGATAGGTCTAGCAGCAAGAGGAAATGAGCACATAAGCCAATAGAACTACTAAAGATTACATAACATCTCCGCCCATTGCAAAGTAACAGCTCGTTAATTAATATACAGGTGGTTATTCAAATGCCAAAACATGTCAGCAAAACAGTAATAACATTTAGTCTGCATTTATGATGATGATGTTTCTTATAGCAGGCGGGTATGGCCTTGAGTTGGTGCAGCACTGGGTTCTCAGGCTCATTATCTAGGAGTGAAGCAAGAAGCAAGACAGTTAAGCAAATTTATGAATGTTATCTTAAGCAAAATGTTAAGTTACTAACTGGAGTCCAGTTCGAGTGTCTTAGAATGTGGTTGCTATGGTGCCCAGGGTCTTTTTCTGTCTGCAGTTCTTATCCTGACTGTGGGAATGGAGTTATGCTGTTTAGAGGCCTACTAGCACTTTTAGGGCTACCTCAGTTTACCCTACACTCTTTCTATGAGGAAAAAGCCTTTTTCTGGAAGAGCTCTTTTGGAAAAAGGCATATGTGGACAGGGAAGAGCTCTTCCAAAAAGTGTTCTGGTGGCCACTCTGTCCATAGTAATCAGACTGAATAGACACTGTCTTTGAAAAAGCAGATCACTTTTTCAATGAGCTTTGGTGGTGTGGATGCTCTTTTTTTGGAAGAAGTTCTTTCCAGAAGATTTCTTCCAGAAAAGCTTCTTCTGAAAGAAGCCTGCAGTTTAGACGTAGCCCAAGTGAGCAGCAAACAGGGCAAAAGCCAACAGGGGAGTTTGCCTTGAACAAGCCCTAGAGGGGTTGGTCTCTTGGTTTTTGTTTTTTGTCTCTTCTCGCTTCCTTTTCAGGCTTCTAAGGGCAATAAATACATCTGAGGAGTCTTAGAAGAAAGGTGGAATGGTTAGTAAATGGCCAGAGGTGATGTGGATGGTGTCTGCGATAGGAGGCTTTCTTCATACAATTAAGAGAAGCTTCCAGATGACAGGCCATAGTTCTCATGGGAGACTTGACTCACCCTGATACCTGTTGGGAGATCAATGCAGCAGTACACAGACAATCCAGACAATTTTTTGGATAATTTTGGGTAGAACTTCCTGGTACAAGTCCTGAAGGAACCGACCAGGGGCCATGTGCTGCTTGATATGCTGCTCTCAAACAGTGAGGAACTAGTAGGGGAAGTAGAGGTGGGTGGCAACTCAGGAAGCAGTCCTCATGAGAGAGGGGAATCTCAGGATTCTGACAAAAGGAAGAAAGGAGAGCAGATGTGGGAAAAGCTGAAGTATTCAATGGTTTTTTTTGGTCTGACTTCATAGACAAGGTCAGCTCCTAGACAATTACATGAGGCAACACAGTACGGGAAGGAGGTGGGCAGCTCTTGGTGGACAGAACAGGTTAAGACCTATTCATAAAGGTTAGACGTACACAAATGAATGGGGATAGGGGAGTTGGCAGATGTCATTGCAGAGCCATTGGTCATTATCTTTGAAAACTCATGGACATTGGGAGAGGTCCCGAATGACTGGAAAGGCAAATGTAGTGCTCATCTTCAAAAAAGGGAAGAGACAATCCAGGCAACTACAGACGGGTCAGCCTTGCCCCCCAGAAAATTCATGGAAGCAATCCTGAAGGGATCCATTTTGAAGCACTTGGAAGAGGAGAAGGTCATCAGGCATCGTGAACATGGATTCACCAAGGGTAAGTCGAGCCTGACCAACCTGATTACCTTCTGTGATGAAGTAACTGTCTCTGTGAACATGAGGAAGTGGGTGGATGTGATGTGCCATGATTTTAGCAAAGCTTTTGATACTGTCTCCCATAGTGTTATTGCCAGCAAGTTAAGGAATTATGGATTGTAAGGTGGATAGAAAGCTGGCTAGATAGTCAGGCACAATGAGTAGTGATCAACAGCTCAGTATGGTTGGTGGTCAGTACCCCAAGGATCGGTTCTAGGGCTGGTTTTGTTCAACATCTTTAGTAATGATCTGATGATGGGATGAATTGCACCCTCACCTAGTTTGCAGATGACCCTAAATTATGGGGGAGAGGTAGCTACATTGGAGGGTTGAGAGAGGGTCCAGAGTGACCGAGACAAATAGGAGGATTGAGCCAAAAGAAATCCGATGAGGTTCAACAGGGACAAGTGCAGAGCCCTGCACTGGGGACAGAAGAATCCCAAGCTCTGCTACAGGCTGGGGACTGACTAAGTAGCAGTTCTGCAGAAAAGACCCTGGGGATGACAGTGGATGAGAAACTGGACGAGTATCACCAGGGTGCCCTTGTGAGAGAAGGCTAATGATGTATTAGGGTGCATTAGGAGGAAGGGCCCTTTCAAGAGGAAGACCTGCAGGGGAGGTCCCTCCCCAGCCATGCTCTCCATGCGAATTGCAACAGAACACACATGAGCAGAGACGGCCTCAGTTCCCGCTCCAGCCATTTTCCCTTGTGCCTCTACGTCCCTTGGCCCTCAGACAGTGCTGGGAGGGATTGGTTTTTAAACCAGCTCCCTCCAGTGTCAACTCCGGTTCACTCCGTGACAGGGCAGCCCCGCCCCGCACTCAAGCCCAGGGAAACCACCTGGTGCCGGGGGCGGAGAGGGCCCCACCCACACAGCCCTACCGGGCATGCTCCAAGGGGAGCACAGGTATAAAAGGCTGCTGGCCTGCTCAGAAGGGGCAGACTGCGGCCCGAGCTGGAGCTAGCGCCCAACGGCCAGAGCGGGAGTCGCCAAGAGTGAACGCACCGCTGCCGGGCCTCAGCCAGGTTCAGCCCCAACGCTGGAGCCACCGACCGACCCCCTGTAACCCGGGCACCGGACCGGACACTGCCAACCCCGACGTTGCTGGGGGAAGTACCAGTACAGCCATCCGACCAATGCCAACAGGTGGGACCGCGGCAGGCCGGGGGCAGGGAGCTGTAAAAGCCCGAGGGCTCGGGGCGTTGCGGGGAGGAGCCCCTGCTGAGCCAGTGGTGGGAGCCACTTGCCACTAATAGGGCCCTGGGTCGGGGCCCCCCTACCCCTGCTGCCCAAGACCCCAGCGAGTGGGGGCTGGAATAAAGAACTTTGGGACTAGGCCTCTGGGCCTGCAAACTTTGGACTAGGCCGTGAGGCCATATTTCCCCTAAAAAGGGGCATCACGCTTTGGGCCGAGGCCCAAGCTGGTTGGATTATGTCCCAGAGGAGGGTGGCAACCCCTGTCAAGGGGGGGGGGCCAACACTCCCTCTTGCTGCCCCTCTCTGATAGGCTGCAAGGGGAAAGGGAAGTGACTAGTTGCATCAGTAGTCAACTATCTGATAGGCTTGTACTTATCCGATAGTCAATATTAGGTGGCTAAATGATTTTAGAAAGATAAAGCTGCAGGTGGTCCCCTAACAAAACTAGACTCTCTGGTTCTGAGACAGCCAGCATCTGTAATCTGGTGGCATGCCTCCCTTTTCCCTTAGAGGACAATTCATTGTAGGTAAACCAAACATAAGGACAATTTATTTAGGGAAAAATTACGAAATGGGGAATTCAGTGTGTAACCAGTAATTTAAAATAAAAACAATTTAACCTGTACCATAGCCAGTCCCCACTGAACAAAGTATGCATTTGGCTGAGCCTAAATTATACAGTAAGTATTATAACAAGTTTATAGAAACCTTCTTGAAAGTTCCCAAGATGGACAGCTGCTCAGGACCTCGGATCTCGTGGCTCCTGGAGAGCATTGACAGAGGAGCATGGAGGAGAAGAGACTTCCTTGCTGCCCATGGAAGGTAACTGGCAAAGTCGCTTGCTATCTGGTGCTAACTCTTGGCTTGACAAAGCCCTATCTGAGTTGATTTAGTTGGGATTGGTCCTGCCTTGGGCAGGGGGCTGGACTTGATGACCTTCTCAGGTCTTTTCCAGCTCTGATTCTATGATATGTGGAGTCTTCAGTGTGGCTGCAGCTGTTGGGGCTGGAGTCTTGGATGACAAAGGAAAACCCCACACAACCCGCCACTGGGATGGGCATCCCTCAGCTGTTCTGCTGCCAACCTTTCATGCAGTCTAAGGCAGGAAACTCCTGTGAAGGAGACCCTGTAGCATCTGCCCCTACATGGAAACCCTGTAGGATCTTAGAACATAAGAATGGCCGTACTGGGTCAGACCAAAGGTCCATCTAGCCCAGTAGCCTGTCTGCCGACAGTGGCCCCAGAGAGGGTGGACTGAAGACAATGATCAAGCGATTTGTCTCCTGCTATCCTTCTCGAGCCTCGGACAAACAGAGGCCAGGGACACCATTTCTATCCTCTGGCTAATAGCCTTTTATGGACCTAACCTCCATGAAATTATCTAGCTTCTCTTTAAATTCTGTTATAGTCCTAGCCTTCACAGACTCTTCTGGCAAGGAGTTCCACAGGTTGACTACACGCTGTGTAAAGAAGAACTTTCTTTTATTAGTTTTAAACCTGCTACCCATTAATTTCATTTGGTGTCTTCTAGTTCTTCTATTATGGGAACTAATAAATAACTTTGCTTTATCCGCTCTCTCCACACCACTCATGATTTTATACACCTCTATCATATCCCCCCTCAGTCTTCTTTTTTCTAAACTGAAAAGTCCCAGTCGCTTTAACCTCTCTTCATATGAGACCCGTTCCAAACCCCTAGTCTTTGCCCACGAAAGCTTATACTCCAACACTTCAGTTAGTCTATAAGGTGTCACAAGACTCCTTCCCGCTTTTTACACTTATCCACATTAAATTTCATTTGTCATTTTGTTGCCCAATCACTTAGTTTGGTGAGATCATTGTGGAGTCCCTCAGGGTATGTCTACACTACAAAGTTAATTCGAACTAATGGGTGTTAGTTCGAATTAACTTTGATAGGCGCTACACTAGCACTCTGCTAGTTCGAACTTAATTCGAACTAGCGGAGCGCTTAGTTCGAACTAGGTAAACCTCATTCCACGAGGACTAAGCCTAGTTCGAACTTACTAGTTCGAATTAAGGGCTGTGTAGCCCCTTAATTCGAACTAGTGGGAGGCTAGCCCTCCCCAGCTTTCCCTGGTGGCCACTCTGGGCACCACCAGGGAAACTCGTATGCCCCCCCTACCGGCCCTGGAGCCCTTAAAGGGGCACAGTCTGGCTACAGTGCCCGTGCCAGGTGCAAGCCTGCCAGCACCCAGCCAGCAGACCCTGCACCTGGCACGGCTCGAGCCAGCCACCCGATGCCCCCCAGCCCTCCGCCTCTTCCCGGGACCAGGCTGGCGGCTCTAGGGAGCCTGCCCAGGACCGCAAGACGAGGGCACCTGCCTGGTCTAGTGCAGACATCTTGGACCTCGTCCATGACCTCCACACTAGGCACAGGAAAGTGGCCGTCTAGGGCAGGAGAGCTGCCAGCCTGGCCACCCAGAAGCAGGTTTGCATGAAAATCAAGGTGGTCCACTGAGACCCCCGACCCTGAGCTTAGAATGGCCGTACTGGGTCAGACCAAAGGTCCATCTACTCCAGTAGCCTGTCTGCCGACAGTGGCCAACCCTAGGTACCCTGGAGGGGATGGACCAAAGACAGTGACCAAGCCATTTGTCTCGTGCCATCCATCTCCAGCCTTCCACAAACATTGGGCAGGGACACCATTTCTACCCCCTGGCTAATACCACTCCATGGACCCAACCTCCATGACTTGATCTAACTTCTCTTTAAACTCTGTTATAGTTCTAGCCTTCACAGCCTCCTGCAGCAAGGAGTTTCACAGGTTGACTTTGCTTTGTGAAGAAGAACTTTCTGTTATTAGTTTGAAGCCTGCTACCCATTCCTTTCCTTTGGTGTCCTCTAGTTCTTCTATTATGGGAACTAATGGAGAACTTTTCTGTATGCACCCTCTCCACACACTCTTGCTTTTATAGACCTCTATCATATCCCCCCTCAGTCTCCTCTTCTCTAAGCTGAAAAGTCCCAGTCTCTTTAGCCTCTCTTCATATGGGACCTGTTCCAAACCCCTGATCATTTTAGTTACCCTCCCCTCTCCCAGCCTCTCTTCCCCTCTCCCACCTCTTTTTCCCAGTCTCCCCCAGTTTTGTTCAATAAAGAGAGATTCTATTTTTGAACACACGTTTTCTTCATTTTGTACATCAGGAAGGGGGGCTAGGGAAGGAGGTGAGGGAGGAATGGGGTACGAGCCCCTGATGGGGAGGACTGCGCTGGCTCTGCGGGCTTCTCGGGGTGGAAGTTCTCCTGCAGCCCCCCGATTGTCCCCTCTCCCGGGATGGCAGCCTGTGGCAAGTGCAGCGGGGGTGATGGCCGAGTGCTGTGATGTTCCGCGTGTGGGCACTCGGGGCACCCCAAGCCAGGACTGCTTCGCAAGCGGGAAACCCTGAGAACTGTCTGTCCGGGGTGGGGGTCAGGTCCCTTTAAGCACAGCCCTCGGCTAGCCTGAGACAGCAGCTCCATGCTCTAAGTCCTCATCTGATGCCCTACCGGCACTGCTTCTGGCCATCCTTAACCTCTGTTCAGGGTCCACTCTGTGTGGACATGCTAGTTTGAATTAGCAAAACGCTAATTCGAACTAGTTTTTAAGTCTAGCTGCGCTAATTCGAATTAGCTTAGTTCGAATTAACTAATTTGAACTAAGTTAGTTCGAATTAGCGCTGTAGTGTAGACATACCCTCAGTCTGCTTCTGTCTTGACTATCCTAAACAGTTTGGTGGTATCTGCAAACTTTATCACCTCACTGCTTACCCCTTTTCTCCAGATCATTTACGAATAAGTTGAAAAGGATTGGTCCCAGGACTGACCCTTGGGGGACACCAGTAGTTACCCCTCTCCATTCTGAAAATTTACCATTTATTCCTACCCTTTGTTTCCTGTCTTTTAACCAGTGTTAAATTAAATGGGTTGCATTAATAGTAAGGTTACAATTTAGCTGTAGCCCAACAAATAACTGGTGGTTATTATAATTTTTGACTTTTCTCAAAATTGTGCTTGAGTTAAGAGATTATCTAAATTTACATGATAATCTGAGGGATAAGGGTGCCAGGAAGGGTCTTGATCAGCTGCCTCGCTTCCCCAGTTTTGTAACTTAGAATAGTTTGCTTCTATAGCAGTGATGGGTCTGGAGATTGGAATGTTGATGGAGAGTTTTGTCCACACAACCAACACTTAGCCAAAGCTTTGAATTTATCTAGAGCTACAGTTGCATGAATATAAGAATTTTTAGTCCAAGCAACATCAGAGCTTAGAGAATTCCGCCATTCAGCAAGGGTAAAGAAAGAAAGGAGAACAAGTAGAATAAAATGTAACATACTTAAAACTTAGGCTTCCAACATAAAATTAGTAACAAAACTTAACAACACCTACAAAAAAACTAACAATCCCTGATGCCTTTCTAGATCCTGCTAGTTGTCAATCTTTGTCTATGGGTCTTAGATGGTAGAATTCATTAAAAATGGGAGGCTTACCACCCCTTTTCTCTGATATAGGAGTTTGTTATTGGAGATATATATATATCTCCAATAACAAACTCCCAGGATCATGAAAATCTTGTACCAAACAATTCAGTCGTGGGGATTAAGTCCTTTTTCCTTCGTGATCGTAAATTATATTGTGGAGACTTTCTGTAGAATGTGTAACTGATTCTGCTGCAATTGGGAGGTGCAGTAGCTGAGAACTGATGGAGATCAGCTGGGGGAGGTACCTTTTTGCAGTGCAATTCGTGTACCCAGCTCTGGAGTCCTTCACATTTTACAGCGGTGTGAGTGGTTAGCAGGACTTGGGCAAGGCCCTTTCCAGAGAGATTGGGCATTTGTCTGCTGGTGTGCCTTTATGTAGACTCAGTCTCCAGGCTCTAAAGCAGTGGTCTCTGACATTTTTACACCAAAGATCACTTTTTAAATGAGACCAAGCCAAGATCTACTGTCCCGCCCCTTCCTTGAAGCTTTACCCCTTCCTTGAATCCCCGCCCTCTCTATTCTCCTCCTCTCCATCACTTGCTATCCCCAATCCTTATACTGCTGATTCTAAAAAAAAATTGTTGGAAACCAGGCTTTTTCTGTCCATGGCCTTCGCGTATAGCCCATCCAGCCACACAAAGCAGCTTACAGAAAATGTAGGCCTGTCACACTTTGAGAAAGCATAACTTGTAAGGGCACAACGCAGTTTTTGTGAATGGAATTTGACCTTACAGGCATCTGGGGACTCACAGACGCCAAAATAATAGGGAGGTGAGTATAACTAGATAAGTGCCTAGCTGCACTTACAGATAAGCCTCATTTGACCATAGCTTGACCGGTCTTAGAGGCAAGAGGAAAAAAACAAACATAGGGTAATAAAACACAACTGTCTCACACTAACTATGCCCCATCTGGTCCTGTCCACGAGGGGATCACGCATACATCACAAAAATTCCTATAGGGCAGTATTGTCATACTACCTCATCACTAGCCTAGTATTGTCATACTACCTCATCACTAGCCTGTCAGGTCCTGCCAAATGCAGACCCTAGCATGGCATTAGATATCGAATTTTTGTATAAAAGACCCTCAATCCCTTTGTTCTACGGAGGTTCCGTGTATTGAGGGCATGTGTTTTTTTTTGCCCAGCTAAAGGATTGATCACCCTGAGGCTGCCTTCGAATCAAATATAGGGGTGCACGAGTCCTGAGCATGATCTGAGTTCTAGTGTGTCTTTGTGTTATCGTTGCTGGATTTGTGAGTATTGCTTAAATGTATTAATTGGTTTATTGCTTAAATGTATTACTTATTGGTTTAATAGTTAAATTGTGTTAATTTCACTGTGTAATTCTGTAAAGTGTATCTAAGTTCTGTTAACCACACTGTGTAAATTGTATAATTTTGTGTTGTGTAGTAGTGTTGTATTTAGGTTAAGTATAAGTGTTAGAAATAGAAGTCTAGGAGTTAAGTTGTAAAAAGTAGATTTATGACTAACTCTACCAGCTGCCCTAAAATAACTACAGAGGGACTGGCTTTAGACAAAGTTTTTATTATCATTATATTGTCCTTGTTTTTGTATTTTTCGTTAAGCAAATTAGAGACATTGATTTAAGTGAATTGTAATCAAAGAATTGTAATCACTTGGGTATAACTGTGCCCAAGCTTTTCTACGCTGTAAAAGTATTAAACAATTGCTAGTTTAAACACCTACTTGTTAATTGCTGCTTTTGACCACTTAATAAAAATCATTTGTTTCACCATCATCCAGTAGTTTCTGCAGGGGAGGCAGGGTGCCGGGGGGAGCAAGGGAGAGGGAGCAGGAGGGCAGGGGACAGGTTTGGGGCAGGGAAGAAGGTTTGGAGGCAGGGAGTCCCCTACACCATCCACGGAGGGAAGACTCCGTCCTGCGCTCCCTCCCGGCTGAGCGCAGGGCAGCTGGACTGGAGCGAAGAGAAGCAGCTTCTCTTCACTCCTGCCCAGCTGGCCTGTGCTCAGCCCAGAGAGGCTGCGCCTAAGCTTCCCCGTGAGTAGCTGCTCATCAAATGAGGAAATCAAATGTAAACCCCTGGCTCTATCTGCAAGCAGTGGACTCTGTTTGCTCAGTGCCTCTAAGGAGAGCAGCATGATGGGGCCGTCATTCTCCATGTGGGAATTGAGGCATGGGATGGTTGGCTTCAGAGGCCAGATGCAATAGTTTCTAATAGTTAAACAACTTTCCCCTACTCCATCCCTTCTAGGTACCTTTGAATTCCCTCAGTCTGACAGTGCAATCGTTTTCTGGGAGAAAGCATTGACTTGTTCTTCCAGTTCAGGGGAAATCTCCTCTGGCAGCTGGAACTGCCCCGTCTCACACCTGGACAGAAACAATTCCATGTGATTCTATTTCATTTACAGATAAGATTTGGCTAGGCAGTCTCAGCTCTAACAGGCCTGGAGGAGTTAGAATTCCTTGAATTCCCCCAGCCTGAGAACAGGGGCAACACAGTCCATGGATATTCAACCTTCCCCTGAAAGGTTCCAATGCTGTTCACCTCTGGGCCGGAGAGACCAGCTGGGGACAAAAGTGGAATTGAGTCTCAATGGGTAATTCTCTCTTTGGTCTCCAGGCACTGAGGGACAGGATGTTCCCAGGTGAAGGGCTGCAGGAATCTGCCCACTAGGAACCAGACTGAGGGTATGTCTACACTACAAAGTTAATTCGAACTAACAGACATTAGTTTGAATTAACTTTGATAGGCACTACACAGGCAAACCGCTAGTTTGAATTAAGTTCAAACTAGCGGTTTGCCTGTGTAGTGCCTAATGGACTGCTTAATTTGAACTAGGTAAACCTCATTTCATGAGGACTAATGCCTAGTTCGAATTAACGAGTTTGAATTAAGGGCTGTGTAGCCACTTAATTCGAACTAGTGGGAGGCTAGCCCTCCCCAGCTTTCCCTGGTGGCCACTCTGGGCACTACCAGTGAAACTCTTCTGCCCCCCTCCCGGCCCCGGAGCCCTTAAAGGGGCATGGGCTGGCTACGGTGCCCGCTCCAGGTGCAAGCCTGCCAGCACCCAGCCAGTAGACCCTGCACCTGGCACGGCACAAGACCGCCACCCGCTGCCACCCAGCCCTCTGCCTCTTCCCGGGACCAGGCTGGTGGCTCCCAGGAGCCTGCCTGGGCCCACAAAAGGCGGGCGCCCGCCTGATCTAGTGCGGACATCGTGGACCTCATCCACGACCTCCACCCTAGGCACAGGAAAGTGGCCGTCTAGGGCAGGAGAGCTGCCAGCCTGGCCACCCAGGAGCAGGTTTGCGTGAAAATCAGGGTGGTCCACTGAGACCCCTGACCCTGAGCCCTGAGGTTAGAACGGCCGTACTGGCAAGGAGTTCCACTCAGCGCAAAAATGCTCCCTTTTCGTCTATTTTTAACTTGATTACTTAGCAATTTCATTCTGTCACCCTGGTTCCTGAGTAGGAGAAAAAATTATTTGCTTTTTGCATCCCTGTATCATTACATAAACCCCTGTCCAATTGCCCCTTGCTCGTCCCTTTCCCAAGCTGAGAAGACGACGTTCCACGTCGTCTTCTCAGCTTGGGAAAGGGACGAGCAAGGGGCAATTGGACAGGGGAACTCCTGGGAGCTGCTTTCCCAAGAAGAGGCATTTCCAAAAGAGAAGATGGCCAAGCCCAATCCCCTACACAAAGCCCCAGGAAATACCAATGGACCTTTGGAAAGCTTCCTCTCAGGCAGCGCTACTGAATGGATTTGGCTGGGGTCCAGCTGACTAACGCCATCAATGGAAGAATCCCAATGAGACTTCTCAGCCCAAGTGCAGAGACTGTGGAGTCTCCCACTCCCAGCCCAGTGGCAGAGGGGTAGCACCCGGAGGAGGCAGGTCCTGAGGTGGAGGAGACCTTTGAAGGGAACAGAGACAAGGGAGACGTGAGGTGAGAAGAAGGGGAGCAAGTTGCCTCTTCTCAAGCAAGACAAGGTGTGAAACTCAAGCCGAGCTCCACGGCAGGAACCAGCCCTTGGTGGGTCCTTGCAAGGCCTGACTTGAGAAGCAACAAAAAGTGCCCTGTATGTAGCCAGGAGAAAGGGTGCAGGAGAAAGGGAAAGTGTTGGAGCAAGCTGGAGGTGCCGAGTCTTGGGGTGGCTGGGATCTGGGTATCGGGGGGAACCTTACCTGATTTTGTGTCCCCTTGCAGCAAAGGCTACAGATGTCCCAGAGGTCCTGTTGTTGGCCTATGCGGCTGCAATGCCCTAGTAGCTTTGATTTGTAGCTCAAAGCTGGAGCTGCTGTGGAAGGAGGTGAAGCTACAGAAGCTGATGGGGACAATCAGCGGGTGGAGGGTTATTTTTTCTCCTCCCTGGGCTGATGTGGCTAGAACTGAGAAGAAAATGAGGAGCTGGCAGCTCGGGTTATTGGCTTCCATGAGAACAAGAGGTGGAGTGTTCACATGGTGCATCCCCTCCCCCACAGAGCAGTTGTAGAAAGAGCTAGGAACAGAAGTCAGACAAGTTTCACAGTTGATGTGTGTTTCTGTGTTTCTGTGGTGCAGTGGTTATAACATTTGCCCAATATGCAAAAGGTCCCTGGTTCAGAGTCAGGCAGAAACACAGCGTCTTCTCTTATTGCCGCTCCCCTTGGTGCCCTGGGTAAGGACAGCTCCTGGTACTGAGACTGTGCCTGGGATAAACCCAACTTCCATGCGACAGGCGGGGGTGACATCAGCTGAGAATGCCCCTTGGTGCCAGCCTTGGGAAGCCAGATGGGTCAGGCCAGGCACCTGATGGACACTTGTCTCAGCCTCCCCTGCCCTCGGATGCTGGCGTATGGGGCTGGCTCCTCCTGCTGCTTCCCTTGTGTGACTTGCCCAAGAAGGCAGTGAGGTAGGAATGGGGCAGAGGAGGGAGGCCAAGCTGAGGGGGGCAGGACAAAAGCTCAAAATTTCAGTGGGACTCAGTAGGGTGAGCAGAGACCTCCCCCTCCCCCCCCCCCACTTGTTCTGCCAAAGCCTGTGGGGTGGGGCTGGCTGTGGGGAGGCAGAGTCCTCAAAATCCACCTTCTTTGGCTTCCTTTCCTGCAGGCCCGCTAGAGAGGGATTTGTGCCCCCTGCTGCGAGTCTGAAAACACCTGTCCCCTGGCAGCTCTGACTCTTGTCTGGCAGTCTGGGAGGGGCTGGGGCCCTGGCAATGCAGAGTCAGGCCTACGCGTGGCTGTAGACAGCAGCAAAGACTTCCAAGAGGAGAAGGCTGACATGATTTTCTGGCATCTCTGTGAACTTCATTTTATGAAGAAGGGATGTTCCAAAAAAGGGTTTTTTTTCCCCACATTTGGCCCAGTGTAGACAGGCCAAATGTCAGAAAAGCCTTTTCCAAAAAAAGAAGCAGAAAAAGCTATGCAAATTGGAGTTCACAATTTACCGAGCTTTTTCAGAAGAACAGTGTAGTGTAGACATAGCTTGAGTGTTGCACAGCACTGGTAGGAGACATGGAGGGACAAAAGGGTCCATGGGCACCTGCAGCCTTTCAGAGCAGCCCTTGCCTCCACTCTCGCTGGGGTTTGCTGGACTAAAGCCCATCCTAGTGTCAGCCTAAGGATTGCCCGTTCTGTAAAAGCTGCCCTGGAAATGAAGAAGCAGCTAAAGTAACTCTGATGGGATTTGAACCCACAATCTTTAAATCACTGCTCTGGTTCACCCAGAGCACCACAGCTTATAAATCCAACACATTTCCTGTTGTGAGGCAGAGCCTCCCAGACTGTTAGCTTTGCTGTCCCTGATATCTGCTTTGCAGCATGCCAATTGCTGGGGGAAAAGAAAGGGGAGCCAGGTCTGTTTCTTTTGGGAGAGCAAGTAGGAAGAGGGGGGACCACTGAGCACCCTGACAGTGAAAACAATTGGGCTCTGTCTACACTGGCGGGTTTTGTGCCAGAAATATGCAAATGAGGCTAAGCATAGCGGCATTGCACAAGAGCCTCTTCCACAACAATGGCAGCTCATTAGATATGCAAATGAGGCTCACTCACTCCCTTGGCCACTTGCCACTGCTCCTACCGGCCACAGACATTCTTGCGCAAAAGCACATGGCAGTGTGGACATGCTCTTGCACAAAACAGTTCTTGTGTAAGAAGCCTGCAGGGTAGATGTAGCCAAGCGGTGTTTGGGTTTCTTACGAGCACTGAGCTTTGTACAACAGCCCAGAGAACATTGTGAAAAGCCAAAACCTTCCAGCCCTGGTGTCCCTGGCCAGCCAGCAAGTGGCACAATGGTTCCTGGCAGTGCTGGCTTTGGGTAATTGGTAACAAACCCCTACAACTCAGATGAGGTGGCCGAGTGGTTAAGGTGATGGACTGCTAATCCTTTGTGCTCTGCATGCCTGGGTTTGAATCCCATCCTCATTGGATGTTTGCAACACTTCCTCTTGCTTCTCCCAGATCTCTCTTCAATTCAGTGCCAGCCCCTCCCATTGCAGCCTGGGGAAAGGGGAAATCTCCACAGAGACATTCCCAGCTGGGACCCTCAATTCCTTCTGCCCTCAAGGGGAAACCTCACAAAGGAGATTCCAGGCAGCCAGGCCATGGGGGTCTCTGAGATGCCCCAGCCCTGCAGCCTGTCCCACCTGGCTGTTACCATGGTCCCTCTGTGAGGTCACTGCCTCCCAACCAATGAGCTGAGGTGCTGAAAAAGTTCCTTGTGATGTCACTGCTGCCTTGCAGGCTCATGTCCTCCCCTGCCCATCCCCTTGGCATGTGTCAGCTGCTCCCCTTCTTCCCCCGTCACTCAGGGCTGGTTCTGGGGCTCACACAGGGAACATCAGAGACTGCTCAAGGTGCCACATGCCCCCAAGGTCACCTTTGAAATGTCAGGGCAAGCCAGAATCTATCCCATCACTTCCCCAAAACCCCACCCCTTTGCTGAGCCTCTGCCCTCCCCAAACCTTTCCATGGACTCTTGGTTACTAATGGACACTCGCCACTAATGACATAATTACACCCAAGCCATTTCGCTAGGGCTGCAGTTGGGGAGAAAAGTTTAATTTAAAACATTAAACAATTAAGCATTTGAACTGTCTCATGTTAGTTGATCAACCTTAATTTTAAATAAAGGAAAACATTACGGCCAGCACACAAGGTTTCAGTGTTGCTTTATTTATGGCAGGGGTGGGGAACCTTTTCTGGGTTGGGGGGCCACTGACCCGCAGAAAATTGGGGGCCACAAAAGTGAGACACAAAGAAACTCTTCCAAAGGCCCCCAGCCCTCTGTGATGTGGCCCCCAACTAAGACACCTCACTCCTCTGGCGTTCCAGCCCCATGGCGTGAGGGGAAGGGACAGGGAGGACTGAGGTTCACATTTACTTTTCTGGGGCAGCAGAACTAGTGGATTTTGTGGACCTGCTTAGTCTATTGGTTTCTAATCAAAAACCTGAACCACTCGGCCGCCTCAGCTCTGATCTGAGCAGTGCCAGAGGGCAGGGGAAACTGGTAACTAATCCCAGTGCCCAGGCCTGATAGCACCTGCCCCACAGAATTCACACAGCAAACCTGGCTCCCAGAGCACAGGGGGAGTTGGGGGCTCATTGCTGGGCTGTGGGGTGAAGCATTAAACCAGCCCCCTCCTGTGGGGCTGTGAGTGTTGCTCTCCCTGCTGTACCGACAGGGCCATGGAGACAGGGAGAGATTCACTGAACAGGCCAAGGTTGCCTAGCGAGTTAGAGCCAAGATCTGCCCCCAGCTCCCTGCCCCACCCACTGATGTGCTGACTCCCTCGCTGCCATGGGGCTGTTTGCATTGGCCTCTTCTCTCTGGAACCAGGTTTAAGCCACAGCTGAGGCTCTGGGCAGGGGGCTGGGTATGGGGGGTCTGAGAGTGGGAGGGGGAGCGTGTGTTCCTCTGGCTCAGCTTTTCCCTTTATTCTAGCCCAGCAATTACCCTGCTGCAAAGCAGAGTGAAGAAATGAGGGTTGTTGTGAGCTACTGTGCAATAATCAGGGTCTTGGACTTCTAAGCTGTAGCCATTAGTGTGAGATAGGCTAGTCGTTCCAAAGTTGTGGGTTCAAATCCCACTGGAGTCACGTTAGGTGCTCTCTGATTTCCAGAGCAGCTTTTACAGACCAGGCTGGACCTGCCCCTGTTGCATAATGAGAGTGTCAGGAAGCTTGTGATCCCAAGACCTCTGTGTGAGACTCCCCTGGGGGGGCTCACAGGAGAGAGCCCCTGGGTACCACACACGGGCCACGGAGACCTGCTCCATGGTCAGCTGGGTGCGAGAGACGTGCCTGAGACTCCTGGTGGGTGTGTGGGCCCTGCCGTGCCCTTCCTTTAAAGAGACGGGACAAACACAGGGCTGGTTGACAGGGGCTCTGACACTCCAGCAGCGGGGCCGTCCAGCCTTTCAGCTGGATTCAGACCAGGCTGGTTGGAGCCTCTTGCGCTTGCCGAGGGGGATTCTGCACTTGCTGCCTTGGGAGCCAGGGTCACATTGCAGAGCTCCCCCAGGGCAGGGTTTGGGTCTCAGGGTTTGGGTTGGAGTCCCTGGGACGGGGAAGGGGGGTTTGGTCCCTTCCTGAGGGCACAGAATTAACAAGAGAGAATTCCTTCCCCCGCAGCAATCTGAGCTGGCTAAAGAGTTGGTAACAGAATATTTTCCCAAGTTTAAGTTGAGGAAAGAAAAGCCTCTGTGGTGTAGCGATCACTGTGTTTGTTTAACATACAGCAGCTCCTTAGTTCAAAGCCCTATAGAAACACAGGTTCTTGAGGTGTCCTCTCTGAGGGGCCAGGCATGTTCTACTCTGAGCTGGGGATCTCAGGGCTTGGGTCCCTTGTTGCCCTACTCAGGGTTGTGCAGAGGTGTCCTGGAAGCTCTGGTCGAAGGCTCTTTCACAGGCGAGTTCTTCTTGCTGGTCTCCTTCTTGGACCCCAGTTTATATAGTGAAAATTGAGTCCTGCTTAGCAATATCTTAACCAATTACTTTAGTATAATTTTGCTAACCAGTCATAAGATACTATTGTGATTTACCTAACCAATCATACTCCACCACCTTAGTTGATTTACATCTAGCAAAATTAATTTTACAGCAGACAGAAACAGATCCAAGCCAGACAGCGACCACACAGACAAACAATAGGAAAGGGAGGACAATAATCATAGAATGCCCATTGCACAAACACAACTATTGATAAGCAGTTTCTTGCCAGACAAAACGGTGTTTAACTAAGTTTTCTCTACCCATCTTGAGGTCTGTTTCTTATCTGGTACCAGTGGGTGCCATTAGGACAGGATCCCCTTCTCACAGCCTAGTGTGACACTATTTCAGTGTCATTTAGCTGGAATATGAGTATGTGACTCCAGGCTTTACAGCTAATTGCTGCTGCTCTTCAGTCTGGCTGCAGAAGAAGGCTTTAGCTTAGACCTACTGAATAGCTACAGGCCTTCCAATAGGGTTACAGAGAAACCATATTGTTACAGATGACCTTTCCAGGCCAAAGATAGAAGGAAACCCTCAGGGGTGCTTCTAGACTAAGGTTCATTCAATTGGTTTGTTTTTTTGTAGACCTGACCCTTCCGCACCCCTAGAGACTCTGGAACAAAGAAGACACATGAGAAGAACCCAACTATCTTCCTTTTGCTGTGACATGGATGGATCTAGATCAGGTTTCACTGAAGGGGTCTGTCTGCATGTGAAGTACCTGTGACAGCCTCTGTGCACCTCTGCCCCTCATCAGCAATGCCATATACTTGGGGGGAGCGATTGCCCTGAGACTTGCAGAAAGGACAACCTGGACAAAGAATACATATTCAGGCACCCTTTGATAGCTCAGCTGGTAGAGCGGCAGACTGTAGCATGTGTTTGGCAAGTGATCCTTAGGTCGCCAGTTCAACTCCGGCTCAAAGGAGCCATTCTTTTCCCTCCAGCCTGGCCTTAGCAGAAGACAACGAAGGTGGTTACCTTGGGTCCATGTCTTCAGAACCCTGCACTGCAATTGACAAAACAATGGTGGGGATGAGCTGCCAATCACATTTCTTGGGCTGTGCAGGTTCTGTCCACACACAAAAGTTGCTTTGGAACAATGGCTGTTATTCCACAACAACAATGCAAGAGTCTACACAGCAATTCTGTCATTTTGAAATAATTCTGAAGTATCAGACGGCTTTTTCCGACTTCTGCAAACCTCATTTTACAAAGACTAACGCCTATTCCAAATTAGCTATTTCAAAATAAGGCCTGTGTAGCTGCGCCACTGCTGCTAGTTTGAACTAGCCCCTTCTTGTGGACATACTAACTTATTCTTCTGAGACAGGTCGTCTACACTGGGGAGCCTGCCTCAGACTATTCTGAGGTTTCCCGGCAGTGTAGATGTGCTAGTTCGAAATAAACTATTTTGGAATCACTATTCAAGGACAGCTTATTCCAAAAGAAATGTGCCGTGTAGTCATAGCCAGAGGGATGAAGCAGCAGGAGGAAAGCCAGGACTGCAGAGGCCAGCCAGAAAACTGAGTGTCCCCAAATGCCCATGAAGAGGTCAGTGTGTAGGTCCCATGGTGTAAGGGGCAGCACTCAGGACTTTGAATCCTGTAATCTGAGTTCAAGTCTCAGTGGGACCTGCTGGTTTGAGCTTGTTATTGTGAGGTTTTCTCACACTGCACAGCTATGTCTGTGCTGCAGGCCTTTTGCGCAAGAATGGCCATTCTTGTGCAAAAACTAGCGGAGTGTTTACCCTGCATGTGCATTCTTGCGCAAGAAAATGTACAGTTAACCATTGGAAAAGAGGGCTTCTTGCACAAGAAGGCAGTGTGCACAGGCAAGAGGGATTTCTTGTGCCTAAAACAGCCATTAGAACTTTCTTGCACAAGAGAGTCTCCACAGATGCTCTTTATTAGGAGATAAACCATTTCATAGAGCTGGAGAGAACTTTGAGAGGTCATCTAGTCCACTCCCCATGCTCATGGCAGGGCCAAGAGCCATTCCTGACAGATTTGCCTCAGACGTCTCCAAATGGCTCCTTCAAGAATTAAACTCATAACCCTGGAATGGCAGTTCCAGGGGACACTTCTCCAGTGTTCAAACATCTAACAGATAATATGGCAAAATGGAAGCCAAAGAGAATTGCACTTACTAGGAAATGTCATAACTATCACCTCAGATGGGACTTGAACCCACAATTGCAGGATTAGGCGACCAATGCTTTGTCCACTAGGCCACACTAGTAACACTGAAAAGGCAGAAATTCCCTCTTCCCAATACACATTCCTCAACTTTTAGATAGAGTCCAGCTGTTGGAAGGAACCAGAAACACAGGAAGGGCTGAAAATCAGCTCTCAGGAGGGACCTCCAGCTGCCCCCCAAGTGTGGGTCACCCCACACTAGACATGGGTGAAACTTAACACCTTGACATCATGTCTCCCTTCCAAAGCCAGGGGCTTGCCTCCCACAGCTGCAGCCTCAGCAGGGCACTGCACTGGTGCTCACGCTGCTCCTGGGGAAAGGAATGGGTGCTACAGGGGCTGGGGCTGGCAGGGAATGGCCGGTTGTCACTGAAGGGGAAGGATAAAATGCAGCCACATTGCTGAGGGCAGAGAGAGCAGCTGGTGCTGGGCTGGTGGCACCGTGGGACGGCCCCGGGGGAGCTCTGCAATGTGACCCTGGCTCCCAAAGCAGCAAGTCCAGAATCCCCCTCGATGAGCACGAGAGACTCCGACCGATCTGGTCTGAATCTGGCTGAAGGGCTCAAGTGCCCCAGTGCTGGAGTGTCAGAGGCCAGAAAGACATAGGAAAAAGTAAACAAAGTCCACCACAAGGCACCAGTGGGACTTGATCCCAGGATCTCCTGTTTACTAGGCAGGTGCTTTAGCCAACCAAGCCATGGTGCCTTCCTCAGGGAGCCTGGTGAAACTGTTCTACTCTATGGTCCCAGATAACACCTTTGCCTCCCAAAGTGCAGCCATTCCCCATTTCCCTCCAGCCCTGGCAGTGTCTGGCTCCCTAGGCACAGAAGGCTACAGCTCAGTGGGCAGAGGCTCTGACATGCACATCTCCACCAGCTGCTTGGCCTGGGGAGTTGGCCTTGAGCTTTAGCATCCCTGAGGGGAGGGAGAAGTGCAGCAAACATTGATTGTCTGGATTGTAAACACCCTCTCTCCTGGCCACACATGGCACTTCTTGGGGAGTCTCAAGCCAGGCCCTGCAAGGAGCCACTGGGGCAGGAACCAGCCCTTGGAGCTCGGCTTGCACCGGAACCGGCAGTTTCCCACCACGTCTCGCTTAAGAAGAGGCGACTTGTTCCCCTTCCTCTCACCTCACGTCTCCCTTGTCTCTGTTCCCTTCAAAGGTCTCCTCTGCCTCAGGACCCGCCTCCTCAGGGCGCTGCCCCTCTGCCACTGGGCTGGGAGTGGGAGACCCCATAGTCTCTGCACTTGGGCTGAGAAGTCTCACTGGGACTCGTCTGTTGATGGCGTTAGTCAGCCCGATGGCCAGCCGGATCCATTCCGTAGCGCTGCCCAAGAGGGAGCTTTCCCAATCTCCACTGGTATTTCCTGGGGCTTTGTGTTGGGGGATTGGGCTTGGCCATCTTCTCTGCTGGAAATGCCTCTTCTTTGGAAAGCAGCTCCCAGGAGTTCATGGAACTTCTTCTTCTCAACTTGGGAAAGGGACAAGCAAGGGGCGACAGGACAGGGGTTTATGTGATGATGACAGGGGTGAAGAAAGCAAATAAGAAATTATTTTTTCACCTACTTAAGAACCAGGGTGACAGAATGAAACTGGTAAGTAACCAAGTTAAAAAAAGAAGCATTTTTGCACCCAGTGGAACTCCTTGCCAGAGGATGTTGTGAAGGTGAAATCTACAAGAAGGTCCAAAAAAGAACTGGATAATTTAATGCAGGAAAGGTCAATCAATGGCATTTAACCAGGATGGACAGGGCAAGTGTCCCTAGCTGGTGTATACCTGAAGCTGGGAATGGAGGGATTACTTAATAACTGTCATTCCCTCCGGACAATGAAATTGGCTACTGTTGTGAGACAGGATCCTGGGCTAGTTGGACAACTGGCATGGCCCAGTTTGGCTGCTTTGATGTTCTATTTGGCTGTTCTTGTCCCCTCTGGGCAAGGGAGAATGGACCCCCCCTCATCGTGAAGTGGACAGAAAATGGCCTGCGAAAGGCTAGTGTAGGTGAGCAAAGAGACTTGTTTTATGTGTCCCTGATGGTCTAGTGGTTCGGATCCAGCACTCTCACTGCTGTGGCCTGTGTTCAATTCCCAGTCAGGGAAACCAGCTGTGACTTTCCCAAAACATGTCCCTTGTCAATCTTCTTGCCACATGTTACAGCAGCTGAGACCTAGCATGGGGTTAACCCTAACCCCTCCCCCTTGGCTGGGCACTGCCTGAACTCAGGCCTCCCCAGTGCCAGCCTAAGGGCTCTGGAGAGGAGGCTCTGGCTCTGGAGAGGACAAGGCAGCTCCAGGGGCAGAGTCCTTTTTTCTGCAGTAGTTCAAACCCAGCCCCTTGGTTTCAACTAACTAATATTACTCCTCATTTTTTGCCCTCTGTGCCTACCTCCCAACCTCAACATACCCCAACACATCCCCTTCCCTCTCCCTCTCCCCCTCCCCTTGCTGGTAACACAAACAGGACTTTTCCCTGTTGAAAGAACAAACTCTCTGGTTTTTATGTGGGGAATGTAGAACTGGGGAGGCCCATTGTATGTGTCCCTGGTGGCTTCATTTATAGTTTTCAGTCTTTACATTTGCATCCCTTTTTGGAAAAGAGGGTGCAAGTGTAAACATACCCTACATAGCGAGAGTTGGCCTCCGTCAGTTGAGCCTGGCTATGTCCCTACTTCAGGAACCCAAAGGGAGCAAAGAACAGAAGTACTGGAAGCTTGTGGGGTACCCTCTGAATTTGATTTAGTGAGTCTTAGTTGGACTTGCTAAATCAAACTCCAGAAAATTGAAAGATAGTGGCCATTCCTCCCCCAGTGGGTGTGATTCTTGTTCTTCTGCACAGCATAGCCCAGGTAGACCAAGGACTTTCAGATCACACCCTTGCGGAATTGATGGGAATAGAACCCAGACACAGCAGATTTTAACTTGTTTCAGTTGAGATGGGTTTGCCTGGTTTATGCGCATTGACACAGAAACACATTAGGGCTATGTCTACACTGGAACCCTTTTCCAGAAATGCTTAAAATGGAACAGTTTTTCGTTATAAGTATTTCCGGAAAAAGCACGTCTACATTGGCAGGATGCGTTTCCAGAAAAGCACTTTTTCCGTCATTTTCGCGATTGGGGCTTTTTTGCGGAAAAGACTACTGGGCTGTCTACACTGGCCCTTTTCCGGAACAGTTTTTCCGGAAAAGGCCTTTTGCCTGAATGGGAGCAGCATAGTTTTTCTGGAAAAACACTGACAATTTTACAGTAGATCGTCAGTGCTTTTCCAGAAATTCAAGGGGCCAGTGTAGACAGCTGGCAAGTTATTCCAGAAAAGTAGCTCCTTTTCTGGAATAAATGGCCCAGTGTAGACACAGCCTAGGGATTTGCAGTAATTTAGGAATCTCTGCACAGCAGAAATTCAGAATGTGATGCAATTGGAGATGCAAAGGTTTCAATGAAGTTGACCAACCTTTCAGCAGGCACTTGGAGTTGAACGAGGAACCACTTTGCCTACAGTTAAACACTCTACCACTGAGCTACATCCCCATTACACTTGCTTGTTTGCATCCAGTGTTAGGAAATTAGCCGTTGGCAGCACATTCTGCAGGAGCAGGTGGTGCCTTGCACACATGGTGGGGGAAGGATGGCCCTCTATGGGGTCACACATGTGTGGTGTCCCCCAACCTACAATCAGCATGACACGTCACAATAGCGCATCACCTCCTGTGCTCCCGCCTGCCCTGTGTGTGTGTTGCAACCTCACAACACTCACCTGATGTTCCCTCCCGGGTGCCCGAAGACATTTGGGAAGCCTCCTGTATCTGGGGGACCGGTTCCAGGGTGAGGGTCATGACGTTCCTGGAATCCTCCTTCTCCTCATCCTGGAGCTGCTGGTCAGCAGGGTTGTCATCCTGAAGCTGCGGCCGCTGCTGCCCAGGTGTCTCCATCCCAGACTCCACAACCCCCAGGACTTGGTCCAGCTCTTCATAGTATGCACAGTGCTGCAATGCTTCCCCAGTGCGGGAACTGCGCTCACAGGTCCTCACATACCCCTGCCGCAATTTCTTGACCTTGGCTCTGACTTGGTCTGGGGTGGGGGGAGGTGGCCTTTCTTTGCAAGGCCGTCAACCATTCAGCCATAAATATCTGCATTCCTCCGCCTGGACTGCAGAGACTCCTCCTTGGACCATAGCTTTATCTCTGGCCCCTACCATGAGAGTGCCTGGCACATGCTGCCACTTGCTTGCTCCTGCGATGTATCCCTGGAAGGGCCAGAAGGGTGTCTGGGGGCTTGTGCCTGTGACATGGCTCTCCAAGAGGCTGGAAGCGCTCGATCTTAGCCGACTGGATAGTGAAATTATACTAAAATAATTGGTTAAGGTAGAACTAAGCGGTACTTGAATTTCTCTTTATAAACTGGGATCCAAGAAGGACACCAGCAAGAAGAAGGAAAAGGGGAGAAGAGAAGAGGAAGGAAAAGGGAAAGGAAGACCAAGGAGGAGGAGAGAAGACCTTGAAGCAGAACTCACCTCCAAGGCAGCCTAAGAGCAGAACGGCTGGGACTCCTCTACACAGCTGTTGCAATGGTTTGCTGTGTGAACTCTGTGGCAGGTGACATTAGGGCTGTGCACTGGGATTATTTACCAGTTCCCCTGGATCCACTTCACCCAGAGCTGTGATGGCCGAGTGGTTAAGGTGTTGGACTAGAAATCCAATGCGGTTTCCCTGTGCAGGTTCAAATCCTGCTCACAGTGTGGTCTGTGTTTTGCCCACACCTCTTCCTCGGGCAGCAAGGGCCTCTGTGAGTTACCAGCAGTGGGGCTGTTACTGTTGGCATCAGGACTGGATTTAGGGTTGAGCTAGTGGGGCAGCTGCCATCAGGCCCTGGCTCCTGGCAGGCTGCAGCAGTTCCCTGGGGCTGCATTAACCTCCACAGCACCTGTCATCAGTGCCCTTCCCCATGCAGCTGTGGGGCTCTGCATGGCCTGCCCCAGGGGACCCTGGGTTGCACGCCAGCGGTGGTGGCAGGGCCAGGCTGTGCAGCACAAGAGCATCCTGCCACCACAAGCTCCATGGAGGGGGAGGGTCTGTATATGCACTGTGCACCCAGGGTGGAGCCGCACATGCACCATGAGCCGGCGGGCAGTGCCACATGCCCGGAGCACTAGAATGGCTCAGACTGGCTGTGGTCAGCATCTAACTAATTGCACCATTAGGCCAGGTCTTCACTCAGATGGAGATTTCTGCTGCAATCCATCTCCCAGAGTTTGATTTAGCAAGTCTAGATAAGACTGTCTAAATCAAACCCAGAGGACACCTGCACCAGCTTTTTGCTGCCATCCTACTTCCACTGTTAGGACACCAGCAAACAGTAAAACCAACTCCAGATATGTGTTGGGATATGATGGAAAGAAGAGACATATTGGCCTCACCACAAGGGACCACTGGGAGTTGAACCTAGGATTTTCTGCTTACAAGGCAGCTGCTTTAGCCAACTAAGCCATGGTGCCCTCCTTCAAAACAACCCTCAAACTGTTCTACTTTATGGTTCCAGAGAACATGTTCCCATTCCAAAGTGCAGCCGTTCACCGTTCCCCTCTAGCTCCTGCCATGTCTTGAGGTCTGCGCGGCCTAAGACGTTAGATTGGCAGCTGGAACCCAAAACCTTTTTGGCAATTGTAGCCCCAGACCCCAAAGGGACAGACCCAAGGCAGCCGCCTGGTCCTAAGGCCGGGCCTGCAGCCAGGGGGAGGAAGAAGAATCTCTCCTTTCAGCCAAAGTTAAATCAGCAGCCCAGCTAGCTCAGTTGGTTGGAGCCTGCTGCTAATAATGCCAAGGTCATGGGTTCAAGCCCCATGCTGACTACAGAGATGTTTGGGGAGGGATAGCTCAGTGGTTTGAGCATTGGCCTGCTAAACCCAGGGTTGTGAGTTCAATCCTTGCAGAGGCCATTTGGGGCAAAAATTCATCAGAAAAGGTGCTTGGTCCTGCTGAGAAGTCAGGGGACTGGACTTGATGACCTTTCAAGGTCCCTTCCAGTTCTAGGAGATAGGCAATCTCCATTATTATTATTTTTTTTTTTTTAAAAAAGCAACCTAAGGGCCTTCGCTGATCCCCAGCCACAGGCCTCTGCTCTGCCAGCTGAGCTTTGGAAGGGGGCCTCGGGCAGGCTGCTTTGCCCAGGTGGCCCTTGGGTGAGTGTTGGGGCAGGAGAACCCAGCAACACAGGGGGCTCTAATGGGTGCTTCACCTGCAGAAGGACCCTTGAGTGAAACCAGGCAGAAACACAGTGTCTTGCTGCCCCTTCTCCTGCCTGGGCCTGGCCTCCCTCCCCTGCTGGGCACCACAGAAAGCCCCTTGGCAGAAGCCAGAGGCCTCAGGCCTGTCCCCTCTGAGGAGCTTGTGAGCTTGTGCCTCGGCCTCCTCTGCCCTTGGTCCTGGCTCTCCTGGCTGCCCCAAGAGCGCTGCTGGCCACAGGAGGCAGCAAGGCAGGAGAGAGGGGAGGAGCAAGTCCAGCAGAAGCCGACAGCTCGGGCTCAAGCCTCCAGCCCCAGCACAAAACCTTCAGCCGGGCCCGTGTGTCTCCCTCCTGCCCCCGCACACGCTCACAGGGGGAAACGTGCCCCATGTTCCATCCCCGCGCCAGGCCTGGGCGACGGGCTCAGCCCTCCAGCAGCCAACAGGGCCTGTGAGGGACAGACTGAGAGCAGGGCCCCACTGACACCCCCCGTCCTGCCCCACTGGCCTGCGTGCGGCGCTGGCACGGGACAGGCAGGAACGGCAGCCGGGGAGAAAGCAGCTTGGACTGACGGGCGAATCTCACTTGCTGACCAGACTCCCAGGCCCTGGGCTCTGGGGCCAGCCCCCCTGTGGGTCAGAGCCCCCCGGCCACAATGCTACTCCAGGGGGCCTGGTTCCAGGGCCACCTAATCCCAGGGGCTGGGGGCCACCTAATCCCTGGGGCTGGGGGGCTGGAGGCCTTTGCCCTGGAGTCTCAGAGCTCCCCCAGTGTCGGCTGCCGCTGGCCTGAATGGTGCTGGATGCTCCTGCTCCCCTCCCAGCAGGCTGGCCCTGCGCAGGCTCTGTGCTCGCTGGAGCCTCCTCCTGCCAGGTCCCCAGCCAGCTCTCTGCAAAGCCTCAGCCGGGCTCCTTTCCTGCCCTCTGCTTGCAGGGCCCCTGGAAATGGCTCTGGGCGGATCCCTGAGCCCCAGCATTAGGTGCAGCACTGCTGGGCCCCTGGAGCCTGGGCTGCAGCCAGGAGGGGGAATCTCCCGCAGGGCCGGTGGGATGTAGAAAGCTGCTCCCTGGGAACCTTTCCCACGGCAGCGCCCCCAGCCTGGACAGCCCCTGCCCGGCCCGGCCCCCAGCCCGGCCTCCACCCCAGGGTGGGCAGCATTTGTGGGGGCAGGTAGGAGAGGTCCCCCTCCCCTTCCCAGAAGAGCAGACCCCCCAGGGCTGCAGTGGGGGTATCTGGCCCCAGGCTGCCCTCAGCAGAGGGGGCTGTGGTCCCAGCCTGGGGCCAGGGAAGCTGCTACCAGCTCGTGTGGGGCGGGGAGAGCCACCCCAGAGAGGGTGGGGAGGGGGATTAAGTGGGGTGGGGGCAGATAAGATGGTTGAAGGGGAACAGAGATGTGTGAGGTGGGGGCAGGAAGGGGAGGCAGGAGGTGCTGAAGGGAGGTTGGGGGGATCATGCCAGTCAGCGGGTGGCTGGGAGCAAGGGTGCAATGGAGGGAAACTTGGGGGTGTCACAGGAAGGGAAAGGGGGCAGGGGAGGTTGGGAGGAGACTGGGGGAGTAAGAGCAGCCTGGCTGGGGAAGGGGAGACACAGGGCATGCCTTGTACAGAAGGAGATGGGGAAAGATACAATGGCAGCTCCCCCATCCCCATGGGGCAGGGGGAGGGCAGAGGTGACTGGTGGTGGCACTTGGGGGCACCAACTTCTCTGCCCCCACAACATTTCTGAAGTTTATAACCAGGGTGTCGCAAATGCCCCCTGCCTCTGTGGATGCCTCTCCCTGCGCCCCTCCCTCTGCAGGCTCCAGCCCCCCGGGGGAACAGCTGCCCCCCCCCCCCAGGAGACTGAGGGGAATTTCTTCTGTGAATTTTTAAGTGTAGATACCTGCAAACACTGATCTGTTAGGGACTGGTAATGGTTTAGTTCCATATTTGCATATTTGTTATTTGCATAATGTATATGCAGCTATGTAAATATGTTACCAGTCTGGCAAAAGTTTGTGAATGGGTTTGGCTGTCCATGGTATTAAAAAAAGGTTAGCAATCACTGGCCTGATCCATGGGGGGTGGCCAAATGCAAGGCAGGGAAAACACTAGGGCTGTGTCTACACTCACGGATTCTTGCATGAGAAATATGCAAATGAGGCTAAGCGTCAAATATCGCCGAGCCTCATTTCCGTACCTAATGAGCCACCATTTTTGCAGAAGAGACTCTTGAGCCAGAAGGAGCGTCTACACTGCCCCTTCTTGCACAACAAAAACTCTCTTGTGCAATTCCTCTACGACGATAATTTTCAGGAATAGCGGCATTGCACAAGAGGGTTTTTCTTGCACAAGAAGGGGCAGTGTAGACAGCTCCTTCTGGAGCAAGAGCGTCTTCTGCAAAAATGGCAGCTTATTAGGTATGCAAATGAGGCTCCATGATATTCCACGCTTAGCCTCATTTGCATATTTCTTGTGCAAGAAGCTGGGAGTGTAGACATAGCCTAGGTGAAGGTGGGGGGGGGGGGGGTATTTTCCCCACCAGACCTTTGTCATGTGCGAGATGTGCTTTTGCTCAAGAGCATCCATGGCAATGTGGACACTCCCTTATGCAAGAAAGCTCTGCTGGCCATTTTAGCCATTGGGGCTTTCTTGCACAAGAAACACCTGTCCCGTGTCCACACTGCCCTCTTGTGCAAGAGCTCTTGTGCAAGAGGACTTACACCTGTTAGAAAAGAGAGTAGCTCTTGCACAAGAAGCCCTCTCTTACCACACTTTTACAGTAAAACTTCTTGCACAAGAGCAAGTGGGCAGTGTGGCCCTTCTTGCACAATAACATGCCAGTGTGGACACAGTCTTCCAGTTCTAGTCCCAGTTCTGATTGGCTGAGCAGGGGCCAGTCACAGGGAGGAGACTCAGGACTTTGCTGTTCTCCTTGGCTGTGTCTACATTGGCACCCTTTTCCAGACAAGGGATGCAAATGAGACAAGTCCCAGCAAACGAGCCAGAACCAATCGACTGCTCTAGGAATTGTTCTGCTTCTCACCAGTGCTTGTCTCTGAGCAGCTCCTGAGTCTCTCTGTGTCCCGGTGCTTCTAACCCACTGGCTGAGCCATCCCTAGGCCGGACTGTGGGGCTGTAGCTCCTTTGAGGCACTTTACTCTGATCCGTCAGGGTCTGATCTGAGGGTGAGCTTCAGCATCAGGGCTTCTGGGTCCTGTTCTTCAATCCCCACCCCACTCAGTCACCCACCCCCAGCCTTTTCCAGCACAGCCTGCCCCACCCCCTCCCCACAGGGCTTCTACAGGGGCCTCTGTCCCAGGGGGAATGGGGAGCCCCTGCCCCCGGCACCCACCCACCCTGCTGCTGCTCCCACCAGAGCAGAGGATTTACCCGGCAAAAGTAAGTGCCTCTGTCCCCCCTGACCCCGGCTGCTGGGTTCCCTCCTGTTTAGGTGCCTGGCCCCAGGTAAGGTCATATGAGACCTTTCTTCCCACCCAGCCCCTGTCCTGCTCCCCCCCCCCCCCCCCCCCCTCTCTCCGGGTCTTGCTTTGACACCCTCCCATGTTCTTGCTCCTTCATCCATGTTCCTTCTGGACATGCACATGCACAGCACTCCTTGGTGCTTCTCAATCCGGGACCTGCAAGGAGGAACCCGCCCTTGGAGCTCAGCTTGCACCGGATCTGGTAGTTTCCCACCACATCTCACCTGGGAAGAGGTGACTTGTTCTCCTTCCTTCTTACCTTACATCTCCGTTCCCTTCAAAGGTCTCTGCTGCCCCGGGACCCACCTCCTCAGGGTGCTGCCCCTCTGCCACTGGGCTGGGAGTGGGAGACTCCACAGTCTCTGCACTTGGGCTGAGAAGTCTCACTGGGACTCGTCTGTTGACGGCGTTAGTCAGCCCGATGGCCAGCCAGATCCATTCCGTAGCGCTACCCGAGAGGGAGCTTTACAAGTGCCCAGTGTCCATTGGTATTTTCTGGGGCTCTGTGTAGGGCATTGGGCTTGGCCATCTTTTCCACGGGAAATGCCTCTTCTTTGGAACAGCAGCTCACACGAGTTCATGGAATTTCTTCTTCTCAGCTTGGGAAAGGGACAAGCAAGGGGCGATGGGACAGAGGTTTATGTAATGATGACAGGGGTGCAGAAAGCAAATAAGAATTTTTATTCTCCTACTCAAGATCCTGGGTGACAGAATGAAACTGGTAAGTAACCAAATTAAAAGTGAATCAAAAGGGAGCATTTTTGCGCCCAGTGGAACTCCTTGCCAGAAGATGTTGTGAAGGTGAAATCTACAAGAAGGTCCAAAACAGAACTGGATAATTTAATGCAGGAAAGGTCAATCAATGGCATTTAACCAGGATGGACAGGGCAGGTGTCCCTAGCTGGTATATTCTAGAAGCTAGGAATGGGCGACAGGAGGCATCACTTAATTGTCTGTTCTGAGGATTCCCACTGGGCAATGAAATTGGCTGCTGTTGTGAGACAGGATCCTGGGCTAGTTGGACAACTGGCATGGCCCCGTCTGGCTGTTCTGCTGTTCTGTTTGGTTTCTGTTCTTGTCCCCTCTGGCCAATGGAAAATGGACCCGTGTCCTGAAGGGGAGAGAAAGTGGCCTGTGAAAGGCTAGCGAAGGTAAGGAAAGACCCCATGTGCAGGTGTCCCTGATGGTCTAGTGGTTAGGATTCAGCACTTTCACTGCTGAGGCCTGGGTCCAATTCAGAGTCAGAGAAACCAGCCTCACTTTTCACCTGACATCTGCCAAGTCATTCATCTTACCTCATTGTTACAGCAGCTGTGACCCAAGAGGTTCTCTCAGGGCCCCTTTCCCACCTCTCCCTCACTGCCAAGACAGCACCTGCCATTTTCACAAGCCCTTCAGAAGGGCAGAGCTGGGTGACTCAAACTGCCCCTCCCCTCTCCCATGTGGGCAGCCCTGCAGGAAGCTCTGTGGCACACACAGCACTAGCCCAGCGCAGTGTCAGGTGGGCACAAGATCCATTGGTTCAGTTTGGTTGTTGAAGGCGACAACACAGAACTGGCTCCAGCCCCCACTCAGTAACCTGGGGAAATGACCCACCAGGCCTGGGCCCCTCGGAGAGGCAACGATTCCCCACTGGCCAGGGCAGAGCCTCCCTCTGACACAGTCATGGAGCCTTCTCCCCCTGGTCCTGCCTCCCCCTTCACTCAGCTCTCACTGCTCGGTGCTGCCAGGGAGGGGCCTCACTGCGAGAGCCGCCTGGGCAGGTTCCTGCCACAGAGACACGTCCCAGAGCAGGACGGGTGCTCAGACTGACACTGAGTGTTGCTCAGCGCTGGGGTGAGACAGGGAAGGAAAAAAAGGGTCTAATGGCGCCTGCAGCCTTTCAGAACAACCCCTGGCCCCACCAGCACATCCCAGCTCTTCCCTCTGCCCTTGCCGCACTCTGCTGGGCACTGTCTGGACTCAGTCCTCCCCGGTGCCAGCCTAAGGGCTCTGGAGAAGACATGGCAGCTCCATGGGCAGAGTCCTGAGCCCCTGGCAGGGCAGGGATCATTAAGCAGTTGGGGGGGGGGGGGGCTGGGTTGCTGCACAGGTTAGGGCTGGCCTGGGCAATGACTTTTGATGGGGAACCACTCCCAGGGCTGCACTTTTCCATGCTATTAATGGAGGAGGAGGGGGTCTGGGATGCAGGTTGGTGCAGACAGGAGCTTGGGGCAGAGGATTGGGGTGCAGGAACAGTTGCAGGAGGCTGGGTTGTGACCTGGGGCAGAGGATTGGGGTGCAGGATCTGGGAGGGGTGAGGGTTCAGGATGGGGGCAGAGGGTTTGGTTTACATGGGGTACCAGTGGGTTGAGGGAAGGGAGGGGCTGGGGTGCCAGAGGCAGGCTCTGGCTGGGAGACTTACCTGGCTCACTCCCAGCCAGCAGCCCAGCACATTTCTCAGGCAGCTACTTCCCTGCCCCCACACAGGCTCTCAACCTCCGTTAGCCAATAAGCTGAGGGGCTGCAAAAGGCCCTTGTGATGTCACTGCCACACCCACCCCTGCCCTCCAGGGCTAATGTCCTACCCCAGGCAGCCCCTTTGCATGGCTGAGCTGCTCCCAGGGGTGAAAGTGACACATTTCTTACAGGGCCTGTTCTATTGGGCACCACCCCTTGGGCAGGGGAAGGCTCAAGGCAGGAAGTTGGGGGAGGGGTTGTGATAGGACAGTACCTGTAAGAAATTAAAGTGTGGAGTGGAGTGTGGGAGGCTCAAGGTAGGTACTTGGGGAGCGTGTCAGTGGGGGGTGGGGCTCAGGGCAGGGGTGAGGATGTGGGAATCAGGGCACAGGATTAGGGATGTGGGGGGGCTTGGGGCTGGGACTGTGTGTGTGTGTTGAGGGGATCAATGGGACTAGATTCCCAGCTCCCTCTGCTCTGGGCTCCCTGAGGCCCTTTAACCCACAAGGGTTTTCTCTGCAGTGCACTGAGGAGAGGAACCCCTGAGCCAGTGATGCCGCTTTGCCCAGGTTGGCAGGGACAGGAAGCAGGCTGGGTGCCCAGTAACCCCAGACAGATGTGCACATCTGCATGCGAGCAGCAGCTGTTGTGGGGCTCTAGAAATCTCCCCCTAGATCTAATTCCCCACGTGCCAGGCACCAGTCAAAGCCAGGGCTCCGGGGTCTCAAGCAGAACACTGCAGGGGGCAGATACGTGTCTATTTGAGGCAGGTTCCACACTCCCACGTCCCAGAAAGTAATGTGGCACAAAGACCAATGGTCCCTGCACAAAGTGTATCCCAGAGATAAGCGTTAGCCCCGGGAACAAGCATCGCCCTGCAGAAGAGACACCCCTGGTCTGGAGCCAACAAACCCAGGAGACACCCAGCTCAGGATCCCCAGGCGCACTGACACAGACTCCCTGGCACAGGAGAATCCCAAACCTCAGTCCTGCCGGCCAGAGTTTTCTCTTCTTCTCTTTCTTGTCAGCTCCCTGCAAAACACCTCACAACGGTAGATGAGGGCGAGTGGGGATAAACCCAGCTGGGCTGTAGAGCGGCTGTTAGATGGGGAAAGAGAGGTGCTCCTGCTGCCTCCCCGAGCAACTCTCACATGTAAGAAAACTGCCATTGGAGGGGGCTGCATAGATGTCAGGATGGCCGAGTGGTCTAAGGCACCAGACTCAAGGATCTGTCTTTCCCTTAGTTGGGTGTTCTGGTCTCCAAATGGAGGCGTGGGTTCAAATCCCACTCCTGACACATCCTCTTTTCTTAAATCATCTCTTTTATGTCTAGAGAGGTGACCTCATTTCCCCATTTCTCCTGACATTTTAGGAGCCCTTGCTCCTCCCACATGCTCATGAAAGCATTTCTTCTAGGCTGCATCTACACAGCAGCGTTCCTTGGTCATAATGGCCATTATACTGCAATAACAATGAGAGCATCTACACAGCAATTCCATTATTCCGACGTCTGTAACGCACCATCCAGACCAGTGGTCTGAGGAGCCAGGAGGTATCCAAAATGCAGGACAATGTAGCACTTTAAAGACTAACAAGATGGTTTATTAGATGATGAGCTTTCGTGGGCCAGACCCACTTCCTCAGATCAAATAGTGGAAGAAAGTAGTCACAACCATATATACCAAAGGATACAATTAAAAAAAATGAACAAATATGAAAAGGACAAATCACATTGCAGAACAGGAGGGAGATGCAAGGGGGGGGGGGAAGGAAGGAAGGTAAGTGTCTGTGAATTGATGATGTTAGAGGTAGGGAGAGTGGGATGTTTGTGAGTTAATGGTATTAGAGGTGATAATTGGAGAAACTATCTTGGTAATGGGTGAGATAGTTCAAATGTTTGTTAAGTCCTTGTTGGAAAGTGTCGAATGTTAACATGAATGACACTTCAGAGGATTCCCTTTCAAGTGCAGATGTAAAAGGTCTTTGTAGCAGAATGCAGGTGGTTAAGTCATTGAGAGAGTGTCCTTTCTGGTTAAAATGGCAAGAAACTGTTTTCTCTTTGTGATCTTGTCTGATATCTGTTTTGTGGGCATTAATCCTTTGGCGAAGTGTCTGAGATGTTTGTCCAATGTACATAGCAGACGGACACTTTCGGCACATGATAGCATAGATTATATTTCTGGATGCGCAGGAATATGTGTTCTTGATCTTATAACTCACTTGGTTAGGTCCAATAATGGTATCAGCAGAATGAATATGTGGACAAAGCTGGCAACGGGGTTTGTTGCAAGGGAAGGTACCAGGGTTGGTATTAGTGTGGTATGTCCTGTGGTGGTTGGTAAGAATCATCTTGAGGTTAGGTGGTTGTCTATAGGAGACTATGGGTCTGTCTCCCAGAGCCTCTTTGAGTATGGTATCCTGTTCCAATATAGGCTGTAGTTTATTGATAATGTGTTGGACAGGTTTAAGTTGGGGGTTGTAGGTGATGACAAGTGGTGTTCTATTGTTCGTTTTCTTGGGTCTGTCTTGAAGTAGATGGTTTCTAGGTATTCGTCTGGCTCTTTCAATTTGATTTTTTATTTCTCTGGGTGGGTAGTTGAGATTTATAAATGCTTGGTAGAGATCCTGAAGCTTCTGGTCTCTGTCAGTGGGATTAGAGCAGATGCGGTTGTATCGAAGGGCTTGGCTATAGACGATGGATCGTGTGGTGTGTTCTGGATGGGAGCTGGAAGCATGTAGGTAACTGTATGAGTCGGTGGGTTTTCTGTAGAGAGTGGTGTCTAATTTTCCATTGTTGATTTGTACGGTGGTGTCCAGGAAGTGGATCTCTCGTGTAGAATGGTCCAGGCTGAGATTGATGGTGGGGTGTAGGTTGTTGAAATCTCTGTGGAATATCTCCAGTGTTTCTTGGCCATGCGTCCAGATCATAAAGATGTCATCGATGTACCGTAGGTAGAGGAGGGGTGAAAGGGGACAGGAGTTGAGGAAACGTTCTAGGTCAGCCATAAAGATGTTAGCATACTGTGGGGCCATGCGTGTACCCATGGCTGTGCCGCTGATCTGGAGGTATAAGTTGTTCTCAAACTGGAAATAATTGTGGGTGAGAACAAAGTTACATAGGTCTGCGATCAGGTTGGCAGTAGTGTCCTCTGGGATAGTGTTTCTAATTGCTTGTAATCCGTCTTCATGTGGGATGTTGGTATATAGAGCTTCTACATCCATGGTGGCTAGGATGGTATTATTGGGGAGGTTATCGATGTTTTGTAGTTTCCTTAGGAAGTCAGTAGTGTCTCGGAGATAGCTGGGGGTATTGGTTACGAAGGGTTTGAGAAGAGTGTCTACATAGCTGGATAGACCAGTAGTGAGCGTGCCAATACCAGAGATGATGGGACGTCAGGGGTGCCCAGGTTTATGGATCTTGGGAAGTAGGTAGAACAATCCTGGTCGGGGGTCAGAAGGTGATTCTGTGAGGATTTGTTCCCGAGTAGCTGTGGGGAGGCTTTTAAGGAGACAGTGTAGTTTCTTTTGGTATTCCAAGGTGGGATCAGAGGGGAGAGGTTTGTAAAATGTGGTGTTCGAGAGTTGTCTGGTTGCCTCCTGGTTATAGTCGGCCTTATTCATAATGACCACAGCACCCCCTTTGTCAGCTGGTTTGATTACAATGTCCAGGTTGTTTTTGAGACTCTGGATGGCATGGTGTTCAGCGCGGCTAAGATTGTGTGTCACTTGTTGTCGTTTGCGAATAATGTCAGTCTGTGCGTTGTTGCGGAAGCTGTGTATATAGAAATCCAGATTGTAATTCCGACCGTCAGGGGGAGTCCATATAGAATTATTTTTCCTTTGGTGTTGATAGGGGGGATCTGGTAGGTCAGATTGATGTTCAGTGGTGGTTTGGAAATATTCTCGGAGAGGGAGGCGGCGAAAAAAAGCCTCAAGGTCACCACAAAATTGTATCCAGTTTGTGGGGGACGTGGGGCAGAAAGAGAGACCCCGGGACAAGACAGACTCTTCTGCTGGATTGAGTTTGTAGCTGGAGAGGTTAACAATATTATCCGGTGGGTTGAGGCAGTTGCTGTTGTAGCCAGTGGTATGGAGCAGGTTAGAAAATTTATTGTCTTTTCTTTGTTGTAGGGAATAGAAGTGTGTATAGTAGATTTCTTGTCTGGTGGAACAAAAGTCTTGCAAGGTTTCCAAAAAGGACTCAACAAACATTTGAACTATCTCACCCATTACCAAGATAGTTTCCCCAATTATCACCTCTAATACCATTAACTCACAAACATCCCACTCTCCCTACCTCTAATATCATCAATTCACAGACACTTACCTTCCTTCCCCCCGCCCGCATCCCCCTCCTGTTCTGCAATGTGATTTGTCCTTTTCATAATTGTTCATTTTTTTTAATTGTATCCTTTGGTATATATGGTTATGACTATTTTCTTCCACTATTTGATCTGAGGAAATGGGTCTAGCCCACGAAAGCTCATCATCTAATAAACCATCTTGTTAGTCTTTAAAGTGCTACATTGTCCTGCATTTTGCTTCAGCTACCCCAGACTAACACGGCTACATTTCTATCACTATTCAGGTAGGACTGTGACTGGTCCAAGCAAGGAATGTGTCTTGGGGCTAGTTTAGTGACACCCTAAGGCCGTGTCTACACAATGGCTGTGTCTAGATTGCATCCCTTTTCCATAAAAGGTGGGGGAATTAGCTCAAGTGGTAGAGCGCTTGCTTTGCATGTAAGAGGCAATGGAATCAACACCCACATTCTCCAGTGATAGATATTTGCTTTTTCCTTGTTTTACAGGCAGAGACAACAAGGGGGCTAAGTGCTTCTAGGGGCCTCTTTGCAAAAGGCAGGGGACTGGTTTCTCCAGTGCAGTGGGTGTCACGTTTGCCGGGCATAGAAAAGTTCCCTGGCTAAAAGCCAGACAGGCAAAGTCCTGCCTGTAACACCCAGAGGAGGGGATTCACTTGCCTGGGGAGGGCAGGAACAAACCAGCACTTGGCTGCCAGCTGTTTGCACATCTGGACACAGAAGTATCCTGAGCCTTGGTTCTACCAGCCAGTTTCTTTTCAATTCACTGCAAACTGCGTCCCAGCTGTAGGTGACGCTGAATTCTCCTGCCTGGGGAGGGTGGGAACAGACCAGCACTTGGGAGCTTGGCTGCCAGCTGCTTAGCACATCTGGACACAGAAGAATCCCAAGACTTGGTTCTGCCAGGCTCCAGTTTCCCCTCTTCTGTTTCTTTTCAGCTCCCTGCAAACTGCTTCCCAGCTGTGGGTGAGGCTGAGTGTGTGTGAAACCAGCTGCGCTTTGGATGATTTTGTTAATTTTTTAAAAAGCCTCGTGCACCTCTTCTGCCTGGGGAGGTGTCTGGAATAGACACCTAGTGTGACTTCACCCTGGGGTTTTACCCCTTTAACCTCACCCAGAGACTCCTGACAAGTCCACTCCTGTGTCCATCTCCGCCTCAGGCCAAGTGTTCACGTTTCATATCTGAGGAAACTCCTCCTCCCTTTTTCCTGCCAATCCTTCCTGAGCAAGCTTTACCCTTCTGTGCCAATATACCAATAAAGTGTATTATCCCACCAAGTCCCTGTGATACCAACTTCTTCCTGCTTATTACCCATAGTCCTGTTTGTCTGTACCAGCATCTAAGACACAGATTAGATTTTCCTTCCCAGTGGTCCCACGTCCCTCCTTTATCTCTGCAGTTACAGCCCCTGCTCTCTCCCATTTCTGGCCCATCTCCCAGGTGTCCATGTGATTCACTTACCTGTGGGCTTTGGGCACCTGCCCCCATCAAACCTAGTTTAAAGCCTCCTCACTAGGTTAGCCAGTCAGCACCCAAATACTCTTCCCTTCCTCGACAGGTGAACCCCGTCCCTGCTGAGCAGCCCTTCCTGCAACAGCATCCCATGGGCAAGGAAGCCAAAGCCCCCTGCCCACTGAGCTGTAGCTTTCTGTGCCCAGGGGGCCAGACACTGCCTGGGCTCGATGGCTAGAGGGAAGTGGGGAATGGCTGCTCTTTGGGAAACAAAAGTGTTGTCTGGAAACATAAAGAGACATTTTAAAGAGACTTTGGAGGTGGGCACCATGGCTCAGTTGGCTTAAAGCACCTGCCTCATAAACAGGAGATCCTGGGTTCGAATCCCAGTGGTGCCTTATTGTAACCTTTGCGCACATTTACTCATGCCCTTCTGGGACACAGAAGACACTGCACAGCTTACTTCGAGGTGAGGGTGCTGTGTAGATGTGCCTGTCCTGTTGAGGGCCAGCCTGCTGTGGGGAGGCTCTGGCCACTTCCTTTCCTTGTCTCTCTCAGGCTGTGTCTACACTGCAAGGCTATGTCTACACTGCAGGCTTTTTGCACAAGTAAATTTATAGTTCAGCATCAGACAACAGGGCTTCTTGCAGAAGTTATTCCTCTCCCCACGCGGAATAAGCCCTCTTGTGCAAGAACTCGCCCACAAGGAGGCAGTGTGGACAGACAACAGGGGTTTCTTGCACATGAAAGCGGAATATCTAAAATGCCCGTCAGAGCTTTCCTGTGCAGGAGAGCGTCCACACTCATCCACAAGGAGGCAGTGTGAACAGGCAACAGGGGTCTCTTGCTCAAGAAAGCCCTATGGCTAAAATGGCCATCAGAGCTTTCTTGGTAGGAGAGCGTCCACACTGCCATGGGCTCTCTAGCATAAAAGTACTTCTCTTGTGCAAAAGCACATGGCAGTGTGGACGCACTGTTACACAAGACCTTTTGCACAAGAATTCTTGCAGAAAACAGTTCTTGAGCAAGAAGCCTGCAGGGTAGATGTAGCCAGGGGGTGTTTGGGTCTGTTACCAGCACTGAGCTTTGTACAACAATCCAGGGAACATTGTGAAAAGGCAAAACCTTCCAGCCCTGGGTGTCCCTGGCCAGCCAGCAAGTGGCACAAAGGTTCCCTGAAGCACTGACTTCAGCTGATTTGAAACAAACCCCCGCACCTGAGAGGTGGTTAAGGCGATGGACTGTTCAAATCCCATTCTCACAATGTGGTTGCAGCCCTCTCTCTAGCCTCTCCCAGAGGTTCAGTGCCAGCCCCTCCTGTAACCCTGCCTGCCCCAGCCCCTCCCACTGCAGCCTGGGGAAAGGGGAAATCTCCACAGAGACACTCCCAGATGGGACCCTCAATCCCTTCTGCCCTCAAGGAGAAACCTCACAAACTGACAGACAATCCCCAGGCCCTGAGCATGGTGCGGGCGAGGCCCATGGGGCAGTTTGCCTGGTGGGATTTGGGGGGTGGAGAAGCTGTGAAGCTCTGTGAGTGGATAAGGTCCCTGGCTGTGCTGCGCCCCCTGCCGTGTGTGTGACTCAAACTGTCCCTCGTCCCCTTTTGTGTGTCTGTTGCGCTTCCAGCTTCTTTCCTCAGGCACGTTCATCTGGCAAAGACCCCCCCAGGGATCTTGTATCTTCCTTTGTGCTGCTCAGCTGCAGACACTGCCAGGGCTGGAAGGAAATTGCTGCACTTTGGGAGTCAAAGGTGTTGTCTGGGACCATAGAGTAGAGCAATTTCACCTACCTGGCCAAGGAGGACACCATGGCTTAGCTGGCTAAAGCAATTCCCTAGTAAACAGAAAAACCTGGGTTCAACTCCTAGTGGTGCCTTATTACAGCCTTTGCTCACATTTTCCTATGTGTTTCTGGGACACAGAAGAGGCCTCCCCTGGCCACCCATGGAACTGCTGGTTCAGGAAAAGGCTGATTGGGCAGGAGTGTTGGGAAGAAGGAAACCACAAGTGAGAAGCACCTGATGGCCACGTACCCTCACTCTCCATGGCTGCAGGAGCTGTAGAGGTTGCACCCTCAGGCTCTCTGAGCACGGACACCCCCAGGGAATCACAAGGATGTGTGGCGCTGGCTCTCCTGTCCCAGCAATTGCAGTCAGAGCCCTGCCTTGCCAGTCACAGCAGCCTCTGCACCCGCTCCAGGCTTGTGGTTTCCTTCTTCCCAACACTCCTCCCCAATCAGCCTTTTCCTGAACCAGCAGTTCCATGGGTGGCCAGGGGAGGCCTCTCCTGTGTCCCAGAAGCTGCCAGGCTCTGACTCTTGTCCCGTTGGTGCCCCCATCTAAATTCTCTTTTAAATCGGTCTTTATGGTCCTGCTCAGGGCGTTTTTCTCCTCAGCAGCGCACAAGAGAGAAGCTGTTGCCACTGGCCCTGCAAGGCAAGACGAGTTTTGCCTGCCCCCCTCAGCCTGACTCCCTACTTGGCCCCATTCCCGCCTCCCTTCCTGGGCTGACCCAGTGGCCGAAAGGGGCTGCGGCTGCTGCCGACAGGAAAGAAGCTGGGAGGCAAGGTGCTAGCAGCAAGAGATTCCGGCTGCCTCTTTGCCCTGGGTCTCAGTGCGCCATGCCAGCCACCAGCCACCTTGACCAAACATCAAACCAGTTGGACTAACCAGCCTATATCACAGTGAGTCGCCAGTGGCCCTGTCAGAGAAGAGCCATTGGCAACTGCAGAGACATCCCTTCAGCTGCTGGATGCACCTTTCTGAAAGGGCCATTTGTAAGCCATGCTCTGGTTGGCTGGCTAGCTCAGTTGGTTAGTGCCTGGAGCTGCTAATGCCCTGTGGTGACTGTTCTACTGCTTCCTCCCCCCCCCCCCCCCTTCCTTTAGCTGCCTGCTATGGACAGGGAAGCAGAAACAGGGAAAAGGCTGAGAGCTTTGCAGGACTCAGGCCAGAAAACTGATAGGAGGGGGGTCCAGCCTGCACAGACCTAGTGGCTAAAAGGCTCTTGGCCTGGCTGGCTTCCCCCAATAGCAGGGAAAACTCTTCTCTTCCCTCTATTGTGGGGCTACTCATGGGCCTGCTTGCTCAGCTATTTAGAGCTTGATGCTAATAATGCCCAGGTCACGGGTACAAGCCCCATGCAGACCCCACAACACTGAAATTAGCTTTGTTTGAGCTGCTCCCCACGAAAAGCGGTGAGAGGGAGCCCTTGTCTGTGGGACCCACTTGTGCCTGTGGTTCAGGGTTAAATAAGATCTCCCCCAGGAGGTTGCTTGTTCCCTTCCCACCTTGCATTGGCTGGGAATCAAATCAAGCAAAAGGCAGCAAACATCAGGCACTGTCATGGTCTGGGCCACAGATAAAGACACTCTTGGAGCTGTGGTCCGAGGAGGAGTCTCTGCAGGCCATGCAGTCCATGCGGAGGAATGTGGACATTTATGGCCAATGGCTGATGGTCTTGCAAAGAAAGGCCACCTCCCTCCTACCCCCACATCCTAGACCAAGTCAGAGCCAAGGTCAAGGAATCACACAAGAGGTATGAGAGGGAGGAACCGCATTACTGTGCATGCTCTCGGAGAGGATGAAAAGCGGTGAGAGGCAGCCCACAGCTGCAGGACCCATTTGTGCCTGTTTTTTCAGGGTTCAAGTAAAACCTCAGCAAGGAGCTTTGATGCTCCCTCTTTACAGTGCATTGGCTGGTAATCAAACCCAGGTCAACTGCTTGGAAGATAGCTATGCGCACCACTATACCACCAACACCTGCCTGCAAAGCTGCTGGGAAAATTAGTGAGGGAAGCCCACGTCTGCCATGAGGCTGGCCAGAGGCGAGAGGGTGCCTGTGTGGTTTGGGTAAAGCAGAACTTCTTGGCCATTAGGCAAAGACCAGAAGTGGTGATGCTGGGGTAGTGGCTGCCCTGCACTCTGCGTGGTGTGAGGAGCCGGGCGGGAGAGGAGTCCCAGAGGTTGTTGGGTGGGAGAGTAGAGTTTATAGGACTTTGGGCTAAGCTCTAGAGCAGCCAAGGGAGAGGTGGGGAAGTGACTTCTGGATACTCCGTATGGCCTGGCAATCAGGACCAAGAGCTGTTCTTGTGTTTGTTGCTGTAAAATGTTGTTTCTGGGTCATTTGGCTAAGCTCGAGCGCTTCTGCCTTCCAGAGAGCCATGTCACAGACAAAAGCCCCCAGAGACTCCTTCAGGGACACATCTCAGGACCAAGCAAGGGGCGGCAAATGCCAGGCACTGTCATTGTCTAGGCCAGAGATAAAGACCCTCTTGGAGCTGTGATCCCAGGAGGAGTCCCTGCAGTCCAGGTGGAGGAATGCAGACATTTATGGCTGAATGGCTGATGGCCTTGCAAAGAAAGGCCACCTCCCACCCTGCATCCTAGACCAAGTCAGAGCCAAGGTTAAGGAATTGCGGGGGGGTATGTCAGGGCCCCTGAGCGCAGCTCCCGCTCTGGGGAAGCACCGCAGCACTGTGCATACTGTGAGGAACTGGACCGAATCCCGGGGTGTGGGGAGCCCCTGTCTCCAGGGATAGTTGTGGAGTCTGGGATAGAGACACATGGGCAGCTGCAGCTTCAGGATGACAACGCTGATGACCTGCAGCGCCAGGAGACGCAGGAGGACTCCCAAACATCTTCAGGCAGCGGGGAGGGAACATCAGGTGAGTGCTGGGAGGTTGCAACACACAGGACATGTCTACACTTGCAGTCTCCTTCAGGAGAGGAATGCAAATGGAGACATTCAAAATAGTAAATTAAATTGGGATTTAAATATCCCGCGCTATATTTGCATAATCGTGTCCGGGCGCTGTTTCAAAATACTTTATTATGAAATAAAAAACACTGTTTAGATGCAGTTATTTGGGGAGAAAACCCTTCTTCCGAAATAACCCTTAAACACTCCCCTCTGGTCTGGACCTAACAGCAGTGTCAGCGTTTGCTAGTCGGGGCTCTAGACAGCACCTGCACAGAGGGAGACGGCAACTGCGGGATGCCCTGGCCAACTGTCCCAATGTCTCACAGCAGAAAAGAAAACAAAAGAGGCCAATGCAAACGGCCCCCTGGCAGCGAGGGAGTCAGCACGTCGGTGGGTGGGCCAGGGAGCTGGGGGCAGAGCTGGGCTCTAACTCGCTGGGTGACCTTGGCTCATTCAGTGAACCTCTCCCTGCCTCCATGGCCCTTTCTGTACAGCAGGGACAGCAACACTCACAGCCCCACAGGAAGGGGCTGGTTTGTTGCTTCACCCCACGGCCCAGCAATGAGCCCCCCAAGCTCCCTCTGTGCTCTGGGAGCCAGGTTTGCTGTGTGAATTCGGTGGGGTAGGTGCCGTCAGGTAGGCACTGGGATTAGTTACCAGTTTCCCTGGCCCTGGGGAAATACTGACTTCATAGCTGTGATGGCCGAGTGGTTAAGGTGTTGGACTCGAAATCCAATAGGGTTTCCCTGCGCAGGTTCAAATCCTGCTCACAGCGAGGCCTGTGTTTTGACCACACCCCTGGCCAAGCAACAAACTGCACAACCCCTGAGCCACTCTCCCTGCCCCCAGTCAATCCCTTTCTGCACCTTTCTGAGAGAGACATGGGGCATGATGCTGCGTTGTGGCTCCCTGAGCTCTAGGGAAACTCTCAGCTCCTGCAGCCTCTGCCCCTTGCCCAGCACCCCATGGCTCAGCCCTACCCCTAGGGGCTGCCCTGCTCCAGTGTATGATAGGAGTTGAGAGGATGGAGCGTCTGGGCCTGCCCCCAAAGGGCCATCCATGAAGGGCAGAAATGCTGGGGATATGAAGTGGGTCACTCTTCCCGAGGTGCACAGCCCCTTCCCCCCCCTCCTGTGTTGGGAGCAAAGGGTCTAGAGAAGTATTGGGGGAGAAAGGGGGGGTCTTGTTCCCTGCTCTTGCTCTGCCTTGGGCACAGAATTAGTAACAGAATATTTGTCCAACTTTATGTACAGAAAAAACTGACAAGCATGTTTCTGTCCCATGTTTCTGTCCGGTAGTGGTTATCATGTTTGCTTAATATGCAAAAGCCTCCAGGTTCAAAGCCAAGCAGAAACAGGGGTGAGGGGGTTCTGCTCTTATTGTGGCTCCCCAGGTAAACACAGCTCCTGCTGCTTGGGAAAAGCCCAACTCCCAGGCTGAGTAAACCAAGGAACAGCAGGAGCCCTGCCCTAGAAAGAGGCCAGTGTGTTTAAGTGCATGGCCCAGACAGACAGCCCCAGGCTGGGAGGACAGAGCTGCCTGACATCTCTAGTGCTCCTCAGGACCACAGGGGCACATGGGTGTTAACAACATGCTCATGTGGTGCCATGTTCCATCCAAGCCAACAAGAAGTGTTTCTTGTGGCATCACCCCAAGGCTTCCAGAGTTGAGTAGCTCTGCATTAAGGGTTCTTATTAATGTCAAGAACCTCAAGCAATGTAAAGCCAGAGTGTGATGGAACTGGAAACGAAAATATTGCCACTAGAAGGAACTTTTTCCAAGGGTGCACTTGGAGTTGAACCAAGGACGACTTGATCTGCCATCAAATGCTTTACCACTGAGCTACACCCTTGTGAAAGTAGACAGCTGCATCCAGTGTTGGGAACTGGGCAGGGAACAAGAGACTTTTTTGTAACATACCTCTCAGGTGGAAGGGACCCTCACTGACTGACCCCAGATTGTGACTGGTGCTAACAAGGGATTTGCTCTGAAAGTAGCAGAGCTGGGGCAGGACAGAGACTCCTGAGCGATGAAGGGGCTGGAGGGAAGCCAGGAGAAGAGGCCAGCCTGAGAGTTGAGAGGCCCAGGTGCCCCCGTGGGCTGTCAGCTGTAGGTGCCATGGTGCAAGGGGCAGCACTCGAGGCTCTGAATCCTCCAAGATGAATGTAAGTCTCAGTGGGACTGGCTGGGCTGGTTACTGCAAGGTCCTCGCGCTTCATGTGCTTTGGCTTCCTTGTCCTTAGGGACAGTGGAGACAATTTTGTACCTCCTGCTGGGTGTCCAGACTGAGCTTGGTCTCCAGACTGAGCAGGTGGGAGGGAGGGGTCTGATGCTGTCACAGCTGCAGCACAGGTCACCCACCTGGCCCCTGAGCTCAGCCCATGTGAGCGGCAGCCAGACAGTGTAGTGTGAGTGGAACAGAGGGTCATGGGGGGAGGGGAATTTGTATATTTTAGGAAGGGTCCTGAGTCCTGGCTCCCAGCTACACGCCTTGGAACAAAGACCAACAGCCCCTGCACAAAGGGCATTGTGGGAATAAGAGTTGGGACACCAGCAAGTCAGTGGAAGATGGGAGTGAATCCTGCTACCTCTCACTTGCAAAGGCAGCTAATTCTGCTGCACCTGCAACCTGTCTCCAGTGCTCCTGCCACTGCTTGGCCCAGGAGGGCTGGTGTCCAGCAGCTCTCTGCCCCAGTGTGGCTGGCTTTTGGGGAGAGCAACTAGGAAGTTGTGGGGTTACTGGAGCCACTTAGCCCCCTGGCTGTAAAGAGACAACCAAGGATTTCCCCCAGCATTGATCCCACTACCTCTTACATGCTAACAGAGCACACCATTTGAGCTAATACCCCTACTGTATTAGCAGGGGCCTTCTTGGAGGCTCTTCCCTTCTCCACAGAGACATCTGCCTTCTAGGTCAGTTAGTCATGGGAAAGGAGAAGGCTCCAAAAAGGCCACAAGGGCAACTCTCAAGGAGACTCCCTGCAGCAAAGCCATGGGGGGTCTCTGAGATGGCCCCTGCCCTGCAGCCTGTCCCACCTGGCCATTGTCATGGACTCTCTGTTATGTCATCACCTCCCAACCTCCTTTAGCCAATAAGCTGAGGGGATGCAAAAGGCCCTTGTGATGTCACTGCCACACCCACCCCTGACCTCCAGGGCTAATGTCCTGCCCCAGGCAGCCCCTTTGCATGGCTGAGCTGCTCCCAGGGGTGAAAGTGACACATTTCTCACAGGGACTGTTCTATTGGGCACCACCCCTCAGGTGGGGGAAGGCTCAAGGCAAGAATTTGGGGGAGGGGTTGTAATAGGACAGTACCTGTAAGAAAATGTGGACTGGAGTGTTAGAGGCTCAGGGATCTGGGGAGCATGTGAGTGTGGTGGGGGGATCAGGGCAGGCGTAAGGATGTGGGAGGGTAGAGAAGTCAGGGCACAGGATTAAGGATGTGAGGGAAGGCTTGGGGGTGGGACCGTGTGTGTGTGTTGAGGGGGTCAATAGGACTAGAATCCCAGCTCCCTCTGCTCTGGGATTCCTGAGGCCCTTTAACACACAAGGGCTTTCTCTGCAGCATGCTGAAGAGACAAACCCGAGCCATAAGTGATGCTAAATAGCCGTAGTGTGGACGCCCCACTGCTGCTATTTCAAAATCTCTCCTCCCTAGGGCCATTGAAGGTCACTACTCCCCCATGCTTCCTGGGGTTCCAAAGTCACAGAGCACGTCCATGCTAGATCTCTGGCAGAGGGGCCACTGAAAGTCAAAAGACCAGAAGGGTCATCTGATGGCGGTAAACCTCTTCTATGAGGAAGCCTTTTTCCAAAACAGCGTTTTTGGGAAAAGGCACGTGTGGACTCAGAAGAGGAAGTTTTTTCAAAAGAAGAGGCTTCTGCCACTCTGTGCATAGTAATCATAACTGAAATGTGAGATAGCATCCACATTGATGCATTCTATCTTTCAAAAAAGCATATGGCTTTCTGGATACACTTTCACTGTGTGAACGCTCTCTTTCAAAATGAGCTTTTCTGGAAGAGCTTTCTTCTGAAAGAAGCCTGCAGTCTAGACATAGCCTCAAAAACAGGTGGACCCAGGAGGCAGAGGGACATCTGTTATTCTCAGGGCACGTCTAGATCATCCTTGGCCTTTGAAAGAAGATATGCAAATTTGGCACGATATGATAAATTCTTTCAATGCCATTTTCCTAAGAGTTTTTTGTTTTTGTTTTGTTTTTTTAAACAAACAAACAAACACCACAGTCTAAACATGGTTCTTTTGCGGGGGAAAACCCCTGTTTTGAAAGAACCCTTCTTCCTAAAAAAATGAGGTGTACAGGGTTCTTTTGAAAAAGTTTTTTTGGCTTGAAAGCCCCCATCTACACTGCTTATTCTCCCCACAAAAACAGCTCTACAAAAGGGATCAGAAGATATGCAAATTGGAAGCTAACACTCTGCTCCTTGCTTTCCTTCTGCTGCTTCACCTCTCAGGATAACCATGCCTGTCCCATGCTGAGAGCCAGGCCCAAGCAGCAAAGAGACGGTTGGACTCTCTTGCTGCCAGGGTCTCACCACCCATCTTCTTCCTGCCATCAACACTGCAGCCCCTTTCAGCCACTGGGTCAGCCCGGGAAGGGAGGCAGGAAATGGGGCCATGTAGGGAGTTGGGTTGAGGGGGGAAGGGAAAGCTCATCTCGTCCTGCAGAGCCACTGGCAGCAGCTTCTCTCTGGTGGTGCTGCTGAGAAAATGCCCTGAGAGAGAAGTGGCAGCCTCAGAACAAGGGGTGCTGGTGCCACAGTAGCTCGGTGGGGCGAGCGTTAGACTTGTAACCCTTCTGCCGGCAGCAGCCAGGGCTGTTTATCTAATTTATGATAGAAATGTAGCCGTGTTAGTCTGGTGTAGCTGAAACAAAATACAGGACTATGTAGCACTACATAGTCCTGTATTTTGTTTTATCTAATTTATGTGCATATGCATGGTAAACTCTAGAATTTATTTCCTTTCATATTGAGTAAGGGGCATGGGAAGGTTTACTAAAAGCCAAGGGGGCACGGGGACTGAAAAAGGTTGGGAACCCCAATCTAAATGAAGCTTTTCCCACAGTCAGGGCAGCTGAAGGATTTCTTCCATGTGGATTCTCCTATGTCTAAAAAGATGTGAGCACCAACTGGAAAAAACCACCTGCAGAGAAATAAGTGAGCTGCAGAGAGTAAAAGGGCCTGATCACGCTACAGCCACCTGGGGCAGGTGTTAGAGTCTGTCCAATTGATGCAATGCAGCCAGACAGTATTGTCAGAGCACGTCTCCATAGAAATGACACTCATATTGCTGGTATCAATTGCTAGACTTAGGAGACGGGCTGAAAGGTGTGTTTCATACGCAATAGAAACAAAGAACATTTATTCAAAAGTTATTTGTACAGAAGTAACAAGACTCATGTTTAAATATGAATCTCCATGGCACTCGTCTGAACAAGCACTCCTGACCTCAGTATTGAGCACAAGACCAAACTCACTCCCTTCAGGGATGGAAAAAGTAACAAGCAGCAGTTTTTGCACAAAAGGCTTTTGCGCAAGAACGAGCAGTGCAGACGGCTCCTTGTTGCGCAAACCCCCTTCTTGTGCAAGAGCCATTCTTCCTGAAAAATGGAGCCCGTCTACACTGCTCGTTTTTGCGTAAAAGCCTCTTGTGCAAAAACGGGCGCTCATTACTTATGCAAATGAGGCTCAGCAATATTCCACACTTAGCCTCATTTGCATGTTTTTGCAGAAAAAGGCTACAGGTAGAGAGAGCCATAGAGATGAAAAGCCAGGAGCTGGGTACAGAGGACTCCTATGAGGTCACAGAGTCTGAGGTGTGTGAGACCAGAGAGACTGATTTCAGGGGCGCAGGCTGAGCTGGGATTCTGGCCACACCCGGAGCCAGGGTCGGATTCTCTCCCGAGGAAGGGAGCCAGGTGGGAAAGAGAAGATCAGGGCTTCAGTACCAGGATCGATAAATGTCACCTGCCGCTGGTCACAGTCCAGACAAACCCGGATCCTGTGTGGGAGGCTCAGATACAGGCGGGTCACAGGGGAGGTGAGAGCCCAGAACTGGCCACCCCACTGCTGCACAGCCCAGATACCCCCCTCAGGGCTACGGCTGATTCCTCCCTTCCTGCTCACAGACTCACTAGCCACCCCCAAGGCCCAGCATTCCCCATGCCCCACCTCCACCTCCCAACAATGTCTCCCCGAGGTGAATCCCTCACGACCCAGCACACAGGACACAGAGTCAAATCTCTCCGGGGTGCTGGGCAGTCGCTGCCGTGCACGTTCCCATCTCACACATTTCTGATCCCCAGACAGGACGAGGTCAGGATGAGCCGTGTCTGGATCCAGAGTCACAATCGCTGAGGAGAGAGAATGAGAGCGTATGGGGCAGAGCTCAGCCTTGGGGGCGGCTGGGGCCATTTCTCACCCTCCCCAGCAGCCCTGTTCTGGCTAGGACAGGCCTGGGCACCAAGGAGCTGCCTCTGTCCTGGGCCCTGAGACTGAGCCGAGCTGTCACTGCAGCACCTCAGCCTGGGCAATGGGGCCCGCTTCATTAGTTTCTCATCTGTCAGGCCCAAAGCAGAAGGATTCAGTGAGGCAGGAGCAGAGGTAGGTAGGTACCAGCTTTAAACTCCAGAGGGAAACTCCCTCCCTTTAAAAGGCCAACAAAAATGATTAGGGGTTTGGAATGGGTCCCATATGAAGAGAGATTAAAAAGACTTGGACTTCTCATCTTAAAAACGAGGAGACTAAGAGGGGATATGATAGAGATCTATAAAATCACGACTGGCATAGAAAAAGTGAATAGGGAAAAGGTATTTACTTATTCCCACAATAAAAGAAGTAGGAGTCACGAAATGAAATTAATAGGCAGTTTTAAAACAAACAAAAGGAAGCTTTTCTTCACTCATCACACAGTCAGCCTGGGGAACTCCTTGCCAGAGGATGCGGTGAAAGCTAGAAAATTAACAGGGTTCAAAAAAGAGCTAGATAGATTCATAGAGATTAGGTCCCTCAATGGCTATTAGCCAGGATGGGTAGGAATGGTTTCCCTGGAGGTGGATGATGGGAGGGATCATGTGAAGATTACCTACTCTGTTCCCTCCCTCTGGGCATCTGACATTGGCCACAGTCAGCAGACAAACCAAAGGTCCATCTAGCCCAGTATCCTGACCCAGTCTTGCTGTTCTTATGCGAGTTCCAGAGCCCTTTGCCTGTTCCCGTGTCATGACTGCTAGTATGTCCCCACAGACAAGCCCCCCCCCACCAGCCTCTCCCCCCACACTGCTAACTGCCAGTTTGTCCATACAGAGGCCCCCTCTGCAGCCCATCCCCCATGTCCCTAACTGCCAGTCAGTCCCCTCAGATAGATCCCCTACTCTGACCCAGTATGGCTGTTTTTATATTCTTATGTTCTCCCCTGCTGCAGCCTCCACTCCCAGCCCAGGGCATAGAGAGGAGGGTGCAGCGCTGGGGAAGAGCCGCCTCACCCCAGAGAGCAGGGCCTGGGCATTAGTCGCCCCCAGGGCAGGTGGAGAGCCCATGGCTCTTCAGGGCACCTGGGTTCAATGGGAAGCAGCACAGCTCTGGCTTCTGGCCTGGCTGAGGGCAGGGTCTCTGAGGAAGGGGAGCTAAGGTGGGGTCACTGGGACGGGACAGCACAGGGAAGAGGCAGGTGCCCAAGGAGGGGCTGATCAGCTGTCCACAATCTGTGCTCACAGTAAGAAGTGAGGGGTCTGGCCATCCCATTTCTAAAGGGGGGCAGGACATGGCCCCTTGTCTTCTGATCCAGTGCCCCTGGGGCTCCTCACCACGCAGTGGGCAGGTTTGGGGCTCTGCCTGTCATGGTCACTGGGGGTTTTGTCGGCGACTTGAGCTACAACCACAGGAAGATTTTTCAGTCTCCACTTGAATCCTCACCTTGTCTAAAAGCTCCCAGGAACTGTCCTCTGGCTCTCTCCAGTGCAGAGGGCAGCGTGTCTAGTTGGGGGAAGGGATAAGAGAGGTGAGACTTCAGGAGTCCACCTAGCCCATGAAATCCCCAATCCCAACACGCAGACCTGGGTTTTCGTTATAACAGACACATCTGGGGTTCGTCTACACTGCGGAGATCGAGGCTGGTGCTGTCGATCTCCCAGGGTTCGCATTAGAGGTCGAGTTAAGACAGCTAATAGAATAAGGGGCACTTCTATTGCTGCCGGTAGCCCTCATTTCATGAGGAGTAAGGGAAGTCGGAAGGCGAGTGCTCTTCTCTCCACTGCCCGTTATGTTACTTTGAGAGCAGCTAGGCAATTAATGCAGTGGAAGTTATGTAGCTTAATTCAACTTTGTCCCGCAGGGTAGACGTACCCTCAGGTATTTAATATAAAAAGGTCTGAAGCCTCCTACTTTCTCTCACTCAGGCATCTCCCAACAAAGGAACCAACATCCCGGCAGCCTCACAGCCAGCCCAGGACAATCTGTGCAGAGATTCGCTTTCTAATCAATGTCCCCTCCCACCCTGCAGACTCCACTGGGTTTGGCTCATTCACTTGAAATTTGCCTAGGCCCAGCTGCCGCAAAGACTTTGGCTTAAAGTAACTTCACCCACTTGGATCTCTTGGACACCAGCAGGAGGTTCAGAGTTTGCCAACTCCTTGCTCTACCTGTGAGCTGGGGGGTCTGTGTACTCAGAGTCTCCACAGAGAGCAGCACGGAGCTGGGTGTTTCTGTCTATGGGTGTGTCTAGACTACATGCCTCCTTCGACAGAGGCATGTAGATTAGCCAGATCGGAAGAGGGAAATGAAGCCGCGATTAAAATAATCGCGGCTTCATTTAAATTTAAATGGCTGCCCCGATCTGCCGATCAGCTGTTTGTCGGCAGATCGGGGCAGTCTGGACGCGATGCGCCGACAAAGAAGCCTTTCTTCATCGGCACAGGTAAGCCACAGGTAAGATGAAGAAAGGCTTCTTTGTCGGCGCATCGCGTCCAGACTGCCCCGATCTGCCGACAAACAGCTGATCGGCAGATCGGGGCAGCCATTTAAATTTAAATGAAGCCGCGATTATTTTAATCGCGGCTTCATTTCCCTCTTCCGATCTGGCTAATCTACATGCCTCCGTCGAAGGAGGCATGTAGTCTAGACACACCCTATGTGTCGGCGATTTTGTGCTCTAAAGTCACTGTAATTACAAAGCGGCTTTTGGAACAAATAAGGTTCAATGAATCCACCTGAGTGTCTGGGACGGCAAGTGGGCCTCTCCCTACAATAGAACCAACATCTGTGGGATGGCAAGTGGGTGCCATTCTCACCTCACAATTAAACAGAAACTTAATCTAATGAGAAACCAAATGACCAGCATCGGTCTCTTTCCATAGCCTCAGACGTTTCACTCACTCTCCCCTCCCCCGTCCCTTCTCCGTACCTGTGAACTGCCTCAGAGTCTCCGACAGAGCAGTCGTTTTCTGGGAGAAACGCCTGACTCGCTCGTCCAGTTCAGGAGAAATCTCCTCTGGCAGCTGGAACGGCCCCGTCTCACACCTGGGGAGAGACAATGTCACATGGGGACACTGCACCGAGTGACTCAGTTCTCCAGCTCTGGCCAGTGAGTCGCTGCTCTGCTGGGCCTGGAGTTCAAATCCTTCAGTTCTCCCAGCCCGAGAGCAGGGGCAGCACAGCCCTTGGCCCTGCAACGTCCCCCTCAAAGGTCACATGAACAGTCTGCAGCTCTGGCCTGCGGAAATCAGCTGGGGGACTAAAGGAGAACTGAGTCTCGATGGCCAACTCACTCCTTGGCCTCCAGGCTCTGAGGGACAGGAGGTTCCCAGGGGAAGGGCTGAAGGAATCTGCCCACTAGGAACTAGACAGACACCAGCTCCTCCTCCCCAGCTCTTTCCATGTAGGTCTCCAAACACCCCTCAAGTGGGACAGACTCTCGGTTCCTGCTGCTCTGGTTCCTGCTGAATGTGCCTAGATCCCAGCAGTGACAGATCCATGTTCCACCCCACAGTCCTGGAGGGAGTGTGGTGTGAGGGGACTGAAAGCCACATACCTGCTCAAGGTGCTTCTGACATCCTAGAGGGAAGAGATAGAAAGAATCTCAGTTCCATCGGACACACACACTTGTGACTCAGGAGCCTCCCTTCCCTGTGTGGGGAGCTGGGATGTTTCTCCCTCAGTCTCACCTGCAGAAATTCACTCGCTGGCTTCTGACACGTCCCCTCCAGCTCACCAATCCGCTCACTGAGATGGGAAATCTGTACAGAGAGTTTCCTGACAGTGTCAGTCTGGAGCCTCCCAATCTCCTTGTCCAGCTTCTCCAGCTGGGCCAGCAGGAGTCGCTCTTGTTCCTCCAGGAACTGCCGCAGCTGCTGAAACTCAGCCACAATCATCTGCCTCTCTGCTTGTATCTGTTTCTGTGTGAAAACAGGAAAATGCTGGTCAGAGGCATGAATGGAGGCCAGGGCCCTTTCTTGGGGAGCTGAGTGCGCAGCAGGGAGAACTTCATGGAAAACCCTCATTTCTGCCATTTCTAACACTCAGCATACAGTCAATCTGTGGAACTCCTTGCCAGAGGATGTGGTGAAGACCAGGATTTTAACAGGGTTTAGTAAAGAGCTAGATTCATGGACGTTAGGTCCATCAAAGGCTATTAGTCAGGATGGGTAAAATGGTGACCCTAGCCTCTGTTCCTCTGAAGGTGGGTGACAGGGATACTGGAATGGATGGACCGTTGGTCTGACCCAGTATGGCTGTTCTTCTTTGACTCTGCCCTGTGGGTACTAGGCAGAGGAATCTCTCCCAGCTTCCCATTTAGCCCCTGCATCTCTCTGAAAGAGACGGTTTCCTGCGATGGGCAGTGCATTCTGTTATTCGTGGGCTCTGGGAATTCAAATCCAGAGCAGCAGGAGGCAGGACTCAGCACCAACCTGACAGAGAGACACCGGGGAGAAAACAGAAGCAAACCTGTGAATGCAGGAAATGAGCAGACAGCCCTTCCCAGGGACATTCAGGTCACTGTGGAAGTATTTCTGGGAAAGACACAAAGGCTGGACATAAACTCATCTCCTGACATGGCAGCTCAGGTCCTGTCTACACATGGATCTAACCCAGCAATCCACGGTCATGGAGCAACTCCCTATTCCACCTTCCCAAGGCCACACAGAAACTTGCCTCTAAACAGCCCCTCCCCCTGCCAGTATCTGCTGGTCCATAGCCACAGGCACCTACCAGATACTCCTGGCTTCTCCCCTCTCTGGTCACTTTCCATCCCAGCAGCTTTTCTCTCTCTTTCCTCAGAGTCTTCAAATGGGCCTGGATTTTCCCCTGAGGAAACAGAAATGAGCTTGGAGGTTTCATTGTGAGGCTGAGAGGGGTGTGGGACAGGACATTTCCCCACCAAAACTCAAGATGATTTTTGGTCCGAATCACTTTGTGATATCTGGGCCCCCAAGGAGATGAACCCTTATTAATGCAGCCTGGGAGTGTGTCAGTCTGACTTGTTACACATTCAGGTTCAGGTGTTTTAGTCATTACAGAGATCTCAGTTATCACCCAGCCTTACCAGTATGTATGGAGGTGTTAATGGTATAGCCCGTAGCAGGGCACTGGAGACACATGGAGGTGAGTCAATACACACGTGTTTGAGGAGGTTTAATAAACAAAGTGACACCAATCCCAGAAGCCCCAGAGTTTAAATATGAGCTGGGAGTTCCTGGGCAACCCCCATGAGGGATCCGGAGCCCATTTAATCTGGTTTGAGCTGCCCAGTCCTAGTTTTGTGGGGCTCTGTCCCTACCAGGCAGGGACTCAGACCTGGACGTGGCTTAGTCTGTGCAAACAAAGACAGGAGGGCTGTGTCTAGACTGGCAAGTTTTCCCACAAAATCATCTGCTTTTGCGGAAAAACTTGCCAGCTGTCTACACTGGCCGCTTGAATTTCCGGAAAAGCACTGACGATCTCATGTAAGATCGTCAGTGCTTTTCCGGAAATACTATGCTGCTCCCGTTCGGGCAAAAGTCTTTTTCCGAAAGACTTTTGCGCAAAAGGGCCAGTGTAGACAGCACAGTACTGTTTTCTGCAAAAAAGCCCCGATTGCGAAAATGGCAATCGGGGCTTTTTTGCGGAAAATCGCGTCTAGATTGGTCATGGACAAGTGCTTTTGCGGAAAAGCATCCTGCCAATCTAGACGTGCTTTTCCAAAAATGCTTTTAACAGAAAACTTTTCCGTTAAAAGCATTTCCGGAAAATCATGCCAGTGTAGATGTAGCCGAGGAGACTGAAGATGCAGGTCACCCGGGGGCTGGGCAGGAACGGGGGCAGTGCTCCTTTTAAGCTGTGCTCTTGTGCGACTGCTCAGGAGAAATTCAAATGCTGCCCAGCTGATTGGCAGAGCGCCCACAGCTAGGATTTGTGTTTCCATTGGTGGCGCACACATGTCTCTTGCTGTATATAAATTTTTTTCTGCAAAAGGATAGAAAAGGTCAGAGAGAACACTGGATGGGGGAGGCACTTCCATGGAGATGATGCAGGTGGAGGTGCACTGAGAAAGGAGGGGATGGGCCCACGCAGGGTGACTGATACAGATGAGGATGGACCCAGGCAAGCTTTGGAGGTGCCCTGTGCTCTGGGATGTTTCAGCGACCATCCTAGTTAGACAGGGAGATTTGTAAAGAACAGATGGATGCCGGTCCCACTGCTGTGTTAACTCTTGCAGTGGCAACACCCCCTGGGCAAGTACCCACTGCTGCAGTCCCTGGTACAGCTCCCAGCAGCAGTGCATTCTGGGACATTTCCAAAGGCTGCCTGGTGGGACTAACAGAACCACATTGGCTGGTCTGTGCCCAGGTACCCACTAGCACAGGTCAGGCCAGCCCCTGACAGCTCTGTCCTGGGGGTAGTTTTGCCCAGTCTGATCCCAGTTGGACCTGGCATGGCCCTGTGTGGTCTGGAACCCTGCTGTAGGTCGACTAAAGGTGCTTGGAGTCCCACACACCGTACAGCCCAGCCCAGCCCTCCTCTAGTGCTGGCCACAGCATCTGAATTTAACCTCTCATGGAGCAGCCCACGAGTTTAGCATCACAAAGGGAAACCTCCTCTCCCTCTAGTCCTGGGCCTGTAGCAAGGCGTCTTTCCCTCCTGACACATTTCAGCACTGGGGCCAGTGCTAAGGTGACAGCATGACTTGTGGTTAGGGCATTGAACTGGACCTGGAGAAACTGGGGCTCATGCTGATGCTTGATGCCCATGGGCAACTTGTGCTCCTCTCTGTGCCTCAGTTTCCCTTCCCTAATAGGAATGGGGCTAGTTGCCTTTCCCTGTCCTCCCTGCTGCCTCTATATCAGAGGCAATAAGGGGGAGGGAAGAAGGAGCTAGTGTTGGGGGGGGGGGACACTCGGCTTAAAAGGCGGTTACTCAGCACCATTTCCGTGGTGGAAGGAGGGCAGGGGAGTTAGAGCTGCAGTGATCCCGGGGGCGGTGCAAGCTGGGACTTTTCAGTACCGGCTCATGACGCCCCTGGGAGCTAACGGCGCTTCAGCTCTGCACTTTAAGACTGCATCTAGACTGGCATGATTTTGCACAAATACTTTTAACGGAAAAACTTTTCCATTAAAAGCATTTGCGCCAAAGAGCGCCTATATTGGCAAGTGCCTTTGCGCAAAAGATTTGCTTTTGCGCAAAAGCATCTGTGCTCAGTATAGACGTGGTTTTGTGCAAGAAAGCTCCGGCGGCCATTTTCGCCATCGGGGCTTTCTTACGCAAAAAATTCCTGTCCCTGTCTACACTGGCCCTCTTGCGAAAGAACACTTGCGCAAGAGGACTTATTCCGAGTGGGCGCGTCAGAGTTCTTACACAAGAACACTGACAATCTTACATTAGATTGTCAGTGTTCTTGCGCAAATTCTCGCAGCCAGTTTAGATAGCTGGCAAGATTTTAGATGCACCGTAAATGTAGTAAGCTCCCATTAGACTCTTATTACATTTAAAGTGCAGAGCAGCAGAGGGAGTGCCCCCCATTAACTAATCAAGTAGTCAATGGAAATTCCATTGACTACTCTCTTAGTTAATTAACTAATACTTAACATCCCAATTCCCTGCCCTTTGTCTAGCTACCCTGTACTGCTCAATGTAGCTACTTTTCCCTCCCTGTATTTTGTGCTGAGCCTAAATCTCATTTGGGATCTGGAACAGCTACTGTGATGCAAATACAAACAATAATTTCAATTCAATCTGTAAGGACCTACAGCTCTTAACTTCCCTTTTGCCAGTCACGTAGACCGGCTTGCTGTGCGTGGGATTTAAACCTCACTGATTGTCAGCACCTTCCCTTGGGTAAAAAGTTCCCTTATTTCCCAAATGGGAAGGGCAGCTGAGATTCCAAATCCTACGTCAGATATCTTGAAAGATTTCATACTTTGCCCCGATACAACATGACCAGATCAAGTATTTTGTTACAGTATCGCCTGGGCCAGGAAGGATTTACAATGAGAGCTGACTGATGATTCACACTGAGTCAAGGAACAGTCAGGGAAATTAGACCTGTAATTAAAATCCCAAGAAATTACCTATTAGACAGACAGAGCAGTAGTCCCCTACCTTGTACTTCTGGGCAGCTTCCTCCAAAGGAACCACCGTGTGCACACGATGCACCCAGGACCTGTCGCAGACCATACAGATGGGGGCTTGATCCTCCTCACAGAACAGCTTCAGCGGCTCCTGGTGTGCCCTGCATACCCTACCCCCCTTTGCTCCCTGAATTGCCTGCAGACTCAGCTGCTGGACTATTGACACCATGTTTGCCAGCTGCCTGTTGGGCTGGGTGTGTCTCTGCTGCACAGCTGCTCTGCATTGCGGGCAGGGGATGGCTGGGCCAGGTCCCTCCCAGCATCGTATGAGGCAGGCACGACAGAAATTGTGCCCGCAGGCTGTGATCACGGGGTCCTTGAAATAATCCAGGCAAAGAGAACATGTCACTTCCTCCTGAAGACTTTCCATGGGGCTTGCTGCGGCCATGGCTCCTTCTGAGCTGGGGAATAGGATCAGTTTAGATTCTGTGAGCTTGGGCCTGCCTCCAGTAGTAACTGGTTGTTCCCCTCCCGGGAGCAGCTGTTTTATGGATAGGCAAGAGCCAATGGGAGACATCACAGCCCTGGAGGCTTTGGTGAGAAATGTCCCACACTCTGGCTCTGGCATTAGCCCCTGAGCTGGTGGGGAGGTTCCCTGGGACATCACATGGACCCAAGAATCCACCATCCTGTGCTGATCAGCTCCCAGAACTGTGCATGTAAGGAGTCAGTGTGAAGCTTGTGCAGAACTCATGGCTATAGCTACACTGCCCCTTTTTGTGCAAGAAAAACCCTCTTGCTCAACGCCGCTATGCTGATTATTTTCAGAAATAATGACATTGCGCAAGAGGGTTTTTCTTGCGCAAGAAGGGGCAGCATAGACAGCTCCTACTGGAGCAAGAGCCTCTTCTGCAAAAATGACAGCTCATTAGGTATGCAAATAAGGCTGGGCAATATTCCTCACAGTAGCCTCATTTGCATATGTCTCTCCCAAGAAGCTGCGAGTGTAGATGTAGCCTTGTAGCTGTAGCCTTAGTGCTTAGTGTCCAAAGTTGGGGCTGTTCCTGCAGGGGCTGCACATGGAGACTCCCCCCCCCTTTGCCTTGGAAGTGTGAACCAGGCAAGTACCGAACCCCGCCCCCATCTCCTGGCCCCGCCTCCGTCTGTGTGACGCCCCGCCCCAGCGCTGCACAGAAACCCCGCCCCGCCCCTCGATGGGCCGGGCGCACTGCGGGGGCGGGGCGAGCTGCGCGGGGATAACACGCCCCGGTTTGCAGGGGCTGCTCTGGCCCCGCCCCCAGCTGCTGCCGCGCGGAGAGCGGTTACCTGCGAGCGGGGGGAAGGGCGCGTGTCCGGACGCCGCTACTGCGGGGAACGCGGCCCCGAATCGCCTCCCTGCAGGGCCCCGCCCCGCCCCCGCGCGAGGGAATTAATTAACGTACCGGGGGGGCGGGGGGACAGAACCGGGCTCCGTCCGGCCGCCCCCGCACCCCGCCCCCACCTCGGCTCCTCCGCCGGCGAGTAACGGCACCAACGGCTCCTCCGCAATTCGCGCCCCAGTGCCCGCAGGGAGCGGCCCGCAACGGGGTTCGCTGCGCGCGGGGAGCCTCCGCCCAGGGGCCAATGGCAGCGCGGTGGGCGGGGCCTGGGCAGGGAGAGGGGCGGGGCTGAATCAGCGGAGGGGCCCCAGGGCTTCGCTCTGCCGGGCGGGGCTCCCCGGGCCAGGGGGCTGCTGCCTCGCGAGGCGGGGCGGGGCATTTGCAGCGCCTGTAAGGGGGGGGGGGGGCTCATTGCCGGGCTGGGGCCGGTGCCCGAGATGGGAGGTTGGGGGGGGCATGAAATCCCCAGGCGGGTCTCCCTGCAATCGCCACGCGGGGAGGCGTGACCAGCCTCCTATGACCAGCCTGAGCCTCCTATTTCTATGTGTGGTGCACATCTGCACCTGCCTTGGTGCACACAACAGCATTTATGCCACAAAGATGGACCCAATTCGAGAGAACCCTGCCCCGAACCCTGGCAGGACAGCCTGAGTGACAGACACCTGCTCCCTCCCCAAGCCCCACAACACTCTGGTTTCTGCCCGTCCCAAAGGAGCGTTGGCCCCAAGTCACTGGCACCTCCGGGCTGAAAGCAAACCCAGCGCCTGCAGCCAGTCCTATGGCACCGTCACCAGCGATTTACTGGCCCAGAGAAGGGAAGGGGAGTTACTCACAGGGAGAACGCAGCAGCCGGACACACGCACACGGTGCTCTTCTACCTGGTCCAAGGGAATAGAGGCGCCTCTGGTGAACCACCTCCTTGTGTCCTGTAGCATCAGCCTGCAGATTCCCTCAGTTCGCGCCTAACCCGCCCCCACGGCCATCCCCCTCCCTCCCTCCTTGCCCCACCCCCCTGTCTAAGCCAGGGAGAGAGAAAGTTCTTTCTGCCCTGGCTCGTCCTTCCCTCCCCCAGAGCTCACACTGATAAGAGGTTTGGGGCCGGCTCCTCTTCAAGGGCAGGTGGAGGAGGGGAGCAGCCAACAGAGTCTTTTTCCTCCATCATGGCTTGTCTGGTGTCCAGAGCTTCCTGTGCTAGGCAGGAGATGCCTCCCCACCCCCCCTTCTTCTGGACACACCAGAGTCTCTCACTTGGCTCTGCCCCTTGTCTGGCCTCGGGCTGCTCCCGGTGTCACAACAAACCCTCGTCCAGCCCCTGAGAAACACCAAACTCCTGGCACAGCCAGTCCAAAGGGGTCAGCACCCACAGCCGCCCCCGCCCCCAGCATTTCCCAGAGTCCAGCGGCTGCCCCCCCTCTCGGCCAGTCCAATGCCTGTTTTAACCGCATGGACACCCCAGGGAGCCACCTGGCTGCTGGCCTGGCCCCTGCACAGCCCATGAGGAAGCCCCTGAGTTGGCATGTTCAGCTCTTAGCATTGAGGTAGCTAGCGGGGGGGGGGGGGGGGCATGTGCTCCCGATCAGCTGGGCTAGGGCCGGGCAGGAACCCTGTCTGGGCAGCGCAGCAAGCAGGGCTAGCCACTGACCATGCTCCCTGGGGAGGCACCCCCAACCCCTCCTCTTCTGCCCTCCCCTCGCACCCAGTTCCCCCAGAGCCTGGCTGGAGAGACTGCCCCACTGCCAGCCTTGCTGCTCGACATGGTGCAGTCATGGGGCCAAGGGCAGGGAAGCTGCTCGGGTGTGGGGAGCAGATGGGAGTTGGATGGGGGCCTGGAGTACAGGGGCAGGAGGGGTTTGGGCCAGGACATGTCGGGCTTTAGCAGGGGAGCCACAGGTTTCCCCAGGCTCCCTGACCTGCTCCCTCTGCCCCCCATTTCTGTTTCCAGCATGGCCCTTGGATCAAAAAGTTTGTCAAGCCCTGATCTAGCACCATGCTCATCCCCTTCTGATACCCAGTGCACCCCCCTCCCCGCCGCAGCATCCTGCCTCACACCACTCCCTCCCTCCCTCCCTATCCCACCTCCTCACCTCCTCACTCTGTCACTCCATGTCTCACCTCGTGCCCACCCCCTCACTGCTAAGATGCACGGGACAGACACAGGACTCTGCCTCCATGCAGCCAGCCCCACCCCACAGGCTTTGGCAGAACAAAGGAGAGGGAGGTTTTGCTTGCCCCACTGAGGCGCTGAGTTTCTGCCCTGCCCGTATCAGCTTGGCTTTCCTCCTCTGCCCCATTCCTGCCTCGCTTCCTCCTTGGGCCAGTCACACAAGGAGGCAGCAGGAAGAGCCAGCCCCAGATGCCAGCCTCCCAGGGCAGAGGGGGCCAAGCCACAAGGGTTCAGCAGGTGCCTGGCCTTACTTATCTCCCTTCCCCAGTCTGGCACCAAGGGGCATTCATAGCTGATGTTTGTTTTCTACTATAGTTAAACTTGGACAAATATTCTGTTATCAACTCTTTAGCCAAGAACTCAGGGGAAGAGGCAGAGCAAGAGCAGGGAACAAGACCCCCCCCCCCCCCCACACACACACACACGACATGCATCATGACATGGTCTTTGCCCATGGAAGTGTTGCCAACACAGGGGTGCCCGAGGGGGGCAACAGCTGGGTTCGGTGCCCGGTATGCACGCTCCAATAAACACACCGGTGTGGAGAAGCAAAAAAAAGTTTATTTGAACGCTCAAATAGGTGCCAGGAGACTAGACATCTCAGATCAAGCGCACCAACGTAAGCAGTTTTCCCTCCTTATATACCCAGGTTGTTTACTTGCAGGAAAATAGTGAACTGTAGCAAGTTTCCCACGCTGGGACATGCTGCCAGCCCTCCTCCTCCCCCTCCCCTCTACAGAGACATATCTGAATTCTTCTTCTATACCACTGATAGTAACTAGGCAACTTCAAGGTCTTGCCGTTCCCAGCTATTAGCAAGCCAGAGAAAAGTTATGCCTGGGGGAGAAGGGGCGGAAGGGGGGGTGCTTTTAGGGTACTTGAGCTTAGAGCGGGGGCGCTTCATCGATTCTCATGATCTTCCACTCCCCTGAGTTACCTAGGATCATGCCCAGTGACCCCAACAGAAGCTTATGCTCCAATAGATTTGTTAGTCTATAAAGTGCCACATGACTCATTGGCTACGTCGACACTGGAGGGTCCTTGCAGAAGTACGGCCATTCTTGCACAAGAATCCACAGAGCGTCCACACTGCTTGCCCCTCTCGCGCAAGAACATTGACAGTACGGCATGGTAAGAGAGGGCTTCTTGCGCATGAGCTACGCTCTTTTCTTACAAGTGTAAGCTCTCTTGTACAGTGTCCCGTTTGGAACCAGGGCCTGCAGTGCACAGGGAGAGGGGGTGGAGATTCTGGGGGTAATCCAGGGGCAGGGAGTGGAGGTGGTAGTGGGATTCCCATGGGTGGGGGTCAAGAAGAAGGGGCTGAACAGGAAGCAGGGGCCAGGCGTGGTGGTCACAGGGCCAAGAGCATGGCAGGATGGGTAGCAGGCTGGGGTCCCAAAGGGGCAGTCAGGGACCTTGGCATAGAGGGGTTCAGTAGGACTTGGGGATCCTAGGGGGCTGTGCGGGTGTGTGTTCAGGGGGGATTGGATAGAGGGTGGAGCCCCAGGGAAACAAGGGGAGGGACCAGGCCACACCTGGCTCTTTGGGGAGGGGAACAGCCTCCCCACCCTGCCTTGCCTATCCATCTCTCCGTACCATGGAGGAGCAGGAGGTGGGGTGGAGAGGGAGGCAGTGACAGGGATGGGACAAGATGTAGAATGAGAAGGGATGCAGTGAGGGGGTGGGACAGAGAGGGACACAGTGAGGGGGTGGGGTAGGAGGTGAGTTGGGGGGGATGCAGTAGGTAAGATGGGGCAGGAGGTGGCAATGGGAGGAACACAGTGATGGGGTGGGGTAGGAGGTGAGCTGGGGAGAGATTGTGGATAAATCCCTGTAATATTATACTTTGTATTAAGATCTTATCCTTTTAGATATATCTCTGTTAAGTGTTCTTATAGAATCTCTGTAACATTTCTCCTATAACTTTGTATTAAGATATATAGATCTAGTAAGAAAAAATGTCTTTTGAGCTCTCCCCTTTCCTTGATTGCCCTGTCGAAATGAATGAGGTGTGAATGGAGAATGAAAGGGGAGCATCTCCAGCAGCAGTTGCCAGGGTGGAGAAGGTCTGGGAGCTAGATCCAAGACAATACCTGCAGAGTGAGCTCATTAAGACGACTGGACATACAGACACATAGGCTACGTCTACACTGGCCCCTTTTCCGAAAGGGGCATGCTAATTTTAAACTTCAGAATAGGGAAATGTGCGGGGGATTTAAATATCCCCCGCGGGATTTAAATAAAGATGTCCACCGCTTTTTTTCCGGCTTGTAGATAAGCCGGAAAAGAGCATCTAGACTGGCCCGATCCTCCGGAATAAAGCCCTATTCCGGAGGATCTCTTATTCCTACTTCAAAGGTGGGAAGGGGATGAGCCTTCTGAACACTCACGTTTGCTATTTCAGGACTTGGCAAACTTTTAGCTCCAAGGGCCATGCTGGGACCAGAAATTATGTGTGGGGACGGGTGGGGAAGGCTGGGGGAGGCTCTGCCTCCTCTCCCCAAGCCAGACATGGCCTGCTCCATCCTCCATCCCTCCCCCTGTACTCCAGGCCCCCCATCCACACGAAATCTGCTCCCCACACCTGAGCAGCTCCCTTGCCCTGGGCCCCATGATTGCACCATGCAGAGCAGCAGGGTTGACTGTGGGACAGCCACACCAGCCAGGCTCTAGAGAAACTGGGTGTGGGGAGGGGGCAGGAGGGGACGGGCCAGGGTGCCTCCCTGGTCAGCCCTGATCCCCGCACTGCCCAGAAGTGGTTCCTGTCCTGCCCTGGCCCAGCTAATGGGGCCGTACCTGCCCCCGCCCCTCAGCTGCCCCAATGCTAAGAGCTGAACATGCCAGCTCAGGGGCTTCACCCTGCCTCAGTTTCCCCACTGGGCAGAGACAGGAGGGATGAGGACCCCACATCTCAGGGGCTAACCTGGGGGCTGAAGCTCTCAGGTGGGCCCCACCCTCTCCTCTGCCCACTCCGGGTGTGTGAGGCCCCAGCCTGGCTCCTTGGCCCAGGGGGCAGCGAGGGGCCTGGGCTGCCTGGCCCCAGGAGGGGGGTTCCTAGGCCGAGCTCAGCACCTGCCTGTAGCAGGGAATTAGGCACCAAACTCTGTGAGAGCCGGGGCTTAGGCCACACACTCTGTGGGGGGCTCCCATTGGCTCCGGCGGCTCCCTGCTCACACGCTGGCGTGTGTGGGGCCCATTCTGAGGGGGCATCTCTCCCCTTTCCTTGCCCAGGGAGCCCACGGGCCCAGCTCAGGCTGGGTGGGTCCTGGCCCGTCCTGTGACTGGGCAGGCGCTGGTCAGTGAGGTGTCTGGCAATCGGTCTCAGCCCCTCAGGGCCGGTGAATGTGGCCCCCAGGCCTTTCCTCCCACCTGCGCATGGGGGTTTATTTCCCTTCTGCAGCCTCTGGGGAGCCCGGCGCAGGTGCGACTCTGGCGCAGACACAGCGAGGGGAAGGCGGGCGGGGACGTGACTGAAATAAGAGCAGCGGGCAGGGGGCTCAGGTGTGGGGCCAGCACAGACACTTTGTGCTGGGGGGGTGTCAGTGGGTGTAGCCCTGGCAATGGGGCGGGTTGGTGTGAGGAACAAGGGGAGATTTTCTGGCCAAGAGCCTGTGTTGGGAAGGGATTCCTCAGCCTGTCCAGCGCTGTGACATGGCTCCCCGTGATGGTCAGTGTGCGGTGTGTGTCACACGGCCACTCACCACAGACATGCAGGGCCTGTGTGACACTGCCCAGCCCAGTGCCAGCTTCTGTCCAGGCCCCAGACCTCCCCAAGCACTGGCACAAGCCGGGTCGGCAGCCAGCTGGCTCCCTGGGGTGTCCGTGTGGTTAAAACAGGCATTGGACCGGCAGAGACGGGGCAGAGGCTGGATTCTGGGAAATGCGAGGGGAGCGGGGGGTGGCTGCCGGTGCTGACCCCTGGGACTGGCTGTGCCTGTGGCGCTGGGCGAGGGTTCGGTGTTTCTCAGGGACTGGACGAGGGTTTGTTGTGACACCGGGAGAAGCCCAAGGCCAGGAGAGGGGCAGAGCCAAGTGTGAGACCCTGGTGTGTCCAGGGGACGGGGGAGGGGGGGGGGGCATCTCCTGCCTGGCACAGGGAGCTCCAGACACCAGACAAGCCACCGTGGAGCATAAGACTCTGTTGGCTGCTCCCCTCCTCCACCTGCCCTTGAAGAGGAGCTGGGCCCCAAACCCTCTTATCAGTGTGAGCTCTGGGGGAGGGAAGGACGAGCCAGGCGGAAAGAACTTTCTCCCAGGCTTAGACAGGGGGGTGGGGCAGGGAGGGGGATGGCGGTGGGGGGCGGGTTGGGCACCAACTGAGGAATGTGCAGTTCCCTGGCGCAGGCTGGTGCTACAGGACACAGGAGGCGCCTCTATTCCCTGGGCCAGGCAGGAGTGCACCGTGTGTGTGTGCGTGTCCGGCTGCTGCGTTCACTGTGAGTAACTCCCCTTCCCTTCTCTGGGCCAGTAAATCGCTGGTGACGGTGCCATAGGACTGGCTGCAGGCGCTGGGTTTGCTTTCAGCCGGGAGGTGCCAGTGACTTGGGGCAAACGCTCCTTTGGGACGGGCAGAAACCAGAGTGTCGGGGGCTGGGGGAGGGAGCCGGTGTCTGTCCTGACAGGGTTTGGTGCAGGGGAGCTGGAGCCATGGCCCGCCGGGAGGGGGGGGGGGGGAGCGGCCCGGGACACGCGCGGGGGAGAGCCTGGGAGATGCAGCGCGAGGAGCCGGGGGTGCCGGGCAGAGCAGCCAGGGACGTGCCGGGAAGAGGGGCGGGGTGTGTGTGTGAAGGGGCGGGGCTGGGGGGCCGGGGTGGGTGTGTGTGAGAAGGGGCGGGGCTCGGGGTGCCGGGGGGGCGGGGCTGTGGAGCGGGCGGTGGAATGTTTCTGAACTGGGGGAGCAGCTCTCTAGCCCCGCCCCCGGCTCCTCCGCGCGGGTAACGGGGGGGGGGTTCGGGGGCGGGGCTCGGGTTTGGGAGCTTCGGGGGTGGAGCCTCCCCCGCCCACCCCACGCGTGACGGAGTTGGACACGTGACTATCCCCCCCCCGCTTCCCTGGGGCGGGGCTGTAGCGGTGGGGAGGCTGCTGCGGTTTCTCGACCCCTCCCCCAGGGTTACGAGAAATGCCCCGTTTCTCGTGTGCTCGCCCCGCCCCCGCGTGCGGCTCGGCTTCCAGAGGCGGAATCATTCTCTGGCCGGGGGAGCCCCGCCCCTCGGGACTGGGGCGAGCCGAGGAAGCTCCCGGTATGACCTAAGCCCTGGCGCCGGACTCCCAGCAGTGTCACTGACCTCCTGCGCATGCGCGAACTCCCTCCATTCCGTGCGGCCGGGGCCGGGATTTCGTGCTTCCCCGCCGCGCGCCCTCAGGCCATTCTTGGGGCCGTTACTCGCCGCGCTGCTTCGAGAGGCGGGGCCGGGTAGTTAACGCTGGGGGAGCCCTGGGAGCGCCCCCGGGGGCGGGGCTCTGCGTTGCCTGGGGGCGGGGCTGTTTGTGTGTTTCCATCCGCGTCGCCTCATTGGCTCCCGGGCGCTCCCGCTGCTCCCGGCGGCTGAGAGCCCCGCCCCCCTCCCCCCCCCCCGCCCCCCTCCCCCCTCGTGGTCTGTGGAGCGCCGCTGCTGGGTGAGCCCCGCGCTGCGCATGCGCGAGTTTCGCGGAGGGGGGGACGGCTGCCGGGGGCCCCGCCCCTCGCTCCTGACCCGCCCCCCCCCCCCCCGCGTGTCTGTGGAGCGGCAGCTGCTGGGTGGGCGGCTGCGCCTGTGTCCCGCCGACGGGGAGGGGCGGGGGTTGTGGGGCAGGGCCTCAGTGGGGGAGGGGACTCTGGGGGGGCTGCAGATATCTTGTGCGAGTTGGGGGTGGGGCACAGCTGGGCTGGGGGGGGCTGTGACCCACGTTCTTGTGCTGCCTGGGGGGGGGGGCTGCTCCGGCCGGGCAGAGGCCTCAGGCCGCTCGCTGCTGCCCCCTCTGTGGTTGAATGTTGCACGTTCCGCGCAGGGCCCGTCGGCCCGTCTGTCTCTGGCTGTCGGTGCTTCCAGACGCTCACGCTCCACACAAGCCGAGAGGCGAAGATTGTGGCCGAGTTTCAGCAGCTGCGGCAGTTCCTGGAGGAACAAGAGCGACTCCTGCTGGCCCAGCTGGAGAAGCTGGACGAGGAGATTGGGAGGCTCCAGACTGACGCTGACGGGAAACTCTCCGCTTAGATTTTCCATCTCAGTGAGCAGATCGGTGAGCTGGAGGGGACGTGTCAGAAGCCAGAGAGTGAATTCCTGCAGGTGAGACTGAGGGAGAAACATCCCAGCTCCCCACACAGGGAAGGGAGGCTCCTGAATAACAAGCGCTGGGGTCCAGCCGTTAGATCTGGGTGTAACTCGGCAGGTGCATTGCTGCCATGTGAGTGACTGTTGTGCTTTGCAGAGTCACAGGCACAGAGCTATTAGAGATGGCAAAGCCCCATTAGCCCATGGACTCTATGGCCCTGGTGACAGGTCTGGGCATCTCTCCCCCATATTTGCAAAATGCCTTCCCTGTGTGTGTCCAGTGCAGCTGAGATTCTTTTCTGTCTCTTTTCTCTAGAACGTAAGAAACAGCTTGAGCAGGTAGGTGGCTCACACTCCTGTCATAGTGCACAGCGCAGGGAAAGAGATTGGAGCTGATGTTGGCACCACGTCTCCCCAGGGCTCTACAGCCAGATGTTGGACAGAAATGCCTTTGACTCACTTAATTCTGAGGGTCTAACCCTTGCACAGCAGACTCTGGAATTCCCCATTCAGGGGCACAGTCTGACTTCAGATATTTCCTAGAGCTGTCACCTCCCTGGGGACTAGCTGCCTCAGGACTGTGGGGCTGGAATATGGGTCTGTCACTGCTGGGCACTGGGCACATTTAGACCAGGGCAGCAGGGACCCAGAGTCTGTCTTACCTGAGGGATGTTTAGAGACCTGTGTGGAAGGAGCAGGGGAGGGAGAAGCTGGTGTCTGTCTGGTTCCTAGTGGGCAGATTCCTGCAGCCCTTCACCTGGGAACATGCTGTCCCTCATTGCCTGGAGGCCAAAGAGTGAATTGGCCATTGAGACTCAATTCCACTTTTGTCCCCAGCTGGTCTCTCCGGGCCAGAGGTGAGCAGTGGAACCTTGCACAGCCATGGGCTGTGTTGCCCCTGCTCTCAGGCTGGGGGAATTTAAGGAATTATAACTCCAGGCCTGTTAGAGCTGAGACTTCCTAGCCATAGCTTATCATCTGTAAATGAAATAGAATCACATGGAATTGTTTCTATTCAGGTGTGAGACAGGGCAGTTCCAGCTGCCAGTGGAGATTTCCCCTGAACTGGAAGAACAAGTACATTCTTTCTCCCAGATAACGACTGCGCTGTTGGAGACTCTGAGGGAATTCGAAGGTACCTAGAAGAGATGGAGTAGAGGAAAGTTGTTTAACTATTAGAAACTGAATCTGGCCTCTGAAGCCAACCTTCCCCTGCCTCAATTCCCACATGGAGAATGACGGCCACATCATGCTGCTCTCCTTAGAGGCACTGAGCAAACAGAGTCAACTGCTTGCACATAGAGTCAGGGGTTTGCAAACTCTGAGCCTCCTGTTGGTGTCAAAGGATCCAAATAGGTAAAGTTAATGTCATGGCAACGTCTTCGCCCCAGCACAGGTCTAGGTTATGACAAGAGGTGGTAAGTGACTGAGAGAAACCAGGTGGGAGGGGATGAGGAGGGAAAAGTAAATCTCACTTTCAGTTTGTGTCTCTTGGGGCAGGGATGAGGCTGCAGAGATGTTGGCTCCATTGCTGGGAGGTGCCCAAGCGAGACAGGACATGGAAGGTTTCAGACCTTCTCATACTAAACACTTGAATGTGTGTCTGTCTGGTCTCTCATACAAGTGAAATGTAGAGTTCAGCACGGGGACATTATTATAAAGATGAGAGCCTGGAATCTCACCTCTCTTATCCCTTCACCCACCAGACACTCTGCCCTCTGCACTGGAGAGAGCAAGAGGAAAATCCCTGGGAGCTTTCAGACAAGGTGAGTTTGCTGGTGGAAATTCTTTAAATGATGAGAAAATTCCTGTGAACACATCTTCATGGGCTTGTCATTGAAGTTACCAACCAGACCCAGCGACCACGGTGCTCACAGCCCTAAATCTCACCCAGTGATCAGTGAGGAGCTCCAGGGGTGCTGCATGGGGACCTGCAGACACTTTGAGAAACACTGATCTACAAGGTGTGATGCTAAAGGGGTGAAGTTAAAGCACACAACAGACAGCACCTTCAGGCTCAGATTTCACTGCTCAGTCAGTTTCAATATGGGGTTGGTTTCAAACAATAAATAGGCTGAGAGCTGACTGGCTTCCACGGTATCAGTTTGTTTATGGCGAGTAACTGCTGGATACGCAAGGGCTCTTCGGTCTAGTGCAGGCCTGGGCAAAATACAGCCTATCTAGCTCTCCAGGCCATCAAATGCAGCCGACTGATGCTTGGTGAGCCATGGGCTAGTTCCATACTTGCTTCTTCCCACCTGCAAGCCACTTCACCGGAGGTGAAGCGGGAAGGCTACAGGCACTGCTTCCACCCCCAGGACAATCTCATTGGCTGGTTTCTGGCCAGAAAGAAAGCACTGTGCCCCCTCCCGTCTGGCTTATCGTTATTCACACACCCACATGGCCCCGCAGCAGGTGTGAGGGTTGAGCAGGCTCCCTGCCTGCCTCAGAGAGGTGCTTGGCTGCTGGTCAGGAGTCACTCAGGTAAGTCTCCTGGCCAAAGCTTGCGTCTGTGTCAGCCAACGGTCAGAGCAGTGTGTGTGGGTGTGTCTCCTAAGTCTTTAGCTGCTAAGACACGAAGTCTCGTCGCAGCGGGCAGCCCAGAAGGCTGAAAGGAGCCCCGAGAGTTTAACGTCCGTGACTTTACTGCTAGGACCGAGGTCCCGTCACAGAGGGTAGCCAAACAGGCTAACAGACGCCCCAGTTGTAGGAAGCGCTTATTGCACTTCAGATTTTAGCTGCTAGAACACGGGGGGAGGGGGAGAGTTCCTTTGCAGCGGGCAGCCCAGGAAAGGCTGAGAAGTGCCCCAGTGGACCCTGTCACCTGGGAGTGACACAGATCCAAACGCCCAAGCTCTTCCTATAACTGTCCCTTTATGACCGGCTGAAGTTCTTTTAAATTGTGCTTGGTTCTGTTACAGCAACTGAAGGAGTCAGGTTAAAGCTTAAACAGTTGGGCTACGTCTACACTGGCCCCTTTTCCGGAAGGGGCATGTAAATTTCACCAGTCGTAGTAGGGAAATGCGCGGGGGATTAAATATCCCCCGCGGCATTTAAATAAAAATGTCCGCCGCTTTTTTCCGGCTTTTAAAAAAGCCGGAAAAGAGCGTCTACACTGGTCCCGATCCTCCGGAAAAAGCGCCCTTTTCTGGAGGCTCTTATTCCTACTTCAAAGTAGGAATAAGAGCCTCCGGAAAAGGGCGCTTTTTCCGGAGGATCGGGGCCAGTGTAGACGCTCTTTTCCGGCTTTTTTAAAAGCCGGAAAAAAGCGGCGGACATTTTTATTTAAATGCCGCGGGGGATATTTAAATCCCCCGCGCATTTCCCTACTACGACTGGTGAAATTTACATGCCCCTTCCGGAAAAGGGGCCAGTGTAGACGAGCCCTTACAGGTTTATTGAGGAAGCTTATAAATCATATGGTTGCAATGGCTATTGTTCTATTTCTTAACTGCTGGCAAATATATATATATATATATAGATCTTAAAAAAAATGGTTACAAAGAAAATAAAGATAGAAAATAGAAAATAATGGTACCAAATGACAGCTTAATCTTTAAAGAGCTCTATTCTATGCATGCACTAAAACAAAAGGACACATATAGGTACAATTTTTATCCCTTTCTGAGTCACTCGGTCCCAGTGTGTCAGGCCAGGATCGGTCCCTCAATTCCTTGGAAAGACAAAAATACGAGGTGGGTGTCCCCGTGGACCTCCGGAGGTCAAACACCTAACCCGACCAGCAGGTAGAGAGCAGATTGACACTCAAAGTGAGTGTGTGCTGGACCCATCTTTTATACCCATTTTGGGTCATGTATTTCTCTTTCTTATCTATGATGCCAAATGGTGCTGGTCTGTCTTTTGTGACACCAGTTCTTACAAGGAAGTTGTGAACTTAATTTACACTTGTAAGAGAGAGTTGAGATGATTAAATTGGAAGTACTGGGCATTCTTTTCTCAGTGGGAAATTCCTCTCCCAGGGACTGTGTGTGTTCGAATCAACATAGGTGCCAGCCGGGCACTTCTTGCAGCCTCGAGCTTAGCTTATTTCCTTAATTGTTACTCAGAGTTAGAGAACACTCGCATATCCTGGTCTCGCATCAAAGCAGATCAAAGCTTGATGGCTATGCTGATTTTCTTATTGTTCCTTCTCTGCTCTGTATACAGACATCTCAGAGGGCAAGCAAGATTGTTTGAGATGTGGGGGGGGCTGTCTCGCTATACTCTGGCACCCCAACCTCTCCTTTCCCCATCTAATTCTCTGCCCCCTGCTCCTGCCTCCCACTCCACATACCCAAACTCTTTGTTCTTTTCCTGTATCCAAGTAACCCTCGTCTCTTTATTTGTCCACTTAGCTGTTTCTCTAAATTACTTTAAATATCTCATGAGGAGTTGCTAATCCAGTGCCCCAAATCACACTGCCTCCTTCACCCAAACTCCTTCCCAGACCCCTCTTTCCCTCCTGCATCCCAACCCCTTACCCAAAGCTCCCTTCTCCCAATGTCCATCCCATATGCTGTATTTCCTGCTTGATATCTTGGAAGAGTGCAGCTCTCAACCACTTTCCAAAATCTTGGAGTGCCCTCCCCCTCCCCCAATCAAAATGAATTGCCCACCCCTGGTCTAGTGGATACAGTTCAGTGAGAATCAATGACTGAAAGCTGCAGCCGAAGAATTTCAGGCTACAGAAATTTCAGGCTTACTTTTTGATGGGTAAGAGGATTAACTGCTGAAACAAATGAGCAAAGTTCTCCATCTCTTGATGTCTTGATGTCTTCCAATCAACACTAGGCAACTTTCTGGAAAACATGCTGTGGGGAAACAGCTTAGTGCCTGGGTAGCTGGGCTAAGTGTAATGGCTTGTGCCGCAAAGGGGACAGACTGCATGGCTAAAGATATCTTCTGATGCCATGAATCCATGAATTTTAAGGTCTTATCCTGCAAACACTCTCTGCACACATGTTTAATAGTATGCATTTGAATGCTCATATTAACTTCACTTCCTCTCTGTTATGGAGCGGATTTATAAAGTCTGTGTCAGATGACAGATCTGAAGTTTGGGCTGCAAATCAATGCATGAAGACTAAAGATTATAAATACTGCAGCCCAAATTAAATTAAACCTATGTCCATGTTCAGGCAGATGAATATGTGGCTTGTTAGGAGAAACACTGGGTGCTGAGAACTGAATCCCATTGTTGCGAGCAAAGTAATGTAACTCAAGCCAGGTATTGAGAGAAATAAATACGGCTTTCGGATCTAACTCGTGTGTGGAGTTTATGGAATAGCTAGACTCAACGTTTACCCAAAAATGCAGATTCCAGCATGTTTTTCACCAGGGAAAGAGTCTGGACAGAATTGGGGTGTGGAAAGGATTAAAGCCCCTTCTGAAATGTTTCCGATTCCCCTTCTCCCCGCCAGGCTGCAGAACACCCATGTCTGACTCCAGCTCAGCCCCTGACCTGCAGAGCCAGGGACAGGAAATGGCCGTGCCGGAGCCGGTGAACTTCGAGGAGGTGGCTGTGTATTTCTCTGAGGAGGAATGGGCTCTGCTGGACCCGGGCCAAAGAGCCCTATACAGGGATGTGATGCAGGAGAACTATGAGGCTGTGAGCTGGCTGGGTGAGGATTCCTATCCCCTTGTGGAACAGAAGCTGGGTGGGCTCTGGAGCAGCTGGGTTGGGTTTGGTTCAGGGTCCTTCATTGCCTGAATCCCCAATATCAGCAGTATCTGCCCCAGTAATCCTGGCTCCTGTGTGAGAGGAGGTTCAGTGACATAATAGTGGTGCTGCTCTTTCCACAGCCAAGGTCTCATTGTGGTTCCCACCATCTTATCCATGTCGTGCCTTGGTTGGAGGTGTTAGTGGAAGGGCCTACGCAGGAACGGCAGGTACCAGAGTTGTGGGGCTGGGTGCAGCTGCTCTTAGTGTCTGTAGCGTCCCCTTATGCTATTGTGCTGAGCTCCTGGAAGGAAGGTGCCAACTCAGAGTCCTTCCCTGCCTCTGGTAGATTCTGTGCAAGCCAGAAGGGCACCAAATGGCAGGCCCGACTGGCCACAAGAGGAGAGCTGCCGCTGCTGGCAGAGTTGAACCAAGGCTGCAGAAGTGGAGCTGAGCTGCAGGAGCATCTAGGAGCAGCAGAGAAGCAGCCCAGCCTGTCTCCACCTTGGCTGGCCACAGGAACAGGCCGGCACTACCCTGGCTGTCTGCAGGACTGACACCTGTTGTGGGCACCCAGGCACAGTCAGTCAGGATCAGGAATATGGAGCATAGGCAGGGTCTGAAGTGGCCAACCAAGGATTCATTCTCCTGATCAAACAACTTCTCCTGCCTCCTTCCGGCTCAAGTAGAGCACCTGAGCCCAAGAGCAGGGCAAGTCCAGCCCCAAGCCAAGAACTCTGTGGGTAGAGCCCATAGCGCTCTAGAACTCTGCTGGATCCTTTCTCTCTCAGCCCTAGTGACCCCACCTGTGGCAGCTCAAATATGAGTCCTGGATAGGGGTGTCTGTCAGGCCTGAAAGTCCTAGAGCATTCCCCATATGAGCAGTCCTGCCCAAGTATGGAACAGGCCCTAAGGGAGACTGAGTTGTATCCTCCAAGAGTGCAGCAGAGCACTCAGTTCCCCATGGGAGTCAGCTGGGCTATTCCCAACATGGTAGTGGTGCAGCGGGAGTATGGCATTAGTATGTCCTGGGATCTTGTACCAGCCAGAGACCAGTCTCTGGAAGGTTGGGAAGGAGCCTCTCTGGGTAGGAGACTCAGGTCTTGGCTTTGACAGCAGCAATGGCACAGACCTTAATGTTAAAGATCATCACTTGGTTAATTGCTCCCCAAATAGGATTTTCAGGCTCCAAAGCTCATGTGCTCTCTTGGGTGGAGCAAAGGGAAGAGGTGCAGATTGCAGATCTCCAAGGCTGTGAGGAAGAGGAGATCATCAGTGACACCCACACAGGAGCGAAATCAGCTAAACTTACTCAAACCAATTTCTGTGTTTGCATAGCAGATGTTGATTGTGTGTTTTCATCAAGTCTGACTGGCCCTTCAACCTGTCTTCAACTCCAGTCTGAGAGTGCTGGGTGGGGAAAGAGTTATGGGGGAGCAGGGTGAACTCAGCTTAGGATTATTGTATCTTTCCAGCCATTCTTTGGGTGTCTCCCCCATTTTCTGTTCACCATTCAGAATTTTTTATTTCAGCTCAGCACAGGGAATGACTCCTGTGTGGTTTCTCTTTCTATCCCAGCAGGTGATAAGATGCTGAATGAGAACAGTGAGAGGAGTCTTCAGGAGGAAGGACCTGAGCGAATGGCTCCATGTGGGATGTTAGTGGGAAGATCTGAATGGCATGTTTCTCAGAGTCCTGTGCAAGAGGAAACCTGTATGAGTCAGCATAGCCTACAAAGGCAGCAGGGAAACCATCCAGGAGTGGGACAGGATAAATCCAGTCACAGGAGGAGAAGGTTGAAAACAAACACAGAAACTGTTCAAAAGAAAATCCCTCATCAACATTCACCTTGTGCTTGCAGTGACTGTGCAACACTTATTAAACATGAAAGAGCCCAAACAGGAAAGAAACCCTTCAGCTGCTCTGACTGTGCGAAAAGCTTCAGTCGGAGGTCACACCTTGTTAGGCATAGGAGAGCCCACATAGGAGAGAAACCCTTCAGCTGTTCTGACTGTGGGAAAAGCTTCAGTGATAGGTCAAACCTTGGTAGCCATAGGAGAGCCCACACAGGGGAGAAACCCTTCAGTTGTTGTGACTGTGGGAAAAGCTTCAGTCAGACCTCAACCCTTGTTATCCATAGGAGAGCCCACACAGGAGAGAAACCCTTCAGCTGCTCTGACTGTGGGAAAAGCTTCACTCAGAGGTCACACCTTGTTACCCATAGGAGAGCCCACACAGGAGAGAAACCCTTCAGCTGTTCTGACTGTGGGAAAAGCTTCAGTCGGAGGTCACACCTTGTTACCCATAGGAGAGCCCACACAGGAGAGAAACCCTTCAGTTGTTGTGACTGTGGGAAAAGCTTCAGTCGGAGATCAGACCTTGTTATCCATAGGAGAGCCCACACAGGAGTGAAACCCTTCAGCTGCTCTGACTGTGGGAAAAGCTTCAATCAGAGTTCACAGCTTGTTATCCATAGGAGAGCCCACACAGGAGAGAAACCCTTCAGCTGCTCTGACTGTGGGAAAAGCTTCAGTCGGCAATCATACCTTGTTACCCATAGGAGAGCCCACACAGGAGAGAAACCCTTCAGCTGCTCTGACTGTGGGAAAAGCTTCAGTCAGAGGTCACACCTTGTTACCCATAGGAGAGCCCACACAGGAGAGAAACCCTTTCGCTGTTCTGACTGTGGAAAAAGCTTCAGTGACAGGTCAAATCTTGTTACCCATAGGAGAGCCCACACAGGAGAGAAACCCTTCAGCTGTTCTGACTGTGGGAAAAGCTTCAGTGACAGGTCAAACCTTGGTAGCCATAGGAGAGCCCACACACGAGAGAAACCCTTCAGCTGCTCTGACTGTGGGAAAAGCTTCAGTGACAGGTCACACTTTGTTAGCCATAGGAGAGCCCACACAGGAGAGGGACCCTTCAGCTCCTCTGACTGTGGAAAAAGCTTAATTGAGAGCTTACACCTTGTTAGACATAAGAAAACCCACGTGCAAGAAACCGTTCAGCTGCTCTGACTGTGGAAAAGCTTCAATCAGAGGTCGTACCTTGTTATCCATAAAAGAACTCTTACAGGAGAGAAATCCTTCAACTGGTCTGACTTTAGGAAATGCTATAGCAAGAGTTAAAGCCTTGTTGCATATAGTTGAACCCATGCAGGTAAGAAACCCTATAGTGGGGGTGAGCAAAATTTTCTGTGTTGGCAGAATCCAGCCTTCCTAAGGCTTTGATCCTGTCCACAAGGCAGTGACAGGCACCACCTCCAAATGAAGATGTGCTGAGGGGGAAGGAGCTTAGCCCCATCTCTTCTTCATGTTGTGTAGCTACTAGACAAGAGACAGCGCTAGGCTGAGTCTTTGCCACACAACCTGAGGCTGGTAGTAGAGGCACTGCTGCCACTGCACTTCTGGCCTCCAGGCCACATGGCCATGTCAAGGGTGCCTCTGGGGCTGGTCCTGGGCTGCATGGCTGCAGCAGCAACTCCTCCAGCCCTGGACTGAATGCATGCAGCAGTGGTGCCTCCAGTGTTCAGGGCCGGTCCTAGTCTGTGTGGCTGCTGCTGCAGCAGAGCCTTCCTCTGGAGTGACCAGGACAGTGTGGCTGGAGATGCTGCTGCAAGGGGGCCCAAAGCCAGGTAATATTTGCTGTCATCCCCCGGATACCCCCTCCCAATCTCCTCAATTCCCTTTCCCCCAGCAGCTAGCACCCCTAGCTTGCTCTGACAGCCTCCTTTTTTATTGCACCGTCTCTCCTGGTCACATACTGTACCTTATTCCTGGCCAGGCTTAACACCTGCCAGTTTCTGCATCCCAGATCCTTCCTCAAAACCCCAACCCTTTCTTTAGGCCTTTGTCACATTATTGGATTTTAAGGTGCACATACAGATAACTGCTGTGATCACGGGGAACTGTTTGCCCCAAATTTGGTACAAAGTTGGCCATGTGAGATGTCAAACGAAAGCTTATGTTGTGCTCATTCTATGTATGGTATTCATGTGCTTGTTTGGAGTTAGTATGGGGAGTTATGAATATGGGCTCTGCTGATGCTATGTATGGACTGCCTGTCATGAAGACGGAATGTCCAATGAGTGACTATGCTAATTTGTACGGCTCCAAGGACAATGGCTCTCTGGGTGGCCAATACACACCTGGGGAATGAGTGTGGAAAGCTGCAAAGCAGCCATGCCACAGTGGCTGCTGGCATATGAAACAGACAGGACACTTGACCATGTGATTAGCTCCAGCTTGGGAGACACCAGAAATTAATATCAAATGCCATGAGGGGGGCTCCAGCTTGTCTTCAGTCTTGCTTCTTATCCCAGATGCAGCGTTGCTAAGGACAGGGACACGGGAAGGACTGCTGACCCATCCTGACGTACAGTGTACGCCAAAGACTTTTATGCTAGCAGTTTGTAACATCTCCACTAAGATCCTGCATCAAGAACTTGCTGATTGATGTATATAATGTATTCTCTTTAACAATCTTACTCTCAACCTTTTCTTTCTTGTATTAATAAACCTTTAGATTCTAAACGATTGGTCCACTGTGATCTTATGGGTAAGATCTATAGTATAAATTGACCAGGGATTCATGGCTGGTTCTTTGGAACCATGTGGATCTGTTCTGGGTGAGAGATTGGGCTGTATAACCCCTCACCTGCGTGTAAGCCCAGGGCTGACTGTGGCACAGGAAGAGCTGGGGTATCTGAAGAGTTTTGCTCATGAGGGTTCCTGTGGGCTGGACTGGCAGAAGAAGTGCTCAGTGTGACTGGTTTGTGGCCTATTTCAGAAAGGTCTCCAGTCAAGGGCTGTAAGCAGTTCTGGGTTTGAGCAATTTGCCCTGAGTGGATTCCCTCAGAAGTGCCCTGACCCGGCCTGGCCCATCACAGCCCTGCCCTCTGTAAACCTTCTGTACACTACTGTTGCTAATGGAAACTCACTGTTAATTACATAATTAGTCAAGCCATTTTGCTAGGGCTGCATCTGGGGAGTTGCATTTAAATTATTAAAGAGATTAAACCTTTTAACTCATGTTAGTTGATCAAACTTTATTGTAAATTAAGTAAAATATTTATGTCCAATACATATGAAAAAATCAATGTTTTTATTTATTGCAGGGGTGGAAAACCTTTTTTGCATTGGGGGCCACTAACCCACAGAAAAATCAGTTGGATAACACACAAGTGAGAAGCAAAAAAACTCCTCCCCAAAGCCCCAGCCCTCAATGATGAGACACCTCACTCTTCTGGCATTCACAAGGTGAAGGGAAGAGATAGGGAGGACTGAGGTTCAGGGCTTCCCATAGGCCAGATTTACTTTCCCGGGGTTCCAGAATTAGTGGATTTTGTGATCTCCTTAGGCTCTAGGGAAGAAACAAATGTGCCAACCTGACTCTGCACTAGGCTAGTGCTGTGTGTGCCATGTAGCTTCCTGCAGTGCTGCGGGCAATGTCCAGGTCCTGTAGTCACTCCCTGACATACCTGAGGAAGGTCTCCAAGAAGCCCTGGGGGTTGGGTTCCTGCAGAGCCTGGAAGGCAGCCTGCAGAAAGTGCTGTATCAGTAGTAAACGCCTTGATAAGTTTCATCGCTGTATTGTTTTGACAGATGCCCCACCCCTCCCTTAGGCCTTGCTCTTAACCCTACCCCCTTCCATCACCAGTGTTACCAAAAGACAGACAACGTAGAAGGCCACGAGTCTTACATGTATAATATCTTGTCTCCAGAGTAGGGGGAGGACTATGCATTTTATGATTTTGAATATATGCAAGAAATGGGGGTTTACGTGGCAAATTGTGTTTATGCCTTCCACTTTGTGACAAAGCCCCTTGTTATCTCCCCATGGGTTCTGTGCTTTTTTACAGTTTCTTGTGTGCCTCAGAGACTCAAGCTACAGAAGATGTCAATTTGATCTTATTTTCAAATACGCTTTAGTGTCTACACAGCACTAAATATCAAAATAACCTGCTGTTCTGAAATGTCCCTTACGCCTCATGGAATGAGGTTCACAGGGACATTGGAATAGTGAGCCCATTGCATTTCAAAATCAGGGGACACAACACACAGGATAGTTATTACAGGTATCTCTGTACCCCAAAATAGCACTGCAGTGTTGTGGTCACCTTACAGGCCCACAGCAGGGGGCAGGTTTGATGCTGAATTTTCAGCCTTTTGCACTCAGGACTCTCTGTTGCTGCCACATGTAGACAGGTACAGCCATATGTAGGCCTGACCCTGCATCTCTAGAGCCCCAGCCCCTCACAGACTGCCAGACACAGGGGTAGGTGTTCTCAGACTTGGGCACAAATTCCTCTCTATGGAACCTACAGGACAAGAAGCCAAAGAAGATGGATTTTGAGGGGTTTGTAGTAACTAGCCCAGCCACAGCAGGCTCTACTGAGATTTGAACTCAGCTTGTATGATTCAGAGTCTGGAGTGCTGCCTCTTACACCATGGGACCTGCGCAAGACACTCCTGACTCATCTGGGCCAAACTAGAGCCCCATCCCATGCCCACTGGAACTAGTTTTGTTTGTTTTCCTTCCACCTGGAGCCCCCTTCTTCTCCTGGGATGCAAGGAGCCTGAGATGCCCTGAGACAGGCAAAGGACTCTGCCTCCACTCAACCAACCCCACCCCACCAGCTTTGGCAGAAGAAAGGGGTGTGGGGGGGGGGGGCTCTGCTCACCCTACTCAGTTTTACTCAGGCTCTTGCATAAGAAGGAGCGTCTACACTGTCTTGCGCAATGCTGTTCTTCCTGAAAAGTAATAGGTGTAACAGCATTGCACAAGAAGGTTTTTCTTGCGCAAGAAGGGGCAGTGTAGATGCTCCTTCTTACGCAAGAGCCTCTGCTGAAAAAAATGGTGGCTCATTAGGTATGCAAATGAGGCTTGGCAATATTCCACGCTTAGCCTCATTTGCATAATACTTGCGCAAGAATCTGCAAGTGTAGACATAGCCTGTGTTTCTGCTTGGCTTTGAATCAGGGACCTTTCTATGCTAGGCAAACATGATAACCACTTCACACCAGAAACACAACTTGGTAGTGAAACTTGGATAACTGTTCTGTTCCTAGCTCTTTCTAACACCCTGCTCTGCAGGGGAGAGGAATACACCTTGTGAACTCTCCACCTCTTGTTCTCATGGAAGCGACTCAACCGAGCTGCCAGCTCCTCATTTCCTCACCAGCCCCTTGAGATTTGTAGCTCAAAGCTGGAGCTGCTGTGGAAGGAGGTGAAGCTACAGAAGCTGACGGGACAATCAGCAGGCAGAGGGCTATTTTTTCTCCTCGCTGGGCTGATATAGCTAGTATTGAGGAGTTTGTTCTCTCTCTGGTTCTACTAAAGCTGGACCCCAGGACTAGACTTTTTCTTTCTAAAACCCTAGTGAAAGCTGAGAGTGAATTGTTTGCAAACTGAGACTGTAAGTTAAAGAAGGGCCTCACCCAGTATGGGGCTTGAACCCTGAGATTAAGAGTTTCATGCTCTACCAACTGAGCTAGCCAGGCTGTATACTGTTTTGTACCCCATAAAAGGGACATCTTTCCAGCGACAGGAGAAATGTCCGGGTTTAGGATTTCTTTTAGCGCTGCAGGAAGGGGAGATGGAGGGAATTCAAACCCCTTTGCAAGCTTTGTTCTCATGGCACCAAGTGAGACAGGAGGGGTGTGAGCTGAGGAACCTGCCCCCCCAGAAGGGGCATTTGGGTGCACCCAGGGGCAGCAAGAATTCAGGCCCTCAGGCCAGTGCATTGGGGACAATGTGTGAGCCCTTCCATGAGCATTTTCTGTTCCCACTGGGGAGGGCAGCTGGGCAGAACTGTTGGGCACCCAGCATCCCTTTCAGCCCCAGGTGCAGGAGGTAACAGAGAGGGGAGGAAAGTCCATGGCCAGAGCCTCCTCCCAGCAGGGCTCTGGCCTGTTCTCTGCAAAGTGCTCAGCTGTTCCATTTTTTGCAAGAAAGACTGGGATCCATGCACCCTGTTCCCCAGTGACAGGAGTGTCCTCTTCCCTTCTTTTCACACAGGGTGTGTCCACGCTGCTCTCCTCCTTCGAGGGAGGAATGACTAAGACTCACTAAATCAAACCTAGAGGGCATCCCCACCAGCTTCCAGTACATCTGCTCTTTGCTCCCTTTGGCTTCTCACTGTGGGACATGGCCAAGCTCGACTGAAGGAAGCCAATTCCAGTTATGTAAGGCGGGATGGTGGGAAGAGCAGACATATTGGCCAGGCACCACTAGGGGCTGCCTCCCTCACCTCCCCCGAACCTGGCAGGTGCCTGGGCAGCTTAGCCATGGGTCCGCTCTCTGGGACTTTTCTCCCAGCTGCTCCATGTGTTGCCATTGCCCATCCCAAGGGAGGGAGAAGAAGAGTTACTCTCTGTGGCTGCAGGAGCTGCAGAGGTTGCACTCACAGGATCTCTAGACACTGACACCCCCAGGGAATCACAAGAGTGTGTGATGCTGGCTCTCCTGGCCCAGCAATTGGAGTCAGAGCCCTGCCTTGCCAGTGCCAGGTACAGCAGCCTCTGCACCTGCTCCAAGCTTGTGGTTTCCTTCTTCCCAACACTCCTCCCCAATCAGCCTTTTCCTGAACCAGCAGTGCCATGGGTGGCCTGGGGAGGCCTCTTCTGTGTCCCAGGAAAATGTGAGCAAAGGTTACAACAAGGCACCCGGGGGAATTGAATCCAGGATCTTTTACTGATAAGGAAAGTGATTTAACCAGCTAAGCCATCATACCAAGCTCAACAAACAAACACAAAAAAGCAGTCATAAAATGGTTCTACTCTATCGTCCCAGACAACACCTTTGACTCCCAGTTCCCTCCAGCCCTGGCGGTGTCTGGCTCCTTGGGCACAGAAAGCTACAGCTCAGTGGGCAGCGGCTCTGACATGCACATCTCCCCCAGCCGCTTGGATTGTAGAGTTGCCTTTGAGGTTTGGCAAAGTGATGGAGAAGGAGAAGTGGAGCAAACATTGATGATCTGGCTTGGTAACCCCTGGGTCTCAGTGTTTGGGTTGGAGATCCAGATGGGAGCCCAATCTCCTCCTGTTTGGTCCCTTCCTGAGGGCACAGAATTAATAACAGAGAATTCCTTTGCCCTGCAGCAATCTGAGTTGGCCAAAGAGTTAGTAACAGAATTTTTGTCCAAGTTTAAGTATAGAAGAGCCCCCTTCAAAGCTGTTTCTGTGGTGTAGAGTTTATCAAGTTTGCCTCATTCCCCAAAGGGTTCTTGGTTCAAAGCCAGGCAGCGTTACAGCCTTTTCGCCTATTGTGGCTTTCTTTGGTGTCCAGATAAGTGCAGCTCCTGTACCTGCAATGAGCCCAACTCCTATGTGATGGGGGGCGGGGGCGGGGAGGGAGGTGATACAGCTGAGGATGCCCCTGGGTGCCAGCCTGGGGAAGTAAGATGAGTCAGGCCAGGCACCTATGGGAGGCATGTGGTGTGGCCTCCCCTGCCCTGGAGGTTGTGTGATGGGGTGGGTTTCTCCTGCTGCCTCCCTTGTGTGACTTATCCATTATAAAATGAGGTGTAATGGTTATTTTGGAAGAAGGGTTTTCTTTAGAAATAACTGCATCTACACAGCCTTTTTATTTTGAAATAGCACCATCATGTGATTATGCAGATGAAGTGCGGGATATTTAAATCCCAGCTTCATTTACAGTTTTGAATCTTTACATTTGCATCCCTTTTTGAAAAGAGGGTGCAAGTGTAAACATACCCTACGTAGCGAGAGTTGGCTTCCTTCACTTGAGCCTGGCTGTGTCCCTGCTGCGGGAACCCAAAGGAAGCAAAGAGCAGAAGTACTGGACGCTGGTGGAGTACCCTCTGGATCTGATTTCGTGAGTCTTAGTTGGACTTGCTAAATCAAACTCCATAAGATTGATTGTGGCCATTCCTCCCCCGCTAGGCGTGGTTCTTGTTCTTCTGCACAGCACAGCCCATGGAGACCAAGGACCTGCCAATAGGCATTCAGATCTCAGCCTTGTTTAATTGATGGGAATAGAAACCAGACACACAGCAGGTTTGAACTGGTTTCAGTTGAGAGATGAGTTTGCCTGGTTTACATGCATTGACGCAGGAACACATTAGGGGTTTGTGGTCAGTTTAAGAATCCCTGCACAACAGAAATCCAAGATGTGACACATGGAGCTGCAAAGGTTTAAGTGAATTTGCTCAACCTCTTAAGGGGACACTTAGGAATTGAAGCAAGGAACACTTGATTTGCAGTCAAGTACTCTACCACTGAGCTACATCCCCATTTTCCTTCTGGCTTTACCTCAAGTTTTGGGAAATTACTCTCTGGCAGTACTGTCTGCAGGAGCAGGTGGTGCCTTGCACAGATGGCGGGGGGAGGACGGCCCTCTATGGGGTCGGTCATGTGTGGTGTCCCCCCACCTACGATCAGCATGACACTTCACGATAGTGCATCATCCCCTGTGCTCCTGCCTCCCTGCCCTGTGTGTGTTGCAACCTCACAGCACTCACCTGATGTTCCCTCCCGTGTGCCCGAAGATGTTTGGGAGGCCTCCTGCATCTGGGGGACTGGTTCCAGGGCGAGGGTCATAGCATTCCTGGAATCCTCATCCTGGCGCTGCTGGTCATCAGGGTTGTTGTCCTGAAGCTGCGGCTGCTGCCGCCCAGGTGTCTCCATCCCAGATTCCACAACCATTGCAGGAAACAGGCACAGGCATTGGTGGTATAGTGGTGAGCATAGCTGCCTTCCAAGCAGTTGACCTGGGTTCAATTCCCAGCCAATGCAAAATGACAATGGCGTGATGAAGCTCCTTACAGAGTTATCACTTTAATGGCACAAGTGGGTCCCACTGCTGGGACTTTCACCATTGTTTGCCAATAGGCAGGAAGTGCTTGATCACAGCCAAATAGCGGAGAAGCTACACTTGACCACCTGAAACATGAGAACAGCTCTTTCCCATGGGCCATGCGGAGTGTCCAGCAGCTCCTTTGCTGCTCTTGAACTTAACCCAAGAGCCAAGAAGTTGCACTCGCCCCCTCCCAGAAACTTCTGCAACTCCTCTGCCATCCAATTCCTCCCCAGTTTCTTCCTGGCAACCCCCTCTCCCCTGCAGCTGAGTCCTTTCTAGGTGGGAGCTTCTAGGAACCCACATCCCTGGCCACAGGGTGAGTCTGGGTCCCCTCATCCTTTGGATCCATGTGCGACGTGATCCCAGGAGAACTATCTCCTGGAGTTTCTCCCTGTCCCATGGAGCTCAGGGCAGGGGACCCAGGACCGGGGTCTGTACGGTGCCAACATGTGTAACACATGGCAACATTTCTCCTTCCTCTGCCGGAGAGGGAGCCAGATAGTTCCCTTGAGACCACATACAGATGGGCAGGGTCTGGAGAGGTGAAGCCACTGAATGGAAAAAGCAAAGAGAGCAGAGTATCAGCTACCAGCTGAGAAACTCAAACATGGGGCTGTGTGATGGTTCCATGATGTAAGCGGCAGGACTTTAATTTCTGCAATCTGAGTTCAAATCTCAGTGTGGCCTGCTGGTGAGGTGTTGGTTTGTGCAAATCTGAGAGTCAATCTTCTTGCCCCTCTCCTCCAATTCTACTTTGTGCTTCTTGACTTTTTCAATCTAAGGACTTTGTAGAAAGATCTTTCAAAAGTGGCTCTAGTGGTGCAATTGGTCAGCACTGGGTACTTATAAGACAATGCACCCAAAAGACAGGCTAAAGTTGTGAGTTCAAACCTCATATGGAGCAGTGGGTTTCAGTCCCTGCTGGGCTGTCTTCTTGCATTGAACCCTGGGGGAGCTGGGATTCCACCCCAAAGGACAGAAGCAGTGAAAATTCCCCCTTCACATGTTATGGTCTCCAGGAGCGGCCGGAGGCTGGCTGCAGCAGATGGCACCCTAGGCGGGGCAGCGCATTCGGGGACCCTGCCTGCACTGTGGTCAATGGCCGTGACGTCATCATCGGGCGCCCGGGCTAGCGGTGCCCTAGGCAGCTGCCTAGCTCGCCTAGGCCCACAGGCCACCGGTGATGGCCTCATCAGAGCAATTGCTGGGTGGCCCCTCTTTCTGCCGGGTCCTTCTTCTCCCCCCCCCCCCCCGCCCCACCCATCAGCAGCCACCGTCCCTTTCAGCCTTTTAGCCTCTGGGTCAGCTCAGGAAAAGAGACAGGAAATGGGACAAAGTAAGGAGACAAGCAACCAACCCCCAAACTTCCCCTGTGCTCTGAAAGCCCAGTTTGCTGAGAGCCCCCCTGTCCGAGACTCTGTTCTGCTTGAGACCCCAGAGCCCTCCCTCGGGCTGCCTGGCATGTGGGGACTCAGGTCTAGTGGTGGATTTACAGAGTCCCACAACAGCTGCTGCCAGCGTGCGGATGTGCACATCTGTCTGTGGTTATTGGGCACCGGCCTGATTGGGTGAGTCCAGGATTCTGTTCCTGCCAGGATGGACAAAGCAGCAGGGAGAGAGGTGCTTCAATAGCTCAGCTGGCAGCGCAAGGGCAGGTGTTCCAAGGGGGCTGGCTCCATGCTGCTCTAAGGAGAGCTCCTTTTCCCTTCCCTGGCAGAGGAGGGGCAGGACTTGCTGGCTCCTAGGTGGAGCAACAGGGCAGACAAGGCCCTTCCAGGAGGCACAGCTGGGCTATTCACAGAGGAGCCAAAGAAGGGACAAGCCTCAGGAACAAAGGCTTTTGCCAAAGCCTGGGATTGAACCAGGGGCCTTTAGATCTTCAGTCTAACATTCTACCCACTGAGCTACTTTGGCACCTGACACTTTTGGCTGTCCCACCCAGCCCCTACAACATATGTCTGCACTGCATGTTGCACTTGAACAAAAACCTCCCCCTGTGTGTGTGGCTGGCAGTGGTTGCTAGATGGACCCATTCACATGTAGCTTTACTGAAACCCCCCTTGGTTCTGCCTTGAACCTCCCCCGGCCCAAGGGATGCTGCCCAATAGAACAGGCCCTGAAAGAAATGTGTCACTTTCACCCCTGGGAGCAGCTCAGCCAGGCAAAGGGGCTGCCTGGGGCAGGACATTAGCCTGGGAGGGCAGGGGAGGGTGTGGCAGTGACATCACAAGGGCCTTTTGCAGCTCCTCAGCTTATTGGCTAAAGGAGGTTGGGAAGTGATGACTTCACAGAGAGTCCATGACAGTGGCCAGGTGGGACAGGCTGCAGGGCAGGGGCCATCTCAGAGCCCCCCCCGCCCATGGCTTTGCTGCAGGGAGTCTCCTTGAGATCTGCTCCTGAGGTCAGAGGGAGAATGGGAGTCACAAGAATGAGTGTGAGGAGGAGCCTTGTTGGAGCCTTCTCCTTTCCCACGACTAACTGACCTAGAAGATGTCCCTGTGGAGAAGGGAAGAGTCACTGAAAGATTCACTAAATTGACAGTGGAGGAATTAGCTCAAGTGGTAGAGCAATTTCTTAGCAAGCAAGAGGTAGTGGTATTGATACCCACATTCTCCAGTGACTAGCAGTTTCCTGTTTTTTTGTTTTTGCAAGCAGAGGGCCAAGTGGCTGCAGTGGCCCCTCCCTCTTCCTACTCACTCACCCCAAAAGCCACCGCGGCTTAGTTCCAAATATGTAAACCCCATTGCCCGAGGGATAGCGCCTCTTCCAACATAGCTATTTTGCAATAGTCAGAGTGGCTACTCCACTGCAGCTATTTCGAAATAGCTCCTGCCCAGGGCCAGTCAAAGTACTTACTCCCCAGTGCCTCCTGGGGCTCTAAGTCGAGGCTTCCCTGCAGTGTGGACGTGTTACTTTGAAACAAGCTATTGAAAAACAAGCGCACTGTGTAGACAAACCCTGAGAGCTGAGTGAAGCTTTTAGTATCCCTGCTCCTGGCACACAATCCCATTGGCTGGTTTCTGGCCATGTGAAGCACCATCCCCCCTCCACTCAGGCTCTTATTCACTGACCCACATGGCCCCTGCAGCCTGTGTGGGGGCAAGGCAGGCTGCCTGAGAAATGTGCTGGGCTACTGGCCGGGAGTGAGCCAGGTAAGTCTCCCAGCCAGAGCCTGCCTCTGGCACCCCAACCCCCCCTTCCCTCAATGCACTGGTGCCCCACGTAAACCAAATCCTCTGCCCCCCACCTGAACCCACACACCTCCCAGATCCTTCCACAGAGCTGCCATGTCTTCTCCAGAGCCCTTCGGCTGGCACCGGGGAGGCCAGAGTCCAGGCAGTGCCCGGTGGAGCCCAGCGAGCGTGGAGGGAAGGGCTGGTACTTGGGGGTGGGACTCGGGGCTGTTCTGAAAGACTGCAGGTGCCGTTAGACCCTTTTGTCCTTCCCTGTCTCACCCCAGCGCTGAGCAACACTCAGTGTCGGTCTGAGCATCCGTCCTGCTCTGGGACGTGTCTCTGTGGCAGGAACCTGCCCAGGCAGCTCTCGCAGTGAGGCCCCTCCCTGGCAGCACCGAGCAGTGAGAGCTGAGTGAAGGGGGAGGCAGGACCAGGGGGAGAAGCCTCCATGACTGTGTGAGAGGGAGGCTCTGCCCTGGCCAGTGGGGAATCGTTGCCTCTCCGAGGGGCCCAGGCCTGGTGGGTCATTTCCCCAGGTTACTGAGTGGGGGCTGGAGCCAGTTCTGTGTTGTCTCCTTCAACAACCAAACTGAACCAATGGATCTTGTGCCGACCTGACACTGTGCTGGGCTTCCTGCAGGGCTGCCAGGGCTGCCAACACAGGAGAGGGGAGGGGCAGGAGGAGCAGTATGAGTGACCAGCTCTGCCCCTTCTGAAGGGCTTGTGAAAATGGCAGGTGCTGTCTTGGCAGTGAGGGTGTCATGATTATGAGGATTAGCCAGCAGCCTGGGGATTAAGGGGTTAACTACACCTAGCCAGGTGGAGAGACCAATAAGAATGTAGGTGGGATTTTTCAAACTGGGACAAAGGAATTTGGGTTTTTCCTTTGTCCTTTTGTCTCTCTGGGAGAGTTCTCTGCAGCTACAGAGAGGGACAAGCATGTCTCTCTCTCTCCAAGACACCATTCTTCATTTTCTGTAAGTAGGGTAAAGTTTAGGTAGTTTCGTTAGGTTTTATTGTTTTATGGATTGGGTATGGGATCTGAGATCTGGCACTGTTTAAAAGATGTTTTGGCTTTTCTTTGTAACTAAGTTCTAGGCCCATGGAGTTTCTCCATGAGTATATTTTGTTACCTCCCTATCTAGTCATTATGTTTGCAACAGGAATATTGTTGTAATAATAAAAGTTCTTTCTTTTCTTTTTATGAACCTGGCAGTGGTTAATTGTATGCCCTGATTTTTGTTTTAGGGGTAAGATTTCCCAAATGATCTTTCCCCTGATTTCTTTATCAACATTTGGGTGGTGGCAGCGGAAGTTTTATTCCCAAGATCTAGGGTTTTAAGATCTTGGGGGGAAATTTTATACCAAAGCCTGGTAGATAAGGCTTTGGGGTACACTTGCTGGCCCCCACTTCTGCATTTATCATGCCAGAGTGGGAAAGGAGCCCTGAGTGAACTTCTTGGGTCACAGCTGCTGTAACAATGAGGTAAGATGAACAAATAGGCAGCTGTCATGTGAGAACTGAGGCTGGTTTCCCCAACTGGGAATCAAACCCAAGTGTTAGCTGTGAAAGTACTGAATCCTAACCACTACACCATCAGGGATACACAACAAAAAAAAGCACCTTTCCTTACCTACACTAGCCTTTCACAGGCCACTTTCTGTTCCCTTCAGGACGAGGGTCCATTCTCCCTTGCCCAGAGGGGACAAGAACAGAAACCAAATAGAACATCAGAACAGCCAGACTGGGCCATGCCAGTTGCCCAACTAGCCCAGGATCCTGTCTCACAACAGCAGCCAATTCCATTGCCCAGTGGGAATCCTCAGGACAGACAATCATTAAGTGATCCTTCCTGTCGCCCATTCCTAGGTTCTAGAATATACCAGCTAGGGACACCTTCCCTGTCCATCCAGGTTAAACGCCATTGATTGACCTTTCCTGCATTAAATTATCCAGTTCTGTTTTGGATCTTCTTGTAGATTTCACCTTCACAGCATCCACTGGCAAGGAGTTCCACTGGGTGCAAAAATGCTTCCTTTTGGTTTATTTTTCATTTGGTTACTTACCAGTTTCATTCTCTCACTGGGGGTCTTCAGTAGGAGAAAAAAAATTCTTATTGCTTTCTGCACCCCGTCATCATTACATAAACCTCTGTCCCATCGCCCCTGAGTTGTCCCTTTCCCAAGCTGAGAAGAAGAAGTTCCATGAACTCGTGTGAGCTGCTGTTCCAAAGAAGAGGCTTTTCCCGTGGAAAAGATGGCCAAGCCCAATCCCCTACACAGAGCCCCAGGAAATACCAATGGACACTGGGCACTTGTAAAGCCCCTCTCGGGCAGCGGTATGGAATGGATCCAGCTGGCCATCGGGCTGACTAACGCCATCATCAGACGAGTCCCAGGGAGACTTCTCAGCCCACGTGCAGAGACTGTGGAGTCTCCCACTCCCAGCCCAGGGGCAGAGGGGCAGCGCCCTGAGGAGGTGGGTCCCGAGGCAGCGGAGACCTTTGAAGGGAGCGGAGACGTAAGGTCAGAAGGAAGGAGAACAAGTCACCTCTTCTCAGGTGAGATGTGGTGGGAAACTACCAGATCCGGTGCAAGCCGAGCACCAAGGGCTGGTTCCTGCCCTGGTGGCTCCTTGCAGGGCCTGGCTTGAGAAGCGCCAAGGAGCCGTGTGTGGCCAGGAGAAAGGGAGCAGAAGCAATGTGGATAAAGGAGCAGGGTGGGGGAGCAGGAACAAGGGAGGGTGTCAAAGGAAGCTGGGGGTGCTGGGTGAGAAGAAAGGGAGGGGAATGGGGTGGCTGGGGTCTGGGCATGAGGCAGGACTTTATGTGGCTTTGTGTCCACTTGCCCCAAAGGTGACAGCCACACTGCCCCGAAGGTGCACAGCCACAGTAGTGGCACTTGGAGGGTGGGCCCTGGACTGCGTGGCTGCAATGACCTGGTCTCAGGCAAGGCACCACTGAGAAGTCTCAGGCCTCCCCCTCCGCGTCCTCCTATCTCAGCCTAACCTGCTGAGCTGTCTCCCACAAGCTCCTGAAAGCCAGCACACATGCTGCCAAACCCTGCACCCGGTGGCAGGCCCTGGAATTGCCTTGTGGGCACCCAGGGGAAGTGCAATAATAGAAGATGCTGTGTTTCTGCCTGGCTTTGAACCAGGCACCTTTTGCCTGTTAGGCAAACGTGATAACCACTACACCACAGAAACACAAATACAAAAGTTTTCTGCTACTGCACTTATGCTTGGGCAAATATTCGGTTGCTAACCCTTTGGCCAACAGAGATTGCTGCGGGGCAAAGGAATTCTCTGTTGTCAATTTTGTGCTCTCAGGAAGGGACCAAACTGAAGGATGCCGGGCCCCCACCTCGGGACTCCAACCTAAACCCTGAGACCAAGGGGTTTACAAGCCAGAAAATCAAAGTTTGCTGCGTTTCTCCCTCCCACAACCCTGTAGAACCTCAAAGGCAACGCCACAGTCCCAGGTGCTGGGGGAGATGTGCACGTTAGAGCCTCTGCCCACTGAGCTGTAGCCTTCTGTGCCCAGGGAGCCAGACACCACCAGGGTGGGAAGGCAGGAGGGAAATGGGGAATGGCCAAAATTTGTGAGACAATGGTGTTGTCTGGGACCATACAGTAGAACAGTTTAGAGGTGGGTCTGAGTAGGGCACCGTGGCTTAGCTGGCTAAAGCACTTACCTAATAAACAACAGCACCTGGGTTCAGTTACCACTGGTACCTTGTTCAGCCTTTGCTCACATTTACTTATGCCCTTCTGGGACACAGAAGAGGCCTCTCCTGGCCTCTCATGGGACTGCTGGTTCAGGAAAAAGGCTGAGTGGAAAAGAAAGAAACCACAAGAGGTTTCTCCCCCACAGGTGAAAAGCTCCTGATGCCCACAGACCCTGACTCTCCATGGCTGCAGAGGTTTCACCCTCAGGCTCTGAGCTCCTCAGGAAAACACAAGGATGTGTGGGGCTGGCTTTTCTGTCTCAGTAAGTGCAGTCAGAGCCCTGCCTGTCAGTCACAGCAGCCTCTGCACCTGCTCCAGGATTGTGGTTTCCTTCTTCCCAACACTCCTCCCCAATCAGCCTTTTTCTGAACCAGCAGTTCCATGGGTGGCCAGGGGAGGCCTCTTCTGTGTCCTAGAAAGGCACCACAGGGACTTGAACCCAGGATCTTTCATTTATGAGGCAGGTGCTTTAGCCAACTAAGCCATAGTGCCCTCCTCCAAAACCTTTTTAAAATGGCTCTTTATGTTTCCACACAACACTTTTGACTCCCAAAGTGCAGCCATTCCCCATTCCCCACAGCCATCGAGCCCAAGCGGTGTCTGGCTTCCTGGGCACAGAAAGCTGCAGCTCCGTGGGCAGGGGGCTTTGGCTTCCTTGCCCATGGGATGCTGTTGCAGGAAGGGCTGCTCAGCAGGGGTGGGGTTCACTTGTTGAGGAAGGGAAGAGTATTTGGGTGCCGACTGGCTCACCTAGTGAGGAGGCTTTAAACTAGGTTTGATGGGGGCAGGTGCCCAAAGCCCAGAGGTAAGTGAACAACATGGACACCTGGGAGATGGGCCAGAAATGGGAGACAGCAGGGGCTGTAACAGCAGAGGTAAAGGAAGGATGCGGAACCACTGGGAAGCAAAATCTAATCTGTGTCTTAGATGCTCGTATACACACACAGGACTATGGGTAATAAGCAGGAAGTTGGTATCACAGGGATGTGGTGGGATAATACACTTATTGGTATATTGGCACAGAAGGGTAGAGCTTGCTCGGGAAGGACTGGCAGGAAAAAGGGAGGAGGAGTTTCCTCAGATATGAGACATGTGAACACTTGACACAGGAGTGGACTTGTCGGGACTCTCTGGGTGAGGTTAAAGGGGTAAAACCCCAGGGTGATGTCACACTAGGCGTCTATTACAGACACCTCCCCAGGCAGAAGAGGTGCATAAGGCTTTTTAAACAATTAACAAAATCATCCAAAGCGCGGCTGGTTTCACACACAATCAGCCTCACCCACAGCTGGGAGGCAGTTTGCAGGGAGCTGAAAAGAAACAGAAGAGGGGAAACTGGAGCCTGGCAGAACCAAGTCTTGGGATTCTTCTGTGTCCAGATGTGCTAAGCAGCTGGCAGCCAAGCTCCCAAGTGCTGGTCTATTCCCACTCTCCCCAGGCAGGCAAATCCCCTCTGCTGGGTGTTACAGGCTGGACTTTGCCTGCCTGACTTTTAGCCAGGGAACTGCTCCCTGTGAGGCAAATGTGACACCCCCTGCACTGCAGAAACCAGCCCATTGCCTTATGGGAAGAGAAGGACCCCTTGGAAACAGCCCCTGGCTGGCTCTGTCTGTGGAAAAGAAAGAGCAAATCTTTACCACTGGAGAATGTGGGCATCGATCCCACTGCCTCTCACATGTGAAGTGAGCACTCAATGCCCATGTTCTCCAACTGCAGCTCAGTTCTCATCCCTTATTTTCACTGTCGGGGCTCAGTGGCCCCCTCCCTCTTCCTACCTGCTCTCCCAAAAGAGACAGACCTGGCTCCCCTTTCTTTGCCCCCAGCAATTGCCATTCTGCAAAGCAGAGAGTCATAGAACCATAGAGCTGGAAGAGACCTCAGAAGGCCATCAAGTCCAGCCCCTGTTCTAGAGAATGGAGATCTCAAATTCAGCACTCTCTGTGGTGCAATAGAAAACATGTTGCACTTTTAAGCTACAATAGTTAAAGTGAACCCACCAAGTCATTTGAAGATTGTGGGTTCCAGTCCCATGAGTGTCACTTTAGCTGCTTTCTCATTTCCAGGGCAGTTTTTACAGACCAGGCAATCCTTAGGGTGAAACTGGGGTGGAATGAGTCCAGACAGTTCCCAGCAGACCCCAGTGAGGATGGAGTGAAGGGCTGGTTCTTGGGGTTGGGGCTGGGGGTTGTTCTGAAAGGCTGCAGGTGCCGTTAGACCATTTTGTCCCTCCCTGTCTCTACTAGTGCTGAGCAACACTCAGGCTGTGTCTACACTGCACTGCTCTTCTGGAAAACCTACGCACATTTCAAAACTCAATTTGTGCAACATTTTATGCTGCTTTTTTTGGAAGAGGCTTTTCCGACATTTGGCCTGTGGACACTGGGCAAGTCACACAAGGGAGGCAGCAGGCAGAGCCGGCCCAATGCACCAGCCTCCCAGGGCAGGGGAGGCCAAACCACAAGCCTCCAGCAGCTGCCTGGCCTGATTCATCTCCCCTTCCTAGGCTGGCACCAAAGGGCATTATCAGCTAACATCACCTTTCTCTGTCACGTGGGAGTTGGGCTCATCGCAGGCATAGGCTGCACTTACCTGGGCACTAGCAATAAGAGAAGATGTTGGGTTTCTGGCTGGTTTTGAACCAGGGAACTTTTGTGTGTTACACAAACATGCTAATCACTACACCACAGAAACACACTTTGGCGCTCGTGGAACTGGCATGACTGTTCTGTTCCTAGCTCTTTCTAAAAGGGGACTGCACCTTGTGAACGCTCCACCTCTTGTTCTCAGGGAATCCACTAACCCGAGCTGCCAGCTCCTCATTTCCTCACCAGCCCCTTGAGATTTGTAGCTCAAAGCTGGAGCTGCTGTGGAAGGAGGTGAAGCTACAGAAGCTAACGGGGGACAATCAGCGGGCGGAGGGTTATTTTTTCTCCCCCCCCGGGCTGATGTGGCTAGAACTGAGGAGAAGAAAATCCTCTTCCCTTCTCCTCAGAAGATGGAAATTGCAGTTGGTTCTCTCTCTCAGGTTCTACTAAAGCTGGACTTTAGGACTAGACTTTTTCTTTCTAAAACCCTGGTGAAAACTGAGAGTGAATTGCTTGTAGACTGAGAATGTGAGTTAAAGAAGGGCATCACCCAGATGGGGCTTGAGCCCATGACCCTGAGATTAAGAGCCTTATGTTGTTTTGTTAACTGAGCTACCCAGACTGGCTACACCAAGTCTTTTCATGCCCCTATGACAGGGTAGCAGGAGCCAAGTGCTCTCAACTTCCTGACTTGGCTCTTTCTTGCTTCCAGTGGGGGGTTCTGGTCTGTGGGGAGGTTTGAGCTCAAATCCCCCTCCTGACACACCCACTTCTTTTCCCACAAGGAACGGCCCCATCTTTCCAGTGACAGGAGAAGGGGCCGGTTTTAAGATTTCTTGAGCAAGAACCCGCCAGTGTAGACCTAGCCCTGCAGTCAGAGTTCAAAGACTGTACCAAGAGGCTGGGAATGACATCCCTTGTTTCAGTATTTTTCTTCTATACAATTATCAAGCTATATTTAGCTAAGCTGTTTGTAAGCAACTGGCGGGTACCACAGTAGCGCACATCCGCACAAGCGCAAACGACCTCACTAGTGGTGCACATTATGAAACTCACTCCAGCCATGGATGGAAAATCTCAGAGGGAACATGACCCGCCACCCATCTTCTTCCCTGCATTGGCAGCCACAGTCCCTTTCAGCCACTGGGACACCCCGGGAAGAAAGGCAGGAATGGGGCCAAGTGCAAGTCAGGCTGAGGGGGGCAGGCAAAGCTCATCTTGCCTTGCAGGTCCACTGGCAGCAGCATCTCTCTTGTATTCTGCTGAGAGAAAAATATGCCTGAGAGAAACATGGGTCTCAGAAAACTTGCAGCCGTTGCCAAAGTAGCTCAGTTGGGAGAGCGTTAGACTGAAGATCTAAAGGTCCCTGGTTCAATCCCGGGCTTTGGCAGAAGCCTTAGTCAATGTGGCTTAGTCTCTTTTGGCATCTCTCCATCTCTGGCAGGCCAATATCTGCAGTCAGAGTTCAAAGGTTGTATCAAGAGGCTGGTAATGACATAATAAAGTTGATGATATTTCAGGGTTAGAAGTGGGAGAGGGGATTTCATGTCACCTCAGAGATTGTTGACACAGTAGAACAGGGCTCTTGGCTTCAACTGCTCCCAGCCTTGCGTCTCTGTTTTTAATTCCATGCCCCCAGAAATGAACAGTAACAGAGCCTGTCTCAGACTAAATCTGAGGCTTCCCCATACTGAGGACACGCTATTTCTATTTTCTTAGACTGGAAGTTATTATGTTGATTTAAGCAATTTCAAAATAGTTTCCAAGTATACACATGTCCCTATAGTCCTGGTCTTCACAACATCCTCTGGCAAGGAGTTCCACAGGTTGACTGTGCGTTGTGTGAAGAAATTGTTCCTTTTGTTTGTTTTCAACCTGCTAATATCATGATGCATCCTTAGTTCTTCTATTATGGGAACAAGAAAAATACCTTTGCTTATTTACAGTCTCAAAACAGCCATGATTTATAAACCTCTATTTTATTTCCACTCTGTCTCCATCTTTCTAAGATGAAAAGTTCCAATCTCTCTTCATGTGGCAACTGATCCAAACCTTTCATCATTTTTGTTGTGCTTGTCTGAAGTTTCCAATGCCAAGGTATGGGTTTTTTGTTGGGGGCGGGGGGTAAGGCAACCACATTTCCAGTCAGTGCTCAAGTTGTGGGCACAGCATGGATTTACAGAGATGTAATATGATAGTCACTGTCTTATTGTCAAGGCCTTTAAAAATAATTTCTAACATCCCATTTGTGGCTCTACATGGAGTGGATGTTTTTAGAGAGCTCTCCAGCTGTGACTTGTTGTAGGCAGATTTGTTTCCATTTAGTATGTGTGTTACTAATTGTTTATACTAATTATACGGATTAATTGCCAGACTCAAAGCTCACAGCAATTTTCCATGAAAAGGTGTTTTCCCCTCCCCATCATGGTGCTGGAAAAAGAGTTAGTAACAGAATAGTTAGCCAAGATAAGCACTTTCGTAGCTTTCTGTGGTGTAGTGGGTATGATGTTTGCCTAACATGCAAAAGGTAGTTGGTTCACAGCCAGGCAGAAACAGTGTGTCTGCTTTCACTGCAGCTCCCCTTGGTGACCAGGAAAGCGCAGCTCCTGCTGCCCAACCTGTGCCTGGGAGGCTAGGTATGGGGTCAGCTCTTCCTGCTGGTCCAAGGAGGAAGCAAGGCAGGAATGGAAGCCAAGCTGAGGGAGGCAGACCAGAAGCTCTGGGATTCAGGGGTTGAGGAGAGTCTCCCCCCCCCCCCCTGCTGCCCCTTGTTCTGCCAAATCCTGTGGGGTGGGGCTGCTTATGGGGAGGCAGAGGCAGAGGCCTGGGTTTGTCCCAGGGATGCTCCTTGCTGCCCAGGAGAAGAAGGGGGCTCTGAGTGGAAAGAAAACAAGCAAAGCTGGTCCCAGTGGGCATGAGCTGGTGCTCCAGCTGAGGGAGTGGTGGTTGGTGCAGGTCCCATGGTGTAAGGAACAGCCCTTAGCCCTGGGGAGTCCTGCAAGCTGAGTTCAAATCTCATTGGGACCTGCCACTGTTTGGCTGCAGAACCCTTCCACTCCCACTGCTTTGTTTTCCTTCCCCTTAGGTTCTTAGGTTCATGAGACCGTTTCTTACCCCTCACACTGGGTGTCTGCTGCTGCTCAGTGGGTGGCTGGGATGTGCTGGGACCCTGGGCTTGCAGGATGCTGAGGTTTCATGTTTCTTGCTGCTGCCCCTGATGCCCTCTTGTTTGGTCCCAGCAGGTGCCAGGCTCTGCCTCTTGCCCCCGTGGTGCTCAAGGGAATGCGCATCAGGCCAGGCTGACTGGCCAAGGAACAGCAGGAGCCCTGTCCCAGGAGGGGAAGGAGGGGCCAGAGTGTGTGAGGGCGTCACCCAGACAGGCAGCCCCAGGCTGGGAGGACAGAGCTGCCCCACATCTCTAGCGCTCCTGAGGCCCAGAGGGTCCCAGCACAGACACAAGAGCAGCAACCTTGGCCAATGGCCCTAGGTTTGCAGGGACCGTCCCTGGCTCCCCGCTCAGACTGGCCAGGGGAGCACATTGGTGCCAACAAATTGCTCAAGTGGCGCCATGTTCCAGCCAGGCCGACAGGGAGCGTTTCTTTTGGTGCCACCTGATGCCCACAAATGTGGCCCTTGCACCCACCCCCCTGCTTTTCCCCTGGCCCCCGTGGGGCTGGCAGGAAAGCGGCCCAGGGCCAGGCAGGAACCAAGGGAAAGCAGGAGGCAGGAAGAGCCTCAGACTGGAGCCCAGCTCTCCAGAGGAGCATTTCCAATATGAGTGTTTACTGACAGTGTCCATCTCTGGTCTGATTTCACAGTGTGGTGAGACACTGGCACCCACAGCAGCATGGATGGGGTGGCTGGACGGAGTGGCTGGCGGGCGGCCGGTAGGAGCAGTGGCAAGTGGCCAATGGAGAGGGTGAGCCTCATTTGCATTTCTAATGAGCCACCATTGTTGTGGAAGAGGCTCTTGTGCATAAACTTGAGGAGCATCTTCACTGCACGCGCGTTCTTAAGCAACTAAATTTATGGCAAAACGTAGGAAAAGAGGGCTTCTTGGGCTGATGTGGCTAGAACTGAGGAGAAGAAAATCCTCTTCCCTTCTCCTCAGAAGATGGAAATTGAGGTTTGCAGGATTCAGAGTCCTGAGTGCTGCCCCTTACACCATAGGACCTGTGGTGTGAAAGTGCAGTGGACACCTCTGACTCTCAGCTCTCAGGCTGGCCTCTGCTCTCCTGGCTCCCTCCAGCTACTTCATCTCCCAGGACTCCCTGTAAGAAATGTGTCACTTTCACCCCTGGGAGCAGCTCAGCCAGGCAAAGGGGCTGCCTGGGGCAGGACATTAGCCCTGGAGGGCAGGGGTGGGTGTGGCTGTGACATCACAAGGGCCTTTTGCAGCCCCTCAGCTTATTGGCTAATGGAGGTTGAGCGGTGATGACCTCACAGAGAGTCCATGACAATGGCCAGGTGGGACAGGCTGCAGGGCAGGGGCCATCTCAGAGGCCCCCCCCCCGCATGGCTTTGCTGCAGGGAGTCTCCTTGAGAGTTGCCCTTGAGGCCTTTTCGGAGCCTTCTCCTTTCCCATGACTAACTGACCTAGATGACAGATGTTGCTGTGGAGAAGGGAAGTGCCTCCAAGAAGGCCTCTATAAATGCAGCAGGGGAATTAGCTCAAGTGGTAGAGCGCTTGCTTAGCATGCGAGAGGCAGTGGGATCGATGCCCACATTCTCCAACTGCAGCTCAGCTCTTATCCCTTATTTTCACTGTCCAGGGCTCAGTGGCCCCCTCCCTCTTCCCACCTGCTCTCCCAAAAGAGACAGACCTGGCTCCCCTTTCTTTGCCACCAGCAATTGCCATGCTGCAAAGCAGAGAGTGGAGATATCAGGCTCTGTGGTGCAATGGAAAGCATGTTGGACTTTTAAGCTGCAACAAAATACAGGACTATGTAGCACTTTAAAGACTAACAAGATGGTTTATTAGATGATGAGCTTTCGTGCGCCAGACCCACTTCCTCAGATCAAATAGTGGAAGAAAATTGTCACCACCATATATATCAAAGGATACAATTAAAAAAACTGAACACATATGAAAAGGACAAGTCAAATTTCAGAACAGAACGGGGATGCGGAGGGGAAGGTAAATGTCTGTGAGCTAATGATATTAGAGGTGATAATTGGGGAAGCTATCTTTGTAATGGGTAAGATAACTAGAGTCTTTGTTAGGACCCCGCCGTAAAGTGTCGAATTTTAGCATGAATAACAGTTCAGAGGATTCCCTTTAAAGTGCAGTTTTAAAAGGCTTTTGAAGCAGGATGCAGGTAATTAAGTCATTGAGATAATGTCCTTTCTGGTTGAAATGGCAAGAAACTGGTTTTTTTCTGTATTTTGTTTCAGCTACCCTAGACTAACATGGCTACTTTTCTATCACTATTTTAAGCTGCAGTGATTCATGTGAGCCCAGCTAGACATTCAAAGTTTGTGGGTTCAAGTCCCACGAGTGTCACTTTAGCTGCTTTCTCATTTCCAGGGCGCAGCTTTTACAGAACAGGCAATCCTTAGGGTGAAACTGGGGTGGGCTTGAGTCCAGACAGTTCCCAGCAGACCCCAGTGAGGATGGAGGGAAGGGCTGGTTCTCGCGGTTGGGGCTGGGAGTTGTTCTGAAAGGCTTCAGGTGCCATTAGATTGTTTTATCCCTCCTGTCTCCTACCAATGCTGAGCAACACTCAGGCTATGTCTGCTCTACACTGCTCTTCTGGGAAAAGCTACGCAAACTTCAAAACCCAATTTGTGCAGCTTTTTCTTCTGCTTTTTTTTTTTTTTTTTTTGGAAGAGGCTTTTCCGACATTTGGCCTGTTACACTGGGCAAGTCACACAAGGGAGGCAGCAGGCAGAGCCGGCCCAATGCACCAGCCCCCCAGGGCGGGGAGGCCAAGGCACAAGCAGCTGCCCGGCCTCATTTACCTGGCTTCCCCAGGTTGGCACCCAGGGGCATTATCAGCTGACGTTACCCCCCCTCTGTCACATGAGCGTTGGGCTCATCAACAGGCTGGTCAGCAACAGCTGCAGTTACCTGGGCACCACAATAAGAGAAGACCCTGTGTTTCTGCCTGGTTTTGAACCAGGAACTTTTTGCATGTTAGGCAAACATGATAACCACTACACCACAGAAACACATTTCAAGGGATGGAACTTGGCTGACTGTTCTGTTTCTAGCTCTTTCTAACACCCTGCTCTGCAGGGGAGGGGGATGCTCCTTGTGAACACTCCACCTCTTGTTCTCAGGGAAGTGCCTAATTTCCTCACCAGCCCCTTGAGATTTGTAGCCCAAAGCTGGAGCTGCTGTGGAAGGAGGTAAAGCTACAGAAGCTGACAGGGGACAATCAGCGGGCGGAAGGTTATTTTTTCTCCCCCCTGGGTTGATGTGGCTAGAACTGAGGAGAAGAAAATCCTCTTCCCTTCTCCTCAGAAGATGGAAATTGCAGTTGGTTCTCTCTTTGGTTCTACTAAAGCTGGACCCCAGGACTAGACTTTTTCTTTCTAAAACCCTGGTGAAAACTGAGCCAACTTCTCACAGGCTGAGAATGTGAGATAAGGAAGGGCATCGCCCAGCATGGGGCTTGAACCCATGACCCTGAGATTAAGAGTCTCATGCTCTACCAACTGAGCTAGCCAGGCTGGGTGGGAAAAGTTTCCTAATATCCCATCTCAGGGGAACAGGAGCCAAGTGTTCTCCACTGACTGACTCAAGGCTCTTTCTTGCCCCTAACTGGGGCTCTGGTCTGTGGAGAGGTATGAACTCGAACCCCACTCCCGACACACCCACTTCTTTCCCCACAAGGAACGGCCCCATTTCCATCTCTCCAGGGACAGGAGAAGGGCTCTGGCCTGGTGTCTGCAAAATGCTCAGCCTGTTTCATTTTCTGCAGGAGTGAGTGGGATCCATGCGCCATGTTCCCCAGTGAGAGGTATGTGTCTTCTTCCCCCCTTTCCACAGACACAGCAGGCCAGGGGGCTATGAGCCTCCAGAGGCCCCTTCCTACCTGGCCTCCCACAAAGCTGGGGTGAAAAGCTGCTAGACCCCAGCCCTCCTGGGCCAAGCCATGGCAGAGGTAGCAGGATTCACTCCCGTCTTCTCCTGCCTGTGCCCTGGTACTGAGGGGCCGGCCCCTTTCCTGCTGCCCCAACTCTTATTCCCACAATGCACTTTGTGCAGGGGCCATTGGTCTTTGTGCCAAGGTGTGTGGCTGGGAGCCAGGACTCAGGACCCTTCCTAAAATATACAAATCCCCCATCCCTCCCAGGGGCCAGGTGAGTGACTTGCCTTGCATATGTGACAGCATCAGACCCCTCCCACCCGTCTGCTCAGTGTGCAGACCAAGCCCAAGGGTAGCACCTGGGTTGTGTGTTACACAAAAGCCTCTTGTTCCCTGCCCAGTTCCCAACACTGGCTGCTGATGCTAACTTCTATGGGGGTGTAGCTCAGTGATAGAGTCTTTGACTGTAGCTCAACTGGTCCTTGTCTCAACTCCAAGTGCCCCCTTGGAAAAAATTCCTTCTAGTGTAAACATTTTCCTTTCCAGTTCCATCACACTCTGGCTTTACATTGCTTGAGGTTCTTGACATTAATAAGATCCCTTAATGCAGAGCTACTCAACTTTGGGATCCCTGCAGCCATAATCAAAGGCATTTAACCAGGATGGACAGGGCAGGTGTCCCTAGCTGGTGTATTCCAGAAGCTGGGAATGGGATCACTTAATAACTGTCTGTCCTGAGGATTCCCTCGGGACAATGAAATTGGCTGCTGTTGTGAGACAGGATCCTGGGCTAGTTGGGCAACTGGCATGGCCCAGTCTGGCTGCTTTGATGTTCTGTTTGGTTTCTTTTCTTGTCCCCTCTGGGCAAGGGAGAAGGGACCCCTCATCCTGCGAAAGGCTAGTGCAGGTGAGCAAAGAAGCATGTGTCCTGTGCCCTATATTGTATTATTGTAGTAATAAACATTTAGATGTTAGATGCTAAAGGATTGGCTCAGCGTGATTTGTGGGTAAAATCCAGAGGGTAAATTGACCAGGGATCTGGCTTAAAGGTGAGTTCAAGGGGAAACCTCACAAAGGAGATTCCAGGCAGCCAGGCCATGGGGGTCTCTGAGGTTGCTCTGTGAGGTCACTGCCTCCCAGCCAATGAGCTGAGGTGCTGTAAAAGTTCCTTGTGATGTCACTGCTGCCTTGCAGGCTCATGTCCTGCCCTGGCCAGCCCCTTGGCATGTGTGAGCTGCTCTCCCTGCCCCCCTCACTCAGGGCTGGTTCTGGGGCTCAAGCAGGGAACATCAGAGGCTGCTCAGGGGGCCACATTGCTAGGCCAGGGGCCCTCCTGTGGGGCTGTGAGTGTTGCTGTCCCTGCTGTACAGACAGAGTCTCAGCAGGCTGCAGCAGCGGGAGACACTTCCCTGGTTTCGGGAGGGAGACGAGATGAAAAGGCCCATGACTTGGAGCCAGCTACAGATACCCATGGAAAGCTGATTTTCAGAGGAGTGTGATCAGCCCTTCCTGTGTATCTGGCTTCTTCAAAGTCTGCTCCCAAATACTCTTCCCTTCCTCGACAGGTGAACCTCACCCCGGCTGAGCAGCCCTCCCTGAAACAGCATCCCATGGGCAAGGAAGCCAAAGCCCCCTGCCCACTGAGCTGTAGCTTTCTGTGCCCAGGGAGCCAGACACCACCTGGGCTCGATGGCTGGAGGGAAGTGGGGAACAGCTGCACTTTGGGAGTTAAAAGTGTTGTCTGGAAACATAAAGAGCCATTTTAAAGACACTTTGGATGAGGCCACCATGGCTTAGCTGGCTCTCCTGTCCCAGTAATTGCAGTCAGAGCCCTGCCTTGCCAGTGCCAGCAGCTTCTGCAGGGGCTCCAGGCTTGTGATTTCCTTGTTCCCAATACCCCTCTCCAATCAGCCTTTTCCTGAACCAGGAGTTCCATGGGTGGCCACTGGCCAGGGGAGGCCTTTTCTGTGTCCCAAAAGGGCATAAGTAAGTGTGAGCAAAGGTTACAACAAGGCACCACTGGGAGTTGAACCCAGGATCTCCTGTTTATGAGGCAGGTGCTTTAGCCAGCTAAGCCATGGTGCCCTCCTCCAAAGTGTCTTTAAAACGGCTCTTTATGTTTCCAGACAACACTTTTAACTCCCAAAGAGCAGCCGTTCCCCACTTCCCTCCAGCTCTTGCCATGACTCAAGGCCTGCGCAGCCCAAGACATTTGCTCCAAAACAGAACTGGATAATTTAATGCAGGGAAGGTTAATCAATGGCATTTAACCAGGATGCACAGGGCAGGTGTCCCTAGCTGGTGTATTCTAGAAGCTGGGAATGGGCGACAGGAGGGGTCACTTAACAATTGTCTGTCCTGAGGATTCCCACTGGGCAATGAAATTGGCTGCTGTTGTGAGACAGGATCCTGGGCTAGTTGGACAACTGGCATGGCCCAGTCTGGCTGTTCTGATGTTCTGTTTGGTTTCTGTTCTTGTCCCCTCTGGGCAATGGAAAATGGACCCGCATCCTGAAGGGGACAGAAAGTGGTCTGTGAAAGGCAAGGGTAGCTAAGGAGAGGTGCATGTTCATGTTCATGTGTCCGTGATGGTCTAGTGGCTAAGATTCAGCACTTTCACTGCTGAGGTCTGGGTTCAATTCTCAGTCAGGGAAGCCAGCCTCATCTGTACTCATGAAATATGCTGAGTCTTTGCCCTTTTCCATCATCGGGAGGGCCTGTGGGTTGAGGGAAGGGAGGGGCTGGGGTGCCAGTGGGACACACTGGGGGAGACACTCCCAGCAACCAAGCACATTTCTCAGGCAGCCCCTTCCCTGCACAGGGGGTACAGGTCACACGCCTGGGTGAATAAGACCTTGTGGTGACTGGCCAGGGCTTCAAGCAGGCAGCTCCCATTGGCCACAAACAAGCTGGGAGCAGGGACCAGGCCTGAAGCCTTTTCCTCTACAGCTGAGAGACACAAAGGGCCCAGCAGCCCCTTCTCTCAGCTGTGCATGGGGGCAGGGCGAGCAGGGAATCTGCCTGAGGCTTCTTGCTGCCATGTTGGGTGGCTTCATGGGCTGGATCCAGCCCGCTGGCCTGTATTGCCCAGGCCTGGCTTAGAGGGAACCTTGGCTCTGGGCTGTGGGGGAGGGGCGCTGTGGAAAGGCCAGTCTGGCCTTCCTGGGCAGGGCATGACGACATGTGGCCCGGCTGCCACACATCCCAGACAGGCTTTTTAAAGGCAAAGTAGCTCAGTTAGACGAGCATTAGACTGATGCTCTAAAAGTTCCTGGTTCAATCCCAGGCTTTGGCATGTGCTAACAGGGGCTAATAACTTCAATTGTTAATGGGTTAGCTTAGAGCTGTCATCACAAGCTACTGTGTAAGAGGAAAGTTGAGCTACAGGCTGGGTATCTATCCTTCCAGGGGGAAGGTACAAGGGCTACACTTGCAGGAAATCAGGTGCTACCCTAAGAAACACTCCCTGTTGGCCTGGCTGGACGATGGCACTGCATGTTATTAGCACCAATGTGTCCTCCTGCGCCTGAGGAACACTAGAGATGTCAGGCAGCTTTGTCCTCCCAGCCTGAGTCTGTCTGGGCCAGACACTGGCCCCTCTCTTTCTAGGACAGGGCTCCTGCTGTTCCTTGCTTTACTCAGCCTGGGAATTGGGCTTATCCCAAGCAGCAGGAGCTGTGTTTACCTGGGGAGCCACAATAAGAGCAGAACCCCTGTTCCACTTTCTGCCTGGCTTTGAACCAGGAGCCTTTTCCACATTAAGCAAACATGATAACCACTACCCCACAGAAACATGCTTGTCAGTTTTTTTCTGTACATAAACTTGGACAAATATTCTGTTACTAATTCTTTGCCCAAGGCAGAGCAAGAGCAGGGAACAAGACCCCCCCCCCCCCAATACTTCTCTAGACCCTTTGCTTCCAACACGGCGGAGGGGGGGGCTGTGTGCCTCAGGAGGAGTGACCCACATCATATCCCCAGCATTTCTGCCCTTCATGACAGGCCCAGACGCTCCATCCTCTCACTCAACTCCTATCACACACTGGAGCAGGGCAGCCCCCAGGGGTAGGGCTGAGCCATGTGGTGCTGGGCAAGGGGCAGAGGCTGCAGGAGCTGAGAGTTTCCCTAGAGCTCTGGGACCCATAATGAGGCACCATGCGCCGTGTCTCTCTCGGAAGGCGCAGAAAGGGATTGACTGGGGACATGGAGAGAGTCTCAGGGTTTGTGCAGCTTGTTGCTCTGGTTAGGGGTGTGGCCAAAACACAGGCCTCGCTGTGAGCAGGATTTGAACCTGCGCAGGGAAACCCTATTGGATTTCAAGTCCAACACCTTAACCACTCAGCCATCACAGCTGTGAACATAGCAATGTCCCAAGACCAAGGAAACTGGTAACTAATCCCAGTGCCTAGACCTCACCTCACCTGCCCCACAGAATTCACACAGCAAACCTGGCTCCCAGAACACAGGGGAAGCATGGGGGCTCCTTGCTGGGCCATGGGGTGAAGCATCAAACCAGCCTCCTCCTGTGGGGCTGTGAGTGTTGCTGTCCCTGCTGTACAGACAGGGCCATAGAGCCAGGGAGAGGTTCACTGAACAAGCCAAGGGCACCCAGTGAGTTAGAGCCCAGCCCTGCCCCCAGCTCCCTGCCCCACAGACCAATGTGCTGACTCCCTGGCTGCCCTGGGGCTATTTGCATTGGCCTCTTTTGCTGTCTTTTCTGCTGTGAGACATTGGAACAGTTGGCCAGGGCGTCCTGCAGTTCCCATCTCCCTCTGTGCAGGTGCTGTCCAGAGCCCCGACTAGCAAATGCTGACACTGCTGTTAGGTCCAGACCAGAGGTGAGTGTTTAAGGGTTATTTCGGAAGAAGGGTTTTCTCCCCAAATAACTGCATCTAAACACTGTTTTTTATTTCATAATAAAGTATTTTGAAACAGCACCCGGACGCGATTATGCAAATGTAACGCAGGATATTTAAATCCCGGTTTCATTTACAATTTCGAATGTCTCCATTTGCATCCCTCTCCTGAAGGAGACTGCAAGTGTCGACATGTCCTGGGTGTTGCAACCTCCCAGCACTCACCTGATGTTCCCTCCCCGCTGCCTGAAGCCGTTTGGGAGTCCTCCTGCATCTCCTGGCACTGCAGGTCATCAGCGTTGTCATCCTGAAGCTGCCGCCGCTGCTGCCCAGGTGTCTCCATCCCAGACTCCACAACTATCCCTGGAGACAGGGGCTCCCCACACCCCAGGATTCGGTCCAGTTCCTCACAGTATGCACAGTGCTGCGGTGCTTCCCCAGAGCGGGACCTGCCCTCACAGGCCCTCACATACCCCTCCCGCAATTCGTTGACCTTGGGTCTGACTTGGGCTAGGATGCAGGAGTGGGGAGGTGGCCTTTCTCTGCAAGGCCATCAGCCATTGAGCCATATGTTAGATAATTTCATGGAGGTTAGGTCCATAAAAGGCTATTAGCCAGGGGATAAAATGGTGTCCTTGGCCTCTGTTTGTCAGAGGCTGAAGACGGATGGCAGGAGACAAATCGCTTGATCGTTGTCTTCGGTCCACCGCCTCCGGGGCACCTGGCACTGGCCACTGTCGGCAGACAGGACACTGGGCTAGATGGACCTTCGGTCTGACCCAGTATGGCCGTTCTTATGTTTTTATGTTCATAAATGTCTGCATTCGTCCACCTGGACTGCCGGGCCTGCAGAGACTCCCCCTCGGATCACAGCTCCAAGAGGGTCTTTATCTCTGGCCCAGACACTGACAGTGCCCAGTGTTTCTGCCCCTTGCTTGGTCCTGTGATGTGTCCCTGAAGGGGTCTCTGGGGTCTTGTGCCTGAGACATGGCTCTCCGAAAGGCAGAAGTGCTCGATCTTAGGCAAAGGACCCAGAAACAACACTTTACAGCAAAAAACACAAGGACGGCTCTTAGTCCTCATCCCTGGGCCACAAAGAGTATCCAGAAGTCACTTCCCCACCTCTCCCTTGGCTGCTCTAGAGCTTAGTCCAAAGTCTGATAAACTCTACTCTCCCACCCAACAACCTCTGGGACTCCTCTCCTGCCCAGCTCCTTAAACCATGGAGAGTGCAGGGCAGTCACTACCCCACCGTCACCACTTCTGGTCTCTGCCTAATAGCCAAGAAGTTCTGCTTTACCCAAACCACACAGGCACCCTCTCGCCTCTGGCTGGCCTCATGGCAGATGTAGAATTTCCTCACTAATTTTCCCAGCAACTTTTCAGGCAGGCATTGGTGGTATAGTGGTGAGCATAGCTGCCTTCCAAGCAGTTGACCTGGGTTCAATTCCCAGCCAATGCAATATAAAGAGGGAGCATCAAATATCCTTAGTGAGGCTTTACTTGAACCCTGAAAAACAGGCACAAATGGGTCCTGCAGCTGCGGGCTGCCTCTTGTGGCTTTTCATCCTCTCCAAGAGCATGCACAGTAATGTGGTTCCTCCCTCACATACCTCTGCTGCGATCCCTTGACCTTGGCTCTGACTTGGTCTAGGATGTTGGAGGCTCATAGCCCACTGGCCTGCTGTGTCTGTGGAAAAGGGGGAAGAGGACACATACCTCTCACTGGGGAACAGGGCACAACCATCCAACTCCTTCCTGCAGAAAATAAAACAGGCTGAGCATTTTGCAGAGACCAGGCCAGAGCCCTTCTCCTGTCCCTGGAGAGATGGAAATGGGGCCGTTCCTTGTGGGGAAAGAAGTGGGTGTGTCGGGAGTGGGGTTCGAGTTCAAACCTCTCCACAGACCAGAACCCCACATTATGGGCAAGAAAGAGCCTTGAGTCAGGCAGTGGAGAACACTTGGCTCCTGTTCCCCTGAGATGGGATATTAGGAAGCATTTCCCACACAGCCTGGCTAGCTCAGTTGGTAGAGCCTGAGACTCTTAATCTCAGGGTCATGGGTTCAAACCCCATGCTGGGCAGAGCCCTTCCTTAACTCACATTCTCAGCCTGTAAGCAATTGGCTCTCAGTTTTCACCAGGGTTTTAGAAAGAAAAAGTCTAGTCCTGGGGTCCAGCTTTAGTAGAACCAAAGAGAGAACCAACTGCAATTTCCATCTTCTGAGGAGAAGGGAAGAGGATTTTCTTCTTCTCAGTTCTAGCCACATCAGCCCAGGGGGGAGAAAAAATAACCCTTCACCGGCTGATTGTCCCCCATCAGCTTCTGTAGCTTCACCTCCTTCCACAGCAGCTCCAGCTTTGAGCTACAAATCTCAAGGGGCTGGTGAGGAAATTAGGCACTTCCCTGAGAACAAGAGGTGGAGTGTTCACAAGGAGCATCCCCCTCCCCTGCAGAGCAGGGTGTTAGAAAGAGCTAGGAACAGAACAGTCAGACAAGTTCCATCCCTTGAAATGTGTTTCTGTGGTGTAGTGGTTATCATGTTTGCCTAACACGCAAAAGGTCCCTGGTAAAAATCCAGGCAGAAACACAGGGTCTTCTCTTATTGCGGTGCCCAGGTAACTGCAGCTGCTGCTGACCAGCCTGTTGATGAGCCCAACGCTCATGTGACAGAGGGGGGGTAACGTCAGCTGATAATGCCCCTGGCTGCCAACCTGGGGAAGCCAGATAAATTAGGCCAGGCAGCTGCTTGTGCCTTGGCCTCCCCTGCCCTAGGAGGCTGGTACATTGGGCCGGCTCTGCCTGCTGCCTCCCTTGTGTGACTTGCCCAGTGTAACAGGCCAAATGTCGGAAAAGCCTCTTCCAAAAAAACAAACAGACCAAAAAAAAAGCAGAAGAAAAAGCTGCACAAATTGGGTTTTGAAGTTTGCGTAGCTTTTCCCAGAAGAGCAGTGTAGGGCAGACAAAGCCTGAGTGTTGCTCAGCACTGGTAGGAGACAGGGAAGGATGAAACGATCTAATGGCACCTGAAGCCTTTCAGAACAACTCCCAGCCCCAACCGCAAGAACCAGCCCTTCCCTCCATCCTCACTGGGGTCTGCTGGGAACTGTCTGGACTCAAGCCCACCCCAGTTTCACCCTAAGGATTGCCTGTTCTGTAAAAGCTGCGCCCTGGAAATGAGAAAGCAGCTAAAGTGACACTCGTGGGACTTGAACCCACAAACTTTGAATGTCTAGCTGGGCTCACATGAATCACTGCAGCTTAAAATAGTGATAGAAAAGTAGCCATGTTAGTCTAGGGTAGCTGAAACAAAATACAGAAAAAAACAGTTTCTTGCCATTTCAACCAGAAAGGACATTATCTCAATGACTTAATTACCTGCATCCTGCTTCAAAAGCCTTTTAAAACTGCACTTTAAAGGGAATCCTCTGAACTGTTATTCATGCTAAAATTCGACACTTTACGGCGGGGTCCTAACAAAGACTCTAGTTATCTTACCCATTACAAAGATAGCTTCCCCAATTATCACCTCTAATATCATTAGCTCACAGACATTTACCTTCCCCCCCGGCATCCCCGTTCTGTTCTGAAATTTGATTTGTCCTTTTCATATGTGTTCGGTTTTTTTTTGTATCCTTTGATATATATGGTGGTGACAATTTTCTTCCACTATTTGATCTGAGGAAGTGGGTCTGGCCCACGAAAGCTCATCATCTAATAAACCATCTTGTTAGTCTTTAAAGTGCTACACAGTCCTGCATTTTGTTGCAGCTTAAAAGTCCAACATGCTTTCCATTGCACCACAGAGCCTGATATCTCCACTCTCTGCTTTGCAGCACGGCAATTGCTGGTGGCAAAGAAAGGGGAGCCAGGTCTGTCTCTTTTGGGAGATCAGGTAGGAAGAGGGAGGGGGCCACTGAGCCCCGACAGTGAAAATAATGGATAAGAGCTGAGCTGCAGTTGGAGAACGTGGGCATCAATCCCACTGCCTCTCACATGCTAAGCAAGCGCTCTACCACTTGAGCTAATTCCACTGCTGCATTTACAAAGGTTTTTGTGGAGGCACTTAACCCTAACCCTTCTCCACAGCGACATCTGTCATCTAGGTCAGTTAGTCGTGGGAAAGGAGAAGGCTCCGAAAAGGCCTCAAGGCAACTCTCAAGGAGACTCCCTGCAGCAAAGCCATGGGGGGGCTCTGAGATGGCCCCTGCCCTGCAGCCTGGCCCACCTGGCCACTGTCATGGACTCTCTGTGAGGTCACCACCTCCCAACCTCCTTTAGCCAATAAGCTGAGGGGCTGCGAAAGGCCCTTGTGATGTCACTGCCACACCCACCCCTGCCCTCCAGGGCTAATGTCCTGCCCCAGGCAGCCGCTTTGCATGGCTGAGCTGCTCCCAGGGGTGAAAGTGACACATTTCTCACAGGGAGTCCTGGGAGATGAAGTAGCTGGAGGGAGCCAGGAGAGCAGAGGCCAGCCTGAGAGCTGAGAGTCAGAGGTGCCCACTGCACTTTCACACCACAGGTCCTATGGTGTAAGGGGCAGCACTCAGGACTCTGAATCCTGCAATCTAAGTTCAAATCTCAGTGGGACCTACTAAGACTGAGCTGGTTGTTACAAGGTTCAGGTGCTTTGGCTTCTATACCCTGAGGTTCACTGGAGAAAATTTTGTTCCTCTTGCTGGGTGTCTGAGGCCACTGGAGCTCCATCTCCAGACGGAGCAGGCCGGCGGGAAGGGCCTGATGCCATCACAGCTGCAGGGCAGGTCACCCACCTGACTCCTGAGCTCAGCCCGTGCTGGAGGCAGCCAGACAGTGTGAGCGGGTCAGAGGGGGAATTGGGGGAAGGGTCCTGAGTCCTGGCTCCCAGCCATGCACCTTGGCACAAACACCAATGGCCCCTGCACAAAGTGCATTGTGGGAATAAGAGTTGGGGCAGCAGGAAAGGGGCCGGCCCCTCAGTACCAGGGCACGGGCAGGAGAAGATGGGAGTGAATCCTGCTACCTCTGCCCTGGCAGGAGGGCTGGGGGTCTAGGAATTTTTCACCCCAGCTTTGTGGGAGGCCAAGTAGGAAAGGGCCACTGCAGGTGTACAACCCCCTGGCTGCTGTGTCTGTGGAAAGGGGGGAAGAGGACACATACCTCTCACTGGGGAACAGGGCGCATGGATCCCACTCGTTCCTGCAGAAAATGAAACAGGCTGAGCATTTTGCAGAGAACAGGCCAAAGCCCTTCTCCTGTCCCTGGAGAGATGGAAATGGGGCCGTTCCTTGTGGGGAAAGAAGTGGGTGTGTCGGGAGTGGGGTTCGAGTTCAAACCTCTCCACAGACCAGAACCCCACATTATGGGCAAGAAAGAGCCTTGAGTCAGGCAGTGGAGAACTCTTGGCTCCTGTTATGCTGGGATGGGATATTAGGAAACTTTTTGTACAGAGCCTGGCTAGCTCAATTGGTAGAGCCTGAGACTCTTAATCTCTGGGTCATGGGTTCAAGCCCTGTGCTGGGCAGTTCCTTTCTTTAACTCACTTTCTCAGTCTACAAGCAATTGGCTCTCAGTTTTCACCAGAGTTTTAGAAAGAAAAAGTCTAGTTCTGGGGTCCAGCTTTAGTAGAAGCAGAGGGAGAATCAACTGCAATTTCCATCTTCTGAGGAGAAGGGAAGAGGATTTTCTTCTCCTCAGTTCTAGCCACATCAGCTCAGGGAGGAGAAAAAAATAACCCTCCGCCCACTGATTGTCCCCGTCAGCTTCTGTAGCTTCACCTCCTTCCAGCAAATTGAAGAAGGCCGGGTCCCCTCCTGGGGACTCCAACCCAAACCCTAGGACCAAGGGATTTACAAGCCAGATGATCAATGTTTGCTGCACTTCTCCCTCCCCCAAACTATGCCAAACCTCAAAGGTAAATTCTACAGCCCCAGCGGCTGGGGGGGATGTGCATTTCAGAGCCTCTGCCCGCTGATCTGTAGCCTTCTGTGCCCAGGGAGCCAGACACCGCCAGGGCTGGAGGGAAATAGGGAATGGCTGCACTTTGGGAGTCAAAGGTGTTGTCTAGGACCATAGAGTAGAACAGTTTCACCAAACTCCCTGAGGAGGGCACCATGGCTCATTTGGCTTTTCCCGAACCAGCAGTTCCATGGGTGGCCAGGGGAGGCCTCTTCTGTGTCCCAGGAGGACCTAGGAAAATGTGAGCTGCCACCACACATGAATCCCTCACCGCTGCCGGAGCCACTCCCTATGCTCAGCGGCCAGCTGCTAGCATGTGCAGGCTGGGATGCTGTGTGCAGGCAGCCTGCATGTGCAGGATATGATGTAGTGCGCTGTGAGTGGAATGGCATGGCCCCATTCCCGCCTCCCTTCCCGCGCTGATCCAGTGGCCGAAAGGGGCTGTGGCTGTTGCTGACAGGGAAGTAGCTGGGAGGCAAGATGCTGGCAGCAAGAGAATCCGGCTGCCTCTTTGCCCTGGGTCTCAGTGCACCATGTTGACTGCAGCCACCGTGACCGAACCTCAAACCAGCTGGACTAGCCAGCCCACATCACAGTGAGTCACTAGTGGCCCTGGCAGAGAAGAGCCCTTGGCAGCTGCAGAGACATCGCTGCAGCTGTGTGAGGCGCATTTCTTGAAAGGGCCACTTGTGAACTGCACTTTTGTTTGCCGGCTAGCTCAGTTGGTTAGCGCGTGGTGCTAATGATGCCAAAATCATGGGTTCAAGCCCTATGCTGGCCACTGGGGTGTTTGTTTTGTTGACTTGCCCTCATTTTGCCTCCTGCTATGGACAGGGAAGCAGAAGCAGGCAAAAGGCTCAGGTGTTTGCAGGACTCGGGCCAGAGAGCTGGTAGGAGGAGGCTCCAGCCTGCACAGACCCAGTGGCTGAAAGGGCCTTGGCCTGGCCAGCTTCCCCCAATAGCAGGGAAAACTCTTCTCTTCCCTCCATTGTCCCCAGTGGGGTGACCTGATGCCCAAATTCCTGCTGTAGCAGTGGCTACCCCAAGGTTCCCTGCAGGGGTCAGGCTCCCCAGCACAAGGCACAGAGGGAGACTTAATGGGTGTGTCTAGACTGGCCAGTTTTTCCGGAAAATCAGCCACTTTTCTGGAAAAACTTGCCAGCTGTCTACACTGGCTGCTTGAATTTCTGCAGAAGCTCTGACTCCCTACTGTAAGAAATCAGTGCTTCTTGAGGAAATACTATGCTGCTCCTGTTCAGGCAAAAGTCCCTTTTGCGAAAAACTTTTGCGCAAAAGGGCCAGTGTAGACAGTTGAGATTTGTTTTGTGCAAAAAAGCCCCGATGGCGAAAATGGCGATCGGGGCTTTTTTGCGGAAAACCGCGTCTAGATTGGCCACGGATGCTTTTCCGCAAAAAGTGCTTTTGCGGAAAAGCATCCGTGCCAATCTAGACGCTCTTTTCCGCAAATGCTTTTAACGAAAAACTTTTCCATTAAAAGCATCTCCGGAAAATCATGCCAATCATGCCAGTCTAGACTTAGTCCCAGCGTTAGGTAAGAAATTGTCTCTCATGAACCTAAGGGGAAGGAAGGCAAAGCAGTGGAAGTGGGAAGTGGGAGGGTTTTGCAGCCAAACACTAGCAGGTCCCACTGAGATTTGGACTCAGCTTGCAGGACTCCCAGGCCCAAGTGCTGCTCCTTACACCATGGGACCTCCACCCAACACCACTTCCTCAGCTCAGTGACTCAATTATGCTGAACTGGAGCCTCAGCTCATGCCCACTGGGACCAGCTTTGCTTGTTTTCCTTCCACCCAGAGCCCCCTTCTTCTCCTGGACTGCAAGAAGCATCCCTGGGACAAACCCAGGCCTCTGCCTCCCCACAGCCAGCCCCACCCCCACAGGATTTGGTAGAACAAGAGGGAGGGTTCTCCTCAACCACTGAGTCCCAGAGCCTCTGGTTTGCCTCCCTCAGCTTGGCTTCCATTCTCTGTCCTATTCCTCCTTGGGCCAGTCTCACAAGGAGGCAGCAGGAAGAGGTGGCCCCATACCTAGCCTCAGGATGGGCAGCAAGACCTGAACTTTCCTGGGCACCAAGAGGAGCTGCAATGAAAGCAGACCATCTGTTTCTGCCTGGCTGTGAACCAGGGACTTTTTGCATGTTAGGCAAACATCATACCTACTACACCACAGAAAGCCACAAAAGTGCTTAAGCTTGGCTAACTATTCTGTTACTAGCTCTTTTTCCAGCACCATGATGGGGAGGGGAAAGCAACTTTTCATGGAAAATTGCTGTGAGCTCTGAGTCTGGCAATTATTCCGTATAATTAGTATAAACAATTAGTAACACACATACTAAATGGAAACAAATCTGCCTACAACAAGTCACAGCTGGAGAGATCTCTGAAAACATCCACTCCATGTGCAACCACAAATGGGATGTTAGAAATTATTTTAAAAGGTCCTTGTCAATAAGACAGTGACTATCATATTACATCTCTGTAAATCCATGCTGTGCCCACAACTTGAGCACTGACTGGAAATGTGGTTGCCTTACCCCCCGCCCCCAACAAAAAACCCATACCTTGGCATTGGAAACTTCAGACAAGCACAACAAAAATGATGAAAGGTTTGGATCAGCTGCCACATGAAGAGAGATTGGAACTTTTCATCTTAGAAAGATGGAGACAGAGTGGAAATAAAATAGAGGTCTATAAATCATGGCTGTTTTGAGACTGTAAATAAGCAAAGGTATTTTTCTTGTTCCCATAATAGAAGAACTAAGGATGCATCATGATATTAGCAGGTTGAAAACAAACAAAAGGAACAATTTCTTCACACAACGCACAGTCAACCTGTGGAACTCCTTGCCAGAGGATGTTGTGAAGACCAGGACTATAAGGGCATGTGTATACTTGGAAACTATTTTGAAATTGCTTAAATCAACATAATAACTTCCAGTCTAAGAAAATAGAAATAGCGTGTCCTCAGTATGGGGAAGCCTCAGATTTAGACCGAGGCAGGCTCTGTTACTGTTCATTTCTGGGGGCATGGAATTAAAAACAGAGACGCAAGGCTGGGAGCAGCTGAAGCCAAGAGCCCTGTTCTACTGTGTCAACAATCTCTGAGGTGACATGAAATCCCCTTTCCCACTTCTAACCCTGAAATATCATCAACTTTATTATGTCATTCCCAGCCTCTTGATACAGCCTTTGAACTCTGACTGCAGATATTGGCCTGCCAGAGATGGAGAGATGCCAAAAGAGACTAAGCCACATTGACTAAGGCTTCTGCCAAAGCCTGGGATTGAACCAGGGACCTTTAGTCTAATGCTCTCCCAACTGAGCTACTTTGGCAACGGCTGCAAGCTTTCTGAGGCCCATGTTTCTCTCAGGCATATTTTTCTCTCAGCAGAATACAAGAGAGATGCTGCTGCCAGTGGACCTGCAAGGCAAGATGAGCTTTGCCTGCCCCCCTCAGCCTGACTTGCACTTGGCCCCATTCCTGCCTTTCTTCCCGGGGTGTCCCAGTGGCTGAAAGGGACTGTGGCTGCCAATGCAGGGAAGAAGATGGGCAGGGGGGCCGTGTTCCCTCTGAGATTTTCCATCCATGGGTGGAGTGAGTTTCATAATGTGCGCCACTAGTGAGGTCGTTTGCGCTTGTGCGGATGTGGGCTACTGTGGTACCCGCCAGTTACTCACAAACAGCTTAGCTAAATATAGCTTGATAATTTTATAGACGAAAAAATACTGAAACAAGGGACGTCATTCCTGGCCACTTGGTACAGCCTTTGAACTCTGACTGCAGGGCTAGGTCTACACTCAGAGGTTCTTGCGCAAGAAATCCTGAAACCGGCCCCTTCTCCTGTCACTGGAGAGATGGAAATGGGGCCGTTCCTTGTGGGGAAAAAAGTGGGTGTGTCAGGAGGGGGATTTGAGCTCAAACCTCCCCACAGACCAGAACCCCCCACTGGAAGCAAGAAAGAGCCAAGTCAGGAAGTTGAGAGCACTTGGCTCCTGCTACCCTGTCATAGGGGCATGAAAAGACTTGGTGTAGCCAGTCTGGGTAGCTCAGTTAACAAAACAACATAAAGCTCTTAATCTCAGGATCATGGATTCAAGCCCCATGCTGGGTGACGCCCTTCTTTAACTCACATTCTCAGTCCACAAACAATTTACTCTCAGTTTTCACCAGGGTTTTAGAAAGAAAAAGTCTAGTCCTGGGGTCCAGCTCCAGTAGAACCAGATAGAGAACAAACTGCAATTTCCATCTTCTGAGGAGAAGGGAAGAGGATTTTCTTCTCCTCAGTTCTAGCCACATCAGCCCACAGAGGAGAAAAAATAACCCTCCCCCCGCTGATTGTCCCCCATCAGCTTCTGTAGCTTCACCTCCTGCCACAGCAGCTCCAGCTTTGAGCTACAAATCTCAAGGGGCTGGTGAGGAAATGAGGAGCTGGCAGCTCGGGTTAGTGGCGTCCCTGAGAACAAGAGGTGGAGTGTTCACAAGGTGCATTCCCCTCCCCCACAGAGCAGGGTGTTAGAAAGAGCCAGGAACAGAAGAGTCAGACAAGTTCCATTATCACTAAAGTGTGTTTCTGTGGTGTAGTGGTTATCACATTTGCCTAACACGCAAAAGGTCCGTGGTTCAAAGTCAGGCAGAAACACAGGGTCTGCTCTTATTGCTGCTCCCCTGAGTGCCCAGGTATGTGCAGCTGCTGCTGACCAGTCTGTGCCTGGGATGAGCCCAACTCCCACGTGACAGAGTGGGGTGACATCAGCTGAAAATGCTCCTTGGTGCCAGCCTGGGGAAGGGAGATGAGTCAGGCCAGGCAGCTGCTGGAGGCTTGTGGCTTGGCCTCCCCTGCCCTGGAAGGCTGGTGCATTGGGCCGGCTCTTCCTGCTGCCTCCCTTGTGTGACTTGCCCAGTGTAACAGGCCAAATGTCAGAAAAGCCTCTTCCAAAAAAAGCAGCAGAAAAAGCTGCAGAAATTAGGTTTTGAAATTTGCGTAGCTTTTTCCAGAAGAGCAGTGTAGGGCAGACACAGCCTGAGTGTTGCTCAGCACTAGTAGAGACAGGGAGGGACAAAACAGTCTAACGGCACCTGCAGCCTTTCAGAACAACCCCCAGCCCCAACCCCAAGAACCAGCCCTTCCCTCCACCCTCACTGGGGTCTGCTGGGAACTGTCTGGACTCATTCCACCCCGGTGTCAGCCTAAGGATTGGCTGGTCCGTAAAAGGTGCCCTGGAAATGAGAAAGCAGCTAAAGTGACACTCATGGAACTTGAACCTACAGTCTTCAAATGTCTTGCTGGGTTCACATTAACTATTGCAGCTTAAAAGTCCAACATGTTTTCTATTGCACCACAGAGAGTGCTGAACTCGATATCTCCACTCTCTAGAGCAGGGGGCTGGACTTGATGGCCTTCTGAGGTCTCTTCCAGCTCTACGGTTCTATGACTCTCTGCTTTGCAGCATGGCAATTGCTGGGGGAAAGGAAAGGGGAGCCAGGTCTGTCTGCTTTGGGAGAGCAGGTAGGAAGAGGGAGGGGGCCACTGAGCCCCGACAATGAAAATAAGGGATGAGCACTGAGCTGCAGTTGGAGAACGTGGGCTTTGAGTGCTCACTTCACATGTGAGAGGCAGTGGGATCGATACCTGCATTCTCCAGTGGTAAAGATTTGCTCTTTCTTTTCCACAGGCAGAGCCAGCCAGGGGCTGTTTCCAAGGGCTCCTTCTCTTCCCATAAGGCAATGGGTTGGTTTCTGCAGTGCGGGGGGTTTCCTGTTTGCCTCACAGGGAGCAGTTCCCTGGCTAAAAGTCAGGCAGGCAAAGTCCAGCCTGTAACACCCAGAAGAGGGGATTCGCCTGCCTGGGGAGGGCAGGAACAGACCAGCACTTGGGAGCTTGGCTGCCAGCTGCTTAGCACATCTGGACACAGAAGAATCCCAAGACTTGGTTCTGCCAGGCTCCAGTTTCCCCTCTTCTGTTTCTTTTCAGCTCCCTGCAAACTGCCTCCCAGCTGTGGGTGAGGTTGAGTGTGAGTGAAACCAGCTGCGCTTTGGATGATTTTGTTAATTGTCTAAAAAGCCTCATGCACCTCTTCTGCCTGGGGAGGTGTCTGGAATAGACGCCTAGTGTGACATCACCCTGGGGTTTTACCCCTTTAACCTCACCCAGAGACTCCTGACAAGTCCACTCCTGTGTCTATCTCCACCTCAGGCCAAGTGTTCGCATGTTTCATATCTAAGGAAACTCCTCCTCCCTTTTCCCTGCCAATCCTTCCCTAGCAAGCTGTACCCTTCTGTGCCAATATTCCAGTCGTGTATTATCCCACCAAGTCCCTGTGATACCAACTTCCTGCTTATTACCCATAGTCCTGTGTGTCTATACGAGCATCTAAGACACAGATTAGATTTTGCTTCCCAGTGGTCCCACGTCCCTCCTTTATCTCTGCTGTTACAACCCCTGCTCTCTCCCATTTCTGGCCCATCTCCCAAGTGTCCATGTTGTTCACTTTCCTGTGGGCTTTGGGCACCTGCCCCCATCAAACCTAGTTTAAAGCCTCCTCACTAGGTTAGCCAGTCGGCACCCAAATACTCTTCCCTTCCTCAACAGGTGAACCCCGTCCCTGCTGAGCAGCCCTTCCTGCAACAGCATCCCATGAGCAAGGAAGCCAAAGCCCCCTGCCCACTGAGCTGTAGCTTTCTGTGCCCAGGGGGCCAGACACCGCCTGGGCTCGATGGCTGGAGGGAAGTGGGGAACGGCTGCACTTTGGGAGTCAAAAGTGTTGTGTGGAAACATAAAGAGCCATTTTAAAGAGACTTTGGAGGAGGGCACCATGGCTTAGTTGGCTAAAGCACCTGCCTCATAAACAGGAAATCCTGGGTTCAAGTCCCAGTGGTGCCTTTTCTAGGACACAGAAGAGGCCTCCCCTGGCCACCCATGGAACTGCTGGTTCAGGAAAAGGCTGATTGGGGAGGAACATTGGAAAGAAGGAAACCACAAGCCTGGTGCAGAGGCTGCTGGCACTGGCAGGCAGGGCTCTGACTGCACTTGCAGAGACAGGAAAGCCAGGCCCACACATCCTTATGATTGCCTCAGGGGCATGAGGGTGCAACCTCTGCAGCCATGGAGAGTCAGGGTCTGTGGGCATGAGGAGCTTTTCAAGAGAGGGGGGGTGAAACCTCTTGGGGCTTGTGGTTTCCTTCTTCTCCCCAATCAGCCTTTTCCTGAACCAGCAGTTCCATGGGTGGCCAGGGGAGGCCTCTTCTGTGTCCCAGAAGGGCATCAGTAAATGTGAGCCAAGGCTGTTTATTAGGCAAGTGCTTTAGCCAGCTAAGCCACGGTGCCCTTCTCAGACCCACCTCTAAACTGTTCAACTGTGTGGTCTCAGACAACACCATTGTCTCACAAATTTTGGCCATTCCCCATTTCCCTCCTGCCTTCTCACCCTGGTGGTGTCTGGCTCCCTGGGCACAGAAGGCTACAGCTCAGTGGGCTCTAACATGCACATCTCCCCCATCACCTGGGGCTGTAAAGTTACCTTTGAGGTTCTGCAGGTTTGGGGGAGGGCGAAATGCAGCAAACTTTGATTCTCTGGCTTGTAAACCCCTTGGTCTCAGGGTTTAGGTTGGAGTCCCCAGGTGGGGGCTCGGCCTCCTTCAGTTTGGTCCCTTCTTGAGGGTACAAAATAGACATCAGAGAATTCCTTTGCCCTGCAGCAATCTCTGTTGGCCAAAGGGTTAGCAACCGAATATTTGCCCAAGCTTAAGTGCAGTAGCAGAAAACATTTTTATGGGTGTTTCTGTGGTGTAGTGGTTATCACGTTTGCTTAACACGCAAAAGGTCCCTGGTTCAGAAACACAGGGTCTTCTCTTATTGCAGTTCCCCTTGGAGCCCACAAGGCAGGAGCATATGGGAGACAGCTCAGAAGCTTAGGCTGAGATTGGAGGAGGCAGGGCTGGGGCTGAGACTTCTCAGTGGTGCCTTGCCTGGGACCAGGTGGTTGCTGCCACACAGTCCAGGGCCCACCCAGGAAGTGCCATGACTGTGGCTGTTCACCTTCGGGGCAGTGTGGTTGTTGCCTTTGCTGTAAGGGGACACAACGACACATAACATCATACCCAGACCCCAGGCACCCTGTTCCCCTCACTTTCTTCCCACCCAGCACCCCCAGCTTCCTTTGACACCCTCCCTTCTTCCTGCTCCCCCATCCTGCTCCTGCATCCACCTTCCCTCTGCACCCTTTCTCCTGGCCACACATGGCTCCTTGGCCCTTCTCAAGCCAGGCCCTGCAAGGAGCCACCAGGGCAGGAACCAGCCCTTGGAGCTCGGCTTGCACCGGATCTGGTAGTTTCCTACCACATCTCACCTGGGAAGAGGTGACTTGTTCTCCTTCCTTCTGACCTTACGTCTCCGTTCCCTTTAAAGGTCTCTGCTGCTCGGGACCCGCCTCCTCAGGGCACTGCCCTGGGCTGGGAGCGGGAGACTCCACAGTCTCTGCACTTGGGCTGAGAAGTTTCACTGGGACTCATCTGTTGATGGCGTTAGTCAGCCCGATGGCCAGCCGGATCCATTCCGTAGCGCTGCCCGAGAGGGAGCTTTACAAGTGCCCAGTGTCCATTGGTATTTTCTGGGGTTCTGTGTAGGTCTTGGCCATCTTTTCCACGGGAAATGCCTCTTCTTTGGAACAGCAGCTCCCAGGAGTTCATGGAACTTCTTCTTCTCAGCTTGGGAAAGGGACGACTCAGGGGTGATGGGAAAGATATTTGTGCTGTGAAAACAGCAGGGCCCCCAGGGAAACTGGTAAATAATCCCAGTGCCCAGGCCTGATGTTACCTGCCCCCACCCAATTCACATGACTAACCTGGCTTCCAGAGCACAGGGGGAGTCTGTGGGCTCATTGCTGGGCCGTGGGGTGAAGCAGGAAACCAGCCTCCTCCTGTGGGGCCTGTGAGTGTTGCTGAATCTGGGCCCCTGCACCTGGGGAATGGCAAACAAAAGGTCTGGGGGCCACACAGAGACCCCACTGGGCTGAGCAGGAAGTGGCTGGGACTTTGCTTTGTCTTTGCCTGTGGGCTTGGCTGTCTGCAGCCTGGAAACCTCCTGGCTCCTCAGACCACTGGTCTGGATGGTGTGTTACAGACGTCAGAATAATGGAATTGCTGTGTAGACGCTCCCATTGTTATTGCAGTATAATGGCCGTTATGCCCAAGGAACGCTGCTGTGTAGATGCAGCCTAAGAGAAATGCTTTCATGAGCATGTGGGAGGAGCAAGGGCTCCTACAATGTCAGGAGAAATGGGGAAATGAGGTCACCTCTCTAGACATAAAAGAGATGATTTAAGAAAAGAGGATGTGTCAGGAGTGGGATTTGAACCCACGCCTCCATTTGGAGACCAGAACACCCAATTAAGGGAAAGACAGGTCCTTGAGTCTGGCGCCTTAGACCACTCGGCCATCCTGACACACATGCAGATGTTTCCAATGGCAGTTTTCTTACATGTGAGAGTTGCTCGGGGAGGCGGCGGGAGCACCTCTCTTTCCCCATCTAACAGCCGCTCTACAGCCCAGCTGGGTTTATCCCCACTCACCCTCATCTACTGTTGTGAGGTGTTTTGCAGGGAGCTGACAAGAAAGAGAAGAGGAGAAAACTCTGGCCGGCAGAACTGAGGCTTGGGATTCTCCTGTGCCAGGGTGTCTGTGTCAGTGCTTGGGGATCCTGAGCTGGGTGTCTCCTGGGCTTGTTGGCTCCAGACCAGGGGTGTCTCTTCTGCAGGGCGATGCTTGTTCCCGGGGCTAACGCTTATCTCTGGGACACACTTTGTGCAGGGACCGTTGGTCTTTGTGCCACAGTACGTGTCTGGGACGTGGGAGTGTGAAACCTGCCTCAAATAGACACGTATCCGCCCCCCGCACTGTTCTGCTTGAGACCCCGGAGCCCTGGCTTTGACTGGTGCCTGGCACGTGGGGAATTAGATCTAGGGGGAGATTTCTAGAGCCCCACAACAGCTGCTGCTCGCATGAAGATGTGCACATCTGTCTGGGGTTACTGGGCACCCGGCCTGCTTCCTGTCCCTGCCAACCTGGGCAAAGCGGCATCACTGGTTCAGGGGCTCCTCTCCTCAGTGCACTGCAGAGAAAGCTCTTGTGTGTTAAAGGGCCTCAGGGAGCCCAGAGCAGAGGGAGCTGGGAATCTAGTCCCATTGATCCCCTCAACACACACCCACAGTCCCAGCCCCAAGCCCCCCCACATCCCTAATCCTGTGCCCTGATTCCCACATCCTCACCCCTGCCCTGAGCCCCACCCCACACTGACACGCTCCCCAAGTACCTACCTTGAGCCTCCCACACTCCACTCCACACTTTAATTTCTTACAGGTACTGTCCTATCACAACCCCTCCCCCAACTTCCTGCCTTGAGCCTCCCCCTCCCTCCTGCCCAGCCCAAGGGGTGGTGCCCAATAGAACAGTCCCTGTAAGAAATGTGTCACTTTCACCCCTGGGAGCAGCTCAGCCATGCAAAGGGGCTGCCTGGGGCAGGACATTAGCCCTGGCGGGCAGGGGTGGGTGTGGCAGTGACATCACAAGGGCCTTTTGCAGCCCCTCAGCTTATTGGCTAATGGAGGTTGAGAGCCTGTGTGGGGGCAGGGAAGTAGCTGCCTGAGAAATGTGCTGGGCTGCTGGCCAGGAGTGAGCCAGGTAAGTCTCCCAGCCAGAGCCTGCCTCTGGCACCCCAGCCCCTCCCTTCCCTCAACCCACTGGTACCCCATGTAAACCAAACCCTCTGCCCCCATCCTGAACCCTCACCCCTCCCAGATCCTGCACCCCAATCCTCTGCCCCAGGTCACAACCCAACCTCCTGCAACTGTTCCTGCACCCCAGTCCTCTGCCCCAAGATCCTGTCTGCACCAACCTGCATCCCAGACCCCCTCCTCCTCCATTAATAGCATGGAAAAGTGCAGCCCTGGGAGTGGTTCCCCATCAAAAGTCATTGCCCAGGCCAGCCCTAACCTGTGCAGCAACCCAGCCCCCCCCCCCCCCCCAACTGCTTAATGAGCCCTGCCCTGCCAGGGGCTCAGGACTCTGCCCATGGAGCTGCCATGTCTTCTCCAGAGCCCTTAGGCTGGCACTGGGGAGGCCTGAGTCCAGACAGTGCCCAGCAGAGTCCAGCGAGGGCGGAGGGAAGAGCTGGGATGTGGTGGTGGGGCCAGGGGCTGTTCTGAAAGGCTGCTGGTGCCGTTAGACCCTTTTGTTCTTCCCTGTCTCACCCCAGCGCTGAGCAACACTCAGTGTCGGTCTGAGCATCCGTCCTGCTCTGGGACGTGTCTCTGTGGCTCTCACGGTGAGGCCCCTCCCTGGCAGCACCGAGCAGTGAGAGCTGAGTGAACGGGGAGAGGCAGGACCAGGGGGAGAAGGCTCCATGACTGTGTCAGAGGGAGGCTCTGCCCTGGCCAGTGGGGAATCATTGCCTCTCCGAGGGGCCCAGGCCTGGTGGGTCATTTCCCCAGGTTACTGAGTGGGGGCTGGAGCCAGTTCTGGGTTGTCTCCTTCAACAACCAAACTGAACCAATGGATCTTGTGCCGACCTGACACTGCGCTGGGCTAGTGCTGTGTGTGCCACAGAGCTTCCTGCAGGGCTGCCCACATGGGAGAGGGGAGGGGCAGTTTGAGTCACCCAGCTCTGCCCCTTCTGAAGGGCTTGTGAAACTGGCAGGTGCTGTCTTGGCAGTGAGGGAGAGGTGGGAAAGGGGCCCTGAGTGAACCTCTTGGGTCACAGCTGCTGTAACAATGAGGTAAGATGAATGGGTAGGCAGATGTCAAGTGAAAAGTGAGGCTGGTTTCTCTGACTGGGAATTGGACCCAGGCCTCAGCAGTGAAAGTGCTGAATCCTACCCACTAGACCATCAGGGACACCTGCACATGGGGTCTTTCCTTACCTTCACTAGCCTTTCACAGGCCACTTTCTCTCCCCTTCAGGACACGGGTCCATTTTCCATTGGCCAGAGGGGACAAGAACAGAAACCAAACAGAACAGCAGAACAGCCAGACGGGGCCATGCCAGTTGCCCAACTAGCCCAGGATCCTGTTTCACGACAGCAGCCAATTCCATTGCCCAGTGGGAATCCTCAGAACAGACAATTAAGTGATGCCTCCTGTCGCCCATTCCCAGCTTCTAGAATACACCAGCTAGGGACACCTGCCCTGACCATCCTGGTAAAATGCCATTGATTGACCTTTCCTGCATTAAATTATCCAGTTCTGTTTTGGACTTTCTTGTAGATTTCACCTTCACAGCATCCTCTGGCAAGGAGTTCCACTGGGCGCAAAAATGCTCCCTTTTGATTCACTTTTAATTTGGTTACTTACCAGTTTCATTCTGTCACCCAGGATCTTGAGTAGGAGAATAAAAATTCTTATTTGCTTTCTGCACCCCTGTCATCATTACATAAAACTCTGTCCCATCGCACCTTAGTCGTCCCTTTCCCAAGCTGAGAAGAAGAAGTTCCATGAACTTCTTCCTTCAAAGTAGGAATAAGAGATCCTCCGGAATAGGACTTTATTCCAGAGGATCGGGCCAGTCTAGACGCTTTTTTCCGGCTTTTCCCCAAACCGGAAAAAAAGCGGCGGCCATGTTTATTTAAATCCCGTGGGGGATATTTAAATCCCCTGTGGATTTCCCTATTCCCGCTTTCCGAAGAAGGGGCCAGTGTAGACGTAGCCCTGGTGTTTTCCCTGCCTTGCATTTGGCCACCCCCCATGGATCAGTCCAGTGATTGCTAACCTTTTTTTAATACCATGGACAGCCAAACCCATTCACAAACTTTTGCCAGACTGGTAACATATTTACATGTCTGCATATACATTATGCAAATAACAAATATGCAAATATGGAAATAAACCATTACCAGTCCCTACAGATCAGTGTTTGCAGATATCTACACTTAAAAAAATTCACAGAAGAAATTCCCCTCAGGCTTCTGGAGGGGGCAGCTCTTCCCCCGGGGGACTGGAGCCTGCAGAGGGAGGGGCGCAGGGAGAGGCACCCACAGAGGCAGGGGGCATTTGGGACACCCTGGTTATAAACTTCAGAAATGTTGTTGGGGCAGAGAAGTTGGTGCCCTCAAGTGCCACCACCAGTCACCTCTGCCCCCCCTCCTGCCCCACGGGGGTGGGGGAATTGCCGTTGTATCTTTCCCCATCTCCTTCTGTACAAGCCCTGCCCTGTGTCTCCCCTTCCCCAGCCAGGCTGCTCTTGCTCCCCCAGTCTCCTCCCAACCTCCCCTGCCCCCTTTCCCTTCCTGTGACCCCCCCCTAGTTTCCCTCCATTGCACCCTTGCTCCCAGCCACCCACTGACTGGTATGATCCCCCCAACCTCCCTTCAGCACCTCCTGCCTCCACTTCCTGCCCCACCTCACACGTCCCTGTTCCCCTTCACCTCTCTTATCTGCCCCCACCCCACTTGATCCCTCTCCCCACCCTGTCTGGGGTGGCTCTCCCCGCCTCGCACGAGCTGGTAGCAGCTTCCCTGGCCCCAGGCTGGGATCACAGCCCCCTCTGCTGAGAGCAGCCCTGGGCCAGATACCCCCACTGCCACCCTGGGGGGTCTGCTCTTCTGGGAAGGGGAGGGGGGGCCTCTCCTACCTGCCCCCACAAATGCTGCCCCCCCACAAATGCTGCCCACCCTGGGGTGGAGGCCGGGCTGGGGGCCGGGCCGGGCAGGGGCTGGCCAGGCTGGGGGCGCTGCCATGGGAAAGGTTCCCAGGGAGCAGCTTTCTACATCCCACCGACCCTGCAGGAGATTCCCCCTCCTGGCTGCAGCCCAGGCTCCGGGGGCCCAGCAGTGCTGCACCCAATGCTGGGGCTCAGGGATCCGCCCAAAGCCATTTCCAGGGGCCCTGCAAGCAGAGGGCAGGAAAGGAGCCAGGCTGAGGCTTTGCAGAGAGCTGGCTGGGGACCTGGCAGGAGGAGGCTCCAGCGAGCACAGAGCCTGCGCAGGGCCAGCCTGCTGGGAGGGGAGCAGGAGCATCCAGCACCATTCAGGCCAGCGGCAGCCGACACTAGGGGAGCTCTGAGACTCCAGGGCAAAGGCCTCCAGCCCCTCAGCCCCTGGGGTTAGGTGGCCCTGGAACCAGGCCCCCTGGAGTAGCATTGTGGCCAGGGGGCTCTGACCCACAGGGGGGCTGGCCCCAGAGCCCAGGGCCTGGGAGTCTGGTCAGTAAGTGAGACTCGCCCGTCAGTCCAAGCTGCTTTCTCCCTGGCTGCCGTTCCTGCCTGTCCCGTGCCAGCGCCGCACGCAGGCCAGAGGGGCAGGACGGGGGGTGTCAGTGGGGCCCTGCTCTCAGTCCGTCCCTCACAGGCCCTGTGGGCTGCTCGAGGGCTGAGCCCATCACCTGGGCCTGGTGCGGGGATGGAACATGGGGCACGTTTCCCCCTGTGAGCGTGTGCGGGGGCAGGAGGGAGCCACACGGGCCTGGCTGAAGGTTTTGTGCTGGGGCTGGAGGCTTAAGCCCGAGCTGTCGGCCTCAGCGGGACTTGCTCCTCCCCCCTCTCCTGCCTTGCTGCCTCCTTTGGCCGGCAGCGCTCAGGGGCAGCCAAGAGAGCCAGGACCAAGGCACAAGCTCCACAAGCTCCTCAGAGGGGACAGGCCTGAGGCCTCTGACTTCTGCCAAGGGGCTTTCTGTGGTGCCGAGCAGGGGAGGGAGGCCAGGCCCAGGCAGGAGAAGGGGCAGCAAGACACTGTGTTTCTGCCTGGTTTCACTGAAGGGTCCTTCTGCAGGTGAAGCTCCCATTAGAGCCCCCTGTGTTGCTGGGTTCTCCTGCCCCAACGCTCACCCAAGGGCCACCTGGGCAAAGCAGCCTGCCCCAGGCACCTTCCAAAGCTCAGCTGGCAGAGCAGAGGCCTGTGGCTGGGGATCAGCGAAGGCCCTTAGGTTGCTTTTTTTAAAAAAAAAATAATAATAATGGAGATTGCCTATCTCCTAGAACTGGAAGGGACCTTGAAAGGTCATCAAGTCCAGTCCCCTGACTTCTCAGCAGGACCAAGTACCACCCCTGATGAATTTTTGATGCAAATGGCCTCTGCAAGGATTGAACTCACAACCCTGGGTTTAGCAGGCCAATGCTCAAACCACTGAGCTGTCCCTTACCAAACATTTCTGTAGTCAGCATGCGGCTTGAACCCATAACCTTAGTATTATTAGCACCAGGCTCTAACCAACTGAGCTAGCTGGGCTGCTGTGTGAACTCCAGCTGAAAGGAGAGATTCTTCTTCCTCCCCCTGGCTGCAGGCCCGGCCTTAGGACCAGGCGGCTGCCTTGGGTCTGTCCCTTTGGGGCATGGGGCTACAATTGCCAAAAAGGTTTTGGGTTCCAGCTGCCAATCTAACGTCTTAGGCTGCACAGACCTCAAGACACGGCAGGAGCTAGAGGGGAACGGTGAACGGCTGCACTTTGGAATGGGAACATGTTCTCTGGAACCATAAAGTAGAACAGTTTGAGAGCTACTTTCAAGGAGGGCACCATGGCTTAGTTGGCTAAAGCAACTGCCTTGTAAGCAGAAGATCCTGGGTTCAACTCCCAGTGGTGCCTTGTGGTGAGGCCAATGTGTCTCTTCTTTCCACCATATCCCAACACATATCTGGAGTTGGTTTTACCATTTGCTGGTGTCCTAACAGTGGAAGTAGGATGGCAGCAAAGAGCTGGTGCAGGTGCCCTCTGGGTTTGATTTAGCGAGTCTTATCTAGACTTGCTAAATCAAACTCTGGGAGATGGATTGCAGCAGAAATCTCCATCTGAGTGAAGACATGGCCTAATGGTGCAATTAGTTAGATGCTGACCACAGCCAGTCTGAGCCATTCTAGTGCTCCGCGCATGTGGCACTGCCCCCCGGCTCATGGTGCATGTGCGGCTCCACCCTGGGTGCACAGTGCATATACAGACCCTCCCCTTCCATGCATGGAGCTTGTGGTGGCAGGATGCTCTTCTGCTGCACAGCCTGGCCCTGCCACCACTGCTGGCGTGCAACCCAGGGTCCCCTGGGGCAGGCCATGCAGAGCCCCACAGCTGCATGGGGAAGGGCCCTGCTGACAGGTGCTGTGGAGGTTAATGCAGCCCCAAGGAACTGCAGCCTGCCAGGAGCCAGGCAGGCAGTGCCTGATGGCAGCTGACCCACTAACTCAACCCTTAATCCAGTCCTGATGCCAACAGTAACAGCCCCACTGCTGGTAACTCACAGAGGCCCTTGCTGCCCGAGGAAGAGGTGTGGGCAAAATACAGACCTCGCTGTGAGCAGGATTTGAACCTGCGCAGGGAAACCCTATTGGATTTCTAGTCCAACACCTTAACCACTCGGCCATCACAGCTCTGGGACAAAAAAGGATTCAGGGAAACTGGTAAATAATCCCAGTGCACAGCCCTAATACCTGCCACAGAGTTCACACAGCAAACCCTTGCAACAGCTGTGCAGAGGAGTCCCGGCCGTTCTGCTCTTAGGCTGCCTTGGAGGTGAGTTCTGCTTCAAGGTCTTCCCTCCTCCTTCTTGGTCTTCCTTTCCCTTTTCCTTCCTCTTCTCTTCTCCCCTTTTCCTTCTTCTTGCTGGTCTCCTTCTTGGATCCCAGTTTATAAAGAGAAATTAAAGTACTGCTTAGTTCCATCTTAACCAATTATTTTAGTATAATTTCACTATCCAGTTGGCTAAGATCGAGCGCTTCCAGCCTCTTGGAGAGCCATGTCACAGGCACAAGCCCCCAGAGATCCCTCTGGCCCTTCTAGGGATACATCGCAGGAGCAAGCAAGTGGCAGCAAGTGCCGGGCACTGTCATGGTAGGGGCTAGAGATAAAGCTGTGGTCCAAGGAGGAGTCTCTGCAGTCCAGGCGGAGGAATGCAGATATTTATGGCTGAATGGTTGACGGCCTTGCAAAGAAAGGCCACCTCCCCCCACCCCAGACCAAGTCAGAGCCAAGGTCAAGAAATTGCAGCAGGGGTATGTGAGGACCTGTGAGCGCAGTTCCCGCACTGGGGAAGCATCGCAGCACTGTGCATACTATGAGGAACTGGACCAAGTCCTGGGGATTGGGGAACCCTGTCTCCAGGGACAGTTGTGGAGTCTGGGATGGAGACACCTGGGCAGGAGCGGCCAGCAGCTCCAGGATGAGGAGAAGGAGGATTCCAGGAACGTCGTGACCCTCACCCTGGAACCGGTCCCCCAGATGAAGGAGGCCTCTCAAATGTCCTCAGGCGCCGGGGAGGGAACATCAGGTGAGTGCTGTGAGGTTGCAACACACACAGGGCAGGCGGGAGCACAGGGGATGATGCGCTATTGTGACATGTCATGCTGATTGTAGGTGGGGGGATACCACACATGTCTGACCCCATAGAGGACCGTCCTCCCCCCGCCATGTGTGCAAGGCACCACCTGCTCTTGCAGACAGTGCTGCCAGCGGCTAATTTCCTAACACTGGATGCAAACAAGCAAGTGTAATGGGGGTGTAGCTCAGTGGTAAAGTGTTTAACTATAGGCAAAAGGGTCCCTGTTTCAACTCCCAGTGCCCCCTGAAAGGTTGATCAACTTCTTTGAAACCTTTGCATCTCCAGTTGCATCTCACTCTGCATTTCTGATGTGCAGAGATTACTACAAACCCCTGGGCTGTGTCTACGCTGGGTCATTTATTCTGGAAAAGCTGCTGCTTTTCCAGAATAACTTGCCAGCTGTTCACATTGGCTGCTTGCTTTTCCAGAAAAGCAATGACGATCTACTGTAAAATTGTCAGTGTTTTTCCAGAAAAACTATGCTGCTCCCATTCAGGAAAAAGGCCTTTTCCGGAAAAACTGTTCCGGAAAAGGGCCAGTGTAGACAGCACAGTAGTCTTTTCCGCAAAAAAGCCCCAATCGCGAAAATGACGATCGGGGCTTTTTTCCGGAAAAGCGCGTCTACATTGGCCACGGATGCTGTTCCGGAAAAAGTGCTTTTCTGGAAACGCATCCTGCCAATGTAGACGTGCTTTTTCCGGAAATACTTATAACAAAAAACTGTTCCATTTTAAGCATTTCTGGAAAAGGGTTCCAGTGTAGACGTAGCCCTAATGTGTTTCTGTGTCAATGCGCATAAACCAGGCAAACCCATCTCAACTGAAACAAGTTAAAATCTGCTGTGTCTGGGTTCTATTCCCATCAATTCCGCAAGGGTGTGATCTGAAAGTCCTTGGTCTACCTGGGCTATGCTGTGCAGAAGAACAAGAATCACACCCACTGGGGGAGGAATGGCCACTATCTTTCAATTTTCTGGAGTTTGATTTAGCAAGTCCAACTAAGACTCACTAAATCAAATTCAGAGGGTACCCCACCAGCTTCCAGTATTTCTGTTCTTTGCTCCCTTTGGGTTCCTGAAGTAGGGACATAGCCAGGCTCAACTGACGGAGGCCAACTCTCGCTATGTAGGGTATGTTTACACTTGCACCCTCTTTTCCAAAAAGGGATGCAAATGTAAAGACTGAAAATTGTAAATGAAGCCACCAGGGACACATACAATGGGCCTGCAAAAAAATGAAACAGCTGAGCACTTTGCAGAGAACAGGCCAGAATCCTGCTGGGAGAGGCTCCATCATGCACAGACTCTGTGCAGGGCCAGACTGCTGGGAGGAGGCTCTGGCCATGGACTTTCCTCCCCTCTCTGTTACCTCCTGCACCTGGTGCTGAAAGGGACGTGGGCTGCAGGCTGGTCCTGCCCAGCTGCCTTCCCCAGTGGGAGCAGAAAATGCTCATGGAAGGGCTCACACATTGTCCCCAATGCACTCGCCTGAGGGCCTGAATTCTTGCTGCCTTTGGGTGCACCCAAATGCCCTTCTGGGGGTGCAGGTTCCCCAGCTCACACCCCTCCTGTCACACAAAGCTTGCAAATGGGGTTGATTTTCCTGCTTCTCCTCTTGCTTGCTGCTGCGCTAAACGAAATCTTGAAACCAGCCCCGTCTCCTGTCACTGGAGAGATGGCCCTGTGCTGGGATGTGAGAAAGGATCCCAGTGATGCTCCTCGCAGCCCAGGAGAAGAAGGGGGCTCTGGGAGGAAGGAACCCAAGTAAAGCAGGTCCCAGTGGGCATGAGCTGGGCACCAGCTTGGCCCAGTTGAGTGAGGGGAGGTTGGTCCCATGGTGTCAAGGGCAGCGCTCAGGACTCTGCTGCTGCTGGCAGGGAAGAAGCTGGGAGGCAAGGTGCTGGCAGCAAGAGATTCCGGCTTCTCTTTGTCCTGGGTCTGCCGGCCGCCAGCCACCTTGACCAACCCTCAAACCAGCTGGACTAGCCAGCCCATGTCACAGTGAGTCGCTAGTGACCCTGTCAGAGAAGAGCCATTGGCAGCTTCAGAGACGTCCCTGCAGCTGCCTGAGGCGTCTTTCTTGAAAGGGCCACTGGTGAGCTGCACTTTCGTAGGCTGGCTAGCTCAGCTGGTTAGAGTGTGGCGCTAATAACACCAAGGTCATGGGTTCAAGCCCCATGCTGGCTACAGGGGTGTTTGGTTTGCTGACTTTACTTCCTTTAGCTGCCTGCTATGGACAGGGAAGCAGAAACAAGCAAAAGGCTGAGAGCTTTGCAGGGAGCAGGGCAGAGATCTGGTAGGGGAAGACTCAGCCTGCACAGCCCCAGTGGCTAAAAGGGCCTGGGCCTGGCTTCCTGTCCCCAACACAGGGGAACTGATGCCCAAATTCCTGCTGCTGCAGTCGCTACCTCAAAGCACCAGCTGGGGGGCAGGCTCTGGAGCCCAAGCCACACGGGGAGACTCAATATGACCGGGAGGCCTGGAGCGTGTGAGCCCTGCACAGAGGCTGCTGCTGGGGGCCTGCTTCAATGGCCCAGCAGCTCAAGTTCCTCTGAACCAGCTTCTCCCCCTGGAACCACCCCCCAGCACTGCTGAGGCCCCTGACATGAGGCAGTGGGACAATCAGAGGAAGGTGCCAGCCTTAGCCCTTCCTCCCAGCCTCCACCCCGTCCCAGGGTCTTTCCCCAGCCCCTCCCCAGTTCTACATTCCCCACATAAAAACCAGAGAGTTTGTTCTTTCAACAAGGAAAAGTCCTGATGGTGTTACCAGCAAGGGGAGGGGGAGAGGGAGAGGGAAGGGGATGTGTTGGGGTATGTTGGGGTTGGGAGGGAGGCACAGAGGGCAAAAATGAGGAGTAATGTTAGTTAGTTGGAACCAAGGGGCTGGGTTTGAACTACTGCAGAAGAAAGGACTCTGCCCCTGGAGCTGCCCTGTCCTCTCCAGAGCCCTTACGCTGGCACTGGGGAGGCCTGAGTCCAGACAGTGCCCAGCCAAGGGGGAGGGGTTAGGGCTAGCCCCATGCTAGGTCTCAGCTGTTGTAACATGTGGCAAGAAGATTGACAACGGACATATTTTGGGAAAGTTGCAGCTGGTTTCCCTGACTGGGAATTGAACCCAGGCCACAGCAATGAGAGTGCTGGATCCTAACCACTAGACCATCAGGGACACATGAAACAAGTCTCTTTGCTCACTTACACTAGCCTTTCGCAGGCCATTTTCTGTCCACTTCAGGATGGGGGGAGGGGGTCCATTCTCCCTAGCCCAGAGGAGACAAGAACAGCCAAATAGAACATCAAAGCAGCCAGACTGGGCCATGCCAGTTGCCCAACTAGCCCAGGATCCTGTCTCACAACAGCAGCCAATTTCATTTTCCGGAGGGAATCCTCAGGACAGACAGTTATTAAGTGATCCCTCCATTCCCAGCTTCAGATATACATCAGCTAGGGACACTTGCCCTGTCCATTCTGGTGAAATGCCATTGATTGACCTTTCCTGCATTAAATTATCCAGTTCTTTTTTGGACCTTCTTGTAGATTTCACCTTCACAACATCCTCTGGCAAGGAGTTCCATTGGGTGCAAAAATGCTTCTTTTTTAACTTGGTTACTTACCAGTTTCATTCTGTCACCCTGGTTCTTTACTAGAAGAAAAAATAATTTCTTATTTGCTTTCTGCACTCCTGTCATCATCACATAAACCCCTGTCCCGTCACCCCTTGCTTGTCCTTGTCCCAAGCTGAGAAGAAGAAGTTCCATGAACTCCTGGGAGCTGCTTTCCAAAGAAGAGGCATTTCTAGCGGAGAAGATGGCCAAGCCCAATCCCCCTACACAAAGCCCCAGGAAATACCAGTGGAGATTGGGAAAGCTCCCTCTCGAGCAGCGCTACGGAATGGATCCGACTGGCCATCGGGCTGACTAACGCCATCCACAGACGAGTCCCCGTGAGACTTCTCAGCCCAAGTGCAGAGACTGTGGAATCTCCCACTCCCAGCCCAGTGGCAGAGGGGCAGCGCCCTGAGGAGGCAGGTCCTGAGGTGGAGGAGACCTTTGAAGGGAACAGAGACAAGGGAGACGTGAGGTGAGAGGAAGGGGAACAAGTCGTCTCTTCTCCAGCGAGACGTGGTGGGAAACTGCCGGTTCCGGTGCAAGCCGAGCTCCAAGGGCTGGTTCCTGCCCTGGTGGCTCCTTGCAGGGCCTGGCTTGAGACGCACCAAGAAGTGCCGTGTGTGGCCAGGAGAGAGGGTGTTTACAATCCAGACAATCAATGTTTGCTGCACTTCTCCCTCCCCTCAGTGATACTAAAGCTCAAGGCCAACTCCCCAGGCCAAGCAGCTGGGGGAGATGTGCATGTCAGAGCCTCTGCCCACTGAGCTGTAGCCTTCTATGCCCAGGGAGCCAGACACCACCAGGGCTGGAGGGAAATGGGGATTGGCTGCACTTTGGGAGGCAAAGGTGTTGTCTGGGACCATAGAGTAGAACAGTTTCACCAGGCTCCCTGAGGAAGGCACCATGGCTTAGCTGGTTAAAGCACCTGTCTAGTAAACAGGAGATCTTGGGATCAAGTCCCAGTGGTGCCTTGTGGTGGACTTTGTTTACTTTTTCTTATGTCTTTCTGGCCTCTGACACTCCAGCACTGGGGCACTTGAGCCCTTCAGCCAGATTCAGACCAGATCGGTCAGAGTCTCTTGTGCTCATCGAGGGGGATTCTGGACTTGCTGCTTTGGGAGCCAGGGTCACATTGCAGAGCTCCCCCAGGGATGTCCCACGGTGCCAGCAGCCCAGCACCAGCTGCTCTCCCTGCCCTCAGCAATGTGGCTGCATTTTATCCTTCCCCTTCAGTGACAACCGGCCATTCCCCGCCAGCCCCAACCCCTGTAGCACCCATTCCTTTCCCCAGGAGCAGCGTGAGCACCAGTGCAGTGCCCTGCTGAGGCTGCGGCTGTGGGAGACTAGCCCTTGGCTTTGGAAGGGAGACATGATGTCAAGGTGTTAAGTTTCGCCCATGTCTAGTGTGGGGTGACCCACACTTGGGGGGCAGCTGGAGGTGCCTCCTGAGAGCTGATTTTCAGCCCTTCCTGTGTTTCTGGTTCCTTCCAACAGCTGGACTCTATCTAAAAGTTGAGGAATGTGTATTGGGAAGAGGGAATTTCTGCCTTTTCAGTGTCACTAGTGTGGCCTAGTGGATAAAGCATTGGTCTCCTAATCTTGGAATTGTGGGTTCGAGTCTCATCTGAGGTGATAGTTCATGACATTTCCCTTTGGCTTCCTTTTTGCCATAGTATCTGTTAGATGTTTGAACTCTGGAGAAGTGTCCCCTGGAACTGCCATTCCAGGGTTATGAGTTTAATTCTTGAAGGAGCCATTTAGACACGTCTGAGGCAAATCTGTCAGGGATGGCTCTTGGCCCTGCCATGAGCATGGGGAGTGGACTAGATGACCTCTCAAAGTTCTCTCCAGCTCTATGAAATGGTTTATCTCCTAATAAAGAGCATCTGTGGACACTCTCTTGTGCATGAAAGCTCTAATGGCTGTTTTAGGCACAAGAAATCCCTCTTGCCTGTGCACACTGCCTTCTTGTGCAAGAAGCCCTCTTTTCCAATGGTTTACTGTAAATTTTCTTGCACAAGAATGCACATGCAGGGTAAACACTCCACTAGTTTTTGCACAAGAATGGCCATTCTTGTGCAAAAGGCCTGCAGCATAGACATAGCTGTGCAATGTGAAAAAGCCTCACAATAACAAGCTCAACCCAGCAGGTCCCACTGAGACTTGAACTCAGATTGGAGGATTCAAAGTCCTGAGTGCTGCCCCTTACACCATGGGACCTACCCAGTGACCTGTGCATGGGCATTGGGGACACTCAGTTTTCTGGCTGGCCTCTGCACTCCTGGCTTTCCTCCTGCTGCTTCATCCCTCTGGCTATGACTACACGGCACATTTCTTTTGGAATAAGCTGTCCTTGAATAGTGATTCCAAAATAGTTTATTTCGAACTAGCACATCTACACTGCCGGGAAACCTCAGAATAGTCTGAGGCAGGCTCCCCAGTGTAGACGACCTGTCTCAGAAGAGTAAGTTAGTATGTCCACAAGAAGGGGCTAGTTCAAACTAGCAGCAGTGGCGCATCTACACAGGCCTTATTTTGAAATAGCTAATTTGGAATAGGCGTTAGTCTTTGTAGAATGAGGTTTGCAGAAGTCGGAATAAGCCGTCTGATACTTCAGAAATTATTTCAAAATAACGGAATTGCTGTGTAGACTCTTGCATTGTTATTGTGGAATAACGGCCATTGTTCCGAAAGAACTTTTGTGTGTGGACAGAACCTGCACAGCCCAAGAAACGTGATTGGCAGCTCCTCCCCACCATTGTTTTGTCAATTGCAGTGCAGGGTTCTGAAGACATGGACCCAAGGTAACCACCTTGGTTGTCTTCTGCTAAGGCCAGGCTGGAGGGAAAAGAATTGCTCCTTTGAGCTGGAGTTGAACCAGTAGCCTAACGATCGCTTGCCAAACACACACTACAGTCCTCCGCTCTGCCAGCTGAGCTATCAAAGGGTGCCTGAGTATTTCTTCTTTGTCCAGGTTGTCCTTTTTGCAAGTCTCAGGGCAAGAGCTCCCCCAAGTATATGGCGTTGCTGATGAGGGGCAGAGGTGCACAGGGACTGTCACAGGTACTTCACACGCAGACAGACCCCCTGAGTGAAACCTGAGCTAGATCCATCCATGTCACAGCAAAAGGAAGAAAGTTGGGTTCTTCTCATGTGTCTTCTTTGTTCCAGAGTCTCTAGGGGTGCGGAAGGGTCAGGTCTACAAAAAAACAAACCAATTGAATGAACCTTGGTCTAGAAACACCCCTGAGGGTTTCCTTCTATCTTTGGCCTGGAAAGGTCATCTGTAACAATATGGTTTCTCTGTAACCCTATTGGAAGGCCTGTCGCTATTCAGTAGGTCTAAACTAAAGCTTTCTTCTGCAGCCAGACTCAAGAGCAGCAGCAATTAGCTGTAAAGCCTGGAGTCACATACTCATATTCCAGCTAAATGACACTGAAATAGTGTCAGACTAGGCTGTGAGAAGGGGATCCTGTCCTAATGGCACCCACTGGTACCAGGTAAGAAACAGACCTCAAGATGGGTAGAGAAAACTTAGTTAAACACTGTTTTGTCTGGCAAGAAACTGCTTATCAATAGTTGTGGTTGTGCAGTGGGCATTCTATGATTCTTGTCCTCACTTTCCCATTGTTTGTCTGTGTGGTCGCTGTCTGGTTTGGATCTGTTTCTGTCTTCTGTAAAATTAATTTTGCTAGATGTAAATCAACTAAGGTGGTGGAGTATGATTGGTTAGGTAAATCACAATAGTATCTTATGACTGGTTAGCAAAATTATACTAAAATAATTGGTTAAGATATTGCTAAGCAGGACTCAATTTTCACTATATAAACTGGGGTCCAAGAAGGAGACCAGCAAGAAGAACTCGCCTGTGAAAGAGCCTTCAACTAGAGCTTCCAAGACACCTCTGCACAAGCCTGAGTAGGGCAACAAAGGACCCAAGCCCTGAGACCCCCAGCTCAGAGTAGAACATGCCTGTCCCATCAGAGAGGACACCTCAAGAGCCTGTGTTTCTATAGGGCTTTGAACTAAGGAGCTGCTGTATGTTAAACAAACACAGTGATGGCTACACCACGGAGGCTTTTCTTTCCTCTATTTAAACTTGGGAAAATATTCTGTTACCAACTCTTTAGCCAACTCAGATTGCTGCGGGGGAAGGAATTCTCTCTTGTTAATTCTGTGCCCTCAGGAAGGGACCAAACCCCCCTCCCCCGTCCCAGGGACTCCAATCCAAACCCCGCCCTGGGGGAGCTCTGCAATGTGACCCTGGCTCCCAAGGCAGCAAGTGCAGAATCCCCCTTGGTGAGCGCAAGAGGCTCCGACCAGCCTGGTCTGAATCCATCTGAATCCAGCTGAAAGGCTGGACGGCCCTGCTGCTGGAGTGTCACAGCCCCTGTCAACCAGCCCTGTGTTTGCCCCGTCTCTTTCAAGGAAGGGCAGGGCAGGGCCAACACACCCACCAGGAGTCTCAGGCACGTCTCTCGCACCCAGCTGACCATGGAGCAGGTCTCCGTGGCCTGTGTGTGGTAGCCAGGGGCTCTCTCCTGTGTAGTGTAGACGCTGGTATAGTTTTGTCGACAAAAGTCCACTTTTGTCGACAAAACTAGGTAGTCTAGACACACCCTGTGTGTCTGCAGTGACCTGGTCCCAGGCAAGGCACCACTGAGAGGTCTCAGCCCCAGCGCCTCCCATCTCAGCCTAACCTGTTTAACTGTCTCCCACATGCTCCTGAAAGCCAGCACACATTCCACCCACCAGTGCACCAGAGAACAGGCCCTGTAACTGCCTTGTGAGCATTAAGGGGAACGGCAATAAGACAAGACACCATGTTTGTGTCTGGCTTTGAACCAGGGACCTTCTGCATGTTAGGCAAATGTGCCAACCACTACACCACACCACAGAAAGATGCTTAATGCCTTCTTCTGCTGCTGCACTTAAACTTGGGCAAATATTCGGTTGCTAACAGAGATTGCTGCAGGGCAAAGGAATTCTCTGTTGTCAATTTTGTGCCCTCAGGAAGGGACCAAACTGAAGGAGGCCGGGCTCCCACCTGGGACTCCAACCTAGACCCTGAGACCAAGGGGTTTACAAGCCAGAGAATCAAAGTTTGCTGCATTTGTCCCACCCAAAACCCTACAAAGGCAACTCTACAATGCCAGCTGGGGGAGATGTGTATGCTAGAGCTTCTGCCCACTGAACTATAACCTTCTGTGCCCAGGGAGCCAGACACCACCAGGGTGGGAAGGCAGAAGGGAAATGGGGAATGGCCGAACTTTGCGAGACAATGGTGTTGTCTGGGGCCGTACAGTAGAACAGTTTACAGGTGGCTCTGAATAGGGCACCATAGCTTAGCTGCCTAAAGCACTTGCCTACTAAACAGGAGATCCTGGGTTAAATTACTGGGAGTGCCTTGTTGCAGCCTTTGCTCACATTTACTTATGCCCTTCTGGGGCACAGAAGAGGCCTCCCCTGGCCACCCATGGAACTGCTGGTTCAGGAAAAGGCTGATTGGAGAGGTGTGTGGAGAAGAAGGAAACCACAAGCATGGAGAGGTTTCTCCCCCACAGGTGAGAAGCATCTGATGCCCACATACCCGCTCGATGGCTGGACGGAAATGGGGAACGGCTGCTCTTTGGGAGGCAAAAGTGTTGTCTGGAAACATTAAGAACCGTTTTAAAAAGACTTTGCAGGAGGGCACCATGGCTTAGCTGGGTAAAGCACCTGAATCATAAACAGGAGATCCTGGGTTCAATTCCCAGTGGTGCCTTGTTGTAACTTTTGCTCACATTTACTTATGCCCTTCTGGGGCACAGAAGAGGCCTCCCCTGGCCACCCATGACACTGCTGAGGGCCTTTTGAAGAGTTTTTTTTGTTTCTCACTTTTGTGGCCCCTGATTTTTCGGTGGGTCAGTGGCTCCAACCAAAAAAGGTTCCCCACCCCTGCCACACATAAAGCAACACCGAAACTTTTTGTGCTGGCCGTAATGTTTTCCTTTATTTCAAATGAAATTTGATCAACTAACATGAGACAGTTCGAATGCTTAATGTATGTAATAATTTAAATTAAACTGTTCTCCCCAGCTGTAATTATGTCATTAGTGATGAGTGTCCACTAGCAATGGATAGTCCATGGAAAGGTTTGGGGAGGGCAGGGGCTCAGCAAAGGGGTGGGGTCTTGCGGAAGGGACGGGATAGATCCTGGCTTGCCCTGACATTTCAAAGGTGACCTTGAGGGCATGTGGCATCCTGAGCAGCCTCTGATGTTCCCTGTGTGAGCCCCAGAACCAGCCCTGAGTGACGGGGGGAGGGGGAGCAGCTCACACATGCAAAGGGGCTGGTCAGGGGCAGGACATGAGCCCTGGGAGGCAGCAGTGACATCACAAGGGCCTTGTGCAGCACCTCAGCTCATTGGTTGGGAGGCAGTGACCTCACAGAGGGTCCATGGCAACAGCCAGGTGGGACACGCTGCAGGGCTGGGGCATCTCAGAGACCCCCATGGCCTGGCTGCCTGGAATCTCCTTTGTGAGGTTTCCCCCTGAGGGCAGAAGGGATTGAGGGTCCCAGCTGGGAGTGTCTCTGTGGAGATTTCCCCTTTCCCCAGGCTGCAGTGGGAGGGGCTGGCACTGAACTGAAGAGAGAGCTGGGAGAAGCAAGAGGAAGGGCTGCAAACATCCAAGGAGGAAGGGATTTGAACCCATGCATGCAGAGAACAGTAGATTAGTAGTCCATCGCCTTAACCACTCGGCCACCTCATCTGAGCTGCTAGGATTTGTCACCAATTACCCAAAGCCAGCACTGCCAGGAACCTTTGTGCCACTTGCTGGCTGGCCGGGACACCCAGGGCGGGAAGGTTTTGGCTTTTCACAATGTTCCCTGGGCTGTTGTACAAAGCTCAGTGCTCGTAACAAACCCAAACACCCCCTGGCTACATCTACCCCGCAGGCTTCTTACACAAGAACTGTTTTGTGCAAGAGTTCTTGCACAAAATGTCTTGTGCAAGAGCACATCCACACTGCCATGTGCTTTTGCGCAAGAATGTCTGTGGCAGTGTGCACACTCTCTTGTACAAGAAAGCTCTGATGGCCATTTTAGCCATAGGGATTTCTTGCACAAAAAAACCCTGTTGCCCATTCATACTATCTTCTTGTGCACGATTTCTTGCACTAGAGGGTTTATTCCTCATGGGGAGAGGAATAACTCTAGCCCAAGAAGCCCTCTTTTCCTACATTTTGCCATAAATTTAGTTGCTCAAGAACACGCGTGCAGTGCAGATGCTCCTCAAGTTTTTACGCAAGAACGGCCATTCTTGAGCAAGAAGCCTGCAGTGTCGACGTAGCCCCTGGGTGCCCAGAGAGGGGCTGTCTAGTCACAGTCTGGCTCGGCGCGCTCTGCAATGGGAAGATGTCCACGGAGCAGGCAGATGGCAGCGGCACACGGCTCTGGTGGGCCCAGCATCCGGAGGAGCGTTTCCGATATGAGTGTTTACTGACAGTGTCTGTCTCTGGTCTGATTTCACAGTGTGGTGAGACACTGGCACCCACAGCAGCATGGATGGGGTGGCTGGAGGGAGTGGCTGGCTGGTAGGTGGGCGGCCGGTAGAAGCAGTAGCTAGTGGCCAAGGGAGTGGGTGAGCCTCATTTGCATATCTAATGAGCTTCTATTGTTGTGGAAGAGGCTCTTGCACCGGAAAGTTTGTTGGACTTCTAATCGTTAGTGCTCAACATGTGTCAGTCATTCAAAGGTTGTGGGTTCAAATCCTGCCAGTGTCACTTTAGCTGCTTCCTCATTTCCAGGGCAGCTTTTTCAGAACAGGCAATCCTTAGGGTGACACTAGGATGGGCTTTAGTCCATACAGTTCCAAGGAAACCCCAGAGAGGTTAGAGATGATGGCTGCTCTGAAAGGCTGCAGGTGCCCACAGACCCTTTTGTCCCTCCATGTCTCCTACCAGTGCTGTGCATCACTCAAGCTATGTCTACACACACTGTTCTTCTGAAAAAGCTAGGTACATTGTGAACCCTAGTTTGAATAGCTTTGTCTGGAAGAAGCTTTTCCAACATTTGGCCTGTTTACACTGGGCGAGATGTGGGAAAAAAACCTTTTTTTGTAACATCCCTTCTTCTTCATAAAATGAGGTTCACAGAGGCACCAAAAACGCATGTCTGCTGTTCCGAAAAAAAATCGGCAGCTGTGTTCTCTGGACTAAAGCATTGTCTCTGTAGTGTAGACAGAGCCCTGATGTAGCATCTTATTTCAACTGTAGGTGCAGCGTAGATAGAGGGGTGACTCAGAGTCCTTAGTGCTGCCTCTTAGAGAATGGGACCTACACAAGGCACCTGTGACTCAGCTGGGCCAAACTGGAGCCCTGGCCCAGGCCCACTGGGACCAGCTTTGCTTGTTTTCCTTCCACCCAAAGCCCCCTTCTTCTCCTGGGTTGCAAGGAGCCTCCCTGGGACGCCCTGAGACAGGCACAGGCCTCTGCCTCCACACAGCCAGCCCCACCCCACAGGATTTGGCAGAACAAGGGGGGGAGGCTCTGCTCACCCTACTGAGTCCCACTGAGACGTTGAGCTTTTGTCCTGCCCCCCTCAGCTTGGCCTCCCTCCTCTGCCCCATTCCTGCCTCACTTCCTCCTTGGGCAAGTCACACAAGGGAAGCAGCAGGAGGACCTGGCCCCATACGCCAGCTTCCGAGGGCAGGGGAGGCTGAGACACAAGTGTCCATCAGGTGCCTGGCCTGACCCATCTGGCTTCCCCAGGCTGGCACCAAGGGGCATTCTCGGCTGATGTCACCCTCCCCGCCCCCCGTCGCATGGGAGTTGGGCTTATCCCAGGCAGGAGGAGCTGCACTTACCCGGGCACCCAGGGGAGCAGCAATAAGAAGGGACCCTGTGTTTGTGCCTGGTTTTGAACCAGGAACCTTTTGCATGTCAGGCAAATGTGATAACCACTATACCACAAAAAAAACAACTGTTCTTCAGAGAATGGTGCCCGCTGGGCCATTTATGTGCGCCCGTGGAGCAATCTGGGCTGGCCCCACCCCTGGGCGTGTGCCAGGCCCAGGAACATGGGCGGCCCTGCCCCGGGGTTGTGGCACACGCCGGTGCCAGCCCCGAGAGCGTGGCACATGCTTGGCCCTGCATCCAGGCATGTGGCCCATGAGCGGTCCCCCCCCCCCCGGACGTGTGGTATGTGAGCGGCCCCGCCCCCAGGCACCCGGCAGCCCCAAAACGTTGGGGACCACTGGACTAGGGAGACTTTTCCCTACCCACACATTGCAAGAAGTCCAGTCATCTGTAAGTCAAGACTGTGTGGCCTAATGGATAAGGCGTCTGACTTCGGATCAGAAGATTGAGGGTTCGAGTCCCTTCACAGTTGCATTTACCTTCCTTTGTCTGTGCTCATGGATCCTGATGTTGCTACCCTGGAAATGTGCTGGGTGACCATGTGGTTTTCCTATAACCCCATTGGAAGGCCTGTAGCTGTTCAGTAGATCTAAACTATGGGGGGGGGGGGGGTTACTGGCTGGTGAAAGCAGGGCTGCTGGTGCCAGGAAAAAAGGGCAGGGAGGGGGAGAGAATCAGCTGGGGGGGGGGGGCTGATCAGGGTGTGCACAGATCCTGAGTAAAAAGGTAAAAGCAGTGTTGGAAAGAAGGAAACCACAAGAAAGAAACACCTGATGATGCCCACATACCCTCACTCTACATGGCTGCAGAGGTTGCTCTCTAGGTGCTGACACCCTGCAGGGAATCAAAAGGGCACTTAGTGCTGGCTCTCCTATCCCAGCAATTGCAGTCATGTGTAAAAACCATCACTGCTGGACCAGGCTGGACCAGTGTGCTGGCATCCCTCATGTCTGGAGCATCCACCAGGGAAAAACTGAAACAGCGTCAGGAGATGAGGGGTCAGGGTCCCCCCAGGGCAGAAGCTATAGGGAATGGGGTCCCTCTACTTCTCCACAGCAGGAAATACTGGACCAGGGGTTCCTCTATCCCTCCCCAGGAGGAGCTATGGGGCCTGGGGACCCTCCACCCCCCAGCAGGTGCCAATGGGCACCATGGGGGCTCACACACAAACAGGTGCACATGCCCTCAATATTGGTGCCCAGGACAAAACTCGCTCCGCTTCTGGAACGGGAATAGCGACTAGCAGTGAGGCCCCTCCCCTGGCAGCACCGTGTCAGACGGTTTCTTCTCGGCCTGGTGCCTCCTGAATGCTGGGAGCAGCTGCCTGGCCCGAGGGGCTGCAGTTCCCTGGAGAGAGGGGCTGGGGCCGGTGGCTGCAGCAAAACCCTTCTGCTGGGTGTGTGGTTGAGCTGCACAAAGGAAGATACAAGATCCCTGGGGGGGGGGGTCTTTGATGGATGAACGTGCCTGAGGAAAGACGCTGAAAGCGCAACAGACACACAAAAGGGGACGAGGGACAGTTTGAGTCACACACACGGCAGGGGGCGCAGCTCAGCCAGGGACCTTATCCACTCACAGAGCTTCACAGCTTCTCCACCACCCAAGCGCCACCAGGCAAACCAAGTAACTAACCCCCCACTGCTCTGGAGTCTCTGCCTCTCATGGGCCTTCTCATCCTCAGGCTCCGCTTTGTCTCCAGACAGACCCTGCTCTGCTACAGTCACCTCCCTCTGGCTGTCACTCCTGGGCCTTCTAGGGCAAAATTTGCTGTTTCATTCTGATGCGTGGGCTTTTAGCACTCAGATCTGCACCTAACACCAGCATTGTCTTGTCAGCTTCTGTAGAGAATCCTTGCCAATTGTCTCAGAGAATAGAAGAAAGTAAATTCGTTGTCACTGAGAGTAAACTGTCACCCCAAGTGGGACTTGAACCCACAATCCCTTGCTTAGGAGGCCAATGCCTTGTCTATTAGGCCACTAGGGTACACAGGAAAGACTCCCAGAGACAGAAATTCACCTTCTAAATGTCCCTTCTTCAACTTTTAGCTCCTGATTAAGCCCCTTTGAAGAAGCCAGATACACAGGAAGGGCTGATCACACCCCTCTGAAAATCAGTTTTCCATGGGTATCTGTAGCTGGCTCCAAGTCATGGGCCTTGATGTCCTGAATCCCTCCCGAAACCAGGGAAGTGTCTCCTACCGCTGCAGCCTCCTGAGGCTCTATGGCCGTGTCTGTACAGCAGGGACAGCAACACTCACAGCCCCACAGGAGGGCCCCTGCCCTAGCAATGTGGCCCCTGAGCAGCCTCTGATGTTCCTTGCTTGAGCCCCAGAACCAGCCCTGAGTGATGGGGGCAGAGAGAGCAGCTAACACATGCCAAGGGGCTGGCCAGGGGCAGGACATGAGCCCTGGGAGGCAGCAGTGACATCACAAGGGCCTTGTGCAGCACCTCAGCTCATTGGTTGGGAGGCAGTGACCTCGCAGAGGGACCATGGCAACAGCCAGGTGGGACAGGCTGCAGGGCTGTGGCATCTCAGAGACCCCCCTGGCCTGGCTGCCTGGAATCTCCTTTGTGAGGTTTCCCCTTGAGGGCAGAAGGGATTGAGGGTCCCATCTGGGAGTGTCTCTGTGGAGATTTCCCCTTTCCCCAGGCTGCAGTGGGAGGGGCTGGGGCAGGCAGGGGTACAGGAGGGGCTGGCACTGAACTGAAGAGAGGTCTGAGAGAAGCAAAATGGCTGGGGTGTGATTATGTCATTAGTGGCAAGTTTCCATTAGTAACCAAGGTTTAGGGAGGGCAGGCCACCTCATCTGAGCTGTTGGGATTTGTTACCAATTACCCAAAGCCAGCACTGCCAGGAACCTTTGTGCCACTCGCTGGCTGGCAGGGGACACCCAGGGCTGGAAGGTTTTGGCTTTTCACAATGTTCCCTGGGCTGTTGTACAAAGCTCAGTACTGGTAACAAACCCAAACACCCCTTGGCTACATCTACCCTGCAGGCTTCCTACACAAGAACTGTTTTGTGCAAGAGTTCTTGTGCAAAATGTCTTGTGCAAGAGCACGTGCACACTGCCATGTGCTTTTGGGCAAGAATGTCTGTGGCAGTGTGCACACTCTCTTCTGCAAGAAAGCTCTGATGGCCATTTTAGCCATAAGGGTTTCTTGCAGAAATAAACCCTGTTGCCCATTCATACTATCTTCTTGTGCAAGAGCTCTTGCACAAGAGGGTTTATTCCTCATGGGGAGAGGACTAACTCTTGCCCAAGAAGCCCTCTTTTCCTACGTTTTGCCGTAAATTTAGTTGCTCAAGAACACGCGCGCAGTGTAGATGCTCCTCAAGTTTTTGCGCAAGAACGGCCATTCTTGAGCAAGAAGCCTGCAGTGTCGACGTAGCCCCTGGGTGCCCAGAGACGGGCTGTCTAGTCACAGTCTGGCTCGGCGCGCTCTGCAATGGGAAGACGTCCATGGAGCAGGCAGATGGCAGCAGCACATGGCTCTTGTGGATCCAGCATCCAGAGGAGCGTTTCCAATATGAGTGTTTACTGACAGTGTCCATCTCTGGTCTGATTTCACAGTGTGCTTCCCTCACATAACCCTGCCGCAATTCCTTGACCTTGGCTCTGACTTGGTCTAGGATGTGGGGGCAGGAGGGAGGTCTTTGTAAGACCATTGGCCATTCGGCATAAATGTCCACATTCCTCCACATGGACTGCAGGGCCTGCAGAGACTCCTCCTTGGACCACAGCTCCAAGAGGGTCTTTATCTGTGGCCCAGACCATGACAGTGCCTGGCATTTTCTGCCCATTGCTTGATTTGATTTCCAGCCAATTGAAGGTGGGAAGGGAACAGGCAACCTCCTGGGGGAGATCTTATTTAACCCTGAATAACAGGCACAAGTGGGTCCCACAGCCAAGGGCTCCCTCTCACCTCTTTTCGTGGGGAGCAGCTCAAACACCCTGTACTGTGTATTCTCAGATTGCCCCTGTCCCACCTGGCTGTTGTCTTGGACCCTCTGTGAGGTCACTGCCTCCTAACCAATGAGCTGAGGTGCTGCACAAGGCACTTATGATGTCACTGCTGCCTTGCAGGGCTCATGTCCTGCTCCTGGCCAACCCTTTGGCCTGTTTGAGCTGCTCCCCCTGTATCACCCCCACTCACTCAGGGTATGTCTGCACTGCAGAAGTAAACAGGGTCTCAACCACTGCTTCCAATACAGCCAGCTGAAATGGGAGAGAAACCTAGGTGTGGGGACACTCCTTCAGTTGTGTAGCCCTGCAAGATACTCAACTGTTGATATGGAAATACAGCTCATGCTGGGCTGGGAAAGGAATCCGGGCTGTGGCTATGTAAATCCAGTTCTGCCAGTGCTATAGGCCTGATGGAGGATCGGTTGTGAGAATGGAATGTGGAGTATTGTAACTAATTTGTCTGTTGTGGGGTCACAAACCATTTTATCTCTAACTGTAGGAATTGTAAAATATGACACCAGTGCTTGCAGGAGAGACACTGTCATTGAAAAAAGTCTGGGATGGACGAGCCTTCCCCTTCCAGACTCAAGTGGAGTGGACTCTGGGTGTGGGGGGAAGGAGCGTGAACCAGCAGCCCACATGTCCTCCAGCCATGAGCTATGAGACGGGTTCATTCTGTCTCTCCCTCCCCCACTACCCATGCTAAGGATAGACCTAGAACAGACTCCTTAAGGAATCTCTTTGTTATTTCAGAATATTATTTCAGTGGGGGCTGGAATCTTTTGTCCAGCCTAGGTGGGGGGCCAAGAGCTGAAATCACCAAGGAAACTGACAAAGAGCTGAAATCACTGGGTTTGGCGCAGAGCCAGACCTATCCCCATCATAGAAGCAGCAGCTGGCAGGAGCAAGCAGCCAGCAGGGCAGCCAGTAGGGGTAACAGCAGGTAGCTGGTGGATGGCCTGTAGGAACAGTGGCAGGTGGCCAGCAGGGTGGCTAGTGGGAGTGGCCAGCAAGTGGCCAGTAGGAGCAGTGGTGAGTGGCCAGTAGAGTGAGTGAGAGGCCTCCCATGCCCTGCCCCCCCAAGAGTGGGAGGTGAGCTCTGAAAATCACTTCTAAGTTTTTATCTGCCCTGAGCAAGGGCAGCAACTGTGAGTGGGGCATGGAGAAAGTTTGGGCATGTGAGTGGGACACGTACATTGCTGGACTTACATTACTGGCAAAGGACACTGCTCAATCCACTTGAGCGGGGACTTACTTGGGGGTTGGTTCTGAACCCTGCTTGTGGTATTTTCCCAGGCTAATGCCACGTTATTTCTCGCTCTCTTTCATTAAAAGTTTCTTTTCTACATTCAGACTCTGTGATGGCAAGTGGGGAAGCATCAACTCCCTGAGGTGCCTGGGAGGGTGTGTGGATTTCCCTGGCTACTCAGTGGGAGCTCAAGCCAGTTTTGTGTGAGATGGACAAAAAGGAACCCCTGGATATTGAACCCAACCCTGGCTACTGCCTGCACTACCTGGCAGAAGGGTTACACTAGCCAGGGGAGTAATCAAAACACAGTCCTTGCTGTCAGCAGGATTTGAACCTGCAGCAGAAAACCCTATGGCATTTGTAGTATAACACCTTAACCACTCAGCCATCACAGCTGTAAAAAAATGCAGCATTCCTAAGGCCAGGGGAAGTGGTAAATAATCCCAGTGCCCAGGCCTGATGTCACCTGCCCCACAGAATTCACACAGCAAACCTGGCTCCCCAAGCACAGGGGGAATTTGGGGGCTCTTATCTTTTAGGCCACACAGCCTTGGCCTATTTAGGGATGGACATTTTGAAGTGTGTAAGAAGGGAGCAGTCTAGCTAGTCCCCCCCCCCCGCTTTGTTCTTCCAAAGCCGGTTGGGTGGGGTGGGGCTGGCTGTGGGGAGGCAGAGTCCTGTGCCTGTCTCAGGGCATCTCAGGGAGGCTCCTTGCTGCCCAGGAGAAGAAGGGGGCTCTGGGTGGAAGGAAAACAAGCAAAGCTGGTCCCAGTGGGCATGAGCTGAGGCTCCAGTTCAGCCTAATTGAGTCACTGCAGGCTCATGTGGGTCCCATGGTGTAAGGGGCAGCACTCAGACTCTGAATCCTGTGAGCTGAGTTCAAATCTCAGTGAGACTTGCTGGGGCTGGGTTGGTTGCTGCAAAACCTTCCAACTTTATGAGTTTTGGGCTCCTTATCTACAGGCTCCCCAGAGAGAGAGTATTGTGTCCGATGCCCCCTGGAGCTCAGTCTGATGTTATGGTCTGCCTGGCTGAGATAGGCTGGGCCCTAAAACTTAACCTGCCTGGAGCTTGCTGCTTACCCTTGTGGTCTCTTGTGTGGTCCCCAGGAGCTGCCAGGCTCTGACTCTTGCCCCCCTGGTGCTAACAGGTGCCCCCCTCTAAACAATCTTTTAAATTGGTCTTTCTGGTCCCTCTCAGGGTGTTTTTCTCCTCAGCAGCAGCGCACAAGAGAGAAGCTGTTGCCAGTGGCCCTGCAAGACAAGATGAGCTTTGCCTGCCCCCCTCAGCCTGACTTGTTACTTGGTCCCATTCCTGCTTCTCTTCCCAGTGGCCAAAAGGGGCTGCGGCTGCTGCTGACAGGGAAGAAGCTGGGAGGCAAGGTGCTGGCAGCAAGAGATTCTGGCTGCCTCTTTGCCCTGGGTCTGCCGGCCACCAGCCACCTTGACCAAACCTCAAACCAGCTGGACTAGTGAGCCCACGTCACAGTGAGTCGCTAGTGACCCTTTCAGAGAAGAGCCATTGGAAGCTTCAGAGACATCCCTGCAGCTGCCGGAGGTGCCTTTCTGAAAGGGCCATTTGTAAACTCAGCTCCTGAAGGCCAGCTAGCTCAGTTGGTTAGAGCGTGGTGCTAATAACACCAAGGTCATGGGTTCAAGCCCCATGCTGGCCACACAGTTGTTTGCTGTGGTGACTACTTCTGTCCCTGCCAACCACACACTTTAGCTGCCAGCTATGGACAGAGAAGCAGAAACAGGCAAAAGGCTGAGAGCTTTGCAGGACTCAGGCCAGAGAACTGGTAGTAGGAGGCTCCAGCCTGCACAGCCCCAGTGGCTAAAAGGGCCTTGGCCTGGCCTGCTTTCTCCAAGAGTAGGCAAAACTCTTCTCTTCCCTCCATTGTCCCCAGTGGGGTGACCTGATGCCCAAATTCCTGCTGCTGCAGTGACTGCTCCGAGGCTCTGTATGTCCAGGAAACTGGGACCATGTGCCCAGCCCACAGCGCTGCTGCCAACCACCTGGTCACCTGCTTCAGTGGCCCAGCAGCCCCTCCCCCAAACCTGCTCCTGCTCAAGGCCCCCCTGAACCCACCCAGGCTCCTGCTCCTCTGACTCTGCACTAGCCAGCCCACATCTCAGTGAGTCGCCCGTCGCCCCATCAGAGACGAGCTCGTGGCAGCGGCAGAGACGTCCCTGCAGCTGCCTGTGGGGTCTTTCCCAAAGGGCCCCTCATGGGCTGCTGGCTCAGCTGTTTAGAGCTTGATGCTGATAACGCCCAGGTCGTGGGTGCAAGCCCCATGCTGGCCACAGGGGTGTCTGGTTTGGTGACCTGCCTTTGTGTAGCTGCCTGCTATGGACAGGGAAGGAGAAAGAAGCCCTGGGAGGTGAAGCAGCGGGAGTGAAGCAAGGAGCAGAGTGTCAGCTGCCAGCCGAGAGTCACAGGTGCCCTCTGCCTCCTGGGACCACCCCTCCCTGAGCTGCCAGCCCCCTGTCTCTCACCGTGCGCCCCGTGGGGAGTCCACTCGCTCTCCCATTGCCTGGCGGTGACAGAAGCGATGGAGATGGGTCCCAGGGAGCAGAGTTGCCCCCCTGGGAAAGTGCCGGCTACACAGGGGGAGAGGTAGCGGCTCCCTCCACATGGTCTCCAGCCGGCTCCCTGGGGCTGGGGCCTTGGCTGATTCCTTGCTGGCCTAACGAGAGAGCTCATTGCCCCATCTAAATGAACTCCTCACAAAGCCGATTGGCTGGCTGAGAATGCCACTCAAGGGCACAATCACTCAGTTCCCTGGCATGCCCTGAGTGATGGAGCTGACTGACGGGAGGACGGGAGGTGTCAGTGGAGCAGGTCAGAAGCCCAGCCCCGTCTCCTGTCACTGGAGAGATGGCCCTGTGCAGGGATATGAGAGTATCCCAGGGATGTTCCTCACAGCCCAGGAGAAGAAGGGGGCTCTGGGTGGAAAGAAACCAAGTAAAGCAGGTCCTAGTGGGCATGAACTGGGCACCAGTTTGGCCCAGTTGATTGAGGGGTGGTTGGTTTCATGGGCAGTGCTCAGGACTCGGAAACCTGCAAAATGAGGCCTCTTTCCTGCCTCCCTTTCCGGGCTGACCCAGTGGCCGAAAGGGGCTGCGGCTGCTGCTGGCAGGGAAGAAGCTGGGAGGCAAGGTGCTGGCAGCAAGAGATTCCGGCTGCCTCTTTGCCCTGGGTCTGCCGGCCGCCAGCCACCTCGACCAACCCTCAAACCAGCTGCACTAGCCAGCACACGTCACAGCGAGTCGCTAGTGGCCCTGTCAGAGAAGAGCCATTGGCAGCTGCAGAGATGTCTCTGCAGCTGCCTGAGGCGCCTTTCTTGAAAGGGCCACTGGTGAACTGTGGAACCGCACTTTCGTAGGCCGGCTAGCTCAGTTGGTTAGAGCGTGGTGCTAATAACGCCAAGGTCATGGGTTCAAGCCCCATGCTGGCCAGAGTGGTGTTTGGTTTGGTGACTTCCCTTCCTTTAGCTGCCTGCTATGGACAGGAAAGCAAAACGAAGCAAAAGGCTGAGAGCTTTGCAGGAAGCAGGGCAGAGATCTGGTAGGGGGAGGCTCCAGCCTGCACAGCCCCAGTGGCTAAAAGGACCTTGGCCTGGCTTCCTGTCCCCAAAAGCAGGGGACCTGATGCCCAAATTCCTGCTGCTGCAGTGGCTACCTCAAGGCACCAGGTGGGGGGCAGGCTCTGGAGCTCAAGCCACACGGGGAGACTCAATGTGACTGGGAGGCCTGGAGTGTGTGAGCCCTGCACAGAGGCTGCTGCTGGGGGCCTGCTTCAGTGGCCCAGCAGCTCATGTTCCCCTGAACCAGCTTCTCCCCCTGGAGCCACCCCCCAGCGCTGCTGAGGCCCCTGACATGAGGCAGTGGGACCATCAGAGGAAGGTGCCAGCCTTAGCCCTTCCTCCCAGCCTCCACCCCCCTCCCAGGGTCTTTCCTTAGCCCCTCCCTGGTTCTACATTCCCCACATAAAAACCAGAGAGTTTGTTCTTTCAACAGGGAAAAGTCCTGATTGTGTTACCAGCGGGAGGGGGAGACACAGAGGGCAAAAAATGAGGAGTAAAGTTATTTGGAACCAAGGGGCTGGGTTTAAACTACTGCAGAAGAAAGGACTCTGCCCCTGGAGCTGCCCTGTCCTCTCCAGAGCCCTTAGGCTGGCACTGGGGAGGCCTGAGTCCAGACAGTGCCCAGCCAAGGGGGAGGGAAGGGCTGGGGGATGTTCTGAAAGGCTGCTGGCACCATTAGACCCTTTTTTTAGCAGTGAGGGAGAGGTGGGAAAGGGGCCTGAGTTAACCTCTTGGGTCACAGCTGCTGTAACATGTGGCAAGAAAGTTAACTAAGGCCATGAAAGTTGACTATGGAGTTGTTTGGTAAAAGTTGCCAGGGGCTTCCCTGCCTGGGAATTGAACCCAGGCCACAGTAGTGAAAGTGCTGGATCCTAACCACTAGACGATCAGGGACACATAAAGCCTCTCTCCTTGCTCACCTACACTAGCCTTTCACAGGCCATTTAATGTCCACTTCAGGATGCGGGGAGGGTCCATTCTCCCTTGCCCAGAGGGGACAAGAACAGCCAAATAGAACATCAAAGCAGCCAGACTGGGCCATGCCAGTTTGCCAGACCAAATAACTAGCCCCCCCACTCTGGAGTCTCTGCCTCTCATGGGCCTTCTCATCCTCAGGCTCCTCTTTGTCTCCAGAAAGACCCTGCTCTGCTGCAGCCACCTCCCTCCGGCTGTCACTTCTAGAGCAAAATGCATCCCCTTCATTCTGACTTTGTACACCTGGGGTTTTAGCACTCAGAGCTGCACCTGACACCAGCATTGGCTAGTGAGGGGTCTGAACAGCTTCTGCAGAGAGGGAGAGAGAGAGACAGCCACTGTGGAGCATCCTTGCCAACTGTCTCAGAAAGCAGAGGAATGTAAATTCTTTGTCAGGTGGGACAGTGCCAGAGACAGAAATTCACCTTCTAACTGTCCCTTCTTCAACTTTAGCTCCTGATTAAGCCCCTTTGAAGAAGCCAGATACACAGGAAGGGCTGATCACACCCCTCTGAAAATCAGCTTTAAATGGGTGTCTGTAGCTGGCTCCAAGTCATGGGACTTGACATCTCGTCTCCCTCCCGAAACCAGGGAAGTGTCTCCCACCGCTGCAGCCTCCTGAGGCTCTATGGCCGTGTCTGTACAGCAGGGACGGCAACACTCACAGCCCCACAGGAGGGCCCCTGGCCTAGCAATGTGGCCCCCTGAGCAGCCTCTGATGTTCCCTGCGTGAGCCCCAGAACCAGCCCTGAGTGACAGGGGCAGAGGGGGAGCAGCTCACACATGCCAAGGGGCTGGCCAGGGGCAGGACATGAGCCTGCCAGGCAGCAGTGACATCACAAGAAACTTTTGCAGAACCTCAGCTCATTGGCTGGGAGGCAGTGACCTCATAGAGGGACCATGGCAACAGCCAGGTGGGACATCTCAGAGACCCCCCATGGCCTGGCTGCCTGGAATCTCCTTTGTGAGGTTTCCCCTTGAGGGCAGAAGGGATTGAGGGTCTGAGCTGGGAGTGTCTCTGTGGAGATTTCCCCTGTGGGGCAGGCAGGGTTGCAGGAGAGGCTGGCACTGAACCTCTGAGAGAGGCAAGAGGACAGGCTGCGAACACCCGATGAGGATGGGATTTGAACCCATGCATGCAGAGCACAATGGATTAGCAGTCCATCGCCTTAACCACTCGGCCACCTCATCTGAGCTGTTACAATTTGCTTCAAATCACCTGAAGTCAGCACTTCAGGGAACCTTTCTGCCACTTGCTGACTGGCCAAGGACACCCAGGGCGGGAAGGTTTTGGCTTTTCACAATGTTCCCTGGGCTGTTGTACAAAGCTCAGTGCTGGTAACAAACCCAAACACCCCTGGCTACATCTACCCTGTTTTGTGCAAAAGGTCTTGCCCAACAGTGTGTCCACACTGCCATGTGCTGTTGCACAAGAGAAGTGCTTTTCTGTAAAAGCAGCCATGGCAGTGTGGACGCTTTCCTGCGCAGGAAAGCTCTGACGGGCATTTTAGATATACGGCTTTCTTGAGCAAGAAACCCCTGTTGCCCGTCCACACTGCCTCCTTGTGGACGAGTTCTTGCACAAGAGGGCTTATTACTCGTGGGGAGAGCAATAACTTCTGTGCAAGAAGCCCTGTTGTCTGATGCTGCACTATAAATTTACTTGCGCAAAAATGTGCCTTCAGTGTAGACGCTCTGCAAGATTTTACACAAGAGCAGTTGCTCTTGCACAAAAAGCCTGCAGTGTAGACGTAGCCCTGCAGTGTAAACACAGCCTGAGAGACACGAGGAAATGAAGTGGCCAGAGCCTCCCCTCAGCAGGCTGGCCCTCAACAGGACGGGCACGTCTACACAGCACCCTCACCTCGAAGTGAGCTGTGCAGTGTGAGCGGCTGCCCGGGACCCCAGGGGAAGGTCTGTGGGGAGTTTCCAAGGCAACAACAGCTACAAAGTTTCATAATCTACACTCACGTGACTGTGATTTATTCCTCCACTGGCAAGTGTCTCTGAAGGGATGAGAAATGCAGGGCCCAGGTGCACGGAGCCGGGTCACATTCTCCTGCCTGAGTCTCAGTCCTGGCTGAAGCCTGGCTACAGAGAGAAGAGGCCAGTGCAAACAGCCCCATGGCAGCGAGGGAGTCAGTAGGTAAGTGGGTGGGTGGTGCAGGGAGCTGGGGGCAGAGTTCAGCTCTAACTCACTAGGGGTGCATCCCATAGTTCAAAATAATCAATGTGCTACAGGCAGTCCCCGGGTTACGTACAAGATAGGGACTGTAGGTTTGTTCTTAAGTTGAATCTGTATGTAAGTCGGAACTGGCGTCCAGATTCAGCTGCTGCTGAAACTGATCAGTTTCAACAGTGGCTGAATCTGGACGCCAGTTCTGACTTACATACAGATTCAACTTAAGAACCCCAGGCATCCCCAAGTCAGCTGCTGCTGAAACTGATCAGCGGCTGATTGCAGGAATCCCGGGGCAGGGGCTTCCTGTAGTCAGCCACTGGTCATTTTCAGCAGCTGCTGACTTGGGGACACCTGGGGCAGAGCAGCTGGGGTGCTGCTGGGTTGGTCCAGTGGCGCCCAGAGCGGCGCTACGGGACCAACCGGCAGCACCCCAGCTGCTGTACCACAGGCGTCCGGAGCAAAGCCGCGGAGCACGGGGGCAGCGGGACAGCCCAGATGCGCCGTGGCTATCCTGCTGCCCTCGGGCTCCGCGGCTTTGCTCTGCTCTGCTCCCTGTCCCCCTGGTCTGCAGACCAGGGGGAGGGGGAGCAGAGCAGAGCAAAGTGGCAGAACACGCGGCCAGCTGACAGCCCAGACGCATCTGGGCTGTCAGCTGGCCGCGTGCTCCGCGGCTTTGCTCTGCTCTGCTCCCCGTCCCCCTGGTCTGCAGACTGGGGGGAGGGGGAGCAGAGCAGAGCAGAGCAGAGCAAAGCCGCGGAACACGCGGCCAGCTGACAGCCCAGACGCATCTGGGCTGTCAGCTGGCCGCGTGCTCCGTGGCTTTGCTCTGCTCTGCTCTGTTCCCCCTCCCCCTGGTCTGCAGACCAGGGGGAGGGGGAGCAGAGTGGAGCACGCGGCAAGCTGACAGCCCAGACGCGTCTGGGCTGTCAGCTGGCCGCGTGTTCCGCCGCTTTGCTTCCTTTCCCTGGTCTGCTGGAGACCAGGGAGAGGAAGGGCCCCATTCGTAACTGCGGATCCGACATAAGTCGGATCCGCGTAACTCGGGGACTGCCTGTATTTTGAAATAGCTTATTTTGTAATTTGGGGCTGGCTACACAGCACTTCGAAATAAATCCACATGCAGGGACGTCGGAATAGCGAGCCTGTTATAGCTTGAAATAAGGGGCTTGCTCTTAAGACGCGTCAGTGTGATATGAGCACCATGTCCTAAACCTCCGAGCTAGCCGACCCACAGGTGTGAGTCTCACAAGTAGCACTCGCAGGGATGTTGTGGGCTCTCGAACAAGGTGGGTGAGGCAGCAAAGCCTTTTACAGGCAGAGGAATTAGCTCAAGTGGTAGAGCGCTTGCTTAGTATGCGAGAGGCGGTGTGATTGATGCCCACATTCTCCAATTACAGCTCTGTCCTTTAATTTCAGTGGCCCCCTCCCTCTTCTTACCTTCTCTCCCAAAAGAGACAGACCTCCCAGTGGCAAAGCAGAGAGTGGAGAAATCCAACTCACCAGCCCATCAGGCTCTGGGGTGCAATGGAAAGCATGTTGGACTTCTAAGCTGTAGTGGTTAATGTGAGTCCAGCAAGACATTCAAAAGCTGTGGGTTCAAGTCCCACCAGAGTCACTTTAGCGGCTTCCTAATTTCCAGGATGCAGCTTTTACAGACCAGTCAATCCTTAGGCTGACACTGGGGTGGGCTGGCATCCAGGCAATTCCCAGTAAGGGTGGAGGGAAGGGCTGGTCCTTGGGGTTAGGGCTGGGGGTTGTTCTGAAAGGACCATTTTGTCCCTCCCTGTCTCCTACTAGTGCTGAGCAACACTCAGGCTGTGACATGGCTGCCAAACATCCTGGACAGTTAATAATGAGCCAGACGGGTTTGTTGGCAGCTCAGTGTGCGGAGCCTTAGATGAAACATTTAAAGGTCCCTGGTTCAATCCCAGGCTTTGGCATGTCTCTCGGTGCAGCAGGGCCCTCTCTGCTCCCCTTATCATGCTCGTGCCCTGTGACATCCCCTCATCCACATCCCCTCATCCATCCTGGCAGCAGCCCCCCTTTGCTTCTAAACCTCCCTCAGAGTGGCTGCATCTGCTTCCTTGGCTAAAGTCCCTCCCCCTGTGCATGTGGCTGGCAGGGATTGCTAGAGGGATCCATTTACATGTAGCTTCACTGAAACCCCCCTCATTGGCCTGCGCCCAGGTCAGTCCATGTGTGTTAAAGGGCCTCAGGGAGCACAGAGCAGAGGGATCCCCTCGACACAAACACACAGTCCCAGCCCCAAGCCTCTCCCAGATCCTGTGCCCTGACTTCTCTACCCTCCCACATCCTCACCCCTGCCCTGAGCCCTCACACACTCCCCAAATCCCTGCCTTGAGCCTCCCACACTCCACATTTTAATTTCTTACAGGTACTGTCCTATCACAACCCCTCCCCCCACTTCCTGCCTTGAGCCTTCCCCTCCCTCCTGTCCAGCCCAAGGGGTGGTGCCCAATAGAACAGGCCCTGTGAGAAATGTGTCACTTTCACCCCTGGGAGCAGCTCAGCCAGGCAAAGGGGTGCCTGGGGCAGGACATTAGCCCTGGAGGGCAGGGGTGGGTGTGGCAGTGACATCACAAGGGCCTTTTGCAGCCCCTCAGCTTATTGGCTAATGGAGGTTGGGAGGTGATGACCTCACAGAGAGTCCATGACAGCGGCCAGGTGGGACAGGCTACAGGGCAGGGGTCATCTCAGAGACCCCCCCATGGCTTTGCTGCATGGAGTCTCCTTGAGATCTGCCCTTGAGGCCTTTTCGGAGCCTTCTCCTTTCCCAGGACTAACTGACCTAGAAGGCCGACGTCTCTGTGGAGAAGGGAAGAGCTTCCAAGAAGACCATTGTACATGAAGCAGCGGAATTAGCTCAAGTGGTAGAGCGCTCGCTTCGCATGTGAGAGGTAGTGGGATCGATGCCCACATTTTCCAATGATGGGAGAAATTTCCAATTTTTCTTTTTACCAGCAGAGCCATCCAGGGGGCTAAGTGGCTCCAGAACCCCCTCTCCCCCCTGGCCCCGGTCCCCACTTCCTACTTGCTCTCCCCAAAAGCCAGCCACACTGAGGCAGAGAGCTGCTAGACACCAACCCTCGTGGGACAGACAGTGGCAGAAGCACTGGAGGTAGGTTGCAAGCGGGGCAGAATTAGCTGCATTGGAAAAGTGCTGCCTTTGCACATGAGAGGTAGCAGGATTCACTCCCATCTTCTCCCACCGGCTCGCTGGTGCTGAGGGGCCGGCCCCTTTCCTGCTGCCCCAACTCTTATTCCCACAATGCGCTTGTGCAGGGGCCGCTGGTCTTTCTGCCAAGGTGCGTGGCTGGGAGCCAGGACTCAGAACCCTTCCTAAAATTATACAAATCCCTGCCCCCCACGAGTCTCTGTTCCACTCACACTGTCTGGCTGCTGCCCACATGGAGCTCAGGGGCCAGGTGGGTGACTTGCCTTGCAGCTGTGACAGCATCAGACCCCTGCCACCCACCTGCTCAGTGTGGAGACCAAGCCCAAGGGTGGCACCTGGGATGTGAGTTACACAAAAGCCTCTTGTCGCTTGTTCCTTGTCCAGTTCCCAACATTGGCTGCAGATGCCAATTTCTGTGGGGGTGTAGCTCAGTGGTAGAGTGTTTGACTGCAGATCTAGTGGTCCTTGGTTCAAATCCAAGTTCCCTCTTGGAAAATTTCCTTCTAGTGGAAATATTTTCCTTTCCAGTTCCATCACACTCTGGCTTTACAGTGCTTGAGGTTCTTGACATTAATAAGAACCCTTAATGCAGAGCTACTCAACTTTGGAAGCCCTGGTGGCCACAATGAATGGCATTTAACCAGGATGGACAGGGCAGGTGTCCCTAGTTAGTGTATTCCAGGAGTTGGGAATGGGTGACGGGAGGGATCACTTAAGTGTCTGTCCTGAGGATTCCCTCGGGACAATGAAATTGGCTGCTGTTGTGAGACAGGATCCTGAGCTAGTTGGCAACTGGCATGGCCCAGTCTGGCTGCTTTGATGTTCTGTTTGGTTTCTGTTCTTGTCCCCTTTGGGCAAAAGAGAATGGACCCTCATCCTGTGAAAGGCTAGTGTAGGTGAGCAAAGAAGCATGTGTCAGGTGTCTCTGGTGGTCTAGTGGCTAGGATACAAAACTCTTGCTGGTCTGGTCTTATTCCCACTCAGGGAAACTCAAGGAAACCAGCCAGATGTTTCACATGGCCACTGTCTAGTCATTTTTCTCACCTCATTGTGTCCTGTTACAGCAGCTGTGACCCAAGAGGTGACTTCAGGCTCCTTCCCACCTCTCCCTCACTGCTAAGATAACACTTGCCATTTTCACATGGGGCAGAGCTGGGTGACTCAAACTGCCCCTTCCCTCTCCTGCATGGGCAGCACTACAGGAAGAGGAGCTGCCACTCTGCTCCATGCTTCCTTTTCACTGTTTCACCTCTCAGGAATTTTTTCTCCTTCCTTGTTCATAGTAGGTAGGTCCACAAAGGCAAGGCACCAAACCAAACAGCCTTGGCACCAGCATGGTGCTTGAACCCACAACCTTGGCATTACTAGTATCAAGCATTAAACACCCAAGCCAGCAGCCCCACAAGAGGTCTGTTGGAAAAGACACTACAGACAGCTACAGGGACGTCTCTGCAGCTGCCAAGGGCTTTTCTCTGATGGGGCTACTAGTGACTCACTGTGATGTGGGCTGGCTAGTCCAGCTGGTCTGAGGCTTGGTCAAGCTCATCTTGCCCTACAGGGCCACTGGCAACAGCTGCTCTCTTGTGTGCTGCTGTGGGGAAAAGCTTCTCTGACAGCTGCTGAACTAGCTTGGTGGAGACAGTGTTAAACTGAAGATTTAAAAGTGTCTGGTTCTTTTCCTGGCTCTGGCAGGAGACCTTTGTTTCTGTGGCTGAGCTGTTGGCTGGGTCATCTGTGGAGAACCTGTCTGTCCCCCCTAGAAGGGCCTTGCCTGCTCTGCTTCATCCAAGGGAGGGGAAAAGAACTCTCCTTAGAAGTAGAGTCAAACCAGCCACCTAGGGGCAGCTGCTCCAGTCCTCTGCTCTATAAGCTGAGCTATGGAGGGGCCTTTTGGGGATGCTTCTCTGTCCAGGTGTCTCTGTCCACAAGGGCAGGAACAGAATCCTGGAATCACCTTCTTCCCAGACTCACCCTCTTGGAAACAGCTGGTTGTAGAGGTGAGGACAGAGGGTCTGTGCCCATCTGCCAGTAGCTCCTGGAGTGGGGGGCAGGGCTTTGTGTGTTGGTATCACACGTGACATCACGATGCCCCGATGCACATGGCTTGACACCCCCTCCTGCAGCTGGAGCAGCAGCAGGCTGGGAGGGTGGCATGCTGGGATGGAATAGGCTGTCAAGCCTCTTTGGCTCCTGCCATCTGCTGCTACATGGCACCAAATTTTGGAAAAACCTGTTCTTTGGACACGTCCCTTCTGCCTCGTAGAAAGAGCGTCCTCTTCAGTCTGGACGTGGCACTGAAAGAAGTAGAAGGGGATTGACAGGGGATGGGGAGTGTGGGGAGAGTGTCTCAGGGGTTTGTTGCTTTGGTTAGAGGTGTGGCCAAAACACAGGCCTCGCTGTGAGCAGGATTTGAACCTTTGCAGGGAAAGTCTATTGGATTTCAAGTCTAAGGCTTTAACCACTCAGCCATCACAGCTGTGAGCTCAACAGTGCTTGGGCAACAGCAAACAAAAGGTCTGGGGGCCACATAGTCGTTCCCTTCAGTGGGGCCCTGCTAGACTGTAGCTGTGAAAGCTTAAAAATCAACAAATGGCCCTAGAATGAGAGAATCCTGCCTTGTGTCCGTGTTCGCTGTCCCAGAGAGCGGCCCCATGGCTAAGCTGGCCCAGGCACCTGCCAAGTCCGGGGGAGGTGAGGGAGGCAGCCCCCAGTGGTGCCTGGCCAATGTGTCTGCTCTTCCCACCATTCCCCCTTATGTAGCTGGAGGCAGCTTCCTTCAGTTGAGCTTGGCCATGTCCTCACAGCAGGAAGCCAAAGGCAGCAAGAGCAGATTTCTGGCCCCTAGTCAGGTTCTCTCTGGTCTTAGTTGGACTCACTAAATCGAACTCCAGAAGGTTGACGGCAGCCCGTCCTCCCCAGCTGGGTGTGGTTCTTGTTCTTCTGCACAGCCCAGCCCTTAGAGACCAAGGACGTGCCAATGGGCATCTACATCACACCCTTGTTGAATTGCTGGAAACGCAAACCAGACACACAGCGGGTTTGAGCTGGTTCCAGCTGAGGAACAGGTTTGCCTGGTTTTTGTGTATTGGTGCCAGAAAACATTAACGGTTTGTATTCTTTTAAAGAGTCCACATACAACAGAAATCCAGGAGGCAATAGAAATGGAGAGGTAAATGTTTCTATTAAAGGAAGATTTCCTAAGGGGGCACTTGAATTTGAACCAAGAACCACTTGATCTACAGTCGAACACTCCGCCACTGAGCTACACCCCCACACAAAACAAATACCTGCAGCCCGTATTGTGCACTAGTCAGGTGTCGAAGCAAAAACACGCTCCTCTGTGTTTAGGCAGCTAACAAACAGCTTTATTAATTAATAAAGCACAGCATAAGCCAAACGTGGTCACAGCAGAGCCGGGCCCAGTAAGGCTGCTAATACAATCAATCCTAGTATCTTTATACCCTTAGCCAAACAGTCTGACGTCAGGGCATCCAATCACAGAAATCCTCAATTAAATTTGGAAAAAAACATAGCTTTATCAACAAGATGGCGGACAGGTACGAGGGAGTACATCTCCTGTCCCAACCAGCCCAATTAACACATACCAATAGCCCATCCTGTAGGCCTCTTCTCACGGGGTGACAGAAAGGGTACGTCTAGACTACAGGGTTTTGTCGAAAGAAGCTTTGTCGACAGATACTGTCGACAAAACTTCTGTCGACATAGAGCATGCAGACACATTGAGTTCTGTCGACAAAGCAAGCTGCTTTGTTGACAGAACCCTGTAGTCTAGACGCAACCCTACAGGCAATAACACCTTCTGTCGACAGAACTCTGTCGACAGAAGGTGTTATGCCTCGTAAAATGAGGTATACCAGCGTCGGCAAAACTGCTGAGTTCTGTCGACATTATGTCGACAGAACTCAGCGGTAGTGTAGACGCTGGTATAGTTTAGTCGACAAAAGTCCACTTTTGTCGACAAAACTCAGTAGTCTAGACACACCCAAAGTTCACTCTGGTCTACGTGCTTGAGAGAAAAGCTGAAATGGTTTCTGATATACAAGATGGCTTCTAGCTAAACATAAAATAGCTTCTACACAGGGAACACGAGGCTTTTGTGTAACACACATCTCAGGTGGGATGGACTCTCACTGACCCCAGACTGAGATGGACACTAACGAGGAATTTGTCCTGAACGCAGCACAGCTGGGGCAGGACAGAGGTTCTGTCTACACAGAAAAGTTATTTTGGAATAATGGCCATTTAGAATAACAATGCCAAAGTCTGTGCAGCAATTCCGTTAATGTGAAATAATCTGAAATAATAGATGGCTTATTCCAACTTCTGTAAACCTAATTCTACAAAGAATAACGCCTGTTCCCAAATAGCTATTTCAGAATAATGTGTGTGGAGATGCTCCACTTCCGCTATTTCAAAATGGCCCCTCCCTAGGCCCAGTCTAAGTTATTTCTACCAGGGCTCTAAATCGAGATAACTCGTCTACATTAGCGGAGCCTGACTCGGACTCATTCTGAAGTTTCCCTGCAGTGTAGACGTGCTATTTTGAAATCACTGTTCAAGAATAGCTTATTCCAAAATAAATGTGCCGTGGAGATGTAGCCAGAGAGTCCTGAGAGATGAAACTGTTGGGCTATGTCTACACATGCGGCTTCTTGCACGAGTAATATGCAAATGAGGCTAAGCATGGAATCTCGCTGACCCTCATTTGCATACCTAATGAGCCACCATTTTTTTCCGAAGAGGCCCTTGCGCAACAAAGAGCGTCTACACTGCCCCTTCTTGTGCAAGAAAAACCTCTTACGCAATGCCGTTCTTCCTGAAAAGTAATAGATGTAACTCATTCTTGCCCAAAAGCCTCTTCTGAAAAAAATGGTGGCTCATTAGATATGCAAATGAGGGTCAGTGAGATTCCATGCTTAGCCTCATTTGCATATTATTCGCACAAGAAGCCGCGAGTGTAGACATAGCCTTGGTGGGAAGCCAGGAGAGCAGAGGCCAGCCTGAAACCTGAATGTCACAGGTCCCCAGCAGAAGCTGTATATGTAGGTCCCATGGTGTAAGGGGCAGCACTCAGGACTCTGAATCCTGCAATCTGAGTTCAAGTCTCAGTGGGACCTGCTGGGCTGGTTGCTGTGAGCTCCTTGTGCTCTGTGGGTTTTACATTCCTTGTCCTGAGGTTCCCCAGGGGCAGTTTTACTCCTGTGCTGGGTGTCTGAGGCCCAATGGAGCTTGGTCCCCAGACTGATCAGACTTGTGGTCAGGTGCCTGATGCTCTCCCAGCTGTAGGGCAGGTCACCTGCTCAGCCCATGCTGGGAGGCAACCAGACAGTAAGAGAGCTAAACAGAGGGTTTGGGGGGGGGGGGGGAGGGTTGTATATTTGGGGAAGGTTCCTGAGTCCTGGCTCCCAGCCACGCACCTTGGCAGAAAGACCAATGGCCCCTGCACAAAGTGCATTGTGGGAATAAGAGTTGTGGTAGCAGGAAAGGGGCCGGCCCCTCAGTACCAGGGCAAGGGCAGGAGAAGATGGGAGTGAATCCTGCTACCTCTGCCATGGCTTGGCCCTGGAGGGCTGGAGTCTAGCAACTTTTCACCCCAGCTTTGTGGGAGGCCAAATAGGAAGGGGCCTCTGGAGGCTCATAGTCCCCTGGCCTGCTGTGTCTGTGGAAAGTGGGGAAGAGGACACACACCTCTCACTGGGGAACAGGGCGCATGGATCCCACTCGTTCCTGCAGAAAATGAAACAGGTTGAGCATTTTGCAGAGAACAGGCCAGAGCCCTTCTCCTGTCCCTGGAAAGATGGAAATGTGGCCGTTCCTTGTGGGGAAAGAAGTGGGTGTGTCGGGAGCGGGATTCGAGTTCAAACCTCTCCACAGAGCAGAACCCCACATTAGGGGCAAGAAAGAGCCTTGAGTCAGGCAGTGGAGAACACTTGGCTCCTATTACTCTGAGATGGGATATTAGGAAACTTTTTACCTGCAGCTTGGCTAGCTCAGTTGGTAGAGCATGAGACTCTTAATCTCAGGGTCATGGGTTCAAGCCACATGCTGGGCGGTGCCCTTCCTTAACTCACATTCTCAACCTGGGAGCAATTAGCTCTCAGGTTTCTCCAGGGTTTTAGAAAGAAAACGTCTAGTCCTGGGGTCCAGGTTTAGTAGAACCAGAGAACCAACTGCAATTTCCATCTTCTGAGGAGAAGGGAAGAGGATTTTCTTCTCCTCAGTTCTAGCCACATCAGCTCAGGGGGGATAAAAAATAACCCTCCGCCTGCTGATTGTCCCCTGTCAGCTTCTGTAGCTTCACCTCCTGCCACAGCAGCTCCAGCTTTGAGCTACAAATCTCAAGGTGCTTGTGAGGAAATTAGGTGCTTCCCTGAGAACAAGAGGTGGAGTGTTCACAAGGAGCATCCCCCTTCCCTGCAGAGCAGGGTGTTAGAAAGAGGCAGGAACAGAACAGTCAGCCAAGTTCCACTCCTTGAAATATGTTTCTGTGGTGTAGTGGTTATCACGTTTGCCTCACACGCGAAAGGTCCCTGGTTCAAAGCCAGGCAGAAACACAGGGTCTTTTCTTATTGCGGTGCCCAGGTAACTGCAGCTGCTGCTGACCAGCTTGTTGATGAGCCCAATGCTCATGTGACGCGGGGGGGGGTAACCTCAGCTGATAATTCCCCTGGGTGCCAACCTGGGGAAGCCAGATAAATTAGGCCAGGCAGCTGCTTGTGCCTTGGCCTCCCCTGCCCTGGGTGGCTGGTGCATTGGGCCGGCTCTGCCTGCTGCCTCCCTTGTGTGACTTGCCCAGTGTAACAGGCCAAATGTCCGAAAAGCCTCTTCCAAAAAAAAAAAAAAAAAGCAGAAGAAAAAGCTGCACTAATTGGGTTTTGAAGTTTGCGTAGCTTTTCCCAGAAGAGCAGTGTAGGGCAGACATAGCCTGAGTGTTGCTCAGCACTGGTAGGAGACAGGGAGGGATAAAACGATCTAATGGCACCTGAAGCCTTTCAGAACAACGCCCAGCCCCAGCCACAAGAACCAGCCCTTCCCTCCATCCTCACTGGGGTCTGCTGGGAACTGTCTGGACTCAAGCCCACCCCAGTTTCACCCTAAGGATTGCCTGTTCTGTAAAAGCTGCGCCCTGGAAATGAGAAAGCAGCTAAAGTGAGGCTCATGGGACTTGAACCCACAATCTTTGAATGTCTAGCTGGGCTCACATGAATCACTGCAGCTTAAAAGAGTGATAGAAAAGTAGCCATGTTAGTCTAGGGTAGCTGAAACAAAATACAGAAAAAAACCAGTTTCTTGCCATCTCAACCAGAAAGGACATTATCTCAATGTCTTAATTACCTGTCTCCTGCTTCAAAAACCTTTTAAAACTGCACTTTAAAGGGAATCCTCTGAACTGTTATTCATGCTAAAATTCGACACTTTACGGCGGGGTCCTAACAAAGATTCTAGTTATCTTACCCATTACAAAGATAGCTTCCCCAATTATCACCTCTAATATCATTAGCTCACAGACATTTACCTTCCCCCCCGCATCCCCGTTCTGTTCTGAAATTGGATTTGTCCTTTTCATATGTGTTCGTTTTTTTTTTGTATCCTTTGATATATATGGTGGTGACAATTTTCTTCCACTATTTGATCTGAGGAAGTGGGTCTGGCCCACGAAAGCTCATCATCTAATAAACCATCTTGTTAGTCTTTAAAGTGCTACATAGTCCTGTATTTTGTTGCAGCTTAAAAGTCCAACATGCTTTCCACTGCACCACAGATCCTGATATCTCCACTCTCTGCTTTGCAGCATGGCAATTGCTGGTGGCAAAGAAAGGGGAGCCAGGTCCGTCTCTTTTCGGAGATCAGGTAGGAAGAGGGAGGGGGCCACTGAGCCCCTGACAGTGAAAATAATGGATAAGAGCTGAGCTGCAGTTGGAGAATGTGGGCATCGATCACACTGCCTCTCGCATGCTAAGCAAGCACTCTACCACTTGAGCTAATTCCCCTGCTGCATTTACTGAGGTTTTTGTGGAGGCACTTAACCCTAACCCTTCTCCACAGTGACATCTGTCATCTAGGTCAGTTAGTCGTGGGAAAGGAGAAGGCTCCGAAAAGGCCTCAAGGCAACTCTCAAGGAGACTCCCTGTAGCAAAGCCATGGGGGGGCTCTGAGATGGCCCCTGCCCTGCAGCCTGTCCCACCAGGCCACTGTCATGGACTCTCTGTGAGGTCACCACCTCCCAACCTCCTTTAGCCAATAAGCTGAGGGGCTGCAAAAGGCCCTTGTGATGTCACTGCCACACCCACCCCTGCCCTCCAGGGCTAATGTCCTGCCCCAGGCAGCCCCTTTGCCTGGCTGAGCTGCTCCCAGGGGTGAAAATGACACATTTCTCACAGGGAGTCCTGGGAGATGAAGTAGCTGGAGGGAGCCAGGAGAGCAGAGGCCAGCCTGAGAGCTGAGAGTCAGAGGTGCCCACTGCACTTTCACACCACAGGTCCCATGGTGTAAGGGGCAGCACTCAGGACTCTGAATCCTGCAATCTGAGTTCAAATCTCAGTGGGACCTACTAAGACTGAGCTGGTTGTTACAAGGTTCAGGTGCTTTGGCTTCTATACCCTGAGGTTCACTGGAGAAAATTTTGTTCCTCTTGCTGGGTGTCTGAGGCCACTGAAGCTCCATCTCCAGACGGAGCAAGCGGGCGGGAAGGGCCTGATGCCATCACAGCTGCAGGACAGGTCACCCACCTGACCCCTGAGCTCAGCCCGTGCTGGAGGCAGCCGGACAGTGTGAGTGGGTCAGAGGAGGAATTGGGGGAAGGGTCCTGAGTCCTGGCTCCCAGCCATGCACCTTGGCACAAAGACCAATGGCCCCTGCACAAAGTGCATTGTGGGAATAAGAGTTGGGGCAGCAGGAAAGGGGCCGGCCCCTCAGTACCAGGGCCCAGGCAGGAGAAGATGGGAGTGAATCCTGCTACCTCTGCCCTGGCAGGAGGGCTGGGGTCTAGGAATTTTTCACCCCGGCTTTGTGGGAGGTCAAGTAGGAAGGGGCCACTGCAGGTGCACAACCCCCTGGCTGCTGTGTCTGTGGAAAGGGGGGAAGAGGACACACACCTCTCACTGGGGAACAGGGCGCATGGATCCCACTCGTTCCTGCAGAAAATGAAACAGGCTGAGCATTTTGCAGAGAACAGGCCAGAGCCCTTCTCCTGTCCCTGGAGAGATGGAAATGGGGCCGTTCCTTGTGGGGAAAGAAGTGGGTGTGTCGGGAGTGGGGTTCGAGTTCAAACCTCTCCACAGACCAGAACCCCACATTATGGGCAAGAAAGAGCCTTGAGTCAGGCAGTGGAGAACTCTTGGCTGCTGTTATGCTGGGATGGGATATTAGGAAACTTTTTGTACAGAGCCTGGCTAGCTCAGTTGGTACAGCCTGAGACTTTTAATCTCTGGGTCATGGGTTCAAGCCCTGTGCTGGGCAGTTCCTTTCTTTAACTCACTTTCTCAGTCTACAAGCAATTGGCTCTCAGTTTTCACCAGAGTTTTAGAAAGAAAAAGTCTAGTCCTGGGGTCCAGCTTTAGTAGAAGCAAAGAGAGAGAAGGGAAGAGGATTTTCTTCTCCTCAGTTCTAGCCACATCAGCTCAGGGAGGAGGAAAAAATAACCCTCCGCCCACTGATTGTCCCCGTCAGCTTCTGTAGCTTCACCTCCTTCCAGCAAATTGAAGAAGGCCGGGTCCCCTCCTGGGGACTCCAACCGAAACCCTAGGACCAAGGGATTTACAAGCCAGATGATCAATGTTTTCTGCACTTCTCCCTCCCCCAAACTATGCCAAACCTCAAAGGTAAATTCTACAGCCCCAGCGGCTGGGGGGGATGTGCATTTCAGAGCCTCTGCCCGCTGATCTGTAGCCTTCTGTGCCCAGGGAGCCAGACACCGCCAGGGCGGGAGGGAAATGGGGATTGGCTGCACTTTGGGAGTCAAAGGTGTTGTCTAGGACCATAGAGTAGAACAGTTTCACCAAACTCCCTGAGGAGGGCACCAAGGCTCAGTTGGCTTTTCCTGAACCAGCAGTTCCATGGGTGGCCAGGGGAGGCCTCTTCTGTGTCCCAGGAGGTCCTAGGAAAATGTGAGCTGCCACCACACATGAATCCCTCACCGCTGCCGGAGCCACTCCCTATGCTCAGCGGCCAGCTGCTAGCATGTGCAGGCTGGGATGCTGTGTGCAGGCAGCCTGCACGTGCAGGATATGATGTAGTGCGCTGTGAGTGGAATGGCATGGCCCCATTCCCGCCTCCCTTCCCGCGCTGATCCAGTGGCCGAAAGGGGCTGTGGCTGCTGCTGACAGGGAAGTAGCTGGGAGGCAAGATGCTGGCAGCAAGAGAATCCGGCTGCCTCTTTGCCCTGGGTCTCAGTGCACCATGTTGACTGCAGCCACCGTGACCGAACCTCAAACCAGCTGGACTAGCCAGCCCACATCACAGTGAGTCACTAGTGGCCCTGGCAGAGAAGAGCCCTTGGCAGCTGCAGAGACATCGCTGCAGCTGTGTGAAGTGCATTTCTTGAAAGGGCCACTTGTGAACTGTACTTTCGTTTGCTGGCTAGCTCAGTTGGTTAGAGCATGGTGCTAATAATGCCAAGGTCATGGGTTCAAGTCCCATGTTGGCCACTGGGGTGTTTGTTTTGTTGACTTGCCCTCATTTTGCCTCCTGCTATGGACAGGGAAGCAGAAGCAGGCAAAAGGCTCAGGTGTTTGCAGGACTCAGGCCAGAGAGCTGGTAGGAGGAGGCTCCAGCCTGCACAGACCCAGTGGCTGAAAGGGCCTTGGCCTGGCCAGCTTCCCCCAATAGCAGGGAAAACTCTTCTCTTCCCTCCATTGTCCCCAGTGGGGTGACCTGATGCCCAAATTCCTGCTGTAGCAGTGGCTACCCCAAGGTTCCCTGCAGGGGTCAGGCTCCCCAGCACAAGGCACAGAGGGAGACTTAATGGGTGTGTCTAGACTGGCCAGTTTTTCCGGAAAATCAGCCACTTTTCTGGAAAAACTTGCCAGCTGTCTACACTGGCTGCTTGAATTTCTGCAGAAGCTCTGACTCCCTACTGTAAGAAATCAGTGCTTCTTGAGGAAATACTATGCTGCTCCTGTTCAGGCAAAAGTCCCTTTTGCGAAAAACTTTTGCGCAAAAGGGCCAGTGTAGACAGTTGAGATTTGTTTTGCGCAAAAAAGCCCCGATGGCGAAAATGGTGATCGGGGCTTTTTTGCGGAAAACCGCGTCTAGATTGGCCACGGATGCTTTTCCGCAAAAAGTGCTTTTGCGGAAAAGCATCCGTGCCAATCTAGACGCTCTTTTCCGCAAATGCTTTTAACGAAAAACTTTTCCATTAAAAGCATCTCCGGAAAATCATGCCAATCATGCCAGTCTAGACTTAGTCCCAGCGTTAGGTAAGAAATTGTCTCTCATGAACCTAAGGGGAAGGAAGGCGAAGCAGTGGAAGTGGGAGGGTTTTGCAGCCAAACACTAGCAGGTCCCACTGAGATTTGGACTCAGCTTGCAGGACTCCCAGGCCCAAGCGCTGCTCCTTACACCATGGGACCTCCACCCAACAGCACTTCCTCAGCTCAGTGACTCAATTATGCTGAACTGGAGCCTCAGCTCATACCCACTGGGACCAGCTTTGCTTGTTTTCCTTCCACCCAGAGCCCCCTTCTTCTCCTGGACTGCAAGAAGCATCCCTGGGACAAACCCAGGCCTCTGCCTCCCCACAGCCAGCCCCACCCCCACAGGATTTGGTAGAACAAGAGGGAGGGTTCTCCTCAACCACTGAGTCCCAGAGCCTCTGGTTTGCCTCCCTCAGCTTGGCTTCCATTCTCTGTCCTATTCCTCCTTGGGCCAGTCTCACAAGGAGGCAGCAGGAAGAGGTGGCCCCATACCTAGCCTCAGGATGGGCAGCAAGACCTGAACTTTCCTGGGCACCAAGACCTGAACTTTCCTGGGCACCAAGAGGAGCTGCAATGAAAGCAGACCATCTGTTTCTGCCTGGCTGTGAACCGGGGACTTTTTGCATGTTAAGCAAACATCATACCTACTACACCACAGAAAGCCACGAAAGCGTTTAAACTTGGATAACTATTCTGTTACTAGCTCTTTTTCCAGCCCCATGATGGGGAGGGGAAAGCAACTTTTCATGGAAAATTGCTGTGAGCTCTGAGTCTGGCAATTAATCCTTATAATTAGTATAAACAATTAGTTACACACATACTAAATGGAAACAAATCTGCCTACAACAAGTCACAGCCGGAGAGATCTCTGAAAACATCCACTCCATATGCAGCCACAAATGGGATGTTAGAAATTATTTTAAAAGGCCTTGACAATAAGACAGTGACTATCATATTACATCTCTGTAAATCCATGCTGTGCCCACAACTTGAGCACTGACTGGAAATGTGGTTGCCTTATCCCCCTCTCCCTCTGAAAAAAAAAGAACCATATCTTTGCATTAGAAATTTCAGACAAGCACAACAAAAATGATGAAAGGGTTGGATCAGCTGCCACATGAGGAGAGATTGGGACTTTTCATCTTAGAAAGATGGAGACAAAGTGGAAATAAAATAGAGGTCTATAAATCATGGCAGTTGTTGAGACTGTAAATAAGGAAAGGGATTTTTCTTCTACCCATAATAGAAGAACTAAGGATGCGCCATGATATTAGCAGGTTGAAAACAAACAAAAGGAAGTATTTCTTCACACAACGCACAGTCTATGGCTATGTCTAGACTGCAAGCCTCTTTCAAAAGAAGCTTTTTCGAAAGATACTTTCGAAAAAGCCTCTTTCGAAAGAGAGCGTCTAGACTGCATGCGGAACTTTCGAAAAAGCAAGCCGCTTTTTCGAAAGAAAGCAGCAAGTGAGTCTGGATACTCTCTTTCTAAAAAGCCCTGTTTGCTTTCAAGAATGCCTTTTTTCGAAAGAGCACTTTCGAAAAAAGGCGTTCTTCCTCGTGAAATGAGGTTTACCGCCGTCGAAAGAAAAGCCGCTTTCTTTCGATTTAACTTCGAAAGAACGCAGCTGCAGTCTAGACTCAGGTGAAGTTTTTTTCGAAAAAAGGCTACTTTTTTCGAAAAAACCCCTGAGTCTGGACACAGCCTATCTGTGGAACTCCTTACCAGAGGATGTTGTGAAGACCGGGACTATAATGGCATGTCTATACTTGGAAATTATTTTGAAATTGCTTAAATTGACCTAACAACATCCACTCTAAGAAAATAGAAATAGCACGTCCTCAGTATGGGGAAGCCTCACAATTAGTCCCAGGCAGGCTCTGTTAATGTTCCTTCCTGGGGGCATGGAATTCAAAACAGAGAAGCAAGGCTGGGAGCAGCTGAAGCCAAGAGCCCTGTTATACTATGGCAACCATCTCTGAAGTGACACAAAATCCCCTCTCCCATTTCTAACCCTGAAATATCATCATGTTTATTACATCATTCACAGCCTCTGAATGCAGATATTAGCCTGCCAAAGATGCCAAGCCCTATTGATTAAGGCTTCTGCCAAAGCCTGGGATTGAACCAGGGACCTTTAGAACTTCAGTCTAACGCTCTCCCAACTGAGCTACTTTGGCAACTGCTTCAAACTGTCTGAGGCCCAGGCTTCTCTCAGGCATGTTCTCTCTGCACCAATATTCAAGCGAGATGCTGCTGCCAGTGGACCTGCACGGCAAGTTGAGTTTTGCCTGCCCCCTCACTCTGACTTGCACTTGGCCCCATTCCTGCCTCTCTTCCCGGGGTGTTCTAGTGGCTGAAAGGGACTGTGGCTGCCAATGCAGGGAAGAAGATGGGTGGGGGGGTCATGCTCCCTCTGAGACTTTCCATCCATGGGTGGAGTGAGTTTCATAATGTGCACCACTAGTGAGGTCGTTTGCGCTTGTGCGGATGTGGGCTACTGTGGTACCCGCCAGTTACTCACAAACAGCTTAGCTAAATATAGCTTGATAATTTTATAGGAGAAAAAATACTGAAACAAGGGATGTCATTCCTGGTTACTTGCTACAGCCTTCGAACTCTGACTGCAGGGCTAGGTCTACACTGGGAGGTTCTTGCGCAAAAAATCCTGAAACCCGGCCCCTTGTCCTATCATTAGAGAGATGGAAATGGGACTGTAGAGCGGCTATTAGGTGGGGAAAGAGAGGTGCTCCCGCCGCCTCCCCGAGCAACTCACACATGTAAGAAAACTGCCATTGGAGGTGCCTGCATAGGTGTCAGGATGGCCGAGTGGTCTAAGGCACCAGACTTAAAGACCTGTTTTACCCTTAGTTGGGTGTTCTGGTCTCCAAATGGAGATGTGGGTTCAAATCCCACTCCTGACACGTCCTCTTTTCTTATATCATCTCTTTTATGTCTAGAGAGGTGACCTCATTTCCCCATCTCTCCTGACATTGCAGGAGCCCTTGCTCAGCATTTCTCCTAGGCTGCATCTACACAGCAGCGTTCCTTGGGCATAACGGCCATTACACTGCAATAACAATGTGAGTGTCTACACAGCAATTCCATTATTCCGACATCTGTAACGCACCATCCAGACCAGTGGTCTGAGGAGCCAGGAGGTTTCCAGGCTGCAGACAGACAAGCCCACAGGCAAAGACAAAGCAAAGTCCCAGCCACTTCCTGCTCAGCCCAGCGGGGTCTCTGTGTGGCCCCCAGACCTTTTGTTTGCCTTTCCCCAGGTGCAGGGGCCCAGATTCAGCAACACTCACAGGCCCCACAGGAGGAGGCTGGTTTCCTGCTTCACCCCACAGCCCAGCAATGAGCCCACAGACTCCCCCTGTGCTCTGGAAGCCAGGTTTGCTGTGTGAATTGTGTGGGGGCAGGTAACATCAGGCCTGGACACTGGGATTATTTACCAGTTTCCCTGGGGGCCCTGCTGTTTTCACAGCACAAATATCTTTCCCATCACCCCTTAGTCGTCCCTTTCCCAAGCTGAGAAGAAGAAGTTCCATGAACTCCTGGGAGCTGCTGTTCCAAAGAAGAGGCATTTCCTGTGGAAAAGATGGCCAAGCCCAGTCCCCTACACAGAGCCCCAGAAAATACCAATGGACACTGGGCGCTTGTAAAGCTCCCTCTCGGGCAGCGCTACGGAATGGATCCGGCTGGCCATCGGGCTGACTAACGCCATCCACAGACGAGTCCCAGTGAGACTTCTCAGCCCAAGTGCAGAGACTGTGGAGTCTCCCACTCCCAGCCCAGTGGCAGAGGGGCAGCGCCCTGAGGAGGCGGGTCCCGAGCAGCAGAGACCTTTGAAGGGAACGGAGACGTAAGATCAGAAGGAAGGAGAACAAGTCACCTCTTCCCAGGTGAGATGTGGTGGGAAACTACCAGATCGGGTGCAAGCCAAGCTCCAAGGGCTGGTTCCTGCCCTGGTGGCTCCTTGCAGGGCCTGGCTTGAGAAGCGCCAAGGAGCCGTGTGTGGCCAGGAGACAGGGTGCAGAAGGAACGTGGATGAAGGATCAGGGTGGGGGAGCAGGAAGAAGGGAGGGTGTCAAAGGAATCTGGGGGTTCTGGGTGAGCTGGGGGGGAAGAAAGCAAGGGGAACAGGGTGGCTGGGGTCTGGGCATGAGGCAGGACATTATGTGGCTTTGTGTCCACTTGCACCAAAGGCCACAGCCACACTGCCCTGAAGGTGCACAGCAGTGGCACTTCCAGGGTGGGTCCTGGACTGTGTGGCTGCAATGACCTGGTCCCAGGTAAAGCACTGCTGAGAAGTCTCAGCCCCAGCCCTGCATCCTCCTATCTCAGCCTAACCTGCTGAGCTGTCTCCCACATGCTCCTGAAAGCCAGCACACAGGCCACCCATCCCTGCACCAGGAGGCAGGCCTTAGAACTGCCTTGTGGGCACCCAGGGGAAGTGCCATAATAGAAGATGCTGTGTTTCTGCCTGGCTTTGAACCAGGGACCTTTTGCGTGTTAGGCAAATGTGATAACCCCTACACCACAGAAACACACTGAACAGTATTTTCTGATGCACTTAAACTTGGGCAAATATTCGGTTGCTAACCCTTTGGCCAGCAGAGATTGCTGCGGGGAAAATGAATTCTTTGATGTCAATTTTGTGCCCTCAGGAAGGGACCAAACTGAAGGAGGCCGGGCCCCCACCTGGGGACTCCAACCTAAACCCTGAGACCAAGGGGTTTACAAGCCAGAGAATCAAAGTTTGCTTCATTTTGCCCTCCCGCAACCCTGCAGAACCTCAAAGGCAACTCCACAGTCCCAGCGGCTGGGGGAGATGTGCATGTCAGAGCCTCTGCCCACTGAGCTGTAGCCTTCTGTGCCCAGGGAGCCAGACACCGCCAGGGTGGGAAGGCAGGAGGGAAATGGGGAATGGACGAACTTTGCGAGACAATGGTGTTGTCTGGGACCATACAGTAGAACAGTTTAGAGGTGGGTCTGAGTAGGGCACCGTGGCTTAGCTGGCTAAAGCACTTGCCTACTAAACAACAGCACCTGGGTTCAGTTACCATTGGTGCCTTGTTGCAGCTTTTGCTCACATTTACTTATGCCCTTCTGGGACACAGAAGAGGTCTCCTCTGGCCACCCATGGAACTGCTGGTTCAGGAAAAGGCTGATTGGGGAGGTGTGTTGGGAAGAAGGAAACCACAAGTCCCAAGAGGTTTCTCCCCCTCAAGTGAGATGCTCCTGATGCCCACAGACCCTGACTCTCCATGGCTGCAGGAGCTGCAGAGGTTGCACCCTCAGGCTCTCTAGGCCCTGACTCCTTCACGCATTCACAAGTGTGTGTGGTGCGGACTCTCCTGTCCCAGTAATTGCAGTGAGAGCCCTGTTATTGCCAGTCACAGCAGCCCCTGCACTGGCTCCAGGCTTGTTGTTTCCTTCTTCGCAACATCCCTCCCCAGTCAGCCTTTCCTAAACCAGAAGTTCCAGGGGAGGCCTCTTCTGTGTCCCAGAAGGACCTAGGAAAATGTAAGCAAAGGTTCCAACAAGGCACCACTGGGAATTGAACCCAGGATCTCCTGTTTATGAGGCAAGTGCTTTAGCCAGCTAAGCCATGGTGCCCTCCTCCAAAGTCTCTTTAAAATGGCTCTTTATGTTTCCAGACAACACTTTTGACTCCCAAAGTGCAGCCATTCCCCACTTCCCTCCAGCCATGGAGTTCAGGCTTTGGCTGCTCAGCAGGGTTCGGGTTCACCTGTCAAGGAAGGGAAGAGTATTTGGGTGCAGACTGGTTAACCTAGTGAGGAGGCTTTAAACTAGGTTTGATGGGGGCAGGTGCCCAAAGCCCACACGTAAGTGAACAACATGGACACCTGGGAGACGGACCAGAAATGGGAGAGAGCAGGGGCTGTAACCGCAGAGATAAAGGAGGGACGCGGGACCACTGGGAAGCAAAATCTAATCTGTGTCTTAGATGCTCGTATAGACACATGGAAACGATGGGTAATGAGCAGGAAGAAGTTGGTATCACAGGGACGTGGTGGGATAATACACTTTATTGGAATTTTGGCACAGAAGGGTTCAGCTTGCTCGGGAAGGACTGGCAGGGAAAAAGGGAGGAGGAGTTTCCTTCGATATGAAACATGCAAACACTTGGCCTGAGGAAGAGTTGGACACAGCAGACAGACTTCTCAGGAGTCTCTGGGTGAGGTTAAAGGGGTAAAACCCCAGGGTGATGTCACACTAGGCATCTATTACAGACACCTCCCCAGGCAGAAGAGGTGCCTGAGGCTTTTTAAACAATTAACAAAATCATCCAAAGCGCAGCTGGTTTCACACACACTCAGCCTCACCCACAGCTGGGAGGCAGTTTGCAGGGAGCTGAAAAGAAACAGAAGAGGGGAAATGAGCCTGGCAGAACCAAGTCTTGGGATTCTTCTGTATCCAGATGTGCTAAACAGCTGGCAGCCAAGCTCCCAAGTGCTGGTCTGTTCCCACGTTCCCACCCTCCCCAGGCAGGTGAATCCCCTCTGCTGGGTGTTACAGGCTGGACTTTGCCTGCCTGATTTTAGCCAGGGAACTGCTCCCAGTGAGGCAAACATGACACCCCCTGCCCTGCGGAAACCAGCCCCTTGCCTTATGGAAGAGGGAAGGAGCCCCTGGAAGCACTTAGACCCTGGCTGGCTCTGCCTGTGGAAAAGAGGAAGCAGCAAATATCTATCGCTGGAGAATGTGGGTATCGATCCCACTGCCTCTCGCATGCGAAGCGAGCGCTCTACCACTTGAGCTAATTCCCCTGCCTGTAAGTAGCTTTTCCTGCCCCACCCACCTTGTTCCAGAGCCCACAATGTCCCTTCTGATAAACCCTAAATCTAAAACTCAGCAAATACCCAGAGAAGTTGTGGTTCCCTTTGCAAGACTCTGCACAGCTCAGTTCCAATCAGCCGGTCTTCCCTAGAGCCCGGAACATCGACCGCGGCAGCGTCGCTCTTACGCCCAGTGTAGACACGGCCTTAGAGTGTCACAAACTAGCCCCAGACACATTCCTGGCTAGGACCAGTCACAGTCTGGGCTCAGTGAGGGTCCATCCTACCTGAGACGTGTGTGACACAAAAGCCTCCTGTTCCCTGCCCGGTTCCCAACACTGGCTGCAGACCCAGCGATATTTGGTGCCTTGGCTGCTGTCCCTGCTGGCAGGGAGCTGTCCCGCACCTGCAGTTCATCCGCCTCCCGGAGAGGCAGCAGCTCTGTGAGGGGGAGAAGCCGGGGAATTTCCCTGCTGTGTATAAAACCATCACTGCCGGCCTGGGCTGGGCCAGTGCGCTGGCATCCCTCCTGTCTGGAGCATCCGCCAGGGAAAAACTGAAACCGCATCTGGAGATAAGGGGTCAGGGTCCCTCCTGGCAGGAGCTATAGGGAATGGGCTACCTCTACTTCTCCATAGCAGGAAATACTGGACCAGGGGTCCCTCCACCCCTTCCTCAGGAGGAGCTATGGCACCAGGGGACCTTCCACCCCCCAGCAGGTGCCAATGGGTGCCATGGGGGTTCACACACAAACAGGGGCACACGCCCTCAATATCGGTGCCCAGGGCAAAACTTGCTCTGCTCCTGGAACAGGAACAGTGACTAGCAGTGAGGCCCCTCCCTGGCAGCACCGTGTCAGACGGTTTCTTCTCGGCCTGGTGCCTCCTGAATGCTGGGAGGAGCTGCCTGGCCCGAGGGGCTGCAGTTCCCTGGAGAGAGGGGCTGGCTACACCTACCCTGCAGACTTCTTGCTCAAGAACTGTTTTGTGCAAAAGTTCTTGCACAACAGTGTGTCCACACTCCCATGTGCTGTTGCACAAGAGAAGTGCTTTTCTGTAAGAGCGCCCATGGCAGTGTGGCCGTTCTCCTGCGCAGGAAAGCTCTGATGGGCATTTTAACCATCGGGCTTTCTTGAGCAAGAAACCCCTGTTGCCCGTCCACACTGCCTCTTTGTGGATGAGTTATTGGGCAAGGGGCCTTATTTCTCGTGGGGAGAGGAATAACTCTTGTGCAAGAAGCCCTGTTTTCTGATGCTGTACTATACATTTACATGTGCAAGAACGTGCCTGCAGTGTAGACGCTCTGCAAGTTTTTGCGCAAGAACAACAAAAAGCCTGCAGTGTAGATGTAGCCCTGGAATGTAGACAGAGTCTGAGACAGGCAAGGAAAGGAAGTGGCCAGAGCCTCCCCTCAGCAGGCTGGTCCTCAATAGGCTGGGTGCGTCTACACGGCACCCTCACCTCGAAGTGAGCTGTGCAATGTGAGCGGCTGCCCGGGACCCCAGGGGAAGGTCTGTGGGGAGTTTCCAAGGCAACAACAAAGTTTCATAATCTACACTCATGTGACTGTGATTTATTCCTCCACTAGCAAGTGTGTCTGAAGGGATGAGAAATTCAGGGCCCAGGTGCAGGGAGCCGGGTCACATTCTCCTGCCTGAGTCTCAGTCCTGGCTGAAGCCTGGCTACAGAGAGAAGAGGCCAATGCAAACAGCCCCATGGCAGCGAGGGAGTCAGTATGTGGGTGGGTGGAGCAGAGAATTGGGGCAGAGCTGGGCTCTAACTCACTAGGGGTGTGTCCCATAGCTCAGAATAAGTGATGCAATTGGGTAGCTCATTTCAAGTCACTTTTGAAATAGCTTATTTTGTAATTTGGCGCTGGCTGCACAGCACTTAGTTCCAAATAAATCGCTATTCCGAAATGCCCCTCACTCCTCGCGCCATGAGGTTTGCAGGGACGTCGGAATAGCGAGCCCGTTATGGTTTGAAATAAGGGGCTTGCTCTTAAGATGCGTCCGTGTGATTTGAGCACCACGTCCCCTAAACCTCCGAGCTAGCCGGCCCACGGGTGTCAGTCCCACAAGTGGCCCTTTCAGAAAGGAGCCTCAGGCTGCCACAGAGACCTTGTGGGGTCTAGAAGAAGATGGGTGGGGCAGGGGACGTGTTCCCATGCAGGGGAGTTAGCTCAAATGGGAAACCCCTTACTTTGTGTGTGAAAAGTAGTGGGATTGATGCCCATGGTCTTCAACTGCAGCTTTGTCCTGGTTCCTAGTTTTCACTGCTGGGGGCTTAGTGGCTCCTCCCTCTTCCTACCTGCTCTCCCAAAAGAGACAGACCTGGCTCCCCTTTCTTTTCCCCCAGCAATTGCCATGCTGCATAGCAGAGAGTGGAGATATCAACAGCAACAGTCCATCTGGCTCTGTGGTGCAATGGAAAGCACGTTGGACTTCTAAGCTTCATTGGTTAATGTGAGCCCAGCTAGACATTCAAAGGTTGTGGGTTCAAGTCCCACCAGAGTCACTTTAGCTGCTTCCTCATTTCCAGGGTGCAGCTTTTACAGACCAGTCAATCCTTAGGCTGACACTGGGGTGGGCTGGCATCCAGGCAATTCCCTGCAGACCCCATTAAGGGTGGAGGGAAGGGCTAGGACTTGGGGGTCGGGATGGGGGTTGTTCTGAGAGGCTGCAGGTGCCAATAGACCCTCCATGTCTCCTACCAGTGCTGTGCAACACGCAGGCTTGGAGCTTTGCTGGAAAAAAGCACCAGTCTAGACACGGATCTTTCGGAAAATAAAACCTTTTCCAAAAGATCCCTTAATCCTTATTTTAAGGGTTTATTTTCTGAAAGATCCAGCAAAGCTCCAAGATGGAAAAAAGCGGAAGCCATTTTTATGCAAATGAAGCGAGGGGTATTTAAATCCCCGCATCATTAGCAATTGCGATGTGTCTAATTTGCATCCCTTTTACAGAAAAGGGATGCAGTCTAGACACAGCCTTAGTGTAGATGTAGCCTCTGTGAGTTACCAGCAGTGTGGCTGTTAGTGTCGGCATCTAACTAATTGCACCATTAGGCCATGTCTTCACTCAGGTGGAGATTGCTGCTGCAATCCATCTTCCAGAGCTTGATTTAGCAAGTCTAGCTAAGCCTCACTAAATCAAACCCCTAGGGCACCTCCTGCTCTTTGCTACTATCCTACTCCCAGTGTGAGGGCACCACCAAGCTCAACTGAAGGTAAAAACAACTCCAGCTACATGCTGAAGAATGGTGGGAAGAAAAGACCCATTGACCTGGCAACAAGGCACCACCGGGAGTTGAACCCAGGATCCCCTGCTTACAAGGCAAGTGCTTTAGCCAACTAAGCCATGGTGCCCTCCTTGTAAACAACCTTAAAACTGTTCTACTTTATGGTTCCAGACACCCCCTTCCCATCCCAAAGTGCAGCCGTTCCCCGTTCCCCTCCAGCTCTTGCCATGACTCAAGGCCTGTGCAGCCCAAGACATTTGATTGGCAGCTGGTACCCAAAACCTTTCTGTCAATTGTAGCCCCAGGCCCCAAAGGGACAGACCCAAGGCAGCCGCCTGGTCCTAAGGCCGGGCCTGCAGCCAGGGGGAGGGAGAAGAATCTCTCCTTTCAGCTGGAGTCAAATCAGCCACCTAAGGACACTTGCCGAGCACCCGCTACAGGCCTCTGCTCTGCCAGCTGAGCTATGGAAGGTGCCTGGGGCAGGCTGCTGTGCCCAGTTTGCCCTTGGACGAGTGTCAGGGCAAGAGCCCCCCGAAGGGGACGGCCTCCCAGGGGAGGGGCAGAGGAACCCAGCAGCACAGGGGTGTCACAGGCGCTTCACCTGCAGAAGGACCCTTGAGTGATCCAGGCAGAAACGCCGCGTCTCGCTCCCTGCAGCTCCCCTTGCTGCCCTGGCAGGCGCTGCCCCTTCTCCCACCGGCCTGGGCCTGGCCTCCCTCCCCCGCCCAGCACCACAGAAAGCCCCTTGGCGTGAGCCTGGGCAAGCCAGAGGCCTCAGGCCTGTCCCCTCTGAGGGGCTTGTGCCTCGGCCTCCTCTGCCCTTGGCGCCGGCTCTCCCGGCTGCCCCTGAGCGCTGCTGGCCAAAGGAGGCAGCAAGGCAGGAGAGGGAGGAGGAGCAAGTCCCGCTGAGGCCGACAGCTCGGGCTCAAGCCTCCAGCCCCAGCACAAAACCTTCAGCCGGGCCCGTGTGTCTCCCTCCTGCCCCCGCACACGCTCACAGGGGGAAACGTGCCCCATGTTCCATCCCCGCGCCAGGCCTGGGCGACGGGCTCAGCCCTCCAGCAGCCCACAGGGCCTGTGAGGGACGGACTGAGAGCAGGGCCCCACTGACACCCCCCATTCTGCCCCACTGGCCTGCGTGCGGCGCTGGCACAGGACAGGCAGGAACGGCAGCCGGGGAGAAAGCAGCTTGGACTGACGGGCGAGTCTCACTTGCTGACCAGACTCCCGGGCGCTGGGCTCTGGGGACAGCCGGGGGGAGCGGGGAGGAGAGAGGGTGTGAAGAAATTCCAGGGGGGGCATGAGCGTTTTCACAAATCAAAAAGCGGGGGGGAGAGATGCCGAAAATTTTGGGAACCACTGCAAGGGGACAACCCAGCAGGGACTCAAAGTGAGTGCTCCAGGTGAGGTTTCAACTCACAACCTCAGCATGTCTCCTACAAGTACTGCCTTATAAGTACTGTGCACTGACCCATTGCACCACTGGAGCAGATATTTGAAGTGCTTCTTCAAAGTCCTTAGATTGAAAAAGTCAAGACGCACAAAGTGGAATTGAAGTTTCTGCTGAGCCCTTGTTCTTTCTTTTCACAGGCAGAGCCGGGGGGCTCCACACATCCAGAGACCCCTCCCTCTTCCTCTCTGGTCTCTGAAATAACCCACCCTAATGGGGCACAAAGCTGCTGGAGGCCAGAGCACGAGAGATGAGTTGCACGTGGGTTAGTGCTCGCTTTGCACATGAGAGGTAGCAGGATTCTCTCCCATCTTCTCCCACCTGCTCGATGGGGCTCAGGGGTTGGCCCCTTTCCTGCTGCCCCAACTCTTATTCCCACAATGCACTTTGTGCAGGGACCGTTGGTCTTTGTTGCAAGGCGTGTGGCTGGGAGCCAGGATGTGACGGACCGGGCTGTGTCTGGGCACATCTGAGGGCGTCCGCTCAGGGCAAATTGCTCGAATCCGGGGCTACTTACAGCCCCCGACTGGTGACCTTTCCACACAGGCCACAAACCAGTGCCACAGAGCGTTTCAGCTGCCTGCCTGAAGCCTCACGAGCAAAACCCCTCCGACACCCCAGCAATATCCGTGCCCCAGATGGCCCCGGGTCTATACACAGCTGGGGGGTCCTAGCACCCAATCCCACCTACCCCGAACAAGTTCTGTCCGGTTCCAAGAAACCAGCCACAGATCCCTGGTCAATTTACCCTCTGGACCTTACCCACAAATCACGCTGGGCCAATCCTTTAGAATCTATATCTAAAGGTTTATTGTTACAAGAAAGAAAAGCCTGAGAGTAAGGTTATTAAAGTACAGTACGTTACATGCACCGAATCTCCCAGTTCTCAATGCAGGCTCTAGCACAGATGTTGCAGCTGCTGGTTTAAAAGTTCTTATTGCACATCCTACGATCAGGATGGGTCCACAGGTCTTCCGGTCTCTTCAATCCCTGCAGTGCTGCCTCTGGGATGAAGTGCTGAGCTGAGAACAAAAATGGCCTCGACCACATGGCCTCTTCTGGTCTCAGCCGGTCACCTGGTCCTCAGCCTCTCTCTGCTGGCAGCTCTTGGGTCTCCGCCCTCCTGCTTTAGGTGTGTCTTTGGGCCATCAAGGGCCATTGTTCCACAGGGCTCCACTACTCAGCCTGTCCATAGCAATGCTCAACCACATTCAGAGAAATATTCAGCTTCCACACAGATTACAGATTCCTACCTACACACATAGACATTATACACTCACATAAATAGCGTACATAAGATCAACAAACAATAATCTCCCATTCAATCCCCACATGGCTCCCCCCTATACCAATTTCTGGGGCCAACACCCCCACCTAGGGGTGCAGCAGCGATCTGGCTGCTTCCCTCCAATTCAGCAACTTGACACACAGTCACATGAGTGTAGATTATGAAACTTTGTAGTTGTTGTTGCCTTGGAAACTCCCCACAGACCTTCCCCTGGGGTCCCGGGCAGCCGCTCACACTGCACAGCTCACTTCGAAGTGAGGGTGCTGTGTAGACGTGCCCGTCCTGTTGAGGGCCAGCCTGCTGGGGGGAGGCTCTGGCCACTTCCTTTACTTGTCTCTCTCAGGCTGTGTCTATACAGCAGGGCTACATCTACACTGCAGGCTTTTTGCACAAGAGCAACTGCTCTTGGGTAAAAACTTGCAGAGTGTCTACACTGCAGGGACGTTCTTGCGCAAGTAAATTTATAGTGCAGCATCAGACAACAGGGCTTCTTGCACAGAAGTTATTGCTCTCCCCACAAGGAATAAGCCCTCTTGTGCAAGAACTCGTCAACAAGGTGGCAGTGTGGATGGGCAACAGGGGTTTCTTGCTCAAGAAAGCCATGTATCTAAAATGGCCATCAGAGCTTTCCTGCGCAGGAAAGCGTCCACACTGCCATAGGCGCGCTTGCAGAAAAGCACTTCTCTTGTGCAACAGCACATGGCAGTGTGGACACACTGTTGGGCAAGACATTTTGCACAAAACAGATTTTGCGCAAGAAGCCTGCGGGGTAGGTGTAGCCAGGGGCTGTTTGGGTTTGTTACCAGCACTGAGCTTTGTACAACAGCCCAGGGAACATTGTGAAAAGCCAAAACCTTCCCGCCCTGGGTGTCCTTGGCCAGTCAGCAAGTGGGAGAAAGGTTCCCTGAAGTGCTGACTTCAGGTGATTTGAAACAAGCCCCAGCAGCTCAGATGAGGTGGCCGAGTGGTTAAGGCGATGGACTGCTAATCCATTGTGCTCTGCATGCATGGGTTCAAATCCCATCCTCATCGGGTGTTAGTAGTCTTCTCTCTTGCCTCTCCCAGAGGTTTAGTGGCAGCCCTGCCTGCCCCACCCCCCTCCCACTACAGCCAGGGGAAATCTCCACAGAGACACTCCCAAATGCTGCCCTCAGGGGGAAACCTCACAAAGGAGATTCCAGGCAGCCAGGCCATGGGGGTCTCTGAGATGCCCCAGCCCTGCAGCCTGTCCCACCTGGCTGTTGCCATGGTCCCTCTGTGAGGTCACTGCCTCCCAGCCAATGAGCTGAGGTTCTGCAAAAGTTCCTTGTGATGTCACTGCTGCCTTGCAGGCTCATGTCCTGCCCCTGGCCAGCCCCTTGGCATGTGTGAGCTGCTCTCCCTCTGCCCCCTCACTCAGGGCTGGTTCTGGGGCTCAAGCAGGGAACATCAGAGGCTGCTCAGGGGGCCACATTGCTAGGAATAAGGGATCTTTTGGAAAAGGTTTTATTTTCCAAAAGATCCCGTCTAGACTGGCGCTTTTTCCTGGCAAAGCCCTGAGCTGGAAAAAAAGCAGCAGCCATGTTCATGCAAAGGAAGCAGGGGAGATTTAAATCCCCGCTTCATTTGCAATTGCGCTGTGTCTAATCTGCATCCCTTTTCCGCAAAAGGCCCTTCAGCAGCAGCACACGGCTGCCATCCAGCAGGCCCTTCCGGGGGTTTGTGCATCTGAGAGGCCCTGAGGGAGAGTTCCAGACAAGGACACCTGTGAGACTCTCCCCTGGGTGCCCCCACAAGGGCCTTCTGTATTTCCCCTCTGTGCCTCCCTCACCACCACCGCACACACACCCTTCCCCTGCCCGCCCTTCCCACTTTCTGCTCCCGCCTCCCCTGCTGAAGACACGTGAGGAGACACGTGAGAAGTGGTTTGTTTTTTTGTGGACCTGCCCCGACCGCAGCCCTAGAGACTCTGGAACAAAGAAGACACATGAGAAGAACCCAACTTTCTTCCTTTTCCTGTGACATGGATGGATCTAGCTCAGGTTTCACTCAAGGGGTCCGTCTGCATGTGAAGTACCTGTGACAGCCCCTGTGCTTCTCTGCCCCTCATCAGCAATGCCACCTACTTGGGGGAGCACGTGCCCCGAGACTTGTAGAAATGACAACCTAGACAAGCCATCGTCAATCAGGCTCCCTTCGATAGCTCAGCTGGCAGAGCGGAGGACTGTAGTGTGTGTTTGACAAGTGATCCTTAGGTCGCTGGTTCAACTCCGGCTTGAAGGAGCGATTGTTTTCCCTCCGGCCTGGCCTTAGCAGAAGGTAACCAAGGTGGTTGCCTTGGGTCCATGTCTTCAGAGCCCTCCGCTGCAATTGACAAAAAGATTGTGGGGAGGAGCTGCCAATCACATTTCTTGGGCTGCGCAGGTTATATCCACAAACACAAAAGTTCTGCCCTGGAACTGCCTTGTGGGCACCCAGAGGAACCACAATAAGAGAAGACCCAGTGGTTCTGCCTGGCTTTGAACCAGGGACCTTTTGCATGTTAGGCAAATGTGATAACCACTACACCACAGAAACACACATACAAAAGTTTTCTGCTACTGCACTTACGCTTGAGCAAATATTCGGTTGCTAACCCTTTGGCCAACAGAGATTGCTGCGGGGCAAAGGAATTCTCTGTTGTCTATTTTGTGCCCTCGGGAAGGGACCAAACTGAAGGAGGCCGGGCCCCCACCTGGGAACTCCAACCTAGACCCTGAGACCAAGGGGTTTACAAGCCAGATAATCAAAGTTTGTTGCATTTCACCCTCCCCCAACCCTGCAAAACCTCAAAGGCGACTCTAGAGTCCCAGCGGCTGACGGAGAGGTGCATGTTACAGCCTCTGCCCACTGAGCTGTAGCCTTCTGTGCCCAGGGAGCCAGACACAGCCAGGGTGGGAAGGCAGGAGGGAAATGGGGAATGGCCAAAATTTGCGAGACAGTGGTGTTGTCTGGGACCATAGAGTAGAACAGTTTAGAGGTGGGTCTGAGTAGGGCACCGTGGCTTAGCTGGCTAAAGCACTTACCAAATAAACAACAGCACCTGGGTTCAGCCTTTGCTCACATTTACTGATGCCCTTCTGGGACACAGAAGAGGCCTCCCCTGGCCACCCATGGAACTGCTGGTTCAGGAAAAAGGCTGAGTGGAGAAGAAAGAAACCAGAAGAGGTGAGAAGCTCCTGATGCCCACAGACCCTGACTCTCCATGGCTGCAGAGGTTTCACCCTCAGGCTCTGAGCTCCTCAGGAAATCACAAGGATGTGCAGGGCTGGCTTTCCTGTCTCAGTAAGTGCAGTCAGAGCCCTGCCTTGCCAGTGCCAGTCACAGCAGCCTCTGCACCTGCTCTAAGCTTGTGGTTTCCTTCTTCCCAACACCCTCCCCACTCAGCCTTTTCCGGAACCAGCAATTCCATGGGTGGCCAGGGGAGGCCTCTTCTGTGTCCTAGAAAGGCAACACAGGGACTTGAACCCAGGATCTTTCATTTATGAGGCAGGTGCTTTAGCCAACTGAGCCATAGTGCCCTCCTCCAAAGGCTTTTTAAAATGACTCTTTATGTTTCCACACAACACTTTTGACTCCCAAAGTGCAGCCGTTCCCCACTCCCCACAGCCATCAAGCCCAAGCGGTGTCTGGCTCCCTGGGCACAGAAAGCTACAGCTCCATGGGCAGGGGGCTTTGGCTTCCTTGCCCATGGGATGCTGTTGCAGGAAGGGCTGCTCAGCAGGGACGGGGTTCATTTGTTGAGGAAGGGAAGAGTATTTGGGTGCAGACTGGCTAACCTAGTGAGGAGGCTTTAAACTAGGTTTGATGGGGGCAGGTGCCCAAAGCCCACAGGTAAGTGAACAACATGGACACCTGGGAGATGGGCCAGAGAGCAGGGGCTGTAACCGCAGAGATAAAGGAGGGACAAGGGACCACTGGGAAGCAAAATCTAATCTGTGTCTTAGATGCTGGTACAGACACACAGGACTATGGGTAATAAGCAGGAAGTTGGTATCACAGGGACGTGGTGGGATAATACACTTTATTGGAATATTGGCACAGAAGGGTAGAGCTTGCTCAGGAAGGACTGGCAGGAAAAAGGGAGGAGGAGACATGTGAACACTTGACACAGGAGTGGACTTGTTGGGACTCTCTGGGTGAGGTTAAAGGGGTAAAACCCCAGGGTAATGTCACACTAGGCGTCTATTACAGACACCTCCCCAGGCAGAAGAGGTTCCTGAGGCTTTTTAAACAATTAACAAAATCATCCAAAGCTGGTCCTAGCGGCTGGTTTCACACACACTCAGCCTCACCTACAGCTGGGAGGCAGTTTGCAGGGAGCTGAAAAGAAACAGAAGAGGGGAAACTGGAGCCTGGCAGAACCAAGTCTTGGGATTCTTCTGTATCCAGATGTGCTAAGCAGCTGGCAGCCAAGCTCCCAAGTGCTGGTCTGTTCCCACCCTCCCCAGACAGGCAAATCCCCTCCGCTGGGTGTTACAGGCTGGACTTTGCCTGCCTGACTTTTAGCTAGGGAACTGCTCCCTGTGAGGCAAATGTGACACCCCTTGCACTGCAGAAACCAGCCCATTGCCTTATGGGAAGAGAAAGAGCCCTTGGAAACAGCCCCTGGCTGGTTCTGTCTGTGGAAAAGAAAGAGCAAATCTTTACAACTGGAGAACGTGGGCATAGATCCCACTGCCTCTCACATGTGAAGTGAGCACTCAATGCCCATGTTCTCCAACTGCAGCTCAGTTCTCATCCCTTATTTTCATTGTCGGGGCTCAGTGGCCCCCTCCCTCTTCCTACCTGCTCTCTCAAAAGAGACAGACCTGGCTCCCCTTTCTTTGCCCCCAGCAATTGCCATGCTGCAAAGCAGAGAGTCATACAACCGTAGAGCTGGAAGAGACCTCAGAAGGCCATCAAGTCCAGCCCCTGTTCTAGAGAGTGGAGATCTCAAATTCAGCACTCTCTGTGGTGACAGTTCCCAGCAGACCCCAGTGAGGGTGGAGGGAAGGGCTGGTTCTTGGGGTTGGGTTTGGGGGTTGTTCTGAAAGGCTGCAGGTGCCGTTAGACCATTTTGTCCCTCCCTGTCTCTACTAGTGCTGAGCAACACTCAGGCTGTGTCTACACTGCACTGCTCTTCTGGAAAACCTACGCACATTTCAAAACTCAATTTGTGCAACTTTTTCTGCTGCTTGTTTTGGAAGAGGCTTTTCTGACATTTGGCCTGTTACACTGGGCAAGTCACACAAGGGAGGCAGCAGGCAGAGCCAGCCCAATGCACCAGCCTCCCAGGGCAGGGGAGGCTAAACCACAAGCCTCCAGCAGCTGCCTGGCCTGATTCATCTCCCCTTCCTAGGCTGGCACCAAGGGGCATTATCAGCTAACATCACCTTTCTCTGTCACGTGGGAGGTGGGCTCATCCCAGGCACAGGCTGGTCAGCAGCAGCTGCACTTACCTGGGCACTAGCAATAAGAGAAGATGTTGGGTTTCTGCCTGGTTTTGAACCAGGGACCTTTTGTGTGTTATGCAAACATGCTAATCACTACACCACAGAAACACACTTTGGTGCTGGTGGAACTGGGATGACTGTTCTGTTCCTAGCTCTTTCTAAAAGGGGACTGCACCTTGTGAACACTCCACCTCTTGTTCTCAGGGAAGCCACTAACCCGAGCTGCCAGCTCCTCATTTCCTCACCAGCCCCTTGAGATTTGTAGCTCAAAGCTGGAGCTGCTGTGGAAGGAGGTGAAGCTACAGAAGCTGACGGGGAACAGTCAGCTGGCAGAGGGTTATTTTTTCCCCTCGCTGGGCTGATGTGGCTAGAACTGAGAAGAAGAAAATCCTCTTCCCTTCAACTCAGAAGATGGAAATTGCAGTTTGTTCTCTCTCTGGTTCTACTAAAGCTGGACCTCAGGACTAGACTTTTTCTTTCTAAAACCCTGGTGAAAGCTGAGAGTGAATTGCTTGCAGACTGAGAATGTGAGTTAAAGAAGGGCATCACCCAGATGGGGCTTGAGCCCATGACCCTGAGATTAAGAGCCTTATGTTGTTTTGTTAACTGAGCTACCCAGACTGGCTACACCAACTCTTTTCATGCCCCTATGACAGGGTAGCAGGAGCCAAGTGCTCTCAACTTCCTGACTTGGCTCTTTCTTGCCTCCAGTGGGGGGTTCTGGTCTGTGGGGAGGTTTGAGCTCAAATCACCCTCCTGACACACCCACTTCGTTTCCCACAAGGAACGGCCCCATTTCCATCTTTCCAGTGACAGGAGAAGGGGCCGGTTTTAAGATTTCTTGCACAAGAACCCGCCAGTGTAGACCTAGCCCTGCAGTCAGAGTTCAAAGACTGTACCAAGAGGCCGGGAATGACATCCCTTGTTTCAGTATTTTTCTTCTATACAATTATCAAGCTATATTTAGCTAAGCTGTTTGTGAGTAACTGGCGGGTACCACAGTAGCACACATCCGTACAAGCGCAAACGACCTCACTAGTGGTGCACATTATGAAACTCACTCCGCCCATGGATGGAAAATCTCACAGGGAACACAGTCCCCTGCCCATCTTCTTCCCCCCACATAGGCAGCTACAGTCCCTTTCAGCCACTAGGACACCCCAGGAAGAGAGGCAGGAGTGGGGCCAAGTGCAAGTCAGTCTGAGGGGGGCAGGCAAAGCTCATCTTGCCTTTCAGGGCCACTGGCAGCAGCATCTCTCTTGTATACTGCTGTGGAGAAAAACATGCCTGAGAGAAGAGACAGCATCAGAATCTTTGTTGCAGTTGCCGAAGTAGCTCAGTTGGGAGAGCGTTAGACTGAAGATCTAAAGGTCCCTGGTTCAATCCTGGACTTTGGCAGAAGCCTTAGTCAATGCGGCTTAGTCTCTTTTGGCATCTCTCCATCTCTGGCAGGCCAATATCTGCAGTCAGAGTTCAAAGGCTGTATCAAGAGGCCGGGAACGACATAATAAAATTGATGATATTTCAGGGTTAGAAGTGGGAGAGGGGATTTCATGTCACCTCAGAGATTGTTGACACAGTAGAACAGGGCTCTTGGCTTCAGCTGCTCCCAGCCTTGCGTCTCTGTTTTTAATTCCATGCCCCCAGAAATGAACAGTAACAGAGCCTGCCTCGGACTAAATCTGAGGCTTCCCCATACTGAGGACACACTATTTCTATTTTCTTAGACTGGAAGTTATTATGCTGATTTAAGCAATTTCAAAATAGTTTCCAAGTATACACATGCCCTTATAGTCCTGGTCTTCACAACATCCTCTGGCAAGGAGTTCCACAGGTTGACTGTGCATTGTGTGAAGAAATTGTTCCTTCTGTTTGTTTTAAACCTGCTAATATCATGGCGCATCCTGGCTGTGTCTACACTGGGCCACTTATTCCGGAAAATCAGCCGCTTTTCCGGAATAAGCTGTGAGCTGTCTACACTGGCCCTTGAATTTCCGGAAAAGCAACGACTCTCTACTGTACAAAATCAGCCACTATTCCGGAAAAGCTATGCTGCTCCCGCTCGGGCATAAGTCCTGATTCCGGAACACTGTTCCGGAAAAGGGCCAGTGTAGACAGCCCAGTAGTCTTTTCCGGAAAAAATCCCCGATCGCGAAAATGACGATCGGAGCTCTTTTCCGGAAAAGCGCATCTACATTGGCCACAGATGCTTTTCTGGAAAAGGGGCTTTTCCAGAAAAGCAGCCTGCCAATGTAGACGCTCTTTTTCCGGAAATACTTTTAACGAAATCTATTCTGTTTTAAGCATTTCCGGAAAAGGGTGCCAGTGTAGACACAGCCCCTTAGTTCTTCTATTATGGGAACAAGAAAAATACCTTTGCTTATTTACGGTCTCAAAACAGCCATGATTTATAGACCTCTATTTTATTTCCACTCTGTCTCCATCTTTCTAAGATGAAAAGTCCCAATTTCTCTTCATGTGGCAGCTGATCCAACCCTTTCATCATTTTTGTTGTGCTTGTCTGAAGTTTCCAATGCCAAGGTATGGGTTTTGGGGGCGGGGGGGGGGGGGGGTTAAGGCAACCACATTTCCAGTCAGTGCTCAAGTTGTGGGCACAGCACGGATTTACAGAGATGTAATATGATAGTCACTGTCTTATTGTCAAGGCCTTTAAAAATAATTTCTAACATCCCATTTGTGGCTCTACATGGAGTGGATGTTTTTAGAGAGCTCTCCAGCTGTGACTTGTTGTAGGCAGATTTGTTTCCATTTAGTATGTGTGTTACTAATTGTTTATACTAATTATACGGAATAATTGCCAGACTCAGAGCTCACAGCAATTTTCCATGAAAAGGTGTTTTCCCCTCCCCATCATGGTGCTTGAAAAAGAGTTAGTAACAGAATAGTTAGCCAAGTTTAAGCACTTTGTGGCTTTCTGTGGTGTAGCGGGTATGATGTTTGCCTAACATGCAAAAGGTCCTTGGTTCACATCCAGGTGGAAACAGAGTGTCTGCTTTCATTGCAGCTCCCCTTGGTGACCAGGAAAGCACAGATCTTGCTGCCCAACCTGTGCCGGGGAGGCTAGGTATGGGGTCAGCTCTTCCTGCTGGCCCAAGGAGGAAGCAAGGCAGGAATGGAAGCCAAGCTGAGGGAGGCAGACCAGAAGCTCTGGGATTCAGGGGTTGAGGAGAGTCCCCCCCCCTGCTGCCCCTTGTTCTGCCAAATCCTGTGGGGTGGGGCTGGTTATGGGGAGGCAGAGCCCTGTGCCTGTCTCAGGGCATCTCAGGGATGCTCCTTGCAGCCCAGGAGAAGAAGGGGGCTCTGGGTGGAAGGAAACAAGCAAAGCTGGTCCCAGTGGGCATGAACTGGTGCTCCAGCTGAGGGAGTGGTGGTTGGTGCAGGTCCCATGGGGTAAGGAACAGCCCTTAGCCCCGGGGAGTCCTGCAAGCTGAGCTCAAATCTCATTGGGACCTGCCACTGTTTGGCCGCAGAACCCTCCCACTTCCACTGCTTTGTCTTCCTTCCCCTTAGGTTCATCAGACGGTTTCTTACCTCACGCTGGGTGTCTGCTGCTCAGTGGGTGGCTGGGATGTGCTGGGACCCTGGACTTGCAGGATGCTGAGGTTTCATGTTTCTTGCTGCTGCCCCTGATGCCCTCTTGTTTGGTCCCAGCAGGTGCCAGGCTCTGCCTCTTGCCCCCGTGGTGCTCAAGGGAATGCGCATCAGGCCAGGCTGACTGGCCAAGGAACGGCAGGAGCCCTGTCCCAGGAGGGGAGGGGCCAGCGTGTGTGAGGGCGTCACCCAGACAGGCAGCCCCAGGCTGGGAGCACAGAGCTGCCCCACATCTCTAGCGCTCCTGAGGCCCAGGGGGTCCCAGCACAGACACAAGAGCAGCAGCCTTGGCCAATGGCCCCAGGTTTGCAGGGACCGTCACTGGCTCCCCGCTCGGACTGGCCAGGGGGGCACGTTGGTGCTAACAACATGCTCAAGTGGCGCCATGTTCCAGCCAGGCCGACAGGGAGCGTTTCTTGTGGTGCCACCTGATGCCCAGGAATGTGGCCGTTGCACCCGCCCCCCTGCTTTTCCCTGGCCCCCGTGGGGTTGACAGGAAAGACACCCAGAGCCAGGCTAGATCCAGGGGAGAGCAGGAGGCAGAGAAACACCCAGGGCCCAGACGTGCTGTAAAATTAGCCCCCTTGTGCTCGGGGAGCCAGGTTTGCTGTGTCAATTCTGAGAGGCAGGTGAAGTCAGGCCTGGGCACTGGGCTTATTTACCAGTTTCCCTGGCCCCAGGGCACTACTGCACTTGTGGCTGTGATGGCCGAGTGGTTAAGGCGTTGGACTAGAAATCCAATAGGGTTTCCCTGCGCAGGTTCAAATCCTGCTCACAGCGAGGCCTGTGTTTTGGCCACACCCCTAACCTGGGCAACAAGCTGCACAACCCTGAGACACTCTCCCTGTCCCCAGTCAATCCCTTTCTGCGCCTTCCAAGAGAGATAAGGGACATGGTGCCTCATTATGGGTCCCTGAGCTCTCAGGCAAACTCTCAGCTCCTGCAGCCTCTGCCCCTTGCCCAGCACCCCATGGCTCAGCCCTACCCCCTGGGGGCTGCCCTGCTTCAGTGTGTGACAGGAGTTGAGTGAGAGGATGGAGCGTCTGGGCCTGCCCCCAAAGGTCCATCTATTAAGGGCAGAAATGTTGGGGATATGATGTGGGTCACCCCCCCCCCCCAGGCGCACAGCCTCCCCCCCCCCCCTGTGTTGGGAGCAAAGGTCTAGCGAAGTATCGTGTGTGTGTGTGGGGGGTGGGGTGTCTTGTTCCCTGCTCTTGCTCTGCCTCTGCCCCCAGGCCTTGGCCAAAGAATTAGTAACAGAATTATTGTCCAAGTTTATGTACAGAAAAAAAGTGGTTTAAGCATGTGTCTGTGGGGTAGTGGTTATCGTGTTTAGTTAATATGCAGAAGGCCTCTGGTTCAAAGCCAGGCAGCTACACTCTTATTGCAGCTTCCCTTAATGCCCAGCTAAGCTCCTGCTGCTTGGCCTGTGCTTGGGATAAGCCCAACTCCCAGGCTGAGTAGCCAAGGAACGGCAGGAGCCCTGTCCCAGGAGGGGAGGGGCCAGCGTGTGTGAGGGCGTTGCCCAGACAGGCAGCCCCAGGCTGGGAGGACAGAGCTGCCCCACATCTCTAGCGCTCCTGAGGCCCAGGGAGTCCTAGCACAGACACAAGAGCAGCAGCCTTGGCCAATGGCCCCAGGTTTGCAGGGACCGTCCCTGGCTCCCCGCTCAGACTGGCCAGGGGGGCACGTTAGTGCCAACAAATTGCTCATGTGGCGCCATGTTCCAGCCAGGCCGACAGGGAGCGTTTCTTTTGGTGCCACCTGATGCCCACAAATGTGGCCCTTGTACCCACCCCCCTGCTTTTCCCCTGGCCCCCGTGGGGCTGGCAGGAAAGAGGCCCAGGGCCAGGCAGGAACCAGGGGAAAGCAGGAGGCAGGAAGAGCCTCAGACTGGAGCCCAGATCCCCTTTCCTCCTCTGGGCACATTGAGCACAGGCGGGGGGGGGGGGGAGGGGGGGGCTGGTGCTGACAGCTCCAAGGGAAGGCTCAGAAGCCACAGAGCAACCGAGGCAGGGCAAGAGGGGGGCCGGCCAGGCCTACGTATGGATGCAGAGCCCTCTGGCTGCCAAACGCTGAGCGAAGGCCCCACCCACCAGATAGCAGGCGGCTGCTGACGCTCTGAGACCAGTGTGAGAAGGGGGCAGGAAAGCAGGTCCAAGCCCCCTCACCCCTGCCCCCACAGACCCAGCCTGCAGGGGGGAGGCTCTGGCCACCTCCTTCCCTCCCCTCTCTCTCAGCTCCCTTCTCCTGGGGGCTGAAAGGGACTTGGATCCTGGGCCCAGCCCCCTTCCTCAGGGGGAGGAGAAGATGTCTGTGTCTTGCCCCCATTGTCACCACTCCACTGATGACTCCAATTCTTGCTGCCTGCAGTGTCCAGGTGAGAGAGGGTCTCTGTCCTCCCACCCTGCTTGAGCTGGTTGCTGGGTTTCTCCTCCTGCTCAGCTGGCTGGCTCCAAGGAGCTCACACGAGACTAGTCAAATGTGCCCCCATCAGCACCTCACCCTGAGCCACAGCCCTTGTGCCAGCGCTGGGTGGGCTTTAGCCAAGGAAGCAGCAACTCTCAGGAAGGGCTGGGAGGAACAGGGGCCAGTCACACAAACATGATTTGCCAGGGCCCAGCTGTGGCCAAAAAGGGTGAAATGATCATTAAATAAAGGGGAACCTTAGAAAGGATTACCTATTAACACCTGGCAAAGGCTGGGATTGAACCACAGACCTTCAGTTTAACAATCTCTCAAGTGAGCTACTTTAGCTGACACATTTGGCCTGTAATTTGCCTCAGAAGATGGAAATTGCAGTTGGTTCTCTCTCTGGTTCTACTAAAGCTGGACCCAGTTCACTAAAACACTGGTGAAAACAGAAAGCCAATTGCTTGCAGGTTGAGAAAGTGAGTTAAAGAAGGGCACTGCCCAGCATCGGGCTTGAAGCCACAACCCTGAAATTAAGAGTCTCATGTGCTTCCAACTGATCTAGCCAGGATGCATGGGAAAAATTTCCTAATATCACATCTCAGCGTAACAGGAGCCAGGTGTTCTCCACTGCCTGACTCAAGGCTCTTTCTTGCCCCTAATGTGGGGTTCTGGTCTGTGGAGAGGTTTGTACTCGAACCCCACTCCCGACACATCCACTTCTTTCCCCACAAGGAACGGCCCCATTTCCATCTCTCCAGGGGCAGGAGAAGGGCTCTGGCCTGTTCTCTGCAAAATGCTCAGCCTGTTTCATTTTCTGCAGGAACGAGTGGGATCCATGTGCCCTGTTCCCCAGTGAGAGGTATGTGTCCTCTTCCCCCCTTTCCACAAACACAGCAAGCCAGCGGGCTATGAGCCTCCAGAGGCCCCTTCCTACTTGGCCTCCCACAAAGCTGGGGTGAAAAGCTGCTAGACCCCAGAGGTAGCAAGATTCACTCGTTAGGGTCCATCTCAGTCTGGGCTCAGTGAGAGTCCATCCCACCTGAGATGTGTGTTACACAAAAGCCTCGTGTTCCCTGTGTAGAAGCTATTTTATGTTTAGCTAGAAGCCACCTTGTATATCAGAAACCATTTCAGCTTTTCTCTCAAGCACGTAGACCAGAGTGAACTTTCTGTCACCTCGTGAGAAGAGGCCTACAGGATGGGCTATTGGTATGTGTTAATTGGGCTGGTTGGGACAGGAGTTGTACTCCCTCGTACCTGTCTGCCATCTTGTTGATAAGGCTTTGTTTTTTTCCAAATTTAATTGAGGATTTCTGTAATTGGATGCCCTGACGTCAGACTGTTTGGCTAAGGCAGGCATGTCCAAAGTCCGGCCCGGAGGCCAATTGCGGCCCGTGTTCCGGTTTAATACGGCCCCACAGGTAATTTGGCAATATCTATCTTTTATGGCCCCCAACGAATCCATATGTATTGAGATGAATACATTGTAAAATCTCAGTTAATGTCAGTTGGTCTAAATCAGCTATAAATATATTTGGACACAACATGTATACTTGGTGTTATGTTCCTGTTCATATTTTTTGAACTTAAAAGTTGACAGAAAACCTTTATTACCAGAGAGCACCTTACTAGGTGCCAGAAATCTGCTCTTGCTGCCTTTGGCTTCCTGCTGTGAGGACATGGCCAAGCTCAACTGAAGGAAGCTGCCTCCAGCTACATAAGGGGGGATGGTGGGAAGAGCAGACACATTGGCCAGGCACCACTGGGGGCTGCCTCCCTCACCTCCCCCGGACCTGGCAGGTGCCTGGGCCAGCTTAGCTATGGGGCCGCTCTCTGGGACAGCAAACATGGACACAAGGCAGGATTCTCTCATTCTAGGACCATTTGTTGATTTTTAAGCTTTCACAGCTACAGTCTAGCAGGGCCCCACCGAAGGGAATGACAATGTGGCCCTCAGATCTTTTGTTTGCTGGTGCCCAAGCACCACTGAGCTCACAGCTGTGATGGCCAAGTGGTTAAGGTGTTGGACTTGAAATCTAATAGACTTTCCTTGCAAAGGTTCAAATCTTCCTCACAGTGAGGCCTGTGTTTTGGCCACACCTCTAACCAAAGCAACAAACTCCTGAGACACTCTCCCCACACTCCCCATCCCCTGTCAATCCCCTTCTACTTCTTTCAGTGCCACGTCCAGACTGAAGAGGACACTCTTTCTACGAGGCAGAAGGGACATGTCCAGAGAACAGGGTTTTCCAAAATGTGGTGCCATGTAGCAGCAGATGGCAGGAGCCAAAGAGGCTCGACAGCCTGTTCCATCCCAGCGCGCCACCCTCCCAGCCTGCTGCTGCTCCAGGAGGGGGTGTCAAGCCATGTGCATCAGGGCATTTGTGATGTCACGTGTGATACCAACACACAAAGCCCCTGCCCCCCACCCCAGGAGCTACTGGCAGATGGAAACAGAGCTTCTGTCCTCACCTCTACAACCAGCTGTTTCCAAGAGGGTGAGTCTGGGCAGAAGGTGATTCCAGGATTCTGTTCCTGCCCTTGTGGACAGAGACACCTGGACAGAGAAGCATCCCCTCCATATCTCAGCTTATAGAGCAGAGGATTGGAGCAGCTGCCCCTGGGTGGCTGATTTGACTCTACTTCTAAGGAGAGTTCTTTTCCCCTCCCCTGGATGAGGCAGAGCAGGCAAGGCCCTTTTAGGGGGGACAAACAGGTTCTCTACAGAGGACCCAACCAACAGCTCAGCCACAGAAACAAAGGTCTCCTGCCAGAGCCAGGAATTGAACCAGACACCTTTAAACCTTCAGTTTAACACTCTCCCCACCAAGCTAGTTCAGCAGCTGTCAGGGAAGCTTTTCCCCACAGCAGCACACAAGAGAGCAGCTGTTGCCAGTGGCCCTGTAGGGCAAGATGAGCTTGACCAAGCCTCAGACCAGCTGGACTAGCCAGCCCACATCACAGTGAGTCACTAGTGGCCCCATCAGAGAAAAGCCCTTGGCAGCTGCAGAGACGTCCCTGTAGCTGTCTGTAGTGTTTTTTCCAACAGCTCTCTTGTGGCACTGCTGGTTTGGGTGTTTAATGCTTGATACTAGTAATGCCAAGGTTATGGATTCAAGCCCCATGCTGGTGCCAAGGCTGTTTGGTTTGGTGCCCTGCCTTTGTGTACCTACCTGCTACGAACAAGCAAGGAGAAAAAAGTTCTGAAAGGTGAAAGAGTGGAAAGGAAGCATGGAGCAGAGTGTCAGCTTCTCCTCCTGTAGCACTGCCCATGAGAGAGAGAGAGAGAGAAGGGGCAGTTTGAGTCACCCAGCTCTGCCCCATGTGAAAATGGCAAGTGTTGCCTTAGCAGTGAGGAAGTGGTGGGAAGGAGCCTGAAGTAACCTCTTGGGTCACAGCTGCTGTTACATGAGACAATGAGACAATGAGGTGAGAAAAATGACTAGACAGTGGCCAAGTGAAACATCAGGCTGGTTTCCCTGAGTGGGAATCAGACCAGACCAGCAAGAGTTTTGTATCCTAACCACCAGAGACACCTGACACATGCCTCTTTGCTCACCTACACTAGCCTTTCGCAGGATGAGGGTGATGAGGGTCCATTCTCCCTTGCCCAAAGGGGACAAGAACAGAAACCAAACAGAACATCAAAGCAGCCAGACTGGGCCATGCCAGTTGCCCAACTAGCCCAGGATCCTGTCTCACAACAGCAGCCAATTTCATTGTCCTGAGGGAATCCTCAGGACAGACACTTGTTAAGTGATCCCTCCTGTCACCCATTCCCAGCTCCTGGAATACACTAACTAGGGACACCTGCCCTGTCCATCCTGGTTAAATGCCATTCATTGTGGCCACCAGGGCTTCCAAAGTTGAGTAGCTCTGCATTAAGGGTTCTTATTAATGTCAAGAACCTCAAGCAATGTAAAGCCAGATTGTGATGGAACTGGAAAGGAAAATATTTCCACTTGAAGGAAATTTTCCAAGGGGGAACTTGGATTTGAACCAAGGACCACTTGATCTGCAGTCAAACACTCTACCACTAAGCTACACCCCCACAGAAACTGGCATCTCCAGCCAATGTTAGGAACTGGACGAGGAACAAGAGACAAGAGGCTTTTGTGTAACTCACATCCCAGGTGCCACCCTTGGGCTTGGTCTCCACACTGAGCAGGCGTGTGGCAGGGGTCTGATGCTGTCACAGCTGCAAGGCAAATCACCCACCTGGCCCCTGAGCTCCATGTGGGCAGCAGCCAGACCGTGTGAGTGAAACAGAGGGTCGTGGGGGGAGGGGATTTGTATATTTTAGGAAGGGTCCTGAGTCCTGGCTCCCAGCCACGCACCTTGGCAGAAAGACCAGTGGCCCCTGCACAAAGCGCATTGTGGGAAGAGTTGGGGCAGCAGGAAAGGGGTTGGCCCCTCAGCACCAGCGAGTAGGTGGGAGAAGTTGGGAGTGAATCCTGCTACCTCTCATGCGCAAAGGCAGCACTTTTCCAATGGAGCTAATTCTGCCCCACCTGCAACCTGTCTCCAGTGCTCCTGCCACTGTCTGGCCCAAGAGGGCTGGTGTCCAGCAGCTCTCTGCCCCAACGTGGCTGGTTTTGGGGAAAGCAAGTAGGAAGTGGGGGACGGAATGGGGGGGCTACTGGAGCCACTTAGCCCCCTGGCTGGCAAAAAGAAAAATTGGAAATTTCTCTCCTCATTGGAGAATGCGGGCATCGATCCCACTACCTCTCACATGCGAAGCGAGCGCTCTACCACTTGAGCTAATTCCCCTGCTGCATTTACAGAGGCCTTCTTGGAGGCACTTCCCTTCTCCACAGAGACGTCGGCCTTCTAGGTCAGTTAGTCGTGGGAAAGGAGAAGGCTCCGAAAAGGCCTCAAGGGCAGATCTCAAGGAGACTCCCTGCAGCAAAGCCATGGGGGGGGGGGGGGGGGGGGGGGGGGGGGGGGGGGGGGAGGGCTCTGAGATGGCCCCTGCCCTGCAGCCTGTCCCACCTGGCCATTGTCATGGACTCTCTGTGAGAATTTAGATGGAGGCACCTGTTAGTGCCAGGGGGGCAAGAGTCAGAGCCTGGCAGCTGCAGGGACCACACAGGAGGGTATCGGGGAAGCAGCAAGCTCCAGCCAGGTTGTAAGTTCCAGGGCCCAGCCCATCTCACCCACCCGCTGAGCCAGACAGACCACAGCATAGACACGAAATTCTCTCTGGGAAGCCTGCAGATATGGAAGCCAAAGCACATGAAGTGGGAGGGTTTTGCCCTTTTTCCGGAAAAGCGTCTGTGGCCAATGTAGACGCGCTTTTCCGGAAAAGAGCCCCGATCGCCATTTTCACGATCGGGGCTTTTTTCCGGAAAAGACTACTGGGCTGTCTACACTGGCCCTTTTCCGGAACAGTGTTCCGGAATAAGGACTTATGCCCGAGCGGGAGCAGAATAGTTTTTCTGGAATACCGGCTGATTTTGTACAGTAGAGCATCGTTGCTTTTCCGGAAATTCAAGGGCCAGTGTAGACAGCTCGCAGCTTATTCCGGAAAAGCGGCTGATTTTCTGGAATAAGTGGCCCAGTGTAGCCACAGCCAGACTGTGTGGCCTAAGGGAGAAAGCATCTGACTTTGGCTCAGAAAACTGAGGGTTGGAGTCCCTTCGCAGTTGTTTGCTGTGCTCTGGGTGCTGCTATTTTATGCTTAGAAAGGTTCTCTGTAACAAAGTGGTTTTTCTGTAGCTATCTGGTAGGTCTAAACTAAAGCCTTCTTCTGTAGCCAGACTGAAGAGTAGCAGCAATTAACTGTAAAGCCCAGTGTCACATTCTGTCTAAATGACATTTGAATAGCATCACACTAGGCTGTGAGAATGGGGTTGGATCCTAATGACACCCACTATCACCAAGTAAGAAACACATCTCAAGATGGGTAGAGAAAACTTCGTTAACAGCAATTTGTCTGGCAAAAAACTGCTTATCAACAGTGTAGCTGTGTCTACACTGGCCACTTATTCCAGAAAAGCAGCCGCTTTTCTGGAATAACTTGCCAGCTGTCTACACTGGCCGCTTGCTTTTCCGGAAAAGCAATGACGATCTAATGTAAAATGGTCATTGTTTTTCCAGCAAAACTATGCTGCTCCCATTGGGGCAAAAGTCCATTTCCGGAAAAATTGTTCCAGAGAAGGGCCAGTGTAGACAGCCCAGTAGTCTTTTCCGCAAAAAAGCCCCGATCGCGAAAATGACGCGCGTCTACATTGGCACGGACGCTTTTTCGGAAAAGCATCCTGCCAATGTAGGCATGCTTTTTCCGGAAATACTTATAACGGAAAACTGGTCCATTTTAAGCATTTCCGGAAAGGGGTGCCAATGTAGACGTAGCCCCAGTAATCTGTTTCCCGGCAGCCGCGGAGTTGGGGCGTAGGCCAGAGGATGTTGCGAAGGCCGAGTTACTGAGGCAGTGTGATGAAATGCACCCTCCCCACCCCGTACTCAAGGAGCTTACTGGGGTGACATCTGAGATATGGAGGATTATTTCAGAAAACTCGCGGCAGGCGGGAGAGATTCCCGAAGCGGGGGAAGGGGCAACCTATCAAAAGGGTATATCTGCTGTCTTCAGGAAAGCTGTGGGTACCGTCTCATGTGACTTGCGCACGAACGCGCTCGCTAGCCAAACACAAGCTAGATGGAGCTACCGTCAGGGTGCTGCTAAAGGGTCAGAGATACCGTTCCCAGGGAATAGTTATCGCCGTAGTGCCCAGCCTCGCTGGAAGAGTGTAATGAGCGGGGGTCCAGCAGGGATTCCTTGTGGGCCTGGTTCCCTTCCTCGGCCATTCGGATGGGCGGCGTAGAGAGTACGCTTATCAAGACTGCGGAGGACCCCAAGCTGGGAGGGGTTGCAGGTGCTGTGGAGGATGGGATCCTCGCAATTCGGAATGATCTGGACAAAGCAGAGAAATGGTTTGGAGAGACTACGATGAAGTTCAATAAGGCCAAATGCAAAGGACTCCACTTACGAATGATCGATCCGTTGCTTGCGCCCGCGTGCACGGTGGCAGAGAGAGAGAGACAGAGAGAGAGAGAGAGAGAGAATGGGAAACGGCTGTCTAAGAAGGAATACTGTGGACAAGAATCGGCACAGCAGGGGAGAAGGCCAGGGAGAGGCTGGCTGTCACAGCGGACCACGAGGTAAACGGGAGTCGAGAGCGGTAAACGGGTTGCCAGAGCAGCGAACATCGTTCTGGGGCGCGTTAGCGGAAGCAGCAGCATCGTGCGCAAGACAGGAAAAGTAATTCTTCCGCTCTACACGGTGAGGATTAGGCCTAGCTGGAGCATTGTGCCCTGTGGGCGGGAAGGGAGGCAGACTCATACAAATCGGAGACAGGGAATGCAGAAAAGTGCAAGAGAAACTGACTGTGCGGGGTGTAGAAGATTGGAAGGGAGTCTGCTAGAGGGGAGCTGCTAAGAGTTTTCAGGGCCATAAAAGACTGATAGGCAGAGAAGAGAGAACTTCTGGTTCTTCTGAAGCTCGCGGGGGGGGGGGGGGGGGGGGGCGGAGGAGGCCAGGACGAGAAGCAAGGGGCTGGGGCTGCAGCGAGAGCCAGCAGGCCATTAGGGGAAACTTCCTGTAAGGCAAGCAGGGTGGCTGAAGAGGGGCATCAATGGCCTAGGAAAGCAACCTGCTTTCCAGGAGATGACAGAAGAAGCAGAAAAAAGAGCCCCCCCCCCCAGGGACCAGCCAAGCCTTAGCACAGAACAGGGACCAAGCAGAGAAAAATGCAAAAAACTAGCAATGCTTGCTACAGAGAAAAAAAAGAACAAGAACAGAAGCAGTAACATTTCTTCTCTGTTTGCCTTGGTCATCTGTCAGTCTATTTTTCACAGCATGCGCCAGGGGAAAGCGCAAACACAGTCCCCCACTACCACAAATTATGCAGTCGAGTTTCCCGCATTTGGGGAAATCACAGGGGTCAGCACACCCGCAGTGCAATGGATGAGCCTCACCCTGGGAAAACCACCTTCATGATCATGGTATCTCCCCTGCCAGGTAAGTATGAGTTCCACCTGCACAACCACCGCCTGCCCCCCACCGCCCAAAGCCTCTCACATCACAGGGGACGCCGCCTTGCGCACCCACACCGCCGCGCCCCAAACGCTCCCCTACTGCCCGCACCTGTCCCCAAGCCGCCCCCGACACCCACACCGAGCCCCGCTTGCCCAAGGCGGGCCCCACTTGCCAGCCCGCTCCCGCTCCCACAAGCCTCCGCTCGCGCCCACATCTGCATATGTACTCACGCCCCTCCGCCTCTCCGCCCGGGACACGCCCCTGCCTGCCTGTCTTCCCCGGGCCCGGAGCTCTCGCTCCTCTCCGGCCTGAGCCCCGCTTTGGCGGCGCTGCTGCACCCCGACTCCCGACCCCACCAGCACTCTCCCCGGCTGCGGCCCGCACACCCAGCAGGAGCTGGCTCGGACAGGAGCCGCCACTCAGGAGGCACCGGGTCCGTGCGGCTTCCGCTCTCGCCCCGACACCCCCGGTCCAACTGGGCCTGTCGGCCTCCGTAGCTGGGCGCATCCGGGCTGTGTCTACACTGGCCCCTTGAATTTCCGGAAAAGCGCTGATGATCTACTGTAAGAAATCAGCCACTTTACCGGAAATACTATGCTGCTCCTGTTCGGGCAAAAGTCCTTTTTCCGGAAAACTGTTCCGGAAAAGGGCCACTGTAGACAGCACAGTAGTGTTTTCTGCAAAAAAGCCCCGATCGTGAAAATGGCAATCGGGGCTTTTTTGCGGAAAAGCGAGTCTAGATTGGCACGGATGCTTTTCCGCAAAAAGTGCTTTTGGGGGAAAAGTGTCCGTGCCAATCTAGATGCTCTGTTCCAAAAATGCTTTTAACAGAAAACTTTTCCATTAAAAGCATTCCGGAAAATCATGCCAGTCTAGATGTAGCCCCTCTTGTTAGCACTACATAGTTCTATTTTTTGTTTTAGCTGGACTAGACTAACCCAACTACTACTATTAAAAAGGTAGCACATCATAAGGTACAACATTTTCAAATAAGCACAGGCATCTACAGGCCTCATTACAAAAACTAATAGTTCAGTTCTGTTTTTTCACACCATTAGGCAGCTTCATCAGAGTGAAGCCTCAAAAAATTGAGTATAAACTCTTAAATGTTCCTCTCCATGGAAATCTTTAGTAAAAGGCGAAAGATTTATACGATCTGAAGAGAACCCAGAGTATACCACAGTTGCTGCAGAGGCGCTGCCAGAAAAACGGCGTCTGTTTCTCAACTCACGGTGGCTACACCGGACCGTCTGCAAATCCCCACCCCTTCTGCAGCCTGTTGCTCTGCCGTGCTGATAGCCCGAGTTTTGCGTGGGAGCCAGGGGCTTTAGGAGCAAACTCTGCCCCATGGACGCGGGTGGTGAATCACTGTGCCCAATGCATCGTGGGTACGTAAATGAGCACCCCTGGGTACACCCGAGCGTGCGGAGGAGCCCAGATCTCCAAGCTGCGGCTGCAGCCCCTAGCTCGCTGCCACGGGCCGGGCTGGGCAGCTGCTGCCGGTCCCACCGCTGTTCCGGGCGCAGGCCTCGTGCTGGTTCCCCGCGGGCCCTTGGGCCAGTAGCTTGGGGGTGCCGGGCTCCGCACTTCCCTCCGGAGGGGCAGGCGGGCTTGGGGCTCTGATTGCTGCTGCATGTAAGGGCTGGGGCGCGAGCCGCTGAACTGCCCCGGGGGAGGGTGGGTCAGCCACGGAGCCTACAGAGGATCCAGCCCGCCCCGCGACAGCAAAGTCGGCAGCTTGTCCTCAGCCTCCAACGCTGCAGCCTGCACCTGCGGCCCTTCTCGGCAGCCCGCCCGCTGTGATCGAGCCAGACTCCCGGACACCCGAGTATAATTCTTCCCCGCCTGGGCCGGCTGGTGCTGCCCCCGGTTTGCTCGCGCTGTTTAAACACCTCAGTCTCCGCCCCTAGGAGCTTCCGCTCCCTAAAGGAGCCGGGTTGGTTCCAACCTTCTCAGGAACGTTCACAGCGTGGAACAGAACAGGAACAGCCACGCTGGTGATGAAACCCTGGCACGGGGTCTAGCGTGGGGTTTGTAACCCCCTCGTCTGGGAACATCACTGGAACAATTCTCTGACACGCTGTGCTTCTATTATCTACACGACGAGTTTTCTCAGCAAAAGAAGGTGCTAATTAGGATCTCATTTGCATGAGTCCTGATCTTATTTGCATATTTTCTGGCGAACTGATTTTGCACTGAGGGGCTTGTGCCTCGGCCTCCTCTGCCCTTGGTGCCGGCTCTCCCGGCTGCCCCTGAGCGCTGCTGGCCAAAGGAGGCAGCAAGGCAGAAGAGGGGGGAGAAGCAAGTCCCGCTGAGGCCGACAGCTTGGGCTCAAGCCTCCAGCCCCAGCACAAAACCTTCACCTGGCCCATGTGGCTCCCTCCTGCCCCCGCACACGCTCACAGGGGAAACGTGCCCCATGTTCCATCCCCGCGCCAGGCCTGGGCGATGGGCTCAGCCCTCGAGCACCCCACAGGGCCTGTGACGGATGGACTGAGAGCAGGGCCCCACTGACACCCCCCGTCCGGCCCCACTGGCCTGCTCAGGGCTGGCACAGGACAGGCAGGAACGGCAGCCGGGGAGAAAGCAGCTTGGACTGACGGGCGAGTCTCACTTGCTGACCAGACTCCCAGGCCCTGGGCTCTGGGGCCAGCCCCCCTGTGGGTCAGAGCCCCCTGGCCACAATGCTACTACAGGGGGCCTGGTTCCAGGGCACCTAATCCCAGGGCTGGGGGCCTTTGCCCTGGAGTCTCAGAGCTCACCCAGTGTCGGCTGCCACTGGCCTGAATGGTGCTGGATGCTCCTGCTCCCCTCCCAGCAGGCTGGCCCTGCGCAGACTCTGTGCTCGCTGGAGCCTCCTCCTGCCAGGTCCCCGGCCTGCTCTCTGCAAAGCCTCAGCCTGGCTCCTTTCCTGCCCTCTGCTTGCAGGGCCCCTGGAAATGGCTCCGGGCGGATCCCTGAGCCCCAGCATTGGGTGCAGCACTGCTGGGCCCCCGGAGCCCGGGCTGCAGCCAGGAGGGGGAATCTCCTGCAGGGCCGGTGGGATGTAGAAAGCTGCTCCCTGGGAACCTTTCCCATGGCAGCGCCCCCAGCCTGGCCAGCCCCTGCCCGGCCCAGCCCCCGCCCCAGGGTGGGCAGCATTTGGGGGGGCAGGTAGGAGAAACCCCCTCTCCTCTTCCCAGAGAGCAGACCCCCCAGGGCTGCAGTGGGAGGATCTGTCCCAGGGCTGCTCTCAGCAGAGGGAGTTGTGATCCCAGCCTGGGGCCAGGGAAGCTGCTACCAGCTCGTGCGGGGCGGGGGGAGCCATCCCAGAGAGGGTGGGGAGGGGGATCAAGAGGGGTGGGGCAGATAGGAGAGGTGAAGGGGAACAGGGATGTGTGAGGTGGGGGCAGGATGGGGAGGCAGGAGGTGCTGAAGGGAGGTTGGGGGGCATCATGCCAGACATGGGGTGGCTGGGAGTAGGGGTGCAATGGAAGGAAACTTGGGGGGGGGTCACAGGAAAGGAAAGGGGGCAGGGGAGGTTGGGAGGAGACTGGGGGAGCAAGAGCAGCCTGGCTGGGGAAGGGGAGACACAGGGCAGGGCTTGTACAGAAGGAAGGGGGGAGATACAATGACAGCTCCCCCACACCCATGGGGCAGGAGGGGGGGCAGAGGTGCCTGGTGGTGGCACTTGAGGGCACCGACTGCTCTGCCCCCGACAAAATTTCTGAAGTTTATAACCAGGGTGTCCCAAATGCCCCCTGCCTCTGTGGGTGCCTCTCCCTGCGCCCCTCCCTCTGCAGGCACCAGTCCCCCTGGGGGAGGAGCTGCCCCCTCCAGCAGCCTGAGGGGAATTGTTTCTGTGAATTTTTTTAAGTGTAGATATCTGCAAACACTGATCTGTAGGGACTGGCAACAGTTTATTTCCTTTTGCAGATTTGTTATTTGCATAATGGATATGCAGTTATGTAAATGTAATGTTACCGGTCGTTCAAAAATTTGTGAATGGGTTTGGCCATCCATGGTATAAAAAAAAGATTTGGAAACACTGGCCTGATCTATGGGGGTGGCCAAATGCAAGGCAGGGAAAACACTAGGGCTACGTCTACACTCACAGATTCTTGCGTGAGAAAAATGCAAATGAGGCTAAGCGTCGAATATCGCCGAGCCTCATCTGCATACCTAATGAGCGACCTTTTTTGCAGAAGAGGCTCTTGCTCCAGGAGGAGCTGTCTACACTGCCCCTTCTTGCACAACAAAAACCCTCTCGTGCAATGCCGCTACGACGATTATTTTCAGGAACAGTAGCATTGCAAACAAGGGGATTTCTTGCACAAGAATGGGCAGTGTAGACAGCTCTCTGGTGCAAGAACCTCTTCTACAAAAATGGCAGCTCATTAGGTATGCAAATGAGGCTCCATTATATTCTAAACTTATGCTCATTTGCATATTTCTAGTGCAAGAAGCAGAGAGTGTAGACATAGCCTAGGTGAAGGGGGGGGGGTATTTTCCCCACCAGGCCTTTGTCCCTCGGAATCCCTGGGGACGTTGGGTTTTGTCTTGTTTGGTTTCCCTTTTCCCTGCTTCCCTCCTCACTGCGAGGGAGGGGGCGGCTCTCTCACCCTTTCAGTGGGAATCCCTGGCACAGAGATGGGATGGGAAGATGCTCTGAGAGTGAGTTCCTGGGCTATTTGGGAGAGAGAGCTTGCACACGTCTAGTCTTTCTTCTATCACCAGGCTGGCTGAGTGGTTAAAGTATTGGATTTAAAAGCCAATAGATGTTTGTCTGTGTGGGTTCAAACCCCACTCCTGGTAGCTTCCTGTTTTGGACAGACATCCATCTGGATGGTGATCTGCTCTGCTATGAGGGCAGGGGACTAGACTTCATCTCTGAAGGTCCCTTTGGCTACGTCTGGTGGCGTCTTGCCATGTGCAAGAGGATCCATGGCAGTGTGGATGCTCTCCTGTGCAAGAAAGCTCTGATGGCCATTTTAGCTATAGGGCACGAAACCCTTGTCCCGCATCCACACTACCCTCTTGTGCAAGAGGACTTACACCTGTTAGAAAAGAGCGTAGCTCATGCGCTAGAAGCCCTTTCTTACCACGCTTTACTGTAAAACTTCTTGCACAAGAGCGAGTGGGCAGTGTGGATGCTCTGCGGAAGAACGGCCCTTCTTGCACAATAACCCGCCAGTGTAGACACAGCCCATCAGTGTGGACATAGCCTTCCAGTTCTAGTCCCAGATCTGATTGGCTGAACTGGGAGGAAGTCACAGGGAGGAGACTCAGGACTTCCTTGTTCTCCTTAAGTCCCAGCAAATGAGCCAGAACCAATCGTCTGCTCGGGGAATTGTTCTGCTTCTACCCAGTGGTTGTCTCTGAACAGCTCCTGAGTCTCTCTGTGTCCCGGTGCTTCTAACCCACTGGCTGTGCCATCCCTAGGCTGGGCTGTGGGGCTGTATCTCACTGGAGGTCACGTTATTCTGATCAGTCAGGGTGGGAAACTCCAGACTGAGGGGGAGTTTCAGCATCTGGGTCCTGTACCCAGCGTTGCCCCAGACTGGCTGTGTGAGGTCAGACAAGACCCTTTGCCTTTCTCAGCCTTTGTCCCTCCCTCTGTCAGTTGGGGGGAACAATCCCCTCCTGCCTGCCCCATGGTGGAGGAGTGTGTGAGGGTGTTGCTAGCAGCAGTGAGTACTAGGAGGTGTCCTGTCACCTGGGCTCCGTGTAGGGTTGCCAGATGGTTTCTACAAAAATACCAGAGACACTTGACATGACATCACAATCGACATTATTGTTATTTAGAAAATACCGGTCATTTCTATTTCTATTTTCTCAGTTTGTTTCCTGATCAGAAAGCTCAAATACTGGACTGTCTGGTTCAAAACCAGACACCTGGCAACCCAGCTCCATGTCAGCAGGGAAACGCAGTCGAACACCTCCCCCCATATGCTGACCCAGACTTGTGCCTGCTGCTGGGGCTGCCTCCCCCCACATCAGTGGGGCCTCCTGCCCCTGTGTTGGTGCAGCAACTGCCAGTCTGCCTGCACCTAGGGCCTGCACCCAGGCTTGGCAGCCATGTCATCTGGGAGCAAGAGCAAGAGCAAGGAGCCTTCCTAGCCCAACCTTCTACCCATCCCATCGCTGAGGGATCTTCCCCCAATGCCAGTCCCATGCTCAAGGGCTTTGTAAAAGGGCCAGGCCAAAGTAGCTCCCCCCTTGCTCCTACTGAGCCTCTGCCAGAGCTGCCCATCCTCAGGCTCTGCCTTGTCACCAGACAGACCCTGCTCTGTTCCAGCCCCCTCGCTCTGGCTGAGTCACTCCTGGAGCTGGTGGGACTAGACAGCTGCTGTCCTATGGGATGTGACACTTCTCAGGAAACCATCTCTCAGTTCCCATGGGGAAAAATCAAGCCGAGGCTTCCAAATAAACCCTCAAAAAGTCCCAAATCTGCAACTTGAACCTACAGCCTCCTGCTTGTCCATTAGGCCACTGGGGCCTGACAAAAAGCAAGGAGATGGGACAGAAATTCCCTGTCCCAAAGGCTCACCCCTCACATTGGCTGGGCAGACACGTCCCTCCTCTCTACCCCGGCAGACACGTCTGCAGCCCCTGGCAGGGAGGCGGCTGGGCAGGTCGCTGGCAGAGCTGAGCCCGGGCTGGCACCAGTGCAGGCTGGTCGGCCACAGCTCTGGGAGAGCAGCTGGGGGGCTCGGCTGGGGGGCGACGGGCCCGTGTGCTCTGCTGCTCACTGACGAGCTGGCTGCCCAAGTGCCCACACAGACGCTTCTTCAATCCCCACCCCCCTCAGCCGCCCACCCCCAGCCTCTTCCAGCACAGCCTGCCCCACCCCCCCACAGGGCTTCCACAGGGGCCTCTGTCCCAGGGTGAATGGGGAGCCCCTGCCCCCGGCACCCACCCACCCTGTTGCTGCTCCCCCCAGAGCAGAGGATTCACCCTGCACAAGTAAGTGCCTCTGTCCCCCCTGACCCCGGCTGCTGGGTTCCCTCCTGTTTAGCTGCCTGGCCCCAGGAAAGGTCACATGAGACTGCTCATATCACCCCCTCAGCACGGAGCCCTGGGCAGCCGCCCTGCTCGCTAAGGTCTCAGGCTGGCAGGGCCTGCAGGGATACTGGGTTTGAATGACAAGGTGTTGGAGCAGCTATTAAAAGGCTTCTTCCTTGGCAGGGGCATTGTGCTTGTGGATTGGCTATTTCTTGGATGACTTGGTTCTTGCACATGCAGCTGGGCTTTAGCAAATCAGAACGATGCAAGTCGTGAGTAACCCAGCGCCTCTGGAAATGGGAGTGGAGTAAAAAGTACAATATTGTCTATAAAAAATAAAATAATTTGAATAAAAATCAAAGTGTGACAAAAATAAATTACTTGAGTAAAGTACAAATACCCAAAAAAAGTCTTGAGTAGTGTAATCAAGTATTTCTACTTTATTACTTTCCACCTCTGCCCAGCAGGCAGGGGTTCTTGGCCCCTTGCTGGTCTGCGGACTGGCAGTTTATTACTACTGACTTAGAGGAGCCCCAGGAACTGCAGTTTCAGGAAGAAACAGCAAGGCTGTGTCTACTCTGGCACCCTTTTCCGGAAAAGGGATGCAGATGAGCCAAGTCAGAATTGCAAATGCAGCGGGAATTTAAATTTTCCAGATTTTAAGAGGAATAAGGTATCTTCTGGAAAAGGCTTTATTTTCTGAAAGATCCCGTCTAGACTGGCGCTTTTTTCCGGCAAAGCCCCGAGCCGGAAAAAAGCAGCAGCCATGTTCATGCAAATGCAGCGGGGAAAATTTAAATCCCCGCTGCATTTGCAATTCTGACTTGGCTCATCTGCATCCCTTTTCCGGAAAAGGATGCCAGTGTAGACGTAGCCCAGGAGATTTTGATTGGCTGCCAGGTGCTCCACATGCTAATCAGGAGGCGTGTTTCTGTAATCAGGGACATGGAGCATATTCTAATATGCAGATTTCTAAACCTGGTGGAGTGTGTTTGAATGGGACAAGCACTTTGCTGAGATTATTTCTGTTCTTTAGTTTTCTAAGTGTTGTGTGAAAACATTCCTCATGAGGAGAAAGTGAATGCACATGAGTGTGGGTGTGTAGGGAAGCAGGTGCTAATAAGACTGTACTTTCAGGGATCATTTTTATAGTTGGAAACTAGAGAAATGCAGCTGAAAGTGGTTGGCCTCGCTATCCATGAGGATGAGTGATAGTGTTCTCTTCTGAGCATGAAGCAAGCAGACAGTAGTGCTTTAATGTCATTGCTGTCTGCTGTTGATGATTGTTCTTTCTTTCCTGTGGGGAAGCTGGAGGAAGAGAACACAGGCTTAGTGGTTAGCTACTGTCAAAAAGTTTAAAATTAGTTTTGCAGTAGAGAGGAATGGGGATTTCACTTTATTGTTTTGTCTTGATTTTTGTTTAATTCCTGGATTTACTTGTAGGCTACATCTACACTGGTATGACTTTGTGCAAATACTTTTAACGCAAGAATTTTTGCATTAAACCATTTGTTCAGGAGTGCACCTACACTGGCATGTGCTTTTGCGCAAAAGCATTTGTGCCAATGTAGATGCTTTCTTGTTTAAGAAAGCTCCGATGGTTCGATGGCCATTTTAGCCATTGGGCTTTGCTGTGCAAGAAATTAACGTTGCTGTCTACACTGGCCCTCTTGCGCAAGAATACTTGACAAGAGGGCTTATCCAGGAGTGGGTGCGTCAGAGTATTTGCGCAAGAACCACTGATATTGTATGTTACAAACTCAGTGTTCTTGTGCAAATACTCGTGGCGAGTGTAGACAGGCGGCAAGATTTTGCATAAAATCTTGCCAATGTAGACATAGCCAAACTGCTCTGGTCTTGATCCTGATGTTTTCATGCTGTTCTCTCACCTGCTGCTGGGTCTTTTTCCATTTGCTTCTCACACTGGATTTAGCCAGCCCCTTGGATCTGCCTCATGCCTTGTCTCCCATCTATTCCCTAGTGGCCCTGCAGGAGGCAGAGATTAGTCGCAGCCCAGTGTTAATTATCCCTTGGGTTAGTGTCTTTCTCCCATAACGTGTAGCTAAGATATTTGTTAGTAACTGGCAGGTGCTGCGGGGGCTCACCCCCAGAGACACACGACCTCAATATTGGTGCACAAGACAAAACTCACCTGCTGCTGGAACAGGAACACTGACTAGCGGTGAGGCCCCTCCCTGGCAGCACTGAGCAGTGAGAGCTGAGTGAAGGGGGAGGCAGGAGCAGGGGGAGAAGGCTCCATGACTGTGTCAGAGGGAGGCTCTGCCCTGGCCAGTGGGGAATCGTTGCCTCTCCGAGGGGCCCAGGCCTGGTGGGTCATTTCCCCAGGGTACTGCAGCCAGTTCTGTCTCCTTCAACAACCAAACTGAACCAATGGATCTTGTACCAACCTGACTACGCAGGCTAGTGCTGTGCGTGCCACAGAGCTTCCTGCAGGGCTGCCCACATGGGAGAGGGAAAGGGCAGTTTGAGTGACCCAGCTCTGCCCCTTCTGAAAATGGCAAGTGTTGTCTTAGCAGTGCCAGGGAGGTGGGAAGGAGCCTGAAGTAACCTCTTGGGACACAGCTGCTGTCACATAGGTGAGAAAAGAGAGTAGGCAGCTGTCACATGAAACTGCAGGCTGGTTTCCCTGACTGGGAATCAAACCCAGGCCACAGCAGTGAGAGTGCTGGATCCTAACCACTAGACCACCAGGGACACATGAAACTTGCTTTTTGGCTCACCTACACTAGCCTTTCACAGGCCATTTTCTGTCCACTTCAGGATGGGGTGGCAGGTCCATTCTCCCTTGCCCAGAGGCGACAAGAACAGAAACCAAACAGAACATCAAAACAGACAGACTGAGTCATGTGAGTTGTCCAACTAGCCCAGGATCCTGTCTCACAACAGCAGCCGATTTCATTGTCCCGAGGAAATCCTCAGGACAGACAGTTATTAAGTGATCCCTCCTGTCGCCCATTCCCAGCTTCTAGAATACACCAGCTAGGGACACCTGCCCTGTCCATCCTGGTTAAATGCCATTGTTTGACCTTTCCTGCATTAAATTATCCAGTTCTGTTTTGGACCTTCTTGTAGATTTCACCTCCACAACATCCTGTGGCATGGAGTTCCACTGGGCGCAAAAATGTTTCCTTTTGGTTTATTTTTAACTTGGTTTCTGGGCTCCCTGAGGCCCTTTAACACACAAGGGCTTTCTCTGCAGCGTGCTGGGGGGAGAAACCCCTGAGCCAGTGACACGGACTGACCTGGGCGCAGGCCAACAAGGGGAGTTTCAATGAAGCTACATGTAAATGGATCCATCTAGTAACCACTGCCAGCCACACGCACAAGGGAGGGGACTTTAGCCAAGAAAGCAAGGACTCTGAGGGAGGGTTGGAAGTGAAGGGGGTTAATCAGATGGACGGGAGTTTCCAGTGCTGGGCTGTGGCTAAGATGGATGCGGGGATGTCACAGGGCACTAGCACAGCAAGGGGACCAGAGAGGCCCTGCTGCACCGAGAGACATGGCAAAGCCTGGGATTGAACCAGGGATCTTTAAATATTTCATCTTAGGCTCCCCACACTGAGCTACCCATAAACCCCTCTAGCTGGTTATTAACTGTCCGGGATGTCTGGCAGCCGTGTCACAAACATGATGCCGTCGTGCCCGGCCCAGGAAGGCGAGACTGGTGTTTCCTGCCACCTGCAGTTTGACTGGCTTCTTCCCCCCATTCCTGCCTTAGCTCCCGGGCTGACCTGGCAGCTGAAGTGGTCGGGGGCCCAGCAGCCTGGGCAGGGAGTCGGGTGGCCAGACCCTGGTGGCAAGAGTCTTGGTGCTACTTGTTTCCCTGCCCCCTCTGGTGCCCTCACTCCCCACCCGCAGCCCCTGCTGCCTGCCTGGGTCCCTGTGCTGTGTCAGATGCTCAATGAACCCTCCTGTTTCACACGGGCTGGGAGTGGCTCTGGGCTCGGGCACAGGGCTGTGTCATTCCCTGTGGGAGCGGGAGGCCCCCGGAGCCCAGAGCGAGTGGACTCCCCAAGGGGCGCACGGTGAGAGTCAGGGGGCTGGCGGCTCAGGGAGGGGCGGTCCCAGGAGGCAGAGGGCACCTGTGACTCTCGGCTGGCAGCTGACACTCTGCTCCTTGCTTCCCTCCTGCTGCTTCACCTCCCAGGGCTTCTTTCTCCTTCCCTGTCCATAGCAGGCAGCTACACAAAGGCAGGTCACCAAACCAGACACCCCTGGGGCCAGCATGGGGCTTGCACCCACGACCTGGGCGTTATCAGCATCAAGCTCTAAACAGCTGAGCCAGCAGCCCACGAGGGGCCCTTTGGGAAAGACCCCACAGGCAGCTGCAGGGACGTCTCTGCCGCTGCCCAGAGCTCGTCTCTGATGGGGCCACGGGCGACTCACTGAGATGTGGGCTGGCTAGTGCAGAAGTCAGAGGAGCAGGAGCCTGGGTGGGTTCAGGGGGGCCTTGAGCAGGAGCAGGTTCGGGGGAGGGGCTGCTGGGCCACTGAAGCAGGTGACCAGTGGTTGGCAGCAGCTCTGTGGGCTGGGCACATGGTCCCATCACCTGGACATATGGAGCCTCCCTCTGTGGCTTGGGCTGGAGGAGCCATGGGCCAGCCACTGCTACAGCAGGAATTTGGGATCAGGTCACCCCACTGGGGACAATGGAGGGAAGAGAAGAGTTTTCCCTGCCATTAGGGGAAAGCTGGCCAGACCCTTTTAGCCACTGGGTTTGTGCAGGCTGGATCCTCCTCCTACCAGTTCTCTGGCCTCAGTCCTGCAAAGCTCTCAGCCTTTTGCCTGTTTCTGCTTCCCTGTCCATAGCAGGCAGCTAAAGTGTGTGTCTGGGGGAGAGTAGTCACTGCAGTGAACAACCTTGTGGCCAACATGGGGCTTGAACCCATGACATTGGTGTTATTAGCACCACGCTCTAACCAACTGAGCTAGCCGGCCTTCAGAAGCTGAGCTCACAAATGTCCCTTTCAGAAAGGCGCCTCGTCTCTGACAGGGCCACTAGCAATTCACTGTGATGTGGGGTCACTAGTCCAGACGCTTTGAGGTTTGGTCAAGGTGGCTGCTGGCTGGCATGGCGCACTGAGACCCAGGGCAAAGAAGCAGCCGGAATCTCCTGCTGCCAGCATCTTGCCTCCCAGCTTCTTCCCTGTCGGCAGCAGCCGCAGCCCCTTTCAGCCACTGGGTCAGCCCAGGAAGAGAGGCAGGAATGGGGCCAAGTAACGAGTCAGGCTGAGGGGGGCAGGCAAAGCTCATCTTGTCTTGCAGGGCCACTGGCAACAGCTTCTCTCTTGTGCGCTGCTGCTGAAGAGAAAAACACCCTGAGAGGGACCAGAAAGACCAATTTAAAAGATTGTTTGGGGGGGGGCACCTGCTAGCGTCAGGGGGGCAAGAGTCAGAGCCTGGCAGCTCCTGGGGACCACAAAAGAGACCACAAGGGTAAGCAGCAAGCTCCAGGCAGGTTAAATTTTAGGGCCCAGCCCATCTCAGCCAGGCAGACCACAGCATCAGACTGAGCTCCAGGGGGCATCAGACACCCAGCAGGAGGCACAGAACTCTTTCTCTGGGGAGCCTGCAGATAAGGAGCCCAAAGCTCATAAAGCAGGAGGGTTTTGCAGCAACCAGCCCAACCCCAGCAAGTCCCACAGAGATTTGAACTCAGAGCACATGATTCAGAGCTCTGAGTGCTGCCTCTTACACCATGGCTACATCTAGACTGGCATGTTTTTCCGGAAATGCTTTTAATGGAAGCCCTTGAGGGCAGGAATGGGTGTGGCAGTGACATCACAAGGGCCTTTTGCAGCCCCTCAGCTTATTGGCTAATGGAGGTTGGGAGGTGGTGACCTCACAGAGAGTCCATGACAATGGCCAGGTGGGACAGGCTGCAGGGCAGGGGCCATCTCAGAGCCCCCCCCCCCCCCCACACACACACACCATGGCTTTGCTGCAGGGAGTCTCCTTGAGAATTGCCCTTGAGGCCTTTTTGGAGCCTTTTCCTTTCCCATGACTAACTGACCTAGATGACAGACGTCCCTGTGGAGAAGGGAAGAACCTCCAATAAGGCCTTTGTAAATGCAGCAGGGGAATTAGCTCAAGTGGTAGAGTGCTTGCTTAGCCTGCGAGAGGCAGTGGGATCAATGCCCACATTCTCCAATTGCAGCTCAGCTCTTATCCCTTATTTTCACTGTCAGGGGCTCAGTGGCCCCCTCCCTCTTCCTACCTGCTCTCCCAAAAGAGACAGACCTGGCTCCCCTTTCTTTGCCACCAGCAATTGCCATGCTGCAAAGCAGAGAGTGGAGATATCAGGCTCTGTGGTGCAATGGAAAGCATGTTGGACTTTTAAGCTGCAACAAAATACAGGACTATGTTGCACTTTAAAGACTAACAAGATGGTTTATTAGATGATGAGCTTTTGTGGGCCAGACCCACTTCCTCAGATCAAATAGTGGAAGAAAATTGTCACAACCATATATACCAAAGGATACAATTAAAAAAAACGAACACATATGAAAAGGATAAATCAAATTTCAGAACAGAACGGGGATGCGGGGGGGAAGGTAAATGTCTGTGAGCTAATGATATTAGAGGTGATAATTGGGGAAGCTATCTTTGTAATGGGTAAGATAACTAGAGTCTTTGTTAGGACCCCGCCGTAAAGTGTCGAATTTTAGCATGAATAACAGTTCAGAGGATTCCCTTTGAAGTGCAGTTTTAAAAGGCTTTTGAAGCAGGAGGCAGGTAATTAAGTCATTGAGACAATGTCCTTTCTGGTTGAAATGGCAAGAAACTGGTTTTTTTCTGTATTTTGTTTCAGCTACTCTAGACTAACATGGCTACTTTTCTAGCACTATTTTAAGCTGCAGTGATTCATGTGAGCCCAGCTAGACATTCAAAGTGTGTGGTTCAAAGTGAGTGGGTTCAAGTCCCACGAGTGTCACTTTAGCTGCTTTCTCATTTCCAGGGCGCAGCTTTTACAGAACAGGCAATCCTTAGGGTGAAACTGGGGTGGGCTTGAGTCCAGACAGTTCCCAGCAGATCCCAGTGAGGATGGAGGGAAGGGGTGGTTCTCGCAGTTGGGGCTGGGAGTTGTTCTGAAAGGCTTCAGGTGCCATTCGATCCTTTTATCCCTCCCTGTCTCCTGTCTCCTGTCTCCTACCAGTGCTGAGCAACACTCAGGCTATGTCTGCCCTACACTGCTCTTCTGGGAAAAGCTACGCAAATTTCAACACCCAATTTGTGCAGCTTTTGCTTCTGCTTTTTTGGGGGGTGGGAAGAGGCTTTTCCGACATTTGGCCTGTTACACTGGGCAAGTCACACAAGGGAGGCAGCAGGCAGAGCCAGCCCAAGGCACCAGCCTTCCAGGGCAGGGGAGGCCAAGGCACAAGCAGCTGCCTGGCCTAATTTATCTGGCTTCCCCAGGTTGGCACCCAGGGGCATTATCAGCTGAGGTTACCCCCTGTCATATGAGCCTTGGGCTCATCAACAGGCTGGTCAGCAGCAGCTGCAGTTACCTGGGCACTGCAATAAGGGAAGACCCTGTGTTTCTGCCTGGCTTTGAACCAGGGACCTTTTGCGTGTTAGGCAAACATGATAACCACTACACCACAGAAACACATTTCAAGGAAGTGAACTTGTCTGACTGTTCTGTTTCTGGCTCTTTCTAACACCCTGCTCTGCAGGGGAGGGGGATGCTCCTTGTGAACACTCCACATCTTGTTCTCAGGGAAGCGCCTAATTTCCTCACCAGCCCCTTGAGATTTGTGGAAATTGCAGTTGGTTCTCTCTTTGGTTCTACTAAAGCTGGACCCCAGGACTAGACTTTTTCTTTCTAAAACCCTGGTGAAAACTGAGAGTGAATTGCTTGTAGGCTGAGAATGTGAGTTAAAGAAGGGCATCACCAAGCATGGGGCTTGAACCCATAACCCTGTAATTAAGAGTCACATGTGCTGCCAACTGAGCTAGCCAGGCTGTGTACAACAGCTTTCCTAATATGCCATCATAGGGTAGCAGGAACCGAGAGTTCTCAAGTGCCTGACTCAAGGCTCTTTCTTGCCCCTAATGGGGGGTTCTGGTCTGTTGGGAGGTTTGAGCACAAATCCCCCTCCTGACACACCCACTTCTTTCCCCACAAGGAACGGCCCCATTTCCATCTCTCCAGTGACAGGAGAAGGGGACGGTTTCAGGATTTCTTTTACCGCTGCAGCACGGGGAGATGGAGGGAATTCAAACTCCTTTGCAAGCTTTGTTCTTCTGGCACCAAGTGTGACAGGAGGGTGACATGCCATGCTGACCGCCAGCAACCAGGACCAAACCTCTGAGAAGGAAAATGTATTTTGTTAAAAGGAACAATGTGAAGTGTGTGTGCAACTGACTGAACGTGACCTTGCGTTGTGTGTGAGAGATAGTGAACCTACTAAAACCAGCCTGATCTAGCTTTTCTGCTGCAAGGATGAGACTAACACCCATGTAACTAAGTTTATCTCTGCATATTGAGATAAAAGTAGCTTTAGGCATTAAGCCAATCGTAACGCTGTCACTAGCTTATGTGATGTGTATTCTATTTTGTGTGCAACCATGAATGTATATAAGGTTTCCACGGACATTTGATTTTGGAATCTTACTTTTGAAACTTCCCACAGCTCTTAATAAAAGTGTTTCTCTCCTTCCAACCCTGAGTCTGGATTTCCGTGACACCTCAAACCAGCTGGACTAGCCAGCCCACATCACAGTGAGTGACTAGTGGCCCCTCAGAGAAGAGCCTTTGGCAGCTCCAGTCATCCCTGATGCTGCTGGAGGCACCTTTCCAAAAGGGCCATTTGTAAGCTTATTTCTGTCAGGCCAGCTAGCTCAGTTGGTTAGAGCGTGTTGCTCATAACTGCAAGGTCATGGGTTCAAGTCCCATCTTGGCCGCTATGGTGATTGCTCCCACCCACACTGTAGCTGCCTGCTATGGACAGGAAAGAGGCTGAGACCTTTGCAGGAAGTTTTCCAGAGAGCTGGTAGGAGGAGGTTCCAGCCTACACAGCCCCAGTGGCTAAACTGGCCTTGGCCTGGCCTGCTTTCCCTAATGGCAGGGAAAACTCTTCTTGTCCCTCCATTATCCCCAGTGGGGTGACCTGATGCCCAAATTCCTGCTACTGCAGTGGCTGGCCCAAGGCTCCCTTCAGGGGGCAGGTTCTGCCAGCCCAAGCCACAGAGGGAGGCTTCATATGTCCTGGAGCATGTGCCCAGCCCACAGGGCTGCTGCCAACCTGGTCACCTGTGTCAGCGGCTCAGCTGCCCAGTGTGGCTGTGTTCTTAAGCAAGAAGCCACCAGTGTAGTGTAGACAGAGCCTTCGTGTGCAGAGCTGTTCTGCTACTTATTGTCAAGGGGGTTTCTTGTGCATGAAGGAGCAGTGTGATAGTCCATGCTTCATTTGCCTTCATTTGCATATTGCTTGCGCAAGAGCCCACTAGTGTAAACATGGCCCCTCTGCTTTCTGCTTTCTGTCTAAGCTTAAAAAAAAAAAATTGTGTGAAGCAGGGAGATTCTAGCATCTTCCTAGGCAAGTGAGTCTGAATCCTGCACCACGACCTCAGTGGGACCCGCTGGGGAGATGTTGGTTTGCTGCAAATCCTTGGTAATGCCAGTATTTGGCTTCCTTCGCTGTGTCTACACTGCGCATTGCTGCGCAATAAGATATGCAAATGAAATGTGGGGATGAATATTTCCACACCTCATTTGCATACCTAATGAGCCATCATTTTGCAGCACAGGCTTTTGTGCAACAAGGAGCTGTCTACACTGCTCCTTCTTGCACAAAAAAACCCTCTTGAGCAGAGCCGTTCCGCCGCTTATTGTCAGGAACCCTCATGCCACTTGGCAGGAAAATCCAGTTCTGACCAGTCTCTGAGCGGCCAGTGCCTGAGGGGATCCAACATGGATCCCTAGGTCACAGGTCACAGGCTCCATTTAGTGGCCCCAGTTACTGACCTAAACACCATCATAACACGACGGCTACGTCTACACTGCAGCCTTCTTGTGTAAGAACTGTTTTGCGCAAGCATTCTTGTGCGAAAGGTCTTCCACAAGAGCACGTCCACACTGCCAAGTGCTTTGCACAAGAGATGTGCTTTTGTGCAAGAGCGTCCATGGAAGTGTGGTTGCTCTCTTGCACAAGAAAACTCTGATGGGCATTTTAGCCATACGGGTTTCTTGCACAGGAAATTCATGTTGCCGGTCTACACTGCCCTCTTGTGGAAGAGCTCTTGTGCAGGAGGGCTTATTCCTCATGGGGAGAGGAATAACTCTTCTGGAAGAAGCCCTGTTTTCCAACACTGTAGTGCAAATTTACTTGTGCAAGAATGCTCGTGCAGTGTAGATGCTCTGCACATTTTTCTGCAAGAACAATTGTTCTTGCACAGAAAGCCTGCAGTGTAGATGTCGCCTTAGGGTTTGTATGCATTTAAACAGTTCACATATAATGGAAATCCAAGAAAGGTGAATGTCTGCATTAAATCAACACTCTCTCAGGGGGCACTTGGATTTGAACCAAGGACCACTTGATCTGCAGTCAAACACTCTGCCACTGAGTTACACCCCCATGTGAGAATTGGGTTTGCAGCCAGTATTGAGAAGTGGATAGGGAACAAGAGACTTTTGTGTAACACACATCTCAGCTGGGATGGTCCCTCACTGACCCTAGATTGTGACTGGTCCTAACAAGGAGTTTGTCCTGAAAGCAGCAGAACTGGGGCAGGACAGAGGTTCTGTCCACACGGAAAAGTTCTTTTGGAACAATGGCCATTATTCCAAAATAATGCAAGAGTCTACACAGCAATTCCGTTAGTTTGAAATAACTCTGAAATAAAGGACGGCTTATTCCAACTTCTGTAGACCTCACTGTACGCAGAAAAATGCCTATTCTGAAATAGCTATTTCAAAATGAGGCGTGTGTACATGCTCCACTTCTGCTATTTCAGAATATCCCTCCTCTCCCCCAGGGCCATTCTAAGTTATTCAACCTGGGGCTCTAAATCAAGGTAGCACGTCTACATTAGGGAAGCCTCCTTGGACTCATTTTGAGGTTTCCCTTCAGTGTAGACATGCTATCTTGGAATAACTATTCCTGAAGAGCTTATTCCAAAATAAATGTGCCGTGTAGACGTAGCCAGACAGTCCTGAGAGATGAAGCAGCTGAAGGGAAGCCAGGAGAACAGAGGCCAGTCTGAGAGCTGAGTGCCCCAGGTGTCTACCCCAGGCCTTCTGTCTAGGTCCCAGGTGTAAGGGGCAGCACTAATGACTCTGAATTCTCCAACCTGAGTTCAAATCTCAGTGGGACGGGCTGGGGTGGTTGCTGGAAGGTCCTTGTGCTCCAGGCTTTTTGTCTTCCTTGTCCTGAGGTTCACTAAGGGGGGTTTTGCTTGTTCGAGGCCCATTAGAGCTTCGTGAGCAGACTTGTGGTCAGGTGCCTGAGGCCCATCTCACCCCCGAGCTCAGCCCATGCTGGAGGCAGCCAGAGAGTGTGAGCAGAACGGGGGCGGGGGAGTTGTATATTTTGGGAAGGGTCCTGGCTCCCAGCCACACACCTTGGAACAAAGACCAATGGTCCCTGCACAAAGTGCATTGTGGGAATGAGAGTTGGGGCAGCGGGAAAGGGGCCAACCCCTGAGCACCAGCGAGCAGGTGGGAGAAGATGGGAGTGAATCCTCCTACCTCTCACATGCAAAGGGAGCACTAACCCACGTGCAACTCATCTCTAGTGCTCTGGCCTCCAGCAGCTTTGTGCCCCGCTAGGGTGGGTTATTTCAGAGACCAGGGAGGAAGAGGGAGGGGTCTCTGGATGTGCGGAGCCCCCTGGCTCTGCCTGTGAAAAGAAAGAACAAGGGCACAGGCAGAAACGTCAATTCCACTTTGTGCGTCTTGACTTTTTCAATCTAAGGACTTTGAAGAAAGACTTCAAATATCTGCTCCAGTGGTGCAATGGGTCAGTGCACAGTACTTATAAGGCAGTACTTGTAGGAGACATGCTGAGGTTGTGAGTTCAAACCTCACCTGGAGCACTCACTTTTAGTCCCTGCTGGGTCATCCCCTTGCGGTGGTTCCAAAACTTTTCAGCATCACGCCCCCCCCCTTTTTGATTTTTGAAAACCCTCATGCCCCCCCCCCCCCCAAAAATAGAAGCAAAACTTGTTTTAGCAAAAAAGAAAAAAAATTGATTGGGGGAGAGCTGGGTCACCTCTTCCCCCTCCCCTGGAATTTCTTCACACCCCCTCTCCCTCCTGCCCCGGGCTGGCCCCAGAGCTCAGGCCCTGGGAGTCTGATCAGCAAGTGAGACTCGCCCGTCAGTCCAAGCTGCTTTCTTCCCGGCCACGTAGGAAGGGGCCACTGCAGGTGCACAACCCCCTGGCCTGCTGTGTCTGTGGAAAGGGGGAAGAGGACACACACTTGTCACTGGGGAACAGGGCGCATGGATCCCACTCATTCCTGCAGAAAATGAAACAGGCTGAGCATTTGCAGAGAACAGGCCAGAGCCCTTCTCCTGTCCCTGGAGAGATGGAAATGGGGACGTTCCTCGTGGGGAAAGAAGTGGGTGTGTTGGGAGTGGGGTTTGAGCTCAAACCTCCCCACAGAGCAGAACCCCACATTAGGGGCAAGAAAGAGCCTTAAGTCAGACAGTGGAGAACACTTGGCTCTTGTTATGCTGTGATGGGATATTAGGAAACTTTTTGCATACAGCCTGGCTAGCTCAGTTGGTAGAGCATGAGACTTTTAATCTCAGGGTCATGGATTCAAGCCCCATGCTGGGCAATGCCCTTCTTTAACTCACATTCTCAGTCTGCAAGCAATTGGCTCAGCTTTCATTAGGGCTTTAGAAAGAAAAAGTCTAGTCCTGGGGTCCAGCTTTAGTAGAACCAGAGAGAGAACCAACTGCAATTTCCATCTTCTGAGGAGAAGGGAAGAGGATTTTCTTCTCCTCAGTTCTAGCCACATCAGCCCAGGGAGGAGAAAAAATAACCCTCCGCCCGCTGATTGTCCCCTGTCAGCTTCTGTAGCTTCACCTCCTGCCACAGCAGCTCCAGCTGTGAGCTACAAATCTCAAGGGACTGGTGAGGAAATGAGGAGCTGGCAGCTCGGGTTAGTGGCTTCCCTGAGAACAAGAGGTGGAGTGTTCACAAGGTGCATTCCCCTCCCCTGCAGAGCAGGGTGTTAGAAAGAGCCAGGAACAGAACAGTCAGACAAGGGCCACTAGCAAAGTGTGTTTCTGTGGTGTAGTGGTTATCACCTTTGCCTACCCCGCAAATGGTTCCTGGCTCAAAGCCAGACAGAAACACAAGAGCTATGTCTCTCATTGCTGCTCCCATGTGTTCCCAGGTAAGTACTGCTGCTGCTGACCAACCTCTTTCTGGGATGAGCCCAACTCCCATATGACAGAGGGGAGTGACATGAACTGAGAATACCCCTTGGTGCCAGCCTGGGGAAGTGAGATGAATCAGGCCAGGCAGCTGCTTGTGGCTTGGCCTTGCCTGCCCTGGGAGGCTGGTGTATTGGGCCGGCTCTGCCTGCTGCCTCCCTTGTGTGACTTGCCCAGTGTAACAGGCCAAATGTTGGAAAAGCTACAGAAATTTGGTTTCAAAATGTGTGTAGCTTTTTCCAGAAGAGCCGTGCAGTGTAGACACAGCCTGAGTGTTGCTCAGCACTAGTAGGAGACAGGGAGGGACAAAATGGTCTAACGGCACCTGCAGCCTTTCAGAACAGCCCCCAGCCCCTACTCCGAGGACCAGCCCTTCCCTCCACCCTCACTGGGGTCTGCTGGGCAGGGCCAGACGGAGGCATGGGCGAGCCGGGCAGCTGCCGAGAGCTCCAACCAATGGGGGCGCCTGATGGCAGATGTAAGGGGCGTGTGGCATCCCTTACAGCTGCCATCAGGTGTCATGTCCCGAGCTCCCGCAGCCTCAGCCTGCCCACACCCCTGCGGCATGGGCCAGCAATGCCCTCCTCCCACGACCGCGGCTCCCCACAGGGGCCGGCCCTGCTGCTGGGAACTGTCTGGACTCAAGCCCACCCCAGTGTCAGCCTAAGGATTGCCTGTTCTGTAAAAGGTGCCCTGAAAATGAGAAAGCAGCTAAAGTGACTCTGCTGGGACTTGAACCCACAACCTTTGAATGTCTAGGGGGGCACATATTAGCCATAGCAGCTTAGAAGTCCAACATGCTTTCCATTGCACCACAGAGCCTAATGGATGCAGTTTGTGGGGCGGGGGGATGGGGAGTTGATAACTTCATTCTCTGCTTTGCAGCTTGGCAATTGCTGGGGGAAAAGAAAGGGGAGCCAGGTCTGTCTCTTTTGGGAGAGCAGGTAGGAAGAGAGAGGGGCCACTGAGCCCCCGCCATAGAAAATAACTTCTTTCCAACACTCCTCCCAAATCAGCCTTTTCCTGAACCAGCAGTTCTATGGGTGGCCAGGGGAGAGAAGGGGCTCTCTCCTGTGAGCTGTGACCCCCCCAGGGGAGTCTCACACAGAGGTCTTGGGATCACAAGCTCCCTGTCACTCCCATCATGCAACAGGCGCAGGTCCAGCCTGTTCTGTAAAAGCCACGCTGGAAATCAGAGAGCAACTAAAGTGACTCTGGAGGGATTTTAACTCACAACCTTTAAATGACTGGCCTGGCTCACACTGAGCACTACAGCTTAAAAGTCCAACACGCTTTCTATTGCTTCACAAAGCCCTCCAGCTCATCACAACACCACCCTTCCTTTATCGCCTCTGTTTGCTTTCCAACAGGGCAATTCCTGGGGTAGAAGAAAGGGAAAAGCTGAGCCAGAAGAACACACGCTCCCCCTCCCACACTCAGACCCCCCCATACCCAGCCCCCTGCCATGGCTTAAACCTGGATCCAGAGAGAAGAGCCAATGCAAACAGCCCCATGGCAGTGTGGGAGTCAGCATGTCGGTGGGTGGGGCGGGGAGCTGAGAGAGGAGCTGGGGGCAGAGCTGGGCTCTATCTCACTACGGTTGCATCCCATAGCTCAGAATAAGCGATGCAATTGTATAGCTTATTTTGAGTCAATTTTGAAATAGCTTATTTTGTAATTTGGCTACACAGCACTTAGTTCCAAATAAATCGCTATTCTGAAATGCCCCTCACTCCTTGCGCCATGAGGTTTAGTGAGCACGTTATGGTTTAAAACAAGGGGCTTGCTTTGAAGACGCATCTGTGTGATATGAGCACCATGTTCTAAACCTCCGAGCTAGCCGGCCCACGGGTGTCAGTCTCACAAGTGGCCCTTTCAGAAAGGAGCCTTGGGCAGCCGCAGCGATGTTGTGGGCTCTGGAACAAGGTGGGTGAGGCAGATGCACTTCTTGCAGGCAGGGGAATTAGCTCAAGTGGTAGAGCGCTTTCTTAGCATGCAAGAGGCAGTGATATTGATGGCTATAGCTCAGTTCTTAGCCCTTATTTTCCATGGTGAGGGCTCATTGGCCCCCTCCCTCTTCCTATCTGCTCTTCCAAATTAGACAGACCTGGCTCCCCTTTCTTTTCCCCCAGCAATTGCCATGCTGCAAAGCAGAGAGTGGAGATATCAACCACTGCAGTCTGTCAGGCTCTGTGGTGCAATGGAAAGCACATTGGATTTCTAAACTACTGTGGCTAATATGAGCCCAGCTAGATATTCAAAGGCTGTGGGTTCAAGTCCCACCAAAGTCACTTTAGCTGCTTTCTCATTTCCAGGGCGCAGCTTTTACAGAACAGGCAATCCTTAGGGTGAAACTGGGGTGGGCTTGAGTCCAGACAGTTCCCAGAAGCAGGGCGGGCCCGTGTGGGGCCCTGCGGTCATGGGAGGAGGGCATTGCTGGCCCATACTGCGCTTTTCTGGAAAAACTTGCTGGCCACTTGAATTTCCGCAAAAGCACTGACTTCCTACTTTAAGAAATCAGTGCTTTTTGCAGAAATACTATGCTACTTCCGTTCGGGAAAAAGTCCCTTTTGCGCAAAACTTTTGCACAAAAGGGCCAGTGTAGACAGCTAAGATTTGTTTTGCGCAAAAAAGCCCCGATCGCGAAAATGGTGATTGGGGCTTTTTTGTGCAAAAGTGTGTCTAGCTAGGCCATGAACGCTTTTCCGCAAAAAGTGCCTTTGCGGAAAAGCGTCCGTGCCAATCTAGACGTGCTTTTCCGAAAATGCTTTTAACGGAAAACTTTTCCATTAAAAGCATTTTCGGAAAATCTTGCCAGTCTAGACATAGCCCATGGGACCATCACACTGCCACATGTTTGGGTATCTCAGATGGTAGCTGATACTCTGCTCTCCTGGCTTTTTCCATTCAGTGGCTTCACCTCTCCAGACCCTGCCCCATCTGTATGTGGTCTCAAGGGAACTATCTGGCTCCCTCTCCGGCAGAGGAAGGAGAAATGTTGCCATGTCTTACACCTGTTGGCAGCATACAGACCCCGGCCCTGAGCTCCATGGGACAAGGAGAAGCTCCGGGAGATGGTTCCCCTGGGATCACGTCTCACATGGATCCAAAGGCTGGGGGCTCCCAGACCCACCCTACAGATGGGAATGCCAGTTCCTAGAAGCTCCCACCTAGAAACCCTTGAGTGAGGGTTCACAAAGAAGCTGGGGGGAGAGGAGTCACAGAGGTGTCTGGGTGTGTGAGTGCAGATTCTCAGCTGCTGAGCTAAGTTCAAGAGCAGCAAAGGGAGAGGAGGGGAAGTGGCTGCCAGACACTCAGGATGGCCCCAGGAGCTGAACCAAGAACTGTCCTTGCGTTTCTTGCCTTACAGCGTTGCTTCTCCGCTGTTGGGCTAAGATCAAGCACTTCCTGCCTCTTGGAGAGGAATAAAGGCCGTGAGAGGCAGCAGTACCCACTTGTGCCTGTTTTTTCAGGGTTAAAGTAAAAGCTCTGCAAAATGCCACGCTGCTACATCCCCACATTGCATTGGCTGGAAATCAAACCCAGGTCAACTGCTTGGAAAGCAGCTATGCTCACCACTATACCACCAATACCTGTGCTGAGCACAATTGTGAAAATTAGTGAGGGAAGTCCACATCTGCCATGAAGCGCACTTGAGGCAAGAGTGTGCCCGTATGGTTTGGGGTAAAGCATACCTTCTTGCCCGATTCGCTAAAATCAGGGGGGGTGATGTGCGGGTAGAAACAGCTCTGTAGCTCTCTGTGGCATGAGGGATTGGGTGGCAGAGGAGTCCCAGAGGTTTCTGAGTTGGTGAGCATAGTTTCTCGGCTCTTGGGCTAAGTTCAAGAGCAGCAAAGGGAGAGGCAGGGAAGTGGCTGCTGGACACTCTGCATGCATACTGTGAGGAACTGGACCTAGTCCTGGGGAACCCCTGTCTCCAGGGACAGTTGTGGAGTCTGGGATGGAGACACCTGGGCAGCAGCGGCCTGCTGACCAGCAGCTCCAGGATAAGGAGAAGGAGGATTCCTGGAACGTTGTGACCCTCACCCTAGAACCGGTCCCCCAGATACAGAAGGCCTCCCAAATGTCTTCAGGCACCGGGGAGGGAACATCAGGTGAGTGCTGTGAGGTTGTAACACACATGGGGCAGGCGGGAGCACAGGGGATGATGCGCTATCGTGACGCGTCATGCTGATCATAGGTTGGGGGACACCACAGATGTCTGACCCCACAGAGGGCCGTCCTCCCCCCACCATGTGTGCAAGGCATCACCTGCTCCTGCAGAAAGTCCTGCCTGCAGCCAATTTCCTAACACTGGATGTAAGCACCTAAGTGCAATGGGGGTGTAGCTTGGTGGTAAAGTGTTTAATTGCAGGTCAAGTGGTCCTTGGTTCAACTCCAACTGCTTCCCTGGAAGGTTGATCAACTTCAATGAAACCTTTGCATCTCTGGTTGTGTCGCATTCAGGATTTCTATTGTGCTAGGATTCCTAAAATTACTACAATTCCTGTGTCAATGCAGGGAAGCCAAGCAAACCCTTCTCAACTGAAACAAGTTCAAACCTGCTGTGTCTGGTTTCTATTCCCAACACGGGTGTGATCTGAATGCCCATTGATAGGTCTTTGGTCTCCATGGGCTGTTCTGTGCAGAAGAACAAGAACCGCGCTCAGCAGGGGAGGAATGGCCACAATCAATCTTCTGAAGTTTGATTTAGTAAGTCCAACTAAGACTCACTAAATCAAATTCAGAGGGTACCCCACCAGCTTCCAGTACTTCTGCTCTTTGCTCCCTTTGGGTTCCCACGGTAGGGACATAGCCAGGCTCAACTGACGGAGGCCAACTCTCGCTACGTAGGGTATGTTTACACTTGCACCCTCTTTCCAAAAAGGGATGCAAATGTAAAGATTGAAAACTGTAAATGAAGCCACCAGGGACACAGACAATGGGCCTGCAAAAAAATGAAACAGCTGAGCACTTTGCAGAGAACAGGCCGTCGCCCGGCTGGGAGAGGCTCCATCATGCGTAGATTTTGCGCAGGGCCAGACTGCTGGGAGCAGGCTCTGGTCATGGACTTTCCTCTCCTCTCTGTTTCCTCTTGTTACCTCCTGCACCTGGGGCTGAAAGAGACGTGGGCTGCAGGCTGGTCCTGCCCAGCTGCCTTCCCCAGTAGGAGCAGAAAATGCTTATCGGATGGCTCACACATTGTCCCCAATGCACTCGCCTAAGGGCCTGAATTCTTGCTGCCCTTGGGTGAACCGAAATGCCCCTTCTGAAGGGTGGGCTTCCCAGCTCACACCCCTCCTGTCACACAAAGCTTGCAAATGGGGTTGATTTTCCTCCATCACCCCTTGCTGCTGCGCTAAAAGAAATCCTGAAACCAGCCCCATCTCCTGTCACCGGAGAGATGGCCCTGTGCTGGGATATGAGAAAGCATCCGAGAGATGCTCCTTGCAGCCCTGAAAAAGGGGGCTCTGGGTGGAAGGAAACCAAGTAAAGCAGGTCCCAGTGGGCATAAACTGGGCACCTGTTTGGCCCAGTTGAGTGAGGGGTGGTTGGTGTCAAGGGCAGCGCTCAGGACTCAGAACCCTGGAATCTGAGGCCCCTTTCCTGCCTCCCTTTCCGGGCTGACCCAGTGGCCGAAAGGGGCTGCAGCTGCTGCTGACAGGGAAGAAGCTGGGAGGCAATGTGCTGGCAGCAAGAGCTTCCGGCTGCCTCTTTGCCCTGGGTCTGCCGGCCGCCAGCCACCTTGGCCAACCCTCAAACCAGCTGCACTAGCCAGCCCACGTCACAGCGAGTCGCTAGTGGCCCTGTCAGAGAAGAGCCATTGGCAGCTGCAGAGACGTCCCTGCAGCTGCCTGAGGCGCCTTTCTTGAAAGGGCCACTGGTGAACTTCACTTTCATTGGCTGGCTAGCTCAGTTAGTTAGAGTGTGGTGCTAATAACACCAAGGTCATGGGTTCAAGCCCCATGCTGGCCACAGGGGTGTTTGGTTTGGTAACTTCCCTTCCTTTAGTTGCCTGCTATGGACAGGGAAGCAGAAACAAGCAAAAGACTGAGAGCTTTGCAGGAAGCAGGGCAGAGATCTGGTAGGGGGAGGCTCCAGCCTGTACAGCTCCAGTGGCTAAAAGGGCCTGGGCCTGGCTTCCTGTCCCCAAAAGCAGGGGACCTGATGCCCAAATTCCTGCTGCTGCAGTGGCTACCTCAAGGCACCAGCTGGGGGGCAGGCTCTGGAGCCCAAGCCACATGGGGAGACTCAATATGACCGGGAGGCCTGGAGCATGTGTGCCCTGCACAGAGGCTGCTGCTGGGGGCCTGCTTCAGTGGCCCAGCAGCTCAAGTTCCTCTGAACCTGCTTCTCGCTTCTCGCTGCTGAGGCCCCTGACATGAGGCAGTGGGACCATCAGAGGAAGGTGCCAGCCTTAGCCCTTCCTCCCAGCCTCCTCCCCCTCCCAGGGTCTTTCCCAAGCCCCTACCCAGTTCTACATTCCCCACATAAAAACCAGAGAGTTTGTTCTTTCAACAGGGAAAAGTCCTGTTTGTGTTACCAGCAAGGGGAGGGGGAGAGGGAGAGGGAGAGGGAAGGGGATGTGTTGGGGTATGTTGATGTTGGGAGGGAGGCACAGAGGGCAAAAAATGAGGAGTAATGTTAGTTGAAACCAAGGGGCTGGGTTTAAACTACTGCAGAAGAAAGGACTTTCCCCCTGGAGCTGCCCTGTCCTCTCCAGAGCCCTTAGGCCTGTCCTCTCCAGAGCCCTTAGGCTGGCACTGGGGAGGCCTGAATCCAGGCAGTGCCCAGCCAAGGGGGAGGGGTTAGGGTTAGTCCCATGCTAGGTATCAGCTGCTGTAACATGTGGGAAGAAGATTGACTAGGGTCATGTTTTGGAAAGTTTAAGCTGGTCTCCCTGACTGGAAATTGAACCCAGGCCACAGCAGTGAGAGTGCTGGATCCTAACCACTAGACCATCAGGGACACATAAAACAAGTGTCTTTGCTCACTTACACTAGCCTTTTGCAGGCCATTTTCTGTCCACTTCAGGATGAGGGGGGGTCCATTCTCTCTTGCCCAGAGGGGACAAGAACAGCCAAATAGAACATCAAAGCTCCCTCTGGGGCAGCGCTACGGAATGGATCCGGCTGGCCATTGGGGTGACTAACGCCATCAACAGACGAGTCCCCGAGAGACTTCTCAGCCCAAGTGCAGAGACTGTGGAGTCTCCCACTCCCAGCCCAGTGGCAGAGGGGCAGCGCCCTGAGGAGGTGGGTCCTGAGGCAGCAGAGACCGTTGAAGGGAACAGAGACAAGGGAGACGTGAGGTAGAAGAAGGGGAACAAGTTGCCTCTTCTCAAGGGAGACGTGGTGGGAAACTGCCGGTTCCGGTGCAAGCCGAGCTCCAAGGGCTGGTTCCTGCCCCAGTGGCTCCTTGCAGGGCCTGGCTTGACATGCACCAAGAAGTGCCGTGTGTGGCCAGGAGAGCGGGTGGGGAGAACGGAAGGTGTTGAAGCAAGCTGGGGCTGCCGGGTCTTGGGGGATCTGGGCATCAGGGGGAACCTTACCTGGTTTTGTGTCCCCTTGCAGCAAAGGCTGCAGACGTCCCAGAGGCTGGAGGTGCTGCCATTGGCCTTGGCCTATGTGGCTGCAATGCCCTGGTCCCTGCCAAGGCACCACTGAGGAGCCTCAACCCCAGCGCTGCCTCCTCCCAGCTCAGCCTAACCTGCCTAGGGCTATGTCTACTCTCATGGCTTTTTGGTGAGTAATATGCAAATGAGGCTAAGCATGGAATATCACTGAGCATCATTTACATACCTAATGAGCCACCATTTGTTTCAGAAGAGGCTCTTGTGCCAGAAGGAGCATTTACACTGTCCCTTCTGGCACAAGAAAAACCCTCTTGTGCAATGCCGTTCTTCCTGAAAGGTAATAGATGTAACGGCATTGCACAAAAGCGTTTTTCTTGCGCAAGAAGGGGCAGTGTAGACAGCTCCTTCTTACACAAGAGCCTCTTCCGCAATTTCTGCTGAGATGTGTTTTAATAGTTAAATTCCTGGATTGCCCTTGCTCATTAAAACTGCTGTCATATGGTTGGAAATGGGGAAAATATTGAATTTTATTAACATCAGCAGAACTGATTTACATAGGGCCTGTGTTTTGTGTAGTCTTGCCTTAATCTTTGTATTCGTGCCCATTAGTGTGAAAGAAGATATTTGCATATATATTTGCATATACAGACAACTGTGGATAATTCCCTGTAATATTATCACTCTCCTATAACTTTGTATTAACATCTCCTTTTAGACATATCTCTAAGGCTATGTCTACACTCGCGGCTTCTTGCGCAAGAACATCTTGCGCAAGGGTTCTTGTGGAAAAAGTCATGCGCAAGAAAATGTCCACACTTCCACATGCACGCTGTGCTTTTCTGCAAGAGCTCTCATGGCAGTGTGGACGCTCTCTTCTGCAAGACAGGGGTGAGGATGTGGAAGGTAGAGAAGTCTGGGCACAGGATTCGGGATGGGGGGAGTCTTGGGGCTGGGACTGTGTTTGTGTGTTGAGGGGATTCCTCTGCTCTGGGCTCCCCGACGCCCTTTAACACACAAGGGCTTTTTCTGCAGCGCATTTGGTGCCGTGAGAACAAAGCTTGGAGAGGGGGTTGATTTTCCTCCATCGCCCCTTGCTGCTGCGCTAAAAGAAATCCTGAAACAGGCCTCTTTACCTGTCACTGGAGAGATGGCCCTGTGATGGGGGTATACTGCAACACGGAGCCTGGCTAGCTCAGTTGGGAGAGCATAAGACTTTTTATCTCAAGGTCATGGGTTCAAGCCCCATGCTAGGTGATGCCCTTCTTTAACTCACATTCTAAGTCTACAAGCAATTCACTTTCAGCTTTCACCAGGGTTCTAGAAAGAAAAAGTCTAGTCCTGGGATCCAGCTTTAGTAGAACCAGAGAGAGAGGAACAAGCTGCATTTTCTATATTCTGAGGAGAAGGGAAGAGGATTTTCTTCTCTTCAGTTCTCGCCACATCAGCACAGGGAGGAGAAAAAATAACCCTCCACCCGCTGATTGTCCCCCGTCAGCTTCTGTAGCTTCACCTCCTTCCACAGCAGCTCCAGCTTTGAGCTACAAATCTCTGTGTGTAGCCATATGGAATACTGAGTTTTCAGGCTGGCCTCTGCACTTCTGGCTTCCCTCCTTCTGCTTCATCCTTCTGGCTTCGACTACACGGCACATTTATTTTGGAATAAGCTGGTCTTGAATAGTTATTACAAAATATCTTATTTCAAACTAGCACGTCTACACTGCAGGGAAACCTCAGAATAGTCCGAGGCAGGCTCCCCAGTGTAGACGAGCTACCTCGATTTAGAGCCCCAGGAAGAATAACTTAGAATGGCCCCGGGGAGGGGATAGTTCAAACTAGCAGCAGTGGCGCAGCTACACAGGCCTTTTTTTAAAATAGCTAATTGGAACAGGCGTTATTCTTTGTAGAATGAGGTTTGCAGAAGTCGAAATAAGCCATCTGTTACTTCAGAATAATTTCAAAATAACGGAATTGCTGTGTAGACTCTTGCAGTGTTATTGTGGAATAACGGCCATTGTTCCGAAAGAACTTTTGTGTTTGTGGATATAACCTGCGCAGCCCAAAAAATGTGATTGGCAGCTTGTACCCAGAATCTTTCTGCCAATTGCAGTGGAGAGCTCTGAAGACATGGACCCAAGGCAACCACCTTGATTGCCTTCTGCTAAGGCCAGGCCGGAGGGAAAACAATCACTCCTTCGAGCTGGAGTTGAACCAGCAACCTAAGGATCACTTGCCAAGCACACACTACAGTCCTCCGCTCTGCCAGCTGAGCTATCGAAGGGAGCCTGACTAAGGATGAATAGTCCAGGTTGTCCCTTCTATAAGTCTCGGGGCACGTGCTCCCCCAAGTATATGACATTGCTGATGAGGGGCAGAAGCGCACAGGTGCTGTCACAGGTGTTGTACCAATAAAAGCAAGCAGGATCTTATGAGGGGGATAAGGCAAAAAGCCACATTTATTGTAAAGATAATAATAAAGAATAAAGAAAAGATAGAAGCAAACAACGTTGTTTAACTACTTATTCCTATCACTACTTAACCCTTATAAATATATATATATATATATATATAAACATTCATTCAATCATTCATCCAGGTTCTGTGTAGTTGTTATAGTTACCAGCCTGGAAGTTGCTTGTGACAGAATACTGGCCAGGTATTCTGTACACAAGTGAGGGCAGTGGGGAGCAAAGTCCTGATCAGATGCGCATCTGAAGCTCCTGATGGGCAGGCAGCAGAACGTTGGACTCTGATTCCATAGTCTTTTAGTCCAGTTCTTATAGGAATTTCTTCCTATGCCAGTCTATGGGAATTGCTACATCATGTCCAGGGTGGCTGTCAGGTGCTCGTCAGTGATCTCATAGGGTGGGTCTCCAGTACTTGGTTTTCTCCACTTGACACCTTTTGGTTGCCCTGGCACCTGACGCCTTCTTCAGCCCTTTGTTGCTGCATTCTCAGGCTGGCACCTCTCAGAACCATTCATTCATCGTCCAAGCACTCTATCTCTTACGTACATTCCCTAATTAATGTTTCCCATACAGTATTTTGTTTAATAATAACTTTACATATACAAGAATTGTAGTTACAAAATGTCACAAGTTTCTGGGTGGCATTTCTTAAAACATTCTCTCTCTGAGTGCTGAGTTACTGTTATAGTTACAATGTTTCACTTTGCGATTAGGGTTAATTGCTTCACAATGCTTTGAAGAGAATGGGCATCAATTGTGCAACAATAAGTTTGAGCGTGCCCTGGGACACAGAGAGGGGAGCTGTTTCTGGCTACATAGTATTATATTTTTAACAGTTTTAAGTTACATGACCTAATATTACATTCCTAACAAATTATATTCGAGAGGGGCAATAATTATAAATCTAAACATTTAACAATCTTAACAAATAATAATAATAATAAATCTAAACACTTTAAGTTGTGGGGAACAAATTATGGGGAGTCACTTCCACTTGGGGGAATCATTTTTAATACATTTATATGTTATCCCTACACAGGTACTTCACATGCAGACGGACCGCTTGAGTGAAACCTGAGCTAGATCCATCCATGTCACAGCAAAAGGAAGAAAGTTGGGTTCTTCTCATGTGTCTTCTTTGTTCCAGAGTCTCTAGGGGTGTGGTCGGGGCAGGGCCACAAAAAAACAAACCACTTGAATGAACCTTGGTCTAGAAACTCACAGAAACACCCTTGAGAGTTTCCTTGCCTCTACTTAAACGTTGACAAAAATTTTGTTGCTAACTCCTTGGCCAACTCCGATTGCTGTGGGGTTAAGAAATTCTCTCTCCTTAATTCTGTGTCCTCAGGAAGGGAGCAAATTGAAGAAGGTCAGGTCCTCTCCTGGGGGCTCCAACCCAAACCCTAGGATCAAGGGATTTACAAGCCAGCTGATTAATGTTTGTTGCATTTCTCCCTCCCCACATCTGGGCCAAACCTCAAAGGCCACTCTACAGCCCCAGTGACTGGGGGAGATGTGCATGTTAGAGCTTCTGCCCACTGAGCTGTAGCTTTCTGTACCCAGGGTGCCAGACACTGCCAGGGCTGGAGTGAAATGGGGATTGGCTGAACTTTGGGAGTCAAAGATGTTGTCTGGGACCATGCAATAGAACAGTTTCACCAGACTTCCTGAGGAGGGCACCATGGCTCAGTTGACTAAAGCACCTCTCTAGTAAACAGGAGATCCTGGCTTCAACTCCCAGTGGTGCCTTTTGACACCCTTTGCTCACATTTTCCTATGTGTTTCTGGGACACAGAAGAGGCCTCCCCTGGCCACCCATGGAACTGCTGGTTCAGGAAAAGGCTGATTGGAGAGGAGTGTTAGAAAGAAGGAAACCACAAGTGAGAAGCACCCACAGGCCCTAACTCTCCAAGGCTGCAGGAGCTGCAGAGGTTGCACCCTCAGGCTCTCTGAGCACGGACACCCCCAGGGAATCACAAGGGTGTGTGGTGCTGGCTCTCCTGTCCCAGCAATTGCAGTCATAGCCCTGCCTTGCCAGTGCCAGTCACAGCAGCTTCTGAACCTGCTCCAGGCTTGTGGTTTCCTTCTTCCCAACACTCCTCCCCAATCTGCCTTTTCCTGAACCAGCAGTTCCATGGGTGGCCAGGGGAGGCCTCTCCTGAGTCCCAGGAGGACCTAGGAAAATGTGAGCTGTCACCTGGGAAACGTTCCTGGCTTTAGGCAACGTGCCAGGACCAAAGGGCAGGCAGCATCCCCCATGATGCAGAGGAGCAGGTCCACATCTCCGGCCCTGAGGGTGCAGCCAGGGGAGAAGTGCTGGAGAGCATCTATGCCGGCATCACGTGCCTTCTTCGAGAACGGACCCACGTCCTGAAAGGGAGAGAAAGTGGCCTGGGATGACTAGTGTAGCTGAGCCAACACTGCAGGTTTGTGTCTGTTGAGTGGCTAGGATTGAGCACTTCCACTGCTGTGGCCGGGGTTGGGCTCCCAGTCAGGGGAAATAGTCTCCTCTATATTGATGGATTCTGCCAAGTCTTTGCTCTTTCAGCATGGGAAGGGAGGGGCTGGGGTGCCAGAGGCAGGCTCTGGCTGGGAGACTCACCTGGCTGAGCCCTGGCCAACAGCCCAGCACATTTCAATGGGCGCCACATTTCAAGAAAGATGTGGAGAAATTGGAAAGGGTACAGAGAAGAGCGACAAGAATGATTAAAGGTCTAGAGAACATGACCTATGAAGCCAGGCTTCATGAACTGGGCTTGTTTAGTTTGGAAAAAAGAAGATTAAGGGGGGACATGATAGCGGTTTTCAAATATCTAAAAGGATGTCACAAGGAGGAAGGAGAAAATTTGTTCCTCTTGGTTTCTGAGGACAGGACAAGGAGTAATGGGCTTAAAGTGCAGCAGGGGAGGTTTAGATTGGACATTAGGAAAAAATTCCTAACTGTCAGGGTGGTCAAATATTGGAATAAATTGCCAAGGGAGGTGGTGGAATCTCCCTCTCTGGAGATATTTAAGACAGATATTTAGATAGACATCTGTCAGGGATGGTGTAGGTGGAGCTTGGTCCTGCCTTGAGGGCGGGGGGCTGGACTCGATGACCTCTCGAGGTCCCTTCCAGTCCTATTATTCTATGATGATTTCCCAGGCAGCTCCTTTCCTGCACAGGCTGCAGATGTCAGGTGCCTGGGGAAATAAGAGCCTGAGTGGAGGAGGGGGAGGGCTTCATGCAGGCAGCTGCCATTGGCATTGGAAACAGTCCAGAAAAGCACGACAAAAATGATGAAAGTTTGAATCAGCTGCCATAGTTAGTATAAACAATTAGTAACACACATACTAAATGAAAGCGAATATGCTACAACAAGTCACAGCTGGAGAGATCTCTGAAAACATCCACTCCATGTACAGCCACAAATGTGATGTTAGAAATTATTTTAAAAGGCCTTGCCAAGAAGACAGTGACTATCATATTACATCTCTATAAATCTACGCGGTGCCCACAACTTGAGCACTGACTGGAAATGTGGTTGCCTTATCCCCTGCCCCCCAAAAAACCAGACCTTGGCATTGGAAACTTCAGAAAAGCACAAGAAAAATGATGAAAGGTTTGGATCAGCTGCCACATGAGGAGAGATTGGGACTTTTCACCTTAGAAAAGTGGAGACAAGGGGAGATAAGATAGAGGTCTATACATCATGGCTGTTGTTGAGACTGTAAATAAGGAAAGGTATTGTTCTTGTTCCCATAATAGAAGAACTAAGGGTGCGCCATGATATTAGCAGGTTGAAAACAAACAAAAGGAAGTATTTCTTCACACAAGCGCAGTCAACCTGTGGAACTCCTTGCCAGCGGATGTTGTGAAGACCAGGACTATAAGGGCATGTCTATACTTGGAAACTATTTTGAAATTGCTTAAATCAACTTAATAACTTACAGTCTAAGAAAACAGAAATAGTGTGTCCTCCATATGGGGAAGCCTCAGAATTAGTCCTAGGCAGGCTCTGTTACTGTTCCTTTCTGGGGGAATGGAATTAAAAACAGAGTTGCAAGGCTGGGAGCAGCTGAAGCCAAGAGCTCTGTTCTCCTGTGTCAACAACCTCTGGGGTGTCATGAAATCCCCTTTCTAGTTTCTATCCCTGAAATATGATCATCTTTATGATGTAATCCCAGGCCTCTTGGTTCAGCTTTGAACTCTGACTGCAGATGTTTGCTTACCAGAGATGGAGAGATGCCAAAAGAGACTAAGCCATATTAGCAAAGGTTTCTGCCAAAGCCTGGGATTGAACTAGGGACCTTTAGATCTTCAGTCTAATGCTCTCCCAACTGAGCTACTTTGGCAACTGCCTCAAGAAATCTGAGCAAATATCCAAAATAGCAGCAAAACTTGTTGAGAAAAACAGAAAAAAAACAGCTGGGTCACCTCATTCCCCTCCCCCCCCCCGAAATTTCTTCATGCCCACTCTGGGGGGCAGCTCCCTCCCCCCCCAGTTTGGGAAGCCAGGCCTTGCAGTGAACGCTGGGGGAACTGGGATTCCACCCCAGAGGATGGGATAAGTGAAAATTCCCACTGCACATATTATGGCCTCATCAGAGTGAATGCTGGGTGGCCAGGGTCTTGTTGCACATCTTCCCCACCCCGTCAGCAGCCGCAGCCCCTTTCAGCCACTGGGTCAGCCCAGGAAAAGAGACAAAGTAGCTTGTCTCTGTTCATGAGCTTCTCCAATGGCTGAAAGGGATGGTAGCAAGAGGAGAAAATGGGCAAAGAAGACCCGCCACTGAGCTGGAAACACAGCTCCCCCAGAAGGGGCCAGAGCAGCAGGAATGAGAAACCATTACTCCAGGGGAGGTTTGAACTCACAACCTCAGCATGTCTCCCACAAGTACTGCCTTATAAGTACTGTGCACAGGCCTTTTGCACCACTGGAACAGCTACTATAGGTGTAGGAGCTTTGCACTTGCAGGATCTCTGGGTGCTGACTCCCCATCCCCCACCCGAGGGAATCACAAAGGCATGTGTTGCTGGCTTTTCTGTCCCAGCAATTGCAGCAAGAGCCCTGCATTTCCAGTACCAGTCACAGTAGCCTCTGTACCCGCTCCAGGCTTGTGGTTTCCTTCTTCCCAATGCTCCTCCCCAATCAGCCTTTTCCTGAAACAGCAGTTCCATGGGTGGCCAGGGGAGGACTCCTCTGTGTCCCAGGAAGACATAAGAAAATGTGAGCAAAGGCTACACCAAGGTACCACTGGGAGTTGAACCAAAGATCTCTTGTTTACTAAACAAGCACTTTAGCCAGCTTAGCCATGGTGCCCTCCTCAGGAAGTCTGGTGAAACTGTTCTACTCTATGGTCCCAGACAACACCTTTGCCTCCCAAAGTGCAGCCATTCCCCATTTCCCTCCAGCCCTGGTGATGTCTGGCTCCCTGGGCACAGAAGGCTACAGCTCAGTGGGCAGAGGCTCTAACATGCACATCTCCCCCAGCCGCTGGGACTGTAGAGTTGGCCTTGAGATTTAGTGTTGCTGGGGGGAGGGAAAAGTGAAGTAAACATTGATCCTCTCGATTATAAACCCCTGGGTCTCAGGGTTTGGGTTGGAGTCCCTGGGACTGAAAACCACCCCTGAGATCTTATCTGCCCTGAGCAAGGGCAGCAACTGTGAGTGGGGTTTGGAGAAAGTTTGGGCACGTGAGTGGGACACTTACATGGCTGGACTAACATTGCTGGCAAAGGACACTGCTCAATCCTCTTGAGCGGATACTTACTTGTGGGTTGGTTCTGAACCCTGCTTGTGCCCAGGCCTGACATAACCTGCCCCACAGAATTCACACAGCAAACGGGGCTCTCAAAGCACAGGGGGAGATTGGGGGCTTGTTGCCAGGCCATGGGGTGAAGCATCAAACCAGACCCCCTCCCGTGGGGCCTGTGAGTGTTGCAGAATCTGGGCCTTCTGCGCCTGGACAACAGCAAACAAAATGTCTCGGGGCCCCACAGAGACCCACCTGGACTGCCTGGGCCTGGGCCATGAAGCAGGAAGTGGCTGAGGCTGCGACCAGCCTGGGAGCTCCCTGGCCCCTGCGATTGCCGGCATTAGGGCTGCCAGATGGTTCAACAGAAATACTGGACTCACTTGACACTACCTCGCAATCTACATTCCAGCTTATTTAGAAAATACCCGACATTTCTATTTCCTCATTTACATTTTCTCAGTTTGTTTCCCGAACAGAAAGCGCAAATACTGGACAGTCCGGTTCAGAACTGGACACCTGGCAACCCTAGCCGGCATTGAAGCAAAGCGTAAGGCTGTGAGAAGAGGCCTCCTGTCGCCTCCCCCGGCCTGAGGCAACAGGGCTTCTTCCTCCCCTCGGAGGAGGGAGCAACAGAGGCCAGGCTGAAGGTTTTGTGCTGGGGCTGGAGGCTTAAGCCCGAGCTGTCGGCCTCAGTGGACTTGCTGCTTCTCCCCACTCCTGCCTTGCTGCCTCCTTTGGCCAGCAGCGCACAGGGGGCAGCCGGGAGAGCCGGCCGCCATGGGTAGAGGAGGCCAAGGTACAAGCCTCTCGGGAGCAACAGGCCTGAGGCCTCTAGCTTTCCCAGGCTCACGCCAAGGGGCTTTCTGTGGTGCTGGGAGGAGAGGGATGCCAGGCCCAGGCCAGTGTGAGAAGAGGCAGTGCCTGCCAGAGCTGAAAGGTTTGCTGCAGAACGTGAGACGAGGCGTTTCTGCCTGGTTTCACTCAGGGGACCTTCCCTTGTTGCTACGGACCCTTCTCCTGTTACTTGAGAGACTGAAATGGGGCCATTCTTGTGGTAAAAGAGGCCAGTGTGCCTAGGCCTCCCCACACAGACCAGAGCACCCCATCGGGGACACGAGAGCCCTGAATCAAGCATTTGAGAACATGCTGATCCTCTATCCTGTGACAGGGTATTGTGGGAGGGACCCTGCACACAGAGTAGCTTGCTCAGTAGGTAGAGTATGTGACTCTTAATTTCAGAGTCATAGATTCAAGCTGGTAGCAGGAGGAGGCACGTGCCTTGCCTGGCCACTGCCGCTGGTGCTCAGCCTGGTGCCGCCAGGAGCAGGCCGAGCCTGGCCATGCAGGGCCTCGCAGCCGTGGGGGGAAAAGTGCTGTTGGCCAGCGCTGAGGGGGTTAACGCGGACCTTGCCTCGGGTGACCGCAGCAGGGTGGCTAGTGAGAGCTGCTGCAGCTCATGATATGGGCGTGTGGTGCCTGATGGCAGTTATCAGCTGTAAAGGGCACGCAGCGCCCCTTATATCAGGTACCCCGGGCAGCTGCCCGGCTAGCCCATGCCTTAATCCGGCCCTGGGTTTCCTGCATGGAATGGGCCAAGCCCCAGCCTCCAAGAGAGGGGTTCACAGCTGGGGATCTCCGGCAGCAGCCATGGGATGGTGGGAGCCAGTTACTGCAGAACAAAGGACACCAGGGCTATGTGTACACTCGCAGCTTCTTGAGCAAGTACAGCCTTTCTTGGGAAAGAATCCGCAAAGTGTCCACACTGCCCGCCTGCTCTTCCTCAAGGAAATTTACAGTATAGCATGGTAAGAGGGCTTCTTCCGCAATGCTCCTTTTTAACAGGTGTAAGCCCTCTTGCGCATGAGCTCTTATGCTAGAGGGCAGTGTGGATGCTTGGCAGGGATTTGTACAAGAAAGCCCTCTGGCTAAAATGGCCATCAGAGCTTTCTTGCGCATGAGAGCGCCTATACTGCCATGGGCACTCTTGCACAAAAGCACAGCGTGCACATGGCAGTGTGGACATTTTCTTGCGCAAGACTTCTTGCACAAGTACCCTTGCGCAAGATGTTCTTGCGCAAGAAGCCACAAGTGTAGACATAGCTCAGGAGTGGGAGAAATTAACCATCTGCTTTATTTGCAAAGGAGAAACAAATGCAAACTCTTGTGCCCATCCCCACCCTGCTCAACCTGGCACTTGCACCTCCAGCCAGGTCCGGATTAACGCATGGGCACCAACCTATAGAGGCACCTGATTGAAGGGGTAAGGGACGCCGCATCAGGTGCCCCCCATAGGTTGCCACCCTGGGGAGGAAGCGTGCATGCAGCATGCGTCTGCTGCTCAGGGTGCAAGAATGGCTCAGGTCAGCCCTGCCCCCAGCCCAACTCTCCCAGGCACCCCCACAGAGCAGCACTCACACATGGGGGGCTGGAAAGTGGAGAGACTCCCTGAGACACCAACTCAAAAGAAATCCCTCTGGGTATGTCTGCACTGAGATAGCAGCCCAGTGGCCAGGCTGTAGCTGGCCCAGCTCAGCTGTATCTGGCCTGGAGGGCTTTGGTTAGGAGATTAGAAACCTGCAGACAGGGGCATCTCTGGGGGATAGGAGGGGATGTCACAGTGTCAGGGCAGCTGTCATGCCTCCCCCCAATCTTCCTTTGCTCCAGCCCCACTGCTGAGAGATACTGACCACTGTCATTGCTTAAACTGCACACAGAGCTTATGGCAAAGGCTAGCATATGGTTAAAATACAATGAACATTCTGGTAAGTTATCAGAGGGGTAGCTGTGTTAGTCTGAATCTGAAAAAGCGGCGAGGAGTCCTATGGCACCTTATAGACTAACTGAAGTGCTGGAGCATAAGCTTTCGTGGACAAAGACCCACTTCGTCAGATGCATTTGTTACCTTTGAGTTTGTAATCTGCTTTGCTCTGCCTGTTCTCACTTATCACCACTTAAATCCTACAGCTTGTACTTAATAAAACCACTTTTACTTACTATCAAGCCTAGTGTAAACAATTACTACCTATGGGAGCAATCCGTGTGCACATTCCCCTTTCATTGCTAAATGGGGCTTACCCCATACTTTGGGGTTTGATCCCATTTGGGGAGTGCTATCCTAGGAAGCTGGGCCCTAAACTGCTCTCTCCTCAGACCTGAAGAGGTTCAGCGTCTGTACTGCTGCTCAGAGGCGGGGATGGGAATCTCAGCTCGGGGCCTTGGCCAGGGGAGACTAAGGAGCTGCCCCAGCAGGACCGGGTGGTGAGAAGCCCCAGAGAGCAGAAAGGTGAGTGGCAGTGGACAGGTCAGTACCCCAGGAGGCCCTCCCCAAGGGGTCTTCTGGGACCAGAGCCACCTGGCCGGGCAGTTTAAAGGGAACTCAGGTTATACGTTTCTCCCCTCTGTGGGTCCTACAAAGACTAAGATGATTTCAGCTCTGACTGAAGCGTTCCCCACAGTAAAAATAACAATGGTTTTCTCCCCTCTGTGGACTGTCTAATCTTTAACAAAGTCTGACCTGTGTTTGAAGCCTTTTCTGCAATCAGAGCTTTTATAAGGCGACTCTCGTGTATGTATTCTGATGACTAGTAATGCACGAGCACTGACTGAAGCTTTTCCCGCAGTCAGAGCAATTGAAAAGTTTCTTTCCTGTGTGGGTCCTCTTATGGTTTAAAAGGCTTGTGCGGTGACTGAAGCTTTTTCCGCAGTCAGAGCAATTGAAAGGTTTCTCTCCTGTGTGGATCCTCCTATGGGTAACAAGGTATGAGCCTCTAGTGAAGCTTTTCCCACAGTCAGAGCAATAGAAGGGTTTCTCTCCTGTGTGGATCCTCCTATGGGTAACAAGGTGTGAGCTTCTACTGAAGCTTTTCCCACAGTCAGAGCAATAGAAGGGTTTCTCTCCTGTGTGGCTCATCCTATGACTAACAAGGTGTGAAATCTGAGTGAAGCTTTTCTCGCAGTCAGAGCAATTGAAAGGTTTCTCCCCTGTGTGGCTCCTCCTATGGGTAACAAGGTATGAGCTACTACTGAAGTTTTTCCCGCAGTCAGAGCAAGTGAAGGGTTTCTCTCCCGTGTGGGTCCTCCTATGGGTAACAAGGTTTGACTTCTGACTGAAGCTTTTCCCACATGCAGAGCAATTGAAAGGCTTCTCTCCTGTGTGAGCCATCCTATGGATAACAAATTGTGAGTTTGTACTGAAATTTTTCCCACAGTCAGAGCAGTTATGGGGTGCGTCTCTTGTATGTATTTTCTGATGGTTTGTAAAGTGTGAGTGCTCACTGAAGCTTTTCTCAGAGTCAGAGCACTTGAAGGGCTTCTCTCCCGTATGGACACTTCGATGTTCGGGAAGAATTTCACAGTCACTACACATGCAGGGTGACTGTTGATGGGGGATTTCCTGTTGAATAGTTTCTGTGTTTCTTTTCTCCCCTGTGCTCCTGCTACTGGAGTTAGCCTGTCCCTCTCCTAGATAGTTTCCCTTCTGCTTTTCTGGGCTATGCTGACTCTCACAGCTCTCTCCTTGCTCACGTATCTGGAAAACATATTCTTCAGATCGTCTCAATAATAGTCCACATGGAGACACTTGCTCCAGTCCTTCCTGCTGAAGACTCTTTTCATGGTTCTCAGTCAGTGTCCCATCACCTGTTGGAATAGAGGAATGATCCAGACAGGAGTTATTCTCCACAATGAACTGCAAGGAAACTCTAAAGGAGGAATAGAAAAGGGGATACGTGCTCAAATAATGGTCAAATTATCATGAGCTGAGTTCATTGTCCTCCTTCACAACCCTTCCACAGAGAAGAGAATCCAGCCTTTCCTTGCCCACCACACTCTGACTGGAGTTGAAGACAAGCTGAACAGTCAATCACACTTCATGAAAACACACAAGTTACATCTGCTATAAGGAGACAGAAATTGGTTTCTGAGTCAGTTTAACTGATTGCTCACCTGTCTGGGTGTTGCTGATGATCTCCCCTTCCTCACAGCTCTGAGGATCTGGGACTCGCAACTCCTCCTCTCTCTCCACCCAGGAGATCACATCAGTTTCGGAGACTGGAAATCCTGTTTGGAGAGCAATGAACCAAGTGCTGATCTTGTTCATTAAGGTCTTTCCCATTACTGCTTCCAGAGCTGGGATCTGAGTCACCCACACACAGTGGCTCCTTTCCCCACCTTGCAGAGACAGGGCTCTGGCTGGTACAAGAGCCCAGGACACACTCACCTGCAGTAAAAATGCATCACTCCCCCACCTTGGGAATGGCCCAGCTTACACAAAGAACAAGTTAAAAATCACTTAGGAAAGTTAGATGTCAGCAAGTCACCAGGTCCTGATGAAATGCATCCCAGGATACTCAAGGAGCTGATAGAGGAGGTATCTGAGCCTTTAGCTATGATCTTTGAAAAATCATGGCAGACAGGGGAGATTCCAGAAGACTGGAAAAGGGCAAATATTGTGCCCATCTATAAAAAGGGGAATAAGAACAACCCAGGAAACTATAGACCGGTCAGTTTAACGTCTGTCCCAGGGAAGATAATGGAGCAGGTAATTAAGGAAATCATATGCAAACACTTGGAAGGTAATAAAGTGATAGGGAATAGCCAGCATGGGTTTGTGAAGAACAAGTCATGCCAAACTAATCTGATAGCTTTCTTTGATAAGATAACGAGCCTTGTGGATAAGGGAGAAGCGGTGGATGTCATATACCTAGACTTTAGTAAGGCATTTGATACGGTCTTGCATGATATTCTTATTGATAAACTAGGCAAATATAACTTAGATAGGGCCACGATAAGGTGGGTGCATAATTGGCTGGATAACCGTAGTCAGAGAGTGGTTAACGGTTCTAAATCCTGCTGGAAAGGGATAACAAGTGGAGTTCCTCAAGGGTCTGTTTTGGGACCCATACTGTTCAATATCTTCATCAATGATGTAGATATTGGGATAGAGAGTACGCTTATTAAGTTTGCAGATGATACCAAACTGGGTGGGGTTGCGACTTCTTTGGAGGATAGGGACATAATTCAGAATGACCTTAGCAAGTTAGAGAAATGGTCGGAGGTAAACAGGATGAGGTTTAATAGAGAGAAATGCAAAGTGCTCCACTTAGGAAGGAACAATCAGTTCCATACATACAAGATGGGAAGCGACTGTCTAGGAAGGAGCATGGCAGAAAGGGATCTAGGGGTCATAGTGGACCACAAGTTGAATATGAGTCAACAGTGTGATGCTGTTGCAAAAAAAGCAAATATGATTCTAGGTTGTATTAACAGGTGTGTTGTAAGCAAAACTCGTGAAGTCATTCTGCCGCTCTACTCTGCACTAGTTAGGCCTCAGCTGGAGTACTGTGTCCAGTTCTGGGCGCCACATTTCAAGAAAGATGTGGAGAAATTGGAAAGGGTACAGAGAAGAGCGACAAGAATGATTAAAGGTTTAGAGAACATGACCTATGAAGCCAGGCTTCATGAACTGGGCTTGTTTAGTTTGGAAAAAAGAAGATTAAGGGGGGACATTATAGCGGCTTTCAAATATCTAAAAGGGTGTCACAAGGAGGAAGGAGAAAATTTGTTCCTCTTGGTTTCTGAGGACAGGACAAGGAGTAATGGGCTTAAAGTGCAGCAGGGGAGGTTTAGATTGGACATTAGGAAAAAATTCCTAACTGTCAGGGTGGTCAAATATTGGAATAAATTGCCAAGGGAGGTGGTGGAATCTCCCTCTCTGGAGATATTTAAGAACAGGTTAGATAGACATCTGTCAGGGATGGTGTAGACGGAGCTTGATCCTGCCTTGAGGGCAGGGGGCTGGACTCGATGACCTCTCGAGGTCCCTTCCAGTCCTATGATTCTATGATTCTATGATTCCCCAGGGCAGCTAAGCACTCTGCTGCACTCTAGATATTCTATTAACAGCGCATGGGAGTTAGATCCCAAATCCATATTCATTTCTCTCTGTACCTGGTTTGAGTTACAAGATTACTGTGTCTGCAACAATGGAATCCAGTTCTCAGCACCCAGTGTTTCTGATAACAAGGCACATATTCATCTGCCTGAACATGGACATAGGTTAAATGCAGGCTGTTGTATTTAAAATCCTTAGTCTTCACTCACAGATTTGCAGCACAAACTTTGCTCTCATCTCACAGAGACGTTATAAACCCTTTCCACAACAGAGAATCAGTGACATTAAGCATCTGAATGGTGGTGTTATTATTAAATACGTGTGCTTATTATTAAACACTTGTGCTGAGTGTTTGCAGGATGAGATCTTAAGATTCATGGGATCAGAAGATATCCTCAGTTATGCAGTCTGACCGCCTCAGTGGCACAAGCCATTACCCTTAGTCCGGTTACCCAGGCACAAAGCTCTGTTTCCCCACAGTGTATTTTCTAGAAAGTCCCCCAGTGATTTGAAGACATCAAGAGATGGGAGAATCCACCAGTTCTTTGTTCGTTTCAGCAGCTAATCCTCTTCCCTATCAAACATTTGTGCCTCTTTTCTTGTCTGAAATAGTCTGGCATCAGCTTTCAATTATTGGCTCTCACTGAGCCGTATCCATTCAAAGAGGTGGACCAAATTTTCATTGGGGGGGGGGGGGGGCGGAATAGAAAGTGGCTGAGAGCTGCTCTCTTCCATGACATAAATGCACGAAATGGAGGATCCGTGATGGGCACTGGGAGAAGGAAGATGCTTCTGGTAACGGTTTGGGATGCAGGACAGATAGAGGGGTCTAGGAGGGAGTTTGCATGATAGAGCCTTGCACCCTATTTATTGTTTGAAACCAACCCCATATTGAAACTGACTGAGCAGTGAAATCTGAGCCTGAAGGTGCCGTCCGTTTTGTGCTTTAACTTCACCCCTTTAGCATCACAAACCTATAGACCAGTGTTTCTCCAAATGTCCACAGGTCCCCATGCAGCACCCTTGGGGCTCCTCACTGATCACTGGGTGATTTAGGGCTGTGTGCACCGTGGTTGCTGGGTTTGGTTGGTAACACCAATGACAATCACAGGAAGATGTTTTCACAGGAATTCTCACATCACAAAACTTCCACCAGCAAACTCACCTTGTCTGAAAACTCCAACGCATTTTCCTCTTGCTCTCTCCAGTGCAGAGGGCAGAGTGTCTAGTGGGGGAAGGGATAAAAGAGGTGAGATTCCAGACTCTCCTATTCATAACAATGTCCCACTCTGATCTCTGCGTTTCAATTCTATCAGACACACACTCAGGTATTTAGTATGAAAGAGTCAAACTTTCATTTCCTCTCACTCGGGCACCTTCCAGCAATGGAGCCAATATCCCTGCAGCCTCACAACTATCCCAGAAGAGACAAGCCGTAAATGAGATTTACTCTTCCCGCCTCAGCCCCTTCCACTTGGTTTCTCATTCACTTACTGCCCCTTATCATAACCTGAGCTGTGGTGGCAGAACACGTGGCCATCACAGTAACTTTAGCCATTTTGATCTCTGAATGGGAGGTTCAGAGTTTGCAAAGCCCTGGCTATCTGCAAGCAGTTGGGTCTGTTTGCTCAGTGCCTCTAAGGAGAGCAGCATGATGGGGCCGTCATTGTCTACATGGGAATTGAGGCAGGGAAAGGTTGGCTTCAGAGGCCAGATTCAATAGTCGCAGATACTTGAACCGCTTTCCCCTCATCCATCCCTTCCAGGTACCTTTCAACTCCCTCAGAGTCTCCGACAGAGCAATCGTTCTCTGAGAGAAACCTCTGACTTGTTCTTCTAGTTCAGGGGAAATATCTTCTGGCAGCTGGAATTGCCCCATCTTACACCTGGACAGAAACAATTCCATATGATTGTATGTCGTTTACTGCTGATAAGTTCTGGCTAGTAAGTCTCAGCTCTAACAGGCCTGGAGTTAGAATTCCTCCAATTCTCCCAGCCTGAGAAAAGGGACAACACATGCCATGGCCATGCAACCTTCCCCTCAAAGATCCCATTTCAGTTCTTCACTTCTGGCCTGGGGAGACTGGCTGGGGGAGCAAAGGAGAATATAGTCTCCATGGCCAACTCACTCCTTGGCCTCCAGATGCCGAGGGACAGGAGGTTCCCATGTGAAGGGCTGAAGGAATCTGTCCACTAGAGACTACACCGAGACACCAGCTCCCCTCAACCCAGCTCCTTCCACAAAGGTCTCCAAACAGCCCTCCAGTGGGACAGACTCTTCATCCCTGCTGTCCTGGGCTGAATATGCTCAAAGCCCAGGAGTGACAGTTCATGTTCCAACCCACGGAGGTGACAGCTCTAAGAAACACTTGAAGTCAGACTGTGCCCTGAATGGGGAATTCCAGAGTTTCAACTGCGAGGATGAGACCCTCAGAATTAAATGTATCAGAGATATTCATGTCTAACATCGGGCTGCAGAGCTCTGGGGAGATGTGGTGCTAACATCTGCTCCAAGCCTTTTCCCTGCTCTCTGCAGTGTGAGGGGAGTGAGAGCCACGTACCTACTCAGGGCGCTTCTGACGTCCTAGAAAAAAGACACAGAAAAGAATCTCAGCCCCATTGGACACACAAAGGGGACCTCTGAGAAGAGATTTTGCAGACCTGGGAAGAGAGGCCCTGCCCTTGCCCCAGGAATATGGATCCCCTGAGCGAATGGGGCTTTGCCATCTCTAAGAGCTCTGTGCCTGTAACTCTACAAAGCACAAAAGTCACTCACATGGCAGCAATGCACAAAGTGTTACACTGAGATCTGACAACTGGGATCCAGCACTTGTGATTCAGGAGCCTCCCTTCCCTATGTGGGGAGCTGGGATGTTTGTCCCTCAGTCTCACCTGCAGAAATTCACTTGCTGGATTCTGACATGTCCCCTCCAGCTCGCCGATCCCCTCACTGATACGGGAAATCTGCATGGAGAGGTTCCTGACAGTGTCAATCTGGAACCTCTCAATCGCCTCATCTAATTTCTCCAGCTGGGCTAGGAGTCGCTGCTTTTGTTCCTCCAGAAACTGCAGCAGCTGCTGAAACTCAGCCACAATCATCTGCCTCTCTGCTTGGGTCCATTTCTGTGTGAAAACAGGGAAAGGGCTGGTCAGGGGCATGGATGGAGCCCACAGCCCTTTCACGGGGAGCTGAGTGCGCAGTAGGGAGAATTTCTTGGAAAACCCTAAAATATGCGACATTTGACTCTTTGTGATTACTAGGCAGATGCGTCTCTCCCAGCATCTCCTTTGCCCCGTGTGTCCCTCTGAAAGGGATGTTCCCATGTCTGTCATGGGCAGCATCTTGTGTTATTCATGGACTCTGGGAATTCATATCCAGAGCACCAGGAGGCACGACTCAGCACCAGCCTGACAGAGATACCCATGGAGGAAAAAGAAGCAAACATATAAATGCACCAAGTGAGCAGACAGTCCGTCAGGGGCACATTGAGCTCACCTGGGGAGGATGTCTGGGAAAGCCACAAAGGATGGACATTAACTCATGCACTGACACGGATGCTCAAGGCCTTTCTACACATGGATCTCACCCAGCAATTCATGATCCAGGAGAAACACAAACAAGCCCAACCTCACCAAGGCCACAAAGGAGTCTGCCTCCTAACACAGCCCTATGGCTGGTCCATAGCCACAAGCACTTACCAGATACTCCTGGCTTTTCCCTTCTGCTGTTGTTTTCCTTCTCAGCAGCTTTTCTCTCCCCTTCCTCAGAGTCTTCAAATGAGTCTCCAAATTTTCCTGGAGAAATAGAAATAAGCACGAGGGCAAACCCCATTAGATGTTGGGAGCCTATTTGTCTGCCTTTAAGAGAGTCCCAGTTTTGTGGAGCTCTGCCCCTGTCCAGTAGGGACTCAGCCCTGGACATGGCTTTGTCTATAGAAAAATACACAGGAGGAGACTGCGGATGCAGCAGGACACCTGCGAGGGTGGAGGACAGATCAGTGGTGGCACCTTCATAAAGAATGATGCAGGTGGTTAACAATACTAATCAAGTAACCAATTACAATTTTATCAGTGACAGTATTTTTTAACCTGCTGACAGGCAGGGTTGGTAGCAGAAATGGGCTCTCCTGGGGCCAGGGATCTCTTGCGAGGTCTGCCAGGGTGGCCACAAGAACTGCTGGCCAATGGGAACACCCAGCAGCTGCAGACTGACGTTAGCTGCCAGAGGCAAGTGGGCACTTCAGGGGCAGTGGGGAGTTTAACCGGTAATTGGCACCGATAAACATTAGCTCATCAGTTAACCAGTTTGAACACAGCATCCAGCCCAGCAACCTCATCTAGTGCCAGCTGCTGCATCAGAGTTTAACCCCTCACGGAGCAGCCCAGAGGTTCAGCATCCCAGTGGGAAACCTCTTCTCCCAGCTGAGCCCAGAGCTTTATCAAGGCATCTTTCTCTCCTAACAGCCACACTTCATCACTGTTCAGTGATGCTGAGGGACAGGGAGCAGTGTAGTCTAACAACTGGACCAGGGTTCAGGACCAAACTCTATCCCTGACATATTTGGTGACTATGAGCAACTTGCTGCCCCACCGTCCCTTTCCACAGTTTGTCTAACTGGACTGTGACCTGCTCAGAGCAGGGACTTTCCCGTGCTGGTTATTGTGCAGGGCCCAGATGTCATTGCGGATCTATAAGGCAAATGACAGATTATTATTCCTGTTCATCCAACCAGTAGCAGCTTGTAACCTCCTGTAATCTAAACCTCTCTGATTATTAACACCTTCCCTTGTGCAAACACCCCTCCCGCTACCAGTGAGGCCTGGGTTTCAGGATTTACAGCCTCAGAGAAACATTTCCACATCAGGTATCTGTGAAGACTTGACATAAGTTGCCACAAAGCCAGAACATTTACTTTTTACTGCACCTCTTGAATCATGAAGGCTTTACAGAAGTGGTCACCAACCAGTAGGTCGAAATCTACAGGTAGATCTTGGAGCCTCTGACAGGTGATCTTGACTGGTTTGGCTAAGAGGCTATCAAGTGCAGCACTTCAGCTGCCCCCTCTCCCTGCTGCTGCACATCTCCTGCCCTTTGCCTTGAAGCTGTTTCCTTCTCCCACTCTGCATTCTATCTCTACAAACAGAGTGTGTAGGCTGCTTTTGAGAGTGGTGCAGGGGCGAGCCTTCCTCAGCCCCACTGCACCACCACAAAGGAGCCACCTGTGGTAAGCAGTGTGCAGCTGGAGCCTGTATCCCTGTCCTAGTCATGTACCTCTTCCACACCCCAAGTCCCTTCTCTAACTCTGAGCCCCCTGAACTCAAACTCCCTTACAGAGCCTGAACCCCCTCCTGCACTCCAACCCTCTGCCCCTGCCTGATGAAAGGGAGAAGAGATGGGGGAGGGAGAAGGGATGCAGTGAGCAGAGGCGGGGCCTCGGAAAAGGGTCACAAAGGAGGTGGGGCAAGGGTATTTGGGTTTGAGATAGATCCTGGATTGCACTTCAATTCAAAAAGTGATACTTTAAAAGGCTGGAGACCACTGCTTTACACTGGTTGGTTCACATCTGTGTCTGGTAACAGTCAGTGAAATTAGACTGTAATTAAAACCCAATCTTATTTCCCATCACACTGGACAGCCACTCTGTACCTTGTACTTGTGGGCAGCTTCCTGTAAGGGCATCACCATGTGAGCCTGGGATCTGTCACACACCACACAGATGGGAGTTTGATCCTCTTCACAGAACAGTTTCAGAGCCTCCTGGTGCTCCCCACACACCCCGTCCCATCTTGCTCTCTGTGCTGCCTGGAAACTCAGCGGCTTGGCTAGTTCCACCACGTTTGCCAGCTGCCGGTTGGGCCGGAGGGGTCCCTGCTGCTCAGTGTCTCTGCCCTGAGGGCTGAGGGGGGCCTGGCAGGAATTGTGCCCACACTCCAGAGCGACAGGGGCTGTGAAATCCTCCAGACAGACGGGACGCGGCGCTTCCTCCCGGACACTTTCCACGGGGCTCTCTGCAGCCATGGCTGCCGCTGGGCTGGGGGACCGGGGCCGTGTCACTGTCCTGAGCTCAGCAGTGGGGGGGCAGGTCCGGGGGTGGGTGCGCAAGGTACCAGCACTGAGGACAAAAAACCCATCAAAATTAAAAACCGAAAAAGCCCCAAAAGCTTCGCTCCCCCCCTGCAGGGTCCATTGGGCCTCCCCCGCTAACTGCCCCGGCCAGAACCGCCCCCCCATCGCTGCGCCCCTCAGGCCAGGCCCCCCCCGCACACTCTGCAGGCCCCTCAGCCCCGCTGTGCGCCCGGCACCACCCAGCTCCCCACCCCCCGCCAGGCCGGCGCGAGAATCAGGAAGCGCCCCGATACCCAGCGCCGGACCCACCAGCAGCGCAGGTCACAGCCCCTCCGCCCCGCAATGAGTAACGGCCCCAACGGCCCCTCACAACGGCTCCCGGCTCAGGGAGCGCGGCGCATGCGCAGTAACCGCGGCGACGTCTGGCCCCTTTCCCTGCCCGCGGCGGAGTAGAACGGGGCGGCCCGTCAGACCGCGCATGCGCAGCAGGTCCGTGACTCCGACCAGGCTCCAGCGCCAGGGCTTCGCTCAGACCGGGCGCTGCTTGGCCCCGCCCCCCCGGACAGAGGCTACTTCCGCTTCTCGGAGCCCGGGCCGGCTCGCAGGTGGGGCGGGGCTTTTGCAGCGCGTGGAGCGACCCGGGGGATTCCCTCCCTGCCGGGCTGGTGGTCCCGAGGTGGGCGGGGCCGGCGCGCGCTGCGGGGGCGGGGCCGAGAGATGCCCACGTGGGCCAGTCCCGGCTTCTGCCCAGCGCGTCTGGTGGGTGCCGGGGCGGCGCGCGGAGGGGGGCGGGGGATGCTCACCTGAGAGGCGGTGCCACTGCGGGCTCCTGCCCGGGCAATGCGCATGCGCAGCGGTTCTGGCGCAGCCCTGGCCCGTCTCTGCCCGCGCGCGGTGAGTGTCCCGAGGGGGACGCGGCTCCACGTGGACTCAGGTCTGGTGGGGGGAGGGGCGCCAGGTAAACTCTGCAACACCGAGAGCGAAGCCCCGGCGGGGGGGGGGGGGGTTAAAGCAGCTTCCCCAGTGCAAAGGCTGAGGGGAGGGGGCAGGTCAGGAGGCCATGTGGAGACACTGAGGAAAAGGGCAGGAGGGAGGTGCTGGGAGAAGGCTGGAAAGGAGGGGTGGGTGTGAGGAAGGTGGGGATGGAGCAAGGCATGTGTGAGGGCACAGGGGCATGAGGGTAATGGGGGCAGAGGGTGGTGAGGGGGTGGGCATCAGGGAAAAAGTGCAGGGCAGGAGGGTTAAAGCAGCTTCCCCAGTGGGGATGAGGCACGAGTCACAGAGTGGCCCTGGCCAGGGGCCTTTTTATTTGCTTCAACATTTATTTTAATCCCTTATTCACCTGGGAGGCGCTGGGCAGGCTCAGGAGGCTGCAGACCTCCCCCCCCCCCCCCCGCACTTCGCCCGGCCCACTCGAGTGTATGTTTGTGCTGCTACATTTGAAAGGTGTTTAAAATATAAAAAGGGAGCTAAAGACAGGACAGAGTCTCATCACTTTTCTCTTGTCTTATTCCCGGGACTCACAGAATTGCTCTCCTGTCTCTGCAGCCCATTTTCATTGTTTTCCTCTGTGCAAATGCAATGCCTTGTACTGTCACTACTCTGTGCAATGCAACTCAAAGTCCTGCTACTTTGAAACAAATGTAAGTAAAAATCAAAATAATCTTCTGTAAAACTACTTCAGTGAAAGTACAAAAGTATCCTATCTTCATTGTACTTAAGTATGCAAAAGTAAAAATTAGTTGCCCTATGGAACCCTATGCCTAACCACCTGAGTTCTTGCAGGTCACCACTAATACACAAATGCTATATAAACACTTATAATAATTCTATGTTATATGTACACCTATACTATATATTTTTCAATGATGGAATTTAATGATAGTCACTGCCTTCATTTATAAAGATGAAGAGGGACCAAATTAAATACAAGCAGATTACAGAAATGTAATTATTTTGTCCACATTCGCAGTGTTCATTTTTCCTTTGTAATGATTAATTTCCAAAATGTTTGTTCAACCATAGGAGCATCTTTTTTCAAATTGACTAGTCCTTGCTTGTCTATGAAAAAATGAGTCCATCACACGGAAGAATCTCTCACAGGCAGCTGATGGAGACCGAGGTCTGTTGGCTCTGGTGCACAGCTCCCTAATTCTAGAAAAAGAGTGCAGCAGCTCCATGGTCTCTCCTGAAGAAGTCAAATACCCATCAAGCTTCTTTGTAGTTTCATTTGTCTAAAATGACACACTTACCTTTTCTAATCCCATTTTCATGCGTGTTCCAAGTGGTCCTAATATTTGGCATCAAGATGTCCGTTGCTATTAGCTCCAGGTCCTCAATTATTTCACCAAAACATTTCTGAATGCTGCACTGGAATCTATCTACCAGTGGCCTCAAGAGGGCATCTTGTTCCTTTGCAGTTTTGAAACCATCAAGTATAATTTAAACTTAAAAAGCAACAAATGGTCTGGTAGCACTTTATAGACAACAAAACATATAGATGGGATTATGAGCTTTCATGGGCACAGCCCATTACTTCAGATGACCAGAGTTGTGAGTTTAGGCTGTACAGACCTATTTATTTTGGCTCTGCACAGCCTAAACTCAAAACTCCAGTCATCTGAAGATGTGAGCTGTGCCCATGAAACCTCGTGATACCACATATATGTTTTGTTAATCTATAAAGTGCTACCAGACTGTTAGTCTGTACTGCATAAAGTGAAAAAAACAAACTGCTACCCCCTGAAGTTGGTATAATTTACGCAGCATCCATTCCATTAGTGTGCTTATCTGTGCTTGGATAATATGTAGTGCTTTCACCAATGGGCCCATAACCATGGCATATTCTGCCAATAAAACCAGCTCTGCTAGATTCAGCCTATCGAACAGCCAATACGTAATGTTAATAAAAATACAGAAGAACATAAGAACGGCCGTACTAGGTCAGACCAAAGGTCCTTCTAGCCCAATATCCTGTCTACTGACAGTGGCCAGCACCAGGTGCCCCAGAGAGGGTGGACCGAAGACAATGATCAAGCCATTTGTTTCCTGCCATCTCTCTCCAGCCTCTGACAAACAGAGGCCAAGGACACCATTTTATCCCCTGGCTAATAGCCTTTTATGGACCTAACCTCCATGAAATTATCTAGCTTCTCTTTAAACTCTATTATAGTCCTAGCCTTCACAGCCTCCTCTGGCAAGGAGTTCCACAGGTTGACTACACGCTGTGTGAAGAAGAACTTTCTTTTATTAGTTTTAAACCTGCTACCCATTAATTTCATTTGGTGTCCTCTAGTTCTTCTATTTAGGGAACTAATAAATAACTTTTCTTTATCGGCCCTCTCCACACCACTCATGATTTTATAGACCTCTATCATATCCCCCTCAGTCTCCTCTTTTCTAAACTGAAAAGTCCCAGTCGCTTTAACCGCTCCTCATATGGGACCCGTTCCAAACCCCTAATCATTTTAGTTGCCCTTTTCTGAACCCTTTCCAAGGCCAAAATATCTTTTTGAGATGAGGAGACCACATCTGTACACAGTATTCAAGATGTGGGCGTACCATAGTTTTATACAGGGGGGCTGTGTCTACACTGGGCCACTTATTCCGGAAAATCAGCTGCTTTTCCGGAATAAGCTGCGAGCTGTCTACACTGGCCCTTGAATTTCCGGTAGTCTTTTCCGGAAAAGCGCTTCTACATTGGCCACAGACGCTTTTCCGGGAAAAGGGCTTTTCCGGAAAAGCAGCCTGCCAATGTAGACACTCCTTTTCCGGAAAAACTGAAAACGGAATAGTTGTAGAAATTCATGCCAGTCTAGACACAGCCGGGCAGTAAGATATTCTGGGTCTTATTTTCTATCCCTTTCCTAATAATTCCTAGCATCCTATTTGCCTTTTTGACCGCCGCTGCACACTGCGTGGAAGTTTTCAGAGAACTGTCCACGATAACTCCAAGATCCCTTTCCTGATTTGTCATAGCCAAATTAGCCCCCATCATACTGTACGTATAGTTGGGGTTATTTTTCCCAATGTGCATTACTTTACACTTATCCACATTAAATTTCATTTGCCATTTTGTTGCCCAATCACTCAGTTTGGTGAGATCTTCTTGGAGTCCCTCACAGTCTGTTTCTGTCTTGACTATCCTAAACAGTTTGGTATCATCCGCAAACTTTACTACCTCACTGCTTATCCCTTTCTCCAGATCATTTATGAATAAGTTGAAAAGGATTGGTCTGAGGACTCACCCTTGGAGGACACCACTAGTTACCCCTCTCCAATCTGAAAATTTACCATTTATTCCTACCCTTTGTTTCCTGTCTTTTAACCAGTTCTCAGTCCAAGAAAGGACCTTCCCTCTTATCCCATGGCCATGTAATTTACACAAGAGCCTTTGGTGAGGGACCTTGTCAAAGGCTTTCTGAAAATCCAAGTATACTATATCTACTGGATCCCCCTTATCCGCATGCTTGTTAACCCCTTCAAAGAACTGTAATAGATTAGTAAGACAGGATTTCCCTTTACAGAAACCATGTTGACTTTTGTCCAACAAATTATGTTCTTCTACATGCTTCACAATTTTATTCTTTACTATTGTTTCGACTAATTTGCCCCTTACTGAAGTTAGACTTACCGGTCTGTAATTGCCAGGATCGCCTCTAGAGCCCTTTTAAAATACTGGTGTCACGTTGGCTACCTTCAAGTCATTAGGTACGGAAGCCGATTTAAAGGATAGGTTACAAACCACGGATAATAGCTCAGCAATTTCCCATTTGAGTTCTTTTAGAACCCTTGGATGAATGCCATCCGGTCCCGGAGATTTGTTAACATTAAGTTTTTCTATTTGTTCCAAAACCTCCTCTAATGTCACTTCAATCTGGGACAGTTCCTCAGATTCATCACCCACAAAGGACGGTGCAGATTCGGGAATCTCCCCAACGTCCTCAGCCGTGAAGACTGAAGCAAAGAAATAATTTAGTTTCTCTGCAATGGCTTTATCGTCTTTGATTGCTCCTTTTATAGCTCTATCATCTACAGGGACCCACAGGTTTTTTAGCAGGCTTCCTGCTTCTAATGTACTTAAAAAACATTTTGTTATTTCTTTTTGAGTTTTTGGCTAGCTGTTCCTCAAAATCTTTTTTTGCTTTTCTTATTAAATTTTTACACTTGATTTGACAGTGTTTATGTTCCTTTCTATTTATCTCACTAGGATTGGACTTCCACTTCTTAAAAGATACCTTTTTGTCCCTCACTGCTTCTTTTACATGGTGGTTAAGCCACGGTGACACTGTTTTAGGTCTCTTGCTATGTTTTTTAATTTGGGGTATACATTTAAGTTGGGCCTCTATTAAGGTGTCTTTATAAAGTTTCAATGCAGCTTTCAGGGATTTGGCTCTAGTCACTGTGCCTTTTAATTTCTGTTTAACTAACCTCCTCATTTTTGTGTAATTCCCCTTTTTGAAATTAAATGCCAGGGTGCTGGACTGCTGAGGCGTTCTTCCCACCACAGGAATGTTGAATGTTATTATATTATGGTCACTATTCCCAAGCGGTCCTGTAACGGTTATTTCCTGGATCTGATCCTGCGCTCCGCTCAGGACTAAATCGAGAATTGCCTCTCCCCTTGGGGGTTCCTGTACCAGCTGCTCCAAGAAGCAGTCATTTAAGCCATTGAGAAATTTTATCTCTGGTTCTCTTCCTGAGGTGACATGTATCCAGTCAATATGGGGGTAATTAAAATCCCCCATTATTATAGAGTTCTCTAGTTTGGTAGCCTCTCTAATCTCCCTCAGCATTTCCATGTCCGTATCGCTGTCCTGGTCAGGTGGTCGATAATATATCCTACTGCTAATTTCTTATTATTGGAGCATGGAATTTCTACCCATAGCGATTATATGGAACATGTTGATTCACTTAATATTTTTATTTCATTTGATTCTACATTACCTTTCACATACAGTGCTACTCCGCCACCCACCCGGCCTGCTCTATCCTTTCTATATATTTTATATCCCGGTATGATTGTGTCCCACAGATTTTCCTCATTCCACCAGGTTTCAGTGATGCCTATTATGTCTATCTCCTCATTTAATACGAGGTACTCTAGTTCACCCATCTTATTAGTCAGACTCCTAGCATTTGTGTACAAGCACTTTAGAAATTTGCCACTGGTTATTTGTCTGCCCTTCCCTGATGCATTGGATTCCTTTGTATGCGGTTGTTTGTCAGCTCTGGCCAATGGTTTGCCCTCTCCCCTCCTCTCTTTCCGACTACAGCTTAGAGAATCTCTATCAACGGATTCTCCTCTAAGAGAAGTCTCTCTCCGATTTATGTGCATCTCCGCACCAATCGGCTTTCCCCCATCTCTTAGTTTAAAAACTGCTCTACGGCCTTATTAATGTTTAGTGCCAGCAGTCTGGTTCCACCCTGGTTTAGGTGGAGCCCATCCTTCCTGTATAGGCTCCCCGTCTCCCAAAAGTGTCCCCAGTTCCTAATAAATCTAAACCCCTCTTCCCTACACCATCGTCTCATCCATGCATTGAGACTCTGAAGCTCTGCCTGCCTACCTGGCCCTGCGCGTGGAACTGGAAGCATTTCCGAGAACGCCACCATTTTAACCAGGCAAGGTTCTGTGTGTCTGTAACTGCCTGGGAATTTTCATAGGTAGCTTAGTGCTTGTTTGGGGGCATGTCTGGGTCTCTGACATCTGTGGGGTTTTTACTTTCTTCATTTCCATCCAGCAACTGTGATTGGCTCCCTGTTGTGCAACCTGCTTAGGAAAAAAAAAAGAGCAGCTTAAACAGGCTACGCTGCTCCCTCTGCTCTGGAAACGAAACTAACCTGCAGGGCGGTGCCTGTGTTCGGAGGACCCATGGCTGCCGGGGATCTGTCTGGGAGCTTCCAGGAAGAGGTGACATGTCCTCTCTGTCTGGAGTATTTCACAGATCCAGTGTCTATTGAGTGTGGGCATAACTTCTGCCGGGCCTGCCTCAGCCGGTGCTGGGGAGAGTCGGAACCCAACTTCTCCTGCCCCCAATGCAGAGAGACCATCCCGCAGAGACACCTGCAGCCAAACTACCAGCTGGGGAACCTGGTGGAGCTGGTGAAACGCCTGCGGCTCCGGGCAGGGCCAGCGCCCGAGGGGCAGCCAGGGTGCGAGAAGCACCAGGAGGCTCTGAAGGTCTTCTGCCAGGAGGATCAAGCCCCCATCTGTGTGATCTCCAGAGAGTCCCAGGCTCACCGCACGCACATGGCTGTGCCCATCGAGGAAGCTGCCCAGGAGTGCAAGGTAAGGACCAGACTTAGAGGGGCAGTTTCTCTGCAGCGACAGAGCCTCCTGCATGTGTCTGACCTGCCCTGGGTAGAGCCAAGGGCCTGTCTGGGAACAGGACCCAGCCTCATGGAGCTGGGCCAGGCCCAGCAGTGCTGCGGGGCAGTTACCGTGGGCTGGAGAGGGGAGACCTGCACCCCCAGCCTCACTGCTCCGTGGTGTTGTTCTCGCTGGGCACAAGCCAGTGGCCCCAAGCAGCCCCCAGAGCCGCTGTCTGTGTTTGCAGGAGCAAATCCTGAGCCGCCTGCAGCGTCTGCGGGAGGAGAGAGACGCGCTCCAGGGCCTGGAATCCGACTGGGCCAAGGAGAGCGAGAGGCTCCTGGTAGGTGCCTGGCTCTGCCCAGCCGCTTTGCATGGGGGAGCAGTGACAGCAGCTGGCTGGTGTCTGGGTCAGTCAGAAGGTTAAAGGGTTTCCATGGTCGATGCAGGGACACAGCTCAGGGTCACTTCCACCTCTGGGGGGCGGCCTCTACTCACAGCTACCTGGTGTAAATCAGGAGAGGGACCCCACTGGGGTACAGGTCAGGCTCCTCTGTTACCCTGGCATTAGTTCCCACTAGGGTGAGTGACGTTCAGGTCAGACTCCTGAGGGTCCCTGGCATTAGTTCCCACTGGGGTTGGTGGGTTCACCCCAGGCTGGCTGGGAACAGCCTCTGGCTCTGCCTCTCTCCCGTGGGGGGCAGGAACGAGGCCTGTCAAACTGCTGTGTGCCCAGATGTGGCAGGGTCAGGCTGAGGGGAGATCTGTGCTGACCCCCGGGTGTGAGTGTCAGACACCCCAGGGATGCCAGCGGCTGGTTTGGGCCCCATTTCCCAAGGCCTGGGCTGCACGTCAGTCTGTTGGTGCCGTGACGGGGGTTGGGGTGATTTTTGGTGACACTTTTACCCTGGGATAAGCCCTGGGCCAGACCCAGCCGGCCTGGCAAAGACACAGAGTGAAACGCTCCCTGCAGCCCGGACAAGGCCCTGCCACTTCCCACGGCCCCGCTCACCTGCGTTCTGGCCCGGCCTGCTCTGCACCCCCAGAGGCAGACGGACGTGGAGCGACAGCTGGTGCGCTGGGAGTGCGAGCGGCTGCGGCAGTTCCTGGTGGAGCGAGAGCGCCTCCTGCTGACCCGGCTGGGAGAGCTGGACAAAGAGATTGGGAGGAGGAGGGAGGAACATACCACCCGTCTGGGCGAGGAGATTTCCCGGCTCAGCGCCCTGATCTCGGAGCTGGAGGAGAAGCATCGGCAGCCGGCGCTGGAATTGCTGCAGGTGAGACGGGGTCAGACGCGCCCAGAGCCCAGTGCGGGGAGGGGGTGCCCCTGAGTCACTGGGGGCTCACAGGGTAACTCCGTGCAGGGAGCAGGGCCCCAGGGCTGCAGAGATGCAGGAGTTTGGCCCATTGGGAAGGCTGGTGAAAAACTGGGCTTGGTCCCCCTGCAAAGCAGCTGGTGAGAAAGAGGCTTGGCTTCCCCTAGCACAGCCTTTTACTGGGTCTCCCACCTGGGGGAGCAACCTGTGGGACAGGGGAGCAGCATGACCCGTCTGGGCAGGGGGCTGGGCTGGGCCAGGCAATGGGCACTAACTTTCTACACTGTCTCCTTCCCCTCTAGGGTGTGAGAAGCGCCATGAGCAGGTACGTCCGGGCTCCATCTGCCCCTCACCCCCCATCATGCTGGGAGCAGGCTCAGAGTCCGACTGTGAACCCAGCCCCAGCCCCCCACCATGGGCATGTCTCGCCCTCTAAACCCTGCCCGCTCTGTACCCACTGCCTTGGGGCCACTGCCGCTGTGGGGGTGTGAGCCCCACAGCCTGTGACGGGGAAGCCTCTCTGGGACCTGGCTGGCTCAGGGGAATATTAATAGGGCTGAGGCTGGTCACCCCAAGGACCCAGCTGGGACCTAGCCCCAGCTTTGGTCTGGCCCATGGGGAAAGAGCCGAGTGTCCCAGACAAGGCCCTAGGGGGGCAGAACCCCCACCCCCTGGGGAGTGACGAGGCCCCTGGGGGCTGAGCGGAGAAGCTGAGGAGCAGCTGCACCCAGAGAACAGGTCCCTCTCTCAGCCCTGGGCCAGCCAGGCCCCGGTGGAGCACATGGGCCAGGCCGGGTGCTGCCCAGGCTGTTTTCTCTCTGGCTGGAGAGAGGCCCCAGGCTGGGCCCAGCAGGTTGTACCGGCAGGAAACTCCCTGGGCAGCCGAGGTCACTGGGTCCGGGGCCCAGCCTCCACCTGCTCCCCTGAATGACTTTAGGGTTACCAGATGGTTTTGACAAAAATACCAGACACGCTTGGTATCAGATGCGGGGAGGGGAACCAGCCACAGGGGGAGCGGGGCTGTCAGGGGTGATGGGGTGGGGGGGGGGAGGAACCAGCCAGTGGGGAGCAGGGCTGGCCAGGAGGAGGTTGGGGGGAGCAGGGCTAGGAGAGAAGACTGGGAGGAACCAGCCACTGGGGAGCAGGGCTGGTCAGGAGGGGGTCGAGGGGAGAGGGGCTGATCGGGGGGGCAGCCGGGACCAGCCGACTGGGAGCTGGGCTAGCCGGGAGTGGGTTGCGAGGAGTGGGGCTGGCTGGGGGGATAACCAGCCGGCGGGAAGTGGGGCTAGCCTGGGTGCACGCAGATCCCGGGGCACTGCCTGTCCCATGCATCATCCCAGTCCCGCTCCTTCCCCCTCCCCCGACATAGTTGTGTACTACCTGGCTTTTAGAATCATAGGACTGGAAGGGACCTCAAGAGGTCATCGAGTCCAGCCCCCCGCCCTCAAGGCAGGATCAAGCTCCTTCTACACCATCCCTGACAGATGTCTATCTAACCTGTTCTTAAATATCTCCAGAGAGGGAGATTCCACCACCTCCCTTGGCAATTTATTCCAATATTTGACCACCCTGACAGTTAGGAATTTTTTCCTAATGTCCAATCTAAACCTCCCCTGCTGCACTTTAAGCCCATTACTCCTTGTCCTGTCCTCAGTAACCAAGAGGAACAAATTTTCTCCTTCCTCCTTGTGACACCCTTTTAGATATTTGAAAACCGCTACCATGTCCCCCCTTAATCTTCTTTTTTCCAAACTAAACAAGCCCAGTTCATGACCTATGAAGCCAGGCTTCATAGGTCATGTTCTCTAAACCTTTAATCGTTCTTGTCGCTCTTTGTACCCTTTCCAATTTCTCCACATCTTTCTTGAAATGTGGCACCCAGAACTGGACACAGTACTCCAGCTGAGGCCTAACTAGTGCAGAGTAGAGTGGCAGAATGACTTCACGAGTTTTGCTTACAACACACCTGTTGATACAACCTAGAATCATATTTGCTTTTTTTGCAACAGCATCACACTGTTGACTCATATTCAACTTGTGGTCCACTATGACCCCTAGATCCCTTTCTGCCATGCTCCTTCCTAGACAGTCGCTTCCCATCTTGTATGTATGGAACTGATGGTTCCTTCCTAAGTGGAGCACTTTGCATTTCTCTATATTAAACCTCATCCTGTTTACCTCTGACCATTTCTCTAACTTGCTAAGGTCATTTTGAATTATGTCCCTATTCTCCAAAGAAGTTGCAACCCCACCCAGTTTGGTGTCATCTGCAAACTTAATAAGCGTACTCTCTATCCCAATATCTACATTATTGATGAAGATATTGAACAGTACGGGTCCCAAAACAGACCCTTAAGGAACTCCACTTGTTATCCCTTTCCAGCAGGATTTAGAACCGTTAACAACAACTCTCTGACTACGGTTATCCAGCCGATTATGCACCCACCTTATCATGGCCCTTTCTAAGTTATATTTGCCTAGTTTATCAATAAGAATATCATGTGAGACTGTATTAAATGCCTTACTAAAGTCTAGGGATATGACATCCACCGCTTCTTCCTTATCCACAAGGCTCGTTATCTTATCAAAGAAAGCTATCAGATTAGTTTGGCATGACTTGTTCTTCACAAACCCATGCTGGCTATTCCCTATCACTTTATTACCTTCCAAGTGTTTGCATATGATTTCCTTAATTACCTGCTCCATTATCTTCCCTGGGACAGATGTTAAACTGACCGGTCTATAGTTTCCTGGGTTGTTCTTATTTCCCTTTTTATAGATGGGCACAATATTTGCCCTTTTCCAGTCTTCTGGAGCTCCCGTCTGCCATGATTTTTCAAAGATCATAGCTAAAGGCTCAGATACCTCCTCTATCAGCTCCTTGAGTATCCTGGGACGCATTTCATCAGAACCTGGTGACTTGCTGACATCTAACTTTCCTAAGTGATTTTTAACTTGTTCTTTGTGTATCCTATCTTCTAAACTTACCCTCTCTCTGCTTGTATTCACTACGTTAGGCACACCTCCAGACTTCTCGGTGAAGACCAAAATAAAGAAGTCATTGAGCATCTCTGCCATTTCCAAGTTTCCTGTTACTGCTTCTCCCTCCTCACTAAGCAGTGGGCCTACCCTGTCCTTGGTCTTCCTCTTGCTTTTAATGTATTTATAAAAGGTCTTCTTGTTTCCCTTTATGCCTGTAGCTAGTTTGATCTCATTTTGTGCCTTTGCCTTTCTAATCTTGCCCCTGCATTCCCGTGTTGCTTGCCTATATTCATCCTTTGTTATTTGTCCTAGTTTCCATTTTTTGTAGGACTCCTTTTTTATTTTGAGATAATGCAAGATCTCCTTGTTAAGCCAAGCTGGTCTTTTGCCATATTTTCTATCTTTCCTACACAGCGGAATTGTTTGCTTTTGGGCCCTTAACAACGTCCCTTTGAAATACTTCCAACTCTCCTCAGTTGTTTTTCCCTTCAGTCTTGCTTCCCATGGGACCTTACCTACAAGTTCTCTGAGCTTATCAAAATCTGCCTTCCTGAAATCCATTACCTCAGTTGTGCTGGTCTCCCTTCTACCTTTCCTTAAGATCATGAACTCTATTATTTCATGATCACTGTCCCCTATACTGTCTTCCACTTTCAAGTTCTCATTTTAGACACACTCATGCTGTGTGAGTACACAACTACGTACTGATACTCATGGAAAATAAGGAAACTTACTTAGAAAATACTGGACATTTATGTGTCTGGTATTTTCTCAATTTGTTTTCCGAAGAGAAAGCTCAAATATTGGATTGTCTGGTTCAAAACCAGACACCTGGCAACCCTGTCTGGCTTTGAGGGGCCGAGGCAGGAGACCAATAACACCCTCGTGTCTCTGCAGGGGCGAGGAGGCGACGTCGCCGCATCCGGTGCCCAAGTGCCCGGAGCTGGAGCGGAGAATCCGGGACTTCCCAGGAGAGAACAGTCTCCAGGGGGCTGTGACGGGATTCCTGGGTACGGGGCGGCGCTGCTGGGGGCTCCTCTCTCACTGTCTGGGGGTGTGGGGAGGGGTGTGGAAAGGCCCAGCTGGGTCCCAGAGACCCCAGGGTCTGCTCCTGGGGGTGGTGGGTTCCTGAGCCCAGGGAAGTGGGGGGCTGAGCGGCAGGATCCCAGCGGGACACGAATGGCAGAGAACAGGCGCAGGGAGTGCAGGTGCCTCCCTGCGGTCGTCCCCTCCTGCTGCCAAGCAGAGTGTCCCCCAGCCCAGCCTGCGTGGGCCGAGGGGCAGGGGGAGGTTTCTGGGGATGCTGGGAGCTGGTTGCCATGGGAGACGTTTTCGCAGACTCAGGGCCTGAGTCCCAGATCCCTGGACGTTCCCGGAGCCTCCCTGGCTGACACCAGCCACACGCCTGGGCCTGGTGTCTGAACCCCTTGGGCCAGACACTCAGAGCTGGGCAGGTGCCCGGCAAGTCACACAGGGGCCTGGCGGGAGTTTCAGAAGCCCCAGAGCAGCATGGGCCCCTAACTCCCACTAGTGCTCATGGGAGTTGGGCCCTTCCCCTGTTCGGGTGCATGTGAAATCCCAGGGGCTGTGTGGCTGCAGGTGGAAATGTCTGAAAAGCTGGTTCTGGGGCCTTACTCCCCAGGGTCCCTCTGGCAGCGCAGGGCAGAGCTGGGCTGTGAGCCCTGGGCACTGCCCCCCCACTGACGGTTTTTCTCTTCCCTTCCAGGGGCGCTGGCTGCGGAGAGAGGTGAGGATCCTGGGGTGCTGCCCTAGGGCCGGGCACCACAGCTGCTGGGAGCCTGTTCCCCTGCCTAGAGCAGCCCCTGGGCTGGGCTGGGCAGGCGCCAGGGGTCGGTGCAGGGGGCAGTCCAGCCGGGGAGCATGGGACAGAGCAGCTGAGGGGAGTCGGAGACAGTGAAATCCTGCTCTGTGAGGAGCCGGGGGTGGCGGGAGAAGACGGGATGTCCCTGCTCCCGCTCCGGGGGGCTCTGCGATGGGAATTCTCACCTCTCTCTCTGCTTGTTCCAGGACTCAGGCGAGCCCAAGAATTCGCAGGTAACCGGCCTTGCCCTGGTGTCGGTGACTCCAGCTCTGGCTCCCTGCAGTCCCCCCTCCCCCATGCTGTACCAGTGCCCCAGGGCTGGGAGATGGCCAGGCTCTTGGGGGAACAATAACCCCAGACCCTCGGGCACACCCCTGTGCAGGGACCCCACAGGGAGGGGCTGGGAGCCAGGGGGCCTCTCACACCCTGCTGGGGAAGCCGGGCGCTGGAGCCCAGGGGAGGGGCTGGGGGATGTTATGGAGTCGGGTTGTGACTCCAGAGCTAAGGCCGGGAGACGCTTCCCACCTGAACCCTGCTCATCCCCCCTCGGCCTGGGACAGGAAGCGGCTTCCCCGGCGTGTCTGGACAGTGGGGCTGGTCCCAGGGGCAAATCCAGGGTCCAGGTCGGGGCCCCGTCTCCTGTTTAAACACCAGGGGTCTGTCTGCTAGGCCTGGGGTAGCAAGTGTCCAAGCCGGGGAGCACCGGGGCTCTAACCACACAAAGCAGGGGGGGTGGCTGTGTGCCCCAGGCAGAACAGATCTCTGGGCAGCTCAGCTCTGTGCACCTTCCCCCTGGGTCCTAAGGAAATCCCGGCTGGAACCTGCCCCTCCCTTCACCCCCCCTCTGTCCTCATGGTGTCTGCTCTTCTTGCCCCCATCACCTCCCTTCTGCTCCTCTCATCTGCCCCTCCCCTTCCCTCTCCCAGCATCAGCCTGTCCCCTCCCCCCATCCCCACTGACACCTTCCCACCCCTCCCCCGCTCCTCCTGCTCTTCCTCCTCCTTGTCTCCCCTTGGCCCTTGTTAGCCCTGGTGCCTGCCCCTCCCCCTGCCCCATTGCTGCCAGCCCATCTGCTCACCCTCCCCTGGGTACCTCTCTAGGCCCCTGGCACCCACCCTTCCCTCCCCTCCCCACCCACTGAGGATCAAACCTTCCCTCTTCCCCTCTCCCCCATCTGCCCTGGTGCCTTCTCCATCCCTGTTCCCCCGACATTTCTCTCTCCTTCCACTCTGCCTCTTGGTGCTTCCCCTTTGTCCTCCTGCCCCATCCCCCTCCCCTCAGCACAAGCCCCTTTCCTCTCCCCCATCCCCAGGGTGCCTGCCCCCTCCCCTTAGTTCTCCCCTGCCCCTCACCCTCTGCCCCCTGCACCCCTCACCCCCTCTGGCCCCTGGTATTAGCCCTCCTGGTCACGTCTCTGTCTCCTTGAGACCCCTCTCTGCTCTCACCTCTGTCAGAATCACAGAACTGGAAGGGACCTTGAGAGTCATCGAGTCTGGTCCCCTGCCCCAGGACCAAGCACTGTTGAGACCATCCCTGACAGGTGTGTGTCCAACCCGCTCTTACATATTTCCAGGGATGGAGACTCCACAAACCCCCAGACAATTTATTCCAGTGTCTCACCACCCGGTCAGGCAGGAAGCTTTTTCTAATGTCCAACCTAAACCTCCCTTGCTGCAGTTTAAGCCCATTGCTGCTTGTCCTGTCCTCAGAGGCCAAGGGGAACAATTTTTCTCCCTCCTCCTTGTGACACCCTTTTAGATACTTGAAAATCTCTCTCATGTCCCCCCTCAGTCTTCTCCTTTACAAACTAAACAAGCCCAATTCTTTCAGCCTTCCCTCTTCTCTCATGGTCTCTCGACCTTTCATTGTTCTTGTTGCTCTTCTCTGGACCTTCTCCAATTTCTCCATCTCTCCCCTGAAATGTGGGGCCCAGATCTGGACACACGACTCCGGCTGAGGCCTGATCAGCGCAGAGCAGAGCAGAAGGACGACTCCTCATGTCTCGCTCACAGCGCTCCTGGGAATCTGCCTCCCTGGTGCCTGCTCTTCCCTTTGCCCCTCGGCCTGCCTGGGGTCTCCTCCCTGGGCCCCCCTTTGGGTCCTGTGGTGTAGGCCCCACCCCATCTCTGCCGCACTGGTGCCCACATCTCCTCCCCCCTCTGCCTCCCTAGGGCCTGCCCTTCCCCACACCCCTCTGTCTGCGCCCCTCTGCCCTTTGGTGTCCACCCCTCCCTCTGCCTTCCTTGCATCTGCCCCTTCACCCAGCCCCCCAGGGGACTGCCCCTTCCCTCACCCCTCTGTCCCTTTGTGCCTGCTCCTCTTGCCCCACATTGGCACTATGGTGGCTTCCTCCCCTCTGCCCCATCATCTGCCCCTCCCCTTTACTCTCCCCACATGATCCTGCCCCTCCCCTCCCCTCACTGACAGCTTGCCACCCCTCCCCCACTCATCTATCCTGCCCTTTTCCTGCTCTCTTCCCTCACAGGAAGAGGGGCCCTGACCCTCCTCAGACAACCCCACCCTTGCACAGCAATTAACGGGGGGGGGGGGGCGGTTAATTTCCCCCTGACCTCAGGGACCCGCCCCCGGCCCTGACTCTGTGACTCTCTCCCCAGTGGATGTGACGCTGGATCCAGACATGTCTCATCCCAGCCTCATCCTGTCTGAGGATCGGAAACGTGTGAGACTCAGAGACATTAGCCAGGCTCTGTCCGACAACCTGGGGAGATTTAACTATTGTCCCTCTGTGCTGGGTGCCGAGGGATTCACGGGCGGGAGGCATTACTGGGAGGTGGAGGTGGGAGACAACACTATGTGGGACCTGGGGGTCTGCAGGGAATCTGTGAGCAGGAAGAGGAAGATCATACTCTCTTCTGAGGATGGATACTGGGTCGTGTGGCGGAGGGACGGGAGATACAATGCCGGCACCTCCCCCTCTACCCTCCTCCATGTGAGCACCAGGCCCAGCCGGGTGGGGATTTTCCTGGACTACGAGGCGGGCAAGGTCTCGTTTTACAATGTGACTGACGGGTCCCATCTCTTCACCTTCACTGACACCTTCTCCGGGACGCTCCGCCCCTATTTCTACACTGATTACGACGAGACTCCCCTGACCATCTGCCTGGTGCCGGCCCAGGCCGGAGGGAATCCCTGCCCCTGACAGTGACCCCGTGGCAGCCACTGGCCCCTCCCAGCTCTGCGGCTCTTCCCTCAGGGGCAGGGCCGGTTACTGCAGGTACCTGGATGTTTTGTGCCAACCAGTCACTGCCCCTTTCCCTTTGCAACCGGAGCCAGGCTGGGTGAATGGGACCCTCTGGCTGGAAGGAGTCCAGGCTGCTTTTCCCCCTGCCCTGGGTTTGCTCCACCCCAGCACAGAGTGAGGCTGGTAAGAAACGTGGCCAGACAGCGGGTGGGGTTTGCTGCCCTCGTCGTGCCTTTTCCCTTGCCCCAGGGGGAGCAGATGGTGGGGGAGAAAAAAGGGGAGTTTTCTACTGCTGTGAAATGTCAGTGTCAAATATGAATGAAAAACATCTTCTAATTTAGAAACTGTTGTCATTGTAACAAGGTGCCCACACAGCTACCTTTGCCTTTACAGTTCAACAGCTTTTTATTAAAAGTCTATTTTTAGAAATGGAATGATTGACCTTTATTCTTCCCTCATGTCGATATTGACATTTGACGGGTTTACAGTTGTGTACATCCTTGGCATGTCAGCTTCGGCACTTCAAGAAATCCAAAACATTTTTCTGAACCCAATTAAATAATGAATTTGGTAACAGTGACAATGCCCATGTGTCATAACCAGCGCAGTGACACATGTATGTGGCTGCTCCTTCGCTTGCTTGCCTTGACCGGCTCTCTCTAGAAAGCAGGGCTCGTACACCCCGTCCTACACTGCACCTTTGAACATTCATAAGTGGAAAAAAAACCACAGAATGAATTAACCAATCTTATTAGATCCACGCGATTTTGTACCGTTCTGTGAACTTCTGGCTGCTTTAATTCATGTGATTTTCAACTATCTAGCTACGGATCACTGGTAATTGAGACATGGCCCCTCCTTGCCTGCGCCTGCATCAATTAACACCACACAGCCCCCAGCCTCACATCCTGTCTTCCTCATCATAGAAATCTCTGCTGCAATAGCCTCTTTTTAGTTTATTTTTCTATACAAATATTATTCAGCCAGTGTCCACTGTTGATTTCAGAGCAGTGTCAGGCTCATCATGTCCTTGGTTTTAAAAACACAACACATGTAGTTTGGTAAAGAAACAGAGAATGAATCCTTTTACCGAGTCATCACAAATTAACTTAATTGTATTAAAGATGCTGGTGTTGGGGTCACTGGGCATGATCCTAGGTATCTCGGAGGAGTGGAAGATCAAAAGAATTGATGAAGCGCCCCCGCTCTAGGCCCAAGCACTCTAAAAGCACTCCCCTTCCCTCCTACAGCTGTAATGGCAGTTTCAGTGTCCCCTTCGGCTTCAGCACCCCCACTATATAAGGAACAGGTGCCTCAGGTCCCAGAGGTTGCCCCCTCTGTGGGATTCTACCCACTGATTACCGAGACTGTGGTAGCCCGTCAAGGAGCCGAGGGGCACCAGGACACTACTATGCAAGTTTACACCCATGTGCCTTTTAACCCAGTGGACCTAGCAGCCTTTAAAGTACAGGCTGGGGAATTCTCCATGAACCCAAGCCGGTTTATCTCAGTGTTCAAGGGGTGTCTGGCTAGCCACAAGCCTGACTGGGATGACTGTAATATCCTCATGAGGACCCTATTGTCTGAGGTGGAGCGGAATCAGGTTATAGCCACAGCAAGGGAGGAGGCACAGCGGAGACATGAAGGGATCCACAAAACCTCCCTGAGCCTGCAGACATGGTTCCCCTAGCAGATCCTAGGTGGAATCCTAATGACCCCTTGCAGTACACCCGTCTCACCTCTTACAAGGAGTTGCTTTTACATGGTGTCCGGCACTCGGCTATCCGACATAACAACTGGGCAAAACCATATGAGTTAATACAGGAACCAAAGGAAAGTCCGGTTGCCTTTTTGCAGCGGATTCGGGATGCCATCCGGCAAAATACTAACGCAAATCCCGATGACCAGGCAACTGAGGCAATTATAAAGGGGATCTTTACCAGCCGTGCAGCCCCTGATATTAAAAGGAAATTACAGAAAAAGGAGGACTTAATGGGCATGTCCATGGCACAGATTCTGGAAACTGCAAATAGGGCTTATTCCCTGAGAGGGAGAAAAGGAAAAGAAGCAAGTGAAAATGATGGTAGCTGCAGTACAGGCTGGTGCTAGGGGAAGGTTACAGGAAAGAGGACGGGGCCGTGGACGCGGGCATCCTGGCCTGCAGGGAAGACGTCTGGGTTGCAACCAGTGTGCCTTGTGTCAAAAGGAGGGACGCTGGAAAAATGAATGCCCCGAAAGAGAATGTGCCCCCATGATGGCAGCAGAGACTCATGAATAGGGGTGTCAGGGGAAACGGATCATCCTGCCCCCGGAACCCCGAGTAAAAATGAGGGTGGGAAATTCGGAAATAGATTTTTTAGTGGACTCTGGGGTGGCACGAACCGCCGTAAACCAACCCCGTCAGCTGCCCGTGGCGGACCCCTCACTGTGGTGGGTGCCACAGGAAAAGGAGCCCAGTGTCCAGTGTATGCCCCAGCAGAATGCGCTCTGGGAAACAGAACTATAACTCACAAGCTGGTCTATCTCCCCGAGTGCCCAACGCCGCTGCTAGGACGGGACCACCCTGCATTTCACCCAGGATGAAATAACTCTTACCTTACCCACCGAGAATGCCTGGATAATGACTCTGGCAGCTGAGCCCTCTGCCGTGCAAGCCCCTGAGTGGAGCCAGTGGGAGGATCAGTATGGTCATCAGGGGTCCCGGGAAAGGCCACACACCAAACCCCTGTCAGCGTTCAGCTCCTCCCAGGCAAAAGCCCGGTGCGGATCAAACAGTATCCGATTAAGAGGGAAGCCAGAGAAGGGTTGCAGGAGACTATAGACCGGTTCTTAAGCTACGGTACACTTCGGGAATGTCAGTCAGCCTGGAACACCCCATCTTGCCTGTCCAGAAGCCGGATGGCACATATTGACTAGTCCAGGACTTAAGGGCGGATAATGAACGGGTTAAGACGCTGCACCCCCTTGTCCCAAACCCGTACACACTGTTGGACTCCATAGGAGGACAGTATACTCACTTTTCGGTTCTCGATTTGAAAGATGCTTTCTTCACGATTCCGGTTGATGCTCCATCTCAGGAGATTTTCGCTTTCGAGTGGGAAGACACAAAAAGGGTTAAGAAACAGCTTTGCTGGACAGTGTTGGCCCAGGGATTTAAAAATTCCCCCACCCTTTTTGGTCAGGCCCTGGCCAGAGACCTGGCCGAGTGGGACAATGAGGACAAGGTACTCCTTCTGCAATATGTAGATGACGTGTTAATTGCCGCTGTGGGCCTAACCCCCTGCCTTAAAGCCACCGTGAGCCTCCTGAACTTTATTGGACTCCGAGGATATCGGGTAGCGCGGAGTAAGGTTCAAATCGCCCTCCCAGAAGTACGGTACCTGGGGTTCCACATACGGCAAAGGGAGCGCCAGCTTTCAAATGAAAAAAAAGGGAGTGCTTACTCAGTTATTAGGCACCTGGACACGTCCCGTGGCCTACTTTTCCAAACAACTCGATCAAGTAGCCAAGGGCTGGCTGGCATGTTTACGGGCGGTTGCAGCAACAGCCTTAGTACTTGAAGAAGCCGAGAAGCTGACGTTGGGGGGGGGGGGGGTCATGCAAGTGTATACTCCCCATATGGTCCAAGCCCTGCTGGATGCTAAGGGTGGTCTTTGGCTCACCCAGGCTCGGGTAGCTCGGTATCAGGCTAAGCTTTTAGAGAACCCCGAAGTGACCTTGCTAACTTGTCCCTCCCTTAACCCAGCCACTCTTTTACCGGAGACAGAGCAGCAGGAGCACAACTGCTTGGAGATAATAGATGCCCAATACTCCAGCCATCCGGACTTAAAGGATCAACTGCTCCCTAATGCGGATTGTGAGTGGTACACTGATGATAGTAGTGTTGTGGTAGACGGGCAAAGGAGGTCAGGCTACACTGTCGTGACCATCCACGATACCGTGGAAGCCAAGGGTTTGCCTGCTTGGACATCTGCCCAGCTTGCTGAACTGGTAGCCCTGACCCGTGCGCTCGAACTGTCAGAGGGAAAACGGGTCAACATCTTTACCGACTCCAGATATGCTTTTGGAGTACTACATGCTCATGCTGGTCTGTGGAAACAGAGGGGCATGCTGACAGTCCAAGGCTGCCCGGTCAAGCATGGGGCCCACATTCTTCGGCTCCTGGAAGCAGTGCAACTCCCCTCGGCAATAGCGGTGGTACACTGCAAGGCTCATCAGAGGGACGACCAAGACGTGGCAAAGGGAAATGCCTGGGCTGATAGGGAAGCCAAGCGTGTTGCCAAGCGTGCTGCCACCCTGCAACCACTGGAAGCAGAGAACGCCTATATGCAGGCCCTCATCCCATCCGTGGGGGAGCTCCCGACCCCTCAGTACTCACCTGAAGAAAGAAACCTGGCCGCCAAGCTCAGGCTCCGGGAAAAGGAGGGATGGCTCCACTCCACAGAAGGAAAGATCCTCCTATAGAAGGACCTAATCTGACCAGTGCTGCAGAGACTACATCAAACCACTCACGCCGGCAAAGAGGCTCTAACCCATCTTATGAATAAATACTTCTTAACCTCTGAACTTCGGCCCCAAGCATCTCAGATACAGGCCAACTGTCTGGTCTGTCAAAAGAACAACCCCTCGACCAGGATTTTCAGTACCACCAGCTACTCTGGAACCCACCCCAGGCCCGGGATTGGTATGGCAGATAGATTTCACTGAGCTCCCACGGACTCAAGGGTTCAAATACCTCCTCGTCCTGGTGGATCGATTTAGTGGATGGCCTGAAGCCTTCCTGTGCCGTAACTGTACAGCCAAGACTGTGGCTCTCAAGTTTGTCAAGGAACTCATCCCCCGCTTCAGGCTGCCCCAGTGGATGGAATCTGACAACGGAACCCACTTTACATCCAAGGTTGTCCACCACATAGCAGCCGCCCTACAAATCCCGTGGAAGCTCCACACGCCATGGCGACCGCAGGCCAGTGGAGCGGTGGAACACACAAATCAGACGCTTAAGCGTCACCTCTTGAAAATCTGTCAAGAAGCCTCCCTACAGTGGCCTGATGCTTTGCCCATGGTTTTGCTCCGCATCCGCGCTCTCCCAAAGGGTAGATTAGGGCTTAGCTGCTTCGAAATTATGTTTGGAAGGGCATGGCCTATGAATGGGACACCAGCTCTGGCAGGGGAGTGGGAACTGGGATACAGCATTTTATCTCAGTATATGTGCTCTCTGTCTGCTGCTCTCTCTTCTCTTCACAGATACACCAAAGACTCACAGCCTCTTCCGCTGAATGCCCCTGTCCACTGCTTGTAGCCAGGAGACTCCGTGCTCGTTCGTACCTGGAAGGACGAGCCTCTCCGGGAGAAGTGGAAGGGACCCCACACCGTCCTGCTGGTTTCCCACACGGCAGCAAAGGTTGAGGGACACAAAAACTGGATTCATCACTCGCATCTGAAAGTAGTGCCCACATCGCCGCCAGCAGAACAGTGAACCGTCCAGCCCGCCAGAGCATCATCCACTGACGCTCTGGGACTTAAGTTGTTGTTTAAAAAGCGCTGAGGGGTTAGGGGTTCTGTTGGGAACATAGCTGCCCTGTCCAGTAGACTCACCATGGGTTCTAATGCAGAGTTTGCCCTACTAATACTTTTGGCCACAGGTGCCAGTCTCTTGTTGTCTCCCGTGTCGCCCTCCACGCATGCAGGATGGAGAAGGGCCTCTGCAAACTTGGCTACTAACACATATGAAGCCCTAAAGGTTGCCTTCGCCTGCGAATTTAATCTCTCCAACTGCTGGGTGTGTTCTCAAATCCCTCACCATGCAGCAGGGTTACCTTGGAGAGCGGTTCCCCTCTCATAAATGACCCCAGTTCCTTAGCACTTAATCAGCTTTTGTCCTCAGAATATGAGAAAACTCAGACAAAAGTTTGTTGAGTATTCTCAAAGGAGGGAGCTGTTGGGGTCACTGGGCATGATCCTAGGTAAATCGGAGGAGTGGAAGATCAAAAGAATCGACGAAGCGCCCCCGCTCGAGGCCCAAGCACCCTAAAAGCACCCCCCCCCTTCCCCTCCCCTGGCATAACTTTTCTCTGGCTCGCTAATAGCTGGGAACAGCAAGACAGACCTTGAGGTTGCCTAGTTACTATCAGTGGTATAGAAGAAGAATTCAGATGTGTCTCTGTAGAGGGGAGGAGTGTGGGAATCTTGCTACAGTTCACTATTTTCCTGCAAGTAAACAACCTGGGTATATAAGGAGGAAAAAACTGCTTACGTTGGGGTGCTTGATCTGAGATGTCTAGTCTCCTAGCACCTATTTGAGTGTTCAGATAAACTTTTTTTGCTTCTCCACACCGGTGTGTTTATTGGAGCACGCACACCGGGCACCGAACCCAGCTGTTGCCTCCCTCGGGCACTCTGTGCTGGCAACATTAACATTTATAAAAGATGAACAAATCTTTTGAACAAATCTTTCAAAAATTTGGACATAGCCCTTGGTCTGGTCAAGTGTTAGCTGATGTCCATACAATTTCAGACCTAGAAGACAAATTGGCTAACTACTTATGGATATATAAACCCTCAACTCCAATGGAAAAGGAAGCAGCTGCAGTTTGGCTTCTATGGAAAACCTGTAATGAGGTGTTCCTCAAATTGACTGAATATAAGAATGCAAATATGAAACTGCAAAATTTAAAAGCCTCTGCTGCAGAAGTGGAGAGGTAGAAATGCATGTCCCTCAGTACCCAGACACAGTTCGATTCCCTTAAGGAAGGGTACTGAGAGTTAAAGCAACTCACAGATTTTTCAGGAATATGCTTAAGAAAAAGGACCAGGAGATATGGGGCTTAGTGAACAAGGCCACCCTCCTTGCTAAACTGGTAATGGGACAAAGCCTGAGTTTGTGGAAAGGAGCCACTTTCCATTTCGTAAGAAATACAGGATCAGACCCAGACAGCAGGCAGGTAAAAGATAGATTGAAGGCCTTGTGGTGGAACTGAGAAAAAGCAGTAAGTACAGGTATTGGAAATCTAAATCCTTAAAACAATACTTACAAGAGTAATATCTGAAACAAGGCCAGTTTTCATTAAGAGATAAGAAAGTGTTTTAAGAAAAAGAAAACCCACAGAGAATGTAACTCTACAGAGAATGGAAGGAATCGAGCAGTTGTGAAAATGCTAAAATGGTATAGGAAAAAAAAAAGTGGTTTCTTTGCAGCCATTCTGAAGGAAAAATGGGCCCTTTTCCAAAAGAATGTCTGTAAATAATCCAGGCAAATTTGACTCAAATCCATACATTTGATTACAGATACTGCTAAAAGAACTTTATGGGGGTTTCTATTGGAATTTAACTACCCCAGTGAATAAAAGGGAATGTAACCATTGTACACCTATGTAGAAATAGGGTAAAAAAAGGTTCAGAGAGAATGTATGTGTATCTGTGTGTAAATAGATATATAATGTAAATAAGTGAGGTTTTCAAGGTCCAGTAATCTTGTTTCGTAGGTTAGTGAACTGTTTAATAGGCTTAAAACAAATTGGTTTGGTTTATTTTCAGTAAGACCATTTCAGTCCAAGTTGTTTAATGAAAGTACAGGAAAACTCTGTGAGCATAAAAGAAAGAATTACACCCTATGCAAAATGTAATATGGCTAAGTAATGTTATAAAATAAGATTGCACATTTTTCTGTGACATGCCATGTATATGGCAGAAGGGGTAAAAACTGCAAACAAATCAAAATCCTGTGAAGGCTCCAGGAGCCACAACAGGTTGTACTTTCCTTTTCAGGTTGCTGTGTGAGAGAGCAGGACTTAAAAGTAAAAACTCAAAACTGTAAATCTTTGGCAAAAGTTATTGTGTCCCTTTTTAAGACAAAGCTACAGACAGCTTTGAATCTAAAAGCAAGCCAGAAAGTGTTCTGTGGTGCAAATGCCCTAGCTGGCAGCACAAAGAAGCTTTGCAGGTAATAGCTAAGTTTGATCAGCAAACTACCTGAGATTAGAAAGTTCAAATTGAAGCCCTCCAGAAAGAAAGGTGGGAAAAAGGAGTCTAACCTAAAACTGAAAATCTAAAAATCTCAAGATCTAAAAACAAGCAAGAAAAAGGAGTTATGTTTGTACAATGTTAAACATGAAAACAGATTCAAAAGGAGGTCTGTATAAGCAAAGATTTAAAGATGCTATTAACAAACTGGTCTAAAAGATAAGTGGTCTAAAGGAATGCTTTTAGAAAAATGGTCATTGGAGACACAACTCACACTGAAAATCCTCCAGAATTACAGTAAAAATGCTTCTTGGCTATTCTCTATGCATAAACTTAACCCAGCAGAAACTTGCTAACCTAGTCTGCTGTAGAAGAAGAAAACTGAAGTACACCTCCTGAATTTGATGATTACACAGTGGAGTAATTCACCCAAAAGAAGGGGTAGAAACCATTGAAACCTGTTTTGCCTACAAAACAAAAATATTTAACTATAGGTCTGTGTCTAGATTGCATCCCTTTTCCATAAAAGGGATGCAAATTAGACACAGAGCAATTGCAAATGAAGCGGGGATTTAAATCTTCCCCACTTCATTTGCATAAATATGGCTGCCGCTTTTTTCCGGCTCGGGGGTTTTCCGGCAAAAAGCGCCAGTCTAGACAGGGATCTTTCAGAAAATAAAGCCTTTTCCGAAAGATCCTTTATTCCTGATTTTAAGAGGAATAAGGGATCTTTTGGAAAAGGCTTTATTTTCCAAAAGATCCCTGTCTAGACTGGCGCTTTTTGCCGGCAAAGCCCCGAGCCGGAAAAAAGCGGCAGCCATGTTTATGCCAATGAAGTGGGGAAGATTTAAATCCCCACTTCATTTGCAATTGAGCTGTGTCTAATTTGCATCCCTTTTACGGAAAATGGGTGCAATCTAGACACAGCCTAGGAGTAATTGTAAGCAAAGAGGAATGAAAGCATATTTGAAAAGAGAAAGTATGTAAATAATAATGTGCCACCCCCAAAGGGGTAGAAGTATGTTCTTTTTTTTGTCTTTCAGAAAATCAGGACAAGCTGGTACCAGCTGAACCCCCTACAACACCATGGATGTATTGTTGCAACAAAGATTGTTTTGTTTTGTGTTTGTCTAATGTCTGTCTGTCTTCCTAGCTAGTATACTGTGTTAAAAAAAATTATACTGCATTAGGCAGGAAAGGTTTAATAAGCATTATGCATTTTGAGTGTATTTACAAAAACCAGTATCATAAAAGGGTAGAGGCTAAGGAATTTGAATCTTGCTAATTGGAAAAAGTGGTAAAGGTTCATTTAAAAGAAAAACTATGCATGGAGCACAAGGTTTATCTATTGATAAAAAACTTGAAGGAATAAACATAAAGTACAAGGTTAATTTACTAAACAAAAAGGATAGATATGTGAAAACATCGTGTCAAAAAAAATCAGTGTTAATTGGAATGTTTAAATCAACTTTCAGCCTGTAAGGCCAGCTGAATGCACCTGGATGTTGCATACAATTGGAAGTTTAAGGCCATTGTAACCCCATCCCTGACTGTAAGGGGCAGTACACTGCCAGTATTTCCCCCTCTGACAATTATGCTATTGTTAGCAGGGAGTTTATGGCATAGATACTGGAGGCATTTCTTTAAATTCCCTGTGCAGCGATGTATATGATGTAACTACATTTTACACATAAGGGTTGGTCACTCACTTGGACTTCCATCTTATTGCAAAATATTGTTTATTAAAAGAGTTGTTGGATAAAGAGAATATTTGTTGAATTGCAACCACAAACTCAAATTGCTTCTCAGTATATCGCCATTAATTAGTTATATAAAGTGTGACCCACTCAAGAATTGTTCTTGAGGGTTAAAAGGGGGACAATGTGGATAAATCCCTGTAATATTATATTTTGTATTAAGATCTTGTCCTTTTAGATATATCTCTGTTAAGTGTTCTTATAGAATCTCTGGAACATTTCTCCTATAACTTTGTATTAAGATATATAGATCTTGTAAGAAAAAATGTCTTTTGAGCCCTCCCCTTTCCTTGATTGCCCTGTTGACATGAATGAGCTGTGAAGGGAGAATGAAAGGTGAGCATCTCCAGCAGCAGTTGCAAGGGTGGAGAAGGTCTGGGAGCCAGATCCAAGACAATACCTGTGCAGTGAGCTCATTAAGACGACTGGACATACAGACCCCTTGGGAGTCCAGCAGCAAGTGCCTGCCCTTGGAAGAACTCTCTTTGAAGCAGCATTAAGAAAGGCCAGTTGATGACTAATTGGCTGCATGAGAGGGATAAATAGGAAGCATCTTGCAGAGGGACCCCGGGTTTTCATCTTGTCAACATGGGAGCATCGATCCAGATCGGCAGAAGCCCGGCTCCACCACCTCCCCCATCTAATTCACCTGCCCAGTGCAATTAGAGGGAACAACTTTTGGTAACAACAAGATGGAGAGAGAGAGAGAGAGAGAGAGAGAGAGAGAGTGTGTGTGTGTGTGTGATGTATCATATGCATATAATAAGTACTGATTATTCTATGTGATCAATAAATGTGGCGCGTTGCCTTATCCCTCTGAAAAAGATCCTGAGTACTTCTTTTAAGTACAACAACCCCCCCGGCTGCTGTCACTGCTCCCCCGTGCAAAGTGGCTGGGCAGAGCCAGGCACCTACCAGGAGCCTCTTGCTCTCCTTGGCCCAGTCAGATTCCAGGCCCCGGAGCGTGTCTCTCTCCTCCCACAGACGCTGCAGGCGGCTCAGGATTTGTTCCTGCAAACACAGACAGCGGCGCTGGGAGCTGCTTGGAGCCATTGGCTCGTGCCCAGCGAGAACAGTGCCACAGAGCAGTGAGGCTGGGGGTGCAGTTCCCCCGTCTCCAGCCCCCGGTAACTGCTCCGCAGCGCTGCTGGGCCTGGCCCAGCTCCATGTGGCTGGGTCCTGTTCCCAGACAGGCCCTTGGCTCTACCCAGGGCAGGTCAGACACACGCAGTAGGCTCTGTCACTGCAGAGAAATTGCCCCTGTAAGTCTGGTCCTTACCTTGCACTCCTGGGCAGCCTCCTCGATGGGCACCGCCGTGTGGGCGCGGTGAGCCTGGGACTCTCTGCAGATCACACAAATGGAGGCTTGATCCTCCTGGCAGAAGAGCTTCAGGGCCTCCTGGTGCCTCTCGCACCCTGGCTGAGCCTCGGGCGCTGGCCCTGCCGGGAGCCGCAGGCATTTCACCAGCTCCACCAGGTTGCCCAGCTGGTAGTTGGGCCGCAGGTGTCTCTGCGGGATGGTCTCTCTGCACTGGGGGCAGGAGAACTTGGGCTCCGACTCCCCCCAGCACCGGCTGAGGCAGGCCCGGCAGAAGTTGTGCCAACACTCAATAGATACCGGATCTGTGAAATAGTCCAGGCAGAGGGGACATGTCACCTCTTCCTGGAAGCTCCCAGACAGATCCCCGGCAGCCATGGCTCCTCCGAACACAGGCACCTCCCTGCAGGTTAGTTTCGTTTCCGGAGCAGAGGGAACAGTGCAGCCTGTTCAAGCTGTTCTTTTTTTTTTTTTTCCTAAGCAGGTTGCTCAACTGGGAGCCAATCACACTTGCTGGGTGGAAATGAAGAAAGAAAAAACCCCACAGATGTCAGAGACCAGAGACCCAGACATGCCCCCAAACAAGCACCGAGCTACCTATGAAAATTCCCAGGCAGTTACAGACACACAGAACCTTGCCTGGTTAAAAGTCTCAGGGGAGCCATGTTAGTCTGTAACTAAAAGAGGCTTAAAAAAACGAGCTTTTGTGGGCACCACCCACTGCTCCATGTTTGCCGTCTGAGGCAGTGAATTGTGCCATAAAAGCTCATGACACACTCCTCCCGTTTTTAGGCATAGGCAGGAACTGAAGGACAGTGTCCCGTACAGCAAGCTGGGACTGGGGAGGGACCCTCGGGTATCTATGCAAATCGTTTGCTTCTGCTTTGTTTGGGTGTGTTCACTGTCCTGCGGATGCAGTGGGGTTTTGTTCAGTGTCAACAGGCTGGTCCCATGGACATTGACAGTTACTGAGCGAAAATCCGCTCAGGTTTGGGGGTTTTCATCACAGGTTTTAATTGCAGCATCATCTGCTTTCTGGAGGGAAGCTGCTGCCCTGAGTCATTGTCCTTGTTGGGGAGCTGAAGGGGCAGACGGATTAACCCCCCCATTTATTCATGTTTCACAATCAAATTCTGTTCCCCTTTGCACCCAGTAAAAGCAATGTGCTGCTGAGGCACATGACTCACCCCATCATTAATGATCATCAGAGCCAGGACCCATTTGGGGACCAGTGTCCCCCAGCTGCTAAGGCAGGGCTGGCCACCTCCAACAGGCTTTTTACTGTGGGGTGGAGAATGGGGGTGATAAGAGATGCTACCCTCCCCCCCCAGGGGGCTGCTCTCTGCTTTGTTGCCCCATTTCCTTGGGCAGCACCCAGAGTGGTCACAGACGCCTGCTCCAGCCCCTCGTGTTCCCCTCTCCTCAGGCCCCACAAGCTCAGGCCCTGTGGTCCCAGGGGGTGGCTGCCCCCATTGCTCAGACACAGCCAAGGCCTGGATGGGTAGGTGGCTGTTCTGTGCCGACAAGGCACAACTGGGTCACTGGGATAGAGGGTAGAGTCACCCCCCCCCACTGAGACTCAGCCCCACTCTGCCCCTCCCAGCTGCTGTTCCCTCCACTGGCTCCATTCCCCCCCCCCCTCTCTGTGACTATGTCCCTCCCCCCGGGCGCCCTGCTGCCTGGGTCAGAGGCTGGGCCAGGCATGGGGGGGGGGATTGTGTGTGCACCGGCTGCCCAGGGATTCACTGCGTTTTGATCCGACTAACCCCCCCTCCCCAGTTTGCCCTTTTCTGTCCGACCAGTGTTCCTGCCCCCCCCCCCCCAAGGGCAGCTGCTCCCTGCTGGGGGGGGGGGGGTTTGATCCCCCGGCCCCAGAGCCCGCACTTCGCCCCCCCTTACTAAGGGCAGAAACTTCCTGGGGGCGGGGCCGCTGACGCAACAGGAGAGGGGGGCGGGGCGGACACAAGATCCCCCCCCAGCGCAGGGAAAGGCCCCGTCGGGCTGAACGCGCAGCAGCACGAGCCCCGCCCCCAGCAGCCGCTCTGGCTCCGCCTCCTCCCCGGCACGTGGGGACCCGCCCCCGTATTGTGACACGCGGTGCCCTGCCCCGCCCCCAACAGCTGCTCCAAACCCGCGGGGCGGGGGCGCGGCCAGGCAGCTCCGGGTCTGAGCGAAGCCCCGGCGCTGATCCGGGAGCGGAGTCACGGATGCGCTGCGCACGCGCGGTCTGACCCCGCCCACCCCCTTCCTCAGCGCCCCGGCCGGGTTTTCAATGCGTCTTCCCCCGCCCGTCGCTCCCAGGCCCTGCCCAGGCCCCGCTGGGATTGGTCCCCGGGCGGAGCCCGCAGCAGCGTCTGACTCCGCGCGCGGGTAGAGAGGCGGCCGCCACTGCGCATGCGCCGCGCCCTGCCCGGGGCGAGTTCTGGGGGAGCCGTTGGGGCCGTTACTCGCCGCGCTGCTGCGTCATCTCACACCCAGCCTGGCCAGCTCAGTGGGTGGAGCATGAGACTCTTACTCTCAGGGTCACGGGTTCAAGCCCCAAGCTGGGTGATTCCCTACTCAGCCTACAAACAATTCACTCCACACAGTGCTGGGTGTTGACAGACCTCGCTGCTCCAATCATTCCTCATGGAGTGAGGTTTTAGGGGATGTCAGGATAGTGAGGGCGCAGGGTCGCTACTGTGGAGCACTCCAGTATCTCCAAGGCGCTTTGCCTGCAGACAGAGCCTAGGAGAGAGAAAGAGGATTTTCTTCTCTTCAGTTCTGTCCCCACCTGCCACCCAGGCAGCTAGGCTGGGCTCAGTTCTCAGCTTCTTCCCTTTCTTCTCTACCTGCAGCTGCTGTGCTGCAAAGCAGGGAGCAGGAATGTCAGACGGGGCAGCACATGGGGCTCTGCGGTGTAATGGAAGCTTGTTGCACTTCTAAGCTGTGGTGCTCAGGGTGAGGCAGATGAGCCAATCAAAGGTGGTGGGTTCACAGCCCACCAGAGTCACTTTAGCTGCTCCCTGATTTCCAGGGCAGCTTTCATTGTATAGGCCACTCCTTGAAGGTGGCCAAACAGGTCTAGAAGAAGGGAAGAGAAACACGAAACATGGCTGCCCACCAGAAGCTATAATGCTCCACACAACAGGCAGCTGTGCTTGCACCCCCTACCCTACCACCAAACAGACAAGGCAGTGAAAAGTGGGAGGAGAAAGGGAAACCGAGCTGCCTCCTGGGGCTGCTGCTTTCCAGAAGTGTTATGGTGGAAAATGCTGCTGCCTCTTTGCCACCTCTGCCTCTCCCTGACATTCATGGATGCCCTTTCTCTGTCTCGCCCCCTTCCCATCACCTGGTCCAGAGGGAGCCAATTCTGTGTATTTCCAGTCCAGCCCAATTTCCTGCTCCCAACCAGACGATGACACAGGTGAGCGGTGGCACAAAGAGCTGCCCCCCATCACAATTTGGTACCACTTAGTTTTTCTCACCCTCAGCTGGCTGGGCAGTGCTGGGTTCCTCCTCTCACCCCTTGCTGAGCTTTAGGAAGCTCCGTGTGAAATGGGGCCACAAGGACACCAATAGGATACAAAATTTGAAAGTGTCTAGTTCAGGGGTTGGCAACCCCTGGCACATGTGCCAAAAGTGGCCAATTTTTCTTGGCATGTGAGGCAGGTGTTCAGCCCCGCCCCTCCTCCCCTGGCAGCCGGGGGCCTGGAGGGGGCGGGTGTTGCAGCTGCGGGAGTGCGAGTTGTTACCCCGTCAGGAGTTGAATCCACGGGCTGGTTGAGAACCAGAGGGTGGTGTCAAAACTGTGGGCAGGTTGGGAACTGAAGGGGGTGTGTGTGTTGCAGCTGCAGGCAACCTGGTGACCAGAGGGGAGGGATGTTGCAGCCAAGGGTGGGCAAGTTGCTGCCCCATCGGGGGTTAAAGCCAGAGAATGGATATGTGTTGCATATCCTGAAAAAAACTATCTGTCTTTGCACATGCAGGCTACGTCTACATTGGCCCCTTCTCCGGAAGAGGCATGTTAATTTCCAATTTCAGAATAGGGAAATCCACGGGGGATTTAAATATCCCCCACGGGATTTAAATAAACATGGCCGCCGCTTTTTTTCCGGCTTGGGGAAAAGCCGGAAAAAAGCGTCTAGACTGGCACGATCCTCCGGAATAAAGCCCTTTTCCGGAGGATCTCTTATTCCTACTTCGAAGTAGGCTTTCCTACTTCGAAGTAGGAATAAGAGATCTTCCGGAAAAGGGCTTTATTTGGGAGGATCGTGCCAGTCTAGACACTTTTTTCCGGCTTTTCCCCAAGCCGGAAAAAAAGCGGCGGCCATGTTTATTTAAATCCCGCGGGGGATATTTAAATCCCCCATGGACTTCCCTATTCTGAAGTTGGAAATTAACATGCCTCTTCCGGAGAAGAGGCCAATGTAGACGTAGCCGCATAGTACTGACTGGAAAAAACTATTGATCTTTGACTGTCTCCTGCTTTTCCCACGTGCACTAGCCTCGTGTTACTCTGAGGCCGCTGAAGCCGGAGGGAGGGAAGAAGCGAAGCCATCCAAAGAGATCCTGACAGCAGGAAGAATCATTTCTCAGCAACTTATAGTGGTTCCTAAGAAAGCAAAGTGAGTTGTTCACTCATTTCAGCCTTCTTGGACTGATGAATACGGGTTTGTTCGACATACAGACCGTGCTGTTTGTGCTCTGTGTTGTGAGAGCGCTGCTTGCCGCACGTCATGTGTCCTACGCGTTTTCAGACCGAGCATGAGAAACACGTCAAGGATGAGGCAGACAAGGCTGAGTCAATGGAACAGGCCATCGCGAGATATGAAAAGCAAAGCAGCATCTTCACTAACTTCTCTGTCAGTAAAAATCAAGCCAGGGAGAGAAGTTACAGACTCACACTTTGTGTTGTAAAACATGGAGAGCCATTTACAGAGGGAGATTATATAAAACAGGCTTTGCTCAGTGGTTTGGATGCTTTGTTCAATGGCTTGCCCAACAGAGACACAATCACCTCCAGAATAAAAGACTTGCCTTTGTCTGCCAGGCTGTGGTGAGGCGCAAAGGCGAAACGGCAGGAAACACTAACAAACAGCAGGCAGTAGCATTAAAAGATGCAGTGGTATCAGTGTCGTGCTTGAGGAGCATGTGGACAAAAACGACGTACCACAGCTAGCAGTTCTTGCAAGATACTGGGCCTCAGACAAAGTTCAAGAAGAGCTGTGCTGCCTACAACCCATGCATGGCACCGCGACAGAGGACGATACAGGGAAGATGTTTGCTATTCATTTTGAGGAAAGAGGAACTGACATCACAAAAATATTTTCTGTGACACCAGACGGTGCCCTGCTATGGCGGGAAAAGGGAAGGGATTTCTAAGTGTCATTGAGGAGCCCACTGGCCACCCGATGGTAAATGTTCATTATAGTATTCACCAAGAATAATTGTATTTGTGCCAAGATTTCTGACTCTGAGCTTAACAGTGGTACAGCTGCAGCAGTGAAGACCCTGAATTTTCTTGTTGCTCGATCTGCCTTGATGCATTGGCAGTTCCAAGCCCTGCTTGAGGGGACGGAGAGTGCGTGAAAGGACATTCCGCGTCCCAGCGGTGTTCGTGGATTATGCCGTGGGAAGGTTTGGACTCGCTTTATGGACTTTCTCAATGCAATCAAGAACTTTTTGCCAGAGAAAGGACAAAACTACCCCAAACTGGATGATGACAAATGGCTCGTGCGACTGATGTTTCTAGCTGACATCACCGCACATCTAAACAAACTCAACCTCGGTCTGCAGGGCACAGGCCAGGCAGTTCTGAGTCTTTTTGAAACTGGGAAGGCGTTTGTTGCAAAACTTGCCATTTTTTCTTGGGACATTGGCACCTCGAGTTGCTGCTATTTCCAACATCTGAAAGAACTATTGAAACATCGCCCTGTCAGCGTTGCTGAGATTAGAATGAACACGCAAGAACTCGCCTCTGAATTTTCGGTCAGATTTCAAGTTTTCTAACGTTTGGCCCAATGTTTTCCTTTCTAATCAAACCAGACAACTTTGTGGCCAGCAACATGGATTCAACAGTGCTTTAGTGGATGGGTGCTGAGGATTTCGAAATGCAGCTCATTGAATTGCAATGCTTAGACTTAAGGGTCTTGAAGTTTATGGATCTGTGGTGCACACTTGAGACTACCGAGACAGATCATGGGATCACTATCACGGCTGTTGGAATGCCCTGCCTGTGAAATGTGACTGTTTGAAGAAGGTGGCATTTTCACAGCTCTAAGCCTTTGGATCTACACACCTCTGTGAACAGACATTTTCACATATGTCCATCACAGAGCCAATTAACGACTGAACACTCAGAGGCTTGTGTGCTGCTTAAAGTATCAAACCACGAGCCCGAGACTGGAGAACTCAGCAAGGCCGAGGCTCATACTGAAAGGTAAGATCTGCATCTTTATTTATTTATTAACTACGCTGCTGTAAGTAGGACTTTAAAAGCATCACAGGCACTTGGACCCGTCCATACAGTTGAATAAGTCAAATCTCTGCACTCCATCTTGGACAGGTTGCTGACCCTGGTCTAGTTTGTAGCAAGGTACAGAAGCAAGAAGAGCTTCCTTTGCATTGCAAACTGGTTTTTCTTTCATTTTTTTTAAATCCGAAAATAATCCCTGGGGATCTGTGACCCAGCCACACAAACATCACTTTTCCCTTTTCAAATCACCGTTTTTCCATCCCACCTTGTCACACGGAACCTCTTGTTTTTCTCCCAGCGCTGCGCACACAAGCTCTGAGCTCCTGGTTCCTGTACTGCTCCCTGCGACGGTTTTGCACAGTAAGTGGATATGAAGGAGAAAGAGAAAACCTCTCCCAGGACAAGGAGCCGCTCCCTTCTCTGACTCTCCTGGGGCTCCCTGGGCTTCCATCAAACTCCTGGGGGCTCAGGGAAGGGGGTATCCCAGACATGCCCTTGGCTACCAGCAGAGAATTCCTGCCGGCTCCATGTGTCCTGCTGGAGAAGCCCCTAGAGGGGCAGGAGAAGCAGTACAGAGGCTTGCTGTGGGGTAAATGACAGCAGAGGACGATGGCTCCTCTTAGGGGGTTGTTTGGGTTGGTCTTGTGACCCTGGTGAATGAATCTGGAGGTTAATTGGAGTTTGTGTCAGTGGGTTTGGTTGGGTTCAGGCCCTTCCACTGGCCACCTCTTTGACCCAGACCTCTCTGAGCAGACCCTGAGCAGGGGGGGACCCCTGACTCCCTGTTCTGACCCCTGTGGCAGTGGAGAATGGACCCGGCTTCATCAGGTGCTTCTGAGCTTCTAGTGAAGGGTAAAAGCCGGGATGGTCTCAGGAGTTTCCAGAAACATGGGCCAGACTTTTCAAAACCCTCCCTCCACCAAGAGAGCCAGATTGTGTCCTTGCCTGGCAATGACAATGTTTCCCCTTGAGCCCAGGGACAAGTCACAACCTCAGTTCCCGCTGGGGGGCGTGCAAAGAATTTGAATCCTGACAGCCTCCTCAGCAGAGCTGCGCTGCCGCACCCCCCCTCCCTTGGCAAGTAAGTTGGAGGTAGTGGGCTTGGTGGGAGCGTGGGGGCCTGGCCCATGTGGCGGCTGCTCCTGGGGCCGGGGCTGAGGCTGTAGTGCATGGACAGCACCTTATCGTGCCTAACACGCTTTCAAGTCATGGCTGGACAAGGGCTCTCATCTGTGTGTGTTTTACTGGCTTGGTGTTTTTTTTCTCCAAAGTACACATTATTGGTTTGGTTTTGCTGCTCAACATCATTGCTTATTCGACGAGGAGTCCTGTGGCACCTTATAGACTAACTGAAGTGTAGGAGCATAAGCTTTCGTGGGCAAAGACCCACTTCGTCAGATGCATGTTATAGATGCATGTCATTGCTTATTATAGATCTTCTCACACAGCCGTAGCCACTGGAGTGTTCTCGTGAGAGACGTGGGAGGAAAAGGGGCTGCCCACTCCCAGGGCCCATTGTCGGTGTATTCCCCATTCAGTCTGGGCTCAGAACGAGACGTGTTTGATCTGAGGAGAGTAAAAACCCCTCGTGGATGGGGGACGTGGCTCAGCTGATTCTCAGGCATCTAGGAACAGGCTGTTTTTCTAATTCGGCATTTTTCGACTGTGTTGAAACAAACAAAAAACAGTTTCCCTCCAGCTGTACCGCAAAGAGCATTCTGAAGAGGTGACCTCGGGCCGTGTAAATACCTTGCCAAGCTCCAGCAAGACGACCAGACTACACCAGGCAACCAGCACAGTGGGCCCGTCAGGATTTCCCTGCGGTGGAGTGTGGCTGTGCCCCACCTGCTACAGGAATCCAGTGGTGACATGTGATTTGTTTTGTTTTGGAACATGCCACAATATAGGATCTCTAATAGCAGCATTCTTCAAAGGAATGAAAACGCCCATATTAAGGGAAATACCCACATGGACTCAGGGAGACAGGCTGAAAGTCATTTTTCATAGGCAATAGAATTGAAAAACATTTATTCAAAAGTTAGCTGTACAGAAGCAAGAAGTCTTATGTTTAAATATGATTCTTCCTGGCACACGCCCAACAAGCGCCCATGACCTGAGTGTTGGTGCACGAGATCAAACTCACTCTGCTCAGGGAGGGAAAATCTTAGGGGGACACAGGTTACAAGTGCTGCCGGCTGCCCCACGGTCACAGGGGAAGGCGACTTTGGCTCCTGTGGCTGGAGCTCTGGCTGGAAACCCCAGTGAGATCTCAGGACACAGACTGGTACAAATCGCTCCCTGCTGCTGCGCAGCTTCCAGCTTCCCCCATCCCCCAAACCCTGATTGGTTAATTCTGTGTCCTGCCACCCCCACCTCTGCCTGTCCCCAGCCCAGTTGTTAATTCTGCCTGTGCCCAGCCCCCACCTCTGCCCCTGTAGCAGCCCAAAGGAGCCTTCTCCTTACCCCTCCTATCTCTGGGGCTGCAGGGAGGGAGGGGGAGGAACTTTCAGGCATCGTAGAGATGAGGGGCCAGGGGTTGGGTAATGGGGAGTCCTGTGAGGTCACAGAGACTGGGCTGTGTGAGGCCAGAGAGGCTAATTTCAGGGACACAATCTGAGCTGGCATTTCCACCCCACCCAGAGCCAGGGTCGGATTCTCTCCTCAGGGAGGGAGCCCGGCGGGAAAGTGAAGATCGGGGCCTCGGCACCAGCATCGATAAATGTCACCTGCCCCCGGTCACAGTCCAGACAAACCCGGATCCTGCGGGGGGGGCTCAGTAGCAGGGGGGTCACAGGGGAGGTGAGAGCCCAGAACTGAACCCCCAACCATTGCACAGCCCAGATCCCCCCCTCAGGGCTAAGGCTGATCCGTCCCTTCCTGCTCACAGACTCTCTGGCCACACCCACAGCCCAGCATAGCCCATCCCCCACCTCCATCTCCCAGCAATGTCTCCCCGAGGTGAACCCCTCATGGCCCAGGACACAGGGCCAAGTGTCAAATCTCTCTGGGTTGTGGGGCAGTTGCTGCCGTGGAAGTTCCCATCTCACACGTTTCCCATCCTCAGACAGGACAAGGTTGGGATTCGCCGTGTCTGGATCCAGAGTCACAGTCGCTGGGGAGAGAGAATCAGGGCGTGAGGGGCAGAGCTCAGCTCTGGGGGCGGCTGGGGCCATTTCTCACCCTCCCCAGCAGCCCTGTTGTGGCTGGGACAGGCCTGGGCCCCAGGGAGCTGCCTCTGCCCTGGGCCCTGAGACTGAGCCGAGCTGTCACTGCAGTGCCTCAGCCTGGGCAATGGGACCCGCTTCATCAGCTTCTCATTTGTGTGCAGAGGCTGCAGACTCCTGCCCCCCAGCTCGGGCTGCTCCACCCCCAGGGCCAGGCCCAGAGCAGGAGGGTTCAGTGGGGGGGGAGGGGACAGAGGAGGCAGGTTCCAGCTTTAACCCCCAGAGGGAAACTCCCTCCCCTGCTGCAGCCTCCACCCCCCCGCCCAGGGCACAGAGGGGAGGGGGCAGCGCGGGGGAAGAGCCGCCTCACCCCAGAGAGCAGGGCCTGGGCATTAGTCACCCCCAGGGCAGTGGAGGGTCCAGGGCTCCTCAGGGCAGCCGGGCTCAATGGGGGGAGCCCAGCTCTGGCTTCTGGCCTGGCCAGGGGCAGGGCTCTGGGGAAGGGGATCTGGGGTGGGGTCACTGGGAGGGGCCAGCACAGGGCAGAGGCTGGTGCCCAAGGAGGGGCTGTGCTGATCAGCTGCCCCGACACAAAGCGCAGCCCCTGCCTGCAAAGCCCCTGCCTGCAAACTGTGCCCATAGTGAGAAGTGGGGGGGGAGGGGTCCGACCATCCCATTTCTTAAAGGGGGCAGGACATGGCTCCTCGTCCTTCTGATTCAGTCCCCTGGGGCGCCTCACCACTCAGTGGGCAGGTTTGGGGCTCTGCCTGTCGTGGTCGCTGGGGGTTTGGTGGGTGACTTGAGCTACAAGCTCAGGAAGGTGTTTTCAGTCTCCACTCGAAACCTCACCCTGTCTGAAAGCTCCCAGGGACTTTCCTCCTACTCCCTCCAGTGCCGAGGGCAGCATGTCTGGTGAGGGAAGGGAGAAGAGAGGGGAGACTTCAGGAGTCCGTATTGCCCAGGACATCCCCAATCCTAACACACAGACCTGGGTTTTCATTACAGCAGAGACACAGTTGGGTACGTCTACACTGCAGAGAAGATGGAGGCTGCGCCTGTTGATCTCCCAGGGCTTGAATTAGCAGTTGAGTGAAGACAGCTAATCGCACTGAGGGGTGCTCGTGTCAGTGCTCATAGCCCTCAATTCATGAGGAGTAAGGGAAGTCGGACGGAGAATGCTCTTCCCTTCTCTGTCTGCTGGCAACAGCCAAGTTAAGCTACATCAACTTCAGCTACTCAATTAATGTAAGTTGTGTAGATGCACCCTCAGGTATTTAATATAAAAGGGTCTGAAGCCTCCTACTTCATCCTTCACTCAGGCCTCTCCCAGCAAAGGAACCAACGTCCCTGCAGCCTCGCAGCCAGCCCAGGACAATGTGTGAAGAGATTCGCTTTCTCATCAACATCCCTCCTGCCCTTCAGACTCCATAGGGTTTGGCTCATTCACTTCCTGATATTTGTCACAGCCTAAGCCCAAATCCTGCCAAGATTTTGGCCTCCAAGTAACTTCATCCACTTGGGTCCTTTGACACTAGCGGGAGGTTCAGAGTTTGTGAACTCCTGGCTGTACCTGTGAGCCGTGGGGTCTGGGTACTCAGCGTCTCCACAGAGAGCAGCACGGAGCTGGGCGTGTTTCTGTCCATGTGTCGGCCATTTCGTGCTCCAACAGTCGCTGTTATTACAAAGTGGCTTTTGGAACAAATAAGGTTCAACCCGAGTGTCTGGGACACAAGTGGGCGCCATTCTCACCTCACAATTCAACAGAAGCCTCATCTAACAAGGAACCAAATGACCAGCATCGGTCTCTTTCCTTGGCCTCAGACACTTCACTCACTCGCCCCTCCCCCGTCCCTTCCCGGTACCTGTGAACTGACTCAGTGTCTCCGACAGCGCAATCGTTTGCCGGGAGAAACCCCTGACTCGCTCGTCCAGTTCAGGAGAAATCTCTGGCGGCTGGAACGGCCCCGTCTCACATCTGGGGAGAGACAACGTTACATGGTGACACTGCACCGAGTGACTCAGTTCTCCAGCTCTGGCCAGTGAGTCGCTGCTCTGCTGGGCCTGGAGTTCGAATCCCTCCAGTTCTCCCAGCCCGAGAGCAGGGACAGCGCAGCCCTTGGCCCTGCAATGTCCCCTCAAAGGTCCCATGAACAGTCTGCAGCTCTGGCCTGGGGAGACCAGCTGGGGGACGAAAGGGGAATTGAGTCTCCACGGCCAACTCACCCATTGGCCTCCAGGCACTGATGGGCAGGAGGTTCCCAGGGGAAGGGCTGTAGGAATCTGCCCACTAGGGACTAGACTGAGACACCAGCTCCCCCCTCCCCAGCCCATTCCCACAGGTCTCCAAACAGCCCTCGGGTGGGACAGACTCTGGGTCCCTGCTGCCCTGGGCTGAATGTGCCCAGTGCCCAGCAGTGACAGGCCCATGTCCCACCCCACAGCCCTGAGGCAGCCAGTCCCCAGGGAGGTGACAGCTCCAGGAGACACTTGAGGTCAGACTGTGCCCTGAATGGGGAATTCCAGAGTCTGCTGGGCCAGGGGAGAGCCGCAGGCTGACGCTGATCAGAGATTTGTGCCCAGCCTGTGACCTTCCCCTCACATCTGGCTGCAGAGCCCTGGGGAGATGTGGTGCCAACATCAGCTCCAAGCTCTTCCCCTGCTCTGTGCAGTGTGAGGGGAGCGAGAGACACCTACCTGCTCAAGGTGCTTCTCACGTCCTAGAGGGGAGAGAGAGAAAAGAATCTCAGTCCCATTCGACACACACAGGGGACCTCAGGGAAAGTATTTCGCAAACCTGGGAAGAGAGGCCCTGCCCTGGCCATGGATCCCCTGAGCAAATGGGGCTTTGCCATCTCTTAATAGCTCTGTGCCTGTAACTCTACAAAGCACAAGAGTCACTCACATGGCAGCAATGCACCCGCCGAGTTACACCCAGATCTGACAACTGGACTCCAGGGCTTGTTATTCAGGAGCCCCCCTTCCCTGTGTGAGGAGCTGGGATGTTTCTCCCTCAGTCTCACCTGCAGGAATTCACTCGCTGGCTTCTGACACGTCACCTCCAGCTCACTGATCCGCTCGCTGAGATGGGAAATCTGAGCCCCAGTCCCTGGTACAGCTCCCGGCAGCAGTGCATTCTGGGAGATTCCCACAGGCTGCCTGGTGGGACTAACGGAACCGTGATGGCTGGTCCGTGCCCAGGTACCCACTGGCACAGGTCAGACCGGCACCAGGCAGCTCCAGCCTGGGGGTAGTTCTGCTCCATTCCAGTCTGATCCCTGCGCTGCCTGGAGTCCTGTTGTGGGTGGACTCAAGGCGTTCCAGATCCCACACAGTGTCCAGCCCAGTGACCTCCTCTAGCGCTGGCTGCAGCATCTGAGTTTAACCCCTCATGGAGCAGCCCAGGAGTTCAGCATCCCAGTGGGAAACCTCCTCTCCCTGCTGGGCCTGGGCCCGTAGCAAGGCATCTTTCCCTCCTAACTCACACATTTCATTGCTGAGGTAGCAACATGGCCTAGTGGTTAAGCTCATGGACTGGGTCTGGAGTTCTATGCTGAACTCAGCCACTGGCTCACTGAGTGACTCCTGAGCCTTTGTGCCTCAGTTTCCCTCTCCACATTTTGTCTGCCTAGACCAGTGTTTCCCAAATGGTGCTCCACAGAACCCTGGGGTTCCGTGAAGTGGAACTCAGGGTTCCGTGAAAAAAATCTACTCCCCTGCCCTCTACAGAACCCGTAGGCAGCTCCCATTGGGGCTTTGCCTGCCAATCAGGCTTCTGGGGGCATGCGACTTTGGCCCTCCACCACCCACTGCGGCTGCCCCATCCCTGCGCATGACGCAGCCCCTCCTCACTCCATAGGACTGCCCTGTCCCAGTGCCTTGCAGCCTCCTCCTCCTCGTGTGCAGGCGGCAGCTTTTACAGTGACTGCTACTGCTGGGAGGGGGAGGGGTGGCCAGAGCCAAGGAGCTGCTCCTAGACCTTAGCGTTTTTAAACTGCCACCTGCGTGGAATCTGGCTTGGGCTCTGCTGCCCTCCCCCCCCACCTGGAGTGTGCTTGGGCTCACTGCCCCCCATGTGCTGCTGCTCTCTCTCCCCTGAGCCCCTCCCCAGCCTGCTGAGAAAGTGGCAGAGTTTGATCTGGCAGGGAAGGTTGGGGTTTCTACACCCTCCCCGCCTGTCAGCAGGAAGCCTGATGGTGCTGCAGCTGCACTGGGTTCTCTGCTGCACGGGCAGGAGAGGGGGGAACTGAGCTCTTCCCCCCCCCCCCCCAAGGAACAAGAGCATGCTGCCTGGAGACTTTCCCTGCTGTAGCAGGGTGCCAAGCCAGGTATGCGTTCCCCCTCATGCCCAGACCCTGCACCCATATCCCCCTCACTACCCTTCCCTCACCAAGAGTCCACATTCCCAGCTTGCTCTGACACCCTGACCCCAAGCTCCCTCTTGTACCCTCCCTCCTTGCCAGACAACCTGCCACAAGTCCCCTCTTGTACCCTCCCTTCTGGCCAGACATCCTGCCACAAGACCCTCCTGTACCCTCCCTCCTGGCCAGATAACCTGCCACAAGTCCCCTCTTGTACCCTCCCTTCTGGCCAGACATCCTGCCACAAGACCCTCCTGTATCCTCCCTCCTGGCCAGACACCCTGCCCCAAGACCCCCTCCTGGCCAGACATCCTTCCTCAAGACCCCTTCTGTACCCTCCCTCCTGGCCAGACACTCCGCCGCAAGCATTCTCCTGTACTCTTCCTACTGGCCAGGACATTGCAGATCATCTTTGTGATTTATACACAAACATTATGAAGTATTTTCCAACCATAAATGACAACAATAACTGGATTTGAAATCCATTAAGTATAACAGGAAAGCCAGTCAGTTGTTCTATGAAAGATTATGAAAACCTAATCAAAATCACTTCAGATTCCTAATTAATACAAAAATGTAAAGACATTTCTCTGATTACATTTTGGGGCGGCTTTTGTCAAGAATATTCAGCTTTATCAAGACATGGACTTCATCAATTTTTACCCTTCACAAGCACATACCTGTGTGAAACTGGGTTCTCGAATTATGCAGCAACAAAAACAAAATACAGAAATCGACTGAATGCAGCTCCAGATATGCAAATTCAACTTTTTAGAATAAAATCAAATATAAAAATAATTTGCCAAGAAAAAAAGAAAAACCACTCTTCACATTGAAAACTGCCAATATAATTCATATTAGTTTTTTAGCTTTATTTTTTGTACACATTAAATGTGATTTTTGTTTTTAAATATGTCCAATTAAACTGAATGTTGATCTCATGACCTTATTTAACATTTATTCATTATTACTATCCTTACTTATTTGTGGTCTACTTTTTCAGCTCCATATACCAGAGACTAGATTGTCTTCTTGGGGGGAGAAGGGGGATTGTGGTTTTTTTCTCCCTGGGTACGCTAGGCTCAGCTGGAGGGGTTCTGAGTTTAAAAGGGTTCCGTGGCCAAATAAAATTGGGAGACACTGACCTAGACTGTAAACTGCTCAGGGCAGGGATTGTCCCTGGCTGGGTTTTGTGCAGAGCCCGGATCTCACGTGGGGTCTGTCAGGGCGACTGATGCAAACAAGTAATAACCATAAATTCTAGTCCTCAAATCTGTAGTAACAGCCACTTGTAACCTCCCTTCTCCAGTCTGAAGGCAGCACATTCCCATAGCCAGCCTGCTGCTGACCCATATCCCTCCCATTGGGTAACGGCCCCTCATTTCCTCTGCGGGGGAGGGGGGGCTGGGTCTAAAACGATTCCGCTGAGCATCTTAGAGAAGTTTCTCTCAGCCGGTGTCTCTAATGACTTGCTCTGTTGCCTCAGTTGCCCCTGGCCAGAGCATTTCTTTTGTCACAGCCTCTCCTGGGAACAGTCAGGGAAATTAGCCAGTGAGTAAAACCCAGAGTAATTCCCAGCAGACAGGGCAGCAGTTCCCTACCTTGTACTCCTGGGCAGCCTCAGCTATGGGCAGCACCGTGTGCTCGCGGTGAGCCCGGGACCTGTCGCACACCACGCAGATGGGGGCTTGATCCTCCTCGCAGAACAGCTTCAGCGCCTCCTGATGCTCCTCACACACCCCGCCCCCGCCTGCCCCCTTCACTACCTGCAAACTCAGCTGCTTGACTAGTTCTACCATGTTTGCCAGTGGCCTGTTGGGCCGGAGGGGGCCCTGCTGCACCGGGTCCCTGCACTGCGGGCAGGAGGCAGCTGGGTTGGGTCCCTCCCAGCACCGGCTGAGGCAGGCACGGCAGAAATTGTGCCCACAGGCTGTGACCACCGGGTCTGTGAAATACTCCAGGCAGAGGGGACACGTCGCTTCCTCCTGCAGGCTTTTTACAGGGCTCGCTGCAGCCATGGCTCCTCTGGGCTGGGGAACAGGGTTAGTTTCAATTTCCTGAGCTCAGCCTTTGCCCCGCCTCCAGCAACTGGCTGTGCCCCTCCCTGGAGCTGACTCAGGTTGTTTGCTGGATTGGAAGGAGCCAGTGAGGATAACACAGCCCTGGAGGCTTTGGTGAGCAGTGTCCCACTAGGGCTCTGGCCCTGGCACCCACTCCTGGGATGATGTGGAGGGTCCCTGGGGCATCACGTTTCCCAGAGTCCACCGGGCTGGGCTGATCAGCTCCCAGAACTGTGTGTGTAAGGAGCGAGAGTGAGGCTTGTGCAGAATTCATTGTGTGATGTGGACACACAAAGTAATAGTTGAGTATTTGTGTGTATCTACTTACATGCTCCCAGTTGCAGTTTTACCATGTTCAATTTTCACAGCAGTGGGAAAAGTTAGGGGGAGGGGCAGGCAATATTTGGCTCAGACAGTAACTATTCAGTGACAGACACTGAGATTCAAAGAGTAAACCACAAATTGTCAATGTGACTCCCAAAACAGACTAAGTCAAGTCCTTGAACTCTAAGAAGTTCTCAGGCAGCCTCTGTTCTTTCTGGGCCTGTGTGTAACTTTCAGTTCCTATGAATGGAAAGATTTGTCCCTCAGTTTGTGAGTGGACAGTGAAATCGAGGTTCCCTGGCATCTAAGAACAAAGGTCTGCTCCCTTCAAGCCCAGTGACACCCAATTCTCAGGCCAAACGCTTATTCCAGCTGAAATCCATGTTTCAAGGGCCTGATTCTGACGTGCGCTAAGGCTGCTCTGGCTCCTTCTAAAGGAGCGTCAGTGTCAATAACCCTGCTGATATTAATGACTTTACGGGTCTCATGCACACAGGAGCTGCCAGGCTGGGTCAGACAAAGGCCCCTCCAGCCCAGTGTCCTGTCTGCCGGCAGTGGGCAATGCGGGTGCCCCAGAGGGAATGAACAGAACAGGGATCCCCAAGTGAGAGCCCAGGACACTTCAGTGCTGGGATTTGTAGGATACTGGGGTGTCTGTCAAAGCCCCGTGGGATGAAGTGGGAGGTTCGGAGGGTTGTGGGGGGCCCATAGGGACGATTGTAAGAGACTTGCAGGAGAGGTTGCGGGGGGCTCGCAGGGGGGTGTCACGATCGCAGGGAAGGTTGTGGGGAGGTCACGGGGGTGTCACGGTCGCAGGGAGGGTTGTGGGGGGCTCGCAGGGGGGTGTCACGGTCGCAGGGGAGATTGTGGGGGCTCGCAGGGGGGTGTCACGGTCACAGGGGAGGTTGTAGGGGCTCACAGGGGGTGTCACGGTCGCAGGGGAGGTTGCGGGGGGCTCGCAGGGGGGTGTCACGGTCGCAGGGGAGGTTGCGGGGGTGGTGGCAGGGGAGATTGCGGGGGTGGTGGCAGGGGGGTGTCACGGTCGCTGGGGAGGTTGTGGGGGCTCGCAGGGGGTGTCACGGTCACTGGGGAGGTTGTGGGGAGGTCGCAGGGGGGGTTGGGGGCTCGCAGGGGGGTGTCACGATCGCAGGGGAGGTTGGTGGGGGCTCGCAGGGGGTGTCACGGTCGCAGGGGAGGTTGAGGGGGGCTCGCAGGGGGTGTCACGGTCGCAGGGGGTTGCGGGGGGCTCGCAGGGGGTGTCATGGTCTCAGGGGAGGTTGCGGGGGGGCTCGCAGGGGGTGTCACGGTCGCAGGGGAGGTTGGGGGGCTCACAGGGGGGTGTCACGGTCGCAGGGGAGGTTGCGGGGGGGGTCGCAGGGGGGTGTCACGGTCACAGGGGAGGTTGTGGGGGGGCTCGCAGGGGGTGTCACAGTCGCAGGGGGTTGTGGGGGGCTCGCAGGGGGTGTCACGGTCGCAGGGGAGGTTGCGGGGGGCTCACAGGGGGTGTCACGGTCGCAGGGGAGGTTGTGGGGGGCTCGCAGGGGGGTGTCAGGGTCGCAGGGGAGGTTGTGGGGGGCTCGCAGGGGGGTGTCACGGTCGCAGGGGAGGTTGTGGGGGGGCTCGCAGGGGGGTGTCACGGTCGCAGGGGGGTTGGGGGGGCTCGCAGGGGAGTGTCACGGTCGCAGGAGGGGTGGGGGGCTCGCAGGGGGGTGTCACGGTCGCAGGGGAGGTTGTGGGGGGGCTCGCAGGGGAGTGTCACGGTCGCAGGGGGGTTGGGGGCTCGCAGGGGGTGTCACGGTCGCAGGGGAGGTTGGTGGGGGCTCGCAGGGGGTGTCACGGTCGCAGGGGAGGTTGCGGGGGGCTCGCAGGGGGTGTCACGGTCGCAGGGGGGGTTGCGGGGGGCTCGCAGGGGGGTGTCACGGTCGCAGGGGGGTTGTGGGGGGGCTCGCAGGAGGTTTCACGGTTGCAGGGGAGGTTGTGGGGGGCTCGCAGGGGGGTGTCACGGTCACAGGGGAGGTTGCGGGGGGCTCGCAGGGGGGTGTCACGGTCGCAGGGGAGGTTGCGGGGGGCTCGCAGGGGGTGTCACGGTCGCAGGGGGGTTGCGGGGGGCTCGCAGGGGGGTGTCACGGTCGCAGGGGGGTTGCGGGGGGCTCGCAGGAGGTTTCACGGTTGCAGGGGAGGTTGTGGGGGGCTCGCAGGGGGGTGTCACGGTCGCAGGGGAGGTTGCGGGGGGCTCGCAGGGGGGTGTCACGGTTGCAGGGGAGGTTGTGGGGGGCTCGCAGGGGGGTGTCACGGTTGCAGGGGGGGTTGTGGGGGGCTCGCAGGGGGGTGTCACGGTCGCAGGGGAGGTTGCGGGGGGCTCGCAGGGGGTGTCACGGTCGCAGAGGGGGTTGTGGGGGCTCGCAGGGGGTGTCACGGTCGCAGGGGGGGTTGTGGGGGGCTCGCAGGGGGTGTCACGGTCGCAGGGGAGGTTGCGGGGGGCTCGCGGGGGGTGTCACGGTCGCAGGGGAGGTTGCGGGGGGGCTCGCAGGGGGTGTCACGGTCGCAGGGGAGGTGGCGGGGGGCTCGCAGGGGGTGTCACGGTCACAGGGGAGGTTGCGGGGGGCTCGCAGGGGGTGTCACGGTTGCAGCAGGGTTGCGCGGGGGGGGGGGTCCCAGGAGCTCCCTGCCCCGGCCCAGGGCCCGGCCCCCCCGCACGTGCCGCGTGTCTCGGCCCAGCCGGGGTGACACGTTCTGGGCCCGGGCTCCGGGTCTGGGCGGGGGGCGGGGCCCGAGCTCGCGCGCTCCCGCCGCAGGGTCCCGAGCGGCGGGTCCGTGTCACGCGCCAGGAGGCGGGGCCCGTGACGTCGCTGTGGCTCCGCGCTCTGATTGGTTCATGGAGCCCCGGATCCGGCCCCCTCCCGAATCCCTCGCCCCCCGCCCTCAGTGTCTCTGGCGCAGCCCGTCACTCCCGGCGCGGCAGCTGGGCAGGGGAATCCCCGTCACCCGGGCGCGAGAGCAAGGGGCGGGGCAATCAACGTCATTGATGACGCCATACGGGGGCGGGGAAATCGCACGTCACTAGGGCCTGACAGCCGGGGGTTCCCTTGTCACTCGGGCTTCAGAGCAAGGGGCGGAGCGAGCAACGTCACTGAGGGGAGCCCCTCGGTCTGAGCTAAGCCCTGGCGCTGGACTCTCATCGGAGTCATTGACCCGCTGCGCATGCGCGGTCTGACCGTGCCCGCCCCATTCCCTGCGTTCCCGGCCGTACCCCGCGCCGCGCGCCCTGAGGCGGGAGCCGTTGGGAGGGGCCGTTGGTGCCGTTACTCGCTGAGGGGCTGGCCGCAGCGCAGCGCGAGGGAGCTGGGGGGAGGGGCTGCGACTCCCCGGCCTGCGCTGCGGGTGGGTCCGGCGCTGGGGATCGGCCCCCCTCGGGCTCTCGGCCCCTCCTGATGCTCCCGCCAGGCGGAGGGACTGTGGGGGGGATTTGAACACGGGGGGGGCCTGGCTGGGCAGCGGGCTGAGGGGCGCAGGGGGGGGAGCGAAGCTTTTGGGGTTTTTTTGGTTTTTACTTTTGATTTTTTTGTATCCTCAGTGCTGGTGCCTCAGACCCCCCCCCCCGGGCCTGCCCCCCCATTGCTGAGCGCAGGGAAGTGGCTCCCCAGCCCAGAGGCAGCCATGGCTGCAGAGAGCCCCGTGGAAAGTGTCCGGGAGGAAGCGCCGCGTCCCGTCTGTCTGGAGGATTTCACAGCCCCTGTCGCTCTGCAGTGTGGGCACAATTCCTGCCAGGCCCCCCTCAGCCCTCAGGGCAGAGACACTGAGCAGCAGGGACCCCTCCGGCCCAACCGTCAGCTGGCAAACGTGGTGGAACTAGCCAAGCCGCTGAGTTTCCAGGCAGCACAGAGAGCAAGATGGGACGGGGTTTGTGGGGAGCACCAGGAGTCCCTGAAGCTGTTCTGTGAAGAGGATAAAACTCCCATCTGTGTGGTGTGTGACAGATCCTGGGATCTAAGGATGGCGCCTGTACAGGAAGCTGCCCAGGAGTACAAGGTACAGAGTTACTGTCCAGTGTGATGGGAAATAACATTGGGTTTTAATTACAGGCTCATTTCACTGACGGTTACCGGGCCCAGGTGTGGCACAGCTCTGTAAAGCCTTCATGGTACAAGTGATGCTGTAAAAAGTAAACGCTCTGGCTTTGTGGCAACTTACATCAAGTCTTTACAGATACCTGATGTGGGAAATGTTTCTCTGAGGCTCTGAATCCTGAAACCCAGCCCTCACTGGTGGCAGAAGGGGTGTTTGCACAAGGGAAGTTAACAATCAGAGAGGTTTAGATCACAGAAGCAACAGGCCACTTGGTCAGTGAGCTGCCTTGGGACTGGAGAAGAGGAGGTTACACGCTGTTACTGATTGGAGGAACAGGACTAATAATCTGGCATTTGCCTTATAGACCCGCAGTGGCATCTGGGCCCTGCACAACACCCAGCAAGGGAAAATCCCTGCCCTAACTGGTAGGGACCTAGCTCCCTGCCCCTCAGCATCACTGAACAGTGATGAAGTGTGCCCCTTATGAAGGAGAGATGCTTGATAAAGCCCCAGGCCCAGCAGGGAGAGGAGGTTTCCCGCTAAGATGCTGAACTCCTGGGCTCCTCCATGAGGGGTTAAACTCTGATTCGGCAGCTGGCACTAGATGAGGTTGCTGGACTGGATGCTGTGTGGGGCCCCCAGTGCCTTCACTCCACCCATAGCAGGGTTTCAGGAAGCACAGGTCTATGCCAGGCAGAACTGGGATTCAACTGGATTGTAGCAAGAGTTCAAACTGGTTAACTGATGAGCTAATGGTTATTGGTGCCAGTTACTGGTTAAACTTCCCACTGTCCCAGCAGTGCCCGCTTGCCTCTGGCAGCTACTGTCAGTCTGCAGCTGCTGGGAGTTCCTATTGGCCAGCAGTTATTGTGGCTGTCCCCAGCAGACCTTGTGAGAGATCCCCGATACCAGGAGAGCCTATTTACACTACCAGCCCTGCCTGTCAGCAGGGTAAAAAATACTGTCATTGATAAAATTGTAATCGGTTACATGATTAGTATTCAGTATCGGGGGGTAGCCATGTTAGTCTGAATCTGCAAAAGCGGCACGGAGTCCTTATTGACTAACTGAAGTGTAGGAGCATAAGCTTTCATGGGCAAAGACCCACTTCGTCAGATGCATGTAGTGGAAATTTCCAGAGGCAGGTAGAAATATGCAGGCCAGAATCAGGCTGGAGATGACAAGGTGGTGATTAGTATTGTTAAACATTTTTACCTCCCTAATCCGCACCTGCATTGTTCTTTAGGAAGGTGCCACCACCGATCTGTTCTCAACCTTTGCAGGTGTCCTCCTGCATCCTCAGAGTATGTCTACACCACATTAACTAACTCGAATTAACGCGTGTACACACAAAATGCAGTTTGAATTAGCGTTTTGCTAATTTGAACTACTGCATCCACGCTGAGTGAACACAGAATCGGATTTAAGGCCGGCTGGAACCAGGTCAGGGGTATCTTTGTGTGGCTGTTGCCTGAGGCTGAGGCTTGTGCTTAAGGGGACACAAACATAACCCCCCTTCCCTCCCCCCCTTCCCCCTCTCCCCAGGCAGCCAATGCTCCAGTGTCCCTGCTTGATTTCCTGCCTTGCTGCGGGACAGCAAAGCATTTGTGTCTCGGAGTGCTCTGGTTGCTCTCACTCAAGACACCCTGGCACTCTGCAACATGGAGCCAGAGCAGCCCCTGGGCACTCGGGTGCGTCTTGTGGATGCGTTGCTGTCAGCCTGGCTGCACCTGCTGCAGGCTGCCATCCAGGACATCCATTGGAGGGCTGTCAGTATCCAGGAGGCCCTGCAGGAGAGCGTCCACCCTGAGGAGCACTCAGCCTCCCTGGTCTGCCTCACTGGGGGCTTGTGCCTCATTCCTCCCTCATGTCCTTCCGCTTACCCCTCCTTAACCCCCCTTCCTGATGTCCAATAAAATACCTGTATTTTCATGAACAAAAACTCTTTATTTAACAAAACTGGGGGGGATGAAACCCTGGTGAGAGTTGGGAAAGGAGGCTGGAGAGGGGAGGAGGGAGAGGGACACCTGGGAGGAAGGATCTGGAAGGGGAAGGCAAGGGGAAGAAGGGGGAGGAGAACCTCAGGGTTGGGGGGTCTTCCCGGCCCTCCTGTCTCCCAGCACTGCGTGTGGGGGGGCCTTGGCGTCCCCGAGGGGGCGGGAGGGGGAACAGGTGGCGGGGGAGGAAGAAGAAGCGGGGAGGGGGAGCAGGAGTCAGAGGAGGAGTGATAGCTGGGGCAGCCACAGGGGCTGGAGCGGCAGCCGGCACCAGTCTCTGCACCAGAGTCTACAGGTTGTCGTGGATGGCACGGCCCTGCTCCAGCAGCTCCTGCAAGCCCTCCTGCTGCAGGTCTTCCTCCACCCAGCGCTCCTGGCAGCAGACCTGCCTGACATATAGTGCCAGGTGCTGCCAGTGATACTCCTACAGGTGCCGGGTCATTCTGCTGGCCTGGGTGCGGGAGGCTGTCTTGGGCGGGGTGCTGCGCCCTGCACTCGCAGCTGGTGCAGCTGTGGAGAAACAAGAGACCTGCTCAGTTATCCCTGGGGACACAGTGGGTGAAACCCTGCCCCGCTCTGCAAGCTGAAGACGGCAGGTCTCCGCACCATCATGTCCTGCTATCCCTGGGAGTGTGAGCTGGCCCAGGACTGCACCCATGCCCCTGTGCTGTATATTGTGTGGGGGGAGGAGGGGAGATGTGCCCTGCTTCTGCATAGAGGGAGCTTCTGGAGAGAGGGCATTGTGCAGTGTCTCTCCCCGGGGTCAGAAGCATGTCATGTGCCTTCATACATACATGCGTGTGGGTAACAGGCCAGGGCCCCTGTGTGGCACATGCACAGGTTGCTGCATGATCTGTGGTCAGCAAGGACCACATGCGCAGTCCCTAGGTTTCCCCCCACACACACACACAGAAGGGGACAGTGATGGCACTCACATGTCGAGCCTCCCTGGCCTCGGACGACACTGGCGACAAGCTTGCTGAGATGGCTCTGGGTGCCAGGTCGCACGGCAGGCTCCTTCCAGGCTGTGATTCCAAATTAACTTTGCTGTGTAGACATACCCTCAGTCTTCTCCTGTCTCTTTTTCTATGGACAAACCCACATCCAGGGCTGAGTCCCTGCTGGACAAGGGCAGAGTTCCACAAAATTGGGACTCAAAGGCAGATAAATGGGCTCCCAACATCCGATGGGGTTTGCCCTCATGCATATATCTGTTTCTTCAGGAAAAATTGGAGGCCCATTTGAAGGCTCTGAGGGAAGAGAGAGAAAAGCTGCTGAGAAGGAAAACAACAGCAGAAGGGAAAAGCCAGGAGTATCTGGTAAGTGCTTGTGGCTATGGACCAGCAGGGACTGGCAGAGGGAGAGCTGTGTTCAGAGGCAGACTCCTGCGTGGCCTTGGTGAGGTTGGGCTTGTTTGTGTTTCTCCAGGATTATGGATTGCTGGCTGAGATCCATGTGTAGACAGGCCCTGAACATCCATGTCAGCATGAGTTCATGTCCAGCCTTTGTGGCTTTCCCAAGTGAGCTGAATGTCCCCTGAAGGGCTGTCTGCTCACTTGGTGCATTAACATGTTTGCTTCTTTTTCCTCCCTGGGTATCTCTGTCAGGCTGGTGCTGAGTCCTGCCTCCTGCTGCTCTGGGTCTGAATTCCCAGAGGCCATGAATGACAGAAGATGTTGCCCATGACTGAGGGACATGGGTCAAAGGAGATGCTGGGAGAGACGCCTCTGCCGAGTAACCACAAAGTAGAGTCAAATGTCACACATTTTAGGTTTTTCCAAGAAATTCTTGCTGCTGCGCGCTGTTCCCCATGAAAGAGCCCTGGGTTCTGTCCATGCCCCTCACCAGCCCTTTCCCTGTTTTCACACAGAAATGGACCCAAGCCAAGAGGCAGATGATTGTGGCTGAGTTTCAGCAGCTGCAGCAGTTCCTGGAGGAACAAGAGCGACTCCTGCTGGCCCAGCTGGAGAAGTTAGATGAGGAGATTGGGAGGTTCCAGACTGACACTATCAGGAACCTCTCCATGCAGATTTCCCGCCTCAGCGAGCGGATCGGTGAGCTGGAGAGGACGTGTCAGAAGCCAGCAAGTGAATTCCTGCAGGTTAGACTGAGGGAGAAACGTCCCAGCTCCCCACACAGGGAAGGGAGGCTCCTGAATCACAGGTGCTGGGGTCCAGCCGTCAGATCTCAGTATAATACCTTGAGCATTGCTGCCATGTGAGTGACTCTTGTGCTTTGTAGAGTTGCAGGCACAGATCTATTAAAGATGGCAAAGTCCCATTCACTCAGTGGATCCATGTTCCTGGGACCAGGGCAGGGCCTCTTCCCATGTTTGCAAAATCCCTTCTGTGAGGTCCCCTGTGTGTGTCCAATGGGGCTGAGATTCTTTTCTCTTTCTTTTTTCTAGGACGTCAGAAGCATCCTGAGTAGGTACGTGGTTCTCACTTCCCCCACAGCGCAGGGAAAGGGCTTGGAACTGATGTTAGCACCACATCTCCCCAGGGCTCTCTGACTCGTTTAATTCTGAGGGTCTCATCCTCGCACTTTAGACTTTGGAATTCCCCATTCAGGGCACAGTCTGACCTCAGGTGTTTCCTAGAGCTGTCACCTCCCTGGGGACTGGCTGTTCAGGACTGGGGTGGAACATGGGCCTGTCACTGCTGGGCACATTCAGCCCAGAGCAGCAGGGACCAAGAGTCTGTCCCACCTGAGGGCTGTTTGGAGACCTGTGTGGAAGGAGCTGGGGAGGGGGGAGCTGGTGTCTCAGTCTAGTCCCTAGTGGACAGATTCTTTCAGCCCTTCACCTGGGAACCTTCTGTCCCTCGGTGCCTGGGCCAAGGAGTAAGTTGGCTACAGAGGCTCAATTCCCCTTTAGTCCCCCAGCCAGTCTCCCCAGACCAGAAGTGAAGAACAGCAGTGGGACCTTTCAGGGGAAGGTTGCATGGCCATGGGATGTGTTGTCCCTGCTCTCAGGCTGGGAGAATTGGAGGAATTCTAACTCCAGGCCTGTTAGAGCTGAGACTTACTAGCCAGAACTTATCAACAGTAAACTAAATACAATCACATGGAATTGTTTCTGTCCAGGTGTGAGACGGGGCAATTCCAGCTGCCAGAGATTTCCCCTGAACTGGAAGAACAAGTCCGAGGTTTCTCCCAGAAAACGATTGCATTGTCAGAGACTCTGAGGCAGTTCAAAGGTACCTGGAAGGGAGGGATGAGGGGAAAGTGGTTCAAGTATCTGAGACTATTGAATCTGGCCTCTGAAGCCAACCTTCCCCTGCCTCAGTTCCCACATGGAGAATGACGGCCCCATCACACTGCTCTCTTTAGAGACACTGAGCAAACAGACCCAACTGCTTGCAGAGAGAGCCAGGGGTTTGCAAACTCTGAACCTCCCATTCTGAGATCAAAATGGCTAAAGTTACTGTGATGGCCACATGTTCTGTCACCACAGCTCCAGGTTATGATAAGAGGCAGTAAGTGAATGAGAAACCAAGTGGGAGGGGGTGAGGAGGGAAGAGTAAATCTCATTTACAGCTTGTCTCTCCTGGGACAGGTGTGAGGCTGCAGGGATATTGGCTCCTTTGCTGGGAGGTGCCAGAGTGAGAGAGGAAATGAAAGTTTCAGACTTGCATACTAAAAACCTGAGTGTGTGTGTATCTGGTCTCTGATACAATTGAAATGCAGAGTTCAAAGTGGGAACATTGTTATAAATAAGAGAACCTGGAATCTCACTCTCTTATTCCTTCCCCCACCAGACACTCTGCCCTCTGCACTGGAGAGAGGAAGATTAAAATCTCTGGGATCTTTCAGACAACGTGAGTTTGCAGGTGGAGATTCTTTAAATGATGAGAAATTCCTCTGAAAACATCTTCATGTGATTGTTATTGAAGTTACCAACCAAACCCAGTGACCATGGTGCACACAGCCCTAAATCTCATACACTGATCAGTGAGGAGCCCCAGGGGCACTGCATGGGGACCTGCAGACACTTTGAGAAACACTGATCTACAAGGTGTGATGCGAAAGGGGTGAAGTTAAAGCACAAAACGGACGGCACCATCAGGCTCAGAATTCACTGTTCAGTCAGTTTCAATATGGGGTTGGTTTCAAACAATAAATAGGCTGAAAGGCTGAGAGCTGACTGGCTTCCTCGGTATCAGTTTGCTTATGGCGAGAAACTGCTGGATACGCAAGGGCTCTTCAGTCTAGTGCAGGCCAGGGCAAAATACAGCCTGTCTAGCTCGCCAGGTCATAGGATGCAGCCCACTGATGCTTGGCGAGCCATGGGCTAGTTCCAAGCTTGCCATTTCCCACATGCAAGCCACTTCACCAGAGGTGAAGTGGGAAGGCTACAGGCTCTGCTTCCACCCCCAGGACAATCTCATTGGCTGGTTTCTGGCCAGAAAGGAAGCACTGTGCTCCTTCCCCTGTGGCTCAATTATTCACTCACCCACATGGCCCCACAGCCGGTGTGAGGGTTGAGCAGGCTCCCTGCCTGCCTCAGAGAGGTGCTTGGCTGCTGGTCGGGAGTCACTCAGGTAAGTCTCCTGGCCAAAGCCTGCCTCTGGCACCCCAACTTCTCCTTTCCCCATCTAATTCTCTGCCCCCCACTCCTGGCTCCCACTCCACATACCCAAACTCTTGGTTCTTTTCCTGCCTCCAAGTAACCCTCGTCTCTTTATTTGTCCACTTAGCCGCTTCTCTAAATTAACTTTAAATATCTCATGAGTAGTCGCTAATCCAGTGCCGTAAATCACACCTGCCTCCTTCACCCAAACTCCTTCTCAGATCCCTCTTTCCCTCCTGCATCCCAACCCCTTACGCAAAGCTCCCTTCTTCTCGCAATGTCCATCTCATACTCTCTATTTCCTGCTTAATGTCTTGGAAGAGTGCAGCTCTCAACCACTTTCCAAAATCTTGGTGTGCCCTCCCCCTCCCCCAATCAAAATGAATTGCCCACACCTGGTCTAGTGGATATAGTTCAATGAGAGCCAGTAACTGAAAGCTGCAGCCGGAAAATTTCAGGCTAGAGAGAAGGCACAACTATTTGATGGGTAAGAGGATTAGCTGCTGAAACAAATGAGCAAAATTCTCCATCGCTTTATGTCTTCCAATCAACACTAGGCGACTTTCTAGAAAACGTGCTGGGGGGGAACAGCTTTGTGCCTGGGTAGCTGGGCTAAGTGTAATGGCTTGTGCCGCAGAGGGGACAGACTGCATGGCTCAAGATATCTTCTGATGCCAGGAATCCATGAATTTTAAGGCCTCATCCTGCAAACACTCGCGGCACACGTTTAATAATATGCATTTCAATGCTCATATGAACTTCCCTTCCTCTCTGTTATGGAGAGGCTTTATAAAGTCTCTGTCAGATAGGAGATACCAAGTTTGGGCTGCAAATCAATCTATGAAGACTAAGGATTATAAATACAGCAGCCCAAATTAAATTAAATCTATGTCCATGTTCAGGCAGATGAATATGTGGCTTCTTAGCAGAAACACTGGGTGCTGAGAACTGAATCCCATTGTTGCAAGCACAGTAATGTAACTCCAGCCAGGTATTGAGAGAAATAAATACAGTTTTCGGATCTAACTTCTGTGTGGTGTTTATGGAATAGCTAGACTCAACGTTTACCCAAAACTGCAGAGTCCAGCATGTTTTTCACCAGGGACAGAGTCTGGACAGAATTAGGGTGTGGAAAGGATTAAAGCCCCTTCTGAAATATCTCTGATTCCCCTTCTCTCCACCAGGCTGCAGAACACCCATGTTTGACTCCAGCTCAGCCCCCGGCCTGCAGAGCCAGGGACAGGAAATATCCGTGGCGGAGCTGGTGAGCTTCGAGGAGGTGGCTGTGTATTTCTCTGAGGAGGAATGGGCTTTGCTGGACCCGGGCCAAAGAGCCCTCTTCAGGGATGTGATGCAGGAGAATTACGAGGCTGTGAGCTGGCTGGGTGAGGATTCCTGTCCCCTTGTGTAACAGAAGCTAGGTGGGCTCTGGAGCAGCTGGGTTGGGTTTGGTTCAGGGTCCCTCATTGCCTGAACCCCCAATATCAGCAGTATCCTGGCTCCTGTGTGAGAGGAGGTTGTGACATAATAGGGGTGCTGCTCTTCCCATAGCCAAAGTTTCATTATTGTTCCCACCATCTTATCCATGTCATGGCTTGGCCGGAGGTGTTAGTGGAAGGGCCTATGCAGGAACGGCAGGTACCAGAGTTGTGGGGCTGGGTGCAGCTGCTCTTAGTGTCTGCAGGGTCCCCTTGTGCTATTGTCCTGAGTCCCAGGAAGGAAGGTGTCAACTCAGAGTCCTTCCCTGCCTCTAGTAGATTCTGTGCAAGCCACAGGGGCACCAAATGGCAGGCCCGACTAGCCACAAGAGGAGGGCTGCTGCTGCTGGCAGAGTTGAACCAAGGCTGCAGAAGGGGAGCTGAGCTGCAGGAGCATCTAGGAGCAGCAGAGAAGCAGCCCAGCCTGTCTCCACCTTGGCTGGCCACAAGAATAGCCCGGCACTGCCCTGGCTGTTTGCAGGAATGACAGCTGTTGTGAGCACCCAGGCACAGTCAGTCAGGATCAGGAATATGGAGCATAGGCAGGGCCTGAAGTGGTCAGCTAAGGATTCATTTTCCTGATCAAACAACTTCTCTTGCCTCCTCCTGGCTCAAGTAGAGCATCTGAGCCCAAGAGCAGGGCAAGTCCAGCCCCAAGGCCCAAGAGCTCTGTGGGTAGAGCCCATAGGGCTCTAGAGCTCTGCTGGATCCTTTCTCTCCCAGCCCTAGTGACCTCACCTGTGGCAGCTCAAATATGAGTCCTGGCTAGGGGTGTCTGTCAGGCCTGAAAGTCCCAGAGCTTTCCCCATATGAGCAGTCCTGCCCAAGTATGGAACAGGCCCTAAGGGAGACTGAGTTGTATCCTGCAGAGTGAGGCAGAGCGCTCAGTTCCCCATGGGAGTCAGCTGGGCTATTCCCAATATGGTGGTGGGGTCGGGGGAGGATGGAATTAGTGTGTCCTGGAATCTTGAACCAGCCAGAGAACAGTCTCTGGAAGGTTGAGAAGGAGCCTGTCTGGGTAGGAGACTCAGATCCTGGCTTTGGAAGCAGGAATGGCACAGACCTTAATGAACAAGATCAGCACTTGGTTAATTGCTTCCCTGAATAGGATTTCCAGGCTCCAAAGCTCATGTGCTCTCCTGGGTGGAGCAAAGTGAAGAGCTGCAGATCCCGGATCTCCAAGGCTGTGAGGAAGGGGAGATCATCAGTGATACCCACACAGGTGAGAAATCAGCTAAACTGACTCAAACCAATGTCTGTGTTCTCATAGCAGATGTTTATTGTGTGTTTTCATCAAGTCTGACTGGCCCTTCAGCCTGTCTTCAACTCCAATCTGAGAGTGCTGGGTGGGGAAAGAGTTATGGGGGAGCAGGGTGAACTCAGTTTAGGATTATTGTATCTTTCCAGCCATTCTTTGGGTGTCTCCCCCATTTTCTGTTCACCATTCAGAATTTTTCTTTCAGCTCAGCACAGGGAATGACTCCTGTGTGGTTTCTCTGTCTATCCCAGCAGGTGATGGGATGCTGAATGAGAACAGTGAGAGGAATCTTCAGGAGGAAGGACCTGAGTGAATGGCTGCATGTGGGGTGTTAGTGGGAAGATCTGAAGGGCATGTTTCTCAGAGTCCTGAGCAAGAGGAAACCTGTATGAGTCAGCATAGCCTACAAAGGCAGCAGGGAAACCATCCAGGAGTGGGACAGGGTAAATCCAGTCACAGGAGCAGAAGGTTAAAAACAAACACAGAAACTGTTCAAAAGAAAATCCCTCATCAACATTCACCTTGTGCTTGCAGTGACTGTGCAACACTTACTAAACATGAAAGAGCCCAAACAGGAAAGAGACCCTTCAGCTGCTCTGACTGTGGGAAAAGCAATGACAGCTCACAGCTTGTTATCCATAGGAGAGCCCACACAGGAGAGAAACCCTTCAGCTGCTCTGACTGTGAGAAAAGCTTCAGTTGGAGGTCATACCTTGTTAGTCATAGGAGAGCCCACACAGGAGAGAAACCCTTCAGCTGCTCTGACTGTGGGAAAAGCTTCAGTCAGAGGTCATACCTTGTTATCCATAGGAGAGACCATACCCGAGAGAAACCCTTCAGCTGCTCTGACTGTGGGAAAAGCTTCAGTCGGAGGTCACACCTTGTGACCCATAGGAGAGCCCACACAGGAGAAAAACCCTTCAGCTGCTCTGACTGTGGGAAAAGCTTCAGTCGGAGGTCATACCTTGTTAGTCATAGGAGAGCCCACACAGGAGAAAAACCCTTCAGCTGCTCTGACTGTGGGAAAAGCTTCAGTTGGAGGTCACACCTTGTTATCCATAGGAGTGACCATACAGGAGAGAAACCCTTCAGCTGCTCTGACTGTGGGAAAAGCTTCAGTCACAGGTCATACCTTGTTAGACATAGTGTTACGCATCCGCCCCGGGGATAGGGGGGAAAGTGGGGGGACTCCCCCCTTACCGACCGGGTTGGTGCCGGATGCGCTCCCTTTATCAATTCAGGCTTTTACTCCTGCTAAGTCCGTCGCACTATGCCTCACCGAATAGCACGGCCGTGGCCCCAATGACCACCCTTTTGGGAAAAGGTGTGAGAGGAAGGGGGTCCAGGCCCGCCCTCACTCCGGACCCCGACCCAGGGCCCTAAAGCTAGGACGCAAGTCCCAGCTAATAACGGGGGGGGGGGGTCTGCGAACCCTAAACTCCCCCGCTCTCGGGTTCCGTGGCCCCGCCCTGGGTCACTGCTCCCTCTCCCCCGAGTCCATCGTCACTCCTCACTGGCCCCCTGGGTTTTACCTCACCCAGGGCCGCCAGTGTCCGATCCCCCACAATCCTTCGGGGGTCCTCTGGGCTCCCTGCTTGCCCCCCCACTCCGGACGGGCAGCCAGCGTTTTTAAATCTGCCGCCTGACGCAGGGGGATGACGTCTCCCCCTACGTCCTCTGTCTGCGCCGCGTTCCCCCGTCGCGGGGGTGACGTCAGTCTCCGCGCGGGGCCGGGCCGACACCGCTTTCCCAGGCGGCGCATGCTGGCCGGCCCGACCCGTGCCTCTCGGCGATCGGGGCGAACCCGGGCTGCGGCAGGCTCCGGGAGTGGCGGGGCGGCCCCGCCACACATAGGAAAACCCACATGTGAGAAACCATTCAGCTGTTCTGACTGTAGGAAATGCTACAATCAGAGGTTACACCTTGTTATCCATAAGATAACTCCTACAGGAGAGAAATCCTTCAACTGCTCTGACTTTGGGAAATACTATAGAAAGAGTTCAAGTCTTGTTGCTTATAGTTGAACCCACGCAGGTGAGAAACCCTATAGCGGTGGTGAACAAAATTTTCTCTGTTGGCACAATCCAGCCTACCTAAGGCTTTGATTCTGTCCACAAGGCAGTACCAGGCCCCACCTCCAAATGAGCATGTGCTGAGGGAGAAGGAGCTTAGCTCCACCCCCTCTACATGCTGTGTAGCCACTAAAGAGGAGGCAGCCCTAGGCTGAGTTTTTGAAACACAACCTGAGGCCAACAGTAGAGGCACTACTGTCACTGCACTGCTGGCCTCCAGGGACACATGGCCATGTCAGGGGTGCCTCTGGGGCTGGTCCTGGGCTGCATGGCTACAGCAGCAGGACCTCCAGTCCTGGACTGAATGGGTGCAGCAGTGGTGCCTCCAGTGTCCGGGGCCGGTCTTGGTCTCTGTGGCTGCTGCAGGAGCAGAGCCTTCCTCCGGGGTGACCAGGACCCTGTGGCTGGAGATTTTGCTGTAAGGGGGCCCAAAGCCAGGTAATATTTGCTGTCATCCTCTAGACACCCCCTCCCAATCTCCTCAATTCCCTTTCCCCCAGCAGCCAGCACCCCCAGCTTGCTCTGACAGCCTCCTTTTTTCTTGTACCCTCTCTCCTGGCCACATACTGCACCTTACTCCTGGCCAGACTCCTGCCTCTTTCTGCATCCCAGATCCTTCCTCAAGACTCCAACCCTTTCTGGAAGCCCCTGTCACATTATTGGATTTTAAGGTGAGCATGCAGATCACTGGTGTGATCACAGTGAACTGTTTGCCCCAAATTTGGTACAAAGTGGGCCATGTGAGGTGTCAAACAAAAGTTGATATTTTGCTGATTCTATGTATGGTATTCGTGTACAGGCAGTCCCCGGGTTACATGGATCCGACTGACATCGGATCCCTACTTACAAACGGGGTGAGGCAACCCCACACTAGCTGCTTCCCCCCAGCAGACCAGGGCGATGCGAAGCTAGCACCCGCCCCCAGCTGACCAGGGAGACGCGGAGCGGCTTTTCTCAGTAGACACCTCAGCTTGAGAATAAAGGACTGAGGGAAGTGAGGTGTGGGAGAATAAAACTGAGCTCTGGAGAAATGTTTGGCTAGAGTTTCCCCTATAATAAGTACCAGTTCCGACTTACATACAAATTCAACTTAAGAACAAACCTACAGTCCCTATCTTGTATGTAACCCGGGGACTGCCTGTACTTGTTTGGAGTTTGTATGGGGAGTTATGACTATGGGCTCTGCTGATGCTATGTATGGATTGCCTGTCATAAGGAAGGAATGTCCAATGAGTGACTATGCTAGTCAGTATGGCTCCAAGGACAATGGCTCTCCAGGTGGCCAATACACACCTGAGGAATACATGTGGAAAGTTGCAAAGCAGGCATGCCCCAGTGGCTGCTGGTATATGAAACAGACAGGTCACTTGACCATATGATTATCTCCAGCTTGGGAGACACCAGAAATGAATATCAAATGCCATGGGGGGGGGCTCCATCTTGTCTTCAGTCTTCTTATCCCAGATGCAACCTTGCTAAGGACAGAGACACGGGAAGGATTGCTGCCAAAGACTTTTATGCTAGCAGTCTGTAACATCTCCGCTAAGATCCTGCATCAAGAACTTACTGATTGATGTACATAATGTATTCTCCTTATCAACCTTACTCTCAACCTTTTCTTTCTTTTATTAATAAATGTTTAGATTCTAAAGGATTGGTCCACTGTGATCTTGTGGGTAAGATCTAAAGTATAAATTGACCAGGGATTCATGGCTGGTTCTTTGGAACCAGGTGGATCTGTTCTGGGTTGGAGAGATTGGGCTCTATAACCCCTCACCTGTGTGTAAGCCCAGGGCTGATTGTGGCAAAGGAAGAGCTGGGGTATCTGAGGGGTTTTGCTCATGAGGCTTCCTGCAGGCTGGACTGGCAGATGAAGTGCTCAGTATGACTGGTTTGTGGCCTGTTTTGGAAAGGTCTCCAGTCAAGGGCTGTCAGCAGTCCTGGTTTTGAGCAATTTGCCCTGAGTGGATTCCCTCAGCAGTGCCCAAGCCTTGCCCGGCCCAGCCCATCATAGCCCTGCCCTCTCTAAACCTTCTGTAGGCTATCGTTGCTAATGGAAACTCACTGTTAATTACATAATTAGTCAAGCCATTTTGCTAGGGCTGCATCTGGAGAGTTGCATGTAAATTATTAAAGAGATTAAATCTTTTAAATTTCTCATGTTAGTTGATCAAACTTTATTGTAAATTAAGTAAGATATTTATGTCCAATACATACGAAGAAAATCAATGTTTTTATTTATTGCAGTGTTGGAGAACCTTTTTTGCATTGGGGGCCACTAACCCACAGAAAAATCAGTTGGCGAACACACAAGTGAGAAGCAAAAAAACTCCTCCCCAAAGCCCCAGCCCTCAATGATGTGGCCCCCAACTAAGACACCTCACTCTTCTGGCATTCACAGGGTGAGGGGAAGAGACAGGGAGTGCTGAGGTTCTGGGCTTCTCATAGTCCAGATTTACTTCCCTGGGGTTCCAGAGTTAGCGGATTTTGTGGCTCTCCTTAGGCTCTAGGGTGGAAACAAAAATGTGCCAACCTGAATCTGCACTAGGCTAGTGCTGTGTGTGTGCCATGTAGCTTCCTGCAGTGTTGTGGACAATGTCCAGGTCCTGTAATCACTCTCCAATATACCTGAGGAAGGTCTCCAAGAAGCCCTGGGCATTGGGTTCCTGCAGAGCCTAGAAGGTAGCCTGCAGGCAGTGCTGCATCAGTAGTAAATGCCTTGATAAGTTTAATCACCGTATTGTTTTGACAGATGCCCCACCCCTCCCTTAGGCCTTGCTCCTAACCCCACTCCCTTCCACCACCAGTGTTACCAAAAGACAGACAACGTAGAGGGCCACGAATCTTACATGTGTAACATCCTGTCTCCAGAATAGGGGGAAGACTATCCATTTTACAATTTTGAATATATGCAAGAAATGGGTACATGTGGCAAATTGTGTTTATGCCTTCCACTTTGTGACAAAGTCCCTTGTTAGCTCCTGCTGGGTTCTGTGCTTTTTGACAGTTTCTTGTGTGCCTCAGAGACTCAAGCTACAGAAGTTGTCCATTTGATCTTATTTTCAAAAACGTTTTAGTGTCTACACAGCACTAAATATCAAAATAACCTGCTGTTCTGAAATGTCCCTTATGCCTCATGGAATGAGGTTCACAGGGACATTGGAATAGTGAGCCCATTGCATTTCAAAATCGGGGGCACTGTTAACCCACAGAATAGTTATTATTACAGGGGTCTCCGTACCCCGAAATAGTACTGCAGTATTGTGGTTACCTTACAGGCCTATAGCAGGGGGCAGGTTTGATGCTGAATTTTCAGCCTTCTGCTCTTGGGAGACTCTGTTGCTGTCTGCAGCCATGGGCATCTCTAGTGCCCCCACCCGTCACAGATTGCCAGACAAGAGACAGAGCTGCAAGGGGGGCAGGTGTTTTCAGACTTACAGTAGAGGGCACAAATTTCTCTCTAGGGAGCCTGCAGGAAAGGAAGCCAAAGAAGATGGATTTTGAGGGGTTTATAGCAACCAGTCTAGCCTCATCAGGTCCCCCTGAGATGTGACCTCAGATTGCAGGATTCAGAGTCCTGAGTGCTGCCCCTTACACCACAGGACCTACGCAAGACACCTGTGACTCAGCTGGGCCAGACTGGAGCCCGGGACCATGCCTACTGGGACCAGCTTTGCTTGTTTTCCTTCCACCCAGGACCCCCTTCTTCTCCTCCTGGGCTGCAAGGAGCCTCCCTGGGATGCCCAGAGACAAACACAGGACTCTGCCTCCCTGCAGCCAGCCCCACCCCACAGGACTTGGCAGAACAAAGGGGAGGGGGCTCTGCTCACCCCTCTGAGTCCCACTGAAATGCTGAGCTTTTGTCCTGCCCCCCTCAGCTTGGCTTCCCCCCTCCTCCCCATTTCTGCCTTGCTTCCTCCTTAGGCAAATCATACAAGGGAGGCAGCAAGAGGAACCAGCCCCATGCCCCAACCTCCCAGGGCAGGGGAGGCAAAGCTACAAGCCTCCAGCAGGTTCCTGGCCTAACCATCTTACTTCCCTAGGCTGGCACAAAAGTGCATTCTCATCTGATGTCTCCCCCCCCCCAATCACATAAGAGTTGGGCTTATCCCAGGGAGAGGGCCAGGTAGCAGAATCTGCACTTACCTGGGCACCAGGGGGAGCTGCAGTAAGAGCAGAGTCTGTGTTTCTGCCTGGCTTTGAATCAGGGATCTTTTGCATGTTAGGCAAAAGTGATAACCACTACACCAGAGAAGCACATCTTGCTGGTGGAAATTGGCTGACTATTCTGTTCCTAGCTCTTTCCAACACCCTGCTCTGCAGGGGAGGGGAATGCACCTTGTGAACACTCCACCTCTTGTTCTCATGGAAGCCACAAACCCGAGCTGCCAGCTCATCCTTTCCTCACCAGTCCCTTGAGATTTGTAGCTCAAAGCTGGAGCAGCTGTGGAAGGAGGTGAAACTACAGAAGCTGATGGGACAATCACCTGGCAGAGGGTTATTTTTTCCCCTTGCTGGGGCTGATGTGGCTAGAACTGAGGAGAAGAAAATCCTCTTCCCTTCTCAGGGGATAGGAACTGCAGCTTCTCCTCTCTTTGGTTCTACTGAAGTTGGACCCCAGGACTAGACTATTTCTTTCTAAAACCCTGGTGAAAGCTGAGGGTGAATTGCTTATAGTCTGAGAATGTGAGTTAAGGAAGGGCATCAACCAGCATGGGGCTTGAACCCATGACCCTGAGATTAAGAGCCTCATGCTCTAGCCACTGAGCTATCCAAAAAGTGTGCAAGTGGCGGTCTCACAGCCAATCACAGCGTAGCAGGAGCCAAGTATTCTCAACTGCCTGACTCAAGGCTCTTTCTTGCTCATAATGTGGGGTTCTCGTCTGTGGGGAGGTTCGAGCTCAAACCCCACTCTTGACACACGCACTTCTTTCCCCACAAGGAACAGCCTCATTTTCATCTCTCCAGTGAGAGGAGAAGGGCCCCAGAGTCTCCCAGCAGGGCTCTGGCCTGTTCTCTGCAAAATGTCCAGCCTGTTTCATTTTCTGCAGGAACGAGTGGGATCCATGCGCCCTGTTCCCCAGTGACAAGTGTGTGTCCTCTCCCCCTTTCCACAGACACAGCAGGCCAGGGGGTTGTGCACCTGCAGTGGCCCCTTCCTACTTGGCCTCCCACAAAGCTGAGATGAAAAGCTGCTGGCAGGAGTACTGACTGAAGGAAGGTTGCAGGTGGAACACAATAAACTTAACTGGAGAAGTGCTGCCTTTACAGGCCAGAGGTAGCAGGATTTACTCCCATCTTCTCCTGCCTGCGCCTTGGTGCTGAGGGACCGGCCCCTTTCCTGCTGTCTCAACTCTTATTCCCACAATGCACTTTGTGCAGGGGCCATTGGTTTTTGTGCCAAGGTACATGGCTGGGAGCCAGGACTCAGGGCCCTTCCCCAAATACACAAATCCCCCCCTCCGACCTGCTCACACTGTCTGGCTGCCTCCAGCATGGGCTAAGCTCAGGGGCCAGGTGGGTGACCTGCCTTGCAACTGTAATATCATCAGACCCCTCCCACCCGCCCGCTTTGTCTGGCAACAGTGCTCCAGTGGGCCTCAGACACCCAGCAAGAGGAAAAAAACCATGTTTTTAAAACCTCAGTGCATGGAAGACAAAGCACCAAGATTTCACAGTACCCAACCCAACCCCAGCAAGTCCCACTCAGATCTGAGCTCAGATTACAGGATTCAGAGCCCTGAGTGCTGCCCCTTACACCATTGGACCTGGGCAGCTAGTACTCTTAGTTCTCAGGCTGGCCTCTGTTTTCCTGGCTTCCCGCCAGCTGCTTCATCTCTCAGGACTGCTGCTTTCAGGACAATTCCCTTGTTAGAACCAGTCACACTCTGGGGTCCGTGAGGATCCATCCCGCATGAAATGTGTGTTACACAAAAGTCTCTTATCCAGGCCCAGTTCCCAACACTGGATGCAAACACATGGTTGCTATGGGGGTGTGGCAAGTGCCCCCTTACATAGTGGATTATTTTTAATTAAACATTTGCATCTCCATTTGTCACATTTTGGATTTCTATTAAACAGGGATTCTTAAAATGACCACAAACCCCTAATGTGTTCCTGCGCCAATGCATATAAACCAGGCAAACCCAGCCTCAGCTGGAACCAGTTCAAACCCGCTGTGTGTTTGGTTTCTGTTTCCGTCCATTCCACAAGGGAGAGATCTGGATGCCCATTGGCAGACCACAGAGAATAGCCTGGATCCAGCCTCTATGAACACCCCCGCCCCACACACACACAGAAGCACCTTGAGCTATTACTAGTAACCCAGCTGTTTGGCAGACAGTATTTAAGGGCAATACACTCAAGTGAAGTACTGGGGTTTTGTGTTCAATTCTACTCTAAAACAGTGCTTTATACTTGCTTTACCTTTACAATTAGCTTAAAAAGCTGGAGTCCCAGCCCAGAGGCCAGTGAGGAAGGGAGCAGTTAAAATGCTCCTTTATGTCTTATCTCCTCAAAAATCCACCCTCCTTTCTTACGCATCTGCCACTGAGGCCATAATATGTGAGAGGGGGTTTTGACTAGTCCCTGTCTCTCAGCTGCAATCCCAACTCCCACAGCGTTCACTAGAAGGGTACAGCCTGGTAGGGCCTGAAAACCACTGCTCTAGGTGAAGTTTGAACTCACAAGCTCAGCCTGTTTTCTATGACTATTACTTTATAGGTACTGGACACTGACCCATTGCACCACTGGAGCACTTTCTCCAAAGTCCTCAGATTGTGAAAGTCAAGAAGCACAAAGTGGAATTGAAGCAAAGGGGGCAAGAAGATCAGTTCTCAAGGTTTTCCAACAAACCAACATCTCACCAGCAGATCCCACAGAGATTTGAACTCAGCTTGTAGGATTCAAAGTCCTGACTGCTGCCCCCTTATGCCATAGGACCATCACTCTGCTACATACATGAGTTTCTCAGCTGGCATCTGATCCTCTGATCTCCCTTTTTTTTCCATTCAGCTGCTTCACCTCTCCAGACCCTGCCCCATCTGTATGTGGCCTCATGGGAACTATCTGGCTCCCTCTCAAGCAGAGGAAGGAGAAATGTTGCCATGTGTTACACACGTTGGCACTGTACAGACATCGTCCCAGTATTCTCCTGCCCTGAGCTCCATGGGACAGGGAGAAGCTCCAAGAGATGGCTCCCCTGGGATCACGTCTCACATGGATCCAAAGGCTGGGGGCTCCCAGATCCACCCTACAGATGGGAATGCTAGTTCCTAGAAGCTCCCACCTAGAAACCCGTGAGTGAGGGTTCACAAAGAAGGTGGGGGAAGAGTAGTTGCAGAGGTTTTTGGGTGGGAGAGTGCAGCTTCTTGGCTGTTGAGATAAGTTCAAGAGCAGCAAAGGGAGAGGAGGGGAAGTGGCTGCCAGACACTCTGCATGGCCCCAGGAACTGGACCAAGAGCTGTCCTTGTGTTTCTTGCTTTAAAGTGATGCTTCTCAGCCATTTGGCTAAGATCAAGCACTTCCCATGTCTCGGAAAGGATGAAAAGTAGTGAGAGACAGCATGTACCTCCCCACATTATATTAGCTGGGAATCAAACCCAGGTTAACTGCTTGGAAGCCAACTGTGCTCACTCCTATACCACCAATCGCTGTGCTTAGCATGGCTGTGAAAATTAGTGAGGGAAGTCCATGTCTGCCATGACATGCTGGAGGCAAAAGGGTGCCTGTGTGGTTTGGGTAAAGCATAACTTCTTGCCCGATTGGCAAAGATCAGGAGTGGTGATGTTGGGGTAGTAGCAGCTCTGTATTCTCTGTGGTGTGAGGAATTGGGTGGCAGAGGAGTCCCAGAGGTTTCTGTGTGGGTGAGTACAGATTCTCAGCTCTTGAGCTGGGTTCAAGAGCAGCAAAGGGAGAGGCAGGGAAGTGTCTGCTGGACACGCTGTGTGGCCCAGGGATAAGGACCAACAGCTGTCTTCATATTTTTTGCCATAAAGCCTTGTTTCTTGGCTGTTTGGCTAAGATAAGAACATAAGAACGGCCGTACTGGGTCAGACCAAAGGTCCATCTAGCCCAGTATCCTGTCTACCGACAGTGGCCAGCACCAGGTGCCCCAGAGAGGGTGGACTGAAGACAATGATCAAGCGATTTATCTCCTGCCATCCCTCTCCAGCCTCTGACAAACAGAGTCCAAGGACACCATTTTATCCCCTGGCTAATAGCCTTTTATGGACCTAACCTCCATGAATTTATCCAGCTTCTCTTTAAACTCTATTATAGTCCTAGCCTTCACAGCCTCCTCTGGCAAGGAGTTCCACAGGTTGACAACACGCTGTGTGAAGAACTTCCTTTTATTAGTTTTAAACCTGCTACCCATTAATTTCATTTGGTGTCCTCTAGTTCTGCTATTTACGGAACTAATAAATAACTTTTCTTTGTCTGCCCTCTCCACACCACTCATGATTTTATAGACCTCTATCATATCACCCCTCAGTCTCCTCTTTTCTAAACTGAAAAGTCCCAGTCGCTTTAACCTCTCCTCATATGGGACCTGTTCCAAACCCCTAATCATTTTAGTTGCCCTTTTCTGAACCCTTTCCAAGGCCAAAATATCTTTTTTGAGGTGAGGAGACCACATCTGTACACAGTATTCAAGATGTGGGTGGCCCAGTTTCATACAGGGGCAGTAAGATATTCAGGGTCTTATTTTCTATCCCGTTCCTAATAATTCCTAGCATCCTATTTGCCTTTTTGCCCGCTGCTGCACACTGCGTGGAAGTTTTCAGAGAACTGTCCACGATAACTCCAAGATCTCTTTCCTGATTTGTCATAACCAAATTAGCCCCCAACATACTGTACATATAGTTGGGGTTATTTTTCCCGATGTGCATTACTTTACACTTATCCACATTAAATTTCATTTGCCATTTTGTTGCCCAATCACTCAGTTTGGTGAGATCTTCTTGGAGTCCCTCACAGTCTGCTTCTGTCTTGACTATCCTAAACAGTTTTGTATCATCTCCAAACTTTACTACCTCACTGCTTACCCCTTTCTCCAGATCATTTATGAATAAGTTGAAAAGGACTGGTCCCAGGACTGACCCTTAGGGGACACCACTAGTTACCCCTCTCCAATCTGAAAATTTACCATTTATTCCTACCCTTTGTTTCCTGTCTTTTAACCAGTTCTCAATCCAAGAAAGGACCTTCCCTCTTATCCCATGGCTATGTAATTTACACAAGAGCCTTTGATGAGGGACCTTGTCAAAGGCTTTCTGAAAATCCAAGTATACTATATCTACTGGATCCCCCTTGCCTGCATGTTTGTTAACTCCTTCAAAGAACTCTAATAGATTAGTAAGACAGGATTTCCCTTTACAGAAACCATGTTGACTTTTGTCCAACAAATTATGTTCTTGTACGTGCTTCACAATTTTATTCTTCACTATTGTTTCGACTAATTTGCCCAGTACTGAAGTTAGACTTACCGGTTTGTAATTGCCAGGATCGCCTCTAGAGCCTTTTTAAAATATTGGTGTCACGTTGGCTACCTTCCAGTCATTAGGTACGGAAGCCGATTTAAAGGATAGGTTACAAACCACAGATAATAGCTCAGCAATTTCCCATTTGAGTTCTTTTAGAACCCTTGGATGAATGCCATCCGGTCCCGGAGATTTGTTAACATTAAATTTTTCTATTTGTTCCAAAATCTCCTCTAATGACACTTCAATCCGGGACAGTTCCTCTGATTCATAACCCACAAAGGAAGGTGCAGATTCAGGAATCTCCCCAACGTCCTCAGCCGTGAAGACTGAAGCAAAGAAATCATTTAGTTTCTCTGCAATGGCTTTATTGTCCTTGATTGCTCCTTTTTTAGCTCGATCATCTAGGGGACCCACAGGTTTTATAGCAGGCTTCCTGTTTCCAACGTACTTAAAAAACATTTTATTTCTTTTTGAGTTTTTGGCTAGCTGTTCCTCAAAATCTTTTTTTGCTTTTCTTATTACATTTTTACCCTTGATTTGATAGTGTTTATGTTCCTTTCTATTTATCTCACTAGCATTGAACTTTCACTTCTGAAAATATACCTTTTTGTCCCTCACTGCTTCTTTTACATGGTGGTTAAGCCATGGTGACACTTTTTTAGGTCTCTTGCTATGTTTTTTAATTTGGGGTATACATTTAAGTTGGGCCTCTATTATGGTGTCTTTAAAAAATTTCCATGCAGCTTTCAGGGATTTGGCTCTAGTCACTGTGCCTTTTAATTTCTGTTTAACTAACCTCCTCATTTTTGTGTAATTCCCCATTTTGAAATTAAATGCCGGGGTGCTGGTCTGCTGAGGTGTTTTTCCCACCACAGGAAAGTTGAATGTTATTATATTATGGTCACTATTCCCAAGCGGTCCTGTAACGGTTATTTCCTGGACCTGATCCTGCACTCCACTCAGGACTAAATTGTGAATTGCCTCTCCCCTTGTGGGTTCCTGCACCAGCTGCTCCAAGAAGCAGTCATTTAAGCCATTGAGAAATTTTATCTCTGCTTCTCTTCCTGAGGTGACATGTATCCAGTCAATATGGGGGTAGTTAAAATCTCCCATTATTATGGAGTTCTTTATTTTGGTAGCCTCTCTAATCTCCCTCAGCATTTCAATGTCAGTATCGCTGTCCTGGTCAATTGGTTGGTAATATATCCCTACTGCTAATTTCTTATTATTGGAGCATGGAATTACTATCCATAGCGATTCTATTAAAAATATTAAGTGAATCAACATGTTGATTTCATTTGATTCTACATTATCTTTCACATATAGTGCCACTCCGCCACCCACTTGGACTGCTCTATCCTTTCTACATATTTTATATCCCGGTATGATTGTGTCCCACAGATTTTCCTCATTCCACCAGGTTTCAGTGATGCCTAATATGTCAATATCCTCCTTTAATACGAGGTACTCTAGTTCACCCATCTTATTAGTCAGACTCCTAGCATTTGTGTACAAGCACTTTAAAAATTTGCCACTGCTTGTTTGCCCTTCCCTGATGCACTGGATTCTTTTGTATGCGGTTATTTGTCTACTCTGGCCCATGGTTTGCCCTCTCCTCTCTCTCTCACTACAACTTAGAGAGTCTCTATCAATGGATTCTCCTCTAAGAGAAGTCTCCCTCCTATTCACATGCATCTCCACACCAATCAGCTTTCCGAAACTTTTCTTGCACAAAAGGCCAGTGTGGACAGGCAAAATGAATTTCTTGCGCAAGAAAGCCCCATGGCTAAAATGGCACATCTTTTACACAAAGGCACATGCCAGTGTAGACGTTCTCTTGCTCAAATACTCTAATGCAAAAACTCATGTGAAAGAGTATTTGCGCAAAATCTTGCCAATACACATTGGCAGTAGCCAATTACTCTAATGCAGGAGGTAAGGAATGGTGCCCCTGGCCTCTGTTTGTCAAAGGCTAGGAGACAAATTGCCTCATTATGATCTTTGGTCTACCCCCTCTGGGGTACCTGGTACTGGCTACTGTCGAAAAAAAGGATAATAGGCTAGGTGGACCTTTGGTCTGACCCAGTATGGCTGTTTTTATGTTAAAGTTTGACCTGTGTTTGAAGCCTTTTCTGCAATCAGAGCTGTTATGAGGTGACTCTCTTGTATGTTTTATCTGATGGTTAGTAGGGCTGGAGCACCAACTAAATCTTTCCCTGCAGTCAGAGCAGGTGAAGGGTCTCTCTCATGTGTGGGTTCTCCTATGTATAACAAGGTGTGAGCTTCTACTGAAGCTTTTCCCACAGTCAGAGCAGGTAAAGGGTTTCTCTCCTATGTGGGTTCTTCTATGTCTACCAAGCACTGACTTCTGACTGAAGCGTCTCCCGCAGTCAAAGCAATTGAAAGGTTTCTCTCCTGTGTGAGTTCTCCTATGTTTAACAAGGTCTGATCTCTCCATAAAGCTTTTCCCACAGTCAGAGCAATTGAAAGGTTTCTCTCCTGTGTGGGTTCTCCTATGTCTAACAAGGTTTGAGTTCTTCCTGAAGCTTTTCCTACAGTCAGAGCAATTGAAAGGTTTCTCCCCTGTGTGGGTCCTCCTATGGATAACAAACTCTGAACTTGTACTATAGCTTTTCTCGCAGTCAGAGCAATGGAAAGGTTTCTCTCCTGTGTGGGTCCTCCTATGTCTAACAAGGTGCGACCTCTGATTGAAGCTTTTCCCACAGTCAGAGCAGCTGAATGATTTCTCTCCTGTGTGGGTTCTTCTATGTCTAACAAGGTATGAGCTGCGACTGAAGCTTTTCCCACAGTCAGAGCAATGGAAAGGTTTGTCTCCTGTGTGGGTCCTCCTATGGTTATCAAGGTATGAGCTGCGACTGAAGCTTTTCCCACAGTCAGAGCAATGGAAAGGTTTGTCTCCTGAGTGGGTCCTCCTATGGTTAATAAGGTGTGAAATCTGACGGAAGCTTTTCCCGCAGTCAGAGCAGTTGAAGGGTTTCTCCCCTGTATGGGCTCTCCTATGTGTAACAAGGTGTGAGCGGCTCAGAAAGCTTTTCCCACAGTCAGAGCAATTGAAAGGTTTGTCTTCAGTGTGGGTCCTCCTATGTCTTACAAGGTGATCGCTTCTACTGAAGCTTTTCCCACAGTCAGAGTAGTTATGGGGTGTCTCTCTTGTATGTATTTTCTGATGGTTCGTAAAGTGAGAGTGCTGACTGAGGCTTTTCCCAGAGTGAGAGCACTTCAAGGGCTTCTCTCTCATATGGGCTCTTTGATGTTCAATAAGAGTTTCACAATCACTACAAATGCAGGGTGACTGTTGATGGGGGATTTTCTGTTGAACAGTTTCCGTGTTACTTTTCTCCCCTCTGCTTCTGTGACTATATTTACCCTGTCCCTCTCCTGGATGGTTTCCATGCTGCCTTTCTGGGCTATGCTGACTCTCGCAAGTCTCTCCCTGCTCATGTATGTGGGAAACATGCCCTTCAGGTCTTCCCAGTAACATCTCACATGGAGACACTTGCTCCGATCCGTCCTGCTGAACAAGATCATGGTTCTCAGTCAGCATCCCATCACCTGTTGGGATAGAGAAATAATCCAGACAGGAGTTATTGTCTATGATGAGCTGAAAGAAAACTCTGAAAGAGGAAAGGAAAAGGGGACACGCTAAAATAATGACTGAATTATCATGAGCTTAGCCCCCTTCACAACTCTTCCACAGAGGAGAGATCCCAGCCTCTCCCCACCCACCACACTCTGGCTCAAGTTGAAGACAGACTGAAAAGTAAGATAGACTACATGAAAACACACAAGTTACACCTGCTATAAGCTGGTTTCTGAGGCAATTTAACTGATTGCTCACCTGTGTGGGTGCCACTGATGATCTCCCCTTCCTTACAGCTCTGGTGATCTGGGACCTGCAACTCCTCCTCTCGCTCCACCCAGGAGATCACATGAGCTTCAGAGAGTGGAAATCCTGTTTGGAGAGCAATTAATCAAGTGCTAATCTTGTTCATTAAGGTCTCTGCCATTACTGCTTCCAGAGTCAGGATCTGAGTCACCCATCCAGAGAGGCTCCTTTCCCCACCTTGCAGAGAATGGGATCTGGCTGATACAAGAGCCCAGGACACACACACCTGCAGTAAAGGTGCACACCCCCCCCCCACCTTGAGAATGGCCCAGCTCTTTCCCTGGGGGAGCTGAGCACTCTGCTGCACTCTCTAGGGTATAACTCAGTCCCCCTCAAAGCCCATTCCATCCCCCCCATCCCCAGTATCTCTGGGCAGGACAGGAACACATTGCTCAGAAGGGGAGCTCTAGGGAGGGCTGGCAGGTCTGACACCAAGGCTCCCAGACAGGGCTCAGACTGTAGTGGCCACATGCCAGGTCACTAGGACTTGGAGAGGAAGGACTAGCTCTTGCTTCCCAAGGCTCTGTCCACAAAGCTCCTGGCTGGTGGGCTGGGCTCCCCCTGCTCTTTGGCTCAAATGTTCTACTTGGGCCAGAAGGAGGCAGAGGAAGTTGTCGAAGCAGCTAAGTGAATCCTTGGCAGGCTGCTTCAGGCCCTGCCTATGCTCCTAACCCAGACTACCTGTGTCTGGGTGGGCCCTGCTAGCTGCCCACAACAGCTGCCATTCCCACGGCTGCCCAGGGTGGCACTAGGCTTCTCCAGCGACCAGCCAGGGTGAAGCTGGGTCGTGCTGCTTCTCTGATGCTTGGGGCTGTTACTCAGCTCCTCGTCTGTAGCCTTGGTTCTACTTTGCCAGCAGAAGACTTTGTGTGGTTTCCCAGTCTGCCTCTTCCGGCGAGCCTGGCCTTTGATTTGGGAGGCACAGTATCTACCACATTTGCACCTTGTAAGCGCCTTCCCCTGAGCTTTGCCTCCACCCCTTCTTGGACCTGCATTTAGTGTTTGGAAGAGCCACCTGTGATGTGACCATGGAGATCATTGTGCTACCACTGTTACACAATCGCAAGAAACCTTGTGCAAAGTGTGCTGTGTGCCGAGTCAATGGGAAAATTCTGATCTGATGACTATGATTATCTTGTTTATGTCCATTATTTTGTAACTAAAACAAGCCAGGCTTTGGCAGAATGGTGGAGCACTGGGTACCAACTAACCAAGTAATCACATTCCTGAGCAGGAGGAGGGCAATCAACTCAACGCTCTCTGCAGTAACTGCAAACACACAGTCCTAACAAATAGCTCACTGACTCTTGTGCACATGAACAGGATGAGGGGATAATGGATATGGATGTTTTTCTCAAACAAACAGGCAGAAGGCCAAAGAGGGTAGAAACACATGGAACGCAATATGCATTTTGTTTGTGTCAATGTGAGAGGAGGGGCAAAGCCACAGGAGGGGCATGTTGATACTGGCTGAGGGGCAGTGTTCTAGCTGCTGACTGAGCTGGTACCATTATTAGGTTGGGACAAGTCTCACTATACCTGTGCCTGAGGAGAGGGGACACTAGCACCCTGCTCCTTTCACAATAAACCTGGCTGAGTGCCTTACCCTCCGAATGGAGCTTCGGTCTTTCTTAGCGGCAATCCTGTGGTGTGCTGCATGGATAAGCTGCACGCTCTGCCAGTGCCGCTGGCATCAAGGCTCCAGAAAGAGCCGCCCTGAATAAGCCATATCAACGCTCTGTGGCGCTAGCAGCAATTCTAATGGCACTGCAGTTGCTGAGGGAAGCAAAATTATCAATCACAGCAGCACCTGGGAACTCTGATGTAAATCAGGACCCCATTGTGTTATCGCAGTGCTCATATGGAGCTAAGCATCACCCCTCTTTAGTGTAGGTATCCTTCCCAGCCCTGAGAAACAGGGACACACTATAAAAGCTAGTAAAGAGAGAAATGACCACACAGAGAGTCTAAGAGACTTGATCAAGGTCACACAGGAAGATTGTGATGAGCAGAGAACTGAACACAGGTCTCCTGAAGATAAAGCCAGACATTCACACAGGAAGAAAAAGTCCCTATCCAAAGATATTTCACTCTAAAAACACAACACAGATGACGTGATTTATCTCTACTGCACACAGAGGCAAGTGAGCCCCAGAGAGAATAAAGCTGAAGTTTTGAAAGGAAACCCAGCCTGTGCCTGTAATGCAAGGAGAGCTCTGCTCACGTTTCTCTACTACAGAGCTACCTCGGACAAAATACTCACAGAGCGTGAACTGCCTCATCCACCCTCCCTCAGCCCCAGTATCCAGCCCCTCCCACTGGCAAGAACAGGATGTCACAGATTAGCTAGAAGCAGGGAAGGACTCTGGGAACCACACCCTCCTTCCAGTGGCTGAGCACACTGCCACATGGGGACCCTGCAGCCACTAACAGCAGCCAGACCCAGACCTCTAGTACCTGCTGTTCCTGCCTGAGCCCTTCCATTCACACCTCTGGTCAAGGCACAAGATGGGCAAGATGGGGGGGGGGGGGGGGGGGGGGCAGAAGCGCAGTGAGACCTTAGGTGTGGGAAGAGGCACACCATTGTTACATCCCTGAACCTGCTTTCCCTGGGAGTGGGCACGGAGGGGACAGTCTTTCACACAAGAGCCAGGATTATTATGGCAGATACTCCTGACATTGGGGGCAGAGGCAATGAATAACCCTGAACCAAACCCAACCCAGATGCTCCAGAGCCCACCCAGCTGCTGTTACCCAAGGAGGCAGGAATCCTTACTCAGCCAGCTCACAGCCTCATAATTTTCCTGCATCACATCCCAGTAGAGGGCTCTCTGGTCCGGGTCCAGCAGAGCCCATTCCTCCTCAGAGAAATACACAGCCACCTCCTCGAAGCTCACAGGCTCCGCCACGGCCATTTCCTGTCCCTGGCTCTGCAGGCCAGGGGCTGAGCTGGAGTCAGACATGGGTGTTCTGCAGCCTGGCAGGGGGAGAAAAGGAATTGGAGACATTTCAGAAGAGGCTTTAATCCTTTCCAAGCCCCCATTCTTCCCAGACTCTGTCCGTGGTGACACACATGCTAGACTGCCATTGTGGGCAAAAGTTTTAGTCTAGATATTCCATAAACAGCGCACAGGAGTTAGATCCCAAATACACATTCATTTCTGTCTGTACCTGGCTTGTGTTACATTACTGCGTCTGTAACAACGGGATTTAGTTCTCAGCAACCAGTGTTTCTGATAAGCCTGACCATGGACGTAGGTTAAATGTAGGCTGCTGTATTTAAAACCCTTAGTCTTCATTCACTGATTTGCAGCACAAACTTTGCTCTCTCATCTGAAAGACGTTATAAACTCTTTCCACAACAGAGTCAGTGAAATTAACACCACCATTCAGATGTTTATTATTAAACATGTGCGCTGAGTGTTAGCAGGATGAGATCTTAAAATTAAAGAAGATCTTCTCAGTCATGCAGTCTGACCCCCTCAGTGGCACAAGCCATTGCACTTAGTCCAGTTACCCAGGCACAAAGCTCTGTTTCCCCACAGTAGCTGTGTCTAGACTGGCAAGTTTTTCCGCAAAAGAAGCTGCTTTTGCTGAAAAACTTGCCAGCTGTCTACACTAGCTGCTTGAATTTCTGCAAGAACACTGACGATCTCATGTAAGAAATCAATGCTTCTTGTGGAAATACTATGCTGCTCCCGTTCGGGCAAAAGTCCTTTTGCGCAAAAGGGCCAGTGTAGACAGCTCAAATTTGTTTTGCACAAAAAGCCCCGATCTCGAAAATGGCAATCGGGACTTTTTTGCGCAAAAGCGCGTCTAGATTGGCAAGGATGCTTTTCCGCCAAAAGTGCTTTTGCGGAAAAGCGGCCGTGCCAATCTAGACGCTCTTTTCCGCAAATGCTTTTAATGGAAAACTTTTCCGTTAAAAGCATTTGCGGAAAATGCCAGTCTAGACGTAGCCAGTGTTTTCTAGAAAGTCCCCCAGTGATTTGAAGACATCAGGAGATGGAGAATCCACCAGTTTTTTGCTCATTTGTTTCAGCAGCTAATCCTCTTCCCTGTCGAACATTTTTGCCTCTTCTCCAGCCTGAAATAGTCTGGCTTCAGCTTTTACTTACTTGGCTCTCACTGAGCCTTATCCAGTCAACGGCATGGGCAATACATTTTGATGGGGGGGCCAAATGGAATGTGGCTGAGAGCTGCACTCTTCCATGACATTAATGCAGGGTCTGGGATAGACATTGGGAGAAGGAAGCAAGCTTGGGGTAAGGGTTTGGGATGCAGGACAGATAGAGGGGTCTAGGAGGGAGTTTGGGTGAAGGAGGCAGGCTGTGATCTAGGACACTGGATTCGCCAACTACTCATTAGATATTTAAAGTAACTTTAATTTATGTAAGTGGCTGAGTGGACTAATAAGGGGTTGTAGGTTTCTGACCACTGAGAGCTCTTGCATATATAGATGAAGGAGTACAACAGAGTCTGGGCATGGTGAGTGTGGGGCAGGAGTGGGGAGCAGAGATTAGGAGAGGAAGGGAGAGGTTGGGGTGGCAGAGGCAAGCTCTGGCCAGGAGATTTAACTGAGTGACTCCTGGCCAGAGGCCAAGCACCTCAGGAAGGCAGGGAGCCTGCCCGACCCTCTCACAGGCTGCAGGGCCATGTGGGTGTGTGAATAATTATGACCCTGAGGGGAGGGAGTGCGATGCTTTATTTCTGTCCAGAAACTGGCCAATGAGATTGTCCTGGGGGGTGGAAACAGCACCTGAAGCCTTCCCCCCTCCCCTCCAGGCTCACAGTTGCTTTCTGAGGGACTTGTAGATGGGGAGTGGCATCTGTGGGCTGGATCCAATGGCTTGGCGGGGTGGATCCGACCCATGGGCTGTATTTTGCCCAGGCCTGCACTAGACGTAACAGCCCAGTTTCTTGCCTTGAACGAACTGATATAGTAGAAGCCAGGCAGCTCACTGCCTATTTATTGTTTGAAACCAACCCCATATTGAAACTGAGCAGTGAAATCTGAGCTTGAAGGTGCTGTCCACTGTGCGCTTTAACTTCACCCCTTTAGCATCACAAACCCATAGACCAGTGTTTCTCCAAGGCTACGTCTAGACTGGCCCCTATTACGAAATAGCCATGCTAATTTCCAACTTGGGGGTATTTAAATCCCCCACGGATTTCCCTATTCCAAAGTTGGAAATTAGCATGGCTATTTCATAATAGGGGCCAGTCTAGACGTAGCCCAAGTATTCACAGGTCCCCATGCAGTGCCCCTGGGTTTCCTCACTGATCAGTGAGTGAGAAATAAGGCTGTGTGCACCGTGGTCACTGGGTCTGGTTGGTAACTTCAATGACAATCCCATGAGGATGTTTTCACTGGAATTTTCTCATCATTTAAAGACTCTCCACCTGCAAACTCACCCTGTCTGAAAGCTCCCAGGGATTTTCCTCTTGCTCTCTCCAGTGCAGAGGGTAGCGTGTCTGGTGGGGGAAGGGATAAGGGAGGTGAGACTCCAGGCACTCCTCTTTATAACAATGTCCCCACTCTGAACTCTGCATTTCAATTGTATCAGAGACCAGACAGAGACACACTCAGGAACTGAGTATGAAAGAGTCTGAAACTTTCATTTCCTCTCTCACTTGGGCACCTCCCAGCAATGGAGCCAACATCCCCGCAATCTGTCCCAGGAGAGACAAGCTGTAAGTGAGATTTACTTTTCCCTCCTCACTCCCTCCCACTTGGTTTCTCATTCACTTACTGCCTCTTATCATAACCTGGAGCTGTGGTGGTGGGACACGTGGCCAACACAGTAACTTTAACCATTTTGATCTCTGAATGGGAGGTCCAGAGTTTGCAAATCCCTGGCTCTATCTCCAAGTAGCTGGGTCTGTTCACTCAGTGTCTCTAAGGACAGCAGAGTGATAGGGCCGTCATTCTCCACGTGGGAATTGAGGCAGAGGAATATTGGCTTCAGAGGCCAGATTCAATGGTCTCAGATACTTGAACCATTTTCTCCTCATCCATCTCTTCCAGGTACCTTTGAACTCCCTCAGAGTCTCTGACAGAGCAATCATTTTCTGAGAGAAACTGCTGACTTGTTCTTCCAGTTCAGGGGAAATCTCCTCTGGCAGCTGGAACTGCCCCATCTCACACCTGGACAGAAACAATTCAATGTGATTGTATTTAGTTTACTGCTGATAAGTTCTGGCTAGGAAGTCTCAGCTCTAACAGGCCTGGAGTTAGTATTCCTCCAATTTTCCCAGCATGAGAGCAGGAACAACACAGTCCATGGCCATGCAACTTTTCCCTGAAAGGCCCCATTGCTGTTCTTCACTTCTGGCCTGAGGAGACTGGCTGGGGGACAAAAGGGGAATTGAGTCTTCATGGCCAACTCACTCCTTGGCCTTCAGGCACTGAGAGACAAGAGGTTCCCAGGTGAAGGACTGAAGGAATCTGTCCAATAGGGACTAGACTGAGACACCAGCTCCACCCTCCCCTGCTCCTCCCACACAGGTCCCCAAACAGCCCTCAGATGGGACAGACTCTTGGTCCTTGCTGCCCTGGGCTGACTGTGCCCAGTGCCCAGCAGTGACAGGCCCATGTTCCACCCCACAGTTCTGAGGTAGCCAGTCCACAGGGAGGTAACAGCTCCAGGAAACACTTGAGGTCAGACTGTGCCCTGAATGGGGAATTCCAGAGTCTGCTGTGTGAGGATGAGACCCTCAGAATTAAATAAATGAAAAATATTCGTATCTAACATCTGGCTGTAGAGCCCTGGGGAGATGTGGTGCTAACATCAGCTCCAAGCCTTTTCCCTGCTCTCTGCAGTGTGAGGGGAGTGAGAGCCACATACCTAATCAGGGTGCTTCTGACGTCCTAGAAAAAAAAGACACAGAAAAGACTCTCAGCCCCATTGGACACACACAGGGGATCTCAGGGAAGGGATTTTGTAAACATGGGAAGAGAAGCCCTGCCCTGGCCCCAGGAAAATGGATTCCCTGAGTGAATGGGGCTTTACAATCTCTAGTAGCGCTGTGCCTGTAACTTTACATAGCACAGCAATTACTCACATGGCAGCAATGCACATGGAGTTACACCCAGATCTGACAACTGGACCACAGCACTTGTGATTCAGGAGCCTCCCTTCCCTGTGTGGGGAGCTGGGATGTTTCTCCCTCAGTCTCACCTTCAGGAGTTCATTTGCTGGCTTCTGACACTTCCCCTCCAGCTCACTGATCCGCTCCCTGAGACAGGAAATCTGCACAGAGAGTTTTCTGACAGTGTCAGTCTGGAGCCTCCCAATCTCCTCGTCCAGCTTCTCCAGCTGGGCTAGCAGGAGTCGCTCTTGTTCCTCCAGGAACTGCCGCAGCTGCTGAAACTCAGCCACAATCATCTGCCTCTCTGCTTGGGTCCATTTCTGTATGAAAACAGGGAAAGGGCTGGTCAAGGGCATGAATGGAGCCCAGGGCCCTTTCATGGAAAGCTGAGTGCGCAGTAGGGAGAATTTCTTGGAAAACCCTAAAATGTGTGACATTTGACTGTACTTTGTGGTTAGTAGGCAGAGGTGGCTCTCCCAGCATCTCCTTTGGCCCCTGTGTCCCCCTGAAAGGGATTTTCCCATGTCTGTCATGGGTAGCTATGACGTACTGTTGGTATCTTGCTGGTTGCTGGGCTTGGGCTGTGGGTGACCCCCACTGGTCATTTTCTGTACCGCGGCCCAGCAGAGTAGCTGATGGTCAGGGAGGTAACCTGTTCGACCAGTTACCTACCCGGGAGAGGAACAAAGGAAGGTGGAATGCCACCACTGCCTGGGGGCAGGGCTGGAAGGGATTTTTTTTAGTGTTGGTCTAGGAAGCAGGGGAGAAGGAGCTAGGGAGGGGGCTGGGATTGTAGGGCCCAGTCATCCCCCATCTCAAGGGGGGGCACTGAGGCCTCCTAGCCCAGTTCCTGTAATCAGATTACATCTGTGCTGTGCTGTATTCTGGAGAAGCAATAAACTCCCTCTATTCTACTGGCTGGTGGAGTCTGTTCGTGCCACTACAGGGGTGCAGGAGGCGGGGGACCCCGATGCGCCGCCACAGCAGCATCTTTTGTTATTCATGGGCTCTGGAAATTCAGACCCTGAGCAGCATGAGGCAGGACTCAGCACCACCCTGACAGATACCCTGGGAGGAAAAAGAAGGAAACATGTTAATGTACCAAGTGAGCAGAAAGCCCTTCAGGGGGACACACAGCTCCTTTGGGGAGGATGTCTGGGAAAGCCAGAGAGGCTGGTCTCATGCAGGGCTGCATTATGACTTTTTTTGGGCCCTAGGCACTTTTGCCTTCATGGGCCCTTTCTTCCATAAAAAAATTAATATATATATACATATAAATAAATAAAAAAAATATATTTTACGACTGCGTTGGTATAAGGACGAATATAATCCAGGCTCGATTATATTCGTCTTTATACCAATGCAGTCGAAGTAAACTGCCCTGAGGCAAAGTGGGCCTCCTATCCGCCATCATTCAGTTGGCGCCTATGGCCGAAGCCATACTGGCCATACAGTTTACAGTCACTAAGCTTCTCACTATAGTACAAAATAATAGTGCATATATCAAAGCGTTCTCCATTTTGATTACTTAAAAGGTATGTATTATAATTAATTTCATCAGTAAGTTATATCTTTAGGTTAGTGATTACCTTATATAAATAATTTATTAATTTTGCAAATATGGGATTGTTATTCACTAAATGTGTGAATAAATTTGAATGGAATGAAGTGCACATGTATATTTTATTGTGTTTATATTGGGTGCTTAATTATAACATTTGAAAAAAACCGTTACATCTCAAATATACTCACCTTATTTCAGAATTGATAAGTAGTTCCATAAAATTATTATATGTACAGGCAGTCCCTGGGTTACGTACAAGATAGGGACTGTAGGTTTGTTCTTAAGTTGAATCTGTATGTAAGTCGGAACTGGCGTCCAGATTCAGCCGCTGCTGAAACTGACCGCCAGTTCTGACTTGGTTCTTAAGTTGAATCTGTATGTAAGTCAGAACTGGCGGTCAGTTTCAGCAGCGGCTGAATCTGGACGCCAGTTCCGACTTACATACAGATTCAACTTAAGAACCCGAAGTCAGCTGCTGCTGAAACTGATCAGCAGCTGATTCCAGGAAGCCCGGGGCAGAGCAACTGTGCCTTGGGCTTCCTGTAGTCAGCACTGGTCAGTTTCAGCAACGGCTGACTTGGGGACGTCTGGGTCAGAGCAGCTGGGGTGCTGCTGGGTTGCTCCAGTAGCACCGCTCCTCGGCGCTACTGGAGCAACCCAGCAGCACCCCAGCTGCTCTGCCCCAGGAGTCCCGATTCAGCCGCTGCTGAAACTGACCAGCAGTGGCTGAATCAGGACGCCTGGGGCAGAGAGAGCAGCTGGGGTGCTGCCAGGTTGGTCCAGTAGTGCCCAGAGCGGCACTGCGGGACTAACTGGCAGCGCCCCAGCTGCCCTGCCCCAGGGTCCACAACAAAAGCCTGGTCTGCTGGGGAGGGCACACTAGCTGCGCCCCCCCCTCCCCCAGCAGACCAGGGACACAGGGAGCAAAGCGGCAGCGGGGGGTGCCTCGCCTCTGAGGCTTTGCTCTGGCGCGGGACCGCTTTGCTCCCGGTGCCCCTGGTTTGCTGGAGACGGTCCCCAGCAGACCAGGGGCACCGGGAGCAAACCCGCAGCAGCGGCGGGTCCCCGCGCTTCTGAGGCTTTGCCAGAGCAAAGCCTCAGAAGCGCGGGAACCCGCCGCTGCTGCGGGTTTGCTCGCGGTGCCCCTGGTCTGCTGGAGACGGTCCCCAGCAGACCAGGAGCAGCTTTTCTCGCCCCGGAGGTCGAGGTGGCTGACCGCTGCCTGTGAGCTCCGGGGCGAGAAAGCCCCGTTCGTAAGTCGGGGACTGTCTGTATACATGTGCAAGAAAGTATTCGGTAAAAATGCAAATGTGTATTACTGACGGAAATTCCGTTACGGTGTAATATCCGATTGTTGAGTTGAGCTCTAACTTTCTATTTGAATTATTGCAATTAATAATATAATATAAACAATTAAATTTTTAAATACTGTGGTTTTTTTTTATTTTAATAAACATTTTTCTGAGCCCTAAAAATTTCGTGGGCACAAGGTACTTATGCCTTCGTGGGCCCCTCCCACCATAATAATATCAATATTAAAAATTATTTTTGATATAACTTTAACTACTTCAACATTTTATTTTTTTTCTTTTTTAGGCAAAATTTAATAGATTTTCGTGGGCCCTAAAAGTTTCATTTTTTTTCTGATGTGAGAAAAAAAATTAAAACATTTTCTTCAACCCTAAGAGTTCATTTTTTCTTCTGACTTTAAAAGAAATTAAAACATTTTTGTGGGCCCCTAAAAGTATCGTAGGCCCCAAGCACTGCGCCTAATGAATACGTTGGCCCTGGACTCATGCACTGACATGGATGCTGAAGGCCTTTCTACACATGGATCTCACCCTGCAATCCACGATCCAGGAGAAACACAAACAAGCCCAACCTCACCAAGGCCACACAGGAGTCTGCCTCCTAACACAGCCCTCCCAATGCCAGTCCCTGCTGGTCCATAGCCACAGGCACCTACCAGATACTCCTGGCGTTTTCCTTCTGCTGTTGTTTTCCTTCCCAGCACCTGCTCTCTCTCTTCCCTCAGAGTCTTCAAATGGGCCTCCAATTTTTCCTGAAGAAACAGATATAAGCATGAGAGCAAACCCCATCAGATGTTGGGAGCCCATCTGTCTGCCTTTAAGAGAGTCCCTGTTTTGTGGAGCTCTGCCCCTGTCCAGTAGGGACTCAGCCCTGGACATGGTTTTGTCCGTAGAAGGAGACTGCGGATGCAGCAGGACACCTGCGACGGTGGGAAAATGATCAGTAGTAGCACCTTTATAAAGAATGATGCAGGTGGGGATTAGGGAGGTAAAAAATCGTTAACGATACTAATCATGTAACCAATTACAATTTTATCAGTGACAGGAGTTCTTTAACCTGCTGACAGATAGGGCTGATAGTGGAAATGGGCTCTCCTGGGCCAGGGATCTCTCCCGAGGTCTGCCTGGGGTGGCCACAAGGACTGCTGGCTGATGATAACTCCCAGCAGCTGCAGACTGACATTAGCTACCAGAGGGAAGCAGGCACTGGTGGGGCAGTGGGGAATTTAACTAGTAACTAGCACTGATAATTAAAACGCCCCTGACAGCAACTCTGTACCTTGTACTCCTGGGCAGCTTCCTTTATGGGCAGCACCCTGGGAGCCTGGGATCTGTCACACACCACACAGATGGGAGTTTGATTCTCTTCACAGAACAGCTTCAGAGCCTCCTGGTGCTCCCCACACACCCCGTCCCATCTTGCTCTCTTTGCTGCCTGGAAACTCAGCGGCTTGGCTAGTTCCACCACGTTTGCCAGCTGCCGGTTGGGCCGGAGGGGTCCCTGCTGCTCAGTGTCTCTGCCCTGAGGGCTGAGGGGGGCCTGGCAGGAATTGTGCCCACACTCCAGAGCGACAGGGGCTGTGAAATCCTCCAGACAGACGGGACGCGGCGCTTCCTCCCGGACACTTTCCACGGGGCTCTCTGCAGCCATGGCTGCCTCTGGGCTGGGGGACCGGGGCCGTGTCACTGTCCTGAGCTCAGCAATGGAGGGGCAGGTCCGGGGGGCGGGGGGTATCAGCACTGAGGATAAAACAAAATCAAAATTAAAAACTGAAAAAGCCCCAAAATATTCGTTCAGTCCCTGCCCACGCCAGGGCCCCCCATGGCCCCTCAGCCACCTGCCCAGCCAGACCCCCCCCCCGCACACTCTGCAGCCCCGCTGTGAGCCCCGGCGCGCACCCCCAGACACCCCGAGCCCGGCGGGAGAATCAGGAAGCCCGACGGAGGGACCGCGGTGGGGGGGGGCGCCCCGATACCTAACGCCGCCTCCTCCCCCCAGCCCCCTCACGCCGGGCCCCCTCCGCTCTGGGCCAACCCCGCAGCGAGTAACGGCGCTAACGGTCCCCCCCGAAAGGCTCCCACCTCAGGGCGCGCGGCGCGTGACGTTACTGCGGCCGCCGCGGGGCGGGCGGGGAGTGACGGGCGGGGACGCACTAAACTGCCGACTGCGGGGTGTAGAATGGGGCGGGCGCGGTCAGACCGCGCATGCGCACCGGGCTAGTGACCCCGCTCAGAGTCCAGCGCCCGGGGTTTAGCTCAGACCGCGAGCTGCCCGGCCACGCCCCCAGCGCCGCGGGGCCCCACGTGGCTTCCGCCTGTGGGAGCCAGGCCGGGGCGAGATTCTCCAGGCCCCGGGGCAGCCGCTCCCCGCGTGTCTGTGCCGAGAGCAGTTCCCCTGGGGCGGGCACCGGCTCTGCGGGGGGAGCCTCCCGCGGGACAGTGGAGCGGCCCAAACCAGCTGCTGCGCCGGGGGCCCGGAGGGGGGGAGCCAACGGGCTGCGGGTCCCCCCCCTCCAGCCCCTGAGCCCCATGGCCCCGCCGCAGTGCAGCCCCTGCCCCTCCATCGCCCCCACAGCCCGGCGCCCCAGCACTGCCCGACGGACCCCGCCCCCCACTGTGACGTTGCTTGCTCCGCCCCTTGCTCTCGCTCCGATTGACAGGGGTTCCCCGGGCTGTCACGCCCCAGTGACGCACAATTGCCCGCCCCCCCGTGGCCGCATCATCATCAGTGACGTAATTGCCCCGCCCCTTGCTCTCCCGCCCGGGTGACGGGGATTCCCCTGGCCCCGCTGTCAGGCCCGGAGCGACGGGGCCGCCCAGAGACACCGAGGCCGGGGCCGGGGCTCCACGAATCAATGAGAGCGCGGAGCCCAGTGATCCGCCTGCTGCCGCCTCCCCCTCCGGCCGAGGCACGGACCCGCCTCTCGGGCCACTGGGGCGGGAGCGCGCGGACTCGACCGGGCCCCGGCCCGGAACGTGTCACCTGCGGGGGGGGCGCCGGGTCCTCGCCCTGGGCAGGCAGCTCCTGCGACTCCCCCCGCGACCGTGACAATCCCCCTGCGAGCCCCCCACAGCTCCCCCGCAGCCCCCTTGCAAGCCCCTCACAGCCCTTCCTGCGAGCCCGCCCCCCTCCAAACCTCCCACCTCATCCCACGGGGCTTTGGCAGACACCCCGATATCCTGCAAAGCCCCGCTCTGAAGTGCCCCTGGGCTCTGTTTGCAGGACGCTGGGAACGGGCCGCAGGGGGCGGGTCACTGGGGGATCCCTGTTCTGTTCATTCCCTGTGGGGCACCCACATTGGCCACTGTGGGCAGACGGGACACGGGGCTGGAGGGACCTTTGTCTGACCCGGCCTGGCCGCTCCTGTGCGCATGAGACTCATAAAGTCATGAATTTTGGCAGCGCTATTGACACAGGCTCCTTTTGGAACGAGCCAGAGCAGCCTGAGCGCACGTCAGAATCGGGCCCTTGAATCATGGATTCCAGCTGGAATAGGTGTTTGGCCTGAGAATTGAATGTCACTGGGCTTGGAGGAAGCAGATGCCAGCGAACCTCGATTTCACTGTCCGCTCACAAATTGATGAAAAATCTTTCCCTTCATAGTAACTGAAAGTTCCACACAGGCCCAGGAAGAGCCGGGCTGCTTGAGAACTTCTTATCCTTGAAGGACTTTGACTTACTCTGTTTTGAGAGTCACATTAACAATTTCCGGTTTAACAATAAAGTTTTTCCTGTTTGAATCTCAGTGTCTGTCACTGAATAGCAACTGTCTGAGCCAAGTACTGCCTGCCCCTCCCCCTAGCATTTCCCACTGCTGTGAAAATTGAACATGGGAAAACTACAACTGGGAGCATGTAACTAGATCCATATAAATACTCAACTGTTACTTTATCTGTCAACATCACACATCAAACACAATGAATTCTGCACAAGATTCACTCTCACTCCTTATAGGCACAGTTCTGGGAGCTGAGCATCACAGCCTGGTGGATTCTGGGGAACATGTGATTCCCCAGGGACCCTCCACACCAGCCCAGGGGCAGGTGCCAGAGCCAGAGTGTGGGACATTGATCACCAAAGCCTCCAGGGCTGGGATGTCTCCTGCTGGCTCTTCCCCTTCCAGGAAACAGCCTGAGTCAGCTCCAGGGAGGGGAACAGCCGGCTGTTGCTGGAGGCAGGTAGAGCCTGAGCTCAGGAAATTGAAACTGATCCTCTTCCCCAGCCCAGAGGGAGCCATGGCCGCAGCAAGCACAGTGGAAAGTCTCACAATGGAAGTGACTTGTCCTGTCTGCCTGGAGTATTTCTCGGACCCGGTGATCACAGCCTGCGGGCACAATTTCTGCCGCGCCTGCCTCAACCGGTGCAAGGAGGGACCCGGCTCAGCCGTCACCTGCCCGCAGTGCAGGGCCCCTGTGCAGCAGGGACCCCTCGGGCCCAACAGGCAGCTGGCGAACGTGGTGGAACTCGTCAAACAGCTCAGTTTGCAGGTAATGAAGGGAGCAGGCAGGGGCGGGGTGTGCAGGGAGCACCAGGCAGCGCTGAAGCTGTTCTGCCAGGAGGATCAAGTCCCATCTATGTGGTCTGCAGAGAGTCCTGGGTGCACCAAGCACACACGGTGCTGCCCATCTGGCTAATTTCCCTGACTGTTCTCTGGCCCAGTGCAACTCACCAGCCAGCTGAAGCCTGCCTGGCCCGGGAGAGGCTGTGACAAAAGAAATGCTCCGGCCAGGGGGCAACAGAGGCCAAATTCCAAGTCTTTAAAGACACTGGATGTGAGAAACTTCTCTGAGATGCTCAGCGGAATCCTTCTGAACCTACCTCCCTCCCCCCGGGAGAAATGAGGGCCCATTACCGCATGGGAGGGGTATGGATCAGCAGCAGGCTGGCCTCTGGGAATGTGCTGCCTTCAGACAGGAAAAGGGGAGTTACAAGCTGCTGTTGTTGTTACAGATTTGATGACTAGAATTTAATGTTATTACTTGTATTTGCATCGCAGTTGCCATGTGAGATCCGGGCTCTGCACAAAACACAACCAGGGACAATCCCTGCCCTGAGCAGTTTACACTCTAGATAAACAAAAGTTGGGAAGGAAATTGAGGCACAAGGGGAGGGGGGAGAGAGAAGAGACAGTGAATCAGTCAGGTAGTTCACACGTGAGGTCTGCTTAGAACCTCAGTTTCTCCAGACATAGTTCATGATCCTAACCACTAAGCCATGCTGCCACCTCAGCCCCAGGGCTGAAATGTGTTGGTTAGGTGAGAAAGATGCCCAGCAGAGAAAGGCAGTTTCCCACTGGGATGCTGAACTCCTGGGCTGCTCCAAGAGGGGTTAAACTCAGATGCTGTGACCAGCACTAGAGGAGATCGCTGGGCTGAACACTGTGTGGGACCCAAGAACCTTGAGTTCACTCACAGCAGGGCTCCAGGCAGCGCAGGGCCACGCCAGACACCACTGGGAGCAGACTGGGTTGGAGCAAAACTACCCCCAGGCTGGAGCTGCCCAGTGCGACTCTGAGCTGTGCCAGGCAGCCTTTGGGAATCTCCCAGGATGCACTGCTGCCAGGAGCTGTACCAGGCAGTGGGGCAGTGGGTACCTGCCCCGAGGGTATTACCACTGCAGGGCAAACCCCAGCCATCCTGAACAGAAATCAACCTGTTTAATTAAGGGAGTCACAGACCCATCCTCAGAGCACAGGATATGCCCACGCCTGCCTGCCGGGCCTCACCCACCTGCATTGGTCGGCCTCTGTGGGCCTGTTCCTGCCTCTGTCAGACCATCCCCACCTACATCATTCTGCATGGAGGTGCCGCCCCCTCCTGCCCCCACCCTCACAGGTGTCCTGCTGCAGCCTCAGTGTCCCTCAGCTATGGCTACACTGTAGCCTTCTTCCAGAAAAGCTTATGCAAATGAAGCACAGTGTGCTGTTGCACAAGAGAAGTGCTTTTCTGTAAACGCAGCCATGGCAGTGTGGACGCTTTCCTGCGCAGGAAAGCTCTGACGGGCATTTTAGATATTTGGCTTTCTTGAGCAAGAAACCCCTGTTGCCCATCCACACTGCCTCCTTGTGGACGAGTTCTTGCACAAGAGGGCTTATTACTCGGGGGGGGAGAGCAATAACTTCTGTGCAAGAAGCCCTGTTGTCTGATGCTGCACTATAAATTTACTTGCGCAAAAATGTGCCTTCAGTGTAGACGCTCTGCAAGATTTTACACAAGAGCAGTTGCTCTTGCACAAAAAGCCTGCAGTGTAGACGTAGCCCTGCAGTGTAAACACAGCCTGAGAGACACGAGGAAATGAAGTGGCCAGAGCCTCCCCCCAGCAGGCTGGCCCTCAACAGGACGGGCACGTCTACACAGCACCCTCACCTCGAAGAAAGCTGTGCAGTGTGAGTGGGCTGCCCGGGACCCCAGGGGAAGGTCTGTGGGGAGTTTCCAAGGCAACAACAGCTACAAAGTTTCATAATCTACACTCACGTGACTGTGATTTATTCCTCCACTGGCAAGTGTCTCTGAAGGGATGAGAAATGCAGGGCCCAGGTGCAGGGAGCCGGGTCACATTCTCCTGCCTGAGTCTCAGTCCTGGCTGAAGCCTGGCTACAGAGAGAAGAGGCCAGTGCAAACAGCCCCATGGCAGCGAGGGAGTCAGTAGGTAGCTGGGTGGGTGGAGCAGGGAGCTGGGGGCAGAGTTCAGCTCTAACCCACTAGGGGTGCATCCCATAGTTCAAAATAATCAATGCGCCTACAGGCAGTCCCTGGGTTACGTACAAGATAGGGACTGTAGGTTTGTTCTTAAGTTGAATCTGTATGTAAGTCGGAACTGGCGTCCAGATTCAGCTGCTGCTGAAACTGATCAGTTTCAACAGTGGCTGAATCTGGATGCCAGTTCTGACTTACATACAGATTCAACTTAAGAACCCCAGGCATCCCCAAGTCAGCTGCTGCTGAAACTGATCAGCGGCTGATTCCAGGAAGCCCGGGGCAGGGGCTTCCTGTAGTCAGCCACTGGTCATTTTCAGCAGCTGCTGACTTGGGGACACCTGGGGCAGAGCAGCTGGGGTGCTGCTGGGTTGGTCCAGTGGCCCAGAGCGGTGCTATGGGACCAACCGGCAGCGCCCCAGCTGCTGTACCACAGGCGTCCGGAGCAAAGCCGCGGAGCACGGGGGCAGCGGGACAGCCCAGACGCGCTGTGGCTATCCTGCTGCCCTTGGACTCCGTGGCTTTGCTCTGCTTTGCTCCCCGTCCCCCTGGTCTGCAGACCAGGGGGAGGGGGAGCAGAGCAGAGCAGAGCAAAGCAGCGGAGCAAGCGGCCAGCTGACAGCCCAGACGTGCCGTGGCTATCCTGCTGCCCTTGGGCTCCGTGGCTTTGCTCTGCTTTGCTCCCCGTCCCCCTGGTCTGCAGACCGGGGGGAGGGAGAGCAGAGCAGAGCAGAGCAGAGCAAAGCTGCAGAACACGCGGTCAGCTGACAGCCCAGATGCATCTGGGCTGTCAGCTGGCCACGTGCTCCGTGGCTTTGCTCTGCTCTGCTCTGCTCTGCTCCCCCTCCACCTGGTCTGCAGACCAGGGGGAGGGAGTTCAGAGCAGAGCAAAGCCACGGAGCCCGAGGGCAGCAGGATAGCCACGGCACGTCTGGGCTGTCAGCTGGCCGCTTGCTCCGCTGCTTTGCTCTGCTCTGCTCTGCTTCCCCTGGTCTGCAGACCAGGGGGAGGGGGAGCAGAGCGGAGCACGCGGCCAGCTGACAGCCCAGACATGTCTGGGCTGTCAGCTGGCCGCGTGTTCTGCCGCTTTGCTTCCTCTCCCTGGTCTGCTGGAGACCAGGGAGAGGAAGGGCCCCGTTCGTAACTGCGGATCCGACATAAGTCGGATCGGCGTAACTCGGGGACTGCCTGTATTTTGAAATAGCTTATTTTGTAATTTGGGGCTGGCTACCCAGCACTTCGAAATAAATCCGCATGCAGGGACGTCGGAATAGCGAGCCTGTTATAGCTTGAAATAAGGGGCTTGCTCTTAAGACGCGTCAGTGTGATATGAGCACCACGTCCTCTAAACCTCTGAGCTAGCCGACCCACAGGTGTGAGTCTCACAAGTAGCACTCGCAGGGATGTTGTGGGCTCTGGAACAAGGTGGGTGAGGCAGCAAAGCCTTTCGCAGGCAGGGGAATTAGCTCAAGTGGTAGAGCGCTCGCTTAGCATGCGAGAGGCAGTGGGATCGATGCCCACATTCTCCAATTACAGCTGTATCCTTTAATTTCAGTGGCCCCCTCCCTCTTCTTACCTTCTCTCCCAAAAGAGACAGACCCCCCCCAGTGGCAAAGCAGAGAGTGGAGATATCCAACTCACCAGCCCATCAGGCTCTGGGGTGCAATGGAAAGCATGTTGGACTTCTAAGCTGTAGTGGTTAATGTGAGTCCAGCAAGATATTCAAAGGCTGTGGGTTCAAGTCCCACCAGAGTCACGTTAGCTGCTTCCTAATTTCCAGGATGCAGCTTTTACAGACCAGTCAATCCTTAGGCTGACACTGGGGTGGGCTGGCATCCAGGCAATTCCCAGCAGACCCCAGTAAGGGTGGAGGGAAGGGCTGGTCCTTGTGGTTAGGACTGGGGGTTGTTCTGAAAGGACCATTTTGTCCCTCCCTGTCTCCTACTAGTGCTGAGCAACACTCAGGCTGTGACACGGCTGCCAAACATCCTGGACAGTTAATAATGAGCCAGACGGGTTTGTTGGCAGCTCAGTGTGCGGAGCCTTAGATGAAACATTTAAAGGTCCCTGGTTCAATCCCAGGCTTTGGCATGTCTCTCGGTGCAGCAGGGCCCTCTCTGCTCCCCTGGCCATGCTCGTGCCCTGTGACATCCCCTCATCCATCCTGGCAGCAGCCCACCTTTGCTTCTAAACCTCCCTCAGATTGGCTGCTTCTGCTTCCTTGGCTAAAGTCCCTCCCCCTGTGCGTGTGGCTGGCAGGGATTGCTAGAGGGATCCATTTACATGTAGCTTCACTGAAACCCCCCTCATTGGCCTGCGCCCAGGTCAGTCCATGTGTGTTAAAGGGCCTCAGGGAGCACAGAGCAGAGGGATCCCCTCGACACAAACACACAGTCCCAGCCCCAAGCCTCCCCCATATCCCAGATCCTGTGCCCTGACTTCTCTACCTTCCACATCCTCACCCCTGCCCTGAGCCCCCCACCCCCCACTCTCCCACACTCCCCAAATTCCTGCCTTGAGCCTCCCACATTTTAATTTCTTACAGATACTGTCCTATCACAACCCCTCCCCCCACTTCCTGCCTTGAGCCTCCCCCTCCCTCCTGCCCAGCCCAAGAGGTGGTGCCCAATAGAACAGGCCCTGTGAGAAATGTGTCACTTTCACCCCTGGGAGCAGCTCAGCCATGCAAAGGGGCTGCCTGGGGCAGGACATTAGCCCTGGAGGGCAGGGGTGGGTGTGGCAGTGACATCACAAGGGCCTTTTGCAGCCCCTCAGCTTATTGGCTAATGGAGGTTGGGAGGTGATGACCTCATAGAGAGTCCATGACAATGGCCAGGTGGGACAGGCTGCAGGGCAGGGGCCATCTCAGCCCCCTCCCCCCCCCCATGGCTTTGCTGCAGGGAGTCTCCTTGAGATCTGCCCTTGAGGCCTTTTCGGAGCCTTCTCCTTTCCCACGAGTAACTGACCTAGAAGGCCGACGTCTCTGTGGAGAAGGGAAGAGCTTCCAAGAAGACCATTGTACATGAAGCAGGGGAATTAGCTCAAGTGGTAGAGCGCTTGCTTTGTATGTGAGAGGTAGTGGGATCGATACCCACATTCTCCAATGAGGGGAGAAATTTCCAATTTTTCTTTTTACCAGCAGAGCAAGCCAGGGGGCTAAGTGGCTCCAGTGGCCCCCCCCCCCCCGGCCCCGGTCCCCACTTCCTACTTGCTCTCCCCAAAAGCCAGCCACGTTGGGGCAGAGAGCTGCTAGACACCAACTCTCCTGGGACAGACAGTGGCAGGAGCACTGGAGGCAGGTTGCAGATGGGGCAGAATTAGCTGCATTGGAAAAGTGCTGCCTTTGCGCATGAGAGGTAGCAGGATTCACTCCCATCTTCTCCCACCGGCTCGCTGGTGCTGAGGGGCCGGCCCCTTTCCTGCTGCCCCAACTCTTATTCCCACAATGCGCTTGTGCAGGGGCCGCTGGTCTTTCTGCCAAGGCGCGTGGCTGGGAGCCAGGACTCAGGACCCTTCCTAAAATATACAAATCCCTGCCCCCCACGATCCTCTGTTCCACTCACACGGTCTGGCTGCTGCCCACATGGAGCTCAGGGGCCAGGTGGGTGACTTGCCTTGCAGCTGTGACAGCATCAGACCCCTGCCACCCACCTGCTCAGTGTGGAGACCAAGCCCAAGGCTGGCACCTGGGATGTGAGTTACACAAAAGCCTCTTGTCTCTTGTTCCTTGTCCAGTTCCCAACATTGGCTCCAGATGACAATTTCTGTGGGGGTGTAGCTCAGTGGTCGAGTGTTTGACTGCAGATCAAGTGGTCCTTGGTTCAAATTCAAGTGCCCCCTTGGAAAATGTCCTTCTAGGGGAAATATCTTCTTTTCCAGTTCCATCACAATCTGGCTTTACATTGCTTGAGGTTCTTGACATTAATAAGAACCCTTAATGCAGAGCTACTCAACTTTGGAAGCCCTGGTGGCCACAATGAATGGCATTTAACCAGGATGGACGGGGCAGTTGTCCCTAGTTAGTGTATTCCAGGAGCTGGGAATGGGTGACGGGAGGGATCACTTAACAAGTGTCTGTCCTGAGGATTCCCTCGGGACAATGAAATTGGCTGCTGTTGTGAGACAGGATCCTGAGCTAGTTGGGCAACTGGCATGGCCCAGTCTGGCTGCTTTGATGTTCTGTTTGGTTTCTGTTCTTGTCCCCTTTGGGCAAGGGAGAATGGCCCCTCATCACCCTCATCCTGTGAAAGGCTAGTGTAGGTGAGCAAAGAGGCATGTGTCAGGTGTCTCTGGTGGTCTAGTGGCTGGGATACAAAACTCTCACTGGTCTGGTCTGATTCCCACTCAGGGAAACCAGCCTGATGTTTCACTTGGCCACTGTCTAGTCATTTTTCTAACCTCATTGTCTCATGTTACAGCAGCTGTGACCCAAAAGGTTACTTCAGGCTCCTTCCCACCTCTCCCTCACTGCTAAGGCAACACTTGCCCTTTTCACATGGGGCAGAGCTGGGTGACTCAAACTGCCCCTTCTCTCTCTCTCTCTCATGGGCAGTGCCTGAAGTAGGAATAAGAGCCTCCGGAAAAGGGCACTTTTTCCGGAGGATCGGGGCCAGTGTAGACGCTCTTTTCCGGCTTTTTTAAAAGCCGGAAAAAAGCGGCGGACATTTTTATTTAAATGCCGCGGGGGATATTTAAATCCCCCGCGGATTTCCCTACGACGACTAGTGAAATTTACATGCCCCTTCCGGAAAAGGGGCCAGTGTAGACGTAGCCTAGCTGTGACAGGTGAAAAACCAACAAATGGTCCTAGAATGAGAGAATCCTGCCTTATGTCCATGTTCGCTGTCCCAGAGAGCGGCCCCATGGCTAAGATGGCCCAGGCACCTGCCAGGTACGGGGGAGGTGAGGGAGGCAGCCCCCAGTGGTGCCTGGCCAATGTGTCTGCTCCTCTCACCATCCCTCCTTATGTAGCTGGAGTTGGCTTCCTGCAGTTGAGCTTGGCCATGTCCCCGCAGCAGGAAACCAAAGGCAGCAAGAGCAGATTTCTGGCCCCTAGTCAGGTGCTCTCTGGTCTTAGTTGGACTCACTAAATCGAACTCCAGAAGGTTGACGGCAGCCCGTCCTCCCCAGCTGGGTGTGGTTCTTGTTCTTCTGCACAGCCCAGCCCTTAGAGACCAAGGACGTGCCAATGGGCATCTACATCACAGCCTTGTTGAATTGCTGGAAACACAAACCAGACACACAGCGGGTTTGAGCTGGTTCCAGCTGAGGGATGGGTTTGCCTGGTTTGCGTGTATTGGTGCCAGAAAACATTAAGGGTTTGTATTCATTTAAAGAGTCCACATACAACAGAAATCCAGGATGCAATAGAAGTGGAGAGGTAAATGTTTCTATTGAAGGAAAATTTCCTAAGGGGGCACTTGAATTTGAACCACAGACCACTTGATCTGCAGTCAAACACTCTGCCACTGAGCTACACCCCCACACAAAACAAATACCTGCAGCCCGTGTTGGGCACTGGGCAGGGAACACGAGGCTTTTGTGTAACACACATATCAGGTGGGATGGACCCTCACTGAGCCCAGACTGAGCTGGACCCTAACGAGGAATCACTGTTCAAGAATAGCTTATTCCAAAATAAATGTGCTGTGGAGATGTAGCCAGAGAGTCCTGAGAGATGAAACTGTTGGGCTATGTCTACACTCGCGGCTTCTTGCGTGAGTAATATGCAAATGAGGCTAAGCATGGAATCTTGCTGACCCTCATTTGCATACCTAATGAGCCACCATTTTTTTCAGAAGAGGTTCTTGTGCAAGAAGGAATGTCTACACTGCCCCTCTTGTGCAAGAAAAACCCTCTTATGCAATGCTGTTCTTCCTGAAAAGTAATAGATGTAACTCATTCTTGCGCAAAAGCCTCTTCTGAAAAAAATGGTGTCTCATTAGGTATGCAAATGAAGCTTGGAGATATTCCACGCTTAGCCTCATTTGCATATTACTCGTGCAAGAAGCCACGAATGTAGACATAGCCTTGGTGGGAAGCCAGGAGAGCAGAGGCCAGCCTGAGACCTGAATATCTCAGGTCCGCAGCAGAAGCTGTATATGTAGGACCCATGGTGTAAGATGCAGCACTCAGGACTTTGAATCCTGCAATCTGAGTTCAAGTCTCAGTGGGACCTGCTGGGCTGGTTGCTGTGAGCTCCTTGTGCTCCGTGGGTTTTACATTCCTTGTCCTGAGGTTTGCCAGAGGCAGTTTTACTCCTGTGCTGGGTGTCTGAGGCCCAATGGAGCTTGGTCCCCAGACTGATCAGACTTGTGGTCAGGTGCCTGATGCTCTCCCAGCTGTAGGGCAGGTCACCTGCTCAGCCCATGCTGGAGGCACCTGGACAGTGTGAGCTGAACAGAGGGTTTGCGGTGGGAAGGGGGTTGTATATTTTAGGAAGGGTCCTGAGTCCTGGCTCCCAGCCACGCATCTTGGCAGAAAGACCAATGGCCCCTGCACAAAGTGCATTGTGGGAATAAGAGTTGGGGCAGCAGGAAAGGGGCCGGCCCCTCAGCACCAGCGAGCAGGCAGGAGAAGATGGGAGTGAATCCTGCTACCTCTCGTGCGCAAAGGGAGCACTAGCCCCTCTCCCAACACTCCACCAGGCCCAGCAGCTCCGTGCCCCACTCGGTGCGTTTCTTCTGAGGGAGGGGATGCTGGGGGGAGCACAGTCTAGATGTAGTCTAGACTCTGGGGCGATGGGACAGAGTTTTATGTAATGATGACAGGGGTGCAGAAAGCAAGAATAATTTTTTTTCTCCAACTCAAGATCCCGGGTGACAGAATGAAACTGGTAAGTAGCCAAATTAAAAATAAACAAAAAAGAACCATTTTTGCGCCCAGTGGAACTCCTTGCCAGAGGATGTTATGAAGGTGAAATCTACAAGAAGGTCCAAAACAGAACTGGATAATTTAATGCAGGAAAGTTCAATCATTGGCATTTAACCAGGATGGACAGGGAAGGTGCCCTGAGCTGGTGTATTCTAGAAGCTGAGAATGGGCAACAGGAGGGGTCACTTAACAATTGTCTGTCCTGAGGATTCCCACTGGGCAATGACATTGGCTGCTGGTGTGAGACAGGATCCTGGGCTAGTTGGGCAACTGGCACGGCCCAGTCTGGCTGTTCCGATGTTCTGTTTGGTTTCTGTTCTTGTCCCCTCTGGGCAATGGAAAAAGGACCCATGTCCTGAAGGGGACAGAAAGTGGCCTGTGAAAGGCTAGTTTAGGTAAGGAAAGAGCTTGGTTCACATCCCCCTGATGGGCTAGTGGTTAGGATTCAGCACTTTCACTGCTGAGGCCTGGGTTCAATTCCCAGTCAGGGAAGCCAGCCTCATCTGTATTAATGAAATCTGCCAAGTCTTTGCCCTTTTCCATCACAGGGAGGGCCAGTGGGCTGAGGAAAGGGAGGGGCTGGGGTGCCAGAGGCAGGCTCTCTCTGGGAGACACTCCTGGCACCCAAGCACATTTCTCAGGCAGCTCCTTCCCTGCGCAGGGGGCACAGGTCACACGCCGGGGTGAATAAGAGCTTGTGGGGACTGGCCAGGGCTTCAAGCAGGCAGCTCCCATTGGCCACAAACAAGCTTGGAGCAGTGACCAGGCATGAAGCCTTTTCCTCTACAGCTGAGAGACACAAAGGGCCCGCAGCCCCTAGAGCTCAGGGACCCGTAATGAGGCACCATGGCCCGTGTATCTCTTGGAAAGGCGCAGAAAGGGATTGACTGGGGACTGGGAGAGTGGCTCAGGGGTTGTGCAGCTTGTTGCCCAGGTTAGGGGTGTGGCCAAAACACAGGCCTCACTGTGAGCAGGATTTGAACCTGCGCAAGGAAACCCTATCGGATTTCTAGTCTAACCACTTAGCCACCACAGCTGTGAGCACAACAATGCCCCAGGGCCAGAGAAACTGGTAACTAATCCCAGTGCCTAGGCCTCACCTTACCTGCCCCACAGAATTCACACAGCAAACCTGGCTCCCAGAACACAGGGGGAGCCTGGGGGCTCCTTGCTGGGCCATGGGGTGAAGCATCAAACCAGCCCCCTCCTGTGGGGCTGTGAGTGTTGCTGTCCCTCCTGTACAGACAGGGCCATAGAGCCAGGGAGAGATTCACTGAATGGGCCAAGGTCACCCAGCGAGTTAGAGCCCAGCTCGGACCCCAGCGTCCTGCCCCACCCACCGACGTGCTGACTCCCTGGCTGCCAGGGGCTGTTTGCATTGGCCTCTTTTGTTTTCTTTTCTGCTGGGAGACATTGGGACAGTTGGCCAGAGCGTCCCGCAGTTGCCATCTCCCTCTGTGCAGGTGCTGTGCAGAGCCCCGACTAGCAAACGCTGACACTGCTGTTAGGTCCAGACCAGAGGGGAGTGTTTAAGGGTTATTTCAGAAGAAGGGTTTTCTCCCCAAATAACTGCATCTAAACGGTGTTTTTTATTTCATAATAAAGTATTTTGAAACAGCACCCGGACACGATTATGCAAATAGAGCGCGGGATATTTAAATCCCGGTTTCATTTACAATTTTGAATGTCTCCATTTGCATCCCTCTCCTGAAGGAGACTGCAAGTGTCGACATGTCCTGGGTGTTGCAACCTCCCAGCACTCACCTGATGTTCCCTCCCCGCTGCCTGAAGACGTTTGGGAGGCCTCCTGCATCCCCTGGAGCTGCAGGACATCAGCGTTGTCATCCTGAAGCTGCAGCCGCTGCTGCCCAGGTATCTCCATCCCAGACTCCACAACTATCCCTGGAGACAGGGGCTCCCCACACCCCGGGATTCGGTCCAGTTCCTCACAGTATGCACAGTGCTGCGGTGCTTCCCCAGAGCGGGACCTGCTCTCACGGGCCCTAACACACTCCTCCCGCAATTCGTTGACCTTGGGTCTGACTTGGTCTAGGATGCAGGAGGGGGGAGGTGGCCTTTCTCTGCAAGGCCATCAGCCATTGGACCATATGTTAGATAATTTCATGGAGGTTAGGTCCATAAAAGGCTATTAGCCAGGGGATAAAATGGTGTCCCTGGCCTCTGTTTGTCAGAGGCTGGAGACGGATGGCAGGAGACAAATCGCTTGATCGTTGTCTTCGGTCCACTCCCTCTGGGGCACCTGGTGCTGGCCACTGTCAGCAGACAGGACACTGGGCTAGACGGACCTTAGATCTGACTCAGTATGGCCGTTCTTATGTTTTTATGTTTATAAACGTCTGCATTCGTCCATCTGGACTGCCGGGCCTGCAAAGATCCCCCCCCCCCCCCTTGGATCACAGCTCCAAGAGGGTCTTTATCTCTGGCCCAGACACTGACAGTGCCTGGTGTTTGCTGCCCCCTGCTTGGTCCTGTGATGTGTCCCTGAAGGGGTCTCTGGGGGTTTTACCTGTGACATGGCTCTCCAAAAGGAAGACGTGCTCGATCTTAGGCAAAGGACCCAGAAACAACACTTTACGGCAAAAAACACAAGGACGGCTCTTGGTCCGCATCCCTGGGCCACACAGAGTATCCAGAAGTCACTTCCCCACCTCTCCCTTGGCTGCTCTAGAGCTTAGCCCAAAGTCTGATAAACTCTACTCTCCCACCCAACAACCTCTGGGACTCCTCTCCTGCCCAGCTCCTCACACCACGCAGAGTGCAGGGCAGCCACTACCCCAGCGTCACCACTTCTGGTCTCTGCCTAATAGCCAAGAAGTTCTGCTTTACCCAAACCACACAGGCACCCTCTCGCCTCTGGCTAGCCTCATGGCAGATGTAGGATTTCCTAACTAATTTTCCCAGAAACTTTGCAGACAGGCATTGGTGGTATAGTGGTGAGCATAGCTGCCTTCCAAGCAGTTGACCTGGGTTCGATTCCCAGCCAATGCAATGTAAAGAGGGAGCCTCAAAGCTCCTTGCTGACCTTTCATTTGAATCCTGAAAAAACAGGCACAAATGGGTTCTGCAGCTGCAGGCTGCCTCTCACTGCTCTTCATCCTCTCAGAGAGCGTGCACAGTAATGTGGTTCCTCCCTCACATACCCCTGTCACAATTCTTTGACCTTGGCTCTGACTTGGTAGGATGCGGGGGTAGGAGGGATGTGGCCTTTCTTTCCTAGACCATTGGCCAGTTGGCCAAAAACGTCCACATTCCTCCACATGGACTGCAGGGCCTGCAGAGACTCCTCCTCGGACCACAGCTCCAAGAGGGTCATTATCTGTGGCCCAGACTATGATGGTGCCTGGCATTTGCTGTCCCTTGCTTGATTTGATTCCCAGCCAATGCAAGGTGGGAAGGGAACAGGCAGCCTCCTGGGGGAGATCTTATTTAACCCTGAACAACAGGCACAAGTGGGTCCCACAGCCAAGGGCTCCCTCTCACCGCTTTTCGTTGGGAGCAGCTCAAACAAAACTAATTCGGCTATTGTGGGGTCTGCATGGGGCTTGTACCCTTGACCTGGGCATTATTAGCATCAAGCTCTAAACAGCTGAGCCAGCAGGCCCATGAGTAGCCCCACAATAGAGGGAAGAGAAGAGTTTCCCTGCTATTGGGGAAAGCAGGCCAGGCCAAGGCCATTTTAGCCCCTGGGTCTGTGCAGGCTGGAGCCTCCTCTTACCAATTTTCTGGCCTATTTCCTGAAAAGCTCACAGTCTTTTGCCTATTTCTCTTTCCCTGTCCATAGCAGGCAGCTAAAGGAGGGAGACAAGGGTAGAACAGTCACCACAGCAAACATATCTGTGGCCAGCACAGGGCTTGAACCCAAGACCTTAGCATTACTAGCTTCAAGAACTAACCAACTTTACTAGCCAGCCAACCCAAAGACAGCTCACAAATAGCCCTTTCAGAAAGGCGTGTCCGGCAGCTGAAGGGCTGTCTCTGCAGCAGCCAATGGCTCTTCTCTGACAGGGCCACTAGCGACTCACTGTGACGTGGGCTGGCTAGTCCAGCTGGTTTGACATTTGGTCAAGGTGGCTGCTGGCTGGCATGGCACACTGAGACCCAGGGCAAAGAGGCAGCTGGAATCTCTTGCTATCAGCATCTTACCTCCCAGCTTCTTCCCTGTCAGCAGCAGCCACAGCCCCTTTCAGGCCCTGGGTCAGCCCAGCAGTTCCATGGGTGTCCAGGGGAGGCCTCTTCTGTGTCCCAGAAGGACCTGGGAAAATGTGAGCAAAGGAAGCAACAAGGCACCACTGGGAGTTGAACCTAGGATCTCCTGTTTAAAAAAGGCAAGCTAAGCCATGGTGCCCCCCTCAAGCTATTGGGTGAAACTGCTCTCTGGCCCCAGACAACACCTTTGACTCCCAAAGTGCAGCAATTTCCTTCCAGCCCTGGCTGTGTTTGCGGCTGAGCTGCACAAAGGAAGATACAAGATCCCTGCTGGGGTCTTTGCCGGATGAACATACCTGAGGAAAGAAGCTGGAAGCGCAACAGACACACAAAAGGGGACGAGGGACAGTTTGAGTCGCACATAAGGCTGGTGGCGCAGCTCAGCCAGTGACCTTATCCACTCACAGAGCTTCACAGCTTCTCCACGCCCCGAACCCCACCAGGCAAACTGCCCCATGGGCCTTGCCCGCACCATGCTCAGGGCCTGGGGATTTTCTGTCCTTTTGCCAGACCAAATAACTAGCCCCCCCTCCTCCCCCCTGCTCTAGAGTCTCTGCCTCCCATGGGCCTTCTCATCCTCAGGCCAACTTTGTCTCCAGACAGACCCTGCTCTGCTATAGCCACCTCCCTCTGGCTGTCACTCCTGGGCCTTCTAGAGTAAAATGTGCCTCTTCATTCTGACTTTGAATACCTGGGCTTTTAGCACTAAGATCTGCATCTTACACCAGCATTTGCTAGTGCAGGGTCTGAACAACTTCTGCAGAGAGGGAGAGAGCAACTGTGGCACATTCCTGGTAATTGTTTCAGAAAGCAGAGGAACGTAAACTCTTTGCCAGTGAGAGAAACTGTCACCCCAGATGGGACTTGAACCCACAATCCCTGGCTTAGGAGGCCAGTGCCTTGTCCATTAGGCCACTGGGGCACACAGAGCAACCTGCCAGGGAAAGAAATTCACCCTTCTAAATGGCCCTTCTTCAACTTTTAGCTCCTGATGCAGCCCCTTTGAAGAAGCCAGATACACAGGAAGGGCTGATCACACCCCTCTGAAAATCAGCTTTCCATGGGTATCTGTAGTTGGCTCTGAGTCATGGGCCTTGACATCTCGTCTCCCTCCCGAAACCAGGGAAGTGTCTCCCACCGCTGCAGCCTCCTGAGGCTCTATGGCCCTGTCTGTACAGCAGGGACAGCAACACTCACAGCCCCACAGGAGGGCCCCTGGCCTAGCAATGTGGCCCCCTGAGCAGCCTCTGATGTTCCCTGCTTCAGCCCCAGAACCAGCTCTGAGTGAGGGGGAGCAGCTCACACATGTGAAGGGGCTGGCCAGGGGCAGGACATGAGCCTGCAAGGCAGCAGTGACACCACAAGGGCCTTGTGCAGCACCTCAGCTCATTGGCTGGGAGGCAGTGACCTCACAGAGCAACCTTAGCAACAGCCAGGCAGGAGAGGGGCAATTTCAGAGACCCCCATGGCCTGGCTGCCTGGAATCTCCTTTGTGAGATTTTCCCTTGAACTCTATGATTATTGTCCTCACTTTCCTATTGTTTGTCTGTGTGGTCGCTGTCTGGTTTGTAACTGTTTCTCTCTGCTGTATCATTAATGTTGCTGGGGGAAAATCAACAAAGGTGGTGGAGTGTGATTGGTTAGGTAAATCATAATAGTATGTTAGCTTTGGTTAGTAAAATTATATTAAAATAATTGGTTAAGTAGGACTCAATTTTCACTATATAAACTGGGGTCCAAGGAGACCAGGGAGAAGAAGGAAAAGGGGAAACGAGAAGAGGAAGAAGGAGGGAAAGGGAAAGGAAGGAAGAAGACCAAGAAGGAGGACGGAGACCTGGAAGCAGAACTCCCCTCTAAGCCAGCCTCAGACCAGAACAGCCAGGGCTCCTCTGCATGACTGGTGAAATGTTTTGCTGAGTGAATTCTGTGGGTCAGGTGACGTCATGCCTGGGCACTGAGATTATTTATGAGTTTCCCTGGCATACTGTTACTTAGAGCTGTGATGGCCGAGTGGTTGAAGTGCTGGCCTTATAAAGTCCAATAGGGTTTTCCTGTGCGTGTTCAAAGCCTGGTCACAGCAAATCCTGTGTTATGGCACATTTATGTTGGAATAAGCTGGTCTTGAATAGTGATTCCAAAATAATTTCTTTTGAACTAGCACGTCTACACTGCAGGGAAACCTCAGAATAGTCCGAGGCAGGCTCCCCAGCGTAGATGAGCTGTCTCAGAAGAATAAGTTAGAATGGCCCCGGAGAGGGGCTAGTTCAAACTAGCAGCAGTGGCGCAGCTACACAGACCTTATTTTGAAACAGCTAATTTGGAACAGGTGTTATTCTTTGTAGAATGAGGTTTGCAGAAGTCAGAATAAGCCGTCTGATTCTTCAGAATTATTTCAAAATGACGGAATTGCTGTGTAGACTCTTGCAGTGTTATTGTGGAATAACGGCCATTGTTCCAAAAGAACTTTTGTGTGTGGACAGAACCTGCACAGCTCAAGAAATGTGATTGGCAGCTCATCCCCACCAGTGTTTTGTCAATTGAAGTGCAGGGCTCTAAAGACATGGGGACCCAAGGCAACCACCTTGGTTGCCTTCTGTTAAGGCCAGGCTGTAGGGAAAAGAATCACTCCTTCGAGCCAGAGTTGAACCAGCGACCTAAGGATCACTTGCCAAGCACACACTACAGTCCTCCGCTCTGCCAGCTGAGCTATCGAAGGGTGCTTGACAAATAGTGGTTTGTCCAGGTTATCCCTACTGCAAGTCTCAGGGCAAGCGCTCCCCCAAGTAGATGGCATTGCTGATGAGGGGCAGAGAAGCACAGGGTCTGTCACAGGTACTTCACATGCAGACAGACCCCCTGAGTGAAACCTGAGCTAGATCCATCCATGTCACAGCAAAAGGAAGAAAGTTGGGTTCTTCTCATGTGTCTTCTTTGTTCCAGAGTCTCTAGGGGTGCGGAAGGGTCAGGTCCACAAAGAAACAAATCAATTGAATGAACCTTGGTCTAGAAACACCCCTGAGGGTTTCCTTCTATCTTTGGCCTGGAAAAGTCATCTGTAACAATGTGGTTTCTCTGTAACCCTATTGGAAGGCCTGTAGCTATTCAGTAGGTCTAAGCTAAAGCTAAAGCAGGCTGTGCTGGAAGAGGCTGGGGGTGGGTGACTGAGTGTGGTGGGGACTGTGGAAAAGGACCCAGAAGCTTGATGCTGAAACTCCCCCTCAGTCTGGAGTTTCACACCCTGACGGATCAGAATAAAGTGCCTCAAAGGAGCTACAGCCCCACAGCCCGGCCTACGGATGGCTCAGCCAGTGGGTTAGAAGCACCGGGACACAGAGAGACTCAGGAGCTGCTCAGAGACAACCAATGGTGAGAAGCAGAACAATTCCCCGAGCAGTCGATTGATTCTGGCTCATTTGCTGGGACTTAAGGAGAACAACAAAGTCCTGACTCAAGTATCAGAGGGGTAGCCGTGTTAGTCTGAATCTGCAAAAGCGACGAAGAGTCCTGTGGCACCTTATAGACTAACTGAAGTGTAGGAGCATAAGCTTTCGTGGGCAAAGACCCACTTCGTCAGATTCATCTGACAAAGTGGGCCTTTGCCCACCAAAGCTTATGCTCCTACACTTCAGTTAGTCTATAAGGTGCCACAGGACTCTTGGTTGCTTTAACAAAGTCCCGAGTCTCCCCCCTGTGACTGGCCCCTGCTCAGCCAATCAGAACTGGGACTAGAACTGGAAGGTTATGTCTACACTGGTGGGTTATTACGCAAGAAGGGCCACACTGCCCACTCGCTCTTGTGCAAGAAGTTTTAAAGTAAAGTGTGGTAAGAAAGGGCTTCTTGTGCAAGAGCTCAGGATAGGCGTTTCTTGCACAAGAGAGCGTCTACACTGCCATGGATGCTCTTGCACAAAAGCACAGCCCACACACACCAGCATGGATGTGTTCTTGCACAAGAACCCACCAGTGCAGATATAGCCCAAGGGACCTTCAGAGACAGAGTCCAGTCCCCTGCCTCACAGCAGGAAAAACACCATTCTGATCAATGTCTGCCAAAGAAGGAAAGCTACCAGGAGTGGGGTTTGAACCCACGCAGACAAATGTCCATTGGATCTTAAGTCCAACGCCTTAACCACTCGGCCATCCTGGTAGTGGGAGAAAGAGCAGACATGAGAAAGTTCTCTCCCCAAACAGCCCAGGGACTCCCTCTCAGAGCATGTGCCCATACCATCCCTGTACCAGGGCTTCCCACCGCGAGGGCGAGAGCTGCCCCCTCCTCACAGCGAGGAGGGAAGCAGGGAAAAGGGAAGAAAAATGAGACAAAACCCAACATCCCCAGGGATTCCAAGGGACAAAGGCCTGGTGGGGAAAATATGCCCCCTCCCTTCAACCAATGTTTTCCCTGCCTTGCATTCGGCAAGCCCCCAGGGATCAGGCCAGTGTTTCCAGCCTTTGTGTTTATACCATGGACAGACAAACCATTCACAAACTTTTGCCAGACCGGTAACATTTTATTTACATATCACTGCGCATGCACAGACTGCACTGAGCACCGCACCGGGCTAAAATCTACTCACCACGGGCGGGCAGATTGCCCTAATTGCCGAGCCCTGCATATCTGCATACGCATTATGCAAATAAGTGTAAATATCTGCAAACGCTGATCTGCTCACTCCCCCAACCTCACACATGCTGGGAGCTGGGAGCAGTTTCCCTGGACCCAGGCTGGGATCAAAGCCACCTCTGCTGGGAGCAGCCCTGGGCCAGATCCGCCCCCTATAGCCCTGGGGGGCTGCTCTCTGGGGAAGGGGAGGGGGTATCTCTTACCTACCCCCGTAAGGGGCAGGGACTGGGCTGGGGGCACTGCCCTGGGAGAGGTTCCTACATTGCACCAGCCCTGCGGGAGATTCCCCCTCCTGGCAGGTGGCACTGGGGGAGCTCTGAGGCTCCAGGGCAAAGGCCTCCAGCCCCCCAGTCCCTGGGATTAGGAGGCCCTGGAACCAGGCCCCCTGGAGTAGCATTGTGGCCAGGGGGCTCTGACACACAACGGGGCTGGCCCCAGAGCCCAGGGCCTAAGCTTGCCCAGGCTCATACCAAGGGGCTTTCTGTGGTGCCGGGCGGGGGAGGGAGGCCAGGCCCAGGCCAGTGGGAGAAGGGGCAGCGCCTGCCAGGGCAGCAAGGGGAGCTGCAGGGAGCGAGACGCGGCGTTTCTGCCTGGTGTCACTCAAGGGTCCTTCTGCGGGTGAAGCGCCAGTGACACCCCTGTGCTGCTGGGTTGCTCTGCCCCTCCCATTCGGGGGACTCTTGCCCTGGCACTCATGAGAGGGCCAACATAGGCAAAGCAGCCTGCCCCAGGCACCTTCCATAGCTCAGCTGGCAGAGCAGAGATCTGTAGCGGGTGCTCGGCAAGTGCCCTTAGGTTGCTGATTCGACTCCAGCTGAAAGGAGAGATTCTTCTCCCTCCCCCTGGCTGCAGGCCCAGCCTTAGGACCAGGCGGCTGCCTTGGGTCTGTCCCTTTGGGGCCTGCTGCTACAATTGACAAAAAGGTTTTGGGTACCAGCTGCCAATCTAATGTCTTGGGCAGCGCAGGCCTTGAGTCATGGCAAGAGGAAGAGCTGGAGGGGAATGGGGAACGGCTGCACTTTGGAATGGGAAGGGGGTGTCTGGGACCATAAAGTAGAACAGTTTTAGGGTTGCTTCCAAGAAGGGCATCATGGCTTATTTGGCTAAAGCACCTGCCTTGTAAACAGGAGATCCTGGGTTCAACTCCCAGTGGTGCCTTGTTGCCAGGTGAATGGGTCTTTTCTTCCCACCATTCTTCAACACGTATCTGGAGTTGGTTTTACCTTCAGTTGAGCTTGGTGGTGCCCTCACAGTGGGAGTAGGATAGTAGCAAAGAGCAGGAGGTGCCCTAGGGGTTTGATTTAGTGAGGCTCATAGAGACTACAGCTACACTAGAAGTTTTCTTTGTAAAAAATATGTTAATGAGGGACTCAACTGCATGAGTCACAATCTCATTTGCATATTTTCAGCCAATGGGATTGCTGTGCAAAAACAAGCAGTGTGAACATTTTTTTTGCACAAATTTCTCTTTTTCCACAAGATTCTTATGCTCCCAAAAAAGAGGTATCCTGATCTTGCAGAAAAAGGGGGTTTTGCACAAACAGAAAACTTCCATGCTGCTTGTTTTTTGCACGACAACCCCAGCGCAAAACCAGTTTGTCAGAAAATATGCAAATGAGATCATGACTCATGGAAATGAGACCCTCATTACCAGGGCTCTGCAAATAATGTAATCTACTCACCCATGGATGTAAGTAATTACATC